>NC_080633.1:150019828-152419828 GCF_027579445.1 Ammospiza nelsoni
AGAGGAGCAGATTGTGCTCCTGCCCTTGGCCCTTTCCTGCCCAAAATACCACTCCTCATTTGGTCTCTCAGGCTCCAAATCACACCTTGCATCTCTTTAATAACAGAATATGGGTAAAAAAACCACATGAGAGGGACTTTGTTATCTCTGGTCACCCATTAGGTGAAATGACCAAAGTTTCCAAAAAATGAGCAAAATTCCAGTTCTCAGTTCTGTTCCTGTTCAGACATTCCAAGTGAAGAATACAGGGAAATCTGGAATGCTCAACAGTGTGGCAGGAATTGTAACATCCAATATCTCAGGAAAGAGAATGAGAATTCTACAAAGCCCATTGAACTGGTGTCACAGTCACAAAATTCCAATTTTGGATCCCAAAAAACTCTGCTAACTTGTTTTAAATTACATGAAAGGCAGACTTACTGTCAACAAGATACAAATCCTGTCCATCTACTTAATCTCTGTCCATCTACAGAGAAATCTTTCATCTTATCCTTCATGCTAAAGAAGAATTAAAATTGCTGAAAGCCAATGACAATCTTCCAGATTTTAAGGGTTTTTGGTTTTATATTGTAAAAGAGGCTTCTGCTCAAAGTTATATACAGGTAAAAAACAAACAATGGCAAATAAAACACAGTCCTGCACAGCCCTTGAGGATATAAGTAATTCCCAGGCCTCCATTATTTAATTATTTTTAAATTTTTAGCTTTGTAGCAAATTCCCATTCCCAGGCATGAAATTACAGTCCTTGTAAATTTCTGCTGAGGAAGCATGGGAAGAAAATGAAATTGTTCTAAGCAATGGGAAGAAAATTGAATTGTGCTAACCAGTTCTAGTGCATGATTCTTGGATTTATGCATCATCCTTGGTGCTTCAGAGTAAAACACTGATAAACATCTCCTACATCTTCTGAGCTTGCCTTGTGCCAAACTTAAGTGCTGATCTACACCAGGACTGAATTGATATTACAGTGAGAAAGCTCAGTGTTTAAAGGATGGGAAGTTTAAGAGTTTTTCTCTTACATTTCAAAAAGAAGGAAAAGGTCAAGTGACTGCTGGCTGCATCTTTGGGTGAACTCTGCCACACAGAGATGGGCTGAGTGGTTGAACATGCATCTGTGTCCTGCACCTCGCTGAAAAACTGAGAATCTCCTCTCCTTTCCCCTCCCGCCCTTGCCCTTCTCTTTCCCCTTGCCCCTTCTTCCCCTTTCCTCTTCCCTCACTGCCATGGTCTGATGTTCTCTGACTTTGTTGCCCTCTTTAAGGCCACATTTTGTGCCCATATTTGCAGTCTTGTTTCCCTGTTCAGCAGAACTGAGCTGTTCCCTCCCCACACCAGCAGTTTCCAGCCCCATTCCAGCCCAGATTTCTCCTCCCTGCTGCCCATGGGATATGAGCACCCTGGGAGGGCTCATCAGGTCACTGCTCCCTCCATCCTGAGCCTGGAAAATGGAGCTGCAGTCAATCCAGCAATTAAATTTGAGACTTCTGAGCCACTGGAAGTGCAGCAGTCACCCTCTAATACACCTACAGGATATTAAACAATGATATCATCAGCCTATGAATAACTTTTCATTCAACCTGCTGCACCAGCAGATGCCAGGTGGCTGCATCTGTACCAACAGAGCACCTGGCCCAGGTACCAAAATAGCTCAGCACAAGAAACTCTTCTGTTTATCACAGGCTTGCTTTAAATGAGCTTTTCAGCTCCTCAGGATATGGCTTGTTTCCCTCTATCTCTGCTGGTAGTAATATCTGCTAATAAACAACATGACTAATACTTGATAATAAACAATAGTAGAAGTCTGCACAAACCAAACCCATGTCTCAAGAGCACTGATATTGTTTCATATCAAAACATTTGGAGGACAAATCTGACAACCTTTTAGTTACCACTGGAAGTTATGATTTAGATTTTTTTTTTTTTTCACACTGAGGAGCAAAACAGAGTTTAGCTGCCAATTAGTCCTACCCTGTAAAGCATTTTCTCACTAATTCTCCTCATTCATTCCACTTAGGATGTGGAACTTATAATGGAGGAGGAGGGGATGAACTAAAAATAGCAGCAGCAAAAAAAGAAAATTAAAAAAAAAAAGCCAATTAGTAGGAATTGAGGAATTGCCACAGTAACCTTTGTCAGGATAAATTTAAGGTATAATGCTCCAAGATAGTTACTATGGTGACCATGGGTCCTTGCAAGGTACCTCTAATGAGAAATGCAGTATCTGTCACACAAGCAAGCAGATGCAGCAGCCTAACAGGCTATTTAAAGACACTTTTCTCCCCTGCCCCCTTTTTTCAAAGAGCAGCAGGAAAATAAACTGCTACTAAAGTAGCTTTACTATGTGCAGTTTTCCAATTTTTTATTTTTTCCCCCACTCCTTCATTCAGTGAACTGTTAAGATCTCAGTGTAAGATTTATCCAAATTGAACAGGTCAGATTTACAAACATTACCCACTCTTTGCCTGCTCTTTGCAAAATAAATTCAACTCACAAGTCATCCAAAACCTCCAAGGAGTGAAAGGTTTTTACCTTGAAAAATTATATAGACACAGGTTTAGAGTAAGAAAACAAGAAAAATGTTTGTGAAAAATTTTGCATAAATTCTCTTATTTGCCAATACAATGTGCAGCTGTTATCATTTAAAAGAATGTATTTTATTAGATGGAAACTATCTCAGATTTATTTTGTTATTTTTATGGGGGTTTTTGTTTTGTTTTTTGGGGGGTTTTTTTTGGTTTTTTTTTTGTTTGTTTGGTACTTTCTCCAAATATACACAGACAATACTCAACAGTGAACAGCTTAAAAAAATAAGGTTTCTCCTTTTTCTACACAAAGTCCACTTCATTTCCAGTGTTTGCAAGCAAAGTCTTTTTCAAATCTGGGCTGTCACTGCCACAAACACCCTCATTAGGGACAAGCTTGGAATAACTTGCTACAGCACACACAAAATGTGTGTGACACAGTTCCCATCAGAACCCTCAATAATAAACTTCAGAACCATGAAAAAATTTTTAAAAAATTGTGTTGCTGCAGCTTTTTGGTACCTCTCAGAGTACTGCAGGCAGCTCTGGGCTCCCCAGCACAGCACAGACCTCAGATCTGCCCAAGGGGCTCCCAAAAGGAGCCCTGGAAATGCTCCAGGGCTGGAGCCCCCTGCTCTGAGCCAGGCTGGGAGAGCTGGGGCTCAGCCTGGGTAGGAGAAGGCTCCAGGGAGACCTCAAAGCACCTTCCAGGGCCTGAAAGGGAGTGAGAAAACCTGAGAGAGACTTTTCACCAAGGCCTGCAGTGACAGGACGGTGGTTTCAAGAGGGCAGATTTAAATTGGACGTAAGGAAAGCGGCTTTTACGATGAGGCTGCCCAGAGAAGCTGGGGGTGCCCCATCCCTGGAAGTTTTCCAGGCTGGATGGGGCTTGGAGCCACCTGAGATGGTGGAACGTGTCCTTGACCAGGGATTGGCAGGGGATCATCCTCAAGGTCCCTTCCCACCCAAACCACTCCATGTTTCTATGATTTCAAGCTGAACACTGAATGGAGAGGTTTGTTCAACACCACCTCAGCCTCAAGCTGGGCACCATCACCCTCCCAAAGCCTGGGCAGTGCCAGGGGTGACTGAGCTGTGCTGGGAGCTCAGGACAGCCCTGGCTCACACCCAGGGTCAGCCCCTGCTCCTGCCCTCACTGCTCACACACACACACCCCTCACTGCAGCTTGCCACTCACTGTTTTTCTTGATCAAGTTCTGGTTTTCTTCATCCCAAACTGAATCTTCATGCAGTAAAAGAATCCTTTTCATGCCTCTTCTTAATTAGCAATAAATTACTAAACTGCTATATTTTTTTTTTCCTTTCTCAATGCTAAAGAGGCAGCTTCTCTCCTTTTAAACACTGCAAATTAAATACTAAAATCTTTCTTTAAGTAATACATCTAAGCCCAAAGCACTCAGGAGAACACACTGTGAAAACCAGATCAATGCTAGCTTGTGATTTAAATAGGTTAAATGTGGGTTTGGCAACTTTGCAGCCAAGATTTTGCATTGATATTAGCAGGTGTTAGATCTCCTTGAAGCTGCAAAAGCTCTGCCAACTCATCAGGAGATGCACAACTCATTAACTCAATTTTGATATAAAAGATGGGGCTGAGAAGCTTCTCTGATGAAGTAACCCTGGAAGGAAACTTTGGTGTGAGTATAATTTATACGTGAGGCCCTCACTTGTCAGAGGAAAAGGTTTTAGCTGAGATAATCCCCTGGCTGGGATTTTACCCCACATTTCACAGCCTACTATTAACAGAATTAATATTCTGCCATGTGTTCTGCAGAGCTGACTTATATTTCAGTTTCAACTTTTTTTAAAAAAAGACAATGAATAAATACTTCAGGAAAAATCCTCCTGACCTAGTAAACTGTCAGAGCAGGAGTCAGAGAGAAAAATTCCCTCATGCAAGAAATGACTCAGTAGATTCTTTCCAAAAGAAGCTTTGTTTATAGAGACTTATACAGATAAGAAGAAAAAAATAATTCTATGAAAGGCACACTAAATCTCTGGCCCAACTCTGTTCTGCTACACTGAATTTATCTAGTTGCAACAAATACCTGAGTTTATCCAGATTATAACTGTTTTGTTGTGTAGTTTATAACTCTTTCAGCTGACCAAAAATATTAAAGCAAAGTTTTCTCTCTTGCTTGGCCAATGCCTTCCCCTCTCAGTTAAAGCCCAGACCTAAACCCACCTGCTTGGCATCAGCACAATCCAAGGGAAAGAAAACACTGAGGAGGAGAAAAGACAACAGGGGAGAGGAGAAATAGAATATTTGAAGCACCCGAAAGAGCTCCTGCCATTGGTGAGGAAAATCTCTATTCCATCCCAAAAAAATCTACCATAAACAGCCTCCAAGCAGCTCCTCTGCTCAGCAGTGCAAATCCTGCAACAACTGCATGTGTGGGAACACCCCAGAAACCTTCAGGTTAGGAGTCAGGAAAAAATCTGTGGACAACAGCAAAACCTTCACCAAGAAGTAAATATTTCATTTTGTGAAGACATGAATCAATAAACCAAGAATCAATAAAATCAGTTTCCATTTAACCACCTTAACAACAGTTACACCAACCTGCAAAGTTTTATCCTGTAACTGGGTGAGGGAAAAAAAAAATCAATAATCTCAGATAATTATACTTGAAATATTTTTATACTTCATTCTTCTATTCACAATGTGTGCTTGCTTTTATTTTCTCTTTTTTCCCCTCAAGTGTAACATTGGATTCCTCTCTCATATCAGGCTCCCTTTTGCAAATATTTTTTTTCCTTTCAACTTGAACAGTTTTCAAGTATCATCTTCTCATTTGGTGAGATCATTCCAAAGAAGTGAAAACATCCTGCCCTGTGCTGATACAAAACATTCTGCTCAAAAAAAAGCTTTTTTTGGCTCACTACTGAGCCATAGGTAAAATATTCACAGATGTATTAAAACCTGGATCCAGTTCCTAAGAGGTAAAAGACAACCCTGAGCTCATCATCCACTATTTAAAGCTCAGATTTTTTTTCCACCCTGTTCATCACTGTGGATTTATTAAGACTGAAGTTCACCTGACAATTCATCATCTTGTCCTCTCTAACTCCTCACATCAGCTCCCTCCTTCACAGTCCAGCACCAGGGACCTTCCCAGCCCTCTGCTCACCCCCCTTCCAACCCAATTCCAAACAAAACTGAGCAGTTCAGGCCCAGCCCACATTCCAGAGGGGCTTGAATGAGGACCTGAGCTCTACAAGTTATTAATCACTTTCTTAGTTAATTAATTAACTTTCCATTTTCATCCCAGAGCAGCTTGGTTTCTCTATCAGCTTCTGGTGGGGAACTCCTTCCCATGTCAAGAATGACATTAATTAGACCCTCCTCACCCAGAAGCTTGTTCATTCCTGACCAGAACTTCAGTGTTCTGGAAATGGATAAGCTCATAAAAATGGATTTATGAGCTACATCTTCCCTGCATAAAGCCCTGTTTACTCCTTCCTAGTTCGGTACACTTAATCAATGCAAGTGTACACATAAAACTGAAATAAACATGTAAATAACCTTCTTTAGAAAGTGTCATCTTCTTTCCTCCATCTTATTATTTGACATATCAAATCTGGAATGTTTCCATGATGTCAGGATCTTTCATAGCCTGAAAGCACCATATAGGATAAGGAGTAATTTGATAAGTGTATATAGGGAGGTTTTAAACACACCTCCTGCACTAGGCAGAAATCAAGGTACTACACAATCCAGACTGAGAGTTGCTCTCCCACTGAGGGCCAGGAAATCAAACAATTCCCAGTGATCTTAGTTCAGAATTGTCAATTATACTTTAAAAATCCAAGACTAGAGCAGAATTCTTCATTGTTATGAAGAATTAGAAATAATGTGCATTTTTCACATGGCAAAGCATGGCAAAGCTCTCACTGGGAGAACCACTGGAAGAGTGGGCTGCAGTGGGCAGAAAAATACCTTGAAGAAGAAAAACTACAGACTTAACATCCCCCATTCCATGCCAAGATTAGACACTTTTATAGGGAAAATCTCAAATTCTATTCAAACTTAGCAGAATACTAGTTTGGGTTTTTTTTTTTAAATTCAGGACCTATAAATCTTTCCATTATTTCAAAGAAGGCTTCAACTTTTTGCCTGTGATCCCAGTTATTATGGTGGCATCGGTGAGGGGGGAAGAAAACAGAATTTCCAAATCAGCATCTGGTGACACATTTGTAACTGCAAAATGAAAATGTCATAAAAGGTTGGCTTTATATACAACAGCATTACTTAACATCTTTTAATGATCTTTTCAAATCACTGTTGTTTCAGCTTTTGTTTCCAGTTAATGAAGGCAGAATTAAATGGATGTCAAGAGTAAGGAATAAATTCAAGCTGATGAAGCACTAATTTTAAATGAGTGTTCTCTTTGACGGAAATACTCACAAACCAGCTATTTTAATTATACTTTTGATCATCTAAAACAAATTAATAGAAATTGGATATTTTCATTTCCAACTTCAGAAAATCCATGCTGCACCCTCATGATTTTTTACAGAACATCAGAGAGCAGGCAGGGAGCCAAATCTGGGCAACATCAGAGTGGAACTTTCATAAATCCTTTGGCCATTAAGGCAGACATAACTGGCAGCCACTCAAGACAATCTTCTTTCATCCCATTAACGCAGCCACCGTGTCACCACAGCCACAAAACACAGCCAAGTGCTCCTCAATACAGGGAGTGCTGTGCTCTAAATTAATCTATTTATCTACAGATATTGATCAAACCAGGTGTGACCTGGAGCTGCACCTAAACCCAAAAGCTCGGTCTCTTACTGGCAGCACAAACAAAAAAATTACCTGAAATGTGTTAGGGAGGTTTTCCACAAAAAATAAAGATGATGGTTAATTGGGAAATGGACTAATATTATTCAGTTCCCTTCATCACTTTGTCCTGCATTCTTTAAATAGTCTAAGTGCACCCAGATGCCCTTCACTCCTTATGTCCAAATATCATAATAGAGCAATTTATTAGGCAAAATTAATTCCAGAGTTTTTTCATCTGTTAGATGAACATACAAGGCACCAGGTGACAGTGAGCAGAAGTATTGCACCAAACTGAATCAATGGAGGAGAACTGTGCAAATTCACATTTCTCACAATAACACACTTCTTAAAATAAGACATGAGTTAGAGCTCAAAGCCTTACCAAAAAGTGGCACTATGACATCTGTAACAGCAGAAAAAAAACAAATAAAAAAGGCTAAGGGAAAAAAAATTCCTCCAGAGAAGGGTAAACAAAAATCCCAAGACAGATTAGGACAAATTTTGGAAAGACAGGAAGTCTTGGAGGACAAAAGAAGGCAAGAGAAAAACCAGTTCCTATGGACATATGCCCATAACTGTTGGCTTTGGGAAGAAAAGGGAAGCTTACAAATGAGTAGGTAGATTTTCAAATCAAAGAATGGTGTAGATTGGGAGGTCCCTCTGGAAGTATCCACTCAAACCTGGAAGTTGGCCACAGAAGTTGGCCATGAAGCCCCAGGTTGGCAGCACAGCAGCAGGCAAGTAAATTATTCTTTGCATTGCTGCTCCCATGCAGGCACAGAGCTCAGGGCAGCTCCCCCTGCCTGCCCAGCCTTGGGCACTGCTGCATCCCACAGAATTCTGAAATAACCTCTGCAACAAGAAAGAATTCTGAATAACCTCTGCAGCAACAATCTCTGCAGCCTGCCTTGTATTCACACTGCAAGGCAAGTCTGACAGAAATTTGGGCTGTGCCAGCTGTGCTGCAGCTGCAAAATTCACTCCCCCATTTGTCTGAGCTCCTGTGGAGGGAACCTCTTTTCTGGCATGGTTTCACTCAGGGTCCCCAAGTTTCTAACATGGATTTTATGAGGAGAGACAACCAACAGAATATCTCAGGTGTGCTGACCACAGGGTAGGTTGGGGCAAAACAGAAATTTTGATTAAGTATCCATCCCACAGAAATACAGACAAACATGGGGAGAAAAAACAATGTTGATTAATACAACTTTCCTTTCTACTTCAGCGTTCAGAAACGTACTGGAAAAAGGACAAACCCCAAAGTTCCATGGAATCTTTTTTTCCTGGGAATATTGGGGTTCTTTTTGCAGGGAAATTAATTCACAGTGTAAGGCTGATAATGTTCACCTTCATCCCCCACTTTTTTCCATCACTCATCAATATTGAAACATGATATTCTAAAACTACAGTCTGAATTTATTGGTTTGAATATGTGTGAATTAAGGGCAAGCACAATTCATTTCAACTCTGACTTCCTTCAGGAAAAGGTATTTCTTCCTGTTTAACTTGTTGTTCCATTGTTATCTAACAAAAGAAACAATTATAATTTTTCTTACATTTTTTTCCCCACATTCCTTGCACAAAGCTGAAAACCCAATTAAAAAGTATTAGCACTTCAGTCCATTTTTTAACATGCCTGCACTTTGTCAAATGCTTCCACAACTGTGCCTAGCACCCATAAATTTCAATACTGAAATAATTTTTTTCAAGTACTGAGGAAATTAAGGAAAAGGTCTGGATTCTTCTATGAGAAAAAAAGGTGTTTTTTTTTTTTTTTTTAATTTCTAAATCTGAATCCTGAAATCAATTACTCTGCCTTTTTTTTCCAAGAGACAGCTTTTGAACCCTGCGAGTCCTACAACCTGTAATCTACTTAGGATTTAAGGGGAAAATTAAGATGACTGGTCTGGATTTTGAGTGATTTATAGCTCATTTAAAACTGGAACAGCAAACTCGTGCTACATCCGTGGGATATTTTGTATAAGGGCCAAACTACCCAGCCACATTTATGTTGTACCTTATTAAACTTAATAAATCCTGTCAGAGACAAACTTGGCCTGTGCTCACCAAGCTCCTGTTTCCCCAGCTGCATACACAAAATATTATAAATAGTGCAAATTGGGCCTTCTGAGGCCAAGGCAATGTTCAGAGAGGTCAGAAAAAGTGCCATGCGGGCTAGATGCAGTGAGTTAGTCACCTCTGATTTAGGAAAAGGCAACTGAAGAAGTGGGAAAAGAAAAAGAATCTTAGGGAAAGTGATGTAATACAAAAGAGGTGCCTACTCAGGGCAGTACCACAGGATTGACATAATCCATACATTGAGTTTTGGGGAAGGGAGGGAAGGGAAGAGGAGAAATAACCCCTCTTTCCTCAATTCTAGACAGAAACAAATGCTAAATTCAAATGCAAATCACAGGAAATAGATTGCCTGCACACTACCTATGGAAATGCATCCTAACTGTTCAGAAGAAATGGCACTGGGGACAGGACAAGGAGAGGAACAGGAACACATTCCTGTTAAACCTAAAAGGGCATTTGTTTTCATCATCATTACAGGGACAGAACACGGGAAAAGGTCTTCCAGTTGGGAAGTGTGGCAACTGCAGGCAGATCTTTGGCAATTCCAGGGAGGACACCTCAGAACCAGCCTTCGTGAAGGTCTTTGCCTCCACTTCTCCATGGGAGAGATGGTCTGATGATGCCTGAAGCCTTGAAATCTCTTCATTTCCAGATGCATTCATATGCACAGCTCAAAGTTCATTTTTTATCCCATGTTCACTTCCCTTAACCTTTCCAGGAGAGCCTTCCCCTGTTCCCACCTCATACAAAGCATTAAATTGCCTTTAAATTTTACTGCAAGTGTCAAACTAAAGCCAAAGGCTTTTATTTTCACTGCTCACCTGAATCTTCTCCCATTTGATCTCCTCTTTGTCCTGTGAGTGTGACCAGAGCTGAATATCAAAATTCCCTCCTATCATTCCTTCTTTCTGTTGCCTCTCCTGTTCTCAGATTTTTTCTCTGGGTTTTGCAGGATCCCTGTGATCAGCCCCCAGTCGGGGTGGGACATTTCACCCCTTACAAAGGAACCAGGACCAGGCAGGACAAGCTTGGGAGGGACCTCAGAAGTTTTCATGGGATGCAAATGGATTCCTTGGGTGCTTCAGCTACAAAGCAGTCCAAAACTGAAGTTTCTCTTTATTACTTCTTCTCTTGCTCTTTCCTTTTTTTTAATTATTGTTTGTTATTTTGCAGTTCTATAGTTTTTGCAGAATCCTGCTCTAGCATCTCCAGTTTTTGCAATGTGCTTGGAAATAAAGATGAACATCATAACTAGTTATTACTATGACTATGACTAGTGATAGTTATATCACCCTTTCCTACCCAAACAATTCCTTTAAATTTTTTTTGTTTGAAAATAATTATTCACTCAAAATTATGTACAATGTTTAAAGATTGATTTGGCTATTAGTAGAAAAAGGCAAGCCTTAAAAAAACTAAAAGTGTATTTAACAACTGTCAAATAAGAGACAAAATAAAAACTATTGCCTTGACAACAAAGGGTGATTTTCATGATTAAGTTAATAGAATTTGACTTGAAGTATCTCAGAAATATCCAGATTATTAAGGCCATAGATTTAACATGAAGACCAAGGGCAACTGCTATGAAATTTTATTTTCTCTTGACAGCAGACAAAGCCTTAATCATAGCAGCTTTGTCTTTAAAACATAAACTGTAACAGCAATGTATGGAAAAAATCATTAATCTCCCATACAGACAACATGTCCTGTCATAAGCAGACACACAAATTAAACACTGACTTGGCAGCTCTGAGAAATAACAATCATCATTTACTTACATATGGGCAATAAATTTATTGGGGGAACTTTTGGTTCAAAATGGGGCAGAATTTTTAGTTCTTGCTCCCTTTGAAAGAGGACTTATCTCAAAGTGTCTTCAAAATGTGCATTGTTAACTAACACTGCAGAAATTGCAGTGTACCACTGCACAGACTTTACAGCTCAATTAATCAAGGCATTTACATCAAATAATTATGCAGCAGAAATGGCACTCATAATTAGTATGCACACAAAGGACTTTTAAAAATTCTTTCATTTCCATGGGTAAAAAACCACCACAATATGGGATAAAAGGTATAAAAGTGAAAATAATAATTTGTTTAATTATTCTTGTCTCATTAGAATGTAACAGAAAAAAAATCAAACCCAGTGAAGTCAATACACACAAAAGTTCACTTAGCAAAACTGAGCATTATACCTATAATTCTGCTGACTTTAAAAAAAAGAACAAAACTAACTGTAGAGTATACGTGTAAGCAAACACACTCCTTTAACCCTGTAACCCTGCTAAAAGACAGGGTAAAACTGCTGACCCAGATAGGAAGCCTGAACTTGGGTGTTGACTTTGCTACTGCAGGATTGCTTCAGCTTATTTTTAATTAGGCAACCTCCAATTAAAAAAAATGAAAAGGCCAAAATTCCATCATGTTCTTTCACATCAGCATCCCCAGGGTCACCAGCACTTGTCAGAACTTGTAAATTTTGCACAAAAGCCTCTCTGATTTGAATTACCAACAGAATTATTTCCTCATTTACCACGACCTGTCCTGTTTGCTCTTCATCTCTCAGCTCCTCACACCAGTCCTATCCTGGGCATCCCAAGCTTTATTCTCCATGGTCCTCACACCAAGGCCAGAAGAGGCTGGAAAATGCAATGTGTGAATGTGCAGAGCCCAGCTGGGCAGTGTCACACATGGGGAAAGCTTCAGCAGCCCAGCTGTGCTGTCCCACAAGGACAGAGGAGAGAACTGATCTGCCCAGACCCTCCCCAGCATCCATCTCCCCCCAGTGCACAGAATGGGGATGGGGAGGCAAGGCAGGGTGTGTGGTACAAAATGAGATACCCTGGGGCACACAACCAGATTACATCTCTTACCATAAATTATGAAGTGATTTAGGCATAAATGAGGGCTGTCATGAAATTTAATTTTAATGGTTCGATAATCAAGTAAGAAACACAATAATTACCGTACCTAGGGTTTTTCAATAAATTCAGACCACTGCTAGTGGAAACACTTTTTTATTCACAGGCATTAATACAATTCCCTCCAAGAGCTGTCTGCTATATTTTTCCATGTCAGAACAACCTGTTGATTACCTCTTTGCTGGGATAAACAAGCTCAGATTTCCCACTGATTACATTCAAAACGCTTGCACTTTGCTCACTGCAAAGCTCCTTTAACAGTGCAGCTGACTGCTTCAAGAAACAGCTTCTATTCTTCCTCAAGAAACTGGAGACTCAGCTAGTCCAGAAAAAATCTCTGGAGGCTGAGCTTTCCAATATCAGACATGAGAGAATTTGCTTCCCTCATCATCATCACATGTCATGTGTTCCACCAGAGAGGAAACAAAACATGTTGACACCACTGGGTGATATTTGAAATTAGCTGAAGACATTGCCAACACCTCAACCCAACTCACTGCAGCCAGAACTTCCACAGAAAAATTTGGCAGACATCTTTTCATCAGGACACCAAATCTCCAGTGCATTTCCCTGTGGATATTGAAGTTTTAAAAAATTCCTGCAGATGTAAAGCAGCAAAAATTAATTTGAGTTGGAATTTAGCTTTGCAATGAAGCCTAAAATTATTTTCAGGAGTTCAACAAACAACCATCCAAAACTCTTGCTTCTCTGTTTTCTTCAACCAACCTCACAGGAGAGGGAAGAAAAATCTCCTGTCTTTTCCTTCTCTACTCCAAAGAAATCTTGGTTTTCCTCTCTCTCCATCATAATCTTGTGGGGAAAAAAGACCTCAGACTAAAACATGTCACTAATTGTCCCACAATGGGATAGGAAGGAACATTTCAAGTCATGTGGAAAGAAGAGATGGGAATATCAAGTCTCTAATTAACATCTTGGGATATAGGGGAAAAAAAAGGCTGATCCTTTCATTTGTTTGTCTGCAAAACAAGCAATGATGAAAGATACAAAGATGAGTGAACAAAATAATCACTGAGCCCAAATTATCATTTCTGACTATAAAATGACAGGGAGCAAAATGTTTCTCTGTCCTAAAATAGAGGGAGAAGGGTGTCACTTCTCAGAAACACTGCTTATATATATCTCCAATAACAGTTACAATGCACACAGTAAATAATCCCAATTATTGGCTTTAAAAGTACAGCAAATTGTAAGTTTAAGCTTTTCTGAAAGCTAAAATGATAATTTTCACTAGTCAGCAGAATAATCTTACTGTAGAAAAAGGCATCTATTTTCCAGATAGTTTTTTAATGGCCTAAAGGATGTCTCTTTTCCTAACTAGTATAATGCCAGTTTTTCCTGACATATGCAGTGTTATTGTAGCAGTTATTATTGCCCTGTCTCTAAGTTAACTGAAGCAAACTGCCTTTCAGACCTTAAAATAAAAATATTGTGCATCATTCTACATACTTGATCAATTTTACATTAATACAAATATGACAGAACAGGACAGGGTTGGAATGCACCAAATAATGTGGATACCACAAAATGTATCCCACAAAATGGATCCCAGGGACTGCCCTTGATGGGCTCAGAAGGGTTTGGCAGTGCCAGCACTGATCTGCTGGCAATCCCAGACTTTCTTTGGCATTTCTCTTTTGATCTCCTCACCCTTCCCATTGCCAGCACCATGGTCAACTGTACAGCTTCATTATAAATCACATTATATTACAGAGAGTGTTCTATTAAGTGCAGCATCCATCAGGATTCCTCATTTTCCATGGGAGCAATGAAAGAATCCCCTACAAATTCCCTCTCAGGAGGGAAAAATATTCTACAGTGACAACTCTGTAGTGTAGAGAAGAGAAGCAACATATCAAAATTCCCAAATTATTTTACTTTCTAAGCATCCAAAGTGGGAAGCAAAAGAGGCCAGAGTAAGCAGGATGCAGCATTATCCTTCTTTGTGGGTCTGGAGGCAGAGAATATGAAAACACTCAGACTCCCCAGCAATAACAAAAGGGACAAAGAAAACAATTTCCTGCTACCTCCACTCTGTCAGGATGGGAGATTTCAAAGTGAGGGTGATGAATGGAGGCAGAGTAAATTACAAAAGGAAGAGAAAGTGACCAAAGCTGGCAAAAACTCACTATTTAAATAAAGGTAGAATGAGGCAAACATTAAGAATGAGGGCAGCATCAGAAAAGGTACAGGGGAAATGAAGGAAATAATGAACTTGATTGAAAAGCCTCTCTTGAAATATTAATCAGGTATTAATAACCATCAATATCCAAAAAAAAAATCCTAAAAGGAGACTCCAAAAGAAGAGGGATGTGTTGAAAATCTTTGTATACTTGGGTTGAAAACCTTGGTTCAAAAGCAGATTCCAGGGAATGCCTGCCCTGTATTAAAATACAAAGATCTGGAGCCATTGCTTAAAAAGGGAAAAGATTTCTCCTTCTTTTATTTATTTTTTCTCTTTTTCCCCTTCAAAGAGCAACAAAAGCCTTTTTCTAAGAGCAGGAAGCTAATCGTAAAGCCCAGTGTATGTTTCACGTGCTTTTCTGTAGTAGATCTATTGGAATAAGAATTAAAGCTCATGGCAACATAGAAGCATATACACAGTTTTACAATGAAAAGCACTTACCTTCAAGAAATAGATAATACATGAGTTTAGAAACAATGAAAAACTGTGCCATTTCTAACCAACAAGAAAAACAAATTTTGCAATAAGAAGAAAAATAACTGTAAATGTTTAAATACCTGCAACACATATGCAATCTCCTTTGATAAATGACTGTTTCAAAAGACTTAGTGAAAGGGTTTATACCCATCACAATGTAGTGATTTAAGGATATTTAAATCCATAGGAAAATAAAATTCAATCAAAGGGATGCAAAGAAATTTTGTAACCTGATTTGTTACTTTAATTTCTATCTGTTATATATTGCCCCAAAAACTGGGAATGAAAAATTTTCCAGGGGTTTTAAAACTACAAAAACAATGCAAAAAACCAATAGGCATAAAAATAAAATTATAGAACAATATATATAGGAAGAAAAATATTTTGGTGACTGTTGCACTCACATTCTCTGATAAAATCCCTTCGCCCAGGATTTCTCTCCTGGGAAGCTGAGAAGCCTCAGAGAAAAGGAAAACAATTCCTATCTAATTTGCTTCTCCTGTGTTTTGCTCATGTGGAATGTGTTTGGAGAGTGTTTATTAACAATAAATTTGTTTCATTGGTTTCTGGTGTGAGTTTTTTTGACTCTTTGGCAAATCAGAGCGAAGCTGTGTCAGGACTCTGGAAAGAGTAATGAGTTTTCATTATTATCTTTTTAGCATTGAGTATCTTCTCTTATTCTTTAGTATAGTATAGTATATTTTAGTATTCTTTAATATAATATAGTATCATAAAGTAATAAATTAGCCTTCTGAGAACATGGAGTCAGATTCATCATTCCTGCCTTTGTCAGGACATTCCCAGCAAATACAATAACTGTTTAGACTGCTTTTTAAAAAAGAAAAAAGGCAATTCTTTCCAAATAAAAGGAAGAAGCACTGTATGTTACTGATGGTTTTGTCCACTGCTTGGTAAAATTCAACCTGAGTTTGAGTCAACACATTTCCACTTGGTTGTGCTTTGGGAGTCACCAAGGCAAAAAGAATTCCAAATGTGCTGCTATTTTACCTATTCTGTAATTCTTTTTGACAGCTGCATTCCTTGCAATTAACATGGTTTGACTTTGAACTTAATATTCAGCCAGGGATTTGCAGACATCAAAACATCTCTCTTTAACCAAGTTTTTAAATTCTCCCAGAGAGGAGAGCAGTGCAGGGAGCCCAAAAGCAAGATTCCCTTTTTCACATTATCACCTTTCCAGGATGAAATTGGAATTCAGATGCAATGATCACCTGAAGGAGATTAAGCAGGCCGCCCTGGGCTACAGCCAGCAGCAGGAACCTGAGGCAGGTGTGTAATGGCAAATAATGGTTAATAATGAGCTGTACACCACTCTAGTAGGGTTACAAGAATCAATACCCACAACAGCCTTCTTGATCTGAAATATATTTTCCCACAGAGATTGGAATTGCTTTTTCTTCAATTCTATTTTTCTTTCCTGGAGTTTTCTTTGTAGGAAAAGCGAGGAAATGGTTGGGGAACCACATAAAGAAACTTTAAAACTGGGAAAGGATAACAAACTACTGAGTTCAGGTTTTAACACCAGGATTACATTCAGAGCACGTGGAAATTACATTCAAACACTCTACAAAAGTTGAATGAGCTGTACACCTCAGTACCAACTGCTTTGTATTTCATTATTTCCAGGATCACTACATGCAGAGCCCAAATAAATTTACGTGAGATATTGCTAAAACTTAGCGATGCACCCCCAAGAAATAAAACTTTTCTATTCTTTGACATGTGTACAATGCTTAAAAAGAACAACAGGCACCTAAATGCCATCAGTTGTGTACAGAAAAGCACCAGGGCTAACCCTGGGCCCTTTGGCAGAGGCAGCACTCACCGCTGGCACTCCCCGGCGTGCAGAATTAAATCCTCGTTGTTCCTGGCACTGATGGTCAGCTCATGCTCTGTGGAATTGAAGACATCAAGAAGGAGGTGGCACTGCCTGGTGCTGTTCAGATGGAGGGAAAAAAACACCATTTCAGTGATATTATTGTAGGTTATTAAAATGAGTATTTATACATGGATATAAATATATATACAAAGAATACATTCATTCGCATAGAGGTTTTATCTCCTCCTCCAATTGTAAGAATATCCTTACAAAAAAAGAACTTTTTAAAAATAGATTTTTCTTTTTTTGCTAACAAAGCAGAGGGGTGCATCCTAAAGAGAAGCAGTCCCATGACAATTCTGTCCTGCACAATATCAAACCCTTTGTTCACCTCTCTACATTCTCACTTTGCAGCTTTCACATTCACTTCTGTGGAGAAAGCCACAGACATTTTTCAGTTCTTAAAGCCTTCACATAAAAAAAAAAAAAAAAAAAAAAAAAGAAAAAAAAAAAAAAGAGTTGCATTATTTTAAATTACCTTGACATTACCTCTTTAAGACACAAATTTGCAAGCAAAAATTTAAATTGGTTTAAGTTCATTATAAAGGAGAAATTCCATTTCCATGGCTTGTCTACAGACCAAAACAAGCTGGCATTTGGAGCACTGAACTTTGAGAGGAATTTCTCTGAGAAGGAGAACTCTCTCCCCTCTGTAAGACTGGGAAACACAGGCACTTCTCACAGAAAAACTTAACATTTGTTGGCTACTATCCATTGTTTCTAAACTTATATTCAAATCCAAATTTCCCTAGATGCATTTGATAGAAATACACCACTTTCACTTCTGGTAACCTCAGAAAATAAAAGTGACGAAGTTGCAGAATACAAACCTTACTGCAGAAGTTAATTCAATAAACCTTTTCATCATAATTAATATTTTTATAATATTCACCATTCTTATTATGTAATACTAATAAAAATTTACTACTCATTTACTACTTAATACAATTAAGTGTTAATATTTTAAATTATTTTATTCAAAGTAAGATTGTGGAAATTTTTTTTCTAATTTACAACCTTTTCTTCCTTGTGAGAATAAGCAGAAATAGCAGCATTGATGATAAAAATATAATACACATGAAAATTTATTGGAACCAGGTACCAAAATGCCAAATCCTATCAGACAGCTGCAATAACACTTTACCAACCTATCTAAAATTCCAAACTTTCCAAGAGGCCACTGAACAAACTAGAAATATCCCCAAAAAGGAAGAAAGGAATATTGGTGAGAGTTGTCAGAGTCATCCTTCAACGTGCATGATCAAGCTACAGCCGTGTGTCTAGGGCAACCAAGAATATTTGTATTTATATTTATATTATTTATTTTTATTTACTGCACAATAGTTTACAACTGAACTGAAATGCTATTCCAAAGGCAATTAAACTCAGAGGGACAAGAGTTTAAGAACTGTTCTACTCTGAAATACATTCTCTGGTCCATAATACAACTCTGTTCTGAAAATCAAAGATGTCCTTGCAGAGCACACAGAGGAGGAAATGTTTTGCCAACCCTTGGGTTGGGAACACTCCCAGGACAAGCCCAGGAGGATGAGGTTGGGGTCACCAAGTGACAATAATGTCACCTGCAGCCAGGCACTGCAAGACAAGCAAGCACTGCTGGGGTCAGGACCAAATCTCTTAGCAAAAATATTAAAAAGCAAAAGTGGGGGGGGGGGGTGGAGGCTTTTTTAATATATATTTTAAGATATTTCTCTCTCTTCCTAAAACCCCAATGATTGCTGAGTATAGAGGGGGATGCAGGGAGGCAGCTGAGTGCCTGAAGCAAACTTGTCAAAACTCAAGAATTTAGAAGAGATAAGGAGATGTGGCTCTTGTTAGAAACTTCCTTCCTCAGAACTCACAAGAAAGAAAGAACTGGGAGGGCAGTGCTTGAGTCAGTTACCAGGAAGGAATGGAAAAGAAAAGGGGGAACAGCTTTTATCAGCTTCTGCCTCATCTTTGGCAGAGTGGGACAAGACCTGTGAAGTCTCAGACACCTCTGCCTCTCCGGCAGATACAAGGCGATGGTCTGGAAGAGAAACTTCCAGTGCAGATTAGCTTTAAAAACTTCATGTGGAAGGAATTTGTTATTTCTGCCACAGCAAACCCAAACAAAAAACATTCAAGCCTCCTGAAGTATCTTCTGGCAGCAGAGCCAAAGTTTGCAAACAAAACAATTCATGCCACAAAGGACCTACACAAGCAGCTGCCCCTCAGGACTAACAACATTGATTTTAAAAAATCCCAAATATGAATTCTTGAAAATTATTCATCACCATGACATTTATTTCCTCCTGCTCCAACACTATACAAAATAGACATATAGAAAAAAATAATTATTTCCTTGCAATTTTAAGTTAATTCACAAGGAAATCTTTAGGTAAAAATATATATATACATAAAATTTGAAGTTACAGAATTATTACAGTACCTTGAAAGCTTAGAAGAATAAGATATTAGTGTGAAAGAATTGAAAGTAATATTAAGACTGTAGGAAAAGGTAGCACTAGATCTTCAGAATAAATACAGGACAGTATCAAAGAGACTATTATAGCAATGAAAACCAAATGCAAGTAAAGATTAATTTTTTTTTAATTATTAAAACAGGAAGCACCAAACAGAAGCTCCATCCAAGTAAGGAAACCAAGAAAGCATCAGCTCTGGAAAATCAGAGCCAAAAAATCAAATGCCAAATCAAATGCCAAAAAAAAGTTTAAAAATAAGGAAGAAAAGAAACCCTGAAGTTGTTAAAGGACAATTTGCTGAAGATCTGAGAGCTAGCACGAAGTTTTATCTTTTTTTTTCTTTAACATTCTGCAATTAGTAGGACTGTGTAGAACTCATGATGCTGAGTTAGGAAAGTTCCAGGAAAACAAAGAAGTAACAATAAAGCCAAAAATAAATATCAATTTTCCCTCCAACAGAACATACAGAAGGCCATCCTTTGCAAGACAGGAATTAAAGAACTTATTTCAGTGTCAGTAAAGGAGATTTGAGAGGCAAATCATATTCATGCAAGTTTGATAAAGAAACTTCAGTAAGATTTTGCTGAACTCCTATATTTTAGTGCAGTCAGAAATGTGTTGCTTAAACCAAGCTCTTTACCAGAAAATTCCAAACATCAAATTGTTTTAAGGATTTGAAGGCAATTTACCAAATCTTGGACCACTTGTGCTGACCTCAACACTATGTAAATCAGGTTTTTTTAAAATCTGCCAGCTTACAAAAAACCCTTAAACCACTCAAAATAATAAATGGATCTAAAGTTGATTACATTGTATACCATAATTGCCCATAAATGCCCTACTGACATGTTTGGCAGAGAAACCCCAGTCATAAGCCACAGATGTCTGGAACAGGGCAAGACTTGCCCATATATACACACAATTTATTCTCCCTTTCCCAAAAGATCCACCACCATGTCAGAGTTTACACTAAATATTTTATTGGTTGAGGAGGGTGGATTTTGAGTCCTCTAAGTTGAGTTAAGTAGGTGTTAGCTACCATTCATCTCAGAGAAGGCAGAGAACACCATCCCCCACATTTCCCACATTCTGAAGGGTCACCAGTGGCTTCCCAGTCTTTTTTAGGGGTCATTATTTGTTACCAGCTCCTTCCGAAGGTTAGGGATGAACAGATGCAGAATAAATCAGTTTCTGTTTGGGTGGGCTGGGTTGGTGGTTTAGGATGGTGTCAGACACACAACATGAAACCATCACCAGCACTGCTGGACCAGGAACAGACACCAGGATACAGAACAAAAGCTCATGAGAGGGTTTGACTCTTCTTCCCATCTAATGGGAAGGAAGTCTGGTCCAAAAACTCAGCCTACCAAAAAATGACAGCACTCAAACATTTTTTCCATTTTGATAATCTTCCTGATTTGTTCATGGTGCTTGCTTTTGAAAAATCTTCCATAAGTATCATGTTCAAGATTTCCTTTCACAAGTGACACAAAACTGCAGAAGGTTCTAGAGGTAAAAACTAGAATTAGAAGGAAATGTTTTCAGTAGATTGATTTATCATCTGAACATCTCAGAATTACAAATTTAAGTCAATGCTGATATCAAAAAACAATTAAGAAATCTTTTTTTTAATTTGAAGTTTAGTTAGTTCAACAATGTCTTAGAGATTTAGTGTATAAATGAATTTCTGTTATCATCTACTGTAGAACTGAGAACACAGCACAAGCAAAAGTTAGCAGCACAATGAATCATGCTGTATTTTTAAAATCTTACAATGCCAGTTATGGTTCCAAAAACAGTCACAAAACTGGGGCCATGGGAACTTTAGGCAAGTGACAATGACACTGTGATCTAAAAATCTCTTTCAGGAGGATTGTGATTACTTGAAATGACAGCTGAGGATATTCTTCAGTAACACTGAACACAGAATTAAACCCCAAATGCAGCTGCAATGATGGCTCACTTCAGTGAACAATCTCTGCCGTTCTGTCTCCAGCTCAGTTTAAAAGTCACTTTAAACAAGAAATTCTCAGGAGGGCTGGCAAGTTTTCTGCATCCTGACTCATCTCCCTTTCCCATCAACTGAAATCATGGAGCATTTTCAGATCCACTTTTTAAAATTTCTTTTCTTCTGTTTTCTTTGAGCAGCCATTGCTGCACAGAAAGGGACAGACAGGGAAGAGAAGCTTTGGGTCTGGTGACAATGGTGTGACAGATGACAACCCTGTTCTCCAGAATCCACTGACCAACACAAAGAGCAGCACAGCACAACAATGATCTACACCACCTTTGTTGATGCTCTTGTGTCTTCAGTAGGGCCTCTTTAATTTTTAATAAATTATCTAACTTCAGATGATTAAGTCAGTTTCTCCACCTTACTGGCAAAAGGCCTTTCCACAAATTCCAAGAAGAGTCCTCATCTGACTTCTCCCAGTTGTAAACCTTTGCACTTATGCTAAATATTCCCAGCACATCTATAAATATTTGCAGATTTATGTTCTGACATCTCCATGTGTCAAACCATACATATTTAACATCTGGATCCCAAAAATCAATTCTCTTAATCTGCAAGCTGCTTTCTGCTGCTCTTTCATGAACCCACTGCAATGTTACAGCATTAGCAGGAGTTAAATACCTCTGATTACCAAGATAATTTAACTATTGGGTGTAACCTCCCACATGTCATGAGTTACCACTCAGTAGAATCTATATTGAGCTCAATAGTGTATAAATAAGGAATATATTTTAGAATGACATCCACTCCTGAGAACATTAATATAAATCCATTGCTTGACAGATTTTCCTAATGATTTGTCAGTTTAATTGCAGCAAATGAGAGCTTTCTTTGCTTTATTTAGTTGAATTTGCATGGTTCCAAATTTGACTGACTTTTATTATTAATATTTTTCATTAACAAAACAGTGAATTTAATACTAATTATTTTCTCCATGTAAAAACATCATATCAATTTAAACATGTCATATCTCAGTCCTCCTCCAAACAAACATCTTGCTCTTCAAGCAACCAAACAAGAGATGTTTTCCTCCACCTTTCAAAGCTCTATGACATATTGAGCACCAAAATATTAAAAAAGAGAAGACTATAAGCAGCTGCCTATCAGTAGGTGACTGATTCTCATTCTGAATGTAGCAAATGTGAACAATTAATTTAAAAATCTGGCTATATAAAACCAACAAGGGTTTCAGGAATTGCTACATAACTTTTCATCATATAACAAAAAAGTCTGTTAGAGCACAACTGAAGAAACAATGCTGTTTACTCTTTCCCTTGTATAAGTTGTAAATATACAATAATCAGGATTTCTGATCCAAACTTTACATGTTGCAATTTATTGTAGTGAAACTATGAGCAACCTTGGAAACTGGAATGGAAATTCTAAAAATATGTCTGATTTTATTAAACCTCAAATTTCTACCCACCCAACTGAGGATCTCCTGAGAACCCTCATCAAAGCCAAGATTTCTCTGTCTCCAAACCCTCAATGAAACCAAAAAACAGCACCCTAACTTTAAATACAGAACATGAGTAGTCTCAGATTAGGGAGCACTGCAGACTGTGCTGTGAGCTGATGTCTTCTGGACAAAACCAAATCATTTGATCTAAGGATGTACATTAATGATACAAAGGACAATTACCTTGAACCTACAGTTAGGTGAACTGGCACTTTGAATTAACAATGTCAGACCTGATTTAAACCCAGAAACAGAGTCTAAGGCTCAGCACTTGCCAGAAGAGATCTGCAGCTGATGTCTCTTCTTGGCATTAAGATAGAAAGAAAAGTATTCTGGCAGCTTTAAGATAGAAAGGAAAGTATTCTGCCCCCCCCCAAAAAAAATTAAAGATTAAAAATCTTATCATCTTGAATTTGTAGAATTTCCAGGTAAGAATATTATTATATATCTGGATTCTCAGCTTAAAAGTGAAGGTACCATCCCTGAGGATTAACTTCATCTACAAACTCAGACTGTCTCACCACACATGTAGAAAACATGATCAACATTTTCTGGCCTTTGTAGACTCTTATTTAAGACACTTTTGTACTGATGGAACAGTGGCAAGGGACACAAGGGGACCACCAGCAGGTCCCTCACAGTGGGCAGAGCACATTACTGAATTCTTGTCAGACCTGCAGTATTATTTCTGACATATTTTCATGCTTTTTTATAAAGGCAATAAGGAAGGACATTCAGTGCCCATAAAAACTGGCAGATAAGACACCTGAGAGGAACAACAGGTATAAAGAAGATTGTTCAAGACAACCCATATAAGTTTCAACAGCAGACTTCCTTAGAGCTAACAGGATATCAAAATGAGGAGACTATCTCAAAACTATCAACAGAATGTTTCTATACACTGAAGCATCTGCAATCCATCTCCAGTGACAGTTTAAGGACAGATCATGGGATCCCCAGTGGCAGCCTGGAACCTGCTGGGAACTGCTCTGCCTGGAGGCCTGGGAGCACAGCAGGGTTTGGGGCTGAGCCCTGGTATGGAATCAATTAATGTGGTAAGGCAATTACAGGAGATAATTAGTACAATTTTACTATATAGATGTATCTACATTTTATGGTAAATAAGTGGTTCAGTAAGTAGATCCTTGAAGCCCTTCAAGATTTCATTGAGTTGCAGGACAGAGTGGGAGAACTTTCAACAATAATTCCTTATCCCTTATACCCCATTCCAGGGCATTCCTGATGATGCTCCTGCGACAGTCCCCTCCCTGCTCACACCAGCAAGCAGAGCCAAGGAACACAGGGAACATCCTCAGAGGGAATATCTCCCAGCACAAGGCTGCTCTGCCAGCCCCTCTGGGTGCAGACAGCTGAGGGAGCACAGGGTGACACCCAGGGAAGGACCTGGGAGCAGATGAGGGGCTCCTCAGGGATGTTCTGTCAGTTCTTCACTGACACAGCATCCTCTGTACCAACAGCAGGGCTGAGATCTGAATCAGAATTGGGTGTGGGCAGAGCAGAGATCTAACCCAGAATTGGGTGTGGACAGAGCAGAGATCTAACCCAGAATTGGGTGTGGACAGAGCAGAGATCTAACCCAGAATTGGGTACAGGGAGAGAAGAGATCCCAACCAGAATTGGGTACGGGCAGAGCAGAGATCCCAACCAGAACTGGGTGTTGGAAGAGCACAGATCTGAACCAGAATTGGGTGTGGGTAGAGCAGAGATTGCAATCAGAATTAGGTGTTGGAAGAGCAGAGATCTGAACCACAATCAAAAGTGGGCAGAGCAGAGATCTGAACCAGAATTGGGTGTTGGAAGAGGAAAGATCTGGCCCAGACTCAGGCAGCAGATCAGGCACTGCAGTGTGACAAGGGCTGCATCCACCCCATTTCAACCCCCCAGAGCAGCACAAACAAAGGTTATAGGAATCTGTTGTCATGACTAAATAACTGAAGATATATTTGAGGTGTGGTTAATGAAACTTCTCCCCATGAGGCAGAACTTGTGCATAAGTGGAAGCTATAATTTTGCTTAGATATTTAAAAAACAAAGCCAAGCCTAAATCCCCAGTTGTTTCAGTGATATTTCCCAGGCACTTCTGCTCCAGCAGCTAAATAGAAGAAATACCAATTAAATTTGGAAGACTTCTACATAAACCATAATCTTTATGTTACAGTGGGGGGAGAAGTGTTTTCATTAACAATTTTCCTGAGCTTTTTTCACTAAAGGCCTAAGGGAAGAATCAATGCTCAGAGTCTTTTTAGTTTGATTTGACTTTTTAGGCCCAGGAGTTAGTAGGCTAATGTTTCTTACTTTTGTGGAGGCAAAAATGTAAAATAGAAACAATAAAATGAAAAAGAAAAGGAAAAAAAAATTAATCCAGATAATGAAAGCAATGATAACTTCCATTCTGAAATGACAGCTAAGGAGGTAAATTATAAAATACAATTTCGTGTAATGACTAAACAAAAATAGCTCAGCACCTCAGACAGTACTTAAGCAATGAAGTCTCAGTTGTAAACCAAAAGGAAATCAGACATGAGTTTTTGCAAGAGCAAGTAAAAAAAACCCAATTATAATTTGCTGTCATTGTGTCTCAGATATTGGCAGAGATTATCAACAGTAAAAAACAAATTGTTTCCTCTAATGATGAAAAGCTGTCCTTAGCAGATTGAAATACATATTTCTGCCATTTTCCCTCTAAATTATAATATCAAATTCTGATGGAGAACCTGCACAGGGATGCACAAGAGCAAAGGAACAGTGTTACAGATCACTAAACCAATAACATGGAATGAGCAGTACGAGAGAACGCAAAATCCATTCATGACTTAGCAAACAATATATACCTAAAGTACCAACCAAAATAAAAAAAAAGCTTTTAGACAGGTCTGGCAAGAAAACATTTCTGAGAGAAATGTAAATATTACAGTCTTTTTCTCTAACTCAGTAAAGCTTTTAGGCACCCTGAAAAGCAGGCACATCTTTAACTACATCTCCAACCATGAAACCACTGAAAGTTTCCATGACTTAACAGATCTGAGTGGTGAACAGGGAAAGGAGGAAGGAAACACACACAAGGTGAGATCAACTGGAGCCGCTAAACACAGCACCAGCTGCCACACAACAATTGTGTCCTGCTAACTCAGAAACTCTGAATTATCACCTCCATCTGTGTGTAAGGATTTCAGGATTAAATGCCTGCCCCACATCAAGAACTCCAGAGAGCAGATTGACAAAGCAGGGCTGGGATAACCTTGGCCTACACAAAACACAGCTGGGGAAGCCAAGCACAAAAAGCCAAAATCCCAACAAGGGAGAGTCAAATAAAAGCATCAGGTTGCATTTGAAGCTTTTGTGGAAGGTTTGCAGCTTCACTCCCAATCCACCCTATAAGGAATTGCAGTGAACCACAGAGCAGTCTGTTCATTAAAAATATACATTTTGAGAGCATGGAGAGCTTTTTTGACACTGAATGGAGGGAACTAGGCATTCAAATAATAAATGAAATCTGGTTATTTTATTGAGCCTTCTTGAAAACTATTTTTAGCTGATGCTGTGGTACTTCCAGGTTGTTCAAGAGAGATCACTTATTCACTCTTGAAAACCTTTCAAAGGCTGAAGAATGTGCCTTTGCAGGGATGAAACTGAATATCATTAAAAAGGGGCCCAGAATTTTGCAAACAGTTGTTCTGGATACTGTGTTCTGACTTTGCCAAGTAGCATCACATTTGCTTTACTTGAGCAATTCCTAACATAATAAAACCATGTTATGCTACACTTTCAAGCAGCAAAATGCTCAAGAAACTTGCTTACTAATAGAACCATATGGTTTCATAAGAGCTGGACACAAATGACTCACTAAAAATAATCTTGTTTGTCTCATTTTTGAACATTTTCTTTAAAAAAAACTATTGCAGAGTTTCAGTGTCTTTGCCTAATGTAAAATTCCCTTGCTATCTGCAAAGGTCATTATTTGCTGTACCCCCTGTGGGTAAGAACAGGATCCCATCCCTCTTGGCAGTGTCATCATTAAAAACTCCACTCCCTTGTCAGTCATCATCCCTTCAGCAGGAGAAGTTGCTTTAAACATATGCTTTAGCAAAAATCCCCTCTTATCACTCTTCTTGCTCCAGACTCTCCAACTTCTCTTCACGTTCAAGCCTAAAACTTTCCTTGATGCTTTAATTCCTCTGCTCACAGCCCTGTTTTTCAGGCTATGTTGCTGCCACAGGCTGTCCATCTATCCTTGGACATTTCTGCCATGGTATGATACTGAGGACTCAATTCTTTCCTTTGAAAATTAAATATTCACCCAGTATCTCCTAGACTGGCATTTCCTCCTTGCCCATCTTTCAATTTCTGCATTTTGTCATGAAAAGGGTCCCAGGCCCAGCAGGAATTTCTTGGATCAATTATGTTCCCTCTCAACCATTATTACTGGTGTTGCATACATAACTGCACTGAAACAATCTCAGAATTTAATCAAACCAAATTCTTGCTCCCACTGTGCATAGAGAGTTTTTTTACAATAATCCTACTAATTATTAAAACTGATTGCATTCAGTGGCTGAGAAATTTTATTCAAAAAGATTTTCATTATCACAGCATTTGACCACCATCAAGAGTTGCCTTGATTTTAATATTCACTATGGCATTTGAAACTGCTCTGTGGTTTCCAGGAGAAAACAAACACCAGAGGAGAGTCTGGTCACAGTTTATTTGTCACATCATTCACACGTTCGTTTGCAGTAAGATTCTGTTATAAAAACTCCAAACTCTGTAATACACAAAACATTACAATTGCTAAGAGATACAGAAAAAAGTTATCAAATTGTGCAATAAACATGAGATTTCCAGACCCTGCTAAAACACATCACATATCATCATGAGAAAACATCTGAATCTCAGAAGGTGCTGAATGAACATGAATTGCTCCAATAAAGTCCTAAAAGAGCAATTTTGAATATTTCTTCACAAAATTCTTTACCTACACGTTGATGATGATATTAAAAATGTTTCCAATATGGACTTTAAGTTACATTCAAAGGAACAGAGACAATGAGTGAGATTCCAAGAGTCAGGGCAGGGCTCACCTTGTTGCTGGCAGGGTACTGATGCGAGTGAAGAAAACAGAGGGCTCCACCTCCACGTGGAGCCCCAGGGCAAGGTTCCTGTAGTATCCTTCAGCATGTCCTGGTCCACCAGAGTACTTGAAGTTCAAAATGGCTTCCAGTGTCTGGAGGAATAAAAGTTAATTCCCTGTTAGCTATTTTTCACTACTGTGCATTTCACAAGTTCAATTAAATTAGGCCACAGAAGTGATTTGCAAATTTGCTTTCCTAACCCATCTATTCTGTTATCTCAGGAAAAAAGGCAATCTAACAAATAACTGCAGCTTAGGCAAACAGTTGCCTAATCCTTTGGAAAACTAAAAAGTGCAGCACAAAGTCAGCTGCACTTCCCTTTACATAATTCCTCTCCCTATCACATTCAACACCAAAAAACTAAAAAAAGTTGCTTAAAAGAGTTAGGGTTTATTCAATGCTGCTTTCCTTCATTCTCTTGAAAAATATTCACCACTTCACTATCTAATCAAATGGAAAAGCTTCAAAACTGGGGGGCAGATAAAGATTATACAAAGCTAAAATTCTCATGTCCATGAAGTAACAGACTGGAGCAACGCCCAACTACATGCACCTTGTCTCTGTGTTCATTTTATAGAAATGGCTGGCTAGTAAATATTTGAAATTATTCTCTAGCATGAGCCTTCTGCACTCATTGCTCTCAGCAGCACTGAGCCTTTACTTCTGTGAGAAAATTTGGGGCTCTGTGCCTTTCCCCTCGATGAACGGCATGGGAGCAGCTTCCCAGCACAGTCCCCACATCATCACCAGTGCTCAAACCCAGAACAGCCCTTTGATTGATCCAGAGAGATCATTCACCACCTCCTCTGTCATTATGTCCCTGAAATATGATTTGCTGGAAACAAGGTGAGCATTTGGGAAATAGCACTGGATTTTTTTTTTTTTTATTTCCTCTGGTTTTATTCTGGTCCTCAGGCAGCTGCCACTGCCACACCTCAGAGCAAGGACAGAGGCAGTGCCAGCCCTGCAGCCTGACATGGACATCACATATTATGCTGAAACCTGTTTATGGAAGGACAGACACTTCTTAAAAGGCTTTAGAAACAACACCAATTTCGCCTTTGTTCGGCTTTTAGCTCATTCTTTATAAAAAAAGGCCAAAAATGCCAAACTTCAAGTCAACAACTTAGCCAGCAAATCTATTTATCAGACACCATCAAGCCTCAGGAAGGTAAAAGCACTCTGCCTTTCAACAGAAGATTCACAAAAAATTTATGAGACCTGTTATTTTTTATCACAAGCTCTAAGGAACAATCTAAGGATTTTACAACTTACAAAAAACTCCAATTTTGTTTGATACCATTCTGTTTATAAGTCTGGCTGAAGGAAAAGAAACAGACATAGAATCATTTTCTTAAAATAACCACAGTCCAGTGATTTAAAGAACACCAAAATCAAGAGTTTAATGTTCTGCTGCATGTGTGCACTTAACTGTTCTGCCTATTTCCAACTCCCTTTTAAGTGGAATAATTTTAATTCTTAATTTAGTGTTATTAAAATTCATGAGAGCCACCTTACAATACAAATAAAACCCTTGACTGGGCACTCTGGACATACCCATCTACTCTGTTTATGTCAATTCCTAATTTGTACTTAATGAACTCAAGTTTATGTTATGTCAGAAGAGCTAATCAATATTAAACACAAAAATAAAAAAGCACAAACCCATTCAAAACATACTTCATCCTAATTAACCAGCTGGACGATTTCATAAAAATCAGAGCCAGGCTCTGTAAGTACAGGGATCTGACACTGCTTATGCTGTAATGTGAGAATGGACTTCAATTTCAATTAGGGCATGGTGAAAACTCTGTGCATGTTCTGCATTATTGCTGTAATGCTCAGAGTCCTGCTGGGAGCAGCTCCATGGTTCCCTCTGCACAGCACCATGGAAAAAAGCTGCTCAACACGACCAGCCCTGTGTCATTACAGGTAAACACACAACAGATCTCAGCTTGAAAGGTCACAGAGCATCACTGTTCCAGATTCAAACTCCTTTCCATCCCAGACCAAGTGAAAAACCTCCAAAACACAAAGGAATTTGTGGGGGAAATCCTGATGATGATGCTGTGTCTCCTGAAATCCCACTGGAGAGAACAAGGAAAAGGAAACCCAACCATCTTCTGTTAATCCAGACAGCAGCAGGACATCCCTTCCCACCCAAAATGTAAGATCTAACAGGGCACAGTAAAGACTGGGGAGACAAGAGATTCTGACAACTACAGAACACCCAAACCTCTTCTTAGTTTTCTGTTCTTTCTCTGGCCATGATGGTTTGCAGCAGTCTGTGAACGCGTGCATGTGCACACAAAGAAAAAGCATCAGGCAGACTTTACATCAGGACTGTAGATGGATGTGCAGGAGAGGAGATTGACTGAAGGAAATAATTATTTTTTTCAGGACCCTTCAGATGGTTAGAGAAAGCTTCATTGCTTAGGATTTATGCAATATGAACAGAACAAAATATTTTAAAAAACCCACAACAACTACAACAAAATTCAATCTCCTTTAAAACCTCAAATACTACTTCACCTATAATATGAAAGATTGATTTTCTATCTCTGTGATAGAAAAAGAAAATACTACATTTTCATAAACCTACAAATTTCAGATAATTTACTACTCTCTCCCACAGCACCTGCAGAGAATGGCCCAAATGCTACAGCCCCCAATTTAAATAATGTTGTACCCTGACTCCTTGTGAAACCTACAGAAATCACAGCCTGAGCTGCAGATTCTCTTCATCCTTACAAATCCAAATAGCATTACTTAGAATTCTCCAATTTGCACCACTGCAGACTGAAAATGAGATGGCAGAATGTGAACACCATTCTTCCTGTAGATTATCTATGAAAAACAAAAGGAAGGAGAGAGTGCACCAGGCTTTCAGGGCAGGCAGGAAAAGAATATTGATAACTGTTGAACACATTTGAAATTCAGAAACCTGTGGACTTGGGGGGATTCTTGTTTTTAAGGCAGAGCTCCATTCTGGAAACTCAACAGTAAATATTTACTGTGATGGCTTTGGCTTGATACATTTTTTATTATTTCATTGGTCTTTCCTTCTATTGATGAAGAAAAGGAAACAAAAATGTTCCTGCATCTAAATTCCAAATGAGAGATTCTTAACCAACAGCACCCACTATCAATGACACCTACCAGAAATATTCTGCAGATAAATTATCAAAAATTCCTGGTTTGGTTTCTCATGCTTTTTTTCCTCCAAGTATTTTCAGCATAAAGCTGCACCAGTTTGTTGACTCATAATAAAATTTAAAGCAAAGCTAGAAAGGAACTGAGGTTTGATGCCACAAATGAAAAGCAACTCAAAAAGCAATTGGGCACTAAAGTTTCCTCACCCACTGGCACCAGTCAGTACCTACCTGTCAACATCTCAGTGATGACTCTGAACAGCAACGCCTCTAATACTGATTTTTAATTGCCAATCCAGTTGCAATCCACAGCTCAGAGCAAGTATTTCTACTGAACTACTAGCACAGTACTTCCTCCACAAAAGCAAAATCAAATCTAAAGAGAATCTCTGTTGTCATTATATTGCAAGAGTTCTATTGTCATTACATTGCAAGGATTCCATATTGCTAGAGTTTCGTACCTCCTTGATGTTTCCTGTAGGCAGCTCCTCTAGGCACTGACTCCAGTTCCTCCTCAACCAACCAATCCACTCTTTTATATCACTCTTCTTATTGGCCTCTTAAAATCAGGCCTGCTCCTAATCCTTAATAATTAACCCAGCTGCAACTCTTTAGGGGCCAAGATTACATTCTATTCCACTTTCATTTACCCATACTGTATCCCCCTACAATTCCCCCTTTTTCTTTTAATTATGTAGTTGCAGCATTTCTAGAAGCACACATTCAAATAAATTAACATTATGACACATTCATACATTTCATTCAGAACTAAGAGTTATACAAATGTTCAGACAACATATTATAGTACAAATATATATATTTCTGGGTGTTGGTTCAGTTTTGCAGCTTTTCTCAGTTTACAAAGTACTTACCTTCAAAATCTTTTGTACGCATATTTAACAAACACTAATAGCTGCAATTGATATATTTAACCAATAGTTTAGTATTCAAGTCCTTTTCCCTGAATCCACAGGGTTATATATTCGAGTACTGCTTTCCCAAATCCATGGGGTCATCCTGAATCCACGGGGTCGTACAGTTTAGCATTTGAGTCCTTTTTCCCAAATCACGTCGGGGTCACCATTTGTCATCTTTATATTACAAGAGTTCTATTATCATTACATTGCAAGGGTTCCATATTGCCAGAGTTTCATACCTCCTTGATGTTTCTTGTAGGCAGCTCCTCTAGGCACTGACTCCAGTTCCCCCTTAGCCAACCAATCCACTCTTTTATAACACTCTTCTTATTAGCTACAGGAGTGGCCTGTTAAAATCAGGCCTGCTTCTAATACTTAATAATTAACTCAGCTGCAACTCTTTAAGGAGTAAGATTACATTCTATTCCACTTTCATTTACCCATTCTGTATCCCCCTACAAATTTCCACCTAATTCTACAGATTATTGCTGCTCATGCAGAAGTTGGAATGTTACTGAGAACAGAAAAGTCCAAAACAGACAATGATAAATTAAATAGAGAAATGAATGGGGGGAAAGCTGTGTGAAAGGTATTTCTAGTGCTGACAAGTGAAATATGGTGCTCAGCCCTTTCTCTCAACTGAGAGATGATTGACTGAATACTAGACTCAAGAAAATTTGCCCCCTCTAAAAAGTGCTCCAGTTCTGTGTGGCAAATAGCACAATTTTACGTCAAGAATTTTCTTACACCAAGAGCATGTTAAGGAACTATAAATCAAGGATATAAGGGCCCACCTGCAGAGATGCAATCATTATATGCTCTAGGTGAAGGAAAATAAAGTTTCCATAGAAGAACACAAAGCATCATCATCATTTGTGAGCAAGGCTCACATACACTATGTTTTCAGGTCTTTTCTAAATTCCCTTAGTACAGTAAAAATGACACTAAGTAGATCTCAGCACTTAATAGAAGATGAAATGTCAGTGCTACAGGCAGTTTGCTCCCAAGGAACTGCAGATGCTGACTGCAGTGACTGAAGAAATACCAGACTGTAGCACTACAGACTCCTCCTTAAATCCACAACACTTAAAAACTAAAAACTAAAGGGGAAAAAAAATAGCATGAAGACCAGACTCAAAATACACAAATTCAGAACATAATCTTTCCAGTTTAGCTTCTGAATGGCTTTTAGAACACAATCTCATTAATGAGTATAATTTCTCATGCAATTAGGGCTTGAAATTTAAAAAAAAAAATAATTTATTCTAGGTGTGTAACCTTCCAGTACACCTTCCTTTGGGAAAAAAAAAAATACTGATTACTTGCCCAACTGTAAATATGATTTATTCCCAAATCCTATCCTACTCCTGATGTTCTTCTCTCTCAAACTCCCATTAGCAGCTCTGGCTCCACACATTCCTAAGCGTTCAGCCATTTTTTCTGACTTTAGCCCCTTTTCTCACCTGTTGCCTTGTGATTTCTGGTTTGGGTGTGGTTTTTTTTTCCTTACTTTAAACCCCAATTTTGTTAAGTTCTCTCTGCCTCCCTCCCTCATTCCTCTTCTTCTCTGACCATTCCACTCTTATTCTACTCTGAGCAACAGCCAGTAAAATTCTCATCAGTAAAAAAAGAGAAATAAAAAATTGATACTTCATCAGTTCTATCTCACAAAAGGCACCAGAGGATCTGTCTCAACAAAATTAATTTCTCCATTTGTTCTGCTGGGTGGAATGCTGAAAATCTTTAAAAGAGCTTTGTGTAAATAAACCATGGATCAGGAATTTCAGCTGCCTAGCTGTAACTAATTAAATGATCTGGCAGTAACGAGGAGAAAGTGAGTTTCTCTAATTAATCACACTCTTTCCAAGGGCAGCAGGTGACCCTGGCAATGCTCAAGCTCCTGACAACAGCAGAGATGTCCCCAAAAACGTGCAGAACTGGATCAACCTCAAAAAGTCCTGCAAGCTTTTAATCCAAGCACATGGGATAAGCTGGTCCAGGAACACGTTTCAAATACAAATACAGGGCATGGACACAGCTGAATCTTTTTTATTTTAAGGAAAAGGCTAAAAAGTGAGCATTGGGAAGGAAATGGAGATGCCTAAATAGCTGAAACCAAGGAAGATGAGACTCAAATACATCAAGCTTCCACTTTGGAGCAATTTGTGAACACAAGGACTGTGTCTATGTTTAGCACTGAGCTCCAATCCCAGTCCTGGCATTTGGAAATGCACACAGCTCTGCTTGTGTATTCATCTGGCTACCAAAGTTAATATAGATTAGCACTTTCTTGAGCTTTATTTACAAAGGTCTAACAAAAGAATTCCTGTCATTTTTGCTTCTTCCTCTCATCACTGAATCTACAGCCCATGGTTACACATGATAACCTGACAAAGAATAAAACCTATATTTTAAAAAAGAGGCTTAAAGGATGATTTTGTGTAAAAAGAATGAGGCTTAATAGCAGTGTTGGGAGAAGCAATTGGTGCATCTATGTCCATGGGCTGAATATCCTCCTGCCCACTTGCTCTCAGGAGGATAAAAGGGGAAACAAAAAAAAACACTCCCACACAGCTAAAGAGGAAAAACAGAGACACTTCTGGATACCTTCAAATCCTATAATTCTACTTGGGAATTCTACAAAAATCTCCAATCTAAGAAGAAAAAAATCTGACAGTTAAATGACAGAAGTATTTATTCCTGTCTTTATTCATCCCCAAGGAAAGAACAGCACTGCTGGAATCTGGGATTTGAGATCTGCACAACTCCTTAGCATGGAGTCTCTGGTCCCAGCTCCCTGAAGGACTTGGATCTTGATGTCCTCAAAGGGTTAATTCAAGGTGAGTATTGTTTCAAAATTGAAAAAAAAAACTGTTTCTCTCTAATGTCTTTAGTGTCTGGCACAATCTTAGGCTGCCATGAGAGGTCCATGTTAAGAAATGAATTTGAACATATTTATATATTTTATATTAAATATTTATAAAGTTTTCTGCCTGCAGAAATGCCTACCTCATTATTGTTATTAAAAAGTAATAATATATTGAATTTTTACATGAAAATAATTGGTAGGATAAAGTACAGAGGGATATCACAGAATCATAGATTCACTAAGGCTGTAAAAGACTTCCAAGACCATCAAGTCCAACCATGGACTTGAGAAAGGCAGGGAGAGATCCATTTGCTTTGCAGAAAGAGATTTATTCATTGCAGTCTCACTGGACAGTATCAATCTCTTCACTCATGGCTAACCTGTCTTATTTTCTGATACACAAAATGTCCTTTAGGGTTGTTTTTTTTTTGTTTTTTTTTTTTGCTAAAACATAAATCCTATACTTTTGTTTGCATGCCAGTCCTGAAGCAAATCTGAATCCACTGGAATACTTCATTGATCAAGGTAGAATTCCAAATTTTGCCCAAGTAAGAAAAGGAGACTCTCCCTGTAGATATTGTTCCTTAGAGCACCAAACAGTGCAGTAATTGATAGCAGGAGCCCTGATACATGCATTACAAAAAGGATATGCATATGTAATGATCTTGTAGTGCATATGTAATCATCCTCCTGGACCCAACTGCAGCACACACTCTCCATGCTAATTTTTCTCTTCTCTATTCCACTGAAAATACACTTGGCAACTACAGAAGCCAGGATAAAATTCTTAACAACTGATTAAGCAATGAAATAAATTGTGCCTCTGCAGCAAGTCAGACCTTTACATGTACAAATACAAACAAAGCCCACATTGCCACTCCTGTTAAGCTTCTCTATCAGTCTGCCACACAATTCGATGTCATTTTTGGCACCTGTGTTAACAGGTGACTTTGCACACCCAGGTTAGTGAAGAAGGTGCCTGTTGTGTGCAGCTCTGGTGCAGTGTTACTCAAGTGACTTTCAGCAGCAATTCTTGCACCATACCAGGGTTTATGGAGCTCATCCATCCACATTTCTGTCTAGTTAAACCCCCGAACAATGAAAGTGCTGCATCTCTCAGCAAAAATAGCACAATGGCAAGTAGCTGAAGCTAAATATAGCTCCTGCAGGCATATACTGGGAATTAAATAGTACATTTCACCCCTCCCCAATCCTAAATCAGTAAGCTTCAACAAGGAATCTCTAGTGAATACACACAGGAGCTCAATAAATCCCCCTTAAGCTTACAAGGCATATTCTGAATCTGTGCAGGCTAAAAATAGCTATGTTTATAATGAGAATGGAGATGTGAGCAGAATAATATTAAGTTTAAAGGCACAGCTGGTGTAGTCATTCTGCATTAACAAATAGGGTGAATCAAAGGTCGCTCTGACAAACAGATACACAGGTTGACAGATAAAATATAATATCCAGCAATCTTGTACTGAAGAGCATTCATCTCTCATTAAACTCTGCATTTCCTAACTGACTATTGCAACCACACATTCACAAGTGATTTTGTGCACATTTTTTAGCTGGAATACAAGTTGTTAGCTCCTAAAGACAGAAGGCAGGAATACACAGCATAATTCCCCTGGACAATATTCCCTCCTAGAGCTTCAATCCCTCTGGAAATATTCAGGAAATACATAATTATTTTTGTTGCATTAATCACAGAATTCTGCCTTCTTTAATTAAAGGTAAATTGCATCCAGGCCTCCTGGGTCCCACTATTGCAGCTGGATGCCCAAGAGGCTGATGCCCATTCTCAGCTGCCTCAGAGGTTTTACCTCCCTCAGCCTGGGTCCCAGCACTGCTGACCACAGCTAGCACAGCATTTCATTCTTGGCTGAGCTACAGATGAGAGATTAAAAATAATTTAAACACAAGTAACTTTTTATGTGGAACATTCCCATGGAGAGTTTTCTGTCTGCTGACACTAAACTGCAAAATGTGTTAGAAAAACATGCTGGGGAACAAACCCTGCATGCTTGTCTTGGAGGATGAGAAGGAATGGAGGGGCAAGTCAGAACATATATTCCTTAATAGCTTCTCTGATTCTGAAATCAAAGAATGGCATCAGTTGGAAGGGACCTTAAAGACCATCTCATTCCAAACCCCTCTGGCATTGGGAATCCTTCCACTAAACCAAGCAGCTCAGAGCCTCATCAGTTTGTTCTAGAACAATCTGGGGATGGGGCAGCCACAGCTTCTCTGGGCAACCTGTGCCAGGGCCTCACCATCCTCATAGTAAAGAACGTTTTTGCTTTTATCTAAAGCAAGCCTACTCTCTTTCAGCTGGAAGAGCCATTCCTCTTTGTCCTGTCACTCCAGGCCTTGCAGTCTCTGTCCATCTTTCCTGTTGGCTCCCTGCAGGTACTGGAAGGCCACAATGAGGTCATCCCAAGACATCTCTTCTCCAGGCTGAATAAACCAAATTCTCTCAGTCTTTCCTCACAGCAGAGCTGTTCCATCCCTCCAACTCTGGACTTGCTCCAACAGCTCCACATCCTTCCTGTGCTGGGCCCCAGAGCTGGACAGTGTGGGTGGGGTCTGACCAGGGCAGAGGAGCAGAATCCCCTCCCTTGATCAGTGCTTTGGATAAATCCTGCCCTGACTCTGAAGTAGGAAGGTGGAAACAGAGAATAAATACAGGGACACATGTTGATGAAGAAATCACAGACATACACACACCCTTCCAAGGGGAAATTTGTCTATGTGAGACCACCTGGTTCTCCCAGCAATGGCTAGGGATGTGCTGGGGGCTGTAAAGCAGCATCACTGCACCTATTTCCTCACTGAAACCTTAGGTTAGAGGGTACATATGTTGTTAGGGGTATGGGGTATTATCATAGGATACATTTGTACTTTGAACCTGTTCAGTTCACCCTCCAGGCAGAGTGCCCAAGAGTAAAGGCACAAATGCTGGCAAATCCTTCTCACTAAAGGCACATCCCAGGGAGAGGCGGATAAAACCAAGATGTGGGCATAACAAAGAAACGTCTCCAGCATAAAAACCCCACATGTCATGAAACCCTAAATGAAATTACATATAATTACATATAAACCCAGTAACAATTCAGAAAGAACTTCAGTAAAAGCCAGAAACAAGTGCTGAAGAAGTGACTGCCAGCTGGGACTGACACCTCTGCTCACTGCTGCTGCTCATTCACAGGCAGGTCACCTCTCACCTTGGAGAGAGTGAGCACAGGACTTTCTCTGGCTCCACAGCACATCTGACTGCTCCAGACTCAGCAAACAAGCATGGCCTCTCAGAACATATTCCCAGATTACCAAGTGAGACTTTCACAAAGCTCTATAACACTACTAAGGTCTGCAAATGGTGAGTCCAGGGTGAGTCCTCCTCCAACCTTCCCACAAAAGCAACACCACCAACCCTGAATAGGCTGATATGCAACAACCTCAAGTCCCTGGGTAACACCAAAAAGTTATTCAGTTTTGTTTTTCATGCCAAAGATTTCTATGCTGTTTTGTTCTTCCTCAACCCCTTCTCTGTTCCTTCTATTTCCACCATGTCCTTTGTGAGCAAAGAGGGTAAGATTGCACACAAAGAGGGAAAGAAAAACTGCTTGGTTTGCTCTCTATTCCTTTACTTTCTAATATTCTATTCCTAATAATTGTTTGTCTTTGTACAGCATCTCATGCTTCCAATTTCATGTATTTGGAATTAAGACTCCAAATTCTTCATGTGCATTAACTTCACCATGCACATGTGGATCAGTGCTGATCTTCACCTCAAACTTTAACCCCCCAGCCCTATTGCAGGATAAGCCTGTAATCCCTGAGAGCTGGTTTCCATGTGTGCTACCCTTGCTGATCTTTGGCAATTCCTCATCACCCTAATGCTCAGATCCTTTAAGAGCATGCACAGGCACAACACAGCCCTAAGGAATTAGGGAGGAGCCCACCCTGCAGGGTGCAAATGAGCCCCTTATCCTACCTTGAACCAGCTCAACTCATGATGGGACCTGCACATTCGTCTCACAGCACACTTGCCTCTCTCAAAGAGCTTTTTGTCAGTCTCTGGGAGTGTTTTAGGAATCAAGTGAGCAGTATCAATGATTTTCTGTTTGTTCAGGAGCTCTGAATATAGAACAGGGACAGATTTGCTTACCGTGATGCTGCCCTTCATTAACAAAACCCATTTCAACAGTTCCCCAACAAATGTATCCTGTAATAATACCCTATACCCCTAACAACATATGTAGCCTATAACTCAATATAATAACCCCGAAACTCTGCAGTTTCACTTCTGGTTTTACCACATTTACCAACAGTAAGTGTAAAGTAACTGTTTTAATTGCTCTGCTTCCCCAATGGCAACATACAACTTAACTTGCCAAAGTTACAAACTTTTGAACCATCAGAGAATATGAAAATAATATTCCAGACTAAGAAGGAAGAATCACATGCACCCCTCTATGAGCACAAGGTCTTACAGAAGTCCAGAGTTTCTATTTTACATCGCAGGGATCCATCCCATACAAATGGTTTTAGGAAGGTATCAAATCCATACACTATTCAAAACACTCTGCTGAAGAAGCCAGCTCCTTTCATTATGTGTATAATTTTTATTCATAATATTATTGTAGTACACTCTGAAGAAAAAATATAGTAACACCCTAAAGGATAAAAATCCTCCTCTTCAATAACAGAAGTATCTTTAAAAGAAACAATGCATCCCGCAAACCAGAAAAATAATCAATTCTATAGAAGATTCTTGGAACTGATAAGATTTTTATAGGAGATCTCTTTGGAATTCTTGGGTTAAATAATCCTCATTTTTTTAGGAATTCCTCTGATTAGAAGGGATAAGTCCAATTAGTGAATTTTCAAAAGTAGAAGAAAATGAAGAAAGGGGCTTTAAAAGAGGAATGCTTGAACAATTTTATCTCTAGATCTGTTTATTCAGCACAGACATTAATACATAAATATGAGAGACTGAGCACTTCAGATTTTTCAGCTGCTGCTTGGGTTGGAAAAAAATGCTCCAGTAGCACAATCAGTTTTAAAATCAGTAAAGTTACTGAGCTAAATTTATCACTGATTTAATGAGTTTAATGTGGAATGAATAGCACAAATTCCTTCTCCTTAATATGATGATCAAAACTAACAGAATAAGAAAATAGTGAAATTAGTTTTCAAGAACTAAGACTTCAGAAATTAAATCTGTCCTCTACTCTGGCTAGAAATGGGTTCTTTGAGTCGCAGAAAAACAACACTTTCCATTCTGATATATCTTCTTTCCCTGGGCAGGCTCTTTGAAAGCAACCAAGCCTTTAGTTACACCATTGAAACACAAGTCAGTGCTCCTATAAACTCTCTGTATGTGATTCCCTCAAAGGTTTCCCCCAGGACAGGGAATCTGGACTTAGCTCTTCAGGAAACATATGAAAAATAATTGCAGATATGAGTCAGACATGGAGATGACACTATAATTTATTTCCACTCTTTGCTGTCCCCATTTTGGCACAATTCAGCCAGGTGGACACAGCCTCTGCTGGCTGGCTCCAGTTCCACCTGCACTGAGGAGCCCTGAAGGCTGAGAATACACTTTAAAGTCTGTGATGTTACCAAAAAAAAAAACAGACAAATTTTCCAGAGGCAAAGGTCACAAAGCAAATGAGAGGTGTAACACAGTGCTCTCTCAGAAATACAGATTTATAAAAGACTTGTCAGTGACAATTTGACCAGTCTGCAGCAAGTGTTTCCTGCTCATTTCTGAGCATGAGCTCAGACAATACTTGAACCATTCCTGTTTTCAAGCTGTCACTACTGATGCATCTGTATTCTTCACACAGAGCAATAATGCTCCAAAAATAACAAATGATCCTACAAAAAGGTAGGGAAGGAAGGGAAGGTAGGGAAGGAAGGGAAGGACCTGGTACCTGATGTTTAAACCACTATTTTGATTTTATTTAGGATGCCAACTTGATTCCCAGCCTAAGTGGTTAGCACACACTTAAAACGATTACAAATGCTTACTTAAAAAACACAATGAGTCATCTCTGATCACTTCATAAATATGCAGCAGGAAACTCCCAAACACTGACTCATCACTTCAGAGGTTTAAAACACAATCATGCATTTTCCAACTGTTACTCATACTCGATTAAATCCTAAGCAAAACCCATCCTTGTTCTGTGAATTCCACTTGACCACCCATTAAGCCTGGCAGAGAAAAGAGCACAATGGGAGGCAGAAAATTGGGAAGAGTGTTGATTCTTAACAATTCCTGTGGAAACATTATTTCATCTAAACATACTTGGAAAATTCTTTACCTTGCAACTTATGCAATGAGTGGCTTTTGTCTTTACCTTATTTTGAATGAATGACTCACTGAGGAAAACAAACAAAAAGCAAAACAAATTTGACAACTTGTTTTAATCTAGAAAAAAAGAAAAACAACATGCAACAATCTCCAAGTTTCTTCTCCATAAAATTCTATTTGTGTACAACTATTTAGAGTTGCAACTCAAGAATCCTGGTCAGACAATGCACTGAGATGCTCTAGCTACCTATTCCTACAGGATTATGATGCTAAGAATACATGTTTAATGGGCTACTCTGATAAATATCACCATAATACTTCTATTTCATCCTGAAATTGATTTTTGTGAAATTTGGCATAACTAAAAATGTTGTTACTGCAAACATTGTGATTTCTGTAAAATTAACAAGAACTCCTTATAATTTTCCTAAGGCTTAGTAAAATTCTGGCTTTGTTAGAAATCATTTCACCAAAAGGCAAGTTAATGTATCCACACTGTAAAAAACACAGATGTGTTAATGCTTCCCATTTATGGCAGCAACCCCAGCTAAAAGACAGGAATAATTTTTGGTATGATCCCAGGCAATTACACAATAGTCAGTAGTCAAAAAGAAACAGTCTCCTATTCTTGAAATATTTGTATAGAGTACTAAAGTTTCAGACAGAAAAAGAGAGTAGGGGAAAAAGACAATTCAAATAGTTATGATAGAAAAGCAATTTGATTTTCTAATTCAATTTTATTCAACCAGAATGATTGGGTTTTGCTTAATTTGAAACCAATTTTTTTTTTGTTGTTTTTAGTTTGTTTGGGAGATTTCAGGAGTTTTGAGATTTCTTGGGTGTGGTTTTTTTTGTTTTTTGTGGTTTTGGTGGGGTTTTTTTTGACTGGAGTAATTACATTAAAATTAGATTATTTTTTTTTTTTTAGAAATCAGATTTGTTTATAAATTGTTAAAATACATAATTTCAGACATACAGAATTCCTTCTATGCCCACTCCCCTTTTTTTAACCTCAATAATTAGAAGATGGTCAGGAATTGTATCATTTTAAGGTCAGGAACTATTTGGCAATAAATTTGTTTGACATCCTCATTAACAGAAGAAAAATAGTAGCCAAAAGTTGCTTTTAAAAGTCAAGCAACAGCAAGGCATCAATACTTGACTCCATATTCCTGCATCTAAATGACAAGTGTCGCACCCTGCTTTAAAAAATATAATAAGATTATAAAGAATCAAGTTGTTCTTGTCCATCTCTAAGATTTTAATTTTATCACACCAAATGGTAAACAATCTGTTTGGCAAGTTATGATCTATTTTTACCAGGTATCAGGAGCGTAACTTTTTCCTATTGAAATAAAGGCACACGAGAAATCAGTTTAAATATATCATCATCACAGCTTTAACATAGGAAAAGTGTAAATTACTCCTAAGGTCTCTGCTTGAGGGTTGATTGGTAATTGTTTGCCTGAAGCTACCCACCTGCATTCAACTCAGGTCAGAAAGAAAAAGAAGCTAAATCGTTTTAAAAAAAGGAAAGTAACTTTCTAAAGCAGAGAAGAAACCCTAATGAGTTCTGAAAAATGAAATTTATTAGACTTACATGTAATATTACAAATATCTGATAACACACTTGTGCTAAGGTAACTGCATTAAGCTCAAAATTTTGAAAAGAAACATCCAAGTTTAAAATATCACAGGATAATATGAACTACAACATCGTGATGGGACCTGAAGTCAGCCCAATTTTGGAACAGAAACTGGGCTTCTGTCTCCTACCATCCTCTCCTTCCATCCACTAGAAGTTAAAATTTTCTGAGAACTGGTACCATTTAAAAATAAATAAATAGAAAATAGAACAGAAATTTTAAAGCTTTTAAATAAGTTTCCCCTGCCCACTACACTCTTACACTTTTTTAATCAGTTCACCTTGGTGATAATCCACCATGAGACTTTATGGGGACACTTTTAGGATTTGCTTTGTCTGGATCAGGGAGATACTTTTGTGGTCAGTCTCCTCCTCACTTTTATTTCTTGACTTTGTTCTTGAAGAATGAAGCTGGATCATTTCAGGGTTAATTACAAGAGTTGCATCAGGAGAACCAGCAGCAGGTCAGCCCAGGGGCGGTCCTTCCCCTCTGCTCAGCCCTTCAGGAGAGCTGTGCCCAGTGCTGGGTTCCCCAGCCCAGGAGAGACGCAGACACTGGAGCAAGTCCTGCCCAGGGTCACCAAAGGCTGAGGAATTTGACCACCTGAGGAGAGACTGAAGTGTTCAGCCTGGATAAGAAAAGGCTCAGGGAGATCACACCCATGCATATGAACACCCTGTGTGATGGCCTGAAGAAGATGGAGCCAACTGGGTTCCAGCAGAAAGGTGAGGAGCAATGAAATACAGAAAATTCCCTTTAATCACAAACAGCTTTATTATTGTTAACATAGACAAATGCTAGAACAGGTTGCCCAAAGAGCTTATAAAGTGTCCATTCTTGGAGATATCCAAAATCTGAGTGGACATGGCCATGAGAAACCTGCTGTAGCTGACCATGCTTTGACCAAGTGTGCTGGGCCAGACCATCTCAAGACATTCTTTCCAAGAGAAAGGAAAGTGTGATAGCAAATTGGAAGATACACTCCATCCACTACCAGACATTCAAGTCCACAACATCAGATTACAGACATAAATAAAATCCACCCCTCCTCAAAAGCACTGTCAGCACAGACATCCTATCCTCAGCACTCCCTGCTTCACTTTAAAACTCTGCAGGCTTTTTTGCCACATTTCTTACCAATGTAAATCCATTTTGTCACCAGAGAGAGATGGTGATCCAATTTTTGCCGCTCCAATGAGTGTCCCTGGCTGGTGAGGTCTAACATCCTCAGAGCTTTCCTCCTTCAGGCCATTCCTTTTTCCTTCTTCCCACTACTCACTTGGTAAACCTCCCCTCGTGAGCCTTCTGATCTGCTTCCACAAATGGAAAATTCTCTCCCTCTCCAGAAGGTTCATGTGGGTTTTCTGCTTCCTTTTCCTGCCTCTATCAGGGTCAGGATTGAAGGCACTTGAGATGATAGTTTGTGTTCATCCTCAGGTGTTTATTGTTTCTTATCAATGTTACAGCTCACAGCCCTGAGTTCTGCAGCCTTTCATTAGCACGGCACAAAATGGCTATCTCTTGTTAAAAGATCTTTTAAGGCTAAACTGTCCAATTAAGAAATGACACCTAAATTATCTTCCCTTTTAACCCAGTAACTGATTACTCAATGCCCACAATGAGGACTTTTCTGTCCAATTACAAAATACCACCCAAACCCATGAAAAAGGTGAAGAAGATAAAGAACAACCTGTCTCTGCCCTAAAACCTCCATCTTGCTTCATATTTATTACTATATCCTAAAACCCCAAACTCTTAAATTTTCCACCCTGTGTTATTACACACTAGTAACCAACTACACACTTATAATCCCAGTACTATTAATCAATTTTTGAAGCTTTCTCCACAGCCTCAGGACAAATGCAGTGTTCTCATCCAGGCCTGTGCCTTTCAGCACAGAAAGTTTAGAATTCTCAGCATCCAGGGTTTCAACAGCTCAGAACAGGCAGCAGGCAGCACACAGGAGACAGGAATCTTCCTGCCACCTCCTCTGCCATCCAGGGAAGCCCTTTGGGAAGAGCACAGCCCACAGCTCCTCTTTCCTAAAGGCCTCTGAGTTGAGCTGTGTAACACAGGTGAGTGACTGAGCATTTTAAAGGGTTATAATCAACTTCATAACTTTCAAAAGTGCTGTGGACAGCAGTCTGCACCATTCCAAGTATACTCCAAATTCATAAAAGTAACTTGCTCATGCTCTCAGGCACTTAAATGCAGCTTTTGTGCTTGATTGATGGAATCCATGTCCATCACTACCTTGAGCTTCTCTCCAGCTTTTCTGTGTGCTTCACTGAGCACAAGAACTCCCAAGCTTTTCTCAGCAGGGTTCAGCCACCTGCTTCACTGAGCTCTGATGTGTTAAGGGAAATATACAAGGTTTCTTTTAAGTTTATTTCCTAATTTTGCTCTAGTTTAATCCTTTCCAAATACATGATGTAAAGAGATCCAAGGGTAGGACAAGCAAGTGTTCATGTAAGGTTTCATAAAAACATGGTACAGCTAGACAGCATTTCAGCCTGTTTCCCATTTAATATTTCAAATCATATAGATAGAAAAATGAGAAGGAAAAGTGAGAAGACAACTCTTACAAATTTAAATAAAAATGGGGTTGCTTTTGACATACATAAATTCCACCTTTTCCATTTACAGGATTGCCAGTTGTCTTGAATTTTGTCACAGGAGACTCCCAGTTTTGATAGACCTGTCATGTGCCCTGTCAAACAAACTTACAAGATATTGTAAAATGTGTAGAGGGAAGTATCTTTCTACTGTGGTGTGGGGATGACAGCTTTATGAATGATGTCAAGGAAAAATGTTGTTCTACAGAGCAAATATCTGGCAAGTTATTATACACTGCTCACCCACTGCCCACATTACTCAAATGTTTCAGGCCTTGCTCTCCCTTTCTTCCTGCTTCAAATTCAAATATTTTTATTTTAAAAATACAAAGAAAGACCAACAAAATGAACAATTTAAGTTTGGTAACTGGAGAGAGAATAATTAGGGGGTTTAGCCATATAATAGAGATTTTAATAAATACTCCAAAAGTCCTGTTAAGTGGCTGCATTAAAGTAATAACACCATGTTATGGGCACTCATATTTTGAAGTGTTTCTTTGAAATATCTGATGCAATAATCAATGCATGAACATACAAATATGAATCAAAAATAAATCCTGGCTCGCACTAAGAGTTCTAATACAAATCCATGCCCTAAAAAGTTAAAATCAGTACAATAATGTAAAGACTAGATGCTTTTTACTCCAGATTTCTTGTGGCTTACAGCTCTTAGTACTTGCTAGGATGCATCTTCAAAAATGTCTAAGGCAGCACGTTTTAAATGCTCATTTGCTGTTCTGTCTTTCAGTGAAAAAAGTACTACACAACATGACTGAAGTTTTCCATAGCTGGACACCTGCTCACCTGCATTTACTGTGATTCACTACTATAATCTAAAAGGAAAGAGTCTTTATCCTAACTAAAATAAAATTTATCAGTGGCACAGTCTACAGAAAAAAATTCTCAGTTCATACTTCTAAGAAATGGCCACATACAGCAACACAACCAGGATATCTAAAGAACAGTGCCAAAACACAAAATACCTCTCAACCCATTCTCCCAGGCACAAATAGCATGAGATTACTTGAAAATGAGAGGAGAAATGGGTGTGAATATCTTTTTCTGCACAAAATAAAGCTGAATTCTATGTATTCAGTACTCCTCTTTTCTCTGATCCTGCTGAAGGTTTCTCTGAATCCAGAAGAACTTTCACCATCTCCCTCCTTCAAGTGTTTCTTCACATCTTCAAAGACCTCCAGTATGTCAAGCATATGGGCTGTGAAGCACTGACTTCAAAAGCAAAACAAAAGCCAGGTTCTATGGGACACACTCATGTGTCCACTAATTCTGATTAGAGTTTCTGTCAGTGCCCAAAGAGCCATCAGGCTCAGCAGTACACTGTGTCCCAGATCTGGAGCTCTAAGAAAGAACTGGCATCATGTTTGCCATCTGTCAATCAGTGCACAGGCACAGAGATGGCTGAAAGCAGGAGGTGACAAACTGCAGTTGGCAATTTAAACCATCACAGCATTTCCCAGAGGTGCTGGGGTGCAGCAACAGTGATATTTTTTTGTTCATTCCCGCCACATTATTTTCCACATAACATTTTTCAGCCTGGAAAAGAGAAGGCCTCAGGGGGACTTAACTGCAGCCTTCCAGCACCTGAAGGGAGCCCACAAGAAAGATGGAGAGAGACTCTTTACAATGGCATTTAGTGACAAGACAAAGGGGATTGTGGCATTCACATTCTCTGAAAAAATTCCTTCGCCCAGGATTTCTCTCCTGGGAAGCTGAGAAGTATCAGGGAAAAGGAAGACAATTCTTATCTCATTTGCTTCTCCTCTGTTGTGCTCATGTGGGATGTGTTTGGAGATTGTTTACCCACAGGTGATTGTTTCAATGGATTCTGGTGTGAGCTGTTTTGACTCTTTGGCCAACTGGGGTCAAGCTGTGCTGAGACACTGGAAAGAGTCAAGAAATTTCATTATTATCTTTTTAGTATTCAGTAAGTATCCTTTCTGTATTCTTTAGTATAGTTTAGTATAGCATTTTTAATATAATATCGTATAATAAAATAATAAATTAGCCTTCTGAGAACATGGAGTCAGATGCATCATTCCTTCCTTCATTGGGGCATCTCTGCAAATAAAATAGGGGATGGCTTCAAATTTAAAAACAGTAGTTTTAGGCTAGATATTAGGAATAAATTCTTTACTGTGAGGATAACAAGACAGTGGAACAGGTTGCATGCATTCCGTGATTTTATGAAATTCTGTGTTACTCAGTGATATGTTTGATCTATTAATCCATTTTGCTTTAAATCTTCCCTGATTTGCAGCAGTGTGCCACCTTAAAAAAGATCACTGTGAATTCACTGAAATTCCCATCATTGTAATGCAGAGGAAATCATCAAACACCTTGAATTATGTTAACAGAATTTGTAAAATTAAGTTCTGTAGTTTGTCATTCTGCTAAGGTATGGTTGAGGTTTGGCACTGACTTCAAAGCTCAAATATCCACAGCCTTGTCTAAAAGATCTCCTTTTATCCCACAGCACAGTGAGTCTTCCTCACTTCTGGAATACCTGCACTCATCTCTAAGCCTGGAACTATGTGACAGGTAATAAATTCAGGATTAAGCTAATATATTTTAAGTCATTATTAATGGAATCCACTAATCTGCCTGTACTTTTAAGTGGTTGTATCACTCAAAATATCAAGAGATGTGACAGACAATTCCTGCATGCCAAGTTCCAGGTTACTGATTTATCCACACATGTGAAATGTTTACTTCAATCAAACTAAGAAGTTGGTGTCAAATGTTTTAATGTATAGAAAAGCTACTCAGAAATTCAGCTTTGTGCTGCTGCAGATACACAGCACCACATGGAGGAGAGCACAAGGAACAGGAGAAAGTACTGTAGTTTGATTTCCTGCATGACACCTAAAAATCATTATCTCTGAAAAAACCTCTTCTTTGTAAAAAAGCCCAATACTCCAAATATGCCTGCAAATGTTCTCACTTCAAATTTTCTGAGTATTTTAGCAGCAAATTACTCATTAAATTCACAGCTAAACAAACTAAAATTGGGTTCTGCTCTTAAAACAGCAGTTCCTTTGAACGATCGTGATGGATGGTGTAATAAGTGTTTTGCACAGCAATATTTTTGTGTTTTAATTACACACACACTCAGCAGAGCTCCCAGGTGCCTTTTCCTGCACCAGCTCCAAAAGTATCCCATTATCCACTGTTACTTTGTCCACACCTTGAGTCTAAGGAATTTTATCAGGAAGATCTGACAAGCAAAAAGCCAACAAGGAGGGCAAAAGGATCCTCTCACTTTTGGCTGGAAGTTATTTCCAGACCTCAAAGGATGCAGGAGGAGGAGAAGGGCAGGAGGGGCAGCCAGCTCAGAGCAGGTCCTCCCCTGCAGCCCAGGGATATTTCCAGGGGGATTCTGCCCCTCTGCTCTGCTCTGGGATTCCCACCTGGAATACTGCATCCAGCTCTGGGGCTCCCAACATCAGAAGGACGTGGAGCTGCTGGAGAGAGTTCAGAGAGGACCACAAAGATGCTCCAAAGGCTGGGACACCTCTGCTCTGGAGATAGGCTGGGAGAGCTGGGGTTGTTCAGCCTGGAGAAGGCTCCTTAGAGCCCCTTGCAGTGCCTGAAGGGGCCACAGCAGAGCTGGAGAGGGACTTTGGACAGGGGCTCGAATGACAGGCCAAGGGGGAATGGCCTCTGCTCATTGGACTGGGCCAAAATCAACACCACCAACAGAGGTGGACACTTTACACACACAAACACCAACCCTTGGCCCTTCACAACAAAACATTCCCCACAATTATTCCATTTTCTGGCAATGTGCAGTCTTGACTCTTGCCTGTGTCTGTCTTTATCACCGTCCATGGGCTTTTACATCTTACTCTGCCCCATCCTACTGCTGGCAGGAAGCCAGGAGGGGTGTCTGGCAGCCAGCCAAGGTCATCCCACAATACCGGAAATGTCTATAAAAACATAGTTTTAATTTAAATTTTCTTCTTACTAAACCTCAAATGGGTAATTCTCTTCTCTCTTAAAATGGCTTCAGAAAACAACTGCAGTCAGTAGCATTCTAACATGAACTCACTTCTCTCCTGATTTCTTTTTTTATATCGTTTGATGTCAAAATTTTAAGCAATTCTTGATAGGAATCTAGTGTATTTGTTAACAATAAATTATATACTGGAAATAACTAGAAAAACACAGAAGTTCTGAGTCAGGATCATAATAGGAACTCAAAAAGGTTAATCAATAAAATACAGCATGTAGAAACTTAACAACATGTTCTTGTACTTGTAAAGACTGAAGAACCAAATCTTTCTGGGTCTTCAACCCTATGGCTCATTCCAGTTATTATATTTAGTATAACCCAAAAAATAATGCACTCAGCACTTCAGGGATGTCAAACTGAAAGATTAAAATTAACAATAATAATTGCTCTCAGTATTTACTTTAAATTGTCTTCCCTAACATAATGCCATTGAATCCTTTATTTTCTATCCTTTACAGATGATTAGTTCTCCTGTTCCAGCCCATGTGTCATCATGGGGAACTGCTGACTTGGTCTAAATGCAAGCAGCATGTCAGAAACATCACCAAATCTGAGTTAAATATAGGTGGTGAACCACAGTAAATGTGTCACTTGCATTGCACTGCACCCTTACCAGTTACAAAACCAAAAGGAACTATTCACATTTTATATTTTTATTAAGTAGAAAACAAAATGTACAGGGGGTCAAGTTACAGATTTCAGAAGTGCATTTGAGCTGTGGGAAAAGAGAAAGTAAAGTTTAAAAGTCAATAAAACAGCCTAAAGAAAGGAAATCCTTCATCTTTTAGAAGGCACTGCTCTTACTTTGGGAGAAGACAGTGATTTTATATCCTAGTATTTAAATACATTGCTGAGAGAATTCTATTTCTGCTGAGACATAAAACCTGATTGTTTTCACATTCAGAGAAGTGTTAACCTTCATGTTTTGGACAAATTTCATTTGGACAATTACATTCCAACTAACTACTCCTGTGATCTCAAATGTCTAAGAGTCACCAGAACAAATGACACCACCTTAGCTCTTAGACCAGAACATGAGGAACTAGAAGGCCACTGAGATAAACAGCAGTGTATGGGTAGACAGTTTTAAATGTCAGCAAGGCAATTTGTGTAGGATATAAAATGCAACTGAGAATTAAGCAGCATTTTTGAAAATTGTGCTGAAAAGTTTATGGGATCTTTGGTTAAGTCACAGGCACAGGTTAGGGACTGATTCATTAACCCAAGTTTTAAACAGTGAGTCCTTTATTTATTAGTAAAAGCTACTTCTCTGTTAAATGGAGTTGGTTTCTATAATATGGCCAAAGAAAACCCTGCTTTATGTGCATAACTTCTGTTTTCAGACACCAGAGAGTGGAGTAAGGATAATTCACATAGGAAATACTGAATTAGAAGGAAACAGGTAAATAATACAAGGAGTTTTAAAAAAATTCATACAAAATAATGACTGACCAAGTGCAAGAATGAAAACATCTAAAATAGCCTTGAAAATGGATAAAGTCAAAGCAACACACTGCTTAGAATTTAACAGGCAAGATTAAAAAACAGAACAAACTTGCTTGATTTGTTCAAAGACTTAAGACTATAATATCAAAGGTAAAATTTTAGAAAAGCTTGAGAAGGGTCAGAGTAGGAAGTGATTTTTTCATAACATTTATATTTTTTTCATATAGGAACTTTCTATGTTCAAATCAACTCCATGCATCAATCACTGGAATGGAACCAAGGTGTTTCAATTGTTTAAAAAATTGAGCAAAACAAAGACTTTGGAATAAGGGAAGAAACAGACAAGAAGAAAATAAAATAACTAAATCCTCTTTTTGAAATATGACAGGAAAGTTTAGCACTTACACTACAGTTTTTAAGATAGCAGCCATTCAATAGACTATAACTGATAAAAACAAGTATAAAAGTACTTCTTTTATGGTATATAGAAGTACACCAGGAAAATAAGACAATATTTTCTGACTAGATTTATTTACTTGAGATTACTTTCACGACCTTGCATTGCCATTGGTGAGATAAAACATCCCGCTAACATAAGCTATCACTCCTCTGAAAAATAGAAGCACTGAAACAACACTTGACTACCTGACATCCAACTGCACCTATCCAGCAAACCACAATCATCTTGCTGAAAAAGTTTCTGAAGCCCTCTCTGAGGAGTTTATACACTTATCCCAGAGTTGATTTATAGATATTTTGTACATTCTGTAGTAATAAGTGTGTATCATATTTATCTTTCGGAATAAATTGGCACCTAATGTAGTAATCCAGAAGGCTGGTTTCCTTTAGAAGGGAAGAGATTATCAGTCTGGTTCTTGATGCACCTCAAACTTACACTCAACCACTTCCATTTGATATCACAGACATAAAAGCCAGCCTTTCAATGACTCCACTAAAATTACCCTACTTTTTAACCTTTGATGATAAATTCACTCTTCTTTAAACATGAGATCCACCTTTTCCTTTAGTTAACAATATTTTCCATAACACTTCACTCTGTGGAACACTTCAGTAACATGTAAATAAATGTACAACCCAATTTAATCCTAAAATACAAAACCACCTTGTAAAGAAAGAGCTAAAGACTGTAAGCAAATGTTAAATTATTTGTTAGCTCACACTTCTAAAAAAATTATATTAGACATTTGCAGCATGACAGTGATTTTCTCTGCAATATGGTATCTCCTCGTGAAGACATTTTATATTTTTATTATAGACATTTTTAAAAAGCTCATTAGTACTTTACTTGTAGTGAATCCAATTCATTGGTCTGAAACTCATAAAACACACCTATGCACGGCTTAGGAAAGAATAATTTCCTAAATGCTCACAATTCTTTGTCCAAATCCACTTAAGATGAGGAGAAGCAAGTTTTGCCTTGATCCACAAATGCAGGAAGGAATTAACTTCTCAACACACACCAAAGTGAGATTAAAACACAAACAAGACTAAATGTTGGCATAGAAAACAATAATTCAACTTTATTTTTTTCCCAATAAATGAGGAAGAAGAGACATAAAAAAGGAAAGTAGGAGAATGCCAGCAATGATGATGAGAAGCACAGGAAAGGGTTACCCCAGCATGGCCCCAGCACTGCTCACCAGGGCCATGGGAGAAATCCCTGGCATGGGGAATTCCCCAGGTCCCTCCCAGAGCTGCCCAGCCAGGGAGCAGAGCCAGGGCAGCAGCACCAGCAGGGCGGAGCAGCCTCACAGGATCAGCCAGGACAGCAAAGACTCCAACATTTTGTAGATTTTGCAGTGCCCCTGGCTGTGCAGTCCTCTGAAACCTCCCTTCCCCTCAGGGAAATCCCCAGGGCTTTACCTTGGAAGAATCAATCACAGAGTTTTCCCCACCTAGGCTGACAGAGAGGACTCAGCCCCTGGTGCTCTGCAGCACCTCTGCCAATCTACACCAGATTATTTATCCCATTGGCCGGCTGGCACTGCCCACCCCAATCATTGATCCCTCATCCCCCCTACAGGCTGCTGCCCTGTGCCCGCCCCTGTGCCCTCGGGTCATTGGTCACTGACCCCATACTTAAGCCTGTGCGCAACACGTGGTTTTGTCTTTTTCCCTGTTCCATTTGGCAGGCTTTGGAGTAGACTTTTCCTGGAATACATCGTACAAAGACCCTTCCTGCCTTTCCTCTGCTGAGCTATCTGTGGCATGTGTGTGTGCAAGGAGTTGAAATATCTGTTCTTGTGTCCTTACTCTGAGCAGCTGCTGAAGGAGACACTTTGAAGAAGGTTGCAGCGATTCTACCACTCTGTCAGGCTGCAACATGTGGCGGGTTGGGCACTTGCTTATTTTGAGGGCTTTGAGAGTGGCAGTGTCACCTCCACCTCACAGCAGCTGCATGTCCATGCAGAACTTCATCTCTGCTCCCCAGAAATTCATTTCCTACCCCTTGGCATCCAGGCTGAGTATGCCTGATGGATCAGGAAGTTTACTGCTTGTTCACCTGATGGATCAACTACAGGCTCTGTTAATGACCTTCAAACAGCCTGCCTCACTTTCTAAATTAAAGCAGTTTCTAAGGTTTTTGCTAGAGGCATTTCAAAACTTTAATTTGCAATGAAGAGGCAATGGAGAAACATTCCTTAATTTTTTACTCGTTCACCATGTTCACCCAAAAGTCTGACAGGTTATTTACAGGAAAGCAAAATCACTGTTTTTGAGGTCCTCATCTTGATAGCAAGAAAATGACTTTAAAGTCATTCAGTCTCACAGAACATTAGACTTTATAAAATAGCTTAATGTTTGTCAGTGAATTTAGATAAAGGTACAAGAGAATAGAAGAGCCCTATTCTCTCCTAGATCCTCATTCATAAGGTCCTTTTGACCCATTCCCTTAGTACTTCAAGGCAAGGGCATTTAAAATTCAGGCAGTGAAAACAATACCTGGAGTGTTATTAATGCAATAATCAGTTAATTCAGACTAATAATTAAGCAGGCTAGTGAAAATGTACCTAATTACACCACTCATCAAATTAATGTTCTGATGCTGTCATGCAGTTTAAAAGCTACTTTTCTTCAAAGCAACAGCTTGGTGAGTTTTTTCACCACCAAGCCAGTACTTTGGAACTGGTGTTTCCTTGACCTTTCACATCTACAAAATCCTAAGATCTTGGAGTACAATGAGTCCTAAACCTATTTAAGTTGGCTGAATTAGGATGTGGCACTGACTACAGGAATCACAGATCAATGCAATATTGTACAGGACAAAACCAGGCAACCTTGCAGGATGTTAATGTGCAGTCTCAAAAAAACCACAAAACAACTCAGCAGAAAAGAACACAGGCTCAATGAATTGCCCAGAATATTGGTTTTGAAGCATTACACCTGTCTCCCATTCTCTGGAGAGATATCATAATATTATACATGACACAGTCAATGTACATCTTAAAGGATTAGAGGATAAAATACAATACTGAGACAAAAACAGGATCTGGAAATTGGGGGTTTTAATCGTTTTGTTAAGCAAGATCATTGCCAATAAACACTGTTTCCAATAACTGTAGTGACTGAAATATAATTGAACATCTGTATAACTCCCAATTAGTGCTCTTTCAAAAAAACTGCTAGCACAAACTGTCAAAGGGACAAAAAATTGAGAGAAAAATAAATGAAAAAGCAATAAGTACACCCATTGACAGGAAGTTCCTTCCAAGTTACAGACCGGAGACAACTACCACAGTATAGAAAAGGAGAGCAGTGTAAGCCACTAAGCCAGAACAGACAAAGAATAATATATAAATAAAAGGACTCAAAATTCCTGTGAAAAATCATATCTGTATAGCCAAGAAACAGACTTTTTACAGATCAACTGAATCCTCCATCCCAAGCCAACATCATTCATGAGGTACAAAGTCCAGCACAAAAACAGCAGCAAGCAGATCTAGGGATTCCCCATGCCTGGAAGTGTTCCAGGCCAGGCTGGATGGGGCTCTGAGCAACCTGGGATAGTGGAAGGTGTCCCTGTCCAGGGCAGGGGGTTGGGACTGGATGATCTTGAAGGTCCCTTCCAACCCAAACCATTCTGTGATTCTGTGATTCTAAGTTCATGGCCTAGACAGAAAAAAAAAAAAAGCTCCAGCTTTGAGCATTTCATGATGCAGAAAAATGTACATTATGAATACACATTAAAGTGTTTTCTGTTCAAAGCCTGCTTAATCAAAATTTAAATTTTTCCATAGTATAGCTAAAGTCTCCAGAGTGTTTTTATTTGTTATTTTTGCAAGTAATTTAATAACTTTTTGCTCCTTTATGGTAATAACTATCTACCTGATTATTTCAGCAACGAGCAAAAAAAAAAATCTAATCACAAGTGTCAACTGTGAGCACAATATTATAGCTGAGTCCACTAAACCCCACTAAATATGACCTTAGAACCAACAAGCTCTCACCATTTTATAGATGGAAATCAAATGAAAGATACATTAACATTACTGTGCACATACTGCAAACACATGGTTACACAGGAAAAAGTGATCTGTTTTTCTAAGTTATTAACATTACTGTGCACATACTGCAAACACATGGTTACACAGGAAAAAGTGATCTGTTTTTCCAAGTTATTTTGAGTAATTATGTACAGGAATATCAAGAACTGACAAGCAAATCAGGTGACTGCTGAAATTTGGGACAGTAACTTCAAATAATGCTGAAGACTTAACAAAACACCATCAGGCTTCATATAAACCAAGACTGACTGAAAAACATTTAACAACATGTGGAAGGATTCCACCTAAAAACATTTCACTAAAACAGACACTGCCTCAAAACTCTGCAGAAACACTCATTGGCTACACCCAGACAAGTTGAACATCACTAAAACATGCATGGAAATAAGTCTTTCCTCCCTGCAAGAAAACATTGAAAAGACAAAACCATCACAAAAAAAACAACATTTTCCTTCATATATTATCAAATGACTGAGAGTTTTCATGCTTAAGAAGGTTTTATGCAATATTTCATCCACAATAAAAATTTCCACTGTTACTATAAAAACCTCTGAAACTTCCAAATTAATGACTTAGGAAGGCAATTTTGGTTCAGAGTGTATCAGTTATAGAGTCTTCTAAAATATTTATAACTAATAGTAATTAGAAATAAATGGTTTCATGTGTAGTAAATCACTTAATATATTCTGTGCAAGGTTAAAACTTAATGAAATACCAGCTCTGGCAAACTGAATTATCACCTCCATGTAGATCACTCACTTCAAATTAACAAAAAAGGAAATTCAGTCTTCTCTGAATTAAAATGTCTCCATCAATAGGCTGATTTGCACAAAAGCTAATAGAACTACTGCTCAGTGCACTTAAATCTTTCACAAGTAGTAAAAATAAACCTTATAAACATATATAACATGTATAAATAAAACAAATCCTGCATCTTTCCACACTTCTGGTATACACTGCTTAACTTGGTCATGTTCAAATTATCCACAGTCAAAAAAAGAAAATACATCTCTGCAGGCAACCAATACATTCCTTTAACCATTTCATCTCTGCAAGGAACTGCTGCATATAATTTAAACTTTCATTTCAACTCTACCTAGGATGTTGCTAAGGAAAAATAAAGAAAGGAAATAGGAGAATGTATTGTTCAATTTCATATCCCTGTTTAATTGTGAAGTTTTAGAAATTGTAATCATGTTAATGCAATTGAAACTGATAATGAAAATTTATAAAAAAACCCACAGTACCGGAATGAAATAGAAATTATGAATAATTAATCCATATACTAAAGGCTAAACTATTTATTTAAGGGACTCTGTGCTGAACTGAGTTTCTATGATCAATAAAGTTACTGGTTGTCTTGGCTCACACACATCCACTGCATTTCCTGTCCCCACTCTGTCTGTCACCATTCTGGACTGCTCAGCCAGGTAATTAACAGCTGTTCTTAATTTGTTTCTTTTAATTCAGAGTCTCCCACTGATTTCCTACCTTTGGCATTTTAGTGAAAAAAGTATTAAAAATGTAAGGGGAATAAAAAATTACGTTTTTTTCTCAAGCTGCAATACTATAACATACATTTATTTTTTTCAATTATTTTATTTCTCAATGACCCATCTGCCATATGGTACTTCAGCCTGTAACAGCCTAAAGAAAAAAACAACTGCCCTATTGAATAAAGCCTTAAAATAAATTATAACTGCATGACACCCAAGAAAGCAAAGGCATCCTAAATCCTGTACCACAGATGAACAAAGAATTCACTCCTACTTTCTCCAATTGTAGGCTAATAGTGCTCACTGACCTTTTTATTTACCATACCTCTTAATATCCTTTTCTAGAAGAAATATCACAATTGCAGAAATTTTAAAAATTCTACTGTTACTATAATCAGTTTTAGTTTCATGAACTCGTTCATTAAAAGCACAAAATGTTAAGATACCATTCAATTTATAATCAAAGTCATTCTGATATTAAAGATTTGCTAAGTCAACCCAAACATTACAGAATGCCAGAAGCTGGTTTAAAGTTTTTTAATCCATGAAAGTTGTCTACTTCTTATATGGACCACTGTTTTTAGTTACAGCATTGTTTTTTTAAAATTCAGTTTTGTGTTCCATGTGAAACAGCTTTGTCACTATAAATGAAACTCTCCACCCCAGGAAATGAATTTAGTCCTGCTCAGCCAGATGTAGCAGATCCTCATCTTCAGTCAGGTTTTGCTGAAATGACTGCATTACTCGTCTCTCCCAAATCCAGCAAATGAACTAGTGATGGAGATTTGGAATAAAATTTGATTATTTCCTATTTAGTCCTTTCTCCTAACGTGTAAAACTCTGAGAGTCTCGATAGAAAACATCAAATACCAGCTGTTAAGTCATCAAAAATTCAATATGCAAAGGACAGGAACAGTTTCCACTGGGGACAGGAAAAACATGAAGAGGAAGAACTCACAGAGAAAAGAGGAAAAGCTGTCTGTAGTTTCCTGCAATAGGAAAGGCTGGAGATGATTAAAGGCAGACTGTGGAACTTCTATCACCAGATCTTCCAGAAGAGCCAAGGCTTCTCTGCAACTTTCAAGGGAGCATGATGGAGACTGGATGTCATATCAAAGTCTCTCCCAGCTCTACTTTCTGTGGTTTGTTTAGCATCTCTCATGTAAACATGGGCAGGAAAATTCATTAATGGCAGCAGGAATAGTTGTTTAAGAAGTCAGTATTGAAAGTGAGAACAAACTGACTGAAATTCTGCTTTTCTCTGGGAAAGCTGCTTTCCCATTAGGTCAAATAGGAAGCTTTCTAAAAATACTATGCTACAAAAGCTTATCATAAAGCAGTATTATTAACTGAAGCTACCTTATCTTAATGGCATACACAGAAAAGAACCTAACATTTGCTTTTGATTAGCCAGGAATTTGAAAATAATTTAGGTTTTACTGACTTAGTTCTCAGCTGCAAAAAGGACATCAATGTGTTTGGCAGCTACAGACCAGATAACCTCACCTCTCAATGAAGAAAGATGACAGAGTAAAGTATAATGAAAAATATAAAGTACAATTTTGTATTAATTCTCTGTCACATCAGCAATCTCCTGTCTATGACAGAATCTGTAATTTTTCAAATTCTAAACTTTGCCTGTATTACTGTGTTGTTAACCATTCACAAGATCAAGCAAACATCAAGTACCAGAAAGCATTTCATGACTCTAAAATATTAAAAGAAAACTGTAGTATTACTGCTAACATTAAATACCATTTCTACAACTTTCAGAAGGTGAATGACTAATATAACCACCAGGACTAGCATGCACATTTTTCTCATCAAATATTTAAAAAGCAGTATTATTTTATTTTTTAAGGAGTAGTGATCTAGCACTCAAAATAGTCTGGAGATATAAATGCATCTATATAGCTGAGAGACTGTCTTTTCTTACATATGAATTTATTACCAAAACCTTTTAGTGCAAAAATGCTCACACAATTTTTAAACCATCCCAGTCTAATAATGCTGTTAATAAATACATAAAGATATAGCCAAAATTCCTAAGCAAAAAGTTCTGAAATACGACACAAAAGATAATACTCTTTATAAAAAAGCACAGCTTTTCAAATACAGGACATTAACCACAGCCCTGCTATCTTCTTAGTCTAAAAGTGCATTTTCACTGCTTCTTTCAGCATTTCAGGTCAACTCTGATCCTGCTTCAAAAGTCAGTCTTCACAGTGCATTCAACTGTGCTTTCAGTTATTTTGTGAATCACAAAGTAATTAACCTTTATTCAGTACATTTCTCATTCTGTGACAAGCATGGCATTTCTCCCTCAAGCGTTTCCTCAAAAAAAAAAAAAGTCTACTCTTCTGTTCCCAAAAATGTATAAAAAGACACGCTGCTAAAAGTATACCAAAAGACAAAAATGTAAGAACAGTCAAGAAAAAAATCTCTGCTACATTCCTGTAATATTGCTTATTGGTAATTAGGGCAGAAAATATCCTTCACAGAACGTTCTGGTCACTGCCAGGAGGCTCTTGGGGAAACAGCTCCTCTGAACGCCCACCAAGGAGCAACAAACGCCAATGGCAGGAGGGGAACAGATCCCAGCCTAAGGGAGCTGCCAAGCCTGTCCAGGGGCTTCAACTGTACCATGAGCAGGACAAAGGCAAGGACATGGCCACCTTGACCACCAGGCCTTTGTGAGCCATGGCGGCATGGTGCCCAGAGGCCATTGTGATACTGGTCCTCAGGGTGACCCAGAGGGCAACAAATCCCTGCAGTGGTCACTCCCAGGAGAGCAGATCTCTGAGCTCTCTGAGCAGGCAGCGGCTTCTCTGGAGGCAGCAGCTCACCTGGGAGATTGTGGCCAGTGTTCAGCAGAGCACTCCCACAATGTCACCGAAGCAGGAGGCAAATGCCAATGGCGAGGCCCATGAGGGGCAGCCACTAACATCCAAGCAGCAAAAGGTGAGGGGCAGGGATGGAGGAAGAGGCTGCAGGGAGACCTGGGGGAAGCCCTGGGACAGAGACAGCCTGGCCTGGCACCAGGCCATGCTCTGTGCAGGGCCCAGCACTGGGATGGCCCAGGCACAGCAATGGCCCAGAGGCAGCGAGCCCAGCTGGGAACCCGGCCCAGCCTGGCTGCTGTGGCCAGCACCTGCCTTGGGGCCACTCCTGAGCTTGCAGGCACGTGGGGGACACTGTGCTCACACAGCCGCCTTCATCCTGTGCCTCCTCCTGCTTCCCACAGGTGACCCCTAGGCAGCCACAGGCGGCACCTCAGGTCACCTGGACAAAGAACACGTCACACTGCAGCATCACAGGGCCACAGAGACTGTCCGTGTCAGACTTGCCGCCTCACCATGGCCCTCAGATGCCACTTGCAACTCCCTGCCAGCTCAGCCCTTAAATGCAAAGTGCAGCTTCTGCGAGGGTCAAGCTGCCCCATCTGCCAGCACAGCAGCAACAGCAGCCCTGGGTCTTGCCAGTGCCTGCCCAGCCCCTGGCACGCAGCGTTCCTGATTGCCCCGCTGGCAGCGCAGCCGTCCCGCAGCCCCCGGCCCCACGGTCATGGCGCTCCATGGCCAAGAGGGCCCGGCGGGCTCTGCGCCGCCTTTTCTCCTTCAGCTGCCTCAGGGGGCAGCCAGAGGAGTGAGCCCGGGGCCAGCAGCAGGACGGTGGCCAAAGATGCCATGGCTCACCCTGGGGACACCCTGCTCCCAGGGGCAGTGGCAGGTCTAGGAGGCAATGGCACCAGGGAGTGTTGATGCTTCAGTGGATGTTTGGATGGTGGCCAAGGCAACCACTTGCCAAAGGTAGGCCCTGCTGCCAGCCCCTCACCGCCAACAACAGCAAGGCAGCCTGGTCAGGGAGAGCTGGGCCTTGTGCACTCCACACAAGCTGACTTTAGGCCCAGGCTGCATTTTCAGGGGGCATCCCTGCCCTGCCCCAGCCTGGATTTGGAGCTGAGAAACACTCCTGAAGCCTCGGCATTGCAGATAAATGAAGGCAAACCCATTCTTTCGTCACAAGGAAAACAGAAAAACGCCTCTCTGGATACCTGAAAGAAGGCCTAGAGAAAAGTGTTAAACCTGGATGAATGACTCAGGGTCCTCACTTCCACAAGAACTACCAGGACCCCCAGTGCAGAAGCACAGCGTGAGGAGGGACCAATGAGATCCTGCTGGAGCCAAGAGTCTTGGAATGTTGTCTGCATCATCGCTTCCCCACCCCAGCCCTGCTCTTCCCCACACCCCAACACCACCTAGTCTTCCCCATCCCACCTCCACTCTTCAGCCACTTTCCTTCTCACCTTCCTCTGTTCCATCCCTATCTCTCTACCCCACATTTCATGATAAGTAAAATCAGTATTGTTAAATTTCGTAGATGATCTCATTGGCACCGTAATTCGCACACAGGAATCTCTAGATAATCCCATCTCAACACGGCCACACATCTGCACACAGCACTCGAGGTGTGGCCTCCCCAGTGCCCAGCACAGAGGGACAGTCACTGCAACGGTCCTGCTGGCCACACTAGTGCTGACACGGAACCCCAGGATGCCACCCTCCTCCTTGTCCACTTAGGCACATGCCGGCTCGCATTTGGCCATTGGCAGCTGGCAACCAAGGGCCTTTCCTGTTGGGCAGATTTCCAGCCACTCTTCCCCCAGACTGGAGCACTGGAGATGCTTCTTGGGACAGAAGGCCAGGACCAAGACCTTGCTCTTCTTAAACGTCACCCCACTGGCCTCACACCAACCACCCAGCATATCTACACTCCCACCCACCTTGTTGTCATCACAAATTTACTGCTGAGGGTACCCTCTATGCTCTTGTCCACATCCACAGGACAGAAACCGAGCAGGATTGGGCCCAGGGGACACAGCTAGGGACCAGAAAACACTGGATGCAACAATATTCCTCATCACTCTCTGGACACGGCCAACCTGACAGTTTTAACTCAGCCAAGAGTGCCCCTGCACAAGCCCTGGGCTGATGGCTTTTCCAGGACTCTGCTGTGGGAGATGGAGTCAAAGGCTTTGCTCAAGTCCAGGGAGATTCCATGGCCCCCTTTTCTCTCAGGCCTGATGCGGGTCATCCATGGCCCAAGGGACATCAGGCCGCTCAGGCAGCACCTGCCTTTCCTAAACCCAAACTTCCCTAGGCCTGATCCCTCAGCTGCCCTCTCTGGGCCCTGTGATCCCCCTCACCATGATCAGGGCAGCGAAATATGAGGGGCTGAGTGGGAGTCACACTTTGGAATGGCACAGGGCTTCCTTGGGGATGTTTAGGGCAGGAACACACAAGGTGGAACAAGAGAGAGCTGTAGATCTTTGGGGAAAGAACAAGCATAAGCAAAGACAATGGGCAGAGGACTAAAAAAGGCTTTTCTGACCAAGGGCATCTGCAGGGAAACCACCAGGCCTCTGGGACCACGGGTGGCCACGGCCACCAGGCCTTTGTGACCCCTGGTGACATTGTGCCCAGAGACCATTGTGACACGGGTCCATGTCATGGCCCTTGGGCCTATAAATACCCTGCAGTGGCCACTCCCAGGTGAGCAGCTCTCTGAGGAGGCAGCAGCTTCTCTGGAGGCAGCAGCTCCTCAGGACACAGCAGCTCACCTGGGGGATTCTGGCCAGTGTCTGGCACAGAACGCTCAAGATGTGGAAGCAGCAGGAGGTGAATGTCCACGGCCAGCCCCAGCAGGGGCAGCCACTGCTGTACAAAGGGCTTGGGCCAGCAGCAAGGCAGGGCTATGGCCTGCCACCCATTCAAGCCGGACGTGCTGTGCCGCTCTGCACTGCGGCCCAGCCGGCTTGGAAGCACCTGGGGCACTCTGAGACAGAGGTGCTCATGAAGGTGCAGGTAGGGCATGGGAGCAACACCTGGAGGGACCTGTTCATGGGCCTGGGCCCATATCTGAGAGAGAACAGGTCCATCACATCCACTTTGAGAAGCCCCAAGGGGTTAAGTGCTCAGCAAGAGGGGGAGGGAATTATTTGGCCAGCCAAGCAAACTGTGCCTTGTAAGCAGCTGTGCCCAGAGGATGAGGAGGCTTTGGTGCATCGTTTGCGTAAAAAGAGAGAGGAGCTGGAGGAGATGGAAGACAAAGTCTTCCATGATGAGATGTTTAGAGCCATCTCCTCCTCCCTGGATGACAAAGAAAGACCCATGAGATCTAAGTGTATCCTCAGCGATGCACCAAGCCTCTCGCTGGAGCCAGCTGCAGGCCCCTTGGGCCCGCACAGCACTTGCAGTGTGACCAATGACACTGCAGATGAGACACAAACCTACTCAGAACTTGTGTCTCTTGACCAGTTGCTGGCTGAGCTGGGCCCTGTCACAGACAACACACTGACTTGTGATGCTCTTGTCAAGGAATCCACAGGAGAGGCAGAAAACAATGCAGAGATTACACATCCTGACCTGTTGGCAGGCCTGTGCCCTGCACCTGGTGATTCGCCCTCCTGTGCCTTTCTCGAGAAGCTCCTAGAAATGTGGGAGGAAGAAGAGCTCCTTGACAGAGCAGCAGCAGGAGAGAGTGACAGTGAGCCAGAGAGCCTGTTGTCTCTCCCACTGCAGGAGGAGGAAGCAGAACCATCAGCTTCTCCTGTGGACAGCGATCCTGCCTTCGAGCAGTGCATCCAGCCTCTTCCCTCGGCATTATTCGAAGATCCAAACATGTCTGTGGGTTGTGCCTTGCCTGCTGACCCTGCAGAGGAGGCCAAGGCAGCAGGCATGGAGGCTGGCTGTGCCCAGGCCGCCCCTCCCCAGGAAAAGCCCTGCGGGAATGAGCCACCGGCAGGAGCTTGCCCAGGGCCTGCCCAGCTCCTCACACCCTTTGTTCCTGCTTGCCCCGCTGGCAGCGCAGCCGTCCCGCAGCCCCCGGCCCCATGGCCATGACGCTCCATGGCCAGCACGGGCCAGCGGGCTCTGCGTGGGCTTTTCTCCCTCAGCTCCCTCGGGGGGCAGCTGGAGGAGTGGGCCCAGGGCCAGCAGCAGGATTGTCACCAAAGATTCTGAGTCACCCAGAGGATGCCCAGCTCCCAGGGGCAGCGGCAGGTCCCAGAGTCAAGGGCACCTGGCAGAGAAAAACACTGAATGCTTGGATGGATGGATGGATGGATGGATGGATGGATGGATGGATGGATGGATGGATGGATGGAGTGGATGGAGTGGATGGGGGGGTAGGTGGGTGGTGTTACATGACTTGTGAGGGTTCCTCAGGGTGAGAGAGATAGACGAGAATCTTGGTCTCGTGATCAGAAGGCTGGATTTATTAATATATGATATATAATACATTATGACTATACTAAAAATAATAGAGAGAAGTTCAGAAGCTGCTAAGCTAAGAATAGAATAGGAATCTCAAAACAAGACAGCTCTCTGTGAATCTGCCCCGAGTTTGGTCCTGTGATTGGCCCTTAAATGTAAACATGGAACATGAGCCAATCACAGGTGCACCTATTGCATTCCACATCAGCAGATAATTATTGTTTACATTCTCTTTCTGAGGCCTCAGCTTCCCAGAAGAGGAAAGATCCCAAAGAGAGGATTTTTATGAAAAAATGTCTGTGACAGATGGATGGATGGATGGATGGATGGATGGATGGATGGATGGATGGATGGATGGATGGATGGATGGATGGATGGAGGCCAAGGCAACCATTTGCCAAAGGTAGGCTCTGCTCCCGGCCCCAGCCCCTCACCCCCAAGCCACCAGCAAGGCAGCCTGGTCAGGGAGAGCCGGCTGAGGAAGGATGACAGCAATGCCTTGTAGCGTCCCTGAGGAGCTGAATTTCGGCCCAGGCTGCATTTTCAGGGGGCATCCCTGCCCTGCCCCAGCCTGGATTTGGAGCTGAGAAATGCTCCTTGGGCCTCAGCATTGCAGATAAATGAAGGCAAACCCATCCTCTCTTCACATGGCAAGTAGGAAAATGCCTCCCTGGATACCAACAACAACATAGACTGGGGAAAGGTGTTAACCCCTGACAAACGGCTCAGGGTCCTCACCTGCACAGGAAATACCAGGACCCCTAGTGCAGAAGCACAGCATGAGGAAGGACCAATGAGATCCTGATGAAGGCAAGCTTCTGGGATGGACCTCTCTTTGATCCTTTCCTCACCCCAGCCCTGCTCTCCCCCACGCCCCAACACTCCCCAGTCTTACCCTCCCATCCCCACTCTTCACCCTCTTTCCTTCTCACCCTTCTCTATCCCATTCCTGTCTCTCTAGCCCACATTTCTTGCTAAAGAAAATCCCCATTGTTTACTTTGGTGGACTGGTCTCATTGGCACCATGATTTGTAATTCACACACAGGAATCTCTAGATAATCCCATCTCAACACGGCCACACATCTGCACACAGCACTCGAGGTGTGGCCTCCCCAGTGCCCAGCACAGAGGGACAGTCACTGCAACGGTCCTGCTGGCCACACTAGTGCTGACACGGAACCCCAGGATGCCACCCTCCTCCTTGTCCACTTAGGCACATGCCGGCTCGCATTTGGCCATTGGCAGCTGGCAACCAAGGGCCTTTCCTGTTGGGCAGATTTCCAGCCACTCTTCCCCCAGACTGGAGCACTGTAGATGCTTCTTGGGACAGAAGGCCAGGACCAAGACCTTGCTCTTCTTGAACATCACCCCACTGGCCTCACACCACCTAGCCAGCATGAAGAGACAACCAACCACCCAGCATATCTACACTCCCACCCACCTTGTTGTCATCACAAATTTACTGCTGAGGGTACCCTCTATGCCCTTGTCCACATCCACAGGACAGAAACCGAGCAGGATTGGGCCCAGGGGACACAGCTAGGGACCAGAAAACACTGGATGCAACAATATTCCTCATCACTCTCTGGACACGGCCAACCTGACAGTTTTAACTCAGCCAAGAGTGCCCCTGCACAAGCCCTGGGCTGATGGCTTTTCCAGGACTCTGCTGTGGGAGATGGAGTCAAAGGCTTTGCTCAAGTCCAGGGAGACTCCATGGCCCCCTTTTCTCTCAGGCCTGATGCGGGTCATCCATGGCCCAAGGGACATCAGGCCGCTCAGGCAGCACCTGCCTTTCCTAAACCCAAACTTCCCTAGGCCTGATCCCTCAGCTGCCCTCTCTGGGCCCTGTGATCCCCCTCACCATGATCAGGGCAGCGAAATATGAGGGTCTGGGTGGGAGTTACTCTTTGGCACGGCACAGGGTTTCCTTGGGGATGCTTAGGTCAGGAGCACACAAGGTGGAACAAAAAGAGCTGTAGATCTTTGGGAAAAGAACAACCCTTAAGCAAAGACAATGGTCAGAGGACTTAAAAATGCTTTTCTGACCAGGGACATCTGCAGGGAAACCACCAGGCCTCTGGGACCACGGGTGGCCACGGCCACCAGGCCTTTGTGACCCGTGGTGACATCGTGCCCAGAGACCATTGTGACGCATGTCCATGTCATGAGCCTAGGGGCTGCTAATCCCTGCAGAGGAAGAAGAGCTCCTTGACTGAGCAGCAGCAGGAGAGAGTGACAGTGAGCCAGAGAGCCTGTTGTCTCTCCCACAGAACCATCAGCTTCTCCCGTGGACAGTGATCCCTGCATCGAGCAGTGCATCCAGCCTCTCCCCACAGCATTGCTTGAAGACCCAAACATGTCTGTGGGTTGTGCCTTGCCTGCTGACCCTGCAGAGGAGGCCAAGGCAGCAGGCATGGAGGCAGGCTGTGCCCAGGCCGCCCCTCCCCAGGAAAAGCCCTGCGGGAATGAGCTGCCGGCAGGAGCTTGCCCGGTGCCTGCCCAGCCCCTGGCACGCCGCGTTCCTGCTTGCCCCGCTGGCAGCGCAGCCGTCCCACAGCCCCCGGCCCCACAGCCATGGCGCCGCCTTTTCTCCTTCAGCTCCCTCAGGGGGCAGCCAGAGGAGTGAGCAAGAGGCGAGCAGCAGGGTGGTCACCAAAGATGCTGCATCACCCAGGGGATGCCCAACTCCCTCTGGCAGCGGCAGGTCCCTGAGTCAAGGGCATCAGGCGGAGAAAAACATTTGATGTCCCAAATGGATGGATGGTGCCCAAGGCAACCACTTGCCAAAGGTAGGTCCTTCTGCTGGCCCCAGCCCAGCATCAATGAGAAAATCACAAGGCAGCCTGGTCAGGGAGAGCCCGCTGACAGAGGCTGACAACGCTGCCTTGTAGAGTCCCACAGAAGCTGACTTTAGGCCTGGGCTACATTTTCAGTGGGCATCCCCACCCTTCCCCCAAGGCTGCATTCGGGGCTGAGAAATGCTCCTTGGGCCTCAGAATTGCAGATAAATGAAGGCAAACCCATCCTCCCTTCACATGGCAAACAGGAAAACATCTCCCTGGATACTTGCAACATAAACTCGGGAAAGGTCTTAATGCCTGATGAATAACCGGAGGTCTTCAGAACCTCTGGGATCCCCAGTGCAGGGACATGCGGGGTCAGGACAGATCAAAGGTGCTGCTGGAGTCCAGCATCTTGGACTGACCTCTGCTTGATCTCTTCCCCTCTCCACCCCAGCCCTGCTCTTCTGCATATCACCTTACCCTCAATCTTCCCCTCTTTCCTTCTCGCCCTCCTCCTTTCCCATCTCTATCTCTCTACACCACATTCCTTCTTAAATAAAACCCCCATTGTTAATTCTGTTAGATAGTTGGCACCTTAATTTTGCACAGGAAACTCTCACTGATCCCCACTCAAAAGGGCCACACATCTGCACACAGCACTCGAGGTGTGGCCTCCTCAGTGCCCAGCACAGAGGGACAGTCACTGCCCTGGTCCTGCTGGCCACACTATTGCCACCAGCCTCCTTGCCCACCTGGCCACACACCAACTAATATTTAGCCACTGTTGGTCAGCACCAGGGCCTTTCCTGTGGGACCAGCAGTGCCCTTGTGGCCACAAAGACTGCCAGTGGGATCCTGGGGTGAATTTGGAACAGTTTTGCCAGCAGATCAAATGAGGTGACCCTGTCCCTCTACTCAGCCCTACAGAGGGGCATTGGAGTGTCCAATTATGGGCTCCTAAGAACAAGAGAGACTTGGAGCTCCTGCAGTGTGTCCACTGGAGAACAATAAATATGATTAAGGGACTGGAGCATCTCTCTTACAAAGACAAGCTCTGAGACCTGTGCCTGTTCAGCCTCAAGAAGCCCCAAATGAGAGGAGGTTTTATCACTGTCTCTCAGGAGGGTGTCAGAGGATGGACCTTCTCAGTGGTGCCTAATAATAGGACAAGAGGCAACAGGCAGAAACTGATCCAAAGAAGTTCTACCTCAATATGACGAATAATTTTTTACCATGCAATGACCGAGTACTAAACAGTTTATCCAAAAAGTGTGTGGAGTCTCCCTCACTGGAGATATTCCAGCACTGTTGGGACACAATCCTGTGCCATATGCTCTATGATGGCCCTGCCTGAGCAGGAAGGTTGGACCAGACAACACACTGTGCTCTCTTCTAACTTAACTCTTTCCATGATTCGGTGACATTCTTAAAACAGACTGGCTCACACTGAAGTGGACAAAGTCTTATTGAAACAAATCAAAGTCATCTCCCACCTCCTCCTAGTGGAGACAAAAAACTTTCAGCATGCACTGGGAAGGTAACATTGCAGGACACAAGAAATCCATGACATTTCTGGATTGTGGAAAGGGTCATTTTTTGTCACAGATCTTGGACAGGCCTTAAACATTCTTTAATCTTTTGGAAACTTCCATCTGCCTAAAAAAATACTGTTGCTACATATCAAATTACTTTTACCTTGGTAAAACACATACTTTTTGTACTGATCTGCTTACCCAGCACTTTAAAGTAACCAGAGTATTCTTGGCTGCTCTTTTATCAAGAGGAAAGATGGATGCCCTTTCATTAAGGCTATAAAAATTAGTCCCTTGCACTTATAAGTCAGATCTTTCTGAGGCAGCTTACTCCTTTTTCTCATAATGGAGCATTCAGCTTTCATCAGCAGTGCTTCCACTAACAATCCTAAAACCAACAGCCACAAACAAGCCATGATGAGTCCTTACAAGGAGTCTGGCAGCAATAATCTTCTCTTAAATACAGACCAGATAAATGCTGAGCTGGCCACAAATTTTCAGACAAACAAGAACTTGCTAATGATGGATTTTGAAACTAAGAGGAATGGGGCAGTTGGACAACCAATCATTTGCAGGATTTCTCTTACAATGTCACAGTGCCAAGCTCTGCTAGAAAAAAATGTAGCAGAGAACTCAAGGTTCCTGGAAGAGTGGATATGGATGCCAAAATTTACATGTCACTATCACAGGACATTCAGAAAAAAGTTTTGAGAACCCCATTCAGTTAACTCACGACATCAAAGAAATCTGACCAAGTCCACCAGTCTTCTTTAGAAGATTAGGATGAAGAAAAAGGCAGAACATCCAAAAACATGGCCCATATCTGCATGGTGAGGATAACATTCCTCCTGTTTTCCAAAGACCAAGTTTCAGAGGTTTTAACTTGTACCACAGCATTCAAGCATTCAGGAATTTAAAGACTCGATCTCTTGGATCTCCTTATAATTGTCAATGTTCTATACCAGTTTTTAAAGAGATTAAAATAAAAAAATCACCACACAAACCAGACATGGCCTTTCAAGGAATGTTTTGCAAAATAAATTTCCACTTTGTCCAAGTACATTAAAAATTTTTGCCTAAAAATGAATGATTTCTATTCACACATGGGTGGAACTCTCGATGTGTGGCTCCAATACATGGAATTGGTTACCCCGAAAATGAAGTCGGTAACATTTTCAAAGATTAAGTAATATTTTAGGTTTACTGAGATTTTTATATAACTTCATACGTCTTTTAAATCTCAGTTCAAATACAGGCTATTTGCTTGAGACTTTTAGGCATTTACGTGCTACCAAAATCATGTCATGCAGAACATCTCAGTACAAGGGGATATGAACTGTTGTTGGCCATGCACACTTGTCAATAAGTGAGTGATGGAAATTATTTCTTAAATGGAAAGCAACAAATATGCCAGGCAGAAGATGAATGACAGCAACTCAATCTACAAACCATATCTTCAGAATTCTATCTGTTCTCAGTCAAGAGAACAGGAAACTGAGATACACAAATGCAAACAAATTTTGTTTTAGGACTCCAAGCAGAAATAAAATCCATTCTGAGAGGTGATGCTCTTTGCAAAAGGCTGTATATAATGTGTTCTTTGCAAAACACCAGAGGAAGGTACATGCTGTAGCACAGATACCATCAGTAATTGGAATTCAATACACCCGAAGGCAAAGCCACGAAAATGACATTTGATGCCACCCCTAAAACCAGTATCTCATCAGTAAAATAAAAAGAAAAAGTTGCATTTAAAATTAACATTAGGAAATATGGATGCCTCTTCTTCATATCTGAAAAGCAAAAGCAATGTGACCTAAACCAAGCACCCTGTGTCTTAACAACTATACAGCTCCACACCTTCCTGAAGAATTCCTACCTTTTCATCTTTTCCCCTTAGTCAACCAGTGTCATCTGCTTCAGTTAGGATGAGTTTCAGCCAACACTCTTAGCCAAAACCCAATTTCAGTGACACACTAATCATCTAAAAAACCTGACCATCTGTGTTTCATGAAAGAGAGACGTAAAAATGAGTATTAGCAGCATATTGATGAAACTGCAAACCAATCTGTCACAACCTCCTTTGCAGTCTCACATAAAAAGCACAGTTGGCAGGAATCTAAAAAATTCCATGAGAAAGCTTCTGGAAGAGAAGAAACAACTGCTTCAAATAACTCAGTTGTCTGGAAGAGAATAAAAAAGGGAGTAATTAAAGCATGGAACTACCAAACACTGAGATAACATGGAGACCTGGCAACCATCTCTCATGGCCGGTGAAACCAAACACAGCACTTGTGCTTCACATCCTCTGTTGGCAATATAATTCTACTAAGGAATAAATCCAGTGTGATTTCTGCAGGTTTGGAGGAAGTAGATGAAATGTACTTGAGAATTTGACAATGATCAAACTTTTTTACCTTCACAAAGGACTCTATAATACTCCATAATATAAAGCAGGAACAGCTGTCCTTTATTCCCAGCAAGAACGCTCTCCTGGCTCATATTAAACTTGGCATTCACTGTGACTACAAAGACCTTTTCATCAGAACTTTGCATTTCTCCTTGCACAACTTCTGAAATTCCTATTGGTGCCAGCCTCAAATTTCCCAAGATACTTTTACACTCAATCTCTACCACTTACAATGTTTACTTAACACTCAAGTCTCATCCAGGAATTTGCTGAGGACACATTCTGTTTCACCATCTGGATTTTTCATATATTGGATGGTATCAGCCTCAGCATCATCAAGGAATCAGCCATTTCTGCCAAGAAGACAAAGAGGTCAGTCAAGCTTGAGCTGAGGTTGGTAGCTCCACGCTGATTGTGCTCAACCATGTTCTTCTCTTTCACATATTTGGAAAAGCTCCATCATCTCATCAGAAACCCAACTGGGCTGACTAACTTATGCAACCCCAAATCTCCCTCCTTATCTTTCCTTTAGATAAAATACTTTTTTCAATCATCAGGAGCCTTCCTGAGTTACCAATCTCAAACCTTTTGCCCCTTCAATGTGAAAAAAACCCAGACTTCAAGAAAAAATTGATTGCATCACTTCAAAAGTCACACCTGGATGCCATCTGTGGAATGCTACTCAACAATAAACTAACACTTTCCTTCAGAATTCCTCTGTCTACCAAGAGATATTAATTTCATGCCCTCCAGCATAATCTTTACAAATTTTTGGGGTTTTACTATAACTTCAGATATTTTTTCTTTCTCTTGCGGTACGTTCCCAGGACTAAACACCAAGTTCTCCCACAAGCAGCCGGGTATCTGCCTCATTTCTAGACACAATCAGGCACATCACAATTCTAGTATTGAACAAGAAAGATGAATTGCAGCATGATTCACATTTGTGGTGCAAAATTTAAGCAAACCCATAAAAAGAATCTGGATTTGTGTCCGTCCACTCCTTACCATCTTCACTATTAGAAAACACAGACCTCAAGCCTTCACTGATTACAACAAAAGTTATTGCTAAGAATACCAGTTAAACCTTAATTGCTATTAGCTACATAAAAACATCTGCATTACCTGAACATTTTTGAGGGTTTTGTTGAAAACTGGGCATAAAGCAAAATTATTACAGAATAAGCCATTGCATTATCTTTTAAAAAAAAAATAAACTGCTCAGCAAATTAATGAGATTTGATAAAATTTACTTAACAGAACAGCAAAAAAGCATGCAAATACTAAAAAAAAAAATTCCTCTGAGCAGTCAAACCAAAGAAACTTGGGTTTTGAATTATGTAGTTCTGGGTCTTAATACAGAGCTTTTGTTACTGGAACAAACCAGACATTTCCATAGCTCTGCATCCTACACCGGACAGCAGTTACCTGTCTGAGGAGAAATATGACAAGTAAGGCATGAAACAATCATCACTCTCATCTATAGTCAGTATCAAACAAGTTTTTAGCACAGCCCTGCCTTTGGACCATCTGGACAGCAGGCTGTGTAGCAAATCCAGTTTTCTATTTCTCTTGTTCCATGTTGAACCTGTCTTTTGCCATGGCCTTCCTAACATTTAGCAGCAATGAATTTTACAATTTGCATTATGCACATTGTGAAAACAAACTCCCTTTTGATTATATTAAAATTTCACTACAGCTGAAGAAAGCTATTAATACTGGCACTGTCTTCTTCTAAATATTAATGCTACTACAGATCTTCCTAGAAAAAAAGTTAGTTTTAGTTTCCATTTTCCAGGGAGGTGTGATATGTATTCCATGTCCAACATATAGCAGAAAATGGATACATTCAATGACGATGATGCACTAAAAAAGCATACTGCTATTTTTATTATTACAGTCATTGTATACAAATCAATATAGCTTTTTTTAAAATCTGTAATCAAACAAACAAATTTAATGGAAAATTAAAATCTACCACTGCTGTTCATGAATCACAGAAGCCCCTTCCCCAACTCCACAGCAGTAAAACCAGACTGGATCCTCTTTTCCAGCATGGTGGGTGATAATAAATCATCCCAAGCCTTGTTCAACCACTGATCAGAGCCTGTTACTGCTGCTCATGGCCCCAAGTGCAATTCCCTACAAATTCTACAGCACAAACAGAACAAAAATAAACCAAAGATCTCCAAAGCCCTGAAAGCTCCACGATCACGCAGGTCTACACTCTCTTCTCTGGTGTCTTCAGTAATGCCACAGTGCTGCAGCTGCAGGATTCTGTTCAAAGGTGGCACCTGATGGTCTCACTCCAGTCACACCTTCAGCCTCCTCCATGCTCAGACAGAGCAAAGCTGAGCTGAGTCCTGGGCTCTGCATTAATGCTACCGCAGAGAGTCACAGAGTCATGGAACACTCCCAGGGACGAGGAGTGGGACTAAGAAAGCTGCAGAGGACCTTGGATCCTGTGGGGTTTAGGCTCAAATGAAGGCACATCCAAGGCTTCCACAGGACACCCAGCCTCAGCCAAGCTGGGGTGCCAGGCAGCCACGGCTGAGGGTTCACAGCAAAGAGTGACTCACAAACCCTGGAGCACAACACACAAATGTCCAGCCATGGGAAACCTCTCACATCAAACTTCACTAGAATGCAGATGAATCACTAATTGAGTACAATTCTGTTATTTCTCCAAAGGCCCAACACTAACCTCATCAGCATAGTGAATTTCTACAGTACCGAGTGCATGCCCACACACACTCCTGCTGTACTTGGTGTCAATCCATTACCAGTCCAATATGAAATAAACCCATTGAAATCAAACTGCTTAACAATAAACACCAACAAAATACAGTAAGAAACCCTCTTACAGTTTGTTTCACACTCAGCCTTCAGAATATGTAATACTCAAGAAGTTATTGTATTGTTTTCTGATTTTAATTTTCATGTGCTTTTCTGCATGTATCATTTCTTTGATTATCATGTCTAGCTTTGTTCGTTCTTGCAGTGTAAAAATGTGTTGGGATATTAAAATGTTACTAAGTGTGTACAGATGTATAGCTTCTATTTGAGCAGCTCAGGGACTGGTAACCATGGCACTGCTTCCAAGAATAGAATTATCATCTGTAACAGCACTCATGCTGTGGCAGTTGACAGAATGGTTATAAATATATCTATTAGCAGCCTGAGCTGAATCTTTAAACAGCACTATAGGGACAGCAGTTGGCTAAAAATAGCTTGACAATATTGCATTTGAACACTTGTCCTCAGAAACACTTTGTCACATCCACAGAGCAAATTTCAATATTTTTTTTCCCTGCATGAAGCTGAAAATGAACTTCTGTGGCACACAGGAGACAGACGGTGTGACATTTTTTGACCTCCCTCCCCCCTAGAACACTACAAATAAAAGCACAACAGCAACAATCTTGAAAAGGCTGCTATAAAACATGAAGTGATGCCTAGAATTCAAAGTACATGAAGCAAGAGCAGAATCAAAACTCATTTTTCAAGGAGGGAAAAAAACCACATGGCAATCAAGAGCACACAAATAATCTGTGTGAGCTGCTGGAGTTCAGCTTCATTCTAACACACGTCCATAGAACTGGAACAGGGAAATGATGGCTACACAGTTGTTACTGACAACTGTATGAGCCCCCACTCAATATGAAGAAAGGAAAATTGTCTCAAAACAGGTTTCTAAATACAGAAGATTTCATTAATTCAGACATACATTCTCAGTAAGTACCTTTTGCTTCCCACTTTTATTATTTTCCTCATCTGTTTAATCCCAGTTGATACCAGTGCAGTAATACCCCTGTGACCAGTTCAGCCAGCTGATGAAAAACAAACCAGTTTCCTTCATTACTCAGGAAAATGCCTGCATTTCTTTAAATTATCAAATACAATTGCTAATTACCTAATAATCATCTGTACACTGGAAAATGTGACTCATCAAAAAAAAAAGGTATGAATGATGAAGGTCTCTACAAAGAAAAAGATGTGCTCACAGAGTACATCATGTCACACAGCATAAAGTATTTTAGCTGAGAAGAAATCTCTGGAGGTTCTCTGATCAGCCCCACTCAATGCAGGGCTAAATTACAGCAGGTTGTTTTCATTGAGCCAAATTCTGAAAATGGAGACTCTGCAACATCTCTGAGCAGCCATTTTGTGTCTGAGTGAACAAGAAAAAACTCCCTCATATGTGACTGCATCAAATGTTCAGGCTTGTTCCTACTGCTTGGAATTTGGATGGTGCCCAGTGACAGACAGTGGGCACAGAATGAAACACAGGAGGTTCCCTCTGAACATCAGGAAACATCCCTCAATTATCAACCTGTTTCCAGCACAAACCCAAACTATAGCCCCACACCAGCCACGATGAACAAACTTAACTCTACTGCAGCCAAAACCAGCACAGGGTGAGAGCATGGAACCTCCCCAGGAAACTGGAGAATCTCCCTCTTTAAATACACTCAAAAGTCAACTGGACACAATCCTGGACACCTGACTGCCTGAGCAGGGTGGAACAGAGATGTTGTCCAGATTTGCCTTCCAGTCTCAGCCATTCTGCAACTCTGTTACTGTTTTTTCACGGTGTGTTTCCCAGATGAGCCCAGCTCCCTTGGCTCTACACTCTGCCCCAGGTAACACCCTCAGCCTCCTCCACCTTGGGCTGCAGAAACCTCAGATCCCATCACATCCTGGGGCTGCAGAAACCTCAGGTCCCATCACATCCTGGGGCTGCAGAAACCTCACATCCCATCACATCCTGGGGCTGCAGAAACCTCAGGTCCCATCACATCCTGGGGCTGCAGAAACCTCAGGTCCCATCACATCCTGGGGCTGCAGAAACCTCAGATCTCACCACATCTATCATGGACCCACTGGCCTCACTCCAGCATCTCCTTGTCCATCTTACACTGAGAACCCAAAACTGGGCACAGCACTCCCAAGCACTGACCAGAAGGGAAGAATCCCTGAGCCTGCTGACCACACATTTCCTGGTACATCCAGTTGGAGTTGGCCTTCACTGAAAAGGCACAGAGGCACTGCTGACTGTTCCTCCATCAACATCCATCCAGGTTTTTTTCTGCCATGACTTTCTATCCAGTCACCACCCAGCCTATGCCATTGGTAGGGCAAAATAAGTATCCAATTTTATTTTATTTTATAAGCATAAATATATGTGTGTGTATAACATTTCATTAACAGTGGTTTTGAAGGGTATTATCTACATTAAAAATAAGAAATTAAACACAGCTTAAAGTGCACTGAACTTGTGTTCTTCAGAATTAAAGGTAAGACCTTTGATATATAATTCCAAATGCAAGTGAAAACAAGACCCAAGGAAAAGAAAAATTATCTCCCAGCCAAAACTAAATATAGTTTCTAAAATAGGTTTGAATTACACCTTCCATCTTTCATGATGATTACTTAAAGATGAACTACAACTTAAATAGAACAAGCTCCACGTGTTGTATCCTTCTTAAAGCTTGGTTTTGGTAAGGGAATGTAATCTGACATTTAAAACTTAGATAATGAAAGTCAACTCCACTGTAGTATGAGACTTGAATATTCAGGCAAGAAAATTAAGCTCTTGGGATAAGTAGAATTGCTGTTTTCATAAGGCATATGGATCAACTTGACCGTGGCAGTGAACTCAGGCTGCAAGGCAAAAAAAATTAACACTTCTACTCGAATTTGCCCATTATCAACTACACTTTCTTTAAAGTTTAAACACTTCCAATCTTTTTTCTAGATTTATCACAGGGGAATTAGAACATAGAGCACACATTACAACTTTGAACTTCTGAAAATCTACTGACAGTACTACTCCACATCTCTCTAGGATTTCTGCATATCTGCCAAGTGATATTACCACCATGAAGACTTTTCTCAACCAAAGTGTGATGCTGAGGACTAAAGAAAAATCATGTCAGATCTGGTAAAATACTTCATCAAACAGGAAAATTAATGAGAGAACAAGCCTTTAGAATGAGCAATAGCTTGAGTGATACCATTCCTTTAAAACATCATCTAGGTAGCTGACTTTACAAATAAAACAAAATATAGGTTAAACCTCTGTGCAAAGGAAATTAATTTTTGTTCCACTTAACTTCCATGTCAGCTACAAAAGTGCTGTTATTCCAAGGATGTAAAAACTTTGCTAAGATCTCCAATTAAACCTATACCACAAATTAAAACAGAATAATATCTGACTATTACTTTATGACTCTGTCCTGGTATAAATACTTGGTTAAGTAGCATTTCACAGGATCACAGAATGAGTGGAAGAGACCCACAAGAATCATTGAGTCCAACTCCTGGCCCTGTACAGCTCCATTCCCAACATTCCCACCATGTGCCCTGAGAGTGTTGTCCAACCACTTCTTGAGCTCTGTCAGGTTTGGTGCTGTGAGCTCTGCCCTGGGGAGCCTGTTCAGTGCCCAACCACCCTCTGGGGGAAGAAACTTTTCCTGACATCCAACCTAAACCTTCCCCAACACAATTTCAGGCCATTCCCTTAGGTCCTGTCACTGGTCAGAGATCAGTGTCTGCCCCTCCTCTTCCCCTCACAAGGAAATTGTAACTGCAATGAGATGTCCCCTCAGTCTACTCCAGGCTGAACAGAACAAGTGTCCTCAGCCACTCCTCATGTGGCTTCACCTCCAGAACCTTCACCATCTTCTTTACCCTCCTTTGCATGCTCTCTAACAGCTTCACATCTTTCTAATATTGTGGTACCCAATATTCAAGGTGAGGCCACCCCACCCCAGAGCAGAGCAGAGAACAATGCCCTCCCTTGCCCAGCTGGTGATGTTGCACCTGATGTCCCCAGGACAGGGTTGGTCCTTCTGCCTGCCAGGGCACTTCTGACTCACATTCAACTTTCCATTGACCAGGACCCCCAGGTCCCATCCCACAGCTGCTTTCCAGCCTCATTCCCCTGTCTGTCTGTACATCCAGGGCTGTTCATCCCTGGCACTTGCTCTTGTTGAGCCTCAATGGCTGCTGGTTGCCCAGTCCATTTGTTCATGTCTCTGTGGGGCCTCTCTGCCTTCAAGGGCATCAACAGCTCCCCTCAGTTTTGTACCATCTGTGAACTTGCTCAGTGTCCCTCCCAGCCATGAGTCCAAGTCACTTATGAAGATTCTGAAGAGCACAGGGCTGAGGATGGAGCCCTGCAGAAGCCCACCAGTGACAGGTCACCAGTGTCATTGTCACCCTTTGTGCCTGACCCCTGAGCCAGTTGCTCACCCATCCCGTGATGGGGGCTGAACATTTTGTCCAGAGGGACACCACGAGAGGCAGTAGTGAAAGCTCTGCTGACACCAAACAAGATGGCATCAGCTGGCTTCCCCTGCCCAGCTGGTGGGTGACCTGCTCATGAAAGGCAGCCAGGCTTGCCAAGCAGGACTTTGCTCTCCTGAAGCTGAGACCAATGACTGCATTGCCTCCCAGTACCTGCACTTTCAGTAACTCCCAAAATAATCTCCTCCATAACTCTACCAGGCAATGAAGAGTGAGACACTCATCAAAATGACTTTTTCTCCTCAAGTAATTTGTTGCATATTTTCCCTTAGAAGTAAAAGAAGAATACCAAAAGTTGCCTGAATTTATTATAATTTTATCAGATAGTCTAAAATTAATCATTAGCAAGTATCAATTGGCTGGCTGCATTGACACAAATGGTCTTGATTGGATGAAGCACAAGCTACTGAAGCCAACAGAGCTACTGAAGTTCAACACAGACAGAAAAAATAAAAATAATTTTTAAAAATCCTACCACTGTTTGATATAACAACTTCAGAGCAAACTAACATTTATTCTGAGCTGTAGCTGACTATATTTATGGGTGCTGTGTTTTATCTCAGTCACAGTGCCATCTGGTGACTATTTATACCCTTATACATTTTAAATAGATGGTATCTTTTAGGCTCATCCAACCACCTCATGTCATCCATTAACCTCCTCCTAGGTCTGATGTGAAAGTGAGGACAGGAACAGCTCTCCAGGAAATGGAATGATTCCAGATTTCCATTTTACATGTTCTTCAAGTGAACTCAGAAGTTCATTAGGAACAGAGTGGATTTTAAGCACTAAGGTATATGAATGTTGCTATAAAAGAATAAAATTTCTATTGCTGAAAAGGAAGAGCTGGTCTCAAGAAAGAGATGAATGGAAGGGTTTGCTTTTTTTTTTTTGCTTTTCCCTGGAAATTGGCATCTAAAAGCCAGCTGTGCAAGGACAAAGCACAAACTGCCTTTCAAACCCTGCTGCTAAAGTTACCACAGCTTTCATTGAAAAAGTGGTGGCAGATACATCCATTTAGTAAAGATAAATCAGTATTGATCAGCTTACTGCATCCACATATGAAACATTCAAATAGACTTCCCAGGTTTGTTATATATTTTATCTCTTTTAACAATTTACAGCAGTTATGAGGCAGTTCTGACACTTTGATGAAAGCAGCAACATGGGAGAAAGATTTATATTGGTGTTAACCTTTATTTTTACCCCTTCCCCAAACTTACAACAAATATTCCCATCATTATTCACCCTTCAACTCTCCCCACAACAAAATAAGTCACAAGACTGTAATACATGGCATATCTATAAAAGAGGAACACACATTATACCCGGCACTGTTTTTCCTTAATATAAAAAATGCTGCATGAAAAATATCAAATTAGAAGTAAAGACAGTATAGACAATTCCCCCAAATCCCCATGGCAGAGAGACTGAACTAAAGGATTTTTATGGTCCCTTCCAACCCAAACCAGTCTATGATTCTATGCAGCCAGAAAATGTTACAGAAAGAAAGAGGCAGCTATTGGACATGAATTTTAAATGGACTGCTGTTTCTCCTTTCTGGAATAAAAGGATTTTATGTAATACTACATTTATTTCAGGCTTTCAACAGGCATAACCAACTTCATATAAAATGAATGTCCATAATGATGAGTTAGAAAATTAATTCATATTGTTGTTTCTTATGCTGATACTACCTCAATTTCCAGTCCAATATCTATTTTGTTATTAAGCATATTCACATGGAATCAAGTCTATAAAACATTAAATATTACTTCAGCTGCTACCAGTACCAGTAGTAACAAAATGCTTCAACCATCCCATAATTAAACAGTTGGCATGCTCAGAGGGAATAATTATTTCTTGTTTTTCTGTGGAAGACAGTGTCACAGTCCATTTAGGGAAGAACTCAGCAGGCCTGCTACTCACTGCATAAAATAGTTAAGGCTGTTGTTCAAAACCCTAAATCTGCTGCTTCTGATACTTTCACTGGAAGAAACTGCTCTGATTCCACACTCAGTAAAGCAGAACTGTTCTCAACATATTATGCAGGTCAACAAATTCTGATTAAGTTTTCTTTCCATAAACCATGCTATTAATAATTTTTCCATTATCCATTCTTTTCTAGAAAGCACTTCACCCCCCAAAAGCTAACAGTTTTGGTTTTCAAGGGTAATGCAACCTACTCCTGACAAAAATGAGCATACACAACTATTTGATAAATTGGATGGGGGAAAATGACCCAATCTTTCCCAAGTAATTGTAATTAAACTCATCTATTCTCTTTCATTAATATTCCAGAGTGCCACAGAATCATTTTCTATTTACTTGAATGAATATTCATGAGAGAACTGACTGGAACTCGTGTCCACTTCCCTCACGTGCTCATCATTGCAAACCAACTCTCGTCCGGGCTGGGCAGTCTTGTAACACTGCAGTGTCCTAGCCAGGAAAGGGCCTGAATTTGTATTATTTGTATTTCTGGTGCATTGTATTGACCTCACAAGGCCTCAGGACTGAGATTTGTTCAGTTTGCTCTGATTGACCTGCCTGCAACTTTATTTTATGAGCTTTAGCTGCCACAACAATTTGTCCACCTGACCAGGACGCTGTGTCTCATTTGTTTTAATTGTGTGGGCCAACCACAGCTTTACACACAGAGTTGCAAGAGGTAGAATGAGATATTCAGGAACAAGATAATCATGTGGTGTGAATAAATAAAAGGCCTGTCTGATGACAGACACTTGGAGAGGTGGTTGCAGCACAGCTGTACAAGCAAAACCCCACAGGCTGTAAACCACTCACCAAGAATCAGATAAAGAAATGCAGGTGCACAGCTGGACAAAACCCTGCTCAGGGCTAGCAGGAACAAATAACATCTAACATATGCTGATGTGGGATGTAACAAGGAACCACAGACCAATGAAGAAAAAGTAAGGTGTAAAAACACATTAGAAAAGGCATCCTAGAAAAGAAATCACCTGTGGCATGTTCCACCCAGTGAAGGAACCTCACAGCACTGGGAGGGTGGCCATAGCTCCTGCCCCTTTTCCTCTGCTAAGAATTTGGTGTGTAATAATTCCAGCTGTATTATTGTTCTTCCTGTAATGATTCAGTCTGGACTAAAATGACTAAAGGGTTACAATTTCTATACTAAATACTGTACTCATACTGACCTGGCTTAGCCATGTAAGGTGTTACCTTCTCATTGACTGTAAAACAATAAAGTGGCATTGGGTGATCTCCAGAGATGCCTCCCAACCTCATCCATTCTGAGTCTGATTCTGTGAATGCTGCCTTATCAATAAATAGCTGGATAAATAAGCAGATGAGATTGGAATGTTTCTTTGAATTCTCTGTGCTGTGTTCTTCTATCTGGCCTCAGACTTACAGTTCTGCTATATTTGGGACAGATACTGTTCTGATTTTTGCTGTACAGCTCCTAGTCAGTGAACACAACTCTGTAATGCAGCTATTAATTTTCCTTAATGGAGTAGAACCTAAAATTTCAAATAATTTTGTCCTTTTACTTATGTTTTTTCACCCATCAGTGATGACTGATGTTCAATATACCTTGCACTACATATTCTCAAGACTATTTTGTTTACAGGTAAAAAATGCCACAGGAATGCTGCAGTTGACTCAGGAAAAACAGAAAGATGATAAAACAGCTAAAAGAACACAGTTTGATGCTGAAAAACGTCTTCCATTTTTTTTATTTTTCAGAACTTAAACCCTGAAGTTCTTGGATGAAATATGGCACAGGGCAACCCACAATAAAATGGAAAAGTATTCTCCAAAGAGAGTGTACTGCCCTGAATTGGGCTAAGGTCTCTTGAAAAGGAGACTTTTGATCCAAAATTACTGTGTTAAGATTCTGGGTCTTCTGCAGTTCTCAGAAATATTTATGTCAAGAAAGAACAGTTGACAAAAGTCAACCCTTAAAGTGCACTTTTATAATAAGTGAAACATCTATTCAAAATGCCTTTTCCTGCTTGATTCAAGCTGAACCACTCCAAGCAAGTGCCCTATCACCAGCCTATTCATCTGCCTGCCATTAACAGCTTGTTGTAACAAGAAATCTTCTCTTGACAAGAGGAAGTTACAAAATTTCATTCCAACTGTGACATCCCAACCAGCGCCTATCACCTCCCCTTTCATGATTAAAACATTCAGCACAGAACCTCGGGGTAAAAATTCAGTTCACAGAACTCCAACAGGGTGAGGTTTCATTGAGGTTTTCAGAACTTCACAGGAGAAAGTGAGAAGAATCTTTTCTACATTTATAGACATCCATGCAATCTCTTACTCAGTGGAAATAAAACAGCCCCACATATTAAACAAATAATATGTGGCTGGTTTGAATTCCATTATTAAGTTAAAATCAAACAGGAACACTGGAAGATGCAGTCAGGTTGCAATTGAAACAGATTTCTGAAAATAAACAGGCTCAAATGCTTGACTTCAGCTTTCACCTAAAGAAGCATCTTCAAAAGGAGCACATTTTCAAGCATGTGTTAAACAGAAACAGCAGCAGTCAAGTTTCCATTTTAAATGAACAAATTTGTAAACTTGTTTGGAAAGAAGTAAATTAAGAACTGACAAAAATGACAGCTGAAAGCAGTAGAACAGTCACGGTATTTTTTTTTCTAAATATAAATCAAGCAAGACTGAAATATCTTCAGTTTCATTTATAAAAACATGTTCTATTTTTCTTTTTTTAAATCTACCTACTTGTGTACAATTTTAACTGGCATTATTCAGTTTTAAATTGTTTTTCATACTGCTGAAGTTATAGTTCTCTTTTTTTAAATCTCCATGTTTATATACTATCTAAACTGGCATTAGTCAGTCTAAATTTTGTTTCATAATGCTGAATGAATTAATTTTATCTTGCAGTTTCCAAGTTACTTGTAGCTTATGCAGCTCAAAACCTGAGCCACAGATCAGAATACTAAAAGCACTGATATATTTAATGAAAGTATACAATTTTCCAGGGAATACAGGATGGAATTATGTATTAAAAAAAAAAATAAGGGACACAACAGGAGAATGTGAAGGCTACATCAAGCATCCATCTCAGATTAGTAACCAGGTAGCCTTCAATAATATCCCTTAAAAATGAGCAGCTCCACATCCCTCTGCTCCAAACCTAAATGTTTGTACTCACTCAAGTCTCCTTCCTGTGTGCTCACAAAGCCTTGCTTGCTTTGGGGTTTTCTTCCTGCAGACTCTGTTATTGAGTGTTTATATCAGACATCTTCAAACATTTGAGTAACTGAGGGGTATCACTAAGTGCAGATGACTTGGGCTTACAGGCTTAGCCTGGGTACTAAATAAATGGGGACATTTCAATTCTTTTATGTAATGGAATCTAAGAAAAATGATCTTTCTGAACACTTTTCCATATTATGCAGTCTGAATATTCCCAAATTGGCTTAGTGCATTATAGTCTTTGGTTTTTTGATATCTTAGAAATTTAGAAACTCATAAAGGCCTTAAAACTGGTAATTTCAGTCTTTTGCATTATTGGCATTCAAGACCCAACAGATGAAATACTTTCAATATAAACATAAATGTACCTGCTGAAGAAGATCTCTCTTCACTGTTATTTCTGGAGTTTTCCCCACCATTTTGTGGTACAAACCTCCAACACACACACACAAAGTATGTATTTAAAATACACACTCCAGTATGTGGGATATGAAAATAAATTACTTTCCACAGAATATGAATCCACAAATGAAACATTTGCATTTATAAAACAGGTTTACCATTCACATGGATCCACCATGTGGATATTTAATTGATAGGAGGGAGTCATATTTGCACCATGGCTAAATTTCCTTCTTGAAATATTAAATTCATATCAGGAATTCCTGCTTAGATTACACTTCAGTTTCTTAACTTAAATAATGTCCAATTCCATGTGGGCAACAAATCTTTTCAATTTCCAACAGTCATTTTTCTAGTCTCTCTTCAAAATCAATCACAAATTGGTGGTAGTACAGGCAAACTCCAGGTTACAAATCACAGGGAATTTAAGTATCCTGTAAGATTTTATTTTTGCAAATATAATGAACTCTCAGTCATGCATAACTGACAAGCAAAAAGATAAGTTAGTTTAAAAATGCGTTCTCTAGCAGTAACTAATTATTTAACTCAGCTTTACCTTAAACCATATATTAGTGGAAAATAAAAATCTATTTAAAATTACATTGTCTGTGAAGAAATGTGGGGAAGTTTTATTTCGGTGGCATATTAAATAAAAGGCTTAACTTTCAATCAGATTTCTTTAGAAGAGGGTTCAGATTTCAGTAAGAAAGAAAAAAAAAGAAGGAAAAGGAAAAAAAGAAACCACCAGAAGTTGCTGGGATGCTGTGATAATTTAAGCTGAATTTTATCCAAATAGCACACAAGTTTGGGTAGGACATAAGGATTAACACATTCAACACTTGTCAAGACTGCCACAACACTGAAATGTCCTCTTGAATTAATTTCAGAACAGGTGCATCCCTACAATTCCAAGAACGATTCCAGCAAGATCCAGCTCGGAGAGGTCCCGTGACAGGGATGGGGACACTGCTGACATTTTCACATTGCAGCCACAGCAAAACTACAGAAGTTTCAGAGCTTTATCTCCTTCTTCTGACTCCCCACGTGAAAAAGGAAAAGAGAAAACCTTCTCAGGAGGAAGCAAAAGGGAAGCGATGCAATCAAAAGGGGGAACACTGACAATTCCCTTCTGTTTATTTGCAGCTAAATTATATTGTTTATATTGCTGCTTAAAACGTCTAGCAGAAAAAAAAAATCCTAACTCCTTCGAGGAGGTCATAGATTTGTTTTCACTCTGTGCCCTGAATATTCATTCAAGATGCAGGGTAGCAATTTGTAGTAAATTATAATGTAATAAATTATTGTAATAAATTATATGATCATAAACTGATAGAAAGACCTGAATAAGTGGCACTGGCAATTAGGGAAACTCCTGAGATGGGAGGGAAAAAAAACACACCAGCAGCAATCACAAATATCTTAAAGAACTCGGACATTGTCATAGAATGTAAAGGAAAAGGCAAGGAATAGTCAGATTTCAGAGTTTTTCCTGGTTATTTTCCTTGCAGCCTTAGTTATTCCCACTGATTGCTGCTGAGCTAAACCAAGGATAGGCACATAGGGAAACAGGACTTGAACTGAATACAAAAAAGGAGATGAAAAGCATCATCCTGATACTGTTAGTTCACAAAAAGGTGTATTTTTGCCTCATCACAGATAAAGCATTACTCAAATTGGGAGCTGTATATGCCCTGGAGTTAAATATAGAGAAAAACCTCAGCTATTGCTAAATTTGAGTGACAATAACCAAAAAAGCCTTTCCTATTCTTCCTGTCTCAGCAATTTTGGTCACTCCGTCTCTTAATAAAAAGTATTTAGATATAAACAAATGTATTACAGAAAAACTCATACAGATATTCATCATCACTTCACATTAAAATTAATTTAATAGTAGGCTTGACTCAATCAATCTTTCTTTCAATTTAGAATTCCCTAGAAAAAGCTCAGAACCTGGTGTTTAGGTTAAAAATTGAAATATTGAAACTCCACATTTGATCTCCTCCATCATTTCCGAGCAGCCACTCCAGATCTGAACCTACTCCCCCAGTATTAAATGCTGCAGAGAAACTCCAAACCTGCAGTGTCTGTTTTTCATTTAATTGCTTCCAAATCAAACAGAGCCTGAACAAAACCCACAGACAAACCTGCAAGGAAATGCACTGCACTGCACAGAGCATAATGTGGAAAACACTGTTTCAAACCTGCTACTATCCTTTAAGATTTTCCCAATTCATAAAACAGCAGGAAAATATAAACCAGCAAGCTGGTGATGCAGAGAGAGAAGTATGGAAAATTTCAGTTTATCCTGGGTGATGAGCTAAAATTCAAGGCTTATTTTTAAGGGTCGGGAAAGTAAAATGCCCACCACAACTCCAAACAGGTAACCAGGCAAATTTAAGGAATACAGCTTTAAAACACAGGAACTAAATGATCAAAATAATTTGTACCTTCCTCCAAAGGAATGCAGCAAGAGGGGGAAAAGAGGGGGAAATAAAAGATTGTGAAGCTGAGAAACTGTGCTGTGATGCAGAACTCCACACTGCTCCAGAGCCAGTCCTGCCTATTTCTTTAGGATAGTCCTAGGCCAACTCTTTGGCCTGGCTGACAAAATTTTAATGAAGATTTTCACTGTTCTGCAAATTTCAACCATTTGAGCACAAAGGATGAACAGCTCCTCACTTTGTTTGCTGCATTCTGAAATTTTAACTCCTTCAAAAAAAAAGAAGTTTTCTGGTCTTAGAGACCAAGTTCACAAAGGACATTTTTCCATTGTTTTCCTAATCCTGGAACCTGCAGGTTTTGATGTCCAAAAGCAACTTCCACTTCTAGAAAATTCAGACTCTGCTGGGAAAGCACAGGGAGCAGTGGCCAACCAGGCTCTCTTTCCTGAGATACAAAGAAAGACTTTCTAATTCTTCCAAAGGCAATTAAACCTTCAGTCTCTGGGACAAGTGCACAAAGTTCTTACTTTATAGTTCTTTTTAGCAGGGACATGAGCAGATAAGAATCATAGAACTATAAATCCAAGATCATCAACTCTTTCAGTGAAGATTTTTTTCCTAATACACACTGTGAGTGTTTTGAAATAGATTTTGTTGTTCTGAGGAAGGAAGGTAAAAATTAAGATGCAAAATGAAAATGTACCAGAGTCAGAATCACAGACAGACTTTTATCCCCATTTGATGTTCTACATATCCTTAAAAAGTCTGATGGTCATAGTTTGATTTTTTTTTTTTTTTCTAAGTAAGATGCAAGCCTGTGAGCTGAACAAATGAGGCAAAGAGAGCATGAGCTGAGCCTTACAGACTTTCACACATTAGGCTGGTACAAGGTACTCAACAGATGGCAAGATTCCTGAAAAACACAGCCAGGATTTTGTACATGGCAAAGCAACAGTGAGTAGAAAATACTATGAGAGATGAGAAGAGACAAAAACAAAAACCAAAATAAAAAAGGCAGAAAAGCTACAAAGAGCTCATTAAATCATATTAACAAAAGACATTTCTAGACCAAAGTAGAAACATGTCAGTGTTCCAGAGGAGGAAAATCAGTGAGACAGACTTTGCTGTTCTGATGTTCTTTGTGCATGGGAGACACTCTGCAGGCGTCAGAACTGATCTGGGCCCTCTCTCCTGTCCCTGGACAGCAGCAATCAGGAGTTATGGGCAAGCAGAGCTATTTGAGATTCCTGCTCTCAGGTTGTCCTTCTGGAATTATTTTCACTCTGGCATTGCAGAGTGCAGAAAACATCTTGTTTTGCACACAGTTACGTCACAAATTCTGATTTTCAGGGGGAAACACGGTCCCCTGTATAGAGTAAATAAAGAGAGAATGTCCACAGGCTCATTGTGTTGCCTTTTCCATCAGGGACTTCTCAAAGCAAGTGGCTTTCACAAAGGAGTGAGGTGAGCAGAGCTGCACTACACAAACATCTGAGGATTGGATTGTTTGGGTTTTGGGGAGGGTTGAGTACTTTCACACCCCAGAAATGAAACTTACTATTAAAAGTTATTAGTAAAATACAGGGTTATAACTGCTCAGATCTGGGGACAGCTTTTGCTTTTCCCCAACTCAACTCCCTTAATTTGAACATCGCTCCCAGGAATATTCATCGAAGTGGTATAGAACATGATAATAAAATTATTTCTACTTTTATTAATTTTTCAGTTAAAAATCTAACAATCAGCCACAATTTCAACTCCATTCCATCCAGACTTGGAGATCATAACCCACACTTGGATACCAAGTACAAAGAACAGTTACAATTCAAGCTATTTTACTTCTTTGTGGTAGAAAATTTGCCATGGTGAAGTTATGCATTATAGTTGCATGACAGTACCACCACAAAGGAAAGCCAAAAGGTCAGCTTCAAAACTGAAACATTAAAAAAATGTTCATTATAATTCATAAAACTTTCAAACTTTACAGGAATACAGCTTCAAGAGCAAAAGCAGCACTTTGGGGGCAATCATCACCGAGCTGTATAATAGCAAAGGAAAAGCAGTGTCCGCCTTCCTTCGGAATTTGACATTTCTGTCATACACAGAAGTTCCCAATAAAATTCTAAAAATAATTGGTCCCACATTATCTCATTTACAATAAGTAGAGAAAAAAGATACCTAGGGCAGAAGGCCTTTATTTGCTTTAAAATCCAGTGGTGGAAATTGAAGGTAAGACGAATTAGAGCTAATGGTAAAATGCACTTTTAAAAGGCTATTTCACCATTACAGGAACTGCTGTAAGGATGGAGAAAGTTTTCTGCCACTGAAATATTTCCATAAAATTGGCTAACTTCCAAAAATGCCTTCTTCAGCTCAGAGTTCTTGGCATGATGCTGAAACCTCAGAGGTAAATTTATCAGGATCAGATTAGATGGATGATCAGTAGAAAGTTTTCCACCAAGGCTACAAGAATAGATTCCCAGCATCTGGATAACTTTCCAATTTTTTATAATTCAGATCATTTGCTCTCCATTTGTAGCTATTCCCCTCATTATTCTAGCCTGGAACACCTATAGTCTACAGGTGATGACCAAGCAAGCAGATAAACTCAGGGAGAGGATGTGGATCGCCAGCAGCACTGACCAACAAGAGGTAGAAAAACAAATGAAGAATAACATGGAAGAATTGAACATGGAAAAATAACATGGAAGAATTAAAACAAAAAGACACAGACAGCTGCCATAGGGAACAAGCACCATGCAAGGGGCAAAATCCAGAAATGGCTTTTGATAAAAGATCAAGGTTCTAGGCCAAGAAATACTAATATTGAATTCTCAGTGAAGAATGCAGGATTTCAAATGATTTTTTCATATTCTTAAGAAACAAGATTACATCACCCTTTTAATGGGATGGAGCATTTGGTGCTTATTGTGACAATATTCCCAACTCTACATCTTTTGTGATCTTGGGCAAGCAATTTATTCCTTGTTCTGGACTCTCAGCTGCTGCATCAAATGGTAGGAACAGCAATAATTGTTTATGACTTCCATTTATTAGTAATAAAAATAATACTTGCATTTGCACAGTGTCTAACCAAAAATGAGTAGAATTTCACATAATTACTCGAGCAAATTACTGAAATGGACTGTTCACCTTGCTGGGCATTTGATACAAAGATTTAACCTAGCTGAAAGTAAACTTGAAAAAAATTAGACACATCAGTTACTGCCATGAAGCAATGTAGAAGCTTCCTTGCTCCAGAGATTTACTTTATTACAAAATATGTATTTTAATTGCTTCTTGTCATTTGTCTTTTTCTCTTCTCAGACTTATCTCAGCTAAACCAATAATGTTTTAAGAGCCCCAGGTTTAAAATTAGCAAGTCATTCTGAGTCCTCCACTCTTACCAATCTGCAAAATGTGATGTATTATGCTCACTGTATTTAATAACTACAGACAGCTGAAGCACATCCAAGTCACTTAACAGTAATATTTATACTAATTTATCATCAAACTACACTGCTCTAAGTGGTGCAGCAAATACTCCACACAAAAACAACATGCACCAGTTTAAAGGCTAAATTTCCCAATGTAATATTCATAGTACTTTGATTTTCTATTACCAGAGAACATGCTTTTTATTCCATTTAAACACAAGAACATTAGGAATTTAATTTACTCTAAGATTACACACCTACAGAAAATCAGGTCTAATGAATCATAGAGAAACATCTAAGAAATGACACTCTATTTGATCAACACCCTCAAATTCCTACACTTTTCCCTCTTCACAGAACATTTTTTTCATCACCTGCTTTTCCCTCACATCATCAGTCGCTGCAATTCACAGCGAGATCAGCAATTTAATGACAACACAGAGAAACCAATTTCATAAAATGACCAACAAAATCTGAGCTGGATCTGTTTTATCTAACACAATATTAAAAGCTGCATTCATTTCAGTCTCAGGGCTTTTTTTCTTTGTCTTACAAAGAATTTCCTCTCCTCTACTTTTGATGGTTTTAGATAATTTCCATTGCTTGGAAATTTCAGCATTTTGAAGTCAATCTTGTCCTACTCCCGCTAACAAAGACTTAGCTTCTGACTGATCAATGATAAATTTAGCACATCATCATTATTAGTACTAAATTAAAAAGCTTGAAACACACTTGTAAATAAATTGAAATTCTATTAAGCAATCCCTCTCGCAGACCATCTTACTGTAAAATTGCAATCTAACACATTTAAAACCTGGTTTACCCATAAACAGCAAATGTGGAGCTTGCTGGGATGATTCTCCAGTCACTTCCCTCAGTGAATCAAAGTTGGTAAAGCAGATTCTGAGGAGCCCTTTCAAAAATGCTTTGGCACCAATTACAACCAACACAGTCTGCACTTCCCATTTCTTCTGAGCAAAGCTGCCACACCTGACCCACCCTTCTGGAGTGCCCACAGTGATAAATTACTATAGTTCCTTCTCTTTCTCATATTCCTGGGGAAGGCAGCTATTAACAATGCCACTTCTAGCTAAACAGAACACTCACAGTCTAAAGATTTTATTTTTCTTTTATCAAGATGCTCTTTATCTCCTTGGCCAGCTGCCCAAAAATCAGAACAAAACTCTAAGCCTTACTATGATCTGCCTCTATGACTGAGGAACTGAAAATATTTCAATTTAAAAAAGAAGTTATTTGAAATATTAAGAAATTTAACTTGTCTGCAGATTTATTTATTTATTCTCAAATGGAGAGAAAAAACTATGGCACAGTGTTTATCACAGCCTGCAGTACAGCTATTCCTCATTACTTGTCAATGCACTGAGTTTTGTGGGTAAAAGACCACGGAAAATTATTAAATCAATAAAATTTATGGAATTTCAAAAATGTTCCATCAAACATTTGGAATGAAAACATCATCATATGCAGGATGAGCAATATTGAAGTAAAAATGCAGCATGAGGCTGAAAACAACTTCAGCAGCAAATGTCTGGATCTACAACACGAGCACTGTAAATGTGCCCAGGTAAGAACCAAGTAAATAAGGCATCTGAAATAAAGAGTGGTCTGTGGTCCAAACCCTGCCTGACCTCCCTCATCTGTTCTCATTAAAAGAGGAAAACTGAACATGCAAGAACTTGCAAGTGCAAAGTTAATGTGTAAAACCCCAGAGGGATTCTGCATTTGTGACACCCGACCATGGAGCACACAGCAGGTCACACTCTGAGAGCTCCAGGCTGCAGGGGCTCTCTGACCTCTGGAAGAAAATTTTGAGGAAATTTATCACCTAGTGCAAGAGCATTCACACAAACATCTCAGTTTCTCATTATTCTTAAAATTTCTTACAGAGCTGACTGGACTTTCACCACCCTGTTCCAGATGTTTGTTCCAAACCTCCCTCCCTCCCTCCACATCAAGTTTCCAGCTCAGCAGTTCTTCACATGAGCCCATCTTTATTATTTCTCCATTATTCAAACCCAGTCAACTTCCCCTCCTTTTCTCCCCTCACTTTCTATGCAGCCAACCTCCTCCTACAAAAGCCAACCTCAGTATTGAGATTTTTTTCCTGACTTATCACAATGTCATTATGGATGTGACCACCTCCAGCTGGTCCCATAAGCTCTGTTTATTGTGCTGGTGTCAACTTTCACTTCTCTTTGTCCATCTTTAGACAAGAAAGAGATGAAGTGTGGTTTATACAGGAGATTGCACCTGCAGCTACTCCTGATGAGAGATTTGGTTGGGTATGAGCAGGGTATCATCACTTGTTTTCTGAGTGACAATGAAGGAAGTCGGAAAAAAAGTGCTTTTGACATGCAGACAGTGAATTCTTCCAAATTTTTTCCTACTAGTACTTTATAAATTTTTTAATCCTCCTTTCATGTCAAATAAAATGGGAAAAATAGCAAGTTCCAAACAAAATCACATTGAAATTGTAGATGCTACTGTGCTAATATTGAATGTAAAATACAAGACAAGCTGAATGAATTGAATTTATCCAAACCCAAGGGGCAGTAGGGTTTTTTTCCACCCCTGGCTCTAGGGAATAGATTTAGTCAAGTATTTTCTTAATGTTCTGAATTGCAGTCCTCTCTAGGGCACAACAGACTGTTCCTTTCTTGAGAGACCAATTCACAGAAGGAGAGGAAGAGGAGTGGAGAGCAGAAATTGTGTGGAACACTCAACTATTTATAGAACTCCAGGGAAGATAAGCAAAGCTGAACTGGGCAGGGAAGGAAAGCTAAAAGCATTTAGACCCAGACTGCTCAAAAATTGCCAACTTTCATCCAGATCCAAATCCAGATCGTAATCAAATTTTGCCAGACAGGTACCAGCTGCCAAAAACTCATTTCTCCCTTGTTTTTGCAGAATGGCTCTGTTTTTATAATCCACTTTATCTCAAAGAAAACTGCAAATTTTGGCCAGGAAGGCAATAAAAAACACCTTGCTGACCTGGCAAAGGTTGATGTGGCTCACAGCTCCAATCTGAGCAGGCTTCAGGAGATGTGAGTGGCCTTCTGGCACTCGCATCACAAATTGTCAATTATAAAAAATAAGATATGCATTATTTTGATAAAAATCAGATTTGGAAGTGAAAGAGCTTTGTTTATTTTTTATCTTCTACCATCTTGAAAGTTATTAGGGAAATGAGATAGAAACATAAAACTTGACATGTTTAATATTGAGGGAGAACTCAGGGCCACAGAATTTATAAGCATAGTAATGAATTCCAAAATAGGACAGAGTGGAAGTACAACATCCTAACTGGACTATTGTGCCTAAGATCTTATTCCTATATTCACATTTCTGCAATGAAAAGGAATCTAAATTTCAGTTGTGTTCTATAGACTCTACATCTACTCTAAATTCAGCAGCACCCAAAATTATTTTTAAAATTTAAAAAAAAATCCCATTTGTTCTGTTTAAGGGCTTAAACTTAGAATAGATATAAGGTTTATGAACAAAAGGAGTTAGAACTTAAAGTATCAACAATATAAAGTTTATCCCTATTAGCAGCACACTTTCAAATAGAAGAGTAAAGCCTGAGAATTGAATAGAAAAAAAAATCCAATTAAGGCCTGCATCTCATCTTAATACACTGCTGAGTAAATCAGAAAAGATACATTAAAGACAGTGTGTTAAATTAAATTAGCTCTACATACTGTATTTTAACACTTCCTACCATTTACTGAGAGTGCAGGAACAGAGCAGTTTTATGAGAGTACTTAAAACCTTCCAGCTTCTGCAGCTGAATCTCCAGAATTACAGCTCACATTCAGGATGCAGAAGGAAATTCTCCTGAACAAACAAGTCTCAAAACAAATAAAGAAGTCAGCCAAATCCCTTATAAATTTTAAACCAGCTCTGTCTGCCAAACAACTGCCCAGTAAGCACTGGGAATGTTTAACAGCTTAAACCAAGGGTTTGAAAAACTCACAATATGCTTTCAAAGTTTTCATCACCCAGCCAGAAGAGTTCTCCATTTCAACTCTTCATTTGGGTTGGACTGATCTCTGAAGCTCAAGTCCATATGGAATAAGGACTGAAGTGCCAGTTTGTTTCTTCCATCTGACAAGAACTAGACCCCACCACAAAATCTCAGCTTCCAAGCATGAAAAGCAGTGCAGAATCCCCGAGGTTCAAACTGGCACTGTGTTTGCTGAGAGATTATGGCATCTGGTTACATTTCTTACTGCAGCTTTTGCATGGAGACATAGAATAGTTGAATATCTGAACACACTGCAGTGTTACTCAAAAAGTAACAGAGTCAGCCTCAAACCTGACATTCACACACCACAGCAATGGTGAAAGGCTGAGTTACCCTCAGCAGAGTAATTAATCCTTTCATGCAGATGCACCCTGGAACAACCAAGGAGTTTAGACAAGGCTCAGCACAACAACCCAGCACTGAACAGCAGAAAAGAATATCTGAACATAATATTACAGCCTGAGATTCCATTCAGCTTGAGGGTATAAGCAAGCTTTATGATGAGGTCATAAAGCAATTTTTACACTGAATTTATGAGCTCATTGTAACAGTCATTTCCAGAAGCCAGTGACTGGTTTATTAGGAGACAGCCTACAGCAAAATTGGAAACAAAGATTGCAGAGAAGCTCGACTGCAATATCCAAGACTGAAGCCCAAAATCTGTAAGGCAAACAAGTAGGGAGGGAAGGTTTAAGCATGAGGCTTATAAATATCTGAACAAGGACATTTAAGAATCAGCAACACGAGAAGCATTGATTTACACTCACTTTCATTTGCAGAAATTCACTTTTATTTGAAGATGAGCTTATGCACAGCATGCAGGATTGAAAAAAAACCACTACCCCTGAATATTCACACCAGACACCTATTGTTAAATCATGAGTAAGTGAAAGCAGAGTGTTTTCACCACACATACAAATTGTTTAAGATCCATCTTGCTTCTTAAGTTTAAAACTCCCACTTGCTTCTTACATTAGTCCTTGTCAAACCACTCTAATTGGCACAACAATAAAGCAAATGTAACCCAGAGCTCATCCCAAACTGCTCTGTGAGGGACAAACAGCCCAAAAATCCAGATTTGTTCAGCTGCCATAGGGAGAAACTCAAGGATCTTTTAAGGAGGTTCTAGGGAACTCAAAAAGGTTCATAAATATCAAATATTTTGAGACTCAGCATCAAAGGGAATCTTGGATCCTCTCTCATGTGCAGATCCCAGCTTGTTTCATTTCACACAGCAATGTCTGAGCAAAAGCATTTGACAATGAATATAATTCATGTACTCAAAGACACCCAGTCTAAACCAGAGAGACTGAAATCCAAAACTGCAGCAAATTCCTCAAAACTCAGCCAAGACAACTGGATCACAGCACATTCTAATGATATCTATAAATTCTTAATTGACTGGATTGTTTACAGTAACTCCCTGTTATTTATGGTTTGGAATTTATCTGGCTTTCATTTCAAGCTATTGGTGGTTCCTATGCTGCTTACTACTAAAGAGCAGTGTCAAAACAGAAGCCACAAGCAGAAATCCACATTATCACAGAATGACTGCTTAAAGAGGCAAGTACATCTCACTTAAAACAGGTCATTTTTTCTGGTCATTTACCCACTACCCACTATGTCTGTCCATGTATGTAGAGAGTTAATTATGTGCACAGCCCAGTGAATCAAAAAACATTTTTAGCATAGTTCTAAATAGTTTTGAGCTCCATAGGCATTTTTAATTCAAGCAGATCCAGTTATTGGTTTATAGTAGTTTAATTGGGACAAACTCCAAGCATGCTACAGGTTCTGTACAGCAGTGATGCTCATCAGGCTCAGGACACAGAGACATTTACTCAGCAAAGAATCTTTGGTGCTGTTGGAATGTGTATTCCCTACTCAACATAGTTTGGATCATCTGAATGGTTCTTCCATCACAAAATACCAATTAAATCAAAATTAATTCCATAACCCTGGCAACAGGATCCAGCATGTGCCTTCCCACCACAGTTTTTCTACACATGCTAAAAGCCAAGTTTCTGCTTTACACCCCTTCAATATCCTTCTAATACTATCACACAGATCATTGGGAACCTGCAACTTCTTGGTTGCCAGGACAACTGATTGACAAGCAAAAAGTGCACCAAAATGCTTTTTTCTTTTGTACTTGGAACAAACTTCTGCATTTCTAGATTTTTTTAGTCCTATCTTGAAGTAACACTCCCATTGCTGCTGTAACTGAGAAGTGTCTACAGGTCAGACATGCTACACAAATCTCTGAACTTAATTAATGTTAGACATTTTGTTCACTTAAATAGCAAATTATTTCCTCAATCATGCTCATTTACATTTGTAAACAATTGGGAAACACCTGACTATGTCATAAAAAACAAAGACTTGAGTAATTTTGCTAAGACCTTTCCTGTGCTGCAGAATCAATTGATGATGAATTAACAGTGCTAATGATCCAAAAGAAACACATTTACAAATTAACAGCTTCACCTGTTAATTGCTCAGATAGAATTGTGAACTGTGAAGGTATCAAATTCACAGGCAAAGCAAGTCACTGAGAAAAGCAGAGCCTGTGTTTGCTTCTCAGCCAAACACACACAAAGCCAAATTTTGCCACATATAACAGTCACTCTAATTCCTGACAGGATGAGCTGATGCAGAACATGGATCTGTGCAGGAAATGTTACAAATACTGCACACAACACAACATTCACCAAAATCTGGGAAGAGACCAATGAAGCGCTGCAGTCCATTATTTACAATCTTTCTTATTTTCATCTCAAATTATATCTTCAAATCTGGCCATTATGAAGCTAAATTTATTTCATGCTCTAAACAACAACTTTACACTTTCAACAGGTAAGATCTGCCCCAGAAAAGCAAAGAGCAGCTTAGGCCAGGGCAGATTTGGTAAGCACAGTGCAGCTTCCACCTACACAACTCTTCTTCTACCCTGCTACTTTTCTTTACTTTTCCTTTAACTCTCTCAACTATTCTGTTTTATTACTTGTAGGAACATCACTAAAAAAAACCTCACTGCAAGAAAGCCAAGAATTCACAGAGAAGCACCTTCCTACAGAGTAAATAGCTTGAGAAAGCACCATGAGGTGAGCTGACAGCTCCCCCAGTACACCACAGGGACAGCCAGCTCTGCAATTTCCACTCTTAGCCTGATCTTTCTTCACCTTTTTTGTTTGTTGGCTCTAATATAACAATCCAAACACAGAACATCAAGCTGTGCTAAAGGAAACCAAAGGGAAATATTTATGAGACAAGGAAACCTTTGTTTTTTAATCACACAACAAACCATAGCACAGTACAACTAAAAAACGACAGGTTTTACTTATTTTGGTGTCATTCCCCTACCTTGACGTGACTGAAATCACCAACTTTGCTGCTTTCCTGGGGATTAAGAGGTTTGGTCTCCACTCTTGGTTTGACAACCTGCCTGAAAGGACTGGAGAGTGGGAGTCCACTGACACTGATTCCATCTGGAAAACAGAACAAAGAGAATTACTTTTGCTTGTCTCATGCTATGTTTTGTTCCAATTAATATTATATCTTATTATCAAAGGGAGAGAAAAGACACAAAATTTATATTAACCTTTTACACAAAAAGACAAAACAAAAGACAAAGATTATTTGGCTGTTTCTTCCAGGACACCAAAAATAATCAAACTTGACCACACCAAAAACTCAGTGAATATCATGGGGAAGGATGGAAACTGCATTTGAAATAATCACAATAGAGATGCCAGGTTAATAATATAAAATTACTTTTAACATTTACAGTATTAAAATAAAAATCAAAGTTTGTGGTTTTCCATGTCAGTGTGATCCCATCAGCTCCTTAAGATCCTTAAATTAATTTCCGGTACAAGGATTTCTTTTTAAAGTGTATATTGTGGAAAATGACAGAAAATAGAGATGTCATATTTTGTACATCTACTAATGCAAAAATAGATTAAATAGTTCTCACATATAAAGGAGGCAGAATGGAAAGTTAAGGTTTCCATTGTAAGAGTCAACAAAAAAGCTTAAAAATACCCTGAGAGGAATGTCCTGAGAGTTTGGTGCTTACTCCCAGTCTGGGTACTGGCACACACAGGATGACAAAGATACAACACAACAACTTAACAGTTTCTTTACTGCCAACAAAGTGTAACTTGAAGGTGAATAAATGCACTGCAGCACATTTGGGGTCCTCAACCCAAAAACTCTAAGCACAAATTTAAAATGTTTGAAAATTACTTGTTGAATCAAAAGAATTAGAAGAACAAGAGAATTAAAACAAGGAAGCTTTAACAAACAGTAAAAATAGATTCACTATTTGTTATTATTTACATCCAAAGAATAGAAATACTTTGTTCCTTGATGCTGTGCAGAGCAAGTGCAATCCACAAACACCAACTAAATACAAGCAAAATCTCATGTACAGCAGCAGAGACATAGAGCTGAACACACAGGAAACACCAAATTGTGACAGAAAATCCAAACAAATTTCCTAAATTGCTCCTATGAAATCTGGACATGCTGAAGATACATTCCTCAAAAGAAGAAATCACAAGAACAAGATGGAACATGAAAGGGTTTTGCTTCATTAAACTTCACAGGTATCCAAAGGAGAAAACAAAGGGATTATTCCCATATTCCCTTACTTGCAATTTCCTTCACTAAGTAATTCTAAAATTCACCTTAGCACTGAATAAATATCCTAAAAAAATTCTATCAGTTCCTGGGGGAGAGCAGGACAGGAGGTGAGCATCCTGCCCATGCAATGCAGCAGGACCATGAAGAAGACAAAACACAGAAATAAATAGAGAACTACATTTGATCACAGGCTTTGCAAGCTGCTCTTTCAAAATGAAAATTAGAAGTTTTAATTGAGGAAAAATATTCTTCTCCAACTGATGAATGATTTTCACTAGTTCTATATTTAGAACAAAAACTGACACTGACTGGTGCATAAAATTGCAAATTAAAACATGAAAGGAACCAAGTATGAAAACCTGCATGGCATTAATCACATTTTCCACTTCTTATATGGCATGAGCTTTATTTCTTTGAGAGAAGAATAGATAATACCTAAAACATCACAGAGATACAGCTAATGCCTTTCTTAATTACTTTATCTTTTAAAATCCCATTTTATTTTTAATTTCTACAGTGGGGTGGGGGGAAGAAAAAACAATCGCTTAAACATTTTTTCTGGAAAGAAAACATTTTTAAATCTCTAATATGTATCTGAAAAAGGAAGTTTTCTAACAAAGGAGACATCAGGATGAAAGGGAAGTCCAAGGTAACTTGGTAGTGGTTGAACTTTCTGTCTCCAGTCTGTGGCACTTGCACAGAACCAGTGCCAGGCACTTTGTGATGCTGTAAATGACTCAGCCCTTCTCAGCCTGGACTGCTCAAGGCAACTTCTCTGCCAGAGGACAAAAAAAATCATTTTCTACCACAAACAACTATTTTTTTAAATTATTTTGTTTCTCCTCTTCTTTGATCAGGCAGCAATGGCAGAAAGGACCTTGCCCAGCTCCCCTGCAATACATTAAATATCCTGTTAAAAACCCTGCTAGGCTGCAAAACTTAATGATGGCAGGAGAAAACACTGAGCACTAATGAAGCAGTTCTCCAGAAGTTTAACATTATTGATACTTATATTTTTTGAGATTTCATACTTTTTATTTTCTCTCATGAAGTTCAGAGAGGTGAAGATGCTAAATCCTCCATAGTTTTGTTTTGTCAATCCCAACTGTCAAACATCCTGAGCAGCCTTGTACTATATAAAAAGTACAATTATCTTTCCACTCTGTCCAGAAATTTTCCTAATTTCAACAATCCACACTGAATATTTCCATGGTAACAGCATATGACCAACACTTTTCCCATGGTAACTGCAAAAACACAGCTTGCCTTTCCAACATCCCAGTCACTGCTGTCACAACAGAGCAAAATCTCCTACCAGCATTTCCTCTCTCCTATCAAATGTTAAGTAAATTGTCAATTTAACTTCATTAGCCACTTTCCCAGCACTCTGCACAGAAGAATCCCACAAAATTTCTTACTTGGATGAGGGAAGTGCATTCAGGGAGTTAAAACTGTGGAATTACAATGAGCACAGAAGGAAGGGGTGGCAGGGGACAGTTCCTGGCCTGTGTCACACTGTGCTGTGCAAGGACCACTGGCCTGACCCAAAAATGGATCTATTTTTACTGTTTGTTAAAGCTTCCTTGTTTCAATTCTCTTGTTCTTCTAATTCTTTTGATTCAACAAGTACTTTTCAAACATTTTAAATTTGTGCTTAGAGTTTTTGGGTTGAGGACCCCAAATGTGCTGCAGTGCATTTATTTACCTTCAAGTTACACCTTGTTGGCAGTAAAGAAGCTGTTAAATTGTTGTGTTGTATCTTTGTCATCCTGTGCGTGCCTGTATCCAGAATGGGAGTAAGCATCAAACTGGGGACATCACAGCCATGGAGGTCCCAAACCCCATAGAAAGGAAACACTTTAAAACTGTTCCAGTGACACCACAAAAGTTGGGATTCTGAGGCAGTATCCAGGCAATTCCATGTCACACAAAATGGAAACTGTGGAAGGTTTTAGGCTGCAATGCTGCTTTTGTCCAGGAGAATTTCATACAATCCAACAGCACTGCAGCCCTGCTTCCTGCAGCTTCCTCAAAAGCAGCACAGGGACCCTGAGAGGGGCAGGAGGAGAAGGAGTCCCAGAATTATTCAGGTCAGAAAAGGCCTCAGAGATCATTGAGTCCAGCCTGTGACCAGACATCACCACATCCAGAGCCCCAGTGCCACGTCCAGCCCTTCCTGAAACACCTCCAGGGATGGAGGCTCCACCACCACCCTGGGCAGCCCATCCAGGGAGGGCAGGAGGGGCTGCTGGCCTGGAGCAGGATCCCTCCTGCAGCCCAGGGATATTTCTGGGGGGGATTCTGCCCCTCTGCTCTGCTCTGGGGCTCCCAACATCAAAAGGATGTGGAGCTGCTGGACCAATTCCAAAGAAGGCATCAAAGATGCTCAAAGGGCTGGGATGCCTCTGCTCTGGAGACAGGCTGGGAGAGCTGGAGCTGTGCAGCCTGGAGAAAAGGTTCCAGAGAAAACTCAGAGCCCCTTCCAGGGCCTAAAAGGGATCCAAGAGAGCTGGAGAGGGACTTTTTGCAAGGCCATGGAATGATAAGACAAGATGAGGGTGGCATCAAACTGACAAGGAGAAATTCTTGATCCAGAGCATGATGAGGCCCTGGCACAGGTTGCCCAGAGAATTTGTGGATGCCCCATCCCTGGAAGCGTTCAAAGCCAGGTTAGACAGGGCTTGGAGCAACCTGGGATAGTGGAAGGTATCCCTGTCCATGGCAGGGAGGTGGAATGAGATGATCTTGAGGGTCTCTTCCAATCCAAACCATTCTATGATACTACGTCACAGAATCGTAGAGTTTTTGCAAAGTACACAGCTTGATCATAACATATGAAAACTAAATGCCACTTCAACCCATTTGTTTATTTTGTCAATTCTTGCCTGATTGAAATTTCAAAACAAAAACCTCTTGCTAGGCAATATCTCATAAGAACACTGTAACAGCTTTGAAGTTCTTTAAACATGCAGGAAAAAAAAAATAAACCTCGAGACAAGAGACAGACTCTGCTTGCTGAACTTGAATGCTTTTTCTTTTTTTTCCCCCTAGAAAAAGAGATCTGTATTCTCATGATGTGTGCACAATTCTAGAAACTTGCTGTGTGCAGCAACAAAGAGCAGAATAACACCAAGACACACAGAGTTTGAGGCAATATAATCCACCCTTCACACCTCAGGTGGGCACTGAGATGCAGCTCCTTCCCTCTGTCCAAAATGTGCTCAGGACCATCACAGGAGGGAGCCCAGGCAGCAGCACTCCAGGCAAAGTTCCTGGGAATGCAGCAGCTCTCTGGCACAGCCAACATGAACCAGACTTGAGCTCTTCTTTGAAACCCCATTACCTTTGAAGACAATAATTAACAATAATAAATAACAAATGCACTGTAAGCAAGGATTTATGTTCCTGAGGTTGTTGAACTGAACTAAAATTGGAAGATAAATTTACAATAAGGGTGAATGCAATGAAAGAGAACAAATGAAGTGGAAAGAAGTTCATAATAAAACTAGAGATGATGTATGCAGATTACATTAGATGCTAAAATAAAGTGCCTCAGCAAAGGACCAGTATAAAAGGATGGCAGGTTTATTGGCCTGTATGTGCCAATAATCAATTTATTGTTATTTGCCTCATGTTTGTCTTAGTTATTTACATTGTAAAGATTTGGGGTCTGAAACACCATCTCTCTGTGTATTTGTAGTGGCTGGAGTACTATGGCACTTAAAAAATCCCACTCTGTATTAGTCAAACCATGAGACAAGATGATTTGTCTGGTTTAATGTGCAGGGGGAAGAGAAGAGGGCACCTTATCTTCCATAATCACTAAAGCTGGAATTCAAGAAGAATTCTCGAAAATAATTCTCAAAAATATTAAGAATATTTTTTAAAGTTACACAGTGATGAATTTATGGAGGACACAGAAGCATCTGTATTTTTAAAAAACAGAACAAAAGGGGAAAAAACCTAATTTACTCATTTCAACAGTACATCCAAACTGGTATCTTCAAACTGCAGAGACAAAAAAAAAAAACTTCTTAGAAATCAAGTCACTTCAAAAGAATACTCAGAATAATTAAATGTAATAAAGGCTACTAAGCAGAGTAACATGGAAATGATAATACTGCAATATCTCTGAGGACCCCATCATCATCATCAGTGATACCATGATACCATTATCCTAATAGAGTCCTCCAGGCTACTTAGTTTCTTGGAAGAACTGTCAAGAGAACATTTAGATTCCAAGCCAGGTATCATTCCAACAAAAAAAAAAAAAAAGAAAGAAAAAGAAAAAAAAAATAAAGCTTTATCTGTACATTGTGTAAGTGCAGGGACATTTTAAAGCAGATAAAATCTGGACATTAAAGCAGAAAAACAACAAAGGGAGTATGAAAAATATACTGGTCTTGCATACCAATGTTAAAAATATTCAAGATTAGTGCTCCTAGAAATATGCTATTATTGCTCTGCAACGTTTTTCCCCCTGGAAACAGGAGTGACGCCTCAAGTTTTAGCTTTCATATTTTCCAGATTCTGTACTGCATTAGTGTATAACTCTGAACTTCATATAAAGTGTTAGCAAGTTCTCCTCACAGCTTAGTCAGACAAAACAATCCTTTTCCAGCCCCAGAACCAAGGACACCACTGCAGCTTCAGGCCCAAAAAGTGCAAACAACAGGGAATTGAGGAGAGCAAACTGGGAGGGTGGGACTGCATAACCTGAAGCTGAAATTGGACAATTAACCCCAATATATAAATGGGCCAAAACTTTTAAAAGTGTGAAAATTCATTACTCACAGTCCATCTTGGGTGGAGCCACGGCCAGGCTCTTGCACTCTCCAAGGTGTGTCCTTTAAAGGCCTTTTTAATGAATCCCTGGTTTATTCCTTTAACACTGTCTAGCCTCTGTTCTAGGCAGCCTCTCCAGGCATCAAGAGAAGGGAAGGAGAGACTTAAGGCACAGATTTGCTTCTCTCTCAATGTGTAATTAATTAGTTCCTTTGATGAGTTTATGAATTTAAATATTCGCACACTTGTCTTTTGGTTCCCTATACAGGGAATAAGTGAACATTAACATTCTACACAATGAAGTACTCATTGCAAATTAATTCATTAACTTTAAAAAACTCTGTCCCCACCTAACAGGAGCTTTGTTAAAAACCTCAAACGAGTCACTGTGTACAATACAGTAGAGAAAGAGCACCTTTTGTTCTCACCCCATTTTTAGTGTCAGGAAAATGCAGAATTTCAGAAACTGTATAATAGCTGGAAAGGGGAATTCATTATGCTCATAATTTGAATATCCTGTTGACCTTTTTAGTCACCTTAACAGGTGACAGAGATCTCAGTGCTTCAGCTCCTTGCACCTGGCTGTACCAAGCAGACCAAGGGCTTCTCCCTGCCTCACCCAGTGTAACAACCTAATTTAATTAAATTAAATGCCCATGCTGACCTCCTCAGCCAGAGGAGGAACCCTGAACCATCCAGCTGACAAGAGATCCAAAATTTCACTAAGATTTGTAGCAAACATGGATCTCCCTGCATGGATCTCCCAAATCTTGGGCAACTGGCTTTAAGACATGGGACCACAGAATTGTTAAGGTTGGAAAAAACCTTGAAGATCATCCTTGTTCAACTCTCAGCCCAGCACCTCCATCATGTTCACCACTAAACCACATCCCCAAGTGCCACATCTGCACTTTTTTTGGAGCACTTTCAGGGCTGGTGAGGCTGGTGAACAGGGCAGCCTGTTCCAAGGTTTTCCAACCATTTCAGTGAAGAAATGTTTCCTAACAGACAATCTAAACATCCCCTGCTGCAACTTGAGCCCATTTCCTCTCATCTTGCCTTTTGTTACCTGGGAGAAAAGACCAACACCCAATAAAATGACAAAATTCAGCATAAATAAAAAGGGGGGAAAGAATCCTAAACTTATACATGCAAAAAGAGGTTCTCAGGATATCATTTCTGTTGAGAAGCAAGATCATGGAGTTGTGGTTCACACATTCATGAATCTCCCAAATCAATGCTCAGTCAAAAAAGCAAATGATAAATAGTGCATAATCCCATGATTGTAAGGAAAGTAATATAAAACAAAGAGCACCATTAGGTCATCACATGAACACATGGATCAGCTTTCACTGTGTAAAGCCTCCCTCAAATTGACAGAAATGAGAGTTCAAAAGGGACAAGACTGACATTGGAACAGTTCCTATAACAGGGACAGCCAAACCCTCAACAGTTAGAAACCCCCAGTCTGCTGTGACAATACCCTGGGAAAATACATCAAATCACTGCAGGAACCATGTTTGGAAGATGTCCTGTTACCTCTCTCATGCAATTAAGAACCTGGGAACACAAGGCCACCAGTAAGTGCAAAGCTGCTAAAAAGTAATTTAGCTGTGACTCTTCTTGCCATGGCATGTTGTGAAGAGCTGACAGGAAGAATGGAGATTTTTATCCCACTAAGGATGAGTAAAAGTGCCTAGAACCAGAGAAACCATATTCAGCCCTGGAAGCTCCTAAGCTAATAGTTAGAGGCCTAGAGGAAAACAGAAGTTAGTGCACAAATTTTCCTGTATTATCCCATTGGAATCTGTTCTTAGCCACTGTTACAGTCAGGATATTGGCTGGATGGTCACTGATGTCATGTACTCATGGTTTTGCTTCCTTTAATCTGGAAAAACACCCAACATTTTTCCCTGTGAGGCAGCACACAATCAACACATCTCAGCAATTCAGATTGAGAGCTTGGTTTACTTTCCAAATGGATAAATGTGTGTCATCAAAAACATCAGTAATTTATCCCTTCTGTAGCATGTCCTGATTACAAACAGTGCAAAAGGAAACAATTCCAGCAGCAAATGAAAGACATGGAAGTAAAAATTGCCCTACTAAAGACATTGCTTTTAAGAGACAAAAGTATTTTGAACATCATTGTAAATGTGGTTGATTTTCAAAAGGAAATGGTACCACAGTATCCTGTGATTAAAAGTCTTGTCATAGTTGCCATTGATTTTCCAGCTCTTTACTCTTCTTCCCATCAGGCTCTCACCTCCTCTTTGGAAACTTTAGCATTTGTAAAGTTAAAAGCAATACATAATAATAAAGTAGCAACTAAATTTTCGATATACTTAACATCCCTAATAACACTTTCAAAGGACAGAGAGTACACAGCACCCACAGATACCAAAGTTCCAACAAAGCAGGAATGGATCCTACTCCTTTATCATCACTAAATGAGGAAAAGCTGAATTGCTTCAGCTGCACAATCTTTCAGAGAAGCAGGAGGGAGTAGTAGGGTAAAATTGGTGTTCAAATATTTTGTTCATCTGTGGTCCCATAAGAGCTGGATGCAGGTAAAGAGAGGCCAAAATCCAAATCCCAAATCCCACAAGTGTTCAGTGTCCATACCATGAAGTGTGTTATCTCCACCTCCTACAGAATAGTTGGGGTTTATGTTATTTCATCAGAAAAGCTCCTGGACAAGTGCAGCTTCAGAGCATTTTGGACTCTGGGCAAAGGAAAGAAATTTTCCATATATTTGTGTGCTTATATATCTATATATACATATTTACTATGAAATCTCACTTGCTATCAAGGGGAATTCCTCAAAGTCTCAATTCCTGGCACCTGTATTTCCCAGTGTCAGGGTGGGCTCTCCCTTCACTACCAGCATTTTCCACAAGCTCTAAACTGAACTGCAGTGTAGCAACACTGTGGAGTTTGTGCAGTAAACTTTTAAAATATTTTTAAAGTATCTTTATATTTTACATTAGGGAGGTTTCAAAATCAAAATCTTTCAATCATTACTAATAACTACTATAATTTTTGTCTAAATGTATTTGCAAGGTAACTCACAGAAATCATTGCTATTCAACCTGAATAAGCTCTGCATGTAATTTTGTTGTATTCTTCTGTACTGAAAGATTATTTATAAAGGTAATGCAGACCTGCAAGTGGATCCTGGGAAAAAATCCAAATAAAAGAGAGTTTTTAATACAGGACTATCTTGTTTTATCAAGGTAATTTAATCAGTGCAAACATATCAGACAAAGGAAAAAATAGAGTAGAGTAATTACTCCAGAAAGACTGTGTGTTTATTATAAAAAGGAAATCCTTATTACAAGTATCTGGTACTTGTAATTCCAAATAATTCTAATAGAAGCAAACACTGCAGCTTCCTTTTATTCAAAATAAGTTTAAACACATGGCACTTTCTCTGCAGTATAAATATTAGGGGAATTCTGCCTTAAATTTCAATCTGTCACTTTAGGCAAAACGGCATTCAGCAATTATTCAGAATTCTGCAAACCTGGATAATTAATTAATCAACTCAATGCTATTTTTCTTTAAACACCACTAATGTTTGTGAATTATTTTCTTTATCTTCATAAGGTAAGGATACAAAAAGATACCCCAAAACCGTATTTTAAAAGACAACAGGACAAGGTCTCATGATGGGGAAGCTGGGCCAGACTCTCATGCCCACAGCTCTCTCAGAAATTCACCCTTCAATCTGCAGAGCTCAGCCAAGGGTTGACTGTGCTTTACAAGACACAAATACTCAAACATGCAGCCACATCCCAAATGACTTTAACACAAAGGGCACAGCAGTTAGCAAAGTGTTCCCAGCAGCACATACAACCCTCCTAAGCAAGGAGAAAAGAAAAACTCACCATCACTGAGATCCTGCAGAAGGTTTTCTTGGCAAGAAAAGTCCAGCTTCACTTTAATGTTCACAACAAATGTTGCAATCTTTCCAGGTTTTAGAGGAAACTGGCAGAGGGTGTCTTCTAGATTCCAACTCAAGAAATCTCCATACAGCTTCTCTGTAGCAAAATAAGTAAATATTTCATAAGCATAAGCCCTGCATTAAGGAAGTTTCAGTTTTTAACTGCTGTAGAGAGTACTAACCAATCTGTCATGTCCTGTTTAAAATCTAAAATATTCAGAATTAATGTATTAAAATTAATGTAGCACTAGAAAGATAGAGAAGTTACTGGGTACTGACACTGACCTGGAGTCACACAGATCACAGAGCTCAAAATATGAATTTAAGTGAAGAAGATCTCTACCAGAAAAAAAAAAATGGGCAGCATTAAATATAAACTTTAAATATAGCCTGCAAGGGTTCTAAATGTTCATGTAGTTTGGAATCCTACACAGTTCAGCTCAGGAGGTGTCACATGAATGCACAGCACTTTTCATCAAAATAACCCAAACTTAATCAGCTGAAATTCTGAAACAGCTGTAACACCATTCTTCAGTTATTTACTGAGCAATAGAGAAGGCTAAGAAGGGTACTGGCCTTCATCCTTTCATAAAGTCCTTTCTTAAAGCTGAGAAACAGCTTTTTATAAGACCCAATCATTAAGGATGCCAGACAGGATTAGTTGTTGACAAAAAAAATTTGTTTAATAAATTATTTGCCATTTATCCACTTGATATAGGTGACAAATTAATTGTTAAGTAATTAATATAATTATTAAGTCCTTCCTTATGCCAGAAAATTATACAAGGGGGGGAAAACCCCAGAATTTACTCTTCATCTACACTGAGTCTTCAGTTCTGGCCAGGGTCAACCCACCCCATCCATAAATTCATTCCTGTATGCAAGACAGCCAATGCTAAATACTACAAGAAAGTCAATTGGTACAATAAATAATCATGATGTTTGGCTGGGAGAGCCCTAAAAATATGTTTAGTGATGTATTATAGCAATGTATGTTATCTCCAAGTATATTGGAGAATTCTTCTAAAAGCTGATTTAAACATATTTTGAGCAGAGCTTTGCATAGCAGGGACCACTGAAAGTCACACAGTTCATCTCTACATCCTCCCAGGCTGCTTGGTAAGAGCAAGGTAATTAAAATCTGCTGTGATTTCAGAACCTTTCCAAAACCACGCTCTAAGATCCACATGTGAGGGAACAGGGTGGGCAAACTGCCTCAACTACCACAACCTGGAATAAAGGATCTTTCAAAAGCAGCAATCAGAATTCCAGATTATGTCCAAATCATGATGATTTGTACAGGAACCTTTGGTTTCCCTTTCTAGGAAAAGAAGAAGACAAAGAAAATATTTTTTCCATTAATTTCTACCTAAACAATAAAAGCTTTGCTTGAAAGATACTCTTCTCACAGAGCACCAGATGTTGTCTTGTGTCTTTCCCCAGCAAATCAACAGTACAGATTTCTTTATAAAAAAATAAAGACAAGGTAAAAATAAAAAATCCTACCAACAAATTATTTCCTTAATCTCACTTCCACCTCACCAAATGATTTAGCTGGAACCATATCACCATTCTGGTAATTTGCTTCTATTTTCAAGAAAAAAAGTAAGTTAATAAGTATGGCACTCTCTATCCCCTTTTCCTGTAAAGTAAAATCCAATATGCTCAAGGAGTGTTTTCCCTTAGTGAAAACAAAAGACCTATCCCAAGCAGTGAGCACCAAACTCTTCCCAAAATGTGTTTTCATTAAGTAAGAGATCTGTTTGAAGACATTACAAGTGAAAAGATTTTTCAAGTGAGAACAGCCCTTGCAGATATTTTCTAATTAACACCAGTAATTACAACACAAGATCTAAATGCAGGAGCTAAAAGCTAAGCTGTAGATGTGGAGAAACAGCTAATTTCTATTTATCTGACACTTGGTTATAGTTTAACAATGTTGACATTGTTCAGTAATCAGCATTACAGTGAATTTTACTCTGGCTTCAGACCTCAGTTCAGTGGAAGGCTGAACTGGGGCAAGCCTGCATTCAGCCCTTTCTCAAGCCCAAAATTTGTGTTTAGCAAACAAGTTACAAGCAACTGTTATCAGGAGTTGTAAATAACAACCTGTTTCATTTTATTGGGTGCTAAATCACTAAAATCCTAACAAATATCACATAAAAGCTTACCCAGAAACTAACTGGCTCATTCTAGACCACCCTAACTTTTAACAGATTTTAAAGAAAAAGTCCACACTGATATTTTGCATAGAGAAAAGATAAAGTCTTCTGCCTACACAATTCTTTTCAATCTTAAATCCCCTGGTAAATCTGGCTTTTTGCTATAGTTTATTTTATAAACTCAAAATAGGTATCAGTTCTAAATGCACAGGCATTGCCATTCACACATTTTAACTTCACCTAGACCTGGTGGATAGAAATGAAGCTGCAGGACTTGTTATGTTCTTTCCAATGAGATAACACATTTAGGAAGAAAAAGAAGTTATTGCACAGAAGCAATTGTGTTCAGAGCAGAGTGAGAATATGTGAGAGGAACAACTCTGCAGACACCAAAGGTCAGTGGAGAAGGAGGGGCAGGAGATGCTCCAGGAGCCAGAGCTGAGATTCCCCTGTAGCCCAGGGGAGCCCAGGGAAGGATTCCTCTCCATGAACAGCAGCAGGAACAACATGGGATGAACTGAGAGCAACCCCCAAAGCCCCTCCTGGAAAACCTGGGAAAGAGGGAGTGGTGGGAAGAGGTGTTTTCAAGATATATTTTACTTTCAATATATATTTTATATAAATTTTATATTTTTAATTGATTTTCATATATTTAAATATCTATTTTCAATATATATTTTACACATCTCATTATCCTGTCCAATTTTGTTAGCAATAAAATTAAATTAATATCCCCAAGGTGAGTCTGTTTTGCCTGTTACAAACAATGATCACTGAGTGATGTCTCCTGGTCCTTAACCCATGAGACTTCCATTGTATTTTCTTCTCCCTGGCCATTTGTGGAGGGGAGTGACACAGCAGCTTTGATGGTGTCTGGCATCCAGCCAGGGCCAACCCACCCCAGTAACCCAACTCCAATTTAAAAGAATTTACCAAGTTTTCTTTATCAAAAATGGAAATAGATCTAGTCCTGGATATTCACAGTTCTTCCTGAACCTCAGAGTAGATTTTTCATTTGTGCTCTGGCAGATGTGTTCAAAGGCCATGGGAAGAATGCAGCTGGACAGGTGAACCTGTTTCTCTACATTTAAATTCCTGAGGTCTGTCACTGCTAGGAAAGATGAGTGAGGATTTGGCTTCATCCAGGTTCATTCCATGTGTGTATCTGGGCTCACCACTCGTGCTAAGATTGCCAAGTGGGCTCTTCTCAAGTCTCAAGTCTGAAAACACCAAGGTTATATTTGCCCCTCAGTGGATCAAATAGTTGGTTTATCACAGCATTTGGACTGCACTCCCTTATCTGAGACACAACAAGCCTCTAAAAAAAGCTGACTGCAGCCAAAGGGAAAGCATCCAGCTCTGCACAGGTCATCTTTCCAAAAAAAGGATTAAACTGTCTGACCTGGTGAGGGACAGTGTAAGGTGACACAGAGCTGACCCTGGCAGCAGGGACATGCAATATCCAACCTACAGATGGCCCAGCCTGGCTCAGGGGTGCACTGAGACACTAAAAGCCATGACAGACATGTCTGCTGTGGCAGCATGACAAGTCCCTCTTGCTGATGTGCCTCAGGATCTGTTCTGTAGCACAGAGCTGCTGAAGGACTCAGAACCCTGGGATGTCCTCCATGAACTGCACAGGGGGAGCTGCAAACTCTTATTTATCTGAGGGCCAGAGTGGAAAACCCACAGAGCTGCCCCTGATGGTGACAGAAGAGAGGTAAAGGAAGGCAAGTGTGAAAATCTTACCTCCAGAGGTTTCATTAACATGACACCACCCACAACAATGCCAGAGGAGTTGGATTCCTCAAGGACAGTGACTAGCTATAAATCCAACATCAGTAAAAAAGAGAATGTTTGCCATTTACAGCACTCATCTTTGTGCTAAAAGCTGTGGTTCCAGAAACAGAAAGTAGGGAAATGGGTCAGGCAGGCAGCAGCTGCAAGAGATTCACAACTGCCAAGACAAAAAGAACCAAAGGAAATTGGGTGTAACAAAAGATGACTGAAAGCTCTTTGTGTTTGGCTGGAACTGGCCAAAGCTCCTCATGGGCTCCTGAGCTGACTGGCAAGCTGTGGTCAGGCAAATGAAGGTGACCACCAGCTCTCAAGGACACCTTGAGCACTTTGAACAGGCACATTTCAGTACAGAACAAGTAAGGGAAAACTTCTTAACACACCATGGACACCTGCAGATGCTCTCAACTTGATGTGGAACACCAAGAGTTTGTGTGGCTGTTTGAGATGGTTTAATGCCCAGTCCCCAGGAGTTCCATGCATGTATTCACTGAGCAAAAGGAGCTGCTGACATTACAAACCTTTGGTTCCCTGTTGGCCACCAGAATCCCATCTCACTGGAATGTCAGCCCAGCCTCATCCATTTGTATCAATTTAGGGTCATAACTCAAATGGAAGAGAGCCCATGAGAAAAGGCAAAAGTCCATCCCCAACACAAGAAAGCCCTGTTGGAAAAAGTCCTGAGGGAGCCACTGAGTTGATCACAGAACCTCTGCTGTGATGACTGAGAGAGCTGGGGTTGTTCATCCTGGGGAAGAGAAGGCTCTGGGTGGATCTTAAAGCTCTGTCCAGTGCCTAAAGGAGCTCCACGAGCTCTGGAGATGGACTTTGGACAGAGCATGTAGTGACAGAACAAGGGGGAATGGCTTCAAACTGACAGAGGAAAAGTTTAGCTTAAGCATTGAGAGGAAATTCTTTCCTGTGAGGGTGGTGAGGCCCTGGCACAGGCTGCCCAGAGAAGCTGTGACTGCCCCATACCTGGAAATATTCAAGGCCAGGCTGGATGGGGCTCTGAGCAATCTGGAATAGTGGAACGTGTCCCTGGCCATGGCAGGAGAACTGAAGTCCAAGGTCTCTAAGGTACCTTCCCACCCAAACCATTCAGTGACTGATTCTATGATACTCTCCAACACCTGCACACAATCACATTTGAAATAACATAATTATTGTATGCTTCATGTGGACTATTAGTTCTTCTAATTAGCCTTTTCTAGTGCTTTACAGTGTTGCCACAGCAGTCATTTAAAAAGTCACACTTCAGTTTCTTTTTTTCCTCCAATAACACAGATCATCTCAAGCACACAGTTCCAAATACAGGGGTGCATTTCACTTCTGTGAGACAACGCAAGAAACTGAACATTCTGCTTGACAGGACCCTGGATCAACTTAAGTCCTGCTTTCAAAAGAAGGTTAAGATGATTTCCAGAGGTCCCTGCCCACACAGACATTTCTGATTGCATGATTCTGATGGCACAGTTCTCACACTGTCAGAACAAATATCATTCAGTGCCTCTCAAAATTTACTTCTGTTTTTCTGAGAGAGGGACTTAAGTTGCATTTTTTGAGTATGCATGCTTATAGTTTACTCATCAGAAATTTTCCTTTTTCTGATAGTTATCATGCCTAATAAGATTAAAGACAGTCAGATACACAAAGGGGCTTCATTGCAAACATCTTTGAGAGAGAAAAAAAATACAGGATGAAATAAAATTAAAAGTTTTACTGAACTGAGAGGTGAGTGTATCAACAATTCTCCTTTTCCCCCACCCCCCCCACTGCCTTTAACAAAAGTTGTCATGGAGAGATGGTGGTTTTAAAGTTGGCATGAATCTCTTTTTCAGCATTGTGCACCCATTAACTGTATAATGTTATGTACAAAACTTCTGATTAACATGTGACCCACAGGCCCATATATTCCACTATTTAATACATAAATTTCTCCATTTCACCTGAGTGCTGTATTTGGCTTCTCCATTCCACACATGCAGCCCCTGGCCCAGGAGGAGCATGTTGGAATTTCTGAAATAAGAACTGTACGTCATCATACGTTCCAACTCCTAAACTATTCCTGGTACAAGTCTCAGACCAAAAATCTATTTTGAGATGATTGGCAACTCCTATTCTCTGAGGTTGTGGAGAAGGGGATACTCTGTTATAAAAAATCACAAGCTTGAATACTGAAATGAACAGAAATCACAAGGTATCACACTGCATTTTAATGCTTTGGCACTGACAGAATAAAACCTGCAATAAAATAAGGTATTTCTACTGTCAGTAAAGATTCTGTGCTTGTCACCTGCAGTGCTTCTGTTAACATCATTTTCATAACAATCCCTCAGAGGACAAACCAAAAAAAAAAAAAATACATCACAAAACAAAAGCAGGAGTCACCTATCAGACCACTTTTTAATACTAACATGGACAGAGCAATTCAAGAGAATTAAGTGTACACAGGGGATGTGCTGTATTTCATCCAGAGCTTCAATTATTCTTTTAACTCACAATAGCTTATTTTATTTATTGCCTTGTCTTTTTAAGTCTTCTCTCTGTTTTTTTTCTTACTGCTCACTGAGTAAGATAGAAACAGGCTTATTTGCTTCCACTCCCTCAAGTAGGACAACATTACTGCTAACAGTAATTTATTTAATGAACTAATCAGCATATTTAGACATAAGGAGAAAATAATTTAGACCCAAGATTCTTCCTCATTACAAGTAATTGCCTCAGGATTTTTCCCCAAGTAACACTGAAATTAAATTTAGATTTCCAAAAAGCAGATGACCCTTTAACACAGAGATGGTTCTACAATTTCCTTCATCTTTCTACATTTTCTTACATTCTCTTTCATTTCTATATTTCTACAATAAAATCAAACTTAATTATTTCAGCTCTGTAATGGGAACTACGATATTTATTCTAAACTGACCTAAAAGAAGTAGAAAACAAATAATCTCCCTTTCAACAGAGAAGTCAGGATAAATATTTCCCAATATAAATCAGTATACACACCCTTGGTGTTGACTGTTTTTGCTGTCACCTCCAGTTTCTCCAAAGGTTCTGTTCCAATATTTTCTAATTTAATGATGAGCTGCTGGGCCTCTCCATTGTACAGCTGGACAGACACATTAGTGGAGATTTCATCCCCTGAAGAAGGCTGAAGTGTATGAGCAGACCTAAAAATGTGACAAACAAATTATTATGATGAAAATGGTAAAAACCTGTCCTGATTACTCTATTCACTATTTTTGGAAGACTCAGAAACTATTGCTGAAGATGCTAAATAATATTTTCCATTCCCATTTTTATAATCATTGAGGACCAAAATTAATAATTTATGCATAAGACAAGTAAGATTTCAAGCAATATAAAATACACAGTCTAACTCTGAAAGCTTGTTAAAATGCTGGCAAAAACTGTAAGGAAGGGGAAAGGAAAAAAAAAAAATCAAGAGCATGTTGTTGTATTTGTGGGATTCTGAGACAAAGGGAGGAATGATGAATCTGACTCCATGTTTTTAGAAGGCTAATTTATTATTTTATGATACTACATTATATTAAAGAAGACTAAACTAAGCTATACTAAAGAATACAGAAAGGATACAGACAGAAGGCTAAAAGATAAAGACTCGTGACTCTTTCCAGAGTCTGACACAGCTTGGCTGTGATTGGCCATTAAGGTAAAACAATTCACATGAAGACAATCAATCACCTGTGGGTAAACAATGCCCAAACACATTCCAAAGCAGCAAAACACAGGAGAAGCAACATAATTATTGTTTTCCTTTTTCTCTGAGGCTTCTCAGGTTCCCAGGCAGGAGAGAAATCCTGGGCAAGGGATTTTTCCAGAAAACATGACGGTGACAGCAGGTCACTATAAGGAGCAGGTTCAGTGGACAGTGCAGGGCAGAAACCTCACAGCACTGGATCCAGGGAAAAAATTCCCAGTGTGAAGGGTGGAACAGTGCGTGGAGATGAACTCTTTGGAGCAGGAATGAGGGAAGGAGGCTGCAGAACAAGACAGATGGGCAGAGGTTCCACTCCTGACTGCACTTTCTGTGCTGATGCAGAGCGGTCAGAAGGCATCGAGGATACAAGGACAGAAGTCACTGAGATTAATGACCAATAATTCCACTTCTTTTTGCAGGTATTCCTGCCCTCCTTCCCTTTGATCCTGTCCTTCCTTACCACAAGACAAGCAGCCTCCACAAACAGGAGCAGATTTCAGAATTTCAGAACAGATCTGTGATGAGGACTTCAAGTATTTTTTGATCATTCAGAATGTGCTGTCATGTACTGTTAGCATTTCAGGGCTCTGGAATTTGAGCATGTGGAGTGAAAGGGAAGAAGGAATTTCTTTATTCCCCCTCATATTGAGACAAAGTATCATGGAATTGCATACTAAAAAGGAAAACAAATTGTTTTCAGTTACTGTATAAATGTACATGTACTTATTAGTGATAAATGTACATGTACTTATTAGTGATTCTTCTTCTATATCTTTTTCTCTCTTATTTCTTTTTTTCTTCTGTGATAATTGATCTGAGTTAACAGTCATGCCTGGACTAGATTTTTAAGATATAAACAGTGAATTCTTGGCTTGATACATCCCTCTTTGCCCAAAACCAAAGTTGTGAGCACATAAAACATTGCAAAATTATTTCTGCATATTTCTGTGAAATTCCATGGTTTAAAGCAGTAAAACAAAAACCTCAGGTTTGTATTCTAAAGCAAATAATGCAGATTTAGATTATGTCCTGTTTTACTCAAGCATAGATGATGCACTCAGGTGGAAAAGCTTTTATTCAGCATGTGATTAACACTTAAATACAACCTAATAAAATCATCATTTAATTTAATTTTTCACCTTGGAAGGGAGGTGCTGATCTGCAGCCTTGGCAAAGCTGGAATGACTTCAACAGTGCAGCCATTGGTCTTCACTCCTGGCAGATTGTCCAGAAGACAATCACTGAAGACTCCAAAAACTGAAGTATGATAACCTGAGTTTTAGAATAAAACACCAGTTATGTTGTGAATTGTACTTTTTTCTGGCAGGTCTAAAAGTACCCAAACCACCACCTTCTCTACAGGAAAATCTTCTCAGGACACGTAATATGTACAGGACTATCAAAACCCTTGAAACAACATTTATAAGTACCTGACAATGTACAAACAACAAATGGTCACCTCTGCATCTGTGGCATGTAAAATAAAATAAACTGTAAAGAGCCTCTGATTTCTACAATGCATTAGAAACTTCTGCAGAATTCTTTACAAGATCAACATCACAAGTCATAGCATGGACACCATTTTATACCTGTCACCAAATTCCCTGGGGAACATAAAACATGTCAACCTTCAACACACATTCCCTATTTCCTCAGAAAAATGTTTACAGGAAAGAATCTCAACTACATCCAGAAGGATAAAAGAATCCTAAAGGAAATTATTAATGGAAAAAATATGCATGCATAAACACAAACACCTGCCACGAAAGACTAAAGGAAAATTTGATACATTGACAAACAAAAAGCTGCCAAGTACAGAAATCAACTCCTCTACTTGCAATACATTTTTAGTATGTGGAACTCAAAAGGAGACAACTACAGTACAAATGTTCTGAATGCTTTGATGCTATTTACTGAAATAGTTTCTGAGAAAAAAAATCACATGAAAAATTGTTTTATGAGCAGACACAAAAGCACTTAAGAAGAACTCAGTGAAAACAGTTTCTTCAAGTTCAAAGACATCTTCTTTTAGAGCTTAGCTTTACCAAAATGGTTCTTATCCTGTATCCTAACTTTGCATTCCAGGAAGACATATTTAAAAATGTGATTTGATAAGATGATTCACTCCTACTACATGTTGAATCCATCCTCTCCACATATGCCTCCTTTTCTAGGTCTGCTAGCCTTTTGTAAAAGCTCTTTAATTTCCTTCCTTACTACACACACAGTTTTATTTTGGCTTATTAATGAAATGATATCTTGACTGCAACAGGCCATACAGCCTGGCTAAATTGTTTCCACGGAAGCAAAAATTTCTGTAATCTTACATGAACACGATTAATTAAGGGAAAAAAAAAAAACTGCAAGATTATCTTCTGCATTCTTAAGAAAAAAGTTACAGTAATCCTCCTCAGAAGCTTTCCAAATGAAAGCATTAATAAAGGGGAGCTGGAGTTCATTATTCTCTTCCTCTCACACATGAGATACTCCAAGAATGTGCTTGTTACTGCTGCTGCAGCCAAGTGATTCATCAGGCTGTTTTTAATGAAGCCTGGTGCAGGGAACAGATTCCCTGTGTTCCTGTTTTCTTTTCCTGACTGAGGAGAATTCAGAGTGGTGAACACACACGTGGCAAACAAAGCCATGCAAGGCACAGGGGTGGAAAACTCAGGTTGTTCTGCCAGCAAGGGTGAGTGGAGCCATCCCTTACCATTGACAGTGATCTGCCCTGTGGTCTGGGGAACTCCAACCAGAGTCACAGGATAGAGCCCAGATTCTGCAGGGAGGGAAAGGGCAGCAGGCAGAGACTCAAATTCTACTCCAGTTGTCAAGAGACCCTGAAAAAAGACAATACACAGATAAATCCATTTATGATATACACTTACATTTTTATGCTAGATACTTATATTTTAATCCCATGCTTTACGTCAGCCAAACTTTTATGATTTATTCCAATTTACTCATAGCAGTTATTCTGGGGTTTGAGTTGCACTGACTGCAGCATGCATCCAAAATTACAGCAGGATTTGTATTCAACATGGAAATGTGTTCCAGGAACTGAGATGGGAATGAAAAACTAATAAAAATTTACATCCAAGCACAGTAAAAAAATCACAGATATCATCTGCATGATGCTGTTTTGTACCTATATTTAATTGTACCCGTGACTTTAACTTGAATATTTGATAGATAGTGGAAATCAAACCACTATCTATCAATATTTGATAGTGGAAATCACAGATCTTGCTTAGCTGATTACATACCCAAAATATGTTTTCTAAGAGGAAAAAAAGAAATTGTATTTACAGATAACAGGGCAAGTCGAGCTTAACCATCCAACCTAAATATTTCAGTGAGTTGGAATAATGCATTCATTTTGCTGAACTGATCCTCTCAAGCCTAAATGCCTGCAGTTACTCCCTTAGTGTCAGAGAAATCTTTTAGCATTCTAAATTTAAAACATGGGACAAAATGAGAAATGAAGCAGAAAAAAAAATCATTGAAGAAATTTCTGAGCACAACATTACTGTTCTTACTAGACTGGGGCTTTTCTTTAAGCTTGGTTAATGAATTGAAGATGCTTGAGCATAGAATGTGCTGTTAAAAGTAAACTTGATTTTGGAAAACATATAAATCCAAGTTACCCATTGTTTTTCTATACACATATTTGTTTTTGAGTAAGGATGCTACAAAGACCTCCATCAATAAAAGAAGTAAGCACAACTGGATTAAATCTTAACTCTGTGTGGATGCTTAATGAGAACTGAGAGCCCTGTTAAAGAGGAATGTACTTTTTTGAAGAGAGATTAAAAAACTCACAGTTTGAGCCACAGAAAAACACATAACCTATCCAAAATCTGTAAAATCTCTGTTCTAGCAATTACTTCTTTGTAGACTTGACACTCTTGAGACAACACCTAATTCACCCAAAGCTACTCTGGCTTTGTGGAAAGCTGCATTAGAGAACTCTGTCCTTGAGGCTGCATAAAATTCCATTTCCATTGTACTTGAGTTGTAAATAAATACTCTGTCGCACCCTCATTTCTACTGAATTTTTGTTTTCCTCCCATTTCACATGCAGACTTCAGCTGTCAGAAACCATCCCCAAAAACACAAGTAAAACCTAACTTTGTCTTTCTGTATATTCAGCACCCATTGTATCAGAGCACTGAGATTCTTTGATTCCCACATTAATCCTTCCAGTGGGATTCACCCCACAGAAATGGGATGAACATTCTCTCTTTAACACTCATGTTGCCTCAATTTTCACCACAATTCTGCTGCTTTTGCTTTGGCTGAACCAAACCTTAGAACACAAAAAAAAAGCTGGCCCCATACACTCTCCAGAACTCACTTTTAAAACTGGTACAGAAGGCTTTAAAACTTTATTTTAGTCTCAAAACCATTGATCTATCACTTGGCCTAATATTCAAATACATTTGAATTATTCAGGATTCATCTCAACTAAAAACTTTCATCCAAGGACTTCAAGTCCTGCAAAATCAGTGATTAAAACCCCCCAAACCCTCCAGTGGCTTGTTTACTATCAGCTGTAGCAAATTGACAGAGACCCCTAAATATTCTCTGATATGTAATGCAAACCTTGAAAACAAAGGGATTTTTTAGAGAACAAACACAATTTAAATGCCAAAATACCTGCACTAAGCACACACTGTGCCTGGACTAGAAATTGAAGAGCTTCAAGTGCACTAACACAAAATCAAGAAAGCAGCAGTCGATTCCTCCCCTTTCACAGTTCTACTGTTCAGTAAAACTTCCAAGTTTTGAAAAGTAAAGACATTAAGAAAACATTAAAACTCATAAAAATGGGGGGAAAAGTCAATATAAAAATCAACTAGACTTCAGATTTCCAGACATAAATTGTAATCATGACAATTACCCTTAAAACTTAGGCCACATAAGCGATTTTTAAAGGACAGTCACACATCTTAGAATGTCTGAAAAATGATTTCAAGAGCACAGTTTGCTGAATTGCACAATTCTGCAATATTTGCCCAACATTGCCCTCTGGTGCCTGAAGTTTTGCAGTTTAAGAGCCTAACCAAGGCTGAAGTACTCTCACATCCATTAACTAAAAGATTTCAGCCACACTACCAAAAGTAGGGAAATGTGTTAGATTTCTTTTCCTGAGAGTTATTACATTATTTCAAGTAGTAATATTTAGTAATTATTTAGTCACCACTTGGTAATCATTTCTCTTTCTGACCCTACAGGAACAGATCATCCAAATCCAAGGTTTCCTCCAGGGAATATATGAGTCAGGCGCACAAAAAATTGTTTTCTTTGTATTCTTATAAAACAATTTAAATTGTCTTGGAGAGAATGTATGCATGCTTTTATCACAGCATGGCTTTCAATCACTTCAAATCTCATTTCAGTTTTAGAGGAACAAAACAACTTGCATGTAAATGGCAGCATTTGGGGATGCTGTTAAAATAACAGGAGTATGTAACTGCTTTTTTTAGGCTTTACTTACCAATCCCAAACTGCAATCATTCTTTTTTTAAAGTAACACGACCTTCAAAGTTACTTTCCATGCTGAACATACTTGTGTACCATGTTGTCAAATACTTTACACAAAAACTGTCAAATATTTCTTTTTAAGGAAGTTTTCCCTACTATTTCTAATATGGTTATTTCAGGCAGACCTAGAAAAACACCAAACACAACCATTTTTATTCTTTTCCCCCCTTCACCTTTCTTGACTAAAACATTCTCCACTAAATGTAGTGTAGCAGTAATTAAACATTCTCTCAAGACATCAGAAACAGCAAAAGATGTGAACTCAGGAAAGAGCAGTTCATGGAAACAATTTAAACCATCATAAGCAAAGTTGTGGGACTGATTATACAATCAGATTTATCAAAATTTTAGATTCTCTTTTTAAATATCAACACAGAGCTCTTGACTAATAGCACAATTTTCAATTAAAAAAAAAAAAGGCAATGGCCATTCTTAAAGCATCATTAATTGTAAATTATAATCTTCTCATGGGTTAGGGGGTAGCATTTTTTTGCTTCTTGATATTTATTTATTAAATACAGTTTTCTGTATTTATTAACTATTTATTGATTTCTTGATATTTATTTATTAAATACAGACAGATCTACTGTATGTAGATCTTATAGCTTTCTTGGAACCATGGCTGTATTCTCCACAGTAAGAGCAGAGAAAATGCTTTCCCACAATACACAACATTACCTCAAAATTAATTTCTCAGCTTTTTTTTTTTTTTTTTTTTTTTTTTTTTGCTTTTAATAGGAAACTTGATAAAAATATGAAAAAGAAGATGAAAAAGAAGTTAAAATCTTAGGGAACTTAACATTTTGCACTGGATCTTCATATGTATTTTAGTACTAAATCTCCCCAGATTGTACAGTTTGCTGCTTTAAGTATTTGTCTCAAGATTCTAAACAAATCCACAGGAGATTTCCCAGAATTTTTTGATTGTTTTGGAAGGCCTGAAATGTGAAGATCATTTTTTGCTGCACAGAAAACTGCATTTATGGCAGTAACATCAGAACAAACTGCAAAAGGGCTGGAGGCCATCCCTGAGAGACCTGAACAAGGCTGTACAGAAATCAACATTCCTGGCAGAAAAGGTGAAGTGGTGGCACAAATGTGCAGCTGAACATCCCATCTCCAGGTGAGCTGCACCCCAGCACCAGCATGGCAAAAATATTCTGTCTAATCCATCCCAGCCAGCTCTGGTTAGGCTCATTTTTGTCTCTCATTCTGCTGATTTAAGGTACCTGCTGAGTTTTATTAAAGCATTTGTTCTGATCAGCCCCAAGATCTCTCCTACTTCACTCTATTGCTCACACAATTGTGGGAGCTCATCACTTCCATGCTCCATGATTGAACATTTTCATTTGTCATTTTACAAACACTACTGCACTTTCCATTGGACCAGCCTTCTAACTATATGGACAATATAGAAACAGACAGAAAATGAACACAGAAATGGAGAATAGGTACCTAATTAAAGTCCCAAATCAGGAATATGCATGACAGGAAATTAACAATAAAAACAACAAAAATGGGCCAAGATCCTTGAGAACAATAAAATAAAAATAACAAAAGAAAATCAATTGTTCAGGGTTTATCATCAGAGCAACACTAATCAAAGTCTTGTGTCCACATATCAAGCCTAGAAATTCAATGCCTTTTACTTAAGCACACCTCAATTAACCTGCATGGACTCAGCATTAATACTTCAATTAATGAAAAACTCTGGAAGCCTTTCCATGGGGAATCATTCTCCTTAACAACCTGTGCTCAATGCTAACTTGTTTACCATCACAACAGAAATTCAACAGAGACACAGTAGGAAAAGTACCATAGCAAAAGCTTGGATTTCATGTAACATGAAATGAGTAATTTATCAGAACAACAAATCTAAATTGAGGGAAAGGAGAAAATTAAAAAAAACATAAAGACTCTAGATTTCAGTACAGTTATATATTGGTGAATGATGGAGCCTGGAAAGGACAAAGAAAAATTAAAGCAAGCAATGGAAAACTCAAAGATGACTGGAAACAAGCCTGAATGATCTTGCAAAGGTGAGGTGCTGAGTCAGGCAGGAGGAAAAAAGTCATGGGAAAAACAAGTTGAAACTGCCACTAAATGACAGAAAAGGACACACTTGCTATGAAACTGAGTCAGTGAGAGTAAATAATCTGAAAGCATCTGATAGGTGATGAGAAATCAGACAAGAAAAGAGTATGGGAACGGCAGGCATGGGTACATGTTAATAATAAAACACACCATTTTAAAATATTAACCAGCACTCTGAATTATTAAAATGAAAACAGAGGAGTTTATTCTTATGATGAAGTAATGCCTATTCCCACATTCCAGAAAGTTCACAGATGAGACTGGAAAACCAACAACTTAGGTTGGAAAGAAATTGTAGAGGTCATCTTGTTCAGCCCAGTGCTCAGAGCAGGGGCAGCTTTGGTGGTAGTTTAGGTTTTTCACATCCTGTTCACTGAAGTTTTAAAGATTTCTAAAGATGGAGGTCTCAGGTTCTCTCTGGACAAGCAGTCCCAGTGTATGATCCCCTCCTGCCTGGAAAAAGGGAGTTTTTATCAGGGAGGGAAGTTTCCCAAGGCTGCAGCTCACTCCCTGGCTCTCATCCTCTGGGAAGAGCCCAGCTCTTCTTTTGCTGCACTTTCCCATTTTGGGATTGAGCAGAGCAGTAGGAATCACCCCAATATTCTTCTCCTCTATAGGCTGAACAGATGTCGGTGTTTTTGTCATTTGGGGAGCTCAAAACTGGCTTCAGTTCCAAAGAAATTATCTCTGAAATTCCAAATCAATGGGAACAAGCACTTTCCTCAACTTGCTACAGTCTTGATAAAGATACTAATCTACCAAATCAACCAATTTCTCCAAGTGAGGAGGAGAATTTCTCAAAGCACTGACTAGAGTTGCATTAATCACTTCAAAGATTTGCATCTGGTTGGCAAATTAATTCCTCTTGTGCTTTCCACTGGAACTGGAATTCAGTGGTAATTCCAAGACAGAACTTCACCACAACAACAGTAAAGAGAAGTATTGGTGCTACTACAGTTCATTTGCTCAGGGAATGGATATTGTGTAGATCTACACAAACAACTGCATTCTGAATTCTTGAGTGCATGGAAGCACTCAGAAGGAATTTCCTCATTTAGAAATTTTCCAAGTTTTCTTAATATATAACAACATCATTACTTACACAATACTAATTGGACTGTAAATCAAAATGTTCTTAATCAATGAATTCCCACAGAGACCCTTCTGATGTGCAGCTTTACAACTACTTTTTCTATAAATCCCTAAAAAATTTAAATACTTCTGTGAGGGTGAGAGGAAATGTTGCTGGAGAAAGTGGCATGTTAGCTTCCAAGAATTAATTTTATTGTGCTATAAAACAAAATCTTTGGGCACGTTCACTTCCCATGGAAAAGCACTTTATTATATGTGGTTTATTATCAGTAATTTAGGTCAGACTAGACACTGCAGTAGACATATCAATAAAAATAAAACCCAAACAAAAATCATGTGTAAACAAATGTACACTGATTCAATTAGCTTGACAGAACAAAGGGCTCTAAGAGATGTGATTTATATTTAAAGCAATACTAAAAGTAAAAGTATTTAACATAAAGGAAAATGCTGGATTAGAACTGAGTGGATATTAAGTTGGTCTGGTAGTTACAGAACTTTCAATGTTTAAATTGATCACAATTTTAAAAAATCCTGTTAGATGGAATAAAGAAAGGAAAAAAAAACACAATTTCCCTTTTTTCAGGATACACTGCAAGCAGCCAGCTGAAGTAGAGAGCTGAGGCTTGATCCTTCTCACCTCACATATTTATCCAGTGGTTTGGCCTTTTTTTTTCACTTCCTTCTGTTCATCTGACATTAGAGTGTTTTGAAATAACATAAATCACTGGGAACAAGAAGTCCAGGAGCTGAAGTTTTTATTAAAACCCAAAGCTTCTCAGATCTAAGTATTTTAGTTAATCAGGTTTTTTAATTGTGGTCAAAATGGGAATTTGAAAAGCAAGGATGAATGCAGACTTTTAAACAACAGTAGCAAGGGTACAATAATCATTAGGTTTTGGGTATAATTATTACTTGAAAACCACTCTATGTAAATCATGTAGCAGGAGTTTTATTCAATACAGAAATGTACAGAACTGATTTATGGGTCAGTGCCAGTAAAGCATTTAAACACTCTGAGTTGCAGAGATTTTTCTTTTCAATAACTCATCACCAAAAATATGAGAAAATTGATTAACACCACAGTGTTAAACTGAGATTATGCTGGCTTAAACCATATTTAAAGAATATTTATACAAAAACATATTCGAAAATCCAAATGAGATTTTTCTTCAGAAAAATAGCAGAAAGAGAAGATTTAGGAAGATGCATACCATGTTTTCTACTCGGAGCTCAAAAGGCATAGGGTTGTACACCATCAGCTGAACTTCACACACATCTCCCTGGACCCACTGGAAATCTGCAAGAATAATCACAAAATTAAGGCAGGAATTACCTAATCACAGGCTTATAAACAAACAGCAGCAGCTGAGCTGTCAGATTGCTATAATACTTAATATATCTCTATAATCTTCACAGTCCAAGTCCTGCTCAAGAGCATTGTGTGACACAAGATGTAAATCCCAGGCAAAGCAAGAGGTGAAGGGACTGGAAATGTTCATTAACACAGCAAGAGTGCTCCAAAGAGCCAATGCTTCATTGGCAAAATTAACTCATGCAGCAATTCAAAACACTGCTTCAACACATCCTTCATGTTCAACACTTAAAGGTTTCCATAATTGGAGTTTTGTAGCGTGCACATGGCCTTGATATTGGAGACCTGGAGAAGAATCAGCCAGGTAAGAAATGAACACAACAGGAAGAAGGAAACCACAAGTCCTCATACAGGCACAGCTGATTATATGGAGTAAATAAAGAGACAGTGAAGTAAAGTGGGCCAGGTAAAAAGATGAACTTGCAGTTTATATCTTAGCACAAGAGACAAGTCAACTTTAAAGATACTTCACTCTGCCAATTTTAATTTTTTTTTTGAGTTTTGTAATTTAAGGAGATGAGGCTGGACTAGTGGAAGGTGTCCCTGTCCATGGCAGGGGAGGTTGGAATTGGATTATCTTTAAGGTCCCTTCCAACCCAATCCATTCTGTAATTCTATGGTTCTGTGGGAGATTATGGAGGTCAGAAGCAGAGATGCAAATTTTGAGCAACCGTTCAATGCAAAAAGATTATTTTATATCAGCAGTTCATAACCTTTTCAGCCCTCAGGTTTGTGTCTACCTTCCAAATTTCTCACAATGAACCACATGCACCTGAAGTGCAGACTTTAAACTGAATGTGGCAAGATTCTCCCTGCAAGCTGAGGATTTGCAGTCCAAGTAAACAAAAGGTGGTTTAATTACATTTGTTAAATAAATCATGATTATAAGCTAAATTATAGCATACAGGGATTAGTTCTTACTAGTTTACCTAATTATTTTAACATACATTGCTAACAATTTTTCTACTAGGATATTAAGAAATGTCCAGTAAAAAACCTGGATAATCAATATTAAGACTTTAATGCACAGTTGAAGCAATCTGTACTCTAATTGTACATTCACAATCATTTACTTTCTGATTACATTTTGCAGGCAATATTAGAGAGCTCAAGGGAGATGTACTTAATGCAAATGTTTAACTCAAATTAATGCTAGTGGAAATTAAACACATACATCCACAGATGTTAATGGGTGATATTACTGTGAAACCTGAAAAGCAAAACTGTTGATTAAAACAAAACATTCACATTCACAGTGGTATGAGATGTTCTCCACATTTCATATTTAATTGCTTATTAGTGTCCATGATGTCTTGTACATTCTGCAGCCCCCAAAACAGCCAGTGACTGCTCTGCACAGGTACAGAGTTAAACATTGTGGATTCCTACAGCAACAGAGGCATCTGCAGGAGCACAGCAGCCCTGAATCTCCACATTCTAACAATCACTACACTGAGGAAAGTTCTGAAAGCACAACACCCAACAGGGCTCTCCAGGCCCAGGACTCATCCCTCCATGATTCATTTGTGCCAGTGATGTCAAAGCTTGGGACTGGGCCAAAGCTTCCAGCTGGTGTTTGTTCCTCATGCTGTGGGCATCAGGGTAGAAACATTTCAGGTGTGGTACCTTGTGGCCAACACCTGGTGTAGCAGATTGAGGGATCCCATCAGGATCCTCAAGATTTGGCACAAAATCCCATTGCTCAGCACTGGGGAGCCTGGTTTTCTCCCTTTCCCCCTTCCAAGCTAGTTCAAAGCTCTGTCAGCAAGCACCATTGCTCCTGTGCTAGAACTCCTTTTCCCATCTGAGAAAGGCTCATCCCATCAGGTGTCAGCAGGCCAGGTGTTGACAGATGGTCAAAAAAACCCACATTTTCCCATTGACACCAACCTTGGAGCCACACATCAATGGAGCTGCCTGTTCCTATCACTGTTATTCCTTGCTTCTGGAAGGATGAAGGAAATCACTCCCTGTGCTTCTGATCCCTCCACCAGCTGTTCCAGGGCCTTGAAGTCTCTTTTGATTGGTGTCAGACTTCTCTTTGTTGTTTTGTTGCTGCCAGTCTGAGCAACCAACAGCAGACAGGAATTAGAGAGTCTTTCTAGATGGAATTTTCTAGGGATGTCCCTGACCTGAAACCCTGGGAGACAGCAGACCTCCCCTGAGTTGGGTCAGTCTGCACATGGGGCTCTCTGCTCCCCTTAGAAGGGAGGGAGTCTCCTGTGAGGATCACCCTTCCTCTCCTGCCAGCAGAGGAGGTTGTGATGCAGGGTCCACGTGGTGCTGCTTTAGGAGGCCCCTCTGCCCCAGAAGGACCCTCAGCCACCTCATCACTTGTTTGGCCTTCTCATTCCAGAGCCTCACCCCTGTGGTAGAAGGTGCCAGTCCTACTTGTAACAGGAGGAGGAACCTTCCTCCTGGTACATGCAGTGACCTGGTTCCATCCTTCCCCTGTAACAGACCCCTGACTGACAATCCCTCCACTCATCACCCTGCTGGGCTCTGAGTACATGTGCTTTGGGTTCTCAGTCCATCTGCTTTGGGTTCTGAGAGTCCCTCTGCTTTGGGCTCTGAGTACACCTGCTTTGGGTTCTCAGTCCATCTGCTTTGGGTTCTCAGTCCATCTGCTTTGGGTTCTGAGTGTCCATCTGCTTTGGGTTCTAAGAGTCCATCTGCTTTGGCTTCTGAGTACACCTGCTTTGGGTTCTCGTCCATCTGCTTTGGGTTCTCAGTCCCTCTCTTTGGGTTCTGAGTCCATCTGCTACTCCACTGCACAGAGAGGGAGGTGACCACTCTACTCCACCCTGAGCTTGTCAGGCACAGCTGTGTCCAGCTGTGGTCCCCACAGCTGGGAGGGACACAGACAGACTGGAGAGGATCCCAAGGAGCACCACAAAGGTGGTCAAGGACTTGAGGACCCCCCTGATGAGGGATATCCCCTCTAGGGTGAAGAGAAGGCTCAGGGGCAATATCATCACAGTATTCCAGAACTTCGAGGGCTGCATAAAGACAACAGAAGCTCTTTCCTCACAAGGAGCCACAGGAAGACCAAGGGTAACAGACACCAGTTGGACTGAAACAGGTTTTATTTTCTTACTATTTTTTTTTTGTTTTGTTTCAGTAAGAACGGTGATTCTGTGGAACAACCTCCTCAGGGACATGGTGGAGTCTGAATCAATGGAGGTTTTTTGAGATGAAATTGAAATCCCCTATGAAAAATGTGCCAGGGCAGGGCTACAGAATTGTTCCTTGGGGGAAAAGGTTTTGAAAGGCAAGGTAAAATGAGCCATATTTGTACCAGCTAATACAGGTATGACAGAGCTGCTGGATTTACTAACAGAACTGTATTATATATTCTTGCTGCTTTAGACTATCAGCACTCAAAACCAACAAAACACTTCATGTCAAAAATCAGGAGATTTATTTTTTACAACTAGCATGCTATTAAAGCAATTTAACTACAATATAATTATCCCTGTTATTTTTTCCAATCAGAAAAGCTTATCAAGTTGGAAGCTGAAAACCTTTCAAGACTTTCTAAAGGGTTTTGTTTCCCTTTGGTTTGTCAGCAGTGCTTGATTTCCTGTGCGGCAAAACAATAATTTAACCAAAATATGGAGTACTATCTCCATGTAAGACAAACAGTTCATTTGTTATTCTGGTTTTTAATTAATGTTAAATCCATGCCATTAAATTACTCTCATTAATTTCAAACTTAATAAATTTCTCAGCTTCTTTCAAAAGAAGTATCTGCTTTTATTGTGTATTTTCTTTTGTTTGCTGAACTTTGAAACATTAGAGGCTTTTAGCAGGGACTGCAGTGTTTATATACTTCAAAAGACAAATGCTGTACAGGATCAGAAGCAATCAGACATCTCCTTAGGCTAAATAAAAACCTAAAAGAAGAATATTCAGTGTAAAATGTAAATCTCTTACGGTACACAAAGCACCAAACAAATGCTAACCAGTTCAAAAATGCAGGTTCCTTTTGTACCCATCAAGGAATGACAATATTGCTTTGTACAATTATGTGACAAAACTGGGAATGAGGTTTTATTTAAATGAAAAAAACACGACACAGTATAGCTAAGAGATTAAATGGTGAAAAGTTAATATTAATTAAACTTTCAATGAATTATTAAGAGAAATCAAGAGAGCACTTTAAGATGTTCCCCTACATGCACATTTTTTTCAATTTATCCTTTAATTCTTCTTAATCTTTTTTTAATTTCTTAGCCTTTCTCTTTTGAAATCAAAGTAGTGCTGCAGCAAAGTCACACTGAGCCAAGTGCACCGAAACTGCCAGATCATCATCCCTGCTCTGCACATCCCAACTGTTCCTGTTTCAGCTGTTTATTGAAAATACACATCACCATAAACTCAAGTGGAAAATGTGCATGTTCTTCTCAGGGTGAGGGATTTCACCTTATTGATAACCAGGTCCTCAGGAGGGGCTCAGCCCATTTTTGTTGGAAAGAGGAAACCACAGAGATTCTTGGAGAACTGACCCTGCAGGCAGGCACAGTCCACATGAACAAGGAGCCAAGTTAAAACATCCTGCAAATTTCTCAAGTTTTTACAATCAGTTCTGTTCCACAGTCACATAAATCTTTTCTGTGCTGACACTGATGCCTCTGGTAAAAATTACCACATGTGATAGGCACAAAAGCCACAAAAAGAACTACCAATATTTGTAACTTAATCCAGGATTTAAACAAACTTCTAATCTTTTTCCAATGGCACAATTACTGCACTGAAAGGCTTTATAATCTTTATAAAAAGAAAATTACTAATATTCCTAACAGGGTATAAAACCTTTTCCGGGCTGACCTGTCCTTGAGTAAAAGGGACCAATCAGACAGTTCATCACTCTGAGTTTATGTTAAATCAGAATAGGAAAAGGAAAAACCACAAAAGTGCATTTTCCTCAGGGCACTGAAATTGTGGTGGCTGCCAAGCAGAGCATGTCAGAACTAAGTTTTCCTTGAATTCTCTTTTGTTTGAGAAAGAAATAAAACTAGTTTATCTCTTCTTGAAAAATCAGTATTACCATATATGAGACTTTATTCCTCTTTTGAATATGAAACTGTGCCCCAGAGAAAAAAAGATTTGTTCCTTAAGGACTTGAGGCTAAAATACTGATTATCTGAAATGAAAGACAGCAATGTTCAGGTTTGCTTTCCTTGACCACAGAAGATTCTCTAATTTAACAAAAGAACAGAAAATACTGTAAATTATTCTTACCTATTTTCTTATTTCGTTCTTCCCCACGACTGTGAGCAATAATTGGAGAATATATGAAGGGGCTTTTGGTTGACACATTCTGACCAAGTAAACTTTTCATTTTGTGAGGTCGGAGACTGGTTGGGAGGTTCAAGAGCTTCACAGATCTGGTGAGTAAAAATAATTTGTAATTATTTCATTTATTCTATTTTGTACCAAGTGACTGTGTTAAAAAAGAACTGATAAATATGAAATACCAATCTGAGAATAAAATACCTGAAATGGAACACTTGAAGCAAACATTTACAATAAAAAAGGAAGAAACATCAACCCAAGGAAACTGCAGTTTCAGAAAGCTCTCAGAAAATAAATAACAAAGAAAAAAAATCTTCTTTAGAAACAACAAAACCAAAACTAGCCAAAACAGTGATTTGAAATCCAGCTATTAATTTTTGAGTACAGACTGAACCACAATGCCAGTGCAGAAAGCAGCCAAATATTCAACTGAAACCCAAACTAGAATCCAGACAAGATTTCACTGGGCAAGACAAATAAAGAAAATTCTCCACAGTGAATAAAGCTGATTTTAATACGGTGAAAATGCAGAGTTGCTGCTGGAAAGAAGAAAATGTCCCAGAAATTTGAGTGGGTTTGTTAAACAACCAGAAAGCAAATTACAAATAGAAAACAAATGATCTATTAGATTGCATCCCTGCTAGGCCCAATTCCTACAATGCCATGCAGGGAAATCAATGCTCAGGGGAAAGTAAAGACTAAATTGTGGGCAGAAGAATAAGCAATAAATTGGTGGATATTCAGTAAAATCAGCAGCATTCTATAAACCTGTAGGACACCTAATTACTTCAAATCAGGAACTCAGCACAGCAAAGAACAGATATATCAGTATCACACTAATAGAAAGTAGACACACTCAAGAAACCAAGATAATGTGTTTCTGCTGAAAAATAATGCAGCTGTGAGAGCAGCACTACACTGACAACTTCTCTCTGTGAATAAAAACACCTGATAAGAAATTACTAAATAACACTAAAAGTGCGTTGAACAAGAAATAAATCACATCCATATGTTACATGTTGGTGATAGTTAATGTCAGCATCAAAATCATATGTAAAATTACAGACAATGAGCCTGAGGAATAAGATGGAAACTGTAAAATACCTCTGATATTTCATATTTTAAAATTTCTTCTATAGAATTTTTCTACAAATAAGAATGCAACTTAAAGCAAAAATGTGAATTATACTTATTTGAGGAAACAAACACTGAATTTGATGTAGAGGTAATAAAAAGGAATTTTATTTTATATACAGAGGAAAGTGCTTTGGCTCCTTCGTGGTTATTATATAAATACTAGTGGATAACCTGCTTTACCTGAATGCATGACAGTGGAAGGAATGTTCCTCAAACATGTATCAGAGAGCTGTACCCTCACAGGTCAGACATAGAAGAGAGCAGATTTGTAATACCTTTGTGTGAAAAGCTTCAGTCATGTCCCCTGGCCTGACACCACTGAATGCAAATGAGTGACAATTAAGAATTACTAACTGATTTCACTAGCTACCCAGAGGATCAAAATCCTGTATTTGGAAAATGTTAATTAAAAACAACCTTGCTTAGATGGGAAAGGAAAAATATTATTTTTTTTAATAAATCTCACTACACTAAGTAAACAGAGGGAAGGGGAAAAAATGGCACTGAGTCAATTTGAAGTAGTAAGAAAAATGTGTAAAGACAACTAAAAGCAGCAGTACTAAAAAGAAAGAAAATTTTCTGCTTTTAAATATATTAGTAAGACAATTACCTTTAACATAGGTAAATTATAAAAATGGGAATAGTGCATTATTTAATCTGAGAAAATACCAGATGATGATTTTATATTGAACATGAGTAATAAAATATAAAGATTTTGCCTTGCCAAATCTCTTCTATTGCCTTTAAAGTACTGGGGAGAAAAGGTAACATTGCCACTGTGTTCCTATTTCACTGTGGCATTTCCATGTCTGACAGTATTTTGATTAAGAAATTCACAGCCAAAATAAGCACCCCACATTAAATGGATTAAAACTCGTAGACCATGAAATGCCAACAGTAAACAGAAGTCATCCCCATCAGTAAATGTGTGTTTCTACAGGGCTCTAACATGGATTGAATCAGAAGCTGAGGTTATTCAACATTCATCAAAATGACATTTCCACACATTTATAATTGATGTCACAAAAATTAGCACGATCTAGCTCAGAGAGCTCTGCAGTCCAGCAGCACAGCTGGTTCCAATGGGCTGGGCAGCTCTACAGCACCAGATCTGCTGGGCAGATGGAACCAGAGCCTTTATATCTAAATTCAACTAACATTTTATTGGAGCACAAATTTTTATTACTATGGCTTTTATAGAAATTTTAACAGACAAGAAGGAGGAGAGGAGCAGCAGTCCTTAAATGTTAAATAAAGTTGATGCTGGGTTCCTTGCCCCATGGCAAAACAGGAGCTATTCCCAATATTCCAAGCACAGCCAGGTCAAGACAAGTAGATAATGTAAGTGGATATGTTTGTCCCCTTCTCTCAGCATAAAAAACATTTTAATTGACATGAAGTCTTTCCCACTGAAGTCTTGGGAATCTCTTGCCAGAGTTCTGACTGGGCTCTTCTTCCAGACTCTTCTCCCAGGTAACAAGCGACAGGATAAGAGGAAACGCCCTCAAATTGCACCAGGGGAGGTTTAAATTTGGTCTTAGAAGAATTTTCTTCATGGAAAAGGTTGTTAAGTATTGGAAGGGGCTGCCCAGGGAGATGGTGGAGTCACCATCCCTGAAACTGTTCAGAAAATGTGTGGATGTGGCATCTGAGGACATGGTTGAATGGTGGACGTGGTGGTGGTGCTGGGTTGATGGTTGGACTTGATCACCTCAAAGGTCTTCTCTAAGTTTAATCATACCATGGTTCTATGATGCTATCACTACATTCATTACTCCCATGAAGGAGGATTCAATCAGTATTTCCTCCATTTTCTTCACTATTCAACATACCTCTTCTGGATTGGAATTGTCTTTCTTTCAAAAAGAAAATATTCCCTTTCAGTCTTCTATTATTGATACCCAGTGGCTACTTTCTCTCTCTCTGATTCTCTCTAATGTCATGCCAGGCTTCAACCTGAACAAGTTGTTATTCATTGGCCTGACTGCAGGATGTGCCTGAATGGAACTGAGATTTAGAACAGGCCAGTGAAGGTCCCAGCTTGAAAATGCAGCATCTGGAAAGGGAGAGGTACAAAAAGCACCATTTCCAGGTGAGTTCCAAGCTCTGTGGATGAAAACTGCATCCAACTCATGGACTTTCAGTATTGAAATGATCAAGTACTCAACTAAAATCTCAGCTGCAGCAAAATAGCTTCCTTCAATTGAATAAGAAACTGTTGAAGGACAGTTCTTCAAAAAACAAAACTTCTCTCTTTCTGAAACTAAAGGCCACAAAGTATTTTCTGGTCAAAGGCTCTATTTTAGATCAAGAGCTTCTCAAAACAATTTGACATTTTGACATTTTTCCATGTTCCTGTGATCCACATGCATAAAGTGAGATGACTGCATCCTTTCAGTATCCTTTAAAATTTGACAGGTACTGTGAAAAAGCTAAAGATTGTGTTTTGGTCTTACTTCACAATAGGCAATTTGGTGAAGGGAACAGGAGGTAGCTTCAAACCATCTGGAAGAGTGATGACGTCCATTGTCCCAGGGCACTTTGCCGTGTAGCTTTCCAAGCTCTGTGTGACATCTTTCTTTTCTAGAAAATAAAAGTGGAAAACAATTTCAAACTCACATTTAATTGAGACTATAGCCTTTTTTTTTGTACAAAATAAAACTGGCATGCCAGCTAATTTCTGCATTCAGCACTTGGAGTAATGTTCAACCTCGACAGATGGATCAAATATAATTAAGTGATCCTAAGCAAAAGAGTCTTCTGGATTTCTCAGAATTTTTCAAGTGCCAGTCTATACCTACTTTTTGTTAGGGTTTTTTATTGTCAAAATACAATTTTTTACCATTCTACCTATTAAATCTATATATCCAAACAAAACAATCAGCCTCACACATATTAAGGTTATTAATAATAGCATTGTATGGGAACAAAGACTGCTCTGAAATATTAGATTAAATAATATCAAAGGCAATGAAGAGAAACAAATTACTTTGGATGTTAACTTGTGTGAAAACTATCTAATCTTCAAAATAATTACACTGTGTTATGCTACTAAATCATAACAACAGTAAAGAAAGATTTTCTTTGGTTTTGCTTAAAAATACAAGAACATTCAAACAAATATATATTATTTGGGTTATCTTCAAGAATGTACAATGATTGCATATTAGTTTTATCCAGCAATTATTTTCAATAATACATAAAATGTGTCTCCAGAAAAAAAATAAGTCTCTTTGGAAATATAAAGCCTCAACACAAAATTGTATTTTATCTTCATGGTGCCTTCCAACCCAAACCTTTCTGCAATTGTATGATTCCCTATTTCTCTGATGAAATGGAAGACTGCAAATAGAGAAAAGTCTGGCAGTGTTTGTTTAGAGGGGAGAACGAGGCAGTTGAAAAGATCTTGTTTAAAAGTGAATATTCAAAGAGTGTTGGAAGGAACCTTAAGGTCCAACCCCCCTGCCATGGGCAGAGACACTTTTCACTAAACCAGACTGTTCCATGTCTGACCTTCCACCAGGCTGTTCCATGTACGTGCTACCAACAGAAATAATTATTCAATATCAAAACTGTGTCAGGAAAATACTTAAAATATCTAAATACTCAATGATAAAACTCAATAGGAAATGGAAGGGTGACAACAGTTAGCTATCAGTAGTAGTACTACCAGAAAAACCTGCTTAGAGGTGTACTGGGTATGCAGCAAGGTTTTGGTAGCAAGGAGTGGCCTCTGGGTGAAGGCACCAGGGTATTTCCATTCCAGACAACCCCAAAGCAAACCTGCTGCTGCCCAGAGCTGGCCCAGTCAGTTATGCTGAGAGAACACATCTAAGAAAGGGTAAAAAATGCTCACAGCAGCTGTGAGAGGGAGGAGTGAGAAAAATGGGAAAGAAACATATCCTGTAAACCGTGCCAAAAATACCAAAGCCTGCCCAAAACACCATCTTGGGCCTTGAAAAGCACAAACATCCAGCAATGCTTGTGCTGCCCACACCAATCCAGCTCAGTTTGTGAATTCTACAGCCACAAGGAGTACACACTCCTTCAAAGCAAATCAACATTGATTGTAATCCCCTTCACTATGGAATTAATGGCACATAACTGACAAATTGCCTTGCTCATGTCTGTGTTTCACTGAGCCATTCCCCACTTTTTAATTGCCTGTAGGGAATGCTCCCAAAATCCCATTAATTAGACATCCATACAGACTCAGAGAAGCACAGCACAGTCAGGAGTTGTAGTGGTTCAAGGCTGAGTATTACCATCAAAATTTCAGGTTATTTGCCATATTATGAGCAGGGGCACACAGTGCAAGCAGAATCCACCCAGATGGAAATGTTCACAGCTACCAGGAATGATGAAGGTAATGCTTCAGCATCTGCTTAATTGTGCTTGAAACCAAAGGTCTGCCATGCCAGAGCACTGCCTTTCATTCCCTAGTGTGAAACACTGCCAGTTACTGTTCTCAAAGAAAGCAGGCTGCCATTTGCAAGAAGAATTTGTTTACAGATTTTTGAATCTTATGGTTATTTCCTGGTAGCAGCTCCCCATGCTTTCCATGAGAAAAAAACCAAACCAAACCATTTTTCCATGTTGATGTGGTGTGAAACACAGCTTTAAACATGCCAGGCCAGCAGCTCAGTTCCCTTTTCTTAGCACCACATCTCAGCCAAGATGCTGAAGGAATCTACATCAGCAGGACACCATGGGAAGCATTCACAATGCAAAAGAGCTGCCTAATCCTGCCCAAGAGCCACTTCTGAAACCCAGCACTGGAACCTTCTCCCTCGAGGAGCACCTCAGCTCCCTGACCTCTGTGCCTTAATGGTTGCCAAAAACCTTGTCAAAACCAGGACAAACCTGCTACAGAGATTGCAGCTCTGAATTCTCACAGCTTCTGGCTGCCTGACATCCTGATCTGACAGAACCTCCTGGCAGGAACCACTGAACTCCTCAACCTCACTCCTGACCCACAGTGAGGAGATTTCTGTGATTATCACCAGCAGTTACCTTTTTGAAGAGACAAAAACCAGCTGCTCTTGGAGGTCTTTACCCACCTGGTGCCTTCATGCTCATGCAGCAGGAAGGCAATCACCACTTGATCCTGTGACCTGAGAATTCACCTCAACAGCTTTAAAAGCCTGTCCTGCAGCTGGGAGCACTACTGGATGTTCTTGTGTAGGTATTAGAGACTCATTTATTGAGTGAGGAGTGACAGCTTATTTTCTCATCTGGATTAACTATGTTCACAATTTTTTTGCCCTCACTTTCTCTCCAGACTGACTGAAAGCTCAGGATCACAGAATGGCTGTAACCAAATAAAGCTGAGCAAAGCCTCTGGCAGCACTGGCATGTGAGCACATTCTGCTCAGTTTGTTCAGTATAACCCCACTGCATTTTCCCCATTTCATACCAAATTGGCTTTGACTGCTTCTCACAACCAAAAAATTTGCCATTTTTTCCCACCCATACTCTTAGAATTTCATTGCTCAACTACTTCACCTCAACATAACAAGCACTGTTTTTGTGTCCAAGCTGCTTCAAACCTTCTTCTAACATGAGAACACAAAAATCTGAGAGCCTCACATGCACAGTCAGAAACCATTAGTGATTGAAAGCTACTACATGTGAAAAAGACAAGACTTTCTGCTCATTTCACAGTCCTGTGGAGCAATATTTCACAATAATGGAGCCATTGAAAAATCAGACCAGGACAGGACAGAAGGTCAGTTATAGACTGATGTTTTTAAGCACTTCAGTAACTGTGATTTAACAGTGTAACACAAACAGCAGTTCATGTCTTGGCAGATAACACAGAAAATTGGAAGAACACAATTGTTGTAACTGTGCTCTTGAATATTTGAAGAAATTCAAAATAGCTGTACTTGGGTTCAGTCACTACCCAAGGCAAAGAACAAAACCGCAACATTTGTTCTTTGGCAACAACTGGCTGATGTTGTGTTGATCAAGTCACAGTGAACCCTGCAGGACAATCTACAGCCAGGTGAAATAAAGAAAGGGAACATTTCCTGTCTGACCCACCAATCCCACTGGAACAACTTCATTTCCTTATGGAGCTCACTAAAATATTGAAAACAAATAGCTCAACACCATCTGACTCCAATTTTACCTCAGTGATAGGCCCAGAATCAACATTTTAACAAAACCCCTCATTGCCCAGGGTGCTTAGTGCTGGCTGAGCTTTCTCCTCCCTTGAAGACATCAAATAATGGTCACAAAGGAGAAGTCTGAGGAGAGCTCCTGCAGCAGTCCTGACCCAGCTCTCTCAGGACAGACTCAAACATCTCCTTAATGAGTTAACAGAAATATATAACAAGAAAGAAAAGGCAGTCTGATGACAGGAAAAAAAAAAAAAAAAAAAAAAAAAAAAAAAAAAAAAAAAAGAGGAAAAGCAGTTTTTGCACCCATAAACACAAATATGGCCTTCCAGTGCATGGAGGGAATGTACAAGAAAGATGGAGAGAGACTTTTTACAGGAGCATGTAGTGACAGGATAAGGGAAAATGGATTCTGACTGACAGAGGGCAGGTTTAGATTAGATATTAGGAAAAAAACCCTATTTTCTGAGTCTGGTAAGGCTCTGGCACAGGTTGCCCAGAGAAGCTGTGGCTGCCCCATCCCTGGAAGTGTTCAAGGCCAGGTTGGACGACACTTGGAGCAGCCTGGGACAGTGGAAGGTGTTCCTGCCCAAAGCAGAGATGATAACTTTAAGGTTGCTTCCAACTCAGACTATTCTGTGCTATTTCCTTCACACACCCACACAAAATGAGAATTGCTTGGTAAGCCCTAGAGAAGAGAAGTCCATGTCTACTTCCAGGGAAATCTTCAGTCTCACTCTGCCATGAAAATGCAGTATACTCTTTAAACTAAAGAATTTCAAAAAGGCCACAAAATACATTAAGACCCTCACAAAAGCTGCAGTAGGAATTGATTTTTCACAGACAGCAACCACCACACAGCTTTTACTCTGCAGTTAATCAGATTGCAGGGGGTGTGCAAAGTTCCTCAGCCTTTCAGGCAGTGCCTGAGCTCTGGTTTGGGCAGGGAGCACCACATTTGTGTATTCAGGGTATCCCCCTTCCCCAAGCACAGAGCCAGAGGTGTGAGCAAAGCACCTGGGCAGGACCTGCAGGATGAATCCACTGTCATCACCAGGGCTGGAACTGAGCAGACAGAGCAGCTCCTGTCCCTGCAGGCAGCACCCTCTGCTTCTCCACCCAATTAACCCTGACAGGCATTGGGGGATGGCACTTTCTACATTTACTTTCTACCATTCATATTTTTCTGAAAAATACATGGAGCAGGTAAGCACAACTTCAAAGTGCTCAGAAATCTCCTACTTGAACAAGCTGCTTTGACAGGAACACAGGAACCCTGAGGGTTCATCCCATTGCTGCAATAAATGTGTGTGTTCCCCACAGACTCCAAAGCTTTCTTAGGGAGAAAGGCACTGGCAGCCACCAGAGAGTATGAATTCCATTTCTTTAAGAAATCAAGCAACATAAATCACTAAATAAACACAGCAGAGACTAATAAAATTCACTGTTTGACACAGAGAAGAGCAGAAACTAGAAGAAAATAATTAATCTATGCTATGAGAGAGTTAGATCTGCTTTCATGAACAGAGCATCATGAACTGTATCAGAGACTGACTCCACCCACACAAAGGATTCAGTTACTGGCTGTGTAATAGCTCATCTTTGAAAAATAAGTTCTCATTTACTACTAACTTTGTGGAAAGGGGAAGAAAATATTTTAGACACAAATAAAAATAGCTGTCTTTTAGAAGCAGAATGTTTTCCACTTCTAAAAAGACTGCCACAGAGACAAAGAATAGGAGGAGACTAAACACATCACAGTCTTCCATTACCTATAAAACCCTTCCAAGGGTTTTAATAATTGTATAAAATTCATACACAGTTTGCAGCCAAATATTTCTATTTAAAACCTGACTTGAAAAATTGACATAGCTGAAAGACAGTTCATAAAAGACACCATCAAAATTTCAGTGTCTGGTTCTCCATCATATCTCAGAACTTTATATCTGCATACTTTCAATACTAAAAAAATACATTTTGTACTCACAAAATCAGTATATAAATCACTGAAATCAATACTAATTTTTTCATGTTAAGGAATACCAGGAGTCCCACCATTACAAAAAGTGGAGTAAATTAGACATAGATAACTTCTCTAACAATAAATGAAGTTCAGGACTGCTGCAAAGCTGCTTATGGGCAAGGCAAGTTTTGTAAATATTCCCAGATACAATGGTGTAACTGATAAACACATCTGATTCTGGATTTTATGTGGAAGAAGCAGAGGATGGAAGGAACAACACTGATTTCTGCAGAACATTTTCCCCAATGTACTGTTATGCACAGGAATTTGGCCAGAAAGGTTTATCAGGATTCAAAACTTCAATGCCTCCACCAGTGATCTAAACTTGCTTCAGAATAGGATGGTTAAATTGCTGAAAAAACTGGGAAACCGGCTGAAAATTTAAAATGAAGACATGTCAGCTCTCTCTCCAAATGTACAGTTGATTTTTCCCATCCCTCTGTAAAAACATTTCTCCAGTATCACTCCCACCCCTCTCATCTTCCCCTGGCACATCCAATCCCACCCAATGGACATCACATGGGGAGCTCACTGAGGTACAGGGATGATCCATTTTTAAACATGGATATTTCTTTTTCCATATAAACTGCCAATTTCAACAGCAGCCTTGACTCCAGTGCTTTAATTTGAATTTAGGGTGAGAGAGCCGTATTGAGTCTGTTAAATGTCATATAAAATATATTTGAAGTTTAGTAATATAGCACTTCCTAAAATAGCTTCCTTTGGTACAAAAAAAAAAAAAATAGCACTTAATAATACAGCACAAATTCTTCGTGTCTTCATCTGTCCAATTGAAGTAGCTCTTCCCCAAAGGAATTTCTTTTTTTTTCCTGGAATAAAAACCTTGCAATGTGCCTCCATTTGCACACCTGTATATTTTCCCACAATTAATTGAGGGAAATCACATTTCTTCAAGATCAGAGGTACCTACATGAAGACAGCAATTTTGGACTAAAGCTCAAAGACTTCATTTTGTTCATGAGTGACCTTAAAGAATTAATAGCAAATTTTTGCCATAAAAAAAGCACTATTTTACTGTAACAATTGATCTGCTGATCACAGCCTAAGAATCTGGCTATGGCATTGGCTGGAGTTTTTGTCTGTACCTCACTGACACACAAGTCTAAGCAAAGATAGATCCTGTGTGAGACTTTCAGGCTGGTCTGTAATGCTAAATATTTGATTCACAGTACATTATTTTTGTCATATAACATATGAATTTAAAATTTGTTGTGTTTTATATTTAGTGCTATGCAAATGAATTTGAATCTTTTATTCCTGTTGCTAGTTTACTCCATTTCATTCAAACTTTCAAAAAAAATCAGAGTCTAAAAGACATGTAATTCAGGTAAATAAATTACACCCACTTAATAAAGCAGTTTGAGCAAAGCTATTAAAAAAGTTGGCTTGTCTCTACAAAACACAAATTCCAGGGAGACATTCTAAAGTGGGGGGTTAAAAAAAGCAGGAAGAAGTGAAGAAGTGTAGCAGGAACACAGCAGTGCTGAAGTTTGACAGCACAGAACTGATGAAAACACAGAAGCAGATGAAAAGCGGCAGAAGTCACAGTGCCATGATGAATAAAACTTAACTGGCTTCTAAGAAGCCTCCTTCTACTTCAAATAAAATCTCCCAAGTCTTTTATTCCAACACATCAGATAGCACTTCCATTCAGGCTTTTTTTAATATATTCATTCTTAGACCACACTGTGCCACTGCTATACATCAAACACACAAGGAGACAAGTCTGTTTAATTACATTTTTATACATACATATACACACATACACTTATTTATATATAAGTACACAGGCAAGATATGGCATTAAGCTGAAGCTGTGAAATATTTCAAAGTAATGGCTAAGAACTACCCAGGCTGCTATAAATATTCCCTGGTAATTACACTGTAGATTTCCATCTTCATCCTGAAATCAGTCAATTTGAATATTACCAGACCAACCAAAGTAGCTCCCTTTTGAAAGGTTTATTGGTTGGGCAAAACCAACTTGCAGGTCTTTGTCAGCTGAAATACAACACAGTGCATTAAAACCAGTTCATCAGTGTCAGTAAAGTAAACCTCACTGTAACTCTGAAGTTTACATCAAGTTTTAATTTGCACTAAATTCTCTGTTCAGTCTGATTAAAGCATCATTCTCTTTACCCCTTGCAGTCAGTAACATTTACCTTTCCAAAAATGAATTTACACACTACAGATCTATGCTGCCCTAATTTAAATGCAATTTAAAGTATTTTAAGCATTGCAGAACAAAAGAAGCAACAGAGCAGAGCAGTTGTGCCTTCATTGCAGAGCTTGGGGATTACCTGGGACAGCACCAGCAGACTCTGGAAGAGCAGGAGTCCAACACAGGATCTCTTATCCTCCACTCTCAAGTAACATCATCACAATCAAGTCTACTCTAGAAATTCTAAATAACCTTGGCTTGGCAACAAATTGTGATACTGTCACTTGTGCAGTTTGCTAATAGCTGACATCTGCTTTGACAAGTGCAGCTTTGGGCTGGGGTAGAGTTAATTTCCTTGACAGTAGCTGGGCTGGGGCTGTGTTTTGGGATTTGTGCTGAAAAGTGTTGATAATACAGGGATGATTTGGTTATTGCTGAGTACATGGCTGGGAATCTCTTTTCTCAGCACCCCAAACTCATTCACTTACTGTTTCTATCTCTTCTAATCATTAATGAACCAACATACTCATAAATGTTTTTGTTGGTTTTTTTTTTAATTCAGGAATACTATATCAACTAAATCACACTCATTTCAGTGCTCCATCATTCCTTGACAATAAATCAGGCTTCAAAGATGCTCCAACCTCTTCCTATTAAATCACAATCATCCACATACCTACCAGTATTTACCAGAGCTTCTTATAATGCAACCAGTACTGAGCCAAATTTATTGAAGCCCAGAGGGCTTCAAAGGATGGAATTTGGTTTACCTCACTTCAAGAGAAGCATCCATGACCAGGGTCACTTAGTCAGTACTGAGGGGGCCACAGATGTGTAGGGGGAGTGATGAATCTTGTAAAAACAATCACTGCTGTGGCCAGGGTCACTAGGAAGACTGTGACACAGATATATCAGTTGGAAGAACTTCCATCCCTCTTGAACTCTTACAAAAACACAGCAATGCACTTGCCATTTGTAATTCTAAAGTGAGGATAAAAACACTTTAAGAAATTACCTGCAACTGTAATTCAGCTGTTTAAAATTAAAATGCTTTTAGTGCCTTTGAACCTTATCTGGTACCTGAAATTTATTACTGTTCATTTTACAGTTCAGATCACTCCCCACCATAAACCACCTCTAATTACATTTCAAAATAATTTCCCAGATTTATTCTCTGTAGAGGAAGGAGCAGCCTTGGAATCTTCTTTCCTAAACAGAAAACCTTGATCCAAATGTTCTGATACAGCTCAATCTTCCCTGAGTGTCTCTTTCCATACCTCAATTATCTTTCAGTTCTGGCAGGCTTCCTGCTTCTGTGTGAAGTTATTATTTTTCATGACTTGAGCAAGTTACACCTCAAAATCTTTTCTGGGCTTATGTCTTTGTTTGTAATATTTATAATCTTGTTTCCTCTAACCTAAATATAAAAAACAGGAAAAAAAAAAAAAAAAGAAGAGCAGCATTATGAGAATAGGCTGGAGAAATGGCAAACAGAGGGGAGAAATGGTGAGCAATCAGCTCAAACTGAAATGAGCTGAAATTCTCAACAACTCTGGCTACAGCTCAGAAAACATGGGGGAATCAGAAAGTCACAGCAAGATTTGAACAACAGAACGGGAGGCAGTGAGGTGAACAGAGTGACAAGCTGCTCCAGCAGTCCCTCAAAAAAAAAAAAAAAAAGCCATTTTAAATTGTTCCATGCCCAAAAGTTATTTATGGGCTCACAGGTTATTCCTATCCCCTGCTCCAGTGAAATTCATTTACCCCAATCTCTGTGGGGAGATAGAACCCACCAAATTCCTGTGCAGCTTCACTTCATTTTCCCAGGTTTGGATGGAAATTCAGGACATTACAATTTTAAGTAAAGATCCTCAGAAACCAAGTCTGGTCCTTATTGCTGCTTGGCAGGAGGGCTACAAAGGGTTAAAGTCATTCCCACATTCACTTGTGGCCTAGCTGTCAATTTTCAGGAGCCCAGTTTAATATTCTTCCTTATTTTCCATACTTCCACGTAGCAATTTGAAATTTAAATGACACTGAGGGAATGCATATGCAATCTGTTCTATAAATAAAAATGTCTAAAATACTGCATAATTTCCTCTTCCAAAATGCAAGATGGAAAGACATATTTTAAGAGTTGTAAGACACCACATCTGACATCACCAAATTACACTCGGTCCAGGTTTAGCCATAATTCCTGAAGATGAACAAGGTTTGGGGTTTCTTTCTTAGATCAAGCTCATAAATTCTTTGCAGAGGGCACAACCTCACCCTGCCCAGCTGATATTTCACCTGAGCACAGCAGGCTGGAAAGGAGAAGGTTCCAGAATTATGGAATGGTGTGGAAACCCTCATATTAATGGTGTGAGACTCTCAGCTACCAACCAGTCCAAGCTGTCAAGGCATCAAGGTGGCCTTCCCAGCCAACACTGGCAAGTCCATCCCAACTCATCTACAGGATGAGGGGACCTGAAACAGCATTCAGCAGAAATTGTGGCAGAAATTCTTCACTAGTTACAATGATCTCAGTCCAGGCTGATAATAAACATCTTTAAGAAACATGATTCAAGAAACAACCACACAGAGGAAGGACAGACACACCAGGATGTTCTGGGAAGTTCTCTCAAGAATAAAGAATCCAAATCCTTGATCAACAGATGAAAAATTACTTCTGCATGTTTAATGCAGATCATCATAGAGTCAGCAGTTTAATTCATTGAGTACATGACAGAGCAGTGGAGAGCTCAGATGTGAAGGCTGTCACCTCACCAGAAGACTGCAAAGAACTCAAGTGCAGCAACAATAACCATGGGACAGGAAGATCTTGGCAGAGCTACACTGATAAATATTTCCCAAACAACAAAATAGATGAACCTTGAAGATCTTTTAGGAATTAGCCCACAAAACAAAGAATGGAATACTCTTACTCCTAGTTCCATCCCATGCTATACATTGTGAACGAGAAAACCACCCCAGAACATGGAGATCCCTGCCAGCAGAGGCAAACAGCAGGAATCCTGAAATCCTGGAAACCTGCTGAATGTCTGAAAGAACATGAACTTGCAGGGGTGAGGGACTGTTCTGATCTGCTCCAGCTGAAGAGAGACAAGTTTTGCCTTGATCCACAAATGCAGGAAGGAATGAGGTTCTGAACATACCCAAAAAGAAGACTAAAACACAAAAAAATGTTGGGATCCAAAGTGACAACTCAACTTCATTTCTTCATAAAGGAGGAAAGAAGGAGAAAACAGGAAAGTAGGAGAATGCCAGCAATGATGATGAAAAGCACAGGAAAGGGTTACCCCAGCATGGCCCCAGCACTGCTCACCAGGGCCATGGGAGAAATCCCTGGCATGGGGAATTCCCCAGGTCCCTCCCAGAGCTGCCCAGCCAGGGAGCAGAGCCAGGGCAGCAGCACCAGCAGAGTGGAGCAGCCTCACAGGAGCAAAGGACAGCAAAGACTCCAACACTTTGTAGACCTCACAGATTTTGGGGCGCTTGCTTAGAGAGGATTTTGTGAGTGGCAACCTCACATCCACCTCCCAGAACAGCACATCACTGGTGACCTCCATCTCTGCTCCCCTAAAATCCACTGGCTGCTCCTTGGTACCCAGGCCAAGTTCACCTGATGTTCCCAAAGTTCATTCCTCCCTTCCCTAATAGATCAACATCAAGGTCTTGCAGTGGTCTGCAAACAGGTGCTTCATTTTCTAAAAGAAAGCAGTTCAAAGCTTTCACTTTCAAACCTCAAATCTTCAAGAGGCAATGGAGAAACATTCCCAACTCTGTATTCATTCACCACAGCCTGCCTGGTGGGTGGTCACATTTCCTTAGCAGCTGTCTCCATATAATTCTGTGTTTAGAGAGGCCCTAACAGATGAGCCAACACAGAATTATTTGCACTCAATGCAAGCCACAACCTATTTAAGTTGTATTAATAATATCAGTGAAGAGCCACAGTAAAATAATTGGCATTTTTTTTCCAAATATCTGACATTACTCAATTCAAATTCACTGAGCTGTACTCACAGTTTTGTTGCAAAAAGCATTATGCAAAAGATAGGTTCAATTCCAAGCAACTTTGCAACTGCACATTTTAATTCTTATTTAAAGAAAGTGATTCTTAAGGGCTTGTTACCATTAAAACATAATAGCTTGAGATTAGAGGTTTTACACAGAATTTAGTACCTCTTTTTGCTTTGCAGAAGACTGCATTTTACATATTTATGCAACTAAATAGCTTAATTTTAAATCAAACTTTTAGTTTCCATGTTGTTAAAATAATGACTGACATCTCCCATTTACTTGATGATATTCTTTATTTAGATTTGCCATGCTGCATGGTTGGAGATTCAAGTAAATTCAAGTAAACATAGACAAGCTGTATTTTAAAATGTGTGTGATTCAATTCAAACATTAAATTTTGTTTTAAACACAAACCAGTTTAGACTATGCATTTGTGTCCATTAATAGAAGCAAGAGTTTCTAATTAATAGATCTAGATTTCATTGGAACAAATAAATCTCAGCAGCTGAGCTTCTAATTGGAGACTAAATCAGTATCTCAGCTTCAACTGAACTAGTAAATGAAGAGAATTAAATTTAAAAATGAGAAAATGTTCATTTTCTCTGTCTAGAGGCAGCTAAATCTGAGAGAAAAAGGGTTAGAAGGTCAAGTTCCAGAGCCAAATGTTTAGCTGGTAACTTCCTCTCAGCTTAGGAGTTTTCACTTCTGTTTATTCTAATTTTAAAAATTAACTGCAAACTACCCAAACTTTAAATACAAGGGTTTAGCAGATAATCAGTAACAAGCTTTAAAAATATGAAGTTTATTTAGGAAGAAACACATTCAAGTGAAAACTGACTTCCCAAAAGACTGAGTTTTTCTTCAGCCTTAGGAACTGGTGACTTTCTATGCAGCACAGAAAAATATGAAAATCTGAGCACTCTTGAATCCAATACCACTGGCATTAATTCTGTTTTCTAATTAAACCTTCAATTAATTAACAAAATCTGGAAATTTCAGTCATGTAGCATCAGAGAAGAACTCTAATGACACCTTTTTAGCAGTTTATAAGGGAACTGTTCACAATAAGTAAAACTGTAACTTAATCCTCTGCCTTCAATTCTCTTGCTTTTGTCCCTTACTACAATTCAAGATTAAAGGTTTGTTGGTTTATTTTTTCCTAACATTCCAATATTTTTATAAGAACTATAAATTTAAAGTAATTTTCTATGCTAAATGGTCCCCTGCACAACATCAGGTTGGACTTTATGATCTTGGAGTCCTTTTGCAACCTTAATGATTCTATGGTCACACACTATCAATCTTAGCAGAGTTACCAAAAAAATACAGGCAGAAGTACACTTCTGGCATTTCTTATCAATAAAAGACACCAAACTCAACAGCAAGTTCTATTTTGGATGTATTCAGGAGAGAAGGAAAGAAAAATATTCAACTGTGTTTCAAACATATGGGAGAATATTTAGTTTGATTTTTTTCAAAGGCACTAAGCATCACAGTTATCCTAGGCCTTAGGACACTGGAAACTTTACTCAGACACACAATGTCTGAAGGCAAAGAACACAGAGGATTCTTGTCTTTGGGAGTTCAAACCTTCTTAGGATTAGGGATTAACAATATCACACGTGGAAATGCAGAGTGGAAAAGTTTCAAACCTTGTCTTCAGCACAACTTTCCATACATAAATCAACAAAGCTCCACTATAAGTCCTGGAAAATCCAAGGACCTTTTAACAGCAAATAAGATCTACAGGCAGAAAGCAAATTTATTCCAGTTTATCAGTTCCTCTTCTTCCTCCAGCATTGATTTGAGCCACTAAACAGAGGGAATAAAGCAGGCAAATACCTAAAATTTGCCAATAAAATTCTTTGCTGCAGGAGTTATTAAGGGGAGACATTTGGCTACAACAGAAGGAGAAAAGAAAAAAAAAACAAAACCCTATACATTTTACTTCCATCCTCTTATTGTAAACAAAGGAGTAACTGGGAAAAATGCATTTTTTTACCTGGCTTACTGAGAAGCAAAACTAAATTTTAAAATCATTTAGTACTCATTAAATCATTGATCTCATTAAGCTGGGTGATAAGTCACTATGGAATATTTTTTTTCCTAAGAAACGTAATACAAAATAACAGTTGTCACTTTTGGCTTTTTCAGGTGATTCTGTAAATGTTACATGGTCCTACCCCACAGAAGGGTCCTCACACACATCATTCCCATTGCTGAAAATCATCCACAGACACATTCATTGCATTGTCAACCTTTGACAAATCAAATCCTGTTAAATATATTGCTGAATTTAAAAAAATAAATAAATAAAGTGCAGAATGTAGAGGAACTTAAGGGCACTGTCCCAGTTAAAGACTGCTTAACTCAGGTCCATCACATTCAGCTTCTAAAAGTTAGAAACACAGAATGTTTTGGGTTGGAAAGAACCTTAAAGATCATCTAATTTCAATTCTGTTGACTGACTACCATCAACAACCCACTCAGACATACACAGAACTCCACAACTTGCCTGCTCTACAAATTAATTGTATTTCAAAAGAGAGTCACATTATTTGATTATGGATCAGAAGAAAGTGCAAATATCTGCTCCTTTAAAAGCCCTACCTTGGTCAGAAAGGAAATCCAGCATGGTCTGGAGAAGGAAGGAGAGGTGCCTGACACACAGGGCAGGGTTGCCCATCCTCCTGGAGGCATAGACCAGCTCATGGAGCAGGCGCATCTGCACTGCAGCCCATCCCCTGTGAGTTCCTGGGGAAAACGCAGGTAATATATCATCATAAATCATTACATTTCATGTATTTTAAACTTGGAAATCATCACTAACACATTGGTTTTGGCTTTCTTCACATGCTAAGCTGTAATTTTATGGCACTCATACCAATCACCCAATGGCTGTTACAAAATCCAACCCTTGTACTTAACACAAAAAATAGGATTGTTGTGTTTGCTTGAATATCTAAACATGAAATCAGGTTTTATTTTATATGCTTGTCTATTCACTGATAAATATACAGTTAAAATTCTGAAGATGAACTTAACACTTCCCAAAAACAAAAATGATGCACAAAACATATAAAGTTTTTTTTTTAATTCTCTGGACAATGCACATGAAATTTCATACAGAAATTGAAATAATAGAATCAAAAAATGGTTTGGATTGGAAAGGACCTTAAAGATCATCTATTTCCAACACCTTCCCCTAGACCAGGTGGCTTAAAGCCCCATCCAACCTGGCCTTGGACACCTCCAGGGATGGGGCAGCCACAGCTTCTCTGGGCGACCTGTGCCAGGGCCTCAGCACCCTCACAGTAAAGAATTTCTTCCCAATATCCAGTTTAAACCTTGAAGCCATTTCCCCTTGTCTTGTCACTCCATGCCCTTGTAAAGAAAAGAAACTACCCAGTAATTCTTAACTCTTTAAAGATCAAGCAAGAGATATCTTTTTCTAAATGCCTTCCCAGGCAATAAAAGCAATAAAACTTTGGGACACAAGGCACATATCCTGATTTTCAGCCTTTAAGTTTCAGGCTATGAATTACTTCATATTTGTAGAGTACCTATGGGAAGAATAAATAGATGATCTTAACACAACCTTCCTTTCAGAACCATAATATGCAGCACTCTTCATGAAGCTTAACCTGCTTTTAGTAGTAAGCAATAATTTTTAAATTACAGATATTTCGAGATGTTCAATACTTCATAAACTTCAACAGCCTTCCTTGTAATATCACCCATCAGCATTTGGCAAACTGTTTTAGGAATATTTACTGCAACCAAACCTTGAGAGTTTATATTTTGAGAGTCTCATTATTTTTCATGTGTGAAATGTCATTTCTATCTTAGAGTTTGCAGTGATCTTTCCATATGTCTCTAAAAGAGCCATTTCAGGGATAAAAAATGAGACAACTCACTTCAGTGCATCATGAAGGTAAGGGAGAAATGAAAGATAAATACCAGTCATGTCTTTTCTTTGCTTTTTTATTTATAATTTCTTGCAGAACTTCTACAACTTCTTCTCCCAACACAGTCCTGTCCCAAGTCACAGCATATTTTTCCCAGCACATTCCCTATTCCTAGATTCTTAGCATCTTTCCACTGAGTCCACTTGGCATTTGCTACCTCCTCTCACATATAATTTGACTGCCAAATCAGAACAGTTTTATAAAACCCAACACCAACCATCCACAAATACAGCTCAGCCCATCACTTCCTGCTCCTCTCCTGCAGCTAAAACATTTAGGAAATGGTCCCCAAAACTGCTGCTCTATAACACAATGCAAAGTGTTGGAAAGGTTTACTCAAAAGGAGCTGCCAAGCAGCAATTTAGCTGTCTCTGATCTCATTTGTGGGGAAATGTGACATATTTGACCCTATTAATTACATTATCTGCATCTATATACAAAAATATGTAAAAGGATTTTTAATCTTTTTTGTCAAACAGCTATAAGACCAAAAGAAATACAATTTCTGATGGAACACCTGAAGACACTTTAATTGAAAAAGTAATCCAGAATAATAGATGACCTTTTCATGTATTGAGAAACATATTATCAAAACAAAGATAATAATGTTTTTTTGAAAAACATAAGAAACTAAGTTTTCATAAATAACACATCATTACTTCCTGCAACCAGGGAACCACAGCAACACATTCAGCAGTGACTTGCAGAAATTTGAAATTATTGGAACAACATTAAGAGAAAGTGAAGGCACAGTGTTAAACAACTGCTTTATCTGCTGCCATAGTTTCAGATGACCAAACAACGTAGGTCCAGGATGAAATCTCTCAAGGGAATTACTATGGAAAGCCAGCTAAGTGGCAATCCCACTGACCTTTGCTGAAGTCCTGAGGGTCCAGGGAGAGGCTGTAGCCAGGCAGGGTCTCCAGCAGCAGTTTGTAGCAGGCCCTCCAGCCGGGCTCGGGGATGCTGGGCGCCGCGCACTGCATGGCCGCGATGCGCTTGAAAAACGCCGATTTGCGGTGGAAGCCGATGCGCTCGTACAGCTCCGACAGGATGCTGTAACGCTGGATCTTCTCCTCTTCTGAGAGCTGCAGTTGGAAGGGGAAGGAGGAAAGGGATGGTTTTTAATCAGATTTCAAGTGCTGAGTTTTAAAAAACAAACAGGAGTAGCAGACATTGGCGCTGCAGAAGGGCAGGGATTTGCACATAGCCAGGCGTGACAGCTTCTGCAGCCAGGGAAAGTTAAGCTTGGTTCAAGTGTTAATAAAAACTGCAAAGATGAAGTTCTGCAGCTTCAACTTTATTTGTAAGTGGTACTAACAAGTAAACAGTCAAAACAGTCAGTAACAGCTAAACAGCTCCACTTTTTATGGAAGATACTTAACATGATATTGGTGTGAATGAAAGGAGTGCAAAAATATAGCACTTCCAAGATTTATTGATTCACTAAGATTTTCATCCCTTGAAGATTAAATCTAATCTTGAAATCTCAGGCTATGAAGGCAAGAAACTACTGTCTGGATTTTTATGTCTCTAATCTTGTAAACCACAAATTTTTCATTCCGTGAAACCGCACTGTGATTTATACACCGTGAGATTGAATCACAGAATCATAAAATGGTTTGGGTTGGAAGGGACCTTAAACATCATCTTGTTCCAACTGCCTGCAATGGGCAGGAATGTCTTTTTCTAAACCAGCTGGCTCCAAGCCTCATCCAACCTGGCCTTGAACACTCCCAGGGATGGGGCATCCACAGCTTCTCTGGCAAACCTGTGCCAGTGCCTCACCATGAGCAAGTTTTGGAGGGCAGCAGTGAGCTCAAGGGGAGCTTTTCCCAACAAGGTAAAAAATAATGTTAAAGTAGCAAAATGTCACGGAAAGACATAGATTTCTTCACTGAGTCAAGTATTGGAACTGCCCAGGGACATGGTGGAGTCACCATGACTGAAGGGCTTTAAAAGATGTGTAGCTGTGACACTTGGGGACATGGTTTAGTGTTGGGCTTGCCAGTGCTGAGGTAATGGTTGGTCTTGAGCTCTATTCCAACCTAAACAATTCCATGATACAGTTGCACACTGCCAACAAGTGAGGTGAAATTTAGTTAAAGTCCCGTTAGGCTTAAAGCTGAAACTTAATAAGAAACTACCACCATGTGCTCCTTTAGCTTATCAGTGTATTGGCCTAAGTCCCAGGTAACTTAATTCCTTTTGCCTCTGGCCTGCATGATAATCTTGCTTTGGAGTCAGCCAGCCATGAAGAGATTGCCACAGAAACTCTGGATGATTCCTGCTCTGTGTCCCAGGAACCTGCAGGCAGAGCAATGCTGACACCTAGTGCACAGGACCTGGCACAATCAAAAGAAATAAAACGTACTTGAAATTACTCTAAAGCTGCCAACACATTTTGCAAAGTGTTTCAAGTGACAAACTTCACCCAAAAATAGCCCTAAAGGACAGAAACAGCAACTCATTCTTCAAAATTGGAAGTATCAATCAGTCTGCTTAACTTCAGGCACTCAAAGGCTTGGACAGTGAGAGGGAAGCTGCTCACCACACTGGCTGGTTTCTTTGAAGAAAGGATTAGGTCTTGTAAGCAGAGCTTCAAAATGTCTTTCAGCCACTCAAATCCTGATATAATTACAAAAAGCAGTCTGGTCTCAAAAGTCATTTCTAATTTTGGACACGGGGATATGAGACACATCAAAGAGGAGTTATCAGAGGGTACATGACCTTATCCGACACTTCTAATTTTTGTACTTCAGGCTATGAAGAAACACACAGAGTAGCAAAGCATTTTAGAGAGTTCAGGCAATTTTTGAAGCTGAAATTCCTGTTTTTTCAGAACTTACAACAGAAGACAGTGCCTGACACAAAAATACCACCCATCCCTAAGACCATCCCTGTATATCATGAGTTGTGAAAAAAGGTAATTGCACTAGGGTGAAAACTTTCAGAAACCAGTGCAGCTGGAAAAAACCAAAAAGTACAAAAGGAAAACACAGGAAATAATCTGGAGAAGTTACCATAGTTCCCAAAAGCAATCACTCAGAAAGAACACAAGATATCATACTGAAGTCACCTATTTATGCCATTTTTAACAAGTTAGAGCAATGAAAAATATGGCAGCAAAGTTGAAAAGGGCACAAGCACATGATCAGGAAATAAAGAAAAAAAAAGCTTTAAAAAACCCTATCAAAAGCTATTCCTTAAATACAAATACCAACAATGTTCGCTAATTCTTTAAGATGATAAAAGACAGGGCAATGCTATTTAGGTAGACAGGAGCCCTCAGTAATAATTGGAATTACTATGAGAGAGGCAGTAGATTCCCAGAAAGTTTTATTTTCATCATATCTAAGTTTTTAGCACTGTTACATGACTTGTTGCTTAATGGTTGTCCCCAAAGTTAATCAATTTTCCTCAGTTGCAGAAAACCTTATTTTCACCACCACAAAGAAAGCAAAATTGCATTTTCCTAAGCACAAACAGTTATGTTACCATCCAGGAATTTAAAAGAAGAAAAAAATGAGAAAAAAACCCACCCAGATACTCCAAGTAATTAATTCTGGGAAGATTGCAGCAGGCATTCTGCAGGCCATTGCTGTAACACCCACAAACATCTTTCCTGACCTCACAAATTTATAAAAGCTTAATGCCTGTAAAGTGGCTGCAGAACAGGCACCACCTGAAGCACAGCATTATTTCCACCTGGTTAATTTTTATTTTACTGCTCTACCAGACAAAGCTACAACTGCACCTGGAAAGGCTGTAGGTCACTCTTCAGGTAATAGAGTTTTTCCTCAGGTTTGTTTCAAGCCAGGCTTTCAAATAATGCAGCTTTTTATTTGCTTTTTAATTATTCCTTACTACATTAAAATTTTATAATCTCACTTTCTCTGTAATTATATTTTACAATTTATTCCTCATAACTGGATGCAAAGTTAAGTCTTATTACCCTGCAGCTCATCAGAAAATACCAATTACATGATATTACTAGACTGAGTATGAAATTAAATTTATGGATAGGAACAAGTCTTACACTTTAACCTTTGAGGTGTTTTTCTGCTGCAGAATATTGGTTGTGCTGATGTTCTGTTTACCTACAAATGAAAAGCACTGTCCCACAGTTTATTCCCTCAGCTATCCCAGGATGACTCCTCCTCATGAGTTAGTCCAAATTATAAATACAACTCTAATTTGTTTACATGCTTCATACAGTAAATCTTAAAAAGCCATAAATACAATTCCCAGCCATACCTCTCTTTATGGAAAACATATTTCCCAGCCCTGAAAAGCCCTGGAAGGATTATCCTACATTATTTCACACAGTAATGCCAACACAATCTCTGCTCCCAGCCCTGCAGAGATCCCAGTCTGAGCTGGTTTTGTTGCAGGTTCACTGCTTAGATCAGGGTCTGTTTTTCATGTTGCCAAGTTTGTGTTTGTGTATTATTAGGCAATTCATACCAATTATTGAAGTGGCAAGTACTTTGCCATTCACTGGGTGTTGGGGGTTAGGATTTCTCATTTTGGTTCCTTCTCTCATGAAATTTTGTCCCATCTGTAGGTAAGAGACAACAAGGACCAGTACTTAACAGTGACCAAAAAAATGGCCAAGGTGGGGAAGGGTGCAGCTGACTCCTTTCTCACCTGGGGGTTTTCTCTTTAGGAAGGGCAAAAATACCAAGAGATTTTGGCCAGGGGGTGAGGGTACACACACCAGTGAAGAACTGTGATTCCTTTTCCCAGGTCTTTGCCTGAAAACCCCAGATTTACAGAGTTATTTGGAGAGAAGGGGGATCACATTTTCTATTCCAAGAGAGGTTCCTGCCTTTCTTGTCAGACACCTGTCCTTCAAACCAGGATGCTGGGTCTTACAGGTTCCCTCTGATGGGAAGTGAAAGTTGCAATATCAGTGGTGTCAGGGAGAACAGGGTATTCTCTTAGTGCCACTAACTGCTTCCAGAAAAAGAAACAACAACAATGTTGGAGGCAACAAGAATAACAGCTCCAGAACAAGAGGATGGGTGAACAACAAAGAACTGCCAGCAAAAAAACAGGTTACAGAATTAAAGAGAGGGCCTTTAGCATGACAAGGATTGTGGCAATTAAGGCACACTCTAACAAGACTGATGATTTTTATGACAGCTTATCAATTAATTATTGTCTCATTAATGCTTTGTTAGAAAATTTATTCCAGAGAAAGGATTCTTAGCAAATGAAAGAAAGTGTTCTACCTCCCTGATAAATCTTCTGTCCCTGTCTGGGCCTAATAAGGTCAATGCTGTGGATTTAAACTGCTCATCTTACCAAGATGTAATGAGAAAAAACCAAAAACCATTATGAAACCTAACATATAAACCTAGCTTTTTATTAATCCTTTCAACCACAGCAATCTCTCTGTGAGCAGTGACACCAAGCTTGAGATACTGCTCAAGTGTTAATGTTGTTTTTGTGGTGATACTGAGCACTTTCCACACAGCTCCAAACACTGATTTCCCCCCTGAATTCCTTTCTGATTTGGCTTAATTAAGACTTTGCACTACACAACAAAATTCAGTTGATTAAGAACACTAATCAGACCCTTCAGCTCACTCTGCAACAGGCCATTCCTGATTTGCTCAGTTCCATTGAATGAGATGCAATCAAGAAAATTTTAAAAATCCACTGCAGAGCAGTCCCAGGCAGCTGTTTTTCCCTAGTACAGCATCACAAGAGAACAACAATGGGATTTTTTTTTACCTTCACAAGGGAGAAGAAGCAACAGAGTTTAATCTCAAACTAAGTCCTCATGTTTTTAGATGAACTCTCAATACCTTGTAACCCAGACTCACAGATGTGAAAATCCTCAGAAGTCAAGCTTTTGTCAGAAGAAAGGCAGTGGTACAGAAAATAAACTGGAGTCTCCTGAATCTAAGTAATTTTCAGGAGATTCTGATAAATGACAAGAGAAGAAAACCTGGACTTTGCAACTGACCTGCCGAAGGTTGATGTAAACTGCGTTCTGCAGAAACTCAGAGGCTTCCATGCTCCTCTTCTGCATGGCCAGGACTCTCACAGCCTTCACACAAGCTTCCAGTTCAATCACCCCAGCATTCTTGTACTTGGAGAGGGAGAAAATTAAAATAATATTGAAGTATTGCACCTGTTAGATTTTATGAGCATTTCTGCTCAGCACATAAATCAGCTGTCATATCCTCCAAACCCAGCAATTCCTTAATGCTAATGATGGCACTGTTAAATTATCAACATGTGCCCAAGTGAAAGTTAAGGTGTCATCTAAAATATTATTGTGCAAAACAGCTGCTTTCAGCCTCTTCACTCACTGCTCTCATTTTGAAAGTTCAGGTGAGGAGAAAAGCTGGGAATATTGGAACAATTTGGGGTAACCTCATATAAATGGTTGGTTGTGGGTGCTGTGGCTGCAAATAAATTCTACCTTTACAATGCAAATATTTTTATTGCTGCATCCATTTTCTCTTTAGTTAAAACAATATTCCTGATGAGAGAATTAGAAACCAGTCTGGCTGTTCCAATATTTGTTTGCAAAACATTTGCTGTAAATGACTGTTTAGTGATTTAGCTTGCTTAAGGAAGCTAAGGAGACAATGCAGATGTGCATTGAATTGTTGGTGCTCAGATAACAAAGTGGCAATTTTGATCTGGTGATTTCCCCAGACAACATTGATACTGGGTATTTGATTTTTCCCACCTTCTGCTGAAGTTGAGCTCTCTTCAGGTATTTATATTTGAAAACCAATGGGGGAAAGAAAGCTCAATAACAAAATGCAAGAGTTACACCAGCAAAGCTGTCACATATTCCTCTCTCATGCATTTATATTAGCAAAAACAAAACAGTGGAGATTGAATCTATTTTAGAAGGTGCTACAAAAGTTTTTCAGTTGAGTGAGAACATAAAAACCATCCAGAAAAGTGCTGCTTCCTCAGCATTAGAGCAAGGAGTTATTCTGTAGGTCTGGAACAGGCAGGAGGTAACTGTGCTTGTCTTGCAGGGTTATAAATCAGTCCTGACACAAATCTCTTTGTTATTTCAAGTGAAGCTGCAGTGAAGCACAGTTATTACTTGCTGAGAGCACAGTGCATATTATAAATAATCAAAATATAAATATCCTGCCTTAAGCCCAACTAAGTCCAATAATTTTATACTCCTAGAGACATCCCACCCTTTCAAGATGAGCAATGTACCCTTAAGGTAACATTAAAAAGCTGAATGCATCCTTGACAGTTATTGTTTTACTGATGGATTCTAATTTATCTGACACTGTGCCCAGAATTATCACCTTTCATTGCTCCTGATCATAAATTAACTCATGCACACAATTGAAATTGTTTCACTTGGAGAGTCTCCCTTTAACATGGACATGAAAATGCCTGTAATAAATATTTATAAGCTTAGTTTAAAGATACATTATCAAACAAGAGAAATACCTGAAATTAAAAAGTGATTAAATAACTCCCCTGCAATACAATCAAACTTCTCTTTAGTGTTGATGTGGACACTGAGCCACTATTTTCACAGTAAAAACAATTCTTTTTCTTTTCTTATTATGACTGCAGACATTAAGTTCCTTTTCCATCTCAGGCTCTGAGCATTTGCACAAAAACCTAAAAAGTGCTCCAGCAGAGCTGGAAGCTGTTTTACAAACCTCACTGCCATGCTTTAAAAGATCCCCCAAAACCAAAGCCTCAGGAGTTCGTGGTTGAAAAGAACTTGAAGTGTTCATTTATAAATAACCAGGATTACCTTGCCATAGTAAGAAATGGCTTCTTTATATTTTTCTATGATGTCTTCAGGACTCAGGCAGTTCTTGGCACGTCCTATCTCAGCACTGGTATCTGCATTGATCCCATTGGAAGTCAGAGCACCTGGAACAGAACAGGGTCAGAAATGAGCACAGGGACTCTTGGCAAATGCTAAATATCTAAAAAGCAAGCTAGGGTATGCTGTAGGTTTGACACAGAATACACAGGGTACACTTGCCCAACCTAGAAAGAAAGGAAATAATCTCTCACTTTGTAAAAAAAAAAAAAATCATTATTTTTAGCCTTTATTTGAATGTTTAGACTATGAATAAAATACAGATTGCTAAAATTATTTTATGGCCACATCTGAATAGCCAGTTTTAATCTTTGAACTATTCCTTCTTCTACTTTAAAACTGTGTTTCTAAAGCACACCTTAGGGAAAAAAAAGGGCTCAGACAAAACAGTAAGAAAATGGTTTTCTTATATAAGAAAGAAGGCAAGAGACAGAAAGGGTCTATATAAAGGATAAGAATTTGAAATAGAAGCCAAGGAAATCTGGGTTTTTAGAAAGAACATGAAAATTCTATTTTTAGAATTTGATTTTATTGGAGTTAACATCATAAAAGTGGAAACATATCAAAGGCTTGGCAAGGCTCAATACCTTCTTACATATTACTTAATCTGCAGCATTATACTGTAATTTATTTAGGATTATACATTAATTGATTTCTCCAAGAGGTTTCTCTGCAAAAATGGCAAAAAAATCTCTGTGTTTCAGAGCTGGCCCTAACTGTCAATAGACAGTTAAAAACTATTGTGAAAGGTATTTCTGAATTTACTCAGGGAGCAGAAAGAATGTTTCTTTACATACTTAAATGCCAAGGCAACTTTTTTAATATAATTATTAACCTTAAGGAATCAGACCAAGCACATCTGGAGATTATTTTATGGAAGTGCAAGATGTTTGTTCATGATGACTGAGGGTGCACCATGACTCTAAAGAATCACATATGATTATTCAGGTTGGTCACATCAAAAATATTTCAAAATCCTCACTACTCATGGAAAGAAATCTTATTGATTAGAATTAATTGAGACACAATCACAGAATTACAGCATTTATTTTGTGCCAGTTACCCTTCAGTCTCTATAATTTCTCAAGATTTAGAGCCAAAAACTGAAGCATCAGGGATCACTGCTAGTTTTGGTAAGTGGCAATAACCATATATACAATTGCAAAACACATCAAGTAATACAAGAAAATACTTTGGAAACATGCAGGAAAATAATGTACCTGGATCAATGAGAACTTCTTGTGCCCCTAAAAGGAGGAACAAAAATGATTTTTTTCAGCCTTAAATAGAGCCAGCAAAGTAAGTTCTTATAATGTTTTATAACATCAGGCTTGAACAAAATCATCAGATTCATCAGGGTAATCAGTGCTGTTGTGAAGGACTGCCAATAATAATTCAAGTAGTCCCCATATGTTAAATCTTATTTTGTTAATAAATAAATGTCAAAGTCTATAAATTTGCAATGAGTTCTAAGACATACTAAGAAGAATTTCAGAATTTTCAGTGTATAATTTAAATCCATCTTTTTTTTTCCTTTATCTTTATTGTTTTGATTAGCAAGTTTCCATTACAGTCCACTTAATATTAGTGCCAGGACCTACAATACTTATATCTCCTTGTGGGAGCTCATTTAATCTGCACAATACTCTAGAATAAAATGTCCAAGTAATTTTATCCCTTTTAATTGTCATTCATTTCTCTCCATCTAATTTTCTGAATAATTGAGTCATGTCAAGCCAATAAGCCAGACTGTCCATGGAAGAGTACTGCAGAGCTGGATTACCAGTACAGAACACCTTGTTGCCCTAAACTTTGGTTAAACATGGCAATAAAATTGTTCACATCAAGGGTTAAGCAGTCAAAAACAATTATTTTATCAGCAAGACAGACCCTCCCTTCAGTTGACTTGCTCAGATTCCAGACAAGTGAAGCAGAGATTTAGATCTAGATTCAAATATACACCAACACTTCACTCAGGTGTCATAATTCTGCCTGGGGAAAAAGCAACAAAATCAAGATCTTATAATTCCCAACAAATAAAACCCAGTGGAGAAATCCAGAGCAGCCAGTGACCTAAGCATAAAGCAATCCAGACTCATCTTGTTTGACATACAAATCCCACAGCTGACAGAGCACACCCAGATTCCCTGGCCAAGAGGAACTGAGCAACTCAGAATCTTCCTTTACACTGAAGGCTGCACAGACACATCCAGGAATTCCAGGGGACACAGCCTAATCTGTCCCCATGCAAACAAAAGGGTTCAGATACCTGAGAAGTCAAAGCATCCTTTTCACAGAAAGGTTTGGAAAGGGATCTTAAAAACCATCAAACTCCAACCCCTTGTCCATGGGCACCTTCACCAGAGCAGATGGCTCAAAAATCCAGCCTGACCCTGAGCCCTTCCAGGGATGGGCAGCCACAGCACAGAGCAGAAGCTCAGCTGTATTTTGGAGCCTTCTTTCCAAAGTTGTTTCAATATAAAGCAGACACCCCCATCTGCTGAGCAGACAGGTCTTGTGCTGCAGCCTAAAAATGCCAAAGGATGGAAATCTCAAGGGATTCCAGAGGAAGATGTTTCTCTTGGCTGGATCTGGGCAGGAAACTGCATCCTGTGAAGGCTGAAGTACAAGAGGTGCAATTCCAGCTACAAGGGGAAGCACTAAAGGTAACTCTCACATTTACATGCCTCAAAATCAGGCACAAGTTTCAGTTCCAAGTGTGGCATTTCTTTGTGCAGAATTTGGAATCCCTTTTTTTCTGGATTTATCCCACAGAAAGATACAGCAGAATTTGTTGCCAGATGGAGCACTGTCCTCACAAAATCAATTCCAGTGAAAGAGACTATAACCAAAGGTGCAGTTTGAAAGGATTTCAAATGAAAGGCACTGCAGAGTCAGGAATAGGTAATAAATAGAAACTTTCAGAAAACTTTGTAGGAAAATGACATCACAGCAACAGCTGTTTGGCCAGAGGGAACTCAGCAGTTCACACCTCCAAACACAGAGATCATAACTAGAGTTAGGGAACAGTCTCTAATGGGCCACAAAGTAATATTTTCATCTGGAAAGGATGACAAAAAAAAACTGTAATAAGTTTTTCTTCACAGAAAAGTCCTTTGAAAAATCTTTTCATATGAACCTAAAACATTTTTAAACTACAACTGCACTAACAAGTTTACAAACTGGACTTTGAAATACAAGACAATTTAAATAGAAACCAGCAATAATATACCCAAAAAAATTCAATTATTCCGATAACTGTGACTTTTTGTCTTCTTTAGTAACCAGGAGTACCCATAACAAACAAACAGATTGCAACATCTCCTGATAAATATTCATTGAAAAGTAGATAAAGGTCATTAACCAGGTGAAATTGTAACAGCCAATGTAAAATGCATCCATAGGTCATGGGACCAAATGCACAGATTTTAATGACTAGGTAGGGTATAAAAATTAGTATTCTGTCCTGAAATAAGGTAATTTTACTATCACAATTATCTGATTTCAATACACACAGTTGATAATAAAGGTAATACAAAGCAAGTGTTTACTAGATTGTGACTTAGAATAAAGATGGGTGGTTGCTTCTTTGGATGAAATAATTACTTCTGACCACACTGCACAAGAGAAAACACCAGCGCTGAAACCCAGCTATGTTTCAGTGCTGAGGGAATGCATACACAGGTGTGCTGGGTTAGCCCACAGGCCTGTGTAGCTCCCATTAACCAATGTATTTCCATTTTCCTACCCCAGCCCAGCCTCTCCTGAAAGCCACAGAACCCTTCAGGAGCTGTAACACCACGTGACAAGTGTCAGGTTATGTGACAGGCTCATCTGCACAGCCACAGAGGAGTGGAGAGGATCAGTGACCACCAGCTGAGCCCCAACAACCAAATCAGAGCCACCAGAGCTGGGGAGGTGAAGCCCAGAGCTGATCAGAGCTCTGGGGGGTGAAGCCCAGCTCAGTTACCCCAGCAGCTCTCTGGATCCCTCACACACAGACTGGGGGGTCACTCCTACAGGGATATGGGGCTCACTGCGGGGAAAGAACATTCTGGGATTGTACAAGATTCCTTCTGGGGTGTAGGGGACAAGCCAAAGACAAGCACAAGGAGGGACTGAGGCAGTTTAGGGACCAAGCATGGAAAAGCAGAGGGGAGTGAATGTGTGTGTGCTGGTCTAAGCACCAACAGCTGCAATGGGCTCTGGCTCTCATCCTTGTGGGTTGAGGTGCCAGTCCCTGGTGCAGAGCAGTGCCAGCTCCTGGACAGACTGAGGCTGTGTCTGTGCTCCCTGTGTGTTCTCCAGGCTGCTGGGAATTCCTGCTCAGCCTCCTGTCTGCCTGGACCTGGGGCCATGGAGCTGCAGCAGCCTGGCCTCTCTCTCACAGCACCAGATTGGCACCTCTGAATGCCAAGGAGTTCCATGGCATACCTGGAGGCTGGGTAAAGAGTAACTCCTTTCATCTGCTTCTCCATCTGCTAAGCTCTGCTTGATGTCCTCCAGTTCTTCTCTTAAAACAAACACTGAACCTGTGAGCCCTACCCATCCTTTTCCACAATGTTCACTGCATTACAGATTGTTCTCATATTTCTCCTCAGCCATCTCCTTTGTAGTCCAAGAGTTTAGAAAAAGTATACTAAATCTTAAAAATTACATTGGTTTATTGGCATTTCATTTTAAAAAATCTATTTGTTACTCATTGACTTTAGAGTAGCAAAAAAACTCTGATAAAATGTTCCCAACTTAATTCTTTTCAATACATGCAGCCCTGCCAGATCCTATTTTATGAAAACTGTCTGCCTCTCCTCCAGCAAAATTCAAACTAACACAGACACTACTAACAATCAGGTGAAGAAATCAAAAACTTTGCAATTTTGTGCAAAGCATATGTGTTGACATTAACACCAAAACAGAAAAATAATTGCAAAAATCTAAAAAAAAAAAAAAAAAAACCAACAAAATTATTCCCCAAACCTCCCTCCTCTGATTAATGCTGTCATCTGTATAATTTTACAGTTAGGATGTAGGGGGAAGTTTTCAGATGTGGTGGCAAACAGGATAACCCAGAAATGCCATCCTTACCTGGCCTGTGCCTGTTGCCTGCCTCAGCAGACAGAGAACCTCCTTGGGCCCTGCGAGAGCCAACTTTACCCCCAGTGCCCCCTGGGTAGTGATAGATGACAGATGCTGAGCACAGCCCCTCCAGGGCAGCTGCAGAGAAAAGCAAAAAAAGCCAAAGGGTTAGCAGAGACATTTGCAGGAAGTGAACCATCCCGTGGTAAAGTCCGTTTACACAAACAAAATGAAAAAAAGTGTCTTATGTATCTTACTTTTTTAGAAAAAAAGTATCTCATGTAGCATAGTTTCTATTTTAACATTATGTTATAACCTAAAACTATATTTAACACATTACTTAAGAAACTTAACACAGCATAACTTTCTAACGTAACACATACAATATTCACTTTAATAGTTGTGAAAAGCCAAAATGAAATACATATTTACATAAAATCCACATTTTCACACTTGGGACTACAAGTGCCACAGCCAGTCGTACCTCCAAGCCAGAGGAAGTCGTTGACAGAGCGCAGCAGCTCCACTGCCATGTGGTAGTGCACCAGGGAGTCCTGCAGCATGCCCGCCTGCAGGCACAGATCCCCCACGTGCTTCCTCATGCGGCCCTGGCAGCGCTTCTTGTAGTGTCTGCAACAGACAGGAGCACCTCAGGGATCTGCTCTGGGCTGACAAACACCTCAGGGCAGTTATCTTCCCTCCTTCATAGCAGATCAACGTGGATTTACTCTCTGCTTCTAAGCAAATATGAATGCTAACTAATGTCATGTGCAAAAGGAGCAACAATTTGAGGATATATTGGAAAAAGTCATGTATGGCATGTTTTGGGTACACAGCTAGAGTCACAAGCCCTGAAAACCTCCAAAGCAAGGTTCCTGCAGACTACAGTGAGTATCTGGCTGCCTGTCCACAGCTGACATGCTGCTCTTTTTGCTCATTGTTAAGCCAGGGTGGTCTCTTGTTCTGCCTTTTTCCTTTCTCTCAGTAGGGGAAGGATTGATCTTGTGCTTCCAGGAAGCTGTTCTTGAATAAATCCCACAACTCCAGGGATGTTTCCCATGGAATCCCTCACATTTTGGCTCTGAGCATATTAAAGGTGACCTTTCCCAAATCCTGCTCTGGGCCTGTTTCCTCTGCTGGGAGCCTCTCCCCTACCTAAAGGTATTGGGGGCCAGAACCCCCTCAGACCCCCACAAACCTCCCCCTGCTCCAGCCCCTTCTTTTAAAGGGATGATGAGTGAAAAAGCACCATCACTTCAGGCAACAGCTGACAGAATTTCTCCTCCTCCTCTTTTTCTACATGTTAAAATAAATGGTGATGTTCTTCCCAAATGAACAAAATCTACTGAATATATTCAACAGACACCTTGGTACAGCTGAAAAGGCAACTTGGGCATAAATCTGTGTGACAAACAAACTAATCCTACTGTTTTGTTTGGGGTTTTAGTCCATTTCACCTAAAGAAAAGTTTTAAAAGTAACAGATGCAAAGCAAGACACGCTGGACTTAGAGAACACCTCATGGCTTAAGAGACAGCTCAGAACAACTCTGCTCTCCAAATCCATGAACAATCCTCCTGTCCTGCCTCCTGCAAAAGTATTCCCTGGCAAGAATGTCCTTGCACTATAATTATAAACTTGTTTAATGAGGAAGAAATTTAAATGTCAATTGAGATATTTTATTAATTTATCTATGTTATTTTCAATAGTATATCTTGTTGTTCTAACAGTGTCTTCTAAGAACATCCAGAGAGGTATGAAAGTTTACTTTACAAATATCACACCAAGGAAAAATAGACTCTTCTTTCTTTGGATAGTTTAAACTAAAATAAAGGTCTATCAAAAATGAAAATTTAATTAGAAGAATTGATGCAGATGCCATTCTTTACTGTATACACGAAAGCCAAAGAATCTGGTAAAAATACAAAGAACCAATTTGGATTGACATAGTTGTAAACTTTGAGCTTTTAGGAGATGTAGTGATACTTTTGCCATTTAATTAATTTAATTTAAATTAAGTTGAACAGGTTGCCCAGAGAAGCTGTGGATGCCCCATCCCTGAAGTGTTCCAGGCCAGCTTGGATGGGGCTTGGAGCAACCTGGAATAATGGAAGTGTCCCTGCCCATGGCAGAGGGGCTGGAAAGAGATGATCTTTAAGGTTTGTTCCAGCTCAAACCAGTGATTTTTTAAAACGTTACCAAGACTATTTGAACTTAACAACTTTAAATAAAAAAGAAACCCCAAAAAACCCCCTAAAGTTACACCCCCACTCCAGATGCTGAACTCTTATTCCCTGGAGTGAGACCAGAATATAAGAGGAATGCCAAAGTTATGGAATGAAACCAGGTGTGGAGCAGTGGGGTTTTTTTTCAAGAGATGAACTGAAATGTCACTGAAACAATCTCCATAAAGCATCAGAACAAACTATCCCCATGAGGACTGTAATGTAGAAATGAGAAAAGGAGAAGAGGCACAGAACATATGAAATGTAAGGGGAGAAATAAGGACATTCATTTATTTCCTTTAGATTTGAAGGCACAAGGGCCAGGAGGAATGGCAAGAACCCAAACAATTTCGTGGCACTGGTTTATTTGCCTTCAAGGCCATCAGTTTGGCTTGGGTAGTTTACACCACAGAGAAACATCTTTTCAGCCACCAAATAATGTCTCATTCCCTGCAGCTGGCTTGGAAAAAGGAGATGAAGAGAAAGGAACTGATTTATATGGACAGGGGACAGAAATTGAAAAAGAGAAGATATATAGAAGTACAGACAGTAGCCTTATAAAAACTGAAGAGAGAAGCTATCAGAACCAGTGTTATTGTCTGCAAAAAAAAAAAAAAGGAAATAATAAAAGGAGACAAGCAATAGGTCTCCTATTGCTTCTCTCCATCTAAAAAGTTACAAATAATTCCTATATAAATGTTTGAACTTTCCTGATCTAGCACACCATATTCACAATTGATGTGAAGGTGTTGATATTAAGTGAAGCTCAATACAACTGTTGTTCTTCATCTTTCAGATGTGTCAGGAATTGAAATATTTGTCTTTTATTTTTCAACAAGTATGTATTTTATAGATCTTTTAAGAACAAAAATGCAAGAAAATTCAAAGTGAAAGCTAAAGCTGCTCTGTATGAACTATGGAAGGGCACCAAATCTTACCAATATTTCAGTCTGAGCTGTGAGTTATAGAAAAACAACTCCATCAAAAAGCTCCTTTGTAATCTGGAATCAGCATTGCACAGGAGAGTTTAAATTGGTTATAAATCAGATTGTCCTACTCTCTGCACTCCAGAATGAAAATAGCATTGTAAATGTTAAATTGCTTTAACTTTTTTTGGTTTTGTACAGCAGTGGTGGAATTGGAGAATCACTGTTTCCTTACCCAGCTCTAATTCCTCTCAAACTTGCCACTGCTTCCAACTCCATCTCTATGCTTTCAAGCAATCTTTATGTTTATGAACAAATTAAAGTTTTTATTCTCTCAAAACTGTACTTTATAAGCTTTCTTCCAGATTTTCCAGCTAGCAGATGATTGAGTTCATAAATATGAGTCATACAGCAAAGAGATGATGCCTGACTCCTAAATCACGACCTGATACCAGAACAGTTTTGATCACTCAGCCTCACCACCTAATTCTGATTTATGCCCAGTCAATACATCTGAAGTTTGAAGGCATTTATTCACCCAGACATAAATAAATATTGCTTATAAAACCACTGTTCTTTGAGAAACTTTCCTTTATTTATAGAAAACCAGATAATTTATTCCTGGTGAGGAAGAAATTTATTATTAGTTATTCAAAAACTGAATTCACTCCACCTATTTTTAGGCTCTTCAAGGTATTGCCAAGACAGGGTACATCTCCTACAGTCCCTGCAAGTCACTGCCATCCTCTTGGAAAATATTTTCTCACTAATTATAAAGTAAATTTGCACCAAAGAAATGTATAAACTGTCTTAATTAGGCAGTCACAATTAAGTACAGTGAATTCAATTACTTCGAGTATGTCCAAAAAGACAAAAGGCAAAGACTGCATGGAAACAAAACCCACTCTCCACAGCCAGCAAAACTTAATTCACTTCACATTTGGGAAGCCTCTTTTTTAAAAAAATCTACTATCTACAACATCAGGGCCTTAAAATCATGTCCAAGGGACTCACTGTTTATTCTGTGCATCCTGGGGTGCAAATTTAATGGGAAAATTCTCCTATTGAATGTATATTCATATATATATATAAAAAAATATGTTTCAGCATAAAGTGATTGCTCATTTTAATACTGAGCTAGTTTTGCTTCACAGATCTAGCTGAAGAACCTGAAAGTGAGAAGCTTACAAATATCTTCTCTCTGAATTATTTTTTATTAAAACCCTGTTAAAATATTTCAGCTCTCTCCTGCTTAATCCTAATCTATTTAGGGACAGGAAGCCCACATAAATTAACAATTACTTTCTCTAGGATAAGAGGACAACTTTTCTCTAGGCCAGTTCCTTGCAGCACCCTTCTGCCAAGAGCAGCTCCTATTAATTTCTCCTCTAGAAGATCATTTACAACATGGAATTTCAAAGAATTACCCAAGGTCTCTCCCTACAAAGCCCCTCCTGTGTGTGATGCACTCAGAAACATCCCCAGGGAAGGCAGTGCCACCTCCTGCAGGGCCACCCACGGAAAGCTCCTTGGTGTCACCCACCCAAACTCCTCTTCTGAAGGTCCTCACCACACAGAAAAATCCCATTGACTGCAAAACTACTTTAAAACCTTATTTTCTAAAGTTGGTTGGGTTAATGCTCTACCAAACACACTCTTATATTCAGAGGAATCACCACAATCATGACCAGTGACCACTGCTACCACTGCAAAGTGGGGGACAATAAATCTGCTCCAGGAATTATGAAGAACTACTTGATTTCCATTTCTGCTTTCTTTGCTCTATAGGACATGTGCTTTATTCTTTCATCTCCAGCTCTTTTCTAGGATCCCAGGATAATTTTATGGAAAATTTACAGTGTTATGTTTTAAGACAGAATTTATTTTCACTACAAACCATCCAGAAAAAAAAGTTTGACAGAATTTCTGGATCCTCCAAATTTGGCTAAATTTACAAACAAGAAACATGCAAAATCAATTCTCAAAAGTGTAGTCATGCAAAATGCTCCAACAAAAATTTCCATCAAGTTCTACTAATTCCAGTTAGCATGCAGAGCTATAGAAATCACCAATCATAACATTATCCAGACTTCAAGAGACACAGCTACAGCACTGGATCAACTGCCAGAACTTTTGAATTTGGAAATCAAACACAGGCAGCAACAGCTTCATGGCTTTGGAGTTTAAAAAATAAAGCAAATTCCAGAGGCCAGCAGCCACCTAAGCAGACTAGGTGTGTCCTACAAAAACACTCAGCATCGCTACCAGATGTAATTGCCAAATGCGCCAAAAGGGGGCAGCTGCAGTGGGGAGGCTCCAGGCAGCGACTGTTCTTGTGTGTACTGAGAAAATAAAGATAAAAAGCAACACTAAAATATGCAATGAAGGCGAAGTGAAGAGGCAGGACATGGGAAAAAAGCTAACTAATTTCAAAGATACACAATCACATCCTACCTTTTTAGACCCAACAACAAACTCACAGGGCAGTATGAGAGAAGAAGGGGGGGGGGGAAAAACAGAAAGGAACAGAACAGAAATTAGAAAGACAGAGAACAGAAAGGAAATTAACAGCCACATACACATACCGAGATCATCAGCTTTGATAAATCAGTGCACAAATCCCAGCTGTGACACTTCTACAAACAGGGCCCTACATCCTCATCCCTTCACAGCATTAAATGATGCCAGTATTAAAAAAAGAAAGAACCTAAGACACAAACTGGTGTAAGCAACATTAAAATGAGCTTGTCCAAGTAGATTTACAGTAATACTTAAGTATGTTTATTTTTAGCTGAAAACAGAAATAAAATTGAAAACTTAAAACAAATGGGATTTTCAGTATTTCTGGCACATATATTTCCTAGTTTTCAGTTTGTAGGATGTTTTTATCACCATGAGAACGTGTTTCCATTGTTCTCCATCAATCTCCCAGCCTCTACAAATAACTATCAAGTGCAACTGATTTCAGAAAATGTTTCAACTATCCTCAGCAGCCCTGTGACCACATAAATATTTTATCCAATTTGCAGCTGAAGAAACAGAAAGAAAAAATAAATCAATTTGCCAAAAAACCCCACTTGGCTGAATGCTCCAGGAATTAACCCAAGGTCAGCCTCTCAGTCCTACAATTTCTGTTTAACAGGACAACATTTCTTCAAAACATTTTAGGACTCAGCCCATTATTTTTCATACATAAAGTTCTCTACCAGCCAAAAAAAGTTGTTCTACACACAAAATTCAGTGAGTTTGTGTGTGCTGTCATCTCAGTCAGCTCTGGGAATGTGTCTCTCCTGCTCATTATACAAACAACTTCCAAAAACAAAGATCATCCTTACTTTTCCCAAGAATTGCCTCATTTGAAATAATAATTAATCTTCCTAATTTATGAACTTTGCATCTTAAAATCAGCCAATCAGTTGACTTGCATGGCAATTATCATGCAACCAAGGTAATGAAAGTCTTCTAACTGGGTGAGGGAGAAGATCAGGTTTATATATAAAGCTCTGATCATCACATAAATATTAACATTAATATTTGACCATAAAATACTTGCAGAAGAGTATCTTTTAAGATACAAACTATGTTCAATAGTTTTAATTAGTCTCCAAATCATGTGATCAGAATTATGTGGCCCATGCAAATTCTCAACATATTTCCCTCAATCTATCAACCCAACACCTCTAGGTTGCAGTTGCACCACACACTTAATTACACCTTTGCTACATACTGCCATTTAATTTCAATTTCAGAAGATACAGGAAAATATATGTTTATTTAGCCTAAGTCGGTATCCACAATTACAGCAGCAGACACACACCCTCTGTTACAAGAACAGTGTGTCTTCTCTGACATTTATTTAACAGAGAACATTTGTGGTTTTAAGTAATTGGTTGCACACTGACTGGGAGGTCAGGATACATTGTATACAAAAATTGCAAATAGACAGAAAGTATACAGAAAAGATCAAAGGACTTTCTTTGCCTTTAACCCTTTAGAAATTTCCACCTGTGCTAGAAAAAGCTGCTTCATTTGTCTCAGTATCTCAATATCATCATGTTTTTATTTCTTTCTGTAAAATCATTATGGTGACAGACTCAAAACCAACAAAGTAGCAAAAGTTGTTCTACCAGAGGTACCCATTTCCTGCATTCAAACAACCTTGAGCCCTCCCTGATCAGAATTACACACCCACTCTTGCAAAAACACAAACTGCTCTCTATTGAAGAAGGTCCTTCCTGGCCCTGTCTCTCCCTGGTCTGCAGTGCTTTCCCTTCATTAGTCAATCTGTCACTACAGAAGGGAATGTGCTAAAATAAAATCCTGTGAACTGCAATCCAAGCAGCAAAAAACGCACAAATAATGAAATGCAATGTTACTGTCACTGGCTCACATCCAAAGGCTTTGGCTTGAAAGTATGTTAGTTAAACTGATATAAACTGATCTGAGTTCAACCTTACTCCATGGACCTGAGTTTGTGCTTTAGAACAGAGGGCAGAGATGCATCAGGGTGCATGAAAGTGCCTAGAAAGGCTCCTGTGCAGAGAAACTAGAAATATATTTTCATTCAGCTTTCTTAAGTTTTAATGTATAAATCCTAAGTTTTAAAACAATCAGAAGTACTAACTCCACAGCAAAATAGATCTGAAGAACTTTCTTACTATTGAACTGAAAATTAGAATATTTAACAGCTTTTCCTTGAGCAGCTCAGTGCAGGAAACATTTCAAGTGCATCCATTGATCCAGACTCACTGAGAAGCTGTTTGGTATTCAGACCTGCCAGCAAGGTGTGTGCAGAGCTGAGGCAGTGATTAACTCTGGATAAACCCCTGTGTCCACAGGCAGGGTCACACACCCTCCATTCTGCCAAGAACTGAAGCACCACACTGAATCTGAATTCCTCACTGCAACAGCATCAAATACCTGCCTGGAGATGTGTGGGCACACATTCTGCTGCCACTCCAGCTCAGAACTTCCCAAGGAAGGAATATTTCCCACCAGTTACAACACAACTACTGCTCAGAAACAAGCCATTCATCTAAAAAACCATTTCCAAATCACAATTTTTATAGGACACAACTGAACAGCAGAACTCCTTCTGATTTTGAGACTCTTGGCCAACAATTATCATTTGCTACCTATTCGGGACAGGAGATTTTGATTACATTCAGCCAAATTTCATTCAAGCTGAGTAATGAAAGACAAGATTCTAAAAAGGCTTGTCCAGACTTCTCAACTTTACCACCCACATGCAAAAAGCAGTAACACAGTAATTCATACTGATAACTGAAGAGTAGTGCAGGGACAAACAGGGACCAACTGGTCAGAGCCAGTTCAAGTGCTCACCAAAGAGGAGCAGGGCACTGAGGTACTGATGGTCCTTCAAGCCATTTAACAAAATTTAACAAAAGCTTCAAACTAATTAGAAACCTGGAATGCTTTCTTCCTGATTCCAAGGCCAGGACCAGCAATGCAGGCAGAGCTGATTAATTTGATCTAAAAGCTTCACAGACCTGCCTGGACACCTCTGAGTTTTTACACACATAAAAACCTCTGATATAAACACCATTATTTCCTGAGTTTTCATAGGGCTTCTCCACCTCTGTCTTTGCCAGGACAAAAGGTGGATGCTTCCATCCCCTGGATTTGACTGCAAATAGCAGAGTCAAAGAGATTTTGCACCTGCCTGTAGCTATCAAGCCAGAATTACTTATCCCTTGCAAAGGAACTATGCAACACTCAAATCTGACAGATGAATATGCAAATGAGGAGGAAGGAAAAATAGGGGGATAAAACTCTAACATACAAAAAACCACACAGCTAGCAAAACAAGACAGGTAAAAAGTGATAACAAATAATTACATGAAACAAAGAAGGACAGGGAAAGATGCTGGACTTCATTATCAAAATAAACAGCCATTGTCTATAGAATGAAAAAGTAGACAGAGGTTTCAAGAGAAAAAATACAGTAAGTAGGATAGTCAACTACTATTCAACATGATATAAAAATAGTTTCATTGATGCTGACTGATTTTTTTTATTAATACTGTATATCTATAAAACATTGGAAGTTTTCCAGCAAAAAGTCTCATTAGAGCAGAATCTGTCAAACCACTCCTGTGACTTCTTCCTGCTATTTGATGAGCTTCATCAATTAAATGTATACATAAAAACAAGCTCAGAACATCAAACACAGTGAGACTATGTGTTAAATTCTCTTAAAACTACAGCAAGCAGACACAGAAAGATCAGGGCACAGCTCTGCTGGGACAAGGCTCACCCTGTCCTTTCAAATAGGCTTATCCTAAAAGCTGGCAAGTGGCACAGATGTGGTGTTTTAAGACCTGTGAGCTGACAAAAGCAGCTGCTTACCTACTGTCGGTGTCCAGCCCTACGAAATCCTTCTTCTCAAAAGGGACACAGAGCAGGGGGATCTTGTCTCCAGACTTATCAGTGGCTCTGTCGAGACGCTTGGACTCCAGCACTATGAAGAGGGACTCAATAAAATCTTCTATTCTCTTCTCCACAGTCTCACACTCATCATAACTGGGATAAAAGGCCACATCTGTGCGGGGCTGCTCTGCAATCTCTCCTTGAAGCCCAAAGACAAACAAGCGGGAGTCATACAGAGTAGAGCCGTACATTTCCTTCTGAAGATGGAATTTTTCAAAAGTCTGAGGCCATTCCTTGGCTGAAGAGCACTCTGTGATGGTGATCAGCCCCACGACCTTGCGGTGCGTCTGAAAATCGCCCCACTCGTTGTTCTCCGGGGGGTAGTGGTGCCTGTAGCGGATGTAGAGCACTCGCTGCGAGTCGCGCACGTTCACCTGGCTCACGGCCGAAATGCGCTTGTAGATCCTGAAAAAGCTCTCTTCAGGGACAATGCCAACGGGCTGCACCACCACCAGGAGGGTCTGATGATCCTCAGCACACTGCATGTAGTCAGGAACACTCATTTTGCATCAGCTGCAGGCTAGTAAAAGAAAAACACAGATTATTTTTTAACCTTCAGAAGTGCACGGGGTTGTTGAATCAAACCAGGGCTTGATGCTAAACATTTCTGCAGCCTGAATTTATGTGCTACAATACCACTGTTTCTTTCATTATTTTACTGAATCTTCAACCATGCAACCTACTGACATTACACTGTGCACAAGGACTACTTTTAGTCATTTATCAAATAAAACTCTGTAAATAAGGACTTTCCAAGTGAATCTTACTCCCTGTGCAGCTACACAAGTCTCTACCACAGCCACTGGGCAGAAATACCAGCTCAGGACAGCCTGTCAGACTCAGGCTCTTCAGTCTCATTTTATTAGGGAAATATGCAAAATTGTGTGGGGTCAGGTGCAAACAGGCACCAAATCAGGATCACCAAACTTTACGCAGTGGTCAGTGATCACACATGGCCAAGGAAAGGAAAATCAGAACCAGACCACCTATTTTTAAGGAAAAGCAAAGTCTTGCTTTCTCAAAACACACACAGGTAAAGACCAGGCAATGTTTTCTGCTTTAACATTTAAGTATTTAGAATCCCTTTTCTCCTGAGCTCTCTAAAACAAATTACTGCACTGCAGCTGAGTCTTGAATGAAGATGCACATCCCTGAATCCTTTCATGTCTGAGACCTCCTGGACCCCACGGATCCCTTCGTGAATTTCACCTCCAAAGCCCTGAACCGTAAATACCACCCAAAAACACAAACAAAACCCCAAACCTCCACAAAAACAAACACACGGACAAAACAAAACAAACTCAGCCCAGCTTTAGACTTGACACCACTGGTTTTACAAGAACGACGAGTTCCGAGCCCACCAGGACACAAGTGACAAAGAAACAGCTGCCTGGAGGAAAGGCTCCTCACAACTATGGACTGTAGCTCCCGTGTCCCACCGCACTGCCCGGGAACTGCCCAGCAGCCCCATCCCGGGGTGCAGCCCCATCCCCAGGGTACAGCCCTATTCCAGGATACAGCCCCATCCCAGGGTGCAGCCCTATTCCAGGATACAGCCCTATTCCAGGATACAGCCCTATCCCAGGATACAGCCCCATCCCAGGGTGCAGCCCCATCCCCAGGGTACAGCCCTATTCCAGGATACAGCCCCATCCCAGGGTGAAGCCCCATCCCCAGTGTGCAGCCCCATTCCCAGGATACAGCCCCATTCCTGAGTGCAGCCCCATCCCGGGGTGCAGCTCCATCCCGGGGTGCAGCCCCATCCCAGGATACAGCCCCATTCTCAGGGTGCAGCCCCATTCCAGGGCAGCAGCCCCATTCCCAGCGTGCAGCAGCACCGTCCTGCCACTTCCCCCAGCAGAGGCCGCAGCGGCTGGGAGCTCCCCCCTTTCCCTGTCCCCGGGCCGGCCAAGTTTAGGAGGGAAAAAGAATAAACTGCAGAAGAGCCAAGCGCAGCAGAGGCGCGGCGGAGGCGCACACCCCCCTGAGCCCCGTCAGGGACAGCGAAAGGCGCGGGGGAGCTGCTCTGGGGAAGCGGCTGCCGGGTGGCAACCGGGAAAGGGGCACCGACAGCCCGGCAAGAGCCGGTCTTTGGCTAGTGAGGGCGGGCGGTAACCGGGGAAAGGGCACTGACAGCCCGGGCGGGAACCGCTCTAGGACGGGGGAACGCGGCTGCCGGCAGGAGCCGGTCTGTGGGCAGCGAGAGCGGGCGGTAACCGGGGAAAGGGCACTGACAGCCCGGGCGGGAACTGCTCTAGGACAGGGGGACGCGGCTGCCGGGCGCTAAGCGGGGAAGCGGCACTCACAGCCGGGACGGGGGGACGCGGCTGCCGGGCGCTAAGCGGGGAAGCGGCACTCACAGCCGGGACAGGAACCGCTCTAGGACAGGGGGACGCGGCACTCACAGCCGGGCAGGAGCCGGTCTAGCACAGGGGGACGCGGCTGCCGGGCGGTAACCGGGGAAGCGGCACTCACAGCCGGGACAGGAGCCGCCCCGCTGCCGCCGGAACTGACGGCAATGGCCGCTCCGCCCCGCATGCGCGGCGGGCCATGGCGGGAGAGTCGTGAGGGGGAGCGCGGCGATTCTCTGCTGTCGTCCGCGGTGCTGCTCCCGGGGATTCCACAGGGACTGGGAGCCTGTGAACACGAGGCATTGCTCCAAGGAGTGGACGAACGAGTGATTCACCTGGTGAACTTCAGCCGACTGTGTATGAAAACCTACAGAGCTCTAGCTAGCCCTTAGAACGAAGTGAGCCTTCCTGGCATTCCCAAATCCCGAAACTGGTCTGGTGTCATAGAATCATCCAGTCCAACTGTCAGCCCAGCAGTGCCACTGTAACCCCTGAACCACACCGCCAGACTCAGGTTTTCACCTGAAACCCTCCCAGGAATGGTGATTCCACCACCACCCTGGGCAGTGTATTCCAATACCCGACTACCCGAACAATTTTTTTTTTTTTTCTTATCAGCATCTCCCTTCTCTCATCTTAAGTCCATTTCCACTGGTCCTCACACTGCTGGCACAGCAAAAGAGGCCAGCCCCAGCTCACTACAAGCTCCTTTGAGGTAATTGTAGAGAGCAATGAGGTCCCTCCTGAGCCTCATCAAGAAGAGAAAGATCTTCCTCTGAGAGGATTTCTCAGTCACGTAGCTTAAATGGCAAAATCTTGAAGACTCTGGAAGTACAAAACTCCAGAAGTTGAGCCTTGTATGAGAGTTCAGGTGAACTTCTGGTGGAGGATGTGGGAACCTTAATGATGCAAGTGTGAGATGCTGCATGTGGATAACCAAACCCCAGTATCAGCACAGGCTGGGGAATAAGTGGGTTGAGAGCAGCCCCACCAAGAAGGACTTGGGGGTGCTGGTGGATGAGAGGCTGGATGTGAGCTGGCCATGTGTGCACTTACATCCAGAAAGCCAAACATGTCCTGGGCTGATCCCACAGTGTGGGCAGCAGGTGAGGGAGGGAATTCTGCCCCTCTGCTCCACTCTGGTGAGACTTCCAGGTCTAGAATCCGCAGTACAAGAAAAATTCATGGACCTCTTCGAACAGCTCGAGAGGAAACCATGGAAATCCTCAGAAGGCTGAAGTGCCCTTCCTGTGGAGACAGCCTGAGAGAGTTTGGGTTGCTCATCCTGGAGAAGGGTCCAGGGACCTTATTGCAGCCTTTCATAAGGGTCCATGTCATGAGTTAAAGTAGTGGCACTCCAACAAAGTAACTTCAATAGAACTCGCAGTGCTTGAAAAATCTGCATGTACAATTGCATTTAGGGTAGAATCACAGAATCATTTAGGTTGGAAAAGACCCTTAATATCATCAAGTCTAACCTAGTACTGCCAAGGCCACCTCTAAACCATGTTCCTAAGACCCCATCTACATGTCTTTCATATCCCTTATGGGATGGTGACTCAATCACTTCCCTTGGCAGATGGTACCAATGCTTGACGACCCTTTTGGTGGAGAAATTTTTCCTAATATCCAATCTAAACCTCCCAATGGCACAACTTGAGGCCATTTCCACTTGTACTGTCACTTGTTACTTGGAAGAAAACATTAACCCTCACCTGGCCACAACCTCTTTCCAGGTCTCGTCAGCCACTGTGGCACGAGCTGTGGGCTCCAGGCAGGACTCTCTGCTCCTCTTGGCTTTCCCCAATTTAGGAGACATGAGGAAAAACAGCAGCATAAAAGGAACTGAACAAACTTTAGCCTTGACCTTCTGTTATCTTCCAAAAAATGGACAAAATTTCCCAGAGGGAAAGGAGCTGGAGAGATGGCAGCACCAGCTGGCCTCAGAGTCTCAGACAGAGGCTGACCAAGCCCAACAGCAGCACGGCCTCAGGGCCAGGGAGGGATGGGGAGTGCTCAGCCCAGTCACTCACAGCCTCCCTTCCCTGCCAGGGGCAGCTCCTGCTCCCTTTGTCCCTTCTCTGGGACACAGTGACTCACAGAGGCACCTACACCTGGCCAGGGTCTCACTGGCACAGGGGAAAAGAGCAGCTCTGAGGAGCTCAGAGGGTCCTTCACCAGTGCCTTCCCACCACCAGGCTCAATGCCCTCAGAAATCCTGGCAGTTTGATGAGGTTTATTTGTATATTGAAATCATGAAAGACCCCGGCAGTATTTTTAAGAAATTCACTGCTGGAGCAATGTCAGCTGTCTCCACAAGATGTCACAAGACAATAAGGATGAAGAAAGAAACCAATCCTTCCAGACATCCAGGCAGCATCTTAGGATATTTGTGCTTCCTTTCAGATATAACATACATACAATGGCTCACATAAAATATAATCTCAAAGGATTATACAGCCTAAGAGATAGAGATTATCTGCAATAGCTAACTATAAATGATGTCCCCAAATGCAGGAATTTTGGAATTTATCATATACTGTTGTTATCCTTGCACTTCCAACTGTTCATGGTGCTATATTTTATCAATAAATCAGTATCATCTGTAGGCTTGGCCTTATGTACTGGGCAAATTCTGTATAAAATAGTAACATTCAGTCAATAAACTCCCTGTGTTTTCCATGTAATGATTCTTTGTGGGTACATTCCTTTCTCCCCTAAATTCCATGTGAATTATTATTCTGTATTCTGGAAAAGGTCTGCTCTTCTCTCTCATATTAAGTGGAGATTATATAGTGGCCTTAGCAGATTTCTTACCAACACAAACCATCAGGCATGTTGTTTGTAAAGCATACTGGAATCTTTTTGATTGAAACCATTAATGAATTAATGCAAACAATGTCATCACTTCTGGAAGTGCTCACTCGGCCTGCAGCTCTTACCCAAACAGGCACAGGCACAGGCAAACTTCTGGAGCAAACACTCGCAGCACCAAAACCCCATCCACAAGCACCTTACAACCTTCTCATGCAGCAGGCCCACAGTGTAAATGTGGGGAATGTGCTAATAATGAAGATACAGGCCCATCATCACTTCATAGCTTACACCTGCCCTCCACACCTCCCCCACAGCTCTGACAAGTGTCAGGATGACCAGACGCATTCCCTGGCACTGTACTACAGCTGCAGAGGTGTTGAGCAGCCTGTAATTACAGCTTGGGTTAACAGCTTTGTTAGCAGTGGCCTGTAATTGGGATACACACAGGAGATGCCCAGTTTCCATTTAGAACAAGCTCCCCACCCTCCTGTGCCAGTCTGGGGCTGAGGAGCCATGATGAGAGCTGAGGAAGGGGAAGCCCCAAGGCTGCTCCTGCCTGCCCAGGTGGGAAGAGTGACTGGAAAGCTGCTCAGCACAAAATGACCTGCTGGAAAAGGACCTGGAAGTGCTGGTTGGCAGTGGCTGAACATGAGACGGTATGTGTCCAGCTGGCCAAGGAGGCCTCCTGAGCTTCTGTGCCAGCACCAGTGTGGCCAGCAGGACCAGGGCAGTGACTGTTCCTCTGTGCTGGGCACTGGGGCAGCCACACCTCGAGTGCTGTGTCCAGTTCTGGGCCCATCAATGTAGGAAGGACACTGAGGTGCTGGAGCATGTCCAGAGATGGGACACAACGCCGGTGAAGGGGCTGGAGCACAATTCTGAAGAGGTGCAGTTGTTTAGCCTGGAATAAAGGAAACTCAGAGGTGTGACCTTATCACTCTGCAGCCACCTGGTGATCGGTCACAGGCTGGACTCGATCATCTCAGAGATCCTTTCCAGCCTATTTGCTTCTGTGATTCTATGAAGGAACTCGCAGCCGCCGCAGCCTCAGCTCGCCCGGGTATCCCCGGGCCCGCTGTCTGCCCGCGGCGGGGAGGAGAGCGCCGGTGGGGCCGGGATGCTGCAGAGGGAGCGTCCCTGTGTGAGCGTCCCTGTATTGCAGGGAGACGTAGGGAGCTGTAGTCCCGGATAGGAGGCGGGTCCCTCCCGGTGCTGCAGGGAGCTGTAGTCCCGGTGCTGCAGGGAGCTGTAGTCCAGATCTCGGTGCTGTAGGGAGCTGCAGGGAGCTGTAGTCCCGGTGCTGTAGGGAGCTGTAGTCGAGATCCCGGTGCTATAGGGAGCTGTAGTCCCGGTGCTGTAGGGAGCTGTAGTCGAGATCCCGGTGCTGTAGGGAGCTGTAGTCCCGGTGCTGTAGGGAGCTGTAGTCGAGATCCCGGTGCTGTAGGGAGCTGTAGTCCCGGCAGCCGCCGCCTACAGCTCCCGGCGGGCCGTGCCCTCGCTGCCGCTGGGACGGGCTGAGATGGCGGCGGCGCGGCTGAGCGGCACCGAGCACCGTCTGGTGTCTCTGCCCCTGTCGCGGATCCGTGTCATCATGAAGAGCTCCCCGGAGGTATCCAGCATCAACCAGGACGCGCTGTTCCTCACGGCCAAGGCCACGGTACCGGCTCGCCCTGCCCTGCCCTCGGGCCCCCCGCGCCTCCCGTCCCCGGCTGAGGGGCCTCTGCCCTCGGAGCGCTGCCCCGGCTTGGGCCGGGCTCCTGCTCCCCTTCTCTGCCCGCATCCCGAGTCTAGAATCACAGAATGGTTTGTGTTGGGAGAAACTTGAAAGAACATCTCTTTACAAAGCCGTGCCATGGCCAGGGACACCTTCCACTGTCCCTGGTTGCTCCAAGCTCCGTCCAGCCTGGCCTTGAACACTTCCTGGGATGGGACGGCCACAGCTTCTCTGTGCAACCTGTGCCAGGGCCTCACCACCCTCGGAGGGAAGAATTTCTTCCTAATATCTGATCTAAACCTGCTTTCTGTCAGTTTGGAGCCATTCCCCCTTGTCTTGTCACTACATGCCCTTGTAAATAGTCTCTCTCCATCTTCCCTGTAGATTCCCTTCAGGTACTAAAATGTAATGAGTCTCTGCACTGAGGCGCCCATTGTATGTGCAGTTAAATATGGGGCTTCTGCCTTTAGATAGGAATCAATGATATGTTTGAATTCTTAGTCTGACTACTACTAATTTCTGTTTTCATTTTTTAGGAGCTTTTTGTTCAGTATTTGGCTACATACTCCTACAAACACGGCAGAGGGAAGGAGAAGAACGCTCTGACGTACACTGATCTGTCTCATACAGCAGAAGAGTGTGAGACCTTTCAGTTCCTTGCAGGTATTGCTAACACAAGGGTAAATCCAGTGTCTGTTTTGGAAAATAAAATCTTGCTCTTAATGCTCTGTTTTGTGAGGACCCAGTTCTCCTACTGGTCATTGATCTCCTGGTTAGCATTCAGCTGGAACTCATAAACTACTTCCCTGAAAACATTTCTTTGTGAATGGGGATTTTTCTGCTGCCTCTAAATTATACAGTTACACTGTATACAGTTCTCAGGATATTGCCTTAAGCATTTCCTAAATTGCAGCAGTTCCATCTGAAAGCTTTCAGCCTGTGGAAGAAGATTATTGCACATCTTTAGGTGAGAAGTTATGTGGACTAAAAATGACACATAGGAATCTATAAGTTATGGTCCCTCTAAGCTTCTAGATACACACATTTTTACTGATACTTGGATTTTATATTAATGGCTCATTGTATCTAAGGCAGTTGAGCACTTTGTTTTACATCAAACAGTTTACATCAGCAGACAGTAAAAGTTGCCAGTAATCAGTCATGAAAGAGAGTCCTTATCTTTGGTTACTTGTGCCATAAGTGGGCAACTCCCTTCTACTCTTACAGCAGTGTGTGAGTCAGGCTGACTTACCTGGTTATTCACCCAAGGTTTGTTAAAAATAGGAATATTTCTTTTTGACTTCATTTCTTCAGTGGTTTGGATACAATAGTATTAACAATGCAATGCAAGTATTGAAATAGGTAATAAAAGCAGCAATTCTGCCTTTCAGATATCTTGCCAAAGAAGATCCTAGCTAGCAAATACCTAAAAATGCTTGAAAAAGAGAAGCGAGATGGAGAAGTGAGGGAAGACGATGATGAGGCTGAGGAGGAGGAGGATGAAGATGAAGCTGTTGGTGACAGTGTTGGATCTTAAGGCCAATGGAGAATTGTTTCATAGTTGATCCATTTTTCTATTGTATAAAGGATGTTATTTTTGTGACTGAGAATCCAGATGCTGGATGTATTTTTACACTGAGCCATCTGCTTTTGCTTTGAGAAGTTTAGAAATTGAACTTTATACTCGTTGGAGAATGGAATTCTTCCCTCAGAAACACAGTGGGGCAGGAAGAGACAGTGCAAACCTGACAGCAGAGCTTGGTCAGGTGATTTGAAATGACTTTGTCAGACAATCATTACCCAAATTGAAAATTTCTTACAGGCAGCTTTCAGTTCAAAAGCTCCAAAAGTGGACCAAGTCCCTTAAAAAAGTCTGTGAAAGCAGCCATGTGGGAGAGGAGGAGATCCATCCCAAGAGCTAATGGTGGTTCTGTAGCTGTGGTGGTAAATGGGGTAGGAAATTATGTAAATGTGTGCATCCAGAACCCTCTTCTTGAATGAACTCCAATTCTGCAGCGTCTCTTGCCAAAATGCACATTGAAGTCTGTTAATTGTGGGTTCTTGAGAAAGAGCAGCTCCTTTACCATGTGAGTGACAGAGATGGGTTTTTCATTTGGTTTTGGTTTGCTTTTCTTTTTGTACTACAGAAATGGCAACCATCCTGTGTGGAACTTTACATGCAACTTTTTAAATAAATGTTTTGTATGAAAACTTGACAATGGATGCAGAAACTTCCTGTAGTTCTTTCCAGTTTCAGTCACACATGTGGTCAGTGTGGCAATGTCTGAGAGAGAGAAGTGACCAAGATCTGTCCCCAGGGGTGAAAAATGCCCCAGGTAAGCATGGAAATGTTAATGGGTCATAAAAACCTCCCACACCAAAAAAGCTGGGCAGCAAATCAGCCAGGAATTTGTCTCAAGCAACAGCCTAATTTGGAGGGCATGGTAAAGAGTTACCAGAACTGAACAGCTGAACAATTTCTCTTGGGTTGAAGGCACAACCACACTCAGCTTCTCTTAAAACATAGCAGGGAGCTCCAGCACATCCACAGTCCAGCACATTCCACATTCTAAGAAAGCTTGGGCAGGTGGGGTCAGGGACTGGCAGAGCTCCTGAGCCACACCAGAAATGCTCCTGCTGTTTGAACAGAGCAGAGGATGCTGCACTGTAAGAAATGTTCCTGAAGCTGCCATAAATGAAAATCAGATTGTACCAGGAATTCTGCAGTGAGTGCTGAGTGGAGCTGGATCCCTGGGAAAATTCCCAAGTGGGGAAAGGCAGAACTAAACCATTGTTCTAAGAGCTGGTTTGTGCTTTTTTATTATTAAAAGTGCATGGAGATGGGTGGAAAACTGAGTGTGGAAATCTGGTGGGGGGAGGGGGTGCCAGTTTTTTGGGAAAGAAAAGAAGATCCACCAGCACAAAATTGCACAGTGAATCTCTAGCAGAAACAGGGGTGAGGGCAACAAGCAAATACCTGAACCATGGATGGATCACAAGCAAAGAGAGGAACATCCTCAAACAGCCCTCAGGGGTCTGGGCACAGCCCCATCCCTGCACCATGGGAGAAGGGAAAAGGGACTGGGAAAGGGGTGGAAGATGTTCTAATTCCACCTAATTTGTCAGTAAATGATATTTTCCCTCCAGTCACATCTGTTTTGCCCATCACAGCAACTTTTCAGTGACCTTGCTGTCTGTACCTCAACCCTTGAGCTTTTTAATCCTATTTTCTCCCTCTGTGCCAACTGCATCCTCAAAAGTGCCCAAGTATCTTGAACTGTTTAAGGTGGTGTGGGATTTTAGGCAATGGATCACAGGCCAAGGGACACTTCTGGATTAATTATTATTATTATTATTATTATACATGTTTCGATCATTTCCCCCCCCCACACCACCAGCTTGTGAGACCCTTCCCCAGCCCAGCCAATGCTGCTCAAAGGACATGAAGTTTCCTAAACGTGCCAAAATGACAAAAGAACTGTGGTTACCAAGGATAAATCACCACATTTCATCCCTCTCAGAAGTTTCCTGTGGGATGATGAACATATTTTCTGAATTCCTGAGCCCAGAATAATGTGCACACCCTTCTGGATTCATTCACCCAGAATCCTCCATGGGAACTTCAGAGCTGCCAAAATTTGCCACAGCCCTCTCCAAGGCCCTGCAGCTGCCAAAGCTCATTGCCATCAAACCAGTGAAGGGTTATTTGTTTTCCCCAAGAGCCTGACCCAGAGCAAAACCTCATCCAATTCAAAGTGGTGTTTCAAAAAACAATGGAAAAAATAAAGGGAAGAGACAGCTCTGACAGTATTTCATATTTACTGAGTAAAAGCAATCTGTGTTTGCAGGGTTGGGCTCCCAAAGGAAGTTCCTTGGCATCCTTGCAATTCTGTTGGATGCTTTATAGTCACCACCAGGTGCTACATTTTCTTCATTTAAAAATTGATCTCTGTAGGGATTCACTGAGAAAGAAAAAAATAAAAACCAAGAATTTGAAGCATGTGGTTTCCAAAATGTTCATCTTCCCAAAAGAATTCCAGGATTACAACTTGGAAGCAGTTAAAGCAGCACGGATTGTGCCTGGCTGGGCACAGGGAGGGTGGAAGCACAGGGAAACATCCAAACACAAACAAGGGGAGAAATGCAAGGGGGAGCAATGGACCAGAGATTTTGGCAGAGTCTCACAGTGCACAAGTTAACTGCAGAAAATGCCCAAAAATTAAATGAAAAGACATCACACAATATCTTGTAAAGATGAGGAATTTTATTTTATTGACATACTATGAGGCAAAACAAAATTGACACCATACAAAATAACTTTATAAAATATCATTCACATCATTATTTTGTCAGGAATTACAGCATTCTGAGCTTGTTACAAGTCTTATGTTTTGAGGTGAAAAACACTATGCTAAATCTTTAGTATTAGTTGTATATATACAGTAAGAAACCAGAACAGAACCTGTTAGGTTTTTCATGAGTTTATTGCAAAAGTAGTGCAAACTATTTTACCTTGCAAGCTGTAAAACAAACTTGGAAAAGGACCCACCTAAGCTTAAAAACATGACAATAAATGCTCAATTTCACAGCCTTTGAAGCTTCCTTCAAAAGTTCCCAACAAAAATTCCCCATCTCTGCACATTTTTAGATTTTCACCGACTCAGAAATGAAGGAGTCGAGGGTGGACCTGCAGTAGGGAGCAGGCAGAGAGCAGGAGGGTCCTGCTCCAATGTGGGGCACTGCTCTTACCCATGGATTTGGGGAATCACCCCCAAAACACTCACCAGTGGGGCAGGTTTGGTCACTGTGTGCCCCCATTAATCAACTGCCCCTTTCCACACTCGTATTTGAGAAAAGAGTCAAGAAAGCAGAACGAGCCAAAAAACCCCACAAACCATAATTAAGAATTAGGAACAAGTATTGTCTGTTTTAGGAATATAGTATCCTTTTCCTCCTTTTCTGAAGTTTCTATAAAGCAAATTTCCATGGTCCCCCTCCCCGTGTGTACACACTGCAGGGCACATCCCACCCAAACTCCTGCAGGATCCCAAGGCAGGATTCTACATTCTGTGAGATCCAGAGAAAACAACAGCCTAAAACACTACTGGGGTCCCCCAAAGCAAACAGGTAGCTAAGTCATCTCCTAAAAAACCAGAAAAGCAAATAAATGCTACATGAAAAATGTTAAAGAAACAAAATGCAGCATATTCAGGCTCTTTTTTATTTTTTTTATCTTGAGGTACCTATATAAATATTACCTTCTGCCCAAAGTACGATTGGTTTTGTTAAAAAACTAAAGTCCTTATCAGAGCCAATTGCAGGGCAAACATTATTACTGAGAAAGTGCAACCATGCTGATCATTTATCTGCAGCATATTAAAGGATGATTAGGCTTTAGAAAATATACCTTAAGTCTAGACCTGATGGAGCAGTTTTATAAAAACACTGAACAGAGGCATTTTCCTTTTGCTTGAGAATCTCTGCAACAGAAAGCCTTAGGAAACAGCTGGGAAGTCCTGCCATGATGGAATGCACTTTTACAATCCCATTTATAGATTTTTTTTCTTTTAATATTTAAACTAAATACAATTTTACAGCAAAGATTCCCCCTCTGTAGTAGGTACTGGTAAATAGTGAATTTTTTAAAAGTTTTTTAAATTTCAAAAAATGATAGCATATCACAACTTAAAGCTTTCCAAAAAGGAGTTCTTTTTGAGTAAAAAAGGTTCACATAGTAGAAAAAACTTACACATAGTTGTAAACTGTTACATACAAAACTGTGGAAAGGTCAGTGATGTTTTATTCCCTCACCCTTACACGTGTATCCCTTCATTTTATATTTATATATGCACACATACACAAAGTCATGTGTTATGTGCATATATAGAGACACAGAGATGTAGAGATCTGGGGTGAGGATTAAACATTTCCAAAACCTTTTTTGGCTATTTCTCTTTGCCTAGGTCAGCTGTGATACTTGATTTTACAACTTGCTACACCAAAAAATATTTTCAAATTCAGTTTTTCATGGCGCAGTTAAAAACCATCTGCTGTTTTTAATCAGGAAGATGAGTTTTGATTGTTGTGTGCACTGGGGAGAAAAAAACACAAAGGCACAAAGAATAGAACTCAAATCCAAGATTGTTTCAGAACAAGAAACCCAAGGGTTTGGGCCACGGATGGGATCGGTTTGGTCGCCTTTGCCAAATCTCCTTGACAATTTGAGTAATTAGCACCCAACTGGTTACATGAGGTAGATCCAAATTGGAAAAAAAATAAAATAAAAGCAAGCTGGGTCCCCAACACTGGGGTTTTTTTGCCTCTATTTCAAATGTTTAAAGGATCCTATGTCAGTCATAAGAAGTGGAAGCAATGGCACCTACCCGAAAGCAAGCACGGAATTCAAGAATGGCTTTTTCTGGGCTGTAAAATTTGAAGTATTAAATCCCAATCCTCCTTCAGGCAGAGATTTGCTGGCAGGGGGAGGGAGGAGAATAAGTCTGACAACAAGGACAACACAAAGCTGGGATTTGGGAAAGCCTGTTTGGGGCCAGCTGCCAGAGGAATGGCCGAGAGCCAGCGCCCAAAGAGGCATCACAGTACGGAGAGCTACAGGTGTCCCTTGTTTCTGCCTTGGCTAACACTGGAGCTCTACAGGAACTCTCCTGTAGTTAAACAGTATTTCTGCATGCTCTGAGAGAGGAATCTGACACATTTAGCATTGAGTTAAGGCTTAGTTTAAAGTGGCCTGGCCACACAGCATCACACAAGTGCCCACCCAGGGCAGCGAGAGGAGCAATGGGTGAATCCCAGCCCTGTGAGCCCCCAGCACTGCCAAGTGATGCCACAACTCCATGGGCAACACTGCAGTGCCAGGGATGCCCTGCACATCAGCTGAGGGCAATTCTGGGCCTGGTTCTGCATTACAAGTGCTACTCCCACCCAGCCAGCACCAATCATTTCTATACTGCAAGCACAAGTTCCACAGAGATGCAACACACACACACAACACAACACACATTTAGTACCACTTGGAACAACCTTAACATCATAGCTTTCTTTTCTCCTCAAAAAAACAAAAAAACCCCACAAACTTTAAATGGTCACAAAAGCATTTTGATTGGAAGGAACATTTACAATATGGAAGCTTCTGGATTGATTTTTGGTTCTTTTTTTTTTTTCAGTTATTTTATAAAAAATAATATTAAAAGAATTTTTGAAACTATTAAAAGATTAAAACCTTAAAAGATAAAGTCAGTTAATTTTGCAATATACCAAAATTAAAGCAAAAAAAAAAAAAAAAAATTAATCAATACATTCTGTTTTCCATCTTGCCCTCCCCAGGATCAAGTCAACCACTCCACTGCACAGTAATCTGGGGCTGGATCTTTACTTATCAACTGCCCTAAATGCTGAAATCTTTGTGATTGTACAATAAAATACTGCAAAAGCCAGGAAAATTGTGCTTGTTTTTTCCAGTCAAATACTGCCTTTGTATCTTTTACAGACAGCCTATACACTGTCCCTGTCCTGTCACACATGTGTGTGCACACACACAGATCTAAAAAATCTAAACTTCACCAACAAATTACAGAAAGGAAGTGGTAACACTCTTCAGGATGGCACAGAACTTTGCCAGATGTAATTCCTCATTGCACCTCATTGGAAATTTGATTTTCCAAGATAAATGTAAAACTTACTCCTTAATGGCTTTTGATGGTTTTTTGGTTTTTTTTTCCTCTTATTTTCTTTAAAATGCAATTATGAAGTTGTCATTTGTAAATGAGATGAGAATTGAAAAGCTCAGTCTTTAAGTGTCATGAGAAAATCTCTCAGGAATGACAGACTTTGGGTCAAATCCTTGGTTTTTAATAGCATAGAAGCAGTGCTATAAAAGTGAGGTTTGAGCACCTCACAGTTGATGCAGAACTTTGGTGAAATCTAGAAACAAAATTCACTGCATGTCATGTTGGTACAGGAGAGGTCTGACCCAACCCCCAGCAGCTGAAGCTTTGGGGTGCCCATAGAGCCCAGACAGGATCTGCTTTGAGTCAAGTACACAAAAAAATGTGCAATTTCACAAAAACCAGCATGACTGAAGCTTCCTCTATTAATGGCTTTAAAACCAGGAAAAGCTGATAAATACAGAAGAGTCCACATTTTTCTTTTTTTTTTTTTTTCTGACAGGAAATCTAAGCTAACAAAGCAAACACAACCAGCACCACCCAGGGGTTAGACACTCCCAAGCTTGCCTACTGACCTATGCACCATTCATGCTTGCCAAGCACACCAAAAAAAACCCTATAAAATGACCAAAGTTTAAATTTGTATTTTGGGGGCAACTCCTAGGCTTGCTCCCAGGTCAGACAGCATCTGCAATCCTGCTGATGAGCAGGGAGCAGTGGTTTAGTTGTGCTTGAAGGGAGGAAAAAAAATAACAAAGTTAAAGTCTGTGGTTCTATAGCACATCCAAAATGTGGGAAAAAAAACACAACTAAAACCTGTGCACTCCTGAGAGCCCTGTGGAAAGGATCATTCCCCTTGATACAGAACTGCCCTGCAACCCAAGGCTCCTCAGCGAGCCCCAGGCAGGTTTACAATGGATCTGCTGAGGCAGCACATGGACAAATCCAAAGGAATTGCTTTTTTGGGGATATTTAGGTGGGAGGAAGGAGCAGTCCCAGCCTGCAGCTGGTGCTGTGGGTTTGCAGGGCTGCCACCTGCACAACTCCCACAATGAACTCCCACAACCTCTCGTCCCTCCAGATCCAGCAGCGCCCCTGGCCCAGCCCCAGCCAAGTCAGAGCCCCCCAAAATCACAAATCAACTCAGGGAGCTCCCTGCAGCCTTCCCCTCCTGGATGGGCCAGCAGATGGGTGCAGGATTCCTCAGGGGCACTTGCACACAAGCCAGAAGGAAAACTAAGAATTAAACTGTCACCTTAAAAGTGCTTAAATTGGCAATTTTGAAGGAAATGGCTCCTCTCCTTCCTCTCTCATTTCCCCAAGGCTTAGGGTACCCAGGGTTTCTCTTCTCTGGGGCATGAGCAGCACTGAGCTCCTACTCTCCCCAAACTTCCTGATGATCCTGGGTCTGCCTTGTCTGGAAAACACAAACCTCTGCTGCCATCAGTGACAGAGGAGCTGTTCAGCATCTCTGCTCAGTGCCAGCCCTGCCAGCAATAGTGTCCACAAGCTGCAGTGCACAATGTAGTGAAACATCTTCTCCAAAGCAGCCACTGACCCTGCACTTCACACTTCTGGGGGGGCTTTTTTAAATCATGACTGAGAACTCAACCAAACTGACAGGATTTTACAGAATAAACCCAAATGGTTTATTCAGTCTCTTCAAAATCTGGGTTCCACAAAGCCAGGCCATAAAGCAATCCTCCTGCCATGGATGAGCTTCATTAGTGTCTAGGCCAGAGATTAAGGGAAGGAAATTGCAGGAAAATCAGAATCTCAAGAAACTCACTCTGACAGGCCAAAACCCACAGCGGAAAGCTCAGTAACTTGTAAAAAAAAAATCAACTTTAACACTGCTATGAAACCACACAGAACACTGTGCTCCAACATATATTTCTGTCAGCAGAGTGGTTTGTTCTGGAATGAGGAAGCTTTTGGAATAATTGTAAACAAAATCTGATGCATTAGCACAGTTTTCTACAGTTTCATTTCAGGTCACCTAAAGTACCCTCAGTCCACGTGCACTGATGTCAAGGTTGAGTTTTGGCCAAGATTTTGCAAAGAACTGACACTAAACAGTCCCAAGATGAACATACTCAGGTTTGGGGTTGTTTTTTGGTGTTTTGGTTTCCCCACCCCCCCACATTTTAAAGATTATAATTTTCTGAGCAGGGAATAAAGTATTTTCATTCTTACAGTCAACATCACCTTACCTAAAAGACATATTAAAAAATAATCCAATACATATTTTTTGTCTCAGATTCAAAATATATTTCAAGGACCTTCATGTCATTTGCAGAGAAAACCTGACACTTTCTGGCCAACAGGTAAAGTACAGAAACATTTTTCATTTGGAAAACAACAGTATAGAAACTGGGACAGGTCACAGAGGGAGCTGCTGCTATGGAGTGACCCTGACCAGAAGCAGATGTGCCAGATGTGCCCCTTACCAGGCCTGGTACCCTCTCAGTACACAGGGATGCCTCTGGAAGGCTGAGGAGCCAGCCAGGATCACAGGATGGCACTGCCCAGTCCCTCCGGGAGCATTTTGGCTGCTTAGGGGGAATTTCACTTCAGTTAATTCTCCCATGAAGAAATACAGGAGGTAGCCTTGAACTGCACCTGCTTTGAAACTAAAGATTCCTCCAAAGCCACTTTTGTAGTGATTTGGTCAAGCAATTACATTCAAATTAACACTTCAAAGAAACAGCTCTGACAAAGCAACTGAAACACTAAATGGGATTAAACAGGCTCTGTGCCACACCAAGCACACACAGCACCCCCTTGCCATACAATTTGGATTAAACCCTCTCAGAAATGCATCTTTCCAGTCATCAGCTCTCAGAAACAGAAGGCAGAACTTGCTGGTTTGCACCCTAACATCAGCCAGTGGGGCTGGAGCTGGGCTCTGTCCTGTCCCTGGGGGTTCTGGAAGCAAAAGGCAATTGCTGATGGATGGATGAGATCCAAGGGCAGCTCAGAGCACTGAAACATCCTCTGCACTGCCCAGTCCCACACAGACAGCAAGACATCATAACTGGATCCCAAATCCCTGTCATTCCACTAATTCTGCCACATCCAAGGATTCTGCTTCTACAACACAAGAATCACAAGCAAGGAACACCTTGAGAGCTACATCTGATAATTCAAATATTACATTAATGCCATCAGGCATCAAACTGATACCAAAATTGGCATTTGAACCTTGCAGAGATAATGAGCACAGTGAGAGCTGAAAAACTGCATCTCTGTGGTCTGGGAGAAATGTGAACAGAGGAGAGAAGGAAGAAATGTTTTATAAATTCACACAAACCCTAAATATCTCCAACTGTGCCCTTCTTGCACTGATACCATAATGCACACAGAGTATAACAGCATTTAACACCAAAGCTCCCACCTCAGCCCTGGAAAACATGGCAGTATTGTGGAAAATAGAACTAGGAATGGCATCCCCAGCATTTCTGTACTTGCTGTGCAGAGCACTATTTACAGTATTTTCAAACAGCTACAGCAGATGCAAAAAAAAAAAAAATCTTACAGTAAAAAGGGAATTTAAAAAACCCAGAAATCAGTGCAATTACCTTCTACTTGAAGTTTTCCTTAAGAAAGATGACATGTGTGCATCAAGAAGCATGTGACCAAATGGAATATAAAAGTACAAAACAAAGGACTGCCCTGCATTGGGAATGGGGAAAGCCACACAAAGAGAGATACTATGGTAGGAGAAGAGTATTAAAAAACCAGAAAAACAAGTGAGTTTAATGACACTGGTCTCAAGTGTGAAAAATACTGAGAACCCTTCTTACATTCTTTTAGCTAATGAGTAAAAGATATATTAAAAAAAAAAGTCCCTTATGGGTTATTTATGCCACCAGAGGTGCTTATTTGACTGAGTCTGCTATTGAATCAAAAGCCTTTAGTCAGGAAAAAAAACTTAAACTCCTCACACCTCCTCTCCAGAAGTTTTGATTTGATAATCCTTGTGGAAAAACCTTTTGTCCTATGTTATAAAAATGATCCAACAAGAACAAGACTCTGTTACAACAAAGGCTGAAGGAATTATTGAGAGAGGCAGAATTAAAGCCAAACCTTCACAACCTTTTTGCTTTGCCAATCAGGGAACCCTGCCTGGGGGCCTGGATGGAGATCAAAGGGATTTGTTACCTGACAGATCAAGAAACAAGGGAATTCCTGTGGAACATGGAAGATCATTGATTGTAATTCACAAAGTCAAACATTCTAAAGCAAGCCAAGCCAAAAAAGGAGCTCTAATAAAACAAGTGACCTCACTCTGTACATCAGTGCATACACAACATGTGTTAAATTGCATAGGGCTGTCTAAAATGCCAAATAAAGCAGAGACAAATCCACCTCCCTCCAGCAATTCCCACAGGACCTTTGCTGCCCAGGATCAGCTCAGTTGTTTCCTGGGGGCTGGAACAGATGGAGTGGACTGGTGACTCTGTTCAGCCACTGCAGCAGAAATCTCCACCACCAAGGAAACCTCATTATTGCATTAGATTTTGCACATCGGGGGAAAAAGACAAACTTTAAAGTATTTTGTGTATTTTGACAGTACTTGTCAACTCCCAAGAGGAGCATTTCAGATTTGCTGATGCTGTTTGGGGGGGCTGTGCAATGGGACTCCTCTGCATGGGCTGGAAAATGCCCCAAGTGCCCCAGGGTGGCACAAATTTGGTTATTGCTGAGCTGACCTGCACAGTGACCCAGACCCAGAGCTGTGACCTCAGCTGGCACTGCTCCACCACAGCCTGCGGCAGACTGAGACTTCTTGGGCTTTGTGCTGACCTGAGATGTTGCTGTTCTATACCAGACATGTGGGAGGTACAGAATAAAAATAATTCTAGGATTTTATGTGCTTGTGGCAGGTTTTTTTGGACAGGAGACAATCTTGAATGTGTGATTTATGTTAGAAATATTCCCAGAAAGAGAGGTGCTGCACTGCCAGCATGCTGTACTTCACAAGGTATATACCTAATCAGCATTTTTTAAAAATGCTTTAAATTATTCACTAATTCACTACTGGTGGGAGGGAAAAGGAAGGAGACACAAGTGAGACATGAGGGTTAGAAATTAATTTGCCCATCACCAAATAAATACAGACCTACTGTACAACTTTAGCAGTTCTGGAGTCTTTCTGTGAATCACAAGGCATAAATAATTAGCAGTATTAGAGGCTTAGAAAGGTCTGTAAAAGGTAAAAATGTCCTGAAATGCACATAAACATCCCAAGTTCTTCATACTTAGGGAAGGAAAGCTACATAATTTCTGCTTGTTCCAAGAGGATCCACAAACAGCTACTCTCAGATTAAGGTCCTGCCTGAAACTCCTTTTCTCACAAAAGAAACACCTTAAATAGGATGCAGTGCAGTCCCAGGCTGCTTCAGAAATGAGATTTGAGGTCAAGACAGATCCTGCCCTCCCCACCCCACCAATACAATTCCACTGTCTCAGATCTGCATGGAAAGAGGGGGATTAATTTCACATCCAAGAGGTCTCTGCATAACAGACAGCAAATAAGTTAAATGATGCCTTAAAATGGATGATCTTTATCCTATTTGATAAGAAGAATTCATACAAAAATAATTCTTATATAAAACTCTGCCAAATGACTATCTTCACTGAAATAGGAAAGCTCTGAAGGAAACACAGAGAAGTGCAACACACCCACCATGGGGAGGATCTGCAGCGTGAGGGGAGGTAGGTACAACCTCGCTGGCACACAGCAAGACAGACAATGCTACCTAGGATTTGCTTCAAATTTACACAAATCTGAATTTATAGAACTATGACCAAGAAGACACTCTGAGCCAGCAGCCTAATCACCCAATTAGAATAGTACAAATATGATTATTCCATTAACAGGTTTTACATGTCACCTACAAAACATTGACAACTGACACACTGCTACAAGGTGAAGATCTGAACTGGAATTATGTACCTAAAAAAGTCTTGATGCAGCAAAGGCTGGGCATTTTCTAGCTTATCCAACACCACCTGGTGGCAGCTAAGCTGCTCTGTGGCCCAGAGCTCTGCATGGCTTAAAGCTACTTGCCCATCCCAGTGGCCAGAGGTAAAAGTGTCCAAACAGAGACTGAGCAGCCCAGAGAAAAGGGAAAAGACAAACCAAAATCCATCAGTGGAGGAGAATGAAGGTTTTCCAACATGCATCTCAGCATCTTATTTCACTTACCCCATGGAAAAACAAACAAGATCAAGTCAGCATAAACAACTTTCCTGGGTTTTCTCCATTTTCTCCTAAACCTGCTCGTGGCATTGTCATTAGTGCAATGGTTTACATGTGTGTTATGGTTTTTATGAATCCAGTGTGCAAACTAACAGAAGCATCTGTCTCATAATTATCAGTTTTAATTAATGCTTCTCCTAAGAGAATGGCAAAACTCTCATCTTTCCTACAGATCTTATGCATAATGAAGAGAGCTTCACCTCCCTCCCTAAGTAAACTTCAGTTTCCTCATTTTTACCTTTACTGCATAGATTCTCTGACTTGTGCCTAACTTCCAGCGTGCCACTCTCCTCTAGCAGAGCTCCTGCTTCACCACTACTCAACATATAAATAAAACACAAATTTTTTTGTGCTTGAATGGATGTAGGATGTTGGTCTTGTGTGCGTCTGAACCGCAGAGGTAAATCCTGCTGTGTTGAAAAAGCCTTTCTGCAAACCCCAAGCTACAACAGACACTGGCTGCATCTCTCTCCTCTCACCACATCAATTGCATATTTTTTTTTTTTTGCATTTGAAGAGTAATGTCCCCACAAAAAGGATCTTACTTTCTAAGTTCAAAGCATTCTTGATATGTTAACAGAAGTATAATGAGCACTCCTTAGTAAATAAAAATAAATAATAGCATCTAGTCTATCACATTAATACTGTGAAACATATATAAAATTTACATTAACTCAAACAACAGTGAAAAAGGATTGTACTGTATTTATCACCACAGACCCGTATTCTTTAGAGACTTTGGAAAGTAAGTGTCACAGTCCTGTATGACAAATCCTAAAGTTAGCTGTCAGTATGATTTTAAAAAAATCTTTAGAAATTTTTTTAAATGGCACATTTTCTTCTGCCAATCTAACTGGAGCTATTAAAAGCTTAGGTACAGGTTTACTATTTTCTTTTTTTTTTAAGTTCATCTTTAGTCTATGAAAAACATTTTAAAATGCAGCACAATAAAAAACATTCAAGAACAAGCTTCAGAAAATACATTTGTCCTTAGACACACAGAGAATAATCTGAGAATAATCTTCGTAAGACAATTAGAAACCAGAATTTTGTCATGCTCTTATTTGGAAAATAAAAATTTTGTAAATGCATCTAGAATAATCAAGGCTTCATAAATACTCAAAAAATGCTTTGCTTTCCTTTGTACTAAAAGCTGATTCACAGCGTTTTAGCTCATCAAACCTTAGTATGAATTAGATCTTTCCAAATTATCAAAAGCAACTCAATGAACAGCAAACTGAATGAGGAGTTTTGTGGGTTGAGTTGTTGGTTTGTTTTTTTGTTTATCTTCCCTACGCCCTGAGATTGCAGCTCTTGATTTAATTATAAAATCTGGGTCTGTTTTATACCAAGCAGCTCAGAGATTTTTGGCAAACCACATTTCCGACAACAGCGGGGTTTGGTACAAGAATGCAGTTTGTGATCAAGTCTGAAATTCTGGACGGAAGGCTTCCTTGCAAATGGGAAAGAAAGGAAGGAATAAAGATGCATCACTCATTGCTGGCTGTCCCTGGGCTGGGGCATCTGTTGGTCTAAGTGCAGCTGGTCTGGTGTGAATCCAACTCTGCCTTGTCCGGAGCCGTGGAACATGAGAAGGTGTCAAGCAAAGTACATCGTGCGCAGCGTGTCCTGGTGCACCTGGACTGCCTTGGCAAGTGCTTGGTGGTCTCTGCCATTGCTCTGGCCAGAAGTGTGGCTTCCTTCAGCACTGAAAGAGAAGGGAGGGGGGAAACAAAAAAACAACAGGTTGGGGGGGGGGGGGGGAAGAGAAACCCTACTGTTGCCCTGATTTTTTAAGAATTTCTAAGCTTTCTGCTGTTTACATTCTTGTAACAAACTTTCTGTAAATAACTCATTGTTTTGCATTCTTTTATGGAGGAGGAGAAATTTGATGGACTGTTGGTTTGTTCAGTGTCATTGGAGAGGTGGCACTTTCACCTCCAGTCCACTGTCACTTTTGGAAATCTATAAATGTTGGGAGTCAGAAAATAAACTCCTTTTTTTTCACCTTGAGAGCAGCAGCGTGTGCGTGTCGTGTTGTTTTGTGTCCTATAGCGACACCCCATTTAATCTGCCTCTCCTGGCACAGGTTTCTGTATCATTACTTTGTTCTGAACAGAATAAGTGTAATTAATGTTTGACCAAAGCACCACTGAGGTTCTGAAACAGTAAACAGCACATATAGGAACATCCTTTGCATTGCTGCAGCAGTGAGAGCCAATCCACTCTCGAACTGCTGAGGACACCACTGACCCCAGAATTAACAAGCCCCACTGCCTTCCAATTCTGCAAAAGTGCAAAACTCTGAACTCACCTATCGTGCTCCTTATCCACCAGATGGTACCTGGCTCTGAAGGCCACCAGGTGAGCGTAGTAGGCGGGGGCAGGGATGGAGACGGAGCGCGTGCAGCGCACGTAGGTGTGGCACAGCTGGTAGGTGAGGATCTGCAGCTCGTCCGACGAGAAGCGATTGTCATCCCACAGCACGTGGTAGTGAGAGGGTCTGCTTGTTCCCTGCAGCCAGAGCACACAGCTCATCAGCATTCCCAAACATCTCCTGAGCTTCCAACCTCTGCTGGGAGCTGCAGGGAAATGGCTGATTCCTCAAAAACCACGGGCAGCAGCTCTACACATTCCAGCTGGTTACTCCTTTAAAAGGCAAACAATCTCCTTCCTTGCTGCCTATCAAACTAATCCCTGCCCTTTTATTGGTAGGGCTGTGTTTCCCAAAATTTCACCTCTGAAAAGCACTTTCATCTTGAAAACCTCAGATCTGACAAAAAGCCATCTGATAAAGTAGCTTTAGTACAAACATTAACAGTTAAAGAGTTACCATGCCACACAAAATGCCTTACCTGAATCCCAGCATGACTACACAGGTAGAAGTCAAACTCTGAGGGGTGGGTGATTTTTGTGTCCACTGTGGTACCAGCTGGAATGTTTCCACTTTTTCCAACCTGTGTAAACAGCAAATGCAAAGACATTGAGGCACAACACAAAGGGTTTTTTTTTATTTGCAGCTGTATAGCCAGGAAAACAAACAAACAAAAAAGATCTATAAAAAGCAGAAAGTGAAGAAGAATGTGCAAAACTGAAATTTTGTTCCAACTGAAAATCTGCAGTGCCTCTACTATGGAGAAAGAAAAAAAGAGATAAGCTGCAAAATCTTCTTAGAAATTACCTAAAAAATTTGGTTTTCTGAATAATGTAAAAAGAATTTCCTGCAACTGAGTTGTCAAATTCTTTTCCACCTTCCCACTCCAGAACAGGAGTAACTTTTCCTGTTTATACCTGCAAGGGGACAATCCTTCCTTGTCAGACAGGCCACTTCTTCCCTCAAAATCTCTTCAAAACAGAATGTCAAAATACTCTTAACTTTCAAACAATTTAACATCTGTAACCACAGCATCTGTAACCACAGCATTTATTAATATAACAACCATGTTCATGTCAGCTTTGGGAGTTACTAATTATTGCCTTGAAGCCTGGTGGGGTCCAAGTGCTCCCACAGAGAAGCCTGACAGAAGGAAAAAGAACATGGAAAGCCAAATCTTTGCCATGAGGAACTCTCCATTCTCAGCAACAGCTCTTGAAGAGTCTCCTCTTCACACAGAAAGTACCAAAAATCAAACTGGGGAGTCTGATCTCCCCCCACAAAGTACCACAAATGAACAGAAATGGGTGACTTGGCTGGAGCTCTGGGGTGCCAAGCAGAACGTACCCGCTCGTTTTTATCCGTGCAGAAGAGTCTGGTGTGGTGCCTTTTCTGCACCACTATGAATGTGATGCCAGGCTGATAATCCTTCTCCAGTTTAATGCAAGCCTCCCTGATAGCCAGCAGCTCGTGGTGGAGAACCTGAGGCACACACAGAGAGAGGTGGGATCAGCATGAACCATTGCCATCATACAAATTCCTCTTATTTAACTACACATTTCTTTTATTTAGCCACAGATAATTTATCCTGTTCCTTCTTGCACTGTCACTCAGAGTAATGAGATGTCAAAGCTTTCAGGACCAAATCTCAATTTCTTCCCCTGCTGAGGGCAAATTACATCAGCAGGTTCCTGAGCCAGGAGAAAGCTGCTTCCATATTTGTTCAGCTCCAATCACAAGGCTCAGACTAATAACCTGCATGTCAAAATCTCTTTAACTACCAAATATAAATGAACATTTAATTAGGCTGCTGAATACAACAGAATAATTATTTTTCAGACTAGAACAAGAGATAAAATCCAGAAGTGCTCAGCTGCTCTTTCCCAGCTTTCTGCAGTTCCATGCAGGACTACAGACATCAATAATAAGGAAAGTGAAACACACCAAAAAACCAATTATTCAGTCTGTGGGTTAATTGGACATGAAAACTTCAGTGAAAAGCAATAACAAATGAAAAGAGAATATATCAAAAGTTCATACAAAGATTATTTTATCAATTCAAATTTAGCAAGTGACCTTTCCTCTTTTCCCCCTAGATTTTGAGAAGCCAACTCAAGTCTGTATCTTTTATTTACATACTTAAATACTGTATAGAAAAGTGTACATAAATGTCTTTAAAATATATAGAAAAGTATTTAATAAAATATGGTACTAACAAGCAAACAAAATAAATATGAGAGGATGAGTTTTATCAGAATAAAAATGACTGCAACAATCCAGTATTTATTAATCCTGTATTAAAAAAATATATAATTATTTTTTACTGCCCAAGTGCTATAGGATACACTCTGACTAATATACACTAAATAGGAAACAGATGTGGAACATAATTTGAGTGCTAAAACTACACTTTTCACTTACAATTCTGTCAGGGAAAATATTTTAAAGGGGAAAATTACTTTCAAAAGCACATGAAAAGTATGCAAACACTTCTGCTTGCTTGGTTAGAATCCAACAAATTTGTTGAGGGAAGATTTGTTGAGGTTATACTTCTTATAACTCCAACCACACAGAGGTGGAATTTTAAAATTCCATTACTACCACGAAACTACACGATGAGAATTTCAAGAAGACAAGTATCACCTGTTGGAACTGCCCCTCAGAAACACCATCCCTGTAGAAGATGATTCGAGTTGGCTTGAACCTGGTGGATTTGTAGAACTGGATCAGCAGCTCCCTGACCATGGCAGCCAGGTCCTGGATGATTTCCTGCCGGTGCTGCTGCACCCGCACCGTGGCACAGTAACGGTTGGGATGAGCATCCATGCTTCCCACAACCTGGAAAAAATGCTTGGCATCAAACCAGAGAGCACTAAAATAAAGGTTATTTCAAGGGATAAATGCACTGTTTTGAACACGGAGTGCTTGGCCTGGCAATGATGCATTTGAAATTCAAATGTGCTTGGAAACAGCTCTGGGTTTAGTTCACCTGTGGCAGCACACCCTGCTGAAACAGAAAATTGTTTTAAATCTGAAAGATTCATTTCTTGTTTGCACCTACAGGCACTTAAAAACTCAAATAGAGTTTGGAGCACTGATACCATGAAGCCATCGAGATAGTTCAGACTGTTGCATAGGAGTTGGAATTCTGGGACACCAAGCCTGTTTTTTGGATCCATCAAACTGAAATGGTGATGAACCACAGAAATATCCACACCTTTTATCAAGGGAAGGGATTTTTCTGTTAATGAAACATTAACATCTATATGCTGTAAAAGTGGCATGGGACTTAAAAATAAACAAACAATGAAAACCTAAAGAAGTGACCACATCTCTGTCACTGTCATATTTTCTGAAAAATCCCCTTGCCCAGGATTTCTCTTATGGGAAGCCGAGAAGCCTCAGAGAAAAACAATATTATCTCATTTGCTTCTCTGTGTTTTGCTGCTTTGGAATGTGGTTGGAGATTGTTTATCCAACATGTGAATTTTTTTACTTACTGGCCAATGAGGGCCAAACTGTTGGACTCTGGAGGAGAGAGTCACGAGTTTTTCTTAGTTTTTCTTTTTTTAGCCTTCTGTAAGTATCCTCTCTCTATTCTTTAGTATAGTTTTAGTACAGTATTCTTCAATATAATATAGTAACATAAAATAATAAATTAGCCTTCTAAGAACATGGAGTCAGATTCACCATTCCTCCCCTTGATGGGGGTCCCAGATAATACTTTCTAAAACAGATCCATAACATCACCGAAGAACTTCATTATTAAACAATCCTGAGCAGCCACTACAGGTGTTTGACACAATCCAAGCAAAAGACCATTCCCTGTATTTATTTAAGAAGGACATTTCCAAGAGATTAGTGCACATTTTGTGTTTTCTGGAAGCTTGAATCCCCAGAAACCACAGCTGAGCCAGCCTAGCTCCCTCTCAGCAATGAAGAAATTCTGAACATTTCTAAGTGCTGAAGAAGCAGATTTAAACATGCACCAGCTCATTATCAGCCTGCTAATAAATATCAGCTCCCAAAAAAGCTCCTCTGTGTATCAGCAACTCAGGCATTTTACAAGCTAATACACACATTTAAGTAATTAGCATCAAAGCAAGCTCTCTGAAGTTTCAGTAAATTCCTGCAGAAAAATAATTTATAATGCTATAATTAGGCAATCAGAAGCAATGGACCACAAAAGGACGGAAAGCAATAAAATGCATTAGAGCTGAGCAGCAGGAGGGACAAAGAGCAGGACACAATTTACTCACTGCAGCAATGGAAGGCTTCTTCCCATCCCCAGCTGGAGGGTGAGTTACATCTGCACCAAGGAATATGACAGGCTGCTGGAATACTGGGGGTCTGGCAAAGAAAAGGGAAATTTGTCAAAGCAGCAAGATTTATGCTTAATAAAGCACATTAAAACTCAAATAAACAGCACTCTGTACTCCTGCAGGGAATTCATCAACAACTGGCACTTGATCAGAGTTGGTCACTTGTTCTGTGGCAGGAATTAAAAATCCTGATTAAGGTTCTCATGCTAAATACTTAGGCAGATTTTTAAAGCACAGCTAATTGTTGCTCTTAATTAAAAATTAGTTTTAAAATATATCTGGTTTTTTCTAACTTGAAGAATTGCAGTTTTTATCAAATGAACCAAAGAAAGGAGTAAAAGTTGATCCCTTAGTAACAAATGGCATCTGAGAAAATTAAATAACTGTGCACATATGCAGATGCTGTGAACAAATATATTCTTCCTAATAAAAAACAGTCTTGGTAAGGAAGTCCAAAAATACTAGGTATCAAAGTTGTTACTTGCAAAGTAGATATATTTTTTTTTAATTGAGCTTGAAAGTTTTAAACAAATCTTTAGGTTAAGATATTAAACCACTGCCCCAAGAGAGGAACACCAAAGCACTACAACACAGGTTTTAAACTTCAACTCTATTCCTTAATGAAACAATTTCAAACAGGAAATCTTGGACCACCATAATTTCTTTGTGGGGGAATGATTTAATGGTTATGGAGATTAATTTATCTGTTTGCAGACCTTCTTTAAAAGAAATGGGAAGGTAATGTTGATGATTAGGCTTTTTTTGGTTTTTTTCTGGAATTGTTTTTTTTTTCTCTCAGGAAATTTTCTTCACATTTTTTTGCCTAAGAGATGATGAATGGACTGTACTTAAGAGACAGAAAAAAATAGCTGGGTGTCTTGGAATTCTGTTAATTTTTTGTTGTTGTTTGGGTTTTGTTATTGCTGCTATTGTGGCTTTTTTGTCTGTATATATATATATCTATCTATATATTTTAGTAAAAAACTGTTATTCCTTTACCCCCATCTTTGCCTGAAAGCCCCCAGAGTTACAATAATCTGGAGGGAGAGGGTCATCTTTTCCACTCCAGGAAGATTCCCACCTCCCTTGGCAGACACCTGTCTCCTAACCCAGCAGTTTTTGGTGCCCAGTGTTGGGCTCCAGGGCATTGAGAGGAAATGATGAAAAAGGAATAACAGTTTCTGGGTAACCTAATTTTGTGTGAACACAGAAACCTCCTTAGGCACCATGTGGTCTAACTTAGCCTGGTTTGGCTGCCACATGGTTGTGGATACATTTTTCCCTTTTGCAGCTCCTTATTTAAACATGGATCCTATGACTAAAGCTACTGTGGCTGTTACCCAGAGTTTGCACAACAGGTCAATAAGGTGAGCAATTCCTGAATTTTAAACTTCCCCTGGCATGTGGACACATGGCTGTACAACTCTCACAGGCTAAGTTCATGTCTGTGGGGTTACATTAATAATGGTGCCCATTGTGAGGAAGCAATACAGCGGGGAGTTTTCCCCAGTTCTTCACCCATTTCTTTGGATGTACCCCAGCACCTTCCAAAGGGTCCAAATTTATTTCTAGATGCTGATATCATACAATGGCTGCTGTTGCTGATAGGCCTAATCTATTTAGAGTATTCCTCTCCTGTCTTCATAACCCAACTTTTGCAGGACTACTTATTAGAAGCCAAAAGAGTTTGTCTGAAGAGTCACTGAAGCTGCAGTGCTGTGGCTGCAGATGAAGGCTCCCAGTTATCTCAGCATGTCTCACATTCTCTGCAATACAAAAGCCTCTTCCCCTTTGAAAGATGAACTTACCTTCCCTGTGGCAGTAGAATGTTATTCACACCTCCTAATTTGACATTTATTTTTAAGCAGAGGTTGGACAGAGTTTGTGGTGTTGTTCTTTGGACGTTTTTCATCTGCACACACTGAGTGGCCATTCCCAGCACCGTGTCCCCGACGCGCTTCACCTCCGCTGCACAATGAGAAAAACAAAATACAAGATTTGCAAATTGCAAATCAAACCATGGAGGAGACTTGAATTTAACTACAATTAACTACACCTGGAGTTTTAGTGAAGTGGTGCTCAAGCTTAAAGGAACACAATGAAACCCACCCAGCCTCCAGAACCTTCCCCAGTTCTCTCTGCTCCACCTAACCAAGTCCTAAATGCAGTAACTAAAGGCACTGCTGCCTTATATTAACTTATATTATATTACATTTTAAATTAATTCTTATTTTACAATTGTAGCATCATATGATCAGCTTTGGCTAATGATGTGGGCAATGTGGATAATATTAGGATATTAAGCACTTGTTGCATTATTAAACACTGGAATAGTAACACAAATCTAGCAGTGCTGAGCAATATTCAACCAAGCAGTTTATCAGTTCTTCACTGCAAGTTCATCACTTGCACAGGAAAGTGGCCAGCTCAGCAGACAATGGTCCATAAAAACTCAAAGAAACTCATTAAGTACTGTACAATTTCAGTGGTTAAATCAAATCCTATTGTTAACAAAATTGAGACTTTCAGAGACCCACACACTCTTACACTCAGGGAAGAAATTTAGGCTCCAAGATTGGCTCAGAGAAGATGAGCCCTCCTCTTTGGCAACAGGAGAGGGAAAGAGCAGGGTGGGAAGAAAAGACAAGACTGTGGGTATGGGAAGTGCAGGGTATGGAAGAGCGTAGGGTGAAAATAAGGAGAGATGATTAGAGGGGGCAGAAATAACTATAATTAAAGATAATGACAAAGAAAGAAGATCAGAGTGCTACCACATCCTCTCAGTGGTTAAGTAGAGGAAAAGAATTCCCTTTTAATGCCAAACAGGAATAGTAAAAATGTCATTTTGCACCAAATTTCTATTGTACAAATTAGAGACGAGCAATTTCCTTTGCAAGCTGAATTCAAGGGGGAAAAAAGTACTATTTCCTTAAGGTTCCTTGCTTAATCTCTTTTCATCTTGTAGCAGATTAATATTAAAGTTGGAAAATTATTTTGTGCTATATTAAAATGGTGAGGGATGGCATAAAACAAATCTGCAGCTGCTTGGTTGATCTGATCCACCAGAGAAGAGTGCACACAGCTATGGGAGAAAAACAGTGGCTGCTGCTCCAGCTGGGCAGGGTAAGTGAAAAAGGAGGGAGGCAGGACAGGAAAAAAGCAGTCCTGCCTATAGGAAGATCTGGAAAATGCATTGTTTATGTAAAACATATTAAAACCCATGTGTGTATGCCATGTAAAATGCACCAATTGTCACTGTTTCAAAAATAACTTTTAGTTTGCTGAATTTTCATTTTCTATGCACCTGTATCCTTGCCACCCGAGTTAAAAAACTGAAATTAAAAGAAAAATAGACTGAAATCTCCTTCACTCAACATTTTTTTCCAAAGGGAGATTGTTTGAGTAAACAAATATGTTCTAAAAGGTAAAAGAGTTCTTGAAGTCATTACTTCTTCAGTCACTTGGAATTTTCAGCACACAAGTTTTATTAAGCATATTATAATCCACTGCCTATCAATGCCAATCTCACCAAACCCTGTGCTGGCTTTCTCAAATACAACCATCAGCGAGAATGGGAAAAAACAAATTTAAAAGCATAGAGAAGACACTGAAAATACTTAGGTCTTAATATAAAACATCACACAGCACAAGAAAAATAGAAAAATTAATTTACAGCCCATTCCCTAACTGGAATTTATAGAGTTAAACCAGCATTAAACCTCTCTCCTTTGGACAGCTCACAAAAAACACACAAAGCTGTGACTGAAATGCACCATCTCCACTCACTGACCATAGACTGGTGTTTTTCCTGGCAGAATGACCACGACCAGCTGCAGCCCAGTGTAAGTGTTCTTGAGGTGTCTGAACATGGGCTCCACGCTGTCGGCTCCCTGCGCGTATTTACAGAAGCAGGGCTGCCCCTGGATTGGCATCCCAGCATCCCTGGAAATCTTCCTCAGCTGCTCTGTGAAGGACCTGGGCAAGGCACACAAATACATTAAATTATCAGACAGTTAAAACCCATCTTGGTTTTTGATTTTATTTTTGATGGAACAATCCTGTTAAACTTGCAGAGTTGTGCTGTTCAAAAATCTGGGAATTTAACCCCATGTGCATCATTAACTGGCAATGCCTGTGTGGTCACTGAAGGCAAGACAGGAAATATACTGTATAAATAACATCATTGATGAAAAAAACTTATTACCTTATTTCTATGAGAAATACAGGATAAAATACTTTTTAATAATGACAATTTGGCATAGCCTGCTCTAACATAATTCCATGTTACCACCAGAGAAAGGGCTGGAGTTATTCCTTTTTTTTCCTCATGATGAAAACAATCAACAGAAATTACCAGCAATTGCTCAGTGAATTGCTTTAGCATCCATAATAATGCACAATTTCATAGATACCAGAGAAAATGTGTAAAATCCTGGAGGTGAAGGCAAATTTTCTCCTAGGATGGTGGAAAAAATCACCCTTTGATGGAACTGGTCAGATATGGAGATAAATTTCTTCAGAGGCTTCCACCTGAGAGCCTTGTTAGCTCACTGATAAAAGCCCTTTATTTATTAACCTCCCCACAGTTGTCTAAAACATTGCTCATCCCCACCACAGGGTGCCAGGGTATCTGGCTGAGAGGGTGTGAAGATTCAGCTTCTTCCAAACCTGTTGTTAACTTGCATGAATCATAAGAGCCTGTGAGCTCCAGCCCTGCAGCTCCTTGCAGAAAATGGAGATTTCCTCTGGAAAAACAAGCACTCACTACAGCAAAGTCAGTGGCAGAACACGTCCCCATCCCTGGGAGAGTGCAAGGCCAGGCTGGGTGAGGCTTGGAGCAACCTGGTCTAGGGGAAGGTGTCCCTGCCCTTGGGAGAGGGGCTGGAACAAGATGATCTTTAGGGTCCCTTCCAACCCAAACCTTTCTGGGATTTCAACATTCAAGTCTGAAACAAGTCAGGGTTGAGTCCATCTGGAAGTACAGTGCCTACTGTAGGAAGGAAAGGTTCTCTCTCTGTTCCCAAGAGGTAAAGCAGGATGATTTTGAAGACTTTTAGAGCATTTGAAGGTGTTTCCTCTGTTGAATCAGCAGCATTTGAGTTCCAGCTTGATCAACACGATGTAACAAGAGACCACAGGATGGAACAGGAAGCAGACATTTTCCTGGCTTGAAGCAATGTCTTTTCGTGGTAAATACAAACTCATTCTAAGCCATCCAAATAATTTTATTTTGGCTCATTATGTCCAGGACTTCTGTCTATTTCTCAAAACTGAGTAACTTTGCTTACACAGCATTTCCACTAGAAGCAACATCATGGAAAAGAAAGTTCTCTGGCAGCCCAGTTCCTGACATGTGCCTGGAGAGAACAAGTCCCTCCCTTCCTCACACAATGGACAGTAAAAGATTCCCACTGTTTGCTCATCACTTGTTAGAGAAAAATTCCCAAGCTGTTCAGCAAACCATGTGAAGGAACAGTGCCCTGGCAATGCCACTGGTGTGAGCAATCCCTGCCTTGCCTTCACCTCCCAGAGAGCAGCTGAGTCACTGCCAGGGCTGCTGCACTTGTCCATGCATGAAGGGAAAGCAGCTGCACGTGGAAGGAGGGATCAGACATGGATCTGGGCCTGCACACCCTCCCTGAGCCAATGCAGATGTCACTGTAACAACAGTCTTTGAACAATCCTGTCCCATCCTGAGATAAAGAAACCAAATCTGGAAGTTTCATTCAAACACCTAAAGCCAATAGAACAACCAATCCTACTCATCTGGCAAATACAGCAACTTGCACATTCCAGAAACTCTGAAGAGGAAAAGGTTTTGGACAAGAAATTTCCTTTTAAAGAAATTCTACATTAATAACTCTACTCCATATAACAAGGAAAGGAACCTAAGAGAACACACATGTTAGCTGTCACTCTTGAGAAACACTCAGTGATAAACACCCATCATTACATCATTTCTGTTATCTTAAACCCTGTGCTAAGGATTCACAAAAGCAGAAATGGCTTTTGTTAACTCTGATTTGGAAAATTTCCCGATGCTGGCATTGAAATCAGAATGGCATCACTCAAAACACTAAGACACAGAAAATGTATTGCTGTGTGTTTAAGAATTTAAGCAAAAATATGTTCTTAATAAAAGTGAAATCATGACATTTGCATCCTTAATAAATGATAAAATCACCACTTTACACAACACACTTACTTAAGATGAACTTCAGTGCACTGGCGCTGGGGAGCAAAGCAGGCAATTGCCCAAACCTTGATTTCAATTCCAGTGTGAAATTGTTTATTCCTCATGTCCCAGACACCTTGCACTGGTGTAGCAATTGCTTTATTCTGCAAGTGGAAGGTAAAAATTAAACATTAATGCAAAACTTGATTGATGCTAAACAAAAATGAGCTTTGCTTCTACTTCCCTCCATGTGGAGGTGATTTATACTCTCAGGTCAATCTCTCCCCTGTACAAACATCCATCCATCTTATAATAATCATTTTATTACTGTAGCACACAGCTTCTTAGCCAGGTGAAAACTAAAACTCACATCGTTCATTTTTATTGCTGATCATTGCCTTTGCATTTATCAGCAGCAAATAGAAATTATATATGGGAAGTAGGATTCATGTTTGGTATGGAAAGTTAAAAGAATCTGCATTTCTACAGTGACTTTACAACTGCTCAGTGAACTTTCCAAGGGAAAGTTAATTTAAGTATTATGAATATTTTACACATCACCAAGTAGAGGCAAATAGTGGTTCAATGTCACTCACACAACTCCAGAAAAAATGTGAACAAGCTGAGAAAGGTGATCAGTTATTCAACATTTTTATTTCTCCCACCAAGCAGATATTACTGGGATGGATTATCTAGAGGACAAGGGATGTAATAAAGCAGCTAAAGTAATTCTGGTGATGTTAATTACCTTAATAAATACTGATAGATGCTTTGGACAAGTTACCATGATGCCTTCCTTCTCACCTAGCAACAGCAACTAAAGCTTCTGGGCATTTTTCAGGACACACATGTGAATCTGATCATGGATTTTGCAAAGAGTTGTGTGTGCTGAAGGCAGTGCCTCTCCCAGTATGACTTTTCAACATTCATCTGCCAGTAAGTTCCCCCAGTTCTGCTGGTGCCAGAATAGCTCATAAAAGCAGTGCCCTCAGCAGGGTCAGGCCTGGGGTACCTTAACCTGCCAGGGAAGGGAGGTTTGAGCTCATTTGCCTGAGTCACCTGAAGAATTTTAGGCAGGGAACTCAAGATCCTCTCCCATTATGGGTTTGGAGGCTCTGCTGTGCACAGAAACAGAATTTTATTCAGCTGGCAATGCATGATCTGAAGAGATTCATCAAAAGCCTCCACAAATTAAATTATCCCAGCTATTAAAGCTTTCATCTTGCAAAAAATCCCAGTATATAACTGATGGACAATCCTGTTTCTCAAGCTTTTTTAAAAAAGATATCACAGGAGAAAGATTCTGTCAGAAAGGTCATCTGAAAAGCCATTGTAAAATAAAAACCTGTGAGTAAATATTCCAAAAAGGAAGAGAGAGCTCTGGGGAAAGACTGATAGAGATGATACCTCAAGACAGCTGCCCTAAACACAGTTGCTCCACCCAGAATATTCAAAACCAGCCAGAAGTTCAGCAGTATTTCAGCATACTTTCAAATATACACAATGACAATTGAAATAATCTTTGTTCTCCATACACATTGATTTGAACCACTATTTGCAGGCTGCCTCTTACAACACACAATGGAAGTCTGTGCTGTAAAACCTGATTAAAGTAATTCTATATTTTCTTATCCTAAATTTGAGGATAAGATCAACATAAGGCTATTTAAAGACACTTACATATATTCAACTCATAATACCTGTTTAGAGCTTTGATATGGGAAACTTCAGCCCTACTAAACTTTGTTTTTTGCTTTCTAATTAAATATAATTTGCACAGTGGTTTTAAGTGACTTGTGTCACAGCAGCAGAGTGTTTGAGGCAAAGAAGGCATTTTTAACCCAGTTTTACTTTCCAAAATAAAACAGCAATCAGAAGATATGCAAATCAGCCAATACATTTAAGGACTTTGAGAACCTAAATTCAAATTCACACCCATGCCTGCTGTCTGACTGCACACAACACAATTAATTTAAAATAACCACATTACAGAGGCCAGCACAGACTGTTGGACATACCCTGCCTCCATAGAGGATGGAGGGAGGCTGAAGGACCCTGCCAGTCACATCTGTCATTTCATCCTTGACCATGATCCCAAACTCCCGCACGTAAGGGTCCGTGTTGAAACTGGCGCTCCGCATCTGAAATGATCAAAATGTACAAAACCAAGCTCATCCATAACCTGTGTGCAGGGCACAAACACATCAGCACCTGCTAAAGGTGAGCAAAATTAAACCCATTCCCAGCCCTGCCTCGTGTCTGGCACAGCACTCACCAATTTGCTGATCTCTTCCTGCCTGTCCGGGGCTGATCTGGCAGTGGCTCGGATCATAGTGGAAGTTTGATTGTCAGTGAGTTTCTTGATGCATCTTTGTCCTGCCACTATGTTGCACACCTGAAATTTCCCCACAGAAAGAAAATTAAACACAGCTCAATTCTTTTTTTGGCTCATGGCTTTTCTTCCACTGATGCACCACTGAATTTCTCAACATTTGGCTGCTCAAAAGACAGCTTGACAATATTTGAACCCTTTTTCCCTCTGACCCCCTTCCCCCAGCCCCAAAATACAGAATTCTCTATGAGTTTACTTGCCTCCAGAGGAAGGTATGTGTGTTTCTGCTCCTGTCCAACTTGTAAACATGGAAGGTGAGGGTAGCGTAAAACTAATTTATGCCTGTCCTTAAAATATTGAGCTACAGTGCATTCAACTGTTTGTCCATTCTCCTGCTGAAGTGGGAATCTGTTGGAATGCAAACATGGAAAGCAGCTATTACTTCATGTAAAATGCTTCCCCACAGCTCCTCAATAATTTTTTGGCACAAGTTACACTTATTGAAGGAGGATGAAACCAAGCCCAAACAATTAAAAACCAGATTCAGATAGTGATCAGTTATCTTCTTGTAAAAAGCTGTTATCAGTTTTGTTCTTTATATTGCTTCCTTATAAATAGGAATGACTGTCTCCATATTCAAGTTATCTGCAAATCTCTGGTTGGTAGTTAAACTTTGTTTCCAGAGGAAAAAGAGATTGCAAATAAGCAACATCAGGAGGCTGATCCCAACTGGCACCACTTTTCTAAATTTCCAGTTGTGGGAAACATCATGCTACAAACAGGACACCCTGTCCTTCCAATTTTAAAGAAACACATAAATGACAGAAAAAACCCCACCCAACCAAAAAATCTCCCAGATCTAAAACAGAGCAAATGGTTTGTTAAATCAAATGCTATGATACTCATTATAGTATAAAAATAGAAAAAAAAAGAACAACAAAATTGGGAAAATACTTTGAGGTATATTTAAGGGTATTAACCAAAGAAAGCATCATTTTTCAAGGCAACTTTTCCCACCTCAGTAAGGCAGGCAAGGTATTTTTCAAGCATGAGACCAAACATATGCTTAAAAAGCAGGAAAATACTACCTGAGACCAAACATATGCCTAAAAAGCAGAAAAATACTACCTGAGACCAAACATTAGCTCAAAAAGCAGAAATATATTTTACGTTTGGTGACTTGCTGGTCGTCTGGTGACATTGCACACTCTGTACTTCCTTTTCATTTGTCCACAGTGTGTTATCTCCACCTTCAGACCTAAAAATTGGAAAGAACAAATCACTGTTTCTACTGTTTCTACAAAATCAAGATGTCAGCCCGAAACTGCTACAGGAGACCAGTTAAACAGTGTAATAAATCCATTCTATTTAGCCCCAAAGGGCAGAGCCCAGAGAGAACTCAAAAAGCAATTTACAGTCTTAAAATTCAAAACTCCTGAGCTTCAGCCAAAGTTCAACACCGAATTTCAGAGACAAGATGAAATCCCAAAGACCCCAGAGGACACAGATGATGCTGAGCACATTCTGCAAATTCCAGAGCTGGACCTCTGAGGAAGCCCGGGATGGGGAAAGGACAAAAGGGCACAAAAGCTCCTTGAAACAAAACCCCTTATTTACACTTTCTGTCTAAACAGATGGGGTCTGTAAGACCTCCAACTCCTGCAATGAACTGGGGGTGTGGGTGGAGGGGAATCCCCAAACAGCCTCTCAGGAGCTCATGGGAATGAGGCCACAGTGAAGCACTTTGGTGCCTGATTATCCTTTCAAAACACAACCACTGCAAACTCAAGATTTATTTGTACTTTCCTTGCTAACTTCCAGTTGGGCAAAGCTAATTTTTGTTGATGTTTTTTTGGAAATATGGAAACAGGATGGGTTTATTCCTTTTAAAATTGCTTGCTTTCTGCCAAGAGTATCAGGAAGGAAGGATCTCCATTTTGCAGAGGAAGCCTTCAGTGAACAAAACCAGTAAGATTTCTTCCTCCTGTTCTCTTTGATTCAGTCACTACACACTAGAATAACTTGTTATTTGCTTCCAGAAAAGTATATGCAGGACAGATGCTTAAGTATGCAAAAACACACTGCTAAATTATTAGTAAAATCTGAAATATGAAAAACCTGATATCAGTAATTGGGAAAATTTAAGATTGGGTAATTAAAAAAAACATTAAATCCCAATCCTTTGTAAACATTTAGAAATCATCAGATCAGGAACTGGAATATTTTTGTCATGAATCTGGGATTGGTACTACTGATATGTTCCAAAAGCAAAAAATATTAATTTTTTGTCTCCCATTCTGGCAAGTGCTGTAGAAAATATTTAGAACACATAGTGGTAACATATCAGACAGAATAAAGCAGCTGTTTATAATTTCCCCATTACCTTTTATTTCTTTGGTAAACTTTACCCTTTGGGAATCTGTCAGAGGTTTTTGTTGTTCTTCAATACTTTTGAAGTCCAGAACTTCACAGACAAACTCAATAACTGGCTGTGCTTTGTAAAATGCAGTTGCAGACACTGCAGACAAAAACATTATTGATGAGTTACAACAATACCAAGGAAATTCTTAGGAAATTAAAAAAATTGAACTAAAATTTTGCCTTTCCATCAAGGAGCAAGAAGAAACAAGAAAATACTTCCCAGTACCTACCATCAATATTTAGCATCATTTTCCATAATGAAGGTCTGACTGACTGATGGAAGCCAAACCAAACTTCTCTGCCACCACCCAAAGGATTTGAGCACCCTTCTGATGCTGTAAAGAAAGATCTCCCCACAGGAGTATACCTGCAAGACAACAAATAAATTCACATCAGAAAACTAAAGTAAAAATTGCAATAAATCCATAACTAATGCAAATTCCTTTTCACAAAAGCACAGAAATGACAGTGTTTAAAATTACCGAAAATCTGAGATTCCTGGCCAGACTCAGGTCACATCTCTCAAAACTCAGCTTGTTACAGCAAGAAATTGGCTACTACTCAGGTTTAAATTTAATATATCTACTAATTCCAACAAAAAAGCATCAATAACTTTTTATTTGTATTCTTTTAAAACTTCAGCTGTGCCTCCATAAGAAAAGAATTCAAAGTCTCTGCTATTAAAACAACAAAGTAACAATCTCTCCCCATACTCTGAATTATAGACATTATGTGAAGTGATCTAACAAATATTTCTGATCTATCTTTCATCTTGATAATTAAGTACTGCAAACTTAATAACAACAAATCATATCCAGAGCCCATGTGCTCCTCTGAACAAAAGCGTCTGACATTCTGGGCTGCTTTCTGTGCTGTAAAACCTGATTGAAGTAATTTTATTTTTTTTTATCCTAAATTTGAGGATAAAGTCAACATAAGGCTATTTAAAGACACTCATATTTAACTCATATTACCTGTTTAGAACTTTGATATGGGCAAGTTCAGCCCTACTAAACTTTGCTCTTTGCTTTCTAATTAAATATAATTTGCACAGTGATTTTAAGTGACTTGTGCACAGCAGCAGAATTAAGCCCAGTATCTCTTGGGTGAGACTGAAAATGCTGTAGGTCCCACTTGAAAAACAAACAAATCATTTCCAAGTTTTTCTTTCCTATCAAAATAGCCACACAGGGTGACATTAATGTCCCCCTAGCACTGCAACTTTTATACAAAATTGGAAATAACCATCCAAGGACACACAGGAACTGAGTAAGAAGTTGTTTTAAATCCACCCTTCCACATCCACTGTGGCCTTCACATTCTCTGATAAAATCCCTTTGCCCAGAATTTTTCTCCTGGGAAGCTGAGAAGCCTCAGAGCAAAGGAAAACAATTCTTATCTCATTTGCTTCTCCTGTGTTTTGCTCATGTGGAGAATGTGTTTGGAGATTGTTTACCCACAGGTGATTGTTTCAATGGATTCTGGTGTGAGCTGTTTTGACTCTTTGGCCAACTGGGGCCAAGCTGTGTTGAGACTCTGGAGTGAGTCACGAGTTTCCATTATTATCTTTCAGCATTTAGTAAGTATCCTTTCTCTATTCTTTAGTATAGTCTAATTTAGTATTCTTTAATATAATATAGTATTATAAAATAATAAATTAGCTTTCTGAGAACATGGAGCCAGATTCATCATTCCTGCCTTCGGCAGGGCATTTCCCAAAAAATACAATAATCTACCAACCTCCAAGCACTTCCCACCTGGGGAGAGCCTCCTTCTCCAAGGCTAGAAAAGGAGAAGGAGATGGCAGAGCCCCCCTGACCTGAGACACACACCCATGGGCCAGTCTGACACCTCTGGGGAAAGGCTCCCATGTCCAGGCTGGAGGTGACCAGGGAAGCACCAATGGCCTCTTGCTGAGCCTGCCATTGCCACACAGCCACAACTGCCACACAGACTGCCCAAAGAGCCTCCAAAATAAAGTACTGGAATGCTCTTCCCAGGGAGGTGGTAGAATCACCATCTCTGGATGTGTTTAAAAACAAACTGGACATGGCACTTGGCGCTACAGTCTAGCTGAGGTGTTAGGGCATAGGCTGGACTCGATGATCTTAGAGATCTCTTCCAACCTCATTATTCTGTGATTCTGTCAAACACCCAAGTCACACCTACATCACCTCCAGGGCTTCCCCTCACCTCATGGAAGGCAAGTGCCTCATGACCACATCCAGGGCCTGGATGGTCTCGAAGGGGACGCTCGGCAGCCGGCCCGAGAGCGCATCGTGCAAAGCCTGCAGGCTCACACAGGACATCCACTTGATGGCCACCTTAAATATCCTGTCCTTTCCTTCTCCTGGCAGAGTGACCTCCAGCTCCACCTGCAACAATGCCAAACAACAAACCAAGATGATTCTTTCCATTGGAAGGGGGGAAATCAGAAGGCACAATGGATTCCTGTGAACAAGCCACAAAGCAGGGGAGCAGACAAAAAGCGAGGATGAAGCAACACCATGGATTAGGTACAGCCCCTTTTTACAGCTCCATCTGCCCCAAGGGGTATTTCAGAAGCCTGGAGGGCCTCCCAGCTGGCATTTATCTCCTCTGTGAGGCAACACTGCAACTTGGAGCTGCTCATATCAACGGGGAGGTCTCAGTGAAGATCCCACAACCTGATTTCAGATCCCTAACACGCCCCAGCGCGTCGCTCTCGTGTCAGCTCCTGCACGCCTAAAATAAAGCATGGGGTGTCACCACCACCATAAAGCATGGTGGTGCTCACCTCACCTCACCAGAGTGCTCTCCTCACCAGAGTGCTTTACATACTGTTGCTGCAGACACAGCTCAAACAAGTGAAGAAAAGAGCTTTAAAATGGAAAGAAAACAAATTATCAATCACCCAAAGACAGAAAACCCACCAAGCCAAAACTGTTACTTTTTAAGTAAGAAAACAAAGAATAAACTACAAGCCCCAGTCCCAGTGATGGTATCAGGTAAGAAACAGGGGCACTTCTTTGCTATGGTATGCCCTACTTTGAATTTTTTGTCTAAAAAGCAGTGGCAAACTACATTGTGGTAAATGACTTCAGCCAATTACTTGTAATTATTTCTAATGCTGATTTCTCCTCTTTCTTAAAACAAAGGAAGTCTGAGCACCAAGGTTGTTAAGCTGACTAAAATTAGGGCTTGTCTGAAAGGATCAGGAGGTCTGGGAGCGACTACAAGAAATAACAAGATCAGAGTATCCTTTGTGCTGGATACAAACAAAAACATTGCATTTTCCCTGCTAGGGAGCTTGTAATTTAAATATAAAAGGCATTCACTTGAGAGGCAAGGTGTAATTAGCAAAAATAACAGGTGGCTAACAGCAAACTAATATCTGTTAGCATTTGGTCTCTTGCAACAATTTTCTTCTTTGGTCAAAAATAGGAAGGAAATATAAAACACTTATTTGATATATAAAATACTTATTTTTTATATACAATATACTTTTTATATATAAAATACTTATTAATATATAAAAAACTTGTATATAAAATAAGAAGTCTTCCCATGTGCTCCTATAAATGAGTTGACCATCTATAGCAGGCACACAAAATTAATATTATAGCTGAATCTCTCCTCCAGCACAAACATCATTCCCCAGGGAGACTGGAGCAGAGGAAGGAGCTGCACAGCTGTGGGAGGGCAATGGGAACTGAGTCTAATCTGGGGTCACTGCTGTGAGTCTGGCCCAGGTCAGCCCTGCTGAAAGCTGTGCAAAGAAACTTTGCTGTGGTCTTCAGCTCACACAGGCTGGAAGCTTTCCATGAGGTCTTTTTTCCACCACACCATCAAAAAGTTCTCACCTTGCCTCTCATTTACAGCAGAGGGAAGATGTGTGTCTCACCTGACCTGCATTTTCCTTTAAGCCTCTCCTCCAAATCAAGTTTCATCATTCTTGCTTGAGCAACCTGGTGCAGTGGAAGGTGTCCCAGCCCATGGCAGGGCTTGGAGCAGGGTGGCCTTAAAGGTCCCTTCCCACCCCAACCACTCTATACTTATTCCCAATACTGCTAATACACAACTCATCTGATTATTGAATGCTTTGGTGCCTTTAATCTAAAAAAAAAATATTTAATTTTACTTTTTTTCCCTCTCTTGGTATCAATTTACAAACTCCTTCACCATGATGGAATGGGAGATGAAGAGCAATCTGTGCTGCAGCACCTTGTCCCTGGTGGAAATAAAATTGAGGGATTGAAGAATTTCTATTCCAGGTGCCCAGCTGCAAATACCAGTAAAAGTTAGCAGAGCTGTGACTGCTGAACTTGGCCCAAAACAGTTTCTGCTGCTGGGTCTAACTCCAAGTGAGTTGAATTAGGAGTCACTGCTAAAATAAGTAAGGTTTAAATAAAACTTTCCTGTGTTTTTTTTTTTTAAATTAAATATTTCACCCTATTAAAAAATCATGAAAATATATTTTAAAAAATCCTTAATCCACATCCAAAAGTTCACATATACTTTTAGGCACTGCTAATCAGAATTTTTCCTCTCTCAGCAATATTTTATTTATCCCACTCTGTACTTTTGAGGACAAATGAACACACTCCTGTTTGGCAAAGTAAGCAAAATATGAAAAATTAGGACAAAGTAGTTTTAGATGGGAATTTTACTATGTCCTTTATTATTAGGGATACATTCTAAAGCAAAATACAAGATTTGTTTTCTTCTCTATCCCCAAATAAATGTCAGGATGCTACCAGGTCAACCCACTGCTAAATTGCAACAGAGTTGAAAATTTTGCAGCTAAGGGAGCTAAAATGAAAGGCATTTCACTGTCAGAATGTGAAAAATCATTAAGCCTGTATAAAAATCTCAAAGCTATTCTTAAAAAGAATAGGTCTTGAAGATGATGTGGTCTGAATGACTCACACTAATCAGAATTTTCACTGTTAAAAGAAAATTTACACCTGACCATGTGTTTTGGAGGAATTCTTAGTATTTCTTCTTCTCCATGAAATAAATGCAACATCACATGATTATTTATCATGCTCTGAGCATACAATGTACCTTTTCTCCATTAATCCAAGAGCTTTTCCTTCCCAGGGATTCAGAGGAAAACAGATTAACAACAAGCTATGGGTGTAGGCAAGAGCTGTTTCTGTCATGTGCAGAGTCTTTAGCAATACTTCAGAAAGACAAATTCAGAGAGGCAAATTTGTGGTCACAGACAGAATTAACACTTTCCTTCTGGAAAAGGGAATAGCAGCAGGATTTCTGTACCAAACTGCTGCTCTGGTCATTCCTAATTACTGTTTTTCTAATAAAAGACTAATGAAGATGTAGGTTAAGATACATCAGTTGCTCTTGAACCTTGCTAGGTGAGCAAAATTCCAAGTTCAAGTAAAATTAAATTCCAGCTTTTAACTGTAGAAGGATATTTTAGGGAAATACAGAAGTAAAGCAGAAATTGAATACAAGGCTGCTGTTAGAGGTGACCTGGGTTTGCTGTGTAGAACCTACAGGGAAAGGGGAGACTTTTAATATCTTCCTACCTTGACAGTGTCCTAAACACTTCTTTCTTCTCAATATGTACAAGTAAAAACTATGAAAATATCATGTTAATATTTACATATTCCATATTTGTTCTAAAAGGTCTAAAAAAATTAATAAATTAAAGAGTGAAAATTAGGTACACTAAGGCAGGAATGAAAACCGATTCGATAACCATGATAGCCAAGCAGAAAAGTATAAAGAAGAACAAGTTATAAAAGAAGCAGAGCTGCCAGCAAGTACCAAAAAACCAAGCCCAGAACAGCCACTACAGCAAGAGATGAGGACAGAGTGCATTAATTAAATTAAAAGAGCAACAGGAGGAGAAAAACCTTGGCAATTTGGTGTCAGCCCTCTGTTTAACATTAGCTTCTCCACTACCAGTGCATAGTGCAAGTCAATTAAGACCTTCCACACAGACTAATCACTGTATGTTCATTAATCTTTTCAATATGATCCTAAATGCAATCAGATGTGCAGTAAACTTGCTATATTTGCTATGTACAGAACAGTCAAAAAAAAAACACCCACCAAAGAAAGCTAATCTAATTATGCTGGAGGAAAGTCCTAATACCTACAAGCTTTATAGTGGTTTAAATCATGCTTAAACCAATTTAGCACCATGTAAAAATTTCCTTCATTAAGCTAAATTTCCCCACATCTCATTTAAAACAGCTCAAGATTTATCTCTGTTAGCTCTTTCCTCCAGGGTAATGTTAATACATGTGGAGCAGAACAAGTGACAAAGCCCTTTCACCACGGGAAACAGGGGGAAAATGGGAGTTTATTGAAAGTGAGCCACAAATGAAACCACCTGAAACTCTCTCATGATAAACTCCACTACAAACACCTCCCCCAGTGACCCCCCCACTCCAAATGATGACTGCTCTGGCAAGACTGGGAAAGGATGAGATGATTTTTTGGGTGAGATGCTCCTTCTGTGCCTGTGCTGAGCAGACAGGACTGTTCCTGATGCTTTGGATTTTAAAGCCCACACACACTGACATACACATGGTGAAACTGAAATCTGGGACAGTGTGGCAGCAGGAAATGCTCCTAATGCCCCAATTCCTTTGTGTCCTTGCAAACAGTGTAACCTACAGCTGGGAAAGGCTGACTTGAAAGGCTTTGTTAACTCTGTCCCATCCAAAATGGTTATCAGAGCAAGGAGGGCCAACTTGCATCCCATGAAGTCTCATTAGATCTGAGGATTAATTTGAACCCTGTTAATCATGTATAAATAAACCATTTCCCATTTAACTTTACTTATTAAATGAGGAACTTCATAGTTGTTATAAGGTAAACTGTAATTCACCCATAATTTGTGAAGTAAAATTTAAAGGCAACTCTGCACACATCCAGTGTTGTTCAAACCCCTAAGAGACTCTCATCAAGTATCCTTCCACCTTTGCAAATACTTTGCAGTCCTGTGTGTCAAACCTGTAGGAACTGTAATGTTGTATGTGAAAGCAAGGAAAAAACCACTAAGTCTTTTAGTGATTCCTTTATAGTTTCCCAGATACTCCTTTATCAGCTGATGAAAAGTAATTGTCACTGAAATAGAGTCCGACCTTTACTGCATGGCATTCATTTAAATGAATTGGGAGGAAATAAAAATTACACATATGAGATTAGGAGCTTGATTCAGGCAGAACTATTAACTACAAGCACTGCACAGGCACTGAACATGAGACAGCAAACAACAGCCTGAACTATTCTATAGCTGCTGAATTTCAGAGGGCCATTTCTCTGTATTGATCTCCCCCCTTATGTTTTATTTTTGTCTAAAGCTGGAGACAGAACAGTCCTCCCTGTAAATGTGCACCCCGGCAGAAGGGAACTACTGCAGTACCAAAGAGAATGACTGTGCCCTCCCTCAGGGACTCACCTGAATGAAAACAAGGCACAGAAAATTCAATCTGCTATGAGATCACAGATGCACAGGCTCAATTATTTACTAGGGCTTGTGTGTTTGCATGTTGCAACAGAGTCCCTTCCACTCCAGCAGTCAATGGGCACAGGAGCAGCCACAGCCAGAGCCCAGAGAGGTCACTTCCCCACCAGGAGCTGGCAAACACAACCCCAGCCCTCTCCAGCTGCCCCAGAGCAAAGATTGCAGGTCTTAACCTGTGCAGTGTAAATTAATTTGGCTGTCAGTCATCAAGGATTATGGAGGAGAAGTTCCAATACAGGCAACGGAGAGATGGAGGAGCTTCTTTCAGCTACTGATAGTGAGAATAAGCTTAGAGGGGGCCTTGATGAGATTAGTGAGGTGACACAACAGCTTCTTGCTGCCCAGAGCAGGATTTTCCTCCTCTCTCCCACAACACTCAGCTGTGCCGTCCCTTTTTCCTCAGTGCCACTCTGGAGACTGTCTGTGTCTGGGGCAGCTGATCCAGGTCCCTAAAGGAGCAGAAATCACACCAGAGGGGAGAGAGAGGGAGGAATGAAGGGATATAGAACAGGGAGTGACCACTGGGATAGCAGCAAGCTCACACTTGTGTCCTGGCAAAGCAGAGTGGCAACAACAGAGACAGCTATTGCAGAAACAAACAGAAAATCAGTTTCTATTAGTTATTAAAAATATTCTGAAAACACCACATTGCAATCTCTAGAATTTTTTTCTATTTAAAACTTACTTTATCTCTCCCAATGGGAAGTGGCATTGCTGTATAAAGGTTTTTTCTTCCATCAAACACTGGTTTGCGATCCCCAAAAATCTGGGTTTTAAAGTGCTGAACCATATGCTCCACTATTTCTCTGAAAATGCAAAAAGATTAAGTTAATCCAACTTTTTACTTTGAATATTAAGAGACAGACAAGTTCTATATTTACCAACAGAGGCATTAGGTAAATGAAAGGGTTGTCCACTGCTGCCTATTAAAGGCAAGATTTGACTGATCTGAACTGAATGCAACTTTTTCACAGACTAAACTGTTTTCTTAAAATTGCTATTTTTAGGGGGTTTTTTTAGATTTAAACTTTCCTTCCTCTTTTGTGTGAAGTGAAAGCTCATGCTCTCTTAAGCTCAAAACAAGAAGTGCCTGATAGATCTGGGGCTTCAGCTCCCCTGTCCTACAGCCCTTTCTGCAGAGGACCCTGGACCAAAAGCCCAGCAAAGGCTGAGAAGCTTTCAAAAATATCATTATCCCAAAAAATATCATTATCCCAGCTTAGAGCCCCAAAGTCAGGACAGCAGTTTATGCCAACAATGATAGTGAAATGTTTTGCAGCTCCCTGAGAAAAAGAATTTTTAATACATTTTTTTCATACACACAACAAAACTGGGTATGTGCCTTCAGTAGAGCTGTGAATATCAACAGTACACATTCATTTAAAAGTAGCTGGAATTAGATTCCATTTTTGTATGAACAGGGAAACCACTCACACAGCTCCTGTCAAACCACAGTGTTTACACACTGGTCATCCAAAGCAGCTCAGCAGTCAGTGAGAGGTCAGCTGGAATAATAACATTTTTTGAAGCTGGAATAATAACATTTTTGGATGCCAAAGGTCTTTTGGCCCCAGAGAGACATACCTCAGTGCACCTGTACTACCTAAAATCCATCAGCTGGCTGCAATCTTAACACACAATCAGGGCCAAAAGGGCATTGAGAGGTTAAAGGGGCACAGAAAGGAAACCACTGCTCCCCCAGCACTGCTGACAAGCACCAGCTCACAGAGGCTGCTCAGGCACCCTGACTTGGCAAGGGAATTAACCCAGCACTCAGGTAGGGATTACAGAGCTGCAAAACCTGAGACAAAACTGAACTCACTCAAGGAAAGAACTGAGATTGTTTTAATTGGCAATTTCTTTGCTGTGTCCCAAGGTTTATCTTAAAATAAGATGAGGCCACTGAAACTATTTCAAAGCATGAATCAAACCTGACCCAGTAATATCTGCCTCAGAGTGTGACTGAATAAGTACATAACTGGGAGGAAGAAGGTATTTTTCAACCTTAAGATTGAGCATGGAAACCCCACTCTCCTCCTGAGCAAGTTCTTCCACTTGTTAACTGCTTTATATAAAAAAAATGAACACTTCCACTTGATTTATGTTTTCAAGCTTCAAACCACATCGACAATTAGCAATGGTGCTTCTCAGCTGTGGGTGGAGAGATTTTTAAGAAAAATAAGTTATTTTCTCCATGCAGAGTTAAGAGAAGAGTTATTTACCACTTCATTAACTTCAGCCCTTTGGGACAACTGCTCTACCAAGGTCATGTAAGCTCACCAAGAACCCTGGGCTGGCAACTGCAGGCAGATCTCACCTTGCAGAAATCCTCAAAAATTAAATTGAGCGCACCCAGAGTGCAGAATTAAACTCACATTGCCCACTCTGCCTGCCCAACCACCCAAACTGATCTGCCTCATGTACAGAGTTTGTAGCCAGACTGTATTATTCAGGAGCACATTGTCCCAGCTGTGTTTTCCAGTCCTGCTCCAGCTCATGTCTCAGTGTGGAACTTGCATCTACAGTGGATACACCCTGCAATGGGGTCTGCAGGGTCATAGCACAACTGCAGTAAAACTGAAGAACAAAGCTGACACACATGAGGGAGTAGAGCAAAAAATAAAACCTCCCTCTCTCCTTTGTAGAGGCTATATCACATAAAGCAATGATAAAAACTACTTACTATATACATGTGAATTATAGAATCAAAATACCAGAAACCTGTAATGCAGCTGTAAAAAATCATCATTCAGAATTGGATTACATGTGCATCCTGCATAATCCTCTCTCTCTCTATATATATATTATATATATATATTTGAATATATATATATATTAATATATATATAGGATATATGTATTTGAATATATATATATATGAATATATTTGCACACACAGAAATTCATGTATAGCATGTATAGACACAGGTCACAGCTCACAAAAACCTAGGTGCAGGTGAGTATAGGAACATATACAGTAAGTACTCAAAAGAAACAAAACACACTTCAGCATGTGAATCCAAATTGTATTTTTACCACACTGCCCTGAGAAACATCCACCACAGCACTGCTGAATGCATCTGTGGCATCTCTGCTTACTGCAAAAGGCATTTCACCTGTGTAGGTCTGTACCTGCTCCTGTCACCACAGAACAGGAGTGACTAACTGGCCAAGCAGAGCAGGTCATCAGCAAGCACTGGAGGAAGAACTTGCTACTGAACAGAATCTGCCCTTGCAGTGAGAAAAAACGGCTTGAGGTTTTGTAGCAAGGGAGGACTGTAAGGGAGGTGCTCACATACACTTGAGCTGTGCAGCATTTGGCCCCCAGAGAGCTGCAGAGGAAATCTGGATCAGCAGCAGCAGCTGGCACAGCTGGAGTGGTGGCAGGGACAGGTCAGGAAAGCAAAATTCTCACAGCTCCCCTTATGAAAAAAGTGACTGCTCCAAGTGTTTTGCAGTGCTCCAGTGCACCTCAGTGAAATCAGCAGTTGCCTTGGGGAAGAAGAGAGTTCAGCTTCATGCACTTAACAACGGTGTTTGCTTTTGAAATTAACCTCAGCTCTTGACTAGCTGAAAAATTAAACTAATAATAGATCACCACAGGAAGTAAAAAAAAAAAAAAACAGGGCAGCAAAGCGCAGTGATGCTGATTTGTGAGAACACTATCATTACCAACTCCTCAGTTTAACAATGGGAATGCCCTCAGGTTTATTAACTCACAGCAGGAAAACCGTGGCTTTCAGGTGGCTTTTTTGACTCCACACTGTTTATTCTAGTGACAGCTGGTTCCACCCATGTCACCTTTTAACAAGGAAAGGCTTTGCTCTTGAGTATACAAACAGGCCACTGCAATCCTCCAGAGTCAAGGTGTAGTTATGATGATGACACTTGTGGTTTGCAGCTGGTGCCAAGTCTCATTCTCAAGTTTCACTCCTGGCAAGGCTGCTCCTTTTTCAAGTCAATGAAGTTGCACACTCCAACAGGGCACAGGTGCCGAAGGCAAGACCTGGCTGCTGTTTCCCTGGACAGCTGAGCCCTGTTTTCACCTTGCTCTCTCCTTCAGGAGCACAGCTTTCCCTTATATAGAATCTACTGATGAAGGAGAATTTCTTACCTGCTTTAGTAACTCCATAATCCTCTCCCACAAACAAATGGGTTTTGTCACCTCTTGTGAGCAGGGAAAGGTGGGAAAACAAGCTGGAATCACCAGCTCCATCCTGAAGGACTTCAGCCAATTACACCCCAATATTTAACCTTATTTAGGTAATAAGAAATCATTTTTATCAAGCTGGTTTATACTGACCCAGCTTAAATAGAGCTAATACAGCTTATCCATCTGCCACCAGTGGCTTCAATCAGCAGCATCTTAAGATTCTGACAAAATCAATCCCAGTAAAGATTTGGAAGAAAAAAAAAAGTATTTACATGTCTTATTAATTGAAGTGATCAGTGCAATCACTGATTAAAGCCAGACATCGTTCCAGACACCAGGAAGGGCACCTGGCTCCAGCTTTTTCAAAGAAAAACAAGACTGCAAATAAACTGAGGAAAAGCAAAGCACAGTGTTACCTGTTAACTCTTCTAGGACATTTTTCTGGCTTTATATCCAATTCATAATGGTAGATATCTATTTTAGGAATGTCCATTTCAAAGAAGTTGGCCTGCAGTTTGATTGTTCTCCCAGAAGTGCCAAAATCTGGTCGAGGAGGAGGTTTAAAGGCATATCCCTGTATTGGTGGTGGCAACGGGGGAGGAGGTGTGAGCACTGCAAAAGAGAGAAAGCACAACTTAGCCATCAGCTGTCTCACATTGACATTTCATCAAATTTACAGGCTATTGGACCAGGGAAGCCCAGCATATTAAACAACTTAAAAAAAGAAAATAAAAGCCCAAACCCCGTTTTCAGGAGACCATGAATTCTGTTTTCTCTTTCTTTCTCATGTTGGTTCACAATTTGTTGAATTTCCTAGCCCCAAATACTGAAAAAAATTTAAAATCAGTTGCATTTTCCTATACAAGTCATCTGGGTGGAATTTCACAGAGCAAGCAGGAAAGCAAGAACCAAGCTCTTCCTTTCATTTTAAAACAAATCCACCCACATTTATTTGAGCAAACACCTATAAAATGGAATTTCCATCACTTTCCTCTGTGCTGCAGCTCTCTGCAAAGTCCTGTATAAGAACTGAACTATATCCTACTGCTTCTTTCACACAGAAAACAGAGCAAATACTCTACTGCTGCTGTGCTCAATTCCTGAGCTCAAACATCAGCTGTTGCTCAGATAACATGAAGCAGAAGCACAGAGGCAGTTTGCTGTTGTTTCAATCCAGGAAAATCCATTAAAAATCCACAGAGAAGTGTGCAAGGTACCAACTTGAGCACTCAAAATTTCTGCAGCCGCAGTGCTCAGGTGTTCTGTGCTCTGGAGCAACAACAACTTGCAGCAAAATCTCCACACCTGAAGCAAGCCAGGAGGTTTCTCATTACTTATGTAAGAATCCAGGTGTGGTTTCTTAAGATTATCAAATTCAGTTCTCTGCTAGCACCAGAAACAATTCACATCCCTTCATTAACAAATCTGTCACCACTTTTCCACCCTTTCTCTAATGCTCAGAAAACATCCTTCCATTTTTATTTATTCATGGCAGGTTATATTTGGTGGCCTTCATATTGAATACTCCTGACTGTACTTCTAGATTTAAACCAAATACACATTTAAGACTAAATTTTAGGCTATGCTCCTTCTGTTAGTCCATACTCAAAAATCAGGCTTCATCATTCTCATCCTTCCAGTAATTTTTCCTGGGGAAGACTAAGTGATAACCACACTGTGCTTCCACCTCTCAACTGGAAAAGGCAGATTAATGAGCTCTAAACTGCTTTTGCCTGCTGTACCATTGCCTTGTAAAGGCCTCCAGTGACCACTCAGGGCAGGTGCACCCATTTCAGGTGTTTATGATCATCTCCCAATTCCCCATGAACTCCCAGCTACATTGTCTTTAATAAATCAACTTTTCTAATCCATATCTATTAACCTGCTGCTTGCTGAATGATGCTCAGATTCTCCTTTTCCTGACAATGCCTCCTATACCTCTGATGAAATGTCACATACTTATCCCTAACATTTATGCAATGTTTGCTAATGAACATTTCCTAATGAACATTTCATTTCAATGCTAATGAAATAATTAAACCATTCCCAACATCAGTAGCATCAATGCCCCACTTTACCCCTCAACACTTCCCATAGCCAGTTTCCCACTCATGAGTGTCTCCCTTTTTTTACCAGCCTCCTAACAGTCAGCACCAATTTTCCCAAGCACCAAATACTTAATCAGATTTGACAATGGGAAAATGATAGAGGGGTTTGTTGTTATTTTTTAAAAATCTTGTTTCTGATCTTATTAATTTTTGAAAATCTTGTTTCTGGTCTCCCAAACATATTCTATGGTATCCACCCTTCTAATTCAGGCTACTGAAACCCAGTTTCCCTTATTTCCCCTCCCTTTTATAAATATTACCATTAAACACTGTGGTTCTCCAACACAAACACAATCAACACATTAAAGTCACTTCTTGCTGAAAATCTGCATTTCCATAACCTAAAACTTCATGTTTCAGTACTTCAGTTTTGCCTTCAATGGCAATATAGCAATTTTTATTTGAGTATTATTATTCATCCACATTGCTCTTGCAGGGTCCACAGCTGCCCGGAGGAATGGAGCCAAATATCACCTTAGTTCTTATCTCTAAGCCAACCCTAGATATCACCTTAGCTCTTATCTGTAAGGGAGCCTTGCCAGGAGCAGCCCCTCTGCATCTGCCCTTACCCACCTCCATCCCTCAAGGCAGGACAAAACACAGCTCATGATTCTTCTCAACCTTTGGCTCTTTATTTTTCCTAAATTCCTACACATCCTGATTTCTAAGACATCAATTTTCATTTTTTCCCGACACTTCCAGGCCCTCTGGTGATTTCACATTTTTCTGATGGTGATTAACTCACTCAGGTGGCCCTGCAGTCACCATTTCCCCTGTTTGGTGTGACAAATTCCCACTGGATGTGACATTGATGGAAGGAATCCTCTGCTGAGGACAGGACACCTAACAGAGTTATTGACAGCACTGCCACTCCAGTGGAGTGGCAGAAGTAGCAGAAAAAATACAAAAATACTCCTACAAATATTTGTACTTGCAATACACCAAAGGTTTCTGTGATCCACCTCCAAATCTGATCAGGAGGATGTGCACAAAGCAGCCACCTCTCCTCCTCCAGAATCCAGTTTGCCATCACTTCCACCCCCTCGCCCAAATTTTAAAATAATCTGTCTCCCACATGCATTTTCAGTCACTCTGCTGCTGAATCCTTTACAGATCACCACTGCACACATTTTTATTTTCATATTTCTGTAACAGAATTATTCCATTTGAAAATTATGTCCTAGTCATCAACTTTATTCTGTGATTTTTGTGTGTTTCCATGATTCTCATAACACCACCCATTATAAAATATTTTAATTTTCTATCCAGGCTCCTGTATTTTAACAGTTCCATTTCTTGTAATCCACACTCTGCATTCCACATTGCCTTCCACTATTACCTGGCCAACTGTTATCAATACATTGATTTCCCTTCTCTTTCCCAATGATTTTTATGCCTTCTAACATTTCTGTATCTACTGTCACATCCTAATTCCACTGCTCTTCCTTTTCTGTGCCATATTTTGTACATCATGACTTTTATAATTTTCAAAATAATAAAAAAATTACACTTAGATATTGGAAGTACAAAGAGAAGCATAGTGGAAGGGGACACACATCCCCACAAGCTATTTATGCCAAATTAAGAAATTCTGTAATTAAGCAATAAATCCTCCCTCTGCTTTAAAATGGGATTGTTTAATGCTTCACAGGGGCATTACAAAGCCATATCTGTAAATGTTCAGGGATCAGCATGAACACATGTTGCTCAATTCCTCCACTGGAGCTTCAGTGACAAACAGTGAATAAAAGTGAGGGTTCAGCCCCATTTTTGAGACTAAGATGAAACACTGAGAGAAGCACAGATTCCTGGGGAAAGATGTGAAGGCATTTTTATAACCTGCATGACTTACAGAGATAAAAAAGCACCAAGCTGCCCAGAGAGCAGGACCACTGCCACCCTCTATTTCCATCCTGAACAGTTTTTTCAATTATTTGGGTTTTACGATCCAATTAAAGGAGAAAAAAAAAATAAGGTGGGGAGAGGGGTGAAGCTATTTCTGGCTCAACTCCCAAGGCAAAACTTATTTAGGGCAGGGTGTTGCTTCAAGGAGATAAGTGCTGTTTATTAAACAGCAGCAGGGACCCGATAAGAGCTCAGCCTACATCTGAAACAGACACGGATGTGTGAGGGATGGGAACTGAGCTCCAGGGGCCAAACACCAAATATTGCACCCACCCAGCTGCACTCACTCCTTGCACTACTGCCTCAAATTGAGAAAGCAAAATCAAACTATCTGGCGTGGAAGTTATTGCAGCAAGCAGCTGTGAAGGGTAGAATCACAAAATGCTGGATTTGGTGCTGGCAGAACAGAGAAATAAAGCAGGAGGCACAATTGCTGCATTCAGTGATCCAGCTGCCCCATCTCCCTGTTCAAACACCCCTGCAGAACTCCCACCACTCGCTTTTACATGTGACAGAAGCTGCACCAATACAGGAATATTCTCCTTAGTGCCCAGGTTCCTTAGGAAGCTTTTTCAGTGGTGCTACAGAGGACAGCACTGGACATCTGAGCTGGAAGTGATGCCCTGCCCAGGGAAACCTGCCAAAATTCATGCAGAGACACCTTCATGAACACAGATACTGCTTCTGGAGACAGTTTTCAAAGCATTGGAAAATCCACATGTATTCCTGGATTTCAGTTTTAAAAATCTGTCAAGGAAAGAAGGGACTAGAAAAAAGATGGAAGACTAATAAACTGGAGCATCCATGGAGTAAGAATTGGATGGATGGATTTTATCATCTCATTTGCCAGATGATAAAATGAATAATAAGAGCATTTCAACCTTGATATGATGATTGAGACCATCAAGAGCCACATTTTCAAGGTGTGAATTAAGGTGAGCTGGGTGTGGAATAATGAGGTGCCCACATGCTGTCTTTAGGCTTACTTTTATCAAGAAAGAAATCAGACTTCCTATTATAATTTATCCCATTTACATAAACAAAATGTTCATAGCTATCAATCTTAAAAGCAGCAATTTCCACCAAAAAAAAAATCTGGAAAAGACAGATATCAGAAAAATAACAGTCTTGTGGCAGTTTTATGAAATAAAATTAGCAATCAAGCAAAATTACTCTGTCAAAAGACAGGGGGGGAAGGTGGCAGTAGAGGAAACCTGGATAATCATAGAAATGCTGTGCTAGTAAAAATAATTTTTGCAAATTGAAAACTATTGTGAACACAAGGCTAGCTGCTCTTACTGCTGCACATTACTGAGGATCAAAATCAGAGACAAAATGACTCAGGGAGTGAGCAGGCCAAGACACTCCCAGTCTATAAAAGGTGTGAATGAGCCACACACTCTGACAAGCTTTCACTCTAAAATCCACACAATTATGCAGTGATGGTTTTCCAGCACCATGTGCTCCATGAACCATTTCCCAGACTTGGACCATTCATTTCTTTTGTCTTTCACCATTTTTTAAAGCTTAACTGCTGGCCTGCTCAGCATGCTGGAAGTGCTGCCAGTCAGCATGAAAGTTGCACATTGGAGATTTTTTAGCAAAGAATTATGCAATTTTAATGTGCAGGCAGAGGCCTAATGAGTTTCTAAATAAGAAGGGGCCAAACAAGTTGCATGGAAGGGCTTGTTGACACAGGAAATCATCTGAGCATAATTACCCCAGTGCAATTATATCAATAAGTTTCCTTGTGCGGCAAGTCCTAACTCATATTTAATAACCAGGTGATGTTTTCACAACTCTCAGTAGGTTTTAGCATTGGGCTCATGCAATCTACATTTGCTAAGGGAAGACTCTCTAAAACCATTTTTCTAAAATCTCCAAATGAAACCAAGGTGAAAGAAGCTTTATTTGAAAGCATCACTTTGGGATAAGGTTTCCAATATCAGATAACGGGGCTGCTCTTCCAGATCACCACTGAAGGTGTTTCAGGAACAACCACTGAGCACATTCACTGCTGCCTCCAGGTCAGTGTCTGATGCCATCACACAGACACAGAGAGGATGCTCTTTGGGCAAAAAAAGGGATTTAATAACTTGTCCTCAACTACTGAGCAGCTATTTTGCCTCCAGAACTGCAAGAAATAAATCAAATGACAAATGTGTTTGTTCATCATGAGCAGGTTAAAAAGAACCAAGGCTGGCAAAGGAACACCCTCCAGCAGCTGCTGCAGAGGAGCAGAGGATCATGAACACAGAGCAGCACAGGTGGGAAGAGGCCAGGCTGACTTGTCAAGTTTTGAATATCTTAAAGAACAGAGTTTCCACAACACCTCTACAATCCGTTCCACACCCATGGTAAAACAAACTTGCCTTCTACTCAGCTGGAGCTTCCTGTGCTCCAGCTTCTGCCCTGCTCTGGTGCACCTGCCACAGGACTGGCTCCATCTGCTCCAAAGGTTCCTGAGATCACCCCTTCCCCTCCTCTTCCTAAGGCCGAGCCCACTGATTCCCTGCACCCCTCCTGGTGTGCCACATGCTCCTTCCCCCAGTGCCCAAGGGCCACTGTCCCCTCCTGGAAGTGCTCTTTGAAGTGAGAGAAAGGGAGACTTGGAAAGGGGACACCCCACACCAGGGGAAACAGGATTTCCACAAATAGTTATTCAACTGCCAGTAACAGAAGGAATTCAGAAAGAATGTGGAAAACACCCAGTACGGATCTGTGACAGGATCTGTGCAGAGTTTTATGTATTTTAGTCACACATAAATAGAGCAAGAAAAAAAAATACAGGGAGTTCAGCCTTTTCTTTTTGGGACCCAACTAAAGAAAAACTTGGGGCTCTCTACAAGTTTCCTGACTGTCTGGGCTTTATAAAGAAGTTTAACTTCTGGCTTTCTGCTAAGAACCGTTAGGGAACGATAGGAGAGAGGCTGGCAGTGTTTTCTGTGAGATAAGGGAAACCCAAAGCTGCAGCTCACAGTCCCTTGATATTTTAGGGCCAGAGGAATCTATATGGGACCTGTAAGTCTGTCTGCTGCTCATTAAGGATGTTTTAGAGCCTGGAAACCAGAAGCTATAACATTCTTCATTAGATAATGCACAACAAAAATGTTACAGAGGTACCTATTAATCTGCAAGAACTCAACAAGCCACAAAGGGAGCAGAGGAATGATGTAATCAGATTTTCAGTTGTCATTTTTGTCAAAACCCCACTCAAAAGGTTCTTCTGGTCTCTCAGTGAGCAGCTACCACACTTTCTAAGCACAGCACATTGCATGTGTCAAAGTGGGCTACAAGCAAGAGGGTTGGCTTAATATTGATGAGCAGAAATGAAGGAGCTCACATTTGGTGATATTTTAAGGTCCTTGCATGACCATTGAGATGTTTGATACTACTCTGCCAGATTGCTTCCAGTTTCTTAGTGCTGTAGTATGAAATTAAAGACCTTAACAAAAGTGAAAGTATTGGATAAACAGCACTGCCCTCATAACTGTAATCTCATTATGTTTAACAGATTACTCCAGACATCATTTTATTGAATAATGGGCACTTCCTGTGAAAGAATTCATGCAAGATTGACTTCCAACTCAACCCTTTTACCTCCTGAAAAATGTCCCTGCCCATGGCAGGCAGGTTGGACAGGATGATCTGCAGAGGGGCAGCCCAACCCATTCTGTGATGATTTTGTCTGGAATAAGTAACCAGTTACAGATCTGCAGCTCCCTTGGTTACCCTGATGCCTTTGTGACCCCTGTGGGACACAGACAGGACCTTTTCAGAGTGCCAGAAGTGATGTGATCACTGAGAGCAGAATCACCCCAGACACCAGAGGTGTGAGCTGCAGTCACACATCAAAGGGAGAAGCCAGACTTCAATCCAGCCTGCTTTAAAGTCAGGACAACATTTCAAAGAGGAATATGCAATAACAAAAGAACTGAAGAGGAGGGGATCAAGGAGGCAGCAGAAAGAAGAATGGAAGAGATCAAGGCTCCAGCAGAAAGTTCTTTCCAGCCTACAAGCTGCTTCTGGACAATGTCAACCAGCAAAAGGCACCAAGTGTTAGTACTCTGCTTTCCTCCCACATTCTCCTTGCAGCCTTGACCTTCCAAGTCAGCCTCCAAATTTCTAACTGTCAACAAGCTGCTTCTCAGCACCTGCAAGTGGGGTGAGCAGTGGCAGAGCACCCCCAGAGCACCCAAAGTGCAGAACTTCCACCCTCACTGCTCACAAACCAGGTGCCTCAACCCATCCCTGCATGTGGAATTTGACCAAGTCCTACCAGAACCCTCCTTAAGGGCCAGAGAAATGCTTTTAATTACAAGCTGCAGCTTGAATTAAGCCATCCAAAAGAGAGCCTCAGCCAAACAATGGAGAGATGCTTATGGCTTACCCACAAGTCAGCAGCCCAGTTTGAAGTTAAATGTGAATTCAAAGTACAAAATAACTCCATCTTCAGACAAGCTTCTACTCAATGAAGGGGGAAATGGAGAACATTCTTAGTGCTTTTTATCACATTTGACCATCATGATTCATTCCCTTTTCCATGCCTTAGAAAATGCTGAACTAACTCCAGATGTCTTTCCTAACAATTTGAAATACAGAATATAATGGTATTCTCTGCATTCATAAAAAGCAATGCCTCCATTCAATACAACCTCTGTTCTTTGCCATTTCAAAAGACCCAAAGTGAATAAACACATATTTTATGAGGGAACAAAAAACCCCAACCCACCTACCAGCACCTATTGCTCCCTTCAGGCTGCTTCTCCTCCAGAGAAGGTAAGACCAGAAGTTCCATATTCATCACCCCACATCATGCTTCCCTTACCCCTTGTTTGCATTTAGGATAGGAAAGAAATGTGGCTCCCCCTCCTCCTGTACTAGCAGACACTTGGAACTGCACAGGTGTGTAGGGAACAGCCCAACCCACCCTGCACTGGGTTACTTGGTTTGGTTTTGGGTCACTATGAGGCTGGTAAAGCATGACTTCTTCATCCATCAGGATTGAGCCTCCCAAAAAACTTCACACACAGCCTCAAATTTCCATCACTGCTTGGTGTGAACATGAGACAGACAGACAGCAATTCTCTCCAGTCCCCAGGAGCCACAGTGAATCCAGTGCTGCAGGTGCAGAGCTGAGCTCAGCAGGGACACCCAGCCCCGTCTTTAGGCACTTGCACACCTGCACACCCAGCTGCCACCACACAGCACCTCCAGAGCTGCACAGCTCACCCTGTGAGAGAGTGTAAAAGAGGATTTTTGTCCTGCTCAGACACAGTAAGAACTGCTCTCTGCACTACAGCCCATGAGGGGATGCTGGAGAGATCAAATCCCCCAAAGCAGAGTCAGAGCTCTCAGCAGTGCTGCTCCCCCACCATCACCCCCATCCTCTCCTCCTGCATTTCCAGAGCCACCAGTGCCCACAGCTCCACTGAATTTATGAGTTTCATGGCTCAGGCTCTGTTCCATGGCCACTGGCATGGTTTTCCATGAGCTGGGCCTCACCAGCTGGGAGCTGGTGCCACAGAGGCCCCAGATCCACGTTCCCTGTGGGATCTGCATTGTGCACAACTTAATGAAACACAGAAGTGATTTGTGCTCAGCTAACTAAAGAAAGAAGTTAGGATGGTTCTGCTTTGAGCTGTACCTTTGCAAGCACATTTCATACCCACACAGGCTTTCGCTGGCAGTGGTTTTGTGCAAAATGTAAAAATAAAAATTAGGTTTTCTTCATTCCTTAACAGTTTTTAATATACAAAACTCAACTGCAGAGCTGTAATTCAGAAGTAGTCGTGTCTTCCTTGGGAAAAAAAACAATCTTTTCCCATACCCACACTGGATTAATCTACAAACACATGAACACTCTCGTGGTTTAGGTTCAGAATAGAAAATTCCCAGCTAAGAACCAAGGTTATGCTTTATTTTATCATTTCAGACAGTGGGAGCAGCTGTAGCAGCATCTTCAACATGCAGCAGTATCTCCTGTGGTTTCCAGAGATAGGGCTGTGGTTTCCAGCATCACTGCAAAGAGGGCAAAATGCAGGTTCCTAATCATGGAATAACTGAGCTATTACAGAGTGTGGGCTGGCAGCACAAGTCCCCTATCAGAATTTGTTTTTTCCATTACACCTCAGGGTTTTTTCCTCCACCTGCTTCTTGTAAGCAACTGATGTTCTCATATTACCTGATACAAACTAAAACTCAGCTGTGAAACATTAAAAAAGCCACATAAAAGTTTGATACAGAGAGGCCTCCCTGAAATTTGGCATTAATGGGAATTTGCAAGTCAAACAATTAGGAAAAAACCACCACTAGTGTGTTCTTATCACATATGGAGACCCAGACAACAAAGCTTCATTTCCCTGCCTTGGCAGGAAGTTTCCTCCTCCTGAAAGGAGCTCTGACTTTTAAACAACACACCCTTATGCAAATATTCTGAATCCTATGAGTTATTGCTAAAAATTCCCTCATTAAACACTGAAGCTCTTCCCAAAATGAAATGCACTGGTTCACTGAGAAATTAATTCCTCTGCATTGTCATTTCTACATGAACCTGGATTTCTGCTCTGTTTTATTTTTTGTTTTGCTTATGGTTTGGAGGGTTGGTGGTTTTCAGGGTTTTCTATTTAAACCCATGTCTCTCAGTAGAGAGAGTTCTATTTCACAACAGAAATATTCAGCAGAGCTGAAGTTGACAACATAATTTGAGAAAGTTTCTGTTTCACTGGCAGTAAAAAACCACAAATAAGAGAAACCCCCTGCTCTCCCAAAGCCTTGTGCCCCATGAGGATTTCTGATCTGATGGAGGAGGAGGATGGGGCAAGAGTGCAAAACCAACAGAGAAATTAATAAAAAAAGCCCACAAAAACCAGCAGAAAGGGAGCATTCAGTGCAAACCACAAGCTGTATGAAAGGACAGAGAAAAGTTCATTATCAAAGTCAAGAACACAGCAACATTTAGACAGGAACTCACCCTCTCTATGAACAGATGCCTGGCCCTTAATAGCAAACACTTGCTAAACAAGTTTCAGAAGGTATATAATGAGGCCCCAGTAATAATTGTGTTTTAAAGTTTTATTCATCTACATGACAGGTTTAACTTCAAACAATTTTTTGATTGATCTGGCTAAGCCAGTGAAACCCCCACTCTTGGGAATTCTCCTAAAATTGGCTTATTTAAAATAAATCTAAATTAGCACCTCCACACACACTTCCTACTACTAAATTAAAATTTCATTATTTTCTCACATTAATAAGCTCTTGTGTAAATTTAATGAGTTAACTAGGAACATAAAAAAGCATTGCTGAGACAAAAAGTTGCCATTTTCTGACATGAGCAGCTCAAACAGAGCCACCCATGGTGTCCAACACTGCCAAGGCACAAAAGAATTTCTTTTTTCCTAGACTATATACAAAATCATAAATATCACTTGATACACTTGATAAGTTTCAGAAGTTTCAAGCTTCCCAAAATAACAAGCTGAGATTTGTTTATTTCTCAAAAAAAAGAAAATTTCAGTTTTGCTCTCCATCTGCTTGTGTCACACCCAACACAGGCTGGAAGTGACACAAGGAGACAATAAATTCATGTACTGTTTAAACACACAGTCTTCAGAACTCACACATATTTTATTAAGAATATTCTCCACCTTCTGATCATAAAGCAGCTTGTACAAGGGAATTCAATCAGGTTGTGCCAGGAGAGCTTTTGGGAAAAACTGTAGGGCTCAAAACTGCAGATGTAGAGCCCATAAATTGAGTTATTCTGCATCTCTGAGAAGTTAAATATTGTAATGCTGGTCCCAAAGAGAGAGACCTGCATGACTCCAGACTTACTAATGTTGGGACCTGCTCCCCAACATTTTCACTACAGAGGACAATAAACTCCCACACAAGACAGAACACAAGTGAAAAAATAGAACAGGACAAACAAATTACAAATTACAACAAATCACTCTCACCACACCCGTGATTAAAAAAATAAATAAATCCCTTTCACAACCCAAACAGTAACAAAATTTGGTAGCACTGTGGACAGCTCAATGAGTACCCAATTCAAAAGAAAAACCTCAAAGCAAGCCTTGGACTGACTGGATTATTCCAGGACCCACAGTATTTTCTCATCTAAATCAGTGGGTTGCTTCCACCTTGGCTGGGTCCACTTTTGTGAAGTCATACAGTAAAAAAAAATAAAGAAATAAAACCAAACAAAACTTTCCTTCCTAGAAAGCCTGGACACCAGGTGCCACGTGGCTTCACAGCTGCAGCACAGCTACAAAGCAGGGCATTTAGGAGAGGCAATTTTGCTTAGTATGAAATGCAAAGACAGAGTACAGAAACAAATGAAATAATGCTCACACAAAAACTTGTTATTTGTAAGCACCAAATATTGTTCTGAAAAGAGAACAATAAAAGTAAAACAATTAAAATAGAGAGGTTAAAATGAATTGCACTGATCTGTGGTGCTCACTAAACAGACTAAAAGACAGCACTGATTAAAACACTCCTGAGTATATAAAAATACAGGCAGCACCTCAGTCTCCAGGAATTAAAAACCCTCCACTTCCTGGGCAGTACTAGAAAGTCTCTTCAAAGCACAACTTCTTAGAAATGGCTACACCACAGGGACTCACAAATTACAGCTCTGGTGTAAAACATGACAGGCACTACACAAATTCAGTTTACCTGGGGTGGATACTATCCAGCTCTGTCTTTTCCCAATTTCTGCAGTATAAAATGTGCAACGAAATTTTTAAGTTCAAATTTGTGTATTACAATACATGGGGGAAAAAAAAACCCAACCAAAAATCCCTTTGCACTGAACTCAAAGGGCTGTGCTTCCCCAGTCGATAGGATAAGAGACATTTTACATTCTAGTGGGCTCTTTGTGAGTACATCAGAGAGGAAGCAAGATCCTAAAACAAATTAATTGGACAATGCATGGAACAGATCCCTACCCACAGCCACTACAGTCAAAACTACGTAATATTTTCCACCAGCTTTTTTTTTTTTTCCCCTCTAGTTCATAACTTACCAAAAATAAGATACTGGAGGCTGACTTTTCTTCATTTAGAGATTTAGGTATCATTTCTGGTAGGCTGAATATTAGAAACATCATCACTAAAAACAGGACCAGGTACTTTGCATAAATATCAAGTAAGGGAAGCAAAACACCCAAATTCTGACAAGTTTGTGAAGCTGCTGTCAGGACAGGCCAACATGAGCAGGACTTTCAGCAGGCATGTAAAGTTCCTAATTAGTTAAAACTATCTGGGTTTGCAAAGCCAATTTAGCAGAAGTTTACTGTGCTCATTGGCTGATTGCTGTGATTTCTGGAAGGCCAGAAGTGTTTAGAAGGGCTGGTTTCTGAAATGGAAAAATCTCTCCTTCCTATACAGTTGTAAGGGGTACAAGAACACCAGATGATCATCTAAGGGATTTTTTCTTATTGAATTAAAGCATTTACATCCCTTTTCCACCCTTCTGTGAAAGAGAGGCAGACTGGTGGGGATAGCAGTGAAGGAAGGGCTGCAAACTGTGAAAAAAGAACTTTCCTGGAAGTCAGGAAGGTTTGGTGTTCTCTGCACTGCTTCTGTACATTCCAATGCACCACTAAATATGTACCAGCACACAACAATCCTGCAAAACTGGAAAACTTCAAGATGAAGTAAAAATAAGTGCACAAAATGCCATGCAACTGCAAAGTCAGCAGGAGAATCACTGCAGAAAAAGATGTTTCACTTTTCAATAGCAAATAGAATAGTTCAGTTCAGAGAGGAAAGGAGAAAGTTTGGCGTCACATCTGACACCACCAATTATCTTTCCATCAAACCACCTCATCTTTAAGCCACCTGAAGACAACACAGTTATCTGAGGCAACATAATGATATAGAATTTTTCTTTCCTTAGGAAAATATATTGGTCATGACAGCAACACATTTGAAAAAGTCATGCTGTGTTTTCCAGGCTGTAACTTTGTCAAATGCAATTTCAATTTTAGCAAAAATGAAGAGAGCTGAGGCTGCATACAAAGTTTTCATTCTTTCCTCTTTGTGTGGCAGCTTACCAGGAATTGCAGCATTAATTTATGGTCTAAAATTAAGCCAAAGAAACTGGATGACTCTGTGATAGCAGCAGCAGCAGGGTAAGACAGGTCCACATCCACCCCCAAGAGAACAGAAAATGATTTTTTTTAAGAAAAGAAAAACACACCTTTAACAGGCTGTACAGGGGAAACATCCACTGCCACTGAAACACAAGCTAGGAGGACACTGGTGGATTAAATTCAAGCAGATGAAGATATAAAAATTGCCATTTCTACTACCTCAGTCAAGGTATGAGCACACCTTTCCCTGCACCACATTTTAAGACTGAAGACTCCCCAAGAGAATCAACATCTAACATCCAAAATCTTCAAGAAAACATATGGAAGGTAAAAACAAGTACCTGCACTGAAAACTAAAACAGACTTATAAAAGTTTCAACAGTCTATTCACAATTTTTAAAGGGTAACTTAAAACTAAATGACAAGAAAATAACTTTAGTACCACTAATTTAATAAAGTTGCTTTTTGAGCTATGGAAAAAAAGTTGGTATTTCACATGCAAAGCTATTATCAACTTCACACTCTTTTTCAGACAATTACTGCTTCAACAATAAATTAGGACCCTCGGCAAAATCAGTTATCCTTTTAAAGAATGAAGGAGAAATCTGTGGTGTGCAAAGTTCAGAATTAATAAATACATTAAGACCTAGAAGTGCAAGTTCCAGAAGTTTATGAAGCTTTTGATCAAGTCTTTTAGCTGAATGAGGGTACTTTTATTATGACATTTTTCTGTTCTTCCTTCTAAAAAAAGTACACAAAAAAAAGTAGCAGTATCAAGCTTTTTCTGCAAAAAAGAAAAATTTTCAGATTCTTGACTTTTCACACTTTCTTGAAGCTAAAAAAAGGGTATGGACACAATGTCACAGCAAATTCAACACCACGTCAAGAACTCAGACAGTATTTGGGAAAAAGCAAAAAGGGATCATTAATTTCCTAATTATGGAAACAGTGATTTTGTGACAACCCCTTCGTGTACAAAACCCCACCTTACTCCTGACACAACAGCATGTTTGATCAAACTTTGCACGTTCAGCAGCGATGTTTTGAAATCAGTCAGACATGGCCTCCTAACTGCTTGATACTGCTTCCAGAAAAAGAATTAAGACTAAAATAGCAAACCCTGTGGCAAATTGAGCGGCTCCCCTGGCAGCAGGCCAGCACCAGGGGCACCTCGGATGGGCTCGGCTGCAGAGCCCAGCTTGGACACGAACTGGGAGGGCAAAGCAGCTCCTGAGCATCAGCAGGACAGAGCAGAGATGAATGGAGCCTGTCCCTGGTGTCAAGGATGTGCTGACAGACCTGGAGAGGCTGCAGCTCTCGGCTGTGTTCACAGCAGCCCTGCCTCGGTGAGGGGCTGGAAACCACACTTGTGCTCTCTGCTCCGGGCAGGATTTCACACAGTGGGTTTGTAGTTTTCAGATTAACATGTGGCAGGGGACTTCACAGTCCCTCGCTGTAATAAAAACAAAATACCCACAATAAAAAATCTCTACGATGCCTTGTGTGCGGAGCAGGAAGCTGCCGGGGCTGCCCGGGGATGACTGCACAGGAAGGAAGCAGAGCCTCGCTCCCCATGTGCGGAACAACCCGCAGCTCCCAGCCCGGCCGATGCCCGGGGAAAGGGCTGAGCCACCCCGATAAACTCGGAAGTAAACAAGGCACGAGATGAGCTCGGCCGGAGACACAGCGGTGACAACACAGAGCCAGCCAGAACTTGGTGAAAGCACAGCAGCGGCAGGAGCTTGATACTGGTACTTTTGTTCCAGTTAGGGGAAAAAATTCCTACACACCGAACGTGGGTCCCTGATGGCAAACAGCAGCCACCAGCTGCGAGATCATTCCAAGTGAAAGGGAAACTGGTAGGATCGGATAGAGAGTAAATAAAGATAAAGAGACTCCCACACATGAAACTACTCCCAGCCCATATGCTGGTAATATTTTTAATTATCTGTCTCCTTAAGCACAATTTCGAACAAGATCTATCGCCAGGAGGTGAACACAGCAACAGCCCGATGTGAGCCACCATGAGCACCTGTAAACTGAAACTGAACCTGTGCCGACACCAAAAACCAAAGGATTACATCTCTAGTCCTACGTTATTGGTGCTGAAATGTGCCAATGGTGTCACACATGAAAGCAGGACCTTCAACATCAGTCTAGGGACACAGAGCTGTAGAGACCGATCTGCCTGCTGTGCCAGCAAGAGCCCGGTGAGAAAGTAAAAACAGAGCAACTGTACTTCAAGAGGAAAACAATATTCCTAATTATCTTTCCTAATTATTGCCCCTTCAGGAGAACCAAGTCAGAGAGAAAAAAAAAAAAGCCAAAAAAAACCTCCCAACACCTAATTGTGGATCGCAAGATATGAATGCTTTTACAGAAGCATCTGTATGTAAGAGGAGCACTAAAAGACATCTCAGTTACAGGTCCTATATTTCCCTACACCAGTCCCTGCTAGATTATCCCTCTAAGCAAAGAAATCTTATGCAAAGCAATTGAGAGCAACAGCATAAAGTTCCATTTATTTTGAAACTTTTCTAGAAGAAAACTAGGCGCCAGTCACCCAAACACTGTTGTTTCTACATAAGAATTCTCACCGCAGAAACAGCCTAACACTAAAAAGGAGAAAACATTGTCTCATATGAGCTGCACAAACTCGCGCAGTATTAACCTATATTTTCCCAAAGTGATACTAAACCTTCCTAAGGGAGTTGGTAACCCTTTTTGCACGTCCACTTTTCCTTTGCTGCCAGGTTTGCTCCCACACAGAGCGAGCCCGAGGACACCTAGGGCAGCCCTCACCTCTCGCAGCCCTCCCGACATGCGGGCGCTTCCCCAGCGCAACTATCGCGGCGCGGCCGCCGGCGAACACGCGGCCAGCCGGGAATCCCAGGATGGAGCCGGGAGAGAGGAAATGGAGACCCCGGTCCGCAGCGGGAGCCGCGCCGGCCTCAGGGCTCGGCAGAGGGAGGGGGGAGCGGGGCAGGGAAGGCGACCCTCCCCTCAGAGGGGCCTCCGGACACGCGGCCCTGCCCGAGTGGCGGCGGCGCCCTGACCCTCCTTCCTCCCCCGGCCAGCGCGGCCGCCGCTCCAGCCAGGCCCGAGCCGGGGGGGGACGAGGCGCTCCCGGGGCTCCCCACGGGCACGGACCGGGAAAGCCGCTCCGGGGGGAGCGTAGGAGGGAAACAAACCCGGGCAAAGCTCACCGGGTCCGGCGGAGGGGGCTCCCGGGTACATGTCTCCGTGTGCGCGGCGGCGGAGGCGGCGGCGGCGGCGGCTCCAGGGGAGGGCACGGGGGAGGGAGCGAGCCCAAGCCCCGGCTACGCTGTCGGGGGAAGGGGAGGAGGAGGAGGAAGGAAAGGGGAGGGGGGAGGAAAAGAAAAGGGGAGAGGAGGAAAGAAAAAAAAAAAAAAAAAAAGAGGGAGGAGGAGGAGGGCCGGGAATCCAGGTTACTCGTCGGCACTGAGGAGCGGGGAGGGGAGGAGGAGGAGCCGCGGGGTCACGGGGAAGGGGCGCTCCGCCCTCCGGCCGGGCGGGCGGGAAGCGGCAGCGGGACGGGGATCGGAGCGCTGCCGAGCCCAGGGGCCCCGATCCCTGCCTGCACAGCCCCCCATCCCTGCCTGCAGCCCCCGGTCCCTGCTGCAGCCCCCGATCCCTGCCTGCAGCCCCCGATCCCTGCTGCAGCCCCCGATCCCTGCTGCAGCCCCCGATCCCTGCTGCAGCCCCCGATCCCAGCCTACAGCCCCCGATCCCAGCCTACAGCCCCCGATCCCTGCCTGAGCCCGCAGCCCCCGATCCCTGCCTGCAGTCCCCGGTCCCTGCTGCTGCAGCCCCCGATCCCAGCCTGATCCTGCAGCCCCCGTTCCCTGCTGCAGCCCCCGTTCCCAACCTGCAGCCCCTGATCCCAGCCCGCAGCCCCCGATCCCAACCTGAGCCTGCAGCCCCCGATCCCAACCTGCAGCCCCCGATCCCAACCTGCAGCCCCCGCCTGAACTCTGCCCGCAGAGTCACAGAATCAGCCAGGTTGGAAAAGTCCTCGGAGCTCACCGAGTCCAGCCTACGACCGGACATCACCGGACCAGAGCACGGAGTGCCGTGTCCAGTCTTTAAACACCTCCAGGGCTGGTGACTCCACCACCACCCTGGGCAGTCCATTCCAATGTTTAATCACCCTTGCTGTGAAGAAACTCCACTTAATGCCCAGCCTAAACTTCCCCTGGCGCAGTTTAAGACTATGTTCTGTCATCCTGTGGCTTTCAGTGAGACCTTGGAAAATGACTTAGTGCCTCTAGCACCCTCTCCACTACCTCTCCCTGTTACACGTTTGAAAGATATGCTGGAATTACATCAGTATTATACATACTGCTGGATCTTGAATTAAATTTGGATTTGTTTGTTTATATTCTTTTATTCCTCCTGTTGCTCTGAAAACCTCAGCTCAGTTACCTCATGGATTCCCATATCCACTTTTAGTCATATCTGTGAAACCCAGCTGTGGTGGGGTTGCCTTATTGTCCTTGTCAACCAGATAATGTCTGGTACTGTACACAAGTAAAGTTTAGTACAACCAGATAATGTAGTGGGGAAAACAAACTAGAAAGGATATAGAAGAGGCAGAGTGATCAGTATGATGCACTGAGACCCTGGAGATATCCCTGGAGGAATTGAAAAGACGTGGATGTGGCATGTGGGGTTATGGGTTAGTGATGGGCTTGGCTTGGGTTAATGGTTGGACTTGATGATCTTAAACATATTTTCCAACTTAAACAATTCTGTGATTCCACATCAGAGATGATAATTCCTGCAGCAACTGTCATCCTTTTGTAGTCACCTAGTTAGTACCTCTTCCATTCAGAAGAAAGTGGGAAAAATAAAGTTAAACCTGCTAAGGAGGCATAAAGCAAGTTAATTATGCTCACTTCCACTGGAGTTACCTCCAGAGTTCCAGCACAGCCATGATCTATACTTTCAATCACCTCCTCCATGTTGATGTGGAAGCCTTTAAAAAATTCATGCAGTTTTTAACCCAGAACAGTCAAGTCCCATCAAGGTCAACTGCATTCCTTCACCAAGTATTATCTGCCAGAGAGCAAGGCAAACACAGCTTGCAGTGTTCATCAAGCCAATTAAAATCCTTCTTCATCAGGTCACATCTCAAGTGATACAGAAGCATCTCACTGTTCCAAAGTATTTACTCTCCCCTTTGGGTCATACTCACAGATATTCCAGGGCTGCTATTAACAGCTCAGCTTTCACTTCAAGTGAGCTGTTCCTGAAACCATTGTCACCACTGCAGTTTCCACTGGAGTGATTTTGGATTTGTCTCCATTCCAGGCTTCTCAAATTGCTGGAAAGTAAAGATTTACCCATAACTATAAACAAATAAAAGACAAAATTATGGGTCAGCTTTAGTTTTAAAGTAAAGCCGAGCAGCTCTAGCAAAAAGATAAACAAAGGAGCTGGCAAAGGGGTTGCTGTTTTCCTCCTTGTGAGGAACTGGGTAACATTTTTTTACAATCACCAATAATTTCTGGTATATAACCTTACTAGAGGCTGAAAAAGAGGTTGGATGGGGGAAAATCCCCAAAAACAAGAGCCAGAAGAGAATTATCTGAGGCACATTTGGCCTTTCTGCTGAGGTGGCAGGAGAAAAATATGCAGTTTCTGTATCAACATCTAGTTTTTGATGCTATATTTAAGCCAATCTTTTCAACCTGATTAGGAATGTAACTTTCTCTAACATTAGACATACTCTTGTGCCTGTTAGACCTGCATTTAAGAAAGAAAATGGGATAAAACACACTGGCAACTTTCTGGAAATGTTCACTGGATTAATTTGGTCACCCTGGCTATCAGCACTGACATATGCTGAACCTACAAGTCCACTCTGGTACTGTGGTAGCAGTTTGAAAATAATAAGCTAGCAAGCATCACAAGACAGGTGAAATATAAGGGGAGGTTTTACAAAACACTAAACACTCATCCCACACTTCCTTCTGGCTCCACAGAATCCTCTGCAATCGATTTCAGAAGTTCCCTAAAAAACAGAGATCTAAAAATGGCAATGAATGCCTCAAACATCCTAGAGTGCAACATTCTTGTACTGATTTAAAGCTGATTTCTCTGGATTTAGCACTTAATAAGCAAAAGCATTTGTCACTGTTCATACAAGACTGTAGAACTGCACAGTCAGCTAAATAATAAATTAAACTGTTTTATTTAAGTCCTGTTTTCCCATGTGCAAGTGCTGCAGTTCCTCAGGTATATTTTCATGGTGCTGAGCACTTCCAGCAGCATTTCTGTGCAGCTGAGGAAAGAGAGTTCCAGCTCTCTTCTGCCTCTGTTCACATACTCATTTTGGGCCATGTCACTTGCTTCATTTCCAATGCTTTCTGTCACTCACAACTGCTGTTTTGGAGCACAGTGAAACCTAATTATGTCTTACTGGGCCATTTCACCCAAAAAAGGCTCCAGTTCTTGAAAAGGTTTGTTCTGAAAGAGAGGTTTGAAAGCTCTGTAACAGCATTCTTTTAAGCATGGTCTTTATATGCTGTATTAACAATTACATGGTAGTGTAAGAACAGCTGCTTAAATGCTTAAAATTAGGGTTTTCTAAAGAAAAAAAAAAGAGTGATTGTTGGGCACAATACCTGTCTTAACTGCTGTATTTCAAGATGACATTTCCCAGAACTGATATCTGTCACAGAAGAAATTATTAATTTTGGATAAAAGCACATTCTAATAATTCTGGAAGCAAAGATGGTATTTAGGAGCAGCATTTAAAAATCCTTTATAGCAGTGGCAGCAATTTAGGGAAAATATTTTATATACAAATAGGCCAGTGACAAATGATAGAGCTTTTCTTTTGATGAGAAAACATACCTTGATCTCCCTAAGTAACAACTATTCCCATTTTAAATGGAATTAATTTTAACCCCCCCCCCCGAGTTTATAAATGTCTGACAGTCTGTGATTACAATGATATAATAGCAAAAATTTTCACTCAGAGCTGGAAGATGTAAATTTTATTCTTGACTTGGAGAGGATTTAGGCTTATATTTGCCATCTCTCAACTGGCCTAACTTTTAAGATGTTATCCTGGAGTACATGCATGAGACCTGTCACATATTCTGCATTCTGCTTTACATCAGAATTTAAAATCAGAACCAAAGTGAAGAAGTCCATGGCTCTGTGCCCTAAAGTGTTTACATTTTACAAAGACTTTGAGGGTTCTGGTCCCCTGCTCAGGAATTGTTTGTTATTTTAAAAATTAAATATTTATCCACAATTAATCCAAGGTGGAGGGACCAAAATAATTTCTTTTTGAGTTTCTATAATCAGATAACTATCCCAACTACCAAGCTACAAAGCTGCATTTCACTTATTTTGTCAAATGAATTGCAATAATAATTTCTAAAAAAACAGAACAAAACAAAACAACTAATTATCATTAGATTACTAACTTCAGTTCATTCAAAAAGACAATTTTCCCAGGTGATCAGGATCAACAATGTAACAATTCAACTTGATGGAAAAGATGCAGCACCACCTATTGGGGATGTGTTACACACACTGGTTGTTACAGTTTCAAGAAGTACCAGAGTTTTGTTCTTTATTGTAATGACCTTGTTACAGGGGGAAAAAACCGAAACCAAAACAAAAAAAACAACCAAACAAAAAAAAAACCACAAACAAAACCCCCACAAAAACAAAACCAACCAACCAACCAACCAAAAAACCCCAAAAAAACCCCACACAAAAACAAAACAAAACAAAACAAAACAAAACAACCCCACCCAACTAGGAACAAAAGGACTTTCCGAAAAGAAGATAAAAGAAGTAAATGTTGTACCTGAGACAGTTCACCAAGAAAAAAGCCCTAATGTCCCTAAGTGCCACATCTAGATGTCTTTTAAATACCTCCCAGGTTCTTGGCTCAATCCCTTCCCTGGCAGCCTGTTCCAATGCTTGACCATCCTTTCCATGCAGAAATTTTTCTTAATAGTGAATCTAAACTTCCCTGAGCATAACTTGAGGTAATTTTCTCTCACCCTAGCATTAGAAGAGACCAACCTCACCTGGCTTCAGCCTCCTGCCAGGCAGCTCCTTCCCTCCCCAGCTTTGTTCCTGTTCTTCAGACAGGCTCCAATGTCCTTTTTGTACCCAAATCTGAGCCCAGGACTCGAGGTGTGGCCTCCCCAGTGCTCAGTACAGGGGACAATCACTGCCCTGGTCCTGCTGGCCACACTTGGCCTTTGGTCACTGAGAAACTGCAGCCTTGGGAGCTGGAGAGAGGTGGATTAAGTGTCAGAACCCAGGACATCCCTCTGGCTGTCCTGAGCAGCCAAGGCCCCTGCCAGGGGGCTCAGAGACCCTGGGACAGAGCCCAAAATGCCCCTGTGGTTTTGTTTATGACCCATGGAGCAAGTTATCAACCTTACATGAAGATCTGCAAGCCACAAACAGTTTAAGTAGAATGACTGAATTTATCACAAGGTGAAAAAGTAGATTTGGGGGTTTTTAGAATGGGGGTTCAGGGGGGGCAAGATGGAGGGATCTGGGCATGTCCAGCCTTTCTCTTTCTTCTTCTTGGCCTCCATCTTCTGCTGTGATGTTGGTTTTAGATTGGTTTAGAGTAGAAGCTCACTGTCTGACATAGGTGATAGGTATTGGAAAGTAATTGTAAATATTGTATACGTAGTTTTTAGTATAAAGACATAACACTGCCCCAGGAACAGGCAGAGTGCCTGGGCTGTCTTGCTGAGAGGACCCCAGCTGGACAGGAGAAAATATTTTATAGATAAGGAACAATAAATAACAACCTTGAGACTGAGAAATGAAGAGCTCTGACTCCTTCGAGTGCCAGGCTGGGAAAAGAGACTTTCGAACTTTTCTCGCGGTCACTGACCAGGGAGAGATCCTGAGACTTAAGGAGACAAGAATCACCTCAGGAAGGTTAAAAGCAGCAACAAAATAGTTAAGCAAGGACAAGAAAAAAGAACTTCAACTCTCCTTGGTAAAGACATCTTGAGTCTGACCACTTTGGTGACCACCAGTGGCCTTGGTCATGTTCTATCATGTTCTAACACTCAGAATCAGCTCTGTGTGAACATCACACAGTGAATTCAGGGTGAGGTGCTAAGGGCTGACTGCTCTGGGTATGATAATGACAGATCCTGCTGATGTTCTCATCTTCCTTGGCAATGCACAGGCACCTCCAGCCAGATCTCTGCCACTGCTCCTCACCATCCATCCCCCAAGTGTCAAATATCCACCCCAGGGAACCTTCCCAGCCAAGTCACTTGTTTTGTTTATCATGAAGAGAGCCCTGTGTGATCCTGCAGCAGCCTGCAAGCACACAGCTGGATCATCCTCCTAAACCTCACCAGCCTGGGAATAACTCACCACCCTGGAATAGCAGAATTCACAGAAGAATGTAAGGGGGTTTAAGAATGTAAGGGGCTTTGTTGTTTGATTTTGGGTTTTTTTTTTAAGCCTCCATCTATTTGCTGTAGATTCATCCAGAACAGAGACTTCTGCTCCAAAAGGATGGTGATGTGTTAGACAGTAAAAGTACAGACAGTTACAGGATCAGAGGTGAAAAATTTCCACTGCAAATTTCTAGAACCTTGTTCTGCTTTATTAACCAGCTTTATTAATTAAGTTTTATTAACCAGCAATCCTGATCACATATCCAGGCTTCCAAAACCTTTCAGAAGCAGCAAAACTGGGGTTTCTTTTGTTGTTTTTTGTTTTTTGGTTTTTTTTTTTGCTTTCTTTTACACAGTGATTTGTTTTCATCAGAACTTTCTTCTGGGCTCCTACAGAGCAGCTTTATCAGTGTCACTCAATAGATGCAGCAAGACAGCCATGAAGCAAGGATGCAGGCAAATCTCATTTAATTAACATCTTTGCCAACCAAAGCCTAAGCTTATGTGAATGTCACATTTAAATTTTAGGTCTTCATATTTTATTTTTTAACAGCCCATCAGCATTTCTAATAACTTTTAGCTTAAGGACTGTTATATCAGAACTGTTACAAAACCATGTCTTATTAAATATACAATTTTGTTGACTGCCTGCACACTTCCAGTGCTCATCTCCCAGGCCAGCAACATTTGCAAGTTTATTTGATTGAAAAGGAATCTTATTTCTCTGCTGCTACTTTTCAGTCAGATCATCATCTCATGGAGCACTGGGGGCTTTGGCAGCCCTGGAGTGAGGCTCACACTGTGAAGTCCCTGTGAGATCCCATCCTCAAACACCCAGCAAAGACAGAGGTTCCTGGATATTTAATCCTACTGGAAAGGTGCATTTATTTGTGCTTTGAGTTAGGTATAAAAATGTAGACAATTGTCCTGTGCCTTGAAGAGGAAGTTTAAGTAAATGCTTAAATTCAGAGCTGTTGACTCCACTAATAGGGATAAACACCCACAAATTATGCACTGCATCACTGTGCATTTATCATCTCCAGCAGTGAGCAGTGTTAGATCTTTGTTCAGTGAAATTCTCAATTGTTTGTGATCCTTAGGAAGGGATCGGTACAAGAGGTAAAGTCCCTCTTGCCTACCTCAGTTTTCACTTGTAATGGTCTAACAAATCCTGAGATTTCTATAAAGGAGCACTACAAAAGCAGGCTGGATACACTTTGCTGGTAATAGAAAGTTGTCATTTTAGGATTCTAAAATTTCAAGCTTTTTGCATTTTTTAGAATAATTTTACTTAAGCTTATTTTTTTATAATTTTACTTATTTGGTTTGTGTTGGAAGGGACCTTTGAGGGTGAGATAGCCCAACCCCACTGCAGTGCACAGGAATATCTTCACCTGGATCAGGTTGTTCAGAGCCCAGTCCAGCCTGGCAGGAATCCTGTCCCTCAGGCATGTCAGCCACACCACTCAGCTTGGAGTTATCTGCAAATCTGCTGAGGGTGCACCTGATCTCTCTGTTCATGTCTTTGATGAAGACTTCAAATCATAATGGGCCAAACAGAGCTGAGGGACACATCACTGATCTCCATCTGGACATTGGGTCAATCACTGCACTGTGGGTGTGAGCATCCAGCCAATTCCTCATCCACCAAACTGCCCATCCATAAAACCCATCTCTCTCCAATTAGACAGCAGGATGTTGTGTGGGACTGTGCTAAAGGCTTTATAGAAGCCCAGACAGGTGAAATCCATAGACCTTCCCATGTCCATTCCATGTGGTCACTCCATCATAGAAGCTCCCTCAGTTGATCAAGCAGGACTTGACCTTGATGGAGTCCTGGCTGTCCCAAATCCCCTCAATGTCCTCCAGCACAGCTTCTAGGAAATCTCTTCCATGATCTGCCTCCAAGGTGAGGCTCATCAAATGCACATCTGTCAAGAAGCCACAAAATAAAACCCAGAGAACATTCATTTTTCATAATCCGATGATGCCGTTGGAGCAAAACTCTGGAATTTGCTCGGGCTCATCAGAACACGTGAAAAATGTGTATTTTATGATTGGCTTTTTGCAAATATTAAAGTGAATATTATATGTGTTAAGTTAGAAAGTTATGCTGAATTAATTTTTTTAAGTAGTGTGTTAAATATGGTTTAGGTTATAATGTTAAAATAGAAACTATGTACGTGAGATATTTTTTTAAGAAAGGAATGAGGTACTCACACCAGATAGCAGCCACAGGACACCTAAATCTTCCAGAGAAAGAGAATTTATTGCCCCATTATCAGAAGAAATGAACTTCTTCCTGACTTGCTTAGCCATGAACACGACGTCAGGATTAAGAGAAAGAAGTTGGCACTGACCAGACATAATCCTGTGTTTGAATGGAATTTATGCATCATGTATGAGCTGTATGAATATGCAAGAGGCTGTTGTTTTTAAGGGTTAATCCTCTGTTAATGTGTGTCCTTTTTCGGGCTTATGCTGCCCAAAAAAGTACCCGGACTTCCATAACCTTTTGTTTCTATTGTCTCATATTGTCGTAATCCAAATTGTCCAAATTATTATTACTCTAATTATATTGCTATTTTTATAACCATTTTATTACTATTAAACTTTTAAAATTTTAAGAACAAGTGACTGGCGTTTTGCACAGTCACTCCATCATAGAAGGCCCCTCAGTTGATCAAGCAGGACTTGACCTTGATGGAGCTGTGGCTGTCCCAAAGCCCCTCCACGTCCTCCAGGAGTGCCCCAGCACAGCTTGCAGGAAAGCTGTTCCATGATCTGCCCAGCCACTGAGCTGAGACTCATCAAACACATATCTGTCAAGAAGACACAAAATAAAACCCAGAGAACATTCATTTTTCACAATCCAATGATGCCGTTGGAGCAAAACTCTGGAATTTGCTCAGGCTCATCAGAATCCCAGAACCACAGAATGATGAGGTTGGAAGGGACCACGGTGGGGTCACCTGGTGCCACCTCTCTGCTCCAGCAGAGGCTCAGGATTGTGGGCAGACAGTGCTGGAATATCTCCAGTGAGGGAGACCCCACACCCTCTCTGGGCAAACTGCTCAGTGCTTGGTCATTGATGGGAAAGATGCTCTTGCTCATGTTTGGGTGGAAAAAAATCACAGTACACAATCCTGTACCAAGGGCTTATTCAGCACCTTTTCTCCCCGTTTTATTACATACAGAAAACGGAGTGTTTAAGCGAGGCAGTGACACCTGAAGTAGTTGTGGGGGAGGAGGGCTTGGGCCCCTCAAGCTGTGCCAGGGAGGTTTAGTTTGGATCCTGGAAAAATGGCCTCAGCAGAGTTTTCACCCAGGGTAGTGGAGGGATACAAAAGCCGTGGGGATGTGGCACTCGGGGCACGGCTGAGGCTGGCAGGGATGGGGGAGCGGCCGGACCCGGCGCCATTCTCGGTTTTAGGGTGAATTATTCCCCGTGAGGGCGCTGAGGGAGCGAGGGAGCGCGCGTACCTGCCATGCGCGGCGGGTCACGGGGTGACGTCACCGATGACGCAACGCGCATCGCCATTATAAATCCGCGCCGCGGAAGCCGGCCCCTTTCGTTCCGCGGCGGCCCAAGGTGCTGAGTCCTTCGTACGAAGCTAAGGCCGAACCACCCGGCGACCAGCACCGCGCCCCGCCATGGCCTCCGTCTCCGAGCTCGCCTGCATCTACTCCGCCCTCATCCTGCACGACGACGAGGTCACCGTGACGGTGAGTGCGGCCGCACAAGATGGCGGCGGCCGCGCGGCATGGCCGCCTGAGGGGCCGCGCCGGACCGGGCCGGGCGGGCTCTGAGCGCCGCTGTCTCGTTGCAGGAGGACAAGATCAACGCGCTCATCAAGGCAGCCGGAGTGAACGTGGAGCCTTTCTGGCCGGGGCTCTTCGCTAAGGTGGGCGAGAGGGGCCGCGGGCCGGGGGTGGGCGGCGTGTGGGGCTCCCCAGCGCTCCTCCCGCCCGTATTAACGAGGCTTCGCTGCCGCTTGTCGTTCCCTGCAGGCCCTGGCGAACATTGACATCGGGAGCCTGATCTGTAACGTGGGAGCGGGCGGTGGCGGGGCTCCGGCTGCCGCCGCTCCCGCGGGTGGTGCCGCGCCCGCCGGCGGAGCCGCCCCCGGTAAGTGGCGGCCGCGTCCGACCGAGGCTCGGAACGTGGATCCAGGGATCCATGGAATGGCTTCAGTTAGGAAGAGCTTTATGGCCATCTCTTTGCAAACTCCTGCCGTGGGCAGGGACACCGTCCTCTACACCGGGCTGTTCAGAGCCCCATCCAACACTTGCAGGGATGGGACAGCCGCAGCTTTGCAAGCACTAGTTACAGGAGCTGTTGGCATGTGGGTTTTGCCACGCAGAGGGTGTGAGTGGTACAGGAGCTGTTCACGTGTGGTTTCTGCCATGCGGTGTGCGTGAGTGTTCTGGAGAAAAGCCCGCCCTCCCCTTGAGAAAGGGAGCATTGCACATCATTAGTGTTCCCTCAGAATTAAAACTGCTCTTCCTGTGTGTCATCAGGATCAGAGCATCAGCATCTTCTCAAAATTTTTCGGGTTTGCTGGAAATTAATTCTGAACAAAACCACTTTGCTAATAGCACAAACAACATTCTTGGGCTGTTGGCTTAGGTTTTAGGACTACTTGATGTTAATCATTGCATGTGACACCTTTTGTGACAAGTGACTTCTATGAGCTGATAAATTGAAATATAAATCTGTTTCTTTTCCAGCTGAGGAGAAGAAAGAAGAGGAAAAGAAGGAAGAATCAGAGGAATCTGATGATGACATGGGCTTTGGTCTTTTTGACTAATTAGTTTTGTACCAGCCTGTAATAAAGAACATCTGCTTGTACTCTTGTCTCAGGTGGATGTTTGTGGCCAGGTTACCTGCAGCTCCTGAAGCTGCTGTCATGAGTGCTCAGCTGGGGCTTTACAGCTTCCCCTGTCAGTTTTTTGGTGTTTCACAAGAACAGTTAAAGCTCTAAAAGGCACCCACAGCCTGTGGATGGAGGGAGGGATGAAATCCCAGTGAGCAGGGGTGTGGTGACAGCTGTGGCACAGCAAGGCCAGGGGCTTTTCACAGTGGGGAAAAGGCTGCAATGCTCAGGTGAAGGGCTGAGGTTGTGGAAGGTACAGGATGTATTTACCTGGTGTGGGAGGTGATGTCACACTGCAATGGAAAGGAGTTCTTAAAAGGCATGAATTTCATAAATAACTTCTGAACAGGACTTTTCCAGAGCAGTTGAACAAGGGAAGAGTCATGTTCCAAGTGGGTATTCCAAAGCATTTGAGGCATTACAGAATTCCAGGTGTATAAGAGACACCAAACTTGTGGAGGGAGACTTCCACAAACACTGATAGACTCTGCACTGTCCCACCTTTTACATTTATATAACAACTTCATGACAGAATGGTAGGTATTTGTATTATCAACTCATTTTTAAAAAGACACAGGTACCCAGGGAAGAATTCTTTTGCAGTGCACACACATGAAATAGTCAGAGTTTCACTGGTAACACCTTTTTAATAGGTCAAAGTAACTGTACAGTTCATTATATTCTTCCTGAGAATAATTTATATCCCTCAACAGCAAAAAGGGAGTGTGGTTTTTATTTTAACAGAACAGATGGCATAACTGGAAAACCAAGGAAAATCTAATTACACTGCTCTACTGTAACTCCTCCCAGGCAAGATAGACAAAAGGATGGGTTAGTTAACTACAGTGGGTTTAAAATAGTCATCATGGCTTTAATCTGTCATTATAAATTATATAAAAATGGGGGACATGAATGGTTACAGGTCTCCTCTAAATGCAGCTCTGAATTGCTCTGGTACAAAGCAGCATTTTCACTTCCAAGGAAAACAACATTGCTACAAAAGAACTGGCACGTTATCCTGGTGAAAAACTCAAGTGTTCAGTTGTGTCCTACAGCTAGTTCCAAACAAATGCTTCACACAGTCACGTCAAAGTAAAAGGCAGGAAGATGAAGAGGGCTTTAGTTTGTCTTGAAATGACTGAAGTTTTGAAAATATAGCTTTTTATTCTTTCTCTGTAAATCGTGATTAGCATATTGCGACGTAAGTGTTCTAATAAAAATTCCAGTCTGGATAGTTCATATACTGTGGGCAAGAATTCTCAGCCCTGAGGTTTCCCCGAATTCTTCACTTCACAATATCTTTCTCCCATCTGCTGCTCCAACAGTTTTGGCTCCGAGGCCGCGGCCCAGGCAGCTCCATGGTGGCAGCTCGGTGCGAAGCATGTCCCATGCGATGATGGAGTGACTGCCCCGTGCCCCAGCTCCGAGGGCTCCTGTACAAACTCAGCTGCCGCTAACCACGGCCCGAAGCCAGCCCGGCTCCAGCAGAGCCGCTCGCTTCAACTGTTGCAATGAGAGACCCCCAGGGGGCGGCCAGGACTGCGCTGGGTGAATCCTCACTGCTGGTGGAAGGTGAAGGAACATCCTGGCGCGAGCAGAATTCCGAGGCTGACGATGCTCTTCCCTCAGTGCTTAGTGCGGTCTGGACTGGCTGATTTTCAGTCTGGCTTGATCAATGACATCCAGCAGGTTTTTGGCATCCACAGCCAGGGCGTGAGCAGCCGTCAGCATTTGCTTCTTGTACTCCTGCTGCAGGCTGGTCATGACGTACTGCTGGGCCAGCTTCATCTTGTTGATGAGCTCGGCCAGGTCCGAGTTCAGCAGCTTCTGTGCCATCTCAATCTGCAACGAGACAACTCCATCAGCCCTGGGGGTTTGAAACCCTGCACTCACAGCAATTCCACAGAGCCACAGCCCCTGCTGATCCCTGACTGCAGCTGGGCTGTTTCTGCAATACCACGGGGAGCAGCAGATGGGATTTGGCACCTGCTGAGCCACCCACTGCTAAACAGCACCAAGACCCAAGCACTGGATTTTAAACCACAACTTGGCATTAACAGCTTGTAATGGGCTTTCAGGTTCTTGTTAGCTTTACTCTCTTTACTACTGAAGCAGCTCTAAAGCATAGAAGCAGCTCTAAAAAATGAAACAAGAAGGCAGATACAGGTTACTTAAGCACACAGCTAAGTCAGCCTGAACCTCTGAGATGGCACTTACAGAACCGCACTCATTCAAGGTTTGGAGGAAAACTGTTTTAATTATGAACTTCGTTGAAAGCTCTCAGTCACTCCTTATCCAGAACTACAGACAACCTTCCAGCTGTACCAAGCTCTGCCCAATTACCTCTTCAATGATTTGGTGTGCAAGCAAATGACAAGTGACATCTGCACTAAGAATTAACCCTCAGCCGATTCCCTGCTATGGAACACTGGTGTTTATGTCACTTCCTATAGGTGACACCTATATCCAGTTTAAGAATCCTCGCTAATACCAAGGCTAAGTTCATGCAGCAATTTAAATTAAATTAATTTTATGCAGAATTATAACCCAGGAGTTCAGATTGCTCAGGGAACCAAAAGGTCTGTGCCATGAAGGGAGCACCAAAACCTGTCCCAGTGAGCTGAGGCTCACTGGGAAGGCAGTGGCTGAGCAGCAGGTAAGCAGAGCTCTACGTACCTCTCTGTGGGTGCTTGCAGGGAGCACTGGGAGGGTCTCATCTACTGTTGCCAGTAAAGTTCTTAGTGCCAGACCAACCTCCTAAGAAAAAAAAAGATTAAAGAAATCAAAGACTTGGAAGAAATGGATGAGAGAATTTTAGGAGTGCAAGGAGGCAGTGGATACATTTAATTGCTCATCTGGATAAGGAAAGAGTTGGAATGTGCCTATGGCACTTCACAATCCCCCCTGCAATTGTGTCTATCAGCATCAAAACAAGATGCCAAAGACTTAAGAACAAGTTTTTCTCATAAAAAGTGAAAATGTGGAGAAGACAGCACACTACTCAGGACTCTGGACAAGCACAGGCAAGCTGGGCATGAAGCAGTGCTGTCACAATAGTGGGCATGGAATCCAAAGCTCCAACCTCTGACCACATGAACACAAACAGTTTTTCTACTTCCAGCATTCCAGAAGATTTCCCCTATACCACTTGAAGAGCTCATTCAGGGTAGGAATACACCCCAAGTTCAGGCACTGCCCCCATACCTTCACCATGGGCACGTACTCCTCGGGTGGGGCCGGCTGGATCTTACTGGACATTTCTATCACTGCCTTCACCAGCCCCGTGACGTTCTCGTAGACTTTGTCATTGGAGCGGTCCAGGTTGGCCGTGGGGGGAGGGCTGATCTCCTGCGGCTGGATCTGCAAGCACAGAGCGGCTGCTGGAGCTCCCGTCCCCAGCAGGTGGGGCTCGGCCACCTCCCAGCCGGGAAGGGCTCGGCTTCCCCGGCTCCCACAGCCCCGCCCGGCCCCGCGGCTGCCTGAGCTGGCTCCGGGATGGAGGAGGTTTCTTATAGTTCTTCTGACTGAACCTGATCTCTGAAATGACACTGGGCAACTTTCACCAGGGTTTCCCTGAAGAGCTTCCAGTGGAACACTCAACAGAGAAGGGAATAATTTGAGACATGAGAGTACTGAGTACTTAACATGTCCCAGTGGTTCAAGTTCCACTGCGAGGGCAACAGATATCAGGTCCCTCATTCCAGAAGGGATTTTTGTGCTCCAAAATAATGTCAGAGCACACGTTAACATACTGATATGTTGAAGAGAGAACTGATATATTAAAGAGAGAACTGGAATGAGATCATCCTTCCAAGCCAAGCTATTCCATGATTCTATTACATTATTCTTCTGTTAGTGAAAATCTACAGCAGGCGCAACAAAAATGGTGTCACCAGTACAGGTGGGAAACATAGAACACTTTTAGGCAGTTGATTTCCAAGAGATCAGAAAAAAACTCCTAAGTTAAAAATCCTATGGTCTTTACTCAGGTCAAACTTCCAACATGTCTGGAGTTAAATCCAAGACAGACTTAATTAATCCCAGGTCTGAAATGAAACAAACTTTGCAAACATCCTTTGTAAGGTCCTCAGTATCTCAGAACTGTAAAACTACCACGCATCCCAGTCTCCTGCAGCTATTCCCTACAATGGGATGCCCAAGCAACAACTCAATGTGAGTAGAAAGTTAAAAAATTCCTGATTTCCTCCTGGATCTGAGATGGCTCATGGTGCTTCAGCTCCCTACAGTGGGTCACTGCTGGCTCTCAGGACTGGTCCCAGCTCCAGGACAGTTTCACTGCAAGCCCCTGATCCACTGCCCTGAGGAAACTGTGGAATGCTTTGGTGAGACTTTCTCTAAGGAAGGAGTGCAGGATTCAGTACAAGGTGATTCCATTCTGTAGCATTTCATTAAGTGGATACCAACAGCTACCACAGAGATTCAATCTAGTGCATTGATCAGAAAATACCTTAGGAAAAAGAACACTGTAATTGCTTCAATCAGCAGGAAAAGGCTGTGATTCGAATCAGTTTCAGCAATCAAGAAGTTAAAACAGTCATTTGGCAAAGTCACATGCAAAGACATTTTGGAATAGGGCACGGACACACACGCTCACGCACTGCTTACCCTCCATGGCTATGGTTGAGCAGAATGTGGGGGGAAGTTAAAGAAATTTACCAAAAGAAGGGAAAAAAAGAAAAACAATATTAATAAAACTCAGCAGGAAAAAAAAAAAATAAAACCAAACAAACCCAAAACATGTGTAGCAATCAGAGACCAGTTAAAAAGCCTGCAACGAAAACACATCCTCACCAGAACTGGCAGCCACCCGTGTTAGCTCTGGGGCCTGTGTGACAGAAGAGCTGCTGTGCACCCCTGTGGGCAGTGGAAGGGTTTGCCATGCACCCCATGCTTCCTCCTGACTCAACACACGGGCAGGAGATCATGCAAAGCTGACAGGAGCAAGCCAGTGTGGCAGAGTGCTGAGTGGAGCAAGGGCCTGGGAAACCTGTCCTGGGAACTCTGCTGGTCCCTCTGCACAAACAGTCTAGGATACAAATTTTGTATTCATCTTTCTGGAACTTCTTGTTTAGGTAAGTCGAGATGGAAAATACACGGGCGATTTAACTGTGCAGGACTTGTTCACAAGAACTCATCACAGCCATGGCCAGGAACTACCCAGAACCCATTCCAGATGATTCCCAACCCTCAGAACTCCAGACCCAAACTTTTCAAGACTATGGACACTGTGTTTCTCAGACCTTGGTTTCTCTTTGCTTATCCCCAATATCAACACCACTACTCTGCAGAATTTTGAGTTTCTTTGTGGAACTGGCTGAACTCTCTGGAGCCTGCTCTGAAGGCTCCCAAGGGCTGGAAATTCCAATCCTCTTCATCTGTGCTCTCCCTAAAAAGGGGAGTCTGAACTGGGGATACAGAAAAGGGAGTCTGAAATGAACCCCAGAAGCATCTTCAGTTTAGGATTGCAACCATTAACAAACCTATGCCAAAAAAGTAATGGGCTGTTTTCTTCAAGGGGCATAAAACAATCCAATTCCAAGAAAATTTTGACAGAAGAAAAAAAATCAGCCCTTCTTTTCTACTCAAAGAGCTATTTAGTACACAAATCCCGTTCACTTGTCACTACTGATGTCTCTGACTGCTCAGGTTTGTTTGTTGTCAGAAGGATTTATTTCAAAAACATTATTTCATGTTCCAGCATCAGCATTTAGAAAGGAAATTTCAGAGAAGCTGAGTTTAGGAACACATCTGTTACTGCTTTTTGACATTTTCTAAGGCTTGGCAGCTTGTAAAGCACTGGCATCAGTTTATGATAAATAATCCTGCTCAAATTCACCACTGCTGGCTATTTACACTGGTTCTTAAACATTCCAATAATCCCAGAACACGAGCAGGAGTGAGGCAGGCTGGCAGTGGCTGGGATCAAGTTGTGCTGAACACACTGCTCTGATGGCAGTTCTGAATTTCATGTTCAGATGAACTGGGCTTTTTCTGTATTTCCTTAAATCACCTAAAATAAGGGTCACTCATCCCAACTGCTGTGGCCACCACGCCATGGATTCCTGTTCTTTACTACGGGCCTGGCAGGGCTGTTTCCTGGAGATTAGAAAGGTGGCAGAGTCCCACAGGCAGGAAACAGCACACAAAGGGATGATTTTGGGAGTGCCTGACATCCTTAGGAGCTGTTCTGTGGACACCAATTGCAGCAGGGGCAGGACACTGCACCCTGCAGCAGCACCTCTCCTACAAAACCACTGTCAAGTTTCAGTTTTGGCTTTATTGCTATTTATGGGAAATGAAAGAACACATCAGGAAGTATCTCCCTCCCAGGTCAGACAGCCCATTTCCCCTCTTCCCTTGCTCCCCAGAGCTGGTAGTATTTGAGGAGCTCTGGTGCTGCAGCAAGAGCTTTTTGAGCACTGCAGGAGAGGTCTCACCTCCTGTGACCAAAGACAGAAGACTTTGGTACCATCTGAGCAACTGGGATCCCTGGGCATGCTCCACCCTGCCCAACAGGGAGCTGGGTCCATTTGGGACACCTCATCATTCCACATTGGAAATAAGCTCACCTGGGCAGGTTCTAGGTGAGGAGCACACTAAATCACAGCCAGGGAGACCCTGAGTTCCCTCCCCACTCCCCTGGAGCTGTTTGCCCCATGACATTATTTACTCATGAATTCTGTCCCCTTTGCTTTCCATGCTCTCTACTTCAGGAACACCAAACTACCTCAGAGCTGCCACGTTTGATTTGCTGGGGCTGTTTCACTGGTAATGAACAAAGTGGCCCTGGGAATGTTCCATTTTCTGGGTGTTCCCCTACCTTCACACCCTCGTTGTAGCTGTCCACGGGGCTGTTGAGGCTGGCCAGGCTGCCCAGGTGCCCTGGGGCTCCGGGGCGTGGGGGCTTCTTTGGCGGAGCCGCGTGATCTGCGACAAAAAATTGTGATTTTAGAGCAGCAAAGTGTCAGAGGCACCTGGCACCCTCCTGCTCTGCCCTGCAAAGGCTGCATGGGCTCTTCTCTGCCACAGATGGGAGATCTTTGGGTGTGCTGCAGGAAATTCACTGTTTGTGGGAGCTGCACTTTAGGAGAGCAGGATTGTTTTAGTTAAATATTTGAAACTCCTTTTGTGGGGTAACTGCTGCTGCTCTGGGCACAGCTACCCCAGCACTGTGATGGTGTCATCCCTGGTACCACATGCTGTGTGAATCTGGGAAACTGGATTTCTTCCCAGCAGCAAATTGTGTGATTCACTTTTGAGACTGAGAAACCCAATTTTAGGTGTCTGCTGCTGTTTTACATGTCTGAACTCCACCCTGGGTGAATTCCCACTCTGACTCAGCTTGCTCTAGAAATTTCCTGCTTGTTGATCTAAACACTTCCTTGCCTTTGCTGACTGCATGTCTGGGGCCTGCATGGGGAACCTGAACACACAGCACACAAACATCAATGTGTATGGAACTGAATCCTCTCTGTATGGAAATATTGCCATGAACTTTTGTTGACTGCTGCTGCTACAAGACTTGTAATCAAATACTCAAAATGTTAGCATCTGCTTACCTGGTTTTCCCACAGGCTGATATATGTGCTGGTTACCAGCCTATAAAATAAAATAAAATAAAATAAACATATAAAGTAGTTATTGCAGTGCTTGCAGCTCTCATCAGCACTATCTCAATCTCAAACAGCAAGAGCAGCCAGCTCTCAGCACATTTCCTACCAGCTGAAAATACATCCCAATTCACCATCATCAGTCCCTCACTACAGGTCTATTACTTATAGAGCAATAAAAGAATTTGCATGTATTTTGTACTGCTCACAACAGTCCTGGCTTCCACATTGCAGTTCATCCTTATTACTCAAAGGTGGTGAGACAGTCACAGGCATTTTCAGTCTGTGCCCAGAGATCCAACTTAGAGGTCATGGTGGTGAAGGAGAAATGACAACAGAGAAACTGCAGAACTTCCTGCTGAATGCTTCTGTAATGGGAACACGCTTTAAAACTGGTTTGCTTTTTGGTTTTGTTGCAAAGCTCTTAGTCAAGGCCCATTTGCTCATCCACTTGGAAGAAATTTAGTAACAGACTGAAGAGACTTTCCCTGGTAATGGCATTCATCCATCCTTCACACCAACCTCATCACCGCTGTGAGCAGCCCAAGAGTCACAGAATTAAAGAATATCTCTGTGTCCACAGCCCTGGCCCTCAGGGGTGATTTTAACTTCCCAAAATTCAGCTGAGAATATCACACAGTGGACACAAAGAAGTCCAGGAAATTCCTGTGAAAGTAACTTCTGGGTGCAGGTATGAAGGAATACTGGGAAAGGTGATTGCTGGAATTGCTGTTTGTAAACAGAGAGGGATTCATGGGCCAAGTGCTGAGCAGTGGCTGCCTCAGTCATGGCAACCACAAAGGAGTTGAGCTTCAAATTGTTGGAGGTAGCAGAAAAAATTCCAGCAAAACCTTGGCTATGGAGAGAGTGGACTTTGGGTGCTTTCCAGGAAATAGTGAGGTTCCCTGGGAATCTGCTTTTGAAAGAACTGGAGTCCATGGATGTCAGGTGATTTTCAAGAGCACAATTCAGAGTGCTGGACATCAAGCAAGCAGGGCAGAAAAGGGCCTGGCAGAGCAGGGATCTTCTAGAAGTTAGGAGGACAAAGGAAATGTACGGACTTTGGAAAAAGGACAGGTGGCATCCCTACAGAGATGCTGCTTGCCACTGCAGGGAGAGAATTGGTGCTGACAAAGCTTGACTGCAGTTTCAGCTGGACAGCACCACAAGAAGGGCTTTTTAAAAATGTCAACAACAACAGGAGATGCAGAAATGACACTGGTCTGTTGCTCTGTGAGGTTGGTCACCTCAAAGACAGGGACATGAAATAGAGACATTCAATCATGTCATTATCTTTGACTTGTGCTGTTAACATAAATATTTCAAATCTCATAACCCCAGGGGGAAAGGAAGAGAGCAAGAGAGAGGCAGAATAATGGTATCCCACTAGAAGAATTCTTGCATTTTTATTTCCACAAAATTGTGTATTGAAAGTACAGGTCAAAAGAATGTGATCAGACAGGAACTGCCAAAATGTGGGTGGTAACTTCTCATTTGTATCACTGCCCAGTTTCTCATCCTCTGTCAGAAACTCAAATTGACTCACAGCAGCATTAAGCATTTCCCACTGCAAATGAAGTCAGAGTTATGTTCTGAATCTACTGAGAACTACAAGATCAAATTCTGTGACCAGAAATGCAGTTACCACGAATTAGAGTCTCTTTTAAAACCCATTTTGTCCATGACCATGAAGTGTTTTCTTCACACTCTTTCAAATGAGGTGGGATATTGGACCACCTCATCTGGGCAGGCAGGACTTTCCCTGGAAACAGTTTGGGATCTGTAACCTGTGGCATGACCTGAAAATCTCCGGGGCATCTCAAAGCATCTTCACAAGCAGCACAAAATGCAGCAACACTTTTCTTGCTCTTACATAAAGATGCAACAACAGCCAAGGCCTAACAGCAACTAAGAATCTTTTCCAAATTCATGGAAAAAAATCTTAGGAGTTTCCAGACATGAATGTCTCCAGAGACTGTGCTGCAGTGTGTCACTGATATACTCATTCATGACTGTCTTGGATGCAAATGCAGGAAGAATCCCTAAATTCCTAAAAAGTGAAGAAATGCTGAAGGCAAAGCAGGAGTTAACAGTCCCATCCCAAATGAAACAGGAGGGTGGATTTAAAATATCCACCGCTTTCTTGGGAGAAACAGTGGATGAAGACCAGGTTTGTATCATGAGCAGTGCCTAGCCTAATCCCCCTTTTCCAACAGTATGATCCAGAGATTCCAATGGCAATTCAACAATTGAAAAAATGGTTTTAATTAAATTAAACAGTCAGGAGTTAAGCCACTAAGAAAGAACACCCAAGCTGCAGCTGCTGTCTGGGAATAAAGGAATGGCTGTGGGGTTTATTCCAATTGTTTTATAGTGGATCATTTACCCCAAACAGATTTCTGAGTAATACAACAGCAACATTTACATTCCTTGTAAGAAAACCCTTCAGATATTTAAACAACTGCATAAGTTACTTTAATCCTGCTTCCTGTTGACAGAACTTGCAGAAAACAATCCCCATTTTTAAATAAAAGGCCCAATTCTACAGCACATGAGCCCTTGGAAATTATTGTAACATATTTGTGGAAACATTTTAATATTTGTTTCAAGAACAGCTTCAAGGGATAAAAACAAAAAACAACCAATAAACCCCAAATCCCCCAAACTGCTGCATGAACCACTTTGCTGTGGCTGCAGTTCCCACAGAAGCTGAGCCTCTTGGAAAGCTGTACCACCATGTAATAACAGTGGAAACATTTATCAAAACCTTTAAATCATCTCCCACCCCCAAGCCAGTGTACAGAACGTTCTAGCAGGAAACTGGAGGAAGAGCTGGGAGAGGAAAAGATCCCCCACACTTACAGGCCCCTGCAGAGCTCCGTCCTCGCGGTCAATGCTGCCTCTGGAGTGCCTCATGTCGGGTTTCTGAAACAGAAATCCAGGGATTCACTCTGTGCTCTGCTCACCCAGTGGTGTGCCCTTGGCTTAGAGGCAGTGCAAAGACAGGAGAATGCTGCTCCAAATGCACACTGACAAATCCAGATGTCGTTTCACTCCAGCCCCTGCGCCCCCGCTGGAGCCTCGGCTGCTCCTCCTGCAGCCGCCCCCAGCACAGGACTCAAAATGCTCCAATAAATATCCAAAGTACCCCTGAGCTGACACAACACTGGAAAATTTGCATTTTAGTTTTCTCAAAGGCAGCAAAAGTTGGTTTTTTTTCTGAAAAATAAAAAAGCTTGCTTCCCAACAGCAAAATTTCAACCACAGGATGAGAAACGCTGCGCATTAATTCCCGCTTCCTGCCCCAGGATGGCTTAAATGTACTTGGCTCCCTCTGCAAGCAAATGGGGCCAATTACTGGAGCTCTCTAAACACTCCATGTGCATACAGCCAGCCAACAAAGCCATCCAGATGCCCTTTTCTTCCCATACAAGCAACAAACAAATTTATATTTCATGTGTTTGCAGCACAATACAGGAATCTGGGGCTTGGTTGTTTCTAAAAGCAAAAATAAAACCACACTGATTCTGATTTTTTTTTTCTTCACACATGAACCAATCATTTTCTCACAGAATATGCTAGAGTTGGAAGGGACTCACAAAAACCACTAAATCCAACTTCTGGCCCTGCACAGGAAAACCCCACTTATCTCCCCAGGAAACCCAGGTATGTTTTATTTATTCTTCAAGGACAACACTGATTACATGGGAAGACAAAGGAATAGTGGATATGAAGCCAAAGTTAACACTGATCTGAACACACAAGCTCAGCAAAATTACAGTGTGCTTCTTGTGCACCAATTCTGGCACTTAAAACCAGGATTTATCTGACTTTCTCCTACAAGACTAGATGAGGAGTCACTGATAACTTAAGGGATAAAGTGGTCACACATAATATGGAAATAACACTTTTTTAATTCAGAGAAATGTAGATGTAACTAAACACAGTGTCACTAAACTGACCACATGTTCTTTCAGGGTTAATTTCAGGGGACAAATACATCCTTTTCTTGTTTTAAGGCTATTTGAGATTCCTTCCTCCTGTAAGAATATGAAAGAATAATTCCAACTCACAAATCCTACTAAATGACCCTAAAAACCAACAGGGCAGAAGGAACCTGCAAACACACACTAATAGTGATCTTCTGTCATTAAGAACAGTCCAGTTGTGCTGCCATGTCAGAAGGGCTCACATTTGGGATTTTCATTCAGTCTTCTGCAGACTGAGTGGGGCACAGCCAGAGACAGTCACTGTCTGAAAGAACTTGCAGATTAAAAATAGAAAATCATATCAGACAGGGAAATATTTAACCCTCTCTTATCATGAAGAACTGAAACAAACACAAGTAGTCTCCTCATGTTTTTCCAGGAATTTGTGACAAATTTCAAGATGAAACTTACCATGACTCATCTCCAGTTTATTTCCTTATTACGATACATGAATTCTTTTCCGATTAAAGTCTCATTTGATATGAGTATGTCTGAAAGTTCACTAGACAGGTAAAGTCATGATTCTCATTGTATTCTTCAGCTAAATCAAATAGTTACCCTTGTTAAATATCCATATAAAGCATATGACAAACTACATTTCTATTACCGTGATGCTCACAATTTGCCATTGTTTCATGTTCATTTCTAGCCAGGGAAGTGCCCAAACTCTTTGGAAATAACCAAAGACTGTTTTATCACAGAGGTCTTTAATGCTCTTTACAGTTACAGCAATTTATTACTCAAAAAATGCACCTTAAACCAGGAATGGTTTGGGCTGGAAGGGACCTTAGAGATCTCATTCCAACCTCCTGCCAGGAGCACCTTCCCCTGGAGCATCTAGAGCACATCCCTCAGACCAGAATCCAGAGACAATGAAATATCGAGCATTTTAGAAGAGTCAGAAGCACAAAAATGCACAAAAGTCCAAGTAACAGGACTTTTTTTCCTAGTAATATAAGCAAAAACTGAAATTAGCAGACACAAAACCCATCTCCTCCTCTCCTTGTCTTGCTGAGAAGGTCCCTCCTTCCAGCATCCAAAGGCTCCAAGTCACAGGAACAATTCATTCCCCAAGTCTCCACCAGCAGCCAACATGCAGAATGTTGAGTTCCCTCCAGGACACCCCATCTTGGATAGCACACAACCCACAGCCCAGGAATGGCTGTGCAGAAAAGCTGAAAATGCTCACCAAACATCACAAAAATGGTGATTATTAACTTGGTCCCCACCCAAACAAGGCTGTGGTGCTGCCCTGGCATCTCCAAGAATCTGATCCCAAACTGCAGATCCCAAGTGCCAGGGGGTGATGGCAAAGCTGAGGGACCCTGAGCAGCTACACCTCAGAAATAAGGAAAAAATCCTTTAGCAGGACATAAACTTCTTTCAGCTTCCACAAACATTCTCCTCTGCTCCATCAAAACCTGGGCAGTCAGGAACACATGGAACAAAAGAGAAGGGTTCAACTTTTGTGTCCAATGACTGAGAAAAGTCCCAATTCTATATTTACTGATTTTAATGTTCTAATAAATTCTAACAACTCCATTTGACTGAATGATTTTCTGGTTTATTCTTTTGTGTAGATGTGGAAATGTCAGAAGGCAAATTATTTTACAGTAAAAGTGATTTTGATGATCAAACTCCCATTGTATTTTAAAGTATGATTCAGCAGTAATTCTTCCACTTCTGCAGTTTCAAGAGCTTTGAGCCCCTCGTGCTGCCACAAGAACAATGCATTGCTGAATTTTTAATTCTGTGATCCTTCAGCCGTTTAATGCAACATTCTCTAGGTCAACACTCAGCCTCACACCAAACCTGTTCTGTACTTCACCATTTCACAGTTCCAGAGAACACCCTGCCATCTTCCCAGTCCCTGCCATGGCTCTGGACCTCCCAAAAACCACAGAGATAAAAAACTGTTGTTAAAATCTTCCAGAAACACGAAGTCCTTCAAAAGTAAATGGATTTTTTTTTTTTTTTAATAAATAAGCCTACTATCTAAAATCTTTGGAAATGTCAAGAGGAATTTTCAGACAGGAAGTGTATGTTGACAAAGTGGGACATAATCCACTTTATTTCCAGTATTTCTGGTTACTTGCTAATAAAAGAATATGTAAGCATTGGAGTTCTCAGGACATGCTGAATTGTAATGTCTTGGTGGGATTTTCTCAGGCTTAAAATTAGAATCTTATTTTAGCAACAGTTCACATCAATTAGACTTGAATTGAAGTTCTCAGTGTCAAAATAGGACAAAAACCACAACTATGTGGGAATTTCAGAAAAAAAAAACAATGAACCCAAGCATGATAAGGAAAATATGTGAGTTATTTCTTCTTAAGCTATCCCAGAAGGGACTATAAATTTCTTAGTACAAAACCGTTCTGTCTGCTGAGGAGTTACTAACAGGCATGCACATATATATCTTTATTTATCTGATTAAAAATAATGTACATAACATCAGCCCAGCCAGAAAGGAAGGTTCAAAGTGGAAACTCCAAATAAAGGAAGGAGCAGGCAATTAATTAGGCCCAAAAGAAGAGATGTGTAAAATGTTCAGAGATAATTTTTGATTGTTTTAGATTGTTTGTACTGCAGCCATTTCATCTGAAGGTGCCCTGGACAGAGACTGTGTCCTGTAATGATCTGCATTAAGCTTTAGGGGCACTAATGCTTTGTGTCTCCACTTCAGCTTTCTCAAAAATAACTCACCTATTTCTGTCCTTCCTGGAGATGATTCTCTCCACAGCACTTTTATCAATAGAGCATGAAAATTTAATGATCACAATTTTTAATCAGTGTCCATTAAAGCTGGCAGAGCTGAAGTGCTGCCTCCCCTCCCTGTCAGGGGCTGAGGTGTCAGTCCTGGACCCCCCAAAATCAACCCCTCCACCAGTTCTCTCCTCACTCTCCAATGAATGTATTTGGAACAATTTAAAATCAAACACTTCTTTACTCTTCAGCTTTTACACAATGGATTTATTTTCATTAGGGAGCTTCCCACAAGGAGAGACCTGTTTGTTTCCCCTTTTTACAGCAGAATTTCCACAATCCTGGATTCTGTTAAGGCTGCAGCTTGAAAACAACACTTTTATCCTTTCAAGTACTAACTAGTCCCATGTTCTCCAAGGACCAGTTTCAAGCAAACTGCTTACACTGATAACAAGCTCCCCAAAGACCAGCACATTTCCATTTCAATGCCACTGCACTGAATTCCCCATCTGGGGAGTCCCCTCCAGCACCATCAGTGCTGTTTATCCCTGTACCAATGTGCTGTGAGCTGTATTTTCTCCCTGCAGAAGCAGCAATAAATTTCAAGTCATGAGCAAGTTGGTGTTACTCTGGGGAAACAAAAATTGTACCAACACAAACCCACAGAGGATTTTCCATCTTGTTGCAGTGTCTTACAATAAATCATTTGCAGTTGCTCCCCTGTGAGTCCAACTCTCAGCAGTACAAGTGGGATGTGCTGTAGAGCCTGAGGATTGGGTAAATAGAGCTGGTTTTGGAAGCAGACAGTTTACACTGAGAACACCACACATGGTTACAAAAGTTAAATATTATAGTTAAGTAAGTTAAATATTAAAATCTGACTCTATTCTGTTGTTCTCTGTGCTGAAAAGGACAAATATTATTTGAAACTTGTCTAAAGCAGGCAAGGGAGGGCCAGATTTCTTCTCTCTAAATCATGTGGAATGAAAATAGGGGAGGCCCTTCTTCTCAGAGCAGAAATGTTGTCACTCACTAGAGGACACAAGGAGCATGTGTGTGTAACACCTGGCTTATTTCTATGCTGGACATCATTACATGGCCTTAATGCCTCAATAAATCACTTATTTTCACATGTTTGGACTCTCATGTCTGAAATGTGGATATCTTCAGGACACCTGCAAAGCTTTAAAGAGTGACTCCCCACTATGACTTTTCCACATCTTCACTTCCTCAGGGCTAAATCTAGAAACTCACCCACATTCCTTTTCCAAGAAACACCCACCTACAAACTGAATATTCTCCTGACACACATCCTGCTATGGGCTCAAAGGCACCCTGTGACTATCAGCAGCTCATTTAGCTCCTAACAGGGGGTATAAATTTTTAATAGGCATCCAAGGGTGAACCTCAAAGTCTGTACAGTCAAAATGTTAATGTGGAAAGAAAAAGAACTGAAATTTCTTATGGATTACAACTCCCCAACAGAATAGATGCAAGTGATATGGTGTTTCCTCACAATAAAACTAACACAAAATGGAAACACAGCAAATCTCTCCCAAACAGATGCTATGAGTGTATTACAGATATAAGAAAAATCAGCAAGTTCCTTCTCAATGTCAATTTGGGGGATGATAAACACCCTAATGGTCCAGAGACTGAATCAACAAACACTACAAATAATCATTTATTCTACACAAAAAATCAGAGAGTTTTCTGCAGAAAGTTTCCACACAATCTACTGCCACCACTTGCAATGTCAATGCCCTTTTCCCAAGAAAGCTGATTCCACAACAAGTTCTTGAGCATCTTTCAAGTTTTAATTGTCAGTGGGAGGAGTTTGACCTCCTGGGTTGTGTAGGTCACAAGCAAGTGGTGCCACACAAGACTGGAAAAGCTAATGCCTAAATTAGGGAAGAAATTTTCCTTTCCTCTCCCTCTCTTCAGACCAAGCAATCTGGGCACAGGGGTTTGTTTGCTGTCATCCCAATGGGAAAATGCAAATTCCTAAGGGGACTTTAAAGGAAACCAGTTTTAACTCCCATTAATCAAAAGTCTCTTCTTAGCTCAGGGACAATGTGGATCTCAGCTAGAACATGTCCTGGACATGGGGGCATCTACCAGCAGCTCCAACACAGGAGATTTCCAACCTGAAACATTCCTTGAAATATGCCTAAGGTCAAGCACAGGGCTGTCTGTCACAACCCACACACAGCTCTGTAAATTCTCCCCTGTCCCCTGAGCCTCAGGCACCCACAGGCTCCTGGTGACATTCTACTCCCACCTTCTACTCCATCCGTAGCCATCAGCCTCAAGCAGGAGAAATTTAACACTCAACTTGAATTTTGACAACTGGGAAGCCAGAGCTGAACCAAAAACCATACACGAGTGGCACTGACAACATTTCTCTATGGAATTGCAGAGAAACACCATCAGAACATCCCATTACCAATGAATTCTTCTTCCTGCTCGTGGTGAGGTTCAGAGCTTTTCCCTCCTCACAGAGCTCTCTCTTATACTATTTCTTCCCACTGACATGTGCCATTATTCCTCCAGGGCAAGGCTGGGTACAACTCTTAGCACAGCCACTACCCTTAGATGGTTACATCTTCTTTAGGGGTAGAGTTCTGTCTAAGAACCAACAGGCAACCTCCAGATGGGCATAGAATTATACACACAACTTCCCCCACACAAACACTCAACAGGATAAAATTCACCAAAAGCCACAGCTGTTCAAGAGATCTGAAATACAGCTCTCACTAGCCCAACACTTATTTTAAAACCTGTTTCCAAACCCACATTTTGGGGGTCCTGTATCCTGTAAATTTTCTCATTTCACAGAAATGACCAGTTTTAACCAGCTGCAGTACAAAACCCCAAAATCAGAAGGAATTAAGAAGCTCTGTGAAACAAAGAATTACCAGGAATCGTTCTTCTTTTTCGAGCCAGCGCTGATCCTCCTCCATCTCCTGCTGCTGCCGTATCAACCTCTCCTCCATGAGGTGTGTGGGCAGAACCTGGCTCATCCCACGGATGTCCAAAGTGCCTGAATCCTGCAATCCACAGGAAAGTTACTCAGTCTCACAATTTCCAATTCCTATCAACAGGTGCAAGAACTTAGAGATGATAAAAGGAAAGTTTTTTACAAGTCAATTCTCAGCAGCAGTCAAGCAGAGTTTCTTCAGCTCCTCAAAAAGCTGAAGCAGAGCACTGGAAGAAACACCCTCCAACCCTGAAGTTTTTATCTGCCTTGCTCTTAGTCACTGCAACCAAAAAAGATTTGAAAGATTCTGTTCTGTTTTTCAGCAACATTGTCACTTCCTGTGTTGCACTTCATTTAAGCTGGACAACAAAACCAGACTTATCAATCTTGTTTTCTTGGTCTTGAGCAATAATGTAACCATCCAGTTGTTAAAAGCTACAAGATACATTTTTTAAAATCAAAACAAACACACTCTTCAGTGTTAGCCAACAGTGGCAAAGCATGTCACAAAAACATTTTTTAATGAATTTTTGTCCAAATATTTATGGCTGTCTTAAGCTTACAAAGCATGTCACAAAAATATTTTTTAATGAATTTTTGACCAAATATTTATGCCTGTCTTAAGCTTACAAATACTCCACATACCATACCCCAATGCTGCCTGGAAATCATTAGGAAATAGTGTATAAATTAGTATTTTTTTAAAAGCCAAGGGAAATTTGGTAACAGAATTCCCTGTATTTCAGAGACCACTTAAATGTTTATCAAGAACACAGGGAATAGAGCTGGTTAGAGAAGAAAAAAAATTAAGACAGAAGCTGCACAAACTGAATCTTTGTGGAAGGTGAAAATGGAATTAAAAAGTGTACAACAATGGAGAACAGGAAAAAAAAAAGACAGGAGGTTAAAGGGGGAATTAATTTGATATTCCTCAGCAGCTCAGTGCAATCATGACAGGCTGGAGAGCACCCAGAAGGAACTCAGCTCAGAACAGTCTTTCAGACCCTCTCATTTTCTCTTCTGGGTAAGTCACAAAGAAGCCTCAATCCTTCAGCTGTGCTGGGTATCTCCCAAGAGATTATTTTATGACTGTTCCCATCTCTGTGAACAGCAGTAAGTTCCAGTAAAGCCTTCTCTTAACAAACACCAAATATTTGCTATCACTCAGTTAGATAAGTAGTAACAACTTCATCAAGAATTCATGTGAAGTGACACTTCATGCCCAGCTGTCACCATAATATTTTCTGAAAAATCTCTTTGCCCAGGATTCTTCTGGGAAGCTGAGAAGCCTCAGAGAAAAAGGAAAACAATGTTATCTCATTTGCTTCTCCTGTGTTTTGCTGCTTTGGAATGTGTGTGGTTGGAGATTATTTATCCAATATGTGAATTGTTTTTACTTAATGACCAATCACAGTCAGGCTGTGCTGGGACTCTGAAAGGAGTCACGAGTTTTTCTTTAGTATCTTTTAGCCTTCTGTCTGTATCCTTTCTCTATTCTATAGAATAGTTTAGTTTAGTATTCTTTAATACAATATACATTATAAAATAATAAATTAGCCTTCTAAGAACATGGAGTCAGATTCATCATTCCTTTGACAAGGGTCTCAGAAAATACAAGACCCAGTTGACTGCAGTGAGGCAATTTTAAAAGTACCAGAAAAACTCAGTTCCCCTCTAACAGATCTACCTAAATAATAGAAGTAATACAATTTATAATAATAAAAAGTGCATTGAACTGTACAGGACACAGTGTCAGATCTCCTACCTCCATGTTTGGTTGCCACACTGGTATTTCCTGAGGCCGATGGTTCCAGGAATCTGTTTGATCCAGGAGAGAAGCCTGCCCAGGATAAATGCTGCCTGCCATGGCTGGTATCCCATGAGAACCAGGGTAGCCAGACACCTTTAGGGGGCAAAAAACCCCACAGGGGCAAAAATAAAGAGAAAAACAGAGATATTAGTAAGACCTGTGCTTCCCTATAATGGAAACATCTCCTCCAAGACATGAAAGCACAGAAATTACTCAATTCAAGCAGACACTGAGAGGAAGGAGGAGAAGCAACATCAGAATAAGGAAGCTGAGCCAAAATATGATACCTCTGTTTTAGGTCTTTGAGGATGCTCATCATAACATAACTATTTTAGAATAACTGCAACAGGACACAAATACAGCTTTTGAGGAGAAGTATTTTATGGTGCCTATCAAACCAGCAGCATCAGAGCATGCTCTAACCTCTGCAGGCAAGGAGATCAAAGTCCTCTGAGGACAAAACTCAATCTATAGATACATATGTAAGAGCTCCACATGCAGAGTTCATGCTCCAGATAATAGGAGCCTGCAAACATCACCCTACAGATCCCCATAAAAATGTACTCCCTGCTGTATCTTACAGGCTTAAGGCTTGAGTGGCAGCATGTAATTAGTGTGCTGAGCTGAGTGGCCTGGGAACTTCTCCACAGGAAAATCCAAGTAGTTTTAATGAGCCTGAAGTACTTATTAAATCAATGAAAACCTCCCTCTCTTCATGGAAAAAAATCCCCTTGACTGAGACAGCTGTAATATGGCTGGAGCCTTGAAAAACCTAAAATTGCTCAAAGTCCTTTAAAGACAAACTTTTGTTCTGAATTTCTTTAGCAGTTTTAGAAAGAAAAGCAAAACCTGTGAGTATACAACGTGGTGGAGCTAAAGGCAGCAGCTATCAGGACACAGAAAATAAAATACCAATGACCCCAAGGAAAGGCCCCCAGTTAATGCCATTTTATAAGGCCAGGGATTTCACAGCTCAGCACAAATGTCAACATGAACACCACACTCCCTCAATAAATATGGAAATGGCTGATGTGTTTCACTGCAGTTTCAGGAATCTGAGTACCACATCAGATGTGGAAATATTTACCATCTGGAGTAAACCTACCAGGCTCAGTTTGTTTTGTTTTTTTTTTTCCCCTATGTAAAACAAAACTCAGAACTGAACTGAATTAAAATAAACCATGTAAGAAGTGCATCAATCCCACCAGCTGCATCTAAACCCACATTTGTAAAAAAAACCAACATGCATGGTATTAAATGTAATACCTGGTAATGATTTGGCTGTACCATATGCTGTGGGCTTGGATAAAAGCCTTCACTGGATCTGGGGCTGGGGTAACCAGGTCTACTGGGCTGTAAAGAAAAAGGAATTTTTAGAATCATTAAACACACACAGCTAAACACAGAAAATTATGTTTCATTGAGACAAACATTTACAGGTTTGGCAAACTTCAAAAAAACTCCAAAACAGATTTTCTGTAATTACTTTTTTTAAACAACTAAAATTAAGTTTTCGTCCATTTTTGCTTGGCAATGGATGCAGCTGAATTGTTTGCTCAGTATGTCAATAAATAATTCTTGCTCTGTGAATTCTTTGTATTTATTTAATTGCTTGCACTCAATGACCTGCTCTGTTCTGTTCAACTCTAGAGAGAACATCATCTAAGAACCTAAGTCTTAAATCAAAATTCCAGGTGCAATACAGCCTTGTTTCCAATTTTTGCTGTTAATTTGCTGCTTTTGTGACTGTTCTCAAAAGTAAATTTCTTTTGTTCCAGTAAGAATAACACAAACCAAATGGATTTATTTGCATGGCTATTTCCATGTGGTATTCTGAGGTATAAAGTTAGTTCTGATTATTAACTTCTGTGTAACTAATTACCTCAACATGGAAATTGCTTTTGATCTTATTCAGAATATCTCCAAAGGTATAGTTGAGGGTTTCTTTTTGAATAAGGAACAGCATTGCTGGGTATTTCAGGAGGACAAAAATTAACAAAAGAGGGAAAAAAACCCCAAACTTCATCATTCTGCAAAGGGCTCTCTCAGTCCTTCTGGCAGTTAAAGGCCATATCAATTGGATACTGCAGAATTTATCATTGCTTGATGAAAAAATTCATTCTCATTCTGGACTAGGATGTTTTCTGTCTCAGGATTCTAACAGAAATATCACTGTGAGATACAAGTGATCTCATACAAGTGATGGATTGTGAGACCTGGGAATTGTTTGAGGATGTGCAGGAGCTTTAAGACCTGCAATACAATGAATGAGCAGAAGAATAAAAAAAATCAGTTGTCACATTAAAAAATTAGATAATAATCAAAGAGACACTTAAAGCCTCATACCTACAAGATTCCACTTGTTCCAATGTCATTATTAAGCACATTCATATTTTACACAAAAGAAATGTATAAAAAAAGCTAACCAACAACAGCATCAGAAATACAGTGAATTTCTACAAGGACACAGCAACCCCCTCAAAACAGATTCTCTCCAGTGGAAGAATTAACTGCATTTTTAACATCAACATAAAGGTGCTCATTTCAAATTAAGCATTATGCTGGTCCAATTTATGCAGTTTATCTGCCTCTGTGACTTGGAACATTGTTTAGATAAACACCAAATCCTGCTAATTCATCTCAGATGACTGAACAGGCTGATGGATTGTTTGGTGTTTCTAACTCTGAAATGAAAGCAGCAATTCCACTGCCCACATTTTCTATTTGCCATCAAGATACCAAAATGCAGAACTAAGCTCAGAAATCTGATCTATCAGGCAACAACCTGGAAATGGAGAGAAAAACACCCCAAAATCCCCAGACAAACACAAACTCTCCCCCTCCCTTCAAATCAACACAAGAATTTGCCTTTCTATGAGTGCTGGAGAATGTGTGCAGCACAAGATGCCACACAAGTACTCCTGGAATTATTATCAGAATTATTAATAATTAATTATTATTCCAGAACCAGGAATTCACCACAAGCTATCAGGACACAGACAATACAGTGGTGACTGCACACAAATAAATTCTTCAACATACAGGCTTGAACTTTCAAGCAACAACTTGCAAAAATAACTCTGAGGGGAAGCAGAGTGAGAGGGAACTGGAGAGGTTGGACTCCCACAGCTGCAGAAGCCATCAGTGACATCCAAACAGGACAGAAATGAAAATGAAGTGGAAACTAAACCACGTACGTTACTTGGAAACAAGCCCCTCATTTTCTGTCCAGAAGAAGGAAAATGCAATTAGCTGACTCCTGTCCTGTCACTAATGTGTTATAAATAAACTTCATGCTGGCCTGAGAGCTCATTAGCCAACAATTTACAGGAGTGCTACAAGCAAGAAGGGAAAGAAAAAGCCAGGAGACAGTTTTGTGGCAGCTATGGGGGTTTTTTTACAATTTCAAGTAGCAACAGAAAACCTTTAAAGCAGTATCACAGTACAGATCAGTTCTGAGCACAGTTCAAGCAGAGCTGGGTCATTTCAGGCAAAGATTCCCAGATGGGGACTGAAGTGGCCAAAATGCCGTGGTCTGAACCAACCCATCAGGGCAGGCTCTGAAGAAATAAACTGAATAAAAAGCAAGTTCCTGTTTGTTTTTTGTTAAACACACATAATTTGCAGTCTTAGCTACCTTGGGAGGAGCTTCATCTGATCCTCCTGAGTCCCAGGACACCGTGACTTGTCGCCTGGATTCCATTCTCATTCGTTCTTCTTGCTGCAGCTTCTCTTCCTCCAGTATTGTACTAAGGAAAACACATTGCAATCAAGCAAAACTCCAATTTCAGTGACTAACAAACCTCTCCCCACAGCCCTTGCATTTTTCAGACTAATAAACAGTACTTCACTTGAAATTCTATAAAATCACTGAGAGCCAAACTTATTTTACATCCACTGGTTTTGTGTCTGAAAACCAGTATCAGGAAGAAATATTTCTGTAGGATTACCAGGGTGCTTTCAACAATGAAAACAGCATCAATTTTCAGAAAGCTGTGGTTGATCTCACACACAATTTTTTTTTCCATAACAGTTCTTTTTATGTGCAATTACACAGAGAAGTCCTCAAAGACAATCAATCAAGCACTTACTTGCATGAAAGCTTAATCTTCACAAGAAAATATTCTACTGAACTGCTGCAAAGGTTCAAAACAAACCGAAAATGTTCTTTACTGAAACTCAAGAGCTTCAGATCACTGGGACTTTTTTTTCTTTTTTAAAAGAAAGCAGTCAAAAATACTTCTTCAGCTCTTACATTTTAGCCTAACCAGGAACACATTCAGCAAAGCAATTTAGCAAAACAGAAAGATCTGACAGTATTCACTCAGCTTCTAAGCATTCAGGTCAAAAGGCTGCATTTTCACAAAGTACAAGACAGTAGTAAAACCAGTTTGCTACTTACCACTGTTCTGACTATTAAAAAGCCTGTTTGAAGCTGAACGTGCTCCTGCTGCCCCCACAGCCAGCCTCCTCCCAGCTCTGCTATGTGGCTTATTAATGTTGGATATTTGCCATTTGAAAAAGACTCAGAGAGAAGCTTTGAGAGAGGGAGCTGCCAATTCCTTGGAGCCGCACGCTACGCGGACGCTCTGGAGATGTGAGCAGGGCAGATTATTTCCATATCACTGTCCCCAGGGTAAAGGCAATCCTGTGGAGGAGCTACTCCAGTTTCTTTATCACTCAGGAGTTTCCAGAAACAAAGCTAAGTTCTGAGTTTATAATCTCCTGTTCAGTCTGTTAAACAACCACCCAGAATTACTCATTCAGGGGATGAGATCAACTCCAGCAATCTATTCTCATCGTGAAACTTCACTGCTTATTTCAAGAATAAATTCCTGCTGGAGACAAGAACTTTGCTTTTCCTTACTCAGCCAAAAAAACCCCAAACTATGCCACTTCTAAAAAGCAGAGAAGCTTGTCTCTCTACAGCTAAATCAAGTTTATAACTATTGCTGCAATTTCAATCCATCATTGCTGAAGCAACGCAAGAATGTGGAACAAAAGCAAAATCAGACAAGTTATTTGTAAAAGTCACCCTGCTAGAACTACCATGGAAACGCAGCTACAGCCTAACAGAGGGAATGAAGAGAGAATCATTCTATTTTACCTCTCTTTTCCTTCAGAATAAGGAAAATGCAAGATTTTCTACTTGAACCTATGAAGAACCCCTGCTTTAGAACTATCTCACACTTCCAAAACAAGACCAAAAAAAAAAAAAAAGGGAAAAAAGAAGTTTGCCCAGATTAATGAAAGAGAAATGAATAAAATGTAGGTTTTTAGGTTTTTAACCAAGCTGTTGGTACAGCAGTTGCTCTACTCTGAACAAAAGAATAGAATGGAGTTGGCTGGTAGTAGCTGGCTAAATTTAGAGATGGCTTACTGACAATTTGGGGCCATGTGTGGAATTTGTCACAGCACAGTCCTGGTTTTCCATAAAAAGGAATGAAACCCCAATATCTCTGCTTTGCTATCAAAGCCATTTTATCTCTGGTGCCCCAATGTGCAACACCATCAGCTTGTATCACCTGAAATGACAAATTTCTTTTGAAATTACTTCTTTTTCTTAACACAACCTCAGCTTTTTGCCTTAAAACGGCTGTTCATCCTCCCTGCTTGTGCCATCAGGAGGTTCTTTCCCAGCAGCCCAGAGCAGCCTGGCCAGAGGCTGATGGGCTGCAGCAGCAGCATCTGTACTTGGATGCCCTTGATTCTGCTGACAAGAATATAAAATAGAAATGCCTCAGAGAAGCACTACTAGAAAAAACCACAAGGAATAAAATGACTCACAGAAAGGTCTTTGTTTTCACAAAGGGAAGACCAGCCTGTGGATGAAGGAAGAGTGTGCCAAGAGATATTTTTGACGTTTCCTCAGTGCAGCTGCTCAAGTTCTCTGAACAGTTTATTAGAATTTGCAGAAGGTCAGGAGAAGTCAGATCTAGGCATATTTTCCCAAACTGCACATATTTTTAGCAGCAAAGAGGAGCAAGCAGAGAATTCTATCCCTGTGGTTCACCTAGCAAACCTTGAGGTAGCACAGGCAAATTTAACTCAACTCTGCGAGGTGAAGGCTCAAGAAAAATCTCAACTATTAAAAGTTTGCATAATTGATAAACTTACTTAATTTACAAAGAACTTCTTGCTGAAATTGGCCTGTGACAGCAAAAAGGAAACATTTATGGGGACCTTCAGTGTAGGAATATTTAAATTACTAAATTGTATCCTCATATTCCAAAAGGTACAGCAGCACCAGTGTCTCCTCTACAGTGGTGTGGGAACCTACATCAAGTGCTGACCCCCAAAAAGCAGCTTTTTATTTCCTTCTGCCACCCAGAAATACAAAGTTGGATGCAGAGGAACATACTTGCAATATTGCTCTAATATGAAAGCACTTTTATATGGATTATAGACTATTAATGGTCACAAGCAAAGAACAGAAGAACAGCAAAGCATTTTGAAGCCTCCATCATGCATTTGAGGTAGGCGTTAGTCTTTTTTTTGTTAGAATGCCATAAAAGAAGACTCAAACTGCCCTCACCCATACCAATTTTCATTTATAAGCAACATTTCAGGATCTACATCAAATGCAGTAACAAAAAGACTCAGGTCCAGCTCTCATCAGTTAATTATCTCACTGTTGTCATAAAACCAGACTTTAAAAGCATAGTATCTGTCTCTTTTTTCCCCACATTCATTTCAGAGCTGTTCCAATGTGACCTGCAGCCCCAGGACACCAGTGGGGTGAAACACTCTGTAAAATCTGTGACCAGCAATGGGACACAGTGACACTGTCACCTCTGCTATGACACAACTGCTCCTTGTTTTGCTATTTGTAGCAAAGGTACTTTAAACAAAATTTGTTCCAAGACACAGTGAAAAATGTGATGAAATGACATTAATTTGAAAATTTAAAATTAAAATCCTTTTATATTATTTACCATTTACATATTATTTACCATTTATATTATTTATATTATTTTGCAAGACAAAAAAATCTCTTCTACACAAAACCAGCAAGGCAACACACACTTCCCAATTTTAAAAAACCCTATATTTTAATTCTGACCAAGTCAGAATTGCAAGAGTAGCAGGGTAGCACCTCACTGCCCTGACCTAATCTGACTTTTAACCCCCCTCCACCAGTTGAAAAGGGGACTTGGAATGCAATGATAAATTACATTTGGAAATCCACAATCCACCCATTTGTTTCTGTGTTTGCTGGGAACACTGACTCAACCACATCCACTTCAGACATATCAAATGCTATAAAATTACTACTCTAATAACAGTACTTAAATTCATATGTAGCAACAAATAACAGTGCATAAATTGTGCAGAAATCAGCACCTTTGCCTTGCACAATCTGCTGCAAATTCAGTTTGGGTAAAGCAGCTGTTACTATGAAACAGAAAAGCACGAAATAACAGAGAGCATGTGAAATGCTTATGCTCCCATCTATGCTATTCCAGATGCAGAAGATTTTTCCCAAAGCCATGAATTTTTTTTTTTCATTAAACCAGAGAGGAATGAATGCTGCAGTGCTGTATCTGGCTCCAAAGAAACATCCAGCCCGCTCTCAGCTTGAAGAGACTGCTCTGGACAGCATCCAGAACGAGCAGCAGCAACACCACAGGGAAAGGCCACCAGGGAAATAGATTGTTTTTGCAAGTTCATGGGAATTTGAGTTCTGAAACCAAATCCTGCCTGAGACTGCCTCATCATCAGGGAATTGGCAACATTTCCAGTGAGAGGCTGGCTCTGTCTGGAGCAGCAAAAGCAGCCCTAAGGAAAACCATGCTGCCTAAATTTGGGAGATAAAGGTCACTGGTTTGGTGGGGCAGAAAGTTCTCTGCTTTGGTGGGAACAGAGTGAAAACTGGATTTTAGGGTTGCAGTGGTCCCAGGAGAGAGGCTGCCCTGTAAACAAAGCTTCAATTGTCCCAGCACGAGCAGAGGAGCCAACACCCCTCCACAGTGGGCGCACTTTCCATGCAGAATGAGATGGAAGAGGTGCCTGGAGGTCTCAGCTCTCATCTCCTGCTGAAGCTGGGCTGGCTCCCTGCTCAGCAAGGGCCAGGTGCTCTGAGCCTTTTCCAGTCCAAATCTCAATGTCTGCCAGCACGGAAATTCCAGAGTCTTTCTGGGTGACCTGTTTCAGAGCTCACCCAAGCACACTGGGAAACATTCTGATGTGTAACCAATGAGCCCCTGCCTTGCTGCATGCCCTGAGTGCTGGTTCTGAGGAGAGCCAGGCTCTTGGGCACACTCTGGATTTACTCATCCTCTTTCCTTCCTGGTGAAATACTCTCCCTGCTTGGCTTTCCAAACCACAGCCATCTTCTAGTCACTCTTTAAAGGGCTTCATTCTCATCTGTGCCAACCAGCTTTAAGTTAACAACCTGGCTGCAAATTATCAATCATCCTGTACTTTCAGAGCCAAAAAGAGACAAAAAGCAACTGAATTGCCAATTTCCACCTATTACCCAAATCACACAACTGTGTCACATCTTTTTCTTGCAGTCCCTGACATTCCTCCCTTTGTGTTAAATCCACAGAGTCAAGAGGATGGGAAGTTATCTGTGAGAAGGGTCAAGCCTTTCCTTACTTCTACAAATAATTAGTCTACACAGGAATTCCCAGAGTAACAGATGGTGGAACTGTGTGAAATGTTAAGAATTAAGAAAAAACTTTCTTCCACTTGTCCACACATCAGCTCTGAGATAACATCATAATTACATTCAAATTGTCTCTCATTTAACCACCAGTGAATTATCTTAAACCATCAACATTCAGTGACAGCAAAAACATAATACTATGAAAATAAAACATGCCACAAAGCACAACTTTGAAACAAAACCTGTAGTCAAAGCAAAGAATTCAACAGCGAATTACAAGAATTCCCAGTGTGGATTGTCAGTGAGCAAAACCTAAGTGTTACTCAAAGCTTGCACTGACTTATGCGTAACACATCCTGAGCAGTCATGAAATCCAAAAGTCACAACATTTGTGACCCAATTTGGTCACAAATATCAAATGTGCCTGCACATTATCTCAGTGATGTTTCAAAGCTTAAATATCCCTCCCAGTTTGGGGCTGGTGAAATCACTGGAATACATTACTGCAGAATAAACTAAGGTGTGAATTTAGACTGGTCTGCAAGGTGTGTGCTCACACTCATTCCAAGATAAACATAAAGGTAGTTTATATCCTGGTTTACAAAGGGCAAAGGAATTTCTGTCTATGATATTGCATTTACTGCAGGCTCTGCAATTGCCCTGTGACAGCTCTGACTGTGCAACTATTGTGCTACATGTCAAGAAAGTAACTTCCAACAGCACTAACCTGATGCTTCATTTATTTAAGATATATCTCTGCCCCAGAAGCCCACAGCAGGTTTGTTTAGATAATCACTCTAAATTCTTTTTCCCTCCTTCCCCAAGGATTGTAACTAAAATTATAAACAAATTGCAAGTAAAACGTGGAGTTTTTCTTGGGAGAGAAAGGAGGTGATTCATATTTCCAGTTATTTAAATTTACTGCCTAATCTCATTTTCTCTACCAGATAAAGCCCAGTTTTCCCAAAGACCAGCAACAACCTGGCCATTTGAAGATAAAAACTCCAAACACCGTGCCTCGGATTTTCCACAGAACCAAAACACCGTAACAGAAGATAAAGTGAAAAGAAATATTTCTGAACAAAGGAAATGACCTCTCAGAAGTCAAACCCTACCTGAGTTGTGCTTTAAGTTCAGTAAACCTGGGTCTCCTGCTGGGGTCGTAGGCCCAGCACTTGGTCATAAGGCTGTAGAGGGTGGGAGGGCAGTTTGGAGGCATTGGGAGCCGCTCACCGTTCTCGATCCGCCCAATCACATCATTGTTCTTCACTCCCTGGAAGGGCTTTACCCCGTGCATGAGGATCTCCCACATACACACACCTGAGGGACACACACAAAACCACCTTTTCTTCACTGTCAGCAAACAATCAGAGCTGCCCAAAGAGAAGCAAGCCCTAGTTTTGTACTAATAATGCAATTTCTTCCAAAATATATAACCAGGGACTTGGTTTGGACTTACCTGCAGCAGGATCACACACACAGCACCAGCCTCACCTACTGATGAGGCACAGTGACCCACAGCTGCCTCACACAGTCTTTTACCTGCCCTAAACCACTGCTTGCTCATATTCAAATCTCCTCTCTTATAAGGTAGAATGTGTTTGCTTTTCCCTCTGACTCCTTCTTCCTGCTCTGACATGTAGAGTGCATTTTCACTTTGAGGGTTTTTAGGGTTGGCATTGATCCACATTTTTTTGTGCTGAAAACGTGTAACAAACCAATTTCTATTGAAACTGCATTAGAAGAACGTGGTCTGTCACTTTAGAATTGGCCAAAATGTTCCATAGGCTTCATTTTTCCAACTCTGACAATAGTGGAGTTTTCTTTAAACAATCCAAAGCCTTCACTTAAAAACAGTCAAATTTTAAATTGAACTCTCACTTCATTATCCTGCTCTTATTTCAAGTGTCATCACTTTTGTGTTCTGTCTGTACAGGCCAGCAGTCAGCACCAGTTGGAGCACAGGACATCAGATTATTATAAAATGTTGTATATTTGGGAGAAAAGATCAAGGTTTCAGGACATGTCTATTTACCCTTGTATTTAAGGAGCTTCTGGTTGTATTTTTTAAGAGGCCAGCAGCTATGAAAGACAAATTAATTCTTTTAATTTAGCATTTTTTTAAAGAATCTAGCATTAAAGATCTGGAAATTTGGTATCTCATGGGATGTTTGCACATTAAGCAAGGAAATGTATATCAACATAAAGGAAAAGTCAAAATGCAACAGAGAAACAGCAAATGACAATGGTATAACACAAAAAAACCAAACCAAACCCAACAGACAAAAATAATCTCTGTCATAACTATGAGCTAATTTCCTTGCACTTTCATTTCTGCCAGCTTCTTACCAGAGGTAAAAAATTCATACAAATTCAGGCTTGTTGAACAGGAAAAGGAAAGAAAAATACAGAGGTGGAAAACATGCTGGAAGAAACTGGATTTTCAGAATGCACAGTAAAAACTGTGACAAATATTTGGATATTATTCATTTATAGCAGTCAAAATCAACACTGGGCTTGTCCAAGACGACACAAAGAACCCTCCCCACTTGGTTTTCACTTACCAAACATCCACACATCGCTAGCTGAGGTAAACCGTCGGAAATTGATGGACTCTGGAGCCATCCATTTGATGGGTAATTTTCCTTTGGAAGCTACAGGGAAGGCAAGAGAGGGCAGATTGTTATCCCCACTACAGAGCTCAAAAATAGATTCTGTTCCCAGTGAAATAATTCACAGGCAAAACCAATCTCCAGTGAAGTACTTCAAATATTGATATATAAGCTGTTTGGCTTTACATGAAATGGAAAATGAACCAACAAAACCCAAAATAATAATAATTACCCCCCAAACCTCCCTTAAAGACCCCAATAACAAACCCCAAAACACACCAAGAAATGATCATGTCAAAATTATTTCCCCTCTTAGCAATTAAAAAGATAAAAAGTAGCTCAGCAAAGTGAGACAAATAAAATGAGGAAACACAACAGAGTGTAAGGGGACAGATAATGGATAATTTAAAAGACATGAAACCAGAAAAATATTAAAGATGAGATTTATGTAGTCATGGTTTAATAATATAAACCAGCTTTGGAATGCTACTGTTTGGCACCCAACATGCAATCTTTATTTTCCTGCTGCATTTCCCATCTCTCAGCACTGCAGGACATCTCTCAGCTGCTGGAGACATCAAAGCTCAGGATTCCACCCAAAATGGGGCAAAAGTAGCCTTCAAAGGTAGTTTGGTACTGAATCTCCCTAGTCCAGTGGCATCTGAATATGCAGCATGCAGTGACAACACAAACTCAGCATTCATCTGAATCTACATGTGAATTTGATCATCTTTGCACCTTAAATCACACCTTGTGATCCTTCTTCTTAAGCACACATAGCAATTTACTGCCATTAATTAAGTATTGAATAACTTGCCTTTTTATACAAATGCACCAGCTAGACCAAGGAAATCTGGTTAATTACTCAGCAATGTGAGAAGCAAGTGTGTTTTCACTGCAAGAAGGCCCCAGAGGTGCCCTCACCTTTGTAGTAAGTACTGTCTTCCATGTATCGGGACAATCCAAAGTCACCCAGTTTCACACAGTCAGTGGTAGACACCAGCACATTTCTAGCAGCAATATCCCTGCCAAACAGAAGAAACAATATTTCTAGTAACTTCAAAACATGAAGTGGTGAAGTATCATCACCTGAAGAAAATTTATCTCCTGCCTTGCAAAGGTAAGCAACTGGTTTAGGATTGCAGTCCTGTAGGTTTCCTAGTAAGGAGCTCAAGTTCTCATTGCAGAAAACAACAAGATCCTTCCTGAGCCTCCTTTTCTCACCCATTGTTATTTACATGTTTTAACATAAATATCTACATATCTATGCACAGCTATTACTTTACATGCAAGTGTTTGCTTATACATTACTACAACATATATAGAATTACATAGCCAGTATTTAAACACAAGGGAATTGCTTAAGTTTAAAATTACTTCTACTTCATAACTGGAGTTTTGTGAACTCTTAGTTGCACACAATAAGAAGGTGAAGCCAGTCTCTTCTCATTAAAAACTCATGTTCATATTCAAGGAAGTAAAATTCAAAACACACCATGAAGGAAATTTAGGTTCATTTTCTGGTTAAGCAAGTACTGTATTTTATAAATATTTTATTTCCCTTCCTCTTTACTTAAGAAGCCATCTGCCCTTGTTTTGCTTTTCTAGATTTGAATGATTACAGTTGACTCACAGCTTGAAAAAATACTGTAACCACAAAGCAACAACTGAAAATGATTCCGATTGAAATCTGGCACCAGCTCCAAGTCAATCCAGGAGTGAACCAGCAGGTGTCACCCTTGAAAAGGGTGTCATTTCATGGAAACCTCTGCAAAAATGACACTCCCTAAAATGTTATGAGCAGTGACATATAAAAAGAGACAGGTAGGGATAAATATTTATGAAATCTTACCTATGTACAAATCTTTTGCTCTCCAAGTAGGCAAGAGCTGTGCTAAGTTGGTAAGCATAGAGTATCAGAGAGGCCAGGTCCAAGCTGTACTTCCTTACTTGCAAGAACGACCTCAGCTTTTTGCACCAAGGAGAAAAAAAGAGAAAGAAATTAGGACAAGAAAATAACAAAGCTGAAAAAGGCATATTTCAAATTGTGAAGTTTACATGAGTATCAATGGGCATGACTTCCTTGCCTTAAAGGCTGGATGAGGAAAAGAAAACCACTTCCCATCAAGAATTGTGACTGCAGTAGAATTCAAGCACAGTTTTTCTACATGAAAACTGTTAAACTAAAAAATAACTGTAATTTTAATATTTTAACTGTAAAATAACTGTGCATTCTTTCAGTCTCTTTTTGAAAAGCATCTGCTGTTGCTGTTCCAGAGTGAAGCACTCTTGGACTTTTTGGTTTTTTCTACCCTTGAGTGCAGCCTCAATTTATGGCCTAAATCACTTCAGAACTGAACAGAACCTGGCCAACCCAAACACAGATTGATCAGTATTGTTTTAGGAGCATTCATGTTAATAATTAGTTTTAACCTATATGTGCTAAAACAACTGTATTTAGCTCAGAGTGGCCAATGTGAGTACAGAATATTTGTCAGCTCTATTCCCAGTATAAGGCAGGCAGAACATACTGGAAGGTGGCATTAGAGTGTCCTTATGGATCAAAACAAGGCTTTGAAAAGTGATTTGAACGCTGGAAAGGAAATCTATTCACAGAAAATTACATCTCCACTATAGGTTTTTCTATCTATCCCTGCTATTTTATTTTGGAGTTTGATAATTGCAATGACAATCATATAATGTTGTATGAAGTATCACTGCAGCTCACATTTTCAGAAACGTGGCTCAAAGAAAACAAATTGATTATAGAAAGTGAGATCTCGTTTTCTTTAAAGCATTCATCCAAAAAACATAATAATGAGGGAAGTCATCTTATCTAGAGCCCCTGCTGCAGATATCAGGAAAAAAAAACAACAACATAAGAAATTCAAATTTCAAGGGAAAATGCAGCATTACTCAGGAAGAATAAAAGATGTACAGTTTACTTCTGGAAGGTATGTTTGCAAATGCTGTTTAACTGATTATCACATTATCATCATCTTGACAAAGGTCATGCTCTCACTCTGGATCTGCAATTGAATGTTCTGAAAACTCTGGCTAAATCACTCTGGAATGAGGTGATGAAGTTCCCCCGGTGGAGGAGAAGGTCAAAAGCTGCCACTCCTGTTTCTGAGTCCATAACCCTGCAAAGGAGTATGATATCATGCTTGATAGCATGTGTTAGTACTGTGAAGTGTTTTTTCAGCCTTTTCTGGGAGCTAAAAGAGAGGAGAGCAGAGCTGCACGAGGATTTCTCCTACCTCTCCAAGTGTACAGAGCTCCATGATTATCCAGACTGGGTTTTCTGTGATAACCCCAATGAGCTTCACAATGTGGGGGTGATCAAACTGACGCATTGTTACTGAAAGGAAAGCAAAGAATTCAGTGCATCACATAAAACCTTTCTTAAAAATAAAAAACCCCTGTTGGTTAAGCATTTAGCCCATGAGCAGAGAAGATAATCATAGACTTTAAACAACTGTTGCAAGCAGTGATTTCTGGTCATTCCATGTGCTGAGGGCAGGTAGAAACAAACACTGATTGCTTGAGCTGTGCTGTTCTGCACTCACAAAAATGCAAACTGCTGTGGAAGGTGCCAGTCAGGTCAGGCTCTGCCTCTCAGGCCTGGATCTGGTTATGGCCATAACCTAAGTTTATAAAACAACCTTTAAACCAGTGCACAACCAGTTAATCTGTGCCTTTCTACTGGAAGAGGAGGTAAAAAGAGTCTGTATAATTCAATTACGGGAAAAAACATGCTTGCCAGATTATGATATGGACAAAAATCTTATTTAATCATTACATCATTTTATGTCCCATGGAGCTAATTTCAGTCCTGGCAGCACAGCCACAGTATGTTTTATGCAGTATGACACATGAATCACAGAATCATAGAATGGTTTGGGTTGGAAGGGACCATCAAGACCAACCAGTTCCAATTCCCCTACCTTGGGGCAGGGGACACCTTCCACCTTGCAGGCCCCAAGCCCCATCCATCCTGGTGCTGAACACCTCCAAGGATGGGGCAGCCACAGCTTCTCTGGGCAACCTGTGCCAGGGTATCACCACCCTCCTCACAGAATTTATCCTAAAATCAAATTTAACCTGCCCTCCTTCAGGTAAACCCATCACCCCTGGTCCTATCCCTGCCTTCCCTGATAAAGAGTCCTGCCTCAAGTTAGGCAAGAATAAATCCCATTTTCTTCTGTTTTACACAAACCACAAACTAAAACCAGGAGGTGTTTCTGTATTTATAGTCTGATAAGCTCTGAACTCTCTACTTCTGGATACACAGTAACCCCCCCCAAAAAATCCTTGGGTAACTGTGTTTACAAGACCAAAAATTATACAGTTTAGTAACATATCTTCCTGACAAGAAACTTTATGGGAGATAATATATTCTTCAAAATATTACTGTTATGAATAATACAGGGAAAATGGCAATAAAGTAAACATCCCTATCATTGGCATAGCTTAGGGAATAAATAACATGAAATGTCATACAGGCAATAACAGCTGCTAAATCTTTTCAGCATTGAAACTCCACCATAGGCAAACCTCAAAATATCTTAATATTCTTAATAGTAAAATATTAGGAAAGAAATGTATTAATTCAGTGAACTAAGCAACTCTTCTGAGCAAATTTGCAGTCTGAACACAAGACAAAGGCAACAGATGGGAATTAGAATGAAAAAGAGGAAGAAGAAATGGCAAAACTATTAAATCAAAATTGAAAAGTATTATTTATGTGTCGACTACAGCAGCATTTCCTAATCTGTCAAACTTGAAGCATAATAAGGAGCATTCAATGAACAATTATTTTCTACACTGCCAGGAGACAGCAGCCTACCTTGTGACTGCTGAGTTATTACTGTAAGCAATGGTATTTACTGTTCCAACAGATAGAAATGCAATTGAAAAAATTACAGTAACTTACAAAAAAACATGACATTCAAAAATGAGAATCCATTAGCTATTAACACAGGTCTTCTGAAGGAGTTGAAAAAACTCCTTGAATAAAGGAATAGTGAATAAAATATATTGTAACATCTGACTGCAATCAATTACTTTACTGATAAAATACAATACATTTACAACATTTAGAGGTATACAACAGCAGGGGATAATAGGCAAAAATTAAGGCCTAAGTGCCATATCTTAATTTGCTTGCAAAATCAAACAACAGAGGAATCAGTAACTTTAATATTCTTTTTAAAGTTTCTGTTCCTATTCACCCCAGCAAAAAGTTTTCCTCCACACATGAAATGTGTTTCTTGGAGAATGCAACAGTTGTGGGCAATTATTTAGAAAAATGGCCTATTCTGGCATAGATCTTAATTCTGAATTTTCAGAGCAGATCTCTGTTAGATCATTTCTAGCAAGGACAACTACCTGATCTTCCAAAGCAATAAAGTGGAGAAGGTGCTGTGGTTTTTAAAAATTCATTTAAGGAAAAAGAAGGAAATAGAGGATCACATCAAATGTTCCAAAATTGGTTCTAAAACCCTACAGGAGCCAGACATCACCACTCAATTTGGAAAATCAAAGAACCCACATCCAGTCACACACATGGGCCATGCAAGGATGTAGAGCAGTCCCCTGGCACATACTGTAGGAGGGGAAAACATCAGGGTATATATTACTGAAATATTTACATCAGTGTAAGAATTTTCTGGCATAGGTGGCCACAGTCTTTGCAAGGAGAAGTTACAGAAATGATCCCAAAAGAAGTTGCTTCATACTCACAGGCTTCTTGTAAGAATTTTTCTCTAACACTGTCTGAAGTGCAGTTTTTACATGTTTTGATTGCAACAGCCATAGCTGGATTTTCCTGAAAAATATTATTGAGAAATAGCTGAAATACAAACCACCAAAAACAGCCCACTAAAAGCCGGCCCTTAGAAGTCTGGTAAAACTACTTTGGAAAAAATTACTATTAAAAAAAATAACTTTAGCTGAGAAATTACATGTTGAAAGCTTCTGTGTTAAAATACCACTATAATCAAGACAACTTGCATACAACATTTACATCTAATGTGTCTTGAAAATATTTAATGTGTGTTAAACTGTTGAAAAATTATGACAAAAGATGGTGAGTTTAACTGAATAGTACTGAAACTTTTTGTGCTATTGAGGAAGGTAAACTCTTGACAATATTTAGCAAAAATAGAGTAAAGAAAGAGATATGTGCCTAAAAACCACACTTGGCTTATACAAGCAAGCAACCCAGAAAGCCAAATGAAAGACTTTTTGTGGCTTTTTCACAGCAAAGACTGGCTGTAGATGTGAGCCCAGACTAAAAAGGAAAGTAAAACAAAGATTTTTACACATTATCTTCACAGTCAGTCAGATCAAGGCTTTAACACCAGGTTCAATTGAACCACATGTATTGAAAATCAAAATCTTATCTGAATATCCAAAAATGAGAAGTTATTGATGGCTTGAGAGCAGCTGAAGTGTTTTAAAACTAAGTTTCTACACTGGAATGGGCTTATTCAAGAGGCTGAATGTCCTCCTTCCAAGTGGGAAACTGGGAATTGTCCATTGTTAAATGAGCAGTTTACAAATGAACCTTTCCTCAAAATGCTACAGCACTGATGAATATCCTCATCCAATTTTTAAGGCCAGTAGGAAATGAAGATTCAGAATTATGTTCCATCTCTGCTCATGCTTGGTCTATTTTAAATCTGTTTACAGACAAAGATTACCAGAATTAGAATAGTATTTCTATTTTGCAGGATAAAGTATCTTATTTTCAAAGTTGCTCACAAAAGAGATCTTCAAGTTGACTTTGCAGGAAAATATTGATCTGATCCTTTTCTCACACATCAAACGCCAGTAAACTAACTGAAAAAGCTGATGGTAAATCATGATTTTATTATTCCCTTATGAAATCAGGATTGAACAATCAGCCTGGGGATGAGACCTCTGGATGCCTGCCAGACCCATCCCTCTCCTGTGTTAAACATCAAGGTATTGAAATATCCTTTAACCAACAGGGGCATCAAAGGGAAGAATCTGAGTGTCTGAAAACAGCAAAGATATTTTGAAGAATAATTGTTGGAAAAGGTCTGATATTGGGGGTTTGTTGACCTTTTGGTTTTGGATAAGGAGACAAACCAGAGAGAATGTATCAGACTGGACACATTTTCTGTACTGAGCAGGGAATGGTTTTTTAAATGACACTTTGGGATTAATTCCACAGTTAACCAGCCTTTAAAGACAATCTGGGATTCCTGGGATTGTTAAAACTGAGCAATAGGATGCTATAAACCCATTTTCCATTCAGCACCCTACACCTGAGGCTGGCTGCGACCCTTCAGGAATACCTGGGAGAGGTGGATGCTGAATCAGGACATTGCAGGTGCAATGAACAGGGATAAACGGAATTTTTGAGATTCAGCTTTGAGCTAGCAGAACAAAAGGCAAGGAATATCCCTTATATTTTTGCACTCAAGCTGAACATATAAAGGGTACACTACCATGTTATTAGAACTAATCTTACATTGATTTTAAGATTTCTTCCCAGAGTGTAAGTTACACTCTGTGACCAGAACATTAAAATTTAATGACATCACTGTTCTGTTTCACTTTCACATATCCCAGTGTCCTAAATGAAGTACATTCTTATCAATAAAATAAATCCACAGGTGGTTGTTTAAAAACCTCAACAAAGAATGCCTGAGTAAAATCCAACATTTTCAAAACAACAGCCCATAAGAAAATGGTCTTTAATTAGTTTTACAGAGCTCTAGACTTATCCATCATCCACCAAGTGAGTGAACCACTATTCCTTGGTACTCCTGTTAACTTGGACAGAATGAAATAAAAAATAAGAATCTCTCTCAATGCAAATTATAACAGATGTGCTTTCTAAATAAGGTATCAGATCAGACCTCAAACTTGCCTGAAACAGAACATTTATCCTTATTTGCTTAATTATTGCACTGAAGATTATTTAACCCACGCAGCCCAGGACCCTAACCAGCTGTTGCTGAAGTTAGAACTATATTATTGTCCACAAGAATTATTGCATAATCTATCAAAATTCCAACAGTTTCTTCAAATATGAAATATATATTTTATTAGGGGTCTTTGTTGAAATTAACTTTTTTTTGCAGCTTTCTCTTACTATTTTACACCATTTTTTTGGTCTATTTGAACTGAAATCTTGGTCTTTGTAGAAAAACTCATGAGCACACAAGTCCCTGGTTTCACTGAGGTGACTCTTGTGCTTTGGGATTTTGCTGGATCAGTGTCCAAGTATTTTGTATTTTATTTCAGGAAAACTTAAGGAACTTTATTAGGAACTTAGGAATTTTATTAGGCTTTGCTGTGAGAGAGACAGCAAGACTGTCACTGGACCAAATTTTTATTTGTTCTGGAAGACTCAGACCAAGACCTCTATGGAATACTCTAATTTTTTTTAACCTAGCAGAGTTTTATTGCTAATTTTGCTTTGAGAAGTGAGGCTTACCGGGCTCATGTAAACTCCTTGGTGCACATCTCCAAACTGTCCTTCCCCAATGCAGCGCCCCAGCTCAATCCTCTCCCTTTGAATTTCATAATCTCTGGCTACAAGAATATAATGCACTTGAAATATTAAGTTTCTGCTGAAGGGCAAGGAAATAATCCACAAGACACAAAACTCAAAGTAAGTCACTCGAATGTCTCACATATGAAAAACTAAGATTAACATTTGCTGCACACCAACCTCTAGAGATGCTGCACACACACAGTGGAGACCTCTCAAACCTCTCAGTTTGAACCAAAGCAACAGGAAAAGAACTGTGAGATTGTTAATTTAATTACAATGCACTTATTTCAGTGCAATAAGTATAATTAAATCCTTTTTAATTACAGCTGGTGAAAGACAAAGCACACAAACAGTTTAAGGCAACACCAATGATATTAAACTCAGCACACATCCCTTTGGCTGTTTAAGAGGACTCCACCATGTGCTGGTTTAGATTTTGGAACCATCAAAAAAGCCCAGAGAACTTTTAAAGAGGTAACTGCAAGAAAAAAATACAGGAACAAGAGGATGGCAAATAAAGACAAAATGAAAGAGCAGAATTTTGAGTGCACTACACCTCTGCCATTGTAACTGAAGTAAAATTGAGATGTTTGGTGGCCTTATGCAATTTTGTTAATGTCACAGTTTAATAGGCTGAGAATAATACTGATAAAAATGGCTCAGCACTTCAGCAAAACATGTAATCAATTGCAATTGAATGATTTCATTTGCAATTTAATTTCTAGCAGACATGGAAAAATCTTCCAGGAATAGCAGAAAAGCATGCACAGTATATGTTTTCACCTCTACTTGAATTATGCAGAGAAAAAATCATAACCAACCAGCTTAGAACTTCATAACCTTGACTTTGACATCATTAACACTACAGAAGTAATGTCATGTAGAGCTGGCTAACAAGGTGATAAATGCCTTTTTCATCTCTTTTTTTAAAGTACTGCATTTTCCTCTTTAAAATCCCAAAGCTAATTGGTTTAACTATAAATAAATAATGTTTATTAAATGAAAGTGAATAGTAAGCTTTAAAATTCCACATCATTCCAAACTGCAAGCATACAGGGATGGGTAAAGGGTCTCCTGTTACCTTCATCTATTCCATAGCTTTCTGCAGTGCAATTAAGAGAAAAATCAAATGCTTACTTAGATAGAGCTTCTTAAAATCAAAACAGGACAAACATTTTTCAACATAAGAGAAAAAAAGAAGAAATATACTGATGCAATTTAAAGTTTACATTAGAAGTCACAGGTCTATTTTTGTGATCTTTACTGACTCAGTCCTTTGGGAGCTGAACACTTGAGTCCCCTTCAATCCAGCAAAGCACTTAATGAATTTCCCTCCACAGCCCATCTCATGGGTTTTGCATTGAAGCCATCTTCAAGTGTTCAGCACAGCCAGGGCTGGGCCCACAAGTAATTACTGCCATGAGAATTTAAATAAAAAGGTTGGGGGGGTGGGGAGGAATAAATTACACAAAGTTAATTTGTTAACAAAAATAAAGGATATAATTTATCAGTATGTTTTGAACCTGAAACTATGTTAAAACAATATGTAGTCACTTAACTGCAAGATATTAAAAATGCTCAGTTTATTTCTGGAAAACATATATTCTTGCTTTTCAAATACTGACGTTCAAATATATATATATGTTTTGTAAACATATATTCTTGCTTTTCAAAGGTTTTCCACAGCTGTGGAAACAATGCTGTAAACACTGAAGTGATCATGAACCATTCTGCCCCATGGAGAGCTCAGAAATCTGCACAAGTTCATGGTCCTTCAGCAGATTGTGGCCCCAGCACAGCACCATCCGCCCCTCTCACACTGACCAAACCTGATGCTTTTGGCAGGATTCTGCACCAATGGATTGTCTGCTTCCAGAGAAATCCTTGGTGGCCCAAATGCAACTGGAATTTCCCAGATGCAGCTTTTAAAATCAGAATATTGGACTTTCATGTTAAATGACTTGACAGTTTAGGATTGTATCATAATTCAAACAAGCTGTAACACAAAATCCTTGTGGTGGCTACAGCACCACTGTTTTTACTTCAAAGATGAAGAGTCAGCAGAACTTTGAATTTCTATTTTTGTTCTTGCAGTCTTTCATCTTTAACAAAATTGCATGTGGTAGAGTTGAGTGTTCCTTTCTCATGGAACTGGAGAGCACCAGATCTGTCACAGAGCAAGGTGAGATACTGACAAACAGCAATCCACACAGCTTGCCACACTGCTCTCATCACAGAGACCTTATCCAGTCTTTAAGGGTTATGTTCAGCATCACAATCAAAAAAAATTCTGCATTTTGAGACAAAAAAAGAACTTTACTGTGAAATCACAGCAGGAAAGCAGAACATTTTCTTTGCACATTTATTAAATAAGGCTGAAATATTTTAGTTCCTGCTAAACCAAGGAAACTTTTCGATAGGAAATTTCCCACGTTAACCATGGCACTTACTTGAGGGCATTGTGTAAGTGTCTTCTTCATCTATAATCTCTGCATAGTCATCAGTCTCTGCAAAGGGAGGAATTGAAGAGTTTCGGGAAGAGCAGATGAAAACAATTCCAGAACAACAACTCCAATGTACCAAGGCTGGTATGTCCCAAATCCCAAGCTCAGCATTGCTGGGTCACATTTAATACAGCATGACTAAAACTTGCTCATGCATAATTCATGATATGATAATGACCCCAGTGCCAACTGCATTACATCACAGAGATGCACTCAACAAAGAAGAAAAGGAAGATTCGTTTGTGTTCAAAAAAGTTCAAGTTTTGCAATTGAGACCCATCTAAACTGTTGATTTAAAATCTTTTAAACAGCAAATTCCATTGCAGTAATGAGAAAAAATTATGAACGAGTTAAATTGCTTTACCTTCAATAAACTGGCAATAACAGTTTGCTATTTTTTATGTCAAACAGGCAGAAGACACCAATGATGTTCCAGGGCAGCTTCCCCTACTGTCAATGTGGCCAGGTGAGTTATTTACCACAGAATCTTCTAGAGCACAAAGACCTTTTTAAGCCACACTCTCTTCCCCATTTTTCTTACAATTTTCCTTGTTTAGTGGAAATTCACCACTAGTTTTGCTGTCAGGACTCAAGATTTCATGGACAGGTTTTGGAAACAACTCCCCAAAATTTTCAGAAGAATGACAGTGCACTTCTTCATCTGTTTTAAAATTGCAATTTTTACATCATCTGTTCTCATAATGGTTTAAATGGTGTCAAGTCCTATCAGAAGGTCCTTCCCTTGTCCTAAAGAACTTCCAGTGTGTGGAGGTCATTTCCTAAAGGTCAGATCAACTCCTCCAGGGGTTTTAAAGCCAGTCCACAACAGTGGGTTCATTTTTTACTTCAAGGCTGTCAAATTCTACTCACCACAAAGAGAGGTTCTCAAAACTGAGTAATTTCCAAACCTATTGTGCAGTTTTTGTGGTTAATTTGAGTTGATCACACACTGGAAAGCCTCTGGAAGTGATGATTTCCTCCCCCTGTTCCCCCATCTGCCCTGGAGCACATGGATACATCCCTGCAGCTGCCTGGCCTCATTCCAGAGCCTTGGCTTGGACTGGGACAGCCACAGTGAGTGGGAAGAAGGATGGGATGGACCCTGAGCTGAACCCAGCCCTGAAACCAGAGCCAGGCTCATCAGTATTTCACACACAGACAAGCAAGAGGCTCAGTTTTCAGGCAAACTGAATATTCAACAATTAGGAAAGTACAGGTTGCCTATAACCTTTGAAGTTCAACCTACTTCAGGGAGTAAGTGTAATTTTATGATCCTAGTTTCTTACTCTTTAAATAAAGTTAAAGCTGTTTTTTTCTTTTGAACTCCTGTAGGAATACACCAGGTAAAAGCAGAATTGAGACATTCCATGTAATTTTAAATTTTGTTAGGCAATTTCTATTTGGGACATAGCAAAACACAATCATCTAATTAAAATGCAATAAATTCTAAAGACAGTGCACAATTCTGAACAGGCAGGACACTCCAGAAGCACTTATCTCTTTCTTGGTATTTTATTTTCTTTCCTACATTACAAACTAATGTTTTTGTAAAAATAAGCCTTTGTAAAAATAAGCCTTTGATTTTAAAAATAAGCTTTAAAAAAATCCCCAACATGATGGAGACAAATCACTCTGATTTCCTCCAATATTGTGATAGGATTTTGTTGAAGATATCAGAAAGTTCTTTATGTTAGAAACTTGACTGGATAAAAAATATTGTAAACACATCTAAGAAAATTTTTTGAAGCCTGGAAACCAAACTGGTGCCACTTAAAGAACCCCAAACACTTTTCACACTAGGTTACAGAATCCTGCTTTCAGAACATGATCAATGGCAGGGCTTGTTCATCTCTCTATTTTAAATTAATGAGTTAATTCATACTAAAAGCATTCTCAGAGCAGCACAGAGCACTTTACATGCTTTTGATACATTGCCCAAAACCATCATGAAACCAGAAGTCTTCATAATCAATCCAAATAAATTAAATGTACACAATTAACTACACAAACATTTCTTGTTCCACATTTAACAATCTGGAGAGAAATATATAAAAAAATAATTCCTATGTATGTCTGGCATTGGTTTTGGGAATTAGAGGAAAATTCAGTCCAGGCTGTGCTCAAAGTGGTCTGGAACAAAGAGAATTGACCTCCTCAGAGGGGCTTGGGCCCAGCATTCATGGCAGACTGAGAATGTCACCAAATTGCCAGAACTGTGTCTGCTAAGAGATTCCAGAACCTCCACTGAGCCTGAAGCAAATCTGAGCTGGGCAGGGCTCTCCAGGCTGCTCCACAAAGGAGGATGTGTCACAGCACCCTCAAGAGCTGAACACATCCTGGGATACCAGATGTCCTTGGTAAGTCCAGAAAAACTCAGATTTAGTAAGGGGGCTCATCATGCTGCCCTCCTGCACTTTTTAAACCCAGCAGCATCACTTGCTATGATTCCTGGAGATGGCAAAATGAACAAGTTGCTTTCAGGAAAAGGTAGTCGTGATCACTCACATGAATAAGCCAATCTGAGCTTTACTGAATCTAAATTCATTTATTAAATGTAGAGAGAAACATCCAAGGGTATTAAATCCATAATAGTTAATCCAGGACCTTAGGCACACATTTGAACTTCTCTTTTTCATAATTTATCCCATTTATCAGAGCTTGTAATTTATAAAAGAAGGCAAGTTTCAATAAAAAACTATGTAGGGGGTAGTATCTGAAATATAATTTTTAAATTTATGGCAGAAAAAATGTCCTTTTGATGTTTAAGAAAAGGAAGAAAATGGTGTGGTATTATCTTTAGCTTATATCTGAAGGGAAGGAGATGAAAAGTTAATAAACTTCCTTCATATTTTACTGAAAGGAAGGTCACAAGACACGATCTCTACTTCCTCTTATCACCCTCCTTTGCATATTGCTTTTATGCCCTTTGTGACTCCTACTTAGAAGAATAAAGGTACACACTACCAGTAGCAGCAGTTTGATTCCTTCCCAATATCAGATGGAAATCCTTTAGAAAAATAGCCAAAAATCTCTTAAAAAATCAAACCCCAACTTCTTTTAAGAAGAAAAAAGACTTTAAAAGTCTTCAGAAGTGAAATATTTTGTAGTAAGTTTCAAAGCTTTTAAAAGGAAACCCCAAACATTAAAACCTGTCTTTAAAATTATTAGTTTGAATAGCTGAAACCTGGTTAATATTCATGTATTCAATCTACATTAATCTATCTTGTACAGCTTCTTTTAATGCAAGGAGCACTTTGATGCCTTTAAAGCATTCCTCAGTAGACTCATTTCTCAGGTGTTACACCCACTGATCTCACCCACTGACCAGATTAATGATAATGTAACCATTTCAATCAAACTGGACACTTGCAAATCTCTAAACCTTCTTTGCATCATGTCACAAGTCTCATTGCAAACACATGCACCACCACATCCCTGTGTTTGAAATAGAATTTTTCCTTTTCCAATTCCAGTTTAGCAGACAGCATTAGTTGCACAGCCTGTAAAGTACAATATTTATCAGCTAATACCCAAAGCAGACCACTTTTGAACACTAAAAGCTGGATAAAATGTATTACTGAAATGTGCATTAAGTGGTATATGGAGATAAGAGTTGCATATTGCACGTTAGTAACACACAGACTAGAAAACATATTACCGTCCCCACTAATTTCATCTGCAGATCCAGGTGGCATGCAAGGAGAGAGAAAAAAGAGGGGGAGAGAGAGGGGACAGAGAAGGGGGAGGGGAAAATATACTATTAAATTCATGAGTAATCCAAAAGTATTCAGACTGTAGTTATCTTATATACCTGACTCAAGAGAAACCAGAAAAGCAGCAGAATTTAAGACTTCTCACCTAAAACCCAAGGGACAGAGATATGCTCTAAGAAGCTTTTATGATGAAACAGAGTTAATGACTTTCAAACACAAAGGTAGACAAAAATTAAATTTGGAACTGGAATTAGTTCTTTTAATGCATTGTTAAAAATAGTAAATTTCTGGGTTTATTCAATACTTTAAAGCAGCTCTCCTACAGCCAGATGAGTCGGCTCAACTTGACTCTGCACATACACTGAGGACTTTGAAAAGCAGAGTTGGTGTTGACCCTTCCAGAAGAAATGCACTCCTGAGCTATCACCAAGACATGAGAGAGAAATGGAACCATCTAAGTTTTAATGACACAGAGCATTACTTGTGCAAGGCTGAAATTTAAACAAGTGGCAAAGAGAGCAACTCTAGAGGGAAGATTTCAAACAAACACCAGATTCCACGTGTACTGTAGCAGCCCTACTGAGCACCAAACCCCACGGCACAAGCTAAGGCAAATATTTTAGACAGTTTCTACAGATAATAGGAAATTCTTCTTACCCCTAATAAAGCCAAACTGGTCTAGACCAGTGCTGGACCAGTATGCAGCCAAAAGCATCGCTGTAGTCCGTGTTTAATTCAAAGTGATCTCAGCTGATGCTTATTGTTGCTATTCTGTTTCATCCATAAGCATGCTGTGTCAGGGGTCCAAGAATGAAGTCAAAATATATTTACAAAAAAAAAAGATGGCAGTCAAGGGCTGCATGACTATATAAAAAAAATAATTTAATATGTTTGTCATTGTAGCATACGATGTTCGAAAACACGTTCCCCATAAAAACGGGGACCAGCAAGCTGCACGAAAATCCAATTCAACAGCAGGAAAACGTAACAAAATTATTCTTGGAACTCTGTTTACCTGAGGCTAAAGTAGTTTACAAACAGTAACTGAGTTAGTAAATTCAGCTTTTGGGTTAATAAGGCAGCCTAGACAAAGAGCAGAGCAGTACCCTTGGGCGGCGACTCATGGGCACAGAAGACGAAAGGCAGAAAGCGTCTAGCTTTCTTTACTTTATGCTGACAGTGATTGACTCCTTTACAAAGAGGCAAGAAAAGGAAAGAGAAAAAAAAAAACAGAAACAAATTATTTGGAAATAAAAGAAAAGAGACTGAAGAGAACATCTACAACGAATGAACATAAAAGTAAAGGTTTACATTAAAATTCTGTATACCCAAACAAAAATACAAAAGTCTCTGAAACTGTAAAGCATTTTTGGTGTTTTCCTTCAAATTCCTTTCTACAGTAACTCATATTTCAGTTTTTAGAAGACTAGAACCCAGTAAAAAGTCAGATTATGCCAGCTATGTACACCACTCATTAACAACACAAAGAACATTTATCCCAGAAGTGCAACCTGCTTTTCCAAGTTTGTCATCTATGATCTGTCAGACTTGTGTGACAGCTGTATTCCAGCTAAAGTGGCAATCACCAGACTTAAACATGTACGTACTGACTCTCTGAACCCTTAAAACAACATAGGAGTATTTCACATAAGCAGGGTTACACAGAACAAGGGAAAACATGGTTTCCCTGTCCCCTGAAATACAGCATTGACAGATTCTATGATTTCAAATCTGCCACCAGTCTTATTCTCAGTGCAGACCTGCCCTGCCAATGGATATTCCAGCTCTGCAAGGACCTCTGGCACCCTCACTACCTCCTTCCCAGTCACCCCACTGCAGGGTTGACAATGTTTTAGCAAAGTGCTCATTAGGACAAGGGAAATTTTGGAGTAGGAAAAAATACAAAGAAGCCACACAAGGTGAGAAAGAAGGACACAAGATGACACACAGCACCTGAGGTGATACCTGCTCCTTTTATTTCTCTTGTTACCTGCTTGCTCCTCTCTGCTTTCCCCTTTTTCCTCTCCCCAAGGAAATATGAGAAGTGGTTTAAAAAGCCAATTAAACAAAAAACCTGCATCTTGGGGCTGGTAGCTCTTCACAGCCAAAACTCAGGAGTGAGGTGCAGCCACCTGGAGTTACACAGGGTGGGGATGCAGGTGTTAAAAGAGAAGCCCAGTTTCAAAGCAGCAGCTACTGGACAGTGAACCCTCAGTGGTGGGAGGAGTGCAGGAAGGGTAGAAAAGGAAAATTATATTTTAATAAAAGTCACTTCTACAATCAACAAAAACTACCATCATAAAAACAGCTGGGTGACTGAGCAAACAGGAATCATTAATCTAGTGGGAAAATGCACATATAAGAGAGAGAGACAGAACATTAATCAGATTCAATGCTGAAAACTAAAAGAGGTGCAAGGAGAGGGGAAAATTCTTGACTAAGTCAGTGTATCAGTATTTCCATTTATCTTGGTTTCAGACAATTTAAAGGGGAACACTCTGAGTTCTTCCCCTTGATACTCCTAAGGGATTTCTCTTCCTAACATCACATGGCAGACAATTTTCAGCACTGTCATTCTAGCACAAACCTCAGGTAACACTCATAAAAAGCTTAAGACACACTAGGAAAGAAAAGGAAAAAATACTGCAGCTGGTTTAAGCAACCACTGAAGGGGTGTTGACATGAGAATGAGGGAACCCAACACTGTGCTGAAAGAGAAGAACAGGTATAGAGTCACTGCAGGCAATGCAAGCTCCAAAAGGGAAGAGATGCTTCAACTCCTGACCTGCCTGCTCAGGATACAGAGCTAAATTAAGCCCAAAGTGCTGAAATGCTGCTCAGCCTCACACTGATAGGTGGGAGGCACAAGCTGCTGAAACCTGAGCAAGCCTATTTCAAATGAGGGCACACTGCAAAGGTAAAAGTGTTTTTAATTCATGTGCATGCCCTCATGCCCTGTGATGGTCCAATTCTGCCCTTGCATTTAAACTCTGCCTTTATGATTTGCTGTCAACAATTTGAGCTTGTTCAGCTGTTCTGCCACAATGAATGGAAGATGCTTTGCCTTAAACTTACCACATCTGCAAGTCTAGCTACAAAAGGAAGTTGATTCCAAAGAGTTGGTTTGAAATTTTTAAAAAAATAGAAGTTCTAACACTTTCTCAGGAGTCTAGAGAATGCCATAATGAAATGAATACAACTTAGAAGGATTTCCAGCATTCCACAGCAGCTTCCAGCCAGGATATAACTGGTGCTCAAGAATGCTGCTGAAAACTGCACAGGACTTCTTAATTGATTTAGTTCCTCTATGCAGTATTCACTAAAATTATTGTGAAAAAAAAAGGCAAAAATAAGGAAAGAAATCAGTTGCTGTGCAATAACTATGTTAGAAAGAAAGAGGCCAGGTTTTTACTGCCCTTTTTTAACAGGGCAGTTACTACTGGAGCTCCTTGTATGGGCAGAGAGCAAACACTGGAAAGGCTGAACCTGAAAATATCCCATTCTATTTCATTATACATTCTTGAATCAGTCTGAGGAAAAACCCTGAAACAAAAACCTGTAGAAAGAATAAATCAATTGATTTTTAAGCTTTTGAACTCCAATGAGCACTACGGGGTTGGCACATCAAATATGTTTCTACATGAACAACAAACCCCCAAAACCTGCATGGAATATTTCTCCACTCACACCACACTGGTACTATTTGCACAGCAGAAGTGTCTGCTCAAATCCAGTAAGAGGCTCACAGAGGAGGAGCACAGGAGAATAAAAAACTGATTAAAACCTTAACCAGCACCACAGGCTGATGGAATCATTGCAGGAATTTCCTGGACACTGATATGGAAGAAATCTCTTCAGACTGTCACCACAATTCATTCTGGTCTCTTTATGCATGAAAAGAAGCCTTTCAGTCAGGCTAAAATAGGAAAAGATAACAGCACCAGTCTATTCAACTGTGATGGGAATCTGAAATACTGTAATTTATTAGCATTGAGGGCATTTTCAACTATATTATCTTATTAATCAGTGACATAGCTGGGTGAGTTAAGAGCAACTCCCTCCTCCATGAACCTGGAGATTAATGACTTGCTCAAGGTTTGTAAAATTAATCTGCAGTAAACTTTAAGCTTGAATGTCTCCCAGTGCTGTGACCATATGGTAGAGCTAAAGCTCTAACAAAGTCTTTATATTCCTCAAATTACTTAATAATTACTTGATTTGAATTTATAACTATGTCATTTATGGCAAGACTCTTAAGTCTTTCTTTTCAGAAGTGAGCTGTGCAGTGCAACAAAGCTGAGCTGTGACACAATCCTGAGTGCTCAAGATACAATTTTTCATCTAAAAATTTACTTACACTTCTCAGCTTTGTCTTTTTGTAGTGTCTTGACAAAATGGATGCTAAAAAACTGCCAATAATTTTTCACCCTCAAGCAAAGGGCACCTTTTTCCTCACCAACTAACTCAAAAGGAGCTAAGAAACACAAGTCCTGCACAAGAAACCCTTTCAGACCTCGGTACAGGGCAGACCTTCATGTAGAGCACAGGAATTGTGTCACAGAGCCTGCTCTGTGCTCTGCAAGCAGAAGTGATTCAATAAAATCAAATTTGTTTTTCCATCCTGCTCACAGCTTTGCTGGTGATCAGCCTCAACCCAGGGCACACAGGGCCTTTCACAAGCCAGCATCTCCTTCATTCAGAGCACTTCAAAGTGCTGCAACACTCACATCAGGCTAATAGATTTTTTTTTTTCCTTCTCCTGTTTATTGTATTTTCACATTTGGCTTCTCCTCTATGGGAAACCTCCTGAAAGTCTCTTTTACTCATAAACTATACCACAGAGATTTTTGGTTTTTTTTCTTCATGATAAAATCCCACTTACATCAGGCTCACCTCCTTCAAAACAAGGGATTTTTTCCATTCAAACTAAAATTTCAGCTCAATGCCAGGACTAAACTGGAAGCTCTCTTAAACAGGATCTGCTCCTAAGCAGCAGCTCTCATTTCACTGCCATGATCAGGAGTTAATCACAGTGATTAAAATTTAACATTGTTACGTTACAAATTTGTGATTTTAAAGCAGAACCTGGAAAGTTGCTGAGAAGGAGCTTCTTTCAGGATCCTAAAATCCTTCAGCTTCTATACAGATATTTGCTCGAAGAGATCAAATCCTCCTTGGGGCATGCTACTGAATATATCTAAACCATGGGAGAGGCAATGGCACAACCAGAATTATTAGAAATTTCACGATGCACTTAAAAACTGCACTCCTTTGAGTCTAAAATGCTGCCTGTGTTAGTGACAGCAGCTGCAGAACAGGATAACAAACCAGTTTCTCTTAAATATATTTATTTCCCTCTTAAAGGTTTGTGTCCTGGGGTTTGCTACTCAGGTGCCTTGAACACTTTGCTTTATCAGCTGGAACAGGGACTGTATTTTCAGAGACCTTTTAATTACCTTCACCAAATAAGCTCATACTAAAGCTGCAAAACCAGCACCTGCTTTAAGCAAGACCAACCCTGTGGGACATCCTAAAATCCCCTTCAGACACATCCCTTGTGCTGGCTACTGCAGGACAGCTCTCCTCTCCCTTCCTGTCATCTTCCCACTCACAGCTCCCTCCCCACCAAAACATCATTTTACAACAGTACCTGAATACCAAATGCCAGGAGGGACTGCTTGGAATCACAGGAGCCTTTAGCTTGAAAAAGACCCTTAAAATCATCTAATCCACCCATTAACCCAGCAGTGCCAAGAACTTGCAAAGACTTGTTGAATCCTCTGCCTGTTCAGTGAAACACATGGGCTTGAAATGTCATACTCTGCGGCACTGCATGGAAAGCAGCATTTGAGCTAGGATTAAAAAAATTCATGAATTCTCCAGGGCAAAGGAGGCACAGTGATCAGCCAGGGGATGCAAAAGCATATTTATTCTTCCTAGTCATATTTACATAAGCAAGGAAGGGGCAGAAGAAACCAAAGAACTCAGTGTCAGGAGGAATTTATGTAGAAAGGAAGCAAGCAGCTACTGCTGAACTGATTTCATTTTATGAAAAACTTTTTGTAATATAGAATGGACCAGATAAGTTATTATTTTTGGAAATATGTGAATCTGGAAATACAAGATCACCTTACCAAGGCTAATGTTTGCTATTTAAAAACAAAGTGCTGGCCAAAGTAAGTTCCTTTAGACTAGAGCAGAGCATTTTAATAAGGTGTCTCCAAGCTAAACAGTGGAAATACAGTCAATAAAATTAGAGTTAACTGGTGTGCTGCTTCTTACACATTTGATATATTATTTGCACAGAGCAAATAGTTTAGCCTTACCATTTCCTGAGTGTACACCCTTGGCTAAGGACAAAGAACTCTTTTTTTAATGCAGATGCAGAGGGAGAAGGAGGTAAAAGCTGCAATTCCCTATAAGCTGAAACACTCATTGTTTCTGGTGAATCACAGCAACTTCAGCCAAAACATCAGATGATTTTCATAGAAATCTAAAATCCAACTGATTTGGTTTAGCTTATTTACAGTAATTTATAATCTTACACACACCCCAATGGCATAAAATCACTATACTTTTTAAAAGGAGGGGAATCTGGCAGGCATCTTGGTTATACACAGTGTCCACTGCAAGGAACAGAGAATTTGAGGAATCAAGGTAGACAACACTAGAAGAAAGAGAAGCAGCAAGAAGTTTGTGGTGAAACCTGGTTCAGTGACTCCCAGATCAAGCAATTTGCTGCTTTGGATTCCTGAAACCAACTTCATCCCTCACTAGTTTGAAAGGAGCTTTATGTACAGGAGGAAAAATAATCAAGAGGATTTACAAACCTTCTATTTTTGTGTGCTTTGGAGTATTGGAGCACTTGGAAAAGACCAAGTTTTCACTTCACTAGACAAGAAATATTCCAAAGTATGTTAGTAAGTACTTAAAAAAGACAAGGTGTCTTTCATTAACAGGTTCCTTTTTAAACTTGCAAAGCTTCAGACAAATACCTGAATAAATCATGTTTCACACTGGGTTTGGATATTGCTGGTTTATCCCAGTTGTGGTGGGGAACTCACTGTGAAACTTCCCTTTTCAACTAAGTGTGTTAATACTATAAATGTATATGACTTTTAAATTTTTTTGCTGAATCTCTGTTTTACATTTTTGCTCTTTACCATTGGGAGAGGTCTAAACAAAGGGGAGCAGTGTCAGTGAAATCAAACAGCAGAGTTAATTCATGATTTAAACCATCAAAGGTGTGGAGCAGTTACAGATGTCATAGAGCTTCAAAAAATGGTAGGTTTCTTATCTGAAACCTCTGGCTCTGAGCCCCTGCAGTGTCAGCAGAGAAAAGCTCCTGTTCTGCACCCCAGAGCAGCAGCCCCTCTGCTGCCTCTGCCCTGGCTGCCCTGGGCTGGGCTGTTGCCTCCCCTGTCCCACTGATGGATGGGTTCCATCTGACAGCAGCAGTGACACTTCTCCACATCCATACCAAGCATCACTTCATTTACAGCACCCTGATTCCTTGGGGGGATTCAAGAGATTCTTACAGAAAGCAGCTCCTGAGAATAACCCCTGTCATGTGGGTTCATCTCAGCAATCTGCCTCGGCTTTAAATTTAATATGATGGCACACTCAGTGCATTTTAACTAACTTTGGGGGGAAAAACACAACAACAACAAAAAAGTATTCATGTGTTCTGTGTCATTATATTACAAGAAGAACAAACCTTTGAGATTTAATATTAAATGCATTGGCTCAAACCATTCCAGCATTTTCAGTGGTTTAAAATAGTATAAAAACTATTAACATGGTATAAAAACAAGCATTGAGCACAATAATTTTATTGTGGAAAGATATAAAACATTCCTACAATACAAAAATAATACCTAATTGGTGTTTTTGGTACTGGCAAGAATGAGGATGATATTTCTGGTTTAATTTGACTGCACAGCTCACAGGAGCCAGGTTTGCAGTGTCCCTGACATTCACCTGAACAAGCAGCTCACCCCCAGCACTGCTCTCATTTCCCCCTCATCCACTCTTATGTGAAACCCTCAATGCCAGATCTGGGGGTAGCACAACTCACTTCCTACACTAATTTCAAAATGCTACTTTAAAAAGAAGTGTTTGTGCTTTGAAACACCTAAGAACTTCAGAAGACACTTAAATTTGCAAAGGCAGACTGACAGGAAGAAAGGTTCATGAAGTCAACACTATTATTGTTTTCATTATTAAAAGTATTACTGGCATGCTCAGAAAATGTGAAGGAGTGAACATCTGAGGATGCAGACAGTTTTTTTTTGTCCTGAAGATTGGCCTTTTGGAGGGTGAGTGGAATAATTACAAAAGCACAGAGCTAATCACTTCAGAAATTCCAACTTTTTTTAACAGCTAAAATGAGCCATACAGGTAAGAATCCAAAGAGAACGTGCTGACCACGCTTCATGCTTATCCACCTGATCTAGCATGCTTGCTTGCCAGGCACTGGAGGAAGAAGAGCTGCTATTTGACTCTGAGAGCTGGTGAAGCTCTATTACCCCACTGCAGCTTTTTCCTCATTTTAACTTACATCCTCTCCCCTGTATTCCAGCAGTGTCTACTTGGGTTTCCTATGCCAAGCAGTGAATCTGAAATATCTTTTAGAAGTGAGTAAGGGTGGGGAAAGGAATCTGAGAAGTAGAAAATTAATTAAATGTCTATGTATCTTTCCTCCTTATTATATGAAATATGTTGGGGTTTTGAGTTTTTGCCACTAAGAGCTCAATAAATGTAAAAGTGGGAGGGAAATCCACTGAGTCACAGTATTGGTTCTTCAAGTAGTGACCAAATATCAGAAACCTATTAAAACATAATATAATCATAATACAAATCTTAATAATATAGATCATACTATAAATACTTTTTGGCATTAAAATCCCCTTAATAAACCTTATGCATACTGATTTAGAAATACATTTTCTACTAAGACACTACTAAGACTCAATCCTTCAAAATTATTTAAGATTCTGTAACAGGAACATATTCTCTCTCAAGCATAAAACCTCCATGTTACCTTAGAGAATTCTTAGAACTCTATAAAGAACAGAAACAACATGTATTACCTCACATACCCATCCTTCAATTAACTTGTCATTTTCAATAGCAAAAATTAAATGCTTTTATCTAAACAGCCACAGAAAAACAGCTATTAGGTTTCTCCTTTCTGTAAAGCAATGATTAATATTTAATTGCCTATTTTCCCTTTTCAAAGCTGCTCCCTCACAATTAGCACATACTCAGGTAATTTCAGTTCTAGCCAAGACATTCTACTTCATCCCAAAGTTAAGTGGAAATTCTGACAAGCTTTGCAGTAACTGCACAGATGTGGCTGTTGCATCAAAGTTTCTCCTTAGAGCAGAGCTCCAGTCTGGGGCAGTCAGCAGCCCTGGAAAAGCTTCCTGCATCTCTGCCAGCCCCAGAAATAAACTCAGCTGCTGGCTTTGGATGAGCCTTACCTGACACAGAGACCGTGTGAGACCTCACTCCTTGCTTCTCATTGTTGGCCAGCCTGGAAAACAGAAGTTGGAAGTGCTGAATGCTGGACATTCTCCACAAGCACTGGGAGCTCTCCCAGCAGGCACCTACTGTGATGAGCAGGGCTGAGCCACCTCCCCAGGCACAGAGGAATCTACCACTGCATCCTGCCTGGGGGAGTGAGAGTGGCTTTCAATCAGCACAACCAGCCACAGAAACCTGGGCAGTTGGAAGGAAACCACAAAAGCCAAACTGTGCACACTTTTAAGATCTGTGTAACCTGAGTGTGCTCATACTTTCTGTGTGATCTGTGGGAAATGGAGTATGAATTGAGTTTCTGTCTGTAAAAAGACTCATCCTGTACTATTTTGAATTGATTTACATGTCAAACATAGAAAACCAATCACATTTAAATGTAGTTATTTATAAATAAACAGTACAAACTATTTAGCATCACTCCTATAATTAAATTTACCGAACCCCAGCCAAGTCTTTTCCAAAACAACCTGCTTTTGTTATTGTCAAATATGGGAAGCATTAGGCACTTTTGTTCTCTGATTTTCTTCTGCTATCTTTGTAGTTTAATATTACTGTAAACTTTTAATGCCCTACCTGCTATTTGTCCTGGAATCCAAAAACAACAATAAAAATTACTGTTATAAAGAAATTCCAAAAGCATCACTATTTTTCAAAACATCTTTTTTTAATATATGAGAAAGGAAAGCACAAAACTTACTTTGGTATTGATGGTAAAGCTCTTTCACCTTCTGTGTAAACAAGAAGAAAACAGGATTAAAGCTTTTGCACGTTTTCAAATAACCTCTCTCAAAGTGAAATATATACATGCCTGAAACAATAAGCATCACAATCTCTCAGGGAAACTGAGAGAGCTCAAAGAATGTTCTAGACATATATAAACAGCAGCATTATCAACAACTCCTTCTACCTACTCACACAGACCTTTAGGCAAACTCTCATCTGAGGAAACAACGTACACAGAATATAAAAGCTGGTTTTATTCTTAACAAATAACTCCAATAAATCACTTGCAGAAGGTGTGACACTATCTCATCTCTGGTAAGAAATGCTTTTCTTTTATCTCCAAGATGTCCTAAGTTCTAATGTATAAATAAAACAATTCAATCCAACTTGGATTTCCAAGTAAGACAACTGAAATAAATCATTAAAGCACATATTATCATATTGATTTCACACTGGCTTGAGACTATACAATAATAATGTTTTGTGCCAGAGAGTGTCAGCTTTTTGTACACTACATTCAAATCCTTGCCAGTCTTTCTTTGAAAATGGTAGTGTGTGTGAGACCTTGGATGTACCTATTCAAAGGGTTTTTTTTTTTCCTCTTGGATTTAATGAAACCCTTGGCATTCCTGTGAGGAAGTTACTAATCCTTCAGCAAAACACCTTTTCAGCAGATTGGAGTATGCAGGGAAGGAGAGAAGATGGGCAATAAAGTGTGTTTCACTTTCTAAATTAATGTAGCTCTGATAAAGTGACCTGAGAGAACAGCCACACTTGCAGAAAATGGTGATGTACACTTTTTAACAAAAAAATGTAAATTCTAATTTCTTCTTCTCCCATGTTATAATTTCCAGGACTTACAGGTGTAAACAAGTCTCACCTTTGTGTATTAAGAGACTGAGCAGAGGAATGCCCAAAAGCCACACTCAACATGGCAAAAAACTATTATGCTCATTTTTTCTGCTGTCTACAGGTAGAAAAGCAACATTTGGCTCAGCAACATCAGTCTGTTTTGATCTGCCTGATGGAGGGTGTGGAAAAAGAAGTTGCAGAAAAGAAGGGAAACCAGAAGCTGCAATTTCAAAGCCCTGGAGCAGCTCAGCAGTGACAAAAACAAGCACTTGGAACTGGGGGGCAGAGGGAGGACAGTAAGATTATATGAGCAGGTGGGAGATAAAGGTACTGTGATATGTTTGGGTAAGTGATACCTTTTGGGAAGGAAACAAAAGGCACAGATCCTCTGAGATAGTGTGGAGTAACAAATATGAGAGCAATGGTGTGGAGGTGCAGCCTGGCAGTAAAAGACTGGGGACAGGTACCCAAAAAAGAGAATGCGATGGGCACAAGAGGTAAAACCTGGCTGAAACTGGGCAAAAGACACCAAGCTGGAAGGAAAAGGCACAAGAGTTCTGCCCACTGCTTGCAAGCCTCCCCAGGGCTGTAAAAGAACCTTAAATTTTACATGACACCTACAGCTGTCAGCATTAGTTGTGAAATCATCCTGGGTTCTGCTTTGCACCAATTTATGCTGCTGGTTGTTCCAATGCTGCTCTTAGACTTGGCAATGGATGTAAGGCTTAGATGGTGCTGATTAATCACACATGTTACCGGAGGAACACAGAGTCTTCCTCTGCTTTAAAAGAACTTCACTGAATTGCAGTTACCTTATTATTCTGTGTTTTTAAATCAAGGTAATGGATGCACAATTAATAAGCAGCTACTCAAAATAATTTTCCTTGCTCTTTAATATGTAGCTCTATTTCATGTTAACTGCATCCTATTCAAACTGCATTCTAAAGATGGAATTTTAATTTCCCCTAAGGCTTCTTTTTGGTAGAGTGTCATATTTGGGGACTTCAGAAAGATCAGTGAATGATTTCATTTGACTTGATAGTTATGATTTCACAACACTTGCAGGGCCACAATGCTTCATATGTTCAAGATGCTGAGATCAGATCAGATCTGACTTTTTCCCTCCTCCAACCTCCTAAGAAAGTGAGAAATACCACAGGTGGCAACTGCTAATGTGTGCTGAAGTCAAACACTACCTATCAAAGAGGATCTAAAGGAGATAAAGAGAGAATCTGACTTTCCACTGTGGTATTAAATTTCCTTAAAGAAGAGAATCTCATTCTGTTCCCACAAGGCTCCATCCAACTTTCTGAACAGTTTCCTATCAGTGCAAAGGTCATAATAAAATGTAATAAATCATAACAAAACAAAATCTTGATTCCATTGTAATAGCAAATCTTTTCTCAGCCCTTTGTGAGATAAGGAGAATGTGAATAGAAGTGGTTTTACACAGTGAGTAGCAGTATGATGTAGTCAATGAGTTTGAAAAACAAGAAAAGACGTGAAGGAAATGTGAAAGAATTGAAGAGAAAGTGAAGGAAAGGTGAGAACTGAAGCAGTCTGGAAAACTGTGAGGAAAAGATAGGGATAGACAGAGAAAAGCAGAGACTCTGATCCAAGTGAAATGAGAATTTGCTTCCAGATCCACTGGGAAACCAAGCAGCACTCATGGGTCCACCACACCCAAAACTGTTCCATCTGATCATCCCCCTTCTCACTGAATGTGCTGAATTCCACAGGACATAACTGGCTTTGTGCTCATCGGCATCAGAGCAAGAGATCTGGATCCTGTGGAGCTGGGAGATGTGGAAAAGGCAGGCTCAGCCCTAGGGAGAAGGAAGGAGCACCCAGAACTGCCTGGAAGCCACAGCCTGGTGCCTGCAGGGATGGGCTACAGGGACAACACACCCCATTTTTGTGTGCTGGAGATGTGTCAAGTGCAGGGCTGTAAATGGACAGGGGAAGCTGGAAAAGCAAGTAGATGTTAAAAAAAAAAAAAAAAAACACACAAAGGTATCAAAAAAACCTCATACACTATTAAGTGTTAAGAGGTGCCCAGGGGTTGTAGTACTAGGGGGTTGGAACAGATGATTTTTAAAGGTATCAGCAAACCTGAACTATTATGTGATTCTTCCATGATTCTATGTCTCCTCCATCACTGGATATAATTAAAGAAAAAACTAATCAGCATGGAACTCCTGATCCTGCAGACGCCCACAGGCTCTGGATACAAACTGCTCACTTCAGGCACTGGTGCTCATCCTTTTACAGTTTATATCCCAAATAAAATACCAAATATTCATTAGTACCCCTGCAGGTCTGAAGTCAAAATTTCTTACTAACAGCATCCCAGTTAAGGCATATGTTGTTTTTCACAAGTTGAAACCCACAACATTTTTGCCCAATTCTACATTTTTTAAAGAAATGGGAGATGCATGGCTCTGCTGGGTTTTCCTTTGGATTGTCCAGGTCTGAGCAGAGCTCCATGCTGGACACAGCAGAACCCAGGCAGCTCCAGTGCTCCCAGCCTGGGGGACTGGAAATTGTCCTCACCTGACTGAAATTGTTGTGAGGGCAAAATCTGTGAGGGGCCAAACTACAGAGGGAACAGTATCATAAAAATGGGAACACATTATCAATCTGTTAAAATGAAATTCCTGCCCAGGGTAAATCTGGGTGAAAACAGAAAGCATTTAAGTGGAGAACTTCACCAACTATTCAGATTTGGTGTTTTTGAACACTTCCCTGGGCAGCTTGTCCCAATGCCTAACCACCCTTTTGGGGAAGAAATTTTCCCAACATCCAATTCAAGCCTTCTCTGGAGCAACCTGGGGCTGTTTGCTCATGTCTGCAATTTGCTACCTGGCCACAACTTCCTTTCAAGTGCTTGTAGAGAGTGATAAACACCCCACAACCTAAAAGCTGATAATCAGCTCAACTGTTTATGAATTTTTAAATTTGTGTTCTTGGCCTGTCAGAGGTGTAAGTGTAATAATGGAAATACACATATTAAGTGTAACATTTCCACATGGGTCTAAAGGGACCTGAACATCAAAATATTAATGGAAAAATGCCAAATACTGTCCAGGTCCTAAACACTATCAAGTGCTCTCCCCAAATTAAGAAGAATTGGATCATTAATGGATAGAACAACAGATATCCCAAAACCAGACTCTGTTAGTAATCAAGAAAGACAATTTCTGAGGACACTTGCAATAAATGTAAATTTACAACAAAAAGGGGATGGGAAAGCTCAAAAGGGGGATCAAACACATCTGTGGGATCAAGAGTTGCCCCATGATTTTTTTCTGATGTGTTTTACACAATCAAAGCTCACTGTGGAGGGACCTGGGAATGCAGATCATGATGGGGACAGCTCTCCTTTGAAATGTTTAATGAATATGTTGGGTATTGCTATGAACTTCAAAAAAAGAAACCTCAGACAAAAGAAACCCAGAATTTATTTTTAGAGGGGTTTTCTTCATGTATGCATAAAGAGAAGTGTTCCCACAGTGCTATCTGATGTTCCTGTTCAATCACTGCTCATTTGCTCCATGTTCAAATTCTGTGTTATAAGAATAGCACACAAATAAACACCCTGCATGAGAAACACTGATTTATCCTGCATTCACACCTACCAGAAACCTCAGTTAAAACCTCAGTTTTCTGTGCAGGGCACAGAAAAATCAGAGATATTGCCCCTCAGAGAGCTCAGTCAGCCTAGAAGATGTAGCAGTTGTTGCTAAGAAAGTCAGGTAGGAGCAGGACAGGAATTAGAAAGAAAAATTGCAAATAGAACAGATCAGTTTTGATGGGCACCACCACCAGTGTGGAAGTGGCAAGAACTGGACAAAGTCCATGTGTGCCCCTAAAGGAAAAGCAGAGACAGAGTCAGAATCATCCATTAATTCAGGGAAGAGGTCATGTATAGACATGAAAAGTTTTATAGGATTAAGTGTGGCTACAACATTTCAGGCTCGGACACAGCGAATCCACTGGCATTAGAAGGAAAGTTCTGGCAGTGAATAATAAGGATTGTAGCAGACCCCAAACCATGATTTCTTAGAGAAGAAGAGGCACAAAAGACTCATGGGCACACACTAGTCTAGAGACATGGAAATCTTGGATTGTGATGCCTATTTTATTTTTAGAAAATAAACTGTAATTATCTCTGATTCTAGCTTATCCTTTTAGTGTCTGATTTTGGGGCCAATGGTTCATCATCACCAAGTTGTGCATCAGGGTGGCTTGGAGAGCTGAGTTTGTGCTGAGGGAAGATTTTAATTTGTGTGGAGATAAGGCTGTACAACTCACACAGCTTCTAACAAAACTGCTTGTGTTGGAGCTAAATATCACACACACACACTAAAGGTCAGAGATAACAAAAAACATGCAAATTTAATAATAATCTGAACAATTACCATGTGCTGTCAAAACACCTAAGATCCTAACATCACATTTCTTTATTAGTGAATGCTCAAGTTTAAGTTTGGGGTTTTTTGAGCCACACACAGGGAGGATGTTATAGATGGACCTGGAAAAGACCTGAATTATTTTGACAACATCACCCCAGGGAAAACCTGTGGCAGAAAAAAGCAAGCATGTGGCTAAAAGAGACTCAGTCTCACATTGGAGAGATGCTGGGATAGTTTGTGTACTTTCCTGTACTACAAACACGGAAAAAGGAAATAATTTATTGTTTTAGAAAGCAGCAAAGTTGGATGAATTCCCATGAGTAAAGATGAGCACAACATGAAAGAAGAAAATTTCATTCTTGAGCAGCTTTGCTTGCATGTTTTTCAATAATTAAAGCTGTCTGAAACTGGAAAAAATTTTAATGAAATGTAATCAAATTCTTTGTAAAACAAGGGGTACCTGCAACCTCATCTCACTTTTTGAAAGAGATGCTATAAAAACAACTGATAGCCACTATAAAATGTATCTCTGCTTTAGTTCTATTTTATGACAGAAACTCATGAGACCTCTCAAGATTTTTATTTTTTAAATGGAGATATTTGAGTACCTAGCAGAAAGGCAGAAACTAAAAAATTAGTACTTATACAAATGCATCCTAACCAACCTCACTGAATTTCCCTGTGTATATTGGAAATCATGTTACAAGATAACACACCCTTGTTAGGAGTGCCTTTAATAATTACAATTAATTCTGCCAGTTAAGTTTGGAATTAGTGCAAAGCAGTGATTGCTGAATCAGCCTAAATCCTCAGCCACTAAGCAATTTTTGCTGCAGTGACAATTTACTACCAGCGTTTCTCACGGCCCCTCCCTGAAAGAAAAGAGCCTCCAAAGGAGGGTTTTTCTGCTACCTCTGTCTTGTATTCAAAGCAGAATAAGCTGGGAGCAGCTCTGGAGGTGTCCTTACCTTTCTGAGGCCTGATGATGAAGGACTGCGTGGCCCCGTTGACCAGGCGGCAGTAGCCGTCGATCAGGTCTGCCATGTTCTCTGCAATGGTTAAGGATGGTGCTGTCACTGTCAGAGGCTACAGAAGGGAAAAAAACAAGGCACCAACAAAGAGGAATTATTGCAGTTGCAGCCACTGAGTGGAACAGCTGTGTCATTGCATCAGAACTTTACACACGCCTACAAAGCGTAAACAGAACAATGTGGGTGAGCAGGGAGATTCCTGCTTGAGCTTTTGGGCAGCAAATTTCAAACAGGAGGTTCAGAAAGCACAGCTGGTAAAACCCTCCACCTAATGTAGTGTTAACTTGGGCTTATGAAGTGTAAACAACTGTTGAATACAACTGCTATGACTTCCAGAGTTACAATTAAGACAATTCTGAAGAAGTTGCTTATGCCTTAAAGCTCTCACAGGTGGAATCTTTTTCCCTACTCTCTGCAGTATTTGTTCTTTGCCTAAAAACAGCCCTTCTCCATTTCAAGAAAGATTTAAAAAAAAATAAAATATGTACAGTGGAAAGAGAGATGAAAGACATAGAGGCAAGCTATAAAGTTCAATAGCACCAACATTCATCATTCTGTGCACAGATCTGCCACCCTCCCTCAGTCCTGCTCTTCCACTGTTTTCTGGTGCAATGGACCAAGGAAATTATTTGATTTCACTTCCAGCACTGATTCCATGTAATACAAGGGAACAAATTTTCCTTCTTTTATATTTCCTCCTTACATAAATGTGGAATTGCTGTTTCCTCTCCAGGATGCAATACACATGCACAAGCTGCTAATAAATTGCATTTAAGAGTTCCTGTTTTTATATTAAGCTTCTTCTGTGAATATCAAAGTCTACAAGCACCAGATGCAAAACATAAAACATGAATGAACTTTAAATCTATTTTAAAACTAAACCCTGAACAAAAGTCCAATATAGAGAACATCCACATTAGGAGTGTGTTACATCCCACTCCTTGCAAGGAAACACAAAGTAGCTAGTTTATCAGCACATACAATATCAATTACATACCTCAGGTGCACCTGCTATCTTGAGTTGCAACATCCCTTTTCTGTCCTTGTCTTCACTGTTTGAATACTGAATGGTTTGCACTTGATTGAAATCTGCTAGATGGGTTGGCTGCAGAAAGACAACACCAAAAAATGAGGGAAAAAAAAATCAAAATTATAGCAAAATAGCCTGCTGTAATCCCTGGTGTTGCAAAAGCACAGGGAGACTTTGATCCTCAAACTACACGTGCAGAAATCTGTTCTCTGTTTCCTTCTAGAGTTTCATTGCCACTCACTCCCAACACACACAAACACCCAGAGCGGCTGGAAAAGGAACCCAGCTCCACTGTGCCCACAGAGGTCACTGTTGAGCAGCGCCAGGCACAGAACAACCTCTTGGGTGTCAACACAGAAAACTCAACAGGTTCAAACCACATGGAACCTGCACTGACACATTCCCAGCATCCCCCTAGACTGCTGGAAAAGGTTTGTTCTTAGCTCTGTGCTCCTGATTTCCCCATCTTCTCACTGCTTTTGAATTCATTTCAATAGAAAACTGGACATGGGCTCAGCTTAAGTTGTGATTGCAAATTTCCCAAACATTTTGCTGAAGGATTTGTCAGGACAGAGCTCCTTGCACCATGGGGGTGCACAGGAAACACTGAAATACAGCTGGAATCAAGTAAGGAAAAGGCTGTGAAGGATATGAAGAAAGTAAATAAGCAGTGCCTGCACAGATGTGCTCACCAACTGGTTAAACAAGCTCTGCATTTACACATTCCTAAGAAAGAGAACAACTCAGAATAATTAATGTTTCATTGGTAAAAAGTCCCCACCAATGCTTCAAATTCTGCAAGCCAAGAAATTCAGTCCCCACCACCAATACTTCAAACTCTACAATTCACTGGGTAGAAAAACCAACAAATTCAGTGCTAAAGCTGACACAGTCTTTGTACCTAAGACCAGAGCCTTTCCTCTGATCCCAAATCACAAATTAATACCTGACTTAGAGCTGTACATGCTGAGAGCTCCCAGCTCTGCTGTGTTTAACCCAGAGATCAGACTGGTCACTCCCCTTTCTGTGACATCCAGTTCACAACAGGTCATGGCTGTTAACACAGTGACTGAGAAAAAAAACACAAACCAGGAGCAGACTTACATTTGCACCCTTGTCTGTCAGGTAACTGATTCCTTCTTCTGGGCCAATTGCCAGCTCCACTGAAATAATCCAGCTTGACTTGGGAGTCAAAGGAGAAAGGGCAGAATTTCAGTAATAAGACAAGGCCTTGCTAAGGAACACTATAATCCAATGTGGTAATTACAGGTTTTAGTAATTAATATCTAGAAGCTTTTCAACTCTTTAAACAAAATTATATTCAAATCAAGTAATTCTGTAAGTGGCAAAACCGCTCATGACTGGTTTCCTGGGGATCTCTGCTACTCAAACTGCATTTCCATGCATTTTATCTTAGGTCTACATGAGAATTATGGATTTCCTGTATTTCCTGTATTTCCTCTTCTCATGAACATTGATATTCAAGTTCTAATTTCTGCTGGAGTCTCCATTTTCACAAACTGTCCAAACTTGGGGCCCTTCTTCAAAATTTGCTTGAAATAGGTAGAGATTAACAGGTATTAGGTGAAAATTTACTAACAGAAGTTGACATTTCCTTGTGGAAACAGCTGAAAAAGTGCACAAACAAAGCACCTATAAAATATTTTCTTTTACATACAATTTTTATCCAAGTAATGAATGATTATTTATTTTAGACAGTCAATAGAGAAAGCTCTAAATAAAATCAATAAATACCATTTGTTGCTAATGAAATCTAATTAAATAAAAAAGGATGTAAGCAAAAAATTATTGCAGAACCAAGCAAAAGCAATTTGACTGAAAGCTCCAGAATGGATTCTAATGATTGTCACATTCCTCTACTTACACCAAGAGCACACTTGAAGCATTCCTTGTCAAATCTGTACACTGGAGAGAGGATCTCAAAGAACTTCAAAATACTTTCTTCTCTATTGAGGTTGGCAAATTGTCGAAATGTTTGTTGGATTAATTTCCGTAGTGTTTTGGCCTGTGTATCAAAACATTTGGAGAATAATTATTTCAAATCTACCAGCTGAGGGATATTTTACGAGTTTTGGTCACTCAGTAGTACTAACAGTGTCTTTATCAATGAAATGCAGACAATTCTCAAGGAATAAAAAAACGCTTCCAAATGTAAGCAGCAGTTCTGCCTTTTGACTTCTGCTTAGGATCAAGATTATTTCTGCTATATCATAGAGAGGATATTTAATAACATTTTAAATAAGTTAAAATAGAAGACCACATGTTAACCCTTCCAGGAAAATTTGTTCTAAGTTCCTCATTTCTTTCAACTTCTGAACTGTGTCCCACCACAAAAAAACCCAGAATAATTTATACCTTCATATGATCTTTTAAATCAAAACCACCATTCTCTCTCTTACCTGGCAATAACAAGCCAGCTGTAGCTGTATCTTAATCTCTGCACACAATAACTTAGACTATCCATAATAAAGTGGATTCTTTCAGTCTGATAATAAGCAAAAAACCCCTTCAATATAAATAGATGAAATTTAAATAGTAGGCTAAGTGTAAAAAGTAAACCAAACCTTTAAACTAAACTATATGAATTATGTAGTCTAGCACTTTATTACCTGTTTTCAGAGTACAACTAACCACTTGGAGCAGCACAAAGGACAGCTAAACTAACACTTAAAAAAACTGAATTATCTGCCTCTACAAAATATATAATCCCTGAAAGGCAGCCACTCATATGAAAATAAAAATAGGGCCTGAGAAGCAGTATCTCTAAGATGCCCCCAATCTGAACAAACCATCAAGAATTGTGAATAAAAACATCTGTCTAAAGTGACTGAATGGCCTTAAAAAAATCCAGTTTTAATTCATCTTCCAACTACCAACAATGACAGAAAGCAAAATCACACTTATCTTTGCAATATGTCAAGGTTAAGACAGGAATTACCACTGTTCCTCCATGCAAACATATCTGAATGTCCCATTTCAACAGCAGTAAAACTCTTTATTCTCCCACTCTGCCTGTTAACAGCCCCAGGCACTACACAAATACCAATTTCCTTTAGTCGTTAGCACTTCCAGGCAGATTAGACACTCATTTTTAGAAAGCCTTTACAGAACGTTCAGAAGTCAAAATAGCCAGAAATGTTTCTGTGGGGTGTTTAGGAGTTACTCCAGTAGCAGTAATCCTAGGGTGTTGCATATTCACAAAATGATCAGTTTTGCAATGATGCATACACATCAAATTAACAAAGAAATCTGTAACTTTTGTGTAATTTCGAATTCTTTTGTCAATTTAGCAGACCCAACTCTCAGGTGGATCATTAAGGAGGCTGCAGAGCAGTCAGGAAATTCCCTCGGGCACCCAGAGCTGCCTCAGGCTTTGGAGGGACTCAGACACTCCACACTGCACCTCCCGGGTATCTTTATTTTTACAGAGAAAACCAAAACCAACTCCAAGGCAAGTGCAAACCTCAGCCTTAGCTTATCACTGGCAAATACCAGGAGCAAGACACAACAAAATAAAGAAACATTTGCCAGCTCAAGGCGTCCCAAGTATTTCAGCCACTCAGTTGAATAAAGATTCTGCCCATGGATTGTTTTCCTGACCAATTCCAGCATCACATTTCCTGCCAGGAATTCTGGCATATGTTATCTGGCTCTTTTCAGTCTACCAAGAAGCATTGGTTACTTTAAATTTTAACATCATGAGCAAGGTGTAAAGATAGAAAGTCCATCAGGGTCACAGGCTGGTTTGGGTTGGAAGGGACTTTTAAAAGTCCATCATGTTCCACCCCTTTGCCATGAGCAGGGACATTTTTCACTGTCCCTGGTTGCTCCAAGTCCCATCCAACCTGGTCTTGGACACTTGCAGGGATGGAGCAGCCACAGCTTCTCTGGGAAACCTGTGCCAGGGCCTCACCATCCCCACAGGGAAGAATTTCCCCCCAATACCCCATCCAGCCCCCAGCCCCTGCCAGTGTGAAGCATTCCCTGTGTCCTCTCACTCCGTTTCTTGTCCCAAGTCCCTCCCCAGCTCTCTGCCAGCCCCTTTAGGCATTGGAAGGAGCTTTCAGGTTTCCCCAGGTTTTTTCTCTTCTCCAGGTTGAACAGCCCCCAAAACCACAACTCCTCCATAACAGAAACACCTATCAGAAATATCTCCAAATAGCAACTTCAAACAAATTACACTGAAAACGTGATCTTAAAAGTATTTCTAAGAACCACTGTTTTGTTCCCCCTTTGTGTTTGTTCAAAGCAGAGAGAATTGAGAGAAATAATTAATTTTGTATTTCACAGCTATTGGGAACCTTCCTTTGCCTGCCAGTTCAAATTCCCTGGTTTTCACAAAGTGAAAGAGCAATTTAAGGATTTAAATCCTGTACTACTTTGAATAGGGATTTCATTTTCATTGAAAAGCAGACACATTTCTCCTTCCCTTGTTTTTCTTCTTCATATGTCCAACATTTTTCTTCATTTCTTTACAAGGTTCCCACTCAGCTTCACCTTCTGGCAACTCTTGTTACTTCTTTCTGCTATTTTCCCCACCTCAGGATTTCCGAAGTGCAGTTTTCTTGGTCAGTCAGTTTTCTGGCTCCATAATATTATTTTTGAGACAGTTATTCATGCTTGTACGTCTGGAGCCTTTCACCACAATTTTTCCCGTTAGCAGAAAATACAGTTTCAGATAATTGCTTAAATTAAAATGCAGAGGGGATTACTTAAATCCACTTGACTTCATTAGCTTCTGATTTTCAAAAGTCTTTTGAAACAAAACCTTGTCATGACAGACCTTTTGTGTTTACCCATTTAAATTACAATGCAGATTCTTTCCAAATCTCAAGTTGAATTCTATTATTTCTATAAAGCTCCACTGCTCACCAAAACCAGCTCCAAAATGGCAATTTATGATTTATACTTTCATGTATGAATTGTAAGAGACATTTTACCAGGACATTCATATTGAGGTGGCTATAAATGTAAAATACTTGGTGACCATTCTTAATCCCCCTTTTCAACACACTTGAGACAAATTTGCATTTTTTACTCTGAGAACATATGGACTTCAATGGCACTGAGATTCAGGAACGTTTATAGTCTTAGCTAGGATTAACCTAAGCAGAAATTACTGGAAATCTTCCTTGAATAAGTTGGATACAGTCTTGAGCAAGGAAGGCATCAAGTTTATCAAGTTCCCAGTAAAATATAAAATACTCTTTTTTCTTACACGTTCCCCTCCTCTTTCTCCAGAAATGTCATTTTTCTTTTAGGGAAGGAAAAGAAAAAAAAAAGGTATTTGACCCAAGAGGCTCCAAGGATTTGTTTTGCACTTTTACCCCCAAGGTTTGAGAGGCAGAGCTGTGCCCCTCTCACAGCAGCTCAGCAAGGCTGTGTGAATCACTTTATCCTTGTCCTGCCAGATGCACGACGGGGATTCAGATCCCACCAATCCCATGGACAGCTTGGATGTGTTTTCACAAAGCAAAACTGCACAGCAATTCCCTTAGGACTGTACAGTGAAAACTATAATGCCATTTTCAGATTTCTGACACTTTACAGCAGTACAGGATTGACTGGGACTCTAATTACCTTCACTGAATCTAGCAAACTCTTCGGGAAAAACCGTCTCAAACCAACATCTTTCCTAAAAGAGAAAATACACACACCATTAATACCAAAAACATTGTGCAGTATCACATTTCTCTTTTCAAGATGGTGCTTTGGGTCTGTTTTTTGTTTTGTTTTTAACTAGCATATATGATTACTAAACCATTTTTCTAACAACGTCCTTGAAAACCTCAGAGTGACAAACATTACCATTAAAATTCTAACTAGAGCCACTCCAACATCAAATGTGGCACAGCAGCACCTTCTAGTTTAAATCCCAAAGGATATTGAGGATATTGTTGAAATTGTAGAAATATTGTTATATTCCTACTATTATTTAACCAGGTACCTGTATGGAAAGTCTGTTATTTGAAATGGTGGCTTGGGCACAGAGGAGTTTTGAGAATAAAAACTGGTATTTGTACATTTTTAAATAATTGCAAACATATAGAAAGAATATTCTTAGAGCATGTAGTCAGGTGAAAAGGGAGCAACATGGAAATAGAATACCCTGATAAACCCCTGTTAGAATGGAGCAGAAGATATAAAAAGAATTCCAGAATGGTTTGGTTTGAAGGGACCCCAATGACCATCCAGTTGACAGGGACATGTTCCACTAGACCAGGTTGCTCAGAGCCCCGACCTGGCCTAAGGAACCCAGGAATCCATAAAGGAATACCCATGATATCACCTCACAAAGCCTGCTGAGTGCAATTCTACTACTGTTTTACCCTTTGAAGCACTGTAATTAAGGGGTTTTTTAAATTTCTACCATTATTTTTTCCTCATACTAAGCAAATTAAAATTACCAACATTTCTTGCAAGCAGCCTCACTTCTTGCCACTGTCAATTAGGTGACTGTGAGCTCAGAATTTGCAAACTGAATTTATCAAGCTCATGTTCACACCTCTAAATTGGGTTGTAGCCCTGGTTTGAAAACCAGAGCCAGTAAATATTTCTATGCTCTGATGTTATGTCTGACATGTGTTTGTCTCACTACTACTGAATATCAGCCTCAAAAAAAGGTGCTTGAGAAGTTGCCAATGACATTAGTGCAGAAAACACCACTGAACAACCAAGTGTAAAAAAACTCTCACGTAAAAAAGGAAAAATAAGAGAAAAATATAAATAGGAAAAGGATTTATAACTCAAAGGTGTTATTGACTTTTTTCCTTTAAATTTAGCATGTCACCATCTCTTTCAAACATTCTTATCTGCTTCTGGAACAAGTATGAAAGTGAGCTTTCCATGAGTGCATGCTTTGAACATTCACAGAAATACATCTGGAATTCTTACACTTGGCAAAGCAAGGAGAAGCTGTTAGCAGGCAGAGATATTCAGGATTTATTTACTGCTACCTAGGAGCACGAGAACAAAGCCAACACTAAAGTCAATATAAAAAGCTCACTCAGAAGAATAAACCAGGGTATTTTTAAAGCTCTCTGAAGATGAGTAGCATACAATTTCATACTAAAAACATCCTCAAGCAGGAGGAGCAGAATGTTCATGTGCAGCACTGGCATCTGTGCAATGACAGTAAGCTGCAGGATTATAAAACTTCATAAATGTTAATTCCTTCCATGCATTTCTTCTCAAATGCAAATGATACTTGGTTTATCATCCACACAGTTAAATGAATCTAACACACTATTACCATCTATATAATGTGCAAAGACATTTTGACAGGGATATATTAGTTTAACATTAAGCATTTTAGAGAGAGTTGGTGCTTCTGAAATGAAGCACCTCCCATCACCCTGGTATCCCTGATTTGAACAGTCCTGCAGCACAGGGAGGCTGCCACTGCCTCATTTGGTTCATTACCAGGACAAGCTGAGCAGCCTTTTGTACAGATCTGGGAGCAACAATCTGAGAAGAAATTCTTATGCAGAGTAAAACAGAGCACAACTCTTAACAAAACTTGTTAATAAAGCATTTCCTGTATTTAGCTGAGACAGCAAACTTATTTACTGGAGGAGAATTTAACAAAAAGAACCACACAGATTTAATGCCCTGGCCAGCAACAACTTATGGATACCTATAAATAAGAGAATAAGCCCTGGAAATTGGAACATACAAACAGTTTTACACACACAACCCTACAAACTCCTTCCCAGCTGTGCTGTGTGGGGGTGGGATGGCCAACAAGGGAGAAACCAACTCAGGGCTCTGGATGAAGGATTCAGCCATCTGGTTTCTGATTGCCAACAAGAGATAACCAGCACTGTTCAGGCAGTTCTACTGCAGCTTTGTACTCAACCTCATCTACTCCAGCCTACTTGTGGGCTTAAATCTGAATTCCATTTTTTAATGTACAAACTTCAATTGGATTAATAAAACACCAACTACAGATAGGTGATACTGCTTGTCTTACAGTGATAAGCAGCTTTAGGCAGCATGTATCATGTAATTTTCACCTCAATTCAAGTTACAACAACAAAAAAGTAATACTAGATTAACATAATAGACTTGAACATGCCTTTTACCAAATTGTGGCTGCACCTGTTCCTTCCTATTCCATTTCTGTACTTGTAATTATCCCTGTTCTCACTAACAGGCTTCACATTTATTAGGAAGAAATTCTTCTTTCACTCTATGAAGGCCCAATTATTAAAGGCTACTTAACAATTTGATCCCATCTACCATTTCCCATCCAGATCTGTTCTCATATGACAATCTGATCAAAGACAAATATACATGAAACATGCATCTGACAAAGGCAGCCAAGGAGCAATCACCCCCAATGCAAAAAAGGGTCATTTAAAAATTGCTCTCAGCTGGTTAAGTGCCTCATGATGTACTAAAACCAGCAATCCCCCCACAAAAAACACCAAAAAGCATCACTTGAGCAATAAATATTACTTGTGCAGTTCAACATTTATGGGCTATTAAGGTGATAAGATCGAATTAATGCATTTTGGGGATCACTGGCACTTTCTGCAGACCCTTTCCAGTCTGTAATTATCTGTAGTACAGTCAGTTTAAGGTGTTTTTATCCTTCATCTCTCCCAGCTAAATCCCATACAAATTACATCCTGGTTCTCAAAAAAGAAAAAACTTCTGAAATGCAAAATTCTCCACATCCAATTCCACATGGCATTAAGCTGTTACATTTTGCATTTCAGGGTTTTGTTTCACTATGCCTTTCACAGCAGCAATTTATTATTTCCTACCAAAGCAGTCACTGTTTGGAAAACACAGACTGAAGGAAAGAATTCACTGTTAAACTGAAAGCAGCCCCACACTGAATCCTCCTGGAACTCTCACCTGTTACATTATTAATTTATACTTTGTGTGACCTGTTATGACCCTGCTTTCCTTTGTCTCATTGTTTCCAAAGTCATTAACCTAATTACTCATGCTTGTAGCTTCTGACTTGCTAAAAAACTGACTTTAAAACACTTTACTCAAGTTCTTACTTGAAAATATGTATGTAAACTACACCAACCATAACTCACATACTTTCAAATCTTTTTTTATATCCCCTTTTAGTCTTGTCTATCTGCTCATCTCCTTTATTTTTATTAGTCTTTTCTCATTTTGTGATGTGTTTCCTCAACCAGGATATTTCTACTAATGTTTCTACAGACAAAAACCTGAAGTCTTAAAAAAAACTTTAGAAGTCCCTAATTCAAACAAAATCAGAGTTTTAAAAGAAATCTGAATAAATAAAGGAGCACTACAGAAATGCTAAATAAGCAGGCTATTTATCAAAGTTATCTTTACCTAGTAATATCATAGATCCCTCAAAAATCCTTGTAAACTTATTCATTGTTGTATAAAATCTTACCTTCCTCCTCCAAATGCTCTAATTTCACATCTCTAAAAGTTGGCACCCATTTGTCATTAAAAATAAGATTTAAAAAATCGAGACTTCACTGCTGCAACAACCTTTTATCCCAATTTTGTGTTAAACTGTACAGGATCTTTTCACAAGGGTAATTAGTAGAGATGAGCATGTCATTGTTGCATGTATGTCTGAAACCTTATCCACTATATTAATACAAATAAAACCAGTTTTCAGGTTTTTGCTAAAAAGCTGAAGGACTTTGGCTTGTTTGAACTGAAGCCATCTCCTGTACAACATGAATAAGTAAACAATAAATTTCATTACAAACAAAATATTTCATTACAAGGATGCTCCTTGGTCTTCTTAAAATTTGGGATACTCAGATAAACAATAACCTTGTTAACTGCAAGGTCACATCTCAGAAAATGCCTACAGTGAGCAAACAGAAACAAAAACAATATCACAAACATTTTCAAGTAACTCAAACTTTACCACAAATGAGTCACAGCTGAAGAATGCAACTGGGCACAGAAAAACACTGAGGAATAAAATCACCTCACAAGCAGAGTTGTGAATCCCATAAACATTTGCAAAATTGCTGAAAACCACAGTGAACCTCCTGATCAAGTTTAAACTACTCCAAACCTGTTTCTCTGGAGAGTTAAAGGCATTTTTCCTACTTCTACATATCAATCAAGGGTTTCATCATCCTTTTCTTACATTAAAGCATTTTAACCACCTTAATGGAACAGAAAACTTAGAACAGAGAGTTCTGTCACTGAACTGAATTTATTGTTCCTGCTGCAGAGAAGGGACAGTTCAAACCTCACAATACTTACTCTAACACTTCATAGTTGGACTTCTTTTCTAATGCATTGCCTCTCATCTCTCCGTAGGATCTCCTGAAGTCAGGAAAAATATTTGAAAGCAACAATTATTGGATAATTCAGCTTAAAACTACAACATCAAATAATCAAAACTTCCACTCAGCATCAGAAAACACTGGCAGAATGAATTCAAAGGTAAGTATGAAGTACATTATTATTCTACCTCAATGGAGCAGATTTTGATTTTACAAATTAATTGCATTTTCAGAACTGTTGCCACCAAAAGTGACCTGACCTGGCCTTGAGCAGCTCCTTTCCACCTCATGCTGCACTTCCCCCTGAGAGCCCCCTGTGCATGGAACAGGAATGATGAAAACTGCTCCAATCCAGCCATGCTCACATTAACAAGTAAATTAATAAATAGCTTTGTTAGGAGAGAGCTGAGATCATCGTTGTCACAGAATAAAATGGACCAGAAATGCTCATTCTAAGAGTTTCACAAGTTCATTTATGAGAAATATCTCATCAAAATGCTCTGAAGAGCCACAGCTTGAGAGGCAGGGAAGGCAGGACCTGGCTGACAACATAATCACAGATTATTACATTCATCACATGTTTTGAAATAAGGCACAATGATTTTGTAAGTGCATCAGGAGTTTGCACTTACACAAAGAATTTTTGTTTTCTCTGGGGCTACCAGCAAAACTTACAACAAAGGCATCAGGTTCTCCTGTGGTACCTGGGAAATTTCATAAACCTAAATTTTGTTTTAATTTGGAAAGTACTGTTCAAAGGACACTTTTATTCTCTCCTAACAAGTTTACATTTGTCATTAATTTCTTATCAATTTTACTTCTCTAATCTCCCTGTGTGAGACACCAGCATAACTAAAGCAAATGTTTCAGGCTGGAAATTCTCCATAAATTAGCAAAACCCAACACATGCATTTCAAAGCTGGGAACTCTCTCAAGGATCTGTTAATCTGATATATTTATCTTTATTTTCCAGCTGTCTATACAGTTGACAAGAACACCAAAAACACCCAAAAGGATCCTTAAGATTTAATAATTTCAAAACAGCACATTAAAAATTGAGTAAATACAGAGAGGAAAGGTAGCAGCACTTATCTATAATTACATTCTTTAGCTGCAGGATTTATATATGCAGAATAACAAGACTATTTACTAAATAACACCACAGATGCATTTTTTTTTTTAAACATACTTCAATGTACTCTACAGGCCTTTAAATTATTCAGAGGAAGAACTCACCCAAAAGGAAGTATCAAGATGTAATTAAATTAAAATTTTAAAATAATGTTAATTTAAAAATCACTAGAAATTAGTTACAATACAGTGTATTCAGTTTTTCTTCAAACTGCTTCATAGCAAAAAAGGTCTTATGATGTTTTATTCAACTCCACTGGTCAGAAATTGATGAACTTTAAGCAGTTTCAAAATTAATGTATATATTCTGTCAGAAAGATGTTGAATAATAAATTAAATTATCAGCTTACCGGATTTCAAGGCAACCTAGTTTCAAAGCAATTTCCTGGTCCACTTGATCTGCTATTTCTAACATATAGTCATTTTTCACCTACAGCAAAAGAAGCAGGGAGGCATCACAGAAAGATCAGTTCACTGCCAACACAGACTAAAATACTCCCCAACAACTTTTGAATGAATACATCTTAATTTTCTGGAATGGCAATTCACAGTCCAGGAAGAGAAATAAGAATTTGTGCTCAGATTCTCCACAAATGAGCAGACACAATTCTCCACAAATTTCTTTGGTAAGACACACATTTTGACCACAATGAATTTGATTGAAAAATTTCTTGTGTATGTCAATATTGCTTATGTTTTATTAAATATTATCAAAATTCAGAGGGACTGAGCAGATGGTTACACCTGCATTCCAGGCTGTGTTCTTGAACCATCCTGGTCAACAGGATTTAATTGTCTAGGCAGATCTAATCATGCAGGTAAAACTGATAAATGCCTAGGAATTACAGTGAAAATAAAAATAGAAGTAAAGAGAGAAGAATGTACACACTGTACTGCACACTGGCATAAAATAATGCTGAAATAGCAAGAAGAACAAAGAGTGAATGAAACTGGGTGGTGACCATCTAGAGTAGGAAACACTTCAAATCTTCATCTTGTTTTATTTACCAGCATGGATTTGGGCAGAATCCTATTTTTTAGGTAATGTTTCACCACACTGGAGTAAGAAATTGACCTGTACTAACAACAAAAAATTCAGGCAGAAAGAGAGAACAGAAGGAGCTCCCAAGAACTTCACTCTGCAAATCTTGCTCCAGTAACAAATCTCAGCAGATTTTCCTTCACAGCTCCTGTTTTCCTCTTATGAAAACATCAGGTTACTATTGAGATCCTGAAGTTGCAGCAAGTCCTGAAATCCCACAAAAATCCACGAACTGACTTGTGGATCTAAGAGGAGATGATGCAGCACACTTCACCCAGTGGGTTTGGTGAGTGATGACAAGTTGTAAGAACAACTAGTTCAAACTACTACTGCAGGGAAATGCATAAATTGGAGGTAAGGAAGCACAGCAGAGGATCCAACAGCTGGAGGTGTTCTCCACTCTGCATTTCCCTTGGAACATGTGAGCATCCACCTCAGCATTCCCTCAGCACCACTGTGGCAGCTGCTCCTGCTCCAAACTACAGACAAATCCCTAAAAATGTCCTGGACCTGAACTGCATTAGAAGTTTTAATTTGTTATTGAAAGACATGAAAGAAGAAATATGATAAACTGTGCAAGAATAAGAAATTAATTATTACAGTAGCTGAAACATGAGAAAAAAGCTTCTTACATTTGAATTCATACAGGCACTCAATATGACAAAATAATGAGCTTTTAACTCTTCTCAATTCAATTCCTACAAATACTAACGAGACAGGAGAATAATTGCCCTTCAGCATCATATAGTGTGCTATTTGTACACACATATGGAAATAATAATTCTGTATTCCCACAGTAATAGTATACACAATATGAATTCATAATTCTCTTTATTATGCTCACAATTTTAAATAATTTGATTTAGATTGGATATTAGGATGATTTCTCCACTGAAAGGGTGGGATTGGAAACTGTGCAGGAAAGTGGTGGAATCACCATCCCTGGAGCCATTCCAAGTGTGGCTGCAGCCCTTGGGGACATGGCTCAGCTGTGGAGGTGGCAGTGCTGGGTTAGTGGTTGATATTCCAAGTCTTTTACAGCCTAAATGGTTCTGTGATCCTATAAACAGCAAAATGCAATAAATTACACCAGGTTTTCTATTGCTGAGAAAGGACTTTGAGCTGCTCCTGCATGAAAACTGTCAGACAGGAGCTCAGGGCAGGTAAATCAGGAATGGAGTTTCAGGCTGCACAAACTGTTATAAATGACCTCAGCAAACACACGTGGGTGGTGACCAACAGCACAGCCCTCCTTATCCTCAGGTCTATGTGGGATACCTCCAAATGAAAAAAAAAGTGTTGAACATGGGGTCAGATCATACATGGATACCCAAATTCCAGAAATTCTCATGGTATTTTCCTGAGAATTTACCTTCATGTCCAGCCCAAACTACTCCACCTACCAAGTGAATCTGTTCACAAAATCCCTTGGCTAACCTGTCCTATATCCACCCAAATCAAATACCCACTGACTGATCACTTCTATTTCACTGAACTATTTATTTTCCCCAAAACTACAGATTCAATTTTTTGAACCATTTCAACAATTTTGCATCACCAGGACATTTCAAAGCCGTTATCCTCCTATTACTTGAGGTATTCAGACCCCAAGAAGAACTGGCTGTAGCAAAGTGATTTTTCAGTCCTGACACACCAAACCTCCACTCACAGGAACAATGATAATTTAAAGCCCAGTGTATTATAATCAAATGTGGATTCATTTATCTTCACAGTTCTTTGCCTTGTGGATCCCAGTCCTTGATTTGTTAAACTAAACAGTTTAAGAGCATCTCCAGTCTGATGCAAACATGATTTTAAAACGCTGCTAGCCTCCTATTCCACAAATAAATAAGCAACATTACCCAAATATTTAAAGTTTGGGGTTTATCTCCTCTTGCCCTGCAGCTTGTGAGCTTTCACAAATTCCAGTCATGCTCCCAGTTTGACTCTGCAACTACAGACATCAGATATTGACTAAGAAAATGTAAAATACCATCCCCCATTCCAACAAAATGGAAGGGGAAAAAGAAGTATTTTACATTAGGTACACCTGTTTCAGTGTTTAAACTTTGTGAGTTATAAAAGATTATAAGCTTTAGGAAACCTGTGGTGAGAATCCAGTGGTCTGGATTTAACAGTGTCCTACTATGGATAACCAAAGGTGCTTGAATCTTCCCTTTTTTCATAAACCTGCCTGCACACATTCTTCTTTCAATTTCAACAAGGAAAAAAAAAGCAGATTCAATTTCTACTGCCAGAATACCAATGAGAACTTCTCTTATCACCTTTAATTTTGCTTGACTATTCTCTTTGAGATGGCATCAGATCAATGCATTAACTAATGCCTGCGCAGAGATGAGATAAGAATTTCACAGGAGGTTCAGCACAACCTCCTAAGGAAAAAGCCCGAGCAAATATTAAGTGGCAGAGACATAAGAGATAATTTAATGGTAATTAAATGCACTGTCACAAGGCAATTGAATAGTTTCCCAAGAAGCCTTTTGTGTTTGCTCAATTATAACTTTTATTATTATTATTATTGTTAATATAATTAAATGAGAGAAATGAGAATATTTTCTGGGTTAGACAAACAAAGGCCCCATCTTCAAGAGCACAAAGCCTATATACATACAAAGGCACAAAACCTGAACTCTTAGAAATCTAACAAAACCCATCAGTTTTTTTTCCGCTGACTACAAATTCAGAAGCATGTTAAGAGAGAGGATGAAGCCTTCCCTGTGGGGTTTGGAGATCCTGTTATCTGTGAGCTTGTCACACGCCCTGGCAGTGTGTGCAGACCTTTGGCTGCACCTCCTATGGCTTGGAAATTTGAGTAATTGTGCAAAACCTGGAGAAGCTGAAGAACACATCTGTTTATATATACAGATGTATAAACACACACAGATAATTTTCAAGCAGATCAAACGCCACTGCCATAATCTTCTCTACAATTTAATTGTTCAGAATGGGATCCTTCCAAAGGCAAAACCCTGTAGGATGCTATTTAATACACCTTAATTTCACCTAGTTTGTAAGACAAAACTGTTTAATACAAACTTGTCACACAAATCTGATTTAGAAAAGCCACCCCAAAAACCCAAGTGTCCAAACAACAAATCAGAACAGCAACCTTTGATCTCTTTCTCAAGCTCAGCAAAGCCTTTAAGGTGTTCCTGCTAAACCTCTGTGCCACTACATCATTTACACCCCATACTGGAGACCAGATGCTCTGGCAGTGATAAAATGACATGAAATCTGTATTTATCTCCAATAGTTTATGGTCACGATGTCACAGCAATGAAAATGCAGAAAGATCAACAAGGCAAACACTTGGACTGACACCAGGATTAAGAATTCAAGTGTCAACACTGCTAAAATCCTGTATACTTTTTATTTGGTAACAATCCAACCCCAAAATATGCTAACAGAAGTGAGTCACTTTGGTGTATGTTGCTTGTAACATATTTGCTTCCACTGAGTTACTCATTTTGTATTCCCACATAATGTGCTTATCTCAACTCCCTGAGAAAAATACATTGGAGAACAGTTTAAAGGAGGATAAGAGACAAAAGTAATTTATTGCTGCAAATTGCTGTGCTGATTTTCAGAACCTTTTCCCTTGGATTTTTTTTTAGTATGTTCTAAGAAGCTGAAGTCAGATTTACAGTCAAGCAGGTGCATGCTTTGGGGGGAAAGGATTAGTCTATTTAAGTTCCATTAAACATGGAATAATGGAAATAAAAACTGCTTCAGGCTTCCAGGCAAGTGCTACTGCAGTGCCAGCGTCAGAGGAAGCAACTCTACTGAAATTTGTTCATTCACAGGATGGCAAATCAGAATTAAAGTGTGACCTAAACTTCACATTTGGAGTTGACTTCTTGGCCACAACAGCTACAAAAGTCTGGTACAAAAAAGAGCTGCAGTGGGGAAAATAGGAATGTTAAGCATAAAGGCACCTCTCAGAGGCAGGAAAAAGAACTCTTTCACATGTTCTGATAAAATTAAAAATGAAACAAAATTCACATTGCCCCTACATACAGAATGTACATCACCCAGCATCAGTGAATAAATGCTTAGAAAGGGCAGTAATATCCAAAGAAAAAGGGATTTTGAAATCCAACACAATCCTACACCATATTTCCTGATTTATTACTGCCCTGATATTCAGCAACAATTCACTTTATTTAAAACACCTTTTTATTCTTAACAATATTATAATTTTTTAATCACTCTTCCCTTTTTAGCCAGAACAGAAATCTTTTTTCTGTCTCCAGTATTTTGGACATTAAAAGTTCAAAGATACTCCTAAATCACAACAAAAGAAAGGAGGTGAACACAATGTGAACTAAAAGGCTTCTCCCACATGGAAGATGGGCACATAAACATAAGGCCAGTTTTATTTATGATGTCAAGACTTATAAAATATTTGTTCTTTTACTTGAATGGGGAAATTATTGATGCTGTCACTTCTAACTTCTCAAAATTTACCAGAAAATAATGGGCAGTTTCCCAGCTACAGAAATGGACAGCCAATCCCAGATGGAACAATTTAAAATAAAAATTGAAAACAGAGGAAAGCCCATGTTTGTGAAGATGGAGAAATTGAAGAACAGCCCTGTGCTATGATTTAAGGAGAAATCTATCACTGGCCTTGTATTTTCTATACCAGCTGCTACTTTCAGAAGCCATCTGCTTCATTTTCCTGCACACGAGTTTTTTATGCAGCTGCAGTATTTCAGAAGAAGGTTCACCCAGGCTGACAAGCAGTTCATAAAAACACCATGCTGGATTTAGATTTCTTTATTAAGAACAACAGCAAAATAATTCTGAACTTGGCAAATGCTTTCCAGTTTAGGGATTTTTAAAAAAAGCTATTAGATACTGTGTCCTAAAAAGATATTTTAGGTTTAAACTTGTTTATAGCCTTATAAATTATTACATAAAATTATTAAACTTGACATTGAATTTTCAAGCATAAATACTGTGGAAATTCTTTAGCAGCAGTACTATCAAATGGTGTCTCATAAAGGGCAAATACCAATAATTAGCCACTACTGGCTTTCCCAGCTTAATGTTACCAAGAAATTTCCCACAGGATAAACTCCAATTTTTTAGGAGGACAGTTTAAAAATAAGCAATCTATTTCTCTTGCTTTTCTTTCAATCTCTGTGACCTACTTACACAACTTCGTCCTTTTTTATTTCTATTTTTTTCCCAAATTTGCACTTCTTTGAACACTGCATTTAAACAACCCTTCAGTGACTAAGTTCCCACTGAAAAGTTAAGACCAGACCCAAAAAGAATCATCCCAACATAGGAGATATTTAGATAAGCAGCCAAACAAAGAAAATGTCTTCTGTTCTCCATTCAGTACATAGAACACAAACACTAATTACAATCATTTAATGAAGCATGAAAACAAAGATTTATAATACATCATTTTTTCTACACATTTGTTCTACACATTTATTTTTAGCTGGTGCTTTTATATATTGGGAAATTATGTACTTCCACTTAGTTGGTGAAATTTATGTTAAAAAAATACAACCTGCCCCTTAATTGTCCTGTATATGCAATAATTTATTTATTCTCAGTAACTTCTCTGGATTTATTTTTAACAGCTCAGGTGTGTTCTAGCACCTGCTTTTAAACATTCAGGTTTCTAACTCTGGAAGGTAATTTGGTGTTAGGTTTTGTATGTTATAGTTTGCCCTCAGCCACCACAGAATTCAACCAGGATCTACCTGTTTTACAACAACACACAACACTTCTGGTGACACCCATCCCACCAAAATCCACAGAAATTATTCCTGCCATTTACCAGTTCCAGCTTCTGTAATGAAAGACCAGAATATCTCAATATATCCATGGGAAAAGCTGATCTTCAGCAACCACTTTTGTGACCAGGACAAAAATCCAAGTATACAGCTCATTTGTTTTCCCCAAAATTTCCCATTCAAAACGAAGAACATTGCTCTGCTCTGCACCTGCAGCAGGTACAGCACACAATTCCACCCCAGTCCATGGCACAATTCTGTGCATCCACCAAAAAGAATGATCTCAGATATTGCCTGCTACTGCTATGAAATGCATAATTTGGGAAATGCACAATTCTCTGCTTTCAGCTGTATTGCTCCTTGTAGTGTTAAACACATCACAGCATCACTGTAGGACAGACACATGATTGGGTAAATGTGGAACAGACACCCAGTATAAATTCTGATATCTGTAAGGATCAAACTGCTCCTCAATCCTGGTTTTCCACGTTTATGTAGGACACCAAATTTTCATCACTACAAAATCAGCTTGAAGAACAGGGTCCCAACCCTCACTACTACAGCCTCAGAAATCTGATGCAGCATTAACCCTGAAAGATTTGTGCCTCATCTGCTCTGAATGAAGCCCCATATGTACAAAAGCCCAATGTCTGCTTTTAATGTCATCAGTATTTTTAGAAACCACCTTAATGATCATAATGGTAGTTTTTAAAATACACACAGGAGGGAAACACATATGTGTTCCCACCCCTATTTACCCATCTGATAGTATTAAATTTGCTATAGGAGATAAGTCAATATTAGGGAAAATTAGGGCTTTGGCCTCATCTAGGGGAGTTAAAAGCCCAGATCCAGTATCAGGATAACATTCATCTGCCATCTGCCCTCAGCTGCTCCTCCTCTTCGTGTCCCAAGGTCACAGTCTCTATATTATCTAGGGCTGATCTTTGACATCTCTAACTAATTTTGGAAGCTCCTCTGTTAATAATAAGGGCATTAGAGATGGGCTGGAGGGAAACCAACTTGTGACAAGGCATTGTTAGGGGCAGAGCAGCTAAAAATGGTGCCGTCTGTGCGGGCGGGCTGAGCTCCAGATGTCACTGCAGGAGACGCGGCTGCCTCCAGCACAAAGTAGGGCTGGACTCCTGGGAGCCATGCAGAACTCAACCTGCTGAACAAGCCTTGCTCCCAGCTCTTTTTATGCTTCTCCTTTCCAACACAGAGTTTCCAGATCAGGAGAGTCCTAGCATCAAGGTAAATCAACTTTTCTGTGGGTTTTTATTGTTGTTATACACAATTTAACCTGCTAATTGCAGTCACGTTTTGTTCCAGACTACTAAAGAGACATTTACACACATCAGTCCATGGAAACCTGGCTCTGGAATTTAAAATCTATCAGGCTGAATATGAGCTATTTTAGAAAAGCCCACAAAGGAAGATTTTCACTGTTCTGGCTGCCAGGTGGAAATTTTAAATCAAAGCAAGCCCTTCCCTTTGTCCTGAGCTTGGCTGAGCACTTAGGAGGTGTTAAGGAATAAGAAGTTTCACAAGTTTCACATTCCCACCACAGAGCACTAAGGGAAAGCAGACATTGGGCACACAACATTTGCAACCAAAGCAGTTCCACAACTATACAAACAGCAGAGTCTAAAACAAGAATGCCAGCAGAGTTTGGAGGGGGTCAATTAACTTTTACAAGAGAAAAAATACTTCATAGGATACTGTGAATATCAGCAACTTCAGAAATTTACCCCTGTCAAGGAAATCTCACTTTTGTCTTTTTAAGCTGTAAAGAGCAGACAGGAGAGGCCCAGATTAATTCACAGTTTTATCAAAAAATATATTTTTAGTATCTTTTTAATCAGCTGCAGTTCTTATATTGCCACCTTCCTGCAGGGCACAGTTTTTGCCTCAGCCTTTAACTCTCCATGAAAGATCTGTTGGGTTTGGGGTGGGTTTTTTTTGTTTTGCTGAGGTTTTTTTTTTTGTTTTAAATAGGCTGCCAACATCAGGAACAAGGCCAGTTTTTCTCCTAATGTCCTTCATTTCCTTCAAAGCTTTTCCTGTCAAAGTAGTTTGCTTTAGGTCTCCTATTTTTATTAGGGTGTAAGAGATGTTGTTATTTAATTAGGTTAAAGAGTCTAATTCCCACCCTGCATTTCAAATTACATCTCACGCACCTAAGCCTTATAAAACTTTAATCATTAAGTTATTACAATAATTGCCTGGACTTAAAACTTCCTACATGTCAGGAACAGAGTTATAAAAATAATTTAATTTGCATGAAGTATTTATCTGTCACAATATAAAGAGATATTTCATTTAATGAAATACCTTTTGAGTGTGAACATAATCTTTACAGACACTACAGAGGAAAAAAGTGTCAATTGGTCACAAAAACTTTTTCTCCACTTTTTCTGAGCATGTTTTTGCCTTTATTTTTTAATAAGGAGAAAGTTGGGGGTTTTTTTGATCTTTACTTTTTAAAAAGAGTTTTCTTATGAAAATGAACCTGCAGTGTACTTATCTGGTGAGGCACAGAGCCCTCGTGGCACAGAATTCAGCTCAGTTTTTTAGAGCATCACTGACCTGCCCTAACTTCGAGATCATCCCCTGCTTGCAATTTCTTCTTACACAAACTTTGGTTAATTTTAAAAAACAAATTCAAAACAGTTCAGTCCTGTGGTCTCCTTTACTTTATATATATTAACATTTCCAGGCTAGCTCCACACTGCAGCAGAGAAAAATTCAACACTGATAAAAACAACCTTTTCTTCTTCACTGGGTCTAAAAAAAAAAAAACCCCAAAAAGTTACTTTAAAAGTCTTCTGTTTGAGCACAAGGACAGCAACAATGGAACAGCTGATGCCCAAGAGCTGCCCCCACCCCCCATACAGATGCTTACTCCCTTTTCATCAAGGGATAAACCATCTCCAATTACTGCAGGCTAACATGTTATTCAAGGATAAATGTGTGCAGGCTCTTGTCCCACGACAAAAGGAAGGCAATTCAAGTAGCTTACGTCTGATTCTCATTACATGAATGTTTTTAAAAGCTGTATTCTATCTTCATTTGAGCTATGGCTTCATTGCCCACTCAGCTACTAAGGCAAAACAGAGGAGCCTGTCCCCTTTATTTCCACTTCCCAACTGCCATGTCACTGGAACACAGGGAAAGGAAGGCACTCACTAGGAATTTCACCAACACTTATTTAAAGCAACTGGAAATACTCCCAAAAAGGACAGGAAAATGGTGAAATCTTATTTCATTACTCAAAATCTGCGATTTTTAATTCTCCTTTTGTACCTTTATGTTTGTTTTCTCTGAAAAATGTAAATAAATCATACAAAAATCTAGGTATCTTCACCAGAGACTTACAAAACAGTCAACAGAACACACACACACACACACACACAGAGAATGCCACTTCTTGATAAATCTTAACTTACAGTATTTTTATTCACTGTACTACACTTTCCAGGTTTTGTGGGTGGGATTAGAGCTCACTTTGGTTCAGATTTGGATATTCAATACCACAGGACACAACTGAAGGCTGGCACATAAAACCTGTGCAGTGAGCATCTGCCAACTGTGGAGACAACCATAAATCTGGCTTTTCCTGATTTTTGAATATTTCAGCCTCACAGTTCCAACAGCACTGGGTGGGATCCAATTTGCCTAATTTGGCTGAAACTGTAAGCAGTTGGGCCCAAGGGAGTAATGCAGTCCATGCAGAATCAGCACCTTAATGCTCCACAGATTGAAAAAAGAGAGGACACCCTTGAAGCCCTGTCACCCACTACCTCTGACACCTGCCAAAGAGAGCAGCAACAAAACAAAAAGGCACAGTTCCAGTATGAGTTTGTTGATCAGAGCTCTCAAATGGGATGTGAAATGACATGACTGGAACACACTGCTCCTCCAGTGAAGGGGAATGACCTAAAGATCAGCCTCTCCCCATCTCTGGCCTCAAAGCTGAGGCACAGCCTGAGCACAAGAGCATCGTTAGTGGGACTGATTCTGATGTTATTAACGAGTTGTGTGGTTCCCCCTGCTCCCACACACTAATTTTAATCCCTTGCTGTACAGCTTGCAGAATGAAAGGTCTCATTAAGTGCCCTGCTTTACACTCCCAATTAAGAGCAGCTCCCGCCCACCGCAGATGGCAGAACGAGCAGCACGTCCAGCCACAAACACTTCTGGGCACAGGCTCCTGATCTGGTCAAGACTCTTGAAGATGAAGAATATTTAAAACCAAACAAAGGTCACAGCATCCTTAAAACAGTCAAGCATCAAGGAGAAAATAGTGATTTGACATATCAAGCCCGAGCTGAGAAGCCTGAAATGCAGTGATTTGCAGAGGGCAGAGCAGTCGCTGCAGTGAATGGGAGCAGTCATGCATGTGCAGCACAAACGTGTGCCAGCCTTGGTTTAACAGCCTGGTAATTGTGCTTTGGGTGAGCTGCATGAATAAACCCTGCCTGTTGACAGTGATTAAAGTAACATTTTGTTATCTTTACAAAATGCTCTGTACTTTTCCAGAAGATCACTTGAGGATTTAAACTTTTTTTTTTAACAATACTGTGGCTTCCAACTCAGATTCAAGAAAATCATTAAAATTTCAAATTCCATGGGTGACAGAGGGAACCATGTTTCTTCTCCTTCTCCATGAACTTTTATATCTGTTGCATTTTTTAAAATTACATTTTTTAAAAAATTACATCTTTAGTAAGGCAAACAACGTGTTTGGATATTACCAAATTAGAAAAAAGGTTCCCAGTCTCATCCTGTCAAGAAAATCAAAGGCATCTGGTCCTCACAAAAATCTTTTTTACACATTTGTAACATACAAGACAGCAATGTCTTTGAGTTTTACATTGAGAAAACCTAATTCGACAACAGAGCCGTTGTTTCTGTCAGATTTTTAAAATTTTTTACCTGAGTTCTACACTCCTTATCTGTGACAGTTGCCTCTGTGCAGAAAGCTCAGGATATCTATGTATACATGTATGAATTCTGTACATTCTGTTGTTCTTGCCTACACACAACATGATGCATCTGACTGAGAGCAGTGGTTAAGCAAAAGATGTTAAAATGTTGCAGGAATGACACTGAGATAGCAAAATGTAAAAAATCATGTTTCCCTGGTTTTTTATCCCCCTCTCTGCTGTAGGCCTGGTTTATGATGCAGTGTTACTGCTTAAACTGTTCTCTTGCCTTCTTTTCATACATCACTGCTGCTGCCTTAACACTTTACCACACAGAAGTTATTGTCCTAGTTTATCCAAGAGGACAAGTGAAATTTATGGAGCAAAGCAGAATCATGGATAGAGAATGACAGCTCTGGAAAGTTCTGCACCTGATTTCCATGACAACGGAGACCCAAATACCTCAGAGCACCCCAAAACAAAGAGCAGTGACTTTTAAAGAACTGGATTCAGAAATACCTCACTATAAGGTGAAAAAGAAAGGGAAAGAGAAAATAAATGGGATTGTGTGAAGAGCAAGGAGACAAGAACCTCTGATTTTCATTTTATAACAGCACTGGGATTCAGGGCACTGCAGGTACAGGCAGCTGTCAGCATTGCCTATCAGTCCCAATGACCTTCCAAAACCTTCTATTCTGAGCCATTTGTAATGATTTCTCCAAATTTAGTTAGAAGTTAACAAATATTCCTCTGGCATTTCAAGCTCCTTGCTTTATAGAAGCATTTCCCTGAAGCAGAAATAAGAGGGCACTGCAGGCTTGCCAGGTGTTGAACAGGAAAGTGATGAAGTTCAGGGAATTATTTTGGAACTTATCATGGGAAACAGAAATCTCCTGTGTTTAAAACCAGTATGAAGGAAGTTCCTTGCTGCTAAAGGAAAAGAGAACATCGTTTTGTTGTACAAGATCCCCTGGCAGTACTACACTAAAAACTCACCAAATTCAGACATTTTAGGCTGAATCCAGCATATCACACAAATCACTTAAACTAGAATGTGAAGTCCAAGGAAGCACTGCAGGAGAAGTGTCTTTTCAGAAGTCAACTTCATCATAGATCAATACAAAAATTGGATCACACAGTAAAAAAAAAAAAAAAAATTTACCTAAGACAAGAATGTTTTGTGCACAATTGTGCTTTCTGGAGTTAGGGTAACCATTTTAGTCCTAACTCCCTCAAAATACCCCCAAGCGGTTTTATTGTGAGCTTGTTGATGTAAAAGCAGATTAAAACCATTTACCTGAATAAAATCAGAATTTAATGTTTAATTTATAGAAACTTTGACTATTATGCAGTTTTAGTAATCCAGAAGATATTTTAAACCCAAGAAAATAACCTAAAAATGTGAGTGGGAAAAGCATTTGATGGTTTGTAGTGAAATTGTCGCTCACACTTAAAAATAAAAATAAAGAAATTCATGAGTTTAATCAAGTGTGAATGAACTGTAAGAAGCCAGTGGAACAACAGTCAATTTTATCTGAGTTAGGACAATTATCACTTGCAGAATCACCTCGGTTTTGGAACATATTCCTCACCACTTCTCAAGCAGAAAGATGCCATGGGCTTTGTGCCCTTTCTGCCTTATACATGCAACCTTTAGTTTTTCCATTTTTCTGTTTCTGCAGTAATATGCTACCCACACAAACAAACCCAGAGTTCTCTAAATTCAGCAAAATCAGCAAAAGATTTTGAGCAGAAGAACAAAACATACCTGCTGATAGAAAAAATTTAGAGTTGGTTTGTCCTCAGTGAACTGGTTTAGAAATCCTTTTGGCAAATACCGAATTCTCAATTCATATCTGAAAAGCAAGAAAAAGTGACTTTTGAGCAGAATTAAAATTGAGATTTCCTCACAACATTCTTAAAAATACAAATAAACTCAAAATAAGCTTAGAAAACTAATGAAAAACTTCCTTTTTGATTACTCAAGAGAACTAAACTGGAATTTATGTGTAACAGACATTTCACAGAGATATTTACAAAGGACCTTTGTAACAGAAGCAAACAGAGCCTTGCTGCCTTCTCAGAGCTTCAGAGAGGACCAAGCATCAAGACTTGGAGCAGATAAGCTCCAGATCCATGGGAAGGGAGGCCCCAGTTAGGTGACAACAGATGAGCTGCCACAAGCCCTGACATGACCCCTGGACACAGCTTTCATCTCTGCTTCTCACATGAGGGACTGAAAACGCTGATCCTGCTGCTCCAGGAGTGACAAACAGTGTCACTCACCAGGGAACCAAAGGAACAGGACCCTGCTCCTTCTCTGATCCGTGCTCCAATACTCACCCCCTGGATTTTCCATAGGTTTTGAAGGGATTTCTCTGTAAAAAGGTTCTCTGCTCCCTTATTCATCATCAAGACACATGCAAAAGCCAAACAGTTTTGAACCTGACAGTCATATTTTTAAAGGTAATTCTACACTAGAAGTGAGGGAAATTCAGAATGAGCCTTGACCCACAACCTACACCTAATTTGAATCACTTCTCAAACCTTAACTTCTGCTTTCAGCCCCTAAATTTAGTAATATTTCTTGTCATAAACTTCTGCTTTCAATCCCTAAGTTTAGTATTATTGCTTGTCCTGTGGTAACAGCCTATGGTGTTTGACACAGACTGTTTGCTTCTTCCTCTGACACATTCCTTCAATGAAAGTCTGATAATGAATATCTCCATCCCCTGGGCTGTGCCAACACAGCATATCCTACCACACACTCTTAACAGCACTTCCCAAAGTAAGTATATTTAATAATCTGCTCGTGATAAGAGCAAATATTACAACATTTCAATCAATTGGTTTCAGCAGGACAAGAAATACTTTTCAGCAAGTGATTTGGCTGCCTGTAATAAAGATTTATGTGGTGATTTGGTAAAAATCTACTAGGGGTAAGTGCTGCCTAGGATTCCACAGCAAGCAGAACTTGCAATATCCTTATTTACTTAGAATTAATTGAAAAAACACTGTCCTGTTAGAAACCATTAAAATAAGGAAAAAATTTGGAAACTGTAAATACACACACTGTATACAAACAAAGAATACTAGAATGATGCCTTGTTGTAGTATGACAATATATTTCCTAAGTCCTGTGCACAGAAAACATGTTGTTAAATCAAAGAGTGAAATGCAGGAGGCTGAGAACACCTGACAGGGAGTAGATTTACAGTGGATACAAGGGAGAAATATTTCACTCTAAATGTGGTGAGGCCCTGGCACAGGTTGCCCAGAAAAGCTGTGGCTGCCCCATCCCTGGAAGTGTTCAAGGCCAGGCTGGATGGGGCTTGGAGCAACCAGGGATAGTGGAAGGTGTCCCTGCCCTGTCACTGGGTTGGACTCAGTGATCCTTAAATGTCCTTCTCAGTCCAAACCATTCTGTGACACAGGACACAGACACAGATAAACAAAAAAAGACTCCAAGTCTTTAAAGACAAACTTTCACAGGTTACTCTCATATGTAAGGGAACATAGAATCACCTTCTATTGCTGATCAGCCTTTACATTTCATGATCCCCAGCAGATAACTGGTTATTCACTAAAATTTAGGTGTCAGCCGAATTGTACGTGCAGGTGTTTATGTGTCAGGGAGAGAAGGCGGCACAAGCACCCTGTCCAGAAAAGCAGAGCCTCTCCTGTTTTTTATTCTGCCATATCCACTAAAATCTACTGAACACAACTGCAGAGACTGACAGGGAATAAAACAAGTCTGTATAAAAGACTTCCTTCTTTTTAGGGACTCTATAATCCAGTGTGTTTTAGAATGACAGAATCATTAAGGTTGGAAAAGGTCTTTAAGACCTTCAAGTCCAACCATCAACCCAGCACCACCAGCATGTTCACCGCTAAACAGCATCCTCAAGTACCAAATCCACTTTCTTTGGAGCACTTGCAAGGATGGTTACTCCATTGCTTCCCTGGGCAGCCTGTTCCAGTGCTTGACAACCCTTTCCATTAAGAATTTTTTTCTAATATCCAACCTAAATCTCTCCTGGAGCACAAATATGGGGAGAAGCAGCTGAGGAAGCAAAGGAGGCTCAGGGGAGACCTCATCACTCTCTAAAACTCTCTACAGGAGAATGTAGCTAGGTAGGGGTCAGGTTCTTCTCCTAAGTAACAAGTAATAGGATGAGAAGAAACCATCCCAAGTTGCACCAGGAGAGGTTTAGACTGAATTATAGATCAGAAAACTAGATATTCAATATCAGAACAAATTTCTTCATGGGCTGTCAGAGATTGGAAGGGGCTGCTCAGGAAAGTGGTGGCATCACATCCCTGGAGGGATTTAAAGTAGGGGTGGCACTTGGGGACATGGTTTAGTAGTGGCCTTGGCAGAGCTGGGTTAACTGCAGGGCTTGATGACTTTAGAGGTGTCTTCCAGCCCAACTGATTCTGTCATTCTAGGATGCAGAACGCTATTACTCTCTGGGATTAATAAACAAAACAAAACAAAAACCAAAAAAGCAAACCACATAGGAAAATCCACCTCTCTCCTTTACAGGGACTTGTCCTCTTAACTGATCAGCCATTGAAGTGCTGCTTCTTGCAACAGGATCTCATGAGAAAATCAGGTAAGGCAAAGCAGCTCAGCTGGGCCAGTGACTGTGAGTGACCTTCATTAGCTATTTATAACCTCATCTCTGCCTGTGGGAATGAAGGAGCTGACTTCCAAAGGCCAACACAAGGATGGGCTCAATTTTCAACATCCTCTACTGGCTTTGAAATGCAGCCAACTGACAAGGATGACATGTCCCTTTCTCACAAACCAGGTCTGCTCTCAGAGCAAACATCTCAGCTGATGATCACTCCCCTTATGTGTGATAAATTATTCCTGGAAGATCACCACTCTGCTTCTGCAAGCACTACAGGGCAGCTGATGGAGCCAAAAGAAAAACGATGATCCAACTCTTAACAATTTGTGCCACTGAAAGAAATAACCTTGCCAATTCCAACCCTACTTCCAGCAGGTTCTGATTCAGTTCACATCAACAGCAAAGTAACCAGAACAGAGAAGATGAGAACCAAACGGGCAGACAGAGGGGAAGTCTTGTGTGAGTTTAATGAACTGAACCAGCTCACTGCAGCTCATAGAAGTATTAAGGCTCACAGAAGGAAAGGAAAAGAACTGGATAACTGGAAACCAGAGAAGAGAGAAGACAGAGTGCAGCAGGGAGAGGGACAGGTCTGTTATAGCAACTTGGTCAACTCATCAAACCATCCCAGAGGTGATCTGGCCTTGTACCTGTGCCAGGGCTTTTGCATCACAGCTACCAAAACTCAGAGTCCAGGACTGCTGAGCACTGGGGTGGCTCCTGCCTGTCAGAGCCACAGCATGGATGTCACCTGGTCACAGGGACCTGCTCCACAAACCCCAACAGAGCTAGGAGGTGTCTGCCCTGAGGGGAACAGGGTGCTCCAACACACATAACTTGATATGTGAACCTCCTGATATTCTTTCGTGTGACACAAAACACCAGCAAAAGGAACAGGGCTCTGGCACAGAGGGTTTTGACAGAGGCATGAAGGAGAGCAGCTGTGCCTGCTGCTCAAGGCTCAGTATTGACACCCACCCTCATCATTTTGTGTATCTGTGATTTAAAACCCCACATCCTGCTAACCCTGGCTCACCCAGCTGGGGGATGGATTTTACCCTGGTAACTTTTGTGTGCAACCTACTGACAATTCCTGTAACTTCTGGTATCTGGATTAGTCCAGAAGAATTCCAAGCTGTAATTTCTGAACACTGAATACACAAACCTTTAATTTGGATGATAAAAACAAAATAATCACGTGAGGTATTTGGTGGTTTACTAACACTATAGGAAGCTTTTAATTTAAGAACCATTCCAAGACTACCTCCCCTTTAGTAATCTAAATATTTCTACAAGTACTGTCATATGATCTTAGACACTTTGTGTTCTGGCATTACAAATATGACAGCAGCATTTTGATTATGCACAGCAAATCTCTCTGGGTTTAAAAGGTATGTCAGGCTGCATGTATTTGATAACATACTAAATGACACTTGGAAAGGTATTGAATAATTTACACCTTATCATAGCTCTTTCATGAGCATTTTACACAATTCCTTTCCACAAGCTTCAAAACAACATCTAACTTTGTTTTTAAAACCAATTAAATGTGTTCTGCAATGTGTACCATGCAAGTTGCATTGCCTTATAAAAATGGAATTGACACTGGTACACAAGGTAACAAATTTCCACAGCATAAATTATTCACATCTCACCCACCACTTGATAACACCACTAATCACAGAAAGGATTCAAGAATCTCCTCCTTTCTAAGGTGTGATTTCACAATATTATCAATGAAAGGGAAAATACCTGTGTAGATCACTGAAACAATAAAATATAACATGCATAAAAGAGAATATGCAACATTCTTGAAACACAGGTTTTAAATATTCCTAATTTCTTTGAATTTGTGGGATTTGTTAAAATTGGGACCCTAAAGAGAATTTACAAACTAAATATTGCCAAATGAGACATCTGCTAAAATATAATAACTCCACTTGTGAGAAATTATTGACTATTTACAATACTTTTGCAGAAGGTATGTGCATCCTTTAAAACAACCAGCAACTTCATCACAATTGTGGTTATGAGCATAAACCACAGAAATAGATGCACAACACCCCTGTGGAACAAGTAACCACATTAATCTATCCTTTGGTTTAATCTCTATTTGGTTTATTGGTATTTTACAACTCTGAGCTCCTCATTTCCTCTAGTAGACTACTGTGTCCTTCTGCAAATAAATTTTAGTTTCCTCTTGTCTTTCTACCAGGAAAGTGGAGAGAGTTTCCTTCCCTCCTGTCCTGAGTGGGTATCACAGCTTACCCTCCTAAAAAGCTAAAGAAACTTAGGTTATGGCACTTCTTTCAATCAACTAACCAGCAGCATGAAAAACCTCAGCAAATATGCTCAGGCTATGAAAAACCCCAAAATTCTGCAGTTATCTTTCTACTGTGCGTTGCTCCTGGTATAACTTCAGAAGATCACAGTCAGAAGGAAGGCAGATGTCACTTACTGCTCTGGGTCCCAATATAAGAAAGTTTTAACAACTGAGAGGTTTTCAAAAGCAGAGGGATAAAATTATTTCTGACTGCATTTCACTCTTTTCAAACCACATTTCTCCTGCTCAGTCTATAAATAAGTACAACCACTATTTAACAATATCCTTTTGGCTTTATTTAAATAACAAGATTCATCCTTTTAAAACTGCAGCCATGTGCTTATACCACAACTAGGAATACCATTCTTTTCCTAAAACTTTTAAGCATGACAAAACTTGCAGATTCCAGCACAAATGACTAGGAGATTTCTGTTCCTATTTAATGCTTCCTCTAAATCCTAGGTTTCTCTTCAGTTTGCAGGAAACCCCTTAAAACAACAAAAAACCCTTAAAGCAAACAAAACATTGTTCACAGCTTTTAGTGAGGAATTTGGTGAGTTTATTTCCCCCATTCTACCAGCTCTATTCCACTACAAGATCTTAGTAAACTAAACCACAGAGTATTTTTTAAAATAAGACAGGAAGACTTATATGACTGACATTGAACAGAGTTACATTCTTACTTCCATTCTTCTGGAGGGTGGGCTAGTTCAAATTTCTCTCTCACACTGGACACCCCCATGTCCAGGTGCAGCCAGTGAACCTCCTCAGACTGCAGGTGGCTGAGCCGTAACCCATAGCAGGCCACATTCTTCACTTTCTGACTGTCCACAATCTTCTGAATTATGCCCTAAAACAGAGAAATACACACTCCTTACAAGCTGTAAAATACAATAATTTTACATATATATATATTTTAATTTTAAATATTACCATGTAATACCCTACACAAAATACTAAGCAGCACATAGGTAGTGACTTTATTAAAAATACTAAACATATTTTATTGTAAGCCATTTTTTCTTTCACACAACCAATTATAATTGCTGAAGTTTTACCAGCAAGACTTCAGAAAACATCAATAAATATGTTCCATGCATTTTATCAGATTCAGGCCAGTAGTTCCTCTATGTAAAACAGAATAACATAAAAGCCAATATTTCAAAAGCAGGTTTGTGGATGAAAGCAAGATGCATTAGTTCAAAAAGCCCACCAGCAGTCTTTAAAAGTCACTCTCCATCAAGAACCAGAAAATCATCTTGGACTTTCATCCTCTTCAATGCCCCAACAGCCAGGATTTCATAGGTCACACCACAGCCCCTTGGGTTTCCTTCCCCCTCCTCCCTGACTTATTTGAGATTCAGCAGAGATCTCTTATAAAACCAGGCAAGAGACAATTATTTAGGAACATTCTCAAACACAACAAATGTTGTTTGCCCCGAGGTAAATTTCAGAGTTTAAAGATCTCTTGCCCAAGAAAGGAGTCTTTTACATAAACAGGCTTTGCTTCTGTGCCTGGAATGGTCTGGAAATTTCCTACTGAAAATGCTCATACAGGTGCACACACACAGAGATGCAGGCAGAGATGCACAAGGGATTCTTGCTCAGAATTCCAACAAAACCTCAGCACATAACCAGTGCAAGTTCTACAGGAGCCAGAGGTGATCTTCTGCAGTGAGTTAGGTGAAAGGGGTTTCTACAGGATGGTGCTGTCAGCCTGGAGAAAAGGAGGCTCAGGGGGGCATTAATGTTGTCAAGTCCCTGACAGGAAGGGGAAGCCAGGTGGGGCTCAGACTCTTCTCCCAGGGAAAATGGAAAAAGAATGAGAGGAAATGGCTCCAAGCTGCACCAAGGAAGGTTTAAATTGGGTATTAGGAACAATTTCTTCACTGAAAGAGTGAAAGCCTTGGAACTGGCTGGCCTGTGGAAGTGGTGGAGTCATCAGGCCTTGAAGTGTTCAAAAACCATGTGGATGTGGCACTTGAGGACACTGTTTAGTGGTGAACTTGGTGCTGGGCTCAGAGCTGGATCTGTGACCTAAGCAGTCTTTCCCAACCTAAATGACTCTGTGATCGCTTCCTAAAATTTATTGTTTTATACCCCAAAGAAAATGTTTAAAACCCTGATTCTGCAAATTAAGCAAGCAGAAAACTAACTGCAAAAAGAGAACTAAGGAAGCACTAAATAGAGGGGGAAGATGACACATGTAGGAGTGGAATCATGCTGTTGGTGAGATGATATCAAGCTGTTAAATCAGCTCACACATCTCTTCAAACTGCAACCTTTAAATAATCCCTCAGAAGCAACACAGTGCACAGAGAAATGTAAAACAAAATTCTTTCAAGCCTACAGGAAGGAAGCACAAGCCATGTTTAGTAAGCTCATGGAGACTGAGTAAGAAGAGGCTCCATCAAGCCCAACAGGACCCTGTGAACAAGAGCAGCAATGTGAGCACCCTCAGAAGCATCTTTTTGGTTCAGAGCCTGCAGTGCCCCAAATTTCCCTTATCTCCCAATTCTGGGGTTGGACCCAGGGCAAAGTGGAGGGTGAGCCCAGACCTGAAGGAAGATGGACAGCAGCAGAGCAAGCAGGAGGCTTGCAGAGGCTGGTATTGCGTGGGAGGGAAACTTCACCACACTGTGGGCAAATCCAAGCTCTCAAGCAGCTGGCAGCAGCACAGACTCACCAGCCACAGCCTGTCCCGACAGCCAGAAGGTGCCTGAGCTGCTGGGAACAAAGGTCTGAAGCAAAGAAGCAGCTCCCTGCAGGCTCCTCGGGAAAACAACTCAAGGAGGAAGCAGAGAGGCCACAGATGGGTGCCAGGGATGAGGCAACACGAGGCAAGCACAAGGGAACACTTCCCCCAAGTGCTCTCCTAACCCCAGCCTATTTTTATCCCAGTGGATTTCCCAAGCCAAGCATTGTTTCTGTCATTCATCAGCCTACAGTGAAACTCTTCCAATTACTCATCCTGTCTCCTCTTACAGCAATTCATTTTTTGCAACCTTCCCCAGCAATTCCAAAGGTCTGTTATCAGGTCAGTGAACAGGTTTTAAATGTGCATTTAATGTAAATTGTTTAAGTTTGTTTCTTGCCTGCATTTGAGGCTCTTTGTATCACGAACTACAAAGGAGAGCAGTTGCCTGTATCCCTGGAAACACTCACCACCACCAAGTACTCTCAGAAGAGACTGAGGCATATTTAACCTCTTCTTCACCCAAAAGACAAGCTCTGCTTAGTTAATAAAGCCTAACATTTTAGCATCTCATCCAAAGGGAATGGTGCCAGCTTCTCTCTATGCAAACAGAGGAAATTCACTCATTTTCATCCCTCCCTGCACCCTGCACAGAACATGCAGCATACAGCATTACATTTTTGAAATCCATCCCTCCCCCATCTCTGACACTGTCAGTTGATAATGAAAATGGAGGTATGTGTTCTCAGATGATAGTTATGCCTGCTGTGATAAGAAATGGTTTCGGAAAGGAAAAAATTATGGTAAAATTATCTATGACTATGAACTACTGAGACAACTGATGCATAAGGCTCAGCTGAAACCATTAGTGCTTACTCAGGAAAGAATCAAGATGGACATCTCAGACCCTCTCAGGATTTCAAAGGGACTTAAGAAGTCAGGTGTCCTAATTCCCACCAAAATCAAGCAAAATTTTAAGCCTTTTCTGTATCATCAATCAAATCTAAAGCCATCACAGAATCTAAAATCAAAAATAGACATATTTTCTGATTTATATAAGAAGGGTGAGGTATGGAGTGAGGTAGTTGTTGTCAGCCCAAGAAAATAATTAGCAACAATTAGTACATGCTGCAACTCAAGAAAAAGCACAAACACTAAGGAGAAAGCAGAACAGGTGCACAGGAGGTCAAGTACAAGTGTTGGAAAATACATTCTAAAAAGCCATGTATTGTCAGGAAGGAAGTGGTGCTTTATGTGAAACAAACACATCAAGTGCTTCTCTTTGCAGTTGTTTAGGAAAGCTGCAGAGCTCATTCCAGGTGCTATCAACTCACAGTCAGAACCAAAAACTGGAGAAATAAGGAAACATGGTGATTTAGATATCCAAAATGGCTGGTTTGCAGTCTCTAGTAAAACAACTATTTGCTTATATAATTTTTTATTAATAAACCAGAGGATTTGAATTCTAAAACATTTAGAGCCACACATTTAGTCCCATCAGGAGAACCCAGCACAGAACAGGGAGCCTCATCCAGCCCCAGGGACTTGCCCAGCCTGGCTGCTCTTTATAAACATTCCAAGATTAATCCCCAAGGCTTGCACTGGCGCTGCAGGCAGCATCAGGTCAGTGCATTTAACTCCCATCAGTAGTAAATAACATGTTCAGCCTCCTCAGCTCCTGGGCAAGCTCCACAGAACCAGTGGGGACTCCTGGAGTGTCCAACAAAGCCACTGCCATCACCCCAGGCTGGGTGACAGCCTCTGAGGAGCCCTGCCAGAGCAGCCTGATGCTGTGTGTGGCACTGATGAGAACGTTTCATCAGAAGTTTCCAGACAAACAACTTAACTGCTTAACCACTGCACAATAGCAACTCCAGCATCCTGCTGAGACATGTCACCACAATCCTCCAGCTGCAAGCACAGCCAAGGAAATCTGAAATCTCTCCAAACTCTACTGCAACCAGCAGCTCAGGAAACTCCTCACAGGGATTGCTGAGTGGAAAAAAACCAGGTAAGGACCAGCAGTTTCAACCTGACTACAAACTCTTGACCTCAAATTAATGCTTGTTAAAGAGCTTGACTCCAGCAAAAACCTAATCCAGAATGAGATTTCTTTTTGGGTACAGAGGATCCATCCCTACATGAATATAAATTCCTATGAGGAGTTTTCATGTGTCTGTTGGCAGCTCCCTACAACTGCAAGGCAGTCACACAATCAGCTGCCACTTGAATGTGGTTTAGTGTAACCACATTGATTTTAATTAAGTTTCTGAAGCTGACATTTACATTCTGAACATAAAATAGACTAGTGCAGCTGAGCAGGAGACAGTGGGAAGCCTTCAGAGGAATTTCTTATCAATAACAGGCAAGGGATAGGTGACCTTTCACTCCCTTTACCCCAGAGAGAAGAAGAAAAAGGTAGAAACCTGGATAGCAGGCTTTTCTTCATGTAGAAACCTGGATAGCTCTCATCTTTACTCATTTGTCCAAAGAAACACAGATCTGCATCACAGCTAATTTAAAAAATAGATTAATATTTGCCCTACATTAGGAGAATGTGCCCAAAATTAGAATTTACAGTACAATATATTTAGGAGAATGTTGAAAAATCAAGACAGACCAGAGAAAGGCCGAAGGGCACACAGTACCCTTGGCTCTCCCAGTATGTATCAATAACACTTTGCTTCTGTAAATGAGTCAAAATGAATTGATTGCTTGTAATTTAACAAGACTGATGTGCTACTATGAATAAATTGAAGACAGAATAATATACTCCCAGTGTGACTACAAACCTAATTTCCTTATTTAGTTGGAAGGACAAAGTTTCTTGCACCAGAAAAGGTCTTTAAGTAGCAGCTCTGACAGAGGCACAGCGTGCTAATGTTTGTGCAGCACTTCAAAGATGTCAAACACTATTGATATATCAAGTATTGCAACTCCTGATGACAGATTTATATGGGGGGCTTAAATGAAAAGCTGAACAAAAGTAAATGGCAAAGGTCTGATGAAAATTAATTTATCATTTTCATACAGGAGAATGTGCCCGCTATACCAAAATCTGGGCTGTCCTCTGATAACACTGACAGTCAAAGCACAAAGCCCACATTCCTCTTTTCTCATTCCTGTGCTTATCCAGCAAGCACATTTGTGTATCATATGATAAACAAGACTGGGAAACTGATGGGGCTGCACAAGAACTCTGCCCCTGAAGCCCAACAAGATAATTCTGAAAGCACAGCCTGCAGACAGACTGTCCTGCTGGCCAGGATCCTGTCACCATCCCAGCACTGAGACACCTCAGCCCAAGCAGCACATCCACCCAAGAGCCTCAGAGCCTTTCACATTCAACCATGCTCACATCTGTCACCCCAAATACCTCTCACACCCACACAGAATCCCACAGGGAACCTTCCAAGCACACACTGACAGCACTGACAGAGCAGAGCTGCTACAGCCCCGCTTTCCAGTCTTCTTGCATTAATCAGCACTTTTCTGATCCTACTGCACACTTCCCAAATTAATGCAATGCTGTTTGAAAAGCTGACAATAAATTTAGTTTTGAGTGTGGGCAGCAGGTGAGGGAGGGGATTCTGCCCCTCTGTCCCCTCTGGTCAGACCCCACCTGCAGAGCTGCATCCAGCCCTGGGGGCCCAGCACAGGAAGGACATGGAGCTCCTGAAGCAGGTCCAGAGGCCACCAAGACCATCAGAGAGATGGAGCAGCTCTCCCATGGAGCCAGGCTGGGTGAGCTGGGGCTGCTAAGCCTGGAGAAGAGAAGCTCCAGAGAGAACCTTAAGCCCCTTCCAGCGCCCAAAGGGGCTCCAAGAGAGCTGGAGAGGGACTTTCTGCAAGGGTATGAAGTGACAGGATACAGGCAAATGGCTTTAAATAGAAAGAGAGAAGGTTTAGGTTAGATTTACGAAGTTTTTTACAGTGATGGGGTAAAACACTGGACCAGGCTGCCCAGAGATGTGGTGGATGCCCCATCCCCACGAACACTCAAGGCCAGGTGAGATTGGGCTCTGAGCAACCTGATCAGGGAAGTTGAGAATGTCCCTGCTCATTGCAGCAGGGCTGGAATAGACAACCTTTAAATGTCCTTTCTAACCCAGATTTTTCTGTGATTCTGTATTTCACTACTCCCTATCCTCAGGTGCCCTGGCAAAGTCTGAGAGCCCCCTTGGATCCAGTTTTTGTACAGTTATAACACTGATGCAGGACATTGACTTGAACCCATCTACACATCTAGATGTTTTCAGAAAAATGTCAAAGGGCTATTGAGATTAGGTTTAAAATGTTATTTCGCATGTGTGTCTCATCTGAGGGTATCAAGAGTATTTTGCACAAGTAAAACAGCCATTCCAAAGCCCAAGGGTACTTCAGTCTTAGTATACTGATTAGCACTATACCATACACCTTTTTGTTTACATTTCAAGATTCAAAATTTTGAATTCTTGCTACTTTTCTCAGGTTCTCAGAAGGGAGGCACCTACGAAGTAACAATACAACTATGCCTTGTTATCTGGTGCAGTTCATGCAGGCACACAGCAGAGAAAAGGAAAGAAAAAAGGTAAATCACACCAATTTTCTAGCTCTTATATTAGACCAGGAATGATTTTATACATTTTTTACACACATCTATTTGATGTTTGAATCACTGCACTCCAGTCTGCTTCTGTACATCAAATAATTCCACTGCCTCAAAGCACATATATCACTGCACTCACACAGAAATGAGATTTGAATATGCAACCATTGCTGTAAAGAGCTGACTTCACCAAAAATATTAATCCAGCTTTGACTCCTGCCAGCACTCACAGCCTCTTTCCACAGAGCTTTGTGTGACCAAGCTGCTTTCCCTGTTACTAAACCCAGTAAGAACCTATTTTAAATCTAGTAGGAATCTATTTTAAAAGAAAAACCCAGTAGATAAAAACTCATCCAATTAATATATTTGCATTTCCTTTCAGATTGCAGTAGAAACACCAGAGCAGCTCCACCCCATGCCCATTCTCCTACAACTCTTCAAGCTTCTGGCTTGGGAGGAACTGAGCAGCAATAAAGCACATCTGGCCATTCCACAGCTGGGCAGCAGAGAGTTCAGGATCAGTATTGGGCAGCACAGATCTGCTCCAGAGTAGCCACAGTCAATGTGTGGCACCTTTTGTCCAGACATTGGCTCTAAATAACCCAGGTTTGAAAAAGGAGACTTGGAGGTGAGTGGGTGGAATCACATCTGGCACTGAGGCTGGACTGACAAGCCTCTTGCCCTTTTTCAGAACAGGCAATATCCTTCTTGGGAAATGCTTGGAAACCAGGAATGCTGCTGAGGATGACAAGGGATGTTCATCAACAAGGCTTTAATACTCTGTCCCCTCAGTGCCAGCATAAACAGGCATTTCCTTTCTCCCCCCAGCCTTTTCAGCTGTGTCAGGGTGCAAGACAATGCAGCTAACAAGATTACAGAACTGATCTGGATTTGCAACAACAGCAAAACAATCATTCATTTAAACTTGGATGAGTTTGCCAAAACAGTCACACCACCTGTGCCAGCACAGCTACAGTGGCAGCATGAGAAAACAAACAGCAAGAGGGAGCTGGCCCAGCTGCCAATGACACTCGTGTCTTTACCAGGACAACATTTGAATTTCAAACCTTTGCATTGCAGGATCTTCCCATTCCTCCACCACAAACTGGATCTCCACTCAAACATTCTGCTCTCTTGCACCAATAGGGGAAAGTACAGCATGGACTGAATGGGAGAGGCAGACAGGAAAGAAGATGCAACACAGGAACACAGTAACAGCTGAATTAACTGCTCAGTGAAGACCCAGCTGAGTGTGCTTCAGCCCTTCCCCTAAAGCACTCAGCTTAGGGAACAGACACAGCTTTCCAACCTGCACATGTGCCTTATACCTGGGAGGAGCAGGGTTTTGCAGGTGGGCAGAGAAGCTGAGGAATTTGCTCTGGTCTTTTTGCAAATGGGATGGGATGGGATGTAGCCAATGCTTCTTGCATTTAGGGTTTTGTAAAGTTAGATAATATCCTTCCCCTTAGCTACTGTACTTGTTAAATTCAGCTTTTTGAGTTCTTATTCTGTCAACACTAAGGAAGCTGACATTTCAAGGTGGTACTGCATAGAAAAGGAAGGAGATCTGAATTGTGACCAGGTTAAGGCAACCCCAAACATTACCTTTATTTGTTCAAGAGCTCTAACCATGCTTCTCTTCAACTACAAAAATAAGGACCAATCTGACAGGTTAAATGTTTTAATGCTATCTCTATCCAGCTTAGGTTGTAGACAGTATAACAAAATTGGAAAGAAAAAAACCTTTCTGATAATCAATATACAACACATGACTGGCAATAACCTGGTTTGAGATTTGTGTTCGTTATTTCCACATAAATAATGTCTTTACTTCTCACAACAACTGGTTAAGAATCAAGGACAAGCTTTAAAGGCTAGAACTTTTAAAAAAGGTGTAATTGATGCAAGCTGGGCACCTCTGGGATGGGAAAGGAGACTGCACAGAAGATCTGCACTTTATAAAAAGTCACCTCTAAGGACTCACACAAGGTTTCCCAATGCCCATTTTCCAAAAATCCCAGATCTTCTCTACCCATTCAATCTGCTACATGCATCGCAGTCTTTTTTTTTTTTTTTCCTTAATGATGGTTACAATTCTGCTTCAACCATATCTGAAAACAGAGGTGATTTTCTCCTAAGTGCTGATCAAGACCCAGTAGCAGTGTTGACTTTCAGGGTGCACTTGAGACCAAAAAATTCCATCTCAGCAACAGCCACCTCCTCACATGCCACACCTGAGGCTGTGAGCAGGGCACAGAATGCCCTGCATTCCCTCCCTGGAAATCCCTTTGTGCACAAGCACCCAGACACCACATCCAAACAAGCCATACCAAGATAAACAAGGAAGATAAACAACTTTTCTTCCCCTGGCAAATGTTTGGCTGTGTCTGCATACACATTCACAGGAGGAGACCACTGTTTGCACATCCATAAAAGCCTTTTCTTTCTTTTGGAAATGAAGCATGTCTTCAGTATAACACCAAAGAAAAAGAGGGTAATGAGAGCATGCCAGTTCTTTGAAATCCAAGAAAGCAGTTCCCAGAATTGAGAAGCTGCTCTTGCATCCACTGCAGAGCACAGCCTTCATCCCTCTGAGGATACAAGTTTTTGAGGGACTAAATCCATCCAGAATAAGCAGAGGTGCACAGCCCAAAGTTCTCCTCAAAGCAAAGCCTATGTGGAGCCACACTGCTGTCTTGGTGAAAGATATTTTAAAACAAACAGCAAGGAAATCACAGCCCAGCCTTTTAAGGACTCCTACAGAAAGCCGAGTTCTGTTCATATGAGCTTAGCCACCTAAGTTTTAATAAAAAGTGTTTACCTTTATGACCAAGGAATTGCATAGAAGGTATACAGCTAAATCACTGTTTCTACTCTACACTCTAGGATATTTAAGATTTTTTTTTTTTTATTGCTGGTTTGACTCTCAAACATATCCTTCATTCTCAAAGGCAAACTGCACTTTCTTAGAAACAGATGATGTCAGGAATCACAAATCAGGAAAGAAAATTCCAACTTTACTTTCCCTGGGTAGATTCCATAAAGTCCTCTGACTTTAGCAGCAGAAACACCTTTAACTGGCTCATCTGGAGACTTCTGACCAAGTGTGACTTCTAACACTGGGAATGTACCCCAAATACTGGAAATGTTGCCCAGCTATCACCAGCAGCTGTGCTGACCAGGGAGCAGCCATGGAAGACTTTATATCTTTTCATTTTAATGGCAGAGCTGTCCCAAAGACATTCACCTTTGAATATTCCTTCAGAGCTCCTTGGAAACAACCCCAGCTCCAGTCTCCTCCCTCAAGCTGTAATTCAGAAGAAATGGCAGAGTATCCTCCACAAAAGGAGGCATAAAAACCTTACAGGCTATTTTAATCTTAAATTATTCAGCTTGGTCGAACAGCAGTCATTCCAATGGAATGTAGGCTTGTACTCCAACAAGGGTTTACTGTTTCTAAAATAAATGTCATGGTAATACATCAGTGCTAGACCTTTACTACCTGCACATTCACATTCAACAGCCACTGTCCCAGTTGCACAAAATTACAAAAGAAGGACATTTGCTAAAAGAAGGAAGTTTAACAGCAACCCATCAGAACAATACAAATAACCCATTTTTTTTGAAGTATCCGTCCAATTAAAATACATGTAAAAATTAAAAATTAAGGCAAGCCTCAAGTAACTGCTATGTGCCTGTTCTTTTGATCCTGCTTTTATTAAAAAATGGCATATTCTTGCTTTCAAAAACAATATACAACTGCCAACTGAACTCAGCACTGAATTTCTTAGCAAATCCAAGTTTTGTATCTTTCAAGTCCATAACCACAGGTATTCCTGAGCTGGAAAAAAACAGACTTAATATCTGCTTTTGTTTTCCAGGGTTTTACATACTTCTCTGGAAAGACAGCCTTCATTTCAAGTACCACATTAAGAGCCCTAGACATTTATCCACAGGAGAGGTTTGCAAGGTTAAAAACATACTGAGACATAGTTTTGCTCCTCTTGTACTGAGTAATGCACTTTATGAAACAAATCAATCAGATTAGAGATAGCAAACCATTAATACTTAAGTCAAGGAGCAAGAACATTTCCAGCGGCACCCAAAAAAACTTTACTCCACATAAAATATGTATGCAATTGATGATAATGATTCCTGTTGCTGAACCTCTGCTCACTACATTATCCCTAAACACAAATTGGAGCTTATTGAATTGACAAGAGAGATTTTCTGATCATCACCAATGAAAATCCCTGGATTTCACAGGTCTGTGTTCAAGATTACAAGAACTCCCCCACTGAGGAATTCTCTTGGGCCTTTGCACATACAGCCATGCTAGGAAATAAATAGTGGGAAAGGGAGATAAACATTGAAAACTCTTCGTGTTTTTTTATTAATTTAATTTTCTCTTGCACAAAGGAAAATTAATAGAGGATAGAAGGAGAAACAAGTCTCCATCACTCCATGACAACCCTCTCTCCCCAGCAGAATCTTTGCAGTGGAATTTGAAGAGCTGTTGGAAGGAAGGAGCAGATGGGGACCTGCTTCCACAGCAAGTACCTCACAGCAGAAAACAACCCCACACACCACCTACCACCCTGCAAGATTCTGCTCTTGGAGGATAATTAAAAAACAAGCAAACCACAAAAGCATTTGACATGCTAAACTAGGCTTAGTTACAGTTTAGATACCACAAAACCTCAAAAATTTAAAGGATAAATGCAGAAAAGGTAAGATCACAACATTAGAGAGGATGTAAGTCACAATAAAGTGTTCTCATGCATATATAACATTTCCACAGAACTCTAAAGATTACAGATACTTATTCTCTAGAAAGTCACAACTTTTGGGTTTTTCCATAGATGAACTGAAGAACAATATTATAAAAACACAAGCAGCAGGTGACTAGAGGGGGAGAGGATGGAATGACTGTCTGGGGGAAAAACCAAACAGTATTTCTTTCCCTAAGTGATGTACACATTATATTTAACCATTTTAAGCACGTAAATACACACATCTTACAATTAAACACACTAATTTCTTATTATTTCTTTAAAACATGCAAAATGTCATTTAATGTCACTTTCATCCCTGCCTTGAGGTGTCACACAGGTTGGTACCACTTAAAGTTCCTGATTTTATGCAAAATATACAAAGGGTTAAGATTATTTTAAAATAAACCATGAAACTTTTATGTTTGTTTGCTTCCCATTTTTACCTCCCATTTTTGAAGATAACACTTCAGCTAAGGATGGCACAAGAAAGCTAAAAAAGGGACTCACTCGGACATCGGTGGCGTCTCCATGCCGGATGTTGCTGGCCCACGTTGTTGGCTCACTGTTGATTTCAAAGTAGTGGAAAACCTTCAGGACTCGTTCCATGGCCCCTGGGGAACGTTCCATGCCAGTACTGAGGTGAGTCTTTGCACCTGAACTTGGGGTGTGATTCAAGTTTGGGTCAAGGTAAGCTGCTGCCATGGTTTTGCTAGATGCTAGGTATCTGTCATATTCTAGGGAAAGGGAAAAAAAAGAAAGAAATTAATTTTAGTTATGCATGAATCTTATACTTCTTCATACAAAGCATTTACCAGAAAACCATGAAGATTCACTTCCTTTTGGAAAGCAACTAAAATATTTATGCATCTACAAACATAAAAACTTATCCAGATGACTACCAGAGAAACTGAAAGCCCCTTGGAGCAAGTGATCTGAACTTGAACACCACAATTATTTACAGAAGTAGTATCTTTAGCAAAACCTCTTCCATTTGTTTCTCAGTGACTTAACCCAGGTCCCTGACAAAGCCCTCAACACCAAATAGCAGCTTTCAGTTCAAACAGTTTTCATCCCTAGAATTTGCCAAGTCTGCTCCTACAACAAACCTCTAAAGAGGGATAAGGAAACCCCTGCACTGAACTGGAGGCTCCCCACTAAGAAGCCACACACCAACACCAGGCTCTCCTGTTCCAAGGCTAAAACAATGAAATCTTCACTCCTTTTGTTCTAGTTTGGGAACTAGTGGCACACAAACCCACCCAGACTGAAGTTCATTATTCAGTGAGGAACCATTCAGATCACAGCTATCCCCCCTCTCAGCAATTTCTGAACAAGTGGCTAAGTTTTATTTTTCACTAGCCCGATTTCAAAGTCTGATGGCAAAAGGCACAGTGGTATGAGTCTGCATGTCAAAGGAAAAAGAAGAAAATTGCCTCTTGGCTACTGCTTCTAATTAGTCAGCCACAAGCAGATGGTGTCTGAGAAATCAATGCAGTCCAAGAGAAAAAGAGCAAAGAGCACCTCCTCCCTGCCTGCCAGCCCAGAGCATCATTCCAGTCTGCTGGCTGCAGAGAGCAAAGGACTGCAGGGCTCTGCTCCAGGCCTTGGGCAAGTGCACAGAGCTTTCCCTACCTCCTCCTCACAGGGAGGCAGTTTTGAAAATGTGAGTTAAAAATAAACTAAACTTGATCTTTTTGGCAAAGCGCTCTGAACGTCTTGCTGGTAGTAAACTGAATGTCTGAGCCCTGGTTCACCTCACTGAGAGGGACAAGAGAGACCCCCCTGCTTCCAGCTGAGCTCCTGTAATGCCTGGCTGCCCCTCAGAGCTTCAGCCATCATCACCCTGTCACCTGCCCAAAAAATGGCTCAGAAAACTATTGGGGGGGGGGGGGGGGGGAAATCAAAACAAAACCCAGCTGATTTGGTGTTCAGAACTGGCTTAGTTCCATGCCTGAGGTGCTGAACAGGAAGAGAAGCAGTGATCAGGGTGAGGGAGAGCATCTCCCCTCCAGCAGCAGCTGTGCCCACACCAGCCACAGTAACAAACCATGAGCTCAGCTAACAGGAATTAGCACCAGCAATATCAGTGCTTGAAATCTCCAGATCGTAGATAACATTTGTGAGGCTAAAACCTGACTGGAAGTATTAAGCATCTATGAAATTCTGACCCACCAGACAGAGAAGAAACAACAGCCCATCTGGGCAGGATGTCTTTACCTCTTTGAATAAATGGCTGAACTGCATTAATCCAAGGGAAAGGCAGGAACTTACACTGGACAGACAAAAGGCCTCTGATGTCCTGCCCTCAGGGGAGATGGTGAGAGAAGCCAAGGAGAAGCTTCTCCCAACATTCCCCCAGTGTTTCACCCTTGAGGGACTTCCCCCCACCCAGTTTCCTATCTCTGTGAAAACTCAAGAAACCACTACAGCTTCATTGTTCCTCTTTTCTGGCCATAAATTAAAATTAATTAAGCCAACCTTAGACCCAAATTAAAGCCTCTCCTCCTCTTTACCCCTCATGAACAGACACAGATCTGAAAATGACAGCAGCCCCTCAGGAACTCTTTGACTTCTCCTCACCAAAGGAGCCCGTGAGCTGTTTTTACACAAACATTGACTTTAAAGCTGAAACAGGCACCAAAATCTCCCCTCTGGCACAGTAACACCAAGACAACAAGACTATACAAGCTCCAAAGTGCAAGACTCTCTCCTGTAAGGTTAAAATAGCCATTGCTAAACCCCAAAGGTCCTCAGGGTAGGGAGTTTCACCAGGACAAATTCAGGCAGATGAATCCCAACTTCCAACTGTTTGGAGTGAAATTGCAGTTTTCAGGCTCAGACAAGGCCACTGACCTTGTACAGGATGCTCTGCATCCTTCAGAACAACCCACTCTACCTCAAGGTCACTGGTGAAACTGCTGAGCTTTATTTAAAGTTTACATAAGCAGACAGCAGGGAGAATTGCTACAACACAAAGCGAAATTGAGTCACGTCTTCCCAGAGAACCATAAGAATGCCTGCTTTAGTATTAATTCACCACACTCCAGCCACTTAATACACAATTCATCAGGTTTTATGTGGCTGAAGAACAGCTATGGAGGGAGAAAAGCTATTGGGGAAACACCAAACCAAGCATTTACATGTCTAGCCATAGGCTTAAATATGGACAATCTCCATCCCTTGGGAGCAGCAAACAGGAAAGCAATGCAAGACTCCAGTACCTACACACTGAAGTGCTTTACAAGGTGTCATTTCAATGGACAGGCAAACCACTATTATAATGTTTCCATATTCATCAAAATGTGGAATTAGACATCAGACTGACAGTACTGGGTACAGGGTCCGTTTTCACACGGTTATATTTCACAGAGGTTTTTCAAAGTAAAACAACCCCCTCCACAAAATTAGAATAGCAGTTTTCCTTCAGTATTTGATCATCACTGGTTCCTTACAACTTCTTTTAAAAAGCCCAACGTTTACTTTATGAAGCACCAAAGCAGCAATAAATCTGATAGCTCCAGGTATAGAAACACATGCCATATCCCTGCTTATGGACCTATTAACATTCCCATTAAAACCAGCCCCAGGGTTTGAGCTTGTAGTGTGACTGTAAAACTCTGCCCCAGGCCAAAACTTTGTAAAACACAGCTGCTGTTAAACAACTACTTTACAAGAGCTGCTGGTTGTTTTACGATACAAAGAAAGCTCAGGTAACAACACCACGATGCTTATTTGGGCTGTTCTAAATTCAAACCAGACTGGTGAGTAATGCTGCAATTACACATCTCAGTTTAAATGAGCAGTTTTAATCCTCTTGGTATTAAATAGACAGGTAGAGTGTGCTACCATGGGCCAGAAACAAGCTACAGTCAACTAAAAGAAGGCAGATTTAGACTGCATATAAATCAGAAATTTTGGACAGAGCAACCTGGTCTAGTGAAAGGAGCTCATGCTCATGGCAGGGAAGCTGGAACTAGATGATCTTCAAGATCTTTCCCAACCCAAAGCATTCCATGATTCTATGACTTAATTCTACTGTATTTTATTGGATCTTGTGGTGTAAAAAGCTAATGGTCTAAAGTCAAGCATCGTCAAATTTCTTTGTATGCAAGGCTCTGTGCCAGCATCCCTCAGAGCTTCCAAGAGGAAGGACTATTGTTCTCCCAGGGCTTGCACTTCAGAGAAACCCCTGTGTTTTCTCAGTAATGTCAAGGACTATTCCAAGACTGGGGGAGGAGCAAAGCAAACCAGCAAAGCAAACCAGCCCTGCTGAGATGCTGCAGTTGTACCAGACTACAACACAAGATGTATTTACTATTGCTGAGAGGGTTTTCTTTACTGTGGTGGGAGTACCTGAGATTTAGGCAAGTTGAATCTGTCTAGAAGTTATTTCCTCTCAGTGTAACTCCTCCTGACACATTCCCACATTTGCTGACTATATCAGAAACAAAGTCAGTGTTATGACTTCCAGTAGCACAATCAAAGTTCTAAGTCACGTTTCACTATGAGCTTTGAGTACTCAGAAATTAAATAATTTCCACTAATGAGACAGTCAAAAGTCATTAAAAAATATTTAAATCAATTAACTGCAAATTGGTTAATAAAGTGATAGTAGAGGCATCTCATAAGGAAAATGGTTTCAATGCAAATAATGTCTTCAACATCAGCAGTTTGATAATAAAAAATAATATAAAAAATAAACAACACTTCCTCTTATTAGTGTTGGCTGATGGCCAACAATGCAGTGCTAACAAGTTCATGTTACAAGGAACCAAGCTGTAATTACTCACATTATTCACACTGTGACTCCACATTGTCCTTTGTAGATACCATGAAATCTTATTATTCTTTAACCTCTACATTCTGATCCCCATCTAAGGCTTGAAAGCTTTGACATCTCTGAGCTAAAGCCCCTTCCAGGTGGCATTTCTGCAAAATAACTTGGTCCATCTAAATTCAAACCTATACAAATCTGAAAAAATCTATAAAATCTGTTAGAAAAGCTAAGAATACAGTAAGGATTCAGAGTTCATTTTGCTCTCTGGTCCTGGTACAATAATCCTTCTGCAAGACTTAAAATACTTTCAAATATGACTTAATTATTAAAGTAAATAAAAGATTAGATTTAGATTGCTTGCACCTTTGACAGACAAACAGCTGCTTTACTAGACAGACTGACTGCAAAGCAGCTTTCCAGAGGACCTGGATATCTTGGTGACACCAAGCCAACCATGAGCCAGCAAAGTGTCCTTGCAACCATCAGGCTCCTGGGCTTTGTTCCCATCCTGACAAGAGAGACAGGGACATTATGGAGAGAGTCCAATGAAGGGCCACAAAAACAGGTCAGGAATTTCAGTGTCTGTCATAGAAGGAAGGGTTTAAATAAATGGGATAGTTTGGCCTGGGGAAAAAAAGCTCAGGGAGATTTTCCAAATGTGTGAATTTGTAAATGCAGTAAAGATGGAGCCAGACTGCTCCCAATGGTGCCCAGTGATACATTTATTTATTTGGGCATGAAGGGACAAAACAGGAATTTCCATTTTAAGTATTAGGAGAAAGGTTTTGCACTACACAGGCAGCTGAACACTGCAACAGGTTGCCCAGAGGTTGTGGAATCTCCATCTGTGTGTATTCAGATCACAGCTGGACACAGTCCTGAGCAAGCTGCTGTAGGCTGACCCTGCTCTGAGCAAAGGCAGAGGAGGATAAATCTCCACAGGTGCCTTGCAACATCTGAAATTTTGTTATTTGGCAATAAAAACCAAATTAAGGATTTATTTCACACTCTAAAATCATAAATCATCCAGAATACATCTCACATCAGAGAGTAAACATCTCGTGCATTTCAAGCTCAATCCATTTTCACAGCTTGTATTAAATCCTGCTGTAACTCACCTTGCAAATATTAACTTGACTATCTCAACCTCACAGACAGGAAAGGTGTAAAGTACAATTTTAACTAGGATCCCCATGACAAAGGCTGTATTTTTGGGGCCTGTGTTGAGAGTCAGCACATTGCTGACTTTTGGTATTCCATCACCTGATACAAACACATCCACAGCACAGAAGCAGCAAAGGTGCCAGGTGTGTGACAAGCCCTTTTTGCATTTCCTTGATGTCAACATCTTGTTACACATTTAAGGATGAAACCTGGAGAAAACCATCAGATTTGTGATTTCAAATTAGGGATGGACTCAGAAAGAAAGGACAAGGGCTATTTTTTCCTTTTATCATCACTTTAGCCTTTAAAGACATTCAGTAATTTCAGCTATTTCCAAAAATCACTTTGGAATGTCCCTGTCTGTTCCCTGCTGAGTTTATTTTTCTTGTACTTCTTCTTTCAGCTAATGCTGATGTTCAAAAGCAAAAGAAAAAAGGAGCAATCCTTTGTTCCACTTTACCCTGCCTTTCAGCTATGTTCACTGGTTTTGGTAATATTTGCTATGACTACATCCAAGAACACATTTATTTATTTATTTCTCTTGCTGCCACTTTTTAGTCCCTCCCTGGTCACTGCTTTCTCCCTACTCCAAATGTATTTATTTTTAAGTGCAGTATTTGTAGTCAAAAGCATTTATCAAGGTTCTCAGGTCAAAGTATAAACCCAGACACATTAAAACAATTTTAAAATCAAGTTCTTAGTACCTATTTTAGCCTAAATCATCTCACCATGTACTTCACTGCATTAGTATGGAATAGAAAACCAGTACTGGCAATTCCATTTTTCCCCCTCAGGGAATATTGCCTGAAAAGTTACTAAATCTGTGTCTCAATACAGTTGAAAGATAATACAAACCAAAGTCAAAACAAGTTTAGCAATACAAATTGCCAATATGGGAACATTTATTTCAATTATAATAATGTTTTAGGAGATTAAACATTCAAGGAAGCATGAAGGAGGAATTCAGACACAGCATGAACTACAAGACCCTCATGAAGTGAAGCAATATGACAATCCTGGGCCTGTAAATGTAAGACAAGGATAACTCACTAAAAATCAATAATAAACAAAGTATAAATAAATTAATGCATCACCTAAATTAAATTAAACCATGCCATATTCCCTGTACAGCTGCTATGGTCAAAGGCTGCTGAAGAACTCAGAGTGGATTTTGCTGAGTGCTGTTACTGGGGTAGCTGCACCTTGGGATGACAGGATTGACAAAGTTTCAGGGGACAGACCAATGGTTAAACGCTTGTCCTGTCAAGCAGCAATTTTCCAAATGTCCCAAAAAGTCTTGTGCTCATCCAGCCTGCATTCAAAGTACCTCCCATCCTTCTCACTAAAAATCCCACATGATTAAGCCCTAATGTACCTTTAAATACTCAGTTTAACCCAATTTTATTGGAACATTACATAATCTGCGCTATCAGCAATTCCCTTTGGAGTCAGCACCGTTTTCTATTTTTAATATTAAAAAATTAAATAGTGAGGAAACATCAGTTGTGTTGGGAATACAAGAAAATCAATGTCTGTACAAGCTTTAATTAGAACACAGTATCCAGTTAGATACTTGCCTAATTTCTCAACAGCACTCTGAACTTTCACTGTGGTCCCCTGGCACCACTGAAATTCAAATAAACACTAATCTCCCCTTGAATTTTCTGTTGCTTGCTTCTAGAAAACTCTGGAGAATTAGAGGGGTGCAGTTTTATTTCAAAAGACACCAGAGAAATGAGCAAGTAACAACTGTGCAATTTTAAAATAAAGATTTAAATTAATTTCTGTGTATTTTGAAGCTGCACTACTTGTTGGCAGCAGCCCTTGCTATGAAAATTGAAATATGGGACTGAAGGAATGAATTCAAATAATCTTTTCTAACACTCCTGTGTGAAATATTGCTCCAAGGAGGACCCACATAGCCCAGCTGTTCTTCCAAACAGCTTTAGAAGAAAATAGAAGCAGGAAGAGTTTACTGTCCTTCTTGAATGGTAAAAACTAATGAGAATGGTGATGATGCAAGGCTGCTTCACTGAAATTAAAAACCAGAACTCCCTGAAACTAGAGGCAGCTGAGGAGAGCAATGAGATATCCCAACTACACACTGTCAAGGCTTAACACATTTGGCTTTGGCCACCATTCGATTTTACCTGGGAACTCCTGGTTTTATATTACTGAATGACACCATCCCAGCCTATAATTCAAAATGTTCCAGCTATCTTTTAATGTTTAACACCTTTTAATAATTTTAAGTGTGAGATAAAAGGCACTTAAGTGTTCAGGAGGAACAGCATGACAACAGCCTTGCTGTTGCTGGCAGGGCAATGGCCTCTTACAAAATTCAATGACCTGTAAAAAGTTTTCCTTGGGTTTATTCTGACTCAGGTGTTTCTCAAAGCCAGTAACAACAGCCTCTGGTATATAGGCAGAAATCAAGAAAAACATGATTCCTTACTCTGTACTCTGGCTAAGTCAAGCTAGAAACAGATAAACATACACTGCATGGACCACTTCAAGATTTGTATTTAAAAAAACCAAAAACCAACAAAACATAATAAAGCCTTAAAAAGGCAATTTAAAACACTTCATCCACTCCAAACAGATCATCAGGCTCCTGGAGTCAGCACCAATGATTCCATACTGCTTTGGATCAGAACACAATTTATGGATTCCCCACCAGTGCATCCATCCCAGGTGGGTGCTCCTGACGTGCAGTGCAGGGCTGAATCCAAACCCAGAACTCACCAACCAGCTGGAATTCTGCAGCTGGAATTCTGCCTTGGACAGCTGGAATTCTGCCTTGGACAGGGTCCCTTGCTCCCACACTCGCTCCAGAAAAAAGGGATTTCTGTGCTGTGCACTGCCCTGCTAAGGGAAGGGCATTCAGGGCTTTTGCTCTTTTCAATCCCAATGAAGCTCTGAGGTTTCTGGTGGGGTTTTCCAGTGAGTGCATCATTAAATCTCTGAATGGAACCATCAACACTGAAAGGCTCACAAAATTGGAATCATCCAAGAGAACACCTTTGGTGTCCAGTCAAAGCACTTTTCAGTCCTTTACCTTCAATCTAACACAGGGCTACTGAACCTTTCTTAATTAATTAAAGCAAGTCTAATATACCACCGGGCCTGAAGTTTGACATTTATACTCTACTGAGAAATAAGGAATTCACAATTTTAAGGGAAAGCTCTCACCAAAATAACATGATTACAATATAAAGTGGGTTCAGAATGTGTGTTTTAGGGGTTTCTTCAACCTGCAGTAAACAGAGAGGACTCAGACAACAGCTTACCAAAGAACTGATGTTAGAAAAACAAATTCATTTTTCAGAACCATCTCCACTATATATGTCAGATCAGCTAAAAATTTGGCTTTGCATGAGACACAAATGACCAGAAGGGTTAAAATTTCTAGAAGAGCTAAAGAAGGTAACAGCTGCCATTAGACCATTCTACTTCCAACTGAGTCACTATTTCCTGAGGTTTGTCAGCTAGGGGAAGGAAGCCATTCCAACTGGTATTAACCAGCCCAAATACATTTAATTTAGGGCTTCCTTAAAGAGAGCTCTCTGAAAGTGGAATTTAGTACTTAAAAGGATAAAATATTGGGTCTGTGGTAGAAAAATTAATTGGAACCTGGAAGAGGTGGGTTCAATTCCCTAAAGCAAGACAAGCTTCAGTACAATTAAGTTTCCTCAGTTTTGCCACTTCCAGTTGTGGAAGGAATCATGCAGAACACCACAGGAATAATCAATCACAGTACATGTGGCACTATTTTCATCTCCTCTCCAACCCCCCCTGACAGGAGACACCCTGGCTCAAAACCTCATCATGCTTTGCAACACATGAGCCATAATTACAACACAGCCTGTGCCAAAACCCACATCAGCCTCTTCCACTAAAGCAACTGTTTGGGTTGCTCCATCTAATCCATCTCATCCCACCTGAGATAACCCAGATATTGATTTGTTATCTAATTTCAAACAACAGGGAATGGGGTCAGAAATACCAGAAATATCTAATTCTACTGCTACACATTTCAAACTCAGAAGTAAAATGAGTTTTTGCAGGTTCTGTGACAGCCCATCCATGGTGGATCAGCACAGACCCAGCAGCACTGAGGTCCCAAACCACCAGTGTGAGCATATCCTCATCATGGCAGAGGAGCAAAGGAGACAGGTTTAACATCCTCATGGTTTAACATCTTCATGGTGGAGATATTCAGGCACACCTGAAGGCACCAAGTCAGCAGGTTTCACCAGCCCCACAAGAATTTACTGCACCTTTTTAGAATATATTTGATAATGGACAGGTATTAAGTAAGAAGCTCATAAAGATGCAACTTACTTTACAGTGCATTTTTCTTCTATTCAATTATTTCCCTGGAAACAATAAATCAATTCCCACCATCACAGTGATGAAATATGCAATTTGTGTGTGACAATCTCACCATTTGCAGAAACAGCAGGTGGTAATAAATTAAGTTGGTGTGACACAAACAAGACACCTCCATAAGCTAACACCCCACACACAGAGGTATCAATCCATCCCCCTTCAAGCCTCTACTAGAACACACAGGAATATTAATTGGAGAGGGGGGATGCACTTGTACACGTGCAGTTTTGAAATGCTGAACTGACTTGGCCTGAGAACACAATGCAAAAGGATCTGGCAATTAAAACACCTTTGCACATGAGCTTCAGGAAGCAGAGTTCTTATCTATTTGCAATCTGTGCTCTTAATATGCTTGAATTAATTTTAAAATAAATACTTCACAGTAGCTAGAGAGAAAACAGAAGAACAATCTCCTTCAGCAAGGAGTGTGTGTGCTTTAGTATGTATGAAAATATTTCTGCACAAAACCTGGATGTTGTGACAATACACCTTCCATACCATAAACATGCAGCAAGTCAGAGGTACCAGGGTCAGAAGTACCTGGAAACACTTTAAACCCTACCTTAAGTGAATAGGAGCAAGAATTAGGAAAAACTGCACAAATTAATAAAATTATGAAATATTCAAAGATGACAAAGTCTTTCATCAGATTACCAATTTTTGCCTGAAATTGGGTCTTTGGGATCTTTGTGACTTGGAAGAGGTTCTGTCAATGCTTACTAAAGGCAAGGGGTGTCTTCAGCATTACACAACCCCTGCCAGCAGAGAATTATGGATTAATTTTTTTCTATTTTAGCCCTAAGGTTCAACAGAAAAGTCAATGGAATTTCCAGAACATCTTCTGCATTGTTCAAAAGTCCAGAGAAGCACAACTAAAATAATGAAGGGGCAGAGCAGGAGCCTCGTGAAGGCAGCCTAAAAATGGCAGGACTCCAGATGGGAGCTTGATCAATATTTACAAGATCCACAAGGAAGGATAAACTGATATTAAAAGATTCTCTAGAACTCTCCAATGCAGTGGATAATGAAGAAATCTAAGGACAGGCTGTAGATAACATTGATGCTCACACATTCTCCTGAGAGAGTCACAAGTAGGAGATGCTGTCCAAAGAGACAATCACTGATAGGTTAAATTATTTTAACATTAAGAACATCCATAAAAGCTTCACTTTTTGCTTCTGCAATTGAAGGTGAAATACAGAATTCTGGAATGGTTTGGGTTGGAAGGGACCTTCAAGTTCATCTCATTTCAACTCCTGCCATGGGCAGGGACACCTTCCACAATCCCAGGTTGCTCCAAGCCCCATCCAACCTGGCCTTGGACACTTCCAGGGATGGAACATCCACAACCTCTCTGGGCAACCTGTGCCAGGGCCTCACCTCCCTCACAGGGAAGAATTTCTTCCTAATATCTAATCTAAACCTCCTGTCCTTCATGTTAAAGTGGCTCCCTCTCCTCCTGCCACTCCAGGCCCTTGTCCCAAATCCCTCTCAGCTCTCTTGTAGCCCCTTCAGGCACTGCAAGGGGCTCCAAGCTCTCCCTGGAGCCTTTTCCTCTCCAGGCTGAACAACCCCAACTCTTCTGGTTTGTCTCCATAGCCAAGGTGCTCCAGCCCCATGATCAACTTAATGGTCTCTCCTGGACTTGTTCCAAAGGTCAGATATAACCCTTGGGGCTTCCAAAAAGTTCAGATGAAAATACAGCTACACAGCCTTGGAAGGTTTTGCACAGAGTACATTTATCAAGTCAATAGATGCCAGTGCAAAACAATGATGTCCATGCTTAGAAAAGCCTGAAATCAAGTCAGAAAACTAAAAGAAGTCAGAAAACTAAAAGAAAACTATTTTTATTATAGAACAGCTCAGAAAAATAAACAACCCTATGAAAAAAAGCCCATCTATGAACACATCCAAAAAGCCTACACTGAATATAGTCTGATCCTTTATAAGGGTTCACATAAGTATGTTTAAAAAAAAAAAAAAAAAAAACAACCAAAAACTAAGAAAATTAAAGATGTCCCATCACTCAGGCCTTATTTTTCAAGTTTCTGTGAAAAATATTTTCTTGCACACAGTTTAAGTTCCCATGTATAGTTTAACATCCAAAGATCATTAAATGAATTTGTCTGGTTTCTCAGACATGCCTGTGTTAGGAGCTACAAAATTGATAAATGGTCATTTCTGAAGAGTGTATTTGTACAGAGGTTTGAGTTAATTTTTCAAAGGCAAGCAAGTTGTCACCAGAGGCTGCTTCACCAACTTAATAATCTGTCCTTGCTGCTGCCAAAGCTGCAGAATTTGCCACCCCTTTCCTCCCTGCCAAGCATTTCCTCATCCACTCTCCCCAACCATGGAGCCCTTGCTTCCCTCTGAGCCCTACTGCTTAAATGATTTTTGAGTTGCTTTTACACATTAAGACAGAATAAATCAGTCTGGCCTTATTTTTTTCTGGTTTTGGTGGGGGTTTAATTTTTCTTGGGGTTCACAGTCTAAAACTGACACTCTAAGCCTCTGCTGCTAATCTATTCAATAACATTTACTGATTTTCAATACCTGGTCAAGATAGAAGTGAAGATGAAAGGCAAAGGGGGACAGAGAAGAAGTAGGAGATGAAGAACAACTATTCCACTGAAATGAAGAAGACAAACATAATTAGGTGAAAAATACCAGTATTACAAATTCAAGTGTAATTTCCAACTTTTTCCTCTTTCTTTAAAGGCATTTATCAACTGTTAGCTGGTACCCGGACAAGTTTGACCAACTAATCAGATAGATGTGAATAAAAAAGACCAAGGATCTTTAAAGGGGCAGAAGTTGATGGAATTCTGCGGGAACAGGATAAACAAGTAAGGTTTGTTTGCATCTGAGGAAGGCGATGAGCACCTGTAATTTGCACCAAAATCAACAAGACAGCTGATCAGTGACTATCACGGCACCATCCACAGCTCTCCCGCCAGGCACTGGAATTTTAAAGAGGTGACAGGAACTTTTAAGATGTAATGAGGTGCTTCTTTTCCACCAGAGACCAACTGAACACATGACAGAACAAGTAACTACAATGAAATGTAAAGGAAAAGGTTAATTTGAGATATGCCTGGCACAGCCAACAGCAGCATAAGCACAACTAACCTCTAATTATTTCCCATTATTTTGCAAATGTCAAAGTATGGTCTTTAAAGATGCTCAGCATTTGTCAGGAACATGATTTCATTACATTTTAATCAGCTGCAGAATATTTCACTTAGCAAGTGAGTTCCATGGCTGACAGGAATTCCACAAGAAAAGCTCACTTAAAACGCAGTTATGTTCTTCTGTCAAAGACAACACCACTGAGAGGAAAACCTGAGACATCAAGAGTTAATAGGATTTGCTCTGAAGAAATGAGCTGCAAATGATTTTCACACTCCAGAAGGAAATTAGTTTTCCCACTTTAAGAGGTGAACAGAAGAATACTTTGCTAATACAAAGAAGAGTACAGAGCAGCATACTTGATGAGACTTCATGGTTTACCCTACCCCTTTAGGCAAAATAAATAAATTTTTAAAAATAAATAAATAAAGATCAAGCCCCTAAACCAACAGCCCCAAGCCACTATTTTCCACTTACAGCAATCCTACACATTTTAAAAGTTTTAAGAAAGACCAAATTCTGATTCATTAATGGGCAACACTAATTCCTTATTTAAGATGTCACTTAACAGCAACTGAAAACATCCCTGTTCCACCCTTCTTTGTGGAAAATGCATTTTTCACAGCAAGAACCCGAGCTGCACAGCCTGTGACAGAGCAGAAGTGAGACAGGCACAGAGGGGGTGAAGCTGAGAGAAAAATCCCCCAGGAACAGATCCCGGCGGGTTTGGCAGCACAGCCCAGCCCCATTTCCCCACTCACTGCAATGATCCCCTGCCATGCTCAAGGTCAGAAAACTCAGTTTATTTCAGAACTTCTTCGTCATATTTGAAGTTTCTGGGACCAACTCGAACTGTGGAAGCTTTTCTTGACACCAGTGCATGCTCATTTTATTTTTTTTTTAACTAGACAACTCAAGATTCTTCACTGTTCTAATGAATCAAAAGAAACTCAGAGCATAAAGACTTTGGAGATGTAAACAACTAATACCAAAACTAAACACAACCCTGGTTCAGTCTTTATTTACATCACTTTTATGATATCAAGGTAATTTTAAAAAAATATCTCTTCTGCATCTTCCTTTGAATCACAATTCAGTCATAGCATTTAACAGGACAGGACTTGAAAAAAGTTAAATTATTTCCCTGATGTGTCTGCCTTCATTGTTAAGTTCTGTCACCTTCAATATCTGATGTTAAAAATCCAACCTAAAATCAGAGTTGTTGCTTTTAGAAACTGGATAAATGCCCAGAAAAAAAATGCTAAATACTTTTTTCCCTCATTTTTCAGATGTAAGACATAAATTTTAAATTGGATTTGTTCTTTCAGAGTCTAATTTAAAGAAGACAATATACTGCTGTACAGCATATATGAAACATACAGATTGATCTCAATGCTTTAAAAGGCACTTAGCAAAGATGTACACCAATACAAGGTATTTACAAAGAAATTATTTGGGATAGAATTTGTCAATTCTTATAGGATATTTTAGAGGAAAGGCTTAAATTCCATGTTTGTTTGTTTCAATGCAAGAAAATTAAGATTAAAAGGAGACAACAAATTAGGCTGGGAGTATGACTATAAACATGTTGTTTTGACAGAAAGCTCTGAGCTTATAAATCAAGTTATTATAACATTTATATAATCTTCTCTTATATGCTAAAGAAAACAGTTCACAGTGATAAAACAAACAGCACCTCTCTGGTCTGAAACGAAAGAGAAAAAAGAAAAAACCCACAAAGTAATAATTAAGCGAAAAAATAACAGTCCATCTAAAAATTTAGTGCCAAATTACACTGTACCATCAATGACAAAGAAAATACAGGCCAGAATTGACAAATCCACAACCTAAAGTGTTCCAGATCCACTTTTCTTCTTCAGTAGGGCCTTGATCACCCAAAGCAACACCGACCCCTGTGGATTTCCAGCAGACTGGAATACACAAGTGTGGTGGTGCTGAGTGCTGGAGTAGCTGAGTGCCCTGGATGAGGAAGGAGGAAGATTTCTGCACCTGAAAGGACCCAGCCCAATAAAATCTGCACCTGAAAGGACCCAGCTCTATAAAATCTGCCCAGTCAGTCACAAAGGACACATTTTATGAGCAGCTTTATTGCAGAGCAGGAGGTTGTCCTTGGGAGAAGAGAAGGGCACAGCTCAAGTCTCGCTGCCTGATCTGAGATACTTTCCTAGCAGAGAAAAGAAATAAAGCTGCACATTTTAATTCCCATTTACAACAAAACTGGCAACATTAATTATGTGAGTGCAGACTGGATATACAGAGCAAGGAGAGCTCTAAAAAGAGAAGGAAAAATAGTCAAGAATTTTGTGGTAATAACCTACAAAAAGTTATAGATTAACTATTATTTTGTACAATTATTGTAGGGCTGAAGCATCACGTGTACCACAGACAGCAACAAAACTGAAATTCATGATAATTTCCACATTAGGGAAAGGGAATGACTCTCACTTCCCAAAATGTAGCATTATTCCAAAAAATCACAACTCTTGTTTATATTCCTACCACTGAACAGGAAAATACTCACTGGATTGAGACATCAGTGACTGATTCATAAAATAAAATTATTATTCTTTGCAGACATAAAAAAACTATTTTAAGTTGAGGTTTGGTGTCCTCCCTCTTAATTTTATGTCTCCAAATACTGTGTTCATACTAATCTTTCCTGAATTTCCCAATACCATGCTGAAAAAACACAGAAGATTTGTGACTGCACGTTTCAAACCTGTCCTCGTTTCTCATTCTTCTGAAGATGCACAAGCCTTTGCAACCACACAAGTAACCTGAGACACCTGGATTTAAAAATCCTTCAGGCAGTATTTCTGACCTCTGTGAACTCATAAATACAGACCCAAGTTTGATCCCATCTTACAGCCAGTTTCAAGTATGAGAGCTTTTCCCCATTTTGATGCTTTTTATCTTGTTCCTGATATATTTACACCCAAATCCTCTCACTGTGGTTTATTTTACTTTGGCTTGGCTGTGATTTTAACATTAAAAAAAAACAAACTAGAGATAAATCTGGATTAAACAGAAGTGACTGGTTGCCATTGCTTTTCTCTGCTGGATAAACAGGAAGTGTGTTTTAACTTGCCTGGCTTTTCCTACAGGATGGAACAGGAATTGTGAACATGACCTTGCTGTGTATCCAGGAGCACCCAGGGTGTGCTTGTTCCTGATTTCAGATAATTCCCATTCCTATCTCCAACAGTCACTGCTCCCTCCCAGAACACACCAGACACAGAGAAAGGACAACAATTATCCCTTCAAATTTTAGGAAGGAACAATTTCAGAGATTCCAGGCTGATTTCAGCATCAGCAATTAAGGATTTGGATAATTCTGAGCAGAAGACTACCTGAAGGAGGGTTTAGCACAGAAATGATTTGGCAGCCACAGCCACAGCAAGTGCTCCTGACAACACCTTGGTTTTCATCAGTGTGGGAGATTACTTAAACTGCCCAAATGTATCACAGCCAGAGCTGGGAAGAGAAGTGAGATGTGGCAGATTAGAACATTATCCTAAAAGCATTTTTATTGCACCCCTAGACTGACAAAAGACACTTAAATTATATTTAGATGTGCAAGTTTGGTACTTTGAACATGAAGTCCAACACTACTGGTCAATACAGGCCACACAGCTTGTTCCAGAAGAACTAAATTAATGCAACCAAAACCAGCAAAAAGTTTATTCAGTATCACATAAAACCAGAACCTATACAAACACCAAAATTACTCTGGAAAGAAGAAAAATAATGGATGTTTTTCTACCAAAAGACCTGACGATGCCTTTTATTAATATATTCAGTTTTTATATTCTGTATCTATAAAACAGTATATAATATATTTTAAATTAGATAGTCTATGAAATATTATGTGTATGTATTTAAGAAATATAAAAGCAAAATATTGAAGGGACAAATCTTTCATTTCAAGGACAGGAACAAGGAAGAAATTCTCTAGTGTGAGGGTGATGAGGCCCTGGCACAGAGTTCCCAGAGAAGCTGTGGCTGCCCCATCCCTGGAAGTGTTCATGGTCAGTTTGGATGGGGCTTGGAGCAGCCTGGGACAGTGGAAGGTGCCCCTGCCCATGGCTGAGGGGGTTGGAGTGAAATGATCTTGGAGATTCCTTCCAACCCAAACTATTCTGAGGTTCTACAGCATCCTCCCAACTCTGTCTAAGAACACCACAGGCACTAAGTCCTCACAATTACAACCAGAACAAAGTCCCCCTAATTTTAGTTTCAGAAGCACATGCAGAAAAGCCCACCTTCTGCTGAACCTGGTTAGCTGATAAAACCTTAACTCACTGACCTGACAGGCACCATCCCTACGTGCCCATCCCACTTCCATGCCACAGGACACTGATTGGAACAGCTCAGGGTGTAAATCTTAATTTCTTTGCCGCTCTCATGATAAACATGACACAGGAATCAGCCCTGAACTGGGAACAGATACACAGCTCCTGTCACCCTTTCCCTCTGGGGAGGGGCTGGGATGGATATCTGCAGCATCCACATGCTCCTATTTGACAGGTACAGCTCTACAGAACCATAAATCAGAGACCTTTTAATTCTGCCAGCATGAGTCAGGACTGCTGCAATCAAACACCTGAATGGACAAAAAGCTGCTGTTCAAGTACCTGGCAATGCAATTTGTTGCATAGGAATCTTTGTTAGGATCAAATTGACAAGGCTGCTCGACTCCAAAGTACCTTTGTTGCAATTCTTCAGATTATCTTGACCAACCATCGTGACACAGGCTGAGACAAAACCCCGTTTGAGCTGAACACAGAGATTCCAGGAACATGATTCCTACTATCTCCCCATACCAGCAAGAACAGATCATTGCTGAGTTGCAAACATATTAGCAGAAAAGTTCTGAGAAGTTTCAATCCTATTGCCCCTTATCTTCAAAAATCAGCAAAGAAGCTACAGACCACACCCAGTTCCTTCCCAGAAATAAAGATGTAACAGGACTGCAGACCATTACTCACCCTGCAATCACTTATGATGAAAATGTTCCTTGCTCCTATGACCTCTAGATGGATGTTAAAGGAGAAAACTCAAATGGTATGGGAATCCATGACAAAATACTGGCAATTCAGTGATTAATTTTACTTTATTGAGAGGTATGGTTCAAGTGAGGAAAGTCTGGTTTTACTTTTAGTTCTACATGAAGTAAAAAGTTCAGCTTTGGGTCTCAAAATGCCACTGTTGAGTTCATTACCCTCATCCCCTGCTGATGTGATGCTGCACAAGACACCACTGAAGAGCTCAGGTGCTGTGAGCTGCTGTCCCAAGGCACAGCAGAACTGAAGCACACACTGGTTTTACTCCTGTATTCACTCAAGATGAGGAGACTCAGGCCATGGAAAAAGCTGTTTCTCCTTAGACATTTCCCTGGTAAATCAAGGGACAACACTTCATTAGCAGATTCCAATTTAAATAGGAAGTACAAACCCCCAGTGCTTGCTGTTATGGATCTGAAATCACTGGCAGGAGAAACACTTCAGAAAGCAGTGACAGTGCCTGGGGAGAGGATTAACCAATCTCCCTTCTGATAAAGTAACAAACCTTGGTTATCAAATCAATACATGGGAAAGGGAAGTTTGTTTACAGGTTATTTTCAATAAAATGACTCAGCAGGACTGAATACACACAGAAATGCTTTTCTTACTATCTGTGCTAAGCTACATTAAATATCAGAAGAGGACAATCCCACCCTCTTTCCATATGCCAATAAATCCATGCTGGGCAACCACCAGTGACCTCCACACCTCAATCACCTGCAGACCTCAGCAAGCCCCGTCCTTGCAAACCCAGCAGGGAAAGCTGGCACTGGCAGCTCTCAACATGGATTCAACAGGAGATACTGCAGGGATCTCATTGCTTTAGCACGATGATGAAATCTTCATGAATGATACAGTATTTCTGTAACTCCTATAAGCAAATACTCCTATGATGTCCTGTACTTAAGCTTCTTTTATATAGTATTTAACAAAGATATTTCCTTATGTCTGGCTTTTGGCTGTTGTGCTGGGTTATAGAATTCAGCAGCTTGTACAGGTTTCCCTATATATTGTTATAGTGTATATTAATCTATAAAGTCTCCAGTTTTTAATAATTCCATGAACAAATCCGTATCAGGTCATGAATTTAGGAATACGAGTGAGGGTTTTTTTCCACACAACTAATGAAAAGTACATCATCTTTGCTGGCATATCAACATTTTTACAAAACATGAATTTGCAACTGTTCAATTTCAGCAGCACTACATCAAGTGAAGAGCTGAGACAACCTAAAACATTTCTTACAAATACAACACCAGTCACAAAAGCTCATTTCAGTACCACAGTCCCACAAAAAAAAGCTTCCAAAAGAGACATTGCCCAATTAAATGCATTTGCTAAGAACACAAAAACAGGTAAGAGATCATCTTTGGTACCTAATGTTGAAATACAGCAAGTCTTGCCAGTTTAACTGGGCAAATCAAATTATGCACATGTCTGTAGATGTATTTTACATACAGAAAATAAATATACACAAACACATAATGGGACTTGTGATAAAGAAATTTCAAATATAAACTGCATAAGAAAGCAATTAGGGTGATAAACTCCTGGTTAACTTTTCCGCTTAATGCATCATTTCCAACAATGAAACATTCATTTGGGTTCCAACTTCCACACTTCACAGTTACACTTGTTTTCCAATCCTTCTTTAAAAGGATCTTTCAAACATTTTGTTTTCCTTATTGAAGTTTCAGGTTTTTTCCAGGCAGCTCAGAATTTAATTCCAAGCTGCTTCACTGGCTCATTACCAGGTGCTACAATTGATAAGATCACACATCTCCATTACCCAGGGAACAGCAAATGCTCCCCCAGCCCTTTAAAACAATCACTTTCCTTTCTTGTAAGAATATCTCCAGCTCCATCTTCCATTCCAGTCGTCTTTGAATGCGAACAATCACCCCAGTGGGAACGCAGCAGACTCCCTGAGCTGCACAGTTCTTGTATTTTCAAGAATATTGAGCTACCACACGTTGTGCTGTAACACTGGAAGGGAACTCCCCTTGCTTTTCCAGATTATTTTCCACCTTTAAATATATCCAGGCATATCAGGAATATGATACTCTGAGCAATCCAGTCTAGTGGAAGGTGCCATGGGCAGGGGAGCTGGAACTAGACAGATATTTAAGGTCCCTACCAGCCCAAAGCATTCTGTGCTTCTATGAACTTTTTGCCTATAAAATTTAGTGGTTTGATGAGATTAACATTATTTTTCTTCTTTCTACAAAAACCTCCCCAAAAAACAGGAATTGAAGAGATGCTTTTCATGGTTTTCAAGTCTCATAGCTCAAGAAGCTACAAAGTTATCACTAAGTTTAACAAAAGTTTAGGCAACATTACCATTCAGAAGGAAATGGCCAATGTAGCCCATGTGGTTAGCCAACAACAGACTGACAAATGACAGACCAGACTTTTCCCAGTTGTTTTCCCCTCAGACACCACGGGAAAAGCACCAAATGTCACTCCTAAACTACACCTATAGAGCAAAGAAAAATGCAAGAGCAGGTGCTTCCCTCCAGTCACTTCAGCTGAAGCTCACTGAGAAGATGTAGCAGAACAATCATACAAACAGAATAGTTTTTTTTTCCTTTCTATACACAAGAACAATTATATTTCCATGTTAGATATACAATGGCTATGGCAAAGAAGCAGGATATCTTTCTTTAGAGATTATTTACCTGCCTACAGCCTTCATAGCAACTTCCTTTACTCCATTTTCTATGACTGTGTCCCTCTTAGTGATCACCTATCACATAAAAACCTAAGGGCCTGTTGGACTGAATGTTATCACTCTGTCAGCAAAACAGCAGAGATTTATGACATGGAGATGAAGGAGAAACAGCTCTGACCTCCTCTCTTATGCATCCAACTGCCTTACTTATATTCAACACATGACCAGCAGGTCCCATCTGAGCACACCCCCTCAATCAGCAGGGCTCCCCAAAAAACAAACCCACAACATTGCACTTGGAACTGCTTCTCTCTTTAGAAAAAGATTGCAACATCTGCAATAGGGCAAAACTCCTTCACAGCAGATTAAATACACTTCACAACACAGGTTAAAATTTTTAATATTTCTTTTAGTCAAGAGCAGGTTTTTGACTGAATTTGGCTCAATTATTTAAAGCCAGTATAGATTTTCCATGTTAGTTTGAATGGCTGAGTTCAAGGACTGTGGTCACCCTGCAGTAACAACTCACATGGCACACACTGAATTACATCAATTAATTGTTCATAAATGACTAAACAGAGCATTTCTGGAAGATATTCAAGCAACTTCCTCCTCCTTGGGGTGGATAATTCACAGACCTATAGCAGAGCTGCCCAACTACCCTTGGCTGTCACATTTACACTGATTTCACCCAGTTATTGTGCACGGTTAAAATTCACAGGGAACACAAGAAAAAAGTTACCAGCAAAAGTATCTAGGTTGAAGTGTAATACATTATACTGTTAATGATTTTAACAAATTTCAGAGATGTTAGTGAAAAGTCTTTAATGACCCATGATCACTTTCTATTCTGCTGTTAGAGGCAGAAAGGAATCAGTCCTGGATGATAGCAGCACAAAGTTTCAGCACTTAGCTGGGAAAGGAGTGGTGACTGCTCAGGGATCAAGACAGGCACTTCAGCATCCCTGAAGTTGTAACTGAGCTTAAGGATGATCAGTCCACAAGACCTGACATTTGAAGTTTCAAATTACTTAATGAGAGGGAGGAAGCAGCCAAAAATGTCTTACTGCTATCCTGATAAAGAAATACAGACTTACTGAGAAGAAATATGCCAGCAACAAAGTACACACTTTTTCTTCATTCATCCACCAGAATACCCTCAAATCCAGAGTGTGCAGATCCAGACTAAATTATTCAATTCAGTAACACTACTTAGATTAGATTTAGATGTGGAGAGGAGGCAAAAAGCAACAACACAGATTCACACAAGTACTTTCTAAAGCAAGTAAATATCTTATTCTCTGTAGCAGCCCTACAGACAGAGGCACAGAATTGGCTGCAATTAGGTCATCCCACGCTATTGCTAAGAAGATTTGACGATTTCAGATTTAAGAACGCTAAAAAAAAGTGGAACCTCTGTATGAACACAGACTCACTGAAATATTTCAAAGCCTTTTCAAAGAACAAACATTTGCTGAGATCACACCTGGTGCAATGAAAGCTCAATCTGTCCCAATCCAAAGAAAACAGAGCACTTAGAAAGTTATGGATAATAAAACATACATCAAGATCCATTTTAAGACATTATAAAATACTTTAAAAGTTTTATCAGTTTTTGCTACAGGTAACCTGACACTTTACCAGAAAAACCAAAGAGGCAGAATAAAGACATCAGAACTAAATGGTTCTCTCATTAATATATTACCTTTCTTGGACTGCAGATATCTCAGAGCCCTTATCAAAGTAGGCCAGATCCGTCTCATTTCCCTAAGGTTAAGCCGGTGAACAGTACACAAAGTAATCATCCACTAAGGCATGGCCACCATTCAATGACAAATATAGCTCAAGTTATTTCTCATCTGTCCTATTTTTTGGGAGGCTGTGATGAAGCTTTTTCTAGAAATCATCACAACTGGCAGCTGTGAAGATCCTGGTGCCTTTGTCCTCTTATGTAACCCCTGGTGTTCCCCTTCTCCCCCACCAGGAATAACAAGAGATTACAGGGCCGCTCTCCAGATTTGGGGCAGAGGGGATGGACAAGCAATCTTCCCTGAAGTCATGTTCTGAGAACACAGGCGACCAGAGGAAGAGGTGGGATCATTTTTCATTCTTTTCAGTAGCTGGAATGGGTGGGGGGGAATCAATACCTTTTATCATGGCCCAATGCAGCCATCCCCAGCCCTGCTGGGGCATCCTCTGGGACTGGAGTAGGGGGGAGAAATCGATACCTCAGTACTAAGCAGCCTGAACAGCAGATGGCAAAAGCTTGATTTTTGCTTTCAGAAGATTCTTCTTCTCTACTTTAAAAAGTTACTTTCTGGGAGGTACCTTCATCCTGAGCCTCACAACAGTCCAAGGAGAGGAATCCCAATTTCATCTAATACTTCTGTTAACCCAATTTATGACACACAGATCTGGCATTGTTGTTACCCCCTTCACGGTAAACAAGTTTTACTAAGAGCAAAGGACACTCTGTATTAGCTTTGTTTCCAGCTACCGTTACTCATTGTTTACTAAATATTATTCCCTTGTGAGCTGACAGGTTCTGCACTTCATGAAACCAGGGTGTGGTGTTCCACTTCTCCCATTTCTAAGTCGATTCTACTCTATGTAGTATAATATGTGAATGTGTGACATATTATTAGTTTAGCCTGAATATTTCCTAAAGGTGCAGAAAGCAGGCAAGATAAAGTGTTAAATGCTTTTTCTTGTGTCCTCCTAATTACTAGACAATAAAAACTGTAAATAAATTTAATTTTTTTTTCAAACAACTAATCAGCAGCTATGCCTATCGAATCCTTAGTTAGATACGTCTGCCCCGTACTTCCGAAGTAACTGGCTGTGCGTGATCCAAGATGACGGTGACGCAATACTTCACTGCCACTTTCTCTTCCAAAAAAGAAAGTACATTGAAGTGAAAGCAAGCACGAGGAAGGTTATGCTTACAATCAGCAACATTAAACTTTTTACAGTTGTTTTCCATCTAAGGAAGATTTGATTCTTTAGCTACTAACAAAATTTCGACCTTAATCCCTGTAAAGTCACATCCACAACTCCAGTATACAAGTAACATCCAAATGATAATACGGTAAATATAAAAGTCTTGGGGTGCAAATTAAGATTATCACGTGAATGACTTTCCCATGTCCATCTAACTATTGTTAAGCCTCAATTTCAAGTCCAACCGTCTCATTGGAATAAATTCATGCTCTGTGGCTACTTATGGTCTCCGTTTGGGGGTGGGTAATAGGGGTGGCAAATTCAGAGACATCAAGTAAAAACATGTGAGTCTTTCGCTCCCTACGATCAGGATCAGACACTTAAAAACTACTTCTTCTAAAAGGTGAGTGAAAGCAGGATCACCCTCGCAGCGGCTTCAAACATACAAAGATCACAAACAAAGCCGTCAGATCCTCACATCAGTACAAGTACAAACCAAACAGCTCAAGCGCTCTTTTCATTTCAAATCATTCTTAAAGGCAGAGGGAGAAAAAAAAACCCTACAAAACCCGAAGCATCCCAGCTGTCAGGTGAAGCAGCTCCTGCAGAGGGGCAGCTCCGCACTGCAAGCGCATGACCAGAATATTTATTTTCTAGCTTGGCTTTGAGAAGGAAAAAACCGTAGAACCACAGGTGGTAAAACGTTAAATTAAGAGGGAGAGAGAAATGCATACAGCTATATACATATATATAGACACACACATTTATATATAAATAAAAGGTCGGAGTACCTTTAGCCCAGCACATGGGGAAAGGGCTGCAGCCGCTTTTCTCCATGCAGCCCGCACCTGCCCGCCTCGGGGGCTGCTGCCCGGCCACCTCCAGCAGCCACATACACGGAGCGTGCTCGATGCCGGCCAGCTCCGGCACACAATGTCCCGATTCAGCGCTCCGGGCTCCTGCGGGGGGAGGCGGGAGCCGCCTGGCCGTGCCGGATCCCGGGCAGAGAAGGGAGCCCCGGCCCTCCCCGGGGCGGTGCGCCTTCACCTGGCCGCGGGGGGAGCGCGGTGCCCCGGCCCGCCCGGGGCTCCAGCGCGCTGCGCTGAGGGGAGGCCGCGTCGCTGCCTCATCTCCCCCCGCCCCGGAGCATCATCCACCTCCTCGTCCTTCTCCTCCTCGCCGGCAGCGGTGCCGAGGCGGAGTGAGCCCTGCGGAGGAGGGCGGGCAGGGGCGGGAGGCGATTACCCGGCTTCCATTAATATGCTAATCCCCGTCTGCTGCCCGCGCCCTGCCGGCTCCGGTTCACCCTGTGCGCAGAGGCAGAGCGCTGGAAACGCCGCCCGGCCCGGCTGCGGACCGGCCTCGCTTCACCACCGCTGATGTTCCTGGCCCCGCACCGCCCCTCCCCTGCCGCACCCGCGTTCTGCCACCGCTTTTACACATTTGCTGTGTCCGCTTACCGACACCAGGCATCCTAAAAGCAAAACTTGGCTCTAAGCGCACAGAACTTCCCTAAAAGCGCCGGAGAACTTCCCCAAACTTCAGCAGGAATCGGGGTCACGCTCTCCATCAGCACTTGCCTAACTCCACGAGATTATGGATGGAAGAAGCCCGGCAGTGCTGCTTGGCCCTAAAGAATGAATACTGCAGCCCATGCCAGTCCTTAGTGCCACATCCAGCCCCCTCTAAACCCTTTATTGATTTCTCATCAGAAGGCAAAGGTCACCTTAAACATTCACCCCAGATGGTGAACGGCCTTTGTTTCTTCTTAATTTTGTAGCACCTAACACCAAAACTGCTTAAAATAGTTTTCTTTTCAAATGGTGAGTATAAATACTGCAGAAGCCAATGTTTATAATAATCACACAACCAGGCACAATGTGTGTATAGAAATAAAGCAAATATCCATTTTACAGCAAAGTACTTCACAAAAATTATAAATAACTGTTTCAGCTAGAACACCTATTAAAATCAACAGGAACAAGATTCACACTTCTCATTAAAGCTCTTTATATATTCCACGGTAATCTCTTCTCACTCCCAGCCCTCAGCAGTAAGGCGTGAGGCTTATCCAAGACTAGAACCAAAAGGGAATTAATCTAAAGCCAGCAGCCTTCAACTTAACCTATCTGCCTACTTGTAGCAGCATGCACTGGGCTACAGCATATGTTTAATTACCATTCTTTACTGCCATCTCATTTCTCAATATACTGACTGGCCTTGCAGAATTAGTGGTGGATGTCAAAATTCTTGATAAAAAAAAAAAAGAAGAAGAAAGGAAGCAGTAACTGCATTTAACTGTTGTCTGCTTCTCTATTTAAACGAGAAAAAATATTCTGTGGTAAAAAAAAAAAAAAAAAAGAGAGAGAGAGATTAGGCCACAAGCAGGCCCATCAGATGTTCTGCATCACTGCTCCGGCACAAAGCTCCTTCTGGGGCTGAAGAAAGCCAAAGGGAACTGAAGACATGCCTGGGTGCCTTCCTCCCCCCACCACAAAGTTTTCCAAGCCCCTCAGTGCTACACACACAGACAAACACTTCTGGTGACAAGGTCGATTATATTTACCTTCAGTAATAAAGCAAAACACGCTACAGTAAATATTTAAAGCCCCAATTATTGTAGTTGTGTGGGTACAGAAGGGGCACAGACAGGCTCAGTGTCCCTCTGGTTCATGCTGGCAGGGCAGGAAATCTGCTTTTACACATCCAGCTCTGCCATGGGCTCCCTTGGTGACCTTGAGCAAGTCAGACTTGTTTCCTTCAAAAAAGGAAACTGCAGATACTTCTTCAGTTTTCCTTAAATTGGTTTGATCTGTGCTCTAGGGTGTAAAATATATTTTTAAAAATGTGTTTCTTCTATGAAAAGAAAATGCTTTCCAGAAAAGCAGATAAAAAAATATCAAGAAGTAAAAAGGGGAAGGTCTAATTTAAAATTTATTTATGAAAACAAAACCCTTTAAATATCAACTCGTAAGTGCATTACCAAGGACAGTTTTAATAAACAGAATGTGTGGACTCTGTATTCTTTACACTTTTAACAGATGAGGCTAATACAGATTATCAATCCAAGTGTCAAGAGATACTGCCTGCTCATATAATACCAGTATTATATTCATTCTTCTCAAGGACATAAATTCTTGGTTTTGTATTAAACTACAAAATGAAGGTGAAAACTAAGTACTTCATAACATGACAATTTTTTAAATTCAATTTTAGAAGCTGTCCAACATTTTACACCCAGAATATGTATTTTTTCACTTAAACCAAGTGCTTCCTTGATGCTTTTTAAAAAATACTTAATATCTATTTGTTATTATAAGAAGTACACAGTGGACATATGCTCATCTCTTCTTTCAAATAACATGATAATCTTTTTCTGCACAAAAAAAAAAAAAAAAAAAAAAAAAAAAAAAAAAAAAAAAAGCCAAAAGCATAAAATTTATGTTATGGAGATGTTCAGAAACCCCAAAATTCCAAGTTGCAGGGAGGAAGCAGACAAGGCACAAAGTTAGAAAACAAACCTGAGAAGTTAAATACATCTCCAGTACACAGAGTATACTGAGTATTTACAACATTTTATAAATACTGCTCCTCAAGGAGGTATCTGGGCAGCATTTATGTAAAGTAATCTGTTTTAAGTAATGCCAATCAGATTAGAGCATTTACTGAGGTAAGAAACATCTGTCAGAAATTAGGGCTGTGAACAGGAGCGTTGGTTCTCATCGTGCAAGATGCATTTGCTGACACACACTGATAGTATGTGTGTAGCAGTCTCTGTGTAAGCAAGGATGATAACAGCTATCAAAGAAAAACCTAAAACTGTATTTCTACAAAAAGGAGAATTCATAAGTTTTTACTAAGAATATGCAGAAGCATTGACCATTTTCCTTAGCACACATTCTAACCAGGAAAAAAGCTCAGACTACCCCAATAACAACAGACAGGCAAGGTCAGCTAGGAAATGGCATTCTGCCCCAAGGAAATTCAAGTTAAGACTTTTCTGCTATGACTATGATCTTGGTTGCTCAATTTCAGCTTGCTTTTAAAGAGTACTGATTATCAGCATCAGCTTTTGGAAAGCAAGAGGGGAGGAAAAAAATCAGAAGCATTTTTGAAAATTGTATCAAGGCATTAAGTTTTTAAAATTTTCTTTGTGGTGCTGAGCCTGTCTCCTATTGATGTCACCTTCAAAAATCAAAAAGCTCTGGGGAACAAAGGGTTAAACAGCAGGGTTTTGGGGTTTTGTACAATTGTGACACATATAAAAGGTTGTCTGATTTTTTCCACTCAAGCTTATCCAAACAAAAACAAAGATCAGGCCCATCAGACAAACTGGCAAACCTTGGCTTTCCCCATGGTCATGTCCAGAGCTGGAGCTCCTGGGGGTGTCCCAGAGATCTCATCAGCACAGAACTGACCCCAGCTTCTCCCTCAGTAAATGCCATCTTTAGGAACTCTCTGCTATTCAACTATTTTTTTTTCCACATTTAATATCTTTATTAATCAAATTTTGATCAAACTGGCTGGCAAGTTGGAGCATTGTTAGGAAGGGGACTAGGACAGATCCAAACAGGGAATTCTTGTCCAAGTTCCACTCTGCTGAGAAATCAAACTGAACTCAGGATTTGGAAACTGTGATGAAAACAGACAGATTGGTACTGGGGTAGTGCTGGAGAGCAGAACAGAAATTTGCTTTTCAGCTCCTCTCCTTCAACACCTCAGCCACCAGATGAGCAGAACAGCAACAGAGATCTCCTCCAAGGGAGAAAAGAGCAGCACATTCACTTGTTAGAAGAAAAACAAAGAGCCACAGCCCAGAGCACAGCCATGACATCAGCACTGGGGCTGGAGGCACCTCTGCTCTGGAGACAGGAGAGAGTGGGGAATGTTCAGCCTGGAGAAGGCTCGAGAGATCTTGGAGTCCCTTCCAGTCCCGGCAGAGGGACTTCTGACCAGGGCACATGGTGATAGGACAAGGAAGAATGGCTTTGAACGGAAAGAATATGTGTTTCAATTAATTATTAGGAAGATATTCTTCACTATGAGGATGGTGAGACACATCCAGAGAAATCATGGATGCCCCATCCCTGGAAGTGCTCAAGGCCAGGCTGGATGGAGCTTTGAGCAACCTGGTCTGGTATAAGGTGACAATGTCCATAACAGGGGGTGGGAAGTAGCTGATCTTGAAGGTCCCGCCGAACCTAAACTGTTCTGATGATGATGGAGATGCTTATTATTATTATTTTGGATTTAATAATTCACAGTCTTAACTACTTCATGGGCTACTGTTTATCACTCTAGTAATTTCTAGAAGCTGAAGAACAAAGGCAATGTTTTGAAGGAGATCTGCAAATTCCTGTAGGAGATGGAAGAAGAGTTCATTGCATTCATCTAGCTGATAAAGAAAGTTGTCAAACAAAATTTACCCTCAGAAAAAGTGCAGGATTTTTTTGGTAAAGCCACAAATGCTTTCTACCATGACAACTGCAGCCCACAAAGCTGAGAGTGGCTGATGAATGTTCTAAAAATTAAACTTGTTTATTGATCAAGTGACAGTCTTCTGCATCTGAATTAATGTGCTTTTCCTTGTTAGTATCCAGAATTCCCCAAACATGCTGTCCAGACACTCTAACTGCACTGTAATCTTCATTCATCCTCATTCCCTCAAGTTAGTTCTTTGTGTGAGTTTTTTCTAAATATTCTAATTATTCTTTGGGTGTATGCATTATTTAAAAGTGGAAAACATTATCTACCTAAGTTTCCTCTTAGCCAAAGTCAAACAAACATCATCTTTATTCACAGGAACTACTGAAAAATGGTGCATGGTAATTATAACAAATCCAAAATGACAACTCCTGACCTCTGCCTTACTCTAAACTCAGGTTTGCTAAGGTTGGTTTGGAAATCTGCCTTGGATTACCTGGTCTCTAAATCTGTCACCCTTGCCCCCAAGGAGCCCTTTCTGCTCCACTCACCCCTCCTCTGGCTCAGTTTCCTCCTGAACACCCTTTTCCAAAGGGCACAGAGGAGAACAAGGTGATGGGCTCCAGGACCTCCAAGAGTCTCTGCAGAGTGAGAACCTCTGTCATCATTATCCTGCCACCAGAGATGGTCTTTCTTATTTAACTCTGAGCATCCTGACAGGCAGAACTGAAAGAAAAATGGTATTTTACTTTAAGTGTCAAAATCCAAGCCTGGTTTTTCAACAGAAATGATTCAGCACATCTGAGAGGCAGCATCACCTCCATGAATTCATTTTAGATTTTGCAATATGAGCAAACTCTAATTCCATGCTCCAGACTACATTAGGCCATTTTTCTCCTGAAGAAGAAAGATAGAGAGCACTCAGATAAACTCATTCTAGAATATAAACTGCGGAGGATCTCTGCTTAGGACATTTTTCTGGCAAAAAGTCAGTCCAATACTGAATTTATTGTTATATTTCTCCATTTGGTGAGCTTAATAGTAGAATAATCTTGGGTATTCCCAAAAAGTTCGGAGTTTTAAAACAAAACTTTGTGACCTTCTGAACCAAGATCACCTGTTAGGCTTTATGATCATCTGAGCTACATTTTATAATAGCAGTTGTCAGAATTCATTGGTTTTATTTTCAAATCTTAACCTATTGGCAGTAGTGAGGTGGGGAGCAGGACAGATCAGGGTGCTGGGAGGGAGCAGGAGGAATTCAGTGTTAATGAGGTTTCCCACACCTCCCCTGTCCAAGGAATCCTGTGATGCTGTGCAGCAGAGCAGGCAGCAGTGCAGCCTCCCAGCCTATGCTGTTAAGACAACAGATATTAAAAGGGACACTAAGTTAACTTTAATTTTATTATTCCATAAATAAAGACTGGCCATTTTTTAAGCCCATATGGGTTGTATTAGTTTTCAGGCATGAAAGTTGTAGCAGATTTCCCTGTGGGTGGACTAAGCTGCTCATCTTCTCCCACTTCCTTCCATTTACTTTTTGAAGACTTTACTGCACAGAGAAGGATAAAGTCATTGCCATGAAAGATGAAAAAGGTTTAAAATTACTCCTTCCTTAGGACACATTCAAAATCTCTGTTTCTTCTTGTTCTAGGCTATTTACAAAAAAATCCACCCAACAAAACCATTTCTATCCTCAGGACATCTTTGAGAAGTTCATTCACTATTCCATTGCTTAAAGCTAAAGTCTACTTCATGGACACCTGGAGAGAAGAGGTGAAAAAAAGAGAAAAGGTGAATCCTATACATGCCATTCCTTATTTTACTGCAAAATATAATTTGGTCTGTGACAGATTCACTGTGCTTATCAGTCTGCACTGCCTATCTTCAGCCTCCAATATGGGGTGACTGGAGAAGGAGTCCATAGGCAATCCAAATGGTCACCAGAACCTTCCTTCACCTTACAAAACTTCCCTTTTTTATGGCAAAACCCTTCAATTTATGAGGTAAACACAGCAGAAGGTATCTGAAGGGGAAGGACCCAGCCCTTTGATGCTGTTTAAAGGAATTGCATTTTGTGAGGATTACTTTTGTTCAGTGGAGGGGATCCAGAAGTGGATCAGTTGACCTTACAGATTCTTAAAATCCACCTTTATTAATCCAAGGGAAGCCTAGAAATAATTAGCCACATCTTCTAAGAGGGATCTAGGAAAATGAAGTTGCTTCTGGGTCAGCAAATCTCTTCAGTGTCTCCTATCTGCTGCTTTCTCTCTCATCTATCTAAGAAGCAATTAAACAAAGAAAGTAAGAGAGCTGTGCAGCCATGTAGAGTCAGTTATTTACCAAAAATGGTGTCACCTGGATGTGTCTTTCCTGTCCTGCTTCTCCTCCAGATGGCAAATACAAAGCTAAAACAACAGCTCATCAAACCCCTTTCAGCTGCAAACATCTTTTTAGGAAGAAGTTGAACAGGACTCCCAGTGTTACATAAAGCACAGATATAACATCAGTAACTCCTCAGACTCCCAAGCTACTAAATGCAATTACAAACTGAATAAAACAGTAATCCATGACCTCACAATAATGCAGTATTTTTCCATTTATGTATGAAAACACACTGATGGAACAGTTCATATTTTATTTCTTAGTGAAGGATGAGCATAGCGTAAATCCCTTCTATATAAACAAACTCTTATAGGCTAAAACAAAGAGCTATTTAAGTTTAAAATTCCAGAGTCACAGAACAAATCAACAAGCCAATGCTGATGCCCTTCGAGTCTAAGAAAGCAGAAATTAAAAATTAATTTTTAATTCTTACAGAACATTTTTTAAAGTTTTATAACACAAACATTAATGCTGCTCTATTACCAAGCAAATTCAGTGCCTGAGCTATCAAGCAAAGAAACACATATTTTAAAAAAATAAGAAAATATTGTTAATAGGCACAAATCCCCCTTTCCCTCTGTAATTAGCAAAATTTGGGATTGAAAAATTCCAAAAAATAGTTTGATGCTTTGTTTAGGAGAACCTCTAGTAGAGGCCAGGTGTAGCTGAGCCTCTAAGCCACAGAAAATTCAATTCCTATTCACTTTAATAAATCCCTCTTCCCATTTTGTACCAAGAAGGGATATTCACTTTTCAGGAACTTTCAGCTACATTGCTGCTTTCTGAGATCAGCAATAAACTTCTGAGGAACAGCTCCTCAGGCAGTCATTTTATGCTGCTACAGGGAATTAAAGGTCATCCTCAGCTAACACAAAATCTTTTATTCAATGCAAAATCCACCACCTTAAATAGCCTCGTTTGCTCCTCCAATTACACAAGCCTGCACAGTTCTGCTGAACAAGTTCTGTTTACCTAGGAAAATGCCTGCAGAGTGGTGTCAAAGAGCTCAGAAACACAAGAACTTGTTGCTTCATTTTAAGAAAGGCTTCCAGGAGCTCAGCACCAAATGCAGCTGAAGTTATGGAGCTGTTACAGGATGGAGCAGCACTCAGAGTGTCAAAGGCAGCACACACCCACAAATCCCCTCTGTGCATCCTTTCAGAGCTGGGAATTGATGAGCAGACCAAACCTCTGCTCTGTAGCTCCAAACTCAGCTGAGCTTTACATGCAGTAATATTTACCCAGGGACTTGACAACTTCAGCTCAAAAGGCTTTGATGAAGCTGGAAACAGATGTGCAAGAATGCTGCTATAAAAATGAAAATAGGCAAGGCCAAGATGTACAAAACCAACTGATACAGCTGGGAAAGATGTTTGGGCACAGCCCTTCTTCAGATCTGAAGAAGGGATGTTAAATAAGTATCCTGTGTCTTCAGATGATAAACAAAAGATCAAAAAGCCAAAAAAACTCCTTTCTGATGGCAGCCTGAATGACCTACTTTAGCAAACATCACAGGGCCAGCACTGTCAGCATGTAACAGCATCTGACAGGGCCAAGAGCTCATCTCTTGCACAGTTCTGAGCTGCAGAGCACAGCTCCCAAAAATCCTCTGGTACTGCTCTCCACAATCCCATTTGATGCATTTCAAGACTCAGCACTCAAGCTTTTAAGTGAACACGAGATCAGGACAAAGAAATATCAGAGCCTGCACAAACAAGAGGAAAAATATAAACCTTGTCCTGCCACACAGACAAGAAGAAAAGTCATAAACTTAAACTGGGTGTAGGAAAGTTCAAGGACCCTGAAATAAATGCCTAATAATAATTTTTAAATTGCAGAAGAAGATGTAAAACTGTCATCTAATAGCTTAAATATCTTCAAGGAATGACTTAAGTCACATCTGCCTTGGGGTAGGACAGAATTCCTTCACCCCTCAAGTTTTGAAGTCATTAGACAAAGCCTGATCACTGTCCTTAAAATTTCTACTTAATACTCTGCTTTTAGAAGTTCTATATAAAAATCTCAGTAATTATGTTACTGATGTTTCCAGAAGCTCAGTGGTAGTCACTACCTCTAACACCTCACTGGGTTATTTGGCTTCCTCACCCTTCTCTATTGCAAAGCCCCAAGTTTCAATAACACCTTTTACTCCACCTCTTGGAGGGCAAGGAGATGACCAGAGAACAGTCAGCAGGAATTTCAGTGCTGATCAATAAATTTTTTACTGGGACTAAAAATCTTGGTCTGACCTTTCCTCAGTACCATAAAATTCCCTAAGTTGGAAGGGACCCACAAGGATCATCAAGTCCAACTCCTGGCCCAGCACAGGAACCCAGACAATCCCACCATGTGCCTGAGAGAGTTGTCCAACACTCCCAGACTGTCAGGAGTGGTGCTGCGACCATTTCCCTGGGGAATCTGTTCCTTTTCCTAAAATCAACCTAAACTTCCCCTGACACAGTTTCAGGCCGTTCCCTCGGGTCCTGGTCACCACAGAGAAGTGACCTGTAGTGGAGATAGAGATACTTGTTCAGCTGCTCTTCAAATCCATGAAAATTGGCTCCACTAAGACATCTGAAGACAATGTGAATCACAACATAAAGTCTATTAATCCTGGAAATACAGTTCCAGTATTTCTCTGTATTAAGCCTTTCACAAAAAGAGTTATGACAGATAATTCTCCCTCATTGTCATGGAAAAAAAAAAATCAAACCATGTGAAACCATTACAGTAAGTCATCTGAATGGACAATAACCAGAAACTTCAAAGATCTTCTTAAAGGAATAATTAGTGCACAAAGATATAATCTGGAAAACATCTTTGTGCCAGAGTTAAACAATGTAAGAATTTCTTAAGAAGTTTTCCATCTATCTCAAGTGTAATTCCAGCCCACTAATGGAAGCACAGGCATTTAACAGCCCACTTCTGTTACCCTGACCCTTCCTCAGAGTAAAGTCTTGAGGAAAAATGTACTTGCTACAAGAACAGACTTAGTTGTTGTTAAGTTTGACCCTTCCATATGAAAACCTGAAGAAGATCAGCTTTATATCTGACAAAAATTTTTTGCAGTTTTTCCTATTCAAATTAGTGGTCCCTAGGGAAAAGACCCGCAAACTATCATATCTTAAATATGTTCTTATTTTAAATATTAAATATAATATTTTCTTCTGAAAAGAAAAAAGGGAAAGGGGGAGCCATAGGTATCCATTTTTGTTCTTACTTCCTTTTCCCAGTCTTCACTGCACAAACAAAGCCAGCACAAACAAGTTATGAGCTAAGGGCACAAAGAGAGGGTTCAAACTATACATTAAGGATGTAAAAATAAACTAAAGGAAAGATCATAGAATCCTTTATTTATGGTCATTTTAGGCGTAACTTACAACAAAACAGTTGGTGAAAGTTCACCATGGAATGTTTTTCCTCTTGGTTCACTGCAATCAGTGATGTTCCTCTCCAAACAAGTTCGTGTGTATTTTGGGAGAAGATCCCAAGCCACTCCCAGCCCAGGTCTTGCAGAACAAAACACACACTAATAACTAACATTCTGTATGAGCCAACTACACAAGATCCAGCTTGATATTGAGACTCTTTCTCTCAGTCACAGTGTTAACCCCACCCTTCCTTTACTCCATAGCTGTTGCTGTGAAGACCCTGGGTGGTGACACACTCCAACACTACAGCAAGGGGTTACAGAAATTCACAGGAGCTGCACTTGCTGTGGAACAGTTCCATACAAACAGTGAGTGCATTGTGAGCATCAGCAGAACAGACTAAAGACACATATTTAGGAATCATGATTGTTGGACTCCTCAGTTTGCCAAATTTCATCTTCTTAAGTAATTCTGCACCAGAACAAGACACTTTCAGTGGCTGCCACTGAAGGTTTTGTGCTGTAAAGGAGCAGCAGAAGCTCATTCCCAAAATCCTGATGCCCTGATTATTGCACACTGTTCTCCATGTGCCAGGCTGCCTCTGATTTTGGATTTGTTTTTTCTCCTGTAGAAGAAGATAGATGAATTCTCCAATCACTCTTTGCAGATACACATCCTCCACCTTGCCTATACAAAAACTTTTACAAACCAAAAAAACCTGCTGTGACAAAAGCAAAAAACAATCCTGAAACCCCTAACCACTTATCAAAAACCCTTTAAAAATCATTTTTAAATGTCCCATTTTTGTAACTTTGAGAAAGTCCAGACAAAATTTTAATCCAGGTCTCCAAGTGCATCATTAGAATAACCCTTGCCAACACCCCTCCAGCTGTTTCTGCACAACCAGCAGCAGCCAGTTTGCCAGCAAGAACATCCATGTGGCTGTACAGAGTGCAAAGAACTTTTCTGACTGTGAACTGTCAGGTCCTGCATATCCACCTGCACTAAATGGCACAGGACCCACAAGGAACCATTTTTGCTCTGTATTCCTTTGACACCAAAACAGGTAAACATCTTCTCAGAGTACATAAGCATCCTGTTCCAAGCAAAACATTACCACAAGTTATTTATTTTTTGACAGCATGTAGTACAGAGCTCCAAGTTCCTCTGCAATTACTCTGATATTGTACCAACAAAAATCTGTAGTTCACATTCAATAGTTTCTGTCCAAGGTGTCCCTTCAACCCCACAACAAAATAAACCCTTAAGAATTGTCAAGGTTTTCCTCTTTTATAGTTTGTCCAAAAGGTCTATAAATTGCCTTTTTTTTCTCCTGTCTTTTTCCTTGAGAAGAATGCCAATTGTTAGTATGTTTAAAATAAAGCACTGAATGACCCCCACTCCCTGCACCCTTAACCACACAAGACAAATTCACAAATTCACCACCTCTCAGATGGAAGATTGACCAATCTCTCCCTGGTAAACCTGCCTGAGGACTGTCACCAGGTGTCCACATGATACTGAGGCTCAAGTTTCTTGTCCATCCTCAGCAAGAAAATGAATATAATCTCATTATTTCTAAAACTAACTTTCCAAACTAGGAATAAAATCACATTCTCTATCTAAAAAATGAAGAGTATGTGCAGCTGACTTCATTCAAAGCTGAACTGCTCAACTGTAATTCAGAATATTTCAGGTTATCCAGGGTGGAGCAGCCACACCTTTTTCTGCCTCTTGCAAAAGAACAATTTTCCCTAGAAAAAGTATCCTTATCCCTCCAGCATAATTCCTAAAGATATCATTTGAAATATCAATTTCTAAGGAAGGAAATAAAAATTTCCAATTTTTTCTAAATAAGAAATTAATTAAAACAAAGAAAAAAATCTTAGATACTATAGATTCAAGTGGTACATTTGCATATGATGCACCCTTGATTGCTGGAATTCTTCTACTTTGAAGAATTCCCAGGAATAAGGCAAGAACAATCCTCACAGCAGTGTGGGTGTCTCCAAAGCCATGGGAGCCCAAACTACAGGAAATGATTGGGGAATGTGCTGAACTGCTGATTTTTTGTTTATTTTAAAGTGTCAGACTTTATTGATCCAGCTTGTTAAGATTCATAGGGACACAGGACAGGGGACCTGAAGGACCTTTCATGTCATCAAATCTTACATTCTGCCTCCTTATGCAATCATGCCATAGTCCCATTAAGTGCCCAGTATATCAAATTTCACTTTATTTGAGCATAAAATCAGTCTAGAGCAGATACCAGGGGTGCCACATCGTTCCCAATAAACCTGGTTTATGTCCTGATTTTTATTTTTTTTAATACATACTCTCAATTGTCTATATTGAAACTTCTTTTCTTCTCCCTCCCCTCCTCCTTTTTCCTCTATCCCCATACACAATCCCAGAAAAACAATGTTCTGCAGCCAGGGCAAGTTTCTTAACTATAAATCATCTCACAGACTGCCCTGGCAAATGGGGGAGGATCCTGACAGCTGGAAGAAAGCAAATGGAACCTGAAGAGGGGAGGGCCTGGATGACTAAGGCTGGTCACCCTCACCTCCATCACCGACAAAGTGAAGGAAGTAACAACACTGGAGGCCATTTCTAAACAAATGAGGACAATAAGGTGATTAGAAATAGTCAGCAAGGATTTATGAAAGGGAAAACATGCCTGATCAACCGAATGAACTTCTGTGATTAAAATACAAGCTTGAAGAAGATGTTGTCATTTCTCTTAACTTCAGCAAGACTTTCAACACTGTCTCCCATGGCAGCACCATGATACTCAAACTGATGAAGTTATGGACTGAACAAACGGACAGAGATGGCCTGGAAAGTGTCTGGACTGTCAGGCTCAAATTTCTAAAGGAAAAACACTACAATTTAGCTAATTTGCAGTTTCTTGAAGTGTTGAATATATCTCACCTCAGTACTACTACACAGGTCAGCCTCACTAATAAAAATGTTTTTCTTCCCAAATCATAATGTTGCTCTTGCCCTGTGTGGGCAATGAACTCTGAAATACAGATGGGAATGCAAGGAAGAGGGCAGTGTCAAAAACAAAGCCAAAATAAGCCAAGAAAGTTTCACTGGAAAGGTTGGCAAAGACACAGATTTCCTGTCGAGGTCTAAGCTGTCACCTCCCCAAGCCTTCAAAACAAAAACAAACAAACAAACAAAAAGCTACATTGCTTTTCCTAATATCAGAGGTATAGAACAACGGGAAAATGCATTTTATGAGGTACAGATGATTGACCTTTTAAAACTACTCAACTAAATTCTAAAATAGGAAGAGTTAATGCACAAATAACAAGAGAAACTTCTTCCAAGTGACATTTAAGCTTTGTCAGCAATAACCTCATCCAGCAGTAATAGCAGTTTCGTGACAGGGAATTTAGAAATCCAGCAAAAACACCTGCCTTGCTGGTAGTGAAAAGAATTCAAGCTACAGGCCATATCTGCATCAAAAGAAAAGTTCTTTCACATTTTCAGAGCTGTACAGGGCATGCAGGCAGCTATTCTAACTTGACAGCACTGATACTTCATAAACTTGTTTTCAGTTCCATACTCATCACACAAATAAAATCATTACAATCCAAGCCATCACAAATCTATGAAAACTAAGTTTACTGTTGCTTAAAAACCAGAATTTTTAGTAACATTTGCAAAGATTCCTAGAAAAAAAGAAAAAAAAAATCCTGATTTTTGAAGGGATTACTGGAAGTACAGCTTTTAGAGAAGCAGTACAGGTTTCCTTGTGCATCTCTTCAGCACCATGCTAGGGATTCTAAAATGGGAGGAACTGTTCAGTCTTAGTGCAGCTTGTATTTAATTCTTACTTAAAACTGAGGTGACAAATCAAAAAGCCACTATTTGGTACTTTTTTTATTTGTGCCTACACAGTTGGTTACCTTTTCCCCCCCTTTAAGCAGGGATATTAACAACAGTTCTCTGCTCATGCTACTGAGTTTATTCTCAGCTGCATGAATAATCGCTGCATAATTTATTACCCTCTGTAATACATGTGAACATTTATTTTAAGAATTCTGCATAACCTCAATTCTGTCAATTCTTGCCTACTGCAACTCTGGCAATACCTCAACTGATTTTTTTAATTTTCTGTCTTTTAACATCATAGGAAGAACCCAACCCTTTAGGGCTTTGGAAATTCTGGTTGCTGTATTTAAGTTCATCACCCAGGCAGGCGTAGGTTTAGGATAAGGAGAATCTTTTGCACAGCACAACATCAAATATCCCATCTCCTGCCCAGTGGGTAAGAGGAAGGGGAAGCAGGAGGTTGTTCAAGGCTCTGGAAAGTGCCAGGAGCTGAATCTGATTTCCTTAAGTGGATCATGAGCAGGCCCTGTGTAAGCAGAAAGGCCAAACACACCAAGAGACTGAATGAGGACATGCCTTTAATTCAGGAACATCTTTAGGTTGAGCTGAAATTGTGTAACTCTTTTTTTTTTTTTTTTTTTTTTTGTCCTAAATGAGGACTTGGAAGTAAAAATAGTTACAAAACCATTTAATATTTCAAGATAACAATGACAGTGTGCAAATAGTGCTTACCTAAATTGTACATTATACAGCAAAAAGTGAACACAAATCCATCACATTTAAAATATGCTGCATATCTGAAACAAGACCGAAGCAAAAGATGTGTATTTCCTATTAATTTTTTAATACTTTATGTTAGGAGCCAGCAAGATATTATTTGACTCACCAGATATTATCTAGAGGAGTCTTTGAGAATAAACAATTGTAGCTGAGATTCAATTTTGACATTTGAATTTTAAACCAAAAATCCAGTGTATGTTTGTTTCTTGTATTTGTCTTCATTTTCCTCTAGTTCTTTGAGACAGTTTCTTGCTTCCTTACTATTTCTTCATTCTGGTAATGAAGACATATTTGCACTGCAGGATCAGGAACAAAGGACCAGCTCTTAGGAAAAGTCACCTACATCACACAGATGCTGGAGCTGTTTTAAATTCAGAGTGAAATAAATCCAGGAGGGATTGCTTTGAATCCCAACAGTGTCAACAGAGAAAGTTTAACTGCATTTACCAGAGGAAACTAGACTTTCATGCCCCCAGGCATGCTGTGAACACACTTGTGTTGCAAGAGAACTTCATTTATAGACACAAGAACTGTGTGCTCTACCCACCTTCAAAATGATAACATTTTAGCAAATTGTTCTCCAAACCCCTCCTGGCTGACATTCCAAAAATTCTCTATGCTCATCTCCACAGCCTCAATTACAAGGCAGTAAAAACCCAAGTTACCCATGAACTTCAAAGCAGTGATAGAGATGAATTCAGGATAACTCTCCTGAGCAATGATTTAACTAACAACCTCATCAACTAATGCATTCTCCTGCACAGAAACAATCCTTCCTTACAAGATTTCACTGTGAAATAAGTGTTCTGCATGACCTTCATATACACTGCCTATATCAAATTTATGTGTAATCCAACTTCAAACAAGACAATACAATAAAGACACCACCTGAAGTAGTCTCCTCCTTACTGCAAAATCTTAAAACACTGCAAAAGCCCCCCTCCCCCCCCCCCCACATTATGACAAAAATTGATAGCACAAAAACCAGGTGGCAATAGTGAGAACATTTCTAGTGACATCTATTGTCCACTGCTGAAAGTGGCACTCAGGAGAAAATAGTTCTTTAAAACCCTAAATAAGAAAATACAATTATTTATTGCAAAGATGAGTTTTGATGATTTAAACTTCCCATCTGAATGCAGAACCTCATCTTTATTCAACTATATTATATCTCTTATCCAGGCTGCTTCTCCAATTTATCACATTTCTTTTGAATTTTAACCACATCATCCAGTGTGCTCATAACTCTTTTTGTGTTGGTGTTACTGGCAGATAAAGACAAATCGAGTCCATTTTCATGGTCATTAATAAAAATACTGTAATACCACAGGACAATACAGACCTCTGTGAGACTCCAGCCTCCCCTTCTGACAATATTTTAACCAAAATTTTCAAAACAATTTCCTTATTTCCCTTACCAGGAGGTGCTGCCCAATCTCTGCTACAGGTAAGCCATGGTGTGCAGTTTTTATATCCTCTCTAAAGTCCTCTTGCCATGCCATGGGAAAAGCTCATCCTTTGAGAACCCTGGGAAAACTTCTGCCCTCTATCAGTACTTGCAAGACACAGTTAAGGAGTACAATTGGGACACTCCCACACACAGACTCAAACTGAAAAGAATAATCTCATTGTGACTCAGATTCACACCAGCCAAACTCTTCAAGTCCCAAATATAAACTCAGAGAAAGTTTCACCACACATCCTTGTACTTGAAGCTGCAGAAAAAAACCCAACAATAATCCTTATTTTCCTGTCAGCCTGACCTAAACATCAGGTATTTATTTTTCCAACATTTTCCACAAGTGCCTGCTTCACAACCACTCTCAGCATTCAAAATAATTTTAAAGCATCACCCTTAAAAGAAGACTTCCACATTTAAACTTCTCTTCACTGCTTCAAGAAAACATGATTTTTTTGCAGAAGAGCTGCTCTGAAGTTCTTGTGGAAAAGACTACAAAATATCAGCTATCAAGCTTTTAACTGAAATTGCCATTTGTTTCCAACAGGAAAGAGCAGCTACCTTCACAGCAGGTGTTGGCATCAGCAAGAACAAATGAAAGAATGAATACATAACCAAAATCATCAAGGCAGAGGGCAAGGAATATCCAATCCCTTGATCAATCAGGAGTAAAAGTGCACTTCAGTCAGGATTCCAGAATTCACATTACAACAGGGAATAGATGGACAAATTCCACCTGCCAAGATCAGGAGACATCCTCACTCTGAGCTCTGCATCACCACTCCAGCCCCCAGCACAAACGAATGCATGGATTTTAAAACTTTGTTAAAGGCCAAATGTAACAAACAATAACCAAAAAACGCTATTTAAAAAAAATCAGACCAGCAGGGTTGGGTTTTTTGGTGGGGTCCATGTTTTTGGGGGGTTTTGTTCTCTATTTTTAGGTTTAGGGATTTTTTTAAAAAAAATTAAACACCACTGATAAAAGAGTCCAATAGAGCAGCTCAGCCACAAGTCACCTGTGTCACCAAGTGAACACTGTGTCACCTTCCCCACTGTGACCTGGGGAGATTCCTTCCCCCCATAAACCCCCAAACCCATTTCCCTGCACTCTGCCCCTCTGAACCACCACTAAAACCATTTGTGGCTGCTCCTAATCTGCTCCCTGTGAGTTGGATCCCACGTTCTGCCGAGCTGCTTTCAGCATTAACTATCTCACACACATATTTAACAACTGCCTATAAATACACCTCAGTCACCTCCTCCCCTTGTCAAAATACACCACTGAAATGGGAAAATCTGTACCTCAATAGGTTTTGTTTTGACCTCAGATCCCCACATGACTAAGTACCATGACAGTGCCAGTAAGAACCAATATTCTGATTATATAAAAGCATGACTGTATCATAAGCAAGCCCTTAAAAGCTGCCTGCTGTCACATCAAGACATAACTGAAAAAAAAAGAGAACTTACCTGCTGGCAAGGGAAGTCTTGAAATATCTGTAACAATAAAGAAATACATTTAGAAACAGAAGAAAAAAATAGCTCTACAACTGCAGTGACCTCATAATTTTTCTGCAAGGCCATACTTGTTTAATAAAGCACATTATCTGAAGCAATTTGCTGGCTGCTATGAATGCCACATGCAAATCAAAAGCATTTTCGTTGTCTCACCCTGTTCATTAACAGGATTATGCTTTGCTCACCTAACTGAAGGACAAAGATTATACTGAAGGCAATGAGTGTAATTACTGCAGCACAATACAGGTCACTACACACAAATCAAGTGTTACATACAAAATTCACCATCACCTACAGAACTTCAGAGCTCAAAGTGTCAGGGACAGTCTTTACAAATGAAGAGGATTCTACAGAATGTTTTCTTTATTCTTAAATCTTTGGAGAAGAAGTAGTCAAGCTTGCAAGCAGATAAGCACAGAACACAAGAAATAATATTAAAAGAAAGGACACTGATTTTTGTCACCAAGGCACATTAGACACAGTTGCTGAACATTTTTATAGTAAATACTAAGGCTGTCTTGAGCTGCAAACAATGACCACTGTCTCAGAGTCTAAACAGAACATAAAAAATTATACACTAAAAAAACAGACATTATATTAAACTGTAAGTCATTATATTGCTCCTGCCTGCTTTTCTATTGTCATCTCAGTACACATCATCATGACTGGGACATGAGGTGCCCATCAGAGTTCAAAACAAAAACTAGAACCCACAAAGAGCTAGAAAGTAATAATTACTCAAGTCTGTGAGGACATGGACTGGGGACACACATCACAGGGCATCACAGGGTTAATGAAAACTGAAATAAACACAAGATGGGGAGCTGTGAGAAAGGGCAAATAATAAAATAAAATGAGAGAAAAACTGAACTGAACTTAAGAAAAAGGTCTGCACAGTGATTTGGTTAAAGGAAACAGCAAAGCTGAATAATAAATTGTCACACTGGGTACAAAATCCACATGGAAACTGAACTTTAACCACAGGTGTAGCAGCTGAAACAGATGCAGAGATTACAGGGGCAGATGGTCACTGCTCTGCTACCTATTACAAGAAATAATGAGGCTTAATAAATTTATTAGCCCTGCTTTCACCAACAGATTGTTACAATTCATGTCTGTGGCCAGAAAACATGATGAAACTTCAATAACAAAGAGAATTACACCTAAAATTTAAAGGCATCCCACTAAAAATTGTAAAAATCAACTGCACTCCTCTGAGGAGATGATGAAACAGCAACACAGAAAGTTGAAATGCACCTAAAGTAGGAAATCAAAAGAAAACAGGACACCACAAAAAACCCAGAGAAAATAGTCAATACCCTAGTCTGGTAGAATTTATACAATTATAAATTTATACAATTTTTATAAAGATAGTAAATTGCATTTAAAGGATGCTCATCATGTTGTCTGCTTAGGAACAAAACCATCTTACATGTAAGATATGCCTTGAGACAGGTGATGCAGCCAAGGAGAAACAGGAACTGCAGGAAGCAAAAACCCAACAGCTCCTGCACAGAATCCAGATCAGCACACAGGGAATGGAGCTTTCATCCAGCAGAAAGAGATGTGCAGGGACAATTAATTTGGAAAGTTACATGAAGATAAATGTTGCATCATTTTTTGTTTGTGTATGCTTAATTGTTTCCAGGCTCTTTTTTTAAATGAAGTCACAGAAAAATTCCTGCTTGCCACCAGGCTATACAATAGAACTGCTGCCATATGAGTAAAGCATTTAAAACTGTGGATTAGAAAATACCAGTTTTGATTTTAATTTTTCTACAGTGACAGAAACATATGTTTAAATTCCATTTTTAATTAACAACTATTGAAATATTTAAGTTACTACAAACACTTTAAAGTGCATTAAAATCTTTTAATTTTTGTGTATTGGGGATGTTTTATCACAGCATTTATTACTTTTCAAGCAGACTCTTTGGCTAAATGTGCCTACACAACAGATGTCAGGAAAATAATGACAAACATAACCGCCAGAAAAATATGTTATTACTGTTATTATATACACACAGGCAGAAAACAATCACTTTCCTCTCAGAATTTAAACAGGGAAAAGCTCTGCAGCTAAGACACACATAGAGATTTTTCAGAGATTTTTAACTTCAAGAAGAGCCGATCATATCTCAGTGTTTGTCCCCAACACCTGAGCTGCTGTTTCCATTGTCACCTCTCCTGCCAGGGCTCACACAGATCCTGTCACTGCACCAGGACCGTCCCAAATGGGCACTGACACCACCAGCACTGCTGCTACATTTAAATCAAACACTCTGAAGATTTCTTACTTCCATGTTCCACTGCAAATGAGTCCCACAAGTGCATTAACAGAGGAGATGCTGCACCCCTGGGACAAGTTTACTGAACAGCTTCCTGCAGCTGCACCTTCTCCTGTTACAATGTAGTGCCAGAGACTCTTTTCTACCATTAATTGACATCCATTAGATCTAAAAACAAACTGGAGAGAAGAAATTGAAGCCTGAAGGTTGTATCAGTACACTCAAAAGTGCACATGTGCACTTAGGAGGTTACTTGTATGGCATTACTCAATTATTTCCATTAAGCACCAAGTCCTCTACAGGCTGATGTATCTTAATTTTAGCACCAGTCACTACAGAAATGTCAATTCAAAAATGAAATAAGTATTTCACAATTCCAAAGATAACATTAACAACTCCACTCCTTTGTGTATCCAGACACCACAACAATCAGTGAAATGCTCATTACCTTCAGGTGTTCCTCTAAATGTGGAGTGACTTTAGAAACTTTCTCACCATTGAGTTTGCCCCATCTCTCCAGATCACTCTCATATTTTCTGGCTTGAAACCTCTTAGCTTTATTCACAAATACAATTTTTCATGTAAAATCTAACACTGAAAAAGATGAGTGGATTCAGGCCACGCTTTACAAACTTCCCTCACAGAGAGTAAACTGAGGATACACACTCAGGTAGCCACTCATTTCAGTAGCTTTTACAAACTTGCCTCCCCTGCTGTGTAAAACTTGCCCCTTTCTGAAGCACACCACAGCATTTCAATCTCTAGAGAGGAGAAATTCAACCAGTGCTGAGATCTGAAGAGGAAAAACCCCAAAGTTAGGGTTTTAATCTGCTTTGGGACTAAAATGAGAGGCTTGAAAGCATTTTGGAGAGCTGTCCTGTTGGGAAGGATTCCCTCACACCAGGGAGGCCTGGACTGACTTTTCTCCTACAACTGAGATTCTGAGTGCTTGGAGTGCTGTCACACAAACCACATTCACAGCAGCTGTACAACAGGAACCAATCTTACTTTTTTATCTGCTCCAAAGTAGTTCTTCAAAGTGAAATCTAAAATGAATCATATTTCAAGTGCTGCTGCTCCTACTGATCCTTTCAAGGGATCACTCATGTTCTGCATTTATATTCTTAAGTATCTTCCTGTGCTACTTGGCAGGGAGCAAACTGCCAGTTTGAACAGGCAGAAAGAAAAATTACTTTCACATCATATTCTTTATCATACCCAAACCTGTATATACTTTGTAAAAGCTAATCAATTCTCAGAGAAAACTGATTTTATCCCATGTAGATATTGGGAGGATGGAGCAGATGGCCTCAAGATCTCCTTTCCAAGCAAGGTTTCTGTAATATTGGACACAGATGATTGTAGCAGATCAGGAACAAGCTGAAATGACATTAGAGGTGCTACAAAACAAGAAAGATCCTCAGCCAAAGAAAATGTACATAACTGGTTTATTTGGCAAGTTAATTCATCAATAGAAAGGAAAGTATTTTAAAGAAAAAATACTATTATTGCTTCTGTATGCACTGAGATGGCTTTGGGCACTACAGTCCCCAAACAAGCTTTGTGGATCCCAGCACCAACAGTTTTTTCTGATTTATGGATGCCCTGAGGACCAGATCTCTCCAGCACTGTATTTGCTTTTATAAAACTCTGCATTTTACATTGCAGAGTTTCAATGAATGTTTTCTTAAAAATGGAGCTGCAACTTTAAATCCTCCTTCCAAGAGTAACATCTAAACATCAAAAACAGGAATGTTCTGTGAGCTTCCTATTCCTGCCTCAAGGTAAAACCAGAATGTGGCTCAGTGCACAACTCCAGAGGCTCAGACTCTGCCCCATCTGCAGCACTGATCTCTTTCCAGAGCTGTGGTAAGCAGCAGACCACAAGAAATTTAATCCTGTTCTCCTGCAGCAGGAGCTGGCTAACTCCAGCCTAAGAGCATTCCCTTGAAATTAATTCAGATATTCAATTCACAAACCAATCTCTCTTTCCAGGGAAAAGTGGAGGCTTGCAGCACACAAGGAACCACAGACCACAGTCTGCAAGAAGCCAAGCAGCACACACAAGTCACTGGACAATCCTTGCAGCTAGATGAGCAATATCATAAAACAATAACATAAAACGCAATTTTCCTTTTTAGCCACAGTACCAAAATAATTTAGGAATACAGATGCATATTCAGCTTTTAGCCTTTGTGTCACTGGTCCTGAAGGATGTTGTCTTAGAGGCTGGATCCAACCATCTGGAAGCCTCCTTTCCTATATTCTCTGGCAGGTTTAAAAGGATGTTCCTCTGGTCTTTAATGAAATTGAGATCTCATCATCTGTGCAAAAATATTTTTCTTTTTTTTAAAGAGCAAGTAAGTAAACACAAACTACAAGTAATCTTAAAAAAAAAAAAAGAAAAGCTTTGTAAAATTACACTTGTTGAGAAACTCAAGGATTTATCCATGACCATCTGATCTACTGAACAAAGACCTTGAAGACACAATCACATCCTGACAGCACACTTATTAAGAAAAAGCTATTAAAAAGTTTTAAAGTATGATTAAAAGATTGTATAAACCACCAGTTGCATTGTTCCACATATGTATTTTTTCCCCTTCATCATTAAAAGTGCATCTCATTTGTAACCTACATCTAATCCATTTCTAATTTAGCAATGTGCAGGGCTGAATGCTAACAACCTTTTATTAGATCATTTCATATTAAGGCAGTTTTTTAGGGCAATTTTCAATGCAACTCACTAAAATCCTTTCATTTATTACCCATGTAGAATAAGAGGCTGAAGTGCCCCACTGTAAAGGACCATTTTTCCTAAACATTTTATTACACTTGCAAGTCTTTAAATGCTCCAACTGTTTTGGCTTTCAGTACAGCCCCGTTTTTCAAACACCAATACCTGATACAGTATTTAAATGTCAATCCTAACAGCACTAAAACCACCATTTGTTTACTCAGATTAGAGTTTTTTCCCCCTATTAACATATTTATTGCATTTGCCTTAGGCACAGCAGCAGCCGAACATCCAGCTTAGCTGCAAATCTTCATCTGTTCCCCTAGGGGAGAGATGGACGGGGCACAGCTACAGGACAGACACCTCCACCCACTAAACCTGGCAGCAGTTCTTTTGTGCTTTAGCCAGATCAGAGAAATTCAGCAAACAAAACCACACATCTTGTGTTTACAGCCATACTTCACAGGAGATCCACGCTGCACTGGAGTCCCTTATTATCTTGGTTGAAATCTTTGCTTCAGCTGTGAGTAGCAGCAGTAATGATTTAACGCTCTCGTTTCTGTCTGCTGAAAAGGTTAACGAGCAAGCAGCCGCCAATGAACCGCTGTGACACCCTGCGAGTGCACAGCCTGTGCTGTGCCTTTGAGAAGTTCTCTTCAACCACGCACTACTTCCAAGGCAAGCTGCTGCCTCTGAAACACAAAAGCCACACAAAATTTAACCAAGAAAAATGAGAGAACCAACTGAAACACTGCACAGAACATGAAGGGTTTTCTCAAATTAAGTGTTTGGTTGATAAAACAGGTACAAGGCAATCTGTGGTGTGATGATGTCTGACACACCTCAAGTGCCTCTAAATATGCAAAAGCTTTGTGGTGTTACACCAGTACAAGCACCAGCTTATTCATCCCATACCTCAGGAACACGTTCAGTTCATATCTGCTTCCATAATTTCTCCATTTGTTGTCAGTTTACTGTCACATTCCTCTCACCACCCCACTCTTCTATATGTACCTGCTTTCCTCTTCCTATTTGAAAACAAAATTGGTATTGGGTCTCCTTAGCTTACAGCATCTACACCAAAAAAAAATCATTAAACAGTTTCAAATCTCAATTTCCCCTCTCCTACTGATACTACTCCAAAATCATTTTGCTTATGCTTCTTAAATACTAGATTTTGAAATTGAAAAAATACAAACCCCGAGTAAGACCATCAGAATAATTCACCTGTATTTTCCTCCATGTCAGCTGAACTCTACCCTGAACTCTGTATGCACATTAACACTTCAAATTCATTTCCACCACATCACTGAGCATGACCACCGAGTTATCTATGCAGCCACCAGGAGCCAAATTTTCAACCAGGCAAACTGAACAGTGGGATGTTAAATGAAAAGGTTCTGGTGGAAGTTACATTTAAGGAGATTAAGAAGAGCAAGAGAAATCACTCAGTCATTACTCAGGGCAGGTGGGATCAATCTCATTACATACTGAGTTACAGAACATGCAGTATCTAAGCAACTCAGATAAAGAATTTAGTCTCAGTATCTACACAAGTACTATGTACACCTTTTGCCTATGGGGAAGAAACATTTGGATGGAGAAGAGGATGGAGAAGTTCCCCAATAATTGGTTTTATTCAGCATTACAAAATGTATAAGTGAACTCTGCAAGTCTGCAGGTCATATTAAGCTCTCATGGGTCAGCAAAAGTCATATCAATGGGGGAAAAACCAACAAGGATTTCACAAAATTAAGCAAGTTGCTAAGAAAGCAGCTGCACTTCAGCACAGGGCTGTGATGTAATGCATCTGGGGAAAAACTTCTGAGCAATTCCTCCTTTACCAAGTAACACTTGCACTTTCTCCAGCTCCAACTGCAGGAGGAAGGCTGAGTCACTGTTTTCTCTGAAATCACCAGCTCCAACTGGAGAAGCTGGCCAAAGGCAATAAAACATTGTGGCTCGTTAGGAAGGGTACTGAAAACATGGCATTTAAACCCATTACTGTGCAAAACAAAAAAGCATCAACATGTTGTGTCCAGTTCAGGAGGAGGCAGAGATGTCTGGAGCTGGGCAGAGGAAGGGATTGAGGGATGGAGCAGCTGCCAAGGAAAGGCCAAATTACCAAATCTGGGCCCCCCTCAGCAGGGAAGATGTGAGGCTCAGGGTGAACATGATCACAGAAAAAGTGGAGGGGGTAGGGGAATAAGAGAGGAAGAAAACAGAAGAACAAAAAGCAAATCAATGCAGCACCACAACTCAAACCCTGCCAGTCTGAGCATTAGGGAGCATTTGAGGAAATGACCGGAGATTGGGTTCAAACCAGTAAGAGTGCCTTCCCCACAGCAGGCACTGAGCTCCCTGCAATTCCTGCAAGAGAAAAGGATGCAGAGAGGTGCCACCAGCCACTGGGCCAGGCATGCAAACTCCATGTAAATAACATTTCCCGCTGCCCTCGAGGGCCAGGGCTGGGCTGGGCAGCCCTTGGCCTCATTTAGCAGCATCTCCTCCATCAGCAACACCGTGGCCAGTGATTGTCCCCCTGTGCTGGGCACTGGGGAGGCCACACCTCAAATCCTGTGCTCACATTTGGGGCTCTCATGACAAGACAGACACTGAGGGGCTGGAGCATGTCCAGAGAAGGGAACAGAGCTGGAGCACAAGGCTGGTAAGGAGCAGCTGAGGGGCTCAGCCTGGAGAAAAGGAGGCTCAGAGGGGATCTCCTCTCTCTCTACAGCTCCCACACAGAAGCTGGAGGCAGGTGGGGGTCAGTCCCTTTCCCAGTAAGAAACAATAGGGCAAGGGGAAATGGCCTCCAGTTGTGTCAGGAGGGGTTTAGCATGGTTAGGAAAAACTAATTTCACAGAAAGGGCAGCCAAACGGGGAGGTTTCGCATGGTTAGGAAAAATTCTTTCATAGAAAGGGCATTCAAACACTGGAAGAGGCTGCTGGGACATGGGTGAGTGGTGGCCTTGGCACTGCTGGGTTAACAGCTGGAACTACCCCTTTTAAAGGGCTTTTCACACTAAAATGATTTTGTGATTCTCATGGTCTTAAACTCCCTGTCATGGCTCTGTGAAGTCAGGAGCTGAAACATCACCTATAAGAACACCTACTCAATCAAAAGTACTGTTCTAAGAATGTCAGCCACACTACAGGAATATTCTTATCTTTTAATGGTTTATCACAAAAGGAGATGTGTTTAAACATGCCCAGGAAACTTTAAAGGCATTTAAGATGTTTAAGGAGGGACATGTGTGTGCTGGCACTAGTTCAGATTTATCAGGAATATTTCCAGCACTGTGATCTGTGATAATCCTGATGGAAATATTGTGACATTTTATGAACATAACAATTCAGGCCCTCAGGCAGGCTTAGGGAAAGCTGTAGACGTATTCTATACGTGTGCAGCTACCCCCTATTTGTACTACAGAGTGCTTCTTCTTCCAAATGATAGCTTCAGTGGATGTTTTCCTTTCAAGAAACATTGTCTTGACATTGCTTGCTATGATTGAAGCTCCCTTGTCATTTTCCATGAAGGACTTGTGACACACAATGTGCCACCACAAGTCACCCACGTCTTCAAAAGGTGACAGGATTGTGTAGTTCCTGCACTGAAATACAAATTAGCTCTACATGTCACTGAAGGCTGGGTTGTGCTTCGGTATGACAGGAACTTAGCACAGAGCACGGAGGTGCTCCAGAATGTAAAATAAATGTGATTCCAGGTACAGAAATGAGCTGTGCCAAGGGCACAACCACAAGGGGAAAGGATGAGGAGGAATTACTTCAGGCAAAATATTCAAAAGCTCAAAACAGAGCTGCACATCCCAGACCACAATGTAAGAGAAAACTGTTTTCTTGAGGGTTTTTTTAGATGGTGTCAAGTAGGAGTTTTGTTCTGGTTTTAAAACAGTAACTAGTTAGAAGAATTTAGAGTAACAGATTAATGATGTAACAAAAAAACCACCCAAAGCTTCTATTTCAGAATATTAGAACAGTATTTTGCAAGTTTTGGGTGGTTTTTTTTGTTAAAACACAAATTCTTAGAAAGTTGAGCGAGTCACTTCCTTTCATGTTTCACCACTGTAAAATTATGCTGTTTCCATGGTTCTGGCCCACACATGGATTCCATTGTTACAGCAGTTTTTCAGGAGCTGGAATGAAAGTTTTAAATTTTTCTTATTTGAAGTTACAGATAGGTGAAAGAAGGTTGAAGATAATCAATGCAGCCAGCATAGAGTGGGGATAAAATATTTAAGAGTTTTCCAGTAAAGAACACACAAAGTAGTTTGTGAGAAGTTTAACAGAAGATTATCATCTTTGCGCACACATTGTTACCAAAACCAAAAAAACCCCCAAAACAACAACAAAAAAACACACCACAAAAAAAAGGAGGGGAGAAGGTCTTAACACTTCCAACACTTCTTAGGCACTGTCATAGTGCCTAAGAAATCACATGTTTTATTGCTCACAATGGGAATATTCCAAAGTATTCAAGCGAGTTTGACAGCAGGTGTCCAAGTTTTGCTCTGTACACAAACTTGCCTCAAGAAATAAGATGAAATTTGTTTGTAATGAGAATACCAGGGTTTTCTCAGCCCAACTGTGACACCCTGGATGGAGAAAGAATTTGCTTCAGCTGGAGCTTGTTCTCAAAGTGAAGCACAACATCCCTTCACAACAAATGGGCATTTACAGCCACAGCTACAGAGGCTGAAATCAGCTCTGCAGTGAAGACAAGACAGTTTTGGTTCTTAACCATATTAGAAATAAGAGAACTAAGGACACTCAACTGTGATAGAAAAAGTCCAGTAAATTCACCACCTTATGCATGGGAACAACTCCTCTAGTGTCACCTGGGTGTTACACATCCTCCCAGGGACACAATTACACCACTTCCAACTTCTGTGTTGTGTTTGGAAACACAACGTGCTGCCAAGTGTCATTCTACTGAGGGGAGGTTTTAATAGAAAAATGGAAAAATATTTCCAAAACCTTTGGATTACAAAGGAACATTGATTCAAGAATTATTGACAAATAATTTACTTGATCTAGGTCAAGTAAATTATTTGTCAAACACCAGAGCACACACGAGGCAATGAGAATTAGCAAGATTAAACCAAATGTTATTTCTGTCATTTCACAAGAATAAACAGTTCTTCATAAGCCAGAAAGACACCGAGCCCACCTCAAAGGTTAAACAGGAGTTTAGAGGCAACAGAAGAGAACAAATCAGAAAAGAGCAGAAGAGACATTACAGAGCAATATATTATGTATTCATCTAAACTGACAAAATGCTCTTTTCTTAATATGCTGCAGGTTAGCAGTAGTTGTCTTAGGCTGGTTCCCTCCTCAGACCACAACGTTGATGCATTAGCAGAAATAGAGAAAAAGCAAAGGAGAAGCTAGGAGAAAGTTTTCTCTGTCCCCTTTTATAAACTTTTCCAGATGGAAAATAGACGGAGAATGAATTAAGACAGCAAAAAACAATGACAGGTGAGGCAGGGAGGAACCATGGGCAGAATAAAAAAAATAAAACCAGGAAAAGAAAAATACACACATACATCAGGACAAAGAAACCCAAAGAGATTATGAAGGTAAACAGGGGCAGTGGGGAACAAGAGTGCAGACAGAACTGCAGCACACAACATGGCACAGGCTTTCTTCTCCTCATTGGTTCTGTGGTGTCGCCGTCGGAGAGCGGCTCAAACAGCGGCGCTGGTTTAACAGGAAACCCCCAACGCTCTGTGCTCTGCAAGGACCTGATCAACAGGAGACCCAGCTGGTTTGACAGAACACAACACAACACACCTGCAGCTCCCACATCCCCTTGGCTGCACCTTCCCAACTCAGCCATTGCCTTGATGCCTTTGCCCAGATGAGTAAAGAGTTTGTTTCCAGCTCGGCACAGCACAAAGTCAAGCATGTGTGATTAATGGATTCTCATTTCCACAAACCACTGAAAAAGTTCAGCTTGGCATCATTAAGATTCTATCAGCCCTGAATTGCAATTTAAGATAGCATTTTTTGCCTTAATCTGCTGCTCTATTTAATCAATTTAATGCACAGTAAAAACTTAATTTGACAAAATTGAAAGCATTATTTCTCCCTGCCTCTGGCATGAAACAGATTAAGACCACCAGAAATACTTGCAGAAAGATTTAAGATTCATTACATATTGGGTGGCAGATAAATATTAGATATGCTATAAACTCTAAGTCTAAAAGCTGTGGGTTTTTAGTTAATGCTGCAATTACCCCCCAGCAGCCAACCCGTGTCACGCTTCCTACACAAGGCATGACTGTGATTTTTGCAGTCAGATCTCCTAAAATGCTCTTTTGTACCATGCTGACAAACTCCACAGACAGTAGGGCAGAAGGAACAAGGATACCAAAGACAACTTCTCCTGTGTAGGCTTCTGGCCAAACCCAGGCTGGACCAAGGCACAGATTAGAATAAAGCATGTTCTAGGTCCAGGATGAAATAACAAACAACTTACATCCCTACCCAAAATTCAATTTCATCTACTTAGATTATCTACAGGAGGTGAAAAGACAGTGACAGAAAGCTGCCACATAAATATGTCTGAAGGTCTCTACAGAGAGTCTAAAGCTCCAAGATTACCCAAGTTACAGGAGACACATCCACAGTTCAGTCCCAGAGCTGGAGATACCCAAATGGTCCCAGGGTTGGAGCTGATTCTCCAAGAACAGCTGCTCTCATGCCATGGCCAGGGCTACAGCACCATGGCACAACTTGTGCTGTGAAAGGAACACTTCTGCCTTCAGGGCTGTCAGACCAATTTTCCTCATAAATAACTAACAAGCCAATTTTGCGGGCAGTGGCGGGGAGAGGAATCCTGCCGGCACAAAGCACACTCATTACTCCCTCAGCTAAGAATCACTAAGTCCCTTAGAAACTCTCACTTGCCTTGTAAGTATTTAAGTAGAGTGTTACAAGTTTATTTGAAATGGATTTTAAAGCTATGCTTTTGTAACTAGACGTGACTTCTTAGAAAAGAAAAATCAAATACAAAATGCATCTGCTGTTAAAACAGTCTGAAATGTATTATTCCTGCTGATGTTAAGGAACAGTGCTGCTTCACTTGAAAATATTTCAGGAACAGCTTTTTCCATTTATGTCAAGGGATTACATAGTGTATACACTTGTACAATTACATCTTACTTCAGTTTGTTTGTTGATATATAAAATGTAATACTAATGGTGAATACCCACCCTGCTGATGTGTAACAATTCCTTATCAGCAAACCAAGCTAGCTGGAGCATAAAGAAATCATGATGCAGTCCTTTAAGAATAAACAGAAAAGAGTCACAAATATCCTAATTACAAAAGGGTATCCTCATTTTATATATAAAAGGGTATTTGGTACAGTCCTGTGTAGGCTGGACTCAGAGAACAAATATTTTCTGCACAAAGATAAGAATTCAAGACCACAAAGAAGTGTACAGTATAAATGTGGCTTTTGCCTCAGCAATGAGTGCTGGGAGGCAGAAAAATCTTTTGTACCACAATATAATCCATAAGAAAGGACAGCAAGAGTAATAAAGCCTAAAACAAGAAAAACATTGTTAAGCTTTTAAAATTCTTCACTGATACTGCAGTTTATTCCTTGCCCCACCACTCCACAGAATGAAAATACATCAGCTCACCTCTTCTGTTATTTCAAACAAGGATGTATTATCTGAGACTTGTTCTCTAAAAAGCTTGTCCATTTCTGATCATTCATCAGGTATGAAAACAGGGAAGATAAACAAAAAGAAACCTATCCAGCTTTCTCTGCTCCTGATCTAACTTGGACAGAGTCAGATGCCACTGAATTCCACCAGAGTGAGAACAAAGAGCTGAACTTGGTCACAATGATGATCCAGAGCAGACCTGACAGTTGTTTCATGCACTTCTAACCTCAGTAACAGGAGGAAGGTGAACATTTTTTTAATTACTCTATAATCTAGTTCTCAATTTATCATGTATGAAGTGACAGGTACCCCAGCACACTAAATTATTTAGCATACATTGTAACTGTATCTTCTGCCTCTCATAATGTGCAGACTACATATGCAGTGATTATTAAAAATTTTAAATTAAAATATTGAAAAAGCATTTAGTTCATCAAGGTCTCCAGTTCCCCAGCCTTCCCTCTCCAAATTGCTCCTGAATGTATCATAAGACTCACCCTGGGAGTTCAAGCTTGAGGCACAAATGAGAAAGAAAATGGTCCAAATTAAAAACCTTATCCAAATTTCCAGTAATTATTAAAGAGACTCATTTTCAATCCCTTCAAGATCTAATCAGGTTCAGAATGGACATGAACCTAAATCTGCTTGAATACATTAAAATAATTCTGGCACAAAGTCAGGCAGGTGCTGCACAAGGATTCCTGTATTTGAGGAACTTCTGAACACATCTTTTTCACTGATATGAAAAAAAGAGATCAAATTAGAGAACTGCAGTGTGTACTTACAACAGTGTCAGCTCTGGTACAGTTAATATTTATTTCCTCATCCTGCAAACTAAGCATTTGTGACAGTACAAAGGAATTTCAAGCTGCATATGCAAACAAGTTGTCACAGAATTGAAGCTGGAATAACTTCTACTTGTATTTGTCTGCTGCAGTCCCACAGAGGGAAAAATGTACAAGTTCTTAGTAAAAGGACACTGAAAGCTCAGAGCAAACCACAAGGAAGCTCCAAGGACCAAAAAAAATTTTTTTCACCAAAGTGATGGGGATGTTAACTCTGCTGCCACCTCAATGCAATTTAATTTAATCCATTTATCTCCCTTTTCCCCAGTTCCTGAACCACAGAGTAACAAAAGTCATGAGGCCCTAAGGAAACCTATGAAGTGCATCTCCATAGCCAAGAGAAAAACCACAGAAATCCTGTAGAAGGATTTGGGGTAAACTGGGCAACTCTGACCTGAGAACTCCTCAGGTCCCTGGAGCAGATCTGGCTGGATTAGATCTGTCAGATGCCTACAGCACTCCCCAGTAACCCAGCAAGGCTGGAATCACAGTGGTTTGGGCTGGAAGGGACCTTCAAAGGTCACCTAAATTCCAGCTTGTCCACCACAGGCAGGGACACCTCCCAATTTGCTCCAAGTCCCATCCAACATGGCCTTGAACACTTGCAGGGATGGGGCAGCCACAGCTTCTCTGAGCAACCTCTGCCAGTGCCTCACCACCAACACAATTTTACCTTCTTAAAATATTATTAAGAAACACCAGACTTAAATTTGAGAAACTTTTCTGAGTAGCTTAAGAAAGCATTATTTATACACACCTTTATATTCAACACCATGGCAGTGTTCAGAACACCCCTGAGCAAGGAGAAGGCAGCACCAGCATCACTGTGGCTCCTTTATCCAAAGCCAGCTCAGGTCTGAAACTCACCTGACCCCAACCCCCTCCTTCACAGTGCAAATGATTCAATGTTCCAAATGTCCCAGGTCTGGGGGACATCCAAGGGGAACTCACAGAATCATCTAGGCTGGAAAAGAGCTCTGCAACTGATGCTCTCAGAGGTCTTTTCCAACCTAAATAATCCCATGATCCTGGGGGTGAATGCTCCTGTTGGCAGCCTGAAATCAGCAGCTCCGTTCAGCTGTGGTTTGAAGCTTCTGCCTCTTGCAGTTTGGTAGGAACCAGGTCATGGCCAAAAAATAGATGGAGGAGAAGATAACAAAGATGGCAAACAGCACAAGATTTGTTATTTAGGAAACTGAGGTAAGAGCAGACAATACTGCCATTAATAACAACCACAGAGACATGGCAGGGGTGGTGACTGGCAGTGTTCCATTCTGTCCAAGGCAGTTTCTGTGCTGGGAACAAGGGCAACTTCTGGTCCAAACCACCTGGGATTGAGCACAGGCACTAAAAGGTTTAACCCACTGATGTATCATCACAATGTACCAGCTAACTGTCATTTAGTTCACCTCACAAAAAGCAAAACCAAAAAGGATTTGGGGTATTTCCCACACAGACCTTTCTAATGAAGACATTGTCACATCTGTCTGTAGACATTAGACAATGCCAACAGGTTGGTAATTACCTACAGCTCTAAAATTTAAAGTCTACAAATTAATTAGACACTGTTCCAAAACTCACAAAGTGCAGCTTTGAGGCTGGGCAGTGACTTTGCTATGACTCAACTCAAAAGCTCTTGCCAAAGCACCTGAATGCAAAGACTGCTCAGTTTCACCTTCCTGAAGTGTCCTACATCCAGAAGGTCTATTTCTGAAAAGTCTGGCTTTTGTACAATTTAATATTAATATCATAAAATTCCAACTCCTCCATATCTTCCTCAGAGTACCAAAATACCAAGATATACTGAGAAACAAACGACTGACTTTATTCTTCCATAACTTAAAAGTTCCAGATGATTTGACTCCTCATTGTTTCCTTGGCCTCTATTCCAAACCCTAAAACTACAATCATTCAAAATGCAAATATGTTGGGTTTTGCAGTGGGGATAAGGAAATACAGACTTTTTTCCACAAAACAATTTCATATACATGAATGGACACATTTGTCCCCTTATAAACTGCTGGTGGATGGAGCTGCATCTGTTGTCCTCTGGCCAATTCTAACATTATTAAGAATCAAATGGACACAACTCCAAACATTTTTAAGAAGCATAAAATATTAAAATCAACTCATATAGCCTCAGACAGCAGCCACAAAAAAATATTTTTAGGGACAAAATCCTGTCATTCAAGAAAAACATGACAGATGATGAAACTTATTTAATTCCTGTGTATTAAGTTGTGAGACTAAGTGAGCAGAAATCTATTTGGGGAACACTCCTGGGCTGGATTTGCAGCCCTGATTAATGCCTAAACACTGATATTTGTGACTGAAAGCTCCAGAAAAATCCAGGTCTTTTGGGGTCTTTGGGAAACTGAATGACACAAGAGGGACAACACCAATGGTAAGAGTGCAGAATTTTCAAATGCAATTAAAATGATTTTTGCATTAGAAAACTTGCCAGCAGTAGCTTGTTTCTTATTTTCTTCTATCCTTATTTTCCTTTCACATTTTTCGCATTTTGAAGAGCAAATTGCACAAAAAGCCTGGTTAATACTAAGTTTGTGAAGCTGGTTAAATACATGAACCATGTGTAGAACATACAGTAATTTATAATTCAGATGCCTTGGTCTCAGAACCTCCATGTGTTAGTTTGGAGCTGGAGATCAATTAACCACAACTCATAAGTGTTTTGAAGCTCAAAACCCAGCAATGCACAAATCAACATTTAATTTGCAGTCTGTGTAGGAGTTAAAAATGTATCAGAAGCTATGTACAAAGTATATATTATCAACCACAAAATGAAATAAATTCTAACATGCACTACAACAACAGCCTCAGCAATTAGAGATGGATATTTCAATGTAATTTCTATCAATGCCTCCTGAATTTAACAAAAATTTGTGAACAACCAGCCCATTTAAGTTACAAATGGTTCCTAAACTATTATTTGCATTATCAAAGACCATCTTTTTCCTGCTTATTTCTCTCTCTACCAAAAGGAATATTGTAGTACTGGAGAGGTTTTCTTCTCCTTGGGCTGTTCACACCCCTGACTCCATCCCTCCTTCAAATTTCTGCATTCTTCAGAAATCTGAGATATACTGGGCAGATCAAAACATGTTCTTGCTTCAAAACACATTTAGGCAATTTTAATGATGTGAGAGAACTGTAAAATAAGAAAATGCAAAGTTATCAGGATTTCCTGAACAGATCAGCTACACAGAAAACATGGATGCTTTCAAAGAAAAAAACCGGGATTAATTGAATTGGGCCAATGTGCAGAAATTCTGCATTGCTGCCACTTTCCAGACCTGAGAAAAACAGTAATTCTACCACCCCAAAGCAACCAGCCTTTTGTTCAGTTTCTGTAATCTTCTAGAATTAACCAGAAAAAATTTAGCCCTGAGGCCAAACTTTGGGTCCTTCCTATAAATTGCTTTTCAAATGTCCACAGGTTCACAGTCATTTATCTTGAAAATTTATTTCAAAAATAAAAAAAGAAAAAATAGATCCATACTAAAGCAACAAATTTAAACTCCATCTAACTCACTAAAATTATACAGAAATGGGGTTTTTCCCTGACAATATTTCACAGTTCAGATGCAAATTGAGGAATTATATGTTTTCTTTAAAAATATAAACCGGGTGAGGAATTTGAATGAAGTGACTTGGTAGAGCCATCCAGTTGAGTGCAACACTCCTTCCCCACCTCAGTGCTTCCACACCTTGCCCACTAAAATTAGGAAATGCAGAATTTATATCAGAAAAGCATAAGATACCAACAAAAAATTAACTCTGTATTAACATTTCAGCTACTTTTTAAATCTATAATGCTACAATCACACATTTTCTTTGATTCTTTAGTGGGAGTTTTAGTCAGAAAAGCTAAACTGGCATCCTCTGACCCCTATTTCTCACACTCCTGGCACACAGATAATGCAGGGATGGCAGCAGCATTCTCTGGCCATATGGATATAGGAATACAGAGACCACCAGGATATTAAACAATGTAAATTACTGTTTCACTCATGTCCTCTTTTCTCCTTTATGGGGAGAGAGCTGCATTAGGGTATGTCTTCAAAGCTAAGCGTTTATTAACAACAATAACATCAAAACCACTAATTCCTTATATTAATAAAAAGATTCAGTGATTTTATGTCACTAACTCTGGATTTATTTTGGAGTTCTTACTTAACCCTTTCCTTCACAAAGCTGAGGAGTAGCTGGTGGAAATTTCACACCACATATGTTTATACACACACCCCCCCAAAAAGAAAATCTTCCAGGTAGCTTTGGCTTGGCTTCTCTTCAGCCCTTATCAAGGGGAACTCTGAACTGAAGCCCAGATTTCACCACCAACACCAAATGTTCTATTCTTCATTAAATACTTACATGACTACAACATCTCCTGGAAAAAGTGGGCCTTGAATTAAAACAAAGTCACAAAAAACTGTTCCAAAAGGATGCAGAAGTCACTGCTCATTTACCACCTTCATTCAGTGCCACTCCTGTTTAGGATTTAGCACAGAGTACAAGCACAAGGCTCAAATTGAATTCAAATACAACCTGTGCCTGGGAAAGTTTTTTTAAGGTATCAAAGGAGGAGTCATACAGAGCCTCTAACACCACACAAAAAGGAGGTGCAAATTAACATCCTGCTTGCTTGGGATTTTTCCCAAACCAAAAATAATTATGCAGACGCTTCTAAGGTAAATTATTCACCATATTAAGAGTCCAATGCAAATTGATTTGGAGAGGGATTTATAAGAGTGAGCAGCAGTCACATTAAAGGCACAGGATTACAGCCTGAATTGTTCTGTTCAAAATAACCATGACACAATACAGTTTAGACTACCAGGAATATTACTACTAGCAAAAAACCACAAAAATACTTTCAGAAATGGAAGGAAGTATAACACTCATGTATTTTTACTACTAGAAAAAGCCTACCACTCTTTTTGGATATTGCTCTTAACAAAGATCATGCAGAATAAAGGAATGGGCTGAAGGAAGAACACCTGATTACAGCTGTCCCAATTCCTTTGGACCTTAAAACTCTCTACAATTCTGCCAAGCTTTTTTACCATCCTCTCCTGGAACTTCAGCTGAGTAGACTGATCCTGAAAGAGGGAAATGACAACACAGCCACCTGCTTACAATACACCCAAAAATAACCTGGAATGCCAAACTTGGAGTCCTGCTGACAGCCGTGACTTTTTGTGTGCCCTTTTGCTCTGCACAATCCAAACCCTAAAATAAGAAATGACCTTTTTTTTTTTTTAATGGGAAACCTGGTTAGCAATTTAAAGACTGCACCTTCCACAACACAGCTGGGAGTGGACTGCCAACAATAAACCTTCCACTTGTTGTTAAAGGGCAGCATTTCAGTGGCACCTGGAGCAGCTATTAACTCCTGCCAGGTGATCAAGGCTCCCTTCTTGGTACAGATTTCATCTCCTTTAATTCATTTATTTTCAGGTGCAGCTACAGATTCTTATTGCCTCTTTGTGTATCCTTCATCCTCCTTACTGCAAAAATGCTGCCCAAGTTGTGTTTGTCTGGACTCTTGACAGGGAATTCACGTTGTCTGCTTTATTTCTTGCCTGGAAAAGAGAATACTGATACACAGCTACTGGTCAGAAAGAAATAAAATAAATCATATCACTTCTCATAGTCACCTAGTCTACACTCACTGCTGTGTGGGCAGCACACAAAAGCATAAACAAGCCACTAGTTTTGCTAATTCTTGTTATTGAAAATGGATTTCATGAAAACACTGCATTATTTCAAAAACTCGGTAGTTGCAAAAGAAATTGGCATCTAAGGAATTGTGATGCATCAGGAAGACTGATGCAACATCTGAAAGGAAGAGAGAATAATCAAACTAAATTATCTACAGGCATCTAGGCACAAAGGGGAGTCAGGCTGATGTAAAAGGTTTTACCCAGGGCGCTCACATGTAACTGGGGTGTCTTAGAAACAATGAGAAGGAAAGGAGTCACATCAGAGGCTTCCAACATCATCCCATGACTTCCCACCAGCTTTAAAACTAGGAAAGAATAACCAACCCTACATAAACAAAATGAGATTACAAGCAAGACAGCAATCCCAGAGAAAGCAGGGAGGGTTCAGTAAATCAAAAGTGAACAAGGACTGCTGGATCAGTTGGTCAGGGTTTGATGCTGATAAAACCAAGGCTGTGGGTTTGATCCCTGTATGGGACATTCACTTGAGTTCAACTCAGTGATCCTTGTGAGTTTCTTCAAACTCAAGACTTTGTGATTCTACTGAGATGAAGCGGAAAATAAATAAAAAACCAGTATTTTGTTGGTACTTGTGAACAGGGTGTGCCAAAAATGAGGGAGACAAGTAATGGTTTCACTTTGTACAGTGCTGATAAGGGCCAGGCTAAAACACCAGGCTTGAGATTCCCTGCCTCCCAGGCAGTGCCGATTAAAACACGTGGCAGGAAGTGCACTTGAGCCCACTTCCCTTCAGAGGAAATTCTCCATGAATGTCTGCAGGAAATAACCCAGATCCTTCCCTCAGCACAGCACACACCAACCTGTCCTGCTGCCTATCAAGCTGGACCTTTTTTTTCCTTATATTTTATGACATGTCAGTACATTTGTATCCTCTAATGTTGGTTCTCTTGTAAGGACATTCATTCCAACCTGCCCCACACTACAACTCCAGATGCTACACCAGTAACAAACACTGCCATAAAAGCCTGGAAACCTTCACTCAGTTTTTAAGATAAAAATGGATTTTTCAAGCCCTTGAAAAGACTTGAATCCATCTGGTTTGAATCTTGGTTTTCTTATGTTTTCAGAAAATTCTCTTCAGATTTTCTTCAACACCAAGGCGTATCTGGACATGCAAGGTTGACAGGGAGCTGATTCACTAAGTATCTGAAACCTGGACATAATGGAAAGTTCAGAAATCTGCCACCTAGCAGTGAGGAGCACATTGTCACTGATTATTTTGTATAACAATGGTCTTGTTCAAAGATTCAGAATATTCTGCTGCTTTTAGAAACTTTCCTAGGCCAGCATTAAACATTTTTGTGCATTTCCTACAGAAAACAACAGACAGAACAGATCTTAACCCATTAACCAAGACAAAGATCAAAAGCCAATTTTGCACTACCACTGAGCAAGCTGAGTGTTCTCAAAGAAGCAGAGCTACAAACTCCACCTCAAATAATAACCAGAATATCATTACTTAAAGCTGCCCTTGAAACAGTCTGGAGCAGCAGCAGCACTGCCTGGCTATCCCTGGCATCATCAGAATGTGCTGCTCCAGCCCCATCCAAGCTGCAGCACAAAGCAGGACTGTTTACAGAGTCAGACTGTTTTCTGCTTGATGTTTCCCTGTTCACATTTACAAGAGGGCTAACAACCAAAACAAATATTTTCTTTGGGATACAAAAGACCTTTGGCACCTCCAGAGGGGAAACTGAAGCTGTGCTTCATTCTATCTCACAACATATTCCAGCATAATCCAGACAGGCTGAAGTTTTATTGAACTTCACAGAGGGATGAGACAATGCAGGACAATACCCCAAACACTGAAATTTATCCCCCAAGCCCACTTAGTCCCCTGGAAGAGAAAACAATTGCTCTAGGGACAGGAGGAGGAGGATCAGCTGTGCCAAACAAAGGCCAGGGCAGAGCTCAGGAAGGCACCAGGCAGCACCCAGGGAGGTTTGTGCTCCTCACACCCCAGCTAAGTGCTGTGAAAGCCTGGAGGTGCCTGTCAGCACAGACAGAGCACAGAGCCCTTGGCAGGGCCCAGCCTGGGAGAAGAGGATGTTCTGTACTCAACTCACACACGTGCAAGCCCAGCTTCCCTGGAAGAAGCTGAAGTTTATCCTAACCTTGGTGGCAAAGTAAATCTTTCTGCAATGACCCAGAAGTCCAGAATAACAAACCAGGCAGGAATCCCAGCAAAATTCCACTTGCAGAAGCCAGGAGGAGCTATAAGCATGTAGGTCTTCCTGGCAAGGAGCAACATCCATTAATTATCTTCACACTTGAGAACAGAGTGCTTGTTCTTTACCCCTTCAAGTGCCAACTGAAATCTTTTGAAACAAATGTTATGTCAAGAGAAAAGCCCTGAATGTATTAAAACAAAATTAAATGCATAACATCCAAAACACACAAGAACCCAGATCTCTGAGATTTCACTGGGGAAGTATTTCTAACTATAAGATATAAAAAGGGACACTAATTTCTCCATCTGTATGCTGGATACAACAAGGTTTCTCATCCAATCCTAGTTTAATTCCACCTGGAATAAAACCATAAAGTTGGAAAGCACCTGAAGTCACTTGCAGTAGAGATACAAATCCAGAGAACATCTTTGGAAGCTGCTCCTTAGGTGGAAGGGCTCCAGCACCTCCTGTCAATGGCTGACGAGTGTTTGAAATCACACAATAAGTACAGGTAAAATTACACATTTTTATCCACACAATGCCTGCACCAATATTGTGCTCAAACACTGGCCTGAGGAGTAAGTCAGAATTATAAAGCTAAACAGAACTGCTGCTCATAATCCCTATTTCATGATTTATGTCCACTGCACTCATTATCTGAGAATGATAATATTATTTTGGTGGGAAAAGACCTCTAAGACCATCAAGTCCAAGCATCAACCCAGCACTGCCAAGGCCACCATTAAACCATGTCACCAGTGTCACATCTCCATATCTTTTGAATATTCCCAGGGATGGGGACTCAAACAGTTCCCTGGGCAGCCTGTTCCAATGCTGAACCACCCTTTGGTGAAAGCATTTTTTCCTAATATCCAATCTAAATCTCCCCTGGAGCAACTGGAGGCTATTTCCTCTTGTCCTGTCCCTTGTTTCCTGGAAAAAGAGCCCAATCCCCACCTGTCCACAACCTCCTGTCAGGCAGTTGTAGAGAGCAATAAGGTCTCCCCAAGCCCCCTTTCCTTCAGGCATTCAGGATGATGTTAGCAGAGTGATTTTGTCAAGTTTCCTGCTTTTCTTTCATGGCCTTGATACCTGCTGGGTTTAATACAGAACTGCCAAGTGATTTCAGTGCTGGTCAAATCAGAGAGAGATCTGCTCTAAGTGCAAGTTTTAAATGTTACAACAAAAACAGCCATGTCAGCCCAGAGCCAAAACTGAAACCTTTCATCCTAAATTCTGAGACTCCACCCAGTACAAGTACCAATAAAACCAGAGGATGGAGAGGTGAAGGCAGCACTACCACAGCACACTTGAAAACTCCATCCTGTAAGAGAAGGGCTTGAATGCTGTCCTGAACACACAAAGGGACTGGGAGCAAACACTTTGTTCCACACAATCACAACCTCTGTGAGCACATGATGAAAAGACTATCAATATGAATACAAAAAATAACAGTTTATAAAGCAGCTGGATAAGTAAGAGATGCAGCACATTTTTTGCCACTTCCACTGGAAATGTCTTTGCAGTATTTGCATATAGAATACCACTTTCAAAGAGCAAGTAGCACTAATCCCTTCCTCTTATCAAATCCTCAGCCAGAAATAAAAAAAAACAAAAAAAACCAGACTTCAATATAAACCTGACAAGTCAGAAGTACCTGCAATCTACATTTAAGATTTTTCACTGTTTCCTCTTACTCTACATTATATTTCACAGCCTTGTTATTCACTGGGCTGGTTTTCTATGAAGTCTTATCTAGGCAGGTACTGCAAGCTATTTACCTAACAAACTAATAAATACTTTGTTGTCATGGTTTTACCAGGACATGACTCACTGGAACCATGTATTCCAGGGAGCAATTGGCTTCAGTTCACAAAACATACAAGTGCACTTCTTTTCTTTGTGACATCACAACAGGCAGAGCTGTTCCTCTCAAAAGGTCAAACAAAATTAAAGGAAGCATTATAAACCCCCTGAACTCACAGATCTGATTTGCAGGCCTTTATATATGATAAAATGTTTGGCTCCCATCCCCCTGCCCTTGTTTTCTGGATTTCCCACACTATTAGTTTTCCATGTGCAGGAAATATTTTTCAAGTGTCTGAGTTTCCATCTGAATCATAAGTCAGAATTAACATGAGACACAAGGCTACAAATTTTGATTTTAACTGATAAAAATATCAGTACTGCTTCCAACTGAACTATTTTGGGTTTTTTCCAACTTAAGTGAAGGCTACTATTTTTTAAGCCATTCAAACTTTTTCTTTGGAGTAGTAAGAGTAGATGGAATTCCTTGGGAAAAACTAACTGCATAATATAAACAAACATCATCCCATACCAGAAAAGGGAAGGGAAAAAAATTGTAGAAGAGAAGCAAATATTCATCATAAGCTTGAAAACTGAAATTTAAGAAAGGCTGATGACATCCAGAAGTAAGCTACTGAAGAATAAAGATATCTGTCCCTGCAAATTTAGATGGTGAGGAGACATTAAGTGACCCTCTGCTGATTCCTGAAGATGAAAACACATAAATATTGTGGATAAGATCACAGCCTGAAGCTCCATTAGGGACCTGCTCCATGTGAAATGCAAGCAGCAACATCTGCTTTGTTCTCAATTGTACCACAGTCCAGGCAAGAACATCAATGACTCTAGACCAGGTGATATCAAGTTTTAAATAAGGGTAACCACATCCACAACTTAGATTCAAAAGTGCTCCTGAAGTAGCAGGAGATGAATTTTGTTACCTGCCAAAGCCTAAGCAATAGAAAAAAAATAAATTTAATACAGGCTCTCAAACCACCAACCACAGGGAAGGCTGCAGAAAGGGGAGGAAACCAAACCACAAAGAAAAAATAAGGATCCAGCAAGTTATTCTAGCCACACTCAAATGGAAGAATATTCCAAACATCCATATATATGAGCTGCAGTAAAGGCAGAAGTCAGAAATACCAACTACACTGAGCAGTAAAACTGAAATTTTCAAATATAACCATTCACCCTGGGGATGGGGGTGTCACAAGGAATCAAAAACATGCGCCAGAAATAAATTCTATAATACAAAGAATTCTGTGGCTGCAATTCTCTACTCCTGCTTTCAGCTAAACTTCTTCAGATTAGGCCATGCACCCCTACAGCAAAGATTTTGTTTTATTAAGAGCCATTTCTTCTGTACTACAGAAATGCAGAAGATGAGAATAGAGAATTATTTGTAGTATTTTGCTCCAAAAGGCAGCACATGGCACTGGTCAGACAAATTTCAGCCAAGTGGCTTTGGTAGGTGAGAAAACACCTTGCATAAATTAATTGGTGCACTGGTCCGCCCACCTTGGGCTGAATGGAGGGACCATGAACAGGCTGTGAGAGAAAAGCCAATTCCAGGAGGCTCAGGGAAAAAAACAAACCAAGAAATTCTGTTTTAACACCCACTGGTTAACAATCAGGATTTTCAACAATAATCACAAGGAAACAACAAAAACGAAATCTCATCTTGACCTGCTTTGCCCAGAACAAAACTCAGTGTGAAACTGAAATCATTAACTGTTGTACATACCCTAAGTAGACTTTCCAGCTCTCAGCAGCAGGTGCTCAGTACAGGATGAAACATGAAATCTGAAACAAATATTTAGAATTCATTAGGGTATTTTCTTAATTAATGTCAAAGTAGTCTAACATCCAAAAATCTTAAGAACAAATTAACTGATATTCATGTTATGGAGACAAGATAACCACCTGCAGTACACATCCTATTTTATAAGTGCAGATTATTTAGCTGGATGTTCTTTTCTTAGGAAAAGAACAAAAAAAAACACCCTAAAACAAAACACAGAAGTTTGTAGAAGCCAGAGACTTATATTTGAACTCAAAACAGATAAGTTGCCTGAAATCCTGTTGTTCCCATGAAAGCAAACTAAAAATTTCCCAAGTTATATTGATTTGTCCCTTTGAAGAAGGAAAAGGGTTAAAACATCACAAAATGAACGTTTATTACTGATATATACATTTAATAGCAAAAACAAGTGAGTGCTGAAAACTATGATGAGTGATTCAAAACATCAGCAGCATCCAGATCTAGAATTAGAAAGTGCTTCCCTGGAAAATGCAAAGTGTGTGGGAGGAAGCAGTGAAAAGCATTTATCTCCTCAGGGTGTGTGCAGCACAGGGCAGCCAAGCAGCTCTCAGCTGAGGTAACAAACACACAGATATTGCTCAATACACAGAGAGTTGTGGGTTTGTTTCCTAAAGAAAACAATTGAGCTATAAGAATTCCAGAGCCAAGTAATGCAGAGGGTTGAGTGTATTAATTACTTTGCCAGTTGTTTTTCTTCTTTCCCTTTCAAACAAATATATACTATAGGGACAAAGACAGTACCAGCAGAAAGCCCAAGCTTATGTATTATGCTCTTAGAACTGGATTTCTAAGAATAAAGTTTGTTTCCCAAACTTAATTCACCTTAGATACTTCATTTTCCACACACATAAAGGCCACCAAAAGATTTCCATAAAAAAATCTCATCAGATAAAGTAATATAAAAAATTCAAATAACCTCTGCACAGTTTCTCTTAAGGTTTCATCAAAGCTGTAATAAACTGGTATGGGGGGAGAAAAATAAAATACTTTAATTTTAACATGAAAACCAGAAAAAAGAGTCACAGAATTTACCTGAAACACACATCCACACCATGCAGAAAAAAAAACCAGCAAGAACTTGAGCTGCTTTTATGGTGTTTCCAAACCCTGATTTTATGGTTAACAGAATCTGCCAAGTCAGGCTGTCCCACCACCCCTGCCAGACTGAGTGGCAAACAACAGAATCATGCCTGCTCTGAAGGGTTTTATGGAATTAGTCATGATTGGGGACAATTTGTAAAAACACTGATAATTAACACAATGGGAATGATCTCATGGCAAATTGCTCATTAGACTGTTTCTCAGACTGAGAAACCCATGCACTGATTGATTTAACTGAAGATGATTTCTGATAAAGCAAAAGCTAAATTTAATTTCCAAGGCCAGCAGTAATGACCTTTCCCTACTCTGGGAAGTTACATCAGTAGCACCCATAAAATATTGTTAAAATAATTGTGTGTGTAATACCATGGGACTCACACACAGCATCAAAAAAGCACCAAATGCTAGAAAAATATTATTTTAATTGCTGAGGCATCAATAATGCAAACACTTGCAGACATGTTAAATTTTCCACACAAGTTCTCTCACTGATTTTCAATGGAAGCAGCCACGTGTGTAAAATTCAGTGTACAAATGCACGGCCCTGGGATGGATTTGATGTTGGGAGGCAATCCCAGAGGACACATCAAGGGCCTCTCATTTGTTCATTAGTTCCTACAAGCAATGCACTCAGGACAACCCAAACATGGCATCATTTCTTCTCCATTTGCCTGGCACACCTTGCCAATATTTGTTTTCACAGGTTACTTGCTGATTTCCTTCATTCAGCAATGACTTAGGAAGCAAGTGGTGACAAGAACTCTCCTATGCTCCAAGCAGTTGGAACACTTCTTAAAAGACCAATTAGTCTCCTTCTAATGGGGATAAAATGCTGAAAGCTTCTAAAGTGGGCAAAAGAAGATTAAACAAAAAAATTGTTTGGGTTGAAGATCTGTGCTTTTATTTTGACTTTTTGTAAAAAAAAAAAAAAAAAAAATTAAAAATCTATGGATCTTACAAAATGGTTTCTTTAAATAAAATAAACCCAAACAAGTATAGCTGCTCAGAGGAAAAAAATTAGAAGGGAGGGGGATTTTTCATAGCTTTTGAAATTTCTCTACTTTCTTCCACATGGGAAAGGTTTTCAGTTAAGTGACAATATTTAAATATTAAATTTAACACTTTTTGGGGTGAAAAACTTTTAGATTTGTCCCATCCAGCTGCAAGTCACCCACCTGGTCCAGTTTTGCTTCCTTATTTTTCCTTATTCTGTTTTATCTTCCCCTGTAATACCTTACTCTGCTCCTAAAATCAACACAGAATTCTACCTATTTCTAATTAAAAGATAATTTATTTGTAGATCTAAATGTCCACATAAAAGGCCCGACAGTTCAAGTTTTGTCCTCCAGGATCATTCTATTCTCTCTAATTTGAATCCTTCCCCAAGGATTGAACCATTAGACAATTTCCAGTATCCAGGAGTAAAAATCCTAATTTATCTTCTAGGCATGGAGCTCCTTTTTCAGCTTCCTTATGTTTTCAGCTACCTTTAAAGTTCTTTGATTGTTCTCTTCAAGAAAATTTGTCCTCTTCACTCTCTTCACACACCAATACCTCTTCTTCCCAGATTCTCCAATCCATTTCAACACTGCAGTGACCTCAATGACTTCAATCTCCACAAAGCCAAAGAGGGACCACCAAAAACCAACATTATTTGTTTCACTTCCCTCTCCTAACCCTGTGTAGTGGTTCCACAAACCAATTCACAGCAACAAAGCAAATAAACAATTTTATGCACTGCAGCCTTACAGAACACTTAATCTGGTCTCTGCTGATGCCCCTTTGGCTCTGCAGTGTCAAAGGAAAACTCCACAAGGATCCCAGGAGACAGGAAAGGCTTCAGGAGCTCTGTCAGGGCAGGGAAAGAACAGGAACAGCAACTGCTGGGCACAAGTAAAATCTCCTTTAGCAGAGATGAGACAATTCTAGCCAGGTTATCTGCAATGTTATTCCTCCTGTACTCTCCTGTATCTTGCACAAACAACTGAACCAAGTGAACTTTGGCTCGTCATTGAGCAACCACAAACAAATTTCCATCAGTGAACTGCACACTGTTCATAGGGAATTATTCTCCAGCCACTTGTTTTAAGGAGGCAGAAAGGATCTAAGATTTGATTTTTTAACAAGATAGGAAGTGAAGCATTCCATAGGTCTTTTGAAAAAATGTAGTCTGTATGAACATATACATTTAGGACACAAAAAGGGGGATGAAGATGCATGAGGGGGAATTCAGATTGGACATGAGGAAAGGTTCTTCACAGGAAAGGGGCTCAGTCACTGGAACTCCCCATGGAAGCAGTCATGGCACCAAGCCTTGGTCCTTTGGTCCTTCTGGGTCCCTTCCAACTTGTACATCCATGCAAACCTAGATTATCTCACCGCTTTCCCACACCTCAAGCACTGAACTGGCAGCAGCAGCACCAAAAACACCCCCATGCAAAAGGATAATTACAACACAGCCCTGGGTATAATCTATTAACAAATGACTCAGTAGAAGCCCAGAACAGTCAGGGCAGTTACTGAATCCTAGACAGACTCAAAAGCACCTCACAGGCAAGGCTGTGAGGATTTAATAGCTTTGTTTCAGAATAATTAGCATACAAGCACTAATGTCATCTCACCATTGCATACTGGTTTGTTCACCAGAAGAATCTAGTCCATAAAGCAGAATCTGGACACCTCACTGGACCCAAACATAGAGCCTAAGCACATCACCCCAAAACTCAGCCCCCTATGGCACTGCCAGCTGCACCACCAGGACTCCTGCAGAAATTTTTAACCAGGTTGTTATAATTTAATTGGGAAAAGAAGTACAAACATCAGTAAGATCTCAATTCCATATCATACTAAAAACACACGCAAAAAACAATTGAGTCCATACTTACTATCACCTCCTATTCACATGAGTCAGCAGATAAAATCAGCTAAAAAGACACAGCTTTAACAACACAGAACACAAGTTCAACACAACACTTCAAACTGCTGTAACACAGACTCAGTCCAAAAAACTATCATATTTCAAGCAACAGCTGTGCATTAAGTACTCACATTATATGCACATGGGCACCACCACTCTCCCCTCCTCACTTCATTTTGACTGTGCTCCAAACCCCTTCTCAAACTCACCACTTTGATCTTGCCTTTGCAAAACTAATCTCAACCCCGCAACCCACAAGGTCTTGCCTTGTTTTTCTACTTCTATCAAGTTCAAGAGTAAGGTATTCACAGAAATGTGCTTTATGTACATTTATTTTCACAACTTGTGCAGTCCTCACCCTTTTTGTACTTTCACTCTATGATCTCTTCCTCAGTTTAATATGACCAATGTTCCCACTCCCACTGGAGAATACTGGTGCTCAGTAACTATTTCCACAGAGGTACCAATGGTTCCTGAAAGAGGGAACTACAGTGCAATCCCCATTTACCACCAAAAAGCCACACAGACAAATACATTTCAGAACTCCAAAATCTGTTTCCTAGGAAGGGAAGCTCTGTTCAATACTCTCTTCAGATTGTGAAAACAGTTTAAAGGTTTTGTTTGCCTTTAAGAGAAGAAAAAGCTGATTCAGTTGTAAAATGAAGCCAATGTTACACACTCCTGACTTGAAGAATTCCCTCTCCTCCTCTGATGAAAGGAGAGCAAGGCCCAACAGTGGCTGCTGGAACTGTGAGGGGAGCACAGAGAAATCCCCCTTCACTGAGCTGCATCAGCAGGGGCTGGGAGCCTGGGACACAACTCAGCTCTGGCTTCATTCACATCTGAGGATTAATTGTGTGCTGCACACCAGGTTCCTCTAAAGGGGCCTAATCTTCCAAAAAATCACTTGGTTATTTAATAAATTCATGTAGGTAGCAAATTCCCAGAGTACCAAAGCTCCATTTCTTACACAAATGAAATACTGTCAGGAACTCCAGGCAGGAAATGGAACAGAAGTGAATTCAGGGTTACATCCCACTCCTCCTTTGGACTCCACTCTTTGACTAAGTTTTACAAAGGTTCTGACTGATATTTTTTTCCTATCCATAACCAAGAAACAGAGGGACTAAGCTCAACCTAATATTCACAAAATGTCTGAGAAAAGACCAAGTCAGACTATGTGGTTTTTTTCCCCAAAAAACCACATCCCATTTACTTTTTCCCACTATTTCTCTTATAAATTATAAATAATAATATTTATTATATATAATAATATTATATTATTGTAATATAATATATATTATATATAATAATATTATATATAATAATTATATAAAATATATATAAATAAATTATACATTTCAATCCTCAAATTGTATCATCAAAATATGTGGGCAAAATAAAAATAATATTTTTTACCTATGGAAACTGATTGATTTTTCCTGATAACCATTAATTAATAAGTATGAAACAATGTCTGTACATATCCACTAGGGATATAGTAACTGCAATCCTCCTCCTTGGTGGAGATTCCCCTCAGCCACCATTTGAAATCCCACAATTTACAAAGACAATCCTAAACAAGAAAACCAGTTTTTAGAACAGAATAAACAGGTTTTAATGCAGATGACAAGAAAAAGGCTTCCCTTTACTTCCACACCAATTGAGGGCTTCTTAAGTGACAGTTATTTCCCCAGACCACAGCAGTTTACACAAATTCCCACACATTGCACAGATCCACACTCTCAGCTTCACCTTTTAGCCTAAAGGCACCACAAAAACTCAGATGCAGCACTGAAATGTTAATTTCAACACCTTCTGCCTCTAATTTTTAACCTAGAATTAAAAAGCTACCAGATCCATGCATTTACTCTGTCCTAAGGATCATCTCAAATGCAGGCTGCTCTGTGAATCCCAAATTTCAGCAGCAGCTGCACCAGGTACAGCCAGCCAGGATTACATCTTGTCTTCACACATATTTTCACTAAAGATTACTTAATTTTGCTTCCCAATCTCAGTAGCAACTTGTTCCTCCCATGTCAAAATGCAGAGAAATATCCTGACTTGCTTTAAAACAGATTCATTTAAGTTATGATTAAGACAAAGCCTAGTGGTAAAACATCAAATACAAACTATCATGGTGAAGAGTGAAAGACTGACAGAAAAACAAAGAAATTCCTATTATTCTGAAAACAAAGCTCATCTTATTAGTAAATAATAATATATTGTAACTAATTGAAGGGCAATAATAAAAGAAATAAGAAAAGTCATCCTAAGACCACTTAACCAACTTGTTTGTAGAGTTTAAAAGTCTTACATGTTTTCCTCCTTGAAATTAGATAACCAGCAGCTAAACTAATTGTTGTAACATCAGTAACCAGTTCATAATGCTGTTTTCCAAGCCCTGTGTAGGTAACACCTGCAGAAGAACATGACAGTTCCATCTGCAGAAAGTTCTTCTCCCCATGACTGTTCCAGCCTTCCACAAAGGAAACACGGAAACACAACCTGCTTGGCCTGGGACAGATTCACATCAGAGCTGCAGTCTCAGACAACTGCAGAGATCACAGAGAGCACAGGAGCTCACAGGGGATTCTCAGCTCCCTTTTGATTATCACCATAATTCTGCAAATAACAACCCCACATTCTTTACCTGCTCTCACCACCAAAACCAGTGCTGGGCAGGATTCAAGAGGTCACCTGGTCAGGCTGCCACTCCTCAGGCAGGAATGAAGAACATCTTCTTTCTGACAGATGCCTAATTTGCTCTTGGAGACTGTCAGGGATGAGTCCCTCCCTTAATCAATTCCACTGGTTTGTTATTCTTGAAATTAAAAGTCTTGCTCCCCAAGCAGCAACCCAAGTCTTTGGTCCCATTATTTAAATCAACTAATTCTCACTTTAGTCCCTGTAATCCTTTATCATCTTTATCCCTGTAGCAGCATAATGCATGGGAATAACTTAACTTCTTATCTCTTGTTAAGTCTTAGCATCTTAATCTGTTCAGTTCTTGGATGTCATATTCTCAGGCATCTGCTACTAAAAGCATCCAAAAAAAAGAAAACCCCTTCTTGAAGTCCAGTGCCCAAAACTGAACAGAATTCTAATTAAATCCTACCAGTGCTGAATCCAGTAGAAAAATCATTATTTACCCCCCTGCTACACCAGAGCAGAACATTTCTTTACCTGCACAGCAGAGGTTAATCACAAACTGAGCACCCATCAATCAATAACCTGCACATCCCAGCTCACTCAGCGCTTGCAGGAGTTTAAAAGCATATTTTGAGCAGAACATTTGAACAACAAAATTCAAAATGCACTAAACATGGAGTAGTAACAGAGGCTGTAGAGCTGAACAAGTGCAGAAAACAGCCAGCTTTGTGATTTATACAAACTGAAGTGGAAATGACAAGATAATTAATAAACTAACTGAAATCTAGAAGCCTCTAGGATATAGTGCTTAAGCCTGAAATAGAAAATGAGAGCTGATAAAAATTCAGAATTACTTCTTTAGCCATTAATTAACAGTGTTCCCATAATGAAGCTGTTAACACCAGAGCAAGAACTGAAACTGTAATTTGTAACATTTGCAAAGAGCTTCACTGAGAGCGAGAGACCAACACATGTCAGCAGTCTGGGAAGATTTCCTGGGTGAAAGCTGCCAATGGAAAACAAGTTTAAAATTAAACAATATTAAATAGTTTTTGATACAATTAAAAATGGAACTCAAGAGATTTTAAAACTTTCCAACTTGTGGCTCATTAATTGGGAGGTACAATTCTATATACTTACTATCAGCCCTTTTTCTGCCATATTTGTAAAATGAAACGTATTTTATTTATCAGACTTCTGAAACAGGCATGATGAGGGGTAAGGAGCACAGACAAACATGAATTAACTGCTGTGGCCATGCCCAGGTTCACTCCAAGCTGTAAGATGGCACCTGAAATTCGCAGCTTGGATCCAACATCACGGTTTGTGCTCCTCCTGTGATGGGCACTCCACAGGAAGCACCTCAGAACTGAGGTGGTTTTGTGCCAGTTTTGTCCTTGTATTAAAGGCAAATAAACAACAACACAGCAGCTGAATTCATCTGCCATTGCAAGGAAAAGAAGAAGCCACAAGAGGAGAAATAAAATGAGTCCCAATTTCTGATACTGTGGCTGTGTCAGTGGTTCCCAGCTGCCTGGATGACAAAACCAACACCAGCAGGCATGAGGGGTCCTGGAGAGTGGCAAAAACACAACAACACCTCCAAGTTCTGGAAATTGGGGGGGGAAAGGGTAAAGAAAGAGGGGTAAGGACTTGTACCAAACTAAATTTGAAGTTCACCTCTTTACAAAAAGTTAGTTCCAACAACTGAATGACAAAGGTACCTGTCACACATCCCTTTTGTGCCTACACTGGGACATCCATTATGAATTAACTCTGCCTGTAAAGAGCAGAGCATGAGTAAAGCAGCAGAGGGGAGGGAGGAGGAGACTGCTAAAATCTGAGGTACACCCAGGCATAGAGGAGCCACAAGAGCATTCAGCCACCAGCAAAAGGAATTTCTGCTTGAAAAGTGTATTGGAAACAGCAGGGGGAAAAACTGGTAAACAACTTGGTTGGTTAACCAAAAATAAAAAGGAACTGTACGCTTTTAAACACTAACTTTATTTTTCTTCTTTCTGTATTAACCTTTACTTGAAAAAAGCAGGCAATAAAAATGCCAGCATACTAACCCAGAACACAGACTATTTGCCCCTGTGAAGACAGAAAGGCTGGAACTGCCCAGTTTAAAACAAAAAAGAAATCAAGAGCAGACACCCATGTGCAAGTAAGAAAATGGTGGCAGATTTATGTTTTCCTACTACCTTTCATAGAAAAAGAATTTAAAAGATTGCCTGAAATCAGTAAGAGGAAATTCTCTTTTGAAGATCACACAATTTCTGAATCTCAAGGCTGCAGAGTATTACTGAAAACAAACTTGCCTCAGCATTCATGCTGAACATAAAACCTACAACAGCCAGGATGAAACAGGTATTGATTGATGTAAATCTCCAGCACTGGGTGTAACTCAGACATTGGGATTTCTAAGTCTCTCACCAGTACCTTCAATAGAGTAATCCTGGAAGCACTGCAAGGAAATTACCTGTTAAATGCTGATGGAGCAGAGACCTCACTGGCTGCTGCACATCCCATGGATGCAGGGAAGGCTGTGGATGATGTTTACTTGGATTTCAGCAAGGCCTTTGACACTGTCTCCCATAGCATACTCCTAGACAAACTGGCAGGCCGTGGCTTGGACAGGAGCACTCTTTGCTGGGCTCAGAACTGGCTGGATGGCCAGGCCCAGAGAGTGCTGGTGAATGGTGCTGCATCCAGCTGGCGACCAGTCACCAGTGGTGTCCCTCAGGGGTCTGTGCTGGGGCCAGTTCTGTTTAATATTTTTATTGATGACATGGATGAGGGTTTAGAGTCCTTTATTAGCAAATTTGCAGATGACACTAAGCTGGGAACGTGTGTTGATCTTTTAGAGGGACAGAGGGCTTTGCAGAGGGACTTGGAACGGTTGGATGGATGGGCAGAATCTAATGGGATGAAGTTCAATAAGTCCAAGTGCCGAGTCCTGCACTTTGGCCACAATAACCCCCTGCACCGATATAAGCTGGGGACGGTGTGGCTGGACAGTGCTCAGGTGGAAAGGGACCTGGGGGTGCTGGCTGACAGTCGGCTGAACACGAGCCAGCAGTGTGCCCAGGTGGCCAAGAGGGCCAATGGCATCCTGGGCACACTGTGGCCAGCAGGAGCAGGGAGGAACGGTGTGGCCAGCAGGAGCAGGGAGGTCATTCTTCCCCTGTACTCAGCACTGGTGAGGCCTCACCTGGAGTATTGCGTCCAGTTCTGGGCCCCTCACTTTAGGAGGGACGTTGAGATGCTTGAGCGTGTCCAGAGGAGGGCAACGAGGCTGGTGAGGGGCTTGGAACACAAGCCATATGAAGAACGACTGAGGGAGCTGGGGTTGTTCAGCCTGGAGAAAAGGAGACTCAGGGGTGACCTTATCACTCTCTTCAACTTCCTGAAGGGTGGCTGTGGTGAGCTGGGGGTCGGTCTCTTTCTCCGGGCAACAACAGACAGAACAAGAGGACACAGTCTCAAGCTGCGCCAAGGGAGATACAGGCTAGAATTAAGGAGGAAGTATTTTACAGAAAGAGTGGTCAAATACTGGAATCATCTACCAAGGGAGGTGGTAGAGTCACCATCCCTCGATGTGTTTAAAAAAATACTGGATGTGGCACTTGGTGCCATGATCTAGTTGAGGTGTTAGAACATGGGTTGGACTCGATGATCTTAAAGGTCTCTTCCAACCTAGAATTTCTGTGATTCTGTGATTAGATCACTGACAATTCCAGGCAGTGCTTAAGCCCGAGCAAAGAAGTGGATACCTGGTTAAAAAGGTGCATTCACAGCTGCAAAATACATCATTTAACTCATTCTGAGCCTCTGCTAAACTAAACTTCTGGTTTTGCCCTGAAACCTAATTATTGCAGCAAGAAAACAGGAAACAAGATTTAAAAAATCATCTGCTGTTTCAAATCCTTCCTATAAACTTCAGTGGGACTACAGGAAAAATGATCTCTGCCTTCCAAAGACACTTCAGAGGCTCAGACAGTTTGCTCCCTCTCTCCTCCTCCAAACCAAAATAAAACAAAAGCAGGAATTGTGAATTTCTCTGTGTGGGTAAACAATGCAAGGCCTGAGCATGGCAGCAGGAAGCAGGAGCAGCTCGGAGTCAGCAGAGCCCTCTGACCCTTTCTCCCTGTCCCAAGCACTGGAACTGCTTCAGCTCAGTCACTTCTGTCTCTGCAAAGCCAACAAATGCCTCATTTAAGGACTCCTGACACACACACAGGCTGAATATTCCAAATTTATTGTTCAATGTAGCTGGATCAACAGCAGAGGCTGCAGGACACTGATGCAGAGGGTTTGCTTATACATTTCTGGGCAAAAGGAAGGAAATTATTCTGGGTTCTTGAAATGAGTTAAATTGCAGTTCCATGAGCAGGGAAAGAGCCAACATGAGAGGGATTAACTCTAAACTGACCTATCCTACACTGTCACCCAGATGGAACTCAGCAGGAAAATGAAACACAGTTGAGTGCTTGTCAGGTTGCCTTCCCAGAAGAAAAACAAAAGGTAATGTAATGCTTCCATGCAACAGGGAGCAAACAAAAACTACCTAAAACTCCTTTCATGTGCCCCTTCTGCACTGAATGTGACAAAAAGGGGCAGAGGAGCAATGCAGAAAAACAGAGGGCAGAAAAAAGTCTTGAAGTTATGGGCAAAAAAGAAAATCCAGTCCAGGAGAGTTTTGCCAGTTCAGCCAAGGACTGCTGCAGAGCTGAGGAACATTTAAATACACCCAGAATTTAGAGTAATGCAAGTGAATCAGAGCTTCTCTAACAAAGCCTGCTGCCTTCAGCATTGTTAATTGCCTCTTCCATTCAGATTTTTACTTGACAGAAGTTGCATTCAAATCCTGCACACCAGATTTCAGAAACTGTCTTCCATTTTCTTCCTCATCCATGAACCACTGACAGCACCACTGAGCTGCATCTCCACGTTTCCAGCACTGTCAGAGCCAGAGAAAATCAGTTTCTGTGGTTCCCCTGCCACCTCAGAAACTTTTCCTTCCACACACAATTCCCTGAGTCAACTCCCTCCACCACCACATCCCTCTGATGTGCTGAAAGGCGTTTGAACTGCTGAAATTTGCATGGAGATGCTTGGAAAGCTACCACACACCTGGGCAATCACAGCTGGCTCTCTTGAGTCTGCTTTAATACAAATCCAGAAAAACAGATCAAGCCACACAGAGTTTTCTGTGCTTTTGGTTGTTTGATCATATTTTTGTGGGTTTTTTTTTTGTTTTTTTTTTTTTTTTTTTTTTTTTTAAATAAAAGCCTTACCACTCACAAGTCTGCCCAAATACAAGGTTTTTATTCCAGCATCAGGAGCACAATGCTGGACAAGCAAGAAACTCCTACATGAAGAAGCTTACACAGTGGAAAAAACACAGAATTTATACAGGAATGGGACAGGGAACATAAAAAATTAAGCCTACAACCCCAACCACACAGGTTTTTTAACTGTTCAGCCCCTAAACAATCACTTTTTTTTGATAGTTTTTCTTAGCCATCAACCTCTACCTGAATATGGAAAGCAGGAATGAAAGTTTTCAGAAAGATTTACTCAATCATCTCCATAGAAGTCCTTCCTCTCTTACACCCCAAAATCCCCTATTTAAACCCAGGCATCTCTCTGGACACCACATTTTCCACTGAATTTCCCATTCTTGCAGCTTCCTGTCTTTGTGACAGACACAATAAAGCACATTCATTGAACACTGGTAGAACACACAACTTTCAAGGCTTTTAAGTGGCATTATATACAAACCAAGAGACTCTCTTGAAATTGCTAACAATTTATGAACTCTGCTCTTGCATTCATCTGCATCAAGGTTCTAGATTTGTGTGGTTTCTTAGAATAAAAAAGACAGCCTTTAGCACATTTGTATCCTGCAGAAGTTACCATTCAGGGAGACAAGGCTCACTGTAGTTCAGGTGCTAAATAAATGTATTCTGAATTGATTTTTAGAATGTTTTTCCATCATTTGTGCTCTTATCCCAGACAGGAACTCAAAGTGATGCAGGAAGGATGTCCTTGTTGCAGTTTTTAAAATTCTGACTTGCAATTAAAACCTTTTGAAGAGATTAAATCAATATGTCCATGTTGTCTGTGGTATTGAAACTTTAGAATTACACTAAAATGAGATGAGAGGAAACACACATTTAGTCTGGAAACCACATCTGATGGAGCTAAATATCAACCACACCAGGAAACAGATCTGGAATATAAATTCCAGTATGAATTCCTTTTTAAGCACCTTCTGCCCAGTTACTGACATTTATCCAGAATGTGAAAACACACTTTAGGCAGTAATCTGCATAAAATGTAAAGGTACAAAGGTCCAATTTAAGAAACCACGTGAGACTGCTCAAATCTTGTGTGCTTTTGTAGAGATTTAACAGCAAAATTATAACCTATTTATTCTTCAAAACTACAGTTTGAGAAGACAGAAAGTTCTTTTTCATAGGGAAAAGCATTTTTACATAAATCCTAAAAGACGTAAAATGAACAGGAAAAGCCTGTATTGTTATTATTAATATTCTATCAAAATAAAGACCATACTACTACACACAGCAGTGCCTACCAAGGGGGAAAAATCATTTTGTTATACAAATGGCAAGAAATAAATTATTAATTCTTTAGTTTCCCTCCTAGTGGAGAAAAAACCAACCCACCACATTCATGGATGCACTAAAAAAAAAACAGAACACAATCTCCTAAACCATCAAAGCCACCACTTGTACTACTTAATCTCTAGAAAACACTCCTGGCTTTTCTCTCCTCCTATCATCCTCCCCAAAATATCTATTAGCTTGGTGGAGTTCATCATACTGAGAGTTCCCATTCAATTATTACTCAGATGGCAAACCATTATATTACAAAAAAAAAAAAAAAGAAAAAAGAAAAAAGAAAGCCCTTTCCACAACAGGTAACACACTCTGAAGCAAAGTCACATCACTAGATATCTTGAAAGAATTTTTAAAGCTATTTCAGCAAATTACACATTCAAGACATGAGTGTTATTCTAAGAATATTCCTTTCTGAATGAAGTACTCCAATAAGGTACTAGCTGATTGCTGTGTCCCTGCACATGTTTAGTACCTTTAAAGCCCAAGGCTGAGGCCAAGAACAGCACAGAGCTTTTGACAGATAAGCACAATATCATTTTCCTTTCATGTATACATTTTAACCTTCCTGCAAAACAAAAGGTCAACCAACACAAACATCAATCCCAGCCACGTTCCACAGAAACTGCATTTAAGACATAACAGCACAAAAGACAAATTAATTTCAGAACTGTTTTTCTCTTGTTGAGTTGCCTGTAGAGTTTTACAGTCCTGTGAGAGACAATTTGTCCAGCAACCAGTGTCTCTTCCCTTTTTACCCTGTTAACAGGATCCCAGATTTTAGGTCCATTAAATTTCCTGCATGGATTGATCTCAAAGATGCACACACAAATTCTGTACAGAATCTCAGCCACAAACCGTGCTTAAAAAATCCAAGGGCTGTGTTCCCCATCCATAAATCACACCAGACTGGCAAAGGTGTTCCCACAAAGGGGGCAGGGTAACAGCCTGATCTCAGGGGTAACAAAAAAGGGACAGGTGGAGAAAGGAGGTGGTGGAATTTTGGATGTGGACAACAAACTGTTCCAAATAACTGTGTAACATTTAATATTTTCTGGCCCAAATCCAGCTGCACTCCTGACCTTACCCAGGTTTAACAGAACCACAGACGCTACAGGCAGATTAGCTTCGAGGAATGTGGGACTTTTCCAATTAATCCAGGAGGGGGAAAAAATATATCAAACAACCTAAAGCCAAAGGAGTGTGAATTTTAAAGGGACACTGCAATACCACTTCACTCTTACACTAACATTTGCATTAAATATTTCACTATGAATTCCCAAATGCTTCTCTTTACAAGTGAACTTTTTGTTTAATGCCTTCATAGAGCACTGGTCCTATCCCAGTGAAACTGGCAAAAACTGGGCTCCAGGCTGACATTGCTCCAGTGCCAGGGCCTGCAGGATACACTGGAATAGGACTAACACAGAAACAGCACAGCCAACGCTGTTTCAGACAGAAAACAACAACAAAAAAGAACGGGAAAGCAAAGAGTAAAGTCTACCCCCTGTCCCAAAAAAGCATCCTCAGAGCACAGGAGGTCTGGGAAGAGAATAGATGTCAGAACTGGACACGTACAGCATATGCTTCACAATTAGTCGCGGGGATTTGAGGAGAACGATTCTCTGTTACAGCTGCAATTCTCACTGTACTCCAAAATCAGGTTTACAACCGGAAAAAAAAAAAAGAAAAAATATCACATTTCTCCAAGGAGTGCAAAGGCGGCTCAGTGTGATCCAAGTTCTGCGGCACCCCCGGGCCGACAGGAGCCGCGCTGAGGGGACGCCGCTCGCTGCCCGTCCCCGCCGGGGCTGTCCCCAGGTCAGGGGAGCGCAGCTCTGCCCCGGATCTCTCTGGATCACACGATCCCAGCGAGCGCAGTACCAGAATAAACAAAAAATAAACCCCCAAAGCCCACACACCTCAAAAAAAGCCCCTAAATCCTAAAGAGAAGAAAGCTCAACCACTTCCCCCGCGCTACCGCTCCGGCTCCAAGAGGCAGCCACGGGTTTGGTTTACGCGCTCGCCTGAGGAGGGGAAGGGGCAAAGGCAGGCGGCCCGGCTCCGGCAGCGAGGGGACACCTCCTCCTCCTCCTCCCTTCCCTTTCCCTTTGTTTACTTTACGGACCGTCCCGCTCCACCTCGCCGCCTCCCGACACATCCGGTGGGACCGGCCGGGGCTGCGGGGCGGGCAGCGCGCAGGGGGCGGCCGGATCCCCCGGGGTGGAGGACGGGGCAGGCGGGGCACCAGATGACCTCTCCCCGCAGCCTCCTCCTCGGCCATCCCCTTCCCATCCTGCCTTCCCGCGGAGGGAAGCGGCTCTGCCCGGAGAGACCCCCAGCCCACCGCGCGGTGCCTCCTGCGCCCCGGTGGCCGCGGCAGCCCCTCCCCGGGCACACTGGAACGGGCGGCACCGGGGACAATCTTCCCTTCCCTGCGGAGCCGCCGCCGCTCCCCGAGCCGGGGGCTGGGGCGGGGGACACGGAAGGAGACGCCGCTGCCCCCCTACACCCCCTCCCCGTGATGTAAATCGGGGCCGCTTCGCCCGCCCCCTCCCCGGCCAGCGCTCGCCGCCGGCACTCACCGCGCTGCGGGCACGGCCGCCTCCGGCGCCGCGGCGAGGAGAAGCCGCGTTGGAGGAGGAGGTAGGAGGACGAAGAGGAGGAGAAGGCTCCGGAGGGTCTGCGCGGGCAGTGCCGCCTCCCTTCTCCTCCCCTCCCTCCCTCCGTCCCTCTCTCCCCGCCCTCCCGGCGCGCTGCACCATGGGATGCGGCGCTGCCCCCCCCAACATGGCTGGGGGGGGTCACGGTGCCGCCCCTCAGGGAGCGAGGCGGGGGAGGTGGGGAAGGCGCGTCCCGTCCCCACGCCCGCCTCAAGGGCTCTCCCTTCCCCGCCTCCCTCCCTGCTTCTCTCCTTCCCCGAGGCAGCGCGGATCCTGACGGGATCTGGCGAATTTGCTGGGGAAGAGGCGAAGTTTAACCCCTTGTTCTGGCTCAGTGGCACCGGCTGGCACAACTGTTCTCCCGTTCTAACACTGCGATATTCCGGTTGTGGAACCTCCCTGGAGCTGCCCTGTGCCCTCCCTGGAGCTGTCCCTGTCCCTGTGCTCTGGAGTGACCCTGCTTGGGCACCACGCCAAGGTTGTAGGTTCGGTCCCCGTGTGGGCCAAGTTGAATTTGGTGATCCTTATGGGTCCTTTCCAACTCAGAATATTCTGTGTTCTGTGACCCACTGGTCTCTTCCAACCTTACCCAGTCCGTGGTTATGTGAGTCTGTGATAATCTCTTTCAAGGAAATAATTCAAGGAAAATCTAAAATGGCCACAGTGTTTGAATGCCCATTAGTCATTGTGTGTATTTAATTAAACATAAGTTTTAAATCACAGGATCATGGCATGGGGAAGGTTGGAAGGCATCAAAATGGGGTAATCTGGTCTAACCTCCCTGCTCAAGCAGGGTCATCCCAGAGCACAGGCACGGGATTGTGTCCAGAGAGTTCTGGAATATCTCCAGTGAAAGAAACTCCACAGCCTTTCTGGGCAATGGTGGAACTTCCTGGACATCAGTTCCTGCCCCTTCCTCTTGTCCCATTGCTGGGCACACCAAGTAGAGCCTGGTCCATGCTCTGACCCCTCCCTGCAGACACTGACAGACAGGGATGAGTTCCCATCTCAGTCATATCTTCCCGAGGCTGAACATCCCCAGCTGCCTCAGCTTTTCCTCAATAAAAGAGAGATGTTCCAGTCCCTTCATCATCTCTGCTGAACCCACTCCAGGAGCTCCAGATCTTGTTCTGAGGAGCCCAGAGCTGGACATTCCAGATGAAATGAGCTGTAGCCTCTTCTCCCAGGCAGCCAGTGACAGGACAAGAGGAAATGGCCTCAAGCTGCACCAGGACAGGTTCATGCTGGAAATCAGGAAGAATTTTTTCATGGGAAAGGCTGTCAAGCATTGGAACAGGCTGCCCAGGGAGGTGGTGGAGTCACCATCCCTGGAGGTGTTCAAGAAATGATTGGACATGCCACTCCGTGCTGTGGTTTAGTTGATGTGGTTGTGTTTGCTCAAAGGTTGAGTTCAATGATTTTGGAGGTCTCTTCCAACCCTAATGATTCTGTGATTCTGGGAAGGAGCCATTTTAAATGTCTCTATTAATCTTTCCCTTATCTCTCATGGCAGCTGAACTCAGGTTTTGCTCTCCTGCCTGCCCCAGGCAGCTGGAGCTTGAGGAGATCCCAGATTTGCACCTCTGGAAGCTACCATGTGTCTGGAAACTGCAGGCAGGGCCACAGAATCATAGAATATCCTGAGCTGGATGGGACTCACAAGGACCATTGAATCCAGCTCCTGGACTGCAGCTAACAAGGGCTGATAGAGAACTACTCAATATATTCAATGCTATTTGGAATGTGAGTTTCACTGATAAAATCTAGGCAGTTTACTTCAGGGTAAGACAAGTCCCACTCTTAAACTTACCTACATTTATTAGTTTACCAGGCGCCGTAAGGAAACCCAAGGGGGACATGAACAAGTAAAGACCTAGATTGTAAATGCAGTTTTCCAGGTGAATCCCACCTGAAATGCCCAAGCCCCTCCAGGAGCCAATCCATTAAGTAAGCTCTGAGCATGATACAAATGCACTGAGCACCATAAAAATGATTCCTAGAAACTCTCTTTTAGAGAGCAATCCAGTATTCCCATCCATCTTTTGCAGAAATGCTGGGACATAACCAGCAGGCTATTGTCCTGGAGACAGGATACCACAACCACTTTCTACTGGATCACAAGGAAGGAAGGAAGTGTCGGAAGGAAGTGTCGGAAGGAAGTGTCGGAAGGAAGGAAGGAAGTGTCGGAAGGAAGGAAGGAAGTGTTGGAAGGAAGTGTCGGAAGGAAGTGTCGGAAGGAAGTGTCGGAAGGAAGTGTCGGAAGGAAGGAAGGAAGGAAGGAAGGAAGGAAGGAAGGAAGGAAGGAAGGAAGGAAGGAAGGAAGGAAGGAAGGAAGGAAAGAAGGAAGGAAGTGTCGGAAGGAAGTGTTGGAAGGAAGGAAGGAAGGAAGGAAGGAAGGAAGGAAGGAAGGAAGGAAGGAAGGAAGGAAGGAAGGAAGGAAGGAAGGAAGGAAGGAAGTGTCGGAAGGAAGTGTCGGAAGGAAGTGTCGGAAGGAAGGAAGGAAGGAAGTGTCGGAAGGAAGTGTCGGAAGGAAGTGTCGGAAGGAAGTGTCGGAAGGAAGTGTCGGAAGGAAGGAAGGAAGTGTTGGAAGGAAGGAAGTGTCGGAAGGAAGTGTCGGAAGGAAGTGTCGGAAGGAAGGAAGGAAGTGTCGGAAGGAAGGAAGTGTCGGAAGGAAGTGTCGGAAGGAAGTGTCGGAAGGAAGTGTCGGAAGGAAGGAAGGAAGTGTCGGAAGGAAGGAAGTGTCGGAAGGAAGGAAGGAAGGAAGGAAGGAAGGAAGGAAGGAAGGAAGGAAGGAAGGATGGATTATTTCACTTATTTTATAATTATTGGTCTTGGGATCACTATTGGTGCTCTTGCCAGAAAGGGTAGAAATGTGCTAATTAAAACTACTGGTGCCAGAAAGTTGGGAGACCTCAATAAAGATGATGTTCATGGTAACACACAGGAAAAATCAGATGCTCCTGAGGGCTGGAATGGTAAAAATGAAAGGAAATGACTGAGAGAAATAGGAGCATGTGTTCTGATTAATATACAGAGAAGAGGTGGTACAAATACTGGAAACAGAAAATGAAAGGGAAAATGGAGCTTCATAAATTTTTATGATACAGTTATTACCAACAGCAGTGAATTGCACTAAATGACCCTTCCCAGAATTTAATCCCAATTACTGATCATGTCCCCTCTGTCCCTGCTTTCACCCAAAGATGTCAGAGTGCTGTAGCCTGTGAGCAAACTTTTGAAGAAGATAGTTATCCCCATTTTGCATATTGGAAAGCTGAAACAGTATTTAAGTTGCCAAAACCACAGATAATTCACTGGATGAGCAGGCCTAAAAGCAAACAACTCCTCTCCAGGTCTGTATCCTGTGCATTCAGGACAGCAGCAATACCTACTTTCTGTCATGCATTGGATATCCAATTGATTTCATGTAAAGATTTAATAAGCATTCTTCATTTAGACATTTTTTCAAATGTCCTTGCTTTAATAAACAGTCATTATTCCTCTATTTTTAGAACTTTATGCTCTGCAGATTCTCTGAACAACATCAGTGTACCAATTCTCTCCAATTTACAGGTGGAAAAACTATTAAAGAGTTATTTACGTGATTTATGGAGCAAAGAGAATAAATCCAGAGCAGTGGTAGAGCTGTGAATCTGATTCTTACATCCTGTTCTATCTTCTAATAGTTTCATTTTCATATGGAAAAAATAAAATAATGTTGTCTGAAGTCCCTGGGAGATTTTCCATTGGTTCTATTGGGATGAAGGCAAGCCCAAAATAATCTATCAAATTGATGGTTTGTAGTAAATCCTGAACATTCTGTTTCAGGTCCTGGTGACATGTTTTTGGTTGGTTTCTTGTTGCCTTTCTTCATCAGAAAATTGCATGTAAAAGCAGAAGCCTTCAGCAACATACTGATTTGATAAAAGTGTGAGGAAATCTCTCTCGTGTTACAGAATCCAGGTTTTAGTCAAATGTTGAGAAAGCTCCATAAAAGCTGATAATTTGAGCTCTCAGCTGAGAGAGGGGAACTGTGGTGATGTCCAGTGAAAAGGTTTTTCATTATCCAAACCAATAATCTCAGCAGAAACTCGTGAGGCACAAGCAGGGTGATAGTCAGGGTTACTGTCACCTCTACAAGGCACCCACAAACAAATCCTTCCTTCCTTCCTTCCTTCCTTCCTTCCTTCCTTCCTTCCTTCCTTCCTTCCTTCCTTCCTTCCTTCCTTCCTTCCTTCCTTCCTTCCTTCCTTCCTTCCTTCCTTCCTTCCTTCCTTCCTTCCTTCCTTCCGACACTTCCTTCCGACACTTCCTTCCGACACTTCCTTCCGACACTTCTTTCCGACACTTCCTTCCTTCCTTCCTTCCTTCCTTCCTTCCTTCCTTCCTTCCTTCCTTCCTTCCTTCCTTCCTTCCTTCCTTCCTTCCTTCCTTCCTTCCTTCCTTCCGACACTTCCTTCCGACACTTCCTTCCGACACTTCCTTCCTTCCGACACTTCCTTCCTTCCTTCCTTCCTTCCTTCCGACACTTCCTTCCGACACTTCCTTCCTTCCTTCCTTCCTTCCTTCCTTCCTTCCTTCCTTCCTTCCTTCCTTCCTTCCTTCCTTCCTTCCTTCCTTCCGACACTTCCTTCCGACACTTCCTTCCGACACTTCCTTCCTTCCTTCCTTCCTTCCTTCCTTCCTTCCTTCCTTCCTTCCTTCCTTCCTTCCTTCCTTCCTTCCTTCCTTCCTTCCTTCCTTCCTTCCTTCCTTCCTTCCTTCCTTCTTTCCTTCCGACACTTCCTTCCGACACTTCCTTCCGACACTTCCTTCCGACACTTCCTTCCTTCCGACACTTCCTTCCTTCCGACACTTCCTTCCGACACTTCCTTCCGACACTTCCTTCCGACACTTCCTTCCTTCCTTCCGACACTTCCTTCCGACACTTCCTTCCTTCCTTCCTTCCTTCCTTCCTTCCTTCCTTCCTTCCTTCCTTCCTTCCGACACTTCCTTCCTTCCGACACTTCCTTCCTTCCGACACTTCCTTCCTTCCGACACTTCCTTCCGACACTTCCTTCCTTCCTTCCGACACTTCCTTCCTTCCTTCCGACACTTCCTTCCGACACTTCCTTCCTCCCTCTCAATTAAGTGGAGAGCCCTTTAATTAGCCCAAATCTCTACTCAGCTAAACTTCTATAAGTTGTGACTTGTTCCTTTGTCTTCCAAATTCTTGTTTTCTTCTGATTCTTCAGAACTTGTGTAGAAATGTAAAATTATTTTCTCATCTGCTCTGTCTCCACAGAGGTTGTTGGTAGGTGGAAAAGGCAACTGTCCCCTATAATTTATTATGGAATGATTAATATGGAGGGAAGACATTTAGTTTAATACTACTGGTATTATTGGAGCAGTCCATGCCATTACCTCATTTAATTTACAGGGCTTATTAAACCTGGTATAAACAAAAAGGTAGGAAATTTCATTATAGAGTAGCATGTATTGTCTTTCCTTCTATTAAGTGACAGAGCTGGGGTAATGGCTCTGAGGAGAGCGAGTTCTTTCCGGTGTTTGGGAGCACAGCTGCAGCCAGGCATCCTCCACTTTTCTGCAGGATGGTAAATATTCATTAAAGGAACCAGAACAAGCAGGTAGCTCTGAACTGCAGGCTATTTCAAGCTGTGCTGATGAAATAGGGATTTGGGGAATAAAAGAGAAGAGAAAATGGCAAGATGCTAAATATTTGACATAATACACAGTAACATCCTTTATTGTAAAAGGATTTTTTAAAAATCACCTGAATCAACCTCAGATGAAGAAGTCAACTGCATATGTAAGGAGTCTTCATAGTACTTTGGCATTGGTAAAGGAAAAGTACATAGTAAATACCATTAAAGGCACCAAAATGTGAATGTTTATACATCTCTGCTTCTTTTTGTATTAAAAAAGATAAAATATTACATCAGCATTTCTCGGCAGTGCCTGGAGTGGGAGCTGAAAGGAAAGTCACTAGTGGAGTTTTTCTAATTTATTAAACAGAAAAAAATACAAAGAAATTCTTAAGAAAAGCTCCAAGGGAAACTGGCAAACCCACACAAGATGAGGAAGGAAATTTCAGGTAAAAAATCTGGTGTGAAAAACACAAATCAGCAGCTGGGGGACCCACTTGATGAGTTGCTGTTATTAACTAAGACCTCCAAAGCAAATGTTAATGTGTTAATTAGAGGCAGGGTAATAACCTCCTAGATTTCCCAGTGGGAAACAAAACAAAACAAAAACAAGACAATTTCTGTTCTGGATTTAACTGGCTGAAACCAAACATGGCATGAAGGGAACTCTCCCAGTACTGAGTCTGCATTTTCTGATGTGGGTTTGCAGCATCACTGGCCCAGTGGTACTGTACAACACTTACCTGACCCTGCACCAGGTGCAGTCCTGGGACACAGGAGTTCATTTATCTTTCTAGAAAACCAAATAAAATCCCTCTCCTGACTGATAGGAGAAAAAAATAAAATCAAATCCTTTGATTTCTAGAAGGAAAGGATCCCACATTGGCTTAGTGAGGCTGCTTCCAAGGAAGGAATGAAGTCAGGACTCTCTCAGGTGGAGCCCTGGTTCAATAACAAGGGAAGTAAAATTCATGATCTGTCCTGAAGGGCTGAACTTCCCATCACAGATTCTTGTCTTTGCATTTTATTTTGGCTTCCAAGACTGAAGTCAGCTTCTTGGGGTTTTTTCCTCTCCCAACCAAACCTCAGGCAAACTTGGTGCTGAGCCAAATCAAACCATGTATTTTAAAATTACATTCTCTTGAGACCCAGAAGCACGAAGGAATGGAGGTCTTAAGGATATTTAGAAACATGTGAATTCTTTGACTCATATTCTGCTGTTTTCTATCATTTTGCTGCCTTGAGCTGTGGTGCCCACTGTTCCCAGGAAGGCTCAGGAGGGAAGGAGGGTGTTCAGGACTGTGTCCAGCCAGTGGAGCACACTCCTGGGACAGCCAGGATTGGAGCCCCAGGGCTTACATTCCAGGATTGCACTTGGTGCCTTTCCCAGTAAAGACACAGCCTTTCAGCTCTTCAGTTCTGAGCCAGCCCCAGATCCTTTTATTTTTACTTATTCAAGCTGCTATCAAAAAATCTCTTTTTAAAAAAAATATATTTTGTCCTTATGAAGTCCTTTGTCATTAAACATGGAGTCAGTTTTTTGCAGGAGCTGTGACAGTTGCATCATACTCTCTTCTCTGTCAAATCCCTCCCCAAATCCCTCCAGCTGCTCTGGAAGCTTACACTTTTCCTAGAGCCCCTTGATGTGTAAAATGTGTGAGATGTTTTGATCAAAGGGGTTCTTGTACTTAATGCAAATTTCAGCACACATACAGCACTTAGATGTGAGTGTGTGGATCCAATCCTTCCATCTCCACTGGGCCCCCAGGACATCAATCCAGCAAGGAGAGCAGGGATGGCTGGTGCAGAACATTTCTGCTTCTTTATTTTTAAGTCTGTGTTAAGCTTGCTCCATATATGATAATTTTAGCTAATATTCTGAATGCCCATCAGCTAAAAGGTTACAATGACCACATCTGAGAAAACTTGTCTTTTTTTCTCTCACATTTTTTTCTGACATGTGAGCAAGCAACATAATGAAAGATCTCCTTTCTGCAATTCTTTTGGACACTACAAATGACATTTTAGATAGCAGAGAATCATTTTCTGAAAATGTGTTTTCAAACACAGACCCAAGTACATTAAGTAGAGAGACTGTTTTCTGTGGGAACTAGTGGTCATTGCTGATCAACCTCACACTTACTGAATTATTTGGAAGGTATATTAATATTGACCCTTACAATGTTTTCTTTATTTTCCAGTCTCTGTCTGTTCATCTGTGCTACCTACAAATTTCTTGTCAGTTTGAAGCCAATCCCTCTTGTTCCTCTTAGCACATGCCCTTGGAAAAAGCTCCTCTCCAGCTCTCAGGAGCGAGTGTCCCTGTCCTCTATCCTGTTTCAGACAAAATCCTCCTGCATTACACTCCCCTCTTGGCAAAAAGAGTTACCCTAAGTTACAGGTGAGATGGTGCTGACCTGTGTGAGTCCATTTCACAATGGCTGCATAGAGTCCCTTCTTTCCACATGAAATCATTACTTGGGAACCCCTGAAACAGTGACCTCATAAATTTAAGTCAGCCGGGACAAAGAAAGATTCCACTCACTCCTCTGATTTGTTCATGCTGTGCTGCTTTGAGAGCTGGAATAAAAATGGAATAAAAGAACATTGTCATTTTCTTGAACTCTTTAGTTGCCTAATTAAAAATTGAACATTTATTCTCATTCAGGATTCTGTAGAATAAAGACACTGCTCTTGCAGTGAAACAAAGTTTTTCAAGAGAGTCTCTGGACCACATCAAGTATGGAACTAAAACCATAGCAGGTGTGTTTAGAAGATATTTCTTCTCCATGCTACACACAATTCTGCCCTGGGTCTCTGAGTAGAGGCACAAAAATTTTCTGAGGTGCCTGTGAAGTGCCTTTGTATCTGACAGCCTCAACACCTCACCTGAGTTTATTTATTTTGTAGGAAGAATATTGCACACCAAAAAAAGGTGAGAGAGAAGAAGACTTGTGGTTTGACTGAAAATCACAGACTAAGAATGTTTAGGGTTGGAAGGGACCTGAAAGATCATCTCATCCTGCTAGGTGCATTTCAGTTTGCACTGAAATTTTGCTCTTTGGGGCAATCTAGCATTCTTGCATCAACATCACCATTAGGCATAGAAAAGTGAATTGATAGCAGGTGTGTCTTCTATAATACAGCTTTTAATCAGAATTTGTTCTTGAAATGTTACTCTTTTTCTTTAGAAACATGTATTTTACACATCACAATATTAACTTTGTAAGATTATTACTTCTCAGCATAACAGATACACAGGATTGTAACTGTCACATTGTTTACAAGTCAGACCCAGCAGGGCAGTGTTAGGTCTTTTTATCTGCTCTGAACTTCATGTAGTTTTTAATGTCAGTGCCCATAAAATTGGCATAACAATGTGATCCTAAGGGAAGATACTAGGGGTTACAATTAGGAAAGGTTCAGAAAAGAGGTTGAAGCTGCTGAACACTGAAAACAAAGTGTACAAGCCAGATTTTTTTTCTCTTTCTTCCTACAGTTGTTTTCTCAACCCTCTTATCTGTACCTTAATAAAAACCCTCCTACAGTTTCAGTGAGGGACTGGAGCTGTGTATAACAGAGAAGCAAAGATTTCCTTACTGTTTTGTTTTGATGTTGCTACATCAGCCCCTGCGTCAGACTGTTTTTAAAATCTGTTTATGTTGAGTTAGCTACAGGCTGAGCTGCTTTGTTTATTTACCAAGCAGGTGCAGCAAATGTGGAGTTTTTTCCATGCTCCTGTTAAGTGTTGTCTTACACTATGATTTAAATCAGATTAATCCGACCAAAATGTAATAAAGAGAAGCAGTAAATATGTTACAAAATATGTATAAATATGTAATAAAAAATCCTGTTAAGACATTTGGAAGATTTCATGCTTCAAATGCAAATTCTTGTCCCTAGATGTACACATTCATAGAACCATGGAATCCTGGAATGGTTTGGAGTGGAAGGACCTTCAAAATCATCCAGTTCCAACTCCTCTGCCGCGGGCAGGGACACCTTCCACTCTCCCAGGTTGTTCCAAACCCTGTCCAACCTGGCCTTGAACACTTGCAGGGATGAGACATCCACAGGTAACCCCTGCCAGGGCCTCACAACTCTTTGAGTAAAGAATTTCTTCTTAATGTCAATCTAAACCTGCTCTCTTTCAATTTAAAACTATTCATGGTATAAATTAGTACTCCTCTTTTACAAAAATTTATTAATAAAAATATATATTAATTTTCAAGTTATTATTTTGATCACAAATGCATGTATTCACTCTTACTTTGGATTTGTCTTTGTGAGTTGAAAAATTTTAAAGCAATTATTTATGTTTTTCTTAGGTAATTGTATCCCAAAAGAAGTCTAACTAATTTTGTGCACAGGGTTGCTCTCTTACACAAGCATTTAAAGCGGTACCTGAGAGATTTAACAACTGAGCTATTTGAAAGCAATGTGGTTGTAGAAAGGTAAAAAAATGAATTTTACAGACATGAAATTTGGCAGTCGAGCTTCTGGAATTTCAAGTTAATCTGTAATTTCCCTGCAGTGCAGACTACACCATTTCTCTAGGGCTGGAGAAGAGTTGCAGCTCTTAATAAAGAGCTGTAAATAAAAGTTTTATTTACATTTAGTAGAAATTAGGAGAAAGTCCTCAGCACTTGTTCTTCTGTGAATGGATCCAGCCCCTGCCCCACTTCAGTCAGTCTCTGCCTGAGAAATACTTCACAGGAAACAAAAATGGAAAAGAACAAATTCAATAGCAATAGGAGTGTTATTTTTAAGCTACTGTGCTGAACAATGTCCCCTCAGAAAAAATAACACAAATGCATGACTATTGACCACAATAAATGAGGAATTTAGGCTTCTGTTGCAGCTGTAGTATGAATTATTAGAATCACCGGAAAGTCACCTGTGGAATATCTGACATCCTTAAATACAGCCTTGATGATGTTTATTTTTAAGCACATGGAACAACAATCCTTCATTATTTTGCCTTTTCACTCTGAATTAAAGTATTTGTCTTGAATTTCAAGAGATAACTTGACACATTCATGCATGAGCTAAAATAAACTGCAGTGAGCCCACAGAGGAAGAGATTATGTAGGAGAATGGCTTTTACTCTCTTAGACTGGCCAAATATTTGCAGCTTTGCAATGACTCATCCATTTTCCTCTCTTCTTCAGCAGAATTTTGGAAGAAAAGACTAAGGAAGGAGCTAATGATACTCCTAGAGGAAAAGAAGATCAATTCCTTTTTTTTTGGTGCTTAATTTTATCTGAACCAAATCCTTTGTTGCTGTAGGGTGGCCACAGAAATGAGCAGAGCTGCCCTGTTCATCCCAGCTGAGGAACAATACTTTAATCTTCTGCTTTCATTGATATTTGTTATTTATTTTACAATAAATGCTACAATTTAGTATCCATTATTATTTTTAATCAAGGAAATACTCAAGATTGGGGATGTATCCTGCTAAAAATTTGGCAGTATATAGACTAGGTCATCCTGAATGTTGAGACTAAAGGGAAGCTCATAAATCATCAGGGCAGTGTCCTGCTGCCACCAACCACCTCATGGCATGAGCTTGATCCTGAACTGGAATTCAAACATAAACCAGTCTGTCTGTGGTGCTGGGTTTGCCTTTTCCCTCAGGTTAAACAGTTCTTTTCTTCCCCTTCCCTTCTTTTCTCCTGTTCCTGCCCTCCTTGGATAGGACCAGGGTCATTCTCTGTGGCAGAAACATTTTGCACCCTTGGGGTTCTCAGGCCTGCAGTTTCTTAATGGCAGAGTCCTTTGGGACAGAGTTTGGAAATGTTAAATCCTCAAAAGCAATAACCAATTAAAGATCTCATTTCTGGCTTTTCACTCCAGCCCTGTGCACTGCAGCAGTGTCAGTAAAGATGCTTGAGGGACTGGGTTGGGAACTGGGCTATGGAGCCTGTCTGGCAAAATACCCATATTATATTGGTTTCTTGACCTTATATGATCATTAAATATAATTAAAAGTTGAAAGGCAAGTACAAGTGTGCATATCAGTTGTGTAAACCAGAAGGGAGGAAAAAATCCTTCAGGTTTACTTCCATTTATTTAGTTCTTATCTTACTCATGGTTAAAGGGATGAACTGTTTTCTAACAAAATTAAGGAATACAAGTAAGAATCATAGATTCATGGAATGCTTTTAGGTTTAGAAGGGACCTTCAAGATCATCCAGATCCAAATCCCCCTGCCAGGGGCAGGGACAGCCTGCATTAAACCACATTGCTCAAAGTCCCATCCAACCTGGCCTTGAACACTTCCAGGGCTGGGGCAGCCACAGCTTCTCTGTGCAACCTGTTCTGGTGTCTCAACACTCTCACAGTAAAGAATTGCTTCCTAATATCCAATATATATTTCAGTCTGAAGCCATTCCTCCTTGTCCTGCCACTCTATGCACTTGTAAATAATCTCTTGTAAATAATCCAGCAGGCTCCTTCATGTGCTGGAAGGCCAGAATTAGGCCACCCCAAAGGCTGAACAATTCCAATTCTCTCAGCCTTTCCTCACAGCAGAGCTGCTCCATCCCTCTGATCATCCTGGTGCCTCCTCTGGACTGGCTCCAGTAGCTCCAGGTCCTTCCTGTGCTGGGTCCCAGGGCGGGGGCAGCTCTGCAGGTGGGGTCTGAGCAGAGCAGAGGGGCAGAATCCCCTCCCTCACTCAGGCCACACTGCTTTGGATGCAGCCAGGACATGATTTGCTTTCTGGGCCATTTTAACATTCCTGATCCATTTCTTCATGCCTAAAAGAAAAAACCACACTCAGACCTTTGTGTCCAGAATGCACCAAGGACAATTGCACACAGGCAATCGAGGCAGTGAGAGTCATTTCCAGAAAGACTTTTTCTGTGCTTCTACCTGCATGTTTCAATAACACCTGCACCACTGTGATGTGTCATCTGAAGAGCTCAAAGCACATTAGAGGTTCAGGTTTAGCTAATGGGTAGCAGTCACTGAAAGAAAGAAGGATTCCCATCTGCAGGCACATCAGGAGGTACCTGAATGGATTAAATGCCTTGCTCAAGGTCAGACAAAGAGTTGGTGGCAAAACTGGAGAACACTGAGAGGTGAATTAATATGTCCTGATGGCAGCCAGCTGCCTTGCTGCAGCTGTGCTCAAAACATTGATCTGATCCTTGTGGATACCAGGGAACTTCTCTAGACAAAGGATCTCACACAAAATCAAACCATTTATCAGCCCTCCAGAGGAGCAAACTGTGAAGTGTTGGGCTGTCACCTGTGTAATGCAGGCAGCAATTGCTGGGCACTAAAGTGGTCATGTTTTCCCTCTCCCTCCTTGATGCATGTTTCCATAAAGCCTTGGTCCTGTAAAAAAGCTTTTTACCAGACTCTTAGCTCAGCAAGCACATATTCTGGTCACAGAGTGCCTCAGCCTGCAAACCCTTCACTGCTCATGCTCTTTTAAAATGCAGTATTCAAGGACTTTGCATTTTGACTTGCTAGTCATGTTTCTGGAAGCAGAAGCACCTAAATTATAACTCAGTCCCCAAAGACCTGAAAAGAAGTGCACAGCTTCAATTCTCACAGCACAAGTGGTGCAAAAGGTTGCTTCAGAGGCAACCTACAAACTTGGCAAACTAAGGGTAAATTAAAAACCACTGAGTTAAAAAACTTCAGACAACATTCTGAAGATATGCTTTAACATTTGAACAACGCTGTATTGATCAGGTGTTTGTTCATTGTAGGTTCCCTCCAACTGAAGTATCCTATTCTATTCTATTAAAAATAAAAAAAAATTAAAAAAAGAAAAGCCCAAGGTGTGGATATATTATAGAATATAGAATATTAAAGATATTATAGAATAAATATAGAATATATAGAATATTATAGATAATATAGATAAATAAATATAGAATACAGAATATATAGAATATTATAGATATTATAGAATAAATCCATACTCTTTTCCATCGTCCATGTATTCCCACTGGAGTTGTACAGCAGCAGAAAAGGGAGAGTAAAAACCTCAGCAAGGTGCTGTGCACATCTCTGATTCTCCCAGCACTACCTCAGCTGGTGGCATTCAAAGGAGATAACAAAACAAATCACAGCTTCCTTCCCAGGTGGGCAAATATTAAAACAACTGCAGGAAGGGGTGAGCAGTAATTCACTGCCCACAGCTAAAGCAGAGATACCCCAATCCCCTCTAGCTCCAGGTGAGTCTTCGTGGCAGAGCCAACAAACCCATGAGGTCACATAGGGGCATGTATCAAAATTAATAAATCATCAAGTCTGGTGAATACTTCAGAGGGTGAAAATTTATTTCCCCTTGGCTGATCCTGGCTTTTATGTCATCTTGAAGTGCCTTCTTTTCCTCATCCTTTCTTACAGAAGACCACAAGTACCTTTGTCTCCCCTGCAGGGACCTGAACATATTAAAAGGTCACTGGTAGATCAAAACGAATATGCTTTTAAAAAGAAGCATTTCCCTCAGTTTCCAAGCATGCCACAGTAAAGCTGTAATAAAAACCATGCACAGTTTACCTGCATGATTTTTATCATTTATCAGAGCATATTGAAAACCAGAGTAATTCTTCTTCCACCAGTCACTTGTTCTTGCTAGTTTTACACTCACTGTAGCAGTAATACTGCCAGAGCTTGCAAGGAAATATTGAAACACTAATTAACTTGTTAATTCTGTGTGTGGGCAGGCCCCTTTGTTCCCTCTGGAGCACAAGTGATTTTGGAGATATTTGTTGGGGATTTCAGGGTGTTTGCGTATTGTGTATGGCTCCCTGTGTATGTGCTGGTATGTGTGTGGGATGCCTCTGGCTGGATTTGCCTGCAGCTGAGCCTGCACCACATTCCACTTGGAACAGGCAAGTTTTCCAATGTAAAAGTTTAAAACCCCCCCAGTCCTCTCCTGTTTTATTTCAGCCACTGGATAAAAGGCAGCAGATCACATGGCTGTTCCATGGAGCTGTGTTATGGGGGCACAATAAATGTGTGTCCCTTTTGGCTTGGGGAGATCAGTTTTCAGCACGTGTCCAACAGCAGTTCAGCCTGGAGCACTCCTGCACTGCAGAGGTTTTCCTGTTCAATTTTTCCAATGAATCCATGGTCCTGCTAACACCAATCTGATCTTCTCTGGGAGGTGGTTAAGCATGTGGCTAGAATTTGTATGAACAATGAATAAATTTGCTTGTGTTTCCATGCTCCCTTTCCATCCTGCTGCCTCTTTGAAAGTCCTGGTCTGGTAGAAGGTGCCCTTGTCCTTGGCAGAGGGTTGGAACTGGATATCTGGAAGGTTCCTTCCAATCCAAACCATTTGATGATTCTAGAAGTCATCTCTGCTATGGCACATCAGAAATGGCTGGGAGAACAATACTGAGATTCTGCACTGAACCTGCATAGAAAATACATCCAGGCTGTGTGTTTCTCTGTGTTGCATGAGAAACTTTTATGCAAAATTCAGCCCTCAAAGCATTAAAAAATGTTGGTATTATGAAAACCTTTTAAAATGTTTTGAGCAACTGTGGCAATGGCTGTGTCTCAGTAATCCACTTTATGACGTGGCCCTTCTTGTCCCAAAGCTGCCTGGACAGAACAGGGGTGGGACACACCTTGTGCACACCCATTTGTAGCAGTTTCTTCTCACCATTAAAGACCAAGGCATTTCCAGGGGGAAAACCAGGCTGTGGTTTTGTAGCCAGAAATCATGGAGATGCCAGGGACAGCTCAGGTGGAATTGCTGTGACTGAACTTTAGGTGCAGTAGTTTTATTTCTTAGTTTTGGGGGAAGGACATGAGATGATTTAGGGACAAGAAGGCTTTAGGGACATGGGAGGCACCTGTGGTGCAAAGAGCTGAAGCTGGGAGGGGTAAATCCCACCCTTTGGAAGAAAACCCCATTTCCAGCCCCAAGGAATGCTGAGGTAGCACTGAGGGACTTGTTGCTTCATGCCTGCCTGACAAGAGACTGTAGGCACATGGAAATAGCTCAAAGCAGCCCAGCTGCTGTTATCTCCTCCAAGTATCCCCCAGAGCAAGAGTGAGGTGCTGCACACAGCTCTGCTCCTGCAGCCTCCTACAGACACCCACCCAGATGTTTCAAGGTACAGACGTGCCCTTTGCAGGGGAGAAAACACCCACCCACGACATTTAAATCAGTTTTTCCTTTGATTTGCTTCCTTCTGGGGGACTTGTCATAACACTTCCAAAAGAACCATGTATGTAACATGGGTAAAGCTCAGCATTGACCTTAAATGTTTTTTCTCCTCTTTACATTGCCCTTAATAGTGCCCAGTTACATTCCCACGTGCTGAGAGCAGGAATTACCCAGTGAATGGCAGCAGAAGCCAATGTTTTGGCTTTTATTATCACTTGATAAACCCATGTAAGCCCCATTAAGGCTGAGAGGAGTTCTGTGTGTGTATCAGGGGAAAAAGGGACCATTTGCTCTCGAGTGCATGTAACTAATTAAAAATTTAAGAGCATATAGTACATAATTGTATTAGACTGTAGGTTAATGCTGCTGAATGAAAAAGGCAGATGAACTGAAAGGCAGATGAAATGCTTGTACAGAACAAGAATCCCTGGCTGCCTCTGTGCAGTGAGCCTGTGTGCTCTCTGTCAATGGCCTCAGTATTCCCTGCTCAGGCTGGCTCTTGGATTGGAAATGGGCAAATCCCTGGCTGTGACCTTGGTCAGGATCTGCTGGGCAGGAAACAATGCAGGGAAAGACAGGACAAACCTTGGCACCTCTGAGCCAGTTTCACATCCTCTGCTGAGCTGCTTTGTGGTGTGGTTTTACTCCCCAGGGCAAGCAGCACCAATGTCCTACTCCCACCTTTCACCACACAACAACCTCTCAGAGCCATCAGAGAAGGTTTGAGGCAGCTGCTCTCCTGGGATGATCCCAGTGGCAGCAGAGCCTGAATTCCCGCTGCCATCAGCCTCCAGAGCAGTTCCAGAAGTGTGTGCCTGCGTGTCACCTCCCTAAGAGCACAAAGCCATCAGCCACCAGGATGTTCATGGGGACCTAACCTGGAGCAGAAAACACAAATCCATTCCTTCTGCTTCCTATATAATTGTGTTTCAATACACAAGACTGGTGTGGAGCTGTGTTAGAGTTAATATAACTGTTAAATAGCCAGTCATCTTTGACAAAGACACAGATAATTGAAATTACACAAAACTGTGGCTGTCCCTGCCCAAACAAAGGCATGTGCAGGACACATGGATGGAAAACAGCTTCCATGGAGCTGAAAAAGATGTCCCAGCCTCTGGCACAAAGATGGTAAACACAGTACCAAGGAAAAGAACCTAGAATTATTTTTTTTATTGATTCTTCTCCAGATCAAGGAAAAGAAGCCTCCTAAGGTTTTGTAAATAAAGAGAATAAGACCAAAGAAATACTCAGCTCTGCTACAGGTTTGACATCAGCCTAGGAAAAACCCACAGGGAATTAAATCCTTGTATTTCAGTTAATGTACATTTCTGACAATCATTACATTCTACAGCAGAATCCATGGGCAAGTGCACAGTCACACTTTTTAATGTGACTATCAGCTTATTCCCATTTCCTCACAATCCTTCTATGGTTTCAGAAAACCCCAGCAACAAAAAACCCAACCTTTAAAGTTTCTGTCATGTGCTTTACACCCCTACAGCCACTGCTGGTTTAAATTTCACATCTATTCTGGAAGTGAAAGTTGAGCTGATCTTTTTATTTTTGTTTTTTGTTCTCTTTTATGATAAAAGAGCAGCCACTGAATTAATAGCAGGTCAGTATGAGATATATTAGAGTGTGGTTTGGCATTTCTGCTGAGAATCTCCTGTCATCTCCACCACCACCCACAGACACCATAGCAACCACACTGCGGAGGGGCTCCAGCGCACACACTCGAACGTGCTGCTACATGAATGCACTTCTTGTTTTGCCATTGTGATGCTGAATTCAGTTCAGCTGCAGTTGCTCCTCCCTGGAAAGCTTAGTTTTCCCACTGAAGACAAAATAAACAAACAGCTCCAATTTTGCCCTTTTGGAATGTAGCAGTTGTGTAGGAGTCAGCTGAGCGGGCAATTGAGGAAAAAGTCCTCAAATTATATCTTGCACTTGCACAGAAGTTTTTAGCAGTGCCATAAGAAAATTGTCTTTCCACTCAGCACAAGAAGCAACAATTTCTTGAGAAGTATAACTTCTTAAGAACAATACTTGTTTATTCACCAGTGTTTGAATATTTAAGTAGTTCGTGCAATTATTCTTAAATATAACAGCCTGAGTCTCAGCAGAGCTGGTAAAGCTTGTGCAAGTCAGTAATTTGCTGCAATTAAAAATATGCAGCTTGCAAAATACAGGAACGCTGTTTTTAGCACATTTTTATAATGTGTTAAAGACACTTTTAAAGTGTGCTAAAGCATCCAGCTTGTTCTTCAGCACGTACTTTCTTCACAGTTTGTTCTCCTATGAAAAGCTACCTCCAACGGTGTGGGCTTTTCTCAGCTACTGCTGTAATCCCACTCTGTTACACCCACTTCCAACTTCTCCATAACCCTGCATATCACTTCCAGGCATTAATTAATTATGCCAATCCTTGTAGGGTTCATTAGTCAAATATTTCACTTAAACACTGCCTTACATATTGTCCGAGGACAGCCCTAAATCCAAGAACAAATTGTTCCCGTTACGTATTCACCGTTTTTGTTATTTTCCCCTCATTGTGCTTCCAGCCATCTCCCAGCAGAGTTGAGAAGAAAACCCCCACACAAAGGGAGGGCCTGCAGTGCAGGCAGGATCTGCAGCCAGATGGAGTCATCCTGATGTGAACCACCCGTCTGACCTTTGTGTGACTGTCGTGTTTGGCTACTGGCCTTTGAAGTGATGGGATAAGAGGTCTCCAAAAGGGGCAGGTAGGATGAGGGAATAAATGCTGTTGAGATATGAGCTCAGTAAATAACTTATTTTTAATGTCTTTCTCATATACAGGGTTCCAAAGTGTTGCTGCTCTCCAGCCTTTTCTCTTTTCTCTTGCTCAAGATGGTCAGTGCAATAATCCTTCCTGGATTTTGGGGGGAAAGGCACACCACTTCTCTGCCTGAGCCTGTGATCTCTGTCTTCTAGTTTAGCTTCTCTCTTGGGAGCTCAGATGAGAGCTTTGGGAGTGCTTGTCCTGAGACCAGGCTATGCCACCAGATCCACATCTCTCGAACAATGCAACAGTTCTTTGGCACCAGGATCAGAACAGAGACAAAAACCACAGAATGAAAACAGAGCTGGAGGATCCCAGCCCCAAATTCTTTGGCCACATTCACACTGAAAATCTGGTGTGCAACAGGCTCCTGGTCCCTAAACCAGCTGGAGACCTGTCAGAGTGTGCCAAGCTCTGCTTGGAGCAGGCACCTGGACTCCTCTTGGAGGGAAAGGTCAGTGTGTCCCCCTGCTAAGGTGGCAGGACATGGCCAAGGTGTGCACCTGGTGTGGGAACTCAGAGCAAGGCTGGTGGCATGGGACACTCCTGTTAGCAAGACTAAAGACAACTGATTCTGAATTTCTCCCTGGAGGTTCTTGGATCAGTGTCCAGCCACCCTTTAGCTTTCTTTTGATGAGCTAAGTGGACCAAGCTCCTTAAATCTCTCTCTGCAAGTCATCTTTCACAGACTTGTGTACATTCTTGTGCCTCTTTCTTGGATTCTCTCCAGCATCTCAGCCTCCTTGCTTTGTGGATGCCGGAGCAGGGCACAATGGGTTGGCAGCAGTTTCAGGAGATGGGGAATACCCAGACAACATTATCACCCTCTTCTCCCTGGATTTCCTCTGCTTATACACACAAAGATTAGGTCAGTTCATGGACAGCTGATTACTCACCATGACTTGCAACCCTTTTTTGGTCACAACTTTCTAGTGTAGAACCACTGCAGCCCCACCAGGCAAATATCTTCTTTCTCCAATGTTGTGACTTAACTTGGTTGTACTTGCTTACCTTCAGATTGCCAATTATTTGTTGGTATCCGTGACCTGGATTCCTTCTTTTGAACATTTTCCCAGCCTTTTTCATCTGAAAAATTTGTTGATAATGATTGAAAGGGTTTTTTCCTAAGCTGTTGATAAAATACAATAGTATAGAGGCAAGAAGTAGTCCCTACGGGATCTGTCCAAACACACACCCACTCTAAGAAAATTTGTCTGGTTATAATAATATTTAAGACTTGAAGTAAGCCAATTCTTAATCCATTTAATCTGTTTCACTGTGGTTTTGTATTGTTTTAGTTACTTCATCAACATTTTGTACTATTACAAGACAAATTTCTTACAGAAGTCCAACATCAATTCCCTCATCAGTCAGACTTAAAATCTAACACAAAACTCCCCTGAGCTGCATTAAAACTGGGGTAATGGGAGATAACAGTGTTAAAATGCCACATTTGGGTATCAGCAGCAATGTGGGAACACCAGCACAGTGCTATAAAAGTTATCTTTGCCCCCACAGCCTTGCTCTCGGCAAGGTGAAAAGCTGCTGCAGACAGTGCTGGTGTGTCAGGCTTTCCCTTTGAAAGCCGGTTACATGATCCACTGACCAATGTCCTGGAGAGAATCTGATTTTCCAGGGCTAATGCCACCCCTTTGTAACCAGAGAACCTCTTATTTGTAATTAATTTGTAAGATGAAGATTAAAAACAAAAGTTCTGACATGTTGAAGGTAACCTCAGGCTTCCATTCAGATGTGAACAAAGTGCAGCACGTCAGTGACTTCTCCAGCATTTGGAGGGCAACATGGGTGGAATGAAATTTTGAGACAGGATGTTTTTCCTCTTCCCCCAGGGTGTCTGGTGTGATTTTTATCAGGAAATTAGATTTATCAGATTGTCTTTCCTTTCTCCAGCTATAGCAGGATCTCACATGAAATTGCTCCTAATGTATTTGCCCTGATAGAGAAGGAAGCAATGGGGTTTAGGTCATGGTACATATTTTAGTGACCTGTGAGTGGTATGGTCAGCACAAATTCATTCATCTCCTTGGGTGAAATGAGAGTAATTTAAACAATTGTCCTTTTCAAAGGCACTTTTTGAACCCACAGAAAGGACCTGTAGAATTTGCTCATCTACTGCAGGAATTAAATTCATGTGTTTGCAGCAGCCTTGAATGTCATCAATTCACATAAAGGTGGACAATGAACAAATAATATATGCACACACAAAATTAAAATTAAACAATTGTTATCTGGATTTAGATTTGAGAATGAAGAGGATGCTAATGAGATAATGTCTAGGCATCACATGGTCTAACTTGGCACAAGAATGTATAATCATGTCTTCTACACTGTCTGTACTACTCTGAGGAGAAACTCTAGAGATACCTTTTCAATATTTCATCCCTATTTATTTCTATGCATTTATTAGGATTAGGTAATTTATAATTTCAATGTTTCTTAGTGTACCTAAATTCTGATTTCATGCTTGTATATGACTTAAATATAAAGTTCCAAAGACCATGAGAAAACAGGAAACACTGGCACAGGGAGCTTAACTCAGCAAGGGCAAGGCTGTTCCACTGGGAACTGGATCTGCTGCCTAAAACTGATTTGTTTGTGGTGAAGCCCAATAACACTTTCAGGTTCAGTTTGATTGCAAAGCAAGGATCTTTCAGCAGCAGCAGACAGAACAGAAGCCATTACAGACAAAAAATAGGAAGGCAACATCTCTGCAGCCAGGCTTTGATTGATGCTAACATGCATTCAGGGAGGCTGTGACTGCAGGACTGTGTGTCTGACCACATGCAAATCTTATTCCAACCACAGCAGGCACCCAGCACAAGGTGGGTAATGGGTAATCTGAGTTCTTATCACTCAGCAAACTCTTTGGGGAGGAGTTAATTCACCTAAATAACAGAAAAGAAAAGGAAAGTCAGCTTGGAAGGGATGAGCAGGTGAGTTGGGAGATGGAGCAAATCCTCTCCAATGATCTTCCTATACCCGCAGCTCCCAGTGGTGTTCCAAGAGTCCAGCCCTGCTGAGAGCAGGAATCATGGGGCAGAGCTGCATTTTTTTTCTCCTCCCCTGATCTCCAGAAGGGATTGAAAAAAATTGTTGCTTCTGGTAATCATTAATCACTCTGAAACCAAACCTGGCCTTGCAGAACTAACTGTGCAGTCAGAGCACTGGGAAAACTAGGAGGGGGAACAAAGTGGTCAGATGGTTTCTAGATGTCTCAAATTTGGGGGTTCCCATATTTCATTTCTGTGATTATTTTGTAGTCTCATAAACTGCACTCTTGAGAAACATTTATTTTTGCATGACCTACATTTTTCTTTGGACAGTTACATCCAAATATTTAAATTTATTATTTCCCATTCACTTCTGAGTGGGGAATAATAAAGAAATAATAATGGTGTCCTGCTACTCTCTCATCTATCTGCTGATTCAGTCTGTTCCAGTTGAGAATGAATGAACCTTTGTTGTGCTACCTGAAACAGGGGGAAAACCCCAGTTGCAAAGCCCCTGTGCTCACCAGCAGCTCTGAAGCCTCTTGACCTTCACTGGGACAGACAAGGAGCTGTCTGAAAAGCAGAAAGTCCCAATATAAACTGGTGGATACCAACTAAAGGATACCAGTTGGATGCTGAAGTTTCTTTCTGGATCACTGACTTTTTACAAACTTTCTATCCTGTGGTTCCTCTGTAAAAATGTCACTTAATAGGAGAATGAGATTCCTTTTGTTGATCCCTCTCCAGGCTCCTGAAGACAGATGGATAAACACATGGGTGGTCAGTGATGGTGAGAAATGAGCCCATTTCAGTCCCACATTTCAGGACCCAGGTGCTGGATCCTCAGGACACAAGCAGCTTGAAAATCTTCCTTACCTCCCCTGGGGTGTACTCTTCACTTCCACCTTCAGGTTCAGGCTCTTTCTCAGGTTTCCAAAGGTGTAACAGCAAATTGTGGCAGCTGAATTTTCCTGACACACTCTCAGCTAAACTCCCGAGTCACCTTTTTAAAAATTCCTTTAGCTGTCAGTTTTATACATGTTTTCTGCGTGTTTTTAATTTCTCCTTTGGGTCTTTGCACTGGTTAGAGTTACAGCAACCAGCAATCATTTGTGGCTGACACAAGCACGTGTGAGGGAAATGGAGAGGAACATTTGTTTGGAGAGGAAATAAAGGTGAACAATCACATGGACCTTACAGACATGTTGAAACACAATAAAACACAGATGGTTTCAACTTTGGCATGGAGGGAGTGGAATTGTTTAAACACAGGCATTTAAAGACCACACAGATAATTTTCAGAGAGGAGGAAGGTGATGCTGTGGTCTCCTTTGCAGCTTGGACATCCCTCCAGTGCAGCAGCAGTTTTGTGTGTAACACTGCCTTGCCCTTTGCTATCTGGCAGGTGTCTCCCTGCACTGGGCTGGCTGTGGGATTTTCCCAGCTGACCCTTTGAAGTTGGCTGTTTCACCAGTTCTGTGATGTGGCAATGTATGTTTATAATTTGTGGAGCACCTCAGGGTGAAAGGCCTTCTGTAAATGCTGTTATTCATCAAGGAATAACTGGGTCTGTCCTTTAACTGTGAGCTGGAATCCTTCCCAAACCCCACTGCCACACTCAGCTGTTTATTATTTTTACTAGAGCGGCGCCCAAGGATGAAATGGGGTGGGGGTGCCTTGTTCTGAATGCTGTGTGAATATAAATGTCATCTTCTCACTGACAAGGGAGGAAAAGGCTGTGGGAAGGGAAGTGTTTTATGTGCTGTGTCTGAATCTTTCTTTCCCAGCTCAGCAAGGAAAATGAGAGGCCAGGTCTCTACATTTTTCCTCAGACCTAACCTAAAAGTGAGGCCTACAAGAAGAACAGCCCCATCTGAGCAGCTTTTCAGTCATGATAGCAAAGACTCATCCCAGGGACAGTTCACCCAGGCAGGTTCAGTGCCAAATTTAAGCTGAGGTGAACCACATCCTTCCTGAACCTGCTTCTTTCCATGATTAAATCATAAACCAAATCCAGATGTAGACACTTAGAGGAGAGTTGCAGGCTGGGATGAGAGGAGCACCCAGGGAGAGAGACTGGGTGCTCCCTTGTGAGGAAAGCCCACAATACCATTCTGTACAAACAGAAAGGTCCCTTAAGACATGTTGAGTCAGCCTTGGGGCTGAGCCACACACCAATCCCCAGCTCCATCCCCCTTTCATTTGCTTTACAGGAGATAAGGCAATCAAAGAAGATCTGAACCCTCCCAGCTAGAAGGAGCAGTGTAATGGTGGGAGAATGTGCATCCAACCAGAGCAGGAGAAGTAGAAATACTGCAGTGAATTAGATGTTGTCTGTCTGACAAGAGACCAGTCAAAGCTGCAACAAACCTCCATTTATCCCCATGGGAATGTAGCATGTCTTATAGGATGCCAAGGACAGCATTCATGTTAAAAACAAACAAAAAAGGTCTTCTGTGTGAATTAGTAGTGAGTGTTAGTACCTCACAGAGGGATTTGGACTCTCTTAGGTTTTTTGGGCTGCAGCTCTCTCAGGGAAATTACTAGCCTTGCTAAAAGTGCACCTGCTTAAAGCTGTGATGAACCATTATGGGTTTAAATCCATGATTAGCTAAAATGCAGCTTCTGGAGCCAGCCCTCTAGGGCTGGAACTTGTGCACAAACAGAAGTGCCTGTGGCTTCCCTGCTTCCTGGCTCCTACTGATTTAGAAAGGTTCCAGCAGAGCCTCTCCTCCTTTTGGCATTTTAACATCCATTTTTGGCAGGGCTCCACCATATCAGCAGTGTATAAAAATACAGAATAAAACAAACATAACAGAAGGAAGTAATTGTGAACAGCACACAAGGCCCTCCTGATGGAAACACTGGGCCAGCTTATTTAAAGACTTCACCTCCAACACTCTTACCTCTTTCTGCTGCCCATTCATTTGGGTTTCACAATGTCCAAACCTCTCCACTAAGTTGAAACCAATTTCTTTTGAGATGGGCCCAGGCTCTTGGAAGCTGGTTAGGAAAATTGGAGATATTAGTTATGAGGAAGAGATTCTTTGCTCAGAGGGAGGTGAAACGCAGGGAAATGTTTCTCAGAGAGGTGGTGGATCCCTCATCCATGGAAACATTCAAGGCTGGGTTAGGCAGGGCTCTGAGGAACCTGATCTAGTTGATGTCTCTGCTCTTGCAGGTAGGTTGGCTTGGATGAACTTCAGAAGTCCATTCCTGTCATCGTCATATTTTCTGAAAAATCCCCTTGCCCAGGATTTTGCTGCTGGGAAGCTGAGAAGCCTCAGAGAAAAAGGAAAGCAATATTATCTCATTTGCTTCTCCTGTGTTTTGCTGCTTTGGAATGTGTTTGGAGATTGTTTATCCAACAGGTGATTGTTTCATTGGTTTTTGCTATGAGTTGTTTTCACTCATTGGCCAATCAGTGCCAAGCTGTGTCGGGGCTCTGGAAAGAGTCACAAGATTTCATTATTATCTCTCTAGCCTTCTGTAAGTATCCTTTCTGTATTCTTCAGTATAGTTTAGTATGGTATTCTTTAATATAATATAGTATCTTAATAAATTAGCCTTCTAAGAGCATGAAGTCAGATTCATCATTCCTTCCTGCCATGGAGCACCCTACAAATACAAGACATTCCAACCCAAACTGTTTCATGATCTTTTAATTACAGTAAGATTGTACAGAATGAACAAGGTTGGAAAAGACCTTTGAGATCACCAAGTCCAACCCTTGACCAGACACCTCCTCATCAACTAAACCATGGCAGTGAGTGCCACATCCAGTCTTTTATTAAGCACATCCAGGGATGGTGACTCCACCACCTCCCTGGGCAGACGATTCCAGTGCCCAATCACTCTCTCAGTGAATAATTTTTTCCTGATGTCTAACTCCTTCTGGTCTGGTTAAGGATTTCAAAGATGCTTTGCTCTTTCAAGAGAGAATTACTCCCCAACAGGGAGAGGGATACCAGTATCTGGTGTAGTGCTTGTTTGAACTGGTGCCATTCCCTTCTTGTTGGAGTTATGAAGAGTATTTTCAGAGACTTTGAGGAAGTTTTGGTTATTTCAGGAGTGGCTGCCCCCTGTGCCTGGAGCAATTATTGCTACATCTTCTCTCTGGCCTGTTTACATCTCCCTGGACCAAAAAGCTGCCATCATAAGGTGGTGTTTGGTACCACTACGTGTGGTTTTTTGTCCCTAAACTCCATGGACCTGGCAGGGCTCAGCTTTGTGAACAAAACCACTGCAAATGGACTGCACCAGGTATGTCACCAATCACAGGCTTGTCCTGCTGCCCATCAGCTTTGCAGCACTAAAATTTGTCACATCAGTACCAAGTTGCATTGCTTTATTTTCCCATTGTAGTAATTTTTTCTTTGGACTTTGTGCTGATATTTAAAACACCCAACAACCAAATGTAAACACATGCTCTGACTCAGTCATGGTGTACTTTAAAAGACACAGCCTATAAACATCCTTTCCTGCAGAGGCCCAAACAAAGGCAAAGGGTTTTCCTCTGAGCAGGATGCTCAGAAGGTTGGCTCTGAATGTCTTCTGCAGATGCTGTAGAGTCCTCTGCAGCTCTCTACTTTTATATTATTTCTTCTATGAAATTTATTTATTACTCCCCAGATGTCTGACTGACAATGTTTAATAGCACTCCTCAGTCACACTGCCTGGTGCAGCAGGGCACAGGCAGTGGTTTGCCTGAAAGCAACTTCCAAAATGCCCCTGGCAGATTTGTTTTATCCATTGAGGCAATTCACATGCCCAAGCAAATTGTTTAATTTCCAGTGGCTGTATGAACACTTTGCTTCTTTATTCTTCATGTTTCTGACAATGACAGGAATTGCAAGTGCTTGTTAATTAAAAGAAATTGGAGATAATTGCCAAAATGGAGTGAGAGGAGGCTGATTTGTATGACTGGAGCATTAAAACTGCTGACTCCAACCTGTGTGTGAATAGCAGTGTGTGCCCAAGAGAAAAGGTGGAAAGAGAAAGGAAAAGAGACTGTGACCAGTTTAGTGTAAAATGCAGAGATATTAAAGCTGTAACTATCAAAGTTGAGGGGGATACAGTGAGAGGTGAGTGTGTGGTGCCTGTAAAGGGGATTACAGACCATGGCTTCACATTAAGAGGTGAGCTGCTCCTGGAGCTTTTATCCTTAATAAATGGAAAGAAATACCAGGTAATGGGAGATTTCAATCATAAAGATGTATGCTGGAAGTCTCATATAACCGGAAATAAATCTATTTGAAGTTCCTCAAATGATGTGTGATCATTTTCTAGCCCAGGAGATATTGCACCCAACACAAGATAACAGTATTTCAGATTCCATTCTGACAGATTGGTTGGAAGCTGACAGTATCTGAGGAACATATGGCTGGGACTCTGTTTCAATGGACCTGCACAGTAATGAATATATTGGGTAGCTCCAAAGGGATAATTTCCTAGGATTTAAGCAGCATAAAAAGAATGAAAGTTGGGCTTCTATAACAGGACTTTACCAGCTGACCAGCCACCTTGATTTCACAGTGATGTGAGAGGGCAATTTTGATTAAAATCCCATCCTGCTAAAAAGGCAGGACATCACTCAGTGTGAGATAAATGACTTAATAAACTGATTGGGACAAATAAAATTTACATTAAAGTGGACTGGTGCAAAGCTACACTGTCCCCACACTGCCAGGGAAATCTGGGGGGCAGCTCAGGGGGAATTTCGGCCTTAGATGGCTGAAATGCTGTGTCCCATTTTTATGTTCAGATTTAGAAAAGGTTGAAGACTGGGATGAGCTGATGTTGGTGTAAGGGAGAAGCTGGAGACAACCCCAAGGATCACCAGAACTGATTTGTAGCCAGATGTAGGAGCTTTGTGTGTTTAGTTTATCCAAAAGAAGCCGAAGGGTGACATCCTATCTGTGCCTGTGTGCTTTGTGGGGAAGCACCAGGTGACTGGGTTGGGAACAGGTCTAGAGGAGGAGATTCTACTGTGCACTCCTGGAATTGAGCTGTGGGTTCTTCCTGCCTTTAAGAAATCTCTGAATCTGTGAGACGCTGGTAAGAACACTGGTGATATTTGATTATACAAAGGTTATTCAGCGTTGCCTGGAATGATGCAGCATTGTCTGCCACAGGGAGCAGACTCAGCAGGCTGCTGGGTGAGGCTGGTTCCAGCAAGATACACTTGAGGTACAGGCTCTCTGCTTTTGTATGGAGCCTTATGAGCTGTCAAACCCCATGTTAGAGTCGCTAGATGAAAATTTTGGGCCCTGGAGTCCTGGCATGTTACTAGGAAATGGGAAAAATAAGTTCAAAATCAGAAATACTGTGAAATGGAAAAATATTGTGGAAAAAGCTGGAGGTTTTATGTAAAGCTGCCTTTAGCTAAGCCACTACATTCCCCCTCAGGGAACCTGTATCCTCATCTCAGCTCTGCTGAATGGCAACAAGCAAGTCACTACCTTCCCCTGTGTCCATTGCCTGCCTGTAATGTGGTATTTTAAAGACCAAATTGACATTTCCTGTGCACAATGGCTCTTTAAGTGCTTGCTTTTGTGGTTACATTAGGATTCCAAAGCAGGAGAAAGTTTCTTTCCCTTTGTACCAATAATTGAACTTACCCAGAGTGAGACATTGATGGGCTCTGGAAAAGCAGAAGGAGTGATGTCTAAACTGGCCTGAAATTCAGTCAACAGCTTGTAGCATCTCCATGAGCCCCTGAGTACTTGTTACTGTGTCTTCTGTCTTCAAAATCATGAAGGAAATCAGAGAGAGAAATCTGTGAAGTTTTTGCAAGACGTCCAATGACTCTTTCTTAGGAGTTGTCTGGTAAACAAAGGTTTCTTATATTTTTCCCCAAATTACTACTTGAACTCACATATAAATAATCTGTCTCATATTACAGTGATTTCCCAGGAAAGGAGGGATAAAAAGACATTTAGGGTCTCTATGGCATTTCAGAAGGGCTATTTCCCAGTGGGTCAATAAGTCTGTTTCAGAAGCCTGGAAGAAAGAGCCTTGACCTTGCTGAAACTCATCCATCTGCAGAGCTCAGTTCCTGCAGGTATAGAATTCAGACCTGCAGTAAGATCTTGTGTGCTCCCAAATCTCTCATGGTCCTCATGCAGCAGAGTCACTGTGCTGAGGGGCACTGAAATATTTGTCCCCAGCCATTCTGCCCTGGATTTGAGAGAGAGAAGAGCCCTTAAAGACTGAAAACATCACAAAGTCCAGCATGGAAAAAACCTTGCACAAAAAAGTTCAGCTGTGTGAGATTCAATTCATTTTAGCTGCCAGACATGGACACACTCACTTTGGCCTAACACCACTTCTTTTATTTCTAACATGAGGAGGGCACAGGGGCTCTTTGTCTGTAGTAAGTGTTATGAAAGTTGAAAGAAAAAGGGGAAGAATAAACCCCTCCAGCTCCCCATGGCTAATCAGGCATTCACCTTGAATGACTACTAATGAAAGCAGCACCACATCAAAGGAGAAGGTGGCTCCAGTTGAGGTTATTAAAAAGTTTAGGAGTAACAGGGGGCCCATGACCAGCAGAAGTGACTGCATTTCACATTCTGTTCTGAAGAGGGAAATGAAGCCCTGGGCTTGTCTGCTCAGCTGTCACCTGCTTTGGGGCTGTCACCATCAAAAAGAGGCGCTGGGAGAGCTGTCCTTGAAGACAGAGGTGGGGTTTTTTTGCTCAGGGACTCAGAATTTCTCTTGCATTCTTCACACAGACATTACCAGAAGGTAACAAAACCAGCAGTGCTGAGTTGATTTTTGACACATCAATGATAGTGAGCTCCTTTCTGCCACAGCAGTAAAAATTTGTTAAATATACTGAAGAAAAGAACCAAAACGCCCCACTTGCAAACACAGTGGATGAAAAATAAACATGGTTTTGTGACAGCAGCTCACTGGGAATGGGATACTTCCATTATGGCCTCCAGCTGTACACAAGTGTAAGAGGTGAGGAGGGAATTCCAAGCTGGGATGGAGCTGCTCCAGTGCTTGTAGGTTACTCCTGCTGCCACAAAATGGATGTTTGTATCAAATAGGTGAAAAGCTCCACATCTTTACCGAGGGCAAAGACAGGGCATCTCCATATCCCTCCATCCTGAACTGCAGGATCATGCTCCAGACACATTCTTTTTAAATCAAGAGCATTGAGATTTCTTGAAGGAATCTCTATTTCTAACATCACTGGGGAATTTTCCCCTCAACTTCAATGGCATAAATGCATACCTGCAGGTTTGTACACTTGGAGACTGGGGTAAAAATTCTTCTCACATTAAAGGCTTAAAATCCTTAATTTTTCTACCATTTTGGACTTCTGTTACCTGTCATGAAGCCCTTTAAGTGCAAGATGAAAGCATCCAGGGTTTTATCTACAAATAATGGCACAGCCACCACCAACCAAGTGATACCTAATATTGGGCCATTCCTTTAGTCAAAAACTCCCCTGTAGGGCATCAACATCCAGATTTCAGAGTAAGCTGATGCCAGCTGAAGCCTCAAGAATCTGCTCTGTTGCACACTTGAATTAAAGAGATGGAATTCTCTTTAGCTCCTGCTGAATTCCCACTGTGGAGGATTCCAGGGGCTGAAATTATTGTCCTGAAAGTGTAAGGTCCTTCCCAATTTACAGGCAGAAGGAAATGTGTTGGCCTGTGGTGGCTGTTTTGGGGATTTTGCTCACTACTATTTTATGGAAATGTCTGCACCTGTGAAATTGAGGCAGGAAGGCTCCAGAGCAGCAAGAGGAGGCACCAGGCACGACCATTTGGATGGAAGAGACAATGTTTCCAACCAAAAAAAGGCATTTTGGCCCTGAGTGACAGGGAGGAAATAAAAATAGAGAGAGCAATGACAGTCTCTGCCATTTGTGTCTTGCCTAGCCAGAGAAAATAGGAGTTTAACTACACAAATACACTGAAATGTGCCAGCTTTACCTGGCTCTGTCATTGATTTCTTTTTCATCCTGAGTTTCAATAACCATGTGGTTTGTATGAGCTGAGCATTAGCTCACTTCAGTCTCTCCATGGTGCTGTGGTTTATGTGGTTCACTGATTTTCCAGAGTCTGGCTGAGGTGCAGATAGGCTGCTGCTCTGACTGGGGAAAAAAGAGGCCAATGTGCTTCTAAGTAGTTAATGTATTTGTCCACTCAGTACCCAGTGAGGTAGACAAATGGGTTTTCCATGTTAAAGAGGGGCATGGAGTCCAAAGGGGGAAAAAAAAAGTGTTATTAAGTGTTCCAGAGCTGCATACAAAATATATATTTGTGCATTTCTGTATGTGTGTGTTTTCCTAAATGGGTGGATTTGGCTTAGAAAATGTTAAAAAATCTCATCAGAACCAGGAAGTCTAAACTGTGGCTTAAAAATTACTTTTACAGAGGAATCAGAGTGATGGAAGGAGCCCTTCAGCCCAGGGCTGACCTTGGTGGAAATGACTTCTCTGCAGCACAAGGGGCTGAACCCCACAGGTCTGAGAGCACCATGAGCCCCATCCTGCAGGAGACCCTGGAATTCCCACCCGGGGGCTTGGTGAAGCAGCTCCCTGTGAAGTCTCAGCCAGGAAAGCAGCACCAGCACAGCCCATCCCACTGACCTCACCAGGGGTTAAGGGAGGAGCCCTGACCTCCAGCATCCTTTCCCCAGCTGTGGGAGCTGCCTTTGTTTGAGACCTTCATTGTTCAGGTCCTGGAGAAGAATAGGCTGCCCCTAGGAGCAAATCACAAGAAGAAAATTGCCACACAGGCAAAAACTGTTCTCATGTCCTGTTTCCAATAGAAATGGTTTTTTTTTTGAGTGCCTGGTTTCAATTAAAAAAAAAAAAAAAAAAAAAAAAAAAGAATTGGAGGAGGCATTGCTTTTCATGGAGTGCCAGCAAATAATTGCAAAAAGTTGCTTGTTTTTAAAGAGTTGCATGACCAGGGACAATGCAGGGTGTGTGCAGACCTGATAGATTCTGCACCATTTCCAGATTGTTCTTCTCCTTGAAAACACCCTGACCTGGGCATTTATCTTCATCTCCCAGAGCTTCCCCTGGTGCTGGACTAGAATGGAAGCATCAGGTACTTCTCAGCTGCCCACAGGAGTGTTGGGCCACAGTGATATTTCTGAATGAAGATATTGATGCTGGCACTTGGATCACACAGGCATTGAGGCCAGTGCTGATTCTCTTTGGCCACTGCTAGGGGACAGCATGGTCAGGGTGGAATTGCACCAGCAGCCCTCCACTTCATCAAAGCTGGGCACTCTCTGTCCCTAACAGCCTCAAAATAACCCTGAGACAAAATATTGCCAGAATATTACAGGAAGTCTTGAATTTATGACTGTAAAAAGCCCAAGCATATAGATCTATGCTATATAAAAATCACACTGTGGCTTTTTTCCTCATAATTTACCCATTTTCCAGGGAATACTGTTTGCTTTGAATTTATCTGTTTTATTTGTACAGAGTTAAAGCCTTCTGGGTTTTGTAGTCACCATCAGTCAACTAGTGAGTCCATCAAGCTTTTCTGCCTTGCACTCTGTTGTAGGTCCTGCTAAATTCCATTTGCATGTCTATTCATGCCACAGAAAGTATCACACCTGCTGGCATGTGGAGTGTGCTCATCGTGGGGTTAAGGAGCTTAGAAATGTAGGAAATTTTTTGTGTTTCGATTGTCACTCTTATTTTGGAGCTTTTAGCCCAGACTTTACAAGCTGTTGACCATGTGCTGACACCAGAAGCATTGGTGGGGGAATTTTTGCCACTGAAACTCTTGCGGCAGATTCACTGTCCCTGCTGGGTCCTCTCAAGGCTCAGAAGGTCCTGTGACATCAGCAGTGCCAGGACAAGGCAGGATGCTGTGCCCCACAGGTGCAGGAAGCTCTTCCTCCATATAAACACGTGAGAAGACTTTGGAAGGAATTGCTATCAAATCTCTCTGTTTCACCCTAGAACAGCTGGTTTGTTTTTTTTGTGCTGTTTGCCAGTTTGCTATAGAGACATTGATGTGGAGTGACAATCTGAGCACCTTCTGCATTGCAATCCTAGATGAATACAGTTCCTTCTCTGCAGGATCAGCTGAGAGGCTCCTGTGGGCAATATCAGAAGAGCCTACAAATACCACAGGCATTTGACCAGTTTTGGGTAAAGCAACCCCCCAGTGCCAATGTGGCTCTTGTCCCTCTGAGTTCAAAACAGCTTTGTCAAAAGAATTAGAAAAACTTTGCAGAAGTAGAAGAACAGACAGTGGAGGGAGTGCTGCTGGGGGTCTGCAAAACTATTGTTCCCAGTTGGTGGGGAATTGCAACAAAACATACCAAAGTCAGCTGTTTTGAGGAATCTATAGCCACAGGTACTGCCTGGGCTTTCCCACCCTTGAGCCCATCACGATCCACTCTAGAAAACAAACTCCCTCTTTAGTACGTGGAACAACATGGGCAGAACAGAAGGAAAACTCCTGCTGCACACCCCAGACCACAGATAAATAGAGATGACAATAATAGTGATAACTGGTGATAACAACAGTGATAAATAGTAAAGAAGCAGGGCCACGTGGCAACCAGCAGCAGAAGACAGCTCTGCGCTTGGCCTTTCCCACCCAGGACACAAAGGAACATGGAGAACCTCAGAGGCAGCATTGCTTCATCTGCTGCTCACAATGGGCAGCCTCGGGGTGTTTTTACCCTCCCTGGTCAGGAAGAGGGGGGCAGAGTGTGGGAACTTGGGCAGAATATTCAGGATGGCAAATTACTGAGCTTCTTAGAGGCAATCATAAGCCTTAAGGATGGTGAGGCTCTTAAAGGAAGAGGAGAAGAAGACTCACAAGGGACATTGTGACTGGCTGGACCTCATCCTGCTATCTCCCAAAAGTTATGACTTCAGGGAATGGCGTGGGAAGGTGTCCTGCCCTAATGGGAGAAATAAGACAGCTCTGCCTTGAAATGTCTGGGCAAAGATTAAATGTGACTTGTTGGAAGGAAAAACTGCTGTGATATTGTGCCAACAGGCTGCAGAGCTGTTCCTGTCGGGCTGAATTCTCTCTGTGAGCAGCACGGGGGCCCCGTGCCTGCCAGTTATGGGGTTTGGGGAATGCATCCCGTGCTCCTCCCTGCTCCTGCAGCAATGCAGCCTGGTGAGGCTGGAGTGTGCTCTTCTCTTCCAGAAGCCAGGAACTCATTGCTCCATTTTTTTCTAACATGATTTTCATAGTTCAAAGCAAGCAATGCTTGTTTTAATTAATGAATATGTTTCTCTTTTCTTGCTTCTTGGCTTTCTGCCTGGTCCCGTGTTTTCATGCCTTGAGAATAAAATGTTTCATTCAAAACAGAATCTTCTTTGTCCCTGTGTGGCTGCTGCTCAGAGAGGTGAAGGAGCTGGGGAGGTGGCAGTGGTTTCATTTCTGGGGGTGGAGAAGCAGAGAGGGAGAAATGGGCTGGATTACAGAAGAACAGCAAAGAAAGACAAATTTTGTAGCAGTCACTGCACTTAACTCTTCCAATTTGCCAAAAGCCGTGGCAAATCCTGTTTATGCAAATCCTCACCTTAGCAGCTTTCAAATATTTTTAGAGTCACTGGTGTGAACAGAAGTGGAAATTGGAAGTATATAATCCCAGCAAAACTCTATGTACCTGTGGAGTTCACTGCAAAATGTGTGAGTAATGATGTGGCACATTTAACTGGTGACCGCTACCACCAGCATCAGCTGTTTTTTCACAGCTCTGCTTTAGCTTATCAGCCCTCCTTGATATTGGGCTAAATTCCAAATAAAGCAGGGAAATCAGCTGGCAATTCATTTGATGTGTTACATTTTTTTTTTCTCCACACTTAATTGAGCATTCCACTTCGAGTAATCCTCAGCATTAGATTAAATCTCTATTGATCTCACTTTAATGAGCTCACCACTGTGACCAACAGCCCTTTCTCCTGTGGCAGATGGAGACGTGGCCATCCGAACATGCAGCAGAAATTCCTCGTTCAGAGGGGTGACTCCTCCTCTCCATGACCATCCTCAGCACCCCATTACCCCAGTCTGTGCACCCAAAGCCAGCAGATATTCCTGTCCTTTGCCCTGAGCTTTTGTGAGGTTCCTACTGCAGGGAATTGATGTATAAACACTGCCAAGAGCTTCCTGCTTAGAGATTTCATTGCTGAGAGACAATGTCCATGTCCATTAGAGTGAAGGCAGGTAGCTGAAGGCTCTGTGTGAGCTTTCTCCTGTGCTGCAGGGAAACCAGGAGTGCTGGAGTGCTTGCAGCTCTGACTCCTGCTTAAGGGGAAATATTGCAAATTCAGGGCTGGGACAAATCAATCTTGTGAGCTGCAGAATTGATTCCACTCTTGCATTTAAATTTTCACTTGAGATTAAACTATAAAATGAAGGAAATCTCCCTTTCCTTCCTTATAATGAAAAAAAGACAGTGATTAATGAGTGTTTAAATCCTAATGACAAACACATCCTAATGACCCAGCACTTTATGATTTGCTGCACTATAGCATTTTGGAGGCTTCATGGATCAAACAATCTGTAGGGTCAGCTAATCACACCTTCTACCTGGCAAAGGTCATGGGCACTTCCTCAGTGATTTCTGCACACAGTCCAACAGCTTGTATTGGAACTGAAGAGTTTAACCCTTTCTGAAAGACTTTGATGTAAAGACAACATTGGGGTGTCTTAGGGAGGGAGTGGGGAGCAGTGCAGTGCTATGGATGAGACAGTTTAATGGAAGTCTCATTCTCTCATGGCTTAAGATCATGTACCATTAAAAAATGTCATATACTAAGTAATATATTAAATCTGTATGCCCAGTTTTCATGGGTTCCTGGCAAATGGCATTGCCCATGCACAGCTGAGAGGCAGCAACAAGGGTAGGGACATTGTCTCATGTCTTTTAGCATGAAGTGTGCAGTGTGAATTTGCCAACACTGCCCATCATCATTTTCAAGTTTGCTTATTGCTCACTTGCTTTCTTCCTCTTCCTTATCTACGAGAGACAATATGTCTTGCATCAGCAGATTGTGATTGTCATGATGTGTAATGACATTAATTAGCAATAGCAATTGCTAATGATTAATAACAGCAGCTAAGTGAAACCTTGGCTGCAATGATTTATTTTAGTACTTCTATTGAGCTGTGCATCTGAGCAATATTGGGATGCTGCAGCAGCCTGAGGGAAGAATGTCAGTGTGGGGATGTGAAGAGCTGAGAAATGTGTTGAGGGAAGCAGGTGTGTGGACTTGTCCCTCCATATTGCTGCACACAATGATCCACTGGGAAATTTGGGTGCTTTAGTGGGAGGGAAGATGGTAGCTCATCATGCATCATGTCATGAAGCTTCAGCACAGATCATAGGATCATCAAATGCTTTGGGTTGGAAGGGAACTTACAGATCATCTTCTTCCAACCCCTCTGCCATGTGCAGGGACATTTTCCACTATCCCAGGTTGCTCCAAACCCCATCCAACCTGGCCTGGAATGCTTCCAGAAATGGGGCATCCACACTTTCTCTGAGCAACCTGTGCCAGTGTCAGTAAAGAATTCCTTCCCAACATCCAATCTAAATATCTCCACTTTTTGTTCAAAGGCCTTCCCCATTGTCCTATCACTATCTGCCTGCGTAAGAAAAGTCTCTCCCTCTCTCTTTTATAAGTTCCTTTTGTGTACTGGAAGGGTCTAAGGTCTCCCCAGAGCCATCTCTCTCCAGGCTGAACAACCCCCTGTCTCTCAGCCTGTCTCCAGAGCAGAGAGGCTGCAGCCCTCTGGTCATTTTTGTGGCCCCCTCTGGACCCACCCCAATATCTCCTTTGCTGGGGACCCCAGAGCTGGATCCAGTGCTCCAGGTGGGCTCTCACAAGGGCAGAGGAGAGGGGAAGAATCAACTCAGCCTGCTGGACACCTATGTCCCCTATTAACCATGAACTCCAAAAGGGTTTGGCCAAAATGCAAGTTGTGTTGCACAGATTTTTTTATAGCTTTTTCACAGGGAAATGCTGTTTTAATGCTTTAACTTGTTTTGACATTGGATGGGAAATAAGCCAGGAGCACAAACCAATAATCTCCACCGTTGCTAGGAAAGGCCTAAAAGAAATTCCAGCTTGAACATCCCTGCACTTTGCTGAAACAAATTGGAAATGAGAATTTTGCAACAGGGACACATAATTGCTGCCCACTACCCAGCTGAAGGAAATGGAAGGAACAGGCACATCTTCAGCATGGCCTTAGTGCTGATTCCACCTTCTGGGACAACTGAACTTTCATTTGGATTAAATACAATTATTCCTCTTTTCCTCCTGCTTCCTATTAATTATATGCAATTTACTCTGAAAAGATCTGTTACTGTGCTAATCTTAGCAATTGCTGTACTGCAGCGAAAACATTGCACAGCCCTCGACGTCTGCGAGCGCTTCCAACGATGAAATTTCAAATTAAAAAGAAGCAACAAAAATATCCTGGACCACTTTTACAATTTCCCTCTGTGGCACAAAGGTTTCTAAGAGAAACATCTTGATTTATTTATAGCCACTTCTGCTACCGCTGCAGTTGTTTTTGTGGTCTATTCTTTCTAATTTAAGCTGCAGCATGAGGAAGTACCCGGTTATTTGATTTGTCTTGAACGAGCCACGTAAATGAATGATGCAGGCAGTGTAATAATAGTCCATGCTGGGCAGGGACTTACAGCCTGGGCTGTACAGAAACATCCCACAAGCCCGCAGGAAATGTGGGGCATCAGAGGGCAGCATGGCATGAAACTTTCCAGTGACAAGCTGGTGGCTGGAATGCAACTCCAGGTGACTGTGATGGAAAGATCATCCCAGTTCTGAGCACTGGGGGATCCCATGGGGTTTTACACCATGCAGATGAGAAAATGAGCCTAGAAGGAGATGTGAAGAGGTGAAAATCCCAGAGACCAGAACTGATAAACTTGGACAGAACTCTGAGTTTGAGTCAGAAGTGGCTCCTGCAACACAGGCTGACTTTCTCTGCAGGCTTTGCTGGAGTTCCCAGCCAAGGCTGTGTGAAGCAACCCTGATCTCTTGTGGTCCACATTATAACAATTATGGGAGCACTGGACTGGCAGTGGTCAGGTAACAGCCACCAACAGACTTAAACAAACAAGATGACCTTCTCCTCTGATATCCAAGGAGCAAAGGCCTCACTGGAACCAGTAACTTGCAAACCAGTTCAATCAACTGTTTAGAACAAGACACTGTCTTTGTATGAGCTTTGCCAAGTGCTTTGATGACCCCTACAAGACACATCCATTTTATTGCCAGCTGGTGACAGTCTGTGTCCTGAGAAGTTCAAAGGATCACATGAGCAAATTCTTCTTGGTTTCGGCAGTGATTCTGGTGGAGTTGCAGTCCAGCCAATCCTGCCTAAGCAGCTACCACATCCTGAAAACTCCTGGACATGAGATCATAAAATCATGGAATTGTATAATATCCTGGACTGGAAGGAATCTGCAAGGATCATTGAACTCCAAGTCCTGCCTGCACACAACAGCTCCAAAAATCACACCTTGTGCCTGAAAGCATTGTCCAAACACTGCCTGAGCTCTGGCAGACTTGGTGCTCTGGCCACCGCCCTGGAGGTTCTGTTCCAGTGCCAGGATCCATCTGACTAAAGGTGGATCTACAGGGTGGATCCTGAGATCCCACACCCTGGTCACTTTTGCAATCAGTAGGGTGAGAGGCACCTGCCAGTTGAACACAGGGTGTAATTAGTGTCCTGAAGAAGACACCTACATGGTTTGGGTGAACAACACACTATACTTAATGACTGGACCAGTTCTATCTTTGATGAGCACCCAGACCATCAGCTTAGTTTAGAGGTGGATGTCTTGAATGACATAAGTGCCTCAGCAAAGGGGACAAAAGCTCTGCTGGTTGTCACTGCAGAACCTGCAGGTCTCCTGTGTGTTCAGTGTCACACCTGCCAGCCCTGGATAGAAGTCTGGGGTGACAAAGAGTAGCCCATGTGGCACTGGGTGTCTGGTAGGCAGATGGCCAATTGTATCCAAGCTCTGCATTTCATGAGCTGCTAAAGTGAGATGAGATGAATCATAATCCAAGTGTCATTGCCTGATCCAAAAAGTCTTCAGCAAAATTCCTCTGAATGTACCTAACCAAAAGCAAAGAGGGCGCTTAGGGTGACAAACCAGCTGAGGATGGCTTTGGTGAACACTGCACTCTTCCCCACAGAGCTGGGGCCCAGAAAGCATCTTTGAAAGCCAGGCTGACAGGAGGGGCCCATTTTGTAGCCCATGTGCTGCCCAGTGGTGAGGTCTTAGACTCATAAATGGGTTGGGTTGGAAGGGACATTAATGATGTTCTGGTGCAGCCATGGGTTTTGTGTTTCCTGTTGGTTCATTCCACATAACTCCTGGGCTGGTGTTTGTGGGGTCATGTTGTCTGTAAAAAATACCTTGCTCTCCCCAGGGGCTGCAGAAGGATTTCAGGATCTCGCAATGGGCTTTTGCTTCCATGGTGGGACCAATTTTGCTGATGGTTTTGTAGCACATAAAAATAGCCTGTGCCTGGAACAGATCTACAACCAGAGTCAAAGTCTGTGGGGCTGCAGATTCTCTGACCCTAGATTGGTGGTAAATGAAAACAGGAGACTGAACTGAATTTCCATACCACGATGTGGCTGCTTGACTCACTAAGGTAATTTGAAACCAACTTTCAGATTTATTTCCCTCTGCTCCTGATGCAGCCTGGTGTGCAATTTTTCAGTGACAGCACCAAGCTAAGTAGAGTCAATGAGGGTTAAAAGGGCTTAAGAAAAAAAAGAGAGTCATGTTTGGTCAGGTTATTATTATCCCAGATCGATCCCTGCAGGATTTATTGGGCAGCCTATGGAATGCTGTACTGACCCAACTGAGTGGGCAGCAGGAGGAGATGTTGGGATTGCTCAAATTGACATAGCAGTGAAAGTGTTTGCCAACCTATGGCATGAAGGGAAAGGACTCCTTTAAAGTGAAACTCACTGGAGTGACTTATCTATTCACTCATCTGCTCACTGACTTATCTCCTACTGACTTATCCATCCAGATCTCCATCCCCAGTGCAGTAAAAACAGACTAAAAATAGTAGAAGACCAGGTCTTTTTTAGGTTTTGTTGAAAAGAACTTGGTGCACAGAGATGTTCATGAAAATGTGTTCAAGACTTCTTGGTAGATAGCATGGAAAACTCTTAGTAAACTCCTCAGTGCAGTTTGTCAGCACAGAGCTGCAAAATGAAAGCTAGAAATGAAAGTGAGGCAAATAAAAAACTGAGTATCCACCCAAACCATTCCATGAGCCTATGATTCTGTCTGAAATAGGAGATCCTCCATCTCTGGGGACTTTTGGGAGCTCATGGTTGGAACTGTCAAGGGAGCTAAGGTGACTTGGCATCTCCTTTTGCACTAAGCAAAGTGCTGAGCCCCACTAACTGCAGTTAAAACCTCAGCCTGTGTTTCTTATTACCACTCTATATGGAGTCTAGCCCCAGTGTAAGTGTAATACATTGAACTTATTATCCTCATTTTCCAGCACAGCAGAACTGAATGCAATTACAAAGCCTCTTAGAGGTGATTTGACTATGCAGACACTCTGCAGCCTGCTGGTTTTTCAGACACATTTAGCCCCTGTTGAGGAACAGAAATCCTTCTAGGCTGATATTGGAGCCATCTGGTGATGTCTTTTTCAGTCCAGTAAACACTTCTGGGTTCAGTTTAGAGGATGTCAGTACATTACAGCTTATTCAAGAGCCAGTACTGGGTGACTATGAAAAGCACATACACCTAGGGATGATGCAAGTGTGCAGCAGAGATAATTCCTAAATCTAATTGTAAACAGGAGATACCCGAATAATTTATCTTTAACCATGGGTTAGGGGGTTGAGTGGGATTTTAGTGGCATGTCTGAAAATAACAGCAAGCCTCTTATTTTGTGGGATGATTTGAATGTCAAAGTGTTTCTGCATTGAGTGCTCTCCTGCTGTACTGCTTGGAGCAGAATAACACCATTGATCCATTGGGCTGCATGTAAAGGATGCACAAAATGGCTCTTACACACAACATTAGGCCATGTTGCTCCCCTGGAGGTGTTTCTTGTCACCACACAAAGACTCTGGCTCAGCACCATGCCCAAGGGAAGCAGGTCACCTGGTGCACCTTCTTCCCACACCCTGGCTTCTCTTTGGATTGTTCCTGTCCATGATGGGATCAGCTTAACTCCATGGGGCTGGCAAGCTCTTGTGAGCTCTCACCTGTGTCTGGCTTTGCCCTTGGCAGCTTCTGAACTTTCTGCTTCAGGCCAAGGTAATTTATGCAAACAATATGACTTGGTTTTGGCAGTGATTTAGAAATAACCATCTTCTGATGGTATTTCCAAAGGTCTTTTTGTTAGTGGATTTTCTCCTCACTGAAGTGCCTCTCAGTAATTTGTGCTGCAGCTGTGACGGTTCCAGGAGCCCGTTCACTAATTGATATGAAACGTGCTCACACATCCAGCTGCTCACATCCCTCCCTGTTCCTCCAGGTCAGTGTTTCAGGCAGCAGATGTGTCCCTGTCACCCCCTAGTTTGTGCTCTGATTTGGCACGCTTTGCTTTCTGCATCAACGCCTGCAGCAGCGCAAGGCGTTGCTGGGAGCCAGGAGAGCACTGCAGACCCTTCTCCTTCAGATTCCTCCCTAACAATTGCCCTTCTCCACTTGTCTCCATGGGCTGAAGCATCAGGAAAAACTTCCAGAAAGCTTTCAAGCAGATATTCCCCTTGTCCCTTCACTTCCAGACATGGCAGGTTCTCCCTCCTTCCTGTCTTCTTGGGACTTCTGCTGGTCAGAGTAACCCCAAGATACGTTAGAAAGTCTCTTTTCCCAGCCTGGCTGCTGAAGAAGGAGTCAGAACTCTGCAGTTCTCAGTCTCAAGGTTATTTATTGTTTGTTATCTATAAAATTCTTTCTCTGGCCTGCAGAGGTCTGCTCACCAGGTCAGACAGAGGCACTCTGGCCACCCCTGGGGCAGTGTTATCTTTTTATACTAAAAACTAGTTGTACATTATTTACCATAACTTCCCAATACCTATCACCTATGTTAGACAGTGAGCTTCTACTCTAAACCAATCTAAATGTGCCAACATCACCCAGAAGATGGAGGACAAGAAGAAGAAGAAGGAGAAAGGCTGGACATGCTCAGATTGATCCATCTTGCCTCCTGAACCCCCATTCTAAAAACCCCAAAAATCTATTTTTCACCCCATGACAAACTAATTATTATTCTACTTAGACTTTCATGGCTTGCAGATCCTCATCTAAGGTTGGTAATTTGCTCCATGGGTCATAATCAAAGTCACAGGCATCTTGGGCTCTGTGCCAGGGTCTCTGAGCCCCCTGGCAGGGGTTTGGGCAATCCAGGACAGCCAGAGGGATGTCCTGAATTCCAACAAGCTACTGCACTGTGCCCATGACTAAGCCACACGCTGGTACTTGTTGCCATGAGGAGCTTCACCTGGAGCCCTTCATTTTCTCTTTTCTCCATGGTTGTCCTCGTGTCCCCACGCCTTAATGGGATTGCAGGTTCCCCTGCTTGCAGCCCTGCCTGTCAGGCTGTGCAATGAGGCATCTGCCTGCTTTCAGGTGATGTCAAGCCATAACTAATACTTTTAAAATTAACTGCTAGAGGACAAGGTTGTGAGAAGGTTCACAGACATTTCATATTATGAGCCATATTTTATGGTGGAAATTAATTCTTACAGTTGTTCATGAGTGCGTGTTCCTTCCCTTTGCAGCCCTTTGCTTCTTCCCGGGCATCCACTGCTGTTCTCTGCATGGCACAGTGGTATTAGGAGGCTGAGACTGAGATTTAATCATATTTGTGATCCTAATTAGCAGGTAGGTGTTGGAAAGGATGGTCAAGCTCACCAGACTGCATATTTCCACTAAATCCTGTGTGTTGATCCTGCTGCATGCTGTTGCTGGGAACTGCACCAGCAAAAACCCTTCTGTGGCACAAAACCTGGAGGGCTCTGTGCTGGTTTAGCTGCCTGGACTGGCACAGTGTGGCTTAGGGACACAGCAGTGAGGTGAAAGGGAAGTTGTGGGATGCATGTTGGGGTCAGGGACGGCATCACAGAGCCGGACATCCTTCTTGGCAGGACATGAAAGTAGGTTGGCTCCCGTGTTTAAAAAAATCACAGTTACCCAGACCCCTATGGAGCTGTGCATCCTGTAGCAGCTGCCCTTCAGTTCCAGTGTGAGAAGTAAGGTATTGAAATTTGTTTCAAAAATAATTTGTTTCAAAAATAATTTATTTCAACACCGCAGTCTCTTCTTCAGGAGATGGTACGTCAGATAGTGTTCAGGCTATCTCTCCCTTCTTAAAGGAATGACATAAACAACAAAGTGAGTCCTGAGGTTTTCCAGCCTTCATATCCCATCTCCCACGTCTGCCTTGATCTTGGGAACCTTTGGGACAAACCAGAAGATTCTTGAAATGGTAATCACAGCATCCCCAGGCTGGGAGAAAGAAAGAAGGAATGGCAGGCATGGAGGGTGTGATTCCCTTGGTGCAGGCAGGTGGAAGCTCCTCTCCATGGCAGCAGACAGTGGTTCACAGCCACAGGACTGGGCAGCCATAACACAGACCCCTGAAATCATCTCTCCAAGGTCACAGGGGTTGCACAGCCCTGGGTATCACACCCAGCACGTAGGTGCCTTCAGGTGCTGTTTTTGTGCTCACCTGGATTACTCAGCCTGACCCAGGTTTGCTTCCTGCACATCTGTGGCCCTGCCAGCAGAGCTCATGAGTCACTCTGCAGTGGGGCAGCTGGTTCCTGCTGGTGTCTGCTAAAATCTTTACACCTCTTCAAGCTTCCCTGGCAGGTCAGCTTTGGGATGGGAGCTCTGTGCAATATACAGCAATGGGGTTTGGGAAAAGACTCAAAGCCATACATTCCTTGGGCAGCTCAGGGGTCCAGAAAGATCTCTGCAGTCAATGCAAATCTCAAAAGTGCTGGTATTTCCCTTCATTCAAAAATTGTTCAAACTTAAAGAGGGATGAGATGTACTTCTCATGGGAAGAGAGCATGCTTATTTGCCTTTCTCTGGTTTATTTTTGAGGAAATGACCTTTCTGAGCTGTTTAGCAGCTGCTCTTTCTCCATCATTTATTTTGCTTTCAATATTTTCCAAAATTTAAAGAAATCATAGCCACACCACCCCATGAAGGAGGACAGTACGAGACTACTAAGATGGTTTAGCTGGACAATCAGTGCAGATAAATTGATTGATGAATATGCACCCTCAAAACAAAAAATCATCACGGCTATGATCAGGAAATAATTCACATTGGATTATTTGATGAAACCAGACTGTCACCTGCATGAAATTCCCTTTAAAAAGGGAGGGAGAGGTTTGTCTGTCTGGGAGCTGTGACCATGCTCCTGATTCACTGCACAGACTCATTCCAGCACACTCTGAATAGCCTCATTCCCGGGGGACTGACTGCAACCAGCAGCTGCCAGCAACCAGCTTGTCTGGTGTTTCCTCCTCTCGGTTGCAGGACTCCCCACCCACAGGTTTTTAGGGAACATGGTGAGAAAGAGGCATTTCCTGCCCCTCAGAGGTGCAGAGGAAGGGAATGAGTGCTCATCTTTCAATTCTGGTAGTGTGGAAAGGACTGACTATAGCAGGGAATTTGGCATATGAGATTTTGGGGTAGGTAGAGGAATCCTGACATGGGGAAACCGTGCTGCTCTTTGGATGCTGTGCACTCACTTCTATATCTGACCAAAACCAACAGTAAACACTAAGAGGAAACTCTGGGAAAAAAAATCCCAACTCCTGCACTTCCAGCACCTGGAAGTCATGGACTGGAAAATACAGATCCAGGGGGAGCACCTTAGTCCCAGCCCTTCAGCTTAACATGAGCTGTCAGCTCTTCAACAGCAGAAGAAGCTGAAGAACAGGTTGGTATTGTGCTGCTGCTTTTGTCGGAAGCAGCAAAAAAATAAAAGGAATTATTGGATGCAGAGGTAATTGTGATGTGCTGTGGTAGTCAGAATGGCTTTTGTAAAGGGAAGTCCTGCCATAGTCCCTGGAGCTCTCTGGAGGTGTCAACAAGCCTTTGGATAAAGGATATCCTGTTGATATAACCAGCCTGTATTTCCTGAGAGCTGCAGACAGCATCTCTCACCAAAGGCTTTTAAGGAAAGTCAAGGCGTAAATGGAAAGGTCCCTGGATGAATAAAAAAGGAATGAATTAAAAAAACAAGAAACAGAGAGTGGGAGCTCATGGTCAGGTCTTGTGGTAGAGGCTGGGAGTGGTGTCTCCTGGAGGTATGAGCTGTTTGCTTACAAACTCATTCATGAACTGGAAAGGAGTAAACTGTGAAGTGACAAGGTTTAGTCATGATACAAAGTCCTCTAGGTAATAAAGGTGATTAAAAATTGGGAAAAATTGCAGAATCTCAGTGACTGGACAGAGAAATGATGCCAGAGGGGAAAAGCAGCCCTCAGCTCACATGTGGCACTGAGGTAGCCAAGCTAGAAAAGCTGGGGCTGTAACAGATAGCTCCATGAAAATATCAGCTAAGCATATTGTAGCAGTCAATAAAGCAAATAAAATGTTGGGAATTGCCAGAAAATGGGACAGAGATCAAATCAGAAAATGTTGCTAAATAAATAATTTTTTAAAATTATATTATAAATTATTAGTAGTATTATATAAATACATAAATCTATGGCTCTTCTAGCTTGTATCCTGTGTGCAGCTCTGGTCCTCTCACTTGAAAAGGAAACTATAGGTGAAAAAGGGTTCAGAGGATTAAAAAGCTGATAAGAAGTACATAACTACTCAATGTAAGGGAAAGCTAAATAAGTTATCTCTTCAATTTAAGAGCTGACCAGGATAAATCTATAACATCATGAACATCATGGAGAAGGTGAAGAGATTGATTTTTTCATTGCACTTTCCAATAAAAGAAGAAGGAAGCAGTGATTTTAAGTGGGAGAGGACAAGCTCAAAGGAAAATGAAGGAAATGACTCTTCATGCCTGTAGTTAAACTTTGGAACTTCCTGCCACAGTGTTTTGTGGGAACTAAAAACTGGCTTTAAAAGCACCCCTTCAAGCAGGCTCTTCAATGAAGAGAGATTGAGGGTTATTAATATACTAAATCCACCTTTTCAGGAAGTCCCTGAACTGCACATGAGTGCAAAATGAGACTCTGCTTTTTACTCTCTTCCCAAAGCATCTGCTTTGGCTGATATCAGAGAAGGAGTCTTAGAGACAACTGGTTCTTGGGCTGCATGAAATCAGAGAATGCACTGACCATCAGCACCTTCACAGTGGTCCGAGTGTTGCACATTTTTCTCAGTGTTGCTGTGAATTTAAAATCTTGTCATGATTTAATCCCAGCCACCAACTCTGCCCTACACAACCTCTCACTCATTCCTCCCTGGTGGGATAGGGGAGAGAATAGGAAAAGTGAGAAAACCTGTGTGTTGAGACAGAGACAGTTTAATAGGGGAAGCAAAAGCTGCGCATGAAAGCAAAGAAAAAGAAAGGAATTAATTCCCCACTTCCCACGGGCAGGTGTTTGGCCATGCCCAGGAAAGCTGGGCTCCAGCACATGTAACAGTGACTTGGGAAGTTAAACACTACTGCCCTGAATATCCCTCTGCTCCTTCTTCTCCCATGCTGAGAATGATGTCCCATGGTGTGGGATGTCCCTTGGGTCCCTCAAGGCCAGCTGTCCCACCTGTGTCCCCTCCCAGCTCTGTGCACTCCCAGCCCACTCACTGGTGGGGTGAGGTGAGGAGCAGAAAAGGCCTTGGCTCTGCATAAACCCTGCAATAATGCAAACATCCCTGAATTGTCAGCACTGTTTTCATCACAAATCCAAAACACCGGCCCAGAATTGCTATTATGAAGAAAATTGTCCCAGGTAGAACCAGCACAGACCTCAAGGACGTGGCCTGGGAAGCAGACAAAGCAATGATCTCAGACATTGAGGTGCTATTTTCCTTTCAGCTCGTTTCCATCAGCCTGTGCTCACCATTCCATCCTTTGGTCTAATATTTCCAAATTTTCATTTCTCTTATGGGAACACTATTTGCAGTCATTAAAAAAATGAGGATTTTCCTCCTATCCATTGCATAAAAAAGGTACAATGATCACAAAATATATGAATTCTTGGTATATTATTTCAAGTGCTATATTTAACTAAATTATCCCCTCTTCTGGAATTGTTTGTTATTCCTTTGGTGATAGAACAGCATCCTGTTTGCCTGCCCATACTGCAGCTGCAGATTTTTAGTGAAATCCTCATGGGTTTCTTGAAATAGCTTTAGAACTGAAACCTCCCAAACACTGCAATGCACTTCCAATTTATTTAACCAGAGCCCAGAGTGAACTGACTACTCCTATCACATTGTTGTTTTCCAGAATGCATGACCACAGTGTTTGTTTAGTGCAAGGGCTCAAAAATACCCCTGAATTATGCAATTTCATCTTTACCAAATGATGTGAGTCAGCTGGGCAAATGCCAGAAGGTGTGTTTGCTGCCATAACCTTAACTCTGTTATGTTGCACATCCTATGTGAATAATTCATTGTCAACCACAGGAAATGGGGATCTTCAACTACCACAACCTGATTACTGACAATGATCCATCAACTGCTAGTTCTGAGTAATGTTAATCACTTTCCTGAACACTTGAGTTTAGATACATGGATAAATAATTTATTAATTCAGCACTATAAGTTTGGAGAGCTTATGAGAGCTGGGTTGTGGTGCTGTTACAGAAACAGCTACATGTCCTAGTAATATTCCTTGCTTTCCATATTCTCCAAGTATTTCTCTTCCTCACAGGGAGAGCCCAAGAGCTGGGATTGCTAATTGCTTTTTGAAGAGGTGATCTTCACATGAATGTTTTGTAAACAGAATGGGACTGAGTCCAACCTAAAAGAGGCTTATGGATTAAGGATGTTGGTGTTAATTATACCTAATAACAACTGGATAGCTTTGGAAAATCAGGATCTGAACATCTGCTGCTAAATAACAGTGAAAAGCAGAGTTGAAGACCTGGTTGTTAAAATATCTTGGCAAAGTAGCCCCAGATTAATCCCTGGGAGATGAGAGACAGATTGGAAAAACTGCCAGTGCCAGAGGTCTCAGTCTGCCCAGACATATATGCACTGTCCTCTCCACCAAACAAGGTTCTGCCATCTCTAATTTAACCCTTTATTTCAGTTTAAACTCACCACACCTGACCCACTCCCAGGGGACATGAAGAGCAGATTACAATCTCCCTTTCCACAGCCACCTTGCCCACTCTCATGTACAATTGTCTGAGCAGCTCTGGGCAGGAGAACTTGCCTTCCTTACAAAAAGAGAAATGAGAATGAAAATGTTGGCTTTTAAATACTGTCCAGCATGTTACAAAGATCTGCAGAATAGCAGCTTCTTGCTCTTTGGTAGTGATGTAAGCCTAAGATTAAAAGCAGAGGTATAGCATATCTTTAAACCAGCCTACTCTCCTTACCCAACATGATGTTTTTCAAAGATATCTGAACACTGCAATGATCTCCATGCAGAGGCTTAAAATTGCATCAAAAATAAAATTAATAAATAGTAACATTCTCTACCTGAAGTCCAGAAAAAATGACTAGGAGCACTTGAGTTTTAAAAGTCACCAAAGAGCTCATTCCATGATGGCACCATCATGGCAAATCAACACGTTGGGGTCAGTGACATTATGTTTCACCTAGGAGAGCAGGAGGACTTCCTAGAAAGGGAACTAATGATGGTGCCTTCTGCATGACAGATGATCTCACATATGGAATCCATTTGGCCACAGGCAGAACCACCCATCGAGCAGATTACAGTGATCCTCAGCTCTGCAGCTCTCTGCAGCTCCAGCCACTCTGCCAGCACAGACAGCTTTACACCGAGCACCTAAATATTCATTACCTCCATCCAGCAGATTAAAGAAAAAAGAGCAAACTGGAGATACAAGACTCTAAAGCAACAGCTGACAGTATAGGAGATGCTTTGCTTGGTGCATCTGTTGCACAGATTATGGATAAGGAGTTGTCCTGCTGAGCCACAGCTTTTCTAGAAATTCTGTGTTGGAGGACACATTTCCCATGTGACAGGCCCCAATCCTGTGTTTCTTTCAGGGTATGAGGGAGCTGCCTCTGCTCCTTCTGGCACCTTTATTTCAATGCTTAAAGATGTTTGGGGAGTAACAGAGGAAACCAGAACGGCTGAGAAGGGTGTTAGGTTTCTGCCTGGATACAATTAAGCACTGTGTTTGTGATCTGGTCCCTGTATGTATGATACAATGTATATACAATCAGGGCAGTGTATATATGATAATATATATTTACAATCGGGGCACTGTGTCTATGATTAGGGCACTGTACCCAGTGGAGATGGGCTTCTCTGTGTTTTCATATACAAATCTCTCAACCTTATTGCTCATCTTATGCTGCCCCTTGTTTTTCTCGTTGTGTTGAACTTTGTGGGTTTTGTGCAGGTAATACTTGGGGTTTTCCCCCATTTTAATGATTATCACCACTGACACCAGAGCTGCAGAGCAGGAAAGCCCAGTGACTGCTGACTGATCAGGATTAGGTGGCATCTACCAGAGGCTGGCGGAGACAAAGCTCTGACCAAACAATCTGCTCAACAATTTACCCTGCACACAAATGCTGCCCTTGCAGGCTGAACCTCTAATGAACTGCAAATTACAAACAAGGTTACCAGCAGCTTATCACTTGCTTCAAGTGCTGAGCATAAAGAAAGGTTGCAAGGAGTTGCTAAAAAACACAGCAAGAGGCAGGAAAAGTGTTCCATTAAAACAAATTAAGGGCAAGGAGAGATTGGTGGTTTCTGGGGTTACACTAAAGGGCTTTGATGAACGGCAGCTCCCAAAGGATGGTATCAATTATCTGCCTCAAGCCTGGACAAACTGGTTGCTGTGTAAGCATCAATGCACAGACAGTCTTTCTGACATTAGAACACTCATCTATTCCTTCTCTCCTTCTCAGCCTCATTCCTCCTCTCACCAGCACAAACCTTTATTTACACTCTGGTTTTTTGACTCATCTGTGACATTCTTCTCTTTTCTGACCCTCCCCTTCCATTACCTCTGAATACTCTCACTCCTTTCAACCACCTTCATCCTGTCCTCCTCTTTCATTCATGCTGGCCCTGGAACCCTTCCTCTGTCAGAGACAAGATCACAGCTACCCAAGGTATTTTTCAGCTCTTTGGGTCTTTAAGACTGCATCACCTCAGGGAAATCTTCCATTTGTCAAAAAGGGAGAGGGCAGCAGGTGAAATTTAAGGGTTGTGCTATATAGGACATAAAATCTAGTGGTCAGTCACATTTGGCTCTATTTCTGGCACTCTTCTCCCTTCACCTTCTCAGAGGTCTCGTCCTCTTCATCTCACAATTTTTTCTCTTACAGAGTGCTTCCTGCTGGCGCTCCCATATTGTATCAGAAAGAAAAATGTTGAATTTATTCTCCACCTGCTGCCTTGAACCTTCTTCTGAACAGCTCCTTCCCTCATTTCTACTTCTACTGCTTAGCTGTAACTGCCCAGCTTTCCTCCATCATCCTTCTTTTTATTTTATTATTTTATTTTATTTTCAATTTTTTTCCTTTTTTTTTTCTTCACCATCTCAATTTTTTTCCTTTCTTTTCCTTCACCATCTCCCCACTTGGTTCTTAATCAATTTGCTAATGTGTATGGGGGTTTTAGGATCAAATTTCCAGGGGTACCAAAACCAGAACAGCCACAATCTATTTTTTCTTTTTCTGGCCATTTGCAGAATAGATGTTCAGTTCATTGTTTCCTCATATTGATTTCCTCAGCAGCTATTCACAGGGTTTATTCTGTGAATTGATTCAACATTAGGGCTGTGTTATTTCCACCTAGTTGGAGAAGTAGTGTGATGCTGTTTTCATTCCCTGCATATTCAAGGGCATGAAAGATCAAGCATGAATATCTATCTGATCTTAGCCATTCATCCTGAATGTGGAATGTGCTCCCTATCATTGCTTCTACCTGAAAATAACTTTATAATTTGCAGAGTTATGAACTTAGTCATTAAATATAAACACTGACTTTTCCACTGTTATATCTAACACTGATTAAAATTGGAAAAGAATATTCAGAAGCAGTTACTTTTCATACCATTCCCTTAACCCTAATTGCCTCTTTCTCTAGCCAGACAAGAAATGCACAGCAGAGATAACAGTTTCATGATTTTTAGTCCACAGATACTTCCTCCCATGTATGTAAAAGAATTAATAGAAACTGAGAAAATTTTGTGACTTTCTTGACTAAATGAGGTAGATATGGGCTACTGTTTGGATCTCTAGTTTTTTATCTCATACATACAATCTTAGCTATCCTGACATATGGACTGGTTACTTAGGGAACAACTGGGAAGCTCATGTTGGGTTGGATGGGTTGAGAAAGCAAAAATCTAAACCAAAGCTCGTGTTTAGTCCTAATGACTGCTTGGTCTGAATGCATTTACCAGAAACACCTCAGTGGAAACCTTGCCCACAGACAGTCTCCAATTCCACTTTGCCTCTGGGTGGCCTCAGGCTGGTGTGCTACCAGGGTGGCCTGACAGCAAATGAGGAGGACAGAAAAGCTTCTCACTCTGGTGCTTTCCTCTTTTTCCTCTACCTCTTTTTCCTCCATGATTCTCTTTACTTAGATACTGATATAGTCTAACTTCTTCTAAGCCGAACATCCCAAGATCTTGAATCCCCCTGCCAGTGAAACAGAATGTTCTTATTAACCTCATTCTATCAATGTGGAAGTTAAAGTGACTCACCATGGTCACAGGTATCAAGCACCTCACAGAGCAGAGCCATCACTTAAACCAGCAGAAAAACCTTTTGGAAATTCTGGAGTAGAAGGCCCTCCAGAGAGAACAGTGATTATCATGATGAATTAAGGTGCTCATGTGGCAGGGTGCTGTGACTTTACCAGCTTGACCAGTGAACATCCCTGTGGGAGTGTGCCTGGGTAGAGGGACACAAACTAAGGATATAGATTCTGGCTGCATAAATTTGTCATTAGAATTTTGTGAAACCTTGGGAAGCCTTGTAAAACTTTGGTCACAAAATATCTTCTAGAGCAGGATAAAAGAGGGTCCTGGTCCAAGAGGCACTACGAACACAAAACTCTTAATGAAATCTGTGAATGCTGCAGTTCCTCAGCCTCATGTAGCAGAGGTCAGGGGGCTGGAAAGATCAGAGGAAAACTGGTAATGGAGCTGAGCAGAGTCAGTCTGCCTCCATCTCACAGTGCAACTGGAGAACATCTGTGTGTTTGGTAGCAGACTGTGATACAGTGGTCAGATGTATATTCACTGTTCACTTTCTTTTGGGATGGGTTTGAACTGCCTGAGCTCCCTCTGCTGCTTTGTAAGGGCAAATAAGAGACACCCACCTTGGGGAATGAGGAATCCAAAGTCAGGTACAGCTGCCATATGGCACAGATGTGCATTGGAACTAAGAAAACTCAGCTCAAAAAGTCTGGGCTGGATATGAACCAGTGTTAATCCCAGAGAGGAGCAATCTGACCCACCCTGAAGCTGCTGAGTCAAACTGAAGTTGATGTCTTGGAAAGTGCTGCAGAGGCTGAGAGGAACCTGGCACTGAGCAAAGCCTTTGCACAAAGCTGCCCTGAGATGAGGTGTCTTCAGCATCCCAGTGTTTCCAGGGCAACCAGAGCTGGAATTCACTTCTGCTGAAAGTTCACCAAATCCAAGCTTTTTCAGACATAATATTTTTCAGTGGCTGAACTAGCATCTTTGGAAGTTGTTTCTGAACAGTGACTCCAGTGTGCACGGCCATGTCAAGCATCAGCAAGGGCACAATAGGCAGATGTTACACATTTCTGGAAATGAGAGGCAGCTCCTTTACCCTCAGTGCTGTTATTGTTCCTTGGGAACACAGACATCACTGTACTGTTGGATCCATGGACATTTGGTGGGATCACTTGTTTCTGAGAGTGTTTAGTAATGGAGACATCAGTAGAGGGTGGAAACAAGCCCTGATAGCTCTTTTTTCCTGATGGTGTAATATAATTCCCTATGTAAAATAGACACCAAAGTATTTGTCTCCCTTCTGGGTTTTGAGGGTTAAGTTTTTAGTTTTCAGTGTTGTAACTGTATATGTTCCTGTTACCACATCAAGATTTCTCATGTTCTGGGTTTTCAGCAAATTCAAGTGCTCTCGCATTTGTAACTATGTCAAGCAAGTTGTGCTGTAAAATCATAATTTGCTATTTCTCATCTCTTTGAATGACACTTTGCTCTTTTATTATATGAAAGGGAAAACAGGCACTCTTAATCCATGTGTCCTAGACTGTTCATAGTTTGATTTATTACATCTTATCCTTCCTTCCCAGATAAATGGTTCCAATCCTTCAGGTTTTTTGTTCATTGCTGTGAGAACGCTGCTTGTCCCTGAACTCCCCAATCCCATTATTTATTTTTGAAACAGACTAACAAGCACTGAAGACCGTCTTCTGATGACAGCAATCACATACATTGTGTAACTGAATTATATAACCCTTCATCCCATCCTTTATATAGATTCATCTCTGTTTGCTTTTCGGATGTGGCCACACAGCGAACGCAATTCTCAACTGACCTTTCTCCAGTAATAGCCAAGGACTTTTCCTGAGTCAGTGCTTATCCTAATTTATCGTGGCACAAAGGCACACTGAACTGTGGCAGCTCCATAGTATAACTCCCAGCTGTGCACATGTATGCCACAGCAAGGCTTTCCACAGAGAGAAGCTATCCCAAAATCTCTGGAATGGACTCCCATGCAGATAAGTCCTAATTTAGGGCCACACTCCAGTCTCTATAGTCAGTTTGGGAAGAATCACAGAGCTGCATAAAGGAAAAAGAAATGTACAAGCCATGAATGTTGCCATGGATAGTGAAGCAGGGAGTGCACAAGGCTGGTGTGACAGGGTGGCTAAATAAAGTGGAAGTGACACAGTGAAAGACCTTGAAGCATGCAGCACAAAATAAAATATTTCCCCAAAAGACAGATCACTCAATTAAAAAAGAAAAAAAGCCCCATTTCTAGGCAGAATGAGCTGTAAATCTCTGTGAGAATAGAGACAGCAACATTCGTCTCAAGTTACAGTGAAGGGCAGTAAATCTGCAGGTAATTCTCTGGGTGACCGTTCAGCACAGTGATGGACAAAGGTCTGCAGGGCTCTGCAGCCTGGCTTGCAGCTCCTCCTGCTCGTGGATTTAGCTTGGAAAGTCATACACCAGGTCAGGCTGCTGGGATTGCCTTTGGGTACTGTAGGCTGGAGGGCACTGCCTCAGCAGGCAGGATCTGTGTACTGAGATACAGGTGGTGACAAAGATATGTGTCCTGCCAGTCCCAACAGACCACATACCAGAAATTTAAGAACTGAAGGCTTCAACTGAACCGTCTCTGGTGAAACTCAACAGAGCTTTGACAAGCACTGAAGCTGCTTTCACAGCATGTTTAATTATCAGATGTAATTTAAATGGCTGGGGAGTTGCAGTTAGAGAGGGAATTGGAGAATCTCAGGCAGACAATGGGGTGTTATTTCCTTCAGAGTTGCTCAGGACTGAATTTTTCTTAATAATGTCATTAAATGTACCCAGGACTACTGAAGTTTTGTGTTACCATGGTCCTTCATGCTGCCCTAAGATTGACAGCCAGATAACTCTTTCCTTCTACTGTCATTTGGAACCTGTGTGGAAATTCTATTCTTTTGGGAAGGGGCAAATAGTGGGATCAGTCTCTTACATTGCTGTACATCAGCAATAGTCTGTGGTTGGGAAAACCACATATCTGAGTCCAGCGGCGAAGCCAAAGAGAGAGGAGATGAACTGATGCACTGGAGGGTTTCTTTATGTGATGTCTATTGCCTTTGCTGGATACAGCAGCACTTCCCTCAGCAGCTGCAGTTATCCCTTCCCAGCCCATATCTCCAACACAATCTGCTCCTAAAATAGCCTGTTCCTCTGCACAGAAGTAGGAGATCTCATTTTCAAAGCATTTCCTCTGCTGGTAGCCTCCCAGCTTTTACTCATGGTGCTGGTATCCAGCGCTGGTGCTGTGAACGGGCAGCAACGCCCATGCACAGGGAGGAAGAGGAGGGACCCAAGGAGAGGAAAAAATCACCTCCCTCCACAGGGTAGGAAAAGCAGGGAGAGGCCACGTGCCAAAGGGCCCACACACAAAAGGAAAGCTCTGGTGCTGCCTGGAGAAGGATGGAGGTGGGGACAGGTGGTCTGGTAGGTGCCTCAACACAATGCCTACAATGTGCTCCTGCAGTCATGTGGCAGTTCACAACCAGAAGCATCAAGTGCTGCATCTTGTCCAAAAGCCAAGTGAGAGGTGATGCAGGATGCTGCCAGCAGGAAATTGTTCATGGTGAGCAAAAAGAAACATATTTGTCACCAGGAAAGAGCCCCCATGCTTTCAGCAACAGCTCAGGTAGGAGACTGACATCTCAGCTGCAATGTAAAGGACAGCCATGCTCAGAATCTCCCAGGTCCTGACCTCTTCTCCTGATCCAGTGTCTTCTCAGGAACTCTTACTCAAATCCTTACTTTCAGTTACCTTACTCAAGCCCTTTGGTCCAGAACCATTCATCCTTGACCAGCCCATTTCCCTCACCTCATATTTTTAGTCACTATAAAATTTAAGCAATTTAAAACTATTATAGATCATGGTTGCCATCTCTCCAAAGTGCAAAATTATGTATGTATGTATGTATGTATGTATCTATCTATCTATCTATCTATCTATCAATCATCTATCTATCCATCCATCCATCCATCCATCCATCCATCCATCCATCTACCTATCTCTGAAGGCTCTCATTTGTATGAACACAGTGTTTCTGATTTCAGCCCTGTATTTTAGGAGCAAATTTCCCAGCACTGCACAGGACTTTGGTAAATGCATCTCAAACAGGGTTTATCTCAAGCCCCTAAAAAGCATATGTACACAAATTAATATTCATTACTAAATTAATATTCATGTTCTGCCTCTGTGGTGATTAATCTTTACAGACCTGGGTTTGGCACTGTCTGCTTCCTTCATGCTGGGATCCTTTCTCCCCACCTGATTAATGTGTTGATATGAGGCTTCAGGTAAATGGCCAAACTTTAATTTATCTGTCCTTTAAACCAATTGTTCCTTCACAAATACAATTCTGTCTTTGTTATGAAAGTCTTGTGTTTTTCTGTGCTCTTGGGACATCACTGCTGGCTAAGCATTGCCTCCATGTACCATAACACCAAAGAAATTCCTTCAGAGTCTGAACTCTCAGGTCCTGCTCCAGCAGGAGCTCATCTCTTCCCTTCCCATCCACCTGCATGGCCTGTGATTGACAGTGATAGATTATTCATGGGAAAGATAATGTGAAATTTTGAACTGGCCTTTTTTCTCACTTTCTCTGCTAAAATGATAATTTGAAATATTTGTATAAAACCCAACCTATTTCCCCTGTGGGTTGTTTTTGGTTTTTTGTTTGGGTTTTTTTTTTTTTTTTTTTTTTTTTTTTTTTTTTTTTTTTTGTAGCAGAAATCACTTTGTAGTAAAATGTGTTTTTTGAAGCTAAGGTAAGGTTTTTCCAAGCTGTTTAAATGCAATCCAGCTGTCATAAAACAAACTTCTCCCTTTTATAAAAATACCAAATCCACCACCTCCTTTCCTCTTTCACCATCCCTCTCTGGGCAACATCTGGAAACAGTCTAATTAGTGGTCCTGAACATAACTCAGCAAAATACTTTCTTGGCAGAGTGCTAGAGCTGGACCATAAACCAAAGGCCCTGTGATCTCCTGATTGTAGCCAGATCCTTGCTCATCCCACAGTTCCTGCTGCCTGGGCAGGGCTGAGAGAGCTGCCCAGCAGCCTCCTGCTCCCTGGAAAATGTGGTGTCAGTGAGGCAGCAGCTCCTGCTGGTACAGGAGGGGGATGAGGAATTGCTTAGGAGGTGGTGGGGCTTTCTCATCACACCAGAGCCATCTGCAAACCAGTTGAAATCCCACCAGGGGTGGGGAGGTGATTTCCTTCCTGGCAAAATATCCTGCTCCAGCTGCAGCAGGGCAGCCTGAGTGCTGAGAGGTGGCCACATCTGGCATTTGTGCATCTGTGGCTTGGCTTGGCTCACAAGGGCTCCCCACAACCTGCAAAAGGGACATTTCCCTCCAGTTTTCCTCCTCTATTGTACCTTGGATGGTAAGAATTTGACAGCAAGGACTTTGTTGCAGGCTCCCACAGCAGGAAAATATTTTAGTGATACAAAAATAGACAGATGCAAAAAGAATTCCTTTGGATCCTTGAAGATTCCCTGCATTAGAGGCAGATATGGGTTTGAAGTGAATTTTCCAGAACAGAAGTGTTTAGTGTAGAAATCATGGAAAACAACTCAAGAGCTCCCAGTTGAAGGGAATATCCAGCAACTCTGGCTTTCAAAATGTAAATAGGAAACAGCCACAAAATCTTATCTGTACTTTGCAGCTAATGAAAACACTAGTCTCTCCTGGGAGCCAAGTCTTTGCTCTAATTTTAATGCATTTTCTTAGGTTTTCCTTCGCTGTGACTAATTTGTGCTGTCAGGTGTGCCTTTTTTGAAGTTAAAAAGCATATCTGAAGTGCTACAACCTCCAGCCAGAATATTTAAATTAGTGAGTATCCACATCTCAGAGCCTGTCAAGTGAGGGGATGGTACTCAGCTGCCCTCATGCTCTGCTGAGCCATGGGTACAAGCAACCTCTGCTCCCACAGGAGCCTGTAGGGAATTCTTCCCAGGTGAAGTGCTGTGCTGGCCCCTGGCACTATGTGGGCTGTGCACAAGCAGCATTTGTACTGTCAAGCACAGAACATTCCAAATCCAGATCTCAGCAACCTCCTAGAATGTGTTTAAATAGCTATAATTGTGTATATTTAATTATAACTTCATTATAATATATAATTTCAGACTTCACCCACCTGCTTGCTCTGGCTGTGTTCACGTCACATATTAAACCTGGCCCTGTTGATCACACCATAAAACCTCTATCCCCAGGCCCCAGAGCCTTTTAGCAAAGGGTCTAAGGCTTTAGGAGACCCTGGGGTTAGAACTTGGTGGAGTGGGGTGGGCTGGAATGGCACTGAACTGTTCCAGATTGATGTTCCACTGCTGCTTCCTCTGCTTCAGCTGAACCCTGTGCTCAGCTCTGCTGGGGACAGAGTGATGCAGGGGACAGAGAAGAGAGGGCTGGAGGAACCCACAAGCAGGCACCAGCCCCAGCTGGGCAGCTCACCCTGCATGGCAGGTGTGATATACAGTGTGGACATACCGAATGGTGTCAGTGACAGATGAATAACAGGGCACCCTGAGTTCAGGAGAGCAGTTCAGGCCACTTGCTACCCACAACCACCAGGCCATGGGGGCCAGGCTCTGCCAAGGCTGTGGAGGAAGTTTCTGAACTGTTGTTAGAAGTAAAGATGGTGTAGTAATGTAGTAAAATGTTTTTAGTGCACTTCCTTCTGTGTGTAGTTTGGGATTCACAAGGCTGTTCCCACCAGTGGGACTATAAACACCAAAGGAACTGTGGCCTGTTGTTACTCCAGTAAAATCAAGGAGAGTTTCAGTTGAGGTGCTCTGTGCCACCTAAAGCTGTACATTCAGAAATGGGAGGGTAGGCAGGGATTTGGACAAGGGCCAGAGATGAGATTGCACATGATTTACACTTAATGTCAGGCATGTGACTTGCTGCCTACAAGGGGAGGGGTTGTTTGCACATAACTGTGTCTGCATTGTCCCTGCAGCTGAGCAGAAACAAATGATTGTGCACTTGTCTGCAGACATTAACCCTGCAGAGCAGGGAGGCTTGTTCCACCAGAGCTGCATCTGCAACAGCCAGTAGGAACTCCTGCAAAAGCACAAAAGGTGTGGATGTGTGGGATGCAATTAATATCATGACAGTGAATGTTTTTCTACTGGGAATGCAGCCAAAAGAGGCTTTTGTGTGTCTCCACAAAGTTGTCAGCCCTTCTCTCCATGCCCCCTCAACAGAACTTATTTTCTTTAAACAAGGAAATGAAAAACAGATTTTGCTAATTTACCTATCTATCCTTGCTTTTTGACATGGAGATCAGATAAAGATGTTGGTGCTTCCCAAGCAACACCATATGCAAGCTGAGTTAAAAAAAATCCATTCAGTGCTGGATTCCAGAGGAGGAGATTTGGATATTCTGTGCTGTATTAAAAAAACCTGCACAGAGTGAAACAGTTGTTATTTTGTACCATCAGAGCATTTTCATTCTGTCTAATGACAGCTGTGTCTTCCTCTCTTTCTCCAATGCTGGCTGGAGCTAAATTCCTTATTTTCTGATTGATTTTCTGTGGAGACTTGCAGAACCATGGCACCTGATGGATTTTCCCATCCATCCTCTTCTTGCTAATAATATTTACATCTGTTTTCAGTCAAATAAGACAAAAGGGCAAAGTGCTGAACAAAAGTTCAAGCCACCTTTGTGATACAGGCAGAAAAACCAGGGCAGAAAAACAAAGCACCTGTAAGCATAGCTAGTAAAGTAAAGGCTGCAAACCCATGCATAGTTAGAGAATAGAGGTGAGAAGGACATCTGGTAGGTGCTGCTATTATGGGAAAACTTTCACTTGGTGATTTTGCTTGGAAGTCAGTCAATCAGGGCACAAATCTTCAGGAAACCAGGATTCACTGGTGCTGATGCTCAAAAATTACTTGTGCAGGTACATTACAGGTTTTGCACGTTGCTATGAAGAGTTCTCTTTGTAGCTGGTTTAGCAAAACTTGGTGCACAGCTACATCACTGCTTCCTCTCAGAAAAGGCCATCAGTGTGTCCACACCCCATGCTGTAAATGCAGTCTGATCTTTGAAATAATTAATGTACTACTTAACAAAACATCCAAATTTACCCCTCTAATCAGAGGTTTGCAAAGCACTTTGATGCAAACCCACACAATGATGCAAACAGCACACAATGGTCACTCTCTTCCACACCCCTCACTAAAGATACTTTCAGAGCTGCTGCTTCTCATACCTGTGATTGTAGCAAGTGGTGCTTGGCTCATACCTGTTGAACTCTAAACCATGGGACCAAAATTCATCTGTAGCTTATTCAGGTGTTCATTGAGTGCTGCAGTGCTGCTTCTTTATGTGAGGACTGCACAACTCTGCAGTTCTGTTGCATCACACAGAAATTAAATATCTATTGAAGTGCCAATTAATTAATCTTCTCTGTTCACATTTGTAGTAGTCTGGGAAATATGAGATGATGGTTTCAGCTTCCAGGGAGGTGGCCAGTGTAACCAAGGCTGTGGAAGTTTCTGTGATAAATCATGCACATTATATCTAAAAATCTGTGTATTATTGACTTCCTTAGATAGCAAAAATCCAATAAAAGTTTTGGCTTCTAAATAATGTTCTGAGATTTTGAATTCTGTATCAGCTTGTGAATTGTCTTGCAGACTTGTGTGGGTGTAAATTGGTCACACTAGACAGAACTTGATTGAGGAAAATGGCAGAGATCAGGATTTTTTCAATAGCTTCTCATATTTTCAAGCCTGTTTGGTAACCAGGCAGTGGATAGAGAGATCCCAATCATTCTGCAGGTGACCTGGCATACTTTTCAAAATAATTTGGGATATCTGAGCTTTGAAATGATGAATATCACAGGAGTGCAAAATTCCCCAGGGGGGAACATTCCAGCTTTGCAAGAACAGGTATTGAAAATAATCAAATGCCAAATGTCATCAGCTTTTCAGAAAACAGAAGGAAAAACTTGTATATTAACCCACAGCAATTAACAATCTCAGCCAAGCCATGTTTGCCCCCACTCCAGAGTGCTGTGAAAAGAGGATGGATGAAAATGAAACTGGCTCTTTAGCTGAGGTGACATCCTGAAAAGAGTTATGGCTACAAACCCCTCCAGAACCAGAAATGCCTACAATCCTCTTTAAAAATATTGCCTGAAGTTTTTGTGTTAAGATTCAGCAGAACCACTTCTCCTCCCTCCAGCTCTGCCACTACTGTCTGTCTGTGCTGGATGTGATGGGATGGCACTGGGACAGCAAGGAAAGCCAGACTGGAAGTAGAGCATAAGCTCTAGACTTTAACTGGTTGGGCTCAATGATCTTGGAGGTCTTTTCCAATCTAAACGATGCTCTGATTCTCTGATTCTATTCCCCTGACCTAAATGATAAAATTTGCCAGATCCGTTACAGACGGGAGATGGTCTGAATACGGCTCCTAGTGGTTAAAGACACCCATGACACGTTTTATATGAGCTCGGCTCATATTTATGAGCTCTTGGGAAATTGGATGAGTAACTCTTCCCTTTCCCTAGAATTACCCATTGTAATCTTCTTCTTTTATTTTTTCTCTCTCTTTTTTTTTTTTTTTAAATTTGATTTTCATCCTTTCTAAAATGCCTGGACTTCCTCTGTAATGAGAAGGATGACAGCTGTGAGAGAAAGGATGCAAACACAGAACGATGAATAGTGCCCTGATTCCCAGCTTTCACAGGATATTTTAAGCAACTCGTTTTGCCTTTCCCTATCTGTCTTCCCCATTTGTTCGCTGCTGTGCATGTTGCATTTTGGAATTTCTGTCACAGAAAATGATCCCATTGTGACTGAAGCAATAAAAATCTGAAATGAAAAGCTAATCCTGCCCCAAATTGCTTTTGAGGTGTAAGACATGAAACAACAGATGGGTACAGTCACGGAGGGGAATTTAAGGCAACGGTGAAGCAATCGATGAGTGTGATTGATAGGCATCCAGCACAGGGTATGAGCTGTTGCCAAGGCTTCTCTATTGTTGCAAAAGAAATTTTAATGAAGGATTTGAGAAAAGCTAATGAGAGAGCTCTGTAAATATTTTTGTAAGCCCAAAGCATGAGAGAAAGTGTGAAATTGATTGTTTGAACATCTAACAGTAACTAATTTGTGTAGTAAGTATGATATCCATGAATTCGTAATGGAGGTTATGAAGGTTAATTCATGACCATATCTAAGTTGTTTAAATACCATGGAAGAGTATTGTTAAATGAATCAGGCCAGGGAGAAGTCTTGAAATAATTTTTTAAAAAAGGCAGAATGATTTTAGCCAGGCAATGAGTGCAGAAATTGGAAGCTGCTAGGCCATAACCTTTTGATATCAGCAAAGGAAATCATTAAGATGAAAATTGCCAAAGGGATTTTTTAGCAATTGCAGTCTCTGCTGTATCAGATTGGGTTTTATTTTCATTTTCAGTGGCTAAAATACTGGTGGCTGCTCTGACTTCAGTACAGTATGTGTTGATTTCAAGAAATAAAAGACATCTCACTGGGGGTGACAGAACTATTTATGTGTGTTGGCATGGAAGAACAAAAATACATCGCAAGACTTAGAGCCAGCACTTTCCTGTCACTGCAGTAAGCCCATCTCAGCACAAGTGAGGAACTGTAATGAAGGAAGCACCATAGCTAAACCCATATAAAATTTGGGTTTGAAACTATTATTTGGAACAGAAAATAACTGTCAAAGAACTTCAACTTTTAATCTCATAAAACTCCTCAGAGGCAATTCCTGACATGGCCCACTGACCCTGAACACTCTTCATCTGCTGTAGCGAAGACAACTGGGAGCACCACTCTGAAAAAGTATGAAGTTACAGTTATTTGTGACATGTAACAGCATCTTGAATACATTTCCCAGAAAACAGACCCTCCAGGTTTTGTATACTTTTGAATTTCTGCAAAGATTTGTCTACTACTGTTTCTTAAACTTATGAGATTTTCTCTGTCCTAGTTTAAAGAGCTGAATTTGAGGTTGTCAAATCTTATCTCTTTCAAAAAGCCTTCAGAAAAATCTTTCTAATGTGATTTGTGCAAGATAATTCAGGCCTGAGCAAATGTGACCCCTCTGTGCCCTATTCCTGCCTAGACAGAAGCAGTTGCCTGCAGCTGTGTCCATCTTGCCCTCAAAAGATTGTTAAAGTGCCACTTGACACACTAAATGTATTTGAATGAATATTTTCTGTCATTACAAATTGAAATGACTCCTGTCTTCTCCTCCTGACCTTCAGAGCTGGAGCCCACAGAAGAACAGCATTCTTCCTCTTCCAGACAATTATGTGTCTGATCACCCGACACCAAAAGGGAAGTTTATGACATGGGAAGTATTTTCCTGTCCTTGAAGGGAGGTGCTGGGTTAGATGATCTGTGTAGGCTGATGTTAAATTAATTTAACAAGTCCTGAGCTCTGGTTTCAAGCAAGCTCAGACAGGAGATCACTCTGTGGCTGTGGACACATATGCTGGGGTATTTCATCAAGTACTTTTTTTTAAAGTCCCTGTGAAAGCTGAAACAGGATTGCTGAGTCTCAGTGAAAATTTAATAGGCAGTTTTCCAGGGGTATCTAAGACCAGGCCTACCAAGAGTTAAGTGGCTGTAGACAAAAGGACCTGGGATTTTCTCAGCTGGAAGACGCTGCACATAAAAAGGAAGATAAAAGGAGTACTTTGTGGTGGGGGAAACCCCTCGGTTACAGGAAACAGTTCATTCCAAGTAGATCCTTCGGAGAAAACAGGACTTTGATTTCACACACTGGCAGGAACAATAATGGTAGCTTTTTCTCCTCTGTTATCAGCAGCAGAAGAGAAGTGATAGGAAGTCCACAGTTCAACTGCATTTTATCTGATTTCTGTTTTTTAGAGAAAGGGGTAAATCATTTTCCCTGAAGTTTCCTCAGAGATGTCCTCAGCTGCCAAGAAACCACATGGCCATACATATCTAATTTATATTGGCTGAAACCACAGTCACAGAGACAGCCTTTCTGAAAATTTCTATTAAGCTACTCCAAACTCAATACATAAAAACAGAGTCAAACCAGTAGGTACTTTTGAAATTCCTTGCCTCCATTTAGGATGTGTTTACAAAGAAAGAATAGAAGAAGAAAGTACACTCATCTGTACCTGAAAGATCTCCTTGTTTATTAAATTTGAAGAGCACTAGCTGAATAAAATATAACAGAGGTAATTACCTCTGTACATCTAGTTCAGCCTTTTACCTTCCCTGTTCCCAGTGTTCCTTGCCTTGAACAGATGGAGTAAGGTAAATAAGCTGGATCAAATAAATCCTGTGGAGCTACTGTATCTGTTTTATCTGCACAGATGTGGAACAAAGAAGGCAGCTCAGGTCCTGAGTGTCAAGGCATGATGGCAACCAACATTGTCTGACAGAGAAGAAAGCTGCTCACTGATTTTTCCCTTGTGATATTACAGACATGAGACATGGTGAAGAGAGGTGCAGATAGAATTATTTTATTTCTAAACCAGAGGACACAAAAACCAGCATTACTGTGCATCATACAGAAAATGCTGCTGGTACTACTAAACAGGAGTGGGCTGTCAGGGAAGGCAAATCCAGTTTGTTAGTTTTTGTTCATCTGAACTATAAACTGTGAGCTAACCTCTCAGGCAGAGTCATTTGCCAGTCTTAGTAATTGTTAGCAGTCAAAACAAAAAGGTGCAAAAACCCCTCCAGTGCTTAGTCATTCCAATGACAGACTAAGCACTGAATGCCAGATGACTTCCAGCGTGGGATTTTTCCCTCATCAGCTGTAGCTGGAAAGTTGCAGACACGCAAATGTTTCTTGAGAAACTTGCATTTTTTCCACAAGTATGTATTATTTATTCTTGCATCTCTGAACTCTTATTAGAACAATTAAGCTGAGATTTATCACATCAATCTTTAGGCACCATCTGAAGTGTCCAAGCTGAAATCCAGTCTAAGCTCCTTCTGTTCTCAGTGGTCTCATCTCAACGTCAGTTTGAATGCTGCTCTAAGTTGCTCCAAGTTGTTACAAGCAGGAAGTACATTTTCAAAACTTTGCAATCATCTTTATATCCTGCTGGGTGTCAGCAGTATCTACAGGCCTGAAGCATGACAGGCTAGAGAGAACACTTGCTTTGGCCTGCTAACATAAAAAACTACTTGGCAGTGAAGCTCCGAAATTCAAATGCAGTGGAACACCCTTACCTGTTGGCAGGTTTGCATAGTTGGGTACTTGTGGTAGTCTTGGAAGATAGGCATTATCTGGTTACAGAGTAACAACTCTTTTCTTACACCACATTGGCCCACACCACCAATGAAAAGTGGACCTTTGTTTACAGTTACATCATTTGCATCCAGGATATTTGCACACCCTTACAAAGGCAGGCTCCTTCTAGGAAGAGCATGCCTCGTTACAGGGTGCCACAAACAGCTGCCATATCTGCTATATAAATGCATCAATAGCACACAGCATTTCCCCTTTCTTTCACAGGAAAATCATTATCACAGAATCACAGAAGAGTTTGGGTTGGAAGGGACTGGAAAGATCATCTCATTCCAACCCCTGCCATGGACAGGGACACCTTCCAGGGTGCTCAGAGCTCCATCCAATACGGTCTGGAAACTTCCAGGGATGAGGCATCCACAGCTTCTCTGGACAACCTGTGCCAGTGCCTCACCACCCTCACAGTAAAGAATTTCTTCCTAATATCTAATTGCAAATCCACTGTGACATTCTTCACTTGGCATTGCTAATTCCTTAGCTGTCATTGGGCCTGGAACTGTTCTGCAGCTGCTGAGGTTTGGGAGCTTTGTTTCTGTTTGATCTGCAAGAACCCAGTTGGAAACATTCAAAGCAGGTTTAATCAACACATGCAAGATAAACACTGCACAGGACTCACCAGTAAATATGTGCAGCCTTTTTCCAAGCTTGTACTTTGCTTATTCCTTTCAGTGCTACCAGAAGTAATTTTTTTTCTTGCTTCTGGGAAAAAAGTGGACACTAGTGAGAGCAGAGGATTAAAACCTAAAAAGAAAATAGCTGCAGTGGAGGAAGGTAGATAGCAATGACTCCTGCTCACCTTTGGATGTGAAACCAATCACTCCTTCAGTTTGCAGTAGCTCTGGTTTGCCAGCCTTTAGTACTGCCTTGTTATTGACTTCTTGTTTTTCTTAACCTGCTGAGAAACCATCTGTGCTACATGTATCAAACTTGTGTTTATTTACCAAGAAAACCAGCAATGAAAGTAAAGAACTTAAACTGATAATTGAAAGAATTTAAATTGACAACTGAAAGTTTTATTGTTTTAGTGTTTGCAGTGGTGAATTTGACCTTGGCTGGCTGACAGACACCATCCAGTTGCTCTCCCTCTCCCTCCTCAACACGATGGGGGCAGGAATGAGATGGAAAAGGTCAAGGTCAATATAAAGACAGACAGATCCCTTACCAGTTACCATCATGGCAAAATAGACTTAGGGAAACTACTTTAATATATTGCCAATTAAAGATAAAGCAGGATAGTGAGAGGAAAAGATACAGCTGAAAACACCTTGCTCTCACTCTACCCTATTTCCTAGGCTCAACTTCACTTCTTTCTTCTGAACTCTTCTAAACCCTTGCCTCTCTCTGTTCAATGCAGGGGGATGCAGAATAGAGGTTGTGGTGAGGCCATGGCACTTCCTCTCTGCTGCTCCTTCCTCCTCACACTCTTTCTCTGCTGCAGTGTGGAGTCCCTTTCATGTACTTCTCCAGGGTGGGTCCTTCCCATAGGCTATTCAAGAACTGCTCCAGTGTGTGTCCTTTTCATGGGACACAGACCTTGAGGGACAGACTGTTCCAACACAGGTCCCCCACAGGCCACAGGTCCTGCCAGAAAACTGCTCCTGATTGGGCTCCTCTCCACAGGCCATAAAGCTCTCTGGTGTGGGTTCTCCACAGGCTAGAGCTTCCTTCAAGGTTTATCCACCTCCTCCAGAGGGGTCTTCCATAGGCTCCAGGAAAACAACCTGCACAGTCTTCTCCATGAGCTACAAGGGAATCTGCCCTGGTGCCTGGAACACCTCCTCCCCTCCTTCTTCACTGAACTTGCTGTCTACAGTGTTGCTTCTATCATATTTTTCTCACTCCTCTCAGCTGCTGTGCAGATTTTTTGGCCTTTCCAAACTGTTTTCCCAGAGGTGCCACCAGTGTAGCTGATTGTCCCAGTTGTGTCCTGTGGTGGGTCCATTGTGGAGCTGGCTGGAGCTGGCTCTGACACAGGGCAGTCCTTGAACTCTTTTCACAGACATCACCCCTGCATCTTCTCCCTTGACATCGCCTGGACATGGTCACTCAATAAAGCATCTCTTATAAAACGTAAGACCAAATTAAAACTCAAGTTGGAAGGGAACTGTGGAGGTGTCTAGCTTAATCCCCCTGCTTGAAGCAAAACTAACAATGAAATTAGGGTGCTCAGGAATGGGAATTTCACTTCTCTATCAATTAGAAGAAATTAAAACTAGATGGGTAGATGATTTGCAGGAGGGGAGACCAGAAACTAATTTGCAATTCGGACTTAACCATTACTGAGGGTGGCTGAATGCCACGAAATTGTAAATGTGAAATCAGTATTGGCATCCCCACAGTTTGCAGTGAGATGTGTTCTCATGGCAGCAGTCATGTTCCAGCTACCACTAACTGCTTCCATTCTGCCTTGGGGCAGAATATGCAACGAGGGTGAGGAAAGATGGAGAGAAAACATTCCCTAAGGGGAAGACTTCGAGTTTATACTGCATTTAACAAAATGTGGATCCTGATGCCTTTAGGCACCACTGGAGTACAAGTTCTAATGACTTCTGTAGGAACAACTGAGAGTTCCATTTCCAAAGGTGAGGGTCAGGCAGTCTGTAAACTCCTTAAACTCTGTACAACTGAAAAAACTGATGATCTCAGCCTCCATCCTGACCCTTTGCTTTCACAGAAACCTTGCATGTTTCCCTGTGGCAAATCAGAAAAGGTCTTGTACATGACAAAGGACAAAATTATTCACTGGGCATTTCCACCATGCTTTTCAGTGGTGCTTTAGCTACTGGGTGAAAACAACCTTAACAAATATTGAGCACAGACACCAAAGGATACTTTAAAAGCCCCTATTTTTCTACTGTGCATAGTTCAGGGTTACTGATCACAGACAATCTGACCCCTGTCATCCAAGGGAGTGAGGACAGATGCCTGGCTGAGACTCAGCACTCCCTGGCACAGGAAACAGGATGAATGAGATGTCCTGAGCTAGAAATCTCGTGGGAGAGCTGTGAAGAGCTGGGCATGCTCTTTCTACCTTGAACAGAAAGGGAAAGCAGAAGTCAGTATCTGCTGCTTATGCGCTGACAACCTTTGAATCTTCATCTCATTCACCTTCTCCTTTTCCTTGCTGGCAGCTGGAGGGGTAAGCACACCATGTCAGAGCTCTGCTATTGACCAGAGAGGTAGCCATGGATGTTGTGTTATCATAGAGTGGGAAAGTGTTGGAGTTGGCTTTGCTGTCTGAAATGAGACAGATAGTGAAAGATAATAAGGAGAAAACCTTGCCTGATGATGTAAGTGAGATGCAGTTAAAATTAATATGAAAGCAAGGCCACAGACTTTGCATATTTATGCAATCACTTGTCTGGAGGATGTGGCTGTTATATTTAAATTCTGATATTTATTTTAACTAAGCAGAACTGAATGCCATCTGTACTCAGAGAATGAAGACAAAACAAGCCCATGTTGCTTGGCTGGGGGTTCTGTAAGATCTTCTGTGCCATGGGGCTGTGGTGCACCGAGCATCAGGGGTGTTATAAGCCCCATGGGACATTTAGGTGCTAGGAAAAATAAATTCAATAGTTGGCTTAGTGCTGAATTACAAATCCCACTCAGTGCCAAAGCTTTAATGCTGTTTATGTTTAAAGCTTGCTTTTTGGCTGTGCTGAAAAACAGAAGGCTTGGCTGTTGTTATTTGACAAGAATTAGAAAGGTCCAGATCACTTGGAAACTCAAGGGTTGCAGTCTCACAAACAAAATTTGCTGCTTTTAAAAGATGTTATTATTGAAATAAATGCAGCCTTTATAGCACATTGTAACTCTATACTGCAGCACAGTGCCTTGTAGCACTTCTCTTGGCACTGCTTTAATAATAAAGTCTTTGATTCCTTCCTGGTTAGCTGATTGGTCTTGTTACAGTTACTCTAAAGTCTTCCATATTGAGATTCAGGTTTTGCTCCACAAGAGACTGAATGTTTCTGGACAGTGCATAAATAAATTACCTTCCTTCCTTTGAAATCTTTATCATAATTGCATGATTTGCAGGGGTAATCATGCATGTCATTATAAAGAGGTGACTGTATCTTGTTCAAGTCAGTCAGCTCTCTGCTGGTGCTGCAATATATTGGCACCAAATGTCTGTAAGAAAGCTTCCATGAAAAAGCTTGTTAAATGTGGGAGAAAACCCAGAGAAATATGAATTAAAGAAGAGACTTTTCAGGAAAATCTGTTTGTAGATTCATTTATGAACTCCACTAATGTGCTTTCTCAATTAAACACTGCTGCTTTTTTGTAATTATAGCCACAGAAAGACAGAAAAAGCACCAGAAATTTTGTTGAACCAGCTTTTATGAGCAGCATGTACTGTGGTCATCAAAAACACGTGGATTCTATCAATGTATGATTGGCTTTTTGACCTATGAGCAACTTGCAGTGCCTGAGAAAGGTCTGAAAGAAAATGCCTCACACAGCTGTGCCAAACTGCACATTCCTAACACGCTCTAAAAATCACCTCTCCTTTGGTGCAACAGGGACAATGCAGAATGATGTATTTCACAATTTATATTAATCTCCCTTCCAGCCATGTTCGGTGAAGGGGCCAAACGAGGCAATCTGCTGCGAGATGTAAACCAGCTTTCCTTGAAAACAATGGAGAACTCTAGCAGAGATAGCAGAAGGCAGCCGGTCATGGTTGCGCTGTTTCCGCAGCCTCGGAGCCGTGCCGTGCTCTGCAGGACGGCTGAGCTGCGCCCCGAGAAACGCCTCCCGCCCTCAGGCGTTTCCAGTCTCAGGTTGCAATGCGATAATGACTTGTGTGGGACTTATCCTAAGGAATAAAAAACAAAAAAAAAGGGAGGTGAACGCTTAATTTTAGGAAAGATGCAGCAAGTGAACTTGCCAATACAAAAAATGTAGTTGGGAACAGAATGAATGAGAAAACGTTGTTGTTTATGTGTTCAGTCGGCACAATGTGAAAACTCTAAACAATCTGGTTTCTTTTAGACAGGACATAAAAGTAATTACCATTCTGTATAAAAGTACTAATAAATTTATTTCTAACTCTAGCTTGGGCTATACCTGGTTTTAGTTTTTCATACAAACTTACTTAATACACGCTATAATTCCATGTGTTTTTATATTACATCACTTTTACTCTCAGCAGATGAACAGCATTGGTGACAATATTACAGGAGCTATGAGCAGTTTTCTGAGTCACTGCTTCTCTTAGGAGGAAGCTCCCCCAAATCATATGACAAACTCCTTTTCCACCCCAGTAACTGTCTTTGCCCTCACAACAACTCCTAATAAAATAAAAGAACTCTTTTTTTTTTCCCACAGTCACCATGAGCACTCCTGTAACAAATTATAACTTGGCAGGTAAACAAGCTGGGCTCCTGGTGTTGTGTGTGCTCTGCAAACAGAAAACTAAGAACACCCTTCAGGAGAATCATCCTGCCCTAGGAAGGCCAGATGTCATTAATAGTTTGCTCTTTCTGACACTTGAAAATTGGACATAAGGTTAATCTTTGTGGACTATGAACCCACTTTTATAATTTTCAGTCATTTCCATTTATGCCAGTTTATGTTATTTCCTCATGTGAAATGTAATATTTTGGTGGGTTTCTCTTATAGATTACAGGTGAATTAACTCTGAAAAATTTTCCAGCTACCACAGAACAATAAATTGAAACAAGACAAACAACATTAGATTCAACTGTGCCAGAAAAGGAAGCCTAAATTGCTCTAAAATTATTTAAAATATTTTTGATGAATAATTCACCCTGGTAGGTGAGATATTCTCTCTGCTCTTCAACTAACTGGATACCCCTACAGAAAATTGAAATAGTCACTAAGAGGAATAAACAAGAACCACAGAAAACAAGACAGTGAGGACACACTGTCAGTGAAGGTTTCCAACCCAAAATTTGCTTCTCTTTTTTAACATTAGAAGTGCAACATGGAAAACAAGCACAGACTATAGGGTAGTGTTTATACAAATGCCCTTTTCTCTATAAAGTCACTTGTGCAGAATCTTCCTTGTTCTCACTGCAGAAGTTGACACATGATTAACTAGGAGTTAATTATTTATGAGGTTATGTTCTGCCCAGTTTCAGTCACACATGACACAGCAACACGGGCCTAATTCCTATATTTGATATGTCAGGCAATATTTAAATACACTCCCTTTATAGTGCTATACCAGTACACCTAAAAATATGTTTAGTCATGCAAATAGTTGAACTTTGTTTTCTGTCTGCTGCACTGTTAAATCTCTAAGGAACCTGAGATGCAAATAAAGCAATATGGGCTTAATTATAGAATCAAAGACAAATGTTGTTTAGAAGGGACCTTTGGAGGTCTCTAGTCCGACTTTTTGCTCAAAGCAGCAACAACTTCAAAGTTAGATTGGGTTGCTCTGCTTCTCATCCAGTCAAGTTTCAGAAATCTCTAAGGAAGGAGGTCATGTCACCCTGATATTTTCTGAAAAATCCCTTCACCAAGATTTCTTCTCCTGGGAAGCTTCAGCTTCTCCCTGTTTTGCTGCTTTGGAATGTGATTTGGAAATTGTTTATCCACCATGTGAATTGTTTTAATTTAATGACCAATCATGGTCCAGGTGTGTCGAGGCTCTGAGGATTCACTGGGGCTCTGAGGGTTTTTCTTTATCATTCTTGTGAAGCCTTTTGATGTATCCTTTCTCTTTCTTTAGTATAGTTTTAGTATAGCATTCTTTAATATAATATGACATAAAATAATAAATCAGCCTTCTCAGAACATGGAGGTAAATTCTCATCTCTCATCTTGTCCTGGGGACCTCACAAACACCACAGAGGTCACACTGGCTCCTTGGAGAACCTGCTGAAGTGCTTAATCATTCTCATGGTGAAAACTGTTTTCCTTGTATTCAGTCAAAAATCCCTTGCTGCAACTTCCAGATGTTGTCTCCTGTGCTCCCACTGTGTGCCTCTGAGTTTGTGTTACTCTTTATGACTTCTCTTTAGGAGAATGGCACTTGGGTTCTCCTTAACCTTCTCTTACAGCTGCTCTGCCCTTCAGCCTTCACCCATGGTGGCACCCACGGCTTGCTGAGGACTTCTTTCACCCCATGCTCCACATCCATGGGGGAGATGCCAAGTGTTTCTAGCCCTGCATCAAACACTGAGGAATGCCATTCACTCAGATTTCAAGCTGTTCACCCCAACCCTTCAACCACCTTGTGGTCCATCTGTCTGGTCCACATCTTCCTAGTTTTGGTTACAACGGTGTGAGATTGTTTTGTCCCTTCTGTGCTTACAAAAGGTTTCCACGAGGCTTTGCTCCACAACGTAGCGCTGTCTGCTAGGAATGAGGAGTGGCAGCGTGGAATGCTCACAAGTTGGGATGGTCTCACATTACCCACAGCCACACTCCCCAATGCCTGTGAATTCTCTGTGTTAGGCTGTTCTAAAGGATACTTGGTCTGTGCTGCCTTTCTGTGGTTCCTCTTAAAGCATTTTTTGTCTGGAGATAAGCTGAGGTCACTTGGAAGCTGGTGATTTTACATGGTAAACAAGATGGCTATTCTGGTTGGATGCAAGCTTGGATTAATCTTCTTCAACAGCCTTGTTATGTGAATATGTAAAAATGAAAAACCTTTTCATATATAAAGAGTTCACCAGCTTAGAGAAGATTGTTCTTATGTAACAAAAATAATTTTGTTTACATATGCTGTTTTTTCATAACAAGGGTGATGTAAGGGCTGCTACAAAATATCAAGAGGGAAAGTGTTTGGCTTTTAATATGCACTGAACTAAACTAAAATAATTAAGGGTGAAGTTTACTATATGGTGCTTTTGTTCAGCTATGAAACTGCTGAAAGATCTTTTCTGAACACACTGGAGTATCTCACGAGATCCCCCAGATTCCAGGAAGAAAAAGCAAACATACTTGGTTAAATTTAAAAAAGCAAAAAGCAGCTCATAGTTATGAAGGATGATATCTATGCTAATGTATTTTAAGTTTTCTTACAGTGATGTATACAAGAAGCTATAACACAAAACCTGGTCTATCTGAAATTTAACTTCCTGTACCTCACTGACAATCTTTGTGCACTAATTGACCTCTTGTCTCTCTTGTCCCACCACTTCAGGAATTCTGAGTCTGCATTTCTCTTCCACCAACGCTGTAAAAGAACAAATGTTATGAAATCTTAATGCTACTATAAAAAGCAGCTGCAAAATCTCCTTGGCTGCCCGAGATTGTGCCAGCTGGTAAAGAACTGGAAGTATAATAAATGTCATATTAATCCAGTCAGATTTGAGGAACACATTATGCATCCCACATAAATAAAACACTGCTAAAACTGCCCCTGGAGTGATGAGATTCAGGAATAAGCTCTTCTGTAGCCTCGGGAATATCTCACAGTATCTACAATGCAAAGTGTTTCTAATATTCACAGCACTCCCATTAATCTGGTTCTCTGCCAAGGCCTGACAGCTCTGTGTTGCTACATCTCTCTAGATGCGGGGGCTGTGATAAAGCTAATCTCCTTTTTTTCCCTCCTAGGACTTTCACCTTTTTTTTTCTTTAAAAAATAAAATTACAGCCAGCTTCCTTATCAGAAATAGAGAGGTGATGAGAAATAAGTGTTGCATTGACACCCAAAGCTATTTCCTTGGGATTCAGTTATCCCATCACAGAAAAATTGTGTCCATTTGAAAGGTCATTGACTGTACAACTGGCTGAGGATTTTCCCTGTTTTGTTTGCTATAATTCTAACAGCTTGTTTCCTTCATACACAAATTTTTTACCCTCCTGCTGTGTTAGTCCACAGAGCCCCTGAGAATGGCAGAATCATCCATGTCAGAGAGAACCTCAGGAGTTCTGAACTCCAACCTCCTGCACAAAGCAGGGTCAGCTGTCAAGTCAGCCCAGTTTGCTCAGAGCTTTCTTCAGTCTCTTGTTGAAAACCTCTGAGGATGGAGACAGCACAGCTCCACTCCAGGCCTCTGCTGCCTGATTTTAGTACATGCTCTGCCCTTCTCAGAGGTGACAGAGAAACACAGCAACACAGCAAAATCCTTTGGCACATGGGATAAATCACAGGGATCTGAGCTTTAAGGAGTGTTTCCCTAGAAAAGGTTGAACTGGGGTATATTTCCATAGGTCAGGAGCTGAGGAAATAAGAGGCAGTAGGTGACTTCTGCACATGGGCAGGTTCAAGCTGAGAACACAAATCCCACAGTGACACATTGTAAAAGCTGCTCCATGCTGGCATTTCTCTGTAATGCCAGTGAAACACATCCATGTGTTCTTAAAGAGATGCATGACAAATGACAGGCAATGTTGCAGAAAATTTGTATCCTGTAATACCATAAATGGTGACAGCACAAACCAGACAAGCCAAGTAAAATAGAAAGAAGATGCAAATAAAACTCTGAATAGGTGCAGAGATCTCTGAACTGTCATCCTTCCCCTCTGACATGTCTATGCTCAACCTGGTGATCTCTTACAGAATAATTTTGAGGCCAAAGTCATTGCACTCAGTTAGACAACACCTGAAACAATAAAGAATTCTCATAGTAGGTTTTTGTAGCATTATTAAGAATGGCAATAAGTCTCTGAGGCACTGAGAGAGGAATTTTAAGGCTGTGCAGAGCCCTAATTTGAAAATCCTGATTTGATTTGCATACTCAGTAGTTGCTTGGTTGCTAATTTCAGTGTAAATTTAGAAAGTGAATTGTCCTGAATGAAAGAAATGTTAGGTCTGTCAGTAAAGATCTTTTACTGCAGATTCCCAGAAGTCTCCTGCTTCATTATTCTGGAAGAAGGAATATAAAATGAGAAATGCTAACATTAGAGAGAAGATGTCAACCTGACTCCCTGAGTTTTGTTCAAAATAAATCCCTCACCCCATGAATGACCTTGATGATAAGGACATAAGAACTGTATTTAGAGATAATGAGTTTAAAATCCTTAGAGGTGATGTTTTTAAATGGACTTCCAGACTGCAAAGAGTTGTCTGATATGTATTAGAGCAGCACAGGTCAAGCTGTGTGTCCTGTCTTGTCTTTGGCTAGAACACACAGTTCTTACTGGACAGAACAAAGATTTCTTATTTATGCAGTTGTGCTTAGCATGGACACAGAAATCAGAATTGTGGAACAGTCTGGGTTGGACGTGACCTTTAAAGGTCACCAAGTGCAACCCCCCTGCAATGATCAGGGACATCTTCACCCTGCTCAGCCTGACCTGAATGTTTCCATGGATGGGGCACCATCCCCTCTCTGGACAATGCCTGTGAGCCAGGCAGTGCAAGGCAGCAATGCTCTGAGTTTCAGTTCTCACCTACACATACTGCTGGGCCACAAGCTTGATCATAAGCCCAAGGAAAGGATTTAACTATCAATAAACCTGCAGAACATGAGTGATGTCTGTACTCAGTGAAATGAAAATTCCTGCAGACCTTACAGCCATCATGGTGAAATTCTGCAGGATGCACAAGCCCTCAGTTGGTCACTGTGTGGTTTCCAGCACTGTCTGGAAAGGGGCACAAGCATGAGTGAAAATCAGATTTTTCCATGTTGGTTTTCTGCAGTTGTCCTTTTTGTGTGTGTCAAGGTGGGGGTGGGTGTGGACTCTTTCTTTAATCTTCCAGTTTTGAGCAACATACCTGTAAAATCCTTTGACAAATTCTGCTTCAGTTGTGCTTTTGGCTTTCCTCATCCCATCTCTGCACATTTGGGCAGTGTCCCTGTATTCTCCCCAGGATACCTGTGTCTTGTTTTACTGCTTGTGCATTTCCTTCCTCCACTTCAGGTGGAGCAGGAGGTCCTGACTGACCCAGGCCATTCTCCTGCCTTCCTCCCTTCATTTCTTACACATGGGAATTAAACACTCTTGCACTCAAAGAATTTTGTCCTCAGAGAGCTGCCAGCTCTTTTCAGCTCCTTGAGAGTAGTTTCCCATTAGTGCCATTCACTAATTCTTTACAGAGCTGAAAATTTGCTCTCCTGACATTCAGAGTCCAGACTCTTCATCTGGCCCACATCCCTCAGGACTGAGGTGTCTACAACTCAACAAGTCACTCAGTTATTTTATAAGCAAGATCACATCAAAGAAACACAATGATGAAATGATTTTCTCCCCTTAACAGTCTGACTAAAACAGAAACACTGTATTTGGAAAGTAAATTAGATTCTATGCCAAGAGAATCTTTAATTATTCAGATATGGCCCTGTAGGTCTGACAAAGCCTTTCTCATGTTGAAGACATACCAAGAACCACAGTTTTTTCTGTATTTAGCAGCCAGTACACCTAGAGAATTAACAAATAAACATTTACTGTATTTGTCATCTTACCAAAGAACCCCACATATTAAAAGCTGGCATTTCTTCCTCAGTTGACAATATTTTTTAGGAAGAAAATTACTCAGCTACATGAATCTCTTTTAGCACAGAGGAGTTCTCCATGTGAATGATTCTGTCTCTCACCAGTGACCCCATATAGCAGGTTTGCTGCTTCCAGGGTTCTTGAGATTTCACCAGATTCACATTAGTACCTTTCCTCTTGGAGTTCTGATTTGATAAAAACCTCACTGTATCTTTGCTTTGAGTGCTACATGAATTATGAACAAGAATCATCCAGTATTTATCATTGCAGATAGCAGAGAAATCAGAAGATGATCATGATACAGATTAATTAACTAGGGGTGACCTGAATTGCTTAATAGCCTTGGTTCATTTGTAATTTTTTAAATAATATGGTCAAATGCTTGGTCATAGTCAGAGGTCAAGCAATGTAAGATGTAGGATCTCATGTTGGAAGTAACAGCCCTAAGAAAACTGCATCATGTTGCAGTGGATAACTAATTAAACACTACACCCTCTCTGAATGATTCATGTGTCTGTCTCTGTTTTAATTAGGTGGGGATATCAGTCAGAAACAGCAATGTGATTTACACCAAGCATTCACCAAGCAATAACACAGCTTTGGTTTTGCTGTTCCTAATTCAAAAATAATACTGGAAAATTTTGAAATTTTTGAGAAAAGATGCCCAAAGGTTTTAAAAATATAAGTTGTGTAATCTTTTAGAAATAGAGATTAATAATTTTGAACTCTGCAGAGAGAAATCTTTTCATAGTAAAAAGTCTGTTCAAGCAACAGCCAATGTATGTAACATAATCCAGTGACAAAGAGCCAAGCTAAAAAGTGAAACTAAAAATGAGACATCCAACATTTAGCAGTGACTGTTAACAATTCCTATGGCATGGCCTCAGCCAGAAGTTACAGCATTAATACAGGATTCACTCTGATTCTGTGACCTGGGCTACACAGGCTAAACATGAACATTTTAACAATCCCTTATGACCTCAGAGTTCATGAATATAAATCTTTGAGCCTTGGATCTTCTTCTACCACTTTGGAGAAGTGATCCCTCAAACTTCCAGGTTTTCAAGAATTTTCTTTTTTTAATCACTACTATATGAACAGTTTCCTATATTCTGGATGTGTGTCTTCCTCAAATTTTGTATAATCCTGAGCTTTAACACCACAAAAATGCAGATAATAAAACCCCCATGCAATAATAAAATCACCTTGTTCTTTACACTTTTTGAGGAGACCTGATTTGACCCCTGAACTGACAAGAAGTTCATGAAATCCTGGAACCATTTAGACAGGGAATGTTTTTTGCATTTAAAATACCGGAACACTAGCCCACAAAAAAAAAAAAATGTTTGTGGTTGTGATGAAACTTTATCTCGTACCTCCAGTTTCAGAGAAACTGATCTCTGGTTTCGGGTACTTTATGCTCTGGTCCTGGAGGAATTACATTCTCTCAGTGCAGACCTGCACAGAGCCAACACACACGGAGTGACTCATGGTGTATTTAGATTAAGCAGCTCAGAAAGAAACCTCGGAGTTCCCTGTGCTGTGCCCCTGCTGCTCCAGAGGGGAAACACGGCGCAGCCTGCACCGGCTCTGTGCTTACGGCCCGTGGAAACTGTGACCTGCGGTAAAGTAAAGAGAAAACTCCCGTGGAGTGGCAGTGATAGCCCTGATGAAGTGACACAGTCCTGCTGAGTCACCTGCAGCAAACAGCAGGGAATGGCCGTGCTCCTCAAGGAGCCAACCATGACATCAGCCACGGCTGACAGAGTGACAGGCAGCCCTGAGGCGCCTCAGCCCCTGCTGGCCAGCAGCCCCACGAGGAAAACATTAACTCGACCTTGAGTCGGGAAGTGACAGTGAAACGAGGTGAGCAAAGAATCACAGAATGGTTTGGGTTGGAAGAGAACTTAAAGATGACCCAGTTGCAAGTCGCTGCCATGGCCAGGGAGCAGCTTCCACTAGGACAGGCTGCTCAGAGCCCCATCCAGCCTGGTATTCAACACTTCCAAGAGATGGAACAATTAAGTCCTCACCTTGATGCTTAAAACTAGCAAATATTATAGTCCTTGCTCATGTCAACGTGGAAATCGCGTGACTGTAAATCACAAACCCCATCACTAGTTTTTAACGGGGCCAGTGTATCGCAGCCCCTCAGCCCTGCACCCTAAACCCTCAATCCCTCAGCCTTCAGCCCTGAGCCCTTCAACCCCTCAGCTCTCAGTCCCTCAACCCTGAGCCCCTCAGCCCAGAGCCCATTATCCTCCAGCATTTCATCCTTCCAACTCTCACCTCTTATCTTCCATCCCTCAATCCTGAGCCCTCAGCATCTCAGACCGGAGCACCTTAGCCCCCATCTCTTATCTTCCACCCCTCAACCCTCAACACCTCAGACCGGAGCACCTCAGCTCCCGGCCCTCCGCCCCCTCAGCGCCCTCCCCAAAGCCCCGCCCCCGCCCGGCCCACCACACGTTCCACCGTTCTGATTGGTCACAGCTCCTTAGAGTGACAGGAGAACAGCCAATCAACGTGCGCAGAGTAGCGACCGGCGGGGAGGGTTCCCGTGAGCGGAGCGGGCGCTCCGCCCCACCCCGCGGGGCGGGCACGGGCGGCGCTGAGGGCGGGAAGGCGCCGCTGTCCCGAGGGAAGGAGCCGCTGCCCGCAGGGAAGGAGCCGCCCTGTCCCGGCTGTGCCATGGAGGACGTGCTGCCCTCGGGCCTGCTGGAGATCTGTCTGCTGGTCGGGGCGCCCACAGAGCGGGTGCGGGCGCTGCTGCAGGTGAGCGGGGTTCGAGCGGGCTGTGCCGGTGCATGGGGCTGGGTTTGTCGGCGCATGGAGCTGAAATGTCCCCACAGAAAGTTGTTTTGACAGGCGAACGTCAGCAAAACAGGGGGAATTTGGTAACGGTGTGAGGTCGCTGCACTTTCCCCAAGGTCTGAGTTTAGGTGGAGAACTCACTGTGGGTTTGTATAAGCAGGGGCAGATAAACTTTTAACGCTGCGTTCTTTACTGGGAGTTAATGCACGACCTGTCTCCGCTGCAGAGAAAAGCAAAAGAATAAAGGCTGGTAACTCTTGTCCTCAGGAAACACCAGATCTAAATCCCCGTGAGCTCAAGTGCTCTGAGTTTGTTGTAACGTGAACCACTTGGATACTGGTGGGTCGGTTACTGCTTTGAATATGTGGTTTATAATTTGTTGATAATTTTTGCATTTGGCCTCACAATGACAGCCCTCTCCTCCTGGTTCTGCTCGGTTCGAGTGTGCTGCTGGGTTTGTTCTGTACCTACGAGCTGCCCTGCAGTGGGAAGAGCAGTGGTGCCAGCACGTGGAAAAAAAGGCCAGACAGCTCCCAGGGATCTCAGTTGCTCTGCTTGAACTTGAATTTGATTGTGCTCTAATAGCATTAGATAAAGAAGTCTTTGTTGGGCTTGTTGCTTGTTCGCTCGCTCAGGAGACGGCTTTTGCTGATGTCAGCTTCTTAAGTGATAACAGCCAAGCAGAGGTTCACATGCCAGGATCTCATTCATGTGTACTTGAGAATGGGAAAATAGTTCCTAAATGTCAGCACCAGACTTTTGAAATATGTGTGTACATGGTGTTTTATCAGAAGCATGAGAAGTGAACCCAAAGGAAAGAGAATTTCTTATTCATTCCAGTTTGCTTAGTTCTCACTGCTTTCTGAAAAAAAACCAACCTTTGGAACAACAAATAAGAAATTTGCTACAGAAGCCATTCTGATATTCTGATCATACTGCAGGTTCTGAATTGTTTCTTTGCTCAGGATACAAAAAGGTATCAGAAAACAAAGTAGTCCTTTCTTTTGTCAATATGAACTTCAGTAAGGTCCCTGCACACTGTTGCATCACGGGGTTTTCAGTCACTGTCTTAGGGAAAGCTTACAGATTTACTCCACTTCCTTTTCCTTCTGCAGCATGAGACTGTCTACATGAGGAGAGTGGAATATATTTTTTATTACTAATTTTAGTGATTGTAGAAAGAAAAGGCTTTACTGAGAGAAGATAACATTCCAAATGAAAGTAGTGGATCTCTGATGATATTTACAGATTTACAGGGGGTAAAAATCCTGATTGTTGTTCAAATCATGGTCTTCACAATGTGTTGGTGCATTCTTAGCTGTACTTAAACGTGGAGTGATAAAGCAAATGAAATCAGTGGGACAATCATATAACCCACCCCCAAAGGAAGAAAAATTTTGTATGACTGACCTGTTGTCAATGGGGGGTCCAGGAAAAAAAGAAATAGTTTTCCACTGAAGCTTCTGAAACAGAAATTTCTGGGCTGTCATCCATTGCTTATCCTTATTGCCAAGAAAATTGTCACTCTGAGATTTCAGTTTGAAAAGATCAAAGGCTGCTATTTTCAGCTAGAGGTTTCTTTCTTAGCACTGGAAGTTGTTATTTAGTAAAAATGAAATGAACAGAAGTGATGCTTCTTTTCCCTGTGTTATCTACAGCTACAAAGCTGGGTTTTGGCAAGTGTGTGCAAGCTGTCTGTGACATGTCTCAGATCTTTGACAGGTTCCATCAGTGAGTTCTGTATCTGCCCACCACAGTCAGTGGTACAGAGCTGGTCCTGTTGATGCAGACAATTTTTCACCAAAACAGTTTTTTCTGCTTCTGTAATGCCTCCCTGGCTGTCAAGATGCCTGAAAGAAATGAGGTGTGATCAGATTGAGCCTCAGTCAGCAGTGTGTGCTTGTTGCAGTGAAAAGCACCTGGAAAAGCCCTAGAAGTGAATCCATGAGAGCCCTGGGAATCACCAAAGCCAAGTTCAAGGTGCTGCCCCTAAGTCAAGGCAGTCCCAGCTATTGGTACAGACTGGGTGATGCAGGGAGCCCTGCCAGGGAGCACTTGGAGTGCTGGTGGATGCTGGACATGCCCTGGCCATGGGCACTTGCAGCCCAGAAAGCCAAACAGGTCCTGGGCTGCATCCGAAGCAATGTGGGCAGCAGGTGAGGGAGGAGATTCAACCCCTCTGCTGTACCTGGAGTGCTAATCCAGCTCTGGGGTCCTTAGCACAGGAAAGACATGGAGCTCTTGGGGTGGGTCCAGAGGGCCACAAGGATTGTTAGAGGAGCACTTGTCATATGAGGAAAGGCTGAGAGAGTTGAGGCTGTTTGGCCTGGAGGAGAAAAGGCTCTAGGGTCACCTTATTGAGGATTTTCAGTACCTGAAGGGTCTCCAAGAGAGCTGGAGAGGGACTTCTGACAAGGACATGGAGTGGTAGAATGTCACTTCTTCTGACAAGGACATGGAGTGATAGAATGGGAGGAACAGCTTCAACTGACAGAGGGCAGGGTTAGATAAGATATTAAAGAGAATTTTACTGTGAGGGTGGTGAGGCCCTGGCACAGGTTGCTCAGGGAAGCTGTGGATGCACCATCCCTGGAAGTGTTCAAGGTCAAATTGGGTGGGGCTTTGGGTGGCTCAGTCTAGTGGAAGATGCCCCTGCCCATGGCAGGAGGATTCAAATGAGATGATAATTTATGGTTCCTCCCAACCCAAGCTGTTGTGTGATTGTCTGATAAGTAACTGTGTAGTGGCCTGCATCATCAGGGCTGTGGCTCACAGGCAAGGGGAAGGGATTATTGCTATTATTGTTATTATTCAAAACCCTTGAATATTGTCCCACATTTGGGTACCTTCATACTGGAGAGCTGCTGGCAAACAGGAGTGAGACCAGAAGAAGTTGTGCTGAGGGCTGGGGCATAAGGGAGGAAGAATCTCCTTCTCAAGGGACTTCTGAAACTTGGCTGGATGAAACCCAATGCAACCAGACCTAATGTCACCCTTATCACTAGTTTGAGCAAAATGTTGCACAAGAATGTGCAGAGATCATCCTGCAATTGTTTGGGTTGGAAGGGACCTTAAAGATCTCCCAGTTCTGAATCCCCTGCCAAGGGGCAGGAACACCTTACACTGAACCACCTTGGTTCAGAGCTCCATCCAGCCTGACGTTGGACACTTCCAGAGATGGAGCATCCACAGCTTCTCTGGGCAACCTGTTCCAGTGCCTCACCAGCCTCACAATAAAGAATTTCTTCCTAATATCTAATCTAAACCTGCCCTCTGTTGGTTTAAAGCCATTCCCTTTTGTCCTATTACTACAACCTAATTGTCCTGCCCGATCTAATTTTTCTGAGGCTTCATACTTTCCCTGCCTAATTATTTGTTAAAGAAACCAGTTCTTTCATGACATTCAAAGTGAAACTAACTTCTTCAGTGATGGAAAGAGAATGAGGTCAAGGAAACACCAGATAGCTGAAGTCATGCTCTGATTTGTGGTTTCAACACATTGCTGTTAGTGTCTAAATAGTGCAGTCATTGTAAAAGTCTGTCTTGTATCAGAGTCCTTTCCAGCAGTGCTGTTACAGGAACACCCTCAAATGGGGATGGTGTAAAATCCCCCACTGCTGTTGGTAAAATCTATGTGTGATGCAAGGAGATTTGGTAGCAAGAAGCTGCAAAAGGGAAGTGTTTCAAAGTGAAAAAGTAACACTAGCAGCAGAAAAGATAAAATGTTCAAAGAACAGCAGAAACAAGTGAATGTTGTTCTGTTGCTGCTTATACACTATCCCTGAACTCAAGGAGTAAAAATGTGACTTTGGCCAAGACATTAATGTGAGCTGACTCAAATGCTGGAGACTGAGTCAGTGGGTCAGTGACAGTGCTGACAGAGCTGTTCTGTGGGGGAAAATGGTCTTTAATGTCTCTGGAGTAGCTCAAGACATCAAGGATCTGCCATTTCAGGAGCTGTTGGGCTGTGAGGCCATTGAACTGCTGGCTGCCATCCAGCACTTTGGAGCACAGAGATGCCTCAGTGTAAGTCAGGGATTGCCCTGTCAAAGCAGCTCTGTGTAAAAACCTCAGCAGGGCAAATCTGCCAAGTTGAAAATGCTGCTGCTGGAGTACTGTCTGTGTTTTTCTTGCATAACAGCCTCCGGCTGAGCCTTAATTCTTCATTTCCTCCTGAAATGTTTAGTTGCACATTAATTTGAGGGTGATCATGGTGAATTTATCTGTGTTTCCAGTTTCTTCATTGCCTTTGTCAGCTGCCCACTAAGGAAATGACACTTGAAGTTCTTAGCATGTGAGGATGTGGCACTCAGTATCTCAATTCATGATGTGCTTTTTAAAGTCACTGCTATCTTTTGACTGTTCTACTGGACACTTACCTGAACTTTTCTTTTCCACACCAGTTTAATTTTAGTTCTGGCTCTTTGTTCATTAAAACTGTGTTTTTTCACTTCTTACTTTTAGTGAAGTAATTTCTTTAGAATATCCTATTAGAATATCCTATTATAATTACGGTTTTAGTTTATGGAATTTAAGATACCATAACTAACATGTCATGAAACATTGCTTCACATTTTTCCTATGATGCTCAAATGTGGAAAAAAAAACTATTAGGGGACATATCTGCTGGGATGTAAGAGCTGAGACTTCTGTCTCAAAACCTGGAGCGTGGAACATTGGCAACAGAGCTTTCTATGTTGTAGCTGTTTTTTTTAAAAAATAGGGAAATAATGGGTGAGGCCAGCACTGGTTCTCAAGGAGCATCTTGCATCATATCTGGTGATAAAAACACCATGTAAGCTTCACCTCCTCTGACTTTGAAGATGTTTACAAAAAGTTAAAAACAAAACAACATTTTACCACAGTGGGGCTCGCCTTTCCTGTTTCCAAATATCCGTTGGTTAAACAAAGCTTTTACTTGTTTTTTTTAACCTTGCAGGAAGAATTAAAATGACAATGAAGTAATTGGAAATGCAGCTACTTGGCTCAGCTGTGTGGTGAAGAATACAAAAAGTGCTCCCCAGTATGAGGAAATCTCTCTGATCACTTCCTGCACAGCATTTCATTGCAGGGCAGTCAGGGCTTTCAGGCCAGTCACATTTTGCAAAGCTGCCTGTGCAAAATGTTGTAATTTCATACATGCTCTTGGGGTGCCTGTTCCACTGAGCCATCAGTACATGGAGGGATTCTCATGGCTTCAGTGTCTTCAAGTTGTATTTATTGTAACAATGATTGTAGTTTTTAATTGTGCTTTGTTAATTGCCTTATAAAATTAAGCCTTGTCTTGTGAAAGTCTGTGTTTGTGTTGTTTAGGGTTTGTTTTTGTTTTTTTTCTTGGTGCATGTTATTTGTTCTGAGTTGAAAGGAAGCTTTTCCTGAAGTCAAACAAAGACTTATCTAAGAGGCTCAGCTGCTTCTGTTTCTTTTCATGTATTTATTGCCTGTTGTTTTGCGTTTTTTTTGTTGTTGCCAGTGTTTATTTTAAATATAGTTTAAGTATATCTTAACACTGAAAAGGAGGAAATATGGTATTTGATATCTGTTAGTTTCTTTTGCCAAAGGCATAATACTGATATGGAACACTTTGAATGATGAAGAATTCCTTGCATTAACAAGCATAAAACAAAAACTTAAAAGTAAAAATCAATTCTTTAGGAAGCAGAAAAATACATTTGAAACTCACAATTTTAGGGGTAGAAGAAAACCAAGATTAAAAATAATGAAAAAACCCCCACATATCAGGATGAGTGTAATCTCAGAGTTTGTTTGTTTTTTTTTTTTTCTATAGGGCACTCAAAGAAGACTCAGAAATCCTCCTCCCCTTGATCCAGAAGTGCTGTCAGTATTTGTGCCTCCCTTTATCAGCAGAGATGATGTTCAGATGATTCATGCTGGCAATAACTTGAATAAAAGCAAACGCCGCTCCTTCCGAAAGAAAAAAGAGAGACCCAAGGTTGAAAATGTCAAGAGCCTCAATGGGGAGCAGAAAGCACCTGACACAGAGGATGTGACAGTTCCAAAGGACATTGATCTCATTGCTCTGCCACAGCTCTGCTTCCCAGGTACGTGAGGGTTCACACTTCTTGTTGAGGATTGTTTTAATGTAAATCATACTTGACCCATAGTTCAGCCCTTATTTTTTAGCCTTTGTTGGTAAATCTTGGTTTGAGCAAAGTGCAAACATGCACACACTTGAAAAATATTTTTCACCCCAAAATGGCTGAGTGCTCTCTCACTTTTCATTTTGATAAGCCTGAAGTAGTGAATGTTTCCTCCAGGTTTAATTGGAGAAATTTTAGTATGTGTGTCATTAGTGCAGGCCTTTTTGATATCTTGGGGGAAAAAGTGATTTATACCCATTTCTTATATTTTGCCTCTGAAAATGAAGAATAATTTCATCTTTGCTTCTTCAGTAATGTGCAGCTTACAACCTCTGTAACAGCCCTTAGTTCAAATTGACTGTATATTACATTTTAATCCCTTGAAATGAAACATTTCTCTTGAAATGAAGTGGCAATGTGCAGTATTTGTCATGAATTGTCTTTCACACAACTGTAGTTCAATATATAATTAAAAATATGGTTGCTGCCTTCATTTCAGGAGGACTTTATGTAACTTCTGAGTTAAAAGAGGACCACATCCATTTCCTGGTCTTCACTGATGTCTGTGGTAACAGAACATATGGAGTTGTTGCACAGTACTACCAGTCAATGCAAGTATGTGATTTAACTCATTCTTCTATTAAAACTTATTAAAAGATATAAAAGCAAAACACTTTGAATATAATGTGAGATTTGATTTATCAAATTAGTTATCAGGTGTGTTGTTATGTTTGGAGGAGCACAGGACAAATCACACTTTTATGGTGCCATTTTAAATGAAGTACTTTGGAACAAATTTCATTAGGAAAAATGGCTACAGATATCATTTAGGAGATTTGGATATTGAGGAGCAGACTTTATCCCCTGGATGATTTTTTTTGGTAAAGATTGTTCTTTCCAAACAATGAAAGATGTTCTTCCTAAATACATTTTGTGCTGAAATTCTTTTTAATACATGTTGTTTAAGTCTCATAGACTGACATTTTTCTGAAGACCTAAAGGGAGATAGACATCAAAATCCCTTTGAAATATAGAGGGAATAGCATATCACATCTCTAAGGTTCTCAAGAAAATATCAGCCATAATTTGATAATTAACACAAAGTCATTAATGTGCAGTTTTCTTGCAGGATGGCTCCTCCTCCTCCAATGGCCAGGGCCCTTGGGAATCTGCACAGACTGGGAAGGTGCCTGCCTGCTTTGTACCCTGTGCTGTTTGTGTTATATCCAGATACCCATATTTTAGTGCCCTCAAGGATTGTCTCTCTTGGTAAGATTTGCTCCCCTGTGTGTTTCTGCTGGAAATGGCTGCAGGTTTTTAATACCTGAATTTGCTTGATGTAGCCAGGAGAGCTGTGTGATGCTAAAGCAGTGGTTGGTTTTATGTTAAGGTTTTGTGGGAGAGGAAAAGAAGAAATGCTATGTCAATGTAGCCCAGACAGTAAGTTCAAATTCTGAATACCAAGGGTATTAGTTATGATGTTGTCTTCATTTTCTTTGGGGATTTTTGCTAATGTGTAGGGAATGGATATTTTACAGATATTGCTGGCTTTTTTTTGGAGTGGTTTTTTCCACTCTTATGAAAATTGCTTTCAAAGCACAAAAAGCTTTTTCTAATTCACCAAATAAATGTCATAAGAACATGAATATATGTATTAATAAGCAGTTAATGACACATTAGGGAAATAATCCAAGTCACTTGAGGAAGTGGAGTGGTTACTTGGATGTTGTAGAGCTAGGAGAGAAATTCTTAGGATACACTAGTTAGAAACAGTCAAATACTCTGCAGTGTAGATGATGTAAAAGGTAAGTGAACATGGATTTATCATGTTATAAAGTGATTTCTCTTATTTTGAGGTTACTTTATTGTTAAATTGTTAAGATCTATTTGCATCTATTTTGGATTAAAACCTTCTCACATCAGGGGACCTGCCTGGGTACTTTGGCCATTACTGTGTGTCTTCACTTGCAGACCTGTTGTCCAAAGATAGAAGAGTTTTCTTCACTAAATTTCAGTCAAGCTTTCTAAAGTCAAATCTGAACCCAGCTGCAGGTGTTTGCTTCTTGTACATAAGCTGAAAGATGTTGGGGTTCTAGGCTGGAGCTTGGGCCTTCCCCTGTGCTCTGCTGGTGCTCATATCCTGAGCAGGTGAGCAGGGGACACTCCCTGGGTGCCACCTCAGGTGCATCCCCAGCCCTGACCTGGCTCCAGCCCAAATGAGAGCTGAGCACTCCTTTCCCAGCCATGCACCTCCTCTTCCCTGTGCTGTGGATTTGGATCTTGGAGCACTGACTCCTTCTCCTGGGCTGCATGAGGAGAGCCCTGGAGGGGCAGGGCAGTGCCCTCCTCCTGGGCATTTTAGACATTGGCTCAAAACGGCTGTGAGATCAGAAATGAGCCACTCTGGCAGCCCTTTTATGGACATGTACCTCTGCTCTGTCATTTTTAAAGCATTAGTGAAGGACTTTAATGTGGACAAGGCACTTCAGCATAATGGCAACAGGGTGTGCACAGGTCAGTGTGAAATCAAAATAAATGTTCAGTGAAATAAAAAGGAAATGTTTGTTTTCCTTTCTCCTTTCCTGCTCAGATCACTCCCCCCTCCTTTTATATTTAAGTGGATTACATCAGCCCTTGGTAGTGCAGGAACTGATTCACTGCTGCCTTTTACAAGTCTCAAATCTCAAGTTGCTGCTAATCTGCACATGGAACCCTTCCAGCTCTGACTACAGCTGTGCCTACTGTTTCCATCCAGCTTTTATAGTAGATTCCTGCTGCTTTTCTACTGCCAGCTCAGCCTGTGAGAGGGCTCAGCTCATACCAGCTTTGCACTGGGTGGGAGATGGATTCAGTTTGACAGTGCTCATCAGTGGTTTATGTAGAGTATTCATAAAGAGTCATTTCTTCTGTGAAGTGAGACAACTCTGAGCTGGGAGAAGCAGTCAATTAGCAAATGGATTTTAGAAGAGCCCACTGAGGGAGAAGTGGGAAAATCTTCAGGACAGCCATGGAAAATTCCAGATGTTGTAAAAGTGTTTCTAGTTCTTGTATCTGTTTAGAGGAGACAGTAACCAGATAGAATTAACCCCTAGATCTGCTTCTGCCTCTGGGTGGGTATTTTAAACTTGAAAACTATTTAAACATTATAATGAAACACCTCTGCCTTGATTTTATCTAGTAGGATTTGGCACCTATTTAAAGCATTAATGTCCACAGATTTCTCTTTTGAGTCTGTACTGGTTTCTGAGAGGAGTTCAGTTGATCAGTGCTGTACAATCTGAGCTTTGAGTGATTTGTAAATATGTTAATAATTATAGGGAAGTTCAACAGGACAGTAACCTTCTACATTAGTCTTGTGTGTTGTCTTGGTTTTTTAACTGGGGAATTTTTCACACAGCTGCACAGCTCTTCCCCTTTTTGCTGTTGCATCTGTGAGATGGGAGTGTGTGTAACTGGAGGGGGAGTGAGTGCCAGTGACAGAGCTGAATTTGGAGCTGGCATTTCCCATGGTGCTGGAAACTCCACTGATTAGGTTTCCATTAAAATTTATTCTGTTGTTTTTTTTTTTTTTTTTTTTTTTTTAATTACCTTTTCCTTTATGGTATTTAATGGCTCATTTCAGAATGTCTGCCCTTCTGATTTTGGTGTATTGGGTTTTTTTTTTTTAGAAAAAGTGTTTCACTATGCCCGAGTACACTAGGGTGGAGGGGAGGGAAGGGGTGGAGAGGTGCAGGTTTTCCTTATTTTGGTTGTTCTACTGAAATGTTTCCATGTGGTATGAAACAGCTGCTGGGGTGTGTGGCTGCAACATAAACAATTGCAGCCAAGACCTCTGTGAGATATTTGAGTGTAGTGCCCTGTACAGATGCAGATGTTCTGACTTTTTGGGACATTACAAAGCACTGACATTGTGATTCTGTAAACCAGAAAGGGACTTACTGTGTGTCATCAGGTGACCAATGGGTTAATAATCTAATTAAGTGTTTTTGTTGCTTGAATGTACTCAGGTAGCAGTGCCTCTTATACTTAACAAATAATAACACCTTCAACAGCACACTTGTATCCTTGGTATGCTGCAGAGCTGTTCTGCAGGATGCTTCAACTGATTCATCATTCTCCAGGCAGGAGTTCTGAAAGCACTTGCTGGTGGACCTCAAACCACCTATTTCCAGTGTGTAGCCCTTTCATTGTGATACCTAGTGCAAGAATGCTGTTGTTCCTCAAGATCTGATGTTCAAGTAAATCTAAAGGGGTTCTCCTTCCATCCAGGATGATTTTTTGCAGCAAAAGGTTTCTTTTTCCTCCAGAAATCTGTGCATAGATTATTTTCTTCAGTACCTAAGTGCACAGAATTACTTAGAGGTGAGATGGTACTTGTTTTCAGTCAGAACAATCATCAAAAGTATTTTTTTACATAAGTATTCCTAGATAAAATCCAGGTTCCTAAACTTTTTCAAGTGGCAGAGTAGAAATCACAACTGAAAACTGAACCAAGCTGAGATGCACAGGCAACATCAAGTTATAAATTCAGGTAGGTGCTTTGAACTGCAAGGGAATCTGCAAGCTGTCATCATAGTAATGAAGGTCTTGGTATTCTGTGCTATTAATTTTATAACTAATTTCCATATTGCTAGCACTCAATGCTTTCAAATCCAGAACATTTTGTGTGGGGTGTGTCTGCCTTTCTCCAGAGCAAGCAGATGTGAACCTAAATGTTTTCACAGCACAGTGACTGTTGGATTATTCTACATTTTTTTTGAAAAGGTTCAGTTAAACTTCAGAGGTTTTGGCACGTTGCACATGTGGTATTACCTTAATCTGTTATACTGCATGAAAAGTGAAATATTCCTGGCAGTAATCTCCTGGATGAACTCCTGTCTTGGATGGATGAATAGGCTGCATTCAAACAGTAAATCTTCCAACCTGTGTGTTCGTCCTTTCAGCTGCCTTGAGAAAAGGTGGGAGTGTGCAAATAGCTGCCAGCACCGAGGCACTACAAAGGGCCCATTCTGAGCTGCTCTTGCTTTCTGAAACCCCTGTCTGTGGGCAGTTAATAGCAGTAATGAAAGGTTCATAAACTCCTGAGCTCTCCACTTGAGTGTTTCAGAGATTACTTCATTTATTTCTGCAGACGTTTGCAGTGCAGAGCTGTCAGCTGCTGTTAGGCTGCATTTATGGGGCTCCATGTCCTGAGCAGGGAGCTCTGACTGTCCTCTCTGCACATCTGCTGCTTTCTCTGTCATGTTGTGTCTGCTGTGACATTTACTGTCTTGATAAGAGTTTTTTGTCTCCAAGGAAAAAAAAAAAAGGCAGGTCTGCTTACTCTGTGTGGCCAAATCTGAGGCATCACTAATTGTGACACAGTATTTGTTTAAATTATTGGTTCAACTGTCTGGTTTTCTTTGATAATTCTTAAATTCCCTTTTCTCTGACCCCCTGAAGAGCTAATAGACTTTTAGGGAATATTTATATAACAGCCCAGGACTGTCTTCAAGTAGGAAAATTTGTGAATTTAAATATTTCATTTGAAAGGGCTGTACTATATGACAGAATATATTTTGATTTTTTTTTCTGGAATCTAAATGCTGTACACAAATAAGGTTTCCTGGATCCTTATTTATCTCTTAACCTATTCAGTTGCTTCCTTCCTGAAGAGCAAGTGTTCTTCTGCAGGAAACCAGTAAAGCTGCAAACTGAAGTAAAACCTCCAGGGAGAAGATAACCATATTCAGTTCCTGGTTTCTCTATATATAGATTTGCAGGCCTAGATTTCTGATTTTGTAAATATTTGGGTTTTTTTCCTATAAACATGCAAGTGAATCTTCTATTGAACAAAACACCCTTTGTGACCACAAATACCTAACTTGGTAATTGTTACATTTCAGAAATGCTGTGGGAGTTAGTAGTTTTCAGTCTTGATTGTGTGTATGTTTAAATGTAACAGAATTTATTTGGGGTAATATGTGAACCATGTGATCTTTGTTAGGATAATGCAATTTAAAACCAGAAATATTTAGCAGGTTTACACAAATGTTCTTATTCTTTGTGTGGGCAGGAATGACAGCAAAGAGCAGTGTCCATACAGGCCTAAGCCTTGTGCTAAATATGGCTCTTGCTTCACAGTCCTCTGCAGTCAAACTTGGGTCTACAACCTCTCTTTTCCTCTGGTGCTGTTTTCCATCTCTGAGCTGGTGTCTGATGCAGGGGATGGAGGAGCACCAGGTGTTGCAGCTGTGGCTGTTGGTTCCTCAAGCAGTCTCTAGAAGATGCTGTAGCTATACCTCACACATGGTTTCCTTTGGCCACCAAACCTCTGTGCTGTGTCCCCTGATGGATATAATGCAGCAGTATTTTATGCATGGGAGTACAAAAAAACTCTGCTTCTGACACAGAAGCATCATTAAAATTTAATGAAGCTGCTGAAGTATCTAATAAATTAGAAATTAATTAGCAGAAATAATAGCTTCATTACTCCTAATATTTTTTTTTCTAGATTATCAGCAGAAAGAGTTTTTTGTGTTTGCATGTTACTATTGATAAGTAATTTCCTATCATTTAATTACAGCTTACTAGTGCAGCTACGACCTTTGAGGGATTTAGATGTCGAGGAGCACATTAAAGAATTTGCAGCAAAGCTGTTTTTAATCCCCAGTCCCCCACCAGGATCACTCCACTTGGTAATTATTCCTCCTGAATTTCATCATGATTTTAACATTATGCCTTCTAAGATACTGAGATGCTGTTTTCAATAAACTGGGTGACATTCATGAGTGTCAGGTCAGAGATTACTTGGTGATGTGGAACTGATGTCAATACCTGTGCTTTAAAAACCAGGCTCTACTAATAATCAATCATTATTAATAGAGAAAATAACAGTGTGACCATGGTTCAGGCTGGAGTGCTGGCATACCAGCCATGTTCTTTAGTTTTCAACACTCCTCTGGGAGGGTTTTGGCTCATGCCAACTATGTGTGGTGTGAGATGATGCCTGGGCAGGTCTGGAAGCAGCAGGACAGTGTGCAGGGGATGAAATGTTGAGTTGGCTGCTGCCTGGATGAGAGCAAGCTGAGGGTGGAAACTCACATCAACATTTGTATGCAGTGCTGTGTATTTGTTCCTTTCTGACCCTTCCCAAGTCCAGCCAGATGGCAGCTGGGTCAGTGATTTCAGCACACACTCTGTTATCTACTGCAGTGCCTTCTGGGGAAGCAGAACTTCAGCCAAGGGCTCTTCCTTAGCTGCTTTCCTTGACCCTGGGATGAGGGGTGAGGAGGGGAGGAAAAATAGCATAGCTGGAAAATATCTGAGTGATTGGCTAAACCAGCTGTGAGTGCTGAAATGTGCAGCACGTGCAGGGCCCGACCCCCAGAGATTTGAGCTGAAGTATCTGAAACTCTGAGAGACCTCATCCTTTTGGCTTGTTTTATTTTCTTAGCATGGCAACTTATGCTCACTTATTTTGCTAATAGTTTTTTCTGTTTCCTGTATGAATTTTATCAACAGTTTTGATTTTCCAGTTGTATCTACAAATATAAATTCAATTATTTTGTTATGCTTATAATAAAGCAAGTTTAATTCTGTTAAAAGATGTTAAAAAATACTGGCCAGTCACCCTATGAGAATGAGAGGAGACAAGTACATATTAATCTTTCAAACTACCATTACATCTTAATATTTCCCTCTCTTTTTATTTTACTTTTCTGCAGTGTGCAAATACCTGTCTTTTTGCTCTCAATTCAAGTTAGTATTTTGTAGTTGGAACTAAAATCCTGAATTAAATGTGCTGTGGGAACATTCTCATTAAGGAGTAAACAGAAACCATCTGTTATTACAGGTATTTCACATGAAACCACTTCAAATAATAATTCCTTCACGAGAGGATCCAGACAGTCCAATTATTGACTTGGACCTCCATCTTCCATTGTTGTGCTTCAAGCCAGAGCAGGTGCTGCAGGTAAAACTAATTCATACTTTTAAATGTTTTAGAGATTGACAGTATTGGTAATTTGTAGTTTAGGAAAAAAATCAAGATGTTTATTTGCTCAAAAAACTTTATAAATCCAGGAATTCAGAATAGTCTTAGTTCTGAATATTAGAGCTATGGCAAAATAAACTATACTACTTCTTAAAGATATTTTGTTATTGGTGGACCTGATTAGATTAAGGGATATTACATTTCTTTGCCTGTGGTCTAGAAATTGGTGTTAAATTTCTTCAGAATATATTTTAAAATGTAACTACCCAAGCCAACTGACAGATTTTATTTTGAATTTTCACTACATGCATTTCTACAAGATTTATAGTAATTTTTTCATGTTTAAGAAAGGGGCCTGTGGGAAGGATTGATGACAATTGGCACTCTCATACAAATAAGATGTAAATGGTGTGGAAATACAAAAAGCTATTTGCAAAGAATTTTTTTCAGTGATTCACAGAGCTTTACAATAATGTAAGCTGCAGTGTCCTTTGTAGGTTTCTTGATCCAATTCCCTGCTCAAAGGCCACCTGTGAAGTTAAGTTAGATTGTTTAAGGTCATCAGTTTTGTCTGAACCACTTTCTCTAAGAAACCTCCTCAGTCATGAGAGTTGGCAGCTCTGCCTTATTTTTTGGGGGGTTTTGTCCAAACATGCATGTTATGAATAAAAGTATCTCAAATCCTAAATGGTGCTGCTGATGCATCTTGAAATGGGCATTATTTCATTTTATAACTCTGTAAGATAACTACTAAGAATGAGAATTTTGAAGCTGACTCTCACAAACAGATGAAATATTTGCATTTTTAGTTTTTCTAGATACCTGTTTGCAAACATTTAACATTCTGGCTTTGTTTTCCAGATCATGACCTGTATTTTGACTGAGCAGAGAATTGTTTTCTTCTCTTCTGACTGGGCTCTGCTGACACTCATTGCTGAATGCTTTATGCTGTACCTGCACCCCCTTCAGTGGCAGCACACTTTTGTGCCCATCCTGTCCAGGCAAATGCTGGATTTTGTGATGGCTCCAACATCTTTCCTCATGGGATGCCATGTTGATCATTTTGATGAAGTGAGCACGGTATGTTTCACACCATTACCACTCCTGATTTTTACTTGCAGTGCATTTGTCCCCTTCCATATTAGGGAATATTAGATTACCAAGTGTTTTATGTACTGGGATTAACATCTGTTAAGACAATTGCATTTATTTTTCTTGAATGTAGTTGTTTAGTTACCTGTACAATTTTCTACTTATGGAAAAAAATTCAGTCCTTTTCTGGCTTACATCCTCGATGAAATTAATTGAGAAGTATGTAAATAAGAACTCAATATTTTTGCAATAAATGTACAGTCATTCTATTTTCTTTTGTTAAAAGGAAGGTGAAGATTTAATTCTAATTAATATAGATAATGGAGATATTTCACATTCAAAAATGGTTGAAGAGGAACTTGAGATTCCAGATGTTCCAGCACAAGCAGCAGAAACTTTCATAAAAAGGTGACAAGATCTTGAAGATGTGTCTATCTTAGTGCATAAACCATGCTTGATGCTCCAAAGTTTTTATTTTGTATTATTTATTATTATTATATTATTTCATTCATATAAACCCCACTGTATTTTAGAAAAGGGCAAATTGAAAATTTCAATTAATTAGTATAGAAGTGGCTTTAAGCAGTCAAATTATTTTGCAACAACTGGAATTCTTGTTTCTTTTTATTACTGATGCACATTACACTCTGAACTTTACAAAGAAGACTGAGTGCACTGTGATTTAATTGAGTGGGGCTCCCTGGAATCTTGTTAGCTTGTCAGCACTTGTAAATCAATCTGGCATTTCTCTAGCTGTAAGATGCATGGGCCTAAATGACTTTTTTTTTTTTTTTAAGGTATGAAAAATTGTTGGTGTTAGGATGTAAGTTAATAGTTTTGTTCTGTGTGTAGGGTGGAGGGTCTGCAGCTGCACTTTGATCTGGAGCTCTGCCATCTCCGAGCCTGCACAGACCTTGGGGAGCTCCAGACCCGCAGGAGGGCTTGGCAGCAGAAACTGAACATGGATGTGCAGCAAACCATGTTGCAGTTAATTGTTAATATCTTCAGGTAAGTGGGTGTAATATTTTCTATTGTGAGAGCATGTGGTACTGGTTAAGGCATTTTAGGCATCAGTGAAAATATTCTCATTTTGTCTTACTTTATAGATACTTTGTAAAGCTTAGGTTTTGTTAGGGAATATGAGAAGGAGATCCTGTAGCCTGATGGAATAAAAGTCATTGATGTTTTGATGTATATATACATTACTTGAATATTTTAGATAAAACTCTTCTACTTTTGAGCTTGTCTTTTGAAGGAAGATTTCAGGAAGAGAAGGGCAGTTCTTGGAAAAGCTTAGGCCCAGCAGGGATATCAGTGAAGTTTTGGAAAAGCTTAGGGCCCAGCAGGGATATCAGTGAAGTTTTGGTCCCTCCTATTAGAGGCACATGAATTCAAACCAGGACAGGGTAGAAGAGCTGAAAGCAGGAACAAGAATTCAGAACCTGGGTGTGTTTGGGCTGAGAATGGATGAGATGCCTGGAGAGTGCAACACCTGAGAATGAAGGAGGAGCTGTTTAAGCTCAAGGGCAAATTTTGGCACAAGAAAGGACAATTGGCCAGGAGCTGGGCTCAATCCTTGTAGGTCTCTTCCTACTCTGGGTAGTCCATAATTCTATGGTCAGAAATGTGGGGTACTGGCTGTGTTTGGGACTGGCATTTTAACAATGATGTGGCCTCTTTCTGGAGGTGGTTCTTCCCTTTGGATCAGCTACTGAATTGCTCATGGGAATTCTCCTTGACACTTCCAGTCAGAAGGAGCTGGGTTAATTTAGAGTCCAAATACCAGGTGTCTGTTATTGGATCAGCTTAAGGAGAGTTCCTGCAGGTGTCTGGACCCTCCAAGAAGGACTGTAGCTGCTGGGTGTGGGAAATAGAACAGTCTTTACAGACAGCTGATTATGGAAACTGAAATGCATTTATCTCCACTGTGAGATTTTTGTGGATTTCAGTGTTTGGCAACAATAATTCCAGACAAAGATGAGGACAAATGCATTTTTGCTCATAACAGCTTGAACTCTTTAATGCACTGAACATTTGGCTGCATAAAATGAACAGATGCTTTGCTCTCTAAGAGATAATATGTATCACAAAGGAGTTGATTCTTTTGCTTTCTTTCTCCTTTCCTTCAAACTTTGTCTTTGTTCTTTTTTTTCAGCCTTGTTTCTTCTATCTCCTAACTCTGCCAGCATCCAGGACTGAAGGAAAGTAACTTTCTGATGCAGTTGTTCTGTCTTCAGCAAAGCATTGTAGTGATTTTGTGTGTGGAGGTTCCATGTTTAAAGCAGACAGTGCTAAATTATACAGAATGAGATAGAAATATGTACTTTCATTGACCATACCTTTTCCTGACCCCATATGGTTGGATAAACTTTAACAAGATGTAGTAAGAACCCTGTTTTTCATGTCCCTGTTACAGATGCAATGTGATGGGACAGTGGGAGGTCAGGTCACATCTTTCAAATTGCCCATCTAGGTGCACTTGTCTGTTGTGCTCCAGTGGGTTGTGTGTGATTCAGGGACTGTGTATGTAAATGGAAATCCAGCTTTGGAGCCTAAATCATGATTTACACAGATTGTCCTTCATGGTTTGCTAAGTCTTACAGTGTATGTAAGTTTGGCAGCAGGTAGACTACCCTACTTGTAAGAATTTGAAATCTTTTTTCTATGATTCAGTAACACACACTTGTTCATTAAAACTGAGTTTGCTTTCTAATACTGCAGCACATTTCTATTTTGCCTTCTGATGCTGCAGCATGTTTCTAGTAGTACCAGTGGGCTGCTGCTATTTCAAAAGTATGACTTGCTTACAAATCTCCAAGCAGATTTATCTATTTATTTATTTTTGTCTCCAGAGAGGTAAAAGACCACCTAAATTATGAACACAGAGTGTTTAACAGTGAAGAATTTCTGAAAACAAGGGCAACTGGAGACCAGCCATTCTACAAAAAGGTAAATTCAGTGCTGTGATTATCTGCTATTAATAAATTTGTATTTTAGGATTAATGCCAATATCTGGAAATTTGAAGTAATAAATCCTACATGAGAAACAGTGTTTCTTGGATAAACATTCCAATGGAATATTGTTGCAATGTGCAAACATTCTTAAAAATAAACAGACTAAAAGGAAAATCTTAATATATCCTCAGGAGAGAAATTGATTTGAAATCTTTTGACCAGGATTTCAGATTAATAGAAATAATTAAAATATTTTCAGCAGCAATTTCTAATATTATAAATGAAATGGTGGCAATTTTATGAATTGAAGTTTAATATTAGTTAAAAACTCAGATGTACATATTTAAGAAGACCTTTGAGCAGCTGACTCATTTAAATACCAAATAGCAAAGTGGCAGGTTTGCTTTCAGGTAAATCTTAGAAAATAACACACTATGGAGTAGATACTAGTGGTGTCTGGAATAATATTAAAAAAACTCAAAAAAATCCACTAGAAAGGACTAAGATTTGGAATCTCCTGGTCGTAGAATTGCTGGCAAACTGTGCCACCTACTGGAGGAATACTGGAAATTGGGAATGCTAATGCTTTTGGAGATGTTTTTTTTTACATTGTGCATTGCAAGTGGATAAGTAAGAGGCATTTGAACATTTGTATCATAGACATGTTGTATTGCCTCAAATCCCAGATTTCATCTTGTTAACTGTGCAGTGATGAGTGGTGGTGGCTTTCCCTCTTTTTAATCCACAGTGAGTGGTGTTTTGAGTGGTGTTTTTTGTTGCGTCCTCTATCCTAAAAGTAGCAATTTGAGCTTTTTAGAAAGTTATTTCTAGATGACATCACAATAATTACCTGAGTAGGGAACAATTTTTGGGATTACCAGGAGAAAAGATGATTCACTTGTCTTTTCAGTATGATGACATAATGTTAATTTAGAGTTCAACTTCTTATTCCAAACCATAAACAGTACTATCAGCACTTGGCTTAAGTAGAAAAGATAATAATAAACTTGTAGCTCTGTTTTACTCAGTATTTCTCATTTTTGTTTGGTTTCACCTCTTGGAGGGCAGTTTGAGATTACTGTTTGCCACTAAGCAAATATCAAAGTCCAGAAAGTGAATGGAAACTTAATTAGTTTTTTCTTGAAGTTTCCAGTCTTTTCATTTTTGTGTTTGCTAAATTGGAAGGTCTCAGTTTTGCATGTGTAAAGGTAATAAAAATGAGCAAGACATGCTAATAAAAATGTGAATTTATAAATGATCCACAGTTAACTCCTTTGTGTCTCACAGGTTTTAGAGACCTACATGTTCCACTCTTTCCTTAAAGCTCGTCTGAACAGGAAGATGGATGCTTTTGCTCGCCTTGACTTGAGTACCCAGTCTGAAGAGGACAGGTAAAGATTTCTCACTTCTTATTCTGGTTTTGAATCTTCTGTTGGTATCAGTGATAAAAGTCCTTTTGTCCATATTGGTATGAGTTCAGGTCATCTATAAGTAAGATTATGATTAATTGCTAACTCATTTAATTATGATTATTGTTAAAGAGTTACATGAACAGCTGTTGAAATTGTAGATTTAATACTATTATACAAAAAACAAAAAAACCAGGCAGTAATTTAGTGTCTATGTGTGAGTTCTGACACTAGTGATGTGTTGTTTCTATTTCTCTCAGGTTAGATTTGATGTTTCCCTCCCCCAGAAGGCTGACCATAGAGAAAATGGCCTCCAAGCGCGTGAGCGTGGCGCGCAAGGCCAGCCGGCGCATGGTGATCAGCATGCCCAACCTGCAGGACATCAAACTGCCAGAGGGGCCCTCCAGGAACTCCTCACTTCGAAAAGTGGAGAGAGCTGTTGGTAAGGGAACACTGGGATGGACAAAGACTCTGCTGTTGACTTTTGGGGTGACATCACTGAGTAGTTTGAGGAACGTTTGAAGCAGCTGGGGCTGTTTAGCCTGGAGAAGAGGAGGCTCAGAGGTGACCTTATTGATCTCTACAGCTTCCTAAAGGGAGGCTGTAGACAGGTGGGGTTGGTCTCCTCCACCAGGCAGCACTGACAGAACCAGAGCACACAGTCTCAAGCTATGTCAGGGAAGGTCTAGGTTGGATATTAGGAAGAAATTTTTCACCAAAAGAATAATGAAGTACTGGAATGCTCCTCCCAGGGAGGTGGTAGAATCACCATCTCTGGATGTGTTTAAAGAAAGACTGGACATGGCACTTGGTGCTACAGTCTAGTTGAGGCATTAGGGCATAGGTTGGACTGGATGATCTTAGAGGTCTCTTCCAACCTCATTATTCTGTGATTCTGTAATTGTCACACAAACACTGTCAGCCACTGGGAAGAAATGATGGGCCAAGTCACTTTGAGCTGGGGCCTGTCTGTGCTTCCCCTGGCTTGTGAAGTCACAAGTATCCTGCTGGAAGTTTTGCTGGAACACAAAAGAGTGATTGGTCCCAGTGGGATTGATATTGGAGAATTGATTTCTGAGTCCTCACCCAACTTATGTCCAGTTCTTTACTACCTTTAATTTAAACACAGGCTTAAGCTTATCGTGGTTTAGAAAGAACTCCATGAGGGTTTTTTTTTTTTCCTTTTTTCTTTAACTTTTCCAGAATTGATGTTATCTGATGAGGGAATATTCTCATAATAGGGGAAATAGATGCAGAAATGTGTTTGTGTCCCTAGCACAGCTGTAATCCTTCCTGTTTCTTGTAACTGCTTGTTGCTGTGATGGGGATTCTGTTTGTTGTTTGTAGTATTGCTGATTGTGAAGATATTTACAATCTGCTCCTTTCCCTGATCAATGTACTCTCTTGGTGTTTATTTCTAGCTATGAGAACACCCTCCAAATCCATCACCACGTTCAAAATCCCTGAAATTCACTTTCCTCTGCTGTTCCAGTGTGTTCACTCCTACTACACAGACTTCTTCAACCACCTCAGCAAAGCCATCAGTGCCTTACCCCCCGAGAACTCCGCCTTGCTGGCAAGGTACTTCTACCTCCGGGGCCTTGTTAGCTTGATGCAAGGAAAACTACTAAATGCACTTTCTGACTTTCAGAACCTAGAAAAAACAGACTTAAGAATTTTCCCTACTGATCTTGTAAGAAAAATAGTGGAGAGCCTGCCTCGCTCGGAGCGCTTGCAGGCAGACCGCAAACCTGAGCTCAAGAGGCTGATAAGTCGAGTGATGGAAAAACAAAGGGAAGCTCTGAAAATGGATGACCATGTAAAAAATTTTGAATTGCCAAAAACACACATGCAGCTGGATGATTTTGTGAAGAGAATTCAGGAGTCTGGGATTGTCAGGGATATAGACACGATCCACCGGTTATTCGATGCCCTGACAGTAGGTGAGTATGAGATTGTTGGGGTTTTTTTAGTTATTATTAAGCATTGTGACATGAAAAAGGGAGATTTACTCAAACTCTTAGTGTTGGTTGGTCTGTCAGTGCCCTGGGAGAGCTGAGCCCCTTGTGCCTGACCAGGCTGTCAGTGTTCCATTGTGGAATTCACTGAGCAGCTGCTGCATGGAGGAAGATCCCCAGCCAAACAGAGAGACCCCTCCTGGGTGCCCTTTACCCACTGCCAGCACCCTTGCAGGACTCACATTAACAGCTTAAAGAACACTCTCTATTAGTAAAATTATCAGAGGTTAAAGTCTGAGAATTGCTGGTTGTAATATTTGACTGCAAAAATACATTTAAAGCAATATATTAATTCAAAGCCTTATATGGACAAGCTCTAATCCCCAGTAAGAGCCAGCTGGAAATAATAATTCAGTGTGCCTAGAGTGTGATTGTTACCCAGCAGGTGATCCTGTAGGGGAGAAGACAGGTTCAGCCTGTTAACTGATCCCAGAATTTATATGAAATCTTCTCTAACTTCTCCCCATTCTTAACTCACTTTTATACCATTCCTTTATGTTTAGGTGGAGCTGGAGTGACTCCAGTCACACATTTTACTCAGCGAGGGGTGGTTGTACCTTGGTGGGGGATATCTCAGGATAGTGCCTGAGATAACCTAGGGATGGGGACATGTGCCTGGAATGTCTATACTTACAGGCACAATAAAGAGGCACAATTTGACAGTTACTGTCTTTCCAAACCCATCTTCCTGTACAAATCTGTGTAATAGTTTCTCACACTAAAGGGGTTTTAAAATTCTTTTAGGACAGCAGAAACAAATTGATCCTGAAACATTCCGAGATTTCTACAACTACTGGAAAGAAACTGAAGTAGAAGCTCAAGAGGTGAATCTGCCACCAGCAGTAATTGAGCATCTAGATAAAAATGAATGGGTGTACAAATTATCCTGCTCAGTTAAAACCAACTATGGTGTGGGGAAAATAGCTCTGACCCAGAAGCGCCTGTTCCTGCTGACCGAGGGAGGCCGGCCTGGCTATGTCCCAATTGCTGCTTTCAGGGATATAGAGGTGAGCATCAGCTTCCTCTCCTCTGGCATGCCTGGGGAGGTTATGTCCCATTCTCCAGAATCAGCTGGCTCTCAACATAAAGTTTCACTAAAGAGAGTAGGAAACAGTGCTGAAGTCACTATGAAAGTGATCAGGTAAAATTCTGGGGATTTGGACCAAAAATTTCATGACTGAAAATCAAGAGGTTATACCCTCAGAGAAATGGATATGGAGTAGGTAAGTTTAATAACATGAGCATTAAATGTACTCATGTGGCTGAAGTATCAGTGGGTCAGCTTATATCCACTGTTGAGCCAAGGCTGTATGATGGTGTTTAAATTTATTTTCATAAATCCAGCTCTGCTTAATTGAGTGTATGGACAACTGAAATAATTAGCTGTAATTAGGCAAAGCTGCCCTGTAAGCTGAGTGCTGAATCATCTGTTATTTGGATACATTCTCTTTGTTTTCTCTTTCCTGTAACTTTCCAGGAAGTTAAGAGCACAACTGTAGCTTTCCTTCTTTTGAGAATACCTACTCTGAGGATTAAAACATTATCTAAAAAAGAAGTCTTTGAAGCCAACCTTAAAACTGAGTGTGATCTCTGGCACCTGATAGTGAAAGAAATGTGGGCTGGAAAGAAAATGGCATATGATCACAAGGTATAAATATGGGAATTTGTAACCAAATAATATGAAGAATATGCTGTCTCTGTTCTAAATAATTCATGCACTAGTCTTAGAATTTTATGGTGCTTCTCTCCCATGAAGAAAAATCCAGCTTGGGAATGGGTATCCATCTTATGTCTGCTTTTTGTTTTTGTTTGCATATCAAGGTTTGTCAGATCTGAAGCATTCCTGTAATAGCACTGGCTTCTGACTCCCTGCTCCTGGCTTGGAACATGGGGTGTGGGAGTGGGGTCTGCCAGCAAGTGGCAGGAATTGTGCTGCAATCCTGCCTGGTGCTTGTGCTAAGCATGGCATGTGTTGTGATTTTGAGCATGGTGTCTTGTAAGAATAATGAGCAACAGATAAACTACAGTAAGACTTCTGTTTTTAGGATCCTCAGTATATCCAGCAAGCTCTGACAAATGTTCTCCTGATGGATGCTGTGGTTGGTGCCCTGCAGTCCTCCAAAAGCATCTATGCAGCCTCTAAACTGTCTTACTTTGACAGGATGAAAAATGAAGGTCAGTCACAGCAATGCTGCAAAGCCTGTTGGTGCTGCATCATCTCTTTCTGCTCTTTCAGTGTGTATATTTTCAAACTGGTTATGTGTAGAAATACAAAAAGACATTAGCCTGATTGCACTTTCACAAATACAATTTATTTAATTGTAACTAGAAAGTTTAGGGTTTGTTTGGGTTTTATTTCTTTTTATTCCCCCCACTTTTTTTTTCCTTTTTGTTTGTTTAGGTTTTGGTTTTTGCTTCTGTCTCCATCTTGGATGCTGTGTTTTGTCTTGGTTTTTTAGCCTCCTTGGGTGGTGGATGTCTCTGCTACCAGAATTCATACAAATGGTATTTGGGCTCTCAGCTAAAGCTAGAGGGAAAGAGAAGTGAGAAATGTGAATGAATGGTGTAGAATTGACATCTCGTAAGAATTGGAGTTGTGTTTTAGGCTTAAATGTGCACTTCATTACCTTCTAAAAATCTATTTTAGTGCCTATGATGGTCCCCAAAACAACTTCAGAGACACTAAAGCACAAGATCAACCCCTCAGCTGGTGAGACATTTCCACAGGCAATTGATGTCTTGCTTTATACCCCAGGTAAGGTGATGTGTTGCTCTCTTTAGGTTAGCCCAGCTTTAATTAGCCTATAAAGCACATTATCTCAGAACACCTGGTATTATGCCTGCCTGATGTGTTCACATTCTGACATGGATTGGTTGTGTGTTGAATACTAAATCAGAAAAATAATTTAAAAAGAACAGTAATGTTGCACATTAAGATACTCCAAGGCATAGTTTTCACTGTCTTAATTTGCCTTTCTCTGCACATGTCCCTTATCAGAGACTTCAATTCTGTGCTAATGGGCTGATTTCTCATTAAGATTTCTGGCTCACTTACTGAGCCAGGTGGATGGATGGATGGATGATGCTCCCCCATTGATCAATATTCATTGCTAGGTTTTTATTTTTCAGCAGAGTCCTGGGGGGGAGTTAGTTTGAACCACAATGCAAAGAACATTGTGGAGGGTGTTGGTTTCAGTGATTCTTTTCTTTTCTTTTCTTTTCTTTTCTTTTCTTTTCTTTTCTTTTCTTTTCTCTTCTCTTCTCTTCTCTTCTCTTCTCTTCTCTTCTCTTCTCTTCTCTTCTCTTCTCTTCTCTTCTCTTCTCTTCTCTTCTCTTCTCTTCTCTTCTCTCTCTTCTCTCCTTTTCCCTTTTCCCTTTTCCCTTTTCCCTCTTTCTCTCTCTCTCCCCCTCTCTCCCTCTCCCTTCCTTCTGCCACTTCCTTCCTTCCTTCTCTCTTTCTTTCTTCATACTAAGAGAGGCTTTGATGGAGTAGACAAGAGTGAGTGAATTTATTAGTTGTATTCATAGGGCATAAAAGCCTTGCTGCAATCTCAGTGAGTTCAGCTCTTAGCCATCAATGAAAGAGATTATCTCTGCTCTGAGTATCTTTGGAGTGTGAGATTTAATCATTGGGTGAACTCAGCAAACAGATGCTAACAATCACAATGCCTTGTGAGAACTGTGTCACTCAATAACTGATGATGCAAACTCCAGAATATGCATTTCATTACAAACCTGCTCTGCCTAATAATGGCTTTCCCACAGGTCTCCAAAAATGTTATGTTTTCTTTGACTTCTCTTCTCTACTTTATTTCTAGGACATCTTGACCCTTCAGAAAGACTGGACAATGCTCATCCAAAACTCTGGTGTGCTTTAAATGAGGGGAAGGTTGTGGTCTTTGATGCCTCTACCTGGTCCATCCAGCAACACTGCTTCAAAATGGGCCGCTCTAAACTGGTGAGACTGGCACAGGATCACAGCTCCTGCTGCAGCTGGCTGTGCTTTTGTTGCTGTGACCCCAAATCACATCATTCCTTAAAAGTTGTTGAGTTCTTTGGGCTTCAGTTAATCTGGAAAAGTGGGGATTTTTGAGAAAAACAGAAAGGAGAATAAATGGATGAAAAGTAAAACAAGTCAATGTGGTGAGAAGTGATGGGTTGGATTTGGAGGGGCCTGATGGGTTCTTGGGGCAGAAAAGCAGGGTTGAAACAGTTGAAGAGAAAGAATAAAAGACAATTAGCCCAAAGAGAAGGGGAATCCTAGGAATAGATAAAAATTCACCCATACTGAAGAACTGGAGATTGGGAGGAGGTGTAAGGAAAGAAGGTAGAAGCTATAGAGAGGGAGATAGAGCTCTAGAAGAAAATGTCTCAAGCAGCAGGTGAAAGGGAGTGGTTTGTCAAAGACAACCTGAAAGAATAACTCTCTCTGTGAAAAGGGAATCTGAACCAGGCATGCCACCTGGGTGAAAAACACACAGTAGAGAGAAAACACATGAAAAGGGATTGAACATGTCACTTGTGTGAAAGATAAGAGATTGTTATGGATGAGTGTGGGAGAGAGTCAGAAAGGGAGAGGTAAAGCTGATGGTGAAGAGCTGGGTGGAGGAATGATGGAATTCCAGAAGAGTCAGATACCTAAAAGAAGATTAAAAAAGTTGCAAGTGGTGGCTGGAGGGAGGTAAATGAAGAGAGTGTGATGGAGGGGAAGGACATTCCAGAGACAGCACAGGAGACAGTATTTTCTTAAACACTACTTTTAGATTAACTAGGAAGTGTGGCTATATTGGACAGTTTGGTTGGATTCCAATCCAGAGGAAAGGAGCACACAAACCTTTCCAGTTCCCCTGATCCCCTCTGTAACTTCTACTTTGTTTGGGCCAGGAAGCACACTTCAGTCAGTCCCTAAGATAAATTATTAATCCTATTTACTGAAGGATAAACTTTGCAAAGAGATCTGTTCTCTCATTATTTATAGAGCAGAGCAAAGGACAGAACACTGGAGAGCCAAGTCTGCATCTCCTACAGTGATCATCTGAACACAGCCCTTTCCATGTTCCATTAAAGACTGATTTCTCTCCTAGGCTTTACTTAACCCTGAGCTTTTTCTCCCCAGACTTGCATGGTCATGGTGGAACAGAGTCAAGTGTGGATTGGTTCTCAGGACTCCATTATTTACATCATCAACACCCACAGTATGTCTTGTAACAAACAACTGAATGATCATCGCTCTGATGTCACAGACATCATCGTGGAGAAGAAGAATGGAACACCCAGGTAGATCTAATCTGATTTTCCTAAATGTTGAAAGAATTTGTTTTAAATGGGAGGGTTTATCTTGCTAATGAAATCTTCATTTAGCTCATTTTTGTAGCTCCCATATTGTGTATGTCAACTGAGAATTTCCTTTTTAAATAAAGAGCACTGTGCTGTTTGCAACAAAGAGGATAAAGGAGTGAATGCTCTTTTGGATGAAGGTGAGAACAGCCAGGAACTGGCAGCATCCAGTGAAGAACTGGTACAGATGCAGCTTAAAGACCACTTCACTTTTGCTTTGAGCACATCATGTTTGCAGCAAGCTTCTGGATTTTTCCTGCCTGTTTATAAAAAAAAATAATACATTTATTGTTCTGTTCAGGCAAAATGCTTTTAATCTTTTGGTAGCACTGAAAAGAGTGTTGGCTGAAGGTCTTAACCTGCTGTCTTCCCATAAGAAAAGCAGCTCCAGGGTCAGTAGATCTGCCAGTGGTGCAGCAGGTGTGACTGGGTTTCAGGAAGAATTTAAGTGTTGTTGGATCCTTCTGAAAAAGCTTTGCTCATTCTAAAACAACAAATGTTAAAGGTAAAAATAAGAGAGTATAATTTGTTTTCTCAGGTGCAGTAACAAATAAGAACATATTTGTTATGTTATAAGAGATATTTTTGTTCCAACTCAACAGAAAATCCATCAGACAACATTGCTCAGAGGAATTATAGGGAATGTTTTGTTGTGCTCTACTCCTCATACAGATGTAATGTGCTCTCATTCACTGAGCTCTGAGTTAGCCTGCAGTGTTTCTAGTTGATACAGAGTTTGTAAAGGATAATACTGAAGATAATTTAAAATGAACATTAATTTGGATTACTGTAAAATTGGTTATTTTGCAAGTAAGTCTCTTTTGTGTTTGCACTCTCTTCTGAGCATGAATGCACACTATACTTCTTAATTTTTTAAATCTGTGCCAGCAGTGAAGCATATTCCAGCAGTTTAGATGGAATGGTGATTGCTTGGAACATCAGCACTCTCAAGGTGAACCGTGTCTGTCAGCTGCCCTGCCAAAATCTCACCTCCATGAAGCTTCACAGTGACCAACTGTGGTGCTGTAAGTCCCTTCCTCAAATTGTAATAATTACACAAATCATCTTCACATAAAGAAACCAGACAGTTGTTGGATGTCCCAATTTTTTTTGCTTTTTTCATCCATGTTTTGTAGAGATGGAAGAAGTGGGCACCTGTTACTAACTCTGTGTGTTTAATATTGAAGGTACCAGGAGTTGCATTCTTGTAGTGACAACTCAGGAGTTTCGACTGCAGATGAAAATCGAGCAGCACCTGAAGGATGTGTGTTCCTCTTTCCTTGGCTTCCAGCTCTTTCCAGAGGTATTGCACTTACTCTGACAGCTTAAAGGAGGCAGGGCCATGTGGCATTACAAGCCCTGCTTATTTTGATACATTTTCTGTCAGCAGTGCTTAAATGTATCTTTCTGTGCTTTAGAGAGATGAAGTGTGGGCCTCTTACTCGGGGAGTAGCGACTTGTACATTTGGAACACCAAAGACCTTTCAAGTACACCTCAAAAGATTCATCTTCAGGATTGCTCTGAGATTACTTGTATGATAAGAGTTAAAAATCAGGTGAGAGACATCTGGGCTGTTTTTTGCCTCTTGTGGATTTCTGTACTGAAGTTTTGTTTGTTTGCAGCTGTCATTGCTTCCTCACTGGGTGGGTGCATAAGAACATGAGGTTTGGAATGTTGATTCCTCTTTGAAATCAGAGAAGCTAAAGATGCCTAACACAAATGGCTGTTGCAGGTGTACCCCAAAATGCATGGCAAGCAAAAGCCCTCATCAGTAGTTAAATGTCTGGTGACATTTATTAGCCATTGACATTTCCAGGGAACTGTAGAAATGGAAAGTTTAGGTCCTTTGATATTTTATCTCAGGGCTCCTCCGACTAAGCCTTGAAAAAAGGTTACCAGACAAACAACAAATGCCAATTAATTGGCCTGTTTTTGTAGATGACCTTTTCCTTGATTAGTTACCACATTCCTAATTCAGGATAGACCAAAGGAGCCAATGGATTCCTGCCTTGGCATCTTGTGTCCATGTCACTGTTGGCCTCTGTGTACCTGCTTTTCTGTGGTATCAGGAGCTGTGCAAGTGATTGTAGCTGTGTATCACAGGGGTCCATTCAAGGTTACTTTGCAAATACATAGCTAATGTATATCTGCTGGGAAAAAGACTTTTGGAATCCTTTTCTCAGATTTTCCCTCCTTCCTTTTTTTTAATGGAATAGGGAGGTTTACTCTGTATTCAGCCTCTGGTTAGACTTTTGTACTAAAATGGAAAATCGTTTTAGGATATTCTTCCCCAAGGCAGAGATTGATATATTTAACCTCTGTTTCAAGGGAGTGAGAGGATTGTTTGGAACCCCCCAAGGCATTAAGCTCTCTTTTGTTCTACTCAATAACTTTGTTCCTTTTTCTTAAGTAATTTATGAATAAGTTAAACAATACTGAGCCCAGCAGTGACCCTTGGGTGCACCACTAGTGACAGGCTCCAAGCAGACCCTGTGCCACCACTCACACTCCTGTTCCCTCTACAGCAATGAGTTATGGAGAGGGAACTTGCAGCCTGGTAAAGGCTGACAACAACATTGGTAGGGCTGTCAGTCACAGGCTTTAATTAAAAAAAATCCATTGTTTTTCTTTAAAAAACTGGGAAGAAACCCGGCTGCTTGCTGTGTCTATCTGAAATAGGATGTGTTCTGTCTGACACCTTGGCCTGTGTCTTTTATTACCTGGTATTTGACCCAATCTCTGCGGCTGTGATTTCATTTTGAACTTGCTGGTGCCACAGTTCCCTGGAGAGCAGCAGGTTCATGAATTTCACTGCCAGCCCTGTACAGAGAAGTACTTTCTTCTCAGTGAAACAGAACAATTTCTAGTTCCTACATGTCCCTGACTTCCTTAATTTCAGGTGGAACAGGGGTTCTACATTCAGCTTATCTGCTCTTCTGTTAGCTCATAAACCTTTTGTAAAGGCTCCTTAGCTGCCTTCTCTCCAACCTAAGGAGTCTTGGCTTTTCCATCTTCCCTGTGAGGGTGGTGAGGCCCTGGCACAGAATGCCCAGAGAAGCTGTGGCTGCCCCATCCCATTCATGGATGGAGCCCTGAGCAGCCTGGTCTCATGGAAACTGTCCCTGACCATGGCAGGGGATTGAAATGAGATCTTCAAAACCCCCTTCAACCCAAGCCATTTTCTGATCTTTGCTCATATGACCCCAGGACACAGCTGTTCCTTTCTCTTGGCAGTTTTAGTTGCTCTTCCCTGGATTTCCTCTGCTCTTGTAGTTTGGGCACACTGTGCCTTACACAGGGGTGAGGGAGAGCAGCCCCATTGCAGGCCAAATCAGCAGCTGAACATTCCAGTGTGGGGCACAGGGGGTTTCCTGAACTTTGAGGAACAGAGGCAACCTCCAGGAGCCCTCAGCACATGCCACAACAGCTGAGGTGGCCAGAAGCAATGGTGGCCAAGCCCCTTATTTATACTGATAAGGAAATTTTCAGTGTTCCCCTTTTCCAGCCAAGCATGAGGGAACCTTCACTGTACCAGTGTGCCACATAAACCTCCTGGACTGAAATGTGAAATAGTGAAAATGTGGGTTTGTTTTGTTCCCCCAGCTGTGGGTTGGCAGCAGTGGGAAGCTGCAGGGCAAGAGCAAAGGGAAGATCTATGTGGTCAGTGCTGAGAGGAAGAGTGTGGACAAGGAGCTGGTCGGCCATGCTGACGCGGTGAAGGCGCTGTGCTCGGCCGAGGACAGGTACGTCCTCAGTGGCTCAGGGAGGGAAGAAGGGAAGATTGCCATCTGGAAGGCTGGATAGCCACACTGTTCCAGATGTTCTGCCTCCTCTGGGGAAAGGCAAAGACCTGGGACTGTGTTTACTTCAGCATTTTGCATCTACTTCAGCACCTGCCAGTGTTATTGTCTTGTATTTATTGGGTTTCCATCCCTGCGTTGTAGAAAATGGAAATGGAAGCAAATCTTCCCTCACACCTTGTCCTGCTCCTGCACATTTGGTAAAGGAACAGAAATGGGAGAAGACAGGACACTGTCCTCCAACTGGACATGAGGTGCTGGGGAGGGTTTGGGGTCACATTGGGAACCCCAGAGCCAGCTCAGTAATTCCATGGGAGCTCTCTCTCAGCAGTGCAAGGTTGATTAGAAAAGGATTTCATGATGCCTTTAGAAAACCAAGTGCACTTGGACTTGCAGAGTTGTCACTGTGATCGTCTTTCTGAGCTCAGAGCTGTGGGTGGGCAGTGTCCTTAACCCTTGGGGGGATTTCTGGTGCTGTTGTTTAAAATGCAGGCACAGGCAGACTCTCCCCACAGCACTGAAAGCTCCTCCAGCTGAAACAACATCTTTCCAATGAATATTTTATTTTTTTAAATGTATTTTTTTTCTTTGAAAGCAATGCACAGCACTCGGCATTTAGAACAGTTTGTGAAACTGATTTTTTTTTTAACTGAAGCATTAATTTATTTAATTCCTGTATATATTATACTTGCTTTTGGAAGTTCCTCTCAGTCTCTGTGCAGACCAACCTCTGCCCCTCCTCTCTTCAGTTCTTGTTCCTGCAATCAGAGGAACTGCTGTTATTTTGGGTAGAACCTGCTTTATTTTAAGTTCTGCACAGTCCTAAAACCTCTCCTCAAACCCTGGAGCAAGCACCAGGGGCTGCAGCCTGGAAGAGTCTCCAGAGCAGCATTCCCTGACTGGTGCCTGATGCACAGGGGTTTTTCACTGGTGACATTTATCTGCAGAAAAATCTGTGCAGAATAGTTTTATCTGCATGAGTGCAGAGTGGAAAACAGTGTCTAAAAGACTGTAAATAGAAGGACAAAATGGGCTGCTACTTTTCTTAATAAATATAAACCAGTGTAGGGCTAAATAAAAGGATATAAACAACTGGAAAATATTATGACTAGAAATTTTATGGCTCTGTATATTTCTGCTGATAAAAGTTTTTATCATAGCATGGTAACAGAAATTTTCCTTTTTTTAAACTTTTATATCCATTTAAGAATATTAAACACTATATTGATACTCTGGCCTTTGTTTTCCTTTGTTTGTTGATACCAAGAATATTGATTTTAGCACTGACTTGCTCCCCTCTGTGTGCTGTAACAAATAATAGCCAGGGGTTTTCTCTCTGCATGTTCTCCTTTCTGAAACAGCTTCTGCTGTAACATGTCCCCTTTTGAGCCCCATATCTGTGACTTCCAGTTTCCTTCTTTCCTGCCCTGGCTTGGTTAGGCTGCTTGGGGTAATTACAGGAATTAAATACTGAATTTACTGAACATACAAGGGCTGTTAACGAACTTTCCCTGGCTGCAGAAATGAACCAGCTGTACCAACCTGCTGCCCACCTGTTGCTGTCTTTATTGATTTTCATTCCTGGCATACTTTTTAGATGTGCTTTTGTCTTTTTAGCTGGGTTTTAGGTGCTCACTGACCATCTCAGCTTTGCTCCAGGATTTCAGCTGTGGGAATGGACCTGCAGTCACAGCCCTGTGAGGTTCTGTTCAGTTTTCAGCAGAGTTTCAGGTACTTCCCATGGGTCCCTTGGTGGTGGTGAGGCACCTCTGAGCTCCTCAGAGCTACTCTTTTCCACTGTGCCAGTGAGACCCTGGCCAGGTGTAGGTGCCTCTGTGAGTCACTGTGTCCCAGAGAAGGGACAAAGGGAGCAGGAGCTGCCCCTGGCAGGGAAGGGAGGCTGTGAGTGACTGGGCTGAGCACTCCCCATCCCTCCCTGGCCCTGAGGCCGTGCTGCTGTTGGGCTTGGTCAGCTTCTCTCTGAAACTCTGAGGCCAGCTGGTGCTGCCATCCCCTTCCCTTCTCTCTTAGGGAAATGTTGCAGCTTCTTGGAAACCTCAAGGTTAATGTTTGTTCAGCTCCTTTTTGCTGTTGTTCTTTTTTTTTCCTGGTCTCCCAACCTGAAACACCTGAGAGGAGCAGAGAGACCTGCCAGGAGCCCACAGTGCTCTTGGTCCTATGATCCAGTTTTTGGAGGCACTGTGTAGAGCAGGGAGTTGGACTCAATGATCCATATAAGTCACTTCCAAATGGAGCTGTTCTGTGATTCTTTGATCAAACCAAGGGATGGCAGTGTCTGCTTCCAGAAATAACCCAGCTGTGGAGATGGGAGCTGCTTGGAAATCCAGGCTGTTGTGTGCTGGCTGTCATCTCCCCAGTAAGGCCATGCAGGGAGGGAGGAAGCAGCCCCTTCCTCTGCCTCCCAGCCTGTGCTCACAGCCTGCTGGGGGCTTTCATGGGACCAGACCCCATTTTCCTCCTGGGGGCTTTCATGGGACCAGACCCCATTTTCCTCCTGGGGGCTTTCATGGGACCAGGCCCCATTTCCCTTCAGTGCCAGCTGAGTCCTTTTGGAGGCAAATGGAACTAAACCCCATCTTCACCCCCTGATTGCATTCCTTACCTGTGTGCATCCTTTTCTTCTGCCACTGTAACCTGCAGGATTCCCCCTGGCATCTTGCTTCCCTCTCCATGGTGAGTTCTCTGGTGTTTTGGCACAGGTCCCCTGCTCTCAGAGGCAGCGGGTGACCCTGTGCCACCCCAGCTGTCAGGACAGGGACACTGCTGCACAAATGTACAGAATGCCACCCTTGTCACCAGGATTTGGGCCACTGTTCTGCTGAAAATTGTCTCTGTCCCCAGTGAGCTCTGTGTGCAGTGAGGGTTCCACAGCCAGGCTGACACTGCTGCAGGGTCTGCAAATGCACGAGGTTTCACCTGGGGATGGACATGGGGATGTGGGGACAATGTGCCACCCCTGCCCCCCAGGATGGGAAACACCCCAGCTGCTGCAGAGCCTGGAGAATGCAGGGACTGTCCCCTCTGGGGCAGACTGGGCTGGGGGAGGTACAACACTGGTTTTTGGTTGTTCTTGGTCCAGACTGGGAAGTTGAGGCAGTGCTGGAGCAGCTCCTCTTCAGGCTGTTCTGAGCCACTCCAAGGCCACTGTGGGTTATTCTGTAATAAACAACAGCTCAGGGGCTGACCCAGATCCACTGTGCTCACCCCCAGCACAGCACACTGCAGCCAGCCCAGGCCCAGCCCCCTGCTGCAGCACCCTGTGATCCTTCTCTTGGACAAGGATCAGAGTCACAGGGCCAGGGATGAGTCACAACCCCTGAGCAGAGCAGGGGGATCACCCTAAAGGAACAACAGATTGCAAGAGTTTCTGCTTCTTGTCCCTCTTTCCAGGCCTCATCCTGCCATGGTGCTGGAAGGGTCAAGGTTTCCCCTCCTCCTACACATGGCACAGGGCCCCTTCACTTGTCAGTGTGCCAGGACAAGACAGGGATGCAGGAAATTCCCTTGCGCCTAATCCCCCCTCACTTTGGGCTCTCCAGGTACAGGTGTCCCTCAAGGTGAGGCAGAGTAGAACCAGGAGGGGAGGCAAGTAGCTACTAGGAAGTAACTCAGCTCTATTCCACCCAAACCCAGCACAGCCCCTCTCTGGCTGCCCTGCAGGTGTCTGGAGAGGCTCCTGCACCAGTGAGGAAGGTCCCCATTCTCCTCTCTGTACTGGTGAAAAAGCAACTGCATAGGCTATACCTGATGTACAGTCTGTTTTGTTTAAAGTTTTCACATCTTCCTTAAACTCATTCCAGGGTAAAGTGTATGGATGAGCTTTGTTTGGCCAAAAGGGGAATTAGTGCAGTTGCCAGTGCTCACTTAGCATATGAGAGGTAGTAGCATTGGTGGCTGCATTCCCCAGTGTTTTTAATGCCAAGGGTGAAAACACCAGGTTGGGTTAGGGTGCCACTGTGGTGAAGGGTAGGAAGGTGATGTGGACAGGCTGGATGGATGGTGCAAGGCCAGCAGGGTGAGGTTCAAGAAGAGCAAGGCCTGGGTTCTGCCCTGGTGTCCCAAGAAGCCCCTGCAGTGCTCCAGGGGGCAGAGTGGCTGGAAATCTGCCCAGCAGGAAAGGACTTGGGGTGCTGCCGGAGAGTGGCCAAACCTGAGCCGGTGTGTGCCCAGCTGGGCAGGGATGCTGTGGTCTCCTGGCCTTCTGTGTCAGCACCAGTGTGGCCAGCAGGACATGGCAGTGACTGTCCCTCTGTGCTGGGTACTGGGGAGGCCACAGCTCAAGTGCTGTGTGCAGATGTGTGACCCTGTTGAGATGGGATTAGTGAGAGATGACTCTGCCCAAATTAAGTGCCAACAAGACTGTTATGGTTTGGGCCTGGCAAAGCCAGAGCCCCCATGAGTACACCTTCTCCCTGGTGTCTGCTGTGAGATGTGACCAGGAATAAGCAAAGCAGGCTCCAAACTTAAATATAAAGAAAATTTTATTAACTAAGCTACACACAAACAATTACTAAACTACACACAAAAGAGGAAAGAAAGAGAAAAAAAAAACATGAGGAAAATTAAAACCTCACAAAAAACACTCTCCCCCCTCCTCCCCCCTAAATTCCCAATACAATACATCCTCCAAAATCACCAATTCTAGGTCCAACACCACCCTTCAGATTGCTCAGACTTTCAGCTCCCCAAGAGGAGAGGGAGTCCTTCCATGTGTCATGGTGGCCTCTTCCGTCCTTGTTCCGGTGCTCTCACCACCGAACAGGGATCAGGGCTGCTTCCAGGGTTGTCTTTTTTTAAGGATGCTTTGTCCAGTTCCAGAAAAGCACAGTATCTCACCTTCTCACCTCTGGGACATCCGTCCCCCCCATATTTTATATACCCCCTGGGGCCGAGGGGTACCCACACTGAATCTTCTCTGGCACTGGGACATTTCTCCCCCTGGACTCAGTCTCTGTATCTCACGGAAACATGGCTCTGTCCATGGCTTCACAAAAGAGTCCAGCATAAAATGCCACTCCATCTTCTCCCTTCTTTCAACATCTCTCACTCTCTCTCTCTCTGGTCCAGACCCCCATCACTGGTTCATTTCCTTCGTCCTCCTCCACTCTTATCACTCGTCTAGGAAGGGTTAATGTTCTGTAGGGTTTTCATTGTCCAAAAGGGGTTAAAAACTCCTCCAGGCGGCTGAACTCCTGGCTGCACCCCCCCCCATCTCCTCAGCTGGGCTGCCTGCTGCCAGCACATGTTTACTGAATTTCAAGGTAACGACACAGGCTGCACTCTCTCTCTCTGTCTGTCTGTCTCCAAAGGGGGGGGGGGGGGGGGGAAACGGCTGTCCGATGTCTCTTGGGGCTCTTCCTCCACCCTTCCATCCTCCAAGGCCTCCTCACTCCCATCTCTGTCCAGGCCCAGGCCTACCGCATGGCTGCCCCTCCCCCGCCCAGCGGCAGCGGCTGGACGGGGGAGAGCTCCGACCTGACCTCGGTCCCTCGAAGTCCCAAGAGATCCTCCCAGGGCCGAAGCCCTGCTTTTAACCCCTGGGTGTTCTCGGAGGTGTGTCCTAAAACCCACTGGCTACCCCAGGTGCCAATATCAAAATCCAAGCACCCATTGGTTTGACCACAACATCCCAGAATTCCCACTTCTTCCTGGTCAAACCACCACAAAGACCATCTATCAAAGTGAACAACAGAGATTTATTTCACTGTAAATGTGGGGTACAGAGATAGAAAGGGACAGGAAAGAGGAGGGTGAGAAGGAAAGAGGGGGTGTGGGAACTCAGCACAACATTCCTGATGTGCAGAGTCACCAAGACAACCCTTGGGGGGCTCGGAGGTCCAGGAACGTTGCCAGAAGTGTTTGGTGGTTAGACTTTGATCCTGCACAGGACGTAACAGCTGTATGAGGATGGGAGGATCACACCGGGATAGATGGTGGAGAGATAGATTAATTATAGTGTGAAACACAGGTTTTGGAATTTTGGTACAGGGGCGTTTTTAAGGGACAAGATGGAGGAATTAGGGTGTGTCCTGTCCTTCTTCTTCTTCTTCTTGTCATCCATCTTCGGTGGTGATGGTGGCACTTTGAGATTGGTTCTTACTGAATGTGCACTTGTCAATAAGGGTGAAAGGTATTGGGGGAAAAAGGTAAATATCTTATACGTAGTTTTTGGTATAAAGATAAGTGACCGCCCCGAGGGCAGTCAGTGTGCTCATGGCTGGCTTGCTGTGCGGACCTCTGTCAGGCCGGGAGAAAATATTGTAGATAAGAATTAATAAACAACACTGAAGACCGAAAAACCTGAAGACTCCTTTCATCCTTTGGAGCGCAGGCTGCCCCAAGGCCATCCTGAGCCTTTCCAGGCCATTAGAACAGCTGAGGAACGGGACAAGGGGGAAGTTTAGGGTGGTTGGGGTGGAGAATAGAGGGTTGGACTGGGGAGATCTGGGGTGGAATGGGGAAAATTTGGGGTGTTGAGGCATGGGGAAGAGTAGGGCTGGGGTGAGGTGAAGAAGAGATTAAACAGACAGCAGTCCGAGAGGCTGGGCTCCAGTAGCATCCCCTTGGTCTTCCCTCACCTTGTGTTTCTCTGCACTGGAGGCCCGATGGTGCCTCTAGAGGTGAGGATGCTGGGTCTTTCTTTCAGGGTTAACACCTCTCTCCAGTCCTTGTGGCAGGTATGCAGGGAGGCATTTGTCATGTGAAGAGAGAATGTGTTTGCCTTTACTTACCTGCAATGCTGAGGCCCAAGGAGCATTTCTCAGCTCCAAATCCAGGCTGGGGCAGGGCAGGGATGCCCCCTGAAAATGCAGCCCGGGCCTACATTCAGCTCCTCAGGGATTCTACAATGCAGTGCTGTCATCCTTCCTCAGCCGGCTCTCCCTGACCAGGCTGCCTTGCTGGTGCCATGGGCTGAGGGGCTGGGGCTGGCAGCAGGACCTACCTTTGGCAAATGGTTGCCTTGGCCACCATCCATCCATCCATCCATCCATCCATCCATCCATCCATCCATCCACCCACCCATCCATCCATGCATCCCGCCTTTTCATCTCCCTGGTGCCGTTCCCTCTGGGACCTGCCGCTGCCCCTGGGAGCTGGGCACCCTCTGGGTGACACAGCATCTTTGGCCACCGTCCTGCTGCTGGCCCCGGGCTCACTCCTCTGGCTGCCCCCTGAGGCAGCTGAAGGAGAAAAGGCGGCGCAGAGCCCGCCCAGCCGTCTTGGCCATGGAGCGCCATGGCCGTGGGGCCGGGGGCTGCGGGACGGCTGCGCTGCCAGCGGGGCAATCAGGAACGCTGCGTGCCAGGGGCTGGGCAGGCACCGGGCAAGCTCCTGCCGGCAGCTCATCCCCACATTTGGAATTAAATACCAATAGTGCCGGATGGATTGTGCCTGGGCTCATCTGGCCCTTGCTGCTTGACCAAAGGTGGCAGCTGTGGTGGTTTCACCTCAGAGACACCTTTGGCTTAGCTGGATGCTGCAGCTGGGCACTTGGGACAAGTCTAGGCGTGCAGGAGCTCAGGTTTACCTCTGGTGGAGAGGCTTCAAGGTGAGGTGAAGGAAAAGGAGTCGGTTCTGCTGGAGGGTTTCGATCCTGAACTTTATTCCTGGCACACAGCCTCTGAATGCAGCAGCAGCTCCAACAGGATGGAAGAACCCTGTGGTTGCCCGGTCTTTTAACCCCAGGGGGAGGGAGAGGAAGGAGTAGGGATCCCACCAACCAGGTAAAGGGGGGGAAGTCTCAGGGGACAAATGACACCTGGATGGCCCAATGTCCCCAGGACTTTTGAACTTCCCCAGTCACACAACACCCTTGCTGGAATGCAGAGACTGACGGACAGCACTAAGCAGGGAGCAAGGGAGGGGAAGGGAGGGGTTATTGGCACACCTGGGGAAAGAACCGGGGTACTGAGCCGGGCTGTTACATCACACCACAACATCCACGGGACTTTTCCTGGGGAGGGGCGGCCTGGGCACGCCCAGCCTCCATGCCTGCTGCCCTGGCCTTGTCTGTGGCATTGGCAGGCGAGGGGCAACCCACAAACCCCTCTGGCCTGGGGAGAGGCTCGCTGTGCCCCCTGCCATAGGGATCGCTGTCTGGAGAAGTTTCTGGCTCTTCGTCTTCTTCTGGTGTGAAAGACAACGAGCTCTCTGCCTCGCTGTCCCCCTCTCCTGCCCAGGCTCTGCCATGGAGCTTTCCTGCCTCCCGCTTTGCCAGGAGCTCCTTTAGAAGAGCATCACAGGATGGCTCATTGCCAGGGTCAGAGTGCCCATGTGCCAGCCAGTCAGGAGGTGTCATCTCTGGGTTGTTTTCTGTCTCTGCTGAGTCTTTGGTCACTCCTGAAGTGCTGTGCAGCCCCTGGGAGCCAGCAGCAAGTCCCGGGGTGACACTTGATGTGTCCCTGAGGACACATCCTTCTTTGTTATGCCGTGGGAGAAACAAGGCACTCTCTGACTCTCTGTCCCACTGTCCTGCTGCTTCTCTGACCAGGAACTCTTCTTGCTCCCAGTTTTTGAGGAGCTCCTTGACAGGAGTATCACAGGACAGAGAGTCATCAGAGACAGGGCACAGCTCGGCCAACAGCTGGTCGAGAGACACAAACTCTGAGTACTTTGGTGTCCCTCCTGTGACATCTCTGGTCACACAGGATGTTCTGTGCCTTTCTGAATGGCCTGCAACTGGCTCCAGGATGGGGCTTGGTGGATCCCTGAGGATGCTCCTGGATGTCATGGGACTTTTTTTGTTGTACAGGGAGAAGGTAGCTCTAAACATCTCTGCATTAACTTTGTCTTCCAACCTGCCCAGCTCCTCCCTCTTTTTATGCAAATGATTCACCAAAGCCGCCTCATCCTTTGGGCACAGTCGCTTGTGCCACGCGGTTTGCTTGGCAGGCCACCAAATTCCCTGTGCCTCCTGGTGGGCGTTTACCCTCCTGGAGGCTCTCAGGGTGGACCTGTTCCCCTGCATATACGGGCCCAGGCCTGTGAACAGATCCCTGTAGATGTTGCCCCCATGCCCTGTCTCAGAGTGCCCCAGGTGCTTCCAAGCCAGCTGGGCCACAGTGCAGAGTGGCACACCAAGCGTGGCTTGCACTGGTGGCAGCCTTGCTACTGGCCCAAGCCATTTGTAGAGCAGGGGCTGCTCCTGCTGGGGCTGGCCATGGGCATTCTCCTCCTGCTGCTTCCACATCTTCAGGGTTTTGTGCCAGACACTGGCCAGGATCACCAAAGTGAGCTGCTGTGTCCTGAGGAGCTGCTGCCTCCAGAGAAGCTGCTGTCCTGGGAGTGGCCACTGCAGGGTATTTATAGCCCCAAGGGCCATGACATGGACACGTCACAATGGTCTCTGGGCATGATGTCACTGCGGGTCACAAAGGCCACCCGTGGTCCCAGAGGCCTAGTGGTTTCCATGCTGATGTCCCTGGTCACAAAGGCCTTGTTTAGGCCATTGCCCCTCAATTTGCTGACACTTGTTCTTCCCTCATCAACCTGCAGCTCTCTCTTGTCCCACCTTGTGTGTTCTTCCCCTAAACATCCCCAAAGAAGCCCTGTGCTGTGCCAAAGTGCCATTCCCACCCAGCCCCCCACGTGTCCCTGCCCTGATCCTAGGTAGAAAGGTCATCACAACAGCAAAAACCTGTTTGAATTTCATCTGGCCATTACCTTCAAAGAGAACAAAAGGTCTTTGTTAAAGAAAATTAGGAACACAGGAGCACCAAGGAAAATCACCCTTCTTTAATCGATGTGGGGATGAGGGGAATATGGTCACAAGGGATGAGGAAAGGCTCAGGCATGGAATGCTTTCTTTGCCTCAGCCTTCAACAGTCAGATGGCTTATCCTGACGACAAGCAGTCCCCTGAGCTGGCACACAGGGACAGGGAGCAGAGCAGACCCCCTGTAATCCAAGTGTGGGGGCCTGGCCCAGAGTCCCCCAGGGTTGCTGAGGGAGCCCATGGAAGAGCCTCTCTCCCATCCTTCATTGTCATCATTCCCTGCCAGCTGGGGAGGTCCCAGATGCCTGGAGGCAGTGTGACATCCAGGCCCAAGAAGGGCCACAGGGAGGCTGTGGGGAACTGCAGGCCTGTCAGCCTGACCTCGAGGCCCAGCAAGGTTCTGGAGCAGATCACGGTGAGGGGGATCACAGGGCCCAGAGAGGGCAGCTGAGGGATCAGGCCTAGGGAAGTTTGGGTTTAGGAAAGGCAGGTGCTGCCTGAGCGGCCTGATGTCCCTTGGGCCATGGATGACCCGCATCAGGCCTGAGAGAAAAGGGGGGCATGGAGTTTCCTGGGACTCGAGCAAAGCCTTTGACTCCATCTCCCACAGCAGAGTCCTGGAAAAGCCATCAGCCCAGGGCTTGTGCAGGGGCACTCTTGGCTGGGTTAAGAACTGTCAGGTTGGCCGGGAACAGAGAGTGGTGGGGAATGGTGTCACATGCAGTGTTGTCTGGTGTAAGATTGATCTCGGGGCCTTCGAGGGTCTGATTCAGCTAGCTCTGGACCCCTGGCCCCTCTGAATCTCACAAGGACAAAGGTAAAAGATGGGAGGGGCTCTTTCTCCTCGGAAGGAACGTCCTACGTTTATTACAGAACCACTCCAAGACGTCCAGGAGAGAGAAAAGGGATCGATTGTGTGATGGTGGGAGATTTTAAACCCAGGGAAGGGGGGTGGAGGAAAGGAGCCACCGCCAACGGGATACAAGTGAGTGGTGGGAGTGGTGAGGGGAGGAGTAACCTGGGGAGAGACCACCACCACAGGGGCTTTGGGGGAGAAACGGAACAAACCATGTGAAACAAACGTGCTATTCAGTGCAAAATACCAAACCCAGTGCAAAACACCAGCTAAATAACCTATTTAGTGCAATACAACAGTCAGGTCACTAGTGGTGTCCCCTGGGCCCAGTCCTGTTCCGTGTCTGTCCTGTGGATGTGGACAAGGTCATAGAGGGAACCCTCGGCAGTAAAATTGTGATGACAAGGTGGGTGGGAGTGTTGATGTGCTGGAGAGTTGCAAGGCTCTACAGCCTGGGTGCTGTGAGACCAGTGGGGTGAGGTTCAAGCAGAGCAAGGGTTCTGCCCTTGTGTCCCAAGAAGCCCCTGCAGTGCCCCAGGCTGGGGCAGAGTGGCTGCAAATCTGCCCAGCAGGAAAGGCCCTGGAGATGCTGGCTGACAGTGGCCAAACCTGAGCTGGGGTGGGCCAAGTGGGCAAGGGGGAGGGTGGCATCCTGGGCTTCTGTGTCAGCACTGGTGTGGCCAGCAGGACCAGGGGGTGACTGTCCCTCTGTGCTGGGCACTGGGGAGGCCACACCCTGAGTGTTGTTTCTATTGTTTGCCCCTTATGTCAAGACAGACATTGCACTGCTGAAGCGTGTCTGGGGACAGGAAATGGCACTGGGAAAGCTCTGGAGCACGAGCCTGGTGAGGAGGAGCTGAGGGATTGTGGGCTCTCAGTCTGGAGGAAAGGAGGCTCAGGCAAGACTCTGTCACTCTGTACAACTCCCTGACGGGAGGTTGTAGCCCGGTGGGTGTTGGCCTCCTCCTGAGGCACAAGCATACAATCACAGAATCAGCTATGTTGGAAAAGACCTTGGATGTCATCAAGTCCATCCTATGAACAAGACAAGCTGAAATAGCCTCAATTAGCACTAGGGGAAGTTTAGTTTGAGTATTAGGAAGAATTTCTTCATGGAAAGGGTTGCCAAGCACTGAGAGGGGTGCCCAGGGAGATGGTGGAGTCACTTTTCCTCAAGTTGTTTAAGGAAAAACTGGATGTGACACTCAGCACTCTGGTCTACTTAACAAAGGTGGTGATTGGTCATAGGCTGGACTCAATCTTGAAGGTATTTTCCAGTGTAATCGATTCTGTGATGATTCTATGAAAAATGAACCAAGGCCCACTGATATTTGTTCTGAGGAATTTCCTTTAGGAAGAATCACAGATGAAATCTGTCAAGGGAACTAGAAACCAAATGGGACAAGTGAGCTCTTCACTGCAAGTTTACCTATCAGCTGCTGTTTGTGATCTGGCTCCAGCTTTCCCCTCTTGTTGTCAGTAGTCCCAGAGGTTGATGAGTTTGGATATGAACTGATTATTTGGGAGCTGCTTGTGGCTATTAAATCATAGACTCAGAGGTGACTGGGGAGACCCTCAGCTCTTCAATGATGGCATGAGTGGTGATGGATTCTGTGTGACAGCCACCACCCTTTGTCAGAGCAGAGCCTGGAGCTGGGGACACACACCTGCCCCAGGGATCCCCATTTTGCTCCACCTGTGCTGTCTCCTGGGTTACACCTGAACCCTGGCAAGGTGAGTTCAGAACCATCTCTGAATTGCAACACCTGCACTCTGGCCAGGCAATGTTTGGCTGTAGCATTTTTGGAAATACTCTGAAGCTCTGGGGTGCAGGTGAGTGTTATTTGCCTTGCACAGCTCAGGACCAGGTGTCCCTCTGCTCACCTTCCCTACAGACACCACAGGGACATGAGCCACCAACTCTTACTGAAATGTTTATTAAGATCGAACTTCGGAACAACAGATTGGAACACAATGTCTTGTGGAGTAGAATATTTCTAAACTGATTTTTTTCTTTTCTATGCATAAATGAAAAAAAAATCAAGATTATACAAAAAGAACAGAAAGTGCAGAACACAATAAAACAGTTCTCATGCAACAATTTTTTTAACCTTTAAACAGAAAATAAGCTCAACAGTGTAGAAATAAAAATCATACATACATTATGCCATCTACGCACTCAAACATTCATCTGTGACATCACTTTTCTTTATCCCTTTTTCCTCATAAAACAACATTATGTGTTTAACACATGCTTATAAACATTGCTAAACTCAGCAAGAGCTATTATAGTGCCCCAACTTAATAAGTTGATAAAAAAGTAGTTGTCATATGGCCAGTTCACAAAGGAACTAAATATTCTCTTTTTTTCTTTTTTTTTTCTTTTTTTAAATTTTTTCCCCGCTATGAGATGCCTATATGCAGCTTTCTAGTAATACGAGGCATTTAAAATAAGCTGGTCATTTGGCTACTTCAAGGGCTTAGTGTTCATGTTACATCAGGCAAAACAAATTCACATTGGGAACTGCCAATTTGTTGAGAGAGAAGTCTGGATTTTGGGGTAATTTATTACAATTTGGCTGTTGCTAAGGACTGAGTAGGTACACAGTAAATAAGGTGACACTAAGTTTGATTAAATGCTCCCAGAGCTTCACCCCAAACTTCCAAATTTAAGAATTAAAGTGCTAGAACAGGTCAAATTGAACCATGCTCTGCATTTTCCTTAAAATTTTAGCAGGTTGCAAGGGCATCAAAAGCCCTTTAATTACAGCAGATTCTCTCTTTTGGTGAGGGATGTGTTTGTCCCTCCTGGGCACCCCTGGTACTCCCAGGGGTGAGGGAAGCTGAGGTGGAAATTCAGGTGAAGCTGCTTGGGCTGAGGAAGCAAACTAAACTGGTTTTCCAGGAGGTGATTTTAATTTAAAGACAGGAAAACCTGGAACACCTTAATGAGCAGATCACTGGGTGTGAGGGCCATGCCAGGAAAAGGAATTGAGCCTTTTTTTGTTTTCTAAGGCAGTTTCTGAACTGCTGAGCCTCAAATTCAAACCCCAGTTGGTGTTTGAGCTGCTGCAGCTCCTTTGGATGCAACATGACAAAGAGAAAAAGCTTTGGGTAGCTCCATTTTTCCAAATGACCATTTTGTGACGTGCTTTACAAACGTTCAGCTTTCTCATTTAAGGAAGGAAAACAGCTAAAGAACTCTCTGGAACCATAAAGTTTATGCAAAGAAAAATAAAATTTGGTATTTCTTCCACACAGTCATCCATAACATTTCTGTGCAATATTTGGTGTCCATTACATTTATTTGGCCTATTCAAAGGAAACGAGGACAAAACAGCTGCAAAGAAAACCAACTTCTCTTTCACCACAGACACTTCAGATGCTGAAGCTGCTACATGTGCTTGGAATACCATGCAGGAGTTCATTTGTTCATTTCAATAGGATACATATTTATAGCTGAGCTTGTCTTGCATCAGACTAGGATGAGGGAAACCTGGAAGAACTCAGTTGAAAACATTGTGGAGAACAGTGACAGCAACACACAACCCTCAAAGGTATTTTGGCCTGAGCAGTGTGTCTGGAAATGTCAAAACACAGAGGTACAGACACACACACATCCCTAAAACCCCCAAATCTCAGCACCTGCTCCTGTGCTTCCCTCCTGCCCAGATGTCCCAGCTCTCCCAGAACAGTGTGACCCTCTCTGCCTTTACTCACAGATGTGACCTCAACCTGCATGGCTGTGAGATCTGGCAGCCAGGAAAATCCCGCTTTTCATGGTGGATGCTGGAGGAAGCCAAGCTGATCCTGGACCATGTTCTTAATGATGGAAACCAGGTTTTAATGAGGTACCTGGCAAAAAGCACCGTGGTTCTGCTGTCAGTCCAAGTGCTGGGGGGTTCAGATGAGGTGGGAGAGGGATAAGAAGGACTCAGTCCTTGCCTATGAGGAAAACCTCATGCAGCCTGTTCCATCCTGGGGTCTGAGTGCCAGCATTGGCATTGATGTGCTGGGAATATTTCAGAGCCTAGTGAAAGGCTCCAAATGAAAGGGGAAAGGACACTGTGTGTTTCAAGAGCACAAACCTCCACTGGATTTACTGGCCTCCGCCTGATGATGAACAACCCCCATCTTTCCACAGCTACTCACAGCCAGCACCAGCAAAACACCATATTTGTGTTATTAAAAGCCTATTTAGGCAATAAATCTCTATGAAAGTCAACTAACTAGCAGGAAGAGAAATTAAGAGAAACTTAGAAATTATTGCTTCTGGAGTCTGAAATTGCTGTCCACAAACAGCACACATTTCACTGGACTGGAATAACCCAACAGGGCCAAACCCACACTGCACCTTTCTGAGGGGTGAAAGTTAAAGCTCCTCTGGTTTCACATGAAACATCTTGAAATGTGCAGCTGATCAACCCCAGCAGTGCCTCTGCATACAGCACTGCAGCAGAACATGTTAAAATTGTTTATAGTATTGAACAACACAGAATTGAACTCCTAAACCTTAGTCCTACTACACTGATGGTCCTTCAACTAGACAGGAATACAAACAAAACAAAGGATGTTAGTTGTCACCAGGAATAATGAAAAAAGCCACCTAAAACTTCTCTTTCCACAAGCTCTGCAACAAACACATGAAACTGTACTACTTTAATTATGGCCAAAAGAAAACATCATTTCTGTATGAAAAGATAAGGTCAGGGACAGATGACGAAATAAATCATTGCCCACTCCACACTGAGCAGTGCTGGGGCTAAAAGATGACTTTCACATCCAAGGAAAAGCCCCTGGGACACCTCACTGGGTGAAGCCAGCATGGGGGTTTGCCAGGCTGACCCAAGGACAGGAGGAGATCCTTTGGCTGGGGCTCCCCACATTAATTCTTCTGGCAACACTACAAAAAACTTCAGCACATTTATAATGAATAATTATTTCCTTTGCCTTTACCAGGGAGTGAAATCAGCTTCCTGCTGTGGCAATGTGCATATTTCTGTGCTATGAGCCCCATAAACAACTCCCAAACACAGATTTTAACATCCAGTTCTTAGAAATGAAGCCATGCCAAATGCTGTCTGTGACAAAACTGGCCCTGCCCTGCCTTTGCTTGAAGCCTCTGGGTTCCAAATGAAAGGTCCTTCCTCTGCCCTTGCCCTTCCCTGGCTGAGAAGGCTCCATAAACATGGGTGAGCTCACTCCTAAAATGGTTTCATGTTCCCTCTGTGGGATCTGAAGTCAGAGGGAGCTTCAGCCTCTCCACCCTCTCTGCAGCTACTTGGTCAGTGTGATGGTGCAGTGAAAGAGATCTTGGCTTACAAAGTGCAATGTGGACTAATGGAGATTTGATCCATGCTGGTCCATGGAACCCTTGGGAAAAAGGTAAGGCTGGCACCAGTCAGAAGGTGCAGGATTTTAAATTGTTGAAGAACCTTTCCAGCAGTAGGGATTAAAATAAGGAATACTTGACAGCGGTTATTTAACCAAAAGCAGAATCTTCAAGGAGCTTCAAAACTAAAATATTAAAGCCACTTTAAAATGTGTAACTCAGCATGTAACTTACATGAATGCCAGTTCTAGGGTGAAACACAACACTTATCTCTCACACATGAACATCACCAGAATATATTAAATGTAACTGAGATGATAAAATTCACGGCAGAATTTCTCACAACTGCTTTCTTCAGTAAGGTCTCACACTCTTCAGTAGTATTGCTCCCCTAGCTGAACACAGTTCACAGTACATGTTCTACATAAAAAATATTCACCATAGAAAAAGAAAGACTTCCTCAAGACACTTGGAAAAACAAACACAACCTCAAGTCCTGTGTGATTACATGTACTTCAGTGCTCTGTGATGTCACCAGCCTAAAAACATCATCACCCTTGACAGCAGAGGCCATAGGCATTGACTGGAAGCCTTCAGAGAAACCCACAGATGCCACCTACAAATACACCCAAACATCCATTTCTCAAAAACATTGACAATTCAAGTAATTCATTAAAAACTGCTTTTCATATTGAAATATAGCTTCTTTGTCTGAATGCCTGGATTGCAGCATGATTGACACAGGCATTTGCAAGTCTTGGAGGAGGAGGAGTTTGAGGCAGCAGGAATCTCACACCGTGCTGTGTTTGCCTGTCCAGCACACGGTTTGAGGCAGCCTGGGGGGCCCAAGCCAAAATGAATCAACAGCATCACAAACGTGTCTTACAAATGACAATCGGAAGTTTGTGAATCACAAGTTTTGAAAGTTCCTTTAAATGGCTGCTGGATAATGATCCAAACCTATTTTAAACCAAGTTAGCATAACTCTTTGAACCTCTTTCCAGAAAAGTATCTTTGCGCTGCAGCTGTGTCCTGACTCACAGAAGGGGACATGGAGGATGTGCTGACAACATTGGTACGGCAGCTCAGAAGAGCTCTGGCCTACAATTCCTCCAACACAGGGACTGGAACAGCAACATTTGAATTTTAAGGCCTAAAAACTGTTTCTGACACAGATTTTTATACACCCAGACTATGCCATAAAGTGACAGAGGTAGGCCTTGGGTTCTCCTTGTTGTACTGACCCCGTGCCTTTACCTTGGCTGCTGCATTCCCAGCCAGGAGGTTAAAGGATTGTAAAAAGTGCAATTAATCAATGACTTCCTTTCCCTATGGAAGAGAATCCGCATGCCCCCTTCCACAAAGCTGCCCTCAGAGATGCCCTTTCTCCATGGCAGCTTCATCCAGAGATGATCAGGTTTAAATGCTGAGAAAACCCCCGAGTACACCAGCATGTGAAACTCTCAGCTAAAAATTGTCACAGCGTATTCCAACGACATTCATTAAATGCAGCACTTGTGATAAAGAAACCTGTGAGTGCTGGTCACCTCTCCCAGCTGCTGCTTCTTCCACCTACAGCTCACATCCAGCACCCAGTGTCACCCTCTCCTGACAAGCAGCAGATTTGGGAGTGGTTGTGAATAGTATGACTAAAAGAATTCACGGCAGTTTCTTAGAAACTGCAGTAATTGCTTTTTTTTTTTCCTTGAAAATAATTGCAAATAAAAGGAGTCTGCAGTAATTGCACTAAGAAAAACATGAAGTCTAAAATTAACGTAGCTGTCAGACCAGTAATATCATGCTCATGAAAAAAATCGATTGATGTCTAAGCATAGTGAAATCTGAAATGTTCAGACAAAAAAATGGCAAGAGACTATAGGTCGAGATAGCTTCCATTTTCTGTTAGTTTAAAAACAGCTGAAAACTTAATTTTTCTAACTGCTAATTGTATACACTGTGAGTCTCATGCAGATTAATAAAACTTATTTGAAATCTAAATGTATTCTTAATAAAAAAGTGTTCAGAAATGACATTTCTAAGTTGTAGAGAAAGCAATTAGCATCAGAGCGACCTGCTCAAACCTAGAGGAAGGACTACAGAATTTCATTTACAATTTTGCATGAAACTGCCTTTTCTTCTGCAAATTTTAGCTACAAGTAGTGAAGGTCCTAATTTGCTTTCCTGAAAAAAAAAAAAACCACAACAAAAGTTCTTGATCCTGCACCTGCACTCCTTGGAATGTGGGTGAGCAAGCGTCGGCGGCCTCACACGGCTGACTCGCCCTCCGGCTCCGCCGCCGCGGCTCCTTTGCGCGTCAGCTTCAGCACCGTCGGCTTCTCCGCGCCCTCGGCCGCCTCGGCAGGACCCAGGCCCTTGGGCTCTTCCTTTGGCTCTTCGTTGACTTCGGGGTAAATCACCAGGAAAGTCGCTGTCAAAAACCCCAGGAAGGATCCCACGGAAGCCACCATGGGGATGACTCTGACCGTGCCGACCATGTCCACCACGCCGCCGAGCGCGGAGGCCACCAGGATCTGGGAGATGTAAACCTGACACGACAGGATGGCGCAGTCGATGCCAAACCCTCGCTTGGAGTTCCCAGGGCTGTGGTGAATGTACTGCAAGAAGATAAGAAAGGTAGTAGGAGGTAAAACAATGGATGAAAGCAATACTTAAACACCAGAACTTTCCTCAAATTTCTCAGCCCCATGGTCAATTTCACATCATCTTTGTGCAGCACCATGACACAACTCCAGAGCCTCCTTATCTGCTCATCAACAGCCTCCTCAGGACCCTGCAGCACGAGGCAGGTATTGACAGGGTCACTGCTAGCTCACATCAGCTCCAAGATTAGGTTTTGTAAAAACAACTTTCCATGAAACATTTGTTGTTACATGAAACATTAATTCTATGATTATAACAAGGAATCCTCCTCCCAAGCGCAATTCAGGAACTCCTAATAAAAGTTCCTCCTGTAGTTTGTAATCCAAATGGAGCAGTGGAATGACACTGTTGGGAAGTAAAACCATCCTTGTTTCCAGCAGAATTGTTTTGCTTTATGCATCCCCAAAATTACAGCTGTATTTCCAGACTCACTTCAAAATCTAAGACTGAAAAACCTGAGTAACACTACCATACCACATCAAGACAGGAGTAACAACTAGATATATAGCAAATATTCACTCCAATAATAATTTAATTTGTCTTCATCTGCCATATGCACCCAGATTGTTTTATACCTCAGCATTGGAAAAAGCAATTGTGAACCCCTCTGAGCCAACTCAATGCCAAGACTATCTGATTTCAGCACCAGCTCCTGCTATTCTTTGGCACACATCTCAGCCAAGCAGGTATCTTCAATAATGGGACTTAACAAATCTATTTTGCCACCATGATCCTAAGAGAAACATGAATGTTCTCCCCTTGTTTCCCATACATACTCCAAATATTCCACATACCTGTTTTATCTCATGGTATTGTCCCAGAAGCGCGTAGGGGCAGTAGGAGATGCTCATGGAGACAATTCCCATCGTGCTGATCATTATCATGGTGACGTACACGTTGGGGAACATGGCCATCACTGCAGTGCCAAGGGAAAAGCCCAGCGTGCCCAGGATGTAGATCACTTTTATGCTAAGGTCATAGTTGTCCAAGTATTTCTGCAACAAGGCTGCAGAGATAAAGAATAAATCAGGAATCATGGAATGGTTTGAGTTGGAAGGGGCCTTAAAGACCATCCAGTTGCAACCACTCCTGCTGTGGGCAGGGATACCTTCCACTATCCCAAGTTGCTCCGAGCCCCATCCAACCAGGCCCTGAACACTTTCAGGGATGGGGCAGCCACAGCTTTCTGGGCAACCTGTGCCAGAGCCTCACCACCCTCACAGGGAAGAATTTTTTCCCAGTATCCAATCTAAACCTACTTTCTTTCAGTTTGAAGCCATTTCCCCTTAAATATCAGTTTACTCACTAAAATTTTAGGGGATTGATGTGGCCATGGCAGCCCTATATCCTGTTCAGGGGGTGGATGCTCGTATTTGGGCTGTCTGACCGGCACAGCCCAGGTCTCATTGGGAACAGGATGTGTTCCTGCTTCAGAAAGAGCCAGTCCCCACAGTACTGAGCTGAGCAGACATGGCCTGCTGTGTGCTGCAAAAGGCAGAATTTAACTTTGGCAAAAACTCTCAATTTCAGAGTCTATTGGAAGTGCAAATTATCTGCAGAATGACTTTCAGAAATACATATTTATAATTTTGATTTAAAAACAGTCTTTGCAAGAACCCTCTTGCATATGCTTAAATCTACCTGAGATTAGTTTCCTGAAGGCTTGTTAAATGCCACTGAATATCCTTTGATTTCATTTTGTGCTTTATGCCACTTAACCATCTGTTCATATTTCCACCTCTACATTTGGAGGAACTTTTTAATATTGATTCTTAAAGAAGCCCTTCCCCTTATGACCACAAGACATGCTTTTCCAAAATATCCTTTACCTTAAACAAGGAGGTGGATACCAACTGAAGCAACACTATTTCAGGAGGGCAAGGAGTTGCATGATCTTTGTGGGTCTCTTTTAGCTCAGAATATTCCATGATTCACTTTTACCTTAAAAATATATGCATGAGTTGCATTCCACTGTGTGACTGCACAGTCTCTTACCTGAACAAACAGCAGCAGTAGCAGCATAAATCACCAGCCCCCAGCATCCCATCTGAACCCCAGCATTGTAGGCGTGCAGCTCAGTCGAGTTTGAAGGGGCCTGCAACAAACACAGACACCAACACCACTTTGTTGTACTGATCACATCTCAGAAATGAGGGACTCTGAGCAGGTCTGCCCATGGGAACGGCTCCTACCTTGGGATCACCCTGGAAGATGACCTGTCCCATGAAATCCGTATAGAACACAGCTTCAGCAATGATCGAAAACCAGGTCAGGAGGTGGCAGACGCACAGCCTCAGCAGCTCCTTGGGCATCTTCAGCATGGAGAGCCACAAGAGCCTGACGGTGGTCTCGGTCTCGCCCTCCTCGCTCTCTGTGTCGCCGCTGGAGTTGGTGGTGCCGCTCTGGTTGCGGTGCCGGCAGCGCTGCCGCTGCCGTTTCTGCATGTCGTAGATGTCGTTCATGCTGCGCGAGGACTTGATGAGCACGATGGCGTTGGCGCGGCGGAAGCGGTACCGGTGGGAGCCGATCTTGCCGTAGTACGAGAAGGTGTAGGAGGGCTGCCGGTAGAACATGTGCCGGCGCCGCCGCATCGAGTTGGAAGTGCTGGATTGCTTCATGCCTATTCTGGCGTGGCCGTTGAGGAACTCCTTTGGTAGGGAGCCGTTGATGTTTGGGACTTTATCTTCATTTAAACGATTATCAAGCAACATTTCCTCCTCCTTCTCGTTCTCCCTGAGGAAAGCAGACAGGTGGTTGAGCTTGGACTTCATGATCTCCTGGCTCGTGTTGTGGGGAGTGTTTGGATATGAAGCATCCTGAAAAATGGAGGGTTCTATATCATGCAGGAAAAGCAGCTCCGATTCAATTTCCAATGTGGCATCAGGCATGTGCAGAACTGAGTCACTCTTGCTTCTCACAATGTTCACCTCAAGGAACTCCATATTGAGGTCATGCTCCGACTGAACCTCATCATGGAACATGGAAGCTCCATAGGGCTCTTCCTCACTAATTACATTCAGCCGATTCAGCGGGGGGAGACTGCCACTGAATTTGGCACTGGAAAGTGTGTCTCCTTCATCATCAATCCTGTCCTGCTGAGGGTTATATTGCTCTTCTTCAATGCTGAAAAGGTGGAGAGCAACGGAGACAGAGAAAATAATGGCAGCAAAGAAAAAAAGGACTTGCTCTTGAGATTTAAAAATGCTACCCAAGAAGGTCTGTGTCCAGTCCAACCCTCCTAACATATAACCAATTGCTCCTCCAAGACCTGTGGAACAGAAAAAAGCAAGAAGTGAGCTCAAGAATAATCAATTCAGCCACGACCTGGTCTTCAGAAAGACTGAACAGCTGCCAAAAACATCTCAGCTAACTCCATACCAGCTGAAAATGCATGGATGTTCAGGGCCATGTCTTGTTCTTCACTGTCCACCACATCCAACAGGTAGGCCCGAATTGGCCCTTCGGTGGCATCGGCGCAGAAGTCCAACACCACCACCCCAAGCACCGTGAGAACAATTCCAATGGGCTGCTTGTCCGGGACATCACCAATAGCCAGACCTGGGGAGAAATGGGAGAGCTGTCTGAGCATCTCACTTAAAAAGGGCAAACTCCTAAGAACAAACTTAACATCTTCAGAGAGAGGTGACCCAATATGTTCACTGCAAAAACTTCTTTAGGGAGCAAAATGGCAATTTCAGCTCTTTGGCACAGCATCATGGAAGGCCTGGGACACAGACAGATTTATGTTCTTAAGACTGAAATTTATCAAAATGTTATTTTATAAAGCATCTCTTAAACCTCTGGGAGCACTGGGTATTATTTCATATTCATCCCTTGTATTTTCCTTCAGATGCTGAAGGCTATTTTTATAAAAGACAGCCATGGTGGTAGAGGGAGCATCCGAAATGACATATTTCATCTGTCAGACACATCCACAGGTAACTGCACTGCTGGCAGCACTCCTCACACAATGTTTAATGTCACAGTACACCAGGATAAAGTGAAATTTAACCCCTTCATCACTCTCTTTGCTTTTCTTAAACATTCCTATTTTCTAGATTGCTTTTTATAAGCAAAAATTTTAAGGATGAAGCAACATGGATGTATTTTGCATTGCAAAAAGCATCAGTCAGCTTGTGTTGACAGCATAAGATGAAATGCTTTTTGTCTCCTGAGTAGAAAGGCAGCATTAGTGCAGAACTGGATAATTTGTCATGAGATGAACCAGTGACAAAAGCACGAATTACTCGAATCACAGAGATTTAGAAGTTACACATGTGAGGCTGATAAAACCATTAGTGCAACTGATTAAAATGTCTGTGGAAGGAGATGAACTGGCTAAGGCACCAAAAATCATCTAAATCTCAAGCGCTGATTCCTGCATATTGAATCCTCATTTATACCAAGCTCTTTGAAGGCTAAAGAAATTTATAAATGTTCCACATTCAGCTGAACCCTACAGCAGAAAACACCAACACTGCTGCAGATCTGCTGGAAACCTGAACAGGGCAGGAGAGAACAGGAGCTGGGTAAGGTGTTCTCCTGGGCTGTATCACAACTGGGATTAGCCAACCTCTGTGCTTTTGGTTCCTCTCCCTATGACTCCTACTGCCAGAGGCCACATTATGAAACAGGGTCTGATACAGTTTTTGCAGCATCTCCTGTTGTCCCAAATTGCAAGTAACTGGAGATTGAGGATAGGCAAGCAAAGCAGAAAAATCTACAATATTTTGTGCTGATTTATTAAAAGGCTTCAAAATAAGCCTATAAACAGAGCCTGAGGTTTGCTTGCCAGTATCAATAACTCCTGATCTAAACTACTGTGTGGAACTGAGAGCTTCTTATCACTTAAAATCTTGTAAGGGGGTTCCAGCCTAACATCCTGCAAACATCTGGAGGAAGAGGAGTAAGTCTTGGAGACACAACAACTCAATACAATTGATGACAACTAAATACAATTGATATCAAACCATACAGTCACCCCAGGACCATGCCATATGATAACAATTCAAATAAATAATATTTATTGTTTGGATAAATTAAAAAAGCATAAACTAAATGTCATCTATTTGAATAGTTTATCCACTGCAGTTTGCAGAGAATTGAAGCCAATCATATGGTATTCCAGTCTGGCTTTAACAGGCTGAGCCAAGGTAACATTCCACTCATTTCCCTCAATTAGTAGACCTGTTTCACAATAGAGCTGCATCTAACCCCATAAAAGAGAGCCAAGAGGATGTTATTAGGTGCTAAGTTCCTTTTGTTTGCATCAGTCCAATCATTTTGTAAACATTTTCCTAAACATACTTGCTGTCACCTCTCCTACAATAAATTTACAAAGAGATTGTAGATTAAATTCGTAGTAAACTATGTTCAAGGGAAACTATTTTTACCAGCTTTGATGGGGGCTCAGGAAAAATTATTTTCCCACATAGTTTTTGATAAACAAATATTAACTGTGTTCTGGACTTTTTCAATACTGGGTCTAAGAAAAGCACAAGAAAAAGTGAAAAGATAATTTTTGAAATAATGCTGGAAACAGGATGTGTTGCCAGATATGCATTAAAGGGAAAATGGATCACAACAGGAAACATTTCCCTGTGAACAGGTTGCTACAATTTTCCCATGTCAAGGATCGACCAAATTCGTCTCAGCGACTGCAAACATTATTCTGGCAACCATTGTATTAATAACATTGTTATTAATACCAGTTACAGCTAGGATTGCACAATGCTCAGCACAGTGCTGTAACTCTGAATTCAAATAATAACAGGCAAGATGGACAGAGCTCAAGTGCAGGGTTGTGGAGATTTCTCATGATTTTAACATCAAATATGAGGTAAACCAACTGCAGAACATTATCTTTACTTCCTGCACTAAAATCTCAAAGCATGTACATTAGCAGGGGATGCATGGAGGGCATTTCCCTGTTATTTACCTATCACAGAGCCATTAAGGAAAAGTGCAACTCCAAAGAGGACACCAATGCAGAGAGCAAGGATGAAAGGCCGCCGGCGGCCCCAGCTCAGCGTGCAGCGGTCACTGGCCGAACCTATGAGCGGAGTGAAGATCAAGCCCAGGATAGGGCTGAGGAACCAGGTGAGGCTGTAGTATTGTTCAGGAAGACCTAAAAGGAAGACAAAAATGATGGAAAGGTTATGTGGTACACACCAAACATCTCACTCTATATATGGAGTTTTGTTACAGCACTGAAAAGGGTAAATTGATTTACAGTGAATTCTCTCCCAACTTAAAAACTAACTTAAGATTCTTTAGCAATGGTTAAAAAACAGCTAAGGAAAGCAAGATTGTTTGCCTCTCAAATACCTGGGCAATAAGAAGGTAACAATTGGAGTATTTCTGCTACTGAGTCCTCTATTGATTTGTGGAACATAAAACCAAAGATTTTGGGGTGCTTGGAAGCTGCTTGGCTGTCATATACACAGAAAGAATTGAATCCCTGCTCAACAAACTTTTAAGATTCAAAATTGAACATTATGGTGGTGCTGCTTTCATCTAAGACCCACAAAAGAGTTATTAAAGATTTAATGGACTGAGAATGAAGGACAGAATTTGAATGTCTTATGAAATGTCCCATTTCTAAGCACAAAAATGTTTACTTACAAAAATGAACTACAGACAATAAAAACAACAATTAGCAATTATTCAGCAACTTAGATAAATCCAATGTTACCTTGTCCCTACTGTCTTTGCTTTCTTTAAGAACAGAGATGATTATTCATAGGATCAGATGGGAACAAATTACAATTTACTACATAGCACTTACAAGAAAGCAACAACTTGCTAGAAATAATAATTTCTAGAGAAGAGCTCCCAAGCCCGGCTCTGCACAGCCCCAGCAGGGAGCAGTGGCCTGCAGATGGCAGACTGGCCACAGCAGCAGCCAGGCTGGCTCCTCTGGGACCTGCCTCCCGCTCGTTTATCAGCACAGGGCAGGTAACACTCCAGCACAGTTCTTAGAATAACGTTAAAAACAAAACAATCTATTTCTTGCAGTCCAACTGATGCCAAGACAGAAAAACTCAGTGTCTTTATCCCAGGAAGGAAAACCATTTATTATCCAAACCCATATTTGGTGAGTGTGAGCAGCATTTGACCTTTGCTGGCAAGATCAACCTGTACCTTGTGCTCCCTGTTCAGCACATTGAGGCATCCATTACCAAGCAGGATTATACCAATCCCTGCCCAAAATAACCTCTGATGCAAATTAGGAAGTCTAATCTGCTGCTGTTTAAAAGTAGCACCAAATCTTCACTAGCAACACCGGCTTCTTCCACGAGACAGATCAGATTTTCCCAAGAGTGTTGTACACTCTGTGGTGATACAGAGATTATATCATGGAAAACAAGCAAATTTTTGGCATAAATAATCAATTTCATCACCAGGATTCAAAATCCAGGTCTGAGGCCAAGGTCTGTGTGATTTGACTCAACTTTGGCTAGTGAACAAGCTAACAGTGACAGCTGCCCTGATGAGCCCAGAGTTATTGGAAGGGACCTGCCCCTGCTGAAAGTTCCCAACCTGTGTTTGCCATGAACCTTGTGCCCCAGGGAATGGCATCGTGCTTCAGCCACCTTTCCTTGTCACAGGCAGCTGCAGGCCTGCACTGAGGCCTCCACATCAGTACATACCATGGAAATGTTGATTCCCTTTGCCAAAGAATTCAGATCTTTAGGAAAAGGCTGTGTTTGTACAGGTGGCACCATATTCATATCATGATTCAAGTCACTATCTCCTGCTTGGCTTTTCCTGCTGTTTGGTGATGTCTTGGCTGACATGGAAATATTAGCTGAGACATAACTCTCTGTGTGTTTGCATATTAGACCTAAAGCTCTTGTTCAAGAAGCCACAGTGCCTCCAGACAGCAGCATTTATTTGCACCATATCCTCATCAAAGATGCAAGTCAGGAAGCCAGCAATTCAAGCAGAAGTGCAAGGAAAACTTCCATCCCCCTGTGGTTTTAACACTCCCTTTAACTTCACCAGGTTCAACAGCTTCCCAAGTACACAAGCAGGTTCAGGCACCTCATGTTTAACTGGCACCTCACCTGCTCCAAGATGCTGACACTTATCAGTGCCTGTGCTGGTTTAACGATGGGGAAGAGGAAACTTTTAGTTCAAGGCAGGTAAAACTAAAGGCTGGGCATGATTCATTTAGGGTGAATGATTTTTCTGCAGGACACAGAAGAAATGGCAACATGTAAACACTCATCCCATTTAGCCTGCAGAGCCATCATGGGAGCAGTGGTTCAGCACCCAAGGCTGCTACTGTGTGAGCCAAAGTCCCTGCAGAGTCTGTTTCAAACACAGTGAGAAGCTGCAGCTTAACCAATGTCATGGATCTTTATTGCAGTGATCACCAACATCTGGGATAACTTGATGGTGTTTCACTGCATGAGGGCTGTGTGCTGAAAGCAGACATTTCTTTTCTGAATTATGTTGTGACTTGTGAGTTATGAGCTGGGACGTGTCAATGGAGCTCATCCATCAGTAAACACTTGTGAGATGCTGGGATGGTTTGCAGTAAATCACACAGAGACTTTAAATAAACACAGGGGTGAAGGCTGGCAAGAGCTCTGTCATCAGCCTAACAAGCCTCATCACATCTTATGTGAATAAACAATCAAATAGACACATTTAAGTAAAATGGACACAAAGATTCTCTTTTAATAATCCAACATCCATTGAGACAAACAATTTGTTTCAATGGAGGCTGTGAGCAGAAACAACAAGGAAACACTGGTAGATCAGAGAAGCAACAGAAGTGCAAATCAGGGACACCAGGGGTTGGCACAGCCCACTGTCCCTCTGTCCTTGAGGCCACCACTTTGTCTCCAGTCTGCAATGACACTTCTCTGTGGTGTGTTAACAAAAAAAAAGTTCTGGAAAACTCACAAACCATTTGAAATGATGATTTGAAATGACTTCTGCATAGAACTAAAAACTGTTTACAAATATTTCTCCTTCAACTGTAAAACCCACACATTTCCAAACTGGACAGATAGGTATTTTTTACGCTTTAAAGCCACAGCTAACTGTCATAAAAATGTCCTAAAATTATTACAAAAACAATCAGTACTTGACTTCAAGTACTTTCAAGATCAACTTTGCATGTAATAACTCAAAATCAGATTAAGGTCTGGTTTGATTTTACAGGTCAGTAAAAAGGAAGGAAAAAAGGTTTTTTACCTAACCTTTGATGCATGACTAAAATTAATGAGTTTTATCTTTCCATGTGTGAGTCAGAGGACAGAGACTGAAATGCTTTCTTGGGAAGAATTTATTTTTATTTATTGCAAAGGGTGATCTTCCTAACATCTAAGTATTATAAATAAAAGCCTAAATCTAAATATTTACAGTAAAAATGGCTTACTTTGCAGAAGACATGAATCTCAATGATTTCAGAACAGAGCCATGGATGTAGCTTTTATGGAAGGGTAAAAAGGACACTTGAAACACCAAGAACATTATGTCTCAAGATTCTTTTTTAGAAAAACCACTTTGTTTTTTTTGTTTTATTGAACTACTCATTAGCAGCCAAAATCTCTATCTTTAGAAAAAAAGGCCACGATAAAAATCTATACAAGAATTAATAGCCCAATGCCAAGAAAAATGGAAGAATTTCTAAAAAGCTTTGAGTGCTCCCCCAAGTAAACAGGAAAGGGATAACTTTCAAGTGAAACACGAGCCATTCCCATAGACTGGGTGATGGCAGGAATCACTGACATGAGCACAACCTGCTTTCTCTCTTGCTGGAGAAGCCATGCCATGGGACTGCTTGCATGAGCTAAATGGCAGGGCCCTGATAAATTGCATTCCAAGAGTAAGCCAGCAGTTTATAAAGCCACCATGTGTGTTTTACATACAGTTATACAGAATTCCAAACTGTTGCCATTTATTAAGTGATGTGTATGGCTTTACTGTAAGTATGTAAACTGTGAGTTTGTCACATCAGAATGTCTTTGGTTACTCGAGTGGAAAACAACTGAGTGGGGTTAGAGAAGACTCCTGGTGGGAAGCAGGCACACAAGGAAACTAAAAGCAGTACAGGAAAAAATTAATCTGCTGTTGGGAGAATTCCCTCCTCAACCTGAGCAATGCACAGGCAGACAGAGCAATCATTGTAGCAATGGGCAGGAAAGTGAATTATCCAGAGTTTCCCTTTGTGTTTGCTTTCTAGATGTGAAAGTTGAGATGTGTAATTGATAAACTCAGTCTGCCCAGTGAACCAAAACTCTGAAGAGCTCTAGTGCCCAGAAGTGTCTTCTTTCTCTGTACAGATTTAGGTGTCACCTCTTATGTCTGTGCTCAGCATTGTTGCTGGGAAATCAGACTTTTGTAAAGCTCACAGCCATGTTCTAGCAGGAGTTTTCCAGGAAAGAGCTTTCTGAGGCACTGAGCACGACCTCCACTGCCCCATGAAGTGAGACTTCAAAAGGTACCTTGCAGATGCTTTTCCTAAAATTCACCCTTCATGCTGGCAGAGTCTGCAGGACCTTCATAATTTCAACAGTAGCTTGCTTTAGTGCTAGACATTTTTATATAAATGAGAACATTCCAGACAGACAAGGAGAACTCCAACCCCAAAATACTATTCTAGCCTTAAAAGAGTCTGTTCTCATTTTAGTATCTTGAATGTCTGCATACATGATATGAATATTTAGGTTGGCTTGTGTGATTTGGCAAGAGAAGAAAAAAAAAAGGCTGAAAATTGAAATACTTAAAGAAATTGTGTGTATATATGCATGTGTGTGTCTGTGATAAAACAACAGAAACCTCCCTAAGTCTTCCAGAAGTTTTCTGCCACAAAAGAATGGGCTCCAAATATGAAACTTTATAAAAGTTCTGTCTGCAAGGGTGTTAGAAAGTTGAGGAAGGTAATTGCATATCCTAATGGTTCCTTTTTCTGTATATGTATGCTGCCAAACCTACAGAATGTCACCATTTTATGCAATATTTTAAAATGGGAAGACAGTTCAGAAGGCAGCTGAGGCAGGAAAGACAACAATAAGCAGAAATGTAGAGGCAGAGGGAATGTTTTGACACCAAGAAGTTCCTTGTGACGCCCCCATTCAGTGGCAAGGACTCAGCTGGGGGGTGTATTTTAAATAAACTTGGCTATGGTTACGTGCTGGGCCAGCAGCCCTGCAGCATCCAGGCTCTGACGTGCACAACAGATGCACAGATGCTGGCTGGGACTGGATTTCAAGGCAGCACAGCCATGGGATTGTCATCCATTTGACAGCCTGTCCACAACCTCTTGCAGCCAGAAGTGAAATGTCCCAACTGCTGAGAGCTGCTGTGTCCCCCTAGAACAGGCCACAGCTCAGCTGGGACGGATTTTGTATGGCCAGGAGTGGTTTCATGCAGCACATGCCTTTAGCAAAGGCTGCTGAGACACACATGCAGACTCAAAGGCCAAAGCAGCTGCATCCCATTACCAATTTAATGCTGTTCCTTTATTTTGTCTGTAATTTTCCACCTCCACACTTGCCTTGCCAGGTAGAGCTCTCAGAGCAAACTGCCATCCACCAACTTGGAAAAGCTGCCTGGTGGCCTCATGGGGGAGGAATAATAACTGGAGGATTATTATTTAGCCTTTTACTGACAGCTAATCTGAGGAAACACCAAGGAGGGAAAAAACATATTGGGTAAACAAGGTTAGTATTTGTGGCTGAATGTGAACTGAATGTGGAGCAGGTCACAAGGCAGACTCAAAAGTCTCATACAAATCAGTGAGAAAAAGCAAAACACAACAACAGCTTCTGTTAGGAGTGACGACTGCCACTGAGACCCTTGTAATATGGCATTTCCCAGCCAGCTACAAACAAACAGGACACTGGCTTCTAGTAAATAAGGGTTTGTTTTTTCCCAGACAAAAAAAGTGCCCAACAATAGTGGGACCAGCACTGCTCACGGTTCACAGGAAATGCTCACTGTGTCACCATCAGTCTAAGGGCTGCGTGAGGTCACAAGTTACATGGAAGAAAGATTAAGTCCCATGCACCAGTTTCTATTCAAAATCTCTTTTTGATAAGTTCTGTTGGGGGAAAAATAGTTCTTTATAAGCTTAACAATAAGATCTGATATGGGAATAGGATGCTATGGTCCTATTTTCATTTGTTAGAAATCATCACCTAGAGACTTGTTTATACACTTTAAATAAACACCATACAAATTTCTCAATGAACACAAGAAGCTGTCGTGCCCTGCAAATGCTTTCTATTCCACAATTTCATCCTTGTATAAAATACTGCATGCTGCTAAAAATATTTCACATTGATCTGTTTAAAACTACATTGCTTATACAATCTGCTTTGTTTAGACTATTTTTAAGGAGTGCACCAAGCAGAACCAATCCTTGTCAAAAAGCTGTGGAAGAGTTTAAACTCTGGTAACTGTTTTTCATCTTATACATAAAATTATAGGAACCACTGCAAACTGAAGCAGTTTAGCTTTGGAGGATCTATATAAGGAGTAGGAGTTTCAGAAAAATTTCATAAATTGAGCCAAATATGCATTCTCTTATATTTAAAATGAAAATACATACTTGCCACACATTTATGTCTCCCAGAGAAACGGCAAACAAGCTGCAATGCCTGTTCTGACAACATGAAACTGACCATATATTCTTTGATTCTTGCTACCTCCCCTCAGATAATAGGATTTTTAATGGAGTGTGACCCTGAGCTGCCAGAGAAACCACACCTGAGCCAACATATGTTGAACCAATGCACTGGAATAGGCCTGACTGGTGGTCTGAGCACTACTGAGGTACAGTCAGCCCTTGTACATAGAGTTTTTTGCACCCATGAGAAACCACATTCTAACTTCTGGATTGAAACAGGAACTCTGACCAACAGGGAAGGGCTAAAAAAAAAGTACAGAAAGCCCAGTAATTGGTCCTGGTGCCCATTACCATGATCTGAGCAGCCAGAGTACAAGCTTTTAAGAAAGAAATAATTTCAAGTTCTTCTTGAAATCAGAGTCTGGCAGCACATGAGACGAGACAGCCTCTAATTTGCCCTAATGTGACAGTATCTTACATATCTTACAGCTGCTGGGGTGAGAAGAAATTAAGCTTATACAGGACTTCATTTTTAGACTAAAATTTTGCTTTTCATTCAAGGACTCCTGCCCAGCCTGCATAAAGCACTGGCTCAAGCCAAGTGCTTGTTCAGAATCTGCTTGGAAGAAGCAGCAAACAGCACAACACTGGTGAAAAACTGACCAATAGTTGTGATCACGGGGCTCAGTTCAGTTGCAGGAGAGCAGGTGGAAGAACTCAGAACAAAACTGTGAGGTTTTTCACTGCTGCTTAGCTTCCTGCATTAAAATGATTGCCCAGCAAGCTGTCAGGCATCTTGATTCACTCAGTGTCTCAGGAACAACCTACTGCATAAACAGCATCTCAAACCTGTGCCTTCAATCTTCCCACTGGTAAAATTCACATCCTGAAATTCCTCTTGTGCCTGTGGAATCAGAGCTCTTGTGCTTAGCCTGCAACATTCAGGAGCTGTCAGCACATTATCCCATCTCCCAGGCAGGAGCACGTGTGCCCTGCAAGCCAAACACTGCGGGAACACAAACATCAGCCCCTTGCAAGGAGTCTCTCCTGTCCCTCATCCCCCTCTTGTAAGGTCCTGTCAGCAGGGATGGCTGCACAAGGGCTGGGGAGCTGAGCTCTGAGCTCACTCAGCTGCTCTGTTACTGCTCTGGAGGATGTACAGGGCTGCCTCCTCTGTGCAAGCAAGGAATTTTTTTGTGGGACACAAGACCGGAGGGATAAAACACAATTTCTCCATTATGGGCACTGAGGAGAGTGATAATCAAGAGAACAAATAATTAATAGGAATATTGCAGAGACATAAAAAACGTGGCACTGCAAAAACCTGACATCCAAGGGCAAAAAGCAGAAAATTCTTTCCAAAACTACCAGCAGAAGTCAGCTGCAGCCACTCTGGAATAGTCAGGAAAAGCCCAGAGGACCAAAGAGACACTTTGCAGGGGATGGGGCTTGGGCACTGTCTGTCTTCTAGGACAGGAACCTGCTTCCTGCATTGCTGTGATATTCAAACCTTCTACAGCACATTCAGACCTTTAAAATGCACCCACATTTCTGCTTTAGTCACTCCCCATCATAAGGACAGGATTCAAGACAAAATCTGCATCTACACTAGAGACATAGGAACAAATGATTAATAGGAAAATAAAAATGATGATATTAAGTTAGACATGCAGGAAAACTGACATTTTTTAAAAACTTGTATTTCAAATTTCTGATTTCCTTAGGAGTTGGATGCAAATAAATCAACACTGTTACAGCAGAATTAACTCCCGAAAATTTGGAAACTATTTCATGCCATGTCTGTACCTAGACTAGTGCCATCCATTTTGAAAGACCAGCTAAACTGGTAATAAAAGAAAGCCCTTGCCCTTCAACAGCTTCAGTACAGAAATATTAGTGTGGTGTTTCACACAGAAAGTTCTGGAGGTGTTTTTAAGCTGCAGAAGAGTAATATCTCCTGGCAAGGCTGTTCTGCCTTTTGAAACTCCCTATGCAATAGCTTGCCAGCAGCAACCTCGGTGGGTTAAATAACACTTCTGGAAAATGGAATTAAGGAAATAAGTGACAGGCCTCTTAAAGGATTTCATCATCCAGCTCTCCCATTTTCTGTCTCTGCTCAATTATTGCTTCTCACCCTCCTACAACTGTCCTCCCCTTCTCATATTTGGCAGCTGTGGGAGTCGTCAGTGTTTCATTAAGCTCTGCTGCTGCACGGCTGCTCTGCCAAAGTTGTAGAAAGGTTTATGTGGCTTTCCTGACAATTTCTGGTTTATAACCCAGTTTTATGGTGCTGTGTCAGGAAAGAGAAGCGTATGGTAAGAGAAGTGAGCCAAAGGTATGTGTGGAAGGGGGAGAGGGGAAGCAAAAGCCTGGGAATAGCTGAGGTTTGAGGAATCAGAGAGAGAACACATGGGCTGATCTGCAGGCAGGCAAATGTGATTTTCTTTTTAGCATAATCACAAACGCTGTCAAGCATAGCTTTTAAAGCTTCCATTATTTATTTTAAAGTTTCTAATCCTCCTACTAACCTACTTCCACAGGGGTAACCTATGGTAATTCAGGTAGAAGACTGTTTCTGGCTTACTGCCTTTATAACAATCCAGTTTCCTACTTCCTTATCCAATATTGACAGACATATGTCTATTACTTGATTTATTTGGTACTCCTGCTGCTGCAGAGGAGGAGGAATCAAAAGCAATGCATATGACCTGCCCTGCTCAAGGAAAGGCCACAGAATCAACTGCTGTTGTAGATTTTTTTTTTACTGTAGCTAATGAGCAATTCCTACAGGTTCCACTGAATTATATCCTTATCAAACCCACAGTATTTATTTTTGCCAGGGTACAGTGTAAAGTGACAGCTTTACTTAAGACAGAAGCTGAACCTTTTATGCTCAAATGCTGAGAATGCCAAACAAGCTTTCCCCATGCTGCAGCAGGAAAATAAGCTGCAGAGAGACCAAGGAAACAACATTGCCAGGGGCTCCCACCTACTGCTGAGGCTGATTCACTCAAGTTTGCCAGATTATCTGTGCTGTCCTTTTTGGCTCTTGGGAAACTTGTTTTTATAACTTTTCTTGCTCTCTCACTTATTAACCAATATTTGGAAATATATCACTTTGACACTAATAAGAAATTTGCATCACAGCATTTAACAAGCTGAAATGGAATATAGATTAAATCTAATGCAACTTCCAGTGTGCTGAACCAGCACTAATAAAAAAATTTCTTTTTAACCAACACTGTTGAGCAGTTTTAAGGGTATATCAGAGGTGTTTACATCAAATAAAAAAGTCAAAACTTTCTTCAGTATTCCAGAAAAACACAGGTGGTGTTCTGTATCACAGAATCACCCAAGGCTGACTTGACAATGTCAGGGTATTTATCCCCAGCCTGGTTAAGCAAGCTGCAGACACAGGACTCGAAGGTCACACACACAACATCAGCATCCATTTCCCTTCACTACAAAGTGTCTAAATGTATGCAGGCCCATGGATGAGTGCAGCAGTCAATAAGCTGTTTCAGCACACTGATCCTTCCCTTGCCCTCATGGGATGTAATTGAAAGGCAGCAGTGGCCGTGCTGCCCCACTTGGGCTCGGGCATTACGTAACGCTGCAGCACTTCCCGCTCCTCTGGCTGCAAGATTACACATCAATTACTGTGACATGTGTTGCCTGAAGAGATGCAGCATCCCAGTTTATCCAAAGCTCAATAGGGGTTTTCGTCACTGTTTCTAGAATATTGATAAATTTATAAACACAGGACTTTGGCTTGAATTCCTCAAAAATTCCCAAACCCGAGAGGTTCCTAGACACACACAGAAAATCCTTCAGCAACCTGTTCTGGTAATCAACAGTGGAGCTTTTGTTGCAGTGATTAACACATTAATACCCTAGAATATGACCATCTACTTACATGGCTGAGTCAAATCCCAACCAAAAACTCGTGTTAACCCCTAGCTGTAACTCCAAGGAGAGTCAAACCTCAACTGTTAACTCTGGGTCTTTAACCCAAACTGAAGCAGCCCTCCCACCTCCTAAAAAAATCTGATCAACAAACAACTTTTCACCTTAAGAACAAGTTTTTAATAAAAATCATACTGGCTTAAGGGAGACCTATTCGATATGGGGCTGCCCAGCAGCACCATGAGGCAGCAGTAGGTGCAGTCTGTGCCCTCCTTGCTCTGGTGCTGTTCTGCTCCACACAGCAAGGAGTTTGTGCCCAAAGGAAGCCTTGAGTGCCATTCCACACTACTCCACCCCAACCTCAAGGGTAGCTGAAAGCCTGATTGACATAACTAAGCAAGGACAAGATGAACAGCAGGGCTGGGACTTGCTCTGGCCAAGACTTTTAAACCACCATTGTAGCAAACACTGGGCTAGAAGGCATCAACAAGATATTAATTCCTATCCACTGCAGCAGAACTTTCCCCTGATGTGTCTGTTCCGCTCCACCAACTCCCAAGCCCTAGGGAATCATAAAGGATCTGGCTCACCCTGCCAAACAAATGACTGGCATATACATAGTCCAGCATGGCATCTGCTCAGTGTATCCAGGAACAGAACTTGAAAAAGGAAGGCAAGCAGACTTGAGGGTAGCCAAAAAAGTATTTTTGTTGTTGAGTGGGCAGCCAGAGTCTGGTCAGCACAATATTTGTGCCCTTGAATTGCAAGCAGCAAAGAAAACAGTTCATTTCCAGCCTCAAGAGTAAAATGCAAGGAGCTTGTCACTGCATATTGATAAAAATCATTCTTTCCTTCCCCAGTTTTTAGACTTGACTACATGCTTGGAAGTCACATGAAAACATTGACTTAAGGAGGTGTTTTTTGACCTGTGTAGCCCTGCCAACACCATCTGAGAACCTTTTTCTTCCTGGGGATTAGTGACCAGACAGTTGATCTTTACATTTCAGCTGGGATCACATTTTCATAGCCCTTTTAAGGGTCAGAAGGTGGTGCAGGCAGCTCCTTCTAGAATTACCCTGGTTGACCCAACAGAAAAAAATGTAATACCTAATAAATGTTATAGCTACCCAATATACACTTCATATTCCAAAAGCCATTTTCCCCCTCAAATCGCCAGAAAAGAAAAAAGCTGAATTGATCCTACCTACACTCCTTAGCCCATTGACATCATGCAGTCTCAAAGTGCTTTACTTCCCTTTTCAATACTCAAAGCCTCACAAAAAAGCACCATTCTCATGACAGGCTTACAAAAAGTGCATTGTTAATTGTTACCATGCTGAAAAATCAACCTTCTGGACTTTCTAAAAGCTTTTGGACCACAGGTTTGTTTATAACAGGAATAAACACTCTGTCTGGGATCATGTTGGTCAAAACTGTGCTACTGGGAAGCTCTACCAGAAAGTCAGCAGAGACTGGTAACACAGCATCTGCTTTAAATTATTTGCTATTTTAAAAGTGTTGCTGAATTATATGAATGAATATATAAAGAAACACGCTGATTCTTCTAACTCATTATTCATTGTTTGCTTTAAAAAAAACCAAAGCCAAACAGGCAAATTTTGCAAATAACCTATCCTAATCCCCTACAGAGAAACTGCATTCCTCTATGCAGTTGCCTTTATTGAGGTTAATTCCTCATGTGGCTACATCAAGCGGAACAGAAATCCTATTAGTGCTTTCCCCGTTTGCTGCAACAAATGAACAGCATGTTGGAGTTTGCAGGCACAGTTTTCCATGTACACTACTCCAGGAAAAACAGTGCACTTCACCACAGGCTGAACAATCTCTAGATATAAGCATGAGGACTATCAGACAGAGAGTTTTAATCAACTGAGGATTTTCCCTGCCAAAAAATGTGGGTTTTCTCTGTAGCTAATCATGCCACCAACCACCTGCCTTGTGGTAAAGCATTACAGAAACCTATCCTCTCAGATGAAATTCTGGGGCTGATTAAAGACACTGTTGGTGTTTTATGGAACCTGCCTCAAACTTTCAAACTTTCCTAACCTGCATGTTTTGGCTTGAACATTAACTTACGTGAAACACGTTCTATACATGTACAGGGGAGATTTAAAAGCAGAGCTGCTTTCAAATTGAAGTCTGCTAAATTCTAGTTAATAAACCCCTTGATCTTAGAATTTTGGGCTTGCAGGGTCACACTACAGGCTTGCTCTCATAGGAAATTTTAGTAACTAGAGCAGAGTCTCAGGCATCACTCCAAATAACTCACTCACTGTGTCCCAGAGAAGTGGCTCCCCACCCTCACTCAGCTCTTTAAAAATTATACAACTGCATTTATACGTGAAGGATAATGAGATCCATGGAGTCCCTTTGCACCAAATAACAGGAATTGATAGTCTGGAATAAAATGTAATAACACAAGATGAATATGACTTCTTACTGCAGACCCTTAAATGTGATCTTTACTCACATGTATTATGTTGCCCAATCAGTGAAGCTACACGTGGAAAGATAAATTTACCAATAAAACCTGAAGTTAAACAAGCAGAGCACACCAGCACAAATGACATCAAACTCTTCCTTTCCAAATGTGCAAATTATGAGAGTTAGACCTTGCTGGGGAGGAAGCAAAACAGAACTCTATTCCAACAATTAGACAAGTGTCTTTATATATTATGAAAACCAGTTTTCTTTAATATCACTCCGCATGTTATATTTTCTTGCCATTTAATCTTACAAAAGAATGGAACAAGTTATAGATATATATATTATATATTATTATATATGTTATATACGTAAGTTATTTATACATATATACAAGTTCTACACAAGTTACAGGTGTAGCAACACAGCATTATTCAGCCATCCAACAAAGACCTTGAATAATTTTTAAGATTCAAACCTAAATAATTTGCAAGATTTGCAAGATTTGGCAATCCTTTCATACCTGACAAAGTTGTACCAAACTCTTCTTCTGAATGTTACAGCTTTAAAACATTTGAAAACTTATTTTAAACACATTTGCCACATCAATAGGGTAGGAATACACAGTGCAGAAAAATAACCCCTGGCACACACTGACTCTCTCCAGACCGATGGAGTCCCTGGCACAAAATTTGACGCATGACTTTGAGTACCTCAGAGAAGGGGGAGCACTTGGTGCACTATTGCTTAATTAAATTACAGAGAAAGAACCACCCTCAGCCTTTTATCTGATTACATAATTTTATTTTCTCATGCCAACCTCAGATATTGTGAAGGCTCCCCCGTGCACTTCCTGAGCTTCCCCAAAGTTACACAGTGAGACCATACTGGGGGACCCAGGAAGTCTTCGAGGAAGGGAAGTCAACCCTGCTGCTCACCACAGGCCCAGCCATGAGCTCTGAGGCGTCAGCCAGTTTGGGCTTGAAAACTCTGTTTCTGGCATAACTCTGTTGCTTTCAACAGCAAGAAAAGGAAATAATTTCTCTTTTAATTTCATACAGATGACAAAGTTTCCTTCTGCTCTTATTTAAGGTCAGTATTAAGTAAGCTTTACTTGCTTTGTGTTGGAGGGTAGGTTTAGATTGGATATCAGGAAAAAATTCTACCTGTGAGGCCCTGGCACAGGTTGCCCAGAGAAGCTGTGGCTGCCCCATCCCTGGAAATGTCCAAGGCCAGGTTGGACAGAGCTCTGAGCACCCTGGTTTATAGTGGAAGGTTCTCTGCCCATGGCAGGGGGATGGAACTGGATGGTTTTGAAGGTTCCTTGCAGCCCAAGCCATTCTATGATTCTATTTTACAAAGGCATTAATGCAAGGAATACCCAAACCCTTTTTTCTAAAGCAGCACATGTAGTGCAAAACCACTACTAAGGTGATAAACTGACACCAAAGTCTAGCAACCAGAAATTTATTCCTTTAAAGTTTTGCAGAATAATGACTTAAGGGGAGGAAAAAAGAGCACAGCAAACTGCCTCTGCTCTTCTTTTCTGCTGCAGCTTGGAAGAAAACAGCAGATCAGATATTTCAGTGACATCCAATCGCTGCACAAATTGTTTAAATTGCAGCTGAGTATGATAAACAATCAGTTTGAAGTCACCTGATGCAGTCCATGTAAGACAGCAGGTATGCCTGTAATGACTCTTCCTTGCCAGAAAATGTCTGGCTTGGTATGACACTGACTCTGACTTTCCATATCAGGCAAAGAAAACATAATGAATACCACAACTGTCTCCACTACAACTAATTAACCCCAGTAAACAATCATTTATCTGAGTACCCGAGACACTTTGGTTTAAATTCATGAAGATTCTTCCCCGAGTGCCCAAGTTTAATACTAATTTTAGAATATGTAATTTAATATTTATTTTCCTGCCACCTACATGAACTCTTAAAGGCATGAACTTGATCTTTACTCTCCAAAGAAATACTTTACTTTCCAGAAGTGTCCAGATATAACTTTTGTAAGAGGTATTAAAACACTTCCAGATCAAGAGCTCATTTAAAGCAGGATATTTTTGGAATTTGCAGATTATCCTGGGGGGGTGGGGGGGGGGGGGGGTGGGTAAGCTCAATTCTGATAGACTAAATTATTGAAAGACTATTGTTTACAGAGCAGCACAACTGATAAAAGCAGGAAATTCATGTTTTTATACAGCTAATACAGAGAACACATAGAAAATGATCAAGATCTGTTTATCACTTAAGCCAGAAAGAACAGACACTGGGATTCAGGGGAGAATAGAAATTCAAGGTGAAGATAATCTGAGCAGAAGTTATACAAAATTTATGGGCATAATAAAAGCAATTGCACAGCCTCATGATGTGACACCTGCCAGAGACAAAGCTTACACCAAGGACAGAACCAGGCCACTGCAGGGACTGAGCCTTTCTGTTCACCCTTCCCTGTACCAGCACCTCCATGGGGAAAAGCATTCTTGCTCTGGAAGTGTGTTAAGACATTTTTGAGCCAAGTGTGGAAGCTCTCTCCTCACATGGAGCACTCCAAAAAGTCTGGAAAGATGGCACCTAACTTTGCTGTAGAAAACTGTAGCCCAGCAGTCACCATTCCCTAAAAATAATAGAAGCTAGATTCAAATTCTGCAGTTTACATGCTCTGTATCTACTACCCTGGAAAAAAATTCACCTAGAGGCTCCAACTGAAGAGCACCGAATGTTAACAGAGTTGGGTTCATCTGTTTCTGGATAAATCTGCATCTGTGCTGCTCTGCAGCCAGCTACTCAAGACTTCGGGGAGAGGAAAATGTTTATGGAGTTACATGAGCTATAGGAGATTTATCCAAACCAGTGCAGACAAATCCATAACATGGATTTTCCCTATTTAGTTAAATGGACTTGTATTAAATATTATCAAACTGAATCAGTAGCACAAAACATTTCCAATAATTTCTTGCAAAACAGCCTGCAGGAAGTGTATCTGAAACCTCTTCAGCTGTTGTTTGGTGAAAAGAGGATGATTAAATGGGGTCCCAGAGGGCCATCACAACAGAAAGACTCTTGCAAGATCTTGCAACAAGCACACAGGAGACTGAGGAGAACTGAGCTCAGGGGGCTGCAGCTCTGACAATCCCATATTAAAACATTACAAGAGTTGGCCTGCTAACAGTCTTTTCATTGCAAAAGTGGCTTTAATCCTATTTCCTTGAAAAGTAAGACTCCTGTTCACTAACAAGTTCCCAGCTATTCCCTTTCTATAACCTCTCAGTCCACATTGAACAGAAACCCACTGAAGTAAGCTGGGATTGCCAATGCTAGGAATCCAAATCTCAGTTGTGCATCTGCAAGTCTCTGCCACCAGAACCCAATCCAAGAGCTAAAAGGTTTCTTTTTACAGTAAAGAACAGGCAATTCCCTGCTGGAAAACTGCCCTGGTGGCAATTACTTTGTAATAAAGGAGCATGGAAGCACTATCATGTTTCACCTGTTATTGCTATGGCAAAGTTACCACTTGGTCAGAGCTGAGGGTCAAACTCAAATTCTGAGCAGAAAAATTCATGCAGGTACATGCAAGGCTTCTCCTGAGTTTTTGTTCCAGATGAGGATGTTTAGACAGAAGTACAAAGAGATGTTGGGCATGTAGTGAAAAGCAGATTAAGAGAAAGGGTTTAGGCTGAGAAAGATGTTGCATAAATGTGTGTTTAAAACCACTCAATTTTAGTGCATTTCCAGGAGGCCAAAGTCTGTCCCTACTTCTCTCATCTTTTTCTCACTACTCACAGGAAATCTTAGTAAAAATCCAGGGATCCTGCAGTTGCTTTATTCCCATCTGTGCCCATTTCTACTCTAGAACTGCTCATGAAAGCAGCAGAAAGGCTTGTCTTGAGTCTCACAACAAGGTGGGGCTGGAATGTGTGAGAGGAAAGAATTTCAAGTCAGCCAGTGATAAGAGAAACATAAAACCCTGTTTATAATAGACTGAAAAAAGAATTTAACGCTATTAGCTGATATGAAAATTTTGTTAAAAAGTTCTTTAATTTAATAAGGTCCCATACCCAGTTCACCACTAAACTTCCAGTTAGTTAGTTAGTTAGTAAGTGAACAGTTTTTATTTTTGTGCTGTACTAGATCTTTGAGCAGGAGAAAAGGAATTTGGAAAAGAGAGGGAACAGAGATCTCAAAGTACACATAAGTCAAGACAAACAGTTCAGCCTCTCCTAACCCTTGGCTACTCCAGATAAAAGGTAGGAAGCATGCTGGAATATCTACAGGTAGGAAGAAGCAGCTACCTAAGGATAGAGACATACATTTCCTTCTTAGAAAGTGATTATTTTTGGAGGATTCAAGCTCTTCTGACAAATCACAGGCTAAAATGACTATTTCTGAAGGAAAAGAGAGGATTTGAAGAACAGAGGTGACAATGAATAAAAAATTGCTTTTAAACCTCCATCCCTTGCTGACAGCATGCATTTTCACACAGTTTGCTTTACCTGCACTGTGCTGCTTCTATCAGCCCACAGTTTTCTGTTCATATTTCTTGTGTCATATACTGGTCACTTGCTCTATCCTCAGACCACACAAACTCTAAAAGTGAAAACTTCTGAGGATTCAAAGAGTGTTCACACAACAGATTTTACTGTGAACACTTTATGCTAGGGGGGGAAAAACCCAAACCACATTAACATTCCCTCAGCACACAATTAAAAGCTCAAGGAATTATGAAGCTTATTTTAGAAGTAGCTTCTCCAGTGAGCCTTATTCAGCCAAAAAAAAAAGGGAACAAAAAGTTATCTACTGGTAAGTAGCAATAGGAAACATATTTCATGCTATGGGAGAAGCCTGTGAAGGTATTTGCACTTAACTTCTCTCTCCTAGAAAGGCTTTTCATCCAAACTCACAGTCTGTAGGACCCTAGAGCCAGCAGGAATCCTCACATTACCCAGCTGAAAATCTGCCATGTGTTATCAGTGGTGCCTCTGAATGCCAGATTCAGTGTTACTTAAAGAAAAACAGAACATTGACATAAAAAATGCTGTAAAGAACAGCTCTTGCACAACTGCCAAACTGCATGGCATTTGCCTTCATATGGAAATAAAGCACATGCTCCTAACTGCCCCCAGGATTAAAAATCTTAACAGTTCCACAGCATCTTTCTTTTAAAAGGGCTTTAAAAATGTCTTCAGCCCAACCTTCCACTAAGGCTATCTGTGTTCAAAATCTGGGCTGCTATTGCTTCGAGGTCAAAAGATATTTTATGTAAGAGTGATACATGATATGAAAGCCTGTTTGCTTGTTAGTTTAAAAAAAGTACAGTAAAATTAGTCTTACACAACCCCTTAGTGGGCATAAAATTAGTCAATAAGTAAGAAAAGATGGGTGGGGAAGTTTTATAGAGCAATTAACATGTGCCTCAGGCACAGTATTTGCAGTCACATACATTCCACCACAGGAGATGTGAATACAAACTTTACAGGATCTTACAGACTAACTGAAGCTAACAAGGCTGAAAAAAGGATTGAATTGTCTCTTATTCCAGGTTTTCTGGATCCACTGTATATTCAGTTCTTGCCCTCAGGTTAGGTGTGTTACAGCCCTCTCTTGGGACAGGTCAGCTCTTAAGCCATGAATTCTTCCAAAGAGAAATTGAGATGCTGCAGTTCACTCTCAGCATCAAATGCAGCCATGCCTGGGAGCAGGGATGCAGCTGGATTGAACAGGAATTTAACTCTGGGAGTAAAAGCTCAGGTTAGAGCAACTCAGTTTCTTCCTGGTAAGACAAGGTAAGGTAGGACACAGCTGAAATGGAAGACGAAGCTTTGCAGAAAGGCAGTTAAAAATACATAACCTTAATGTAACCTCTGGCAGAGATGAGGAATAAACTCAGCTCCTGGAGCTGAGCTGAAATAGACTCAGTGCTGCTTTGTGCTGAAGAGCTTCCTCCATCTGCAAGACGCTTTCCAGCCACTCAGCTCTTTTTCATTTCAATTACAGGCAGCCTCTAACAGCCCAGGCAACCCTTTGCTCCCTTCTTCCCCAAGAAATCTTTCAGGTTTTTAGATTCCCTTTCATCTCAGGCTTAGCCTTAGGAAGGCTATCCTCTTCCACAGGAATTGAGTCAGCAACTGATACCTTAACTCCTTTGAAGAAACAGACCTAGAAGCCAATTCATCTGTAACATTTCATGCTTGGTTTCTAAATACATCTCCATAATCTCCCTTTACCTACAAGCATTCTTCTCAGGCAGGTATCAACATACATTTCAATGGAGAGTCACTACAGCAAAGTAAAATAATTCACTCTGGACTATTGAATCTCTTCTGCATAATGAGTTCTCAGCTACCACAGAGATTTCTCAAAATCAGCAGTTTGAATTATTGCTTAGCACACTTTTTCCATACTGGCAATTTCACATGAACTAGATTTCAGGACCCTTTATGCACAGTCTGCTAAGCTTTAGGCTGGATGAATTTTGAATGTTAGACAATTTCTTTTTAAATGAGATATTATATATAACTGCTTTAGCTGTAAAATAACAGCCCAAACTCCTGAACAGCTTTCCAATGTATATGAAACTAGAGCAACTACAGCATTTTGCTGATTTGAAATAATCTAATGAGAGAAATAATTTCCAAACAAAAATAATCTATGATATTCTGCTCTGTGTAGCTCAGCCTTTCTTTTTAATAAAATCTAATAATTAGCAGTGACATATACAATTTCCAGAAATTCTATTTTTCAGTGGCCTAAAAACAACGCTGATGATCAGGGTTAAGCTAAAAATGACCAACTTCAATATTTAATAGTAGACTAGCCAATGTTTACTACAGGAACCCATTAACTTTCACAGTAAAACAAAGTGATGCCATCACAGAGAGGCACTCAGATATGAAATGCATAAAAACACCCAGCTATTCCTGCAGCATACCAGACAAACATCCCTAAATTTAAGTGACATTATAAAGGTAAGTAGCACATGTAAACTCATTTTCCTTATGTTTCCTTCTGAAACTATGTAAATGTACATAGATACTTTTAGAGAGCACCAGTGTAATATATTTAATTGATGCAGGGAAATGAGGAACAGCTCTGGTGCTGACAGTCACTTCTGGGTCTATTAACTATTCATAAAAAACTCAATAGCATTGAAAGAGCCTTTGAAGCAACAGTAAAGGCTTGACAAAGCTTTTATCATATTAAATATAAAATGTGAATTCATGTTTACAGCCACCACTACTCATTACTCAGACAGTGAGTTTTTCATGCTGAAAGCAGCAGCCACCCCAAGTCACAAAATACAGATTTTAAATTTTTTTTTTCTTCCATAGTTCTAATGAAAAAGGTACAGAGATCTTACCTTTCACAAGAACTAAAATGTATTTACATCTTGTATTAAAACCAAAATTTTATTTGAATTAAAGTAGAAATAATCTGAAGTTGCCAAGTTATGTATTTATTAATGGTTTGGAGTGTTTTTAACAGAAAAATGTATTGTGATTTCACTGAGTAAGTCTCTTCAAAAAGCAGTTTCTCCAAGTTTACATCACACCAGTCTTTGGTTTCTCCTCCTTTTACTTTTATTCCTGCAAAATCCCATGCAAAATAAATTTATCATGTATCCAAATCTTCCATGAACTTATGAACTGGGATGATTTTAGAGACTTAATCCTTAGAAGCCAAGTTTAATGATGGAAGAAAATACACTACCATTTATAACAATAGCAGGGATTTTAATTCCCTCTCACAGATAAGCAGCACTAAGTACCAGATGTTTCAGAAGACAAAGGCCTCATCCTGCTCCTATGGAATTTGTAGTTTCTGTGCAGGGAAAGCAAACAGCAGTGTTAATAGTCAAGAATAACGAGTCAGTTTCTCAAAATCCTTGGACTCATGAACAAGTAAAACTTAAGTTCTGAAGGTGCTGAAAGCTTATTTTCTAGTAAAATTTAACACTGGCTGGTAGAAACTGCTTATTGAACAGGTCCCAAAAGAGTTAATGTAGATTTTTTGAGGTTATAACTTCTGCAAGTGTCAACTAATATAATTTCATCTGGACTCTGACTAGAATTCTCATATTTGGCATTTTTTTACATTGTTTGAATTCTCAACAAGTTCACTGCTTCACTTTGAATTCTTAAGCTGCAAATGCTAAGACACCAAAGAGCAAGCTGTAATTAAAAAAAACATGTAATATATACTTGGCTTGTACTTGTTGCTAGGCTACTAAAGCCCAGCTATGACTACAAGGCTGTCAGAGATTTGGAGCTGCATTTCTGACACAGCAATGTAACATCAATTATAGCAATAAAGACAGTGATTAAGGTCAGAAATTAGAGTTTCTTTCAGTGGGGTGCAGTAATTTGGGTGCTTCAGCACCTTTCCAATTCACAGTATGCATTGAGTCAAGCAGTTTTCACTGATGCTTTCAAGTTCTCTTGTTGAAATTTCAGAACTTCAGGAAACTTAAACACAGTGAGTTCAACCACCACTGAACTGGAAAGGGACCATCCAAGTGACCATCTCCTTCAGCTGATAACATCTTGTGGCTTACAGAACAAGTAGGACAGGTTGGGCATCTGCCAAATCATAACTACACCTCTGATCCAGGGTACTCAAACTGCAAAGAAAGTCAAATACTTGCAAGCAGAAAGTGTGTAACACCATATTAATGTGGCTAAGGTTTTCATGATGATATCTGATAAGAATATCAGATTATTTCAGTGATCAAAGTTTTCCCAGGTACAGAAAAGCACAGGCACACAGTGAAAAGTTTAATTGTTAATATTCAACACATTCTGTAAAGAGTCATCTTTTTTTGGATACCCAAGAGGCTTCTTGTTCTTCAGTGTATTATAAGCAAAATTGGTTGGGTCACTGCACTTCCCCAAGTGCCAATTCTCAAATATAGTTTCTCAAGTCAATTTAATCTCACAGAAACTGATCTTTGCTTTTACCAAAACAAGAAGCAAAGGGAATATTACATCAGTTCAACAGCTATATTGCAACCCCCTCCAGTGAGGAATAAATATAGTTCCTGCTGAGGCAGACAGATGTTGAGGTTGATAAAGGTAAACAGAGCCATGTAAGAGGTAATTAACAAAGAGGCCAGATAAGTCACCCATGAATAACTTAACCCTTCAGTGAATCCAACATTGTTTTTAGCCCTGCTGAGGGCACAGAATCCAAGCAGAAAGATTTCAATTAGCTCCCAAAGCACTGACATTTGTAACTGCTACCTCCATTTCTGATCTCTGTGGCTTGGAACATCACTGCTGCATCCCCACAGACTTTGACAATGTGCAGCTTTGTCGATTTGCAGCTTTTCTAGAAATGGGAGCCCTCTTCTTCCCTTCCCCCAAATCCCAATGTTATTTTGATCACTGGAGTTAGGGAAGGAAGGGAAGAGATATTTTTCAATTATCTGGAGGAAACAGCTAGAAAAGCTCACAAAAGAAATGTAAACTGGAAGACAGGTCAGTAATTAGGAGGATGGTTTATTTACTGTCTGACCTTACCCTATGGTAAGGTAAAATCAGCTTAGCCAGCCATACATTTTAATCATCCAAATGCCAGCACAAAGCAAGCAAACAAAAATGTACAGGTCACTTACAAAAGCAGGGATCTTCCCCATGCAAAGCAGGATGCAAGTTTTTGAGTTTATGGTAGACAGTTATTGAATCAATGCTGCCAGTAAAAGGTACTGAAGTCTCTAAATCTCAGTTTACCCAGAAGGTAAAACCTCAGAACAATTTATGAACATTGCAAACATTCCTAGATGAAGCTGCATCTGTTTTATTTAGCAAGTCAGGTTGATCAGAAAAGCTCTTTTTTGGAGCTTTTAGAATCTGTTTTAACTATGCAAACAACAGATCCGTGAAGACCATCTGATGAGCTCTGAAAATTAACATTTTCAGGAAAACATAGAGGCTTCACTCTTCAGCATCTCCCATGGCACTAACTGTACTGATTATTCACTCAAACCAGCTAGCAATTTAATATGAAAACACATTTTTAACTGCAGTGAGACTGCATGAAAGGACTTGTACATCACATGCTCACAAGATGAATCTAAAATGCCTTTTTCTCATGTCAAACAAACAAAACCCCCCATGTGATTAACTCAAGATGCTAACCTCGAAATTTTTAAACAATGTTGTAAATAGTATTCATTGAACATTATTATTCAGTTGGTTGAGTGTTTCTGTTTGGCCGCAGCTGAGCAAGCTGTAAGGCACACCTGCACAGGTAAGCCAAAGCAAACATAAAATATACAAATATATAACAATTGTACAGTGCACACACATGGTTGGTTTACTCCCCACTCAGTCTGGCATTTCCATTCTGTGTCATGTAATATTTTCTGATATATGATTGACCACTTTCTGTATTTGATAAAGGCAGTATCAGATACTCTTAATAATGTAAACAGTTTATTTGAAACCTACTGAAAATACTCACCATGAAATTTAACACTGACTACCCCTATTCTAAATCACACCATTCACCCCATTATCATCTAAGGCTATTGGTATCAGAGTTTATTCATGTGTATTCACATGCTGTAAACTGCAGATTAATCACACAAAATAAGACTCTCTAGTGGTTAGAAATAAATGCAGCAGTTCACTGGAAAAAAACAATTTATCTAACTGTTTAGATATTGTAAAGTACTGTAACCTGAAGCATTTCTCCATAAATTAAAAAAATGCTTCACTGCAATCCTTTATAGCCTAACATTGTTTCTAGTTTCTAGGACACTTACCTTGTAGTAGAGAATTTTAGAATTAAATCAGGTTACATTTTTTACAGAGGGAAACAATATTAGACAGAAGATGAATGAATGTAGAAATCCTTCCCACTTTAACATAATCACACAGCTGAATCTCTGCTACAGTCACTAAGGAAAAAACCAAAATCCTTTTTACCTTGTGTACCTGTAGCTGGCAGATGCATCTTCCCTCTTTGCCTGGCTTCAATCAACGCAAATAAACATAGAAAGCTTTGACTCACAGAAATGAGAATTACTTACCAATTTGTAACAATACAGGTGTTACCAAAGCTGTCTCCATGGCATAACAAAATTCCCTGCCAAACATTACTGCACCATGCATCACCCACAGGCGTATCGGTATCCGGTCTATGGATCCTTCACTAATGGTCTCCTCCCTACTCTCATTCTCCTTGGTTTCTGCTTTCTGAAGCTGTGCCACAGGTAGATCTTGAACTTGCATAGATTCCGAGTCAGCATTCTGAGGAGCCATTTTCATTACCATAAAAAATATATATCTTTGTTATATCTATATAAATAATACTACCATAACTCCACAAACAAGTTAGGGTGTCTTCTCTTTCAGCTTCTGTTCCTCAGGCAAGTAATGCTTATATTCCTCTTGTACAAACAGGTATCTTGCAACTTCTTGTAGAGATACGAGACATTAAGAATGAAAAGCTATTTGGTAAGAATTTCAACATATGGCTTGCTGGTTTACTGTGAGTTAGAGTTAAAAATCCATAATTGCCATTCAGTTAATACCAGTTTCATAATTATTATTGAAGAAGTGCTGAAGTTGTTATTCGTGCTACACAGAGGTGGAAAGGCGACACAAAGAGGTGCTCCACTGTTAATCCCCATCGAGTGGCTGATTAATCTGCAACAAAAAGCAAGCATTTAAAAATTTCAATAGGCTTTTTCAGGATATTGTGTCCCCCCCTTAACCATATAACCTATTTCCTGCTTCATGCTTTCCATTGTCCTTGCCTAGAGTAGGGTCCTTTATTCCACGTTCCCTCCTACCTCTGCACTTTCCATTGAAAAGCAGTTGTGCCTTGTATTTAAATGATGCTTTACTGTACTCCAGTTCCTCTGGTTTGTGGTCCTACACAAAGCCACAGAAGAATGTCAGGGTACTTGTCCAAGATCCTCAGAACACAAGAGCACAAGACTAAAATTCTGGGAAATTTAAAGCAGGTTGCATTTCAGAAACAGTATAGGATATTCCAGTTCTATGCCAGGAAGATGATTCATCAATTACCATGGTCACACACACACATCTCCATTTAGATTTTTGGAACTTACAAGTTACTTTGCAGTAATTATCACACCATTTTATACTGAAGATATTTCTCAAGGAAGTATGAGCAAAATAAGCCATGATGTATTGATATTTAAATATTTAAACTTTAATGAAGATATACACAGCATATGAATTCATCTTCTTTCTGTACATAAGACCAGACCATCTTACTCCCACATCCTGTGAGGCTGCTGAAATTTGTGAAAGCAGAATGGTACAGTATCTTCCACACTAAAATTATTAAAATATATTCTAAACAGGTAAGACAACTTTCTTCTGTACCTTCCCTCCTTTGTGGCACAGACAAAATCTAAGCAGATGTACAAATACTGCACCAGGCCAATCAAAATGTGTTTAAACACTCAGGAGAAGAAAACAAAGCTTCTTATAAAAAGTAAGATAACATAAAGTTTGTATTAGAAGGATGCATGTTTACATCTCTGCACACAGGGTGACTGAGCTGTGACCCCAGCACAAAACCCCTCAGGGATGGTTCCATGAGTGCTGGCTCTGGCAGCAAAGCTGGCCTCAGCAGAAGTCCCCACTCTGCAATTCCCCATCTCTTCAGTTGTGGCCACAAAAACTCTTTGTGGGCCTGAGCACACACCAGATCATTAAGTGGTGAGCCTAAAACTGAGCCTTAGGAAACAGAGGCCATGGTTGGTGTTTAATCACAAGAGCTGCTCTGTTTCAGTGGGACTGAGACACTGTTCTACTGAAAGTGCATCATGAGAACACCATCTTGAGCACTCCCTCCTGCTGACACCCTCCTGAGAGTTGTTTATTTTATTCTTCCATTCAAAAGCATCTTTTTTGGTACATGTCTTCTTCCAGGCTCCCCAAGATTACTGGAACTCTCACATTTGACCACCTCAACAACAAACTAATGCTAAAATTTTATTTTGAGCTGGACAAATCTTAAAATTACATGAGAAAGTTAAAATAAGTTACTGAACTAGAGTATAAATCAAGTTTTAAGTTCAAGGTTTTATCTATAATCATTAAATAGCTCAGAACAAAAAGGACTTGGAAAGCATTTCTCTACCCACTCAGAATTAACAGAAATTAAGATGTAAGTAGTTTATCATAAATGTAAAGTAGTCTGTGTATTAAAAAAACCACATCCACCTTACATAACATGAATTCTAAGAGAGTAAAGCCTACAAAATACATGTTCTGGAGTAGGAGCAATTATTTTAATTACACACAAGTCATAAAATGTTTAACTGCTGGCAGACTCAGGCATCACGACATTCAGTAGAATTTGAAAGGATACATGTGAGCCCTTATTATCCAAACCTCAGCAGAACATCTATGTTGCATTACAGTCTAAGGGTCATGGATTACTCTCCTGCACATGGTTTAAAGGTTTAAACAGTCTCTTCTGTTTTCTCACTCCTGATTTCCCCTCCTGTGAAGGATTTAATTCCCTTTGCCTAAACACCTCCTTCCATATGCAGTTCCAGGGTGAGGCACTGAGGAAGGCAGCTCATCATTCCAGAATGTTCTGTGCTGCACTGGGGCAGCCTGCACATGGCAAGGAGGATGACACCAAGCCAGGAGCATTTGTTCTGGGAAAGGATAAAGAGGCAGGACAAAAGCAGATATCTGAGATTTAGCCCATTTGAGCAAGGCTCTTTAGGGATGACTGAAAAAGTTATTTCTGAAGTGGAAGATGATGGGGAGTGATCAGATAATTTAAGAGCCAGGAATAATGGGTGGTAGATGGAGGTAGACTTTGAAGCTGTAATTGACACAGATAAGAACAGCACATTTTAAACATGCCAGAAAAAGCAGTTACAGTGTTCAAGTGCAATAGGAGGAGGCACAATGGACAGGTTTTATCTAAAAGAACAGAGAATTACTGTTCCATTATGTCAATTTTGTGGTAAGCACAACGCTAGACTTCCTGCAGCACTTTCATCTGACTCCAAGTGCACGTCTAATACAAGAGCCAGAGAATAACAAGAGCCTCTCAGAAAGGTCTTCAGTTCTTTCCTAAGCCCTGCTCAGTTGTGTTCATGTTCATTTTAGACTGATATATATTCTGCTTCTTTTTTTCCAAGTTCATTTTGAATTTGGCAAGATTGAATACTGGCATTCTTTCTTCTCAAAGAGGGAGAGAAATTCATTTACCTGATGGAAGTAAATATAACAGAGGCTTTTATGCAGCAAAGAATACCAAGGTAAATGGCACCTGAAGAGAAGCTGGATTAAAATACCAGTGCAGAATTCTCTGATGTCTGCATCCAGCACTAATTGTTTTTCATGGCTGGTTTTCAAGGGTATTTTCATAAGTAACAACAAATAAAGCAGAAAAAGGAAGAATTTCATCCATGGGAAAAGATTCCTGTTGGGCATTGTACACAGGTTGGGTGTGAAGAGAACTTTAGATACAGAAATATTTCTGATCTTGCCGAGTGTTTATGGGAGGAGGGGACTGATGACACTGGCTCTTTGTCAGCTAAATTGCACATATTTTACTCTGACCTTTGGCCATGTTTTAGCAATGACAAAAACATATAAAGCAATAGTTAATATTCCAACAAAACAGGTGAGTAATATAGTCCAAAACCTAATCTGTAAGCAAAATTTTATAAAGCTTCTCAAATTGCTTCCAATCTTATCTTTGTTATACTTTTACTACCTACCTTCCACTGAGGCATAATACAACTGTGTCAAACACAAAACATGTTACAGGCTTGACAAATGAGTAATCCTCAAACAGGAACTCTTCACAGACAGAGCCTGTAAACCATCAAAGAACCAAAGGAAAATCACTGCCTTTCCTCAGGGCTTGCCACAGAAGAGCAAGTGTTATATAGGTCATATCTGTAGCCCACAAAATTTCATGGTTTTCTTTTCCCTAGGGAGCACTGTGATGCTTAGGATGCACAAAGAGCTCATGCTACATAATTATCCAACATGATGCCTCGGGCAAATGACTTCTATCACACATCTCAATGTGTTTTTCAGTTCAGGACTTGGGGGTTTGACAAGCAGTGTTCCTGCATTTGTGATGCCACCATCTGGAGGTCTGGTAGCACACCCATCAATACCAAAATAAAATGAGGTTAACAGTGATCCTGCCCAAACTGTTTAAGATTGAACTATTTTTAATGCATGTTTCCAGATCTCTCTTGCTAACACGGAATTGGAATGCACTGTTTGACAAGTAACTAGAATTTCTGAACCAGTGCCAAAGAATATGACTGTGAGCTGTGGAGTACACAGCACGTTTCAGATAATCACAAATGTATTTTTCTGAGCTGTAATAAACCTGGCAAGTAGAAAACAGTGAAATGGGCCCAACTGGATTCCAGGAGAAGATTTCAAATCTTTCAGGTGATTTTCTTCCTATAAAGCCATTGGGCATTTCCTCAGGCATTTATTGGTGTAAGAAACAATCTCAGAAGAGATGGTGTGCACTGATTATAAAAACCAAAGACAATGACAAAAATAAGCACAGCCTATGAAAAACTGGAATGAGCAAACTGAAAACGATGGAAACACTTCTGCCCAAGCACTATTGAATATCTAAGGAAAGAAGGAGAGGACTGAACAGAGATAAAATACCCCTTATCTCATCCTCTTCTTGAAGTTTATTGCATTAACTTCCAGTCATTCATGTAATTATCTCCTGCCTTCAAGATCTGCCCCTTCCATTATCATGAGTTTCTTTAACATGCAAGGGTACAGACTGACCAAAGCTGTCTCAAATCATGAAGAGCTGCATTCAGTTTTGCTCACAGGAATTATTTTCTAATGATGTTGGAAATACACTAATTCAAAGATTCTACAGTTTAAATTAATTTTATCTTCTTGATGAGGAGAGGAAGGATGAAGAGACACCTTGAGCCATCACTGCATACAATGACTTTTCATTGCTTATCACTACCTTCCCAAGGGAAAATAGCTAAGAATCAATTAATCAGTTATTACAGAATTTAAATAGGTTTTAATAATTCTGGTCACAGTTGTCATCATCACATTAAGACATGTCAGTGATTCATTCTGCTCAACACATCAAAAAGCCCCAAACAACAAAAAACCCCAAGTAGCTGTACTTCTTCATGAAATTTTCAAATATTTACTTGGAAAAAAAGAGTAAGACTGCAGAAGCTGCCAGTCTAATAGGAGAGGATTTGCATTCCTCCCCAGAGCCTTACAACTCACCCTCCTCCAATGCTTCAATGAGTGCATCCCACAGACATCCACACTATCTCACCTGTGAATCATATCAGATTGACAAGCCTGTATGTTCCCAGTCATTCCATTTATTTGTCAAATACTTTTCTGCCAAGTTGGTTTATGTTCAGGTTTTCAAGTAATCTGGCCATATCTTGAAGAGTTATCTAGATTGATTTAAGTTTAGCTTTAATATTAGCATTAGAAAGAAAGGTATTCTGAGTTTATCTGTCTTTTCTTTAGGCTGCATAAGTGTTTGGCTGAGCACTTCCACCACCATGTTGCAGACAAACTTCACTTATTATTCCTTCCACAATTCAATGTGAAGTGCACAATGGGTTCGTCTTTGGCATCTGACTGGCTTGTGAAAGGACAAATCATTTGGGCTTGTGCCTTTCCAAGAGTAAAATAGATTTTGACCAAACATAATTGCTGGTGTTTTGAGTTCAAATGCTCTGTGCTCCACCACACCAACAGACAAAGAGAATGCTGCTGTAAAAGAGCAGTTCTTAAAGGCAAGACTAACCTTCAATCCCTCTGCAAGCATGGCTGCACCACTTTACAAAGCCTTGTCCATTCCCAAAATACATTAAAAACTACTCTGTAAGATCAGGCAACTGATTTTGTAAAGAAATATGACATAATAAAATACATCACCTGCTTACACTCTAGGTTTCTCCTTCACTTTGAGCTGGTACAAACAAGTGCTTGCTCTAAGAGCACCATTCTGCTCTTCCTTTTCTTTGCCCCTTGTTCCTCACTCCCACTGCTTCCTGTGCAGCTACACAGCAGCACAGCAGTGAACCAGACACTGTAACTGATCCAGGCTGAAAACAAAGCTGACAAAAACATGTCCAAGCAGCTAAAGAAATCCTTTCTAAAATCCTGTTGGCTGCAGGGATCCACACCACAGTGACAGGGAGGGAAGTGTCCCTTTAGGCAGCAATACCCAAAGCCAGGGTGAAATTGCAGCTCACAGAGGAAAGGAGCTGTTGGTGGGTCCCTGAGGCTACAAGGTCAAAAAGCAAACTCATCTGCCCAGCTCCAGACACCTGCTGAGCAGGAGGATCCTCAGACATGCTGGCAGACCTCTCTTGTATTCCCCTTGTACTGGCCAGATGCAAGGCAGAACAGCACTGGCTTGGCCAGCAGGCAGCTATTTTCTCCCTGGCAGTTCTGTGGCTCTGTTGCTAATAATTAGCTGCTGTTTATAGTAACAGAACTGGTGACAAGGGATGTTTTTTTGGCCCATGTCAATACTGAAGTGTTCAGTCACTGCACTAGGAAGAAAAACATTTAGAACACATACCTGGAAGTTTTGGCCCAGCTGCATAAATGTGCTCAGCTGCCCTACTCGAAGTTCAGAGGAAGGATTTTATCCTTCTGTGATCTGATGAAGTTGTTCCAGCATAAAAGTGTAGACAAACTCTGTGACTTTCTATATAGGTGAGTCATAAGGCCTTTGGTTCAAAAGGGCAGCAATTATAGGCAGGGAGTTGTTTCAATTCTCTTTAAGACTTCTGTCAGCTAAATGCAAACATTGAAAGCTTTGTAGCTACTACTTTCTAAAAACAGAACTGTATTAACCCTATCAGAGGGGGAAGACTACACTTGTTCAGGAATATTTTTTTAAAAAATCAATTATATTATGTATTACTTAACAACATTTCCATATATGAGCTGTGTTACTTCCAGATTCTGAAAGCCAATCTCTCACTTTAAAACAGTCTTACATTACCCTGGACTGGCCTGTTGTGAATCACAAAACCCTGCCAAAGGAAAAAGGTTAAGGCTAACTGGGTGCAATAAAGAACCACATTTGACATGTCCTAACATCTAATTCATCATTTAGGTAATCAAAGGCATTGAAACACAACAGCATAAACCAGCTTCTTCCACAAGGACATCTTGCCCAAACAATCCTATGACTAATACTGACTGCAGGTCAGATTCTTAGCAAGTTCATCTTGAAACCTGAGATTTGAAAAAAAGAAAAAAAGAAAAAAAAAAAAAAAGAGTAAAGAGCCACTGGAAACCAGCACAGTGCTTTTGCATCATGACCTACTTTTGAAGCTACCACACAATTTAGGCCACAGAAGCAAGGTCTGGGCAGGGGTAAGTCATTCTGCAGCACATTGTGAATTAAAACAATATGCAGCAATCCACCTCACACAGAGAAACAGCATTTTTCCCACTTCTTCCAACACAAACTTTTGTCTGCCTTCAGGACTCCTCACACTCTAAGTCAGTTGATGTCTCTTAAAACCTTGCTGTTTAAGCCAAAACATGATGTTTCTAATACAAATTCATCTGAGAGAAGCAGATGATGCTGGCAGCTTTTCTACTCTTAACACTGAACATCTGACATCCTCTACTCCCCCAACAAATAAATATCCAAACCACAACTCAAAACATAAAAGGAAGGGTGTGAACAGCTTGATTTTGGAAGGGTTAATGAAGACTTGTTGCACCCTTTCCTCAGTATGTATACAAAATTCCAGAAATTATTAAAGCCTGACAGGCTTACAAACTCCAGCCCTGCCTAAGTTAAATCTTCCATAGAGTTTCCTGCTTCCTTCTTTCCACAAAGCATGGCCTTGACTAGAACCCCCTTGGCTTTCCTGGGACCCTCTTTCCACCCCTCACGCTTACTCAGCAAATGACCAAGAGGAAGATTCTGGCTCCTGCTGGAAGAGGTGGTGCTGCAGTCACAGATGGCAATCTGGGCAGGACAAACTCCCCAGGTGGGAATTTTCCTGCCTGGACACATGAGGAGGAATAGAAAGCTCAAGAGCTAAGGTGGAGAGGTGAAAGTGCTTGTGACATTAGGGAGAACAGCTTTGTAAGACAGCTCTATTTCATCATTATTTGTATTTTGGGGGCCAAGATAATTTCTCCATTCATTACTGGGAAAAATAAGTAGGAAATCATGGGTCTTTATGCAATTACTGCAACATTTCTGGGACGCCATCTTTTTAAGAGAGATCCAAAATTTAATGTGAGACAGACTTTATTCAGTGGATTGGATATTATACTGCTCCCTAAAGGCACAGCCTGTTACTAATATTAGATCAGATTACATTGTTAAATCACGGCTGCTGCTGTTTTTAGTAGGAAATAGTTCATTTTGTTAAACTGGAGAGGTGTCATTATCTGATTTAACTTGTATTTTGATTTACTGATATGTAAAAAAGTCATATATACTCACATTATCTTCATGTTTATTAATACAGATACATGAAACAAGTAAACAGCTAAGGGAGAATGTGCATAAATAGCAGTGAGAAGCCTTCAGAGCTAATGGAAAACCTAACAGCTGAGACCAGGGCTGCTGGGAAGAAAACAAGCACTAAGAAGCAGTTTCACAGGACAGCAAACACATAGGCATGCCTGATTTGTGATGGCTGCATCTCCAACTAGCAGGTCCTACACCCAAAATTAGGTAAAGGGCAAAACAGCAAGCAATAAGAGCTTTCAAAACCAAAAGCTAGCAACCAAGTCACCACAAAAGCACAGAACTCAAAACCTCATGGGGACAGAGATCACTCAGGCCAGTGTGTAAACATGGTGTTATGGGCTAACACTGCTGCAAGGCAGTAAGAAAATTCACTGATTTGGTCAGATAAGCACAAACTTCACTCTGGCTTGAGCTAAAGCTATGGTACAGCTTGGAATGTCCTATTAAAAGATCTTCAAGTTTTTAAACCATGTTGACCCCAAATGTTATCTCCCATCAGAATTAAACAGATTTTTTCCCTCTATCTCTGTGAAGTAGAACAACAGAAGAAAACAAAATTAAGGCTATCATCAGCAAACATCTTAATACACAACCAAGTGGATTAACTGCACCAATCCCACCTTCCTGCAGAAGGAAGGGCAATGTCTAACCCAGCAGGGCAGGTGGTGCCAGAATAATCCTACTGGGACATTGTTCCCAGTAGCATTTTTTTGCAAGTTCTTTCAACCAAGGCTGTCCTCACAATTGCAGTGGGAAAAATGGAATTCACCAGAGCAACCTTTGCTGATTTTCCAGAATAAGAAATACTTTCTATAATAGGTTGAGACTAGAGTTTAGCATGAATATTCATCCATTAAAAAAGTCAAGCCAGGACTGATTACTTAGACTGTATCTGCAAAGTTAGACATCCCTTGCAGATGCTACTGTGAAAAGCACATTATTTCCACATACTGGCATTTAAACTAATCACATTCACTGCCTAAAAATTCACAGGCTGGTTTCTTCAGGCTGCAAATACTTCAGAAACCCAAATACTGACAGAATATGTATTAGACAATTACAGAAGCTATTCAATAGATCAAGACAAAAAAAGAGCACAGCGTAGATCTTCATAAGCCGACTTCCTCTAGCATATCATTAATGTCTGCAAAGTCTAATTCATTGGAATTATCTTCAATTACCAGTCCTTAAACGCATTACCATCATTCAATCTCAGAAAACTCTGTTAAAGGAAGCTTTTGAAAACATCCCCAGAATTTTGTTCACCCTCCAACAAAGAGGGAGAAGTCAGGTTTTGACCGGATTTTAGTAACTCTGAGGAAATATTTACTCCCTCAGAGAAAAACCAAAACAACTCAGAAGAGGGTTTCTCACATTTCAGATTCTCCAAAGGGTTTGTAAACAAGTACATATAACTGGTTATATCATCTTGCACTAAGTGCTCTCATTTTGCCGTGTTTGAGTGGACTCACAGATCAAAGGGGAACCTCATCACCGTGATTGCTTGGTAAAGAAACCAGCATTTACAGCCTAACCTGCAGTCTGAGCCCACACCGACTCATCTCGATTGCTGCAAATTGTCTCCTGTCAGCACAAGGGAGAGAGATTCCTTCTCTTCCCCACGCAAGCTTTGCCGAGATTCCCTCCATCTGAGCCAAGGAAAATACTCCAACACCCCCTGATGAAGTATTAAATGGAACTCATCACTTCAGTACTGAAAGAAAGGAATAAAAGGTGTTTAGAGATAACATTTATTTCTTTCTTACTTCCTGGCACCAAAAGAATTCCACCTCCTCCTAAATCTGCTGCAAAGGGTGTGGTAAAGAGCTGCTTTCCACCCCTCTGGCCCCACATCTGCAATGCACGAGGTGGTGCTAACAGAGGAAACTGCAGGTTTAGGGTGCAGCACCTTCGGTAAACACCTCCAGCGCCTCCCTTTAGCAGCACAAATAATTACAAACAAACGTGGAGAAAGCACACTCCATAAAAAGGATTGCTGGAGCACTTGAGCAGATCCCTGCTCCAGTTTTTGAGGCTGTCCCAAATACCAGTGTGACAGACGTGTTTATGTACACTGCCATGAAGTGGAGCTATTTGATTTCGTTTCTCAATTATTTAAATAAACATTTGAACTGACCTAGCAGTGATGCACAGCCTGTGTATTTTAAGTAAGGTGTAAGATTACAAAACAAGACAAACAAAATTAATAATTTCCTCTTAACCCAAATAATTATTAAACCTTAAAATCAGAGAATTACTGTTTGGTCAATAATATGGAAAAATCAGCACTTTAAAGGGTTGCATCACCAGACTGATTTCAGACCTTATTTACAGCATTTAGGATCAATACAGTAAGAACTTCCACAACCAGTACTTTTAACAAAGAAGGGAACCCACACCACAAAAGAGTTACACTGTAGGAGACAGAAATACAGGTAATAAACAGACTGTATTTAGGCCAAGTTATAACCCATCCATTTTAGTGCAAATAAAATGCTTTAGATAGCTGGTTTATAAGCAGCCCCAGAGAAAGCTGATGGTCACATTTAAGAGCAGCTTGATCAGGACATTTTGATGTTGGACCATGAACAAATGCTATTTTAGAATGTGTTTTGCCAAGCTCTAACCCTGTTAGAACTGTCAGGATAAGATATTTACTGACATGTACACTAAAATAATAAGAGGTTACAAGTGCTTGGCAGTTGGACTCGATACATGAAACCCAGCTAGCAGGGCAATATTTAGAGGACACAAACCTCTTCCATTTGTGACTCTGGAGAACTATGAAATACTTGGCAAAGGCTTGCCAGAATTTGGCATTTTTACCTAATTTGGGAATGACTGTCAGCTGCTCTCCTCTTAGAGGATGCACAAGCTCCAGCCTCCATGCCACTTCAACAGCAGACAGACATCTGGACACTCTGGGGTGAGACCTGCAGCACTCCTGCACCACAGAAGTGTTTGTACCCTGCTGTCACATCAGCGCCATCGCTGTAGAGGTTCCTGCAGGTGGAAATATTTGAAAGCAAACCCAACAGCCAGTGTAGGCTTAGCCCTGTCAGAGTCTGACAATTCAGTCATGCTCTGTCAGCCCCAACAACTTTTCCTGCATTCTTCCTGCAAAGCAGACAGCTGCCATGCTCCAAGGGAAACTCAACATATAACCCAAGGGACAGAGCTGCTCTGTGAGATGGAGGCAGATCTCATCCATGGGACTCTAAGCATCCTCATTTCATCCAGATCATGGGTCCTGCACCTCTCTAAGTCCCCACAGAGACAAGTTTCCAAGGCAGAGTGGTTAAGAGGAATCAATGGTTTCAGCAGCCGCTCTATATTTGTTACAAGGCAGCTGGGACTACCACAAGCAGGTTGTAAAGGCAGTAGAGATGCTAATGTACATTTAAATACCTTGAACATTGGTTGCCCTTGTGAGATATTATTCCCAACTCCTGCCAAACAAAACCAAAACCAACCCACCCAAAACAACAAGCAAATGCTGTTTGAAAGGCATCTAACCTCCCAAAAGCATTTTATTGGAGGTTACTATCAGATAACACAGACGGATTACCTAAAACATCCTCAGTGAATTAATCTTTCTCATGCTAAAGCTGCTTTTCTTGAATATCCATAAGAACAAAAACATTGTTGCAAGAGTGTCTACAGGACTAGGCAGGCTTCTTCTAGGAAGGGGAGATTTCTCTGCATTAAAAAGGTATTTCAAATCAACAAGTCATAGCCAATGTTAATTTAGCTGTAAGATTCAAAGTGATTGCACTTGAGTCGCTCTGCAGATCCAGGGCTGCTGACACAAAGAACAGGGCAGTGAGAGGTTCAGCCTATACAAGCACGATTGATTGTTTAGAAAACAAAGCTAATCTAGTGGTTGTTTCTTTATGCAAGGCTAATTGCATACCAGCTGGAGTGCCTTTCCAGATTATTCTCAGAGGCAGAATGAATTTGTGGTCAGATAATATCACAGGTATTTCTCTAAGTAGGCAGAGCTGCTTTAATGTGTACAGGCACTGAAAGCAATATATGTGAAGTGCAAAACAATGAAGGAAACACCTGAAGTGCACAAAGTAGTTTGATACTGAAGTGTAACAGCTGAGCTGGCAGGTTATCCTACTAGACATCTAATATCCTCAGAAAGGGATGGGATCCTCTTTGCAAAGTGCACTCAGAGAACAAACAATCTCTTTTGCTCATTCTATTACCCTGGATAGATCCTGAAAGCTCAAGCCAAGGGGGAAATCCAGAGAAAGAAGTAGAAACCTGAACTGCCAACAAGATAAATTTGGCTTTGTGCCTTTATTGTTTAAAGAGACACCAAAATACACGTGCAGTTAGTGTAAGCTATCTTCAGAGGGAGGAATGTAAAAGGGACTCCATAGACTGAGTGTAAATAACAGCTACAGCTTCAATTCAGGACTGAGTGTCTCCTAATAATTCTAAAAGGCACACCAGCTACAGCTTGGAGAGTGGGGGCTGATTTGAAGGATAAACAGGAACAGCAACATCTTGCTCAGATAAATCTTTAGAATTAGTCTAACAGGCACCTAACACTAAAGGGCCTGAGCTCAGGGACTGTAGGGCTATTCACAGAACAGAGGAAGAACTCACCAAACTGAGCTGATCAGTGAATGCTGCCTTCAGTGCTTTGGGGCTACCTGCTTGTGCATCTCACCAAACTGACAGGAGTATTCTCTAAACTTGAGTAACAGCATCTAACAATAGTGTGGGTTTCATGAAGACAGTTCAGTTAAATAGCTCTCATTCATAATCTGTCATCCACACACCTTTACTATTGTGCCTAAAGTCTGTGCTTCCATCACTGACTTTTCCTCATCTTGTTCCACTCACATTCAGTCTGGATTCATCTCTGCTGTTCTGCTCAGATGGCAAAAGAAATACCAGGGCAAGAGTTTTAGTCTCTACTCTTTTCTGTGGTTTATTCATCTTCATGGTTTGGCAGCAGCTGTTGGGAACAGGCACACCAAGACAGGGACTCAGCTCTGTAAGCTCTCAGAGCTTTCTGTTCTCTGATCCTAAAAGTATAATGGATGCAGAGTCTTCTCACTGCTCCTCTGGAAAGCTGAGCCTGACCCCACAGTATTCCAGATGTCACATTTCCAGATCTGTCACTCCTTGCAACTTATTATTCCAAGATTCTACTTGCAATAATATATTAAATTTCTCAGTTTTTAAAATTGTCTTGATGTTTATCTTTGAGGAGATGGCAATTGCCCACAGCAGCATCCCAAGCAAGGAGCATCACTAATGGCAGAGGTCAGACAAAGGATGATGGGAGCACACACACACCTGGCTGAAGCTGCTTGGTGTTCCTGACTAGATAAATTTCAAAGGGATGTTCTCTTTCTGTGCTACAGAAGAAATCAAAGGCTTGCATCTATGGGAAGAAATGGGGGAGACCAGGAGGACAGCTGTCATATCTACAAGGGGGTGAGGTAAAGTTACAAAACTGAAGTCAGGTACTTGAATGAATACTGCACATATTACCTAATCTCAACATTTCAAAGAGTTTTACATCTTCAGACTATTTCTTTAAACAACTGCTCTACTTTTAACTGAACACTTTCTCTTATCAGTTTATTCTGGTACAAGATAGTGGCTTGGCTCCCACCCCAGTTCCCATGAAGATAGTTAACACTTACAGATTCCTTTCTCTAACATCACAACCAGCTAAATCCATTAATCACATGTGGAATTGATAAGGGGTACAACATTCATTCCTGAATTATTTTGCTGTCTCATTGTCTGCATGGCATTTATAAGTACAGACTTGTCATTCAGCTTTACCACTCCAAGTCCTTGAACAGCAGACAAAAAGTTGTTACCTTCACAGAGTGATACATATAGTCCTAAGTATTTGAAGTGCTACACCTGCTTGAAGTATACAGCTGTTAAGAGCAGGCAAACCAAAAATATAAAGTGAATGAGGCTTTGAGGAACTGGCAGTTATCCTGGTGACATTAACTTTGCCTGGAATTTCTAAAAGCCTTGTGTAAGCACTTTGGCATATTGGATAGGTTGTTATAGGCCTCTGGTTCAAGGAAGAGATTTTAGAATTGATTCTAGACAAGCAGAATTGCCTGAATTGGGTCACTCAAGAAGTCTTCCAAGGAAATCCTACTCTGAAACACTTGAAGGCTTTAATAAATTAGCAATCACATAGGATTTCACAAGTCTTAATAAGCAGTAGGATGTGCCATGCATTCCTGAATATATTCAGGCTCTGTCAAACTTTGATGAAACCATAACTGAAGTGGGTGGGACACTCAGACTTAAAGGACATTACAACAGCTCCCACAAATTTTGCTGTGAAGAGTAGCTGGAGTACTCCATAACAGTATTCCCAAGAAAGGTTTCAGGAGCTTTCTGGTGTTGGTCCAGAAATATTATCAGCCCATGCCCTGAGAGCAGGTTTACTGAACAGGGATCTCTTTGTAAGGTTTCAAAAGCATAGTGTGACATAAAACCAAAAACCTAACAAATATTTATTCAAACACTACTTCCTGATAGTGGTTTAGAGAAAGGATTGCACATTTTTTAGGAAGACCTGTGGATTCCAGCAGAGAAGCACAACCCAATCAGTTCATCCTGTGGAAAGGAGATATTCTCACCTTTTTCCTAATGTCCTTTTAAAGGTGAGGATCACCTCATATGACAAATGATTCCTCATCAAGCACAACAACATTCAAGCCAAACACTTCATGAGCAAAGCATGCTGTACATCAAATTGAGCCAAGCAGAAAAAACTGAGAGAGGAAATAATCAAAAGGACAGGAACCAGAAGACATGACTACAAAGTCTGATGGGCATGGGATTATTTCTAAACAAAGTCTTGACTGAGAGTTTCAAATGTAGAAGCTGTTGAAGGAGCAGCATAATGTGAGCTCTCCATGAGGAAGGTAATGATTAGGCCAAGTTAGAGAATTAGAGAATATTTTCTGGATGCAATGGGTAACAGAAGTGCTATTATCCATTACAGGGAGGACAACAGCAGGTTCGCTCCTTCCTTGTCCCATCCATGGATCAATTTCTCATGGCTCTGCAAGCTGAGGTTGCTCCCTGCCATTCCTTCATCCTCCTTGTGAGCACACAGAGTTTCCCATCTCCCAGAGCCCACAAAGGCACAGACATTTGCATGTGCTGTGTGTAGGTGTGAGCCTTCAGCAGTAACACAGGAAGCTGAGGAAGAAAACTATTCATTTCTTGTAGCTTGTGAACAGGAAAGTACATCCAGTATTTGACTAACAAAATCGTAATGCAAGTTACTGGTCAGTTCAGAGGTATTTGACATTTTACACTTTAGTCACTTGTCAGAGTGAGGAAGCCCTTAGGGTGATAAATTTCATGCTTAGTGAACCTTATTTTAATGAAGTGCATGGCTTGCCCTTCTGGGCTGTATTTTGTTTTGGCAGCTTTACTGAGAGCATTGTGCTTAGTCATTTTACTTTTTCAATTACAGGACCAGCACATGCAATAAACTAATGTTTTTATCATTTGAGTAATCACCTGACAGATTTTCAAGAGGAATAAGATTTGATTAAAGCAATCAGCACTTAACCATAATATATCCTTAACTGTTTTAGGTTTTAAGAGTCTAAATAGATTTGAAATAATTTAATGTTGCTTTGTACAGCAGTCAAGATTTAACAGATAAAACAGGGACACCACATCCTTGTTATCTCATTTAAGTGAAATCCATTTATCTTCCTGTTAAGTTATTATTCTTCCAGTAACAAATTTCAAAGTTCAATGTATTGCCTCTATACAAAGACTTTTGCAAAACACATGGGCAGACTTTGACCCATAGACTTCTTTGGAGAAGTACATATGATCATATAGTAAAACAGGCCTAATTCAAAAGGTCACTTCCATTTTGTTTTAAACCTTTCCTTTTAAGGCCAAAGATATTTAAATTTAAATTTCAATTCCATATTAAAACAGCCATGATGTGACACATTATTATACTTAACTTGTATTCTGGTTTTCAGTCAAGCTGCAGTCAGTTTATGGGGTAGAGAGTTAGGGGATAACAATGTCTTAGTTTATCAGGAAAAAATAAAACCTGCAGGAAAAGAGTTCACATGGTGCCTGTAAAATTCTTCCTACTTATCTGTAGTAACGTGAACAGCAGCGTGCATAACTCAAACAAGTTTTTTGCTATGAAAGCTTTTTCATCTTCCTCCGAGGACTTTGTGTGCCCTTGCTCACCACTCATACATGAAGTCTGGAAAAACACAATGAATATAAAATGTGCAACTGAATTCTGTATTTTACCCAATGAAAGAATACTTGTCATGTTACAATGAGCATCAACCAGGCTTAAACCTTCACTGGCAAGGAGAGCAAAACTCAGCCTTCAAAACGTGGAACTGAAATTTACATAGACAAATTTCCCAGGTATGAAATGTGAACTCCTTCTGAAGAAGAGAGTAATCAAAACAGACTCCAGTTTACTTTAGGACACATGGGCTAAATCAGCCATCTGGGTAGGATCTTCAGAGGCTTGATCCCAGATTTCTCTGCTGAACAGCAAACAAACTGCACACATGTATGTGCCTTCTCATATGCTTTTTATTAAATACTCCCTACCATGAGGGGCAGGCTGGACAAGCATTTGCTGAGATTAAACTATTTCAGAAGCACTGGCAGTTCAATGTTGCAGCCACAGCTGAATCCCAGCAGTCTGAGAGCAGTGACATCTGTCTGTCACTTTGGATACATCCTCCCCACATAGGCTGGTAGTGAAACCCCCCACCTATGATGAAAAAAGCTTCCCAGACTTTCAGGCTTTTGCTGCATGATCCACAGTTTAATTCTGCACCTAAACTATTAGTCTTAGAAGGGAGTGAAGATCTAACATGAAATTACAGGCCCAGATATAAACAATGCAGGATGTATTCACTGCTCATGTAAGCCTGCTGTATTTTCATTATTCCCTGCAAGGCTGAAAGGTCACAGCATTATTACCATCCTAAGCCCTTTCAGATGCAAAAAGACAGACTTGTGTAGCTTTAGTCTTAGCTGCTCACATCAAGCAACTTAGAGCTCCAGTTTGTCCTGTGAGGCCAACAAATTAATGAAGGAAAATTCTGGGCTCTTGCTTGCTTTATCAGATAGGATGGAGTAGAGAAGTTTCCAGCCTTGGCTTCCTGCTTTCCTCTCAGTCCAGTCCAATATTTTAAAAATTTCTCTGGTGAAAGCCAAGAATTGGCCAGTGTTCTTGTTTTTCTCATTCTTTGAAAAGATATGACTACTACCCAGACAATGAGAAAGGAAGTTATTTAAACCCTACATCAACAGTGAGTAAGAAAATGAAGTATTATAATGGCATGAGCATAACTGCATCAGGTGAGAATTAAAAATTATGCTGGACAGTCACTAATGCAAAAATAAGGAACCCATTTTTATTTAATATTTTGACACAGGCAGGCTTCCACTAAGTCACAGGGAAATGCAGTATTAATGAACTGAATGCTGCTACTGGAGATAAACCAAGTGTTGCTTTCATTTGCACAGTACTTTCACCCTGACCACATTCATTTAGATGCAAGGAGAGGACAGTGCATAGTGAAGGTGTTAGAAATACAGAGCTGAAGTATTCACATGCTCTTATTTGAAAATACACCTTTAGCATTAAACCTTGGAGAACCACTACCAACACCTCTTTATTTCAAACAATTTTTTTCACAGAGAAAGCAATTTTACTGTGAATGCCTGAAGCACAGAACTGCAGCAACTTTCTTATCCCATCTTCTAGGGCAAGATCTCCAAATCATTTGGACAGCAGCAATTTCTGCATGTAAAGCTGAAATCTTATTCCCTACTTAAAGAATTTGTCTTTTGTAAGCTATGGGGTGTGTGTGCATATATATATATATATACATATATATATATATATATATGTATATGTATATATATATATATATATATCCAGTCAATACAATAATTTCACATAAGGATTTAAAGCTTTCTCTGTCAGTGATGTTTGACCATGGCCCACTTAGAGCATGGCTTTGTCACTGGGTAGCCCCTAAAACTTCAAAGGTCACAAAAGGCCATCAGGAACACATCAGTTACAAAGTTCCCAACAGACAGAATGAGGCTGTGATCCACAATCAGGGCAACTCAGCAGGTTCACTGAAGGACCCGGCAAGTGAGATACTCAGCAATACACAGACTCTCACAGAGCCACCCAGACAGGGAGCCTGTTGACAAAGAGCTTCTTAAAGAGGCTGAAGCACAGGGAACAGTGTAGCCAGTATTGTAGCAGTGATAAATTCAGGCATTAATTACAACCAGTTATTCAGTAGCCAGCCCTAACAAAGAACTGGAACTGATCTCCTAGAACGCGTTAATTTAGGAGCATAGTTAATGAGGAAGAGAAAACTGCTAAGTGCAGTTGAGGGAAATGCCATGCAGTGTTGGGCTGCTGGATGAGCTGGAAGTCTGATGAATGTGCATGTTTCATACTTTGCAGTAATTGAGCACTGGGTTTTTTGGTTTTAGTGTATCTTTACCACAAACAAGTCAGGGTGATGCAGTGAAATTGTTCATGGAGCAGAGTCAAGTTTATACTGTACATCCCTGAGACTCATTAGGTTTTACATTGACATTAAAGTGATGTTACAGACATCTAGCCATGACCAGGCTAAGAATACCCTGGGACACAATAATGAGGCTTTATCTTAAGTCATCACACCAAGGCTATTACTTGGCCACAAATATATCCTGCTGTTCTAACCAGTAAAAGACTTGCTAACAGTGTAAGACCAAACTCACCAGACACACAGGCATCTGATGTTAGCACAAAATTCACTGTATGGGAACCCAAACCCTTTTATATACAGCTTAACTGGGAGCAACTACACAATTGAACAGCCATGGCAGTGTCCAGGTCATATGCATACAAAGTAGATTAGAGATCCCACTAGTGCTATAGGGTCAGAGGCTTATTTTCAACTGGCACCCTGAACTGTCACGCAAACTATCCCAGAGCAATTGTCTGGAAGGGGACACACCTTATCTGATTCAATTCCAATTCTTCAGTAGGCTGAAATATCTGCTATGCAGCTGCATAATGAGAGTTTTGAACAGACTGTACCTGGAAGATGACAAATTGGAGAGGTGATTTGAAAACAAAGCAGCAGAAAAAGCTCCAGCTGTAAGAACATAAAGGGAACAGGTAACTGCCCATTCACTCTTTTTTCAGTTCATTGAAGGGAATTTGACTTTTAGGAAGGTGGAAGTGCTATGATGTTGGAAAAAATTAGGGTACCTGTGCATTGAGATGTGGGAGTCTTTTCCCTCTACACCAAAGTTAGAAGCAGAACAAGAGCCAAGAACAAGCCTACATCACAAGCTGATTCCTCCAGCTATGAATCAGACAACAAACAGGACGTGCACTAGAAGGGCTGGTGTTAAAGCAAGCTGTGCATTTGTTTTGGGTTATTTTTTGAACTCTTGGGAGTTAGCTGGCCAGCCACACTACTCTAAGGAGCAATAGTTCAGACTGTCAGATCACTCCTCTGGGAGTACCCAGAGCCAGGCAGCTCAGGCCAGTGTACTTGCTCAGATATTCCCCTCATGAAATGGGAGGAGGATTTTTTACCCTGCCCCCCCCCCCCCAAATCAACCAAAAAAATCAACACCCCCTCAAGTTACCTGGAGGCCCAGATCCAGCATCAAGACTATTTAAGAGTTGACTCCTGTTTCTGTTATTTGTACCTCCATGTGGTTGATAAGAAAGTTGTAGGTTAAACAGTGCTCACTGTTTGCTGTGTGTAAGTGATGATAGGAAATTAAGTGGCACAGAAATCTGACTGCTCTGCAGTCATCACTTGCTGGGTTAAGCCCCTGGTTTCTGGATGTGGTCCAGAAAGATTGATCATATATTCAAGGGCAGAATGCAGAAGATAAGAGTGCCATGCCGTTGTGCTTTTGTAAAAGAACACTGGGTTCGGCCCCCAGTTAGATCATTTATTTATCTGGCACTGAAGGGTGATAATGGCTTGTTTTCAAGTCTCCAAAATAAATGAACTCCACTGCATGCAGAAGTAGTCCAGGCCAGCCAGCAGAGGATAGAAAATATGCAGGGTCAGCATAACACTGGTTTCAATTTCAGTTACAAAAACATTAGAGCCCTCATTTAAAACAAGATGAGGAAACTAGGTCCTCTCTCCACTCTGCTGAGAGAACCAACCTTCTCTCCCCAGAATACTGACAAAATCCACTTCAAACAGAGTTTAGCCAAACAATTCAGGGTAACACCTTTCTACTGCCATTTACAGACTAGAATTTTCTTTAAAGTATCTTTGGCTTACTCTTAAGACCAAACCTTATCTCCTACCCTTTTGTGCCTTGCTACATGAGCAGCAGCTATTGACTGACAATTTCAGTCGTGCAAGGAAAGTATGTCTCAGTCCCCTTCCAGAACAGCTCAGGCCACCAGATTAGTCAGCCTTCATGTAACACTGCAAAAGAGATTGAGTCAAGCCTGAAGTGTCAGGCCAGCCAGGTCTCCTAAAGCTAAAGTTTAATAGCCTTTATCCCCCATAAATGGGAGTCCTGGAAATCAAGTCTTCCCCATCTTTAACTGGGTCTTAGGTTTTGGTAGTGGTCCACATTGTAGAGACCAACTTCCCACCATCTATAGATTGAGATTCATGTTTTGAGCAGAACACATGCCAGCAAGAGCCAAACCAAGGTCAGGAGCAGCTCTTAAGCCTAACCCAATCATTACCCAACAAAAGCCTTGTGTCCTGATGCTTGCCAGAGTCACTTGCCAAGAGCAAGTTTGATGAGGAAACCTGGCTGCTTGTCCCGAGTTGTTACAAAGCCGTATGCCAGCTGCAGTCCAAATGACTGCACAGCACTTGTTGGAAGCACCAGCAAGAAGGGGCTTTAGTTAATAACCACCGTGTGCCAGTTAGGTCACAGCACAAACCACTCCATGGCTCAGACACTGCAGGGCTCTGAACCCATCACTGAATGTCCAAAGCCCAGCTTTTAACTCAAGGCAAATTCACTCTTGGGCAACTCTATTGGAGGTCTAGATTTTATAGCAGGAAATCAGCTCTTTTGCATGCTGAGTACCTTGTTTCACTTGGAGGAATGCTATGCTTCTTTACCACACTAAAGAGTAATGATTTTATTTAGAAGAGCAGTAATTACTCAGTGCTTGGATACAAGAGCCCCTCACAGTCCCAGGAGTAGGATATGATATCTGTTTACCAGTGGAAGCTTTGGGTTGTTTCTCTGGGCAGGGCTGTGACCCAACTGCAAGATGTGTGGGTAACTGATAAGCTGCTGACTGTAAAAGTCACCTGACAGCAGCAGCTCACTGAGAGCACACAGCCCCTGGCTCACAACACCCCACAGCTTAATGTGTCTGCTGCCATGCTTGGTTTCTGGGCTGCCCAGATCTCCTGTCTGAAAGATGACCCTCAGGTTGAAACATCAGCTGTCAGGCTACACTCATCCTGGCAACATTCTGCTCCAACTCTGACAACTGGATTGTTTTCTGGTTTTGCATGGAGCATTAAACACACAATACCCAGAAAGTTTATTGGACTTGATACAGCCATTATGGGCAGGTGTAATGCTCTGCTTAGGAGAGTATTGTTTCACTCATGTTATGTTTAAGGCTGGTATATTAAGCTAAGCAATGCTCTCTGCACTCTGTAATCCCCAAGTCAAGGGACTACTGCTGAATCAAAGTGCTCAGTGAGGCTGACACTAAGCTGAAGCACCATGAGCTCCAGCAGAACAGGTATCAGATCAGGTAATCCATCTCTAAAGGAAACAACTGCACACAAGGCTGTTCTGTTGGCATTTCTGGTGAATCTTATGCCTATAGCTGGAATAGCGTGGGATCTTACAAGTATTACAGATATAAAGGTCATGGGAGTGACCCTTGCAAAACTAAAACACAGCACAAACAGTTCTTCATATTACTCATTCCTCTGCAAGCTGCTAAAGCTTCCTCCTCCGACACGACAGCCTTGTCACTTGCACAGGGCTCTCCTGGCAGATCAGCTGGAAAGCTCCACTCCAACTCCACTGGCTTTGCCTCTGTTCAGCATGCTTTCACACTATTAAAAGTAGCCTATAGCATTGCAGTCACTTTGAAGGGCAAGTGAAGCTTGTTTTTATGTCAAACATGACACCAGCACACACACACTGTTGCTCAACAGACACTGCTTGATCATTTGATGAAATTATTTTAGGATGGCTTATGTTGTTAGAGGGGCAGAGAAGTTACAGACCACAAATAAAGCTCAAAAGCAGCTGCCAGCTCCAGCTTCTTGTGATGGGCAGTGTGAAGGATTTCACTGGTTTTGCCCAACATGCAAGCAGCAGTGCCCACATCCTGCCAGTGGAACTGGCTTTCTACTCTAGGAATTGCTGCTGGAAGCCATAAGGTGCTCAAATAAGAAGTGCATCACAAGCAGAGTTTACAGACAAGAAAAGATCAAATGCTCCTGTGTAAAGGAACTGTTTATAGCTTAAATCGGTGTCTGCTGAAAGTCCTGAAGTGTTACCTGCAGCTGTGTTCACAACTGCAGGCATCACACCTGGCAGGTCATGCCAGCCTCATCTTCCCACCCAGGGATTCATGACCCCTAAAGCTTCAACTTCTTTTCTAAGCTGGCAACATATTTTGACTGCATGAAATGTTTTGCAAATGTTAGATGCAGGTTCACTGGTGAATTACTCTGCAGGTACCATCCAATAGTAATTTTCTCCTTGCCTTTATAAATGATCCATTTAAGTTTATACAGGGATAGAGGCAGAGTCCATGCATTCCTGCCTCAGCACACAAGCAGAGCAACATTATATTACCAACTCTTAACTTTCTATCTGCCAGGGAATCCAGGAGTGGAGTGAGTTTAAAGGTAATTAACCTTGGAGGTCACAGCCCTGTGAGACAGGTCCAGCTTCAGCCTGCTCTCAGAGCCTGGATTTCCACCTGCAGGAATCAAGGCAGTTACTTCAGAAAGCTCCTCAAACAGGCTCAACACTTGCTTCAGTGTGAAAACTTCAGGTCACATGCACTTAGACATACAAGCACGTGCATTGTTTCAGTCACAGTTACACCACGCTTCACTGGAAGCCACTAAAATATTCCCCTTGTGCCTCCCCACTGAAAAGGCAAATGAACAGAGCTGCACTTCTTGAGTTTTGCTGCAACACAACACAGAAGGAGCAGCAGGTTCACCAGCTGTCAGTGTTCCTGCCACCTTTACATGACTAATAAGGACACCTCCAGCAGAAACCAACCTCCCAAGGCAGCACAATACAACTGTACTAAAACAGACTGATTTCTTTAGGCACATTTCAGCTTGGAGGGAGAGGACTGCCCTCATTGCAGGCAGTCCCACAGCATCCAAGCAAGATCACATCAGCAGATCCTGCTCATTCCTTTCCCAGCAACACTCCCAGGGAGCAGCAGCTCCTGCAGGAGTTAACCCACAGCCACACAGGAGGGTTTATCTGTAGAACCACACATTTTCCTTTTGCTCGAGATGCCTCAGTCATACATAATTGAACACAAGAACTGCTATCATTTACTTGCTGGAGAGGCACAAGCCAAGCCATGTAAAGCAGCCTCTGACACTCCAAATAGCAAACTAAAATAGAAGTTGTTCCACTGATCCCACCCATTAGATCATGGAAATTGTTATTTTGTCATGAAAACTCCCTTAAGTATCCAATTTAATCTCATTAATAGAGGAATGAAGCTCTCACTTCCAAGACAGCAGCTGCCACTACCTTTGACATAAACAGGAACTCACAGATGGTTTGGATGCATCAGAGACTACTGGATGCATCTTTAGGAGTTTAAGGTAGTGTCAGCTTTTCAAATTTACAGTAAAAAGCACTTCTGTAAGCATTTATAGCCAAAGTGTCAAGTAAATAGTTTAATCTCTTGTCTGAAACCTCTTTCCTTATTTAGGAAGGGAAAAATTAGGCATGTTGAACATTTCATCAGTCCAGTATAATCACTAAACAAACCAAGCAAGGAAAACCTTATCTTTCACAGTACTGGTAGGAGGGAAGAAGTCACACAAGCCACACAAGCAGTGCAACCACATCAGCAACCCCCCACTCTTCCAGATATTTACAAAAAAGCCTGACCTGGGGAGGAAAGCAAAAAGCTTTGAGCTCAAGCACCTGCTCAAGCCATATTTCATTAAATATTTCAGTAGCACTCTCTGATCACACAGTGGAACATGACACAGCTCACACTGGAGCAGTTTTTGCAGAGCACAGAGGACACATGCTGTAACAGTGCAATTCCTTCCCACGGATCCTCATCATGATGCAGTTATTTGGCTGTGTCTGTACCCAGTGCTGCCTCTCCTTGTAGATCCAATTCTTGTAACATCTCTTTTCCTGAAGGAGAAAACATCTCCTCTAACATTCAATATCCTGCAGTATCTCTCCTATGCTTTTCCATTTGTAAGTCCCTGAATTAGCCAGGCTGCAGAAACATTGATTCACTCACCACACCCGGTGCCAAGTCAGAACCTCGGCAGAATCTTTGCCTCCCCTCCTTTTTCCCCTCTATACCTAGAGAATACTGAAAGCAAAGCACTCCAACAGAAAACTGCCCCATGGAGAGAGTATTTTGCAAGGTCAAGCAGAGTTTCTGCACCTGCTAAAGGTGCTAAATTGAGGCAAATCACGACTTGTAGATCACTAATAATATGAACCTAAGGAAAACTGCTGCATTCATGGAGTTTTAAGAGCAAAGTTGGAAGTAATTTCTTTCCCCAGTACCCTCCCACCATCATATCAGGCAAGGAGAGACTCAATTGTTTTGTGATAAAGCTTTGAGATCAGGTGACAGATTAAGTGTGGAATTATTCAAATGGCAGACTACTGAAGTTTAATAGTCTGAAAAGGCACACTAATTTCCATCTTTGGTCCCTTTGTCAAGTCCTCTTCCAGCGCAGTCTCCACCCAACACAATCCTAAAGGGGCACTTAACAAATTCTGTTGAGAAAGAGGTGGCTCAGACACCCCAAACAGGTCTCTCCAACATCACCTTACTCATTCCTCATCCCTTCCCAAACTCTGCAGCCCAACATCTCCTTTGGCCGATTTCTCACCACAGCACATGGTATTTCTGATTTCCACCTCTGCAACCTAACATCTCCCTCACCCCCAAGATACTCATTGTCTTCCCATCTTCATGACTTCACATATTCACACCCCAAAGCTCCTCAACCCTCTCATCTTTCCAGTCCCATAACTCCTTCACCCAAAAACTTTTTCAGCCCCTAACCCCAAATCTTTCTCATTTTCACCAGCCCCTCATCTCCCCCTCAATCCTTTCCTCACTGCCCTCACCCTAAACCCTTCCTCAACTTCACCAGCCCCTCACCTCAAAACTTTCTTCACCTTCACCAGCCCTTCATATTCCTCACCCCAAACCCTTCCTCACCTTCACCAGCCCCTCACCTCCCTCACCCCAAACCCTTCCTCACCTTCACCAGCCCCTCACCTCAAACCCTTCCTCATCTCCACCAGCTCCTCACCTCCAACCCTTCCTCACCTTCCCCAGCCCCTCACCTTCCTCACCTTCACCAGCCCCTCATCCCAAACCCCTCCTCACCTTCACCAGCCTTCACCTCCCTCACTCTCACGACCTTCTCGCCCCAAGCCCTCCCTCACCTTCACCAGCCCCTCAGCCCCCCTCACCCGAAACCCTTCCTCGCCTTCCAGCCCCTCAGCCCCGCCACCCCACAGCTCCTCAGCCGCCCCTCGCTCCAGACACCCCTCACAGCCCAAGCTCCCGCCGCCCCCCTTACCTGCCCCCGGGTCTCCCCCAGCACCCGGGACCTGCTCCGTGCGGCGGAGGGGGGAGGCGGCGGCGCCGGGGAGGGCGGGGGGGATGAGGGAGGGAAGGAGGGAAGGGACGAGGTCACTGACGGCGGCGCGAGCGCGGCGGCACCGGGCAGCGGCGGCCGCTTTATACCGGGTCCTCGGGAACCGGCACCCGCTTCCGCTTCCGCTTCCGCCCCCTCCCGCCCCCGGGGTCATGAATATGCAGCGAGAGAGGCGTGGCCTCCCGGGGGTACGTGAGGTGTGGGTTATGAATATGTATCAAGAGGCGCGGCGTCTCTCGGGCTGTGGGCGTGTATCATGAATATGTAATGAGGGGCGTGGCCTCGGGCAGGGTGGGGACGGGCGGGGGGCGTTGCTGGGGGGCGGGGGACGTTGCTGGGGGGCGGCGGGCGGGCTACGGGGGCGCCCAGGCGTGCGCCGCAGGGGTGCCCACGTGAGGGGAGCCGAGGCGGGCGATGGCGGGGCCGGTGTTGGCGGCTGGGAGCGTCACAGAGTGACACAGAATATTCACCAGTCGAGTCCAACTCCTGGCCCTGCACAGGACAGCACCAACAATCCCCAACAATCCAAACAAACTCTCGTGCCTGCGAGAGCTGTCCAAACACACCCTGAGCTCTGCTACGCTTGGAGCTGTGACCACTTGCCTGGGAAACTGTTGCGGTGCCCAACTACCCTCTGGGTGAAGATCCTTTTTGTAATATCCAAGCTAAACCTGCCGTACACGATATCAGGGCATTCCCTTGAGCCTTGTCACTGGTCACCACAGAGCAGAGATCACTGTCTGCCCGTCCTCTTCCCCCCTGGAATAAGGTCTCCCCTCAGTCTCCTCCAGGATGATCAGACCAAGTCCTCAGCCATTTCTCCTATTCCTTGTCTCCTCAAAGCCCTTCAGCATCTTCATTACCCTCCTTTGGTTGCTCTCTGATAGCTTTCTATTTTATATTGTGGTACCCAAACCCACACAGAATATTCAAGGTGAGGCCACCGCAGAGCAGAGCAGAGCAATGCCCTCCTTTGCTCAGCTGTTGATGTTGTGCCTTATGGCTCCAGGACACGGTTGCCAGGACACTGTTGACTTACATTCATCTTGCCATCAATCAGGACCCTCAGATCCCTTTCTGAAATGCTCTTTCCAGCATCTCATCCCCCCATTTGAGTAGCAAGAGTTTTTCCCTCTGCCCAGGGTTGAATGATGAGCCTGTTGTCACCGCTCCTGGGTTGAAGAGGGGCTCTTGGTTGGAAAGGGAGCACAAGTGGCAACCTGAGGGCTGATGGAGGCTCTGCCTGCACTGTCCCTGCCAAGGCAGTGGGCATTTGAACAGAAACAGAGCACAGACCCCCTTGCCTCTCTCAGGCAAAGTTGTGCCAAGTAGAGCTGCAAGCCAATGACTTGGAAAGTGCAGGAGTGGGTGCTGTTCTCTGCCTGAGATGCTGCAAACATGCTGGCCCCAAGCTGCTGAAATTGTCCTTCATTATGAAGGAGAATAATACCTTTTCCTCATGTTTGGCTGCAGTCAAAGTGTCATCCTGCCGCCCCACCTTCCCCTGCTGCTCTGCCCACCAGAGGCCATGAGCTGCCTCTCCTCATGTCCAGCCCTATGACAGGGTATGTGCCAGGCCACCATGGAGAGGATGACATGTGGCATTTATTATGTATTTGTCACATCTGCAGAGCACAACCCTCAACACACAGTGCCTAGTGACTCTCAGGACATGAAAACACTTCATTCCCCATGGCAGCCATAGCCCTGCCAAATTGGAAGAACCCTCTGCAAACTTGCCATAAAAGACTGTTGTTTTTAGTGCTGGTGTGTGTTTTTTTTATTCCCAATTAAGGTCTTCTAGCTTTAATTGTGCTGACTGCATTGTGCAGGCTAGCATGATATTTAATTTTCATTACTTACATAAACTGGGGATACATAAAGCAGCCTGCAAGTGGCATGCAAAAATGCACATTATGTTGCATAAGTGTAATTGTTTTCTGTTTCTTGACACACCATTAAGTAGATATTCCAAAACAAGTTTTTTTAATGGTGAACTTCTTTTTCTACAACTCATGAATAAATAAACCACAAAGCATACCAGACTTCAGAAAAGGAAAGCCACAGAAGGCAAAATGGAAGAACTGTACACATCTATTAAAAAGCAAGATAAATCTTGAGTCTAAAAGAGGGACTTTATTACAAGTCCTAAAGAAAAAAAAAAGTGAGCAATATTTTGTTCTATGATGCTGTTATCAATGTGTTTTTGGTTTTAGGCTAATTCAGACTGAGGACGGAAAAGCATGCATGACCAGTCATGCACAGCTCACTAAATTAAACATGCTCTGGTGAGGATGTCCAAAGTCCATTCAAAGAGTGTTGGGTTTTTAGACATACTACCGATGTTTATTAACACAAAAAGTGGCCAAATAATTATCTTAAGTAGCCAAATGGTGAAGATAAAGGATACACACCCATAACAGCCCAGTGTAACACCTACTCTTGACAGCAAAACAACATCCATTGTATCAAAACTGCAATACACATCAATAAAACATTAAAGGTTTTTCCACAGAAGAAACAAAATATACCTATACTTATAGAAATGTCTAATGGTTGTGTGGTAAGAAAAAAGTCTTGAATGACTTTAGTGGAAATTCTGAGACCCTAACATACCTAAAAACACCAAGAAAGGATCTCAAGATATCATTACAGCTTCTAAGATTTGCTTCTTGTTACCCATGGATTTGTGACAGCCTCAGCTACCTCATGTTTTACACTCATTTTAAAATAACTGAAAAATTTTTAAAAATACTTCTTTTTCAGTCCTTTTGTTGCCTGCTGTTGCGGTGAAGTGTGATCCTTACCTCAGCCTGACATTTTAGACCCGTTCTGGCAATGTCCAGACACGTCCAGACGTGTCCAGATATTTCTCCACTGCATTTCCTCATGTTATTTTCACTCAGGAGCAGTTAGGTCTCAGCTTTTAGCTGAGCCTAAAGTCAGAAAGGGGAATTTTTCCATAAACCAAACATTTTAGTTTAAAAAAATGTGATTTTTCATACTGAGTGAGGGGGTAGAAAAAAATCCAAGGAAACAGACCCACCTTTTCCCTCTGAGGTTCTTACTCAACTCCAAATATTTAACCCATAATAAATAAACGCACTCTCATGCCTTGGCAGGGGAGGAACGAGTGTCAGTCAGGAGCCTGATGTGCTGTCCAGACGTGTGCTGCCTTTGCCTGGGAGAGGGACTGGGAGAAAATCCCCTGGATGGAGGCTGAGAGCGGGATTGGAGACACCCCCTGAGCCCTCCCCTCAGGTCTCTCCTCAGCAGGGTGGCGAATCCTGTTATTTGGAGAGTCTCTAAGCAACGTGGAGGAATTGAGGCACTTCAGGGAAAGCTTTTTGTAAAGAAAGCATCCACAAGTCACCTTAAAATCTCTCTCTGGCTCTTGGCTGCATGTATCCACTTCAGTGAGTCACGTAGCTGGAGAAGCCCCCAAGGTAATGATCCCTTGCTTACCCCTCGCTTCCTCTGGTTTGTTTGGCATGGAGTGCCCGAGGACTTTAAAAGAGAAATAACCTACAGGACCTCAAACCACTGGAGAGCAGCATCCTGCTTCAAACACCTTGCCTTCTGTCTTGGCATAGTTGCTGGAGCGAGGGGTCTTCCCTATTTAATGAGATATTAATCAACCAGACGGCAGGCTCATCAACAAGCTGCCATGAGTTCTCTGTACTCCATTTCACAGGTACTTGGCTTACCGAATTGTTATGAAAACTCACCATCCAGCCAAGCCAAACAAACACCACCCCCAATATTATTTTACACGCGTGTCAAAAGAAATAACTTGCCGCAGGCCAAGCGGGTGAAGGAATTTTACGAGGCTGCGGCTGATCCTCCCTTCTCCCCTCCCTTAGACAAAGAAATGTTTGCATGATGAAAGGGGTAAGGGAGCAGAGGACAGCTGGTTAGGAATTAATGAAATGTTTGAGCATTATCATGCGATAATGGATTTAGCTGACTGTTTGCCAGTGTTCAGATCTAGTGTGAATTGCTTTATATGCAACAAGGGGATTCCTAGATTTATACAGACCTCCCGAGAACGCTGCTGCTCCTAAATACTTTCAAAGCTGCAGTTTAGGAAAAAAAAAAAAAAAAAGGTAATTCTCCCTGTGGATGGACAGAAGCCCTTGGGATTGTTATTGTTTTGACTTGCTTTCAGACTTAATGATATTTGACACAGCCAGCTCTCTGAGGTGTCTCCTGATTGGGAGTGGCCGTGGGTTTGGGAAGCCTGAGGCTGTGCTTGAGGCAAATCTGAGCACCCAGAAACCCAGGTGAGGTCTCCCAGCCAGGAGATTTATAAACAGGACATGAAAAATGAGTCTCAACTTTTACACATTTGGCCTGTAACTCAGCCCCAGGGTGATATATCTGATGGGAGACCCAGGCTCTGGACTTGAAACTGCTGTTTGTCCTTCTTCTTCCCACCCTCCCCCAACACATTCTGTCATTACAATGGAACTTTAATGGCTGTACAAAATGGCCCATGTCCCTTGATGCATTTTTTTTTTCCCTAAAAGCATTGGGATGTTTCTGTTTTTTTCAGATGTGAACTTGTGGCTAGTCAACCAAAGATATTTTATCTGGACACAGACAAGTCTTAAGAAGGTTTTATGAAGAAGAGCAGGAGATTGTTTGAATTTGTGACTGGCACCCAGACAGGCAGATTTTTAGGTCCATTCACGTTGCCCATGTTAGCCAAAATTGACTTCTAATTCTGAGAGCCAAAGGGCTTCCAAGAGAACTCAAGGTGTAGAGTGTGACTCAGCCCTTTGCCCTGTCACCAGCCCAGAGTCCACCCATGTGGGGCCAGTTGGTTCATGCCACCCCAGAGCAATGTCAACAGTCCTGAGCAAACAGGATGGTGGAGGTGTTGGTTCCCTTTGCCCTCGTCCTGCCCTGAAACCTGGAATCCCCCTGTGCTGGGCATTGGTGAGGTCACACCTCTAATCCTTTTTTCACTTTTGGACCCCTAACAAAAAGGACATTGAGGTCCTGGAGTGTGTCCAAAGAAGGACAGTGGAGCTAGGGAAGGGTCTGGATGATGAGTGGCTGAGGGTACAGGGGGTGTTCAGCCTGGAGGCTGAGAGGTGACCTTATCACTGTCTACAAGAGAGATGATAGAGGTGATCTCTGTCACTCTTGGGGGGATAGTTCAGTGGTGGACTTGGCAGTGCTGGGTTGATGGTTGGATTTTATGTTCCTAAAGATCTTTTCCAATGAAATGATTGTATGACTCTAAAAGCAGTAGCTATAACTTCTCTCACATCACCCTCTTACAGAAAATAAAGAGCTCATGATGGCAGTTCTGTTACAAGGTGCTCATACAGGCTTAAGATTGGGTTTGCTGCTTCTGCCACTTGTGAGGTCTCATCATGAGTTCATGCCTTGAAGAATGAGAGTTCCCTGTCATTATTTTCCTGGTTTGCACAGCTGAAACCTGATATTAATGGCTGCAGAAATTATCCTGCCTCTTGAGTTTATGTGGTCTATAATTATCTTCACAATAAAACTGTGAGGAATTAAGCTTCAGAATAGTTTATAGTTGTCAAGGGGTGATGTGACAGTCCTTCAAGAACTGTGGCTTTCAGTCCTCAAGTGCCAAGAGCAGTTAAGGTGCTGCCAGACAGCACTTAAGAACTGCAGGGCTTGTTCAGTTCAGTCACTGCTTCCCTTGTCTTGGAGACATCAGAACCTCTCTTTTTAATTTTTCTTTAATTCTGTTTACTTTTCTGAAACTTTTCTGTTTCTCTGCACTTGGGCAATGAGCTGAGATTAGTCAGTTTTCCTTCTGAGCTGCCTCTTATGAAACCACGACTGTGATGTTTATGAGGTTTCCATTGCTGCACAGGGATATTTGTATTTTGGTTGCTCTATTTTTATTGAAAAACAGATATATTTTCATCATATTGTGTGTGCAGAGAACCAAAATCCTGAACCCAAGCCTCAAGTACAGGATACTGTTAAAGTCTGAGATGATTTTCAAGTGACTTGATTCACGTTAGCTTTACCCTGGTGAAAGCTGACTGGTAATATTTTCAGTTTACACTGGTGAATGTCTAAAAACAGAGCAGTTAGTCTTCTGCTTGCACAGACTCCTGCTGCCTCCCATAAAGCCAAATTTTCTGAAGTTTCATCTCAGAGATCTTGTGGCCTTTCACACTTAATGGAAGCTTGTAAAAAAAGATGGAGAGGGGACTTTTTATACAGCCAGAAGGTGTTAAAACAAGGGGGAACAGTTTTAAACTAAAAGAGGGGAGAGTTAAGATTAGATATTTAGAAGAAATTCTTTACTGAGAGGGTAGTGAAGCAGTGGCATGAATAACCCAGAGAAGCTGTGGATGCCCCATCCCTGGAAGTGTTCAAGACCAGGTTGGATAGGGATTGGAGAAAACTGGGATATTGGAAGGTGTCCCTGCCCGTGGCAGGGGGATTGGAATGAGATGGGCCTCGAGGTCTCTTCCAACACAAACATTCTATAGTTCTTGGTTACTTAATGCTTTGTCATAATACACATTTTTTCATGGATTAATTAATAGGTGATAGGCAGTTGAGCTAACTCAGAGAGAAGAAAATCCCATTTCTTTCCTGATCACCACACAAATGCTTAGTTTGTAGCTCTAGACACTGAGTGATGACCTTCAGTTAACTGAGCATTTATCCCTGTTCACACTGCCTGCTTGTTTTGCAGCCTTGTGGCTCCAGCTGGATTCAGACTGTGCAGGTGTTACTGGGCACACTGTTTTGATCACCAGGTGGGACCTGAATCCTCTGTAGCCTTCTTGGAGGATTCACTTTATTCTCTGCTCTGCTAAGGCCTGTTAGAACCACGTGCTGTGATTTATCTCATCTCTCCCCTTGCTTAATCAGTCACATACCTAATTGGTGTTTGCAATATTTTGGGTCCCAGCATAAACAAATTGTTTAGCCCTGTGTCATCAAAACTGCATCTGGACAACCATCAGCATTCTCCATATAATTGGAAAATCCTAGGAAAGAACTCAGAAGCTACACCTGTGTTACAAATATGACTCAGTGTTGGCAGAAGCCAGCGAGCAGTCACAGAAATGGACACTGTTGTGCTGACTGTATTCAGAGTGTTTTCACATTTCCATGAAAACATGAGTAACGCTCACCTGGGTGATGGAAAAGCAAGTTGGATTGGCACTGATTGGCAACGGGATGGAAAATTAGTATGTAAAGAACCTAGTGATTAAGATAATGAAAAACAATGTTAAGAGTCTTAGGTGAAGCCAAGTTTTGTAGCCCTCGAGCTTTTAGTTGTGAAATTGTTGGCTCTTGTGTTGTTTCTGAAATAGAAATCTATTTAAATTACTTAAGCAACCCAAGTTTCAAGAATAACCCCAAGCAGGCTGTTTTACTTGTGACTGAGAAACCAAATTGGGTGAATACTTTTTATTCTAATTGCTTGAATTTCCAAACACAACCAGAGAACCAAGCAGCTGCAGACCCTAAAGTGTTTGTTATGAAAGTAATTTTAAACTTTGAGGAAAAAATGAAAAGCCAGCGTTGATTGGAGTGGAAATCCCCTACAAAATACTGGGATTTTTTAGGATTCTTTTAATCATTCCCCCCACTCCCAACCTGCTGCTCCTAAAAGCTGAGTATAAACTGAAACATTCACAGTTTTTGGAATTAACTTAAAACAATTGTTTTGAGTTACTTGTGTTTAACAGTTTTCCCTTTTTTCTGGACCTGAATGTCACTCCAGTAATTGATTTTCATGCAGTGTTGGACTTGTGAAAGTCTCTCTACCTGAAGTAAAACATGGATACTTCACACCACTGTTCTTGGGTTCTAGTTTTGCTTTTAAACCTAAATGATTTTAAAACCAATTACTCCCGAAAGGAGTAACTTTTCCTTTCCTTTTCATCTCCTCACGCTCTATAGAATCATAGAATATCTCAATTTGGAAAGGACCATAAGGGTCTTTTACTCCAGCTCAATGTTCCTTGCAGAACCTAAAACTAAATCTTATGACATTGTCCAGGCACTTCTTGAACTCTGTAAGGTCCCTTATGAAGAACCCCACAAATATAGGGATCTCCTTAAATGACTGCACTAGATAGAAGCCTTTTGGAATGTGGGATAGGTAATGCAATTTGCAGACATTTTTGTGGGGATAAATACATGGCAATACACTGTGGAACCCCAGAACTCTGCCTAAGGAATTGTAAGAGTTTAGTCTTGGGATGAATCAGTTCATCTAGTTGATTTGGTAGGAAACCCTAAAAAAAAAAAAAAAAAAAAAAAAAAAAAAAAATATATATATATATATATATATATATATATATATATATATATATATATATATATATATATAATTTTCTGTTGAAGAAACCACACACTTTGACTCATGCCATGGTCCTACACCTTGTGTGAGCCTGCCAAGGCTGGCAGGTCATGGTCAGGCCCTTTCACAGAACAAATCAGCCTCCAGTTCTCACTTCTGACTCCTATAAAAACAGTTTCATTTTCCAGTTTCTCCTCAAGCAATTTCATCATTTTCCCTCAAACACTTCCCAGGGCTAGAACACAACCTGCTGAAGGGGACCTGAAGGTGTCCTGTGTGCATGAACACTGTGCCAAGAGCAGAGACCAAGAAGATTAGGATGGAATTGTGCTTTCCTGCTGCTCTCCTTCCTTAGACAATCCTATTGGTTCAGCAGCTTCTTTCCTTATTTATATCAGGAGCCTGGCAACTAAGCTCCAAACTTAAGCACCTCAAAGACTCAAGGCTGCTTTGGTAGGACCAAAAGTTTTGTATTACTATCAGAATAATGTCATTTTCTCCTTGAATGGGTTCCAGCCCATTTCTTTGGACTGGTGATGCAATTACACTGGGCAGATGGATGCTCTCCACAGGGATGTGCTGGCCCTCATCTAGGCCAGAGCGCAGAAGGACAACAGATGATTTGAATGGAGATCATTTGCAACCTGGAGAGCAGATTCAAGAAGTTACAGCTGAAGATAAAGAAGCTTGTAAAACTGAAAGTTCCTAGCAATGAGGTTATTTGGGAGGTTTAACAAGCTCCCCAGGGAAGCACTGTTCCTGTGGATAACTTTGAGAAGAGACCAGGAGAAATGTTTTTGATGAATTTAGATTTAGATTTAGATTTTTCCTGTCAGGTAATCAGCTATATTTCTGTCAGAAAAGGCCTTCCCCAGTCCCAATTAAACAAGAACTGGCCTGAGTGGATTCCCCCAAATTTGAAACCAAAACCTTTTTCTTTTTTCAGCTGGCAAATATTTAATATATTCAATATTTAATATATTTTCCTTGCTCTTTCTGTCTCTGCCCCCCCACCCCCCAGCCCGCCCCACCATTAATAGTTTTGGTCAGACCATAGGCATATGTTGCAGAATCTGCTAGAAAAAGATGTTTTCACAATTGATGAATTGATTTCCTAAATGCCTTAAAGAAATTTTCAGTCAGTCCCTAGGTAGTTTTCTGCTAACCAAGTATTCTCCCAAACCATTTCTTCTTAAAGGACCAGGCCTTGTTGTTGACTGCAAACTTGAACCTGTTTTCCTGTGGTTTGAATAGATACAAGGTCTCTCTACCACATGGATTTACTCACATCAAATACCACAAACCCCCTATTTCAGATGAGCTACAAATCTCCTCCTCTAAGAGCTTATTTTAACAAACTTGCACCATTGCATCCTCTCTGTGGTTTTGATCTCCCTCTAAAATGCAGCTGAAGCCAGTGCATTTAAAACTTCTCAGGAAAAGGGACACACTGTTTGACCAACCTCACCTCCTTAGATTACTGGTGTAAAATTCAGGGACAGGGACAACCCTATAAATTGGAACTCCCCAATATTTCCAGGGCTTGAAGACTGAGTTTTGTATGCTTGAACGCTGAGTTTTGCCCCAGCTCCCTGAACTCTGTCTGAATTTTGGGCTTGAAGCCAGCCCTGGGGAAACTTAGAGGTCTTCACGCCTTTGCTTTTTGTCTGTGGGTGACAAAAAACACAGAGCTGGTTGTAGCAGAACTGTGGCAGCTGCATTGTTAAAGAAAGGAAGAAGGAAGTGTCGGAAGGAAGGAAGGAAGTGTCGGAAGGAAGTGTCGGAAGGAAGTGTTGGAAGGAAGGAAGGAAGTGTCGGAAGGAAGTGTCGGAAGGAAGTGTCGGAAGGAAGTGTCGGAAGGAAGGAAGGAAGTGTCGGAAGGAAGGAAGGAAGGAAGGAAGGAAGGAAGGAAGGAAGGAAGGAAGGAAGGAAGGAAGTGTCGGAAGGAAGGAAGGAAGGAAGGAAGGAAGGAAGGAAGGAAGGAAGGAAGGAAGGAAGGAAGTGTCGGAAGGAAGTGTCGGAAGTGTCGGAAGGAAGGAAGGAAGTGTCGGAAGGAAGTGTCGGAAGGAAGTGTCGGAAGGAAGTGTCGGAAGGAAGGAAGGAAGGAAGGAAGGAAGGAAGGAAGGAAGGAAGGAAGGAAGGAGGGAAGGAAGGAAGGAAGGAAGTGTCGGAAGGAAGGAAGGAAGTGTCGGAAGGAAGGAAGGAAGGAAGTGGCGGAAGGAAGTGTCGGAAGGAAGTGTCGGAAGGAAGTGTCGGAAGGAAGGAAGGAAGTGTCGGAAGGAAGGAAGGAAGGAAGGAAGGAAGGAAGGAAGGAAGGAAGGAAGGCGGTTCAGCTGATCCATGACCATCTCCAACTCATCCTGAGATGTATTATTTGAACCACAAAAACCCTCCACACAATTCACGCCTTGCAGGGATGGATGTTCCACCACCTCTCTCACTGATGGCTTGCAGGATTTACATTGTTTGTAATCAGAAAGAGTGCAGAGGTGCAGAAATACCCATTATTTTCAGAGTACAAAGTATCTTCTGCATGTGTGTGTGTTTCATTCACAGACTTTACTTTCTCTCAAATGACCTATGAGTATCTCTTGTCTCATGGAATTGAGTGTTGTTTGCTTGTTCACAGCTTCCTTTCCTTCCGTTATCCAGCAAGGAAAGTTTGCTTAAGTGGCTTTTGTGAACTCTTTCAAGATCCCCAGAAGGATGATACAGGAAACAGAGAGTTTCCTTTCTATACAGACTTCTAGGGTGTTCCCATAATAGCCTGAAATTTATCTGCCCTCAGCAGCCTGCAATTGGACAAAAAATTAATGGACTGTCAAGGGATCAGGCCAAACACAATTAACATATCAGAGAGGACAGTTTGCAATAAGAAAAAATTCTCCACTTACACAGCACCTTTTATCCCCTGTTGCCAAACATTTTCTTTCTGCATTTCCAATTACTTTACAAGTTGGCCATGCTTTAACCATCCAGCCTGAAATTTTCCATAATTGCTCCCTGCCTCACATTGAATAGATTTGCAGAGAGCAGTGAAGGGGGAAAAGCTTCAGAAAAAAAAAACCCAACCCTCTTAAATTAGTTTTAGGGGTGTTTAAGCATTCTCCCTCTTTATTTTCAAGAGCATGTTTGCACCTCAGGAGGCCAGAGTGGGAATGAGACTCTTGGCACAGCAGCAGTGCTGGGGATAAGAATCTGTCACCATTGCCGTAAAAATGTATCTGGGTTTGTCCAAAAAATAAACCACAGACAAACCCCAATTTCAGTGTTTTAGAGGCAGGTTTGTACCTCATTTTTATGCCTTCTGACTGCTGTGCCTGTAGTTTCTGCAGCCCCCCAAAAAGCAGCCCCTGTAAGCAGAACGTCTGGACAGGGCGCTGACAAAATGGATTCTCATCCTTCAGGATTTCACCTGGTGTGACCTGGCACTGTGGGTGAGATCTGGGAGGATTGTAGCACTGGGAGGGAGGGCAGGGCCCGTGCTGAAAGCTGACAAGGTAGAAATGTGAGTCATTAAAAGGCAAAGACCAATCTGTAAAGAAACAATTACTTACATATTTAAAAAAAAAAAAAAATCTGATCTGGAAGACATGTTCGCCTGGTGGTTGACACTCCCTACAAAAGCACCGTGTTGTTCCAAAAGTCTCCCATGAGATGAACAAACCTTGCCAGGAATAATCACAGATCTGCAGTTGTATAATTGCCCAACTAAAGGCAGGCAGGGAACAGATAGGGAACCTGTGCTTTGCTTTTTCTGCCCACTTCCTTGTTTTCATGGCCGTGTGCTGCTCCGGAGCACTGGGGCTTGTATTGGCCAGACCAGTCAGGACATCAGGAAAAAAATAAAAAGCTTCTAAGCAGCAGCTTCATGGCGTGTGTTGTTTCTAACTCCATTCATAAAAGCAGTGAGCTGAACTGGGGCTATGAGCTCTCGTGTCTGCTTGGAGCAGAAAGCTCTCAACGTGCTCGAGCCGAGCGCCGCAGTTTCATACCCTTCCAGCACTAATCCAGCAATAAAGAAAATGGCTTTAAGCCACTTCACACCCATTAGTGCTCTCCAGAATGCTAATATAGCGTAGAGATGAAAGGACTGCAGCGAGGGGAATGAGGAGATGTGGGTAACAGCTTCACCTCCCCTGCTAGGGAGGTTTGGTTCATTCTCTCAAGGAGCAGAGGCCAAATTTGGGGAGCAGATGCCGTGGAAGCACGGCACAGCAGCACTCCCAAGTCATGATACTCAGGCAGCATTAATGACAGGGCTGGAGTGCCTTTAGTTTTTAGTGATAATTCATGGTTAACCAGAAACCTGATATTTGATCTGCTGCAGCCTGGAATGCCAAGACCATTTTTACGACTTGTGTTTGTGTGGCCACAGGTGGGAGATGATGTGAAAATCATTTGGTAATAGCAATTAGCACAGCAATAATTTTTCTTTATTTTCTAAATAGGCTTGGGAAAAATAATCTTTTTTAAATTAAGAAGCAAAGTTTGTCACTTACAAAATCAAGGGCCTCATGTTTACCTAGAAGGGTCTATGTTTAGTGCCAAGAGCCAATATTTTTCCCAACCCAAAAATTCTCTGTGAAACAGCACTATTAAAAAAGTCCCTGAGAAAAGGTAAAGAGGTTCTGCTAGAAAGTCTCACGATGCAGAGAAAGAAACTGAGGAGGATGGTTGATGGACCATCTGGGACTTCACAGGTTTGGAAACAGGAGTGTGGTGGAGCTCCAGGATGTTTACACTGCAGCAGGGAAGGTGAGAAGGGATTTTGCCCAGAGAAACCTGCAGTAGAAGAGGGTGCCAGTTGAAAGCAGGTGTCAAATCTATTAACCCATTTGTTGGAGATGAAAACAAGAGATGTTCCTGCTGAAAATCAGGACCAGAGGTTAATTAACTATAGGAACATCCTACTGAGAAGCCATCCTGTGAATTCCTAGGTCGTGGCTCGGGGGCATTGCCATCAGATGCTTCAGGTGTCCCAGGAAGCTGCTCCCCACATGTTTGTGGAGATAACCTGCTTTTCCCCTGGTTCCAGATGGATGCCAGGGCTCCTGCTGCAGATCCCCAAACCTCAGGACTGTGGATACCCCGGGTGCCTGCTGCAGGACTGTGCCCTACTTTTGTGTTTCTCAGTGAAAGAGCCTCATCAACGCTCTGGGGAAAAAAAAAAAAAGCAGAACAAGGACAAAGTTCTGCCCTTCCACTACTCTGTTTTCATTTACAGCCAAATTCTGCCAATCTTTTAGTGCCTATTTTAAACCTCTATTTCCTTCCCACCAGTCTGTTTCCGTACTGGGGTTCATGTTCCTTTTTTCTTTCTTTTTCTTTTTCTTTTTCTTTTTCTTTTTCTTTTTCTTTTTCTTTTTCTTTTTCTTTTTCTTTTTCTTTTTCTTTTTCTTTTTCTTTTTCTTTTTCTTTTTCTTTTTCTTTTTCTTTTTCTTTTCCTTTTCTTTTTTCTTTTTCCTCCTTTTTTTCCCCTTGTTGTTTCACAGTCCACCTGATGATACTCATCACTCCAGACACTCGAAGTCCCTGAGCTGAGCCCAGTCTGTGTGCAGACACTGTTACATGAGGTGTCAGAGCCTGCTGCATATCCAGGGAAGGAGACTGTGCCTGACTTTCCTTGGCTGTGACACTGTGGCTCAGCCTGGAACTGACAGCTGTGGAAAATGAATGGATGGGCCCTGTTTCCAAGGAATGACCGTCAAGGTCACTGTTTTGAGGCTGTAAGGGCACAGCCCTTTCCCACTTGCAGCCAGTACACATGCCAGCTTTGCTGTCCCCTCTTCAGATGTCACCATGTCACCAGATCGCTGTCACATGAGGATACCGTGGGTGAGGGGGTGACTTTGGCTGCCCAGCCTGTTTTCATGCCCAGGACTCTATGAATTTAGCCTGATGATGCTCGAGGTGTAACTGAAACCTGCTCTGCAGACACAGCTCCTGCCTGAACTGTCCCTGACCCTGGCAAGGCTGAGCAGAGGAGTTTGTCCAAACCAGCCTTCAGGACAGGGTCACCCTGTGCAGTAGTGAGTTCTCTCTGCTGAGGGTACTGGCTTGTTTAGTGCTCTTCTGCATCTGTTTGGTGGCTGGCTCACTTGAATGGAGCCAATTTGCTTGCAAAGAAATGGAATTTTTCCCAGGCACAGAAGCCAGAGATGAATCCTTTTGGGCACAGAGGGTCTGGGCTTGGAATATACTGAGCTCTGTCTCTGGGCAGTTTAATCTCACCAGCCAGAAACCTGTATGGATTTACACTTCCATATGAAACTGTTTGATAATCATGTTGCCATGGCTACATTTGAATCCTGCAATAAATGTGTAATTTCACACATTTACATCAAAAGGAGCTCCAGAACATACAGCTGCCTCACAAAGCAGCTGATCTCTCTCCAAAAGCACTTTCCATTTTTAACTCCATATTATTGTACTCACTGGTGTGCTTCTTTTGGGAGGGGGGCGAGGTCTGTGGGGCAGGTTTGGCAGTCAGGTTCCTGAGGTCTGATCCATACTAAGGTTCCCTCAATGCTGGCAGCAGGAAAGTTGCCCTGCTGGGGTCAGAGCAGCCATTTCCAGGGCAGTGCTGGTTCTGCAGCCACATCAACTACAGGGGACTGAGATCCTTTGAAATTAAAGAAGGACAAAGTTAAACATGAGGTCCTGGTGTGCCCAAAATGCAAGGATAAGGACTGAGAAAGAGGAGTGGACTGCTCAGGGATGACACCAATCTCTCTTACCAGTTTGGTCACTTCATTGCCTTTTCATCTCAGTCCTTTCAGGAACCTCCCTGGTTCCTTGCCTCCTCTCTCCCACCCCCTGCCAGCCTGATTGCTCCTTATCTCACCAGCTAGCTTGTCCCAGTGTTTTGCCCCCAGGCTACCTTTCCCTCCAGCACTGAGTTCTGTCCTACTTGTGATGGCTCCTTGTCCCACAGACACCCTCTGTTAATCCCATGGGCAGCTTTTTCCTTGGTCCAAGCCTCTTTCTCTGCCTCTGATAGAGGCAGTGGGCAGGGAAGTGTTAGGAGGGGCAGGTCAGATGGGGAGCAAAGAGGCTGTACCAGGATGCAGCTTCAACCAGCAGCAGCTGAATGCAGTGGTGGATGGCACCCACTGATCATCAGATGTGGAGAGAAATTTGCATCCAGATTCTATCCCTGCTGACTTAAACAGATTTTTTCAGGAACTCGAAACTTGGACAGTTCTGCCTTTTTCCTATAGCAACAGCAGCTGGAACAATGTTGGCACCAAGGCAGAGCTGCAGCTGTTCCCCTCCTTGCTCAGAGCAAAGAGATGCTGGAGAGTCTTCAGCACTCACAGAATATGGACAAAGCAAACATTTCAGTTCACTCCATGAATTTACTGTTGTGTGGAGAGAGAGGAAATTTGACTGTGACAAGTGCCCAATACTGACAATTTCTGTGTGAGAAACTGGAAGAAGGAAAAATATTGGAAAAGCATAAGATTCTAATTTTTTTTTTCTCAGCTGTTTATACAATTGGAAAAGTTAAGTAAGTCTAATTATTGAGGTTATTGGTTTTAATGAGTCACCACCTTGCTGTTATTATTCCTGGTTCCTGTTGCCATAGGACAAGAAGCTGCAGCTGGGCTGAGCTGTGCTATGCAACAAATCCTCACGCTCATTCCAAGATTAAGACATAGGAAAATGGGTGGCTCAAACAAATAGGAACATGGAGAAGCAAAGTGATATTTGCCAATGTGTTGTGTGGCAACATGACCAGTATGCAGATACTGGGAGCAAAGATGGGTTTCTACCAGAGACTGATTTTTGGAGGTTTTTTGAGGAGCATTTCCAAAGACATGATAGAAAGGAGGTTGGCCACCATTGTGGGTTGGTTGTTGGTGGGAAGGGCTATGGACAGAAAAGTCACAGGGTGTTGAGAGCAAAGACCTGAATTTGGTGTTATGGGATGGGATGAACCAGTGAAGGGATACAGCCTGAGAAACAGGACAAAAGAGAAGGGTTAGGAGAAAAATCTCCGTGGTGGTATTGTGAAGAGTGAAGTGTGATCAGGGCCCACGAGAAGTGCTTCAGTAACAGATGAAGGAAGAGATATGCAGGAGATTTACCTGCAGGGCTGGAGAAGCTGAGCTTGAAAAATTCTGCAAGGTTTAACTGCAGCCTAAATTAATGGGCTTTAAAGGAGAGGTATGAAGTGGCATCAAGAGCAGTTGCCTCCATGGCAGATAAACCATCATGTTGCCCACTGTGTTTTGAGAAGATTTAGGGAGAAGGTTTGGGAGAAAAGGGATATCAAAAACTCTGTTTTACCCAGGCTGGGCTTTAGATAATAATTAGACACCCATGAGATATCCTGGAGGATCAGATGTCACTGGAGGATCTGTGCTTGAGCTTGCATTAGCATGGGAGCCAGCTCTGGGCTGCTGTTGGGATCAGGCAGAGCCCACCGGGTGGAGGCAGGAATGTGCCAGTCCCCAGTGTTTCATCGATTGGTTTCAATTGATCAGTTGTGTAGAAACAAAGCAAATAAAGTTTCTGATCTCTTGGATGTTGCAGAAGGTGTCAGGTTTGCTTGCAGCTGCTTGAGCTTCCTTTTTCAGCTGATCATGCACTTTCACTTCTTTCTCCAGGATGGCAGAGAAAAGTCCTTTTTGAGCTGGGCTCAGAAATGAAAGGGAAGATCTGCTAGAGCAATGGGCTGTCAGACAGGTTTTATTTCCATCTGAAATACATGCAAGGGTGCCTACTAAAAATTCCATGGGGGCAAGTACAGGAGGGGTTAGGCAGCAAGCATGAAAGTCATCCTCAAGCCATTGGCTTTTCCCAGTGTGGCCCTCCCTGTAAGCCCCACAAGACGAGTGCCACAGTCTTTTTTCACCCAGTCTGGACGCCGTGTTCATTCAGTTCTAGCATCCTTAGCCTGGGAGGAGAGGGAAACCCTCCCCTTTATCTCTATGTCATGGCTAATGTGTGTCTCTCCTTTTCACAGCTACCAAAATCTGGCATTTCCTGTTCTATTATCCATTTCCTAATACTTCCCAGGACTTAAAGGCCAAGACTCCAGAGAGGGATTAGCATGGACTTGCCTTGGCCATGGATGACCTTCACTCTCTTTAGCAGTTATTCTTTCTAGAGGATTGAGGAGGAGAAAGGGAGGGTGAGCCACAGCTAAATCCTGTTCTTGGATCTCCCTTCAGCCATTGAAGAATGAGCTGAGTGCCTGAATGAACCCAAAAGGCACCATGGGGTGAGGCACATCACATCCAAGCTGGACGTGGTGGCCTCTTCCCAAGTTCCTGAGCTGCCACACGCTCCGCCGCCGTGCTTCAGCAGGCAGGACAGCCCAGGGACTCTGGGGACTGTGACAGGGCTGCTGCCAAGGCTCTGAGTGACTGAAAAACAGCAAAGACACAGGTCATGAATGCTGTCTGGAGTGAGTGACCTGGATGTGTCTGCCCAGACTTGGTACAAAGAGGCAACGTGGCCCCGGCTCCGTTGCTCCCAGGGCTTTGTGCCGGAGGCTGAGGTGGATCCTGTCCAAAGTGTGGAGAGCCACAGCTCTTGCCCAGTTGTAGGAGAGGCCTCTGTTCTCTCTGGTACCCAGAGAGGCTCTGCAGACCCGGCTGCACAACAGACTGGTCAAAATGGATGCCAGGAACATCTCTGTCATCACTGCCAACCTTCCTGATTACAGACTGCTCTGCAGCCTAGCACAGCTCACTGAGGGGGAATTCGGATGCTCTAATGAGGACTGCATAATATATTGGCAGCTGTCCTTGTCTTTTCACTTTTGGGGCCACTTAACTTTTTCACATATCATGCCAAGCCCCCCCTGTGCAGCACCACTGCTGTGAATTTTGTAGGTTGTTAAAGTTAAGCTGTGTTTTTCTTTATATGCTGATCATTGCTTTCTCTGTAGACTTGTGTATATGAGAATTGGTTTCCTAAAGTCTCTTGCCTCTCTTCCAAAGCATAATGAATCCTCTGACCATGGCAAGAAGAACCTGGCTTACCACCCCCAGCTCATTCTCTCCAACGGGCATTTGCTTGAAGTTTGTGAACACAGGAACCAAACCCAGAAGTTCCCAGCTCACGGCACAGTCGTGATTCCAGACAGAAGTTGGTTCTATGCCTGACAATTAGGTAAGAATTACCTCAAATACCCTCAGATAGGTCTGACAGGACAAGTGCAGGAGGCATGGGACGTTGATCAGACTGACTCCAGTACTGCACAGGGACAGGGCTCAGTCCACTCTCCACTGAATCCATGACTATTGGGTTTGCTTCTTCTCTCCCTTGTAAAATTATATGATGAAATGCTTTTCCCTGGGCATTTTCTGCTTCTTAACATTATTTAGTGCATTGCATTACAAATAAAGGAAAACACTCAATTTCTGCTCTTTTTTTGTTTGCTTGAGGGTCAAATTTTATATCCCCCAATCCTTTTTTGGCAGGTTAAAATTAATGAACTTCTCAGGGCAATCAAGGGAGAAATAGAGTATCAGTCTTACCAAATGAGACAACATGGGAAATGTTCATTAGATCATCTTGAATAAATACCCTTTTTGTCCTGCTCTTCCCATCAGATCAGTGTATGGAGTATCAGGGCCAGACAAGTAGGAGAAGCACAGCTGCTTTTGCTTCCTCCTCCCTCCTGCATACAGAAATGAGGGACATGAGAAGATTGCAAGCTTGGATTAAATACTAGTGGCTGCCAAGGAGCAGAGCTGCTCCTGTGGAATCATCCCTCCATCTCTGCCATGTGGGAAGAGAGGGATTTTGGCCATTTCTTTCTCTTAGTTATGAGCAAATAGCACATGGCCATCACTCACCACTAAGAAGCCCAGTTAATGTATCTGGTGATACACCCTGGCTGCCCTGAGGTGCTGTTGTGCAATGGAAGTTGATAAATTGGGCCAAAAAAAATGCTTTAAAATCTCCTTGCTTCCACAGTAGCTTAAACTCCAGGTCAGAGTGACCTCAAAATACACTGGGCCATAAATGAGACTCTATAGACATTATCCATTTCCCTCCATGTTTGCTTTTTACCACCAAGAATTCAGCTAATTTAGCCTAACATCCCAAACAACAGGAGTTAGTGTCAGTGTTGAAGGATCAACACTGCTTCTGCAACCCCCTGCATGCCAGCTGGGCAGAGTCATTGTGCCCTTCCTGGGAAAGCTGTTGCAGTGACAAGAAGATGAAGGATGTGTTATTAGACTAGTATGTATATGCAAGGTCCAGGATCTCAGATTTCTGCAGAAAGGTGTGACCTTGTCTAACTTAAGTTTGGAAATAGGTAATCTTTAAGATTCCTTCCAACAGAAACCATCCTGTAATTCTGTCTTCAGCAGAACTGGTGACTTGAAATGGTTTAATGCTCAATTTTCCATGAGAATACTCCTCAGACTCTGTGCCCACCAGCACAGACACACCGGTGCTATGTGAGAGCCCTTCCAACCCCTGCCTGCCATTAGGGAAAAACAAGAGCTGGCATGAGATGGTAAATGCTGCCATGCAGTGTTCACAGAAAACCTGTTTGCGTGGGATGTGCTGGAAAAATTGCTCAAGAATGGTGCATCCTCATAAGAAAAATGATCTGGCTGCTGTTCAGGTCAGTGGTTTTGTATCAGGGCTCCAGGCTGTGTGGTTGCTTCAGTATATGGTGCAGCCTCTGGCAAAGGGTTTGCTGTGCATGTGATACAATTCCCTTTGCTCTGGGGTGTTGGAGGCCCTTGCCCTCACCCAGTTTTGGGTCTGGGTCCTTTCTCAGAGCAGCTTGCACTGGCACAGGGCTCCATGGCAGAGAAAGGCTGCCTGTGGATGTCACCCCATAGAACAGAGCAGTCTGGATCAGTTTGCTGGTGGGGCTTCATCTTTTCGTGGTGGGAAGGTGTGAAGGATAAAATGCTATGCTCATGCCAATAGCAAGTGATAGCCAGGATTCTGATCCCTGCTGAGCAAAACAGTGACTGTGCTTCAGAAGTGGATGGAGAGGTTTCTGAAAACACAGATCATGAACCAGCATTAGTTGCTGGAAAAACTAAATTACAGGAATGCCCAGGTGTTAACTGGTTCCTCCAAACCTCTGCCTGGCAAGCTGTCAACAAGGCACAAAGGGGCAGCCTTCACTTCATCTCCTTTTTCACCTTAGATGAAAGGGGAAAGAAAAAGACATCTGGAAGGTCTCCTGCCAGCTAGAGAGCTGTAAGCCCTCCTTCCCTCATTGTTCTTGCTCTCATACCAGCAGACTCCTGGCCTTTGACAACAGCAACGCTGGTCTGTGCTTGGTTCCTGTACCCTTCAGGACTAGAAGAATCAGCAGGACTGCCTCTAGCCCCTGTGATTTCATGGGGTGAGGTTTAACAGGCATGTTTTAATAGGATTGCTCAGTAGAGAGGGTCCTTTTCCCTCAACAGCATTAAACAAAATAATACAAATAGTAAATTTAATGAATGAAAATTAAGTAGCCCTTGAGGGTAGGCTGTTGCTTCTGCAGAAGATGTGCTCCCACACTGCTGAATGATTTGGTTCTGGTCAGTCCTGAAGCAGCCACTGGGAATGAGATTAGAGTAAGGCTGTGTCAGAGGAAGGTTGTGCTTTAGGTTCCTTGTGCTGCTGCTTTTAAAAAAACAAGCCTTCACAGCAACTGCTCTTTTCCCTCTGGAAGGAGAGCTGAGGCACAGTTTGCAAAGTTTAGTAGAGAAATGAGGAAGGAGCAAATTCCCCTTTTCTTGCAAACACACAATATCTCTCAATTGTGGCTTTGTGCATTGCTGACAAGTGCAGACAGTGATGGGTTAGTACAGAGAGCACTCCCTGACATCACAAATCCTTGTCCCCTTCACATCCCAGACCTGTCCCAGCACACACCAATTCCACCTCTCTCTTTTGATCCCTGGTCACCTTCTCTCCAGGAAGATTCACTGCTATTTGCCTGCCTTTCCAATCCCCATCCTGTCCAAATCAACCCTGCCAAGTTGCCCTCCATGGCATTTTCACTATGCCACCCCAGCTGGAGCTGTGAATCAGCTTGGATCTGGTGTCCTTGCTGTGTCCATGCAGGAGATCCTATGGGAGCACCAGGCATTTGACACCAGCTTTTGAGGAACAGGCACCAGTTTTATCCATGAGATGCCCAAGACCATGAGTGCTGAAAGCTCCAGGAGGGATCCCCATGTTAAACCCAGCCAGGCCGTCCTTTTAAAAGCACAGCCCTGCCTAACACTCATCATCAGAGCTACAGAAATTCCTTGGCTGCACAGCCAGGTTTGGGGTACAGGGAGCAGTTCACATCTCTTCTCCCCAAACACAGATGTGCTTTCACACCCACACACAAAACCGGAGTGGTAAAAACTTCCCTGTGATGGATCTTTCACAAGCAGCGTTTCTGGGAAGGCCTGGCATTCAGATGGCAGGCAGGACAGCTGGTATCAGCAGTGCCTGTCATTGTGGTGTCAGGGCTTTGCAAAACAGGGTCAGTCTTTGAAAATATTTTTAAAAAAATGTTATTAAGAGTAGCCCACTAAGCTAAGGTCTTCCTGCTCCTGACTATCTCAGAAGATAAATCATACCAAACGATGTTCCCCTGCCTTGGGATTATTGTACCATTTCAAAACAGCAGCCTGGTCTGATAATTGTGCATTTTAACCCCTCTGCCGGGCTGCCAGCAAGCATCCTTTTCCCAAATTAACCCAACCACAATGAGCTGCAGCAGAATCCACATAATTGCTCTTTTTTGCTCCAAACAGCCCGATTTACAAAGGGGACATAACCAGCCTTGCTATATTCATTATTCCTAAATAAGGTTGTGGTATCTTTATGCTCAGATACCGCCGTTAATCTCACACTCTGCCTTCAGCAGCACCTCTGGCTGCAGCAATCCCTTAAGATGCCCTCTTTCCATCGTCTCCCAGGCAAGCAAGCCAGGAGGCTCCCGATGGAGCCGGCAGCGCCCCGGCCCGAGCTGCATCCCCCCTTGGAGCCCGGCATGCATCTTCCACCTGCGCGGGCGGGCGCGGAGCACTCACGTTGGCGGCAGCGCGGATCCCTTGCAGCAGCTTAACTGCGGCTCATTGCTAACCCCGGCCGGCGGATCTGAGCTGCTCTCCGCAGGGCTCAGACCGAGCTGCCTGCATGACACCGAGGCATCCCGGCTCGCCAGCTGACATGTCAAAGCAGCGTCGTGGTTAGCGAGCTCATCACCAAACCGGCTGGCAGCCCCCACGGCGGCGGAGCGGGTCCCTGCGCTCCGTGCCGCCGCCGCCGCTCCGGGTTCGCGCAGCCCCGTCGAACTCGGTGTTGCTATCTGGCGTTTTCTGCCGGTGTCTAAAATAGCATCAGCAACGTTCCCTGTTGATTTCCCCGGCAGGGCTTGCTGAGCTATGCCGGGGACCACGGCTCCTGCAATCTGCCTGTACCCAGAACGTTAAAAATATTTTCTTGCCTTTTCCCTCCAAAGGAGGTGGGGAGAGGGGGAAAAAGCCCTGTTGATGTTTTTCTGCCCAGTTACCAGCAAATCCCGACCTGAGCTAATTCTGCTATGGCTGAAAGCTGAGGATGTCTGCAGTGCATGAAGCTGATTTGCTGACTTACCCTTCATCTCTCCCAGGAATGCCAGGTGAAGAAGCCGGCCTCTCGCTCCAGGAAAGAGCCACAAGAAGCTGGGCAGCAGCCACTGCAGAGCCTGATCAGAAGTTCTCTCCCTCTGTCACAATGTGTGCAGCTTGCCAGGTATAGCTGGGATGAGAACACCCCGTGCTTTTCCCAGGATGAATGAGATCAGCACATATTCAGTCAAGGAAAAAAAAAATATCTATGTGATGGTTTAAGACCCAGAGGAAAAGTGTTGGTCCACAAGTTGCTCTGCTTTACTACTCAGGATTTTCTGGGGTGAATTTCATAGGAAGAGGAGTTTCTCCTCTGCATTTGGTGTTAGATGTGTTAAAAAGCAAGCAAATGGTGATATCCATGGGGTAGGCAGGAACCCATTCTTAGCCACAGGAGGTGGAGGGCATGTGAAGGGCACCCTTACAAGCAGCAGAGATGCCTTTATAACCTGCAGGCTGATGCCTTTTGACTCAAACCAGCACCTTGCTGTTACAGCTCCACATGAACTGTGCAGATCCAGACTCTGCTGGTCCTGGCTTTCCTGAGTGAGGTTGTTTGGATTAAAATCTCTTCCACCTGGCTGCTCCATGACTCCCCAGGTTGACAAAGTCCCTTTCTTCTGCCATGTCCTTCACATCAAGCATCTCTCAAGGCTCATCACCTGCCTGTCAGGCTGGGGATATCACTGAGCTGAAACCCTGGGGTGACAGGGAGGCAGGGAAAGGGCAAGAGGCGCTCAGAGGACTCAGGTGGGCTGAAACATTTTGGTGTCAGTGTTATGTCAAAGAGAATCTTGTATCTCTGGGTCTCTGTTGTTTGCTGGGGGGATCCTGTGCTCCAGTGCAAGAGGCTTGTGGCATGGCAAGAGTTTTGATGTCTGCCTTGGTCTTAGCTAATGTTTGGGAATCTGTGGCGCACAGGGAACATGGCATTTTCCTTTAATCTTGGAACTAGAGTGACTGCAGTGGAAGAAAATGAGATGATTTAGTCAGGATCAGGCCCCAAGGCTTGTGTGGCTGGGAACCCAGCTCAGGTCCCCAACTCCCTGGCTTTAGCTATTGCCAACCCCCATCCCCTTCCCTCTCCCAAAGCCCAGGGCCAGGAGCCACTGAGGCACTGACCTGTGCCACGGACTCTCTGCATAACCCTGGGTGTGTCCCTGCACCTCCCATCCCACTCATCTGCACAAAGTTCCTGTGCAGCTCATCCATGCAGGGAATGGGTTCCCTGCCTCCCACACCTGGCCTAGGGCTGGCATGTGGGGTTTGATGTGCCTGAGGCAGTCCCTGTGAACAGGCTGAGGGGAAGCCTGGCTGCCCTGGTGTCCCTTCAGCAGCAGGCAGCAGGGCAGTGTGCTGTGCTCACCTGTCACCTCCCAAGGCCAGGTTTGTTCTCCTGCATCAGCAGAACTCATGGATGGCTGCCAGCCAGACCCCAGGGGAAGGTTTATCCCACCTGCACTCCAGGTCTGGCAGAGCCTCAGGCAAATTGGTGCTTGTCCAAGCAAGCTGGCTTCAGCTGGTGGATGTGCTCAGAGCCCACTGGGTAGGAGAGCAGGCAATGAAGCAATCATGGAGGGCCAGAGAAGGTGCAGGAGAAAAGGACAGTTGAGGACAAGCTTGGCAGGAGTCCTGGAGACCTGGTCCCCTGGGCCCAGTGATCTCTGAAGTCACAGCACAGAAGGGCAGTGCTACATGGGTCCCTCTTTGCAGGGTGGGCAGTGGGGATGATGGACCTCCCATCATCTCTGCAGAGCAGCTTCTGCCTTTGACCAGTGAGGCGGCCGTGGGCATGTTTGGAAGCTACACACAAGACTGAACTAACCTACCTCAGATAAGGCTTGGATTAATTAGTCAATACATGTTAAGTGCTGCAAAGATTTAAGGCTCTGCTTAATTGTTAAGTAACTCAATCATCAGTGGCTGAGTGGGATGCCTGAGGCAGAGAGTGGATGAATCAGCCTTCTCTGGCAAGTGCAAGGTAATGAGGGAGGAAATTTTCAAGGCTGGGTGACAGTAGGATGGGTTGGTTAGGGGACAGCAGCAATTGCTGAGGTCACTGGGACTCACACAGGTTGTCCAGAGAAGCTGTGGCTGCTGCCCCATCCCTGGAAGTGTTCCAGGCCTGACTGGTGGAGCCTAGAGCAACCTGGTCTGGTGGAAGGTGCCCCTGCCCATGGCAGGGGGTTGGAATGAGACAATCTTGAAGGTCCCTTCCAACCCAAACCATTCTGTGATTCTATGACTGGGAGCGCTTAGGATGTAAAAAAAAGGTCAGGTTCTGCATGGAGCAGCTGGTTCTAAGGAGCAGGAGTCCCTTAGGTGATGGAGGGAAAGGCAATGATTTCATAGAAGAAAGAGGTAAAAAGACTATGAAGAAATTTATTGAGCTCTTCAGGCTTGTTTTGGCCAACTCACTCTGAAAGAGGTGGGTTTGAGGCTGAACCAAAATGCATTGGGGGATGTGAGAGTGGTTTGGGTGAAATGGGGAGCACTAAATGTGCCATGGACTCAACTGACTTCCCTGCAGGGACTGGCCCCATGTTATAGGCTTGGTTAGGACATGGATCTGCTGCTGAGGAGCCAACTTGTGTCCTGCAGGGACAGTTCTCCATGCAGGGATTACAAGCTGAGAGGGTTCTGATCAGCAATGTTGGTGCAGTCCATCACCAGCCTGAGACATCTCTTCTGCTGCCACCATACAGCATGTCCTGTCACTCAGGGCTGAGTTTCAGACCTGTATCTGTTGCCTTGTTTCTGTGCCAGCAAATAGCATTTTCCACAGTCTCTCTATTTGCCCCTACCTTGCTGAGCTTTGCCCTCTGCTTCTCTCCATGTGGGAGCTTCCCAGGTATGTCATGGAGTCTGCTCCCAAAGACCTTTGAACAGGGTAGGAGTGTCCTCAGAGTCAGCCAGCCTGTTTTCCACCTCCTTATGAAAAAAAAGGTCCCCCCTTGAAGGTGTAACTCACTGATACTGAAGCTTTAACCCCAGGGTTAATCCCCGTGCAGAGGTGACTTCCAGCCATCCATGATCATGGCATCTCAGCCAGGTAAGTTGAGGGACTCTTTGGCACTGTGCCTCATCCACACACATATTCCCAGGGCTTTCAGTGAGGCTGGATGTGGGAAGGACCTATGTACCTGGCATCACTGTGGCTGGAAAAAGCCTCTGAGCGCTGCCCTGGTGAAACATTAATATTTTCGGAAACAGGGAGCAGGTAGGAACAGCCTGTACTGTTGTGACAGAGCTGCTTGCACGAGATGAACCTCACTGCCAGGGTTGGGATGGGTGCACGTGGCTCATGTGGGATAAAGGTATGAGCTCTGGAAGGGCCAGCAGGACAGTGTGGAAGCATTGGCAAACAAGCCATAACTGCTTGCTGTCTTACCCTGCAGGCTCCCACATCCCTGATCCCAATCCTTGCCCTGCAGCTCTCTGTACAGAGCAGCACTGCCACAGGCAAGCAGCCCAGATAGGTTGCCTGGGTCTTGGATTAGACCTGCCTTATTCTTGGAGAAGCTGAAGTCACCAGCAGGCAGCCCCTGTCCCAGCACCAGCTGCGGGGCTTGGCGTAGCTTTGCAAGGCACCCCTTGACCTCAGCATCGCCCACATCCTTACCGCCTCGCTTTAATCCTTTTTTAATTAACTGCTGAGGGGTGTGATGGTATCAGAAGGGTGGGAGGGGGGTGGCCTGGGGTGTTTTGGGCTCGGTGTGTGTGCCAGCCAGCTGGGATTGTTGTGAGCGTGTCAGATCTCACAGGCGAGCGCTTTCCCTCCAGATCCGGCTGCAGCTCAGGCGTTGCGCGGATCATCCCTGCGGCTCCTGCGCTGCTCGGGGATCCTGCCGTGTCCCACCTGGCAGGTGCTGGCAAATCAAAGATTCCTGTGAAATCAGCTGCTGAAAGGCACAGAATGACTTCTCTGCTGGCACAGAATGCTGGGGAGGAGGTTTTACTTCAGGAGGTTTTACAGTCAGAAAACCAGAGCAGAGATGGAGTGGGCACAGGATGTCCAAGATGGGGATGGGGGTGAGCTCAGCAGTTTGTTGGTCACTGAGATCATACAAGGGGTTTGGGTTTATCAGTGCTTGTGGTGGGTTTCCACAGGGATTCAGCACCCTGCTTGTCTGGGGTTTGACTTGAGGACAAGGCATATCCTGGCTTTCCACACCCCCTACATCTCCACCATGGGGCACCTCCCTTGCCCAGAGTGTCTCCAGGGATCTGATGTTCCCGGGGAGAACAAGGAGAACAAGTTGCACACTGGACACAAATGCCATGAAAGTGGCTGTCCCCAGGCTTAAAGCAGCCTCTGGCTGAAAGGATGATTTGGGACAGATTACCTGCCTCTACCCATGGGCCTGCAGGAAGGCAGAATAACTGGAACTGAGATCCCAGGCTGCTGGCACTGCTAGGATCACCAAAAATGTGCTGGGGGTCAGTGGAGACTATGAGAGCACATGATGTGGAGTCTGAATAAAAGTACAACCGGACAATAATATCCACAGATCCTGTGTGTGTGTCCTGCACCCTCTCTGTTATTTCTTTGAGAGAAATTTGTTCAGCAGATGTTGATTTGGCCTTTCCTTGCCCTGATGTGGCTCTTGGTTTTTAAACATCTGAGAAGATCTTGTGTAACGTGGCCCTGAGGGGAATCAGGGGCATCAGAGCAGGGAACAGAGCACAGCTGTCCTTGGCCACTGTGGATGATGAGACACAGCTGTGCCCCAAGCAGCAATGAAGTTCAGAAAAGAAGGAGCTGACCTGGATGAGGTGGATGCAAAGACTTTCCAAGGGGTGAACAACACTTCAGCCCCACTGGGAAAACCAAACCACATCCAGTGATGTGGAGCGGGGGCCAGATGTGTTCAGTCAGTCTGATCCCCTGCTGGCTTTGACTGGTGGGGGCTGCAGACCACTGTGAACAGCCACCTGTGGTAGCTGGTGCTCAGTAGGTTCTCTATTGCTGGAAATCTCCAAATCAACACAGCAAAATGATTGCTCAAAAGGAAATTGTGGGCTTGGCAGAAGTGGTCAGTGCTGGGTTTTGCAAGAGGGCAGATTGCTGAGCACTGTTCATTCCATGTGCCTTAAACCCTGTGACTCTGAACCAGATGCTGGTCACTGGTCCCTCTTAACCAGAGTCATGAGAAGCTTTGTGAGTGTTACATGGCCAGGAGGTGCTCTGCAGCATTGCTTACAAAATCTCTGCTTCCTGTGCACACAAATTTGGGGAGACTTTGACTTTGAGGGAGCCTTCCTCATGCCTTGTTTTTGCACTGACCTCACACAGTGAAAGAGGTGCCTGAAATGAGTGAAACATGTGGATGTGCAATGTCTCTACCTGCAACACACCTGTGTCCCTGCAAGAAATGCATGCAGGGTTCCTGCCCACCCCTGTGTTTGCTGCCCTCCTTCCCAAGATGCTCCCTTGGCACTGGGATGTGCACATGCAGAGTGGAGCACCAGAGAGGTGCTTGGTGAGGAAAACCTGGGCTTTAAGGAGACATGCTTAATCAGAAGCATGACCAGAAAGTGGAGGGCAAGGAGATGGATGCATAAATTCTCCTTGAAGCCTCAGACTGCTGTCCTCTGTTGAAGTTGGGAAGTTTGGCAGCAGCCGGAGCCTTGCCCCAGCAGAGGCTCCAGCGTGGGAAGAGATTGCTCATGGCTGGGTCACCTGAGAATCCTCCTTGACAGAAAGCTTTCAGAATTGCTTGGCCACAGGAAGGTCCCCTCAGCTGCTGAGATTCCTGCCCTCCTTTTGGTTATGCTAAAGATAAGGTTTAAAAAAATCCTGTGAGTCAAGGCCTCATGAAACCTCCCTCCAAGTACAGGAATGCTTCACTTTGAACTTTTTTTGTTGGATTTCTTTCTTTCCCCCTCAAGATCCACTGGCTCTGGGGTTGGCATGAAATCAAATGCTCTTCAGTGAAGTCAGCCTTTAGCTGGAAGCAAGTCCAGTTATTCATCCCCTTTTCCCCACTGCAGCCAGATATCTGTTGCTCTTCTGAAGCAATGCTGCTGGTTTTGTATCCCTGCTAATCTGCAACACAGAGGAGCCTCAGAGCCTGGCTCAGCACTCAGCAGCAGCTGGTTCAGCTGGTGGCAATGTGGGATTTTGCGGGCACCAGACTGTGTGAGGGATCGGACGGAACTCAGAGCTAACCTGCCTCTTATTCCTGGGGATGAATCATGGCAGTGTCTAAGCTTCAGGCAGCAAAGAGGGAGTGGAGCAGGGCAAATGCAGGGTCACAGAAAATGGGATTTCTTCATTCCTCAAACAGTAGTTCAGTTGTGCAGGGCTGTGGTGCTGCTTGGCTGCTGTTTTTCTGCACTCTCTGTGGTTATTCCCCATGGGGCTCATTAAAAGCACAGGGTTTGTCCCCATGGCTTGGAGAAATGGCCACAGCTCTCTGCAGAGTGGAGCAGAGCCGAGCACATGAGCTTACATCAGTTCTGGGGCTGGAGAAAGGGTGGAGCAAAGAAAACATGGAAGGCCATCAGCTGGGAAGATCAGGAGATGCTGGGAGGGGAAGGTCTGCCAAGAATGGGCCATGGCCCCAAAACCAGAGCTCCTGACATACCCCAGGGGCTGTGGGATTGATCAGCCTGGCTGCACATGGTCTGTCTGTCCTTCCTACACCCTGACCTGTGCCCACAGAGCAGAAGGGATCTGTGGGACACAGCAGCCCTGGTGCACCCTCTCTGCCAGCTCAGAGCAGACCTGCAGGCATCAGGAGATGCCCAATGACTGCAGGCAGTGCTCAGCATGGGGATGACAAGCCAGCAGGACCACAGATGAGACAAATGGGATGTCCCTGCCAGAGGCAGGTCGTGCCTTGGCTTTGTGCTGTTGAGCTGGTGCAGCTCTTGGCTGGTCAGCCTTGGGAGAAAGGCACCTGCATTGCAGAGTGTGCTCAGAGCCAGGCAGCCAGGCTGCTCTGCACCCTGGTGTGGTGGCACTGGGGTGTGTGTCACCTGTGGGGCTGTGACACCACTTTCAGTTCCTCCTGACAGTGTCTCAGACAAAGGGAATTGTGCTGCTATTCCCTCAGACAAAGCGAATTGTGCATTAGCATGGAGAGCTGAGGAAGGCACAGAGGGAAGAACTGGCAGGGGAACTTTATATACCCCAGAGCTGATGGCCAAGTCAGCTTTGTAGATGTTTCTCAGCTTGTCCAGAGTGGAGCTTGAGCCATACTCTGAGGGATGGAGAACCTCTGCTATGGAGGGAGGCTGTCAGTGCTGGGGTTGTTCCACCTGGAGAAGACAAACTGGGGCTCTGAGGAAACCTTAGAGCCCCTACCAGGACCTAAAAGGGCTACAGGAGAGCTGCAGAGAGAGTTCTGACAAGGGCCCTCAAGTGATAGGACAAGGGGAAATGGCTTCAAACTGATAGAGGGCAGATTTAGATTAGATGTTAGGAAAAAAATTCTTTACTGTGGGGATGGTGAGGCACTTGCAGAGGTTTCCCAGAGAAGCTGTGACTTCCCCATCCCTGGAGGTGTTCAAGGCCAGGCTGGATGGAGCCCTGAGCAGCCTGGTCTAGTGGAAGGTATCACTGCCTATGGCAGGGGGTTTAGGGCAAGATGATGTTGAAGGTCTCTTCCAACCTAAACCATTCTATGATGACACAAAAATAAGATGTGAAAGAGAATAAAAGCCTTTTAAGAGCCTTGATTTTTGCCATGCAAGGCTCCTGTCATGCTGGGTGGAGAGGCTCTGCTCTGGGACCTTGGTCTGCAAGGGCCACAGGAGAGGAGGAGGCAAAGGCAAGCACAGGGATCCTGGCAGGCCTTGAAAACAAGAGAGAGAATTGCATCTGCTCAGTGAGAAGGAAGAGCTGGCAGAGAAACTTCCCCCTCCCCTTACATCTGTCCAGTGCTGAGCAAACACCAGCTGATCTTCCTGACACTCGCAGAAGACAGGGAAGCACTAGAGCACCATAGTGGTCAGGCAGTGAAACCACAGCTGCAGTGACAAATGACAAATGCTGCACAAACCCACCCCTCAGGCAGGCTCAGCCCATCAGGAGCAGGGCTGAGCTGTGATTCCCACAGCAGGTCAGGGACAGAACCAGAGGGGAGCCCAGACATCCAGTCTTGCAGCTCCTGCTCTTGCTTCTGGGCCTCAATGAGCTCAACCAGCTGGAGAAATAACTTCCCAAGGGGGCTGTAGGGGTGAGGAAATAATTAAAAGCTGATCTAGGCTCCTGCTTTGGAGGAAGAAAACTCCCCTCAATTATTTTCTTAATGATTTAAAGGCACCCTTTCATCTCCAAACTGGCAGGAACTTTCTATTGTTTGTTTCTCTTATGTTTGCTCCTAATCAGTTTTTGCTCAGCAGAGATGGAGATGTGGGAGCCAATTTATCAGGCAGAGCAGAGGAGACACATGAAATGGAGTGGAGAAAGTTAGTTATCAGCAAATACTTAAAGATTTGCTGCCAAAGGTGCAGGAGCTTTTTCTTGCTGCTCATGCAGATATTTGACAAATAACAGGAGGAATTTGTTGGGAGTTGATTACATTTTAAACCCAAATCAAAACAAAAGTTTTCACTTACAGCATCCAGACTTTCATGCCCACAGCAGCTGTGTGTACCCACCAGTCTGGCAGCAAAACACTCAAGGCCAAGTCATCTGTCCAGGGTTCTCTACAAACCATGGAGGACAAGGGATGTCACCAGCTGAACCTCTCCATCCTGTCCCATGTCTGAAAGTCACCAGGATCTACTCACTGGCCTTTGTGTCCTATCCTGAGTGTCCTGAGGTGGTGTATGGAGATGTGCTGGGATCTTGCTGGCCTGTTCGGCCAGGTGCCACCAGAATGTGCTGCTTGTGCAGCCCTTCCCTGCCATTTGTTCTTTCTGGTGCACCCACACAGAGCATCCACCTTCCCTCCAGGCTGAACATTTCTGTTATGGAGCCCTGCATGGTAAAGGAAATCTTTTTCACTTGGAGAGGGGACAGGTACACAGGACACTGTGCTATCTCCACACCTGGAAATAACCACAAGTCACCTGGGTAAGATCCTGACCAAAGTTTGGAGATGATCCTTCTCAGAGCAGGAGATTGGACTGGAGACACCCAGAGGACCTTTCTGACCAAAATTATTCCATTCTCATCAGAGCATACAAAAGAGAAGATCTTTGTTTAGACAACAGGAGAGGAAAGAGAAGGGGAAGCAATAACTTCAGTGCCCTTCACTGACCTTACTGATACACTTTGAATCATCAGCTGTGTATGTGACCCTGCTGGCTGCAGAGAAACTGTGCCCTTTCCCTTCCCAAGGCTCATAGGGACAGGCCTGGGATGGCTAATGAACAACCCCTGCCTCCTTCAGCTGATTTCAGAGCCCAGTGTGGGGACAGAGCTGTATCCCAGTTTCTGCCAGGAGTGGAGGCATTAGGGAACAGGCAGCTTGCCCAGCTCTGCAGTGACACACTGGCAGCAGCCAGACTCCAATCTCAGCCCTCTCCATCTCCAGCCAGGCTATCTCCAAGGATATCCCTGTGCCAGACTGCAGATATGGTTCTCTCCAGGTCCCTCCTCTGCACAAAGTGTGCTCACCAGGGTCCCAGAGCAGGCCCAGCCCTGGCTGCAGGCAGGCAGAGATGATCCCCACCAGATGGGAACACTCTCCATCTCCTGTCCATCTCTACAACCTGAGGTGTGTCTGAGGGTGGGCATCCTCTGGCTTTTCTACAGGGATTTGTCCTCATCTCTGGTGTTATGGAGGGGACAGAGAGACTGTGATCCCATGCTTTGCTTAAACCCTTTGATCCCAAACACCTTGCTCTCCTCGTTCACCATTTTCACATCATGTGTTGAAAAAACCTTTCTTTGGACTTCTGAGAGCCCTGCATTGGTGAGGTAAACAACTGTTGGTCAGGAGCAGAGTTACAGTCATGCACAGCAATTGCATAAGGGGATTTCCTGGCAACTCAGGAAACCTCACAGAAATACAAATCTGAGGAAAAAAAACTCCCTTCTTGAAATAAGGTTCCTCAAAGAGCTCAGGGATGTGGTAACTGGGCAGGACAGACACAGACAAGGGCCCTGACCTTGCCCCAGCTCAGCCACCCGGGTTCCCTTGGGCACCCTCTCAGCCTGCCCTCCAGCACCAGCTGAGTCTCTGGTCACAGAAGGGATTTATTCCCCACCTGCCTCAGAAAGTTTTAGTCATCACCCAGCTGCTGAATAACCCTCTTGTCTGAATTCCCCTGCAGGCCCAGAAGGACTCTGCTTATCTAACACTCATTTGACTGGATAATTTGAAGGCAGTTCCAAGCACTGTGGAAGTGACCTGCTCTAAGTCAGTTCGGCTTTTCAATCCCCTCAGCTGCAGTATCAGCAATTTTCCTTGTATTTTTTTCTTCTGCCTGGTGCAGGCTCTGACATTTCTACTGTCCCAAGCATTGTGTTTACCTTGCTGGGACTCAGAGGTTGAATGGTGGCCCTGGTTCTCACCACAACCTATGTGTGACCTTGCCTGGACCCATGGAAACTCCATCACAGGGGGTCTTTTGCAAAGAATAATTGATCTTATAAGCCTTTTTTTGTCTCATCCTCAAATGCTTGAAAGTGGCTTCCTAGAGCAGGTCTGGCCTCTGAGTGCAGTAGTAATGGCTTGTTGCTGCACTTTCTCCTTTTTGGGTGTTATTAATTAATCCTGCTGCTGTTTGCTGTTTTGCTGTTTTGCTGGAGGGCTTGTGTTGCTTTCTTTCTGCTGGGGAGATAAGCTGCAACCTTGCCATGAGCAGAGCACAACAGGTATTTAGTTCCAGTGCTAATACTTTCCAACAAAAACTTTTTTTCCTATGACCAATCTCGTGCCTGGCTTTGAAACGCTTTCAATGGGAGCATTCAGTGCACAGCCGCCTGCGTGAACGTATGTGAAAGTTACTCAGACAATCGCCTTGTGTTTGCTCTCCTCCTCCCACTGGCTGCCCAGCTTTTCCTGAAAATGCTAATGGGAAGTGGCAAAATCATCCTGAACCTCTGAAATTACTGAGCCATCTTTTCATACCTTTCAGGGGCTAGTTCCTGCAATAAGTAGCTAAGGATGTTGATTTCTGATATACTGGACATAGGAAACTAATACTGCCTTGCTTTCTCTTGATGTGCCTTTCCTGCTTCATCTTCCATACCTTTGAATCCTTTCCCTTTTCAGCCAAGTCTGGTGAAGTGCCAATGATGGTAGATATCAAAATTCCCATCACTTTTGCAAATATTAATCGCTGGATAAAGGAAAAGTCTCTTTCAGTGCTTGTGCTTTCACTAATGGAAATACAATGCTATGAGGACACTACATATTACCCCAGAGCAGAAGTTTCTAAAAATCTCCAAAATCTCTCTGTAAAAAACATTCCAATCTCTTCAAAGCAAGTTTCATTGGTCCACTTCTCCAAGGACAGCTTGTTCATTGCAGTGAATTATTAGCAGAGGTTTGTCAAGTTGTCTCCCTTACCTTGTTGCCTTTGTAGTTTCCCAGTTTGGGACCTGGACTTGAGCTGAGAGACCACAAAAAGTGCCACTGCAGGAGGGTGGCTTTGTGGTCTGGGTCATGCTGGTGATGGAAGGGAGAACCACAGAAGTATCCTCCAGCCTTGATCACTATGCTCATTAAATCAACTCCTTTTGCCATTCATGAGATCCACCTGCAGCCTCAAAAGCAGAGATTAATTTTCCTTTTCAACTGAACCATTCTGTAGTTTATGGCACTTCATTGTTTTAGCCCTGAAACCCAAGGGGCCTGAATTGAAGCCAGAGAAATGGCAGTGAAAGATAATGTGGGACTTTTAGATCACAAGTGGATGAGGCTAAATATGAGGTGGGATCTTTTCAGAAATAAACTCGTCTGGTTTCCTGTTTTTGCTCTGTAGGGAAAAGCCTTTAGGAGGCCCAGACACACCAGTAGGTCACAGCTATGCTCTATGTCTGTTGTGTGTCTGCTGCTGGTGGGGACTCTCTGGGGACACCCATGTCCTGTCCCTAGCTACCTGTCCCAGTTAATTCCTTGTTTAATCTCTTTTTCCTTGTGCTTGTTTCCCTTCCTTTCCAGGCAAGGAAGACTCCTGTCTTGCAGACTTTGACCTTGCCATCATGGCCTCCTTCTCCTTGCTTCCCATTTGCCTTCATCCAATTATCATGTTACTATCTGCTCTCTGAGAGGACCTCTGTCAAAAATCTTCCCTCTGTGCTGTGTGCTTATCAGGTCTGAGCAGGGAAATACAGTTTCCTGCTATTTCATTATCAGTAGTCGGGAAAGTTTCTGCCTCTGAGGGAAGGCACTTCAGTGAATTACATCCCTCCTCAGCTGACTCAGAGCAGATACTGTGTATTAAATCCAGTCCTTTCTGTTCTTAATTTTCCCCTTGTAGCTGCACCATGGATGGCAATAAGAAAAAGAGACATGAGGCTCGTCTCAGTTCCTGAGGGGCATCCTCAGAGCCCCTGCACAACCTGGCCTTCTGTCCCTTGAGGAGAATATATATGTCCTAATCTGAGCAGCCAGCTCAAGGTGAAGCTCCAGTGAGGGCAAGGGATCCCACAGTTTTCCTGTGAGGGAGCAAGCCCAGGATCTCTTGCTGGGGAGCAGACAGCAGGGATCTTTTATTCCAGGTTAGTTGGCACATTTGCTGGTTCTATAACTGGACATGGTTAGTCATGACACATATATGGCCCTTGATGTGATTTTTCCTGGGCCAGCTGCTATGTGTAGTACCAGAGGAGGTGGGGACAAAGCTGCCCATTGCTGTATCTGTTTGTAGAACTGATGCAGAGGTGCTGCAGATTGTGACAGATTCACCCTCCATAGTCAGAGGGAAACAGGCTTGACTAGGACATCTCATCCTGGGAATGTCTCTCCTCATGGATGCTGTGGAATCTGGATGAAAGGCCACGTGCTGACACCTGCTCCTGTCTGCTGTCACCTTAGGATTCAGACAGGAATTGTTGTAACTTGCAGATCTTGCTGCAGTTTAGGATAAACTGGGAACTAAGAGAGCCTCTGGCAGAGGGAGCAGCAGAACTACAAGTCCCTAAGGGAGCTTGGCTGAGCAGGATCCTTTTTGGCAAGCAGCTGGTGAGGTTTCTTTGGCAGTTCTGCAACTGCAGGTCTTTCAGCCAGACCCATTCCCCTTTGCAGGCACAACCCTTGTCTGTTAAAAAGAATGGGACGTGTGATTGTAAGCACAGTGTTGGGGTCTGTGATTCATGAGTCAGAGCTAGAAATCAACCAAAGAGAATAGCCAGCAGGGGTGAGTCACTGCAGGGTTAAAATCCTCTTTCCAGGTCAGTCATGCAATTCAATGCAGCCACCTTCCCTTCCTTCCCATGGATGTGTGTTTGTGCACTTACACTACAGCATCTTGTTTAATGAAAAGGATTTATTTTGATAGATGGAAGGCTTCTGGTTATGTAATTGCCCTTGTAAGGAAGCACAAAGGAGAATTTTAACAATATTGCTGGCTCTTATGCAAGAGTGTTGCCAGTGTTTACTCTGCAGACATGTGAATCTCCTCTGTCATTTGGGCAGAAAATGACGCCTTAATCTTCTAAAACATTTATGAAACATTGGATTACGCCAGGATCAGTGTGCTATCATCTGCAAGAAATATACTGGCTGATTGGATTGCACAGAACTTTTCAAGGCAGGTTTTATATTTAAACTTTGCATTTCCTTGCTGGTAGAACAGCAGCTATCAAGCTCTTAAGAGCCTTGGATAAATCATGAAGTCCTGGATCTCAGCAATTACTATCAGTGGAAAGCTGGGCTTGTGCATCTGTCAAGAATAGAAGCTGTATGGCTGATTACTGGTCTCCTAGATACATTTTCATAATATTTCTTGGCTAAAGGGAATTACAGAGGCCTAAATTGCACAGTAATGCTGAGAGGCCATCCTGAATCTTATCTGCTCCCCAGAGAGCTGTGAGATGATTTAATGACACAGGTTTAGTGTATCAAGTCACTGGCTGAAGCAGTGACTTGAGAGCTAAATTAGGAACATAATAAGATATAGGACACCAAATCAACTTCAGCTGTTTTCTCTGGCATGTGCCAAAACTATTGTTCAAATTTGAGAAAAAAATCCTTTTTGGTTTAATTTTTTTCTTCCTGCTCCTTTGTCATATTGGAGGTTTCTGGGATGTATGTTGTAATGCTGTTACAATGCATTATATGGGCTTATAGTGCAGGAAAGCATCTGGGGTTAAAAGCCTGGTGTTCAGCCTCCTTTTGTTAATGTTTTCCAGCAGAGGTGCAGCCCATCCATGGTTTCAGACAGTTGAAATAAGTTTGTGCCTCTGCATGAGCCCCAGCACCCAAATTACTTTGATACCCACAGCCTATGTTGGAGCCTTTGTCATCTCCTGTCTTCAGACTCTTCTTGACCAGAGACCTGGACCCACAATAACCAGTTTTGGAGGCTCAAGATGTCTTTCAGGGCAGTAGAGTTCAAATCTTGAGGCTGTAAGTGCCATAAAAATGCTGCCCTTTTAAAAACACCCTTTTGGGTGTACTTGGAATCATCTGCTCGCACAAGTGTCAGGTACACGCACTGTTGGACACAAATTATGCTCCTTTTGCCACTCTGCTGACTGCAGTTGCAGGCTGGCCTAATCTAGCAAATGTTGACCTTAGGAAGTCCAGCTCTGTGATTCCCACACTTCTCCACACCCAAAAAATAAAAAAAACAAGGCTTGCTACAAGTTAAAAGGAGATACCTGTTATCCTCTGGAAATCTGGTCACAGTTCCTGCCTATAGGTACACAATAGTCCAGGCTTATTTACTGCTTTTTACCAGATGCTTGTGAATCATCAGTCACCAGCCAAAAGTTTCCCTCCCCACTTCTTTCCTCTCCAGTAACACAGCAATGGATCCACTAGTTCTGCCCATTCCTCCTTTTACAGGTAGGGAAACTGAGAACTTGTCAGAGCTGGAGGCAACAAATGTTGTGGGCCTGGATGTTCCAAAGGCAGGTTAAACTGAGAGCTCTCAGGACTGGCTCAGGCACGTTTGATCTTGCCTTGGGGCAGAGGGAAGGACAAGGTCAGCTCCTCATGTCCTTCCCAATCCCACTCTCAGTGGTTTAAAGATCCACCCAGTTTCTCTGGAAACAGGGCCCTCCCATCAGTGACACACAGGCTTCTTACAGTCTGCTTATGTCTTACCAATGTTCTTGTTCCCACATTGTTTTCAGTACCTGGGGCTCTGGGGCTGTGAGTGGAGGATTCAGGGATTGACACACACAGAGATCCTTGAGCAAGGCACTCACCCAGGAATGTGAATACCCCCAAAGCATGGCAGTGGGGAGGGGAACTGCAGAGGTGCTCCTGACCCCAAGGGAGGTACTGGGATGCCCACTGGCACTTTTTGGGGCTCAGAGAGAGTGTCAGCATTGTGGACAGAGATTGTGTCACCAGGAATGGCCAGGGTTCCCTAGGGGTGAAAGGGAATCTTGCCGTGGGTGGGAAGGAGTTAATTTCTTCTTGGGTGGGGAGGGCAAAGAACTGGGTGTGGGTCAAGTAGGCACATAGTGAAATAAACAAAGGGCCAGGAGACTTCTTCTCCTGTTTAATGCCTTTATTAAAAGTGATCAGCTCAGGATTGGGTAGCTCGGCGGGGCTGCAGTCTCCCGTCGTCTCTCCCAGGGCGACTCAGAGGAGGAGGATATGCACAGCTCTGTCCACCAGGGGCAGAGCTGGGGATCAGATCCTCTTGGGAGCCTTTAGGGCCTCCTGATCCCATAAGATGGTACCCCTCCCATTCCGTCAGCTTGGTCTCACCGCAGGGGTCAACTCCCATGGTCAGGGTGAGAGGGTCCGAAGGTGTTCTGCGTCTCTGCAGGCTCAGCACTCGGCTCCTTACATCCAGACATCACTCCAGTCTCTCAACTCTTAGGTGGCTCGTTGTTTTTTGGGGTTTCTCCGTGGGTTTGGAGTCGGGGGTTCCACAAAGCATTCTGGTCTTGGGAGTCACTTTGCATAACCCCCCCCACCCTCTCAGGTGTCTTCACTATTCTGGGAAAGGTACAACTTAGCCTTGGGCAAGGTCCCCACCCAGGAGAAGGGCCATTACCTCGCCCCAGCCAGGGCTTTTACTAATACAAAGACAACCATTAACGACAACGACCCGTGATTACAATAACAAAACACACAGAACTTGGGCAGGGCCAGTGGTCTGGCTGCCTTTTTGAAACTTTTTCTCATAAAAAAATATTAACCGAGTTTTTGTTCATAACAGTCCCCCCTCTTTTTCTTTGATCGAGCTTAAACTCTAAGCTCGCATCAACTCCCGATTTTTGTTTTGAATCTACTATAAATCTCTTGTGCACTTTGGTAATCATGGTTACTTAACCTTGTTACTCCCCTTGGTTTCTTCAGGTTTGTCTTCATGGCAAACACTATTTTACTGAAACAGATAAATAAGCATAGTAAAAATAGCAATCCTCCAAGTACACACACAGCGAGAAAAACTACCTTTTCCCACACATCCTTTTTGAAAATCTCCAGGTTCTCCCACCCACTGGGATCAAGTGTAGGAGTTTGATCTTCATTATTTACACATGCTAACCTTTTTATTTCGTTTGAAATGTTCCTAATAATTGAATTCTTTATTTTTAATACTGCCTGGAGCCGAATAACTTTGTTTAACATAGATATTGGGATACGAATTTGGCTTTTACAATTTTGGATTTTCTCAATTTCTATTTCACTGTGCCTGTTCTGTTTAATTTCTCCCAAATCATTATATATAGGAACTCCCAAACTTGATCCAGTTTCTTTGGGTAATAAGAAAATTGGTTTTATCACTCCAGCGGTGCAGCTGCCAGACAAGATCAAATCTAGGGGTTTAAGGCTCCCCTGAAATGTGTTCTTAAAGGGGTTTATCTCTTTTCCAGTACACTCATATAAATACTTGTAACAAACAATTTTTCTTACCATTTTCACCATTTCTTTGCTTTTTACTAGATCTGCTGAGCTTGTTTCAGCAGTATCCCATTCAAAACACAACCAGGCTTCCTCTATAGGGCACTCTCCTAGGAGTGGCTGCCTAAAAGTGGCAGTATTGTATACTATCCAATACACTCTCTTATTTTTTTGATAAAAGACCAATTGGGAGAGGCTAACACAATGAGGGTTAGAACTGATGTGGACTCTCGACAAGGAGCTCACTTCCTCCTCACAGAGGGGTTGGTAGCATTCATTGCACGGCTCAGCTGGGCTCCCCTGAGCACCACCAGCAATCAGAGCCATCAGCACTACCCTTCCCAAGAGTCCGGTATGGGTCATCTTGCACAGCCTGCCCACCCGGCCTTGCCTCTTGGGGAACTTTACTGAAGAAAAGCTTCCAAGCTCTTTAGAGTCCCTTCTACCCGTTTCTCTGGTTAAACCTCTCTTGGTCTGTTCCCTACCAATTTTGGTTTCCCCTCCCAGGGGAGTGTTCTGTAGAGGATTAACCTGGAGTCTTTAGAAATAAATTGGGGAACTTAACTAGAATTACTTATTTACAGTCTTAAACTTTTTACCAACATAGTTTACACAGAACAGTCTTAAAACATTTTAAGCAATATTAGAACTCTTAACAAACAATTTTTTTCCCACACAGTTCAGTCTTTTTGACTCTTCCTTCTGAGAGTCAACTTTAAATCCTTTGGTCCTTTTACCACAGTGTACTCAGATGATTTAGCTTGTGAAGCAGATGAATCTCGTCCAGCGCCGGGGGGTGAGAGTGGTGTGGACTCTGGTCCAATGCCAGAGGGGGAAGCTGATGTTGGATCCAGTCCTGTACCTGGGGGTGAGACTGGCCCTTTTATTCTTGTGATATGAGTCCAACTTTTTTTCTTTGGTCCGCACAGCTGAATTTGTGATCAGGAGCACCTGGAAGGGGCCTTCAAATTTAGGCATTAATGTTCCTGTAGTCCATGATTTTATCAAAACCCAATCTCCTGGACTAATGTTGTGAACTTTTGTGTCGAGAGGGGAAGTTTGAGGAAGGTATCCTTTCTTTCTAAGTCCCTCCAGAGTTCTTCCAATTATTTCTAAATACTTTCTGGTAGCTTCTTCCCCTTCCAGATAGTCTCCTGTGCTATAAGGTGTTAACAAGAATGGCAACCCAAACATCATTTCATAAGGTGAAATTCTTATGTCAGCCCGAGGTCTTGTTCTGATGCGCAACAGCGCTAGGGGCAAACACTTCAGCCAATTCATCTTTGTTTCTTCAATCAATTTAGTTAATACATTTTTGAGAGTTTTGTTCATTCGCTCCACCCTCCCAGAACTCTGGGGGTGCCACGGAGTATGCAACCTCCATTTCATTCCTAAAGCCTCAATTATATTTTGTAATGTTTGGGACACAAAATGTGGACCTCGGTCTGAGTCTATGGTGTTCACAATACCATATCTGGGGATAATATTCTCTAGGATTGCTTTTGCCACGACTTGAGCTGTTTCCCTCCTGGTCGGGAAGGCTTCTACCCAGTGCGTGAGATGATCAACTATAACCAGTAAATATCTGTATCCTTGCACTGGGGGCATTTCAGTGAAATCTATCTGTATGCTTTGGAAGGGTCTCAAGGCTAATTCCCTTCCTCCAGGTGCTACTTTTCTCATAACTTTTTGGTTCACTTTTTGACAAATGATACACCCTCTGGTAACAGCTTTAGCCAGGCTATATACCCCGATGCATAGGTTATTTCTTAGGAAATGATCACATAGTCCTTGGACTCCCCAGTGAGTTAATTTATGTAGTTCTGTTAGCACTGTCCGAGCCAGTGCTTTATTCAAAAACACCCGTCCATCTGAGGTTAACCACTCTCCCTGTTGTCCTTGATGTAACTTTAAATCTTTTATTGCTTCTAATTCTTCTTCACTAAATATAGGTTCCTCCCCTTTTTCAGGTGTCATTTTTGTCTTCAAAATTTTTACTGGATCTCCTGGTTCTAGAGCTGCTTCTTTGGCTATCTGATCAGCCAGTCGGTTTCCTTTAACTTCTAAACTGTCTCCTCTTTGGTGCCCCTTTATATGGACCACTGCTATTTCTATAGGTTTTTGTAGGGCCTCTAGTACTGATCGCACTAGGTTCTCATGGGCTAAGCTCTTTCCCTTTGAACTTAAATACCCACGTTCCTCCCATATTTTCCCAAATGTATGAACTGTCCCATATGCATATTGGGAGTCCGTATAAATGGTTCCCCGGTCCCCCTCCAGTAAGTCCAGTCCCCTTTTCAGGGCATATATTTCACAACTTTGGGCTGACCAGCTTGGGGATAGTTTCCCTTTTTCTGCAATTTGTAATGTTTCTCCATCTATAATGGCATAACCTGAAGCTCTTTTTCCATTTACTACCCTCGAAGAGCCATCTATGAATAAGCTTCTTCCAGTTGCTAGAGGCTGATCTTCCAAATCTTCTCTTACTTTTGTTTGGAGATAAACCAATTCTAGACAGTCATGTTCTAAATTCTCTATAGGCTCTCCCATTAGGAATTGTGCTGGATTGAGGGCATTTGATGTGATAAATTCTAAGTCTTCTGTATTCATTAGTATTATCTCATATTTTAATATTCTAGCATCGGTTAACCACTGCGGAGCTCTCTGTCTCAGTACTGCCTTAAGATCATGAGGAGTATGCACTTTAATTTTTCCTTGTAAGGTCAATTTTTGAGTCTCCTCTATCAGGATTGCAGTTGCTGCTACTGCCTGTATACAAACTGGCCAGCCTCTAGCCACTGGATCTAACAATTTGGAGATGTATGCCACAGGTTTCCTGCACCCTCCCCACTCCTGAGTTAATACTCCATAGGCTATACCTCCTTCTGCACTCACAAACAGGTCAAAGCCCTTTCTGAGATCTGGTAAGCTTAGGACCGGGGCAGAAGACAATTTGTCTTTTAAGTTTTCCAATTGTTGATCATCTTCAACTGTCCAAATTAGGGGTTCTGGATCTACTAGTTTATTATACAGAAATTTCACACTCTGTGTGTATTGATCCAACCATAACTTACAATATCCAAACAAGCCCAGGAGTTTTCTCACATCTCTTTTCGTTTTTGGGGCCGGGAGAGCTAAAATACCTGAAATCCTGTCAGGGCTTAGTTTCTTATACCCTCCCCCTATTATGTGCCCCAAGTATGTTACTTCTGATTGCACAAATTGTAGTTTCCCTTGGGAAACTTTTAGTCCTTTCTCCCCCAGAAAATTCAAAAGTTTAATACTAGTTTGTCTGACCTGATCTTTTTCCTTTCCTGATACCATCAGGTCATCAACATACTGCAAGATCTGCACTTCTTGTTCAGGGACAAATTGTTCCAACAAACTCTCTAAAGCTTGTCCAAAGAGATTGGGGGATTCAGTGAACCCCTGTGGTAATCGGGTCCACCTTAGCTGTTGCCTCCTTTTCGTACTCGGGTCCTCCCATTCAAAGGCAAACCAATCCCTACATTCTGTTGCCAGAGGACACGCCCAGAAAGCATCCTTCAAATCTATGACAGTGAACCAAGCATGTTCTCTTGGAATTCTGCTTAGGAGACTATATGGGTTGGGCACAACTGGATGTCTGGCAATGGTTCTTTTGTTGACTTCCCTCAAATCTTGTACCAGCCTATATTTCCCTTCAGCCTTTTTAACTGCCAGTATAGGGGTATTATGTGGTGACATGCAGGGTTCTAAAATTCCCTCCTGCAACAGTTGCTCGATGACTACAGCAAGCCCCTTCTTTCCTTCTAGGGAAATCGGATACTGTTTAACCCGTATGGGTGAGGTATCATCCTGCATTTTTATTGTTATCGGTGGAATGTCTAATAAGCCTCTCTTTCCCCCCTCAGCCCATACCTCAGGATTTATTTCTGCAACATCTCCTTGAGACAGCTTCATCACTTGTACTACCATTCTCCCTTCCCTTGGAACAATCCCAACCCCCAAATGGACTTGCAGATCCCTTCCTAACAAACTTTTTTCTAAGTTAGGCAGATAAAGAAAATTAGCTTTACATTGCCTTGAGTTTCCAATTATTTTCACTTCTTCAATCACAGATGCTCTAAATGGTCTCCCTTCTGCACCCAATACTTCACAAAATTGTCTCCCAATTTCCATACCTTGTGGTATTTTGTTGAGACAGGACTTATCTGCCCCTGTATCAACCAAAAATTCAAATTCTTCATTTAGGGGTCCCACTTCAAAATTTACCAAGGGCTCTTCTAGATGTTTCATCGGGTCCCCTATAGTAAAAAGCCCTTGACACCCCTAGTCCTCCCCCTTAAGAATTCTTCCTAAATTGTCCTGTTCCTTGGCTATTGCCTCATCAAGACTGAGCTTTTTACAAAACCTCCTGATGTGTCCTGCCTCCCCACAGTAATAACACTGTCGTACTCTCAAAGGGACTTCCTGAGGTCTCACCACCCTTCGTGCACCGGTCAGTACTGGCCTATCCTTGCCTCCTCCTGGTGGTGGACCTGCCCACCCTGCACTTTCTCTAGCTACAGCAACCATGATCTTAGCCTTGGCCTTTGCTTTATCTTCCTCCCTTCTTAAATACACCTTCAATGCCTCTTTTAATAACTCATTAATGTCCTTCTCTTGCCAATCTTCCATCTTTTCCAGTTTTCTCCGTATATCAGGCCAAGATTTGGTAACAAATTGGACTTTTAGTAGCATTTGACCTTCTGGGGTGTCTGGGTCTATTCTAGAGTACAACTGGAAATTCCGCCTTAGGCGATTAAGCCAGGCAGCAGGAGCTTCATCTTTCTCCTGTGTACCCTCAAATGCCAATTGGGTATTGGTTCCTTTGGGAACTGACTCTTTGATCCCCCGTATTATCAAAGACCTATATTCCCTCATGGCCTTCCTCCCCTCCTCCTGATTAGGGTTCCAGTTGGGCTCTGTTAGTGGCAACTTCTGTTCACCTGTTGGCACCTGGGGTCCTGGACTGTTATCTTTCTCCCAAATTTTTATGCCAGCCGCCCTAATCATCTGGACCTCTTCTGGGGAAAATAATATACTCAGGATGGAATTCATCTCCCCCCAAGTGTAGATATTCGGACCTAGAAATTGATCCACTTGCTTGGCTATGCCCACTGGGTCCTCAACTAAATGCCCCAACTCTTTCTTGAATCCTCTCACCTCAGAAGCAGTTAGGGGAGCATTCACAAAGCCAACACCTCCCGCTATTCCTCCCATAGGAACCTCTCTGAGGGGAAAGAGTTTCTCTGCCTTGGAGGTCTTGGATCTGGTGCTACAGTAAGGCCCATCTTCAGATGCCAAGCTACTTTGAGGGTTCTCTGGGTTACCCTGAATGTTCTGCCCATCAGCAGGTGTATTTGCTGATAGCTGTTTATCGGGTGAGGAGACATTTGTGTCCCAACTAGGAGGAGGTAAAGGGACAGCAATAGGAGGGGGAGAAGAGCCTGAGTAGATATTAAGCGGAGCTGGAGAAGGGGTGGAGAATGCAGCAGGTGGAGTATGCACTCGTGGTGGTGCAGAAGGAACTGGAGGAGATACTGAGTTTGTCATAGCTGAAGCTGAAGAGGTAGAAGAAGGAATTTGAGCAGGTGGTAATGAGATGGCAGCCGGGGGAGGAACCGGACCTGCCATTTGAGGTGCTTGAAGAAGAGGATTATAAGGTGGAGGGGCAGAAGGAGGCAAATAATCCAGGGGGTCCCATTTTTTACTAGTTCTATCATCCCCTCCTTCATTCCCCTCTTTCTTCCTCTGTACCTTACAAATTCGCACCCCTTCATCCTCAACAGCACTCTTTAACCAGCAAGCCACATACAGTAATTGCTCAGGATCAGTATCGCCTCGAGCTGTCAGATAATTATTTAATTGTTGGCACATCCACTTATCCTTTGTCCCACACCAAGGCCATCCTCCTTGCACCTCTAATTCTGGCCACACTTCCATACAATAATGGATCATTTTCACTTTATCTAATCCCTCCGTGGCCTCTATAAAATCCCATTTCACTAACAGTTCCCCTAAGGGACTACTAGGAGGTATATCTCTCAGTCTCTTGCCAGTCTTTTTACTACTACAACATCCCATTTTTCAGGTCTCAATAAAAAAATCCCAAAGGTGCCTCTACTGACCGAGAAACCCTTCTTTGAGGAGCCCCAGCCTCCTCCACTGAACTTCAAATTTCTGCCTGACGCTCAGGACTTTATAATGAAACAACTGCCCAATCTCTTGATTGCCCAACTTCCCAGCGTCAGGTCTTACATCTATCGGGACTTAAGCACACGAAGCCCCGGCCAAGAATCCGGGTCGTGCCTGACACCCTCAGTCAGGAAAAACAACTGCCTGATTTTTAGTTCGCCTAACCCGCCAATTTTTAGGCTTCACCGTATCAGGACTTAAAAGCAAACCGCAGCCTCCTTCGCTGGGGTTTGTGCCTGACTCCCTCTGTCAGGACTTACTTTGCCTGCAGGGCTTGTGAAACACCCGAATCCTTCTCGGGACTGACAAATCTTACTCGAATCCTTCTCGAGCCTTACAAAAGTGCCTGACCTCCCTTTGTCAGGACTTTGGGGTGCGTGCCACTCATACACAGTAATTCACTCCGCACGCCCGGAGTGGGGGGTCCCTTTATTCCCCCTTGGGAGACGACTCACTTGCACTAATTCCACTTGCGTCCCCCTGTTCCTGGCCGCTTTTCTCGCGAAAAGCCGGAACCGCAGTACTGAGGGGTCCACTCTCGCTTCGAAGGTCCGGCTGCCGGCCCTCGTCTCACTCACACACACATGCGCACGTCTCCCACTCCCGCCACCGGATTTCTCACCAGTCCAGTGCTCCGGTGCTCCTCTGCGTCGCTGTCCTGAGCCGGTCCCTCTGGTCCTGGTAGCCAGCTGTCCTCTGAAGATCCAAGATGGCCAGTCCTGAGTCCTCTTGCGGCGTGGCTATCCTGGACGAGCCCCCAGCTGAAATAAACAAAGGGCCAGGAGACTTCTTCTCCTGTTTAATGCCTTTATTAAAAGTGATCAGCTCAGGATTGGGTAGCTCGGCGGGGCTGCAGTCTCCCGTCGTCTCTCCCAGGGCGACTCAGAGGAGGAGGATATGCACAGCTCTGTCCACCAGGGGCAGAGCTGGGGATCAGATCCTCTTGGGAGCCTTTAGGGCCTCCTGATCCCATAAGATGGTACCCCTCCCATTCCGTCAGCTTGGTCTCACCGCAGGGGTCAACTCCCATGGTCAGGGTGAGAGGGTCCGAAGGTGTTCTGCGTCTCTGCAGGCTCAGCACTCGGCTCCTTACATCCAGACATCACTCCAGTCTCTCAACTCTTAGGTGGCTCGTTGTTTTTTGGGGTTTCTCCGTGGGTTTGGAGTCGGGGGTTCCACAAAGCATTCTGGTCTTGGGAGTCACTTTGCATAACCCCCCCCACCCTCTCAGGTGTCTTCACTATTCTGGGAAAGGTACAACTTAGCCTTGGGCAAGGTCCCCACCCAGGAGAAGGGCCATTACCTCGCCCCAGCCAGGGCTTTTACTAATACAAAGACAACCATTAACGACAACGACCCGTGATTACAATAACAAAACACACAGAACTTGGGCAGGGCCAGTGGTCTGGCTGCCTTTTTGAAACTTTTTCTCATAAAAAAATATTAACCGAGTTTTTGTTCATAACACATAGTGTGAAGCAAAAGAATGGCATTACCTGGGAGATCTGTGACTAGATGTGGAGTAAACAGTGTTTTGAAACCTCTTTGAAATAACTCACCTTCCCAGAGAGCTGTGCCACAGCAGGGGAGGAGTCCCTGGGTCAGCCTGGTGTGGGGTTGCAGGAGCAGGATGGGCAGGCTGGGACGCTCTCCAGTGTGACACCTCCCGAGGCCTGAGAGCACAGGACACCGTGCCTGCCCCAGCTTTGCCCTGCTGTAAATGATTAAACAGGGTGCTGAGTAACAAAGAGTCCTTCCCATGGCCCTGGGCCAGGAGGAGGAAATCACAAACTGCATCCAACAACCCTCACCAGTGTTAATTCCTGGCATGGGGATCCAGGCTGGCTGTGCAGCCATAGCCCAAGGCTCCAAGTCACCAGCATAAAGAAGGACGTAAGGAAAGGCAGCTGAAATAGAATCCATAGAGTCATGTAGGAAAATACCTCTAAAATCACTGAGTCCAACCATTCACTCAGCACTGCCAACTCCACCACTAAATCACCTCCCCAAGTGCCACATCTACACCTCCTTTGAATTCCTTCAGGAAAGGTGACTCCACCACTTCCCTGAGTGGCCTGTTTCAATGCCTGACTACTGCTTCCATGGGGAAATTTTGCATAATATCCAACTGAAATCTGCCCTGGTGCATCTTGAGGCCATTTCCTATTGTCCTGTCACATGTTACTTGGGGCAAGAGACCCACTCCCACCCGGCTACATCCTCCTTTCAGTGAGTTGTAGAGACCTAGAAGATCATCCCTGAAGCTCCTTTTCTCCAGACTGAGCCCTGCCCCACCAGGTCCCTCAGCTTTTCTTCACCAGACTTATGCTCCACACCCTTCCCCAGTTCTGTTGCCCTTCTCTGGACATGGCTTAACTGCTGTTTATCTGTCTGACTGACAAATAAATACTGATTGTGGTCTTGTTGCCAAAACCCCTGCTCAGAAGCAGGAAGGTCAATGACCTGCTGGAGGGGGGCCAAAACCAATGCTCTGGCCCTGCTGTGCTGCTGCTCAGAGCTGGATGGAGGCAGAGGGGTGCCCCAGCCACGCTGCCTTGGCAGGCTTTCCACAGCCAGGTCTGTCCAGGGTAACCTGGGGTCTGCTGTCAAGGCAGAGCCCCCCAGGCCTCCTGGCACAGAGGAGATATGAGAGAAGGACAAATGGCACAAGTGATGTTATTCCAGAATCAACAAAAACCTGCCCCTTAAAGAACCCTTCCTGACATGAGGCCACACTGGTGGGCACAACATTCACATCATGCATCCATGCTTTGTTGCAAGAGCCTGTGATTGCAGGATAATTCAGGTTGGAATGGACAGGGGAAGGTCTCTGGTACAAGCTGTGGCACACGTGGGGGAAGGACAAGGAATTTCGTTTGTCATGTGTCACTCCTGGGGAGCAGAGGGTGGCCAGCAGGACCAATGCTGGTTTCTGCAATGTTCCTCACTGGAACAGTGAATCCCTGTTAATGATGTGGTCAGCATAGGCAGCTGGGCTTGTCTTCTCATTCACAGATGTTATGAGCTTCCAGGATGGGGTGAAATATGTAAATATATTCAAAATATAGATGTAGTGTTTGGCTTGAGATTTCCATGCAGATGTGAGATTCATATAGAAGCCCAAAACCGAGTTAATCAGGTGCTGACCCTTGTGGCATTGCCACAAAGCAAAACTCTTGTGTTGTTACTGATGTAACTGATGTCTCTCAGTTGAGAACAGAGCTCTGTGCTCCTCTTATCACAGGGAGTGGGATGTCAGGACACTCAGCTGTAGAAGAGCAAGCTGTAATATCTCTGTGTAACTGGTGGGGAGCTGCACCATGAAGAGATTCAGCAGGTTTCAGTCAGAGATATATTCCAGCATCTCAAATAACATGTGGTGCTTATGTTTAGGCAAATGGGTTAGCTGTACATTCACTCAGTTAAATTGCTAATTAGTCTGTGCTGACAGTGCTGATGAGCTCCTTGGTGGCTGTAATGTGAGACCAGGCATTAACACACAAGGAGACACCTGCAATTAAGCATTGTAAGCTGCATCTGCCTCCTGTCTCTGGTGGCTTTCCAAATACCTCCTTGGAGGACAGGCAGGAAGGTTGTGATGGAGATGGGGAATGCTTCTGGATCTCTCAACTCCTCGACTTGCACCCTTTCACCATGCCAGGGTGCTGACATGTCTCATGTCCCCACTTCTTCACCTCCCTCCAGCATCTCCCCAAGCAGCCTCTTGTGCTTTGAGGCTCAGGCCACCATGGCTGGCTCAGAGGACCCTGGGACAGGGTGTTCTCTCCCATGCTGAGCACTCTGAGGTGCTTTGGGGTTAGAGGTCAATGACAACAGCACATATCTGCAATAACTCTACTATTCTTCTAATTAACAGAGGAATAACAACAATTGCTATCATTAATATTAATAACAATGGAAGTAAAATGAGGTGTTAATGTCTACTGTTAATTACCATTACTGTGAGAACTCATGAAGTTCAACAAGGCCAAGTGCACAGTTCTGCACTTCCATTGGGGCATTCCCAAACAAACTGGACCTAGGATGGATTGAGAGCAGCCTTGGTAGCCTTGGTGGTGCATGAGAGGCTGGATATGAGCTGTCAATATGCACTGGCAGTCCAGAAATCCAATTGTGTCCTAGGCAGCTACAAAAGCAGCGAGGGCAGCAGGTGAGGGAGGGGATTCTGTCCTGTGCTCTGCTCTGGTGAGATTCCACCTGGAGTGCTGCATCCATCCCTGGTGTCCCCAACATTAGAAATATATGGACCTGTTGTGGTGAGTCCAGAGGAGGCCATGAAGATGCTTAGAGGACTGGAGTACCTCTCATATGAAGACAGGCTGAGAGAATTGGGGTTTTTCAGCCTGGAGAAGGCTCCAGGGTGACCATACAGCAGCCTGCCAATACCCAAAGGGGCTACAAGAGAGCTGGAGAGGGACTTTTGTCAAAGGCAGTGATAGGACAAGAAGAAATGGCTTTAAGATGAAAGATTATATCTTAGGTAGGAATTTTTTACTGTGAGGATGGTGAGGCCCTGGCACAGGTCGTTCAGAGAAGCTGTGGCTGCCCCATCCGTGGAAGTGTTCAAGGCTGGATGGGGTTTTGAACAGTGTGGTTTGACCAGGGTGGTCAGGCATCAGAACAGGCTGCCCATGGAAGTCATGGAGTCATTATACCTGGAAGTATTTAAAAGATGTGTAGATGTGGCACTTAGGGGCATGGTTTAGTGTTGGGCTTGGCAGTGCTGGGTTAATGCCTGTAAATCATCATAGGTGTAATATTCAACCCAAATGATTCTGTGATTTGATGATTCTCTGTGCAGGGGTAGCAGGGATGTGGAAACAGTGTCAGCTTTTCCTACAGAGGAGGACAGGGCTTCTCTCAGGTGGGTCCTGCAGGTGCAGGACAGTCACCTCTGTGGCCATATCCCACCCTGACTGATGTTCTGTCATCATATCGTGGGTGCTTTGGAAACTGAGAACTGCAGATCAATTTTTAATTGTTGGGGGATTATGCCAGCTCTGGGATTGTATCTGAAGCTCAACAATGTTGCAGCTTGCAAGCTGCACTACTGACATCTGCCGCTTGCTGCTTGGTTTCCTGAATGGGCTTTTGACAGAGCTGCAGAAAGGACTGGATGTGAAGGGAAATAGCCTCAATTCTCACTGCCCTGATGGAGCTTGAGCACTCAGCACTGCCAGGCTGGTTGTTCCCTATGGATAATTCATCACTACAGCATAAGGATGCCCTTAACCAGGCTCCTACTCCACAAATTGCCCAGCAGTGCCATGTGCTGTGAAACTGGTGGACATGGAGCATGTTACAGACATCCCCAGGATGGGGCAGAGAGAGCTTCTGCTCTGTGCAATGGTGCTGAAAGGGAGGAAGGCAGATTACTGTTGTCTTAGCCCTCTCTGGGATAAAGTCACACCAATCTCTGCCACCAAAGATAAATGTTCCTCTAGGGACAGCTTGGTGTGAGCATGCAACCCTTGGCTCAGGGTGTTTCTTGGCTGATTACACCAGAGTGGTTAAAAGTTTACAGTTGTTTCTAGCAGAGGGATTTCAAGAGCAGCAGCCTGAATTTGTTGATTGTGCAGTATTTCCCACAGGAACTTGAGACTGTGTTTGAAATGTCTCAGATGATGAGGTCTGTGTGGGCAGACTCTTTGTGGCAGCATCTTGTCCCATCTTGAAGGTGTTGTTATGCTGTCAGCAGGAGAAGGGATTTTGTGTGTGTTGGGGAATTATAATAGAAATGCTGGGACTGGCAAGAATGGAAATTGGATGAAGATTGGTGTAGGAGCACCAGAAGGGACAAACAGCAGAGGGCTGCAAAAATGGCAGGTGTAGATGGCCACTAGATGAGCAAATCAGCAAGATCCCAGCACAGCTATGTGCAATGTCTCAGGACACCAGACTGGGAAAGAAAAGCCAGTTAGTGAATCCTGATAACCTGCAAAGGTAGTTCAGGTTGGAGAGATCAATCACTGGCAGCTCCTTCAGGAATAAATAGGTATATCCAAACCCAGCACACTGTCACCAGCCTGGGAGAAACCCAAGAAATGTGCTGAGGGCTTGATAGTCATTGCCCCCGGTGCCTGGAGCAGAGAAATGCTGGAGGATGATGGATACTCATGGCTTAGGATGTGATAAGATCCCAAGAGTATGCTGCAGTGGGAGTAAGCCTCATCCATTCATATTTCTGTAACCAGTGAAGAGCTGTCCTTGGATATAAAATTGGATGTAAAATTGCCTTTGCCTCTGAGTCATTGCTGAACGTCTCCCCATTGCTATTTGTCAGATGCAATCACTCCACAAATAGCAAGTAGTGGCAGAAGCAGCAGCTGTGGCCCAGGGAATACACTGTAGACTTCAGGAAAATGGTGTCTATTATGTGCCCAGCTGATGCAGAATTAATCAGGTTTGAAAAAAGAACACTGCTCTCACACCCTGGGGGACTGTACCTAAAAATTCCTGCCTATGCAGATCTTCCCATCCTTGACATAATTTCTAAGAGAAATAAATGAGTTTATCTCCCACATTGCCTGCAGACCTTTCACATGGAAATAGTGGGATTAAGGAGATTAAGATTTAGCTTCAACTTGGATAAAGAACAACAAAGAATGATTAACACTTGAAATGGTTCCCAGTCATCAGATCTGAACTCCAGTCTCCCTGTACTTCCTCCAGTGAAGAGCTTTTCTGTTGTGTTCACTGCTGTCACATCTGATCCCATAAGACACAGGAGCAAACCAAATTGTTCCCTATGTTGGCTGGCTCTGAAACACCTAAGGTTTGGGCCTTGGAATATGTAGAAGGCATGGAAGAAGAAGAAGAAGACTGGTGAGGTTTATGGGATGGATGGGTGGATGGATGGATGGATGGATGGATGGATGGATGGATGGATGGATGGATGGAAGTCTTCTTGAAAAGGACCAGGAATCAGGGAGAACAGGGTCAAAGAGGTGGAGAGTAGAGTCCAAGTTTTGGGATCTTGGTTTCAGATGATCAAGAAGAAGAAGGTGAGAGGCCATAGGCTTGGAGGGGATCTGAATGGTTGCTGGGAATTTTACCATTCAGAAGAGACCCTACTCCTGCAGGATTCAACCCTTCCTACATAATCCAGGCTGTCCTCCTGAGCAGCTGCCTGCTTACACAGGGTGATGCTTGGTATCTTAACTGGATGCAGCATGTGAGGTCAGGAAAGGCCATGGGATCCCTGTTCCAGGCCTTGCACATCCTCACACATTTAATAATATTCTGGAGACTGCAGACAGTGCAGACCAGCTTAAAGCCTTCCTTGTCTTGGCCTGACCATAAAGTTTCTTTATTGAATAACTCGATTCCTTTTTGTGCTGCCCCATGTGTTAGATGAGACACAGATGTTTGCTCTGACAACAAGTCATTTACCACAGCTGTAGCTGTCAAGAAAGCTGGTTTTTGCATCTGGATCAGGGAAAGTCACAGCCTTTAGCATACTTCAAACTGCAGAAGATCATGTGCTTCTTTGGGAGACTGGAACAGCCAGACAGGTCAGCCCCAGCAAAGGAATCTTTCTCTGTGGCTAGTGCAATAATAAATTTAGAGTGAAGAGGCTTTGAATCCCTTCTTCCCCTGCCCAGCACTGCCTGTGCCTGCTCTGCCCTCTCTGCCCTGCCAGTTCATCCTACTTTGATCAGGAATTCACCTCATCTCCATAGGACAGTACAGCAGGGCCTTGCTGGCCTCTAAGGTTTCCAGGTGTCACTGCAATGGCAGTTCTAGGGTCACCCCATGTGTGTGTGAGTTGTATTTTCAAACACATGGGGAAAAGGGACTCGGATTCTTCCTAGAAAAACAATTTGTGCCAATGGCTTTTATGGCACGGTGACTTATCTGCAGGACCTGACCTTCACAAAGGTCCCTGGATACACCTCTTTCTCACTCTCAACACAGCTGGATTCTCATATTCCATTCCTGTCTCCTCTAATATCCACTGTGGTTCTGTAATTTACAACTGTTTCTCAAAAACAAATAACATTTATAGACTATCAGAAATAATTTATGAGCTTTTAAGCCAGTGCAGAGAAGCAGTCTCTGCATTTGCTACTTACAGACAGACCCAGGTGAAGACAGTGACAGACAGCATGGGAAGAAATGGGAAAGTGGTAGGAAGAAGCAGAAAATTTAGATCTCTTGAGCAGAAGTAATTTTCCTGGTCCATTGCTGTCATGCTGTCTAGGCAGTGCAGATGTGTTTTCTCTTAGGGAAGAAATGCAGCTCCTGGAACACTTCCTTCTCTTTACAAGGGAAGTAAAAAAGAGCCTTTGGGACTTTCAGGGGTTTCATGTGTTTCATTTAGAGGAACAACAGAGGGCACAAATGATGTCACTGCTCTCTGCCATGGGTGTGCACTGAGAGCTCACACCTTCATACAAGTATTAAAAGCCTTAAAGTAAGAGGATAACTCTGAGATAACTCTGAGGATGCTGGGAAAAAGGGAAAAATACTGAGCTAAAGCTGTGTACATGTAAATAGGAATCAGACAAGTGAGGGAGAGTGACTTCTTGCCCTCATAAGGAGGACACGGAGATCTCCAGGGAGAAAGCAGAGGAAAACGGTACATGCCCCAAGGGAGATATGTATTTGGCTCTCCTGGAGAAATAGCCACTGCAAACCTAAAGGGAAGTTATCCATAACCTAGAAAATACAGGGAAATATTTTCCATGCTGCTCTGGGAGACCAGGAAGTTATTTTTGGTTTCTGTAGCACAGTGAGTGTCGTTGGGAGCATGTGCAACAACAGAGTTTTCAGCAGCTCCCATTGTAATTGCTCCCATTGACCTTATCACTAATAAGTGCAGGATGTGAATTATAACGGCAAAGATGTAATCGGAGAGGCCTGGAGACAGCTCGTCTGCAAGGGACGAGCAGTTGCCATGACAGAGCCTCTCACGCTGCTCCTTCTCAAGTGGAACATCAGGTAAAACAAGGACTCCGCTGCTTCTGTTGATTTCTGTATAATTTAGGGGATAAGTGACTTCACTGTTTCCCTGGATGTGGGAGGCGAGGACATTTTTATGATCGTGAAGGACAGAAGAAAGTCGTGTTGTTGCACTCCTGGTGAATTACTTTGATATTCTGCACAGCATTCAGGCTGGGAGGCTAAATGTTATTCTTAGTTATTGCTTAGAAAGTCACGACACATGCAGGGATGCACCAGAGGCAAGGGATCCAGATCCTTCCTGATTTACAGCAGCCTAAACACCTTTGATGGTGCTATAGCCATTTGTAACAGCTCAGAGTCTGGGCTGAAGTTTCCATGAGGGGTAGTACCAGGGGTTTAGGAGGGGAAAAACAAGCAGCCTCTGATCCAGCACCTTCCCTGTGCTGAACAGCGCAGCTAAGTGAGCAGTGCCTGACACTGACATCCTTTCTTATAAACAGGCCAAGGCAAAAGGATCTGGAGCTGTGCAGCGTGTGCTTTATGTCTGCTAGAGGAGCAGTGCATCCATTCAGCCCCTCAGTGCCCACGGTGTGGTGAGAATGCTCAGCCAAGATATTCCACAGGGTTTCTGAAGGGCTTGGAGGCACAGGTGTCTTCCAGATGCCTCTGCTTGATCCTAAGGGCTTTGAAGCTGTTAGGGAAAGGAGTCTCTGGAAGTTTCTGTGAGCATCTTCCTTCCTCCTGTTTTGCCTCTGCTGTAAAAGCATCTTTGAAACAACAGGAGCTGCCACTCTTATGGCTGTGGAGCCATAGGGCAGGCTAAGGGCTGGTGGGAACCTGCAGTGTCTAGAGAGAACTGAGAAAGATGGTCTGAAATTTAACAGCAGTGATGGATGGAGATATTTTTCCAGGGCATAATGGTTTGAAAGGAAAGAAGAGGTAGAAAACGTTCCTTGCAATGATACATGTGGCTACCTGGTTGACTCTGGGAGGATTTATCAAAAGACAGGAAAACAGAATTATAATCTGCAAGTGTTCATTTGTCCAGAAGGACAGTGGGAAGGGAGACAGTTTAAAGGGGAATGGGATCAGCAGGCAGTAATATTGAAACTGTGAAGTATATCAATGCCAGCGATTCTTGTTTTAAAAGCAAAGGATACATTGTCATTTTAAGAGGACAGATTGTTATTCCTTGACAGCATCTGATTCGCATCACAGCACCTGAATCCAAAAGTGAAGGTTTTCAGATGGAAATGAAAAATCAGCACGAAGGAAGTGCTAAATAAACAGAAATGAAGGGATCTGGGGGTTTCAGACTTTGTGCACTTGGAATATAAAAGGCCTAGCCTCTCCTTTTGATATGAGAAATGCTGTTGAACTACCACATAAATGCACCAGGTAAACAAGTCCCAGACATCTCACTGTGTCTTTTGCCAAGACCCCACAATATTTCAGGAACATCAAAAGATCTTGATGTTTATCTGACTGTGGTTTTGTAAGGAAAGAGGCAAAAGAGAATTTTGTCTAACTGGTGTCTAAGCAGACATCTGCTGTAGCTCAGCCTGTGATCACCTCTGAGACAGATTTCTGCCACCTCCTCCAGCCATCATTCAGTTTGCTTCACTTTTATGGACTGCTCAAATTTTGTGAGTGGGTGTTATCCCCAAAAGAGGAGAATGAAGGCTGGTGTCTCTCAGCAGAACTTGTTTTCCACATGGGCCACCTTCCACTTTTGGCCTGTGTCTGAATTTCTTTAGTCAGATCCCAAAGAGCCTTGTCACTAGCTGAAGTTTTGTAGCACATCACTGGTGATAGCAAGGATGTTCTGCAGATCTTGGTGTGCTGAAGCACAGGGTGTTGTGCTGAACAACATCCTGGAGATCTGGGAAAGCACAGGGCACAACTCTGTCCTTGTCTGCATCAAGTAATTTTCTCTGTTTTCTTACATCTGCACACCCGAGCAAGGTATTGCTGCCAGCTTTGGGGCAGCCATAGAGATGTGGCCATGATACACCCATACCTTATTCTGCAAGAATGAAGAATTGTTGGCATTGCTATAAACAAACTGCATCACCAGCTCCTGATCCTGGCTGCAATGAAGCAAATTCCCAGGCTCTCCAGAGCACCACTGACTTTTCCAGCTGCCTGTGTCTCTCAGTGGAGAAGGCAGTGGGACTCAGTGGGTGAAACTACATCTCTGAAGGCAGTCCCAGTGACCTCTGTGCCATAGAATGCTGGGAATGATGGGGTTGAAGGGAACAATTTTAAAGCATTCTTCACCTGTAGTAATCATGTGTCACATGTAAATACAATCTCTATGCACAGTAAAATCTTGTGCTGTGTGTGGAGGGGCTTGCATAAAATCATAGAATAGTTTGGGTCAGAAGGGACCTCTAAAGGTCATGCTTTAATGTAGGCTGAATCTGAGCTTTACAGCTCTTATTTTTATTCCTATAGCCTCCCACTATAAATACCATACCTATTTATTTTGACCATTTGGGCTTTAAAAGCCTGTCAGAAACACTCCTTGCCAATTTGCTGTGGAAATAGGAAGAAGGAAGGGAAGCTGATGGCAAGTGCTCATATATGCCTGTTGTCTGCATAAATGTTATGTGAAGTATGAGCTAAAACTCAAATGCAAATCCATGGTGCTTGATCCAGTGCCAAGGGAAAGCTTGAGTTCAATTGCTTCAAGGCACGTCTGTGTAGACAGAGGCAATTTGAGGCTAACTGAGATGAAGCCACTGCTAATTTCACTTATTGGTTATAACCCTGGGCAGACTTGAACCTTCTCCCAGAACCAGAATGTCAGCTGAAACACTGTGGCTGCCTGTACTGCAGCAGAAGAGTGAAGTCTTGGAGCAGTTTGCCTCAGCTGGGGGTGATTTTGGAGAAGTTTGTGTCTGGAGTGCAAAAAGGCTTCCTTCAAATGATGCATTTCCTTGGATTAATGAAGACTAAGCTTTTACAGAGATACAGATCAGCTTGGACATTCCTGAGAATGCAGTTTCCAATCTGTGGGAAATATGATGTACAAGCAGAGGCATTATTTACATTTTTACATATACAGTACCTCATTTCAGTGAGCTTCCCTCTGCATGCTTAATAGCCTTCCTGAAGACATTCATCATGTTCTCTGTCTTGGTAGGATCTACATATATTTGCCAGCTGGAAGCTGGCAAATGTCTCAGTTTTTTAGAAGGGCAGGAGGAATGACCCTGGTAACTAAACTGGGAGGAGCTGTTGATTCCCTCAAAGACAGAGAGATTTTGATGAAATAGAGGGCTGGACAAACACCAACCATATGGAGTTCAACAATGGCAACTGATGGGTTCTGCACATGGGATGGGAGAACCTTGGGTGTATGGACAGCCTGGGATCAGTGCTGCAGAAAGGGACCTGTGGGTCCTGGTCGATGGAAAGCTGAATGTGGGTCAGCAGCACCCTGGCAGCCAAGAGGGCCAACCCTGTCCTGGGGCCATCAGGTACAGCATCATCAGCTGGGCAAGGGAGAGGATTGTTCTACTCTGCTCTGCAGTGGGGTAGCCTCATGTTGATTATTGTGTGCACTTTTTTTGGGCACCACAATTCAAGAAAGATATTAAGCTGTTAGAGAGCATCCAAAGGATGGTGAAGCATCTGTAGGGGAAGTCATATTAGGACTAGTTGAAGTCACTTGGCTTATTCAGCTTGGAGAAAAGGAGACTGAGGATAGTCCTTATGACAAACTACAGCTTTCTCAAAAGGGGAAGCAGAGGGGCAGCATCAGTGTCTTTCTTCTGGTGACCAGTTACAGCACCCAAGGGAATTACACAAAGCCAACTCAGGTGTTCTATGATTCTGTGATTCTAAGCTTTGCTGGCTCCTGTACTCTCAGCAAGGAAGATTATTTGGGATGCAGCAGGGCCTCTTCATGAAAGTCACTAATGCTTTTTCTTCTTCCTTGTCTTTGGCTGGGACCACCCTCTGCTGATGAGGTTGTGTCCTCAGGGATGGAAGGAGGAGCCTCTCCCACCAAATTTCCCTATATGCAAAAGATGGATTCAGAGTTTTGAGTAAGTCTGACCAGAACACTCTATCTATTGCTCTCTGAGCTGTTAGAACTCTCCTCTTCCCTTCAACCACCATGGCTCCAGACTTGACAGCAACCCCACAGTCTCAGAGGGACACCTGCCCCATTCATTCTGCTCCGGCTGGCTTATGCCAGCTCCTCTCCCTGGATGGCTGTAGCTGTATTTGCCCTTCTCCCCATGTCTCTCTGCCTTCTCACACTGCAGCTTTGGTATCAACTCAGATCTGAAGGGTTGGGCTCAGCTCACCAGATGGATGTGAGTGGGAAGAGGATTAGGTGGGTCTTGTGTGAGCAAATGCAATGGAGAATAAGTACAGTCAACATTTATGTTGAAATTGTCTCAGCTAGGATGTAGACAGCACCCTACAAATACTAGCCAGGTTAGTCCTTCCTGCTGCAGTTTCCAGAGCTTCCACTTCTAGAATCAGGCTAAACTAAAGTGCAGAGAAAGAAGGCTGTGATGCGTGCCAAGGCACAGAGCAATTCGGTGGGAGCTCATCTCTGCAGAGAAGTTGCATTTTAAATTGACTACCCAAGGGGTGAATTGAAAGACTGTGCATTAAACCAGGACAAAGTGAATGAAACTGCTTAGAAGTAAAGTTACTTTAGTTCTCACAGTGCAGACATAAAAACTTAACGTGGTCAAAGCAAGAGGTCAGTATACTGAGAAAACCATAATATCTACCAGGGTAGGTTAATGATTTAGGATAGAGGATATAGGAAACCCCAGAGCTCTGATGGACAGCAGTGCTGAGGAGGTAATGATGACATTTCTCCACGTGGAAATTTATCCAGATGTAGCCACTCACTGCACTTCCTCCATGAAGTCTACATTTCATCTGCAAGGATGGAGACTCCTCTGCCTCTGAAACAACAGTCTATGTTGACCTATGGGACACAACTCTGCAGAGAAGAGGGGAAGGAGCAGCTTTTGGAGTTGCCTGGCTGCTGCACACAATTCTTTCTGACTGATGCATCACCACGTTTTTTCTGCATCGACTTGTCACTCAGAAACAGATCAAATCCCCAGCCTGGTGAGCTGCCCCCCTCCCTAGGCTGGGTTGTAAAAGAGGCTGCTTATGTCAGATCTGTCCTCTGTTTTGGACTTGTGTGAATTGCTGTGTCACCATTTCACTGTGGATCTGTTTGGAAACAACTCTGCAGCTGCCTCTCTTTCTCCTGTTTTACTTGGAACCATTTTGAGTGTTCTTCCTTTGTGGCACTTTGCCTGAGAACGAGATGAGTCACAGGCAGGTTACATGCCCTGTCCTTGTGAGTGTGAATTAGACGGAAAGGCTCCGGGATTACTGGTAATTGTCTCCCTGAGCACCTCACCGAATCACGAATTTCACAGGGCTGGAGGCTGTTGTGGCCACCTGTGGTCGTTTGGGTCCTGCTTTAAGCGGGATGAGCTCTTCTGTTCTGCTCTGCCAGCTGGGAGAAAAACCTGTTAGGTCTGCCTGACCTGTCAAATTGTAAGGGCTTCAAATGGATTAGGAAAGGAACGTCAAAAAATGTTCCCAGCATATGGATGCCTTGTGGCCTTGCAGCAAGGCTGTGTCACTGACAGAACTATGTGCAATGAGAGATAGAAGTGGGAGAAGGGAAATATTGCCTCCCTTGATGCATTTTGAACCATAGAAGTTTCTGCTCCTAAGGAAAATCAAGGAGGAATTAATCACACAGAGTTACAAACAGGTCCACAGAGTGCAGCACAGCCTCAGGAAATTCAGACTATGCTTGGATCAGAGAAAGCAAGATGTATTTTTTGTTAAAAGCATCCAAATCACTTAGTCAACCAAAGCTGAAAGGTGCTGTTTGTAAGCAAAGCAAAAGAAGTCTGGGTGAAAAAGAAATATTTATATTAAATATATTGTGGTAAAAGAAGCATTTCTGTTAAAAGGTAGAACCAGTGGAGGACCAAGTGGGAATAAATTGGACATGGACAGATTCAGCTTGAGAAGGAGAATAGTGTTTCTAAGCCTCTGAGACTTTTTGGAAACCTTTGCGAAGAAAGGCATCAAGCCTCCTTCAGTGTACAAGAGATAAAGTTGAGGAAAGAACTGCACAGGGAGTGAGGGTGTGGAATTCATCAATACCATGAGGGAGGTACTGGAAGGAGATGATCATGGCTGTTCTAAGTTTGTTACATGTCATTTTGACTGGGTTTAATTATTCCCATGTTTCAGGGTTTCTGCCAGGAGGAATGCAGAACTTTGCTTCAGGTTCAGTTTGTTCCTGGGATCTTTTTCTCCCCTTTACCAGTTAGTATTGGATGGACCCACATCAAAATTAGCTTGAGGCAAGGTTGAGCACTCCACTTATGCTTTTAGAAGAAGAAAAAAATGTTTCAAGTGCCCAGCTCATTCTCATACCCAAAAATTGTCCTAGAGTCAGACCTAACATCAGAGAGGAACTGGGCTGGGTCCTTCCTTCTGTGTAATGCAGAGGGTGGGTGACATCATTTGACATGGATCCATGACCTTGGCAACACACTTGCTGTCTCTTGCCTTTTTGCAATGGCACATTGTACTTGGAGGCTTTAAAGTTCTTTACGTTTCAAGTCTTTTCTTCACTGTGAACTGCTGGAGATGCCCATGAAGGGCTGTATTTGAGCAAGACTCTGAATAGAGCTTTGGGGAAGCTTTTTCAGACATGCAGTTACTGCCTGGTGACAATGCATAAGGTGACCATGGTGATCTGTTTTGGAGCTCTGTGCTCCAAGGTAAGCAGTTCCCAGGACTGTGTGTGGTGACTTATGAGAACCTTTTCCTTCTGCAGTGACTTGGTAACGTAAAGGAAATTCCTAATGCAGGCATTACCTAACCAGGACCACTTTGTGTGTCAGGGTGGAAGAGATAAGTCATAGCATTTTTTCCCCCTCTGATTTGCTAGCAACTCAAGAATATGACAAATGAAACAGTTTCAGACAGGAAACTGTCAGAGTCTAGTGTAGTGTGTAACTGTGCAGGTTTGTATTGGAGATGAAAAAATATTCCCATACATGCTTCAGCGATGTGACTGACCCAGAGCATTTCTCAGTCATGGATCCAGCAGTGCACTCATGCTGGATAACCACAGTTCTCATGAAGGCCTGGGCTTGGACCAGGTGTCCTGGAGTGGATGTGTTCCACACCATGACAGCAGCTCTGGCCAAGTGTTTCTGGGACACTGAACATGGCTCAGCAAACAAGTCAAGACAGAGACAGTGACCTCCTCATGTGGCTACAGGATGGAAGGGGCCATTTAGACTGAACCAGGGCTTTATCAAATACAGAGGAAGGATTTGTAGTGGGAAAGGTTATCCCCAGGGCTATCCCATGGCATTTACACAAGCATGTGTGAAGGTAAGAACAGGGCAACCCTTCTTGTACAGTTGCCATACAGGAGAAGAGCCTGTAGCAGGCGGACATCCCTTCCAGTAGCTGGAGGAGCTACCCCTACGCAGCATCACCCAAAGCCAACTCCCAGCTGTGACCATGCCCAAAGACAATTCCCAGCCCTGACCATGTCCCATGCCTGACTGCTGCTGGTTTTGGGAGCACGTAGGCTGTTCAATGCCCAGAGCAGGTGAGCAATGGGGCCACAACTCAGCTATGTTATGTGTGGGGGTGGGCAAAGAGAGGAGAATGTCCTCTTTCCTGCATCACAGGCTGAGGGAAGCAGAGCTGCACAGCGCATCTGTGGGCTTCCTTTATTGCTGAAGCTGTGCTTCTTACTATGGCCATCGTCACAGTGGTTTTTGCCTTGGCCACAACTGTCAAAATCTGGTCTGGGTCCTGCTTCTGACTGCAGGTGGCTGGAGGAGTGTCCAGAGAATTCCAACACCCTGGGTCTGGTCATTGAGGGGACAGAGTTGGGGCCCTGCCTTTTGGGGGAAGAAGTCTGAGCATTCCACCGAAGGATGGAGCAGAAGTCCTGCCCCTGAGGAGATGTGATCTGAGCTCCACTGCAGGGCAGGGTGCTCCTGCCTCTTAGGGGACACAGCACTCCATGGAGGGTCTGCAGGTTCTGGCTTTGAGGGGTCAAGGACTGAGCCCCACCACAGAGGTCCTGCCTCATGTGTGCCTTGAGCCTCACAGCAAGGCAGGGGTATCCTGTCTCTGAGGGGACATGATCTGAGTCCTCCCCAGCCAAGGGACAGAGTGAGAGTTCTGCCTTAGACGAGGCAGAACTCAGAGTAGTCAGAGCCCCTGCTGCAAAGAAGGGGAGTCCTGCACTGAGGGGATGGGCGTCCGACCACTGAGGGGACGAGGTCTGAGCCCCACCACTGAGGGAATGAGGATGCGGTCACTGAAGGGACGCTGTGCCCGACATCAAGGCACCGGGGGTCCTGCTAGAGAGGGGACAGGATAGAGGAGATGCTGTCTCTGGAGGACGAGGTCTGAGCCCGCCCTGGAGGGGCCGCGGTCTCGTCCCTGAGGGGCCGCTGCTCTCCCGCCTCGGCCTCTCCCTCAGCGCCATCTCGCGGCGGCCACGCTGCCCGTCCCGCTCCGCTCCCCTCGGCCCGGCCGGGCCTCGGGAACCAGCGCCGGGCTCCGGCTGGGGCTGGAGCTGGGGCTGGGGCTAAGGAGAACGAGGAGCAGGCACGGCCCTGCCCCTGTGGAGAACCTGCTGAGGGGCCGGTCCCGCTCCGCTCCCCTCGGCCCGACCGGGCCCCGGGAACCAGCGCCGGGCTCCGGACGGGGCTGGGGCGGGAGAGAGCGAGGAGCGGGCACGGCCCAGCCCATGTCGGGGACCTGTTGAGGGGCCCCAGGGGGGATGTGCCCTGCAGCTCCCCCTCCGTGACGAGGCTGAGCATCAACCCCGTCCCACTGCTGTGCCCGAAGGATGCTTTGTCCAACACCAGGCTGCCCCAAGCCCTGTCCAGCCTGGCCTGGAACACTTCCACGGATGGGGCAGCTAGAGATTCTCTGGGCAATCTATGCCAGGGCCTCCTCACCCTCTGTCTTTGCCTAAATGCAGCTCTGGCGACCATTTCCAGCCATGCCAGAGTTCCTGATGCAGGGACTGCCCTGGGGTAGTGGTGACTTACCCTCGGGTATTTGGGGACAAGCTCTGAGTGGGACAAGAAACCACAAAATCATAGAATCATTTAGGTGGAAAAAGACCTTTAAGATCATTAAGTTCAGCCATTAACCCAGCACTGCCAAGTCCCCCATTAAACCATGTACCTAAGTGCCACATTTACATGTCTTTTAAGTGCCTCCAAGTTTGTGAATCCTTCGTTTTCCCGGGCAGTTTTGCCATCTTTTTCATGAAGACATTTTTCCGAATAGCCAACCTAAACCTATGCTGGCACAACGTGAGTCCATTTCTTCTTGTTCAGTCTCTTGTTACTTGGGAGAAGATGTTGACCCCTACCTGGCTACAACCTTCTTGTTGTAGTGAGTGATAAGGTCCCTCTGAATCTCCTTTTCTCCAGGCTGAGCCCCACAGCTCCCATAGCCACTCCTCACAGGACTTGTGCTTTAGCTCCTTCCTCAGCTCCACTGCCCTTCTTTGGACTTACTCCAGCATCTAAATGTCTTTCATGTCATTAGGGGCACAAAACTGAGCACAGAATTTGGGGTACAGTCTCCCCAGTGCTTACTGTCCAGGTCCATGAACAAACAATGCTATCGTCAGCAGTGAACTGGGGACCCTACCAGGGATTTCTGCAGGGTCCAGCACACCAAGGTGTGCATGAGGAAACACCCAGGGCTCCCTGAGCTCTTGTAGTGAGGGAAACTGAACCCAAACTGCATTAGTTAACAGAGTGATTAATATTCTGAGGTTGAAGGAGATACTTAAATGAGCTGCAAAGATGCATCACTGCAGCAGGAATACGACGTGAAAGCCATGAAATATAAGATTTTGGCAGCTGATCTGAAGGGAAGATTCATGATCTAAGGGAATAATTTGAGTTTTTCCATCCTGACAGCAAAATAGGGTTTTGACCATAATTTTCTGGATCACTGGGAGCTCCGTGGGGATTCTGGGCTGTGTTCAGCAGAGGGCAGTGGTTGGTTTGGTCACTGCTTGGCTGGCAGTGTCAGGCCTCTTAAAACACTGCCATGCTATTTGCTGAAATCATTCTGCTGCAGAATATACCAAAAAGCTGTAGAAAAGGATGGTGCAAGCAAATCCTCCCTGCCTTGCATCAGTGTAATGCAGAGGTAATGGTGGGTCACTGAAGTCTCTTGGGGAAATTCAGCAAACTTCCCTCTTCCCATCCTGTGTGAGTTTACAAATATAGACTTTCCAAGGAAAAAGATAATGATTCCTTGACCTTGTTTAGATCTTCAGATTTACTGCTGTTTTTTGAGAAGTTTGGCATTTTGTTATCCACAAGTACTTAATGAAAATAAATAAAAAGTAAGCTTAAACCTGTTGTATGTGTTTATAAAATTTCCCTAAACAGTAATTGTAATCAGTAATGCTCATATGAGTGAAGGATACAATACAGTGTCTTGTCATTGGGGCATCCTGTTCCCGTGGGAAGGGAAGAGATGTGGAAAAAAGGAGAGATTCCTTCAACACAGGGATTCCAGCCACCTGGACCTAGCAATGTGTCTTAAGTAGTCCTGGGAAAGTTACTTAAAAACAGCAAAATTCCTCTGGAAGTGCTCCAGAAAGCCAGGGAAGGGGGACAACTCCTGTGATGGTTTCCCTGTAGATGCTGGCATGGCAGATGCTGCTGTGGGAGGGAAGCCAAGTCTGGGGATTCCTGGCCAGTTGCTGTGTACAGGGCTGGTGGCAGCTGACCTGACATTGAACGTGATACTGCAGAAGAGCCTTGGGGTTGCTGGAGTAGTCCAGGTTTAGGATTCCAGCTCTGTGCAGGAAGAGCTGGGTTCCTGGATGCGCTGGTGTGAGTGAGGATGGGTGAGAAGAGAAGGAGAATGACCGTAACAGGGGAATAAGTGCAGAGCAGAGCTTGTGAGGAATTGGAGACTGGAAGCACTGGAAGTGAAGTTCAAAAATTAAATCAAGCACTTTGCCATGATTTGCCTGCCCACCTGGAGCCTTTTATCCTTCTGTGTGCCTGCCATAGGTCTGTGCTCCTCCCCACACAGGTATGGGGCTTTTAAAAGTGAAACCTAGGTAAAAATCTTGTTCAGGAAAAATTAACTATACATGTTAATCAAAATCAATATATTCTGTAGGTTCCATATGGAAAGGGCTGTGAAAACATTGAAAGATGAAAGGACCTGGGCCAAATGGAGCATCTACAATACCCAGGACAGTTCTCACACCAATTCTGCCTGGTGCTGAGCATCCTCTGGTCCTGCTGCAGGCAAAAGGGATGAGACCTCACAGCATGAAGCCCAAGTCTAAAAAGAACTGATGGGATATTTACACCTGTGTCCCAGCAGCTTTATTTTTTCTCCAGTTGCTGAGGAAAGTCCTAAGACAGGCTGTTTCCTGTGATTTTATGCACTGACAGCTGGACAAAGAGGATGCCCTGGACAGCTGTTAGAACATATTTAATCTGTGAAAGATTTTTGCTGATGGCAGGGAAAAAAATGTACCTTGCCATGTACGGGAAAGAAATTTTGTCATTGAGGGGAACTGGAGGGAGAATGAAGGGCTCTCCTTCCCCACTGAGGTTGTTAAAAAGTTCCCTCCCCCACAAAAGTTATCTTGTGGTTTTGATCTGCTCATGTCATCTGCTGGTGCCCATGCTGCTGTCTGCTCTCCCACCACAAACATTCCTGGCAAGGAGGAAACTTCCCAGACCCCTTAGGGACACCCTTTATGTGGTGCAGATAAACTCCTGACATGTTTTACTAGAACCTGAATGCAGACACTGTGCTTCAATTTCCTTCTTGCCTTCACCCCACATCTCCTCACTGTACCTGTGTCCTGCCTCTCATCTCTCTGGTCTCTTTGTGCCTTCATGGTGAATTAATTAATATCTGTGAATCCTCTCCCCAGTCACATTTAGGCATTTCTTTCTCTCACCACAGGCACACTCAAGCATGTTGTTGCACAAACTTTTCCCTTTGGATTTATAGTACATTTTCCCCCTGATTTTTAGGTGTTTCCATTTGCAGGTGTTCAGCCACGTGCTGGGGTCCTTGGGCAGGAGATATTACAAAGTCCCCAACTGCACAATGCCACTTAACTGCAGGTGAGAAGGGCTTCCAGAAATAGACCAGAACAGACACCAGACACTCCTCTGAAATCCTCCATGGCTGCAAGTGAGTGCTGGGTTGGGATCTGGGTGATGTCTTATCTGCATCACATAGCAGAATTTGAGGGTATTATATTAAACAACCTGCAGGCTACTGCTGCCTACCACAGAGCAGAGGACTTCCCTGCCTGCAGCTGCCTCTGCCAGCTCCTTGCCCTGTTTGTCCATCACACAGGTGCTACTGCAAACACACACTCCATATTTGCCACCCTTACCTGCACAGCTATGTTCTCTGCAGGTGTCCTACCCTCCTCTGTGCATCCATTCCTTGGGATTCTGCTGCTGCCTTGCTCAGCATTGCTGACAAATAACCCTCCAGGATGCTCATGGCAGAACCAATTGATTTTTCTTGCCTCCCAGCATCTTGCAGCACAAACAGCTGTGCTATTGTTTGTGAGAGTTAAGTTACAAATGGCACATCCACGTCCCTTGCAGTGGCAGCTGCTGCTGTTGGTATTAGACATGGCAGCTGTAGAGAAAACCTACAGAGAACACCCTCCCACCCATTCCTCCAATCCATCTGGGCTTGGGAAGGCTTCACATGTGACTGTGTAAGTGCAGAGCATGTGGGCTTTGCTGGGCAGGTCCAGACAGATAGCGTGGTGGCTGAAAGGAAGCAAAAAATGTTTAGGATGGTCTTTGAGGCTGTCAGATCTGGAGCTCTGGGTAGTGGGTATGGAAGCACCATGCTCCTGTGTCTTGGAACATCAACTGTGTTCCTTGGTTCATTTGTATCACTCCACTTCTGCCCCAGTGTAAAGAAGGGGTTTAACCTATTTTAAATCAACTGGTGGATTAACTCCCCTCTGTTCCCCATTCCCATCGTTCTCTCATGCCTCAACCTGGAAAAGGCAGCTGAAACATCTGAAGAAGCTCAGCAAATAACCACCAGAAAGACTGACCCTGCAAACACGTCTCTTAGGAAGAGACAGAGTAATTTAATTTTTTTGGAATGCAGGAATAGAGGGTTGTTTACAAATACTTTTGCTGGGGAAAAAAGGTCTGGCATCTCAGGGTGTAGTTATCTGTTAGACAAAGAGCAAATATCTGTGGCTTTGGAATGTAACACTGCAAAGACAAAGAAGGAGATGTATCTTCTCTAAACCCCAGAGAAATTAGAGCAGAACTGGAGGCTTTCAGGAAAAGGGGCTCCAGTTTAAATGGGTGGATGCTGGGATGACTGGGAGAGACTTTCTCACCTCCATTAGGCAATCAATAACCTTAGAAAGAAGTCCTGCTGGCTTTCAAGTCCTTCCAGCCTTGAGAAACAGGAGGGTCGTACTGTGTTTAAATATTCCATGGGTTAATACATCCTGCAGTGACTTACTGAAACCTCTGTGGGTCAGGTACAATACTAGCAGTGGCAGAACTGTTGGGATTGTATGGATAAACCATCCAATCATTTGCTTTAATTATGACAATACAAATCTGCTTGCTTTACGCAGTGTTTGTCGTAAGATGAATCATGGTTACCAAAATTATCGTGTAGACAATTCTGTGTATAATAGCAGGCCAAGAGGTTAGAAGAGGAAGGGTTTCCGGGTTGGGTAGGAGGCACAAAGTAAAGCTACCAGATAAACAAGCCATAACTTCTGTCAAGAACCTATCAACAGATTCCCACCACATGCTCTGCAAATGGGCAGCTGTACAGAGGAGTCCGTCTGAACCGGCGTCTTGAGCACACCGTGTTTTCCAAGCAATGTGGGCAGAGTGGCATTTCCAGCTCTAAATACTATCAATCAAGAGAGGCCTTCCCTGGGAAGACAGGATTTGGGCAGTCTCCAAGCTATCCAAAACATCAAGGGGTTGGATACTGGGCTTTGGTCTAAGCTCCTGTCTAATGAACTTCAGGAATGAATTTATAAGGATTCTTCTCTGGAGAGATGCTGACTGTGGGTTCAAAGGACGGATGAGCCAACAGCTGGGCTCTGGTCCAAGGCTTTGATGCCATGCCCTACTCCCATGTGGACTTCCCCTAGGCAAGTCTCTTGGGGGAATCTGTTTAATTGATCTGCAGCAATTTCCATTTTTCTCCATTTGTAGAGACAAATAAGCACTTCTAGGCCTTTTTTAGAGTCCTCTTTTAGAGCAGACGGAAGTAAAACTGCTCTAAACAAAACCTTCACCACTATTTTGCTTCTGGGTACTTGAACCCCCTAGAGGGAAATTTGTTTGGTTGCTTTAAGGTCATGTTAGTGAGGTCATATTAAGGTCTACTGAGGGATCAAAGAGAAGCCTAGGGGTATCCTGCAAGGCCTTGAAGACATTCCCAAGAGTTCAGACTAGTCCTTGCTCTTTGGCTTTTCCTGCTGAGAAAATCACAGGTGATGTGCTTGGAGGAGATAGATTTGGATCAGAGTTCTCAGCACATGGTGTGTGACTCTTGGGGATGGTCCTGTGCTGGGCCAGGAGTTGGGTTCAGTGATCCATGTGGGTGACTTCCAACTCAGGGTATTTTATGATTCCATTACCTTTTCACTGGGATACTGGGATGGCAGAAGCTCCTCTCTGTGAGCTTTCCCTGAGATTGCTGTGAGGTGAACCAGGACTTTCTCCTGCATTTAAATTCAGCTTTATTTCATCTGACAGGCTCTTTCTTGTTACATAGCAGCTGGAAAGAAGAACTTCAGTCCTGAGCTGGGCTGTTAGCTCTGCATACAGCCATGAAGGAAAAGCAAAATCCCTTGTGTTAGAACTCAGACCCATACCCCCATACCTAAATTAATCTGATCTCTGACACTCTTGACAAGAATCATGAAGAAGGACAGTTTCAGGAACTAAGACCTTGATATCCTGCCAGCATTGGCTGCTTAGAAGAACACTTAGAGAAACTCACATCTCTGCCAGGGAAGTTTGGGTGCTTTTTGATGCATTTGAAGAAGAAGGAATCAGAAAGATGGGAAGTATGTTAGTCATCATCCTATGACATATTTGAAAGGTATGTAGATGTGACACTTAGGGGCATAGTGGTGGCCTTGACATAGCTGAGAGAAGGGTTGGACTTGATGATCTTATACATCCTTTCCAACCAAGTGATCCTGCAATTCTGTGGTTGCAGTGGATATTCTCCCTGGCATCCCCATTAAGCTCCAATAGCCAAACAGGGCCCACCACAAAGCACTGAAATACTACAGTGAAGTGATTGATTATTTCTTGTGTTAGGGGACATGCTGCAATCCCAGTCTGCCCTGCCTGGGATGCCTTGCAGAGCAGGGGACATGTGCTGTGATGTGATGACATTTCAGGTGGCACCACCTATCATAAACCTCACTCAGAACTTCCCGTGACAGTCCTGCTCATCATGTAGCCAGCATTTACAATGGATGCTGATACAAATCCAGGAGCACCCACACCACACCAGATCCCCTCCTGCATCCCCAGCACCCTCTTCCCAAGGGTGTAGGGATAAAGACCCTCTTCCTCTTTCTCAGCACGCTGGAGGCCTTCCTGTTTTCTGCTGCACAACCACAAAAGCTCGGACAAATGTGGGGAGATCACACTTGTCCCTTTCCTGGGCCTCACCATGGGAAGGCGATAAAGTGCCCTGCTTTAAAAGCTTTCTCTTCCTAAAACGGGAGTCTTTCAGCTCTGATCCAAGCACTGTCACCCTCCCCAGAGCTCCTGTTTTGGGACTAATTGTGTCCAGAAGGGGAAAAGCAAGCCAGCCCACATTTGTTTTCCTATGTTATCCTTTGGAGGGTATCATGTCCCTGCATTCCCTGTCTGTTTTCCCTTGTCCTACTTTCCTCATCCTTGTTCTTACTAGCCCTGCCCTTCATGGAACTCAACTTTTTGTTTAACCTGCTGGGTCCCTCTCCTCTCCTTCCTCCTTTATTACTTTGTGGCTTGGGTTCCTCTGCAGTGTCTTCCTCATTTTCCTCTGTCCTAGAATAGCTGTGGAGATCAGACCTGTCTTCTCCCAAATCCTTGCCCAGAGCCACTCCTGCCCTAACACCTGGAAGACAGGTACAGAAGAGCAGAGTGACCTGGGCTCATATTCCTAAATGGCAATTCCATTTTCCTCAGCCTTTCTGTCCACAGATCCCACACCTGCTAGCAGTGCTTAATAATGTTGATTAGCCTGACTAATGAGACTCTTGTGCACACATCTCAGAGAGACCAAACCCCAGAGGGACAAGGAAGGAAGAAATTGCCCTCACACATGGCTGTGTTGTTTCCTCTTGGCAGTTACCAAGAGGTTGTGGAGGGAAGGCAGAGCTTGCTCAGAGCCCAGGAGGAAGCTGGGCTGGCAGATAACCCAATGTGTGGGGTCAGGGGCTCATTTTCTGGTGCAGAATTGGAGATCTTCAGCCTTGCTGGGCCCTGATATGTTTGCAGTATGACTGAGGGTTGGCTATTGTACAGCTTTGCCTTGCTACAGGTTTCTGGGCTGTAACAGGAAAAACCTTGCAAAGACAGAAGTCTGTATTGTATCCAAGTGCTGGATACAAGGCAGGTGAGACACACAACAGGGAGAGAAAGATAATAATTTCTGGAGACCCTTCCCCTAGCAAGTCAACATATTCCAGATATCTGTGTGCTGTGACTCAGGCTCTTGGTCAGAGATTTTGTGTCCCAGGAATGACTGAGATTCCCAAGAAATACGTGAGAGATTTTTCACCATCTTTCTTTGCTGGCCTCTGGGCAGCTGGTAGAAGAGGATATTTCTAATTCACTTTATAGGATTTTAGATGCACAAGAGAAGCACAGCACATCAAAGAGGAATGAATGCTGTAATTCCCTGAAAGGTCAGGGCTTTTTACAGAGCTCTTTATTGCTGTTAAGCTCTTTAGAGAACGCATTTCTGTCTACCACAGACTCAGTGGTGGTAGTTTGACATGCAATGCCCATCCATCCTGATTACTATTTCAGCCTCTAGGGAATGATCCAGATCCTCAAAGACTGCTAAGTACTGGATTGAATTTGAAATCATTGAGAATTTGGCATCTCAATCTTTAAATACTCTGCATAAAGGGCTGCCCTGCAAAAGCTGACTTGTGTGTGTTGCTTTACCTTGGCAGTCTCTGCATGTATTCAGTGATGCGTGGAATCACACACATTGTCCTTGGAAGTGTCCCTATTTTGTCATGTCTGGCTGTTCTCATTAGAGAAAGGGCAGTCTGGAGTAGGAACAGGACAATTCTAATCCCTTTTGGTGATTAATAAGAGGCAACCCAAGGAGATGCCCTGAGCAGAGTGACGGTGCAGATCAGGGGGTGAGAGACCTTGCCCCAGTCTCCAGAAACACAGAGGGATGCTTCAGCAGCAATAGGAACTGGCAGGTGGAAGGTGCCCCCCAAAACTGTGCCATTTGGGGAAATATTTAGGAAATATGATAGAAATATAATGATAGCTGTGGTTTTGGTTCTGGTTTTCAACTTCGTGCCCTGAGGACAAATGGGTGATTTTAAATAGGGAAGAAGTTTAGCAAGTACTGCATCCTGAGGAAAAGCACAATGTTAAGCACTATACATTAAATAGAAAGCTCAATAGGTCACCAAAAAAATAGGTTAATTTTTTTCAAAAATTGATATCTTTCCAATTTTCAGAGACTGTGTCTTTGATAAGGAACCAGACCCTGTTTTTGGAGCTGCTATAAAATGAAGAAGAACTGCTGAAAGCTCTGGATAAGGCAAGAGGCATTAAAAATAAAGAGAATTATCCAGTCTCAGGAGGCTTTTATGGGAAGTGAATAATGCACTGACAGTAAGGAGAATTCAGACTACCACAAGTGAAGTTTACAGCAGACAGACAGAGCTTTGACCGAGACGTTGTTTAGGAAGTTTAAAAAAATCTAAGCAAATCATCTTAGAGATTTTATACTGACATCAAATGAACAACTGAACTGAGAAAGATGTTAAGACATTTCTGTATATGGCAAAAATACTGTTGATAGCAAGAGAATGGGAGGTGTGAATCTGTGGGTTGTTGGAACAAAGAAGCTAAAATAAGCTATGCACAGGGCCTGCACATTTTCTACTGTTTCTCTGAGTAGCCTTGGCAAAACAGTGCTGTTAACAGCTCTGTGTATGTAACACACATTTTCATTACAAGCATCTTGGGAGGCATGGAAAGATCTGAGCATGTGTGGTGGGTTGGTAGGCTTGAGTTTTCAGGAGTTTGCAGGGAAGTGCAGATCTCTGAGGCCAAAAATTGCTTTTTCCAACAGAGGGACTGGTGGAAAATGGTGTCAGAAATGTGAAGTGGCCAGCCTGGCTGAGAAGTCAGAGCCTGATCCATGTGTGCTGATGCATCATTTGACAGATGTTGGCTGTGAGGTGCCTGTATCAGTGATTTACAGGAATAAGGAAATATATGAGGCAGAAGGAAGCCATGGTACAGTTGGGCCCTGGGAAGTGAAACCATGACCAGAACAACAGTTTTACCTCCCAAGGGATTGTGCCAAAGTGTTGGTGGCTCTCATCACCACCCCTGGAGGGGAAATCCTCTTCAAAGGAATAGAGGTCCCAGCAGAAGGGCACTGACTCAGCTGCATTGCTTGGGAATTACAGACTCCACTGGAACAGGTACTGGAACACCCAGTTCCCTGTATTGTAGTGATATTGATGGTTCAAGTTTTATACCCATTGGGTTGGTCAGGGAAATGGGTTAGTTTAAACATATATGTGTTGCAAGAAGCAAACTCTTGCAAACCCTGTTGCAAGAGGCAGTTTGACGCATTGTTTATATTGTGTTTCTGTGGAATGGAGATGGCTGTACCACAGTCAGATGTCAGGGAAGCAGAGTACTACTCCAGGATGCTCTAGCTTGGACCAATGCCTGCTCTTCTGACAGGTAACACCAGTGAGTGCTAGGAAAAGCTGATCACTAGACTTGATGATTTCATAATAGCCCTCCAGATGGAGTGGCCATAGATATGAGTGAGGAAATGTAGAGCAACAACAGCAGTTATTGCTGTTCATGCCACAGGTTTTGCAGTTTTCCTAGGATAATTTTTTTTGGTTTTTTGCATTTGCATTGTTTCATTGATATAATGTCATCAAAAACTGCTAGAATTTTGCAGCATCCTTAGCCTCTTTAGGCTTTTAGGAGACTTTAAACATGGCTCTTTAAAACATCCTAGTGAGTTTGTCCTGGGGTGAATGATTTCAACATAGATGCCTGAGATGCATTCTTTTTCTGTGCTTGTAAGTATTGACTTTTGAGTGACTGAGTGGATGGACTGCTGGGGGAATTAGGACATCAAGCCCTGATGTTACAACATGCCAGGAAGAAAAACCAAACCAGAGTAGTATAGCATCATAGTCTGGTTCTGGTTTTCATCTTGGCTGTTCCTCAGGGAGACAGAGCAGAACAGCAGAGTTTGCTGGGATTCATGTTCATTTTCACTGATTTTTGTGTACTCATCTGCAATTCAGGGGATTTAGTGATCCAAATACAGGTGGAATATATCCTTAACCTCTCCCCAACACAGACAATGTGTATGAAAATATATACATTGACATGTATTTTTTCTTATAGCCAAGAGATTTCACTGCTTGACTTAATCTCTTCCCTGAGAAGGTTCAGACTTTTTCAGGAATGAATGAGTTGTCACTAGTGACATGTGGGCTAGAATACTTCTTTCCCATTTCATTGGCATCTAAAATCTTTGTTGTGGATAGCTCTGGAAACATCCTTCTTGTCCTTTATTCTTAAGTATATAGGCACAAAATCTTTCATTACAAACCACAGCTATCCTGCTTTCTAAGCCATCCTAGAAGTGCTGCATTACGATGACAAACACACAAAGAAAACCACAGTAAAGAGTTTGTTGCTAGCAAAATGTCTGTATTAAAATACAAAGAAAACTTCCCTGCTGGGAACAGTAATTATGGACTCTCTTTTGTATGATACTAACAGCATTGTAGGTTCCATTTCCAAACAGACCACAATGTTCTTGAGGAATAAATTCCACCACTGTTGGTCTGAACCTCAGCCTAAAACACAAAGAGTTCAAAAACTATAGTACTGTGCATCCTATCAATATTCCAGCATCATGGCACTGGCTTACTGCAACATGTCCCATCACATGTGGGTTATATCTGAACACTGCTTGGTGATGGCAAGCTCAGAGGGCTTCCTATTGTGTTTGAGAAGGCAATGTTTGCGTTGGAACCCTTGGAGTTCTTGTTCATACTCAGGATGTCTGCATTAGTATGCTCTGGTTCGGCTTTCCTGAAGATGTTTTTCATGGTTGACTGGAAGTTATTGGTGACAAAGCAATAGACAATGGGGTCCATGCAGCTATTGAGGCTACTCAGAGTCACTGTCACGTGGTAGACGAGGAGGCTGACGTTGTGGGGCATGTCTGGGTTGATGGAGATTACGACCTGTAGCACGTGGAAAGGAGTGAAGCAGATCATGAAGATGATGAGGACGGTGATAAGGAGCTGCACAGCCCTCATTCTCCTCTCCCTACTCTGGTGCATGAGGCTGGGCTTGGACAGGGCACACATAATCCTGGTGGTGAAGAAGATGATTATGATGAGGGGGAAGAAGTACTCGCAGACCATCAGGACCAGGATCTTGGAGAGGCAGCACTCAGCAAACCGTATCGCCATGGTCAGGATGGAGAAAGTCACCACGGTGGCAAAGATCCAAATGAAGATGCAGATGCCCTTGGCACAGGTCGGGTTCCTCCATTTACGTGAGGCTTCCACCTGCACTATTGCCAGGTAGCGGTCAACGCAGATGCATGTCAGGAAGAGGATGCTGCAGTACATGTTGACAAAGTAGCCAAAGATGTGAACCAAGGAACAATTCTTGCAATCCCCCGAACTGTAGAACATGATGATCCGGACAGGCAAGGAAAAGCCCACCAGGAGATCAGTTACGATCAAGTTGATGGTGTAAATAACAGAGGTGGTTTTTGTCTTGGTACGGAAGCAGAAGACATACAGCGCTAAGCTGTTCAGCACAACACCCACCAGGAAAATTATGGCATTGACTACCATCAGGACAATCCACAGGTTATAAAAATCTGTGAACAGTTGTTTGTCTGAGTTGAGGAACTTGGAGAACAAATTGATGTTGGAGTTAGGTTCCTCGGTGGAGTTGATAGAGTCAAGGGGTAGCATTTGGGTGGAGGAGGTCGGCATGGTCACTGACTTCCAGCAATCTGGAAGAAAAGAAATGGAGGTTTAGTGATAAATATGTCAGCATTCCTTAGGGCTCAAAAATCTTGTCACTTAAAAACATTTTAACCAACATATTTGCACATCCTGAGTAGTAAGTAGATCCCCATCTACCAATATGGGATTACCAATAATTGCAAGGAAATACCTGGACTTATAATTAGTGCCTTGCAGTGGTTCCAGATGCATGTTTTAGGGAAGAGATACACACCCCACTTCAAGTTTCTCTTCCTCTTCCTTGTACAAAAATGATTTTAAGGCCAGAAGACCTTTGCATAACCATAACCCCAGCATTTGTTTCCTAAAATATCATATCCCTTGCCTTGGGCAGGTGATCCCATTAGAGAGTTACATGCAGCAGTGTTTTCAGGAGCTGTAAGATTTCTCTGAAATCAAAGAAAGGCTGAACTGTCTGAGAAAGCAGAAGAAGGTTGTGTGGCATCTTCTACAGATCTGTGTTCACAGCAACAGCAGCCAGAAGATTTCAAGTTAAGGTTTTAAGCCACTGGTCCTGCCAGGGTTTGACAGTTTAATTTGCAAATCATTCCTGACTTATACACTATTTTAAACTGATTTGTATATTAAAAGATAAAAAAAAAAAAAGACACAATATATACAGAGACTTGGCTGGTTTCAATAAAAATAAATGGTTGAAAAATGTCTGGAATATCTCAAAGTGGCTGGGCAGGGTTTTGAGGTTAAAAAAATCAGCTTGGATCAGCAGAGAATGATGCTGAAAGAGTTGATTTATGAGGGTTTGAAATCCCTGCTAATGAGCCAAATGCAGAAGGACTGGGAGACAAGGAGCTGCAAACACATCTCCCAGTGCTCACAGAGCTGCAGTGTGCCTGGGCTGGGTGTCTCAGTGTGGAAGTCTGGAATTGCTGAGGGAGTCAGGATGTCCATCCAGTTCCCCCAAGCATACCTCATCCTCTGGCAGATTTTTTTTTCCCTTCCTTCAATCCTTTTGTGCTTATGGGGATCAGGAGGATAGACCAAGGGTGCTGTATCACCTGTGCGGTGCTTCAAGCTGTTGGTGGCTGTGTACAAAGTGGAGGAGGAAGCTACTTAGGACAAAAGTGAAAAGTAGGTCCTAAGGAGAGTTCCTGCTGCCCAAAAGAAAATGTTCTGCCGGGACAGTACTAACTGAGTCCAGAGAACACCACAGCAGCTCTGAGCCTGCCTCATGAGTGCCAAAGCCTTCTTCTGCCTGCCCCCCATGTCTCTCTGCATTTCCTGCATACAACACTCCTAATGTGTCTCACCAGTGTTTGGCAACATTCAAGATCAACAGTCCTCATGGAATGCTACAGCCTAGTTGTGATTACTCTGCTTGGTTCATTCAAGCCAGGTGAGAGTGAAGCAGAACATTTGTTGAGAAAAAGCAGAGATTAAGACTGAGAATTTAGAAGACCAGGTGTGAAAATTCTTGGAGAAGTGACTTTGCCATCATGATGGATCTTGGGTTTGTTGGCCTGGAATCTGGGGATTGCTCTAGTTTCTTCTTGCCTCTCAGTCTGTGGAACTGGTTTGAAGGAAAAAGCTGGTTTTTAATGTCCTTGAGCTCAGAAAGATATTTCTAATCAAATGTAAATTTATTTTATTTAGGTAGACACTGAAGCCCAAGGAGCTGAATTGACCATTGGAATGGCTGATGCTGAAACATAGAGTCTTCTTGAGATCCAACTTAGTGCCAGAATACACTGCAGGACTGAAATCCTGAAATCTGGGGTCAGACCACCTGTAATGCCCCAAAGAACTACTGGGCAGAGAGGAGCAATGCTAGTTTCTGTCTCCTTTTCCCTCCAGGCCATCCCCAGCAGAAACCAGACATTGGAACATCATGTGTTTTGGGAGTGACCAGGTTACCTCCCCCTGCACTGAGCTCTGGTGGCAGCCAAAGTGGCACACATGTTCATGGCTTTTTGTCTAGGTCTGACTGAGCCTGCAGGCTCCTGAGGGAGAGTCTTGTCTCTTCACATTTTGTGCCAAGCACACTGTCAGAGAAAACCAGGAAAAACTGGCCCCAAAGTAGGCTGAAGGTAGTGGAGTTGCAAAGTCTGGCACCTGAGAAAGAAGCATGGGGATGATGCAAAATCCTGGCTCATTTTCTACTGATTTCCTAAAATTCTCACCATCTTCTCTGTTTGTTTGTTTTGCTTTGTTAATTATGAAAACAAACTGAAATGAGCAGATGCCTGGATCTGCTCCCAGCTTTCTCTTTGCAGATGCTATCAAGAGGAGCACTGTGGAAGCCAAGGAATAAAGAAAGACTTTGATGTCCCTGGAGTGCATTGTGAGAGTGTATGTCTGTGTTCAGACACATACCTGAGCAAGGGGAGAAGACAAAATCACCCATCCCATCCCTGAGCTTGCACTAAACTCTATAGAATTACACATGAATTTGTCTTCTCATTGTAATTCCATGGCACTGGCTGTTTGCTCTGATTTTGCCTCTTGTTAGTAGCTTGCCTCCTCTGGGAGATTTTTGTTCAGTCTGAGATCCCTTATCACAAACACCTGATATTCATCTTATTTTGCCTTTCTTTCAATGAAATCAGCAATTCCAAATACATTCAAATGTTCTTCATCCTCACAATGCCTTTGAGGGACGTAGGACGTGTTACAGACAAATAGAAAATTAAAATAATCAGCATATACAATGTCTTGGCTTACATAGCCACCTTTTCTACTAAGCCCCATGTGCAAGGAAATAAACTCCAGATATTGTAAACTGCTGAAAAACAACAGGTAACATTGTGTTTGCCAAATTAAATATGCAAAGAAGTGCTGCATTAGAGCTTTCCCTGTCCATTGCTGCCCTATCTGAACTCAAAATCCAAACAACTACATGAAAGAAGTCCCAGAAAATTTAATTAATCCTGAAGATTTCCTCCCTGACAATCTGTGGAAAAGCTGCCTCTTGAGCTGTGGTGGGAAAAATCTTCATCTAATCAAATTGTTACTGATGGATGTTTGGGTGAATGGCCTCTTCCTTTCTTTGTGGGACTGCTCTCATCTCATGGCTCACAAGCAGAAAGGATGGAGAACTGCACTAGCAAAGCAACAGAATTCCTCTGAATGTTTTTAATGAGATGGAGCTGGACCAAACCCCAAGTTTACAGCTGCTAAGGATTTTTCCATTGTGGGACTCCAAGCCTGTGAGAAAGGTACATTGCCCCTATTTGCAACACAGAAAGGCAGCTTGACCTTGTGTCTGAGCAAAGCTAAACATTTCCAAAGATTTTGAATTCTTCCTCTCATGGAGTCCAAATACTATCTCAACCAAGTCTCTTTCCCTACCATCAGACATACTCACGCAGGTGTTAAAGTGAGTCATTTCAGCTACTCATCACCATGACGTGGTGGCATATGGAAGTCAGTGAGGGGCATGGCTAAATTAATGAGAAACTTTGCAGCCTCTGCAAACCTTTATTTTGCTGTGTTTTGCACTATTTATTACTTGTGACTATGGCATGAGCTCATGCAGAGCTGCAAGAACCACCTTTATTTACAGAGCAAATAGATTTTGGGTTAACCCCCTTCCTAAAACCCTTTAAGAGCTTGGAGCTTAGTCTACTTCATACCTTCCTGATCTCTCAGCCCCACAGATTTCCATGCAATCCCTGTTTCTTGGAGCTGGCAGTCTGCAAAGCCCAAGATGGGTAAACATGCATCCTTTTGAGTGCTGTCTGACCGTGCCAGTTGGCCTGGGCTGTTATATTACACCTCTCAGGCTGGATTTTGTCTGTCTGTCTGGGAAACTGTGGGTAGCGTTTCCTTAAAAGTACAGCAGGAATCTGGGTAGAAATGGGATAAAGGGAGGGACAGAGAATGGAGGTTGACCTGCTTTCCCTCGTTCTGATAAAGGTCCCTGCTCAGCACTGGGAGAGGGGGACTTGCTCTGAAATACTTTCTCATTGTTGTGTGACACAATCAGTTCCATCGTTCTTGGGCCAAATAGGAAACAGATGGTCACTGTGCTGAAAACAGGTCCTGCAGCCTCTTCCCTCACTCACTCACTGCTTGGCATCACACTTGTTAACTTAGCATGGGCAGCCCAGTGCTGTGTCTGCTCCAGGAGGAGATCCTTGACCATCCCATGTTCCATTTCACCCAACCTTGTGCCTGGTGACAGCCTTAAGGCTCACCCTGACCTTCCTGAAATTAACGGGGTTCACTTCCTTAACCCAGGGGACTTTTGGATCTGGCTCAGCAATTCAAGTAATATGATACAGAAGAAAAGGCAGGTCAGACAACTGAGTTTTGCCCTAACTGTATGCCAAAAGGATTATTTATTGGTGTGCAGAAAGGATCTCTGTGTGCAGACCCAGAGAAGACCAGAGCCACACACTGGGATCGGAAAGTTGAAAAGGACGTTAACAAGCACGAGTGTAATTTAGTATAAACAGCTCCAGCTTTTCTCATCTCCCTGTCCTGAACTGGAACATCTGATATGGCAACCTGGCTCCTCTATCATCCTCCCTGTTCCCCTCACCCTGTCCTGCCTGCTGGTGATATTCTGCTGCCTGGGGTGGCAGCAGTGTGTGTTTAGCTTTTCAGCCTTCTGGTGTTTAAAGTTCCCTGGGTCATTTATCATCATATTTATAAATGAAGGGTTAAACTTACTCTCTTTCAATTTAAATTGTATGATTCTCTTTCTGGCAAGCTCTCACTCAACTCTGGATCACACTGGCCAAATATGGTGTTTTTGTGCATGTCGGCCTTGCCTCTATATGTGGTAGTTTGCTCTATGTGTCTTGCGCTCAGCCTGGGGAGGGTGGGTTTGCTGACAGGGGGAACAGAGGAAAAAAGGGAGAGAAAGGGAATGAATCCAGCTGCTGAAAGGAAAAAGCTGGTGCCCATCTGACCCTTGGGCTGTGAGAAGAGAGATAATTCTGGGAGAGAGAGATTCTACTCCAAAGCAGAAATGGGACTGTTCTCAGGGCAGGTAAGATCCCATTTTCGTGGGCATCAGATCTCTGCTCTCACTTGATTCCTGGGCAGCGAGGTCTCCTTTGAACCTCCAGGTCCGAGGGTGGCTGGAGCAAGTGTGTGAAACACCCACCTTCTGAGGAATTGCAGTTAGAAATTGCCAAATCCAGAGCAGAGCTGGATTATTCCTTTTCCTCCAATGCCATGGACATAAAAGGGACTTTGGAGACACAAAACACATAGTTTTCTGAGTGTCAGATTAAATGATACCTGATTTCTTGCAGTCTCATGTCTCACAGTGGCTTGCAGGGCTGGGGGAATGCTTTGCCCTGCTTGAGATGCTTATTATAACTTTTTCCCATGTGGACACTTGGCTGCCTTAATGAGCACTCACATTCCAGCTCTTCCCTTGGCTCCAACACTTGTTTGACTTTCTCCTTTCTTTGCTGCCTAATTTCCTGAAAATTGAGGTGATCTTTCCCTCGTGCCAGATTCTAGTTGAAATTAGGCAGCAGATTGAAAAACATTAGGAGGACAGAGGAAATAGGAGCTGACAACCACACAAACAGGCACTGAGAGTGATCCTTGTTTCCTCTTATGTGAACCTGCAAGTCATTTGTTAACACTGTCCACTACACATCCTTTCATTTAGGTCTTATTCCCTGCAAATTCACAATTGCTTTGGCATTGAAACACAGCAAACAGGGCTGGATGGTTTCTGTGAAACAGAGTATTGCCTGCTTCTTGTTGTTTTCCTGAAGAGAAATAATTTCAGATTTATGCCAAAGCATGGGAGAACTGGCCTGACTGGGACAGATGATATCTAATTGCTGGGTGTTGGCACTATTCAGCCATGGTCTGCTTGCCCATGTGTCATAAAGAGTGTGATCCCCAGCAAGCCCTACTTTGTCTGGTGGTTTGAATGATCATGTGCTGAATTACAGTTTTGTCTGGAATCACAGAATATCCCCAGTTGGAGGGGACCCACAAAGATCACAGAGTCCAACTCCTGCCCCTGCACAGGACCAAGAATCACACCATGTGCCCAAGAGAGTTGTCCAAAAGCTCCTTGAGCTCTGTCAGGCTTGGTGCTGTGACCAGTTCCTTGGGGAGCCTGTTGCAGTGCCCAACCACCCTCTGGGTGAAGAACATTTTCCTAATATCCAATATAAGCCTACCTGGACACCAGTTCAGGCCATTACCTCAGGTCCTGTCACTGCTCACCACAGAGAAAAGAGCAGTGCCTGCCCCTCCTCTCACAAAGAAGTTTTAACTTCAGTGAGGTCTCCTCTCAGTCTCCTCCAGGCTGAAGAGACCAAGTCAGCTCACCTGCTCCTCATACAGCTTCCTCTCAAGGCTAAGAGAGATTAACCCCCCAAAACTGACTTTTGAATCTCTAATGTTGGCCATGAAAATCAGATTTCCCATCTGGCAAGGGGGAAAACATCTATCTCCAGTCTCAGGCATAGGGGTAATCCTTCAAGGCCTGTAAGCAATCACAGACTGAGGATGTGTGGAGGCTGATGCAGTGCTGGTTGTTGGGTTGCTGATGTGCTGTTGAGCTGTTTGCCTCCTGCCTGAGATGCCCAGTTTGCCTCTGTGTGCTCCTCCATCTCCAAGGCCCTGCTGTGGATGGGCAATGGATATTGCCCTGTGCTGTGATCTGAGCTCCACCCTCCACACCCAGTTCAATGCTGTGTGTACACATGGGTGGATCCTGTGCTCTCCGTGGGCCCACGCCCAAAATCACATCCTTGGAAGGCGAGGCACACTCATCCCTAGCTCATTTTGTGACAAGAAATAGTCTGTGAGTGCCCAAGCAATGATTTAGTCCAGCAGGTCACCCTAGGCCATGAGGAATCACTGCCAGTTAGATGAGGGAGAGCACAGCTCTCCAAAGTGCATTCCTCTTCTCCACGGAGCAAAGTGACCCAGATGGGACTGAAGCCACTTGGCTTGGACCAAATACCAACTCTCTGCATCCAGGCTTGAACCTGCTGCTGAAAACCAGGTGACAGATCACAGTCCTGGACACCCCAGAGACAATCTATTTAAAACTTGGAAAGGTCTGCATGGTTTTCTCTCAGCCCTTGTCCTGAGTGTGCATGAAAACAGTGAAATGAAGCTCCCAGAGATACACAGAGGAGGAAATTCACATACTGGCAGAGTTTCTTATGAGTTTATACCTCCTTTATGGCCATTTGCAGCAGAAATGCCTCAATCTTTGAAAGAACGAGCCCTGATGTGCACGTGCAAGCAAAAAGAGAAGTGGGATAGTACATACTTTGCCCTTCCAGACCTACAAATATCCACCCGGCAGTGGAGGGCACCTAGAGGTCCCCCAACACATCTCTGATGAGGCTTTCTAGTACTGGTCACCTATAAGAAAGGTAATAATAAAGGAAGTTTGCCTCTTTTTGCTTGTTTATACTACACTATTTAGAAAAGTCCCTCCTGAACATTTGGATGTCTACAATGCCTTATCAATTCCACTGTATTTTTCATGTCCCTCTTTTCTGTGTTATCAGATCACAGAAATGCCAAGTGTCTTGGTGAATGCTCTATCAATCATGCTGCTAGCATTTAAAAGACCACTATCTCATACCCTGTCAGGGCTCGAACCAAGTGCCATCTGTCACAAGGGAGCTTGGAGTGACATCTCTGCAGTAGGTGCTGTGTGTTTCCAGCTCTGTTACTTTCAGAGAAATCAGAGCATGACTTCCTGAGTGTATCCCTCTCTGTCCCTTGTGGACCATTATACATGAGGGGAAAACACATATTTTTGGGAAAATTTTTTTCCAACATGATTAACATTAAAAAAAAAAAAGTTGCATCTTAAACAAAACATATAGATTTGGACTCCTATGGGTCCAGCCAGTAAAGATGGATTTGAGCCTGTCTTCTTGGGAGGTTGTAACAGTAAAAAAGAAATGCATTTGATTTTATAGGGATTACAGTAATCCATTGAGTGTTTCCAGGGTGCCTGAGACAAAGTGCTGGAAATGTCAGTTTGGAATAACAGCTATTGTGGCTGTGTGCAAGGAGAACTGTGCAGTGAAAATTACCATATAGGCACATGCAGGAACTTCACAGGCAAGTGCAAAAACAATAACTGGCCTGTGTGCTGCTGCTTGCTTTTAAGAAGGAAATTTTTAATTGCAAATTTTCTCCTCTTTCTGCCTTCAGCTGCCTGCTTGCTCTGTCTGTTGGCAAGAAGGTGAGAAGGGCAATAAAAGGAGAACAACAGCAGAGTTCTGCTGTTGGGGAAATACCTGGGCTCCTGTACAGCCAGGGAATGCAGGACTGGTGAAACAATGCTCACAGCCCAGGGAGCACAGGACACCAGTGCAGGTAGGGATGCAGGGATGATGCAGAGGGATCAGCTCTGCCTCCCAGCACTCACTCCAAGCTGTCCTGCTCTCTTGGCTGCAGGGAGAAACTGAGGCACAGAGCAATGTGTGGTCTTGGCCCAGGGAATGCAGCAAGGTGGGAGACCCAGTTAGGGAGCAGAGAGTTTTTGAGGCATCTCAGGATGGACAACCATGTCTTAACCCTTTGGGAGGCTGGTTTCCTTAGCAAGGCACATATGACAGTGCTGTGCAGACCCCACAGTGCCTTCAGAGTTCTGCAAATTTTGGATTCACCAGGTTAACCTGGAAAAGCTCAGCGTTGTTGGTGAGTGTGCTGCTGTGAAAGCAGGGAGCATTTCTGCAGGGGTCTGCTAAGGACCTTGGAAAGGATCTGCTTTCTCCTCTACTAACCCAGCCAGTGGGTTCAGAGAGGGAAGACAGCACCTCTCCTAGAGCTGAGCTTGCACCCTGCTGCATAGCCAAACAGGTAAAACATTCGCACTTGCAGCTGACCCCATTCCAGGCAGTGCACCATCTCTTCTCTTGGCTTCCAAAACCTTCCTGAATGCATTTCACCAAAATTTAATTACACCTGGGATTACACATGCACAAACATCACCCCCCTTCTCACAAGAGCTGCCACAGTACTTTTCAAGGAGGAAAGCCTGAAACTTTGCACGCTTCCATTACCTCCATCTCCTTAAAGAACAACCAAATATCCTCACACTGCCTAAAATCCCAAAAGCAAAGAAAGTCACAAGGGAGAATCTCCTTGCAGCCCCTGATAGCTGCTGGCACAGCCTGGCTTTTTTGATCAGGCACTTCCCAAGGGATTTCCACACCTGCTGCATGGACAGAGCCAGAGACTTCCCGAGCTGCTCATCCACGTGTTCACTGCAGGACCCTTTCCGCTCCCACCCCTTCCAGGGCTCTCTGTTGCAATAGCCAGGACTTGGAGTCCAATATCCAGCAAATCCTCCCTGGCCTCCCACTGTCCCCCATCCCATGCCCCCTCTTTGTCTCTGACCAATATCCCAAAGCATTCCCTGCAATGGTCCCTGCAGTGTATTCCTGCATGAAGGACTGACTTACCTCTGGCCCGATCTCCCTTCTATGTTAGAGGAACTGCTGGTAAGAAAATTTCCTTGTGGACCTGAGTGCTATCAGCCCAGGAAAGAGACATCTGTTCCTACAAGCAGAACAACTGGAGTGACTACAGAATACGAAGAAATGCCTAATCTGTCTCTTGCGTTCTCTCCCTCTCTTCCCCCTCCCCATCCCCCTTCTAAATATAGCCTTGCAACTAATGGGAAAAAATATACACTACCAAAAAAAAAATATTTCCACTTGTCTGTAGTGTTCAGAATTTCTCCCCAAACATCTGGCTCCTTGCCCTAAATCTCTCTGAAATTTATGACTTGCTGTAAATGTTGAAGAGGGCTCCAGCCGTACTCACGGTGCTAATGCCCGAACATCTCTAGTAAACTAAAACTGCCCCCAGGTCAATTTTCTTGTGTCTTTGTGGGAACAAAATCTCTTTGCTGGGAACTTGCCAGCTCAAGGCCACTGCAATGCCACCACCATGTGTGACATGAGGAAAATACCCCTCTTTTCCTCTTCCTGATGTGAACTGGGAATAGAGAGAAGCATCCCTGGCAGCTGCAGGAAGGTGCTGAACCGAATGCCACAAAGCCTGTGATGTGCTTTGGACCAACCCAGCTGTCCAGAGCCTGAGAAAGCCCCTGGCACAGGGAACCAAAGGGTTCCCTGCACACTTGGGTAGTGCTGCTGCAGTCATTTGGGAGAGGAGATAAAGAGATCTATCCAGGGCTGAAATGGCCGAGCATGGGTGGCAATAGAGTCTGAGGTCCACCAAGAAGCCCTCCAACATTTCCTCCATCCTCATACAGCCCTTCCCTACTGGTGGTAGAGTCATTGTGGGTGTCAGGTGTCTCAGAGTGGGGATTTAAGTATCTCTACACCCTTGGATACATGAGAAGATACTGACATTGTGCAAAGCTTAATGAATGATCCCATTTTTGAGATGGGTTCAAATGACACAGCTAGAGCAGCTTTCAAGACATCTCTGCTGGCTGATGCACTAAGGACTCAAAGTCCCCCAAGTTTCATCTCAAGTTCCATTTCTTGCTCTAAACTGGTACCAAAACCCAATCTTTTTTTGGGATTTGCACAGATGCTCTCCCCAGGAGCTTTTCAGTAGCTTTAGAGGTTTCCTCTGGGAGAAAAGGCAGAAAAAACCAGAGAACTTACATCAAGATTGGTTGTTTAGAAATACAGAGAGGATGGATGCTGGATTTTAGTATCAGCCCTGGCCTGCATCACACTTTAGATAAAGACAACACTGGTGCCAATGCAATAAACACGCAGGATATGGCCTGTCACAACACGACAGGATCAACTGAGAGGCATTGAATTCCAGGTCAAGAGGCCAAATCCATAAATAGAGGAGAGGTAAACTCCACACATGCATGTCTCACTGGAGCACAAACAGTAGCTATGGTTATTAGAGAAGGTTGACCTCATTTTCTGGAATTACTTTTTCACCCTTGGATCTTTCCCAGCAAGACTGAGCTGATCCTTTTTGTCTGGTTATTTTATTGATTTTCTATTTTGAGTTTCTGCACATTGAGGAGCAGACTGTTCCCCCAGTTTCAGGAACATCCTCCTTAGCTTTATGAGCCCCTGATCCAGGCATTCCATAACTGACCTCTAGCTCAGGCACATGCCTGAACTTTCATTTGTTTCTCACTTCCTTATGCTTGGGAAACAAGTGTGATTGGAAAGTCTTCATGAGCCCTGTCTGGGTGATCATCTTGCCTTCAGTTCCCTCCATCCTGGAAGTTCAACAGGGGTAAAAACAAAGAGAAGAAACCAACCCATGGTATAATCTTGGGCAGGGTGGGTAAAATGAGACCAAATTGAGGCACCAGGACAGGTTTCCCAGAGAAGCTGTGGCTGCCCCATCCCTGGAAGAGTTCAAGGCCAGGCTGGATGGGACTTGGAGCAACCTGGTGTAGTGGAAAGTGTCCCTTCCATGGCAGGGGGTTGGAACTAGATGGTCTTCAATGTCACTTCCAACCCAGACCTTTCCAGAATTCTATGATTCTGTCAATCTCAATGCCTATGGTGGCAAATGCTTAAGTTTGTCCCAGCCTGTCAACAAAATTTTTATATTTAGGGAATGACTCTGAAGTTACATTTGTGAGGCTCTAGGAAAGAGATGACTTTTCTCCAGGATGAACTATTGGTACCTGCACTCTGTCCACCTTCTCTGGGAATGTCTGGTTCTTCCTTTGTGAGGACTGATTTGGTTTTTTACTTTCACGTGATACATGAGAGCTGCGTTCCCATCGCTGTGCCTGGGATAATCAGTGCCCTGCACTCCCCCACTCCCCACTATCCCAGCCTCTCCCTCCTTGCTGGATTTAGAGCTAGGCTCTGAGTGGCAACAGCTGCAAAGTTTCAAGTTGTGCCTGAGATAGTGCAGAACATGCCATATTGGGAAGCAGATGCGGCTGTTAAGGTGGAGAAGGCACATCCGGGCTCAGGGCCATGCTTTGTCCCAGACCTGGTTCCCACACTCAGCTTTAGGAGTTGCAACCATAGCTGATAAATGAAGAGCTTCTATCATCTCTTGATTTTCAGTCATTTATCATCCTCCCAGAGGGAGCGAGAAAGGCAGGGAAAAAAAAAAGAGTAAAGCTTTAGTAAATGGAAAATTTTCAAGCTTGTTCATTGAATATACAACGGTATTAAATATTGGAGTGAGATTGTAGGTGGAAGAAGGTATTGGCTCAGTCAAAATCAGCACATAGAAGGACTAATAATGATATCAGGGAAGGATGCTACTAGCCTACGGTAATTCCTAGCAATCCCTTAACCTTGCTATACAGAATAGGGCTCTGGTTAAAATCTTCTGTGGCACAGAAAAGCAGAAGGCCAGACAGCTCTGGAGGGAGGTGGAGAGAAAGCTGATACCACACATCCCTCTGGGGAGATGTGCCCTGTTTTTGTCAGGAGAAGGGTGTACTCTTCCAGTCCTATTCAAAAAAGGGAACTGAGCATCCTTTGATCCCCTGCTGTGGGAGAAGAGAGTGAGATTGGGCACTGCATAATGAACTTTAACAGAGCTGAGATGGGCTCAAGGCAAATGGCCAGATTAGCTTTCAAGGTGTCTCTGTTGACCAGCTCTGAAAGGACCCAAATCCAATCTCCAAACATGCCTGTGTTTTTTTAGGAAGCTGAATTTATGTTCTGTTATGCTGAACAGATCCTCACAAATGAATTATTTTCTTCAGCAGTGAAGGAGAATTGTTATCCCAGAAGGTGTTGGACATAGACATAACAGTTCAGAAAACTGAGGAGCCTTTACCCATGGTCATGACTGTGTGCAGGTCACCAAAGAGTGGGATCCTCACTGCATGGAAGACACTGAAGGGTGGGATCTTCACTGTCCTATCTGGAAAACCTCTTTTTAGCAGCAGGCTTGATGGAGGGGCAACAATTTTAGCTTGCCAGGTGAGTAACCCTTTACCATGGCAGATAAAGTGAATGGCATTGAGGAGAATTTACACCCATTTTACCCTTTCCAACTACTCCTCCTTCTGGTAAATCTACCCTAGAATGTCCTTAGGCCTTAAAAAGGGCTGGAAAACGTTCATCTATGTCTCTATGATATGCACTGCCCAGGAGCCCTAAAATCTTGATTGTCCATGGTCTCCAAGGCTATTATGGGATGCTGTGAATCAGAACCCAGAGAACCATGCAGGCTCTCACAGGTGGACCAGGTGTGGAGAAATTTCTGCACTGAACCACCCTCCAGGAGTCACCTTTGATTTAGGGGGAAATATGAGGACAACAGTGCTCTCCCCAAATATGTAGGAACTTTCTACCTATGTTAGGTGTTATTCAACCCCACTACACTTCCTTATCATAAAGAAGTGTGTGGGAGCACTCCTCTTTGGTGTCTTCTGAGCTGGTACTTTATGGAAGAAATATAATGACAAATGGGCAGACCCTGAAAGCAGATCCAGGATTTTTTCTGGTGCTTTTGGTAGAATCCAAGGAAAATCCAGTTGAAAGAACCCTGAAGATTGAGGCTGGCATCTGTCTCCAGCCTGGCTTTTAACTTGTGGCCCTTGCTTGTTTGGAGCCAAAGAGAGCAACATGTGGCTTCACCTACTGGGCTACTGAGAGGTCATTCTTTGCTGTTCTTTTAGTGATCCAGGTGTGTCATGCTGGGACATCTGGGAGATCCTGGGACTGCTTTGGGTTCTGAACCCTGAGACATTCATGCTGGTTATGCCTAAGGTGCAGCTGGAAGGACTGGAGGAAAAGATCAGAGTTCTCTCTCTTAATTCTTAGACAGAATCTGTTCCAAGGGATGGCCTTTATCCCTTTCCTGCGATGCTGGGATAGAAACACCAAACAGACAAAGAAATGTGAACTACTTATCCCTGGAGAAGGAGGGCTTGGATTGCTCCCCCAGTGATATTCAATACTCCCTGGGCTTTTTACCTGACTGTCAGCATGGATAACAGGGGCTGTGGAGAGCCACAAAAGATGGTCCAGCTGGCTCTCTTGATGGCATCTCAGCAGGGTCCAGAGGCAGCTGTACCTTCCTGACGTCAGCAGCTCTGCAGGACACAGTCTGTGTCCTCTGCCAACTGCTCAGGATCACAGGCACTTGCTGGACTGTCACTTGCTGTCCTCAGAGCACTGCAAGGGCTGGAAGCCACCATAATTTTGTATCCCTGCCTCTGAACAGGCTCCCCATCTGTGTGTTTGTGCAAGGAGGGAGATCAGACTCTCCCCATATGAGGCCTCTGCTGGGATCCAGCTGTGATTCATCTGCTTGATGAGGGACAGGGAAAGACAAATGGTGCCCTAAAATGATGGTCATGGCTCTCCTGTTGGGTGAGTCAGGCATGGGGGAGGAGGAGTGTAGGAGCCAGTTTCCTGCCTGCCTGCTGCATATTTGGGAATTGGCTTTGCTGACCACTGACTCCCCCTCCATTTTCTCCCCAGGCTGTGGCATTTTTGCTGATGAACCTGTTGAGCTGAAAGAAAAATGAAGATGTCTGCAGTGCACAAAGAGCTGCTCCTCTGGGCAGCCCTGAGGTCTTTCCTGAGTGGTTTGGAGCACATTGGTCCTGACTGTCTCCAGTTCTTGCATAACAGGGGGTGTGAAGTCCCTTACCTGCTATAAATGCACCATGTGAGGGTGAGCCAGGATCCCTCTCTCCATCCCAGTCTGCCCAGTTTACCACAGGTCTCACAACTGTGAGGGTTCTCACAAGGTTCCTCAGTTCAAGGCATCAGCAAAATGAGCCACCAGGACTTTTTGGCCACCCAACAAAGCATATAATCTCTCACCTTCCCCTACTGATCCAAACCTCTTTGGGATCCTTTGCAGAGTCCCACTGTGACCTTTCTGGCCCCCAAGGCCAGGTCTGGCCAGTCACCCTTGGACTCTTTTTTTTTTTTTCCTATTTTTTTCAAAGATTCAGAAGCTAATTGCCAAGAACTCAATGTCCAGTGTCATAACCTCACTGCAGAACTCTTCCCATTCCCAGCAAAGTATTTCCTGTTGGTTTTGTTTGTCACTGGGCACACAGGGACACTAATGCTTGAAGGGGAAAGCTACACAAGCTTTGGGCTTTGGCATAACTCGGGCACCATGCCCTGGGAGGTCAATGCTGGGTGGAGTGGCTCTTGCCCAGCTCTGGTTTGAAGGCTGCAGAGCAGGAATTGGCAGGATTGTTGGTTCTGGATGGTTGAAGAGCCCCCAGAGAGCTCTCTGTGCTCTGCTCCTGTTTGTGGCAGTGGGAAGTGCAGCGTGGCAGGGCTGAGCTAGAAAACCTTGAACTCAAGATGTGCTGAGCCCTGCAAGGATGCAGAGGCCAGAGGAACACATGAAAACCCATGGAAAGGAAGTTTTGGGGAATTTAAGGACCCAGTCTGGTGTCTCCACCTGCTCTGATTTAACAGTGACCACAAATTTGGAAAGGGGCAGCAGGAGACTCCCAGGGCCATCTGTTCAATTTGTAGGGATTTTGCTATATTAGTAACCTAGCCCAGGAGGAAGGACACCTGCAACTTGGAAAATCTGGTACTTGGACCCACAAACCTCAAAAAAGGCTTTAGAGAAAGTCATCCTCTCCCTGCTCACTCTGTGCAAACATGTTAATCCTCCTCTCCCATTCCCTTTGTTCGCCTGGTTTGGAGAGATTTGGAAGGGCTCAGGGCAGGGCTGTCTTTTGTTAGACGTGCACAGAGCTCAGCAATGCTCAGATCTGGAACAGGGCAGCATAAATCTGGGGGATTATCATAGGAAATGCCACAGTGATGAAAAGCCCTGTAGGAATGGGAAGAAAAGAAAGGGCCCCATTTGGGAAGAAAAAAACTCCCAACAACCACCCTGCTGCTTGCTTACAAGTGATTCCTAAAATTGCTGCCTCTGGAAGAAGCTGGTACATTTGCTGATTTTTTTTTTTCCTTTTATTTTGGAGGGGATGTGTTCCTTTGTGTTCTCAGCTGCTTAGAATTACAGATCCTGTCCTTGAAGCAAGTTCTGTGTGAGGGGCCTCACTGGGGACAAAAACCCAATTTTCTGGGGAGGTGCCTCAGTTTCCTTATGTTTGAAACCATCCCTCTAAGCACAATGTGCAGAAGTGCTCTGGGAAATATTCAGGAAGGAAAGGAGAGAATCACATACGTGATTTACTGGAAACCACAATACCAAAATAATAAATTTTCTCCTAAAAACAAATGGAAGAGGGGGCTGGGCAGCAGAACCCAGCTGGTACTATTTGTGGTGGTGGTGGTATGTTTGGATATGGGGTCATGGACCCTTTTGTCTCCCACCTGCTGAGACCTGAGTCAGGTGGAAACATGACAGTTCAGAAATCCAAGGGGATATTTTCTCTGTCTGGGATGTGATTACAGACAGCACCAAGTTGTCCCTGCTGGTGAGGTCTTGAACTCACTGAGGTGTGGTCAGTGGATGGCATGATGGAGGGAGGACCAAGGCCCTACTCTAGTTTGTGCTTAAGGTCTCAAAGCAAATTTTTTATCAGGAGCAAAAGCTCCACCTGTCACTGCTGAATCATTCCTTTCCATACCTTCATCTTGGTACTGACAGCTTCAGTTCTTTGTTATGTTGGGAGTGCTGCAAGGTGCTGTTTGATTTGCCTTTCATGTCACCTGGAGGGATTACTCTCTACAAAAGCACTATTACATGTAATAAATAGTGTTAAATTGACTAATGAAAGGGGATGTGTTTATGCGTTGGAGAACATCCAAACCAAACCAGCTGGAATGACCTGAGGGCCAGCAAACATGACCCATGAGGGCAAACCAGCAGAATTGGGCTTGTTTAATTTACAGAAAAGACAACAGAAGGCAAACCTGATAACAGCTGTGGAGATGTCCAGGCAGCTTCCCTGGGAATGGTGCAAGGTGGGTTTGTCTTGCATGATTTAGTTCATTAACACCAGTCTGGACCAGATGATCAGCCCAGTTTGTGATGGTCTCAGTGTAGAGACTTCCTTTGGGTAAGAGGAATCCTATTGCTTGTGTCTCCTAGGGCAGGGATGTGCAGTCAGCATCCCTGTCCTCTGTAATTCAGAGTTAGAGCCACAGCATCAGCCAGAGGTTCCCCCATGGTGCTGGAGCCACAGGTTAATCCCATGGCTGTAACACAACCTAAGATGGGACCTTTTGGGCAAATTCTGCTGGCTTCTTTAAAGCAAAAATCCAGCCTGCTGTGATTGCTAAACTGGGCTCTGCTTCTTTGGGTGTCTTTCTATTTTCCAAGAAAAATAAACTGCAGGCTCTGTATTTTTAGATATGCCATCTGATCATAGCTAGTCATATATCAGTCCCAATACTGTGAGTCAAGATGCTGGGCTCCATTGCTGAACTCCCTTGGGCAAGAACAAGTGGCTTGAGCCATCCTGGGTGTATTAATAAATCAGAGTGTTTAAAATAATCTTACACTTCCTTAGGTAAGCTGCTCACAAAGAATAATACACTTGGGAATTATTGATGTCAGCATCTTAGGAGCTCTGATTCTCTGGGGGAACTTGATACTGTTGTGAGTGGGAGAAGAGCAGCCCTGGTATGAGACAGATCTAATCTAGGCAGGGACAGAGGCAGCACGACTCCTCTTCCTTTCCCTCTCCTGCCAGTGCCTGATTCCTGACGTCTGCCCCTTGCTATTTCAGTCCTGGGTATCCTCTGAGGCGGCTGCTGGTCAGAGGGAGCTTTATGGTGGCCCCTTCAAAAAGCATCTGATCAACCTGCCTTGCAAAATAGTGCACAAATGTGGTGTATTTTAAGCCTCTTGCTGGTTTTCCTCAGTCTCCACAAGTCTGTCTCTAACACCACTGCAGCCAGCAGACAATTTTCTGTGTGTTTGATCAAAGCAGCGGGAAACCTCAAAGTTGGTGTGTGAAAAATGCCTGGTTCCTGAAAGTGTATTTGTTGTGCTACTTTATCACTCTAACAAGAATCAATTTATCCACATAATTGGTAGCTGGAGACAGCATAACACAGCTTGGCAGCCTGGATTTTTCTCAGGATGTATTGCTTGGCATATTCAACCCAGGCAAAAGGAGCCAGCCTGGCTGTCGGGGAGCTGCATCTCTGTGAGTGCCAAGCAGGTGAAACCCAGCATGACAACTCAGCTTTCTCTCTCTGTCCTGCCAGAAAAAGACTTGGGGGATAAAGGTGAAACTGCATCTGGCTGAATGTCTCCCTTAAGGTCTCTTCCAACCTGAGCTGCTCTATAATTCTATACTTTTTGAAAAAGGAGTTACTGATAGGACAAAGAGGAATGATTTTAAACTAGGATAGATTTAGATTAGATATGAGCAACAAATTGTTCACTGTGAAGGGGAGGAGAGTCTGGACTGGGTCACCCAGGCAAGCTGTGGCTGTCCCATCCCTGGAAGTGTTCAAGGCCAGCCTGGATGAGGCTTGGAGCAACCTGGGATAGTGGGAGGTGTCTCTGCCATGGCAGCAGAGATGGAAGTAAGGTCCAACCTTTAAGGTACCTTCCAACCCAGACTATTCTGTATTTCTGTGGTTCTGATAAGCCTAATAATGCACTGCCTCTCTGTTGAGATGGATAATGATCAGTTAGACTGTGGTGGGTGCAGGAAAAGGTGTACTCTGCCTGTTCACTTTGCTCAGGATCAGCTGCTGGAACATGGCCAGACCAGCAAGAGGGTGACCATAGATCCCACTGAGAGGAGAGGCTGTTGCACACTAGTAGCTCTGTGTGATGGAGGTGTGTGACCTCCAGCAGTCTCCTGCCCTCTGCACTTGAGTGCTAGAAACCTCCTTCATGTCATGCAAAAAGCCACTTTTCCTGCTGAGGCTGTCTCAGTGCCCTCTCCTGCTGTGCCTGGGTGCCCACTTTGCTGCATCCTTCTGAGTTCACCACTCTGAGAAGACCCTGGTGGGTTACAAATGCCAGTGCTGGTCTCTGTGTGGGTCAGTGTGCTCAGAGCTGTTTCTCCTTGCTAATGCCTACCTGCAGCAAACAATTTGCTCTGATGTGTAGGTCTTTGCAGTTGTTGGTAGCTCTGAATGAAACAAAAATTTGGCAAACCTCCACAGGCATCCCTGCCCTTGTCTATGAGGCTAAAGACTACTTGTGACAGTCTCAATATGGGGCAGCTCCCCAAAGTGTCCCAAATCCATCTCTCTATGTGTCCCATAGACAGGATGATAAATTAATTACATTCAAGGATGGGAAGCTGTCTGCTGGACCAGCACACTGGAAGCCATTCCCTACATTTTCAGCCTTAGAGGCATTTCCCAGAGCCTCATCTTTTTGGCAGATATTTGTAGAGAAGGTGGCTGGAGCCATGAAGAGGAAGGGACTTTTGACAGTAAATCTTTTTTGCATCAGTGTGGAAGAAGGCATCCTTTCTGTTGTGTGGTAATGACTGTAGTGGTGCTTTTCAGGCTGTGATAGATGAGATGTACATCTTTTATAGATTATGTGTAAGAGGTAATAAAGAATTCAGTTCTTCTGTGTCTATACACTAATGGTGTATCGATCCCAGCAAATATCATGCTGAGACTGAACAGCAGCATCCCTGGTTAGTGTCATCCTAATGGGTGACATCATTGCTTTGGTTGTCACAGCCAGCTCAGCCTAATCCCATCTGACCCCCACAGCTTTACTGATCCTCCACTCTGGCTCTGGGCTTCACTTTTCTATTCCCCTGGTTCATCCTTCACCTCAGCACGACTACTTCTGTCTCTGGACTTTGTCATGCTTGGCTGGACTCTGCTGTGCCTCTCTGGGATTTACTGGATGGGAAGTGTTTCCCTGCTAAGCCATCAGTTGGATTTGCTCAGCTATTTGTGATCTGCAAAAATGTACAGCTAAAAGCAACAAATTAAAATGCAAAGATGAAAAATGAATGAGAGGCAAAAGAGAGAGCAGGAAGGGTCCTTAGAGTATTTACAGATGAGTTGGCTGAGAAGTAGCAGACATTCCTCAGAAAGGGCTGTAGATTTTACCAGGAGTCATGGGATGTTCACTAACATGTACCTTTAGGTAATAATTAGTCTCACCTCCTCCTAAACATGGTGACTGGACATTTATACAAACCTTCTATAACAGCCCAGGGTGGAAAGAGAAATCACAGAATCATCGAATCACAGCATGGCTTGGGTTGCAAGAAATCTTAGAGATCATCTAGTTCCAAGCCTCCTGCCATGGCAGGGACAACTTCCACTAGACAAGGTTGTCCAAAGCTCCATCCAATCTGGACTTGAAGTCCAAAAAATCTGAACTTAGAATGTTACTCCAATGGGGAATTTTCGTCTCCTATTTTAAAAAGGCTCAGGGATTTGGATTCCTGTTTTTAGGCATCAAGATTCACATGTCCTTAATGGGTGAGGTTTCTTTGAACCCTGAGGTGATGAGCACTTGCCTGCTAAACATCCCCTTTACTTGTCTCCAGCCCCTTAAACGTGGGCTGCCAAAATCCTGCAGCCCTTCTGACAACTTGGAGTGCAGGATTTGGTCTTCTCCCTTTGAAAGGGGATATAGGGCCAGGACAGCCTGCATCCCTGTGAGAAGCACGTCATCCCAAGGGCATGATGCACTTGAGGGGGAGCAGAGCTGTGGCGGTGCTGTACGTGCGCCTGGTGGGATTTATTGCTGTGCTCTGCAGCCTCCTCTGTTCTGCTTGCTCTGCCTCGGAGAGAACGTGCTGTGAGAGATGTTTCATGTGCAAATCCTTCCTTGGCCTTTGCCTTCTGCTTCAAAACTGGGGGAGGAAGACTCTTGGGGTGCTTTTGGCACCTTTAGGCTCTGTGGGGAGGGGAGAAGTGGCTCCATGTCTGTGTTTTATCTCAGTGCACTGGGGACATACGGAAGGAGGCTTGAGCAGGGTGAGGGAATTTGCTCCGAAATAGATTAATAAAGCAGCTTCTCAATTGCATTGCTAAGTTGCCATGTGTTCTTGTAAGAAAGGATGGGGGGAAGATGGGGATTTTCCTTCTAACTGTGGGTTGGCAGAGATATCTGTGCACAAAGGAGATGGAAAATGTATTAGTAAAGAGGTTTCTGCCAAAGGGAGGCTTCTGCCCTCACTTTTGCTGGAGATGCTACATAGGAGGATGGTGGGCATTTCTGCCTCGTTTTTCCATGGCTGCCCAGCTTTCCCCTGCTCAGGGAGAGATTTACAGAGTGAGCTGGGATGCAGCATTGCATCTAATCGTGGGTGACAGAGGTTTTCGCCCTGGTGGTTTTCAACTGGGACTGTCACGCGCAAGTAATGGGGATTAAACTTGCATGCCCACTGTTTTATTTCTGAATGGGGAAGTCTTAGCTTTGCAGAAGGAGCTGTCATTTCAGGAAAAGAGCTGGCTTTTTGCTGAAGAAGAGCAATTGGCCCTGGCATGTGAGAAATGTTAGAGGAAAAGGCGCCTCCTGTCACCAAAACACAGCTGAAATGATTCCGAAGAGCCACGTTGCCAATTCATCACACTGCCACTGAGTGCGGGCTGTGTAAACACTGGGAGATGCTCTCTCTGTGCTGTACTGTGGCCAGACATGTCCCACTTGGCAGAGACTTGCCAGCAGACCTAGTGAGGCCATTCATCCCTTTCAGCCATTCCAGCCACTTCCCCCACCCACACAGCAATCAGAGTAAGGACATTTCCATATCATTTCCCTGGGGAAAGTTTTCTGCTTCCTAACCTTAAACTATAAAGTTCATTTTGAGCCTTCTCAGATCACTTTTTCATGGCCTGAATCTAAAAATCCTGTGTCTAACTCTGCATCTCTATATAGGTTCACTTGTGGGATGCACAGGTGTGTGTGCAGCTGGACTTGACACAAGTAATCTGTATATGGAAGTTTACCAGAAATACTCAAGTTTTCATGCAGAATCCCTCACAGGGCTCTTTACCATCCAAACAGATAATTCAGAGAGAGCAGGAAGGGTCCTGTATTTCCCTCGATGATGCTCTTTTCCTTTGCACCAGCTCTGAACTCCCCAACCCTCCAGCACCTGGTGAGGAACACTCTCCTTCCTCTCCAGCGCTATTCCCACCCACGTGGAGCCACCTCGCATCCAAACCCTCATGCTCCGCTCCCGACCCAGCTCCCAAGGACTCCCATCCCCATCTGGATGCCTCCAAGCTCTCATCCCAGCCGGGATCAGAGCACGCTGCCTTCCCAAGCCGCAGCCGGTGAATGTCCCTCCCTCTCCCCGCTCTCTCCCAGCCCGGATCACGCCTCGGGCAGGACTCACCCTGCCGGGATGAGCAATCTCAGCTGCCGAGCCCGGAGCCCGCTGCGGATTCCCGGAGCGAGTGGCCGTGGGCTCGCTCCCGGCGCTCGGGGCGGCGCGGGATGGATGATACAGGATCCAGACCTCCTTGGTTTACTTTTGCGTTGACGTCAGTGTCTTTTGGAGCCTCCACGGCTCGTTTTGGTAAAAAGGATGTCTTCAGGGGAGAGGGGAGGGGTGGGGAAGGGAGAGGAGTGAGGATGAGCTGAAGTTTTGTGATGTGAGCAGGCAGCGGTGGGAGGTTTTAGGGGATCATGCTGGAAGAAGACCAGGTAATCCTGGGTGTAGCTCATCACCTGAAGATGGGTACACTGGAGACCTGACCCTCACACAGAAATTATAGAAATCCTAGAGTGGCTTGAGTTGGAAGGAACCTTAAAGAACATCTAGTTTTAACCCCCCACCATGGGCAGGGACACTTTCCACAAGACCAGGTGGCTCAGAGTCCCATCCAACCTGGTCTTGAACACTTGCAGGGATGGGGCATCCACAGCCTCTCTGGACAGCCTGTTCCAGTACCTCACTACCTTCTACATAGAGAATTTCCCTCCCCCAGCCCGGTGCACTCACTGTGCAGCCAAAGTGTGCATGAGCATTTTTAGGGGGTGTGGAAAGGGCTGATACTTGTGAGGGATTTGGAGAACACCATCAGAAAGTGGAGCATGAAAGTGAGATCACTAATACCAAATTGTGCATAGCAGATCAATCACACCTATGTTTAGGGTTTCTTTTGGCCACGAGCAAAGCCAGATGCCTTTGCATGACCACATAACTTCCAGGAATTCCAGACTCAGGCTTTCATGCCCTAAATGCTGGTGAGGTTTTTTTTAGGTTTCTGTTGAGTAGTGTGATGCAAACCATTGAGCACTTGGATCTCAGAGCCTCAGGTAAGGCAAATACAGAATTTGCCCCAGTGCTGCTGCACCAACTGTAATTAAACAATTAAACCTGTGCTCTCTTTGAATCATGGATCACTTTTCCAGCTCTTAACACAATTGGTCTATCATCTATTATTAGACCATCTGTACCTTGATACAAATAATTTATTGTGAACTTTTAGGAGCAGGCACTGAGATTGGTCTGTGTGAATCCAGGTACCAGACTCATTGAGAGCACCAATGACCTGATGACATTGATGTATTTGGTTTGGAGGACACTTGGCTGTGCCAAAAAAACCCTGCAGGGAGCAGGGATTATAGACAAGGAGGCATCTTCTGGTGCTGCCAGGATGATTGGGCTGTACTGATTTGTTTGGAAAACAGAAGTGAGAAAATATTTTTTTACTCTGATGTACCATCACTGCAGAGTAGAAGAGACACAGAAAGGGAAAGCTCTTGTTGTTCAGCACATCCATGGCAGAGCCAAGTCCAGTTTCTTATCCATTGGATTGTGCACTCCCAGTCATAAATAATTCTACTCTCCAAGGTTCCTGGTGTCCTTGTCAGAACCAATACACTGTTCATGGCTGAAGAAAGACAGAGTCTTATAAAAACCAGAAAAAGAGTTCCTTGTAAATCACCACATCTATACTTAGAAATGTGTTAGACTTTTCTAAGCTTCAGTTCAGATCATATAAAGTGTTTTTTTTTCTTTTTCCAAGTTGAAAAATCCATCCAAAGGTCAGTCAGAAACAGGAATAAAACTGTCTTTCTAATCTCAAGCTGCTGTAATAGCATTTTTGGCAGTGAATGATAAACTTGAGCAGTTGAGGTTTACATGACAGCTGAAGTGAACATGTCTTTGTCTATACATTGAATGACCCAGCACTGGCCCTTTTTCATCTCTTCTCCCAACCTATCAGACTATTTATAGATTTTTACTACAAATGGACCTCCTGAACAGAGGAAGGCAAATCAGCTAGATCTGAAGAAAGCATCACGGTGAAGCTGTGCCCATAAAGCCATCATTCCTGGGCAGGAATCCCATTTTAGTGATAACCTCCCAGGAATATTAACTCTTCCTTTACCTGACAGGCATTTTTAGAGTATTTCACAGCTTTTAGCGAGTGTGAAGGGTTGTTCAGGGAGATCTTATGATAATATATGTGTTAGTTTGAAAGCAAAGTGTCATATCCTGGCTAGAGCTCTCAGAGACATTCAGGAAATGAGATCTACTGCCCCTACACTGATTGCACCTGGCTGCAGGAACTTGAAAGCCATGATTCAGAGATCTCAATTTGAATGAAAAGTGGACACTTCTCATTACATAGTCCTTGATGGGTAGATGATGATAACACTCAAGGATGGCAGAGATCTCTGTCATGTCTCATAGATAAGAAAGCCTTGCTGGAGACCTGCAGTCCTTGCTCTGTTAACTCTGGAGGAATATATTTGGGGTCTGTTTTTTTTAAGTATCTTAATGTTCATTAGAGTGGAGATTCTTCCATGACCTTGTCTATAGAGCTGCGCAATAATGTGCCCTGTCTGTGCAGGGAGTCCTAGTGGAAACCAGGAAATTTCTACAGCAGTGAGTGTGAGGTTCTCATCCCTGGATATTTTATCTTGGTAACTGAGGGTCAGGTCATGTGGATTTGAACCCTGCTGTGTATAGGAGGGACTTTGCAGTGAGAAAAAGAGTTCTCTGCCTATTTTGAGTGAGTTTCCAAGACATTGCATAAAAAACATTTGAATAAGCAGGTTCTTAGTTTTTTGGTGCTCTTCTGCAGGGCTGCTTGTGCTGAGGTGCCTCCTGGGCTGAGCTGCCACTGGTCTCAGCAAGACTCAGTGGTGAGGTGGGTCTGGTGAGCAGACCAGATCTGAAAACACAGGTACTTCTATGCTTGAGAAGGTGTCTTCAGCTTCACAGTGAAAAATATTGTCAAGGCTCCCCTAGGTACACTGGAGACTTCAGGTTTCAGAGCAGCTGGTGAAAGAGAGGTTTAGGACCACAGCTTTTGACATAGGAGCCTGAGGTGGGAGCTAGGGAGGCTGAAGGCTCCCAAACCTTCCAGGAAGATGGGGTCCCACAGATCCTCTGCTGGGGAGCTGCAGTCTGTGGGATATTTCTTCTTCAAAGCTGAACAGCAGCTCTCCAGGCCCTGCAGGGAGGGTTTGATTGCTCCTTGCCTTTAGGATGCCCTGGTACATATTCAGCTGCTCATGGCTCCAAGCAAGATGCTCCTTTCCCCATCTTCCCTCTTCCTCCAGGACAGGGGCCCCAGGCAGTGTCAGAGGCTTCAAACGTCCAAGTGTTTTAGGTACTTAGATGAGCTGATGAGCTTTCCAATCCCATGCTGTGTAGAGGAACACAGAGCAGCTGGGAGAGTGTAGATTTAGCCTGGCACACATCTGAGGAGTTTTTGAAGATGGGAGAAAATATTTCCTGCAGCTCCTAGAGCTGGAAGCAAAGGTGGCTCTTGGACCATGCAGGAGCTTGGCTCTGTACTTTGAAGACATGAACATCCAAGGTATCCTGGGGAGGGAGAGCAGAATGGGCTCTCTGCTCCAACAGCTGCTTCCAAACCACTTCTGCAGGCAGGCAAATCTGCATCATTCCAGAAAAAGCAGAGGCCTCTCCAAAAGTGAACATCCAGAAGTGGAGTCAAACCAGAGTTCAGCCCTTCATGCTGCCAAAGAAATGCCTCTCACCCAGTAGAGGATAGCACACCACTCTTGGAATCCTTGTGAGCACAGTGGGAGATCTTTGCTTTAGTAGCATTTGAAAAAAGCATCCCTTTCCCATCCTGCTGTGTCCTTCTTCAGAGCCAGGCTGGGCTGTGAGAGGCATCAGAGCAGGCAGTGGCACTCAGGACCTTGTGGCCATGTCCCCATGTTGGGTCCCCAGCCCAGCCTGGCATCCTCAGCTCTGCATGTCAGTGCATTTCATGGCATGGGCCAGCATGGCTTGGCTGGGAGGAGAAAGCAGAGAAGACAAGCTTGGGGCTGGACTCTGTCTGTATGTATGGAGATGCCTGGTGCCACCTGAGATTCTGAAAAGCCACTGAGCTCACAAATCTTCAGCAGGACTTGTCCCTCATCTCCTAGCCCTGTGAGGAGTGAAGGTTTTAGTAAAACATCTCAGGTATCACTAGACATCAGAGCACAGATTCTGGTGTGAAGAATCCTAAGTGTTGTTTTCCTGTTCACTGGGTGTCCAGATTCCTGCTCCAGCCACTGGACATCCAGTCAACACAGTTGGGTAGCCTACACAGAGACTCAGGCACAAGCCAGGAGGGTCCCCAGTCTGTTGCCCACATGTAGGTGTCATTTCAGAGGTGCTAACTTCACTTGTGTTTGCTCTTTGTTTGCATGGGCTTCCACATGCCATGACTGAGCACCAAGGGACAGCTCCAATGGCTCAAGGTGCCACCAGGTGCACAACCAAGTTGAAGCCCTGTACCATCTCCCAAGCTGAGTGGGCAGTGGTCATGTCATTTGGCCAATTGATCAATGGAGGGATGAAACAGAGCAGATTTCAGCCTCTTTTGTCCTCATTAAACCCTTGAGTAATTCTTAGGCCCTGTGATCAATGTGGGTTGTGTTGGTGGGATGGAAAGCAAGAGGAACTGCTGGAGGTGCTGTAGCCAGACTTCAGCTCCAAAGGGAAAACTCCACAGCAAAGTTTTCAGGAATAAAGGACAGAAGCAGACAGCAAGAGGATTTGTCCATGAAGACATTTCAACACTGTCCACACAGCTGTCTGGGGTAAATAACAGCTGGATTCTCACAGCGCTCCCATGCTACCCTGACCACTCAAGGATTCACTTATGTGTTTCCAAATGTGTTTTTTCCTCTTCCCTCACAAAAGCAGCTTTTTGTGAATGAGAGCAGGTCCATCAATGGGAAACAATGGCTCATAAAGATGTAATGATTAATTTGGAGCCCTGCCAGGGGTTATTGTTTCTCCCAGTGAGCTTTTGCCTGAGCTGGAGGTTACATTCAGAGCCTGCAGTTTCTTTGCTTTGCACCTCTGTGAAAGGAGCTGCAGTGTGAGGATACTGGGAACTTAGCTGAGCTCATTTTGTTATGAACTTTTCCTTTTATTCCTTTCCCATATTACAGAAACTTAGGCATGAAACCAGACCTAGGGAAAAACAAAACTATACTTGAGGATTTTCCTTACCACATGAACATGTGGATATTTTTTTTCCCACAGTGACCAAGTGAAGAAGCAGTTTGCAAACAATGTGTCTTCACTTTTCCTCTTTTTCTCCTGTGATGTGAGCAAATCTTCAAGAGTCTTTAGTCAATATCTACAAAGGCATTGGAACATACAGTACTGCAGTGCCACTGTGATAAGCATGGTGTAGCAGCCTGGTCCCATGAGCTGTCTGGCTGTGTGATGGCACATCTCCTCCTTTCTGTTGTGTAGGAACACATGTTCCCTTCCTTCTAGGCTTGCCACAGTAAATACAGCCCTGAGAAATCATTCTTCTAACACCAATAAAATCTGTCATTTCAAATTTTTTAAAGCAGTCTGTTTTGTAGCTATTTTTGGGACCTCTGCCCTGTGTAAAATTCCATGCCCATTTCAAATGCACTTACTACATTTCTTCCATCCTCTTGCTGTGCCATTCTGGCTAAAATTAAGATTAAAAATAAAAATAAAAGCCCAACAGCAATGTTCTATACAGGCCAAAGTGTCTCAGACAAACTGGCAAAGCAGAGAGATTTTGAGGCTCAGTGGCCCAACCTTCAGAGCCCTTAAGGCTTAACTTTCCATTAGTCAACAGCACAGCTCATGTGGGTCCTAGTTCAACTGGTCAGAGAAGGGCACACATGACTGATTGGTTAATGGCAGATCATCTGGCACTTGGGAATTTTCCACAGTTTAACTTTTGATGGAGGAGGTTGGATGGAACCACCTGCTCTCATCCCTGCTGTGCAATGGGATGAGTGCCCAGCAGCATAGCAGCAATGCCAACACCAGCTGGGCTGGTTCCCAACCTTGACAAGGGCTACCACAAGCTGTGTGTCAGAAAAATGCCAGTTCAGTTTAGAAATGTCCCTTTGTGCACTTGTACCTTGGCTGCTTAAAGTGACTTTTGACAGGTAACCTGCAATTCTTCACTGCAAGGAATATTAATGTTGGAATGGGCTGCCCAGGGAAGTGGTGGAGTCACCACCCTTGGAGGTTCAAGAAACAGCTGGAGGTGGCACTTAGTGCTGTCTTTTAATTGACATGATGTTGTTTGGTCAAAAGTTGCACTCAATGATCTTGGGGGTCATTTCCTATTTCAATAATTCTGTAATTCTGTGGTTTCATTTCATATGTGAGTATGTAATCTGTGACCATCTCTGATAATACATTAGAGGGATTTATCTATCATAGAGCAGAAAAAGGGAGGGAAAAATCTATTCCCTTTAATTTCCAGCTTCATGGACTCATGTTCTTCCTGTCCTGCTCTTGTTAAGTGTGTCCTTGTTCTCTCTCAGTCAGTTTGCTGTAAGTGTGTACCAAACTCAAAGGTCTGTGGCTGGGATGAGGTGAGATGTTTGGAAAAGAAATAGCGCATTTGTTTTATGTAGATCAGCGCAGCCAATGGAGGAATTGCCAGGACTTTATTGGGCCAAAGTCAGCTGGCTGGAATTAGGTGGACTTCTTGGCAATCCCATCATGTTGATGAGTAAGTGTCAAGAATCTGAACATGATGGATGCAATCCTGTGGGTTAATGTTTTGCAGCTAAATCTCCTGTAGAAAAAGGTGGAGAGGGACTTTTGACAAGGGCATGTAGTGATAGACCAGGAGGGAATGGCTTTAAACTGACAGACACTGGATATTAGGAAGAAATTCTTTCCTGTGAGGGTGGTGAGGCCTTGGCACAAGTTGCCCAGAGAAGCTGTGGATGTCCCATCCCTGGAAGTGTTCAAAGCCAGTCTGAAGGGGGTTCTGAGTGACCTGGTCTAATGGGAGGTGTCCCTGCCCATGGTACGGGGTTGGAACGAGATGATCTTTAATGTCTCCTCCAACCAAGACCATTCCATGATTCTATGACTCTATGAAATCAGTGGGAGTTTTCCTTTCTGTCCTTTGGCTTCTAGACAGGATTACAAATTATGGTAGGCCATGTGTTGTGCACTGTGACATGAATGCAAGAGCTGTCACAGGACTTTATGTGTCTTTACTTGAGATGCATTATCTGCTCCTGGTCTTCTCCAGAATGGCCATTTTGGATAACAGAGTTTCCCAAAGCAATTTGTTAAAAACCAACCAATTGAAACCTGAGATGGAACTGAAATTATTTTAATTCCTCTTCTGTTTAAATTCCAGGCTGACTATGGCTGAGTGCTCCTCTTCCTGTATCTACTGAGTAGCCTTATCTACACCCAGAGCAGGGGGTGACAGCAACCTGCCTTGGAGAGGCAGGGCTGGGCTGTGTCTGAACTACAATTTAAAGTGGTCAACTTCTGGTATTAATATGCCAAACCATCAACATTCTCTGTGCTATGTGTAGGGATATGTTCCATAGACAAATCCACCTGTGAGCCTGAGTCTGAAACATGCAAAATTTCCTGTGATGATGCAAAGGAGCCCTAAAGGGATCCAAATGTAGTAATTTTTTTTTGTAATCTCTACTCTGGCATGGAGGAAATAAAGATAGTAACAGAGAAAGTAAGAAGGGTCTGGTAGTGACAAAGTTATGCTCTCAAGGAACTGTTCTCTAGAGCTGGAGGCCACATTCTGAAGTTGTGTCTCTGTCTGTGGGTGGACAGGAGTCATGCCTGGGGTTCTGTTTGTTTCCTCTGCTTCAGTCACAGCTCTGCAGTTTTTTCACCCTCCCCTCCCACCCGACTGCATGTTTCTCCTGCCCCATTTGCACTGGGCAAATGCTGGAGTCAGTTCTTAGGAACTGACAGAAGAGAATTGGAAGTTAAAGGGTCTTGGAGAAATTAAACATTGCTTAATCCCATGGTGGAGCAGTTCCTCAATCACCCTTTCTGCAGAATAGGAGCGTGGGAGCTCATGTGTGCTCGGGAAGTCGTGGTGGGTGAAGCAGGACCGGCCTTTGCTGCAGCAGTTTGGAGATGACTGCAAGGCCACACTTGGGCAGATGCTGCTAAGGACAGAGTGCCATGGGTCATTACCCTTCTGAGCTCAGAAAATGATTCTCTTCTGATGTGCACTTGGCCTCTGACATCACCCCCTGTGTGCTGTACCAGCCTGTTGGAGGGGATGTGCTGTGCAGACTTGGCTGATGTGTGGTGAAGCATCGAGCTCCCTCCCTCTACTTACACAACTGGTGGTAGCCACCAACCTGCCTCCAGCCAAAAGCCTGTCAAGAAGATGCATTGACTCAAAAAGCAGCAATGAAATATTTAAGGAATGGCTAGTCCATTGGTATATTTTATATTTTTTTAAAATTTTCTCTGTATAAAGCCTTTCTGTGGACTTGAGCAAGGAATCGAAACTCTTTCCTTTAGTTTTTACTAGAAACAGATACACATTTCGTTCCTGGAAATTATTTCAGTCCTGTTATTGATTTGTTTGTATTGATGGCTTTGGGAGCTTTTGACAAAAGACCATGGGTATAAAAACAGGGGAAAGAAGTAGATCTCAGCAATATTGTTTTGATTCCATGCACCCAATGACCATGTGGCATAGATTAATGGGAAACTGATGTTATTTATCTTTGTCTGCCAGCACAGCTCTGAGGCAAACCCAAGCACTGAGAAACAAATGGGGGCTGTGCAGCTGCTCTGTGCTGTTACCAGAGTCAGCCTCTGGTTCTGAGGTCTTCCAAGGTCACTTCTGATTGCTTTGGATGAGACACAATGGCATAAGCATGACTTCCCATCTAGATGATATTTTTTATGACCTGTCTTTTATGTCTTTGATCTAATTAGGGCTATTGTGATATCCCATTATTTGTAAAGAGTCTGTATTTTTAAGAGACATTCTGGTCTTTGTTCTTAGTTTCATTTCTGTTCTTTCACTTTCAGCACTACTGAGTCAAAAGGATGCCTAAATCTCCTCCTAAATTATCCTGGGTCTTAAAATCTCCCTGGTGTGCCTGCAAGGGGAGGTGTGGGCTCAGTAGAAGAGGAGACAGTCTCCAAGACCAAGTGTAGAACCTGGTGGTGCTGAGTGTGTTGCTGCAGAACCAGCTCACACTGATGCTTTCCAGGTATCCCTGCTGCTCTTCCCATTTCCCATCTACTCTTCCTGTCCTCCTCCTACAGGTTCATAATAGTTATTTACCAGGAAACTCTCTGATATGTCCAGTGAGGGAAATCCCACCCATCTGTGAGAGTGAGGATGAGGAGCTTGTTTGCTCCAAGGGAGGAAGAAAGAAGCAGTGACTACCCATGGCTTGATGCTGATCATCTCCTCTCCTGGCTTTGGTGGCTCAGCAAAGGTGAGGCATTTTCTCCCAGGTTTCTCCAGAGCCTGGAAAGCAGTGTGATCTTGGGGATGTCTGTGGAGGGTGTGATGTTCCTAGTTCTAGGAAGTGCTGGCACTGGATGTGCTATTTCTTTGCCTGGCCTTTGTGCTCTGGCCAGTGCATTTACTGCAGAGAGCTGCTGCAAGGGCAGCATACCAAGGGCTTGACTCAGCCCTTGCTTTGCTTTTTATGGGCTCCCAGTCCAGTAGAGCCAAGATGCTTGGCTAGCCCAAGGTCATCTCCTGAGGTGCTCAGATGCTGCAGAGAAGTGCAAACCCCTTCATTTCACATGTGGAAAGTGGATTTCTGTGAAGGATGAGTGGATAGCCTGTCTCAAATCACTCTTAAGGAGGCCAAGTGTGGTGCATGTTGCCTTTTCCCTCATCCATCAACCCTGCTCTGGCCTGATGCAAGAAGTCTGATAACCTTTTTCAAAGGACCAAAGGGAACAATCTGAATCACTTGAGGATGAGTCAAGTTTGGATGGATTCCCCACAGGCAGGCTTGGCAGCTGGCCTAGCACCCTTGCAAAAGGATTGACCTGTTCTGTCCCATCACAGCAAGTGGGAGAAGAGCTCTTCTCAGAGTGGCTTGTGCTTCCAGATTGGAGCCCACCATGCTCTGCACAGCTGAGGGTTTTTGCGGGAGGCACATCAGGTGCCAAGCACAATGTTCCTGGCAGCTGGGGACACAGATGGGGTCCGTGTGCTTGAGGAGTAGGCTGAGGTGAAGGAGGCCATGTTGGTGGTCTGGAGGAGCCTTAGCTGAGCTGTTTTCTGTGATTTCCCTCCTCATCCCTTGTCTGTGATGCATTTCCCACCACTGAGGGCTGTGATCTCTGGTTCTTCTCTCTGAGTTCAGTGAGAATTTTGCTATGGACATAAAGGGAAAAAATACCTGCCCATTTCAGGACTTTGAGCAACCAAGAGTCACAAGCTAAACCTCCAAATCTGGTAGAGATGCTGGGTGTGGGTGTAGGAGAAGATCATAGAATATGCTGAGTTGGAAAGGACCCACCAGGATCATTGAGCCCAGTCCCTGGCCCTGCACAGGTCACCCCAAAGATCACACCATGGTCCTGGGAGCGTTGTCCAAACACTCCTTGAAATCAAACTGTTGGAGTCAGATGGTCAGGAATGGTCAGGCTCCAGTTACCTCAACAGGGGCATTTAGTGGAATTTGAGATACCTTTGGAAATACTGATCAGTTGGTTCAGAAGATCATGGATCTTCTGTAGTTTCTAAGGGGACAAATCTTCCATCCCCAGGTGGACTTCCCAGACACTGGCATGAGACACTTTTGGAGCTTGGAGCTTGGACAGGCTGTGAGACGGAGGGCAGTGGCTCTCATCCTTCTAAGGCTGGGTGTCCCAGTTTCTCAGCTTGCCACTTCTGGTCATTTCTTGTAGCTCTGTTAAGGAATTTTGGGCAGGATAGTCTAACTTTACATGGATAATGCTTCTATTTGGGAAATAGCAGATGTATCTCTTCAGCATGGAATGTATTCCAGCTTCACACCCCTTCTGGCTGGAAGGAAAGTACAGGTGCTCACATGGACGGTCTGTATGTACTCACTATAATCCTTTTTTCTCTCTTAAGTTCTTCCTCCTTCAAAGGTGCTGAACCTTTGGGTTGAAAGATGAATTTCCAGGAGGTAAGACGTGTCAAGTAGGACATGCAGCAAACCCAAGCAACAAAATGTGTTCTTCCCCACCCAACCCTTGCTGTGTAATTCTAATGGTACCCACACCCATAAACCCTTTGGCCAGGTGGTTGGAAATTCATCTCACTGTCTCCAGGGTGGGGTTCAGCTCTGGCTGGAGACCCAGATGTGTGGGAGTCTCCATGTCTGTGTATCCATGTGTACTAGCTCTGAACTCCCACTATACCTTGCGAAGAGAAACCAGCCAAAAATGTCTTCATTCACTTGCAAATGTGTGAGTTCCTAACACTGTGTGAGATGCTGGGAAGCATCTCCCTTAGAATCTTGGAATGGAAGAATAATTAAGGTTGGAAAAGACCTTTTAAGAACATCAAATCCCACTCAGCCTCCAGCTGCTCACAGCGATTGGGTTTTTCAAATCCTGCTTCTTGTTGTCCTAAACTTTCCACCTCTAAAACATCCCCAAGGAGCCGGGAAAAACAACCCAGGTATCTCCAACTTTCCTTCATCTTCTCAGAAGCAAAGGAACAGCACAGCCTGGGCCACTTGTCCTCCTCCTTTCCTCAGCTTTTCCAAGGGAACACTCTGGCCTGTCCTTCTGCAGCGCTTCGTGACACCAGTTCCTCTGAAGGCAACACAACCGCAGGGCAGAGGCGAGGCACATTCCTGATAGGACCAAGATAGCTTTTTCCCATAGCTCCCAGGCAGTGGGAACAGGGCACTTTTTCAAAGGACTGCTGTGCCTAAAGTTAAAATAACAGGAGGAACAGAGTGGGAGATCCAAGCTGGATTAGAGTGCTTGGGGCTCAATTCCTTCCAATTGAAGTAGAAAAGAGAAGATGACAAAAGGATGCACTTGGTGAGTTTCCAAAAATACTTGTGTGACCATTTTGATATCTCTTTGGTCTCATAGCACCACAGGAATAAATCTGCCTGATTTGAGTTTGTACACACAATCCAAACTGCAGCTTTGTTTTGTTAACAGGGATTACCCAGGCCTGTGGTTTTGTTGTTGTTTCCAAAAGACTTCTCCTGCTGTTGGGGTAGATGAGTCCCTCTTCCCCCTGAGTCCCTCTTCCTACCCCCCCATGGAAGAACAATATTGATATAAAGTCTAAAACACTTAAAATCAGATGGGCTGAGTGTTGTTTTATGACTTGGAAGCCCCAAGCTATCTTTGTCCCTCTGATTTTTCCATAATTTTACAAGTAATGGAAAATCTTGTCTGCTTTCAACCTATAAATCTCCATCAGCTACAGAAATGCCTCTCATGAGAGAATAAATATATGGGTGCTCTGGGGTCACCATGGTGTTGTAGGTGACAATCTTTGAAGCTTTCACAATGGAGCCTGTAAGAGCAAGGAAGGGGAAAATCTGGCCCTTGTTATTTTAAAGCTATATCTTGAAAAACAGGAACTCGTGCCAGGACAGTTTATTTTGGTTAAAGCCAAGTTGTGCAGCAGTTCCCCTGAGGGAAGACTGAACTTGAGAGCAGAGAGCAGGAGAGAGACAAGCTTGGGGGGAGACTGAGTGTTTGTGTTTAATCAATGCTGAGTGATTGTTGATGCTTGGGAGCATCAGCACCAGTTTTGGATCAGGTGAACAATGTTCTCCACAGATGTCCAGAACAGCTGCAAGCCATGAAGAACATTGGGAATTTAAGTCACAGCTGAACTCACCTCATCCAACACCTCAATGTCACTGCAGCTCAGCGTTTGTGCTGTTTTGTCTTCATATGTCCCACCATGGCTAGAGCTGAAGGGATGCACAGGCTGTGTCTACAGCAGTAAATCACTCAGGAGCATCCCAGGAGCATAAACATCATCTGTACAGCTAAACTGGATGGGCTACAAGGCGGGGGCTGGCTGAGAAAAATCCCTCCCACTGTAGGAGATCAGGTTTGTGATGACCTGAGGATTGTGAACATGTACAAGTCTGTGAGACCTGACAAGAGGCATCCCAAAGTCCTGGGGGAATTGGTTGAGGCAGTTGCCAAGCCACTCTCTAAGATATTTAAATAGTCGTGGCCATCGGTGAAGTCCCCAGGGACTGAGAAAAGGAAACCATTGAACTTATTTTTAATGAGAATAAAAAGAGAGACCAGGAGGACCCTGGGAATGACTGACCTGTCAGCCTAACCTCTTTTAGCACCATAAAATCTTGTGATGAGGATTTTCACAGTATGACCACATGTCACATGAACAACTGACTTGTATTTGCCTTGAAGATTCCTTGTTTTAGTTTCATTAGATTTCCCTAGATTTTGCATTAAAAGAAACAGTGAAAAAATCTCTACCCTTTCTGTTTCTTTCGTGGTTTTTTAAATCTCTGCATCCTTCCTATTGCTCTCTCTTGTTTTTTCCCCCAGTCTGAAAAATCCTGGAGTGCAATTCACTCCTAACTTTCAGTGTGCTGAAATCCAAGATGATATTTTCATGGTGCTTCCAAACCAAGATCTTGTTCCTGCCCCTCATTTCAATCTGTGTTTTGAAACCCCTCTTAATCCACTTCCCATCCTTCCCACATGGAACTAGCAGCACAGCTTGATCCTCAGAGCAGCTAAATTTTCCATCCAGAGAGCTGTGATCATTTCATGAAGAGACAGAAGGCATCAGAGATAAATGTCAGTGGCAACATGTGGCTGTTAAATGTGAGCAGCAAAAGCAAAATTCACCCAAAACCTGTGAGAATACGTGTCACCTCCTCCTTGTTCACCTGCCAGAGACATGGAAAAGCAGTTGCAATTCAGGGAGGCAGCACGGGCTGTGGGATTTGAAATCACACCCTGGGCTTTGGAGCCAATTCTCTGTGACTGCAAACTCCAATTGAGTGTGTGAGAGCTGAGAACAGGAATCACCCTGGCCACACATCCCCACTCCTTCCAGGAACACCACAACTGCAGCCAGGACCCTGGGGACTTCTGCAGATGTCCTCTGGAGAACTGGACAAGCTGGCTTTGCCTGGAAAAGGAAGAAGGCTTATCCTCCTAGAAAACAGATCAAAGCTACCCTGAGACACAGCAGTGGAAAACATTGGAGGAGGAAATTGCAGAAAACTCATTCTAACCTTTGGATAAGACTCAGCAGGATAAATTTTTCCTGTTCTTCAGACTTCTCTTTGCAATGGTTCTGGAGGGATTGTCACTGTGAGTGTTGTGCCTGTCAGCAGATGGGAGGGAATTGATGAGAAGCAAATGTTCAATGAGAAGCAATGATCAATGTTCAGTGATCCTCCATCCTGCTGGGCTTGGGTACCCACCTGTTGGATGCTCTTCTCCCATCCAACATGTTTGGAAAAAAACAGTTTTTCCTTTTCCAGAATTCCTGGCCAACTCATTCCTACTCCACACTTGTTTGTCCCTTTGTGTACCCTTGTTTTATTTTTATATTCTGGAGAAGTAGATGTTTGGAGAGAGAGCTGGTGTGTCTGAAGAGCTGCATCATCTCATCTCACCTCGAAAGGATTTTCTGTCTCATGAGAGTTTTCCTTTCCATCCTCTTCTCACCAGCCAGATTTTTTTTTTCTGGGAATTGCCTTCCTGAATCTGCCAATCCCTTTTTGCCATATGTGCTGTATTCCCTGGCTGCAAAAAGAGAATTTTCAAGCTGGTTGCCACAGCCAGGATTGACAAACCCTTGTCAGGAAATCACTGGACATGAAAGGTCGGCTGAGAAGGCAGATTGTCATTACAGACCAAAATATTCCCATTGAGGACTATGGCAGTTAAAAACATGTAGTTTTATGGCTCTAAGAGTTAATTACTGCACTCCTGTGCTTTTATTTTATTTTATTTCACTTTATTATATTATACTTATTTTATTACTTTATTTTATTACTTACTTTAATTTTATTACATTTTTGCTCTCTAAAAGAATCCTCAGCCTTTTTTTTTTTTTCCATTTTTTTCCAAATAGAAAAAAAATCTCACCTCAAAACATAAAAGCAAAAATTCTGATTTGGCTGCAATTAGATGAAAATTAACACTTTAGTCAAGATTAAACAGAGAGAGGTTGCTGCACCACAGCCACTTCCCATGTCTGGGTCAGCAGGGATTTGTTCCCTGGACAATCTGCCCTGCTGCACCTGCTCCATAATTTGGGGCCATGGGAATGACCAGGGGGTTGCCATATGGAGAAGGACCCGTGCCTGTGGATGGCAGCTGTGGGGCAGGGGATGGTGTGGGACAGGGGCACCCCAAGGAACCCTTGTGGGGAGCACTGTGGGGCAGGCTGGGCCTGTGCTCAGCATGGGCAGGGGACCAGGGAAGCAGCCAGGGCTGGTGGCAGAGCAGAGAAAAAGGCACTTTTTGGCATTGGCTTTCCTAGGGCAGGAAATGTGAAGTTCCAAGAACCCTTATAAGGAAGAGCAGAAGAGGAGCCATGAATCATGGCAGGGCACGAGCTGGGGAAGGATTGCAGGGCAAACGTGCTGGAGAGGTTGGGCTGGGAGGATTCACAGCAAACCTGGAGCAGCATGAGGTGCCTTTGTCCTCCTACAACCTGGGAGAGCCCTGAGGACGTGGGGACTGAGGGTGTGGGAAGAGAAAAATCCCTTGGGTGGGACTACAGGCCATTCTTCTCATGGGGAGGGATGAAGGAAGGCTGCTGGGCTGTGTCCAGCCTCAGCAAATGTGGATTTGTGCCTCCTCCTGTGCTGTTTTCTTTGTGGGTGCTTTGAGCAGGGTTACTCTGACACACCTGAGCCTGTGGGGGGACCTGACTCCAGCCCAGGTGAGGGATGAACAGGTACAAGGACATTTGGAACAGGATCCCTAGGAAAGTGGGCACAGCACCAAGCCTGACAGAGTTCAAGAAGTGTTTGAACAACAATCTCAGGAGCTTTGTGGGGTTCTTGTGATTGTCCTGTGCAGGGCCAGCGGTTGGACTTGATGACCATTGTGGGTTGCTTCCAACTCAGGATATTCAATGATTCCATGGCTTGATCTCTCTCTTCCTATCAGGGCTAAAAAAAGACTGCAAATCTTCAGAGTCACTGGCAGACCTCCTCCTGACTTCAGCAGCCTCAGGATTTGCATCATTGCTGGGTAATTTGCCCAGAACAATTTTGGAAGGAAGTATTAAGAAAAAGGATCCTGTAGATGACCAGTGGCCAGCCTTCACATATGAGTCTCTGGATGCTCTTATTCACCATCTGTATTAACTCCAGATGTGCACAGATTGAAAAATATATTTGGGAAGCATCTACTGACCTGACAAAGTGAAATAGTTTCCCCCAGACTTCCCATTTGAAATGACTTGTTCCCATCTTTCTTCTCCTTTGTAGCAGAACCTGTGGGATTGCAGTTGGAAGGGAAGAGATGGGACAGCTTGATGGAATGATGTGTATTAGCATTTTTTTTCTATTCCTGGCTGGAAAAATCACTCTCACCACTTCTAGGGCAGAAGCTCATGAGAGAGCAGGAGTTCTTGGCAGTCCCCATCCAGTGCAATGGAAGGTGTGCCAGCACTGTGGGACATGGGAATGGCCTGGCAGCATGGGCCATGTGCCACACAGTACCTAAACCCAGCTCTGAGCATGAGACTGTGCCACCAGACCCAGCCCTGGGACTGCACAAGCTCTGTGCCACAAACAGCTCTGTGCAGAGCATGTTTGGAGACAGTGGCTTCAGAAAGCATAGAATCATTAAGGCTGGAGAAGACCTCTAAGATGATTAAGTCTATTGATCCAGCACTGCCAAGTCCACCACTGAGCCATGTCCTTAAATGCCACATCCATGTTTTTTTAATACTTCCAGGAATGGTAATTCTACCACTTCTCAGGGCAGCTTCTTCCAGTGCCTGAGCATCCTTTCAGTGAAGAAATTTTTCCAATATCCAATCTAAACCTGCCCTGGAACAACTTGAGGCCATTTCCTTTCATTCTGTCCCTTGTCACCTGGAAGAAGAGTCTGGCTCTGATCTCTTTTCAGAGAGTTTTACAGAGTGATGAGGTCCTCTCTGATCCTCCTCTTCTCCTGGGATCTTGGGTTTGCTCTTGGGAAAAGTGTGGATGCTCTTGGCAGGGGCACAGCACAACCAAAGGGTTGAATCCAGAGGGAAGGAGCAGCTGCTGGTTTGTGTTGGACACAGGATGGGTGCAGCTTTGGGGGTGTTTGGATTTTATTTGGTCATATCTGGTTTTCCTCTTAGCTGGTGTCAGGACCAGTTTGAGGATGGTTCTGTACTGGCTGCAAATCCATATTTCCTCCTTAGTAGAACCCCCAAATCTTCCAGAGTTTGTGGCAAAGGGTGTTTCAGTGAACATCTCACTTGCCATAAGTTATGTTTCACTGGAAAAGTGTTTGGTTTTGATTTGAAGGATAAAGAACTGGCAAATCCACCCCTTCCCATTACTGACTTGTTTTAGTGTTTTATTATCTGTATTGTTTAAGCATGTGCTTAATTTTTCTTTTGAAGTTGTTTGGTTTCCTAAACACAAGCTTGAGCCATGCTGTCAGACATTAAATCTCCCCTGCAGACACTCCAGAGGTCTGTGCTGACTTCACCTCACTCTTCCTTTGCTGTAGACAGCTGACCACTGGGGCAGAACAGCTGATTTATCGTGATGTAAATCAAAGCACAAACATTGCCCCAGCCTATTTTTATTTGGCCAAGAGAGATTATTGAGTACAACTGTGATTACAGGAATGCCATGGGTGACCTGTGTGAAATCTGGGCTGCTGAGAGGCACAGATAATCCTGCATGATGCTGTTATGATTCTCACCATCCCAGCATGACCTGTGGTGGGCACAAATCCAGTGCAGGTACAAGGCAGGGTCAGTGTGCAAATACACACAAGCACAGGGAGCTCTGGCATTCCCAGCTTTCTGTGCTGAGCCCAGAAAAGGTCTGGGTGGGGAAATAGAGTCACTGTCCCCATTGCCACGTTTGTGCCTCTGCTTTTGGACTTGTGTCCCTGTACCTTGCACTCTCCCCAGGTTCATGTAGCTCAGTTTTGCCCTCCAGCAAGCTGTGTTGCATTTCTCAAGCTCCTCTTTATCAACTGAGGAGCCAGAGAGCATCCTGAATAAAAGCTAGAGAGCAGGACACTGGCCAGAAAATTGCAATTTTGCCTCAAGTAGTTGGGTATGAGCCAGATTTGCTCTGTGTCAAATCTTGATTTTTCATTGTGTATTCAGCACTGTCAGGTAACCCTTTTAATTTTTATTTTTATTTTTAAATTTTTTAAAATTTTATTTATTGCTGTTTTGAAAACCTGACACTACCCATGGCTTTGCTGTGGTTTTCTCCAGCAGCACCTGCCACAGAGGGATTTGGCTGCCAAAAAGAACAAAAACACTGATCTCAAAGCCTCTAGCTGTGCTGGCTTTCCATCCTTGCCCTGCTGCAGGAGAGGTGGCTGAGAGGCAGCAATCTCTGGCTCCTGTAGCTCATGTGGAAAGCTTACTCTGCACCCACTCTTATCTAAACACGCCTAAGCCCCAGCAAGCTGCTTCAGCTCCACTGGCTTTACACTTCAGGCTGTTTTGAAAGTGAATTTGTAAAGACATTAACATTATTTAAACAGTTTAGCCACAGAATTACCCAGTGGTGCAATCCAGCTGCCAGAAGAGGAGACACAGGGCTCTTTTGCACTGTGGATCAAACAAAACTTGGCCAAAGCACATGGGACCTGGAGGATGCCAAAACCAGGGGTGATGGAGGGAGTGAGAGCTCACTGGCTTTCCCCTTGGCAGGAAATCTCATCAAGTGTTGGGTTGTAATTTTTTTTTTATGAGCTCGTTTGTGTCCAAATCGGACCAAAACCAGATTTGTTTCCCCTTGGAGCTTCTGGAAGACTGGAAGGAATCAGGCTCCTGGTTGTCCTGATGCAGCTGGCTCCCCAGGGAGCTCATTTCAGCTGGTGGGTCCAGGCCTTGGGCTAGGGACATGTGGGGATTGCAGGGTTTGCAGACAGGGCTTCCCACGTCCTAAATCTCATGGCAGACCTCACCTCCTCTTGGGCAACATCCCCCCAGCTCCTGGTTTTCCCCTAAGCTCAGGCAAATCCCTTTTACAGTGCATAAAGTATTCAGGGGAAACATGCTCAAGAATTTGGAGAAAGACTCTGGAAATGGAGCTTTTTCAGACAGTTGCAGATAATCAATTCCTCCAAGCTGAACATGTGACGAGGGTGATGGGAGTGGTGAGGCCCTGGCTCAGGTTTCCCAGTGAATCTGTGGCTGCCCCATCCCTGGAATTTTCAAGGCTGGGTGGGACTCTGACCAACCTGGTCTAGTGAAAGGTGTCTGTGCCCATGGCAGGGAGTTGGAACTGGATGATCTTTAGGTTGCTTTCCAACCCAAATAATTCCATCCTCTGTGACTCTAGGGCATGTTCCTTGTCCTGATGCAACTATAAAAAAATTGATAAAGCATAGAGGAGGGGAGAAACTGAGGCACAGACACTTCAGATGACATCTCAGAGAATTAAAGTGGGCTTCCTACAAAAGTCAAACTTTCTTCCTGCAGACCCCACTGTCACATTGTATGGGACATTCAAGGCAAGATCTTTCATATTCTAATAATGCATATGAGGGCAAATGGTTAAAAACAAACCAAAGTCGAGTTGTCAACCTTGCTGAGGAGTCTGAATCAGGATTGTTTTTTCTTACTTCTCTTTTTCTCTTGGCTGCTGTCTTAGGACAAGCCCTGAAATTTGTCTTAGTTCTCAATAAAACGTGATCTTATTTACCAGCATTCTTCCTTTTGAGTGCATTGCCTTTCTTGGCTATTTGATTTCATTCCTCTGAAACTTTCAGCCGTGCAGCCGGGAGAGACAATGGGCATTGTTTTATATTTAGACTGAATGTTAAAACCTGGAACAGAAAAAACAATAGCAGCTGCTGGAAGGGCTCAGACCATCAGCTCCCTCTGCTGACCTGCAGTGAGGAGAAACAGTGCAGCCAAGTTTTGGGATTTCAGGAAAATTGAGGACTGAAAGGACATAGGGCAATATGACTCCAGCAGCACAAAGGTAACAGAAAGGTGGGGACTCAGGGATAACTCTCCACAGCCCCTGCCTATTCAAGAACAAGAGGACACCAAGAGAAATTACTGAGAGCCATGTTTGAGAAAAAAAAGAGATGGTTGTTCACACTCTGTGTTAAAAAACCTGTGGAGTTCCTTGCTGCAGGAGTTTGTGGATATGCAAAGTTTGTGTAAGCTCTAAAAGAGACTGGAAAAGTCTGGGAGAAAAGTTCACTGATGACTACAAAATGCAAAGATCCCTTTTCTTACCTGGGAAATTCCCAACCCACAAGCTGCTGAATGCTGGGAAGTGTTTCAAGGAAATATTGTTACACATTTGTTCTAAGCCTATGTTCTTTCTTGGGCGTCCACTGTTGGAGGCAGGATGCTGACTCACACAAGTTGTTCTCCTGCTGGTCCCAGGGGATGGCTGAAGGGTCCAGGAGAGGTGATGTATGTGCAGCTTGGTGCACCAGAGCCAGGGAATGAAAACCTCTAGGATGGAGTCAAAGAAATCCTTATTTTAGTGGGAAAATGGATGTAGTTATGTTCTGTTGCTGCTGAAGGAACTGACAGTATGGAGACATTTACACCAAATGGAGACACTGAAATAGCCCAGAGGATACAAACCTTGGGTTCAGACACAGCCTAGTGATTCAGGGTTTTCTACTGAATCCTTATTTTTGAGCTAGTGGAAACAGGTAGACATGACTGACATTCAAATGAAGCCTTATAGGATGAAGAAACTCTTATCAAACAGCATGATCATAATTTGCAAAGAGGTTCCATCATCACTGGTGAAGCCACTGAAAAGACTAGGTGGGAAATGGTGCATAAATAGTAGGAAGCCCAAATATAATGAATGTTTCTAAAATCAAGAGGTTTCATTAAAACAGTATGACATTGAGCTGGAGAATGGTGATTTTTTTGGGGTGCCTCCTCAGAGCTTCAGGGGAAATGCTGCTCTGGCACCCTTGGGAGCTGAAAGCTTTGTTTTCCTCAGACCTCACAGGAAAGATGGCACAGGTATCTCCAAACTTTGTGGAATCATTTAGGTGAACAAAAGGCAAATGGGGGACAGATCTGTACCTGATTTGTCAATGTCATTGACCCCCACAGAGCAGTTCTGGGTAGGATTCAGTTGCTGAAACACTCTTTATCTAAAGTAGATCCTGTGTTTTTTCTAAAGAGCCTCATGTGGATGACTTGGATACCTTTGAACACCTTTGTGAGTGTCTCCTTTCAGGCAAGTAAATCCATCCCAAGCTGAGGTTGGGCTGGATTGAGTCCCAGGGTTGTTGACTGTAACTTCAGTGCCTATAAGAGGAAATTCAGACACCAAATTTGGGAGTCTCAAGCTGCTCTGCCTCCTAGGTGCCATTCATCCTATGCCTAGGTGCCATTTCATCCTGTTTTCATTCTTCTCAGGCAAACTTGGGAGGAGAGAGCAAACATTTGTTTTGTTACAGGATAATGCCCCCATCCTCCACATGTAAACCCCTGGCCACACAAATGAGGTATGATGACAAAGCACTGGCCAGGAGGAGAATTTTCTTGGGGCTTTTCTGTCCACTGATGAAAATGGTGGTACTTGTGACAATGTGGATCAGCAATTAGATCTCTGTGGCCTTTCCAGGCTCTGTTCCATTTTCCAAAGAACCCCTCTATCCAGTGGGACAAGAGCTTGCTTTGCTCTCAGAGCAGGCAAGGTAACTGTTCTAGGAAGAATTTGACATTTTTGTCATGGCTGGCCCCAGCATTCCTTTGTTTATTTATGGTGACATCAACCATGACGATGGCTTACAGAAAGTTGTGCAGCTCTGGAACTACATTTCCTTTTCTCCTTTGAAGAGCTCTCAGGAAAAAAATGCTACATTCCCTGGGACATAAAGCCCTCACTTGATGGATAAGAGTTTTGTTTATACAAGCTGGAGATGAATGCCTGAAAAACCCATGCCCTAATCCTTCTCCTTACAGCCACAGCTCTGTAAGATGAGAGCTCATGTCACACCTGCCAGCTTCTTTCATCTTATAAAATATTTATTCTTCCTGACTCCATAAAGGTTGTCAACACTTCTCTCCCTTAAATTAAAAAAAAAAAAAAAAAAGGAAGAGAAAAGAAAAAGAAATTGGCATATTTCCAAGAGAATGGCGTCTCCAAGAGAAAAGTTTCATCTCCAAGTCTATCATGTTCTAATTTTCTCTGCAGGACTTTCAGAAAGGAGGTGTTGTGAATAGATAAAATGAGAAGTCATTTCTGCCCCATCAGACACACTGCCCAGGTAATGAACTAGACAAATAAAGAATAATTACCCTTAGGGTGGGAGTATAGTCCAGACCCTCCCATGCCTTGGAGCATTCCATGGCACTGATGTGCCAGCAAATCCAGTTGGGCTGATAAAGCTCCAAGCAAAATGGACTGTAGTGCACATCTGCCTGGTTCCTGCCATGTTTATCTGCTGTTTAATGTGGGGGCTCCTGGGCAGCCTGGGCTTTCTGTGGACCTTCAGGGTGCTTCACAGCTGAAATTCCAGGAGATTCCAGGATGCTTGCCTGGCAATCTGCCTTGGAACCTGGCCTCTGTTCTGTTTCCTGGGAAAAAAAGAATCCTGAAGAAATCTGTACTTTGAAACAGCACCCCAAAGACCCTTCCCAGTACTATCACCTTCATCTGCACGGTGTCAGCAGCATGGGGTGGTGAGGACAGCCTCTGAAATCAGCAGGATTTCAGCAGCACCATCATCACTGGATGATGGTGCTGTGTGGCAATGCTGGGATGCTCCCAGCCCCACCCCTGATTTCCTTCATCTGCCTCCTTGGCCTGGCATAATGGGTTAGCAAAAGCCACTTGCCTCCTGAGCACTACCTCATGCAGGCCATGTCAGCCTGTGGGGAGGGAGTTCTGTCTGGGCAGAGCAGGGTTCTGATGCTCAGCAACTCCTTGGTGTACATCCACCCTGCCATGAACCCGTCCGGAACAGTTGAGGGCTCGTGGTGTTGGTGGGAGGTTGGCTCACACAAGACCTCTGCAGATAGGGAGCTGATGTGCAGGTACATTTATGGCACCAGTGAATTTGCTGCCTTTCTTTGCCCTTTTTTCCCCAAGGCTGTTTTCTGCTGCCACTGAAACCACTGGATATTTTGTTGTCAGCTGAGCTCACTACCTGCCTGGTAACTTGCTGGTCAGCCTGTCTTCAGCTCAGTGAGGGGAAAATCCTGGGAGAAGGAGCATGGATTTGTCTTTTCCTTATGTAGAGTCATTCTTCAGTGTGGCCTCAGCCTTCCCCAAAAATGCATTTCACATTATCACTGATAACTGATCTGATTATTACAGAATAACTGTGTTGCTGAGGGGTTGTCAACTTCCAAAGCCCACTCATGTGGGGATCCCATTTGTTGGTTTCTCTGGGTCTGATTGAAGACACTTGAGACAGTAGTTCAAGTTTGGGCTCAAGTGTTTAATATTTCTTATCAGTAAAACAGTTTCATTACTCTGAGTTCTGCAGTCTTTCATTAGAAGGCACAAAATGGCCAACAATCTCTTGTTACAAGGTCTTTTAAGACTAAATTATCCAATTAAGGGCTGACACCTGGATTATTTTCCCTTTTAACCCAATAACTGATCCCAAAGAGCTGCAATGTGGACTTTTCTGTCCAATTACAAAATGCCACCCAAACCCATGAAGAATAAGGAAGAAGCAGCATGAAGAAGAAACCCAGGACAACACCCTGTGCCCTCCATCTTGCTTCCATCCACAACATACTAAAAATCCCAAAACCTAAATTTCTCACCAAGTGATACACCTACACTACTCTCTATTTCACACTTTTGTGGATTCTTGTTTATCTTGAAATCTAGGAAATTTTCTCCATGAATGAAGATCAAAGTCAGTGCTCCGCTGACGGTCAGGGCACTCCAGAACAGACAGAGAAATATTACCAGTGCCCTGGGTTTCCACACACTCAGGCTGGGTGGAAGCTTAGGACACAGTCCAGCTGTCCAGTGCTGAGACGGTGTGGATATGGGAAGAAAATGCCTTTTTCTGTTTTTTCCACCAGTAAGGACTCAGCACCTTCCAGACACAGGCCTTGGGTGGAAGGGTGGGGACAATGAATATAAACACAGCAGGACATGGAGGACATTCTCTTTGTTGCCTTTTTTTCAGGTGCATGATGTGGTTCTGTCCAAGATGGACACAGATCAATCTGTCGTGAAAAGGTACAGAGAGCCAGGAGTGCCACAGAATCAAAGAATGGTTTGGGCTGGAAGGGACCTTAAAAATCCCTCTGCCTATCCCCAGGTCTGTCCATCTTACCACCGGTCAAGGTACCAATGTCTACCATGACATTTTCTTCATTCAACTTGGATTTTTTCACCTCCGATCTCGTTGCTCAGTGGCCTTTTGAGACAGTCCCACATTGAATCCACCCCTCATCTTCACCATGGACAGTGATTCTGTGAAGGGTGCACAGGAAATGGCAAATGAAAACCAGGGAACGAATCAGAAGGAGAAAACCCCCTATTTGTACTCCAAAAGACTCCTTTATATCTCATTCTGGGATGTCAAGGAGTAGTTTTCTGGTCTGAAGTTGGGCTGGATGGAGGTTTCATTATTGAATCATGGAGGACTGTTATGGAACACATGTTCTGTCCAGGATTCAGGACCCTCTGTGGGTGAGAAAAATCCTAGAAAAACTCTTTAAGCACTCTTGCTGCAGAAATTATAATATGTGTGTGCTATACTTAACATAACTTGGAAGCTTTTATCTTTATCAGATGGCATTTTTGTCATCAGCATTTTTCCACCATTGATTCCTGGGCCTCTAGCCCAGTAGGGCATGAAGGGGAAGAAATTCTCCATCAAGAATTGAGGGGCAACCCTGGTGATGACAAATTCTTGGAGCTGCCAGGCACAGGACACAGCAGGTTGGTATCAACCCTGCTGTTGATCTTAGTGGGGCCAGCATGTGGGGAAGAACTTGGGATGTGCCAGAAGGCCACCTTCTGCCCCCAGATGGGCATGTGAAAAAAGTCCATTTTCTGTAACTTCATATGGTTTTTAGCATATTTAAAGTTCCCATTTTTCCATGTTTGAAAGCTGAGTGAAAATAATTTTCAGGTTCTTGGCAACTTACTCTGGAGGGAGAAGGTTGAACCACATAACCCCACCAGTTCCTTCCAAACTCAGCCATTCTGTGATGCTGTGACTAAATTGATAACATCCATTAGATGGACTAAAATGGCTGTCCCAGGGTATTTTTGAAGGCCAAAATTATTGCAGAAAAATTAGAAACTTCTTGTGTAAATTATCAGTTGGACAGAAAATAGTGGATTTAATGCACATAAGTGTTTTCTCACAAAGACAAAAAAAATTTGAGCAGTCCTAAAATGTTGTCAAATGCTTTCCCCAGACTGGAAGGCACATATGAAAAAATTGAAATGAAGGCTGAGAACATAATTCAGTTAAATAACACAGACCAGGAATTTAGCCTCCTTTTCTGTTTTTAATTTGTCCTCTAGGGGACGAAGGTTTTCTTGATTGTGCATATTATAGGACATTATTTTTCATCTTGTGGTGATAAACATTTCTCAGTTAGTGACAGCTTCATGTCTGGTTAACTTTTTGCAGGGTACACAGGTTAATCAGCAAAGTATTTGATCTTTGTTGAGATTAATGACACTTAGGATGAGGCTGCACCATGAAAATTAACCCTCTTGAATTACTTTTGAATGTTCACTTAATGTGTGCTTTATACACCAATTTTCCTGCCAGAAAAGCCATCCACTGGCATTCTCACTATGATCTCAGCAAAGGGGAGACACACGAGAGGCAGATTCACTTCTTCCTTTGCACAAATATTTGCAAAATAAGGGTGTGGGGTATTTTTGTTTTGTTTGGGGTTTTTTTTTTTTTTTTTTTTTTTTTTTTTTTTTTTTTTTTGACATCTTTGCCCATCTCTCTAGCATTGGCACCCTTGATTTAACCAAGTCAGCCCACATTTCTGAGTCAGACAGCTGGGAAAAACACAGAAGTGAAAGCAATTCACATATTGCTGGAAAAATCACATCATTAAATGCCAAGAGGTTCTGACTGAAACGATTGAGAAAGAGGCAAATGCCAGTAATTGGCCCTGAGACAAATTTATTTATAGCAAAGCTTAAGCAGGGTGAAGTCTGGTCCTCTGGGTTCACCTCTCAGGATCAGGCCCTGTGTCCTGTGGGATTTCATTTCTCAGAGAACCACAGGGATGGCAGATGGGAAAGGCTTGTTAGGTCACCCTGTCCACATGCCCCGGCAGGAGCGGGACGAGATTCTCTCTTCGCTTCGTTCTCAAGCGCCTCATCCAGATTTAAACTGCTCCAGCACGAAGACTGTTATTGCAAGAAAATTCCACTGCCCACATGGCCTTCTGCAAAACCACTTTTTTAAGGCTCTTGACGTCCATTTTGTTAATTTTGTCCCAATTGCATCACAAAAGAGAAAAGTGAGAGTATCAAACATGACCTTGGGCACCTCACCTATATGATGACTTAAAATAGAATTACATCACAGTGAAATGTGGACTACCTACAGTTAGAGCTAATTTTTTGCCTATCCTTTGTGTTTCTTTACATTAAAGTGGTTAGATTTCTTTAAACTAAAAGTAACTTCCCAGTGTTTGCAATACTTTTTTTTCTTTTTGGCACCTGCACTCTGTAACTTGCTTACCTGAAAGCTGTTGATGAGTTTTCAACCTTGACTTCATCTGGGTTTAAGTTATTTTTAATCTGTGGTTTTATCTCCTGTTTCCAGGCTGTCTGAAATAACCACTTTTATTAGCTATGTGGTTATGTTATGCATGCTTGGCCCTTGGTTGGGTAGGAGAGGTTGCACAGATATCCGTGTAAAATCAAGGACAGGCACATAAAAGACCTACTGTAGCAACTGGAAATATTAATTTTTTTTTTTTAAGGAGTCATGGGAAAATATCAATTCAGCAAGCACAAAATTCTTCATTTAAAAAAAACCTGGGTTAAAAGTGATTTTACTGAGTCCAAGGTTAGGCTTCAGTGGAAGCTGGCCAGGATTCTGGGCCAGGAACTCTGGAACCTGCCAGATTTGGAGCCCTGGGTAAATTCTCAGAGGGATTAAACCCAGGAGTAGGGGAATGTGGGTGCTGCCTGTGGCACTGCAGCACAGTTGGTATCAATTTCTGATGTGAAACTGATAAAATGCCAAGTCTGGTGGGTGTGCACCTTAGTTGGAAATTTTCCAGTTTGTAGGAACTAAAAATGAGGCATTTACTGATATGAATCCAATTTGGACAGGAAATTTTTTTTCCTGTCAACTTGGGAACTGCACTCTCCTGCCAATTACAGTCACAATTGTGTCATTTTGTCTGTGAAACTCTCAGTCTCACAAATGCAAATGAAAAAACCTGTGCAACTTTAGTATCTCTGTTTAGTTTGTAATACAAATGAAATTCATATATCTGGAGATGAGCTGCTTAATATTCCAGGTGTTTATGAGCTGCTGTACCACATTCCCCTCCGTGCTTTTGAGAAAACCCTGAGAAATTATTTTTTCAGCTTCATTTTCAAAAGAAAATTATTAGAATGTAAGTCAACTTTTTCTTTCCCTGAAAGGAATTGAATTCTATGCCAAAGCCAGCCCTTGTTTACTGTAACCCTTGTTATATGGCAGATATGCAAACACTTAAAGGAGAAACTTCCATCTTTATAGGAAGGTATTTTTATCAGAAATAATTAACATCTGAAAAGACTCAGCTACAATACACATGGGATGGTCTGTTCAGATGCTAATAAGAGAAAAATTCAAATGATGGACTCATCTTTAATGCTTAACTGTTGGAGGCCTGTTGTAAAGTGAAATGAATTTTGCTCTCTCTTTTTTTAGTACAGCAGTGCCTGCTTTGTTTTTCAGAGTTGGCTTTTATTCTACCAGAAAATGGCAATCACTGAAAGAGAAGGGCGTGGGGTGATAGAAGAAGGGGTAAACTGAAGGAGGACAGGTTTAGATTAGATATTAGCAAAACATTTTTTACTGTGAGGGTGATGAGGCCCTGGCTCAGGTTGCCCAGAGAAGCTGTGGCTGCCCCAGCCCTGGAAGTGTTCAAGGCCAGGTTGGACGTGGCTTGGAGCAATCTGGGATATTGGAATGTGTCCTGCCCATGGCAGGGGGTTCAAAACTGGCTGATTTTTAAGGTCCTATCCAACCCAAACCATTTAAGCATTCTATGAAAATTTGGGAAGCTCTTCTGAGTTGCCATGAGAAGCGTAGTCAATTGGGACGGGAAGGGAAAGAGCTAAAACTGCAGCACACAGATTTCTGCTGTGGACTAGAAAAATGCCTGCTTGTGCCCTCTCTTTCCTGCCTGAGAACCAGCAAGGAAGGTCTGTTTTGCAAAGATTAAAAGGAAGATAATTTGGGGAATACAAACAGCACAAGGAGCAGAAGGTGAAGGTACAGAAAGCTGCAGGCTGAGAGGCGTCTTGGAGTTTGTAAAACCAGGGCTGGGTGTTGAAGGGTGTGGAGAAGGACAAGCAGAGAGATGGAACTTCTCTGATCACAGAGAACAGCTCTGCTGGTCAAAGCAGCTGGGAACTGCTGTGGGGATGAGTTCCAGTTACTGGTTTTGTAGGCAAACATGGAGCAAAGTCCCTGTCTGCCACACTGACTCCTAGTCCCGTTAGGAATAGTCCTACAAAGCTCTACAGTCTGAGCCATGCTGGGGCAAGAAGGGCAGCAGATCCAAGGCCAGCTCATCTGCACAGGCCACTGATGCCTGTGACAGTAAATTGTCCCGAGTCAGGGAATTTCCCACTGCCCTGAGCTCTGTGGGAATGACCAGGGCACAGCTGAACACTCCTTACATCCAGCACAAGGTGGCTGTGTACAAATTCTCTGGTGGGAAACCCTGGCTTTAACTCCTGAGTTTTGTGTTATAGAATCATGTAGGAGAGTTCTGGCTGTGCCAGGGGTTTGACAGTATGAAAAATGACATTCCAGTGTGATCCCAGGAGTGTTTCCCTGCTGGCAGAAATAGGGACTGTTGGGCTTGGGTTAAGAACAGAAGCAGGATCAGCTCTGCTTGGCTGAGCTCTTGTGGGTTTTATGAAGATCCCTCTCTAACAGAGTCCCTTACCAGTTACTCAGAAGTGGTAGAAAACCAGCATTAGTTACATCAGGTGTGCAATTAGGGATTATTCTGCTTTCTTAGCTTAAAGTTCACAGGGTGCAAGCAAGGAGAATCAGCCTTCCCTGGCTCTGGGGCTTTTCCCATTCCTAATGAGACGCTGCTGGTAAGAGACAAGGTGCAGGGGTCTGGAAATGGATCAGTTTTCCTCTGAAATTAACTTCATGCATGATTCCTTTTAAATCAGTCACTAAGGACTGCCTGGGGGAGGGGCTGGTGGGTCCCATAGTTGGGTGGGAGCAGGACAAAGCTCAGCTCTGATGGCAACAGCGTCTCACTGGGGAGTCACAGCAGCTCAGGCTGGGGACAGCTGTGAGAGGCTGATTTATGAACACTCTGCTCAAATGAAGGTCTCAAAGGAGGTCATAATTTCAATTAAACAGTGAGTTACAATGCACTGGGCTCTTTGCTCTTCATGGGGCATTTTATTATTAGAAACTGCTTCTCCTGGCAGGTTATTCTGGTAGGTTCTCCCCAGAGAACAGGCCAGCTCACAAAACCTGGCTCTTCTTGTTATTTTTATCCAGGAGCAGCTGACAGTAAAAGTGACAAAAGAATTGATGGAGGAAGTGGTCCGGAGCGTGAAAAATCCGGTCATAAAAGGCAGAGTGTTTGCAATAAAATATCTATACATAAAGGGAGAGGAGGGAGGGGGGGATTCAAGCAGGGCTGGACACAAAGCAGAGCAACAAGTTGTGAAGCCAGAGGAACAAAGTGTAAATCCAGCTGTCAGGGCTATAATATCCATTGGCAACTCGGTCTCCTTTTCCTCAAGGGAGCTAATCCATGCCAGTGCCCACCATGGGACACTGATTGAACCCACAGGGATGACAGGTTGTCATGGGGTGAAAAATTGGGCTTGGAGCCTCCCAGGGGCATAGGCAGAGTCAGCAAACCCCTGTGCTGCTGTCTGTCTGCTACAAAGGGTCTTTCCTCTGATGATGAGCAGGATTGATGCAGGGATTTAGGATTGGGAGATGGTCTGGGCTGCAGAGCAGGGCAGCAAACTGTACTGCAGGGTCAGCAAAAACAAATCAGGAAGAAAAAGCTGAGTTAGTTAAATGGATAAAACAAGTGTGTTGTTAAACTGGCTCAGCTTTTTGGGGTTACTCAGAGCCCTTTGCAGGGTGCAAGGCTCAGGAGAAGCTGCTGTTCTCTCCAGTTCTGCTTGGGGACAAGGAAGGAATCAAGAGCTGGCAGCAGAAGGAGCAGAAACCAGCCCAAAGGGAGGTGAAATGGTTTTTCGCATACATCAAACTGGGTGCCATTAGACAACAACCTCCTGGTGAGGCTTCTATTGGTGCAATTTCTTGGTAATTGATGCTGACAAAAACCTGAGTGTGAGGACACCTTGAATCTCTCTCTAGGCTTGATCCAGTACCCTATTCTCTTATTTCAGAAATGGGAAGGGGCTCCAAAGCATACCTAGGAAAGGAGGTGCTCTCAGAGGGCACAGTGGTGCTGTCTTGAGATGTCAAAATGGGAATTAGAGCTTCCATAATCATACAGTATTGGACATTAGAGCTGGCACTGGGGAAAATGAGAGTGATTTCTGGTATCAAGCAGGGAATTTTCAATGTTTAGACTTGTGCTCCTGGCCTGTGCTGAACTGGAGATGCATCCATCCAGTGGGGACAGGGGAGGGAAGACTAATGAATACCAGGGAAGACCCTGAGGTGTATCCAGCCAGAATAATGTAAAGAAAGGAAGGAAACGAATTTTTTTTTTCCTTTGGCAGCCCCTTCTGAACTGCAGGATGTTTAACTCTGAAATCTGTCTCTGTTACACTCACATGGAGTAGCCTTGGCTGGGTGATGGGATCACACAGGGGACAGGAGCTGTCTGTGGCATCTCTGTCAGAATTTCAGCTCTGCAGGCTGATGCAGGTGGCCAGGGGGGTGGGATTCACTAGTCTGGAGGCAGAAGGAAAGCTGGAATGCAGCACAAGAAGGATCATGCCTCTGAGGCTGATGTTTCCCACTTTGCCTCATGTAGCTGTGGTGCTGTCCTAGGGTGATGTTATGATGCTTGTATCCCCATTCATGTGTTCTGTTTATGCTGGATATTATGTTCTGTGCCTTCAAGACTGGCTCTGAAGAGTGAAAGTTTTGTTTGGGTTTCTTATCAGCGTGGCAGGACACAGAGACAGGCAGTACATAGCGGGGCTTTGGCTTTTTGATTTGCTTTTTGCTTTGCTCTCGCTCTTGCTTATGCTTTGCTTCTGCTTGCTCTTGCTTCTGCTCATTAGCTAGTTTAGCTAAACAGTCCAAATTTCTTCCTGGACTGTTTCTCCTTTCCTTTTGTGTTGGACCTACTTGAACCTGCTCCGGACTGGGCCCTGGGAACCCCGAGAGTTTGCACCTTGCGGCCTAGCGGGGCCTACTCTGGGCAGCAGCTGCCCCTGCGCCGGTGGGACTGAGAACAGAGTGACCACCCCCAGAGAGACTTTCTGAATTTGTCATCTTTTTCAGAGTGGTGAAAAAGTGTTGCCATCTGGTATTGCTCATTTTGTGTGCTGGGGGTGCTGTGCCTGTTAAATAAAGAGATTCTTTCCATTTTTATCCGAGGAATTCTTCCTGAACTGGTTGGGGAGAGGGGCCGTGTGGGTTTGCTTTCTGGAGGGGCTCCCTTTGGAGATTCTCTCCCATATTTCCCTAAATCAGGACAGGTGTTTTGGGGCACCCTCCTGCAGCCATTGCTCTGTGGTGTGGATGGGCCAGGCAAGACACCCTGAAGACCTCCTAGACATCAGACTCCTGGCAAAAACAAGTGTGATGAGTTCTGGGCATGCACCAGGTGCACCTCTGAGCCTGCCCCTGGGCCACAGCTCTGCTCCCTGGGTGAGGCTGGTCCATGTCCTGAACCCCCTGACTCACAGAGGGAAAGCCACTGGCTCAGAGGGAGATGTTGCCTCTCATCCCAAATAATTTGGCATATGATGTCAGTTCTGTGGGGGATCTATGCTAATCAAACCAGCAGAGAAAGGTCTGAAATCTCCTGTTTTCCATGGGCCGCCACCATCCCAGGCCAAGTCTGTGTCAAGCACAGAACTTGCCAGACAAATTGTTCTTGTTTGGAGGCAACTTTTCTCCCTAGCAGCCTCCAGAAACTGAGTCAGCTGGCATAAATCCTTCAGAGCAGGAGCAGATCTCCTCTCCATGCAGCAGTTTCAGCCGCTGGGCTGCTGGCTGGGAATTGCTTTAGTGAAATGGGGTATCACAAGGGGTGAGAAGTGAGGAAGGCAAAATTCTGGAGTCTTACATCAGCATCTGATCCTGACTGTGATAGAGCCATCTGTCCTTGGAGAACCTGGGACCAGTTCATATTATGGATATTAGAAAAATTTATTTAGGGAATGACAGGGAAAGAAACCTCAAGAAGTTTTGAGATGGTGGCAAATCCTGTAGGAAGAGATAAATCTATCCTCTGGGAAGGGTTGGGGGCTGCCAAGCAGGTGCCCACTCTGTGCTTAGTATGCACAGTATCTTGCTGGCAAGAGAAGGTTTCTGCCTTTATTTCTGAGGCCTGGCTTTCCTTATCATGATTAGTTTGGAGGATTGATTTATACCTTTCTCCAACCTCTCAAATCCAAGTGGCTGGTGGATCCCAAGAGGTTTTGCTCTTTGCTTAGTGAAGACTACACTATCAAAACCCTCCCAAACCAGCTCTTAGCTGCTCTTGGGGCACTTCTAAGAAATCCTCCCCTCCCTGCTGAAGGCAGTTCTGAAGGGAGAGGAAAAGGCTTAAGATCAAGGGAGAAGAGAGGAAGATGCAGGGCTTGGCACTGGAGAAGGGTTCCTCCCCTGCATTTGGATGGTGCTGAAGTGCCTGAGCTCCATCAGACCTGCATGGGCTGTGTGGGCACAGCACTGAGTCAGGGTCCTGTGAACATCCAGAGATTGAAGGGACATGAGGAAAACTCCAGCAAGCCTCAAGAGCTTTGCCAGGACCCTTTGCAAAGCTCTGGGCGTGCTGGAAATGGGTGTCCTCACAGGCAGGAAAAGACAAAAAGAACTTCATCCCTGGGAAAGGAAAATCTCCAGAGGCTCATGGAAAACCAGGAACACAAACTGATTTACAGCAGTTGAAAAGCTGTTCTCCACATCCTATTAAATATAGAATTATGTCCTTAATCCCCAATCTTTCCTTGTCACCCTGGTCAATAAATAACTGCTAAACTCTGCCAGGGTGCCTCTGTTTGCTGCCCCTTCAGTGGGTCTGAAACACAGATGCCCAGACCAAGGCAGACCCTGCCTTTTTTTTTTCAGTATTTTAGGGATTTCCTGATGTTGAAGTCACAGCAAGACCTCTGTGCTAAGTTATCCCAATGAAATCCTGCACAATTTTTTATAAATCTTTTGTAATCTCATGTGTAATGTTGGCCTTCATGACCTCCTTTGGTAATGAGTCCCACAAATTAATTACATGCATTGTGTAGAATGAAAGCCCTTTCCATTTGCTGCTATCAAACCCTTTGCCTGCCTGACTCTGGATACTGGTTGGGTTCTAGCATGATCGGCAATCAGAAAACATTTTATTTTTGGCCATATTTGGCCCTAACTGGTTCCCAGTTTAAGGAATTCCACCTCAGAAAGCACAAAGGGCTTTATTTCCAAAAATCTGTAACCTTCATTCATGATAAAGATTGGCTTTGCCTGCCAGCTGAGATAATTTAGGCTGAATGGGAGAAACTGAGAAATGGTGTCCCAGAAATCAAGAAATTTATGTGGAGTGTTCACAGGAGAATGATGTTTTAATCACTGAAGTTTTAAAGTCTACGAGTAATTTGTGTTTATTTTAGCCTATCTTTATCCAATGAATAAATAACACTGGGAGGAAGGAAGTCTTTATTAAGGATTCAGCCTCCTTTCCCTGTTCAGATGAAGAATTTAGAGATTGCAATAAATATGCCTTTGAATCCAGAAAAGGCTTTTCAGCAGAACAAAGGAAGGCCAATACTAACATTCCTAATCAAGGAAAGACAGACATATTAAAGTCATCAATCCAAAGCCTGCCAGGCCTGGTTTCTACATCAGAAAGATTTCTGGGTATAACCTGAAAGCCCAAATATCTTGATAATGAGACACAAGTCTGCCATGATTGTCTTTTTTGGGTAAATATTAGCAAATTTTTCTAGATCTGACTGGAATGTTTTCTGATTAATTTTTTTCCCCCATAAAAAGTGCTGATATAATTGAAACTAAAACTTTGCATGGGAACATACCCATTTCAATGAAACATCACTTGAGAAAAATTTCTCAGGTCCCCATCTGAATTTGGGGCCAAAACCAGAGGGGCAGGGAGTTTTTGTGCCATTTTATCTGAGCCTGGGGGATGTGGAAATCCCACAGCACAGGGATCACAGTGGTTGAAATCCCTGCTGTGAATATCAGCTGTTAGAAAGTGAGTGACAGTAGAGATTCTTTGCAGTGATGATTAACCATGTACTAGGCTCTGTTATCTTGGCTCTGAGACCAGTTTGGGAAAGGTTGGTAGCTTTCCAGACTGTGGGAATCTGGAATAACAGAGTAAATATGGTTTTGCTTGTGGCAGTGTTTGGAAGTTGGGTTGGATGAGGGTGGAACAGAGATGTGAACTCTGGTAAGTGACCTGTGGGCTGGGTGAGGTCACTTACCAGACCTATATCCACATCTATCCCATATCCCAAATAACCACATCTATCCCATTCCCTCTGATTTTCTGGGCATAAAAATGATGATTTAAATTTTTTTCTCATCTCTGAGAATATGGAAATCATGGTATTACCCATTCCATAGAATAGAGGGGAGGGACAACTCTGTGCGGTATTTGCCTCCCAGCTGCCTTCATCCTGCCCTCTGTTCCCTTCATCTCTCTCCCCTGAGCTCTTCCTGTGCTCAGATGTTGCTTATCCTGTCATGCAGGGGATTGACACCACCTGCAAACACATCTGCCTGACTGGAGAGATCAGCTGGGTCATGGCTGAATTCCTTGAGAACTTCCAGAAGAGAAAGGTGGATGAATTCCCAGTGAGCTCTGTCACCAGTTTATGTAGCTTGGATCCATAGCTGCTAAACAATGACTGATCAGGGTTTGTTTGACAGCTGTTCTCTAAACCTTTGCACATGTTGATGTTAGGACATATTTTGGTTCTGATCCAGAATTCCCCTTGGATCAAGCTGTGCTTGCAGGGGGAGGTGGGGGATGGAAATTTTCCCTGTCTGTGACCTGGGCTTTTAAACCATGGGAGGCAGAGCAAGTAGTTGTTATTGCAGCAGCAATGGCAGATGTCATGTCCCAGGGAGGCCAGGCGGCTTTCCTCAGCCCTGCCACCTTCTCCCTGCTTCCCCCAGAGCATCCGTTCACCTCTGCACAGGAGGGTGACCAGGCTCCCATCTGAACAGGTAAATCACATTCACAGTCTTGTTCAGGTAGAAATAATTCCTAAAAAATGCTGGACAGAGATGGGCCAGGCTGGGAAGTTGCATCTTTCAACCAACTTTCAACCTCTGCATCCTCAGTGTGATAATGGGACCAGTTCCTTCTCACTGGCTGCTGCTTTTCAGACCAGCATGTCAGAGATCTGTGCAGAAACAGCTCAGTTTTCCCAGAGTATGTCTGGACAGGTCTGTTTTGTGTCCAGCTCTGCTTATCATGCTGTTTTTTTCCATGCAGGTGTTTCTGTGTGCAGCCTACAGCCCTGCTCATGCTGCATCCCAAACCAAGGCAAAGGATTGGCAGGAGATGAGGCACAGAGCTCGTAGCATGAGCTCTGCCTCCACCCTCTGGGCTGCAGGGCTGTGATCCCACCTGGACAGAGATCAGATGGTACCTGCAGGGTCTGTCTGTCACCCTGCCAGCACTTCCCATCCAAGAACAAGCTTTGTAAATCCAGTTTCTCTTTACTGAGCAGCTCCATGACAGATTCTGGGAGCACTGGGAACACACATCAGGGTGGTGAAAATGCTGGTGGCCAGGCAGACTGGGACGGCTGCAATCTGCCTCTGACAGTGGGCCCTTGGGAGCTGCTGGAGGGGAGCCCCAAAAAACCCAGAGATACAAAATCTGCTTAACATCACTGCAAAGTCTGTTCTGCAGCATGTGGGGATCAGTGATCAGAGATATGCATTTATCAGGGTTTTGTGCAAGCTGCTTTTAACGCCCTGAGGTGGGAATACCTACCTGTCTATTTGAGGTCAGGATGATCATGGCCTAACAAGAACTGAAGGAGCATTTCAGGGCTTTTAGGCTCATGGTGGGATTTTTGGGACTGTCCCATGAAGGGCCAGGAGCTGGACTTGATGATCCTTTTGTGTCCCTTCCAACTCAGGATATTCCATGATTCTGATTCTACTGAGCCGGTGGACAGGGCAGTTTCTTCTTTGGCTGCTCGGCCCTGACCTTGCTCTTGGCAGCTTCCATTCCCCTCTGCTCTGAGCCCTTATTTCCAGCCATGCTGTGATCCCTGTGACTGTTTCCTTGTCCTGGATCCAGTGAAGGCTGTTTTCTCTCCTGACTCTCTGTTCCCCACAGGATAATGGCAAAATACAGCAGTGAATTCCTATGGGAGCACAGCTTATCAGGAAACACTGCAGTGGGACTGGCTCAGGGATTTCAGCAGGCATCAGCGACTAAGACACAAAAAAACCCCAAACCAAGCAATCCAGGGATGCAACCCAGAGTTTGCCTTTTCAGGGATGAGGCTGGAAATGGGCTGGCATCGCCCTCTGGTGCAAGTTCCCAGAATTAACCGAGCAGCTCCAGCAGGGAAAAACCTGCCCGGGAGTGAAAACTTGACCAGAGCAAGGGTGGTGTGGCCGGTCCCAAGGAGAGGTGACCTTCATCCTCAGCATTTTCAGCCTGATTCAACCCTCACCTCAGAAATATTTGGGAAGCAAGTTGATGAGTGCTGGGATGATGAGAGCAAAGAAAGAAAAGTAATGTGCAGTGGAGGCTGGACTCCTGTTTTTCATAGGGAGCGTCTGAGTCTCTGGGGTTGCTAAAAGTTTTCTAATTTATTTTTAAGATAAGTGATCTTTTCTATTTAAGTTGGAGAGCTGAGATCACACCAGAAGAAAACCCCAGTTTTATTTTCTAGCCATGGGAGAAAATAACTACAGAAATTTCTATATAATATAACTCATCAGCCAAATAGCCAAATTTTTATTTTCCTCAGCCTCAGTGTTTTCATGTGCTTCTTTTCTAAGGAGAAAGCAAAACTGTGTTCACAGGCACCACCAACACAGCTCAGCTGAAATAAGGAGCTGGGGCTCTGTGTGTGTCATAGCACAAAGTTAAAAGCAAATGTTTGGCACTAACCTTATTCAAATGAAGATTTTTTTATTTGAGTTTTCCAGGAAGAAAAACAAACAAAAAAATTGAATTATTTGAGCAAAACCACAGCTTTTTCTCACAGCAAAACTTGATTTTGCATAACATGCCTTTCCTGCTGAGCAATTGTTCCTGCAGACAATTCCTACAGCCCTTTCAGAAAGGCAGGGGATCACCAGCTGGCATCTTCTGGGCTGTATGTAGCCAATTAGTTCAAACCAATTAGGCAATTATTGGGTGTTACTAAACTGGAGTTCATTTCAACAAATTGCAAACAGCTTAGGAATTTGGCATCAAAAAAGCAAATCCAAAGGATTTCCCAAACCAGGTTCTTCCCTCTCTGCATTCCCTTTCAGAAAACTTACCTGTGATGCTGCCCTTGGCCTTGTGGCAGTGAAAGAAAATGATCACCTTCCCAGGCAGGGGATCCCAGAGGTGTCTGAATTCATCACAGAATGGGGCAGAAAAGCCTGTCCTGAATCCTCTCAGGAAGGGTGGATCAGTTGTCCAGATTGCTCCAGCAGGGTGCAAAACCAGCCAGATTATTTGGGGAGCAGACTGGGATCCCAGTGATGGGCACCCATCTGGGCATTGCTGTAAGAATATTTTCTCTTCACTCATGTGGCATTCTTTCCAAACAGGAGCTGGAGCAATAAAAAGCAGAAATGAGGCTTGGAAATGGGGCTACCCCTAACTTTAGTGCAAGGCACTAAATGGCATAAATTTTTTCCAAGTTTTTGGGGGTTTACAAAGAATTGAGAAGTTGCCTAAACATCTGGTACTGTTCAAAACACCCTACAGGTATTTATGGAAGGCCATTAAACCCTTCAGACACCCATATCCTCTTGTGGCAGCTGGAGGTTGATGGGAACACCCCATCTGGTCTGAAAAACCTGTGTTAGGACACTAAACTGCACCCTTAGCATGAAGTAAAGCCCATGTAGACAATTCCATAGCCAGTCCTAGGGTATCCTGAGTTGGAAGGGACCCACAAGGATCCTCAAATCCAGCTCCTGGCCCTTACCAGAAGAGTCCCAACAATCACACCATGAATCCCCAGTCAAACCCTCCTCAGCTCTGTGCACTCCTGTTGTGCTGGACTTGGTCTGGACCCTGGAGAAGGTGCAGAGTTGTTCTGGTGGGACTGGAGAAGAAAACATGCAGAAAGAAATTCTGGGTTTGTGCCAGATCACTGTAAGGAGTGATCTGAAATGCAAAGAGGTTGAGCTGGAGCAGCAGAGGAGCACATGGCTGCTGCCCAGCACTGACTTTGCCCAGGATCTTCAAAGGACCGTGTGAACAAATCCTACAAGATCCCAAACATCCTCATCTTCCTTCTGATCAGCTGAGAAGCAATCACTGAGATTTATTTCAACTGAAGTTCACAGTGGCAGATGTTGGTGACTCTCTGTACTGAATGTCCTGTTTCAGGAAAAAACCCCACTCCTGTTGGATCCAATAACCTGGTCTTGAACAGGGTCCTTCACCATTCTGTGACACACTGAGGGGAAAATGTCTCTTGAATGCAGTGGCATGGATTTGAATGGTTGTGAAGAGGGATTTTTGACTAGAGCATACAGAGAGAGTACAAGGGGAGTGGCTTTAGGCTGAATGAGGGTAGATTTAGACTAGGTATGATGGAAAAATTCTTCCATGTGAGGGTGGTGAGGCCCTGGAATTGGTTGTCCAGAGAAACTATGGACACGTTGTCCCTGGAAGTGTTCAAGGCCAGAGTGGATGGAGCTTGGAGCAACCTGGGATAGTGAGAGGTGTCCCTGCCCATGGCTGGGGTTGCAACAAGATGATCTTTCATGTTTCCCAACCCAAAATATTCCATGACTCCATGAAGGATTTGATCAAATCAATATGTGACTGAAGACAGAAACCTGTGTCTGGTCCCAAAGTATTAATTTTCAAGGGAGAATCACTAGGGAAATAGCTGCGAAGGTTTGTAATGAAACAGGCCACTAAATATATTCCAGCACAAAGCTGACAACAGCTAGGGCCACATGTGATATGCCACTGGAATCCTAGCAGGGTTGATTTATCTTGGTGTTAGGCCTAATATACTTAAAAGCCCTTTATAAATAACCCAGGACCTTTTGCACTTGCTGTTTTACAGACTTGCTTTGTTTATTTGACTGGTTGAGCTGGGCCTGTAATTTTTAAATGAAAATAAACTCCTTGTCAAGGACCTTTTCCTTTTGGGACCTTCCAAAGGACACACAGAGCAATTCTGTGCTTCTTCTCTGCTTCCCAGCAGTCCCATCAGTTTTTATCTCTTTGGCTTATGAATGGCAAGGCCTGGGGAAAGGTTAACTGAGCCCCTGTGGGTTGTGTTTCTTCAGGCCCTCAAAGCAGAATCATAAAAGTCAGAGAATCACAGAAAGGTTTGGGTTGGAAGGGACCTTAGAGATCTCTGAGTTCCCTGCCATGGGCAGAGACACCTTCTATTCCACTATCCCAGGTTGCTCCAAGCCACATCCAGCCTGGCCTGGAACACTTCCAGGGATGGGACATGCCCAGATTTTCTGAGCAAGGAGTTTTCTCAGTTTAGGTTTGGTTTTTCTGAGGGGTAGGCACGCAACATGCAAGTAGAGCTCAAGTTCAGCCCAAAGGATCAAGAGGAATCTACAGAGGAGGGTGGGTGAGGGGCAGACAGGTGACCATGGTCGTGGTTTGGAAAAGGGAGGGTAAATCCCATCTGTTCCTTTTCCTCATATCCAATCTAAACCGCCCTGACACAGCTCCAGCCATTCCCTCAGGTCATGTCACTGGTCACCAGAAGGAAGAAATCAGCTGATAGTAGGAACTATTTGCCACATCTTCATTTATCACTCTGGTTTTTCTCTTCTGCCCTCTGAACTTCAGGTATTTTCCATCCAGGATGAGGTGGTTCATTTTTTGCTCTACAGCTGTTTTCCCCCTGTACTTTCCTTATCTCTGGCACCATCATTTTTCTTCCAACAGATCTCCAGGATCGGCAGAGGGAGTGCAAGAGCAAGGAAAAGAGAAATGTGCACACTGAATGTGTGATCTTAGTGCTCCATGAGCCTGGCCAGGGATGAAAGAGCCCTCTGGAGAGGAGACCTTTCTGGCCATCTGAGCGAGTCCTTCTGCATTTTCACACAAAAAAGGGATATCCGATGTTCTCAGTAATCTTTATTCTCCTTGCAGATATGAGAAAATCTGATTACATTATAGCAGCAGCAGAAAAAAAGCAAAGAAATTAAGTGTGAACTTAGGATCCAAGTTAAAAGATTTTCATCCAGATAATTTAGAAATCAACAACATTCACAGACAAACACACAGAGAAAAAAAGTAGAAACTTGTGAAAATCACCTAGTCAGCTACTATTTCACCATTTCAGAGAGAACAAAGGGGACGAAGGGCTTTGTGCTAGTCAGCAATGTGACTTGGTGACCCTTGGTTTGGCAATGACAAATGTTGTCTTTGTTATCCAAAAAATCCAAGGTCCTCACATCTAGCACGTTGTACAAGGTTGCATTTAAGTGCCACTGAGGCCAAGGAGATTTGAGCACACAGCTGAGAGTGCTCTGCTGAACCACATCCCCAGCCTGTAAATATTTGTTAACTTAGCCCAAGAGCACAGGGAACACAAATCTTACAGCTCCAATGAGTGCCTGGTGTAGCAGTCAAGGCACTCGACCATTTTTCTCATTTAACAAAAACAGAAAAAAAATAATACTTAACTATTCAAATATCTGCCCTTCATTAATCGTTTCCCTGTAATTATTAGCCCAATAAGCAAGCACATCATATAGCTACCCCGTAAGCACGAGGCATTATTGCCCATTCCATTTGCACTGGAAAAAAACAAAAAACAAAAAAAAAATCTCCCCAAAGCATTTAAATTGTGAAATTAGGATAAAGCCCCAAAAAATCAAAGGCCTTCTCTCACATCTATCTGTCTCACTGTGTGATGGGACCACTTTTTCAGTGTCAGCTCCCCAAAAAAGACACAGTAGTAATGAGTACAAATGACCTAAAGGAGGAAAAAACCTGAGCCAACAGTCACCAGGTATCTCAGGGGTTTCAGCTCCCCTTACCCAGTTTGATGTAGGCACCATGAAGTTCTAGACTGAACAGATCAGCTGGAAGGGTGCTTAGGTATTTTGCTGAATTTGGGGTGCACCCAGCCTATGCTGTCTGACCCCAGGCTGGGGGAGCCCCTTTCTGTATATTACTACAGGAGACAGCTCCTACCTCCTGCACTCCTGAGGAAGGCTTTAACTGGGAGCACTGAATGTCCACGGTGAGGTGTGTGGTTTAGTAAAAGGATTCTCCAGATGCTGTGGTTCTCTTATTGGAAAACCTGTGGAAGAGCTTCTCCCTGGTGCACCCTCTTGGACCACTGCTCTGGAGACTGCTGGGCTCCTTAAAAGCCAAGATCCAGGAGCAATTCCTTGGGCTGGCCTTGAGAGAGCTCATTCAAGAAGGGTTGGGGCCAGCTGCTCCAAGCAGTGAAGTTATTTCATGAAAAATCTCCTGAAAGGATTGTGACAGAAACATCCCTTGCTGTGCACAGGGTCCCTCCACCACCCCCAGAGAATCTTCTGCTCCCCTAAGGCTGCAGGAGACCCTTCTGCAGAGCAGAGCCCACAGAAGCTTTGTACCCTCGTGCATGGCACTGGCTGGAACAATCCTGGGCCTGTTTTTCTGAAACCACTTGGTTTTCCAGCACCAGTTTGCTGTGGGTGGCTGCAATTCTCCCAGAACATGGAGAAACAGGGCAGAAACACTGAAGAAAACTCATTGCAAACCTGCTGTGGGTGCTACAGCAGAAAGATGAGAGCTCTGGAGTGTCAGGGGCTGGAAAAGGCCTTGGCCATCCCAATGAGAGCCTGTGGAGGGCTCTTGGTTTCATTTTTTCTGGAAGGTGTCTTCCTTCTCTTGTGTCCCAGAGCTGTGGTGCCAGGAGGTTTGGTTAGCCACACTGGGGCATCCACCCGAGCCAGGAAAGCAGGAGATGTGGAGGAGCCTTGTGACATTCCAGCATCCAGGTGATCAGCCATGGCCCATCCCTGACACCCTCAAGCCACCAGAGTTATTCCCAGACCTGTTTAACCACTCTCATATTTCCTGACAGCACAGGGTGGTGGAGGTTATCAACAAAGATTGTTTGATGTGTTTAATTGGCCTGTAGTTAATTATATAATATTTCTTTATAAAGAAACTCATGAAAGAGAGCTGCCAGCATGGCTGATGCATTTGTCATTCACATGGCCTGCCTGGGGGATGGCAAGGTTGGCCTTGTTCAAGTGTTTTAGGCTTAGCTCAGGAACATCCTCTCCAGCTGGAGTTACAAAGACCTGCTCCCAGGTGTTCTCTTTTGTTCTATTTAGTCTGTTTTATTCTGTTTAGCCTTTTATTTTTTCCTGCTGTTTTTTCCAGGGAGCTTAGTGGGGAGGAAAGAAGGAGAAGTGAGTTTGCCCTGTCATGAATTACATCCCTTCTGTCTCCTTCTCTCCTCTAATACCACAAAGTTTGCCTTACGACCCTTCCCTGGTGCTGCAGGGCTCCTGAAGAGGTCTTTGATACCCCACACATGGCAGGGCCAATGCTGGGCTGGGCTGAGAGCAGCTGGGCCTGCAGCTCTCCCATCCCAGCCACATGTGCCGGCCAACCCCACTGTGAAACTGTGCTCTAAAAATGGCTCAGGCTGCTCCAAAGGAGGAGAATTGATCTGCCTGCAGATCAGTGGCTGTTTGAGGCTGCACCTCTGCATCCATGCCCTCATCTGCTGCCTCATCCTCCAACCCACAGTGGTGCTTTCCTCCCCAGGCTGGTGGCAGGGTCTGAGATGCCTCCAGAAGGAAATAAGTGTTCCCAAATCAGCATCATCATGTGTCGCAGACATCTTTTTCACTAAAAATCCTTTCTTTAGGATTTTCCCTTCTGGGAAGCTGAGGTCCCAAAAAAAGAATGTAAACAATGGTTGCTGCTGTGGAATGCAACAGGTGGATTTTTGATTGGGCCATCTTGAATGTTTATAATTAATGGCCAATCAAGGACCAAGCTATCTCGGACAGAGTCCGAGAGAGCTGCCTTTGTTATCATTCTTTTCAATTCTATTCTTAGCTTAGTTAACTTCTGAGGAAACCTTTCCTTCTAATTCTTTTTAGTATAGTTATAATGCAATATATATATAATAAAATAATAAATCAAGCCTTCTGAACATGGAGTCAACATTCTCGTCTTTTCCTTCACCTGAAAACCCCTGTGACCACTGTCACAATCATGAAGCCACATCCTGCAGCTCCTCCTTCCCAATCCATCATGTATCCCACCCTGACTTAACCCCAAACCTGAGGCTTCCATCTTCCTACATCCTCTCTCATTTTTCATTGCAGACAAGTCTGGTGTGATGGAAAATGCACCATAAAAAAAGCACAGCTGTACAAGGCTGTGCAGAGACTCCACAGTGAAGTACCCCCTTTCTTTTCAGAGATCAGAGCTCAGAAATGGTCATGAGCATTTTTTTCCCTCAGAAGGGGAAGAATCCACAGCTTGTCCACCCTGCACAGCAGCAGGGGTGGGCTCAGAGCAGTTTGTGTAGGTCTGCAGTGAGGACATTGTTCTCCATCACCCCTGGGGCTGGCAGTCCCCAAAACCATGACAGGCCAGTGATGGTTTATGGTCTCCCCAAAGTGCCAGTGACAGAAGGGGCTTGCAAGACCCCAGGGAAGGCTTTGCAAACGCAGCAGGGATGCTCTTGGCACAGCAAAGTGCTTTGACACCACAGCACAGCTTTTTTCCCTTGTTTTCCTAAAGATTTATGTGAGTAATCCAGGCAGTTCCAACCCAAATGATGCTGAGTAGAAAAGCCCTCCAGGAGATTTTGTTCCCTCCAGATTTGTGGGGGAAAAGCAGCCCCTGAGGGGCCCCTCCCTGTGCTTGGAAGGATGGAGGACAGAGAATCACTGGTGCAAAAATGGGCTGAGCTCTGCTCTCCACCCTGAAGGATGTGCCTGAGGGACATGGTGCCATCCAGAGGGACCTGGACAAGCTTGGGAAGTTGGCCGTGGAATCTCATGAGGTTCAACAAAGCCAAGTGCTGGTGCTGCACCTGGGTCAGGGCAATGTCTGTTATCCATCCAGGTACAAGAAAGACTTGGACCTCTTGAAGTGGGTCTAGAGGAGGGCCGTGAAAAAGATCAGAGGGCTGGAGCACCTCTGCTCTGGTAACAGCACAGAACATTTGGGGCTGTTCAGGCTGGAGATGAGAAGGCTCCAGCAAGACCTTTTCTGTACCTGAAAGGGGCATATAAAAAAAACGAGAACAGACTTTGTAGCAGGGTCTGTAGTGATGGTTCAAGGGGCAATGGCTTTAAACTGAAATATGTCAATTTAGATTTGATTTTAGAAAGAAGTTTTGTTACAGTGAGGGTAGTAAAACACCAGCACAGGTTGCTCAGACAGTTGTGGATGCCCCATTCTTGGAAACATTCAAGACCAGGTTGGATGGGGCTCTGATCAACCTGGTTCAGTGGGATCTGGACTAGATGACCTTTTAAGGTCCCTTCCCACCCAAACCCTTTTATGATTCAATGATCCATGGAGGCCTCTCTGCCACCTGCCTCTACCCAGCCTCCATGTAGGCATCCCATCCATGGCACCCCGGCTTTTAAAACCCTTCCCAGTCTCCTGTGCCAGGCTGGATCAAGGCTTGTGGAGGGGTTGGATGCTGGGGATCACCTCTCTTGGCTGTTCACAGCAGGACTGACCTCCATAAATCTCTTTGCATCCTGTTTTTCAGGAGGGGACAGTGACACTGGAGTAAACCATGAGACCAGGTGGTTTTTCACCCAAGCTGCCTCTCAAACCAAAGTGGTTTTCCAGGCCTGCTGACACTGCAATTCTGTGCTGGACAGTGTGGCTGAACCTCTCCATGGCCTCACAGGGGAGAGAGAGACCATGCCATCTCTCATGGCATCTCCTCTCATCTTCAGCAGGACAGGGAGGCCGGGACCAGCTCTGCCTCCCAACAGGAGGGCACAAAGGAAATGCTCCATCCCTCAGGGTGCATTCCCTATCCGGGGACGATGGGGGAGGATGAGACCAGGCAAGCCCGGCCATGTGTGATGGGAGGAGGAGAATGGGAAGGGAAGGACGCTTGGATTCGTCCTGCTGGGCTGTCATCGCCCCCCTGGATTTATCACCCAGCGCTAATGAGAGGCAGCCGGCGCTGTGTGATGCGGACAAGCCCCGGCTCCGCTCGCAGGGTTTGCCACGTCCTGGCAGAGATGCTCCAGCTCAGCTCGTGTCCTCAGGAGCTCTCGGGCTGAGCCGGGGGGTGGTGGGGAATGTGAAGGGCAGCAAAAGCGAGACAGGCTCTGCTGGGGCAAGCACAGCCCTGAGCCAAGCTTTTCTTCTGGCAGCCGGCTCCACGCATTCACAGGGGGATTATCTTTTCTTTCTTCTGTTTTTTTTTTTTTTTTTTTTTTTCCCCTCCTGAAGTGTCTTGTATGAGCCCTGGAGGGGAGAAGATTGTTTAAACCTGACGTGTCCCCTCTGGTCCTTCTCATGCTGCCAACCCCGCAAGGCTGCGGATGCTTCTCCACCTTCGCTCGCTGCTCCATCTGCCAGGAGCTACGCATCCCACCCTCCACCGAGCCCACCCCCGGGCCCTCCTTGGGTGGAGGAAGAGGAAGCCGCCCACACCACCCCGAGGATCCCCCCATTGTCTTCCTCACTCGTGGGAAGCCCCAGCGACACCGCCAGGGCTGCAGGGAGGGGAGGAATCTCGGGCAGGATGCAGGGAAGGACCCGCAGCGCGGGTTTGGTTTGGCAGCCCCGCTCAGACAATAAAAGGTCAGGCTGCAGAGAAGATTGTTTTGTTGATTTTTTTTTCAATTTCCCTGGCTTTTGTTCAAGGCTGTGTCCTTAAGGACGGGGATTCTCTACGCCGGTGGCAGGCTCAGAGCACGGGTGGGCGGCTGGGTCTTTGTCTGGCGGGGTTTTTAGTGTGCAAATGATTTTGCTGGAGCACCAGCTGCGAGAGGAGGAGCAGGAGGCTGGGCTGGGTGTGTGATCAGGAAGGGGAGGTGAAACTCTGCACCAGGGTTCCGTTTGGCTCGATATCTGAAATATCTTCTTTTTCACGCTGAAGTTTTAGAGGTTTTCAGGGGACCCAGAAGATCAGAAATTGAAGCACGTGCTATGGAGGAAGCTGTATATGTGGAATAAAATGAGGGCAAACAGCCCCAAGCAGAACCTTGAGATGAGGCCACAGGAGAGTCTGTATGGAAATGGTCACGCAGGGTTTGAGAGTATGCTTCAATGGTCTCAGCAGATTAGCTGCTTCACCTTTTGATTTTGGGTAGGATTTGATGTTTTTGGGATGCTGCTGCTGCACCCTCCACTGAATCACCATCCCTAGAAGTGTTCAAAAGACACTGAGATGTGGCCCTTGGGGACATGGTTTGGTGGTGAACACAGTGGGCCTGGGTTAATGGTTGGAGTCAGTGATCTTGGAGTTTTTTTCCAAGCTGAATAATTCTCTGATCCTATAATCACACCCAGCCTGATCCCTGCTGTCCCACAGCCCGAGGGTCGAGTAGCACAGCACTCTGCTGTCACACACAGGGAGTTTTGCAGGGTCACTGTGGCTGTGCCTCTCCTGCAGCTCAGGGACGTGAGCGCAGGCCTCACCTGGTGTATCCTGCCAGGCTCCCCACAACCATCTCCTCTCCTTAGCCACTGTGCAAAGAGACACACAATGAACCCTCATGAGTTTAAAGGCTGCCATAATATCTGTCTTCTATCTGAGTTTCATACAAACTTGAGGACAAAGCAAGGAAACCGGTTTTTGGGTGTAGAACAGCTGCCTCAGGCTCAACCCAAGCAAGCCTGGAGCTCAGATCCTTGGAAGATGCAAAGGCCTTGATGCCTGGGCCAACACCTTCTCCTGGTCTCTGGTACCAGTGCTAAGGTGGTGCTGAGCTTGCTGAGCAGCAAAACTGCCTTTGTGGGCCAGACATGTCTAGGGGTGATGTCAGGCTGGTAATAACAACAGGGTGATTGTTAATAAAACCAGTCTGATCTAGAATCTGATTAATGAAAGCATAAATAGCAGAAATATAAAAAATGCCCGTAGTGTGGTTTTCTGGAGCAGGGTCTTGTTGTACCAGCTTGATGCCATTATTTTAGAACATAAGGTTGGCCCATAAACATAACTGTGTCTTCAACATGCTTGTGAAATATTAGATTTGTACAGTATGGTGTTCCAGTGGGGGGGAAAGCACCACACATCAGTAGAGCACGTGTTAAATGAGCTAAGAGTTGGCTGGCTGACAGATATCAAAAATGGTGGTCAGTGGGCTATCACCAAGGCCTGGATCTGTTTCTTCAGTGGAAAATCCTTGACCCAAAGCTGTGCAGCCTTTTCCTCCAGTGAGCTGGAAATAAATGTGAAATTACTCCTGAAGAAGCTGTGAGAGGAGAAAAATGGGGTAGAAAATGGACAAACACCCACAGGGACTTGTCAATCGCTCTTAGTATGAAACTATTTCGCAGAATCATAGAATCATCAAGGTTGGAAAAGACTTCTAAGGCCATCAAGTCCAACCATTAACCCAGAACCACCATGTTCACCACTACTCTCTGCTCCCAAGTGCCACATCTACATAGCTTTTAAATACCTCCAGGGATGGTGACTCCTCAGCTTCCCTGGCTGGCCTCTTCCAGTGCTTGATCACCCTTTCTGGAAGGAAATTTTTTCCTGATATCCAATCAAAACCTCTCCAGGTACAACTTGAGGCCATTTCCTCTTGTCATTTGTAACTTGGGGGAATAAAACAACCCCACCTGGCTCCAATCTCCTCCTTTCCTCCAGGCCTCAGCTCCCTCAGCCATTCCTCATCAGATTTGTTCTCCAGACCCTCTCTCAGCTCCACCACCTGGACAGGACAGGACACACTTTGTAACACTTTGGCACCTGCATTTCCATGCAGATTTCTGTCCATCCAGCTGGAAAGGACCCCAGTGGTGGATTGAGGGATCCAAATGTGAGGGGCCCCAGCTCAGCCTCTTCAGGACATGATGGATCACAGCTGATGGAGACAGAGACATCTCATTGCGGGGCTTTGTGTGGTAAATCTGCATCTCGTGATAGAAACACTCTCAAGAGAAAACAGAAGGTAGGTTGAGTTATGGGTGCATGTAGGGAAGGGATTTAACTGCTTTAGATGAGTCTGGAATCCACATTTGAGGAGCTGTGGGTGGTGAAATCCTCTGACAAACTGTGGATGTCCCATCCCTGGAGGTGTTCAAGGCCAGGTTGGACTGGGCTTGGAGCAACCTGGGACAGTAAACATGTCCATGCCCATGGCAGAGGGTGGAACTGGATGATCTTTGAGACCCCTTGTAACTCAAATCATTCTGTGATTCCACGATTCTATGAAACTGAGTACAATCACACTTTAGAGAGGATCCTGAGCTGTCTGTGGGGGGAGCAAGCAGTCTGGACATAATTCCCTCTGCAGCCAGGGACATTTTAACCATAACAGACGGAGCTGGAGGGGACAGGTGCACTGTCAGGAGAAGGCACATGCCCCAAGGGGAATATCTCTCCAAAATCTCCTTCAGTGACCTACTTTGCACCCTATGAGCTATAAGATATCCTTTTCTTCTCTGGGATCTTCATAGGACTACAGAATGATTCAGGCTGGAAGGAGGTCTCCTGCTCAAAGCAGGGCAGTTATGGGGGTCAGCCCAGTTTCTTATAGCTTTACCCTGAAATATTCCCAGAATAGAGAACAAATTGAGAAGCTGCAAAGAGAAGGACCAGACTCCTCTTACCAGGTGTGTCCCTTGGCTGCAGCTGGGGCAGTCACAGCCTCTCTGCCTTACCCAGCTGTGTTGTCTCACTCAACCTGGCAGATTTACAACGCAGACACAGCCACAAGACAGCATTTTGGCAGCTCCAGGTGAGTTTTCATGACAAGCCCTTTATCACAGCCCTTGTTTTGAGTGCTTTCACCCATCCATGAAAAGCGAGTGCCCTGAACTGGGCCCCCCAAACCCAGCCCGGCCGTCCTTCCCTGGCTGCCTGAGTGCTGGCAAAACAAGGCGGCCTTGTTTGCTTTAAAGATCAAAAGCTCATTTAAATGCATGGCTTCTCCCTGTCTCCACCTGATATCCAGACAAGATGCCCTGGCTCAGGTGAGTCAGTCAGCCGCAGTTATCTCTGCGAGGCGGAGGCAGCTCTTGCATCCTCCCTGTGCCAGCGCTGGGTGTCTCTAATCCCCTCCGCCCCCGGTGCTTGGACCGAGCCCAGCTTGGCCGGGACACGTCCCTGGAGGCTGCCCTGGTGCTGTGGGAGAGCACAGTGGGTGCTGCCTCCCCTGCTCTGCTGCGAGCCCCAAGGGAGGTGTCGCAACAGGAGCCAGCACCTGCAGCCAGGGAAGGGCATTTTCATATTTTCATATTTTCATATTTTCATATTTTCATATTTTCATATTTTCATATTTTCTTATTTTCATATTTTCATTTTCACAGCCGCCGCTTCTGCACGGAGCTCCCCGGCTGCGTGTGGCACATTCAGCTCTCTGGTGGGATGAGGGAGAGGCTGGCAGTTGAGATTTTTCCTTTATTTTAAATTTTTTTTTTAAAGGATGAGCTGACTAAGCTCCAGGTGGCTCTTTGGCAGTCACGCTTTTCTCCTCAGCTGCTAACGCTGACAGCCCTTTCTGAGCTCCCTGCAAGTCTCTTCTCCTGCCACTCAAATGTTCTTTCTCTCCCATGGTTAAAGCAAATTCTGCCCCGAGGTGCTGCCCGGCGAGTGGCTCAGACAGGGCAGCACAGCTCCTTGCTGTGGTGGGATTTGCAGGATTCCCTTTCTGGACCATGGGGGTTGTTCTGGGAGCCTGAGCAAAGAGTTTTTCCTTCCCCTCCTTGTTCTGTTTCCCAGGGAAAGCTCCCAGGGCAGAACCCACCCCTGGTGATCTGTGTTCCTGTACCTGTGCCAAGCACTCCTAATTCCCCACTTGACTTTTCAGCTATATTTGTTGCAAACATTTTAATTTTCTTTCCAACCCAAGAGTTGCCCTACATTTTCATCCCTACCAGCATGGGAGTTTCCAGATACTGCAGTGCAAGCAGGGCAGCGCCTCCCACCTTCCAGCTCTGTGTGCCCAGACCTGGGGTCTGCCAGGTCCTGAGGGCAGGTGAGACCTTTTCCCCTGCACAGATGATGGTTCAAGACTCCCTGGGCACAGAGGGAAGTGGGGAGACCCTTTCAGGCAGCAGAATGTCCTCAGGTGAAGGTGTTGTGAAAGGGCTGATCCCAGGCAGGTTGATGGGATCTGTGCTGAGAGCTCTGCTGTGCCTGGGAAGAACCAGCGTTGGCCATGGCAGCCAGCAGCAGTCCAAAATAATCAAAGGAAGGTTTCATCATGGTTCAGAATGTACCAAGGCAGCCCTCAGAAAACATTTTTAATCTAGTTTTATGAGGCTGGTCTGTGGCTGATCTGGATTTACTGAAGACCCTGCAACCTTTGCCCCCTTGCTCTGTAGACCAGGTTTGCTGAGGTGGGGTAGGAACATGGACAGAGAGAGCTGTGAGCCATGGCTCATCTCCCAAGGCTTTGGGGTCTCCAGGATGTGTCTGAGTGAGCTGAGAGTTCTGGGGGTCCCTCTGTGGTGGTGGAGCTCTTCCATGACAGTCTCAGATGAGTCCCCCCTGAATCTATGGTGCTGTCCCTCGACTTCTGATGACTGGAAAGGGAGTCAGGGAGGAACCCAAGCTGTGGACATCCACCTTGAAGTGTGTGTAGGGGAAATTTCACTGATTTTGTTGTTGGCCAGACTGAAAGCACTGCAATACTGCCTGTGATGGACCTTGCAGGTACCAGCATCCTCTGCTGAGAATTGTTTAAGGCACTGTGGACCGTGGCACCAGTTGGGAAGAGATCAGAGAATCATAGAATGGTTTGAGTTGGAAGGGATCTTAGAGATCATCCAGTTCTACCCCTGCCTCCACCATGGGCAGGGACACCTTCCGCCAGACCAGGCTGCTCCAAGCCCCATCTAACCTGGCCTTGAACACTTCCAGGGATGGGGCAGCCACAGCTTCTCTGGGCTGATTCCTGTGAGAGGCCAACTTAGCATTTCCAGAACCCCCAATTTAATGGAATTTCATAGTACTCCTCATAGGGAGGGCAGGGACTTGAGCATGGAGTGGCAGCAGCCTGACACAGAGAGTTGGGATCTGGCCTGCAGAGGGGCGCACGCGTCTGGGTGACGGAGAGCAGGGAGGAATGCAGCAGGTAGGAGCCAGCATGTACAGGCAGGAGCACGGGTGGGTGTTTCTCTAGCACACACATCGTGTTCAGCAGTCCCCCTGGCCCTCCTGCTTGAGAGGAGAGGCAGCAATTAGGCTGATTGAAGGCCCAGTTGCTTCTTGCACAAGGAGAAGGCAGTGCCCCTTGCAGCTGCGGTTCAAAGCCTGCAGGAGATAAGGATCTGCCATGCCAAGCACTTGGGAAGCGCTGGGGGAATCCAAGGACAGCTCTGGCCACGCCACCCTGCTTCACCTCTATCTCTTCCCAGCTGGCATCTGGCTTAAAATCCTTCCTGAACTTAGAGCAGCACAAGGGGAGTTTCCTCCCCACTCTTCCATGCAACCCCCATGTAATTATTTGGGAGCTCTCACAACTTTGTGTCAGCTTTCCCTGCTTACCATCCTGTTTGTGCGAGCTCCAACTCCTCAGCTGCCATGGAGACTCTGGTCTTTGCCTTCCTTGGTCATGGGGAGCGGAGTTAAAAACCCAACTGATTTAATGGAATCAGGTGAGGTGTGTGTAGTGTCTCCTCTGGGTGTATTCCAGGGTGTCCAGTCAAGGTTAGACTCTACGGGATATAAAATCATGGAATGGTTTGGGTTGGGCCTTCAAGATCATAGAGTTACAACTGCCCCACCATGGCCATGGAAACCTTTCCCTAGATCAGGCTGTTCCAAACCCCATCCAAGCTGGCCTTAAAGGGATGGGGCAGCCTGTGCCAGGGCCTCACCACCCTCACAGGCAAGAATTTCTTCTTCTAAACCCACCCCCTGTCAGCCTGAAGCCATTCCCTGGTGTCCTGTCACCCCAAGCCCTTGCAAATTCTCTCTCCAGTTCTCCTGTAGCACTGAAGGTGCTCTAAGGCCATCCTGAAGCCCTCTCTTCTCCAGCCAGAACAAACTCCCCCATACACTTCCACCCTTGGCCAGAGTTCAGCTCTGCCTTAGCCTCCCACATCCTGATAATTCCCATTAGCAGCACCAGGCACACAGGGATGTACAAAACAGTGAACGCTTTTTATTTCGCTGCTGGAGTGTAACCACTGTAATTTCATAAAACTCAAAAAAACAACAAAAAAAAAAGTGATTACCGAAGGCATACAATTTTTTTTCCTTTTTACACAAGACATTAAGTAAACAGACAAGTTTCTTTTTAAAAAGGTTATAAAGTGTCAAGATCCTATACCTCATCTGCATATTCAAAGTGATGCCATCTGATACAAAAAGCATTGGGTACAATAATTTAGCTATGGCTCAGACCAAAAAAAAAAAAAAAAAACAAAAAAACAAAACCAAAAAACCCAACAAAAAAAAAATCATCTGGGCTTAATCTACACACTGCTATGGTTGCCCAGGGGGTTAAAAAGGAAAATATGCAGTTCTTTGTTGCACAGAAAGGAACAGCAGGGAAGTGGAGAGTTCATTGGGAGATCAGTCTGAAGGGAAGCAGCGGAACGCCCCCTCCCCGGGAATGTCTGCGAGAGCCCGGCCCAGGCCTCCCCTCTGTGCCAAGAACCAGCCACATTTGTCTCCCACCAGACAGAATCCTATCCAAAGCCACCCGCCAAGCTGCACCTACCCAGCGTGCTGGCAGCAAAACAGATCCAAGACCTTGGAAACTGCATGGAAGTCACGAATCTCCCTGTGAGCTTTCCCACTGGGACTAATAAAAACCAAACAAACCCAATGAAAAAAAATAAAAAAGGAAACAACTCGTTCTATTGTGGGTAGAGCCAGACTCTGCTTTCTCGGGAAATCTGTTCCGCATAAACCTCTGAAGCTCCCAGCCCAAGCACCACAGTGTCAGCCTTACTGCAAGACTCAGCAATTTACAAATGCAGTCTTTACATGTGTGTCACCAGAACTTTCTGAAATTAAGAGCTGGACATTGGTGATGGCCACATCTCCTTCCTTCCCACCATCCCACCCCCTCCACGTGCTCTATCTGACTGGAAAACAAACAACAGAAGGGATATTTGAGGGCATATGTGTGCTGTGTGCCACTGGTGAGAGGACACAGCTACAATTCCTGCTCAGATTTATTCCCTCACACGAGGCTCAGCCATGACTGACTCCTGCGTAAAGGCTGCAGGCTCTTGGTTGGATGGTTGGGCCACCTCTGCTTTGCCATCCCTTGGGTCTCCAAAGTTCTTGCACCAATTTGGAGCCTTATCCCTGCAAATTGTGGTGGCTTCCCATGGAAGGTGAGGGGGTGGATAGGGGTGAGAAATGATTAAAACCCAGTTTGAGCCTTTGCTTGTGGAGAAAAGGGCAGGATGAGGTGGCTGGTTTGTAGCCAAAGCCATGGGGGTGTCTGCTCCCTGTGACATCTGCCAGGACTTGACGGAAACAACCGGAGCAGTGACAGCGTTGGCAAATACATCAGATTTTTAAGGGTGTCCTTTCAGCATCTTGGCATTTGAGGTGAAATGAGGATTAGTGTACAAGGAGAGAACCCAACACCAGCCCAAACCATGAGCTCTTGTCTGGTGTTGTCTACTGAGTTTCAACCTTCCCCATTACCAAACTGTCTTAAGGCTTTTGAGCTCTTCTTTGAGATTTCTAACCCAAATCCCCCTTGGAAGACCTCTCAATTTCCCCAGCCTGTTGATTCTGTAACCTTCTCTAGGCTGAAACTTTGAGGAGCTGGTACCTCAGAGGAAGGAGCCCAAGTCCATATAAAAAAAAAAAAAATCCCAAATATTTGGCAGTCCAGCCCAGAGAAACTTTGAATTCAGCCCTTCATGCAAAACAGCAGCTCTTGGGCTGCCAAGGTATCCTTTCCATGGAAGCAGCACATTTTAGGGTTAAGGGGGAGATATCCATGAAAAAAAAAGAAAGGAAAAATATCTAGGACAATTAAATCAGCATGATTTGGTTTGTTGGGGGTTTGGTTTTTTTTCAGTGAATCATAAACTGAAGAGGATCAAGATGTCACTCTGCCAGCCAGATGCCCTCAGGATTTGGCCACACGGCCAGATCAATGACTGCTTTTATACCAGAAGCTCCCTAATTTGAGGGTGATTGGGTTGATGCTACATAAAGCAAAGCCTGTCCCCTTCATGTTCCACCCAGGCTGAGACCTAAGTGAAGTCTTGCTCAAGAGTGGCCAAAGGAGGCTGAATTCAAATCCCTCTGTCCCGAGCCTGAGTCCAGCTCAAAGGCATTGTGGCTGAATCCCAGGACCTCGTGCCCTGGGCAACGTTCCAGGTGATGCTGCCATGAGCATGAGTGAGGAAAACTCATCTTGCCAGGGCAGAAACATCTCCAGGCCCATAAAGCAACAGTTCCCACAAGGAAGGGCATGGGACTGGGAAGTTTCCTGGCTAGCAGGGTCTGGAGCTGTCACCACCACAATGCCAAGCCACCTCCGATGTCCCTGGGGAAGGAGCAGCACCTCTTTTAGCAGCAGCAGGACAGGCCCAAGCAGGAAGGGGATGGTGACCCACCCAGCAGGGTGCTCTAATACAGTCAGGCCTTTTTATCAGCCCAATCCACACTATTCCAAACCAACAGAGACCCTTCAGCCTTCTCCACGAGTCTTGGGAACCAACAGCCTAGGATAGAGCAGGACAAACTCAAGGCATTGAGGGTTGACCCACAATGCTGGACAGGCCCAAGGTGTGTGGTGTGACAACTCCAGGGCCACATGTGGAGGATCCCCAGCTCTCTCAGCACAACTTATCCCAAAGGATGACATTCCCTGCCCTGCAGTGGGGTTGGCCCCTGTCAGGACAGGTGAAGTGGTGCTGGAAACAGCTCCAAACACCTCAGCTGCTCACCCATGTGGTGGTACAAAGCAGGCCTCAGCCTCCTGCAGGTACTGAAGGTGTCTAACCAGCCTTCCTCACCACCTGTCCCAGGAGATGAACACTCTGAAGTGAAATGTCTCTGGATATCTACATTTTTGAAGGCACACAAACCTTTGGAGAGACCCAACTCAGGGTCAACAGGACACTGAGGGCATCTCAAGCTGCTCAGCCTAAAACCCCAAGAGGTGGAAGGAAGATCAGCCCTCCTTGTTTCAACAACTGTGATCCTCTGCAGCTGAGGTGTGAGCAACCCAAAGGACACCTGGAGCATCCCCTGGGCCACATGGATGTCCTGGTGGCAGTGGATGGCAGCCAGCTGTGACAAAGTGCTGGGGATCAGGCTGGGGGACCATGGGTCACCTCCTGGGCTCTACTGGGCAGTGACAGGAGAAAGAATGGCCAGAGGATGTGCGGAAGACAAACAGGGTATTTTTTTAAGTTTTTTCCTTTAATTAGCAAATTTCTTGTTATCCTCATTAAAAGAAAAAAACCCACCCCCACACCCCCTAGGTGCCCACTGCTCCAGCTGCTGCAAGCGTTCAAAGGCAGAAAGTTGAGAGATGTTTCATGTCCCAGCTCAGGGCAGCTCTGAGCCCACCCCAGCTGGATGTGTGCCAGGTGACTCAGTACAGATATGGAAAAGGCAGGTGCAAAATTAGGTGATGTGCTCTTGCCAGGAACGCCCCAAATCCCCATGGAGAGCTGCAGCCCAGCCCCTTGGCCAGCAAATGCAGTGGTGGTGGAGGACATGGATGTGCCTTGAGAGGCACACTGTGTCCCCAGGGCACTGCAGCCAGAATTGGGGTTTGTGCCACAGCTCAGGGGTGGGGACAGGACAGCAGAGAACCCACCATCCTGGGCACTGAATTTGGAAGCTGTAAATAAGAGCAGCCCACACTTTGGGGGACCCAGTGCTGATCCAGCACCCCAGCAAAGCTGAGTGCCTCAAAGCCCTGCTGTGGTCCCCGAGGTTCTCAGCAGCTCTGCCTTCACTGGAGCGAGTCCCCAGTGAGCCCCATCTGCAGCATCCTGGCTGGCGCTGAGGCAACAGGGAGGTGGTGAGCTGATAGAGGGGCCAGGAGAAAGGGAATGGTGCTGGGGGTCTTAGCTCAGCCCTTCCCCTGGTCACAAGGGTTACTGAGCTAAGAGCCCCTGTCACCTCTCCCTGCTATCACCACCTTCCCCCCCGAGGCCACTGTGCTATCCCCACCTCCATCCCTGCTGCTGCAGCCCTTATTAATGGGAAGAGGTGGGGAAAGGCTTTTCTGGGGGTGCTCTGGCCCTTCTGCACCCCATCCCTTCTCAGCTGGCAGAGCCCTGCCTGCACCACCCCAAACCAAGCACTCTTTGCCCACCCCTCTGAGTGCAATGGGAGGGGAAAGGGAGGAGGAGAATGGTGATGAAGAACAGTCACATGAGCTCATTGTCTACCAACACCAAGAGTCTAAGGGCAGTGCTGCCTTCCCTCCTTGGGGCTGCAGCTGGAGAGAGCAGACTTTTTTGGGATCCAGCAAGACGAGTGTGCTGTGAGTGCTGGAACACACTGGAGATGCTCCATGTCCCCAGCCCAGCCCTGGCAGAGGGGCAGCATTGGGGAGTGCAGGGCTGGGCCAGGAGGTGAGGGGTGGGATGTGTGCGAGTGCCTGGGGGTCTGTGCACGGATTTCGGCAAGAGGTCATTGAGGTTACATGATGCAGCATTTGTTCTTGTGGTTATGAGGGTCCTTAAATCGGAGTCTCTGCTTTGGTCGGTATTTTTCCAAGTACGTCAGCTGCTTGCTGTTGATGGCTCCTCTGCGCTTCCTGGGGGGACAGAGAAATGCCAGAACAGTCAGAGGTGTGGCATGAGATCCCTCCCACCCCAAACCACTCTTGTCAGGGTGCTGAGACTGGAGCAGAAAGGGATTTTGGAGGCTGAAGCCAGGTGCACCCTCCAGGGATTGAGATAGGCACTGAGCCCAGCAGCTTTCCTTGCTCATCCACCCTTTGAGTCCCAGGACATGGAGAGCTAGGGAGGAAATGTAGGGCAGAGATGGGGTGACTGCCACAAGCCCCTCAGGGATGCTCCACACCAATGCCTTGTTTTCCCACTCCCAAAGGAGAGAAAACCAACGCCAGTGTCACAAAACCCATTCCCTCAGAGAGGGGTTTTCTGCCCTAACACCACACCCCTGCTCCACTTACTGTCGGATGAACTGGATGGCATCTTCATACTTCATCCCACTCTCTATCAAGGCCAGCGCGACAAGGACGGGAGCTCTGAAAGGCAGAAGCAGTGGCTGTCACTCCCCAGTCAGACAGCCCAGAGGCTGATATCCATCATCTAAAGTTCAATATCCATCATTTAAAGTTCAAGGAGAAGCTCAGGTAGCAGATCCTCCCCATCAACACCTATTCCCACTAAGGTTTCACAAAACCCTGCTGAAAGAGGGACTGGGAAAAGGAAGGAGGAGTACTGGCATGGTTGTCCCTCTCTTGCCTTCATGGAGAGGTGGCAGCTGGGATAAAATCCTGCTCAGAGTGGGGCTGGGGAAGGGGAAGAGGAGAGCTGGCATGGTTTTCCCTCTCCTGCACTCATGAGGGGTGGCAGCTGAGGGGCTGGGCTCGGACTCACCGGCCCAAGCCGGCCACGCAGTGCACGGCCACGCAGCACCCGGGGTCCTCGCAGAACTTGGTCTTCAACAAGTTGAGCCAATCTTCCACAATCTTGCTGGGAGGAGGTGCTCCATCATCAAATGGCCAATCCTGCATGGTTGGGAAGAGAGAAATGTTGTCAAGTCTCTGGGGAAAACCTTTTAGGGGTTGGGTTTTACTTGGGGTGATGGTGTTTGGGGCATCAGCTGCAGGGAGGTAGAAGAGTGCCACAACTGGGCTCACAGTGTAGCTCTGTAGGGACACAGGTGGTTTTGTGGCATCATCTGGCAAACAGGAATTCCCTGGCTGCTCTGGCTCAGGGTTTGAAGCCACACAAATCTAGGTTTGGAGTCCTCTGGCCTCCTATGGACAGGTTCAGCCTACAGGAGCACCTGTAGGATCTGCAACATGGTTCCCATGACCTCCTGCTTCTGCAGACCAGGATGGCCACCCCATGCTCCATCCCCATCCAGATGAGCTCACTGAGCTTTGGGGTGATGCAGTTCCCATCCTCCCTCCTGCCAGCTCCTAATTCCAGAGTTTGGGATCACACTGTAGGGGATTTGAGCAAAGGTGGCTTGAAGATGGTTGAAATCTCCGAGCTTGATGAGGTGCTGAAATTCAGCTTCCTGCAACACATGGAGGGGAAGACCAGAAGAATGGTCAGGGGGCCACATCACACAGCCCTAGAGAGAGAGTCAGAGGGAGGGAGATCACTCCAAATGAGGCTATCTAAATATCATCCTTCAGGAAAGGCTACTAAGGGACAAAAAAAAATCCCATCTCCTTCTGAGCTTCATCCTCAAATTGCAGGGGTTCAAAATTGGAGCATGGTGAGGAAGTTGGTCAAATGGATTCTGCATTTGATACCCCTCAGCCCTGGGCTCAGTTATGAGGGGTAAGTGTCCCAAAATGGGGATTTCTTTCCCAAAACAGATTTGTCAGGAGGAGCAAGGCCACTGGCTATGCAGCACTGGCAGAGAGAGACAGGAAGGGAAGCATCACTTGGAGAGGATGTGGCTTGGTGAGCCCTGAAGGGTGGGGGGTACTGGGCCCTAATCCTAGATGTTGAGGAGTGAGTCACTAAGCTGCTGTGCTGAAGTCACCCTTAGTGTGAGAAGGCAAAATAAGCTGCTTCACTTCAGTGTTTGAACAGGTGGTGAGATTTCTGTTGGGATCTGATGGCAAAGGAGCACGCTGGGCTTCAGGGTATTTGCACTGTTTGAGCCAGCCCTGTCCTGCAAGGCCATCTCCTCCTGCAGGGCCATATCCTCCCTGCAGCCATGAGTGCAGGTCAGGGGCTCACACCAGGGACGACACAGCACCCTACAGAATCATCCCCTGATGGAATGGTTTGGGATGGAAGGCACCTTCAAATATCATCTGGTCCAACCCTCTGCCCTGGCAGGGACACCTTCCACCATTCCAGGCTGCTGCAACCTGGCCATGAACACTTCCAGAGACGGGGCAGCCTCAGCTTCTCTGGGCAACCTGTGCCAGTGTCTCACCACTCTCATGATAAAAACCTTTTTCCTTATGTCTCCTCTAAATCTGCTCTCCGCCAGTTTAAAGACATTCTCCCTTGGTCTAGCACTACATGCCTGTGTAAATGGTCCAGCTCTCCTGCAGCCCCTTTAGGGACTGGAAGGGGCTTTAAGGTCTCCCCAGAGCCTTCACTTCTCCATACACAGACCTATATATGGTCTATATACAGAAGCATAGGATTGTTTATGTTGGAAAATCCCTCTGAGATCATCAAGTGTTATCCCAGCACTGGCAAGGCCACCACTCCAAGTGCCACATCTACAGCTCTTCTAAACCCCTCCAGGATGGTGACTCCACAATTTCCCTGGGCAGGCTGGTTCAGTGCTTGACAACCCTTTCAGTGAAGAAATTTTTCCTAATATCCAATCTAAACTTCCCCTGGAGCAACTGAAGGTCATTCCCTCCTGTCCTCTTGCTTATTATCTGTGAGAAGAGACCAACTCCTGCCCTTTCAGGAAGTTGTAGAGAGGAAAGATCTTCCCCAAGTCTCCTTTTCTTCAGGCTAAACACCCTCAGCTGCTCCTCATCAGACTTGTGCACCAAGATATATTTATATGCCAGATCTATCTATGAGGATACAGATAAATAAATGAGGATACAGATAAAAATATACCAAACTGTGTATATCAAATAAAAATATATACCATGATATCTCGAAAATATACAGAGATTTGATATAATTATAGAGATATTTCTGTACCTGCAGAGATACATCTATCTATAGAAAACCAGGTTATAGATATCTCTTGATTTGCCTTATATAGTTTCTATATGGTTATAGAACATTGATATAGAAGCTATTTAGTTTCTATACAGTATCTTGTATAGTTTCTCTAACTCTCTATATAAAATACATCCTAGATATGTATCTCTCCACATAAGAGAGATATAAGAGATGTAAAGAGGTATGTATATCCTAGATATAGAAACTCAGACTAGAGGCTCCAGTTAGAAATGGGGTAAACTGCAGAATTTGGTGTGTAAGTGAGCAGCTATGATCTACAACACACAGATTCTATATATGCAGGATACAGTGATCTTTCCACGATATATCCAGTAGAGACACAGATTGCATCTCTATCTAGACATCTGCATCTGGAGGATCTGTATCTAGAGAGCCATGGGATTATCCACCCAATATCCCTGAGGATCTAAGAGCCTCCTCTCTCTAGGATATACATTATACAGACAGAGCTATATTAAGAGGTCCTACACACAGAGGACCACCCCAGGAGACACAAGGCCTTTCTAAACCCTTCCCTAAATAATAAGCAGAGCCTCACTTCCCAGCTGGAGCTGAACTCCCTGGCAGGGCTATCACATCTGACATCATCTCCAATTACCTATCAGCCAAGATACAGCCCAGGCAGCTGCATGCTCTGCCTTTCCCAGCTTGCTGCCTGCTTCCTTTCATCCCCCCCAGCTGCACCAGCCAGCTGCTGGAAGAGCTCACAGCACCCCCCAGGATAAGATAACGCTGGGGGGGAATGGGAACCACGTGCATCTTCCTTGTGGGATCAGGAGCTCTCATCCCTGGATGCTTCAGAGCCTGAGCAACAGGCAGGGAGGCAGCTGCCGACTCAGGCAGTGAGTCACAGTTTCGGCTGCGTGGGCAGCACGGCTCTTTTTAAAGCACCAGCCTCAGCTCAGCTCAGCTGGGCTTCCAGCTCTGCTCCTGCCTCAGTGTGATGCTGTGCTGGGCTGCCAGGGTGTTTAACAGCCCCAAGGGATGGGATTATTAAGGGTGGTGTTGGGGCAGCCCCCCTGTGCACATCCTGCTGCCCACCTACCATGACAGTGATGCCGTCCTTCTCCAGGGGGGTCTTGTCATAGGTCACTTCACACACTCGCACGACCGTGGTGGCACCGTACTTCTTCAGGTCCTGGGCAGGGAAGGAGAAGGAGAGGTCTGAACAGACCCTGCCAGATGCACCCCAGCTAACCCCAACACATCCAAGCCCTGCTATGACCGTGTGGAGCAGTATGGACCCTTAAACAGTGCTGTGCCCCTTCTCTGAACCCTTGACTCATGGTCCATCCCTGGCAGGCACAAGGAATCACGAAATCCCAGGACACTGAAGCCACGTGGCCTTGTAGGATTTTTAACCAGCATCTTCATGACTCCTCAGTCACGAGTACCAATGGGCCATTTATTTTTAAGCCCTGCCAGCCTCATCAGCAGGGATTTTATACCTCAGGCAAAGAAACATCCCTGACATGGGTGCCAGTCCTCTGAAGGAGAAACTGTTTGTGCCTGCTGAGGTCACACTCCTGGAGCAGAAATGCATGGAGGCAGCAGTGGGGGAGTTTGAGCATGCCCCACCAGCAGAGCTCAGCATCTCACAGATGGCTCAGGGGCTCCTTCTCCACCTCGCTGCTGTATCCCATCATCACTCCAACCCGCTGCAGGCTCAGGCGTGGGCCTTGGGATGCTTCCAGCGTGGCTCAGTGCCCGGCACGAGGATTGCCCCCGGATTACGCGCCCGGTGCGCCGGCCTCGCCGGGAACCATGAGATCATCCCCAGTGATCCACCTCCTTTGTTCCCCATGGCTGCTCACCAGACCGTGGTGAGCCCCACATGCTCAGCAGCCTGGCCAAAAGTCTAAGAGACTGGAGGAAAGGGGAATTTTTCTCTCTTCTCACTGGTGTGGTCCCCATCACTCTCTGCAGCGAGTAGGGGTGGCTGTCCCCAAATCACAGCCACCTTCCTGTCACCCTGAGGCAGTGGCACTCACACAGCTGCTACTAGTGCTGGCTCTTCAACACCAAGCTCTCCAGCACTACCCAACACACTCTAGGCACTACAGCTTTTGGGATCAAAAGCCATTATTGAGGTGCTGGGAGGGACAGAGCGGGTTTTGTGCACCCATGTGCATCACTCCAAAACCCTGTGACATGATGTGCTGGTGGATCTGGCAGGGGATGCAATGGGGATGGGAAAACTCTGCTCCATCTCTACTGTGCCCAAACATCACACTTGGGTTCCTGAAAAACATCCCATCCCAAAAAGCTGGCAAGGATTGGACCCACTGCCCCAGGATGCCACCAGGGGCTGTGGTACCAAAGGGGATGTGCTACCCTCTCATCCACATCATCTTTTAGCCCCAAAAGATGCAACTGGACCCTGGTGCCCACCTTCCAGTCTCCCCTCCTTACCTCCAAAAAGGTGCTGAGCGTGGCATTGGTGGGGTTGTGGGTGATGAGGAACCTCATGTTTTTGTAGCAGACCTCCACAGGTGCAGGGCGGTTCATCCGGGCCATGGTGGGGACAGTGGGAAGGTGAGGTGGTGCTGACAGTGGCAGGGGAAAAACCCAAAAAAAGAGTGGTGTGGAGGGGCAAAAAAAAAACCAAACAAAAACCCCACGACCCCTCTGCGCTTCAAAAATAAAAATAAAACAGGATCAAGAACTCAATATACAGACGTTGTGCAAATAATCCCAACTCCTGGGAGCGCACCGGCTTCCTTGACACACCACAAGCCTCCCAGGGGGAAAAAAAAAGCCAGATTGGAAGGGAGGGGGGAAATAATATTAATGAAATAATAATAATAATAATAATTAAAAAAAAAAATCCCTTTGCTGTAGTGTTGGCGTCCTCTGCGTGTGTGCGATGGCGAGCGGCTGCCGCCTCCGGTGCCGCGCGCTCCCGGGCGCTCTAGAAAGGCCTCTGCATATGGGGGGTGCTGGGTGGTGGCGGGAGGGTGGCCCCCGTCACGTTACCCCATCGGGGTATGTGGAGTACTTGGGGGCGGCACGGGGGGCCGGGAGCCTACGGGGCGGCGTCGGGCAGCGGAGCCTCGCTGGGGAGATCCATGCACGGGAGCCTTGAATGGTTGAGTCCGAGGGTCGGGGTGCTGGGCGGGACGAGGAGAGGTGGCCGGGGGCTGCTGCTTCACAGGGCGGGCTGCAGGGGGTTGTGGGGATCACAGCTGCTCCTCAGCACCTCCATAAATCCCAGTGCAGAGCGAGGCTGCGGGGGAGAGAAAGGGAAATGTGATGGTGAGAGCGTGCTCCTCCCCAAGGAAGCCCCTGGCTGGTGTGGGTACTCCTGAAGTCACCATCACTTTCTACATCCCCTGCGAGCATCCCTGACCATTCTCATCTTAACAGGAGATCACAAATTAGAAAGTGGGGTGGTATTTAAAGCTAAAGCTGAAATATTACCTGGAGAGCTGGAATGGCACTGGAAAGCCAGAGAGGGTAACTCACATTTCACCAGCAGAACAGAAAGCACATGACAGGGAAGGCCTTGCTCCCCTATACCACCCAACATCTGCACCTGATGGTGGATTTAAGTACCCAATTCATGCCAGCTGAACCCCCTGACACCCCTCCAGACCCCCCAGACCTCACCTTTGTGTCCCCAAAAAGCATGTTGAGTATCTCCACCTCAAATGCACGCTGTGCCCGAACCCAGCTGCCGCTGCCGCTAATCGGCCACATGCTCCTGGCACTGGGCTCATGTCCACTAAATGCACATCTAATGCTCTTAGGAGAATTAAGCTGCCTGCAAATGAGCTATCTTGGGGAGGGGGGGCCAAGGAGGGGGTTGTGTGTGTGTGATTTTGCCAGGGTTGGTGATGGATGTGTCTCCCTGCCTGCTCATCCACATTCCCACGCGCCGGCACACTGCTCCCAGTAACGGAGCCCGGCCCTTCCACCCATGGCATCTTTGCTTTCAAGGATGGCAGTGGGAAGGATTAAGAAAGAAAATCAACTCCCACTGTGTAAATACTCAAATCCATGAGATGATGGGCCCAGCAGGGAGGCAAGGGCTCTGCCAGCCCCACTCAGTGCTGAGGGAAACCCAGCCAGAGCCTCCCCAGGTTGTTCCCCACTGGACTCTTGTTTTGAAGCTGGTCCTTCCCCAGGTCAGCAGCTGCTTAGTGCTGGGTAGCCAGAGCCTCAAAATAGACTATAAGCACATAAGTAACACGAGCCAGGCCAGCAGGCACCCCCCTGGCTCTCCTCACAGCAGCCAGAAACTTTCCCCTCTGGATTGTCTCATCCTTATGCAAGGAGGCAAGGTGGGAGCAGGGAGATGAGCTGAGCCCTGACCAGCTCATGACAGCACCTGGCTGCTGACAATGGGTTTGTCCAGGCCTGAGCATCATTTACAACGTGTTTAACGCCTCCTGTTCTCCAGTGGTAGCCAGGAATGAAAAAGTTAAATAGCAACAGGAAAATGCCAGGTGAGGTGTCAGGGGAAGCAGAGCTGCTCTGCTGAATGTGCCCAGTTTGGCTGCTAAAATCACAGACTCTTCCCAACAACCATGTTCCATCACACCTGACTAATTTTTTTTGCCTGTAAAGAAGGGGATAATGCTATCTCAGAGTCCTACAAGGATGTTCTGGAAAGTTCAAACCCTACCTGGGCTGCAGGGGATGAGTGGGACATTCAGGGGGAATGACTTTCCAGTCCCCATTGAGAAATCAGAGTTTAGAGGCTGATGGAGGCTGGGAGCTTGGCTGAGGCATGGGAGTGAGGTGAGAGCTGCCTCTCTGCAGCAATTTAGGTGTGATTCAGAGCAGCTCAGCCCACAGATGATGCTGAACCCCCCAGGGTAGCTGATCCTCCCCACCTGGACCACAGCAGCTGGAATTTTTGCTCAAAGCTTGCAATGATCCTGCAAGATGGGCTGGGAAACCTGCTTCCCCCACAGTGTTCACTGTGTTTTTTTTGGTGACGATCCCACCTATCACTTTGTCTGTAGGGTCTGCTTCCTCCCAAAACAATATCACCATGGCTGAGTAAGAGCCAATTTGTTATTTCTGGAGGATAATACTGGGGTGGTTTTGGCTCCTACATATCCCAGCTGCCAATCTGTTGGCCAGCACAACCACAAAAAGGGACGGGAGGTGGGAGAGATGGGCAGCCACAGTTGCCTGCTCAAAGGGAAGAGCTGATGCAAAGTAGGAATTGCCACAAACCATCGGCTTGAAAGCCCAGTGAAACAAAGGACTTGAGGATATTTTGCTTTTACTTTTCATGCCTTTGCTCTTCGGGCTTCCAGTGTGTTTAATGCCATCTGTCCTAATGATTTGATCTGATCCTGATGATCAATCTGATTTGACACACCAGCACCAGAGGTGCACAAGGGAAAGCATCAAAAAAAAAAAGACTTTTCTCCCTCCAAAGAACCTCATACCTCGTTTTAACCGGCTGCCAGGGACATCAATACAAACTGTGCCTATGTTTACCCATGTCCTGGATTAAATCCCACCTGCTGAGCAGCCCCGTGGGGCTGGGAGCTGCTGCCAGCACCAATGCCAGCGCTGCCCCCTGTCATCATCCAGCACACAGTTTATGCTCCATCAGTGCTCTGGATCCTGGACAATTTTTTATTGGCTTGGGCGTGCTCGCTGCCAGTAAGGGAGGCTCAGTGGGAACCGCCTGCCTACGAGAACAGCGAGTGCTCCTTTCCCACAAGGTCTCCTCTCTCCAGTGGAAGTGTTTCAAGTATTTTGGCAATCACACATCCCAGCAATTCAGTCCTGAAGCCCATAAATCCATAATGGGTATTCAATCACAAATCATCCCCGGCGGTTCAGGCTGAGATGTTGATCTCCATATTAAGCGTGGCAGAACAATGTGGAAAAGGGAATTTCAGCTAATATTAATAACCTGCCAAGTGGAATATAAATCCTTCTCATTTGAGCGCTCCGGGGGATGGAGAGGAAGCATGTGAGGACACAGTGAACAAGCCCTGGATGAGGATGCTCAGCACTGCAGCAATGGCCTGTCAGGCTCAAACCCGTTTTGGGGAACCTCGATGAAAGGAGGTTGTAGCCAGGTGGGGGTTGGTCTCTTCTTCCAAGTAACAAAGGACAGGACAAGATGAAACAGCCTCAAATTGTGCAGGGGAGGCTTAGATTGGGTATAAGGAAAAATTTCATCACTAAAAGGATGCTCAGACATTGGAGCAGGCTGCCCAGGGAAGTGGTGGAATCAGTATCCCTGGATGTGTTCAAGAGGCACGGATGTGGCACATGGTTTAGTGGTACACCTGGCGGTGTTAACAACTGATCTCAGAGATCTTTTCCAACTTTAATGATTCTATGGATTTCTTTTCACCATGAGTGTGGAAATTTCTGCTTCTTACACAAGAATTTTGCAGCCAAGAGCCCACTGAGGATCCAGTATGACCACACACCAGTGTGGCAAGACAGCAGCGAAGGATGCTGCTCTTGGGGATGGCGACCACTGAGCCATCATCTCCTTGTCTTACACCCCCACAGCTGAGGGGATCACAGGGCTCTCTGAAATACTCCTTTGCAGGGTGGCAAGACCATTACAAACATCTTGGCCTCATCCCAGATGTCCAGGGACTGAGCCTGCAACAAAGGAATGAGGCTGATCTTCCTCATGGCAACTTGATGGAAAATAAAGGTCAGATCTTCTTCACTCAGTGACTGGGAGAGCTCAGTTGGAGCAGTGAGCAGCTGCCTGACCCGATGGCTGTGCTGCTGGTACCCGGCTAGCGGGACACAGATGGTGGAGTCAGGTTTTCCTAAACACAGCACATCCCCAAGAGAAGGAAAAGGAAGCTGTGCAGAGCCAAAGTGGCGCTCCACATGAGCCTTAGCAGCGGGACTCGGAACAAAGGCTCTCACTCACCCAAACAATGTGTATCTCACCCGTGCATAAATATAGATCTCAGAGTGAGCACATCTCCTGTTCAAAGTTCATCTTCAGAGAAATGCAACAGAACACCCAGCCGTGTCATACTTTCTTGACCTCTCTCCTGCTTTCAGCTCACGTAGCAAGACACCGACCAGCCCTTTCCCCTTTAGGCTGATGAAGTCTTGCTCTCCCTGCTCCCAACAAGCACTTCCATCACCTGAGAAATGAATCCAAGTTTCTGAGTATTTCCAGTTATCACCCTGCAGAAGTTTCTGCACACATCCGTTGCCACTGACATGACTGACCATGGGGAGGAGGTCTCTGAGGTTCAGCTGCACACGTAAAATTTGTACCAGCAGTACCACCACTGTCACCATTGCCACCAGCATGAGCAGCACCAGCAGCATCACCATTGTCACCATTGCCACCAGTGTCACCACTGCCACCACCATCACTGCAATCAGAATCAGCAGCACCACCACTGTCACCATTGCCACCACAACCACCACAATCACCACTGCCATGAGCACCACCACGGCCACCAGTGTCACCACTATCAGTAGGAGGAACACCACTGCCACCAGCATGACCAGCACCACTGCCACCAACACCACCACTGCCACCAGCATCAGCACTACCAGCACATTCCAAGCATTGCCACCAGTGTGACCACTGCCACCATTGCCATCACTGCCAGGGAGAACAAGTCCCAGGACACAGAGAGCCACAGAGCTGTCCCCAGCCTGTGACTGCAGCTGGGACACAGCCAGTGTGCTGAGATTTCCTCCAGTTGCATCCGCACGGAAGGAAACAGGAAAGGTCCGGGAGGAGAGCGACGGAAACAAAACACGCAGCAGGAGCCAGCATCTGTGGGTAGAGGTGCAAGCAGCACCAGCACATCCTGCTCCAGGGAGGGCAGAGCTGCACAGAGCAGATGGGATGTCCTGGAAAAGCCATGCTGGGTACCATGGTGGCTGTGGGTACCTGCTGCCAGGGGCAAAGCAGTGCCCAGCACCATCTGCCAGGGCAGCATTGTGGGGTTTTTCCTCCAAGGGGTTAATTTTTAGGTTGTTTTTCTTGCTACACGTGATGTTTTCTGAGCAAAACACAACAAGGAGGATTAAAAATGCACAGGTGTAGAGGGAGAGGGATGGGGGACTCTTGGCAGCCCATGAAAACACACCTGCAAGATAAACCAAGTCATTCATCTTTCCCCACATCCTTTTTGGTGTGCAGTAAATACTGGCTAACAGGAAATTTTGCCGAAGAGAGCTGTGCAGCCCTTGATTTTACAGCTCCAGTTGGACTTAAGGAGTTTGGTAGCATTTAGAGAGCAGGGAAAGATGCCAGCATTTGCAAGCAGGAGGCACTCAGGACACCAGGAAAGAGGGAGGAATGGGGAAACTGAGGCAGAGAGTCAGCCAGTCAGATAAAAAGAAGAGCAAAGTCTTCCCAGCACTGTGCAAGCTGGGAATGCACCGGAGGCACTGGTAACATGATCAACCCTTTCTTATCTTGTATTTGCACCTTTTGTCTTTGAAGAGAGGCTGAGGCACAGAGTGGAAAGTGCCTACAAAGGTCCTTTGGGAGTTGTTTTTCCCTCTCACCCAGATTCACAACCCCTGGACACCGACCCTGTGCTCACACTGGAATTCCTGTGATGCCACCAGTGTCAGGGCTGCCTCTCCTGTCCAGAGCTCACAGGGCAATGCCCTGGAGGAAACATGATGCTTCAAGCACCCCTTCAACAGCCCCTTAGCTGGAATTTCAGCTCTTCCCTTCTCACAAAGCCCCCAAGCAACTCGAATTTGAGGTCTCCATGGACAGCTTTTTAACCCAATTCCTTCTTGAACCAGAAGAGATTCAGCCATCAGAGAATCATAAAAACCAGAAAAAGGCACTAAACCTTCCATGCTGTGGGGAAAAGGAACTCCCTAGCTGAACACTGCCCCCCATCCATCCCTCCCACCCTGTCCCCAGCAGAGGACAACTCACAGTGAGATCCTGGTTTTATGGTCTGGGATATCCCCTCCACTGCCTTCCCCCAGCAGCCACGAGGAGCTCGCAGCCGTGTGCCCACGTCAGAGGTTTTTCCTGGCTTGGATTTGAAGGGAAAGGAGGAAAAAAAAGAAAAAAGAGGGGGGAGGAAGAGAGGCCAACTCCATGGGGAAAAGTAATAACAGGCTTGGGGCTGGCTGCCTCCCAAATCTGCAGAGGGTGTGCCCTAGAGGGTTTTTTTGGGGAGAGGTGAAAGGCTTGATCCTTTGGGGATGGATGGTCCCCACGCTCTGGTGGCCAATGCACAGGGAAGTCAGGCACCCCAAATACTGAGGGCCAGCTCCCCCCATCCTTCAGGGATTTCTTTTGGCCAGAAGAATCAGGGGAAAAAAAGCAAATCTGTGTGTGATTGGGCATTTCCAGGCTTCAAGCCTTGTCCAACAGTATCTTTGGAAAGAAAAGAATCCCAAAGCAGCATCCTTGCCCCAAAACACACACTGGGGGCAAACTGACCCCAGTGCTCCCCCCTAACAAGTGCCACTGCCACGTGTCTCTCCCACCCTGGAACTCTGGTGCAGCTGAACATCTGTTCAACTTTTTCTTGTGGTTTCTCACGGTATTTTGAGCAAATTTAATACTTGTGGCAGGTGGCAAAGCTTGGGGGTGCAGAATGATGTGTTTTTTGGGGGAAACATGAGAAACAGCAGCACACTCCTGGGTAGGGCAGGGAGGAGCTGCCACGACCTCCCATTTGAGGTGCAGTTGGAGCCTGAACCTCTGTCCCACGAGACCTGAATTTTGCTAATTGCAATGTCCCTCCTCAGTGGGGGGATTCTGATGGGAATTGTCCCTACATTACCTGGTCAGGCCACCAGGAGCCCTGAGCCAAGGCCACCAGAGCCCTGTCTGCGTCACTGGCGCCTCTTGCACAAGCCCCAGCCCAGGCAGGCTGCGGTGGCTTTGATGGAAGTTTGCTGATGGAGGGGGCTCCACGGGACTCAAATCTACCCAAAGGGTGGATTTTGACCTGCAGACAATGTTGAAATAGTGTTCTGTGACATGCTGGGGGTGCAACACAGGACAGAACATGCTCTGCCTGTGATGTGTCCCATGGAAAGATCTCTGGTGGCATCAAGCTATGGTCAGGATTGTGCAGAGAAGCCAAGCTCTGGAGAAAGGCAGCTCTTCCAAGTCAATGGCAGCAGGTTTAGATGGCGTTTGTGGGTCTCTCAGCTTCCTCCACCATCCAGACTCTGTGCTGCTTGGGATTGTCCTCCCAAACCATCTTGCTGCTGCTCTGCACTTTTTGTTTTACACATTTCACCCCAAGACAGGGTCACACAGATCCTAACAGGCTGCTGGGAGGTGGCAGCACCACCAGCCCTATCCTGTGTGAGGGACACCAAAGCACTTCTGAAGGCAGCCACCAAGCCCATGGGGACAGTAACCCCCTGGGTTGTCTCCTCCTCATCCTCTCCAGCCATGGCTATTGTCACTTTAACAGCAGAAACTGCCCCTTGAAACTGCCCCTCCAGGGATGTCCCTTTTCCAGCAGGATGGGACAGAGCTGCTCCATGTAGGTGAGAAGTGTCCCCTCAGGAGTATCAACAACACAGAGAGGTCCTGGGGAAACACAACTGAGTGTCAGCCAGGATAATTAAAAGCCATGGAGGAAGTGAAGGGAGATGGGAAAAGAGGCTGCTCCTGGGTAGGATGTGTCAAGGTCTGGCAATGTTATCAAGACCCCAGAACACATCACACTCCTGGCTCCTCCCATTAAGCCCAGGTCCTGCAGAGATGGTTTTCCCTAAAACCCTCCTCCAGAAAACTCCTTAGCTCCAGCAGAAAGACACAGCAGAGCTCTGTGGTTGCCACAGGACAAATGCTCTGCAAAAGCAACATGTTGACAAAGGTGGGTAGTTCCAAGCTGCCAGATTTGGATGCATGGCTACAGCATGGCCTGATCCTGTACCCTCTCCTGTTCCCCTGCACCTACTCCTACCCTCCTGGACCCAGCCATCCTCAGCAACAAGGACAAAATCCTATGGTCCTGCCACCCTTGTGCAAAACCCCAAAGCTGTGCCAAGAGTTGTCTCACACTGTGGGAGCTCACAGAGCAAATGAAGGTGGTTTTCTTTCAAATATAAGATCAAAGGGCATGAAATGCTGCAAGTCACAGCTGTTCTTGCTGGAGGGACAGCAATGTCCCCACTCTCACTGCCAAGCCTGCCTGGTGTGTAAACACTGCCTCATGTCCTCAGCCTGATTTGCACCTTGTCCACATGGGAGATGGGGAATAAACTGGAAGGAGGAGGAAGGAGGATCAAGCATCACTTTGGAGAGAGGAGATTAAGGCAGTGGGAGCTCAGATTGCTCAGGGTCTACAAACCACAATAATAGAATTGTAGACAGAACTGTAAAATCATTCAGGTTGGAAAGGATCTCCAAGCTCATCAAGTCCATCCTTTAACCAGGTACCATCCTACCCACCAAACCACATTCCTGATTACCATGTCTACCCATTTTTGAACACTTCAGGGATGTTTTCCACCAGTTCCCTGAGCAGTCCATTCCAATGCTGAGTTGCTCCTTCAGTGAAGAAACTCTTCCTGATATCCAACTTGAATCTCCCTTGGTGCAACTTGAGATCTTTTCCCAACTACAGAACTTCTGAAACCCAAAGCTCCTTGGAAATGCACCTTGCAGCTGAGCTCAGATGGGCATAAAAAGGTGAGGATGTGGCAGTGGCTCTTTCTGCAGCTCAGGAATTGGTGGTCAGGGAGACCTCACTGCAGGTTTTCAATGTACTAAAGAGGCTGAAAAAAAAAGATTCAAAAAGACTTTTACATGGGGCTGTAGTGATAGTACAAAAGGCAACAGCTTTAAACTCAAAGAGGGCAGGTTCATATTGAACATAAGGAGGAGATTTGCTATGATGGGAGTGGTGACACACTGAAACAGGTTGTCCCCAGAAGCTGTGGCTGCACCAGCCCTGGAAGTGTTCAAGGCCAGGCTGGATGAGACCTTGAGAAACCAACTCAACTCGGTTGCAACTGGTTGCAATGGAAGGTCTCCCTGTCCATGGCAGCATGGCTGAAACTAGACAATCTTTAAAGCCCAAACCACTGCATGTTTCTCTGAGTGTCTGATGGCCAGAGTGGTTGGGTGTCACCATGACCCTTCCCCTGGGTTCTCCACATCAGCTCCCACCCAGCTTCCCACCTGCAACTTCACCAAATGGGGTTCAAACTGGATTCAAGTTTAACCAAGGTATTAAAAAAAACCTTGCTGGAACAGAACACTAAGAATTAGGGAAATGGGATGAAAAACCCTTTGGGCTGGAGCCCTACAGTGCTGCAGCTTGGGACTTGGTGGTTTTGGACTGCAGAAATGGGCTCCCCAATTACCACCAAGCCTGTCCCTTTCTGGGCTGCACACCAGAAGCAGGGAGCAGCTGCTGCAGCCCCAGATGAGCAGATTTTAAATCACATCCTCACTTGTCACACAAGAGATGCTCTGGCATGCCAAGGCTGCTCCCAGCCATTGTTGGAGGCGAAACCAGCTGAAAAAAGATGGCAAACTATACAGATCCTGGCACTTCTTGAACTTAAATGAACTGTCTTTTGATACAGAAGATGAAGAGTCATCCAATCCTGTTCCTGTCATTCACAGGAAGGATTTCTAGCAGTGGCTTTGTAAAAGCCAGCAAACGCCCTGGTATTTCAGGAAGGGAAATTGCAATGATTTGCATGAGCAAAAAGCTCATGTCAGAGCCACCGTGGGATGATGATACTTGGTGCTCTTCCCATCCTGTCAGGGAAAGCAAGGAGAAGGTCATGCAGCACAGCCAGCTGGCTTTGATGGACTGTGCCCAGGTGATTTTGGAGATCATTGAAGGAGAAGGACCACATCCTCAGGGGAATGGCAGGATGAGGAAGAAATCCATTCTGTCTAGAGAGGAAACACCACCTCAACACCATAACAAGAGGGAATGGTACACCCAGAAAAATCAAATCCAACAGTGGGATGTCACAACCTCAAAGCTCCTTTCCAGACTGATACCACTCTTGGAAAATGTGGAGGTGAAGTGGTCATCACCAAGTGTTTTTGGGGCTGGAGGAACCTGCAGTCAGCAGGTTCTCCCCAAAATCCCAAAAGGTTGGAAGGAGAGGGTCTGACTGTTCAGGAAGTACCCAGGAAAGCTTACTCACGAGCATGCTTTGCCTTTGACTCTCTTTCATCTAGATTTTTGCATAAATCTGGTGCTGCCTTTAGGGAAATGCAAATTCCCCGGAGAAAGGGGAGCGTTTGAAGGTGCTGGCTGCTCTGACGCGCCAGGCAAGGAAGCGACGCTTTTATCACCTGAACATTAAATAAAGGCTGAGATGTGAAGCCTCCCCACCCTGCTAAGCAGGAAAACTTCCTCAGCTCCTAGGGCCGGATCCAGCAGGGATGGGACAGGCAGGATGCAGCGTTTCATCTGTGCTCTGCACATCCTCCCCAGCCCCAGGGGTGAGCTTTAATGGCCTGGAGACACGCAAGGCTCCGCTTGGTTTCCCGGCTCCGCTTGGCTCCCTGGCTCCCGGATGGTTTCTGAGGCATTTTTGACACCCTGGCGTGGGTGGCATTTCCAAGCCACCCTTGCTGTGCTGGAGCAGGCTCTAATCAAGCTGAAAGCAAATGAGCTTGCCTGGGTAAAGGAAGCTGCAAACTCAAATTCATCATTTATGATGAAGCTGACTGATGATAGTAAATGTTTTTCTGGGGATGCACACGCACATGCTCTGCCTCTCAGCAGGGAAAAAGGGAAAGGAGGTGAATGAAAAAGCAACACCAGTAACAAGCTGTCTGGGTTAAATACTGGCTTTGAAATCCATCCAGAATGGTCCCTGTCCCTCTGCTCCCAGGGGCACACAAGAGGGTTTCAGTCTGGGGAGGAGGCAGACAGACATTCCCTGTTCTGTTGGCCATGAGTGCATCCTGGGAGGGTTTTTCTCCACCTCTTTTTCATGCTGCTTCCTAAAGAGCCAGGCTGCTGCAAACAGAAAACAAAACATTGAGGAATATCTATGGAGACTTTGCAGAACACCCAGTGCTGAGTTAAGGCTCAATTAATTCCCCCATTGTAAGCTCCTTTGGTACAGAGAAAAAGCAAAATTAGGGCATTCCTATTAATATACCTGGCTACATGCTGAAATCCATACTGTTTCACTATCCTAGAAGAAAAACCCTACAGATACAGATGTGTACACAGTACTTCAGCAGCCAGCACTAAGGATGTTTTGCTACTTCACAAATAATTTGGCACTGCACATGTCAACCAAGAGCAAAACAAGCCTGGTGTGGACTGGATCACAGTGGGACAGAGGGAGGAGACACAAGGGACACTGAAGATGTCCCTTCTAGCCACAGGACATGGGGTTCATCTGCTCCAGTGTAAAGTCAGCAGGTACTGGTTTGGCTCAATTCTACCAGCACAAGGCTGTCTTGGCAAAGGCATCATGGAGTTGATCATGCCTTGGGGGAGTTAAAAAATAAATAAAAAAGTTTATTTTCAGCGTGATCCGTTCCCAGCCCATGTCTCTACAAACAGGCAGCTGTACTGGCAGGGCACTGTGGGCAGCACTGGCACAGGCAGCCAAGGGTTGCTAAATGAGCACTGTAATTCAATGCTGAGCCATGGGGTGAAACTCTGCCCTGTGTTCCCACAGGGGAATTTCTCTGGCATTTTCTTTTATCAGCTGGTCAATAAAACATCCCCATCCTGTTTCCAGATCTCCTGTAAGTGTCATTCGTCACGCAGATGGAGCACATCCTCTCTGCTGTCATTAGCACGTCCTGGGCTGGCATTTACTAGAAACAGAGGGACTTCCCTCAAGCTCCACCAGATAGTGGCACCTGGAAGGTTGTGGGGACCTCAGCAAGAGACCTCCCTGCAAGGTTTGGAAATTCCAACCAACCTGTCCCATGTGGACACAGCCTCCCTGTCTGAGCCTCACAAGCTGGCAGGACTGTGGTGATCTGGCTGGGTGCACCCATGGAGCCATCAATAACTCAGGCACAGAGGAACTCCTGCCCCAAATCTGCTCCCAGGAGACTGGCACAGTGTAAGAATAGGAGGCTTTAGTTAACACTAAGGATCAGCTCTGAGCTCATCCAATTCTCCAGCAAGGCAGGAGCATCATTGTGGCATCACTGCCTCCAAAGCTGGTGACAACACCTCCAACTCCTCACCAGGAGCACATCCCAGCTTGCAGCCACAGCACCCAGCATGAGGAAGGTTCACACCATGCAGGACCTGGTGTGATGCACACCATGCAGTAGTGCATCCCTCTGATGCCAGGGTATTGATAAAACCCTGGTCTTCAACCTGTCCCCTTCAATAAAACAGCTCCATGAAATCTCCCCTAACTTTAGCAGATACCAATTTTAGCCCAGCTGCCTGCATGACACCTCTGCTGCATTTTTATGCCTGGCTTCAGGCAATATTCTGATTTTTGTAATGCCTGAAGACAGTTGTGGGGAATACACAGCCATTTTTAAAGCCATGGCAAAAATAAAACAGTGTTTTAAAGGGAAACAAAGGGGGGACAATATCCTTGTTCTGAAAAAAAAAAAAACAACAACCCTACTAAGATTTGCTGACAAAAACTACCAACATGTGAGACACTTCTATTCTGATCCCCATCTCTGAACCATGAAATCACAAAGCTGGACCATGGGCTGCCCCACTTGTCCACAGCTCACTGCCACTCTGTGCTTGTTATCTTGGGGGAATGGAGTGAGGTTACATGGCTGTCCTGCGCAAAAGCTTTTCACACATTTGTTGTCATTCAGATGGGTTTAAAATCTGATTTGTTTTTTTTTCAACTTTCATTTTTGGAAGTGATTTATCATGCCTCTGCATTTTAGCAGAGAGCACTAAATGGATGGAGGATGCTAAAGAGCAACTCTGGGATATACAGAAGGTATTTCCATGTCACATTAACCCAGCCTTGTAAAAGATGAGAATTTGAGACAAATTTTGTCTCCAAATCATGCCTTTCTCAATGAGTTCATTTTCAGGAAGCTGTCCCATCCACTAACCTCAAAAAATGTCTTTGGCTCGCATCCATTAAACCAGATAAATGAGAGTTTGTAAGTTCATAACTTGAACTGAAGTCAGAAAGTTTTGCCTTTCGTTTTCTAGAGCTGATTCACGGCCAGCCTGACCCGAAATGTGGGCTTGCTTCAAGTTTTTTGTCATTTCAGGGTTCATTTGCAGTTTAAAGTGATGTTCTCCTCCTGCCTGAAGCCTCCTGTGCTCTCATCCCAGCTCAGTGCTGGCACAGCTTCTCTCTGCACTCCTCAAAGCCTGTGTGGACAAACTTTTCAAACTTGATCAAGTGAAATGCCCCTGGATTTGCTTCTTTGCCAGAAATTCAGAGATGTCAGGCAGGAGAGAGCACCACCTTGGACTTGTTTTTATCTCCAGAAAGACATTTGAGCTTTTCCAAATTGAGCTTTTCCCCTCTCTGCTACACCAGTACAAGAATTGTGAGCTTCCTTATTTCACTGAACCCAGCTGTATTTCTGGCCTGCAGAGTCAACAAGAGGAGCAGCCAGCTTTTTGGCTCCCTTGGAAACTCTGCAGTCCAAGAAAATCAGACGAAGCATTTGAATGTGCTCAAGCTTGTTCGTCAACAGTCTGATTTCGGAGGGACCTGACCCCGCGCCCGGGCTGGCCGACGCTGCACTGACAGCAAGATTTTTGGGTCCTCTGTGGAACACTCCTGCAACAGCCCCCGCTGCCAAGTCCTGCTAAAGTTCCCAGGCTGAGGAGCTGGACTTGAGAGGCATCCACTGCAGGGTTCATGTGAGTTGCTGAAACATCTCAGCTCATGGGGAAGGGTCAGAGTGGGGAAGGACGTGCACGGTGTTGACTACAACTCAATAAAAGCAACAAAATGCCTAAAGAGGACTGTGACATCTCATATTGACTGTCAATGGAGGGCTGAGGATGGAAGGGACCACCTCCAACCTCCCCAAGGGGTGAAGTATTGCTATGGGCATCTCACCCCCGATGCCCTGGCAGCCTCATGGACATCCTGCAGATCAGATGGTCACTGCAGTCACACATTACCACCACGTCTGGACTGATGGATGAGATTCCTGGTCCTGGCCAATGAACTGTGCTTCTCTGAGGAGATGGAGCATCTAAAGCACACTTTTAGAGCTGAAGGATATAATTTCCTCCCTTTGCCCTGCCCAAGGTCACTGAAGGACATGGAGACACAGACCTTCCTTCCCAAATGCCCTCTCTCAGCTCCAAAGACCACCAAACTCTTTCATAGGGTCCTTCAAAGACAGGAAATGCACCCTCTACCCCAAAATGTGGTCACTCTGGATCCTCCAAACAGGCTCATCCACAGAGCTCATCTGAGGTGTGGTGCCTGGTCATGGCCCAGGATGAGGCATCTGGCTGAGCCTGCAAGGTGGAAAGTTCAAGTGGTTGCTGTTTATTTGGCTTTGCAGAGAGCAGTCGCCCAGGCTGAACGTGGGCCAAGCACCTTCCCATGGCAGGAAACACTGCTGGAGTCTTTAAATAACCACCAGTGGTCAGGGCTTTGGTTTACAGCTGCTCTGGATGGAAAACCATCCCTCACTCTGTGTCTGCTCCAGCTCCCTCCTGGGTGTAAATGTCAACACTTCTCTCATTACCTCCTAGGTCTTCATGTCCATGTCCACCAGCCCCACGTGGAAGCTTGATAGAACGTTCTCCAAGCACAGGCATAAAAATACATGTGGGCTTCTCATTCTTTGTGAAAAATGAATTTTATGTCCTACAGTCAAAGCTTCCCCTTGGTTTTGTGTAAATTCGTAGCTCCCTGGGCTCTCCTCACCCTCCCCATCCTGCTTTAAGGTCCACACACATCTCCTCACACTCCAGCACTGAACTGCACCACCATAAGTGCTCCTCACCTTCCTGCAGCTGGACTGGTGTGTTACCAGTTCATATGATTAAAATCAAGAATAAAATCCTTCCTCTGGGGCAAGTAGAAAATGCCAAAATCTCTCCACAAAGGCTCTTCTCAAGTATTTCCCTGGGGCACTTGAAATCAGAAATCTTGCCAAGAACCTGGCTAGAATGGGTCACCCAGCAAATCCTGCTTTACTGATGGAAAGTTCCCAAAAGCTGTTTCACTGGGAAGCCTGGCTACTTGGGGATTTTAGCTTGCCAAGACTCCAGGGAACACTATTTATTTATTTTATTTTACCTATAGCTGTTGTTAACATACTAACCTAAAATGATGGCTGGTGAGAGGAAGCTCTGTAAATAAGCAAAATAACATTTTACAGTTGGAAAACAAGACCTTGTCCTGACCTCCTCTCTTGGGCAGATTCACTGGCACACAGCAAACCAGTATTTTATTTTAAACTCTGCTTGTAAAAAGTTAAAAAAAGCCGCTTCCTTGACACTTAAGTCAGGTAAGGACACAGCAGGCCAATCTGCCATATAAATAAGCCTGCTCTTGTATACACATGTGTTTTAAAATAAGCTTATGAAATGTAAACACATGGGCTTTAACAAAAAATAATTCAGCCTCACTGAAACCATTTAAGTGGGACTGAGCCAGGCTTCAGAGATCTGCACAGGGCATGCTCACTTTGACCCAAAAACCCCTCAGAGACAAATAGAACACTTTCATAAACATGCAAAAAGGAGCAAAATTCAGTATTTTTCTGAAGGATCATCCCTGGAGCTGCATTTCTGTCTTGGTTATAGGAAGAAGAGATTGGGGAGGGGGGAAGAGTTTCTCTCAACCCATGTGAGCACGTTCCACACTGCTCACCTTCTTTGTACCACTGAGATGGGCAATTTTTCTATTTGTCCCTGGCCTGTACACCCCAGGAGAGGAGCCAACCACCAAGAAACTTGGGTTTTAAAAATAAAACATAGCCTTGGCTTCAGAGAGGCAGGTGCAGGGGGAAAAACTACTTTTAACTCTCATTCTGCAAGAGGGGAATGCTGGAACCCGTCTGAGTGGTGCTTGTCTGAGTTTAGAAGATTTATTTGGAGTCGATGGAGACATCTGACGGGTGGTTAATCCTGGTGCTGGGCACTGGGGCTGGGGAAGTGGACATCAAAGCATTCCTGCATCTGCTGGGGAAATGGGAGAGGCAGCAGACAGAGCCCTGCCTCCTCCCTGCGTGGCTGCTGGGGCTACAGGCAGCACAGGTCTGAGCCTGGGGCTCTCCAGGACGCAGAAAAGCTGTCTATAGGTCTGAGCAACCCCCTGAGGATGGATCTTCCCACTTGGTTTGCTGGGTTTCCATCCTGCTGGAAGCACAAACATGAGGAGATGCCCCAGCCCTCTGATCATTTTTGTGGTCTCCTCTGGACCTGCTCTAACAGGTCCATGTCTTTCTTGTGCTGAGAACCCCAGACCTGGGCACAGCTCTCCAGGTGGGTCTCACAAGGGCACATTCTGTGATTCTGTGAAGATGGGCTCCCACAAGCTCATGAGATCTAGGTATCCCTAGATCCATCCATCGTGGGATCCATGGTGGAAGCTTTTCCTACCACTGACAGAGGATGGTTCAAACCTCTCATGAGCTGGCTCGGCAGCAACCCAAGAGTTAGCATCTGGCCTGGAGATGAAGAGCACATTAAGGATTTAGCAGGACCTGACAGCTCATAAAGGGCAGCTATGGTAACTTTGTCAAAGGCTGGCATTCAGGACTTCTGCATCCAAGGAGCCAAACAGCCTCAGGCAAGCTGTCCCGGGGGAGTTCTGGGTACACTGCATAAATCTCCAACCTTATTAAAGCTCCAAAGACCACAGAATCCAGCTCCTGACCTTCCCCAGAGCAGAAAACGACAAAACGTTTCCTGTTATTTATAGCAGCTGGAGAGCCTGATGGGAAAACCCCACTTGTGAAACGTGGGCTGCTTGCCATGGCTGCTCTCAGGGAACGGTCAGGCTGCTCTGAACTCCAGCCTGGATGGACCATTTCATCCCTGGGGCCACTTCAGCCTGGGCAAGACCACATCCAGAGACTGCACAAGAAGAATAGGCAAAAGGATCTTGCTCCTGTTGGCTCTTCCACGTCATGTTTGCATGGCCCAACTTGAATTAGACAAGGCTGAGCATCCCAGAGAGGTGGCTTCATCTGTGGGCTACAGGCACGTGGTCACCTTTGAGGAGCACACTTAACCTGTATGAAGTTCCACCTGGATGTGGCTGACCTCACCTAGGTGGGAACTGTCAGCTTTTCAGGGAAACTGAGGAGGTGGGCCCCGTTGCCCACCTCCATGAGGTGCCACCCCCCCCTCCTCAAAGCACGGCAGGACAGGCACAGACACGTTCATCTGCTGGCAGTTGGATTTCCACCACTCTGGCACACATGGAAGGTGCTTTCCAGCACATTCAGTCACGCAGGTGCAGGAAACCTCTCAGCCCAAGGCAAGCTCTTCCTGCACCAGGATGGGCTTTGCTGCTGGGAGCCTCCCAGCACTGGCCCTGCTGGAGAGGAGCATTTGCTGTCACGCTGTCGAGGAGGATTCCCAAAGCTTCTGTCTTGGGCCAGTGCCAGTGTGGGTGTTGTGCTCGTTCCCAGGCTGAGGGAAGCAAGCTGTTCCTCACACAGGGCCGTGAGATGCTCACCAGCCACGAGGAGCAGCAGCTCTGGAGCTGCCATGATGGGGGCTGAAAGGCTGTGGTGGCACCCAGGGACATGCACTGACCATTGCCCTGCCACTGTCAAAACCAAGCCACCAGGCTGAGGGTAGGGTGACAGTGAGTGTCACCAGTGCCAGTGCAGCAGTGAACTGCTGCTGGGATTCAGGAGCACACTGGGAACAGCACAGGTCACACTCCAGAACTTCATCATGAAGCTTCTGCTTCTGTCCAGGTAATGATGCTTTGTACAGGATTCAGCTTGAGAGAAGAAACCTGAATTTAGGGATGCAGGAGCCTCATTAGAATCATCACGAAAATCACAGAATGGTTTGGGTTGGAAAGAATTTCAAATGTTGTCTAGCCAACAGTATTTACTCCTTCAAGGAGACCTTCCAGTAGATCAAGAGACCATTTCAGTCACCTGGTCCCAGGATTCTTGACAGGCTCCTCCTGTCCTCTGCCACAGCTCTGCTGTTGGTGAATCTGTGTGGCCCCATGGCCAGTGTGGAAGACTGAGACCCTGACACGTCTTATCCTCAACAACAAAACCCCAAAGCAGAGCCACGACCAAGGCCTAGGCTCATCTCCAAAGAGCCCAGACAGATCTTCTCCCAGGGAGATCTCAGCCCTTGCGACGGACAAGTTCCTTCCAAACATCCCCAGGCAGTTTGCCTGCAAGCCCAATTAATAACTATATTTTGTCAACAAAGTCAGGTCAGCAGCAATTCATAGACTTCACGCTGGTTAACCTTTTCCCACCAAACAAGCCCAGGGATATTTTGACTCTCTGCCCTCGAGAAGTTTATTTGTGTAGGATCCATCCACTTACCAGCTTCCGGCAATGAAAAGACACACAAGGAGCATAACTGCTTTCTAATAGTTGGGGAAAGATTTGATGGATGTGGCCAGGGCTCCCTGGCACTGGCACTAGAAAAGCAGAGCACTTGCCAAAGCCACCTGAGAGAGTCCAAGAGGCTTGTAATTAGCTTAGGAGAGAAATCAGAATGAGTGCAACAGCCCGACCATCGCCCCCAGATGCAACAGTATCTTCTGCGGAGAACCTGGAGGTGTTTTACTTGCTGGAGGCAAAATGAGCGATCTGGTATTGTGGAATATTGAAAGAAGACTCAAGAGAGAAGAAACATCAGAGAAAGCCATCCCTGCTTTCAGCCTTGTCCACATGCCATTGCCCAGGAGGAGATGACTCAACACCGAACCAGTTCAAGATCCCCCACTGCTTTTCACTGCCCAGGACCCCATCTCATCATCTGATGCTCACTGGATTTTGAAGCAAAAGCAGAAGAGAGAGATCAAGGAAAAAGGGTGTCTTAGCTTTGGCCTTGTGAGGATTTTATGCCTCTCAGAAGAAGGACCAAGGGGAAAGATTTCTCACCTTCCTCCTGAGATGTGCAGGATGCATCTCTCAGCCCAGGCTGCTGCAGCTCACAGGGTGTTTCAGCACCAGGTAGCCCAGAAACCTTCACTGTGATTCAAAAGGATTGGCCAAAAGGGATTCAGCTTGAGACTCCCTCACTGCCTGGGCTCTCCTGGCAAATGATTAACAGATGCTGCACTGGCTGGGGAGCTCTTCACCCAGACAGAACAGCATCTGGCAGGCCCATTACTGCCTTGTGCGGCGGGTGTGCCCTAGAGAGCCTGGAGATTTATTGCCCAGATATAAAGTGACTGAGCTCTGTCCCAGGAGCACCATGAGGGAAAAGCAGAATTTCTTCATAAAAGAGCCTGCTTATCACAATTTCAATTATTTGCACATGAAGGGGAGACCAGGAGGGCAAAAGGACCCCAGGGTGATGTGGGGAGGTGACACAGTTCTGGCTCCAGTGGGTGCTGCCAGCTGGAGGAGGGTGTCTGGTTCAGTGAAGGAATGGCCATCCCAGAAAGGGGTAGGGAAAGCTGTGCCTTTTAACAGCAGTTGGGATATTTTCCTCAGCACATTCCTCTCCCTCCAGTAATCTTGTGGGAGCCTGAAAAGACAGGTTGTGAAATGCAATTTCTCCCTGCTGGCAGCTCTGTGGGGATGCCAGGAGCCAGAGCAGCCTTGCACAGAGGCAGGACCAGTGTCCATCACGCTGCAAACATGAGACACTGATAATTAAACTGGGAGGTGAGGAGAAAGCCTTTCCCATCATACAGCCCCTCCCTGGCCTGGCTTGCCCCTGCATCAGGATGGACTCAAGTGTCTCAGACTGGGTGAAAGGATACAGGGCGTGCTCATTGTGATGCAATATTTACCTCTTGAGATCTGGGTGAGGTCACACATTTGCATCACTTTGGGCTGTATTTGCTTATGGATAGAGAGGAAAACCCTTCAGGTTGCAGAGTAAATCCCAGTTTGGAGCAGTAACTGGGAGAAGAGCACAGTGTGGGATGCGCTGGCTCCTGGGTGGCTACTCCAGGCCACATGGGGCCTTATGTGGTGCCTGAAATCTCAGTCCATCCCATGGATGGGCAGAACATTGGGCTGTATCTGGCAGCAGTTTGAGAGGACACTGCTCACAGCCACGTGCTGGGCTGAGCTGTGCATGCTGGGGTGTGTCTGTGTGACGTGCCTTCATCCACCTCTGCCTTCAATTAAAGCCACTAATGATTTTAGCAAGAAAATATTGAACCAAGTGCATCCTTGGCAGGCTCGCTAACGCTGGCCAGATGTGCTGCTCCTGGCAGGTGCCACAGTGGTTGCAAGTGTGCAGGTGGCTTTGCAGGGGGAAAGTAAAAAAAATATAAGTAAAAGAAAAAAAAAAGTTATGGGTCATTGCCATCAAACCAAATCTTCCAGACTCAGAAAAACTGAATGGAGCCGGTCCTGGATGCTTTGCGGTCTGGGCTTGGGTGAGGCCCCAGGGCTGTAATGGTTTTATTTAGGGCAGGCAATAACCTTTGGCTCCTATTGTATTTGGGTCTGCCAGAAAGGCAGTTGGTGTGGCTGGATTAAAGCTGGTGGTAATTACATGCCAATGCCTCCTCTGTAGCGAGGAAGGGCGAAACCTAAAAAGAAAAATCTGTCATTCCCCTATTTGCCACTTCATGTGGGGACACCCCTTAACCTCCCACGAGCAGAAATCCAGCTCATACTCAGCATTAATGCTTTGAAAAGTTATTGACAGCACAGTCCAAAAAGGAGGAGAGATGTGGGAATGCTCCTGGTGTCAAAATGCATTTTGTAAGAGACCAGATTCATCCCCTGAAGGACACCCTCTGCCTCGCCCAGCCACCAACCCACCCAGCAGCCTTCCAGCCCTCCCTGCTTCCCCCAGTGATCGTGCCAAATACAAACCAGATGCTCCAAAATGCCTGCTTGAAGACATTCCCTTTCATCTGGTAATTGCTGTTTCCGAGGGAAAAGAACTTAAGTGGTCCTCAAACCCTCTTGAGTGACCCAGACACCTATTTTTGTCCCTTTTGGGCTTCTGAGCATCTTTGGCTTGGGCATCTGAGGCACCCTGACTCTCCTCATCCCCTTTTCCTGGTAGCATTTGCCCCCTTAGGATTGGTTTATTGCCACCCACTTGCCATCAGCCACGTGCAATCCAATCCCACTGCATGGGGTGCCATGACACCACTATCAGATGGGCATGGTGCAGGAAATTCAGGCTGGGGGGTGAAAAAATGAGGTGCAGAAGACAAAACTAAGATGCTGTTTGCAGTGATAACAGCTCCATCTAAAACTGCAGCAGGAGGAAATCCACACCCCCCACCAAATCTGACCGACACAAGCCTAAACTTAAATGAGGTACTTCTGCATTGAGGATTTTCTCTTGTCCTCTTCAGTCACTGTATTTCTAGCTTTGACAAATAAACAGCCAGTCCTCAAACCTCAGGCCCTTTATTGCCTGTGGTTCCTTCCCCTTTGTTTCTAAGAAATTAATAACAGAAGGAGAAGGTTGCAAAACACATGCTGACCTCTCCTTTAAATACAGTGAGAAATCAAATAAATAGGGAGAGAGAAAAAAGGAAGATCCACTGCAGGCAGAAAATGCCCAGCTGTGCCCACTCTGAGTGCTGGAGGCTGTGGATGCTGATTTAGGCAGTGAGAAAACGCGATGCACAAAGCAAACCGAGCGATGAGAGCAGGGTGTGATGCACTCCTGTGCTGGAGCTGCAGCTGTGAAGGAGCCCACAGGCTCCTCAGAAAAGATTCAGGAGGGGAAGTTAATGCCCAACATGATGTGCTAAACAACCATGGCCTGAAGGAGAGGAGGTGGGGGTCAAAAATCACTTAATGCGGAAAGATGCGATGGGGTCTGCTGGTCTCCTCCTGGTATCTGCTGCTGATGCTCAGTGCCCCATCAGCATCACTATCCCTGACAGTGGAGATGAGCTTTAGTGGGAATTGTGTTACACCAGCCCAGCAGCTTCACAGGAAACCAGGAGATGAGAATAATCCTGCTAATAACTGCAGAGGCCAGCTCCTCCTCGATGACGCCAATTTCTGTGTGGTTTAACGAGGGCACAGAATGATGGAAGGACACTGCAGGGGAACATGAAATCCTGCCTCAAATGGACACATACTGGTGCAGTTTAGATTGGAGAGAAGGAAAAAAAAAGAAAAAAAAAAGGTTCTTAACTAAAGGGAAACTTGGAGGAAATGAGGAGCTGGTGAGTGATGGCACCTGGAGCATCCTTCCTTCCATCAAAGGTCCAAGTTCCACCTGCCAAGGTGAAGGCAGAGGTCTAAATTGGGATGGATTAGCCAGCATCTCAGCATCACCAGGAATAAGCACAGAGATCCCAAAGAAAGCACATAAAAGGCAAAGAAAACCCATGGCAAGGATGCAGCAGTGAAAAGTATGGTGAAAAATTATCATCCTGGGGGAAAAGCAAACACCTTGCAGCTCTTCCCATATCATCCTGGACAGTCCTACAGCTCCAAAAGGGGCCAGTGGTAAGGAGCCATGTGTGTATTTTGACCTGATGAACTTTCACATTTTAAAGCCACTTCAGCCTTTGAGCAAAGCACCTGGCACAGCTGTGCATGGGAAATGTCAGCTTCACAACAGCAGGGCTGAGATTAGCAAGGCCAGGAACATGAAGCCTGGCACTACCAGAAAGGAGAGGGAAAGGTGCTCCTGAAGGCAGCAGGAAGGAAAAAAAAAAGCTCATCTTCTGCCAAAATGGTGTTTGCATTGCAAAAGAGAAGTGTGCTCATGAAATTAGATAATGGTTTCAAATCAGAGAGCCTTTGTCAGTGGAGAGGGTGATTGGGGTTGTCCTTCTGCAGGCTGGGACCATCCCCAGTGAGGATGTCAAGAGGCAGCATGGTGGATTTTCCTTTTCAATGGGTGAGCATGGTGGATTTTCCTTTTCAATGGGTGAGCTGCAAATCAAGTTGCTGGGGCTGTCTCCACTGCAGGAATGAGGAAGCCTAGATGCCCCTACACCCCTCCCAGCCATGCTCCACCAGGAGCTCTGGGGTTATTTAGGTTGGCAGACCCAGAGCACTTGGCAAAGCCTGCCAGAGGATAAATACCAGAGCAGGGAAAGGAGCCATCCAAGCTAAAAGCCAGTGTGGGTACAAGAAGAACAAGGCCAAATGGGTACGAGTCATCCACAAATAAATTTAAGCTGGAAATGAGAGCAGTTTGTATCTGTGTGAGCAGCAAGGCTCTGGCAACAGCTTTCCCAGAGGACTTGCCAGGGTCAAACAGCTCATTAGTTTTAAGAAGGAAGCTGGCAGGGGGTTTGTGTCATGGCTGCTTGTAACAGCAGGGGGGGGACCAGCCAAAAATTGCTGGTGGCCCTGGGGCTGCCTCCATCAGGACCTGGGTCTGCAGGCACAGCCCACATCCCATCTGTGCTGGGGGACACGGAGGGATGCGAGCGCATCCGCTCACTCTTGGAGAGGAAAATAAAAACGCAGCTCCGTTTTTCCAGCTGACACGAGCTTAAACACCGGCTGGGAATTGGGCTCAGGACCCTGTGTGAAATTCAGCTTGGCTTGTCTTGAGACAGCAGCTCTACTCCCCGAGCACCCTACGAGCATTTTGGTAATAGCAGGGGGAATCAGACCTACTTGTCAAGCGTGTTGCTATTTGTGCAAACGCTCTGTACCAGAGGGAAGCTTGAAGAACAAGTCCCCTTTTTATAGTGCGTTGGATGCTGGCAGTGAGCCTGCAAATTAGAAGGAATTCAGAGAGGAGCAACAACAACAACAACAAAAAAGCCTGAGGGGCTGGAGGGATTAGTTTGGGAGGAGAAAAAAAAAAAAAAAAAAAAAAAGGAGCTAAGTGTGTGGTCCAGTGGATGTGACTTTGGGTTGGGACAGCACTGGGTTGTACCCCATCCACAGCAAATCTCCCTGTGCCATGTGCAGGTTTCGCTATCTATTCTTAAGAGGTAAGATGTGTTTTCTGCCACCTCAGGAGACAGCTTTGTTGTCATGCCCACACAGAAAAAAAATTATTTAAAAACTACATATATGATAGAAAGTTCAGTAAGAAGCTGCCAGATTAAAGGTCAGCCCATGAACAAAATCAGTTTGAGCTGGAAGCAACTTAGTCATGGCAATGGAGGGTGTGTGGGGAAGAACTCCCTGCTACAATGTTTTTTTTTTGGGGTGGTTATACCCCAAATTAGCTCAGTTCACCCCCAAACCTGCTGAACTGTGCAGAGAAGTGCAACATCCCCAACTGGATGTAGTCTTGCTATCAGCATCCTTATTTTTTGGGGCACTGAGAGGGGCAGGAGTGACCTGGATCATGGGTTTAATCATCAGCCTTCAGCCTGGCTGCACTTGCACTGGTGCCAGGGCCCTGGAGAGGGGACTTGGGCAAGAGCCCAGAACTGTCTCTGCAGGGAAAAGCTTGGCTGTCCCCAGCTCGGGGTACTCAGCCTCATGGGGACATTCCCGTGACCAAGAAGTTGCACCAGTCTGGATGCAGCAACACATCACCCTGGGGAGCACCAGCACAGGGACACCCAGAGCCTTTCAGGGATGAGACCAACTTTGCAGTTTGTTGACCAAACCTCCCCCTTTTAGTGTCTGTCACACAAGCACGGATGAAGCTGTAATTTGCCATGACGGGATGTAGGAGAGGAGGGGACACAGAGGATGAGACAAGCCTCCCCTTAAATGCCCCCTAACGCCACCTTAAAAAATAATGAACCAGGGCAGTGGAGGTTACTGGTGTGGTATGAGAATTTTCATGAGCATGAGAAAAAGAAAGACCACATTGCTCCAAAGCTTTTTTTTTTTTTTAAGCAAGCTTCAGGGGCTCTGGGAGAGCAAAGTTTGCTGCAAAGTTTGTTTTCTGTTGTGCCCATGTTACCAAGCAGAGCTGGCCATGGAATGTGCGGCCAGGGGCACCCGGCTGTGCTGCACCCCTGGGTAAGGCTGGTGGCCAGGTAGGATGGCACAGTGAGGGTCACTGAGCCTTGGGCACTGCCTCCAGCCCAGGACATTGCCCAGCCACCCACCTTCCCAGTTCAGCACAACTCTGCTTCCAGCAGTGCCCCATTTCCAACAGTTGTGCTGCACATGCAGCTAATAAATAAACATCATATAGACATCAAAAAAGTGGTTTTTAGATGGCAATTGCCCTGGCGCCTTTCCCTGGCGTGCCAGGGTGCAGTGCGGTAGCTGGCAGCTCCCAAACCCTTCTCCGGAAAAGTTCAAACCCTCAAATACTTGGAATTGCTCTTTGAGGGAATTTATTTTAAAGCCGCTTTAACGGCAGCTGGGAATTACCAGGGAGGCACTTTGCTCTGCTATTTCCCAGCTGCTGACCCCGTTCGCATCAAGGGGGCCCCGGGCAGCCGCCCAGCTGGGACGCTTGGGGACATGTGCCGAGCCAGCACCGCCTGGAGTTGCACCCAAAATTCCCCTTGTCCCAGCAAAAGCACAGAGAGAGGGGTTGTTGTACATGGCAGCAGTGAGAAAAATTAACTCCCACATCCAGCAGTGAGGGTGTGAGCTGTGATGTGGTAGAGTTATCTTTTAAGCCCCTGTTCCCATGAGGGCTGAAAATTGCAACCAACCATGTTGCTTCCTCCCCAGAGCAAAAGCAGAACTGGGAGGCTGTGAGCCTCCCAAAAACTAAGTAACAGCCCAACGTGCTGATGGGATGTTGTTTTTTAAACAGCATTTTAGTCTTAAAAAGAAAAGGGGTACTGAGCAAAATCAGTGACAGTAAGTCAGCAAATAAATGTCATCAGGACTGCGAGTGACAGGTCCTGATGGAAGGCTGGAAAATGCCACCACCAGAGCTGTGGTTGCTCCTCCTGCAAACCTTCCATGTCCCTATTTCCCTGAGTGGGTCACAGAGCCCTTTTCCCATCCACACCAACATAGGGACACCATGGCCACCCTGCCTGACTCAAGCCCCGGGGATGAGCTGGGAGCCTTGGAATATGTGCAGGTGACTGGGTTGGGTCTGGTGGCAGACAGAAGCGACTCCAAGCCCAACAGCTGCCAGATGTGAACCCACCTGCAGCCAGCAAGTCACTGAAGTGAAGGGGCCCCCAAAGCCACAGGCAAAGTTGGCCTGATATGCATCAACCCCCTGCAGCACTCGTGGCTTTCTTCTCCCTGCTGTCACGCTTGAAAAACATTTGTGGAAAAACACAGCAGAATGAAGAGGGCTTGAGTGGCAAGCTGGAGAAGGAGCTGGGGGAAGAAAACAACTTGGCAAGAAAGGAGGAGCTGAAGGACACAAGTGTTCCCATTTTGGTTCCCAACTCCCTAGGGTGCCGCTTGGAGCATTTATTGACCAACTCGCCTGCCCTCGATGAGCTGGCCTTGCAAACTGTGGCAGGAGGAAGGCTATTCCTGGTCAAGGCATGTACAGCAGCAACACTCTCTTAACTCTATAATCAACCAGTGACACACAAAACACACAGTCAAGGACTTTGCTGGAGAGGGCTCTGGCTCTGCAGCTACTGCACCTGCAGCTTCACCACAAGCCATCAGGTGCTTTCATGAAATGCTTCAGTGGTCCCCAAAAAAGAGCAAAAAAAGAGCAAAGTCCAGCCAGGCAGATAGAATCTGCTTAAAAAATCAAGGTGCACCCTTGACTCCAGCAGTGCAGCAGACAGAGAGGACTGAGTTGCCTCTCTCAGCATTAGAAGGAAAATAATCATTGTCACAATCAAAAAAAAAAAAAAAAAAAAAAAAAAAAAAAAAAAAAAAAAAAAAAAAAAAGATGCAGCCAGGTCAGGTTCATTAAGGGTGAAAGGCAATGGTTTGACTCCAAAGCCAGCTGTTCTCCCCAGCATTGATACGATCTTCCCAGCACAAGTCTGCGCAGGAACTCGTCATCCCCCCGTTCCTTGCAACACGACAGCACAGCACATCGCCCCCAGCTCCCAAGTTAAACATCTTATTAACTCCAGTGACGTAAAAGAGGAAATCTCCGAGAACTATCACAGAGATGAGAGGGAACACATTTACCATCAATAGGCAATGATACCGCTGCAGAGAGATCTGCACATAAAGCAGCACCCAGCCCCTCCCTCCCCTCCCTCCTCTAATCACTCCATGTCATGGGAAACTAAACCTGACATCCAAACAGCCCTGATACGAGACGCTCGCTGTAAAAATATTTTTAAGATTGAAAAACAACAAAAAAACTCGCCTTCCAGGAAACCATTTGGATACAAACCCTGCGCAGCTGCAGCCACCCTCGGTTTCGGATTCATCCCTCCTGCTTCGGCTTAGAAAACAGGCAGGGTGGGGAAGGGGAAAGGAAATAAAAAAACAACGGGGAAAAGAAGAAGCGATATTGCAGCTGATGAGCTGTGAGAGGCTGTTGGCAAAGTGGTCCAGCAATCATCTGAAATTCAGACGTCACGTGTGGGTTCTGTCTGCAGCTCCCGCGCAGCCCAGGCTCAGCACTTCGCCCAAGTGCACACGCAGCAATTCCCCGTGCCGAGCTCTCCCGCCCCACTCCCACACGCTCCCCAGCCCGTGCCCCAGCCCAGCCATACCCAGCAGGTTTTGGAACTGCAAGGTGACCCAGCTGCTCTGGCCACAAAGGTGGATTTCTGCCATGCAAGTGCAGGGCACGCTGAAAAGCATCACTAAGCTGCAAAACCACCCTCCCTTGCAGCTCCTCCACCTAAATCCCAGCCCTGCAGGCAGTGCTGTCTTCTCTACCAGGATGTGTCAGTGGCCATCACCCCACTACATCATCTGGGGCTGGTGGGGGGTCCCACTGGCCTGGAGGAGTGCCCAGAACATGCTGTACCTGCTCCCGAGGCCAGCCTGTCCCTGGGAAACCCTGGGCATGTCCAAAACCAGCCCTGGAGCTCCCTGAGCTGCTGCGCTTGCATCAGAGCAGTGGGTGAGCCCAGACACCTCTGGGGTGAGGTGGCAGCCAGCTTCTTTCTTTCTTTTTCTTCCCTTTAATTTTCATCTGGGACATTGCTTTAGAGCCAAGGGATGCTTCAGGTTCCATCCTGCACTGCCCCACAGTGCAGCAGCTCCTGGGAACTCACCAGGACCAAGCCATCACCAAAAGCCACACTGCAAATCACCACCATCACTCTGCAAAAGGCCATGATGTGGATGCAGAGATCCAGCCCCACCATCCCATCCCCTCAAATCTTCAAAACAACTAAAATGATTATTTTTTTCTCTGCTTGCACTCATTCTTCACACAAATTAGCAAGAGGAATCAGGAGACTGAATGTTCCACACCGCCTGGGCTTCATTGCCCGGCTGGAGATGCATCGCATGGCACTAAAGTCAGGCAGATACAGTGGGTCTAATAAAAGAGCATGGTTACTTTTTTTTTCTTTTAAAGCCGGATTGCCTTTCACGGTGACTATATTTATAGGTAGAGCTGTTGAAATTTTAAGGGCTCCTTGCCACAGGAATCCGGTCGCGTCTCGTGTTCGCAAAGTGGCGTAACTTGGCAAAAATGAACATTTAATAGGTCAATGGGTGCTGCTTCCCTTCCTTAATTTTGGGTTAAATTAAGAGAAAGGGAAAAGGACAAGATGTAAAATTAGCCACGCACGCTGCTGCCATGTGCCACAGTCTGTATTTTCCAGATTAGGAGCGTAACAAACACGGGACTTCACACCCTCCCCTAGACCGGCACTTTCCTTTTCTGTCAATGACCAAAAAAACCCAGCTTTCGCGGGTGTTTATTTTTGCTTTCAGTTTGGCTACCCGTGGCACACACAAAGCCTCCTCTGCACTTGGTTTTATGGTTGAAAAAACCCTGTCAGGGTTCAGCTGCAGAGTGGTAAAACTCGCTCTCCCTGTCCAAAGCCGCCCGGGAACGCCACCCGCCAACTCGCCGTGGCACACGATGCCCAGAAACCAGGCAGTCTCAGCCCAAAAGTTGGCAGTTTTCTTACACAACAGCATGCTACGCTGCTAAACCCCTTTTTTATTTTAATTTATGCTAGAAAAGCATGTTACACCCTGTCCAAAGATGCTACCACCCCACTGAGCACATCTGGATGCTAAACTTTGATTCCCTATGACTATGTGTGTATATTTAAGACAAAACCCAAACCATAATTAAAGTTATTGATAGGAGATGATGTTTACTGTTTGCTATTTTAACATCAAGTGCTGTTGGATCTCAAGCCACTGATTTCCATGGCTTGCAGGGCATGATGAAGCTGGAAACACACCCTGATGTTGGGGTTTTTGATGTCTCTCTGGGCACTTCTGCTGTCAAATCAAAGAAACTCACTTAACAGGCCAATCCCAGTGGATGCTTCTCACCCAGGACTGCCTTGACTGGAAGCTGAGTGATTTTTGAGCCATCAAAGCACATATAAAAATAAAATAGCTGTAACAAAAGCTTTTTGCTTCTGCAAGCAGCCATCTCCCTAAGCAGACCCAACAGGGCGATGGCTCATGGCACACATCTTTGACACAAGTTAACCAAAGTTAAAGTTTTATGTTCCCAAAAGGAACAAATTTCAGGTTGGAGCACTTACCAAAGACTAAAAGTCGCTTCACTTGCCCAACTGGCAAATTTGGTGGCAACTGAGATCCCCAGAAAGAGGCTGTGTCTGGGACCGTGCTGCATCAGCCACTGCCAGTTCACTCTGAAGCCAAGTGACAACACACTTTTAAGCCCCTGGATATATATAAATATTGGTGCAGAACATTGCTGAGCCCACAAGGCCCTCAGCTTTAAATCCACCTGCAGCATTTTTAACTTAAGCTATTAGCAATGATGTGATAAAAAAAAATCAGTGATCTTTATAACAGTGGAATTTAAATCCAGCTCACAACCTGGTAGGGAGATGCATGACATTTCGTATACAAAGAAGGCACTAGCCCCATTTATCCACTTTACTCTTTTTCCACTGCTGCCAAAAAATATACAACTTCATTAAGGCTCAGTTTTCTTGCTGATCCTCCTTTGGCCAGAAGGATGAACATAAACCCAACCCAACAGCTCCAGACACTCAGTTGCCCTGCTTACATTTCAGTTCCTTTGAGCAGAAAGATGAAGCTGTAACCAAATGAACCAGAGAAATTGGCAGCAGCACAAACTTGACAGATTCCAGCTAATTGCTTGGATTAGTAATTCCAGTGGCACGCAAAAATCCACTTTACCTACGGCAGAGAAAGGCATGGCATGGGATATTCTCCAGCTATGCAACCTGCCTGCTCATGGAATGGGAACCACTGGTATTCCCAAGCCCCCACGCCATAGCAAGGCCAGGAATGGCTTGTCAGCCTAACAAGACATGCTCAAATACAGAATCACTGAATCATCCAGGCTGGAAAAGACCTCCAAGATCACCAAGTACAACCATCAATGCACCACCACTACCATGTCCACCGTGAACCGTGTCACCAAGTGCCACAGCCACGCGTTTTCTGAACACCCCCGGGTGGTGATTCCACCACTTCCCTCGGCATCCTGCTCTAAACACGAGCCGGGAGAGGCCACCCCCGCCCCAGCTACCGATGCAGGGCAGCCCCATTCCCCCATCCGTTTGACGGAAACATCCTGAGGGACGGCGAGACCGGACAGCCGGGAGCACGGCGCTTCCCCCTCGGGCCCCCTGTGACACCGATCGCTGCGTCCGGCCCGGACGGGGCTGGAGAGGCCCCGCGGAGCCCCGACGGTGCCCACGCTGCATCCCACCCACGGAGATGGGCTCTGCCGGGATGCTCCGTGCCCGCACACGGGGTGGGGGACTGCGGCACCGCGCCTGGGCTCCCAGCGGGGAGGAAGCAGCGTGTGGCCCCCGCACACCGGGGCTGCGGCCCCCTCCCTTCATTCTGGGTTCAATCTGAAGGTGCCGCAGCCTCGCTGGGGGCCGGGGGGGCACGCACGCTGCTGCCCCCCCACCAGAGCCCCAGAATAGCTGCGGCGGAGCCAACACCTCGTTCCGGTGGGGGACACGGCACGGCGCAGCCTCCTCCGCACGCCGCGGTGGCCCCGCAGCCGGCGGCGCACGGACCCCTCCCGCCCGCATTGTTGAGCGGGCGAACCCACGTGCGGCCACCGCCGCCGCCGTTTCCCCTCGCCCGCCCGCCTCCGCGCACTGACCTGCCCGCCGGCTCCGCTCGGCTCCTCTGGGCTGCGCTCGCCCCGCGCCCGGCTCCGCTCGCCGCCCGGCCGGCCCCGCTCGCCGCCCCCCGCCCGCACATGCAGCCGCCGCCGCCGCCGCCCCGAGCGCACCCGCGCACCCGGCCCCGCCCCCGCGCGCGCCGCCGCCGGGTCACGTGGCATCCGCAGGAGCCAATGGGGAGGAAACGGACGGCGGAGGGGGGCGTGGTCTATAGGGTGTGGGCGGGGCTGGGAAAAGGGGCGGGGCTTGCGAGAGTGGGCGGGGTCAAGGGGTGAGGGAAACGTGAGGGAAGGGGAAAGGGGAAAGGGAAAAGGAAAAGGGAAAAAGGAAAGAAATGGAACCAGAGGCACTGGAGCAGCTCTGCTGTGGAAACAGGCTGAGAGAGCTGGGCTTGGTCAGCCTGGAGAAGAGAAGGCTCCGGAGAGAACTTAGAGCCCCTTAGGTTGTCTAGAGGGTCTCAAAGAGAGCTGGAGAGAGACTTAGGGCAAAGGGCTGGAGTGACAGGAGAAGGAAGAATTGCCTTAAACTGCAGAGGGCAGGTTTAGATGGGGTATTAGGAAAAAAACTCTTCCCTGTGAGAGTGGTGAGGCACAGGTTGCCCAAAGAAGCTGCGGATGCCCCATCCCTGGAAGTGTTCAAGGCCAGGCTGGAAGGGGTTTGGAGCAACCTGGGATAGTGGAAGGTGTCCATGCCCATGACAGGGGTTGGAACTGGATGAGCTTTGAGATCACTTGCAACCCAAAATATTCTGTGATTCTAAGAAGAAGAAAATGAGGATGATGAGGAGGAAGAAGAGGAGGAAGAAGAGGAAGAAGAAAGAAAATGGTGATGACGAGGAAGAGGAGGAAAAGAAGAAATAAGAAGGAAAAGGAGGAAGAAGAAGAGGAAGGAAGAAGATAAATATGAAAAAAGTGATGAGAAAGAGGAAGAGGAGAAAGAAGGAGGAGAAAGAAGAGGAAGAAGGAAGAGGGAAAAGGAGGAAAAATAAGAATAAGAAGAAAATAAGAAGGAGAAAACAAAGATGAGAGAGAAGAAGCTGAGGAAGACAAAGAAGAGCCTGGGGGCAGAGTCAAAGGGACACAGCACAGGCCTGGGCTCAGTGCAGCAGTGTCCCCTGTCCTCTGGGTGAGATGCCCTTATCCTCTGACCGATGAAGGGTGGAGGCTGCCCATTCCTGAGGCTGTACCGGATATATTTAACATCTCCCATCAGTGGTTCTGAGTATGTGTGAGGCACAGGGGTCACCCAGTGTGTCACAGACTCAAGCTGACACAATTCAGGAGCTGCTGTCACATTACAGCCAGGGCCCTCACCTCAGGTTGTCAACCTTTGTGTCCGCAACCCGTGTCTAGATCTGTAATGGAAAGAACCACCATAAATTCAAAGGAACAGGAGCAGAGCACCTGATGTCATCTCAGGTTTTCATTTATTTCTAACTTGCTGTGGACTCTCTTTGCAGAAGTCACCGCAGAGGCAGCCAAAGGCTTCAAAAAATGAAAGAATAATAGGGGCCTTGGGGTCACAGGAGACCTTGTGTCCTCAGGAGACACAAACACGTAGAGATGAATATCGGGAGACCCTCAGATGTTTTTGCATTTTAAGGCTATTTTTACCTCTTCCCTGAAAGGCACTAAACTGGTGTCCTTTAAACCAGAATAGTCTGAGGGTGCTTTATGTTTCTGAGAACATTGTTCAAAGGCTGCAGTCCTCCTCTCTGGTTAGGGGATGGCCTGGGAGCAGAGATCATAGAATATCCTCAGTTGGAAGTCACCCACAAGGATCATCGAGTTCAACTCCTGGCCCTGCAGAGGACAACCCCAAAAATCTCTCCTGAGTGTGTTGTCAAAATGCTTCTTGAGCTCTGTCAGGCTTGGTGCTGTGACCACTGCCCTGGGGATCCCATTCCCTACTCTGAGTGAAGAACATTTCCCAAATATCCAACCTAAACATCCCCTGACACAACTTCAGGCTGTTACACAACACAGCCTTGACATCCCAACCTCTTAGGACCTACAGCAAGTCCTCCAGCAGGACTTGAGAAGGGTCGATTTGGCATATGACTGTTTCAAAAGAGTAAAGGAAATAAAAAAATTACCAAATATTACCAAAAATTTACCAAATTTACCAAAAATCTCTTAACACATTATTCTTATGCAACTACAGTGTTATATGTGTAAATGTGTAAAATGGATCCTTGGATGAAAACTTTGGACTCTGTTGATTGATTGATTGATTGATTGATTGATTCAAAGGATATTCAACACATTTGGTGTCTGCAAGTTTGAAACATGCTGCTGAATGAAAGGGATTTTCATTCTCTCTTTCCCCTTCCCCTCTCAAGGCAGAGCATAAGTTTAACCTTGGTTAGGCATCAGCAAATTCACACCTTGCAAAGAAGTCTGCTGAGAACAGAAAAAAAACCTGTGATTTCCCTTGCTATTGACATTTAGGTTCTGCTGTCTGACTCCCTGCTACTTTTTCAAAGTGAGAAAATTAGCTGGTTTTCACATCGACGGTTTTTTAATGAAAACTCAGTGTGACTTTTGGTGGTGCTAAAATCAGTCTGGCAAAGCCTGGGGAAAGCTCTGCGGGGCAGAGGTCCCTTTGCTAACACTGATGATGGTGGGACCCACAGAGAAGTCTGCCTGTGACTGCTTTCTTCAAAACCCCAAAAAACCCGAGAAGTGAAACAAACAAACAAAAAAATACAAAGAAAAATGTTGCTGTTGCTGCATTTGGTTGGGTATTTTTGGTCAAATCTTTTCTTGTTAGAACAGCATTTCCCTTCCACGGGGATTCCCAGGCACTATGGGGAACTGCTCTTGGCTCTGAGGGAATACGTTTGTTTTTCTGCATCCTTTGTTGTTTGTAAAAACGACAGACTCATCTTTCTCTCAGACACAGCAAATGTCAGGAATCTGGTTTTCATTTTGCAGAGAACCTGAGAGTGGTGGTTGGCACAGCCATTCTTTTTGCTTCCCATCTGAAATGTCACATGGCAAATTGTAGCGCTCGAGCACAACCTCAGCTTGACAGCTCTGGCAGAAGAAAAAGGGCCAACAGCATGGGGCTCCACCACATTCCCTCAGAAGTGCTGTCAAACCCCGCGTGATCCCTCTTGCATGGGTGAGGCTGAAGGGCTGCTGTGCCTGGGAGTGTTGCTTCTTGGCCGGGGCTGTAAATTCATACCAGTTTGGCTGATGCTCTTGGGCACCACAGAATCAGAGAATATCCTGACTAGGGGAGCTTTTGTCCATTGTGAGCTGGAGGGGAAATGGAGACATTAAAAATTGATGGGCGATGCAACTGGGGAACACCTTCAGGCCTCCTGGCAAGCCTGAATCCATCTTCAGTCAAGCCTCTGCCTTGCTTCTTTGTATTTTAGAAAAACAAGCAAAGAGAAATGTTTCCACAATCAGGTCACAGCCTTAAGAGGATCAAGTAGGCTTCATGTTAGCTGTAATTTCTGAATTTGAATGGATTTTCAGCACAAATATCGACAATCTCCTGTGCACGTGAGCATCCTTGAGCATGTTTTTCAGCCTAATGCACTGAAAAGTAATGTGGAAGGATTGTAACCTCTGCATAGATGCTAATCCCAGCAGGCTGTGTTTGCCTTAGTGTTAGTGTAAAGCCTGGCTATGTTTTAATGTGTACTTGTCAAAGTGCTTGTATTACAGCTGGGACACTTTCCTGGATCTAGCCCACGCAGCCTCTGTGTTTGCAGAAAGGATAGACATGCAATCCATACACCTGCTTTGTCTAAATTTCTGTAATCTTTTTTTCCCCTGCCCCTTCTGTCATTTCCATTTCATCCAAACTCAACTTTCTTCAAGCCAGGACACCATTAACAGTGAACTGATGGAAAAAACAGCTCTGTTTTTTGCCACCTGCAGATAGCACTTCTCACAGCCACTGTGTTAGAGGGGGAAGCAGCAGAGAAGTGATAACTCTGGGTTGGAAAGATTGCAGGGGGAACCACTCCTCCAGGGTAGGAAGTGAAACATGAATTCTTGAGATGTCAGTGTTGATGTTCCAACCTCCTTTCCATCCACTAAACTGAGCATGTCCTTCACTGAATTTCTCAGCCACTGGAGCTTCTGTCTTGAGCCTCTACACCAGGTACTTCTGGTCCTTTGTTGAGGCAATTATCACATCGTGTTCCTCTGGGGCTGCAACATCTCAGTGAGGTTTCCTGACTCAGACATCACATTCATGGGCATGACAACTGACCCGGATTTCTCCAGCCAGCAACTGCTGTGTGTTGACTACTGGTTACTTTTTATTTCTGGGAGAGATCAAAAAGTTGAAAAATGTGAAAAAACCACCCCAAAACAGCACACCAAAATACCCAACCCCAAAGCCTTTGCAATAGTTCTGATTCAAATATTATTTTTTAAATTTAGTTTTCCTCCAGTAAAGGCTAAAAATGGAGCACTTAGCTCTTCAAGAAGAGTCATTTAATAGCTAGACCAGCACTTGGAATTCACTTGAAGGCACTGACTAATTCAGCACATGAGCGAAACTGAAGTTCACTCATACGTGGTAACGCCTTTCTTTTTCCCACACTCATCAAAACCTTGTTTGCCTGCTTCACAGATTCCCCAGGTATTAATAGCCACGGAAGGCTTCAGAACACAAAGAGCTCGGTCCAGAGACTCCAGGGTTGCACTTGCATGTGGAAGAGATGGGGTAGGCTATGAAGGGAACTCTACCACGCTGTAGATATCCTGGTTTCTTACAGCTGCCCTCCTACACTGAAGCTCAGTCCTGCTTTCTCAGGCACAGGGCATAGTCCAGGGCTCTCCTCTGGGCTGAGAACATCGTTAAATCCTTGCAGGCACCACAATCTGGAATGGCATTTTAACCACATCAGGGAAGGAGGGATGGATCTCCCAGGGCAGGGCTTCTTCACATGCTGTCCCTGCACTACTGGTGGTCCCCAGCATGCCTGAAGGTGGTCTGCAGGGTGATTGCAATTAAGAAAATGAAACCATACACGTTGCATTCCCATGCACATTAGCCAGCAATCAGAAAGGAGGATGAAGTAACAGTAGCAGATAAAGATTTTGAATGTTAGGTCCTGGTGATGGTTCCTTCATTGATGTTGTTCTCAAATTTTATGCCATATTTTTGTGAAGGAAGCAGAATTGATCATTTGGTTTAGGGAGCAGCTGGTTGCCCCACTTCATCTGGCACTGGAAACAAGGGATGGTCCATGCTGCAAGAGCCCTGCTACTGCCAGAAGGAACCTGCAGCCAACCCCACATACCTATTCAAAGCACCGTCCTTATCCTCATTACAGGACATTCTTGCATAATCTCCCTTGTATGATAAGGAACAGTGCCTACTTTCTGTCTCACGCCCAGGCCTCCAGACTGAGCCAGGCCTAAGGAAAGGACTATTCTGTGTAACCAGCTCCACCTGGGAGTGTAGACACATCCTAAGGACATGATACTGTCTGGATGGGGGAAGAGGGTGCTGCCCCAGGCATCCAGCACTGGGGCCCACAGGCTGGTGTGGAGACAGCAGTTTGAAAAGGGTGAGAAACACAGCACTCAGAAATTTCTCTTTGGTCCTGTTAGAGAAAAAAAACCCCACAATGCTTAATTTTTTTTTTTGTTTGGGGTGACTTTGCTGTTTACTGTGGGGAGGATTTTTGAATGGTGCTGCTGAAAATTGACTGAGAGAGGGGGTTTGCCCACCTTCCCCTCAGTAATAGAGTGCCTGGATTACCAACTGAACCTCAAATATATTGACCTGGCACCATTCAAACTAGTAGAGCCTGAGGATGTACATGGGGTAGATCTCTGGCCCCAGCCATTTGTTCTCCTATGAGATCCATAGGATCCCACTTGGCTGGTCCTGCATTCACCCCTCTGTAGATGACCTCAGTATTGATGAAAGCATCTTTGATGGGGGTTAGCTCAGACTACTTTGATGAAACCTAAAACTTTGATAAAAAATCAAGCACCTGGAGCAGGATCTGGCCTTTCCCAGAGGTTTGGTTGCATTCAGTGATGAATGTGAAAGAAACTCATGGTTCCTGGGATGGCCAAGGCAGGGGATGAATGAATCAATTTGCACTTGGGAGCATGGTGGGGAGTAACAGGGGCTGCTTTTTCCTTGTAGAAGTGCTGCAGGTGATCCAACACAGACCTGCACTGTTCAGGAGAAAATAGCAACTTGTCTTTAAGCTTAAATTGGAAAGAATTCTACTCTCAGTCCTCATGGGCCATGGTTTAATACTGGTGGTGGCAGCATAATGAGCAAAGCCTTCTGATGATTTCGTCTCCATTTCATGGAGGCAGGCAAAGGTTAAGTGACTTTCCCAAGGTCATGTAGGAAATCCGTAGGGCAGGAGATAGGTCATTAGAGCATTCTTTCTCCAGAATTTAACAAGAAATGGGCCAGAGGTGCAGAGAATGAACAGGACTTGCCCAAGGTTGTAGAACCATCCTATCTCCTGAGGCCCTGACAGCAGGATTATCACTCACTTCCCGTATTTGCACTGCAAAAGGTGAATGGGAAGGGGTGTGTGGGGGAAACAAGCCGATTGCCATTAATTCAGTTGAGCTTGACTGGACATGCACAAGCAATCTGGAAAAGGAAATAGCTCTAGTTCTGTCTGGTTCAGCAGAAACTCCGCCCACTGAAGCTTTCCGGCAGGAAATCAAGTTAGAAACATTAAATGATCTGAGCAAATTCTCATACACTGATCCTACCCTGGGGACAGGACACTTTTGCTGCTTATTGAGGCTGTAGTTGGAGATACCTTAACCCTTTCTGCAGTGGCACTTGGAGGGCATCACAGTTTCTTGTGCTAGCCAAGGAAGAGATCACAATCAAGAAAAAAGAATGGATTTACAACTGTTGGGGGTCATTCTTCATCAATAAAGAAGCCCTGAAAGCTCTCTTTATGTGGAGAAAGAAGGGGGAAGGCTGGGGAGTCATTCTTCTACTTGCTTTTCCTACTGAAAAATTGAGATCTGTTGACAATATGTTTCCTGGAACACCCTAAAGATGACCAAAAAACGTGTGGTTTCTGGCAGCAGCCTGACTGTGCAAGTGAAACCTCTCGATGGAGAAAGGAACCAAATTGTACTTGGACTGTTTCAGACCCTTTGTTTTTCATTAGGAGAAATGCCTGAGAAACAATGAGTTGTCATCATAAAAATCCACCTACTGCTTCAGCTAAGGGTTAAAATAAGTTGTAATCTGCATTTAAATTATATGATGAACCTTAAGGAAATAAACCTTGATGCTTGGTAATAGCCTCGAGATTTAAAACAAAAAAGCACAGAGAGGAGGGGAGCTTTTCTTTTCACGGAATGGGAAGCAAAAAGAAGCACAGTTCATATTTTTCTCTTTATCCAATTACTGGTAATATAGATGAATGTCTGACACTGAGCAAAGAGGGGAGGTGGAAACTGCCTGCAGAGACAGCGAGGCTGTTTTTCACATGCTGGCTGGTTTGGGGGGCTTGCAGCCCCTCAGCGCATTGCTGGAGAGTGGGAGGGGTGGGGATGGCCCTTGCAAACAGCGCTTCCCTCACGAGCCAGCCGTGTCTCAGGTTTCCTTTCTTTTTGCTCGAGGAAGCAGAGCATCTCCTGTTGAAGGTCACAGCTTTGATCCCCACGGCTTGCTCTTGTGTTTATGGATGGCCATTATTAGTAACACAGGGTAGTGCATGCACTGCTCTGTGCCTGCCCTTGTCTGGCTGCAAGGGGGCAGGGGCAGGATAACAAAAGAAAGTATAAATAGAGCCTTTTTAAAAGCCTGTTAAATGGGAAGAGACTTTTAGGGAGGAGAGAGAAAGAATGAGGTGTGTTACCATAGGAACTGGCAATAGTTTATTTAAGAAGGGCAAAGAAACAAACACCACTAAAAGACGAAGCCAAGAGGACCTGGGGATTACTGAAGGAATATGTCAGGATACAGACAGGAAGGGCCAGGTAAGAGCTGTGAGCTTCTACAAAACTGTGCTGAAAAAATTCGTGTCACTTTACCTCTTGCAAAGTGGTCTGGAAAATGTTACTATGAAATGTGTGTTTCCAGTTAGGGAAAATGCATTTCCAGGTTTTTTGAGGGAGATGGAGGCTGGAGAAGGGCATGAGAACAAATGTCGTGTTGGTGAAATCATCAGAAGCAAAAGGCCATGTTACCTCTGACTAATCTGAACCCACTTAGTGCAAACTCATGCTTTTGGTCACCCAGATGTTAGAGGAATAGCAGAGGATATTCTGATGTGTTGAGGATGAGTAATATTTTTGATCATGATGATGATGGTGATGATGACATGGTTGCCCCATCCCTGGAAGGGTTCAAGGCCAAGTTGGGTAAGAACCTGAGCAATCTGGTTTAGTGGATTTGTGTCCCTGTCCATGGCAGGGGTTGGAACCAGATGGTTCCTTCCAACCCAAACCATTCTATAACTCCATGATTCCCTATTATTTATTGCTTCTTTTCCCCCACAGAAAAGCTTTCACTGGGTCAGGATCAAATACTGAAGAGTGAAAGTGCTTCCAGCTGTGGTGGACAATGATGCTGTCTGTCTTCCTTATCCCAGCTGCTCCCTTCACTTCTCAAATGTTTACTCTGGGTTTATGTATTTTGTATGTAAAACAGCTGATCATAACAATTCACCTTCATTTTTCCCATGCCCAGAAGATGCATCCTGCCTGAAGACCACCTTGTGCTAAATGCTGCACATTCATAGGACACAAAGATGCTTTCTGGTCTGAAGAGAACTCAACAGAAGGAGAGAAACAGCAGATAGAGGAGCAGGTGTGATGATACTTGGAAAAATTGCAATGGGACTGTCCCACTCTTGGTTTCAGAACCTCAAAGACCAGAAGCAACTCAAAAGTCCCTGCAGTTGAGGTCTCTCTTGCTGTTTTGTTTTTAATCTTTTAGTTTCTAAATCAATGTAAGGATTTTCTAGTTCCTGACTCGTAATTTTGAAAATTTCAGGTCTGGTACTACTGGAAGAGTTCAAATGATGGAGAAGCCACGAAGAGAGAAAAAGGGAGGAGAGCTAAGAATCGCAGAAGTTGTTATTTCTTTTAAGAACTGTACCAACAACTTGATCAGAGAGAGACAAACAGTGGTAAAAGCCTCCTGCCTCTCTGCAGTGGAGGAAGGACACTGGAACTTCTATCCTTTTTGGCTTCCTGATACCATGTAAAGCAAATTCTGTATTTGCACAACAGAGGGGGAGATTTTCTGTTGGGTTTCTATCAAGAAGCCCCTTCCTCTCACTGAAAAGGAGGCAGATTATTTTTAAAACTGTGGATTATGAGCTGGAAGCCCTATTTCTCCTTAGAGTAATCATTAAAACATAAAATTATTTGAGTTGGAAGGGTCACTAAAGATTATCTTGTTCAGACCTCTCTGCCGAGGGCAAGGACACCTTCCACTACACCAGGTTACTCAAAGCCCCATCCAGCCTGGTCCTGAACATTTCCAAATCTGAAAGTTTGTTCTCAGTTTATTTCTCCAACACCTCTCTGCTCACTGAGTGCATTGCAGCAGCACCACATTACTGATCCTCTGGGTGAAGTCTGAGGCACAGCTTGAAGGGCTGATGCTTCTGTGAGCCTATTAACACAGACATGTTTGGCAGGGGATGGAAATTAATTCATCCAAAAAATGCCTTAGGTTACCTAACTCAGGCCAGTTTTTGTGCAAAGCCAAACCTATGGGTGTCATATTTATTTTTAGGTTTTGAGCTACATTTTCTTCATTTTCTCCCTCAAAGCAAGAGGCGAATCAGAACCCGACTGCTCCACTTTCCACATTTCCCTGACCCTATGGAGAGTTATCCCATATGCCCACCCATGCATGAGAAATTCAGGGTGAGCATTTTCGGAAGGTTTCACACAGCCTTTGATGTCTCCCAGCCTGGGAAATTTGTCCTCCTCCTGCTTCCCAGCTTGGAAGGTCTCACTGTGGTATCTGCAAGAGATAACGTTCCCTTTCGCAGTCTGCACTCCGGGTCAGCCTCACTGCTTGCTGTGGGACTGCAAAAGGGATATTTACCTCCAGATATTGCAGAAGGGCCCTCTTGGAGAGGCTGGCCAGCCTGCAGAGCTGGGCAGTCCACGTTGCCACTCCTCCCTTCTCACAGAGATTGAGTTATGCCAGGCTTTGACCTAAGGGAAACTGCTGACGGTCACAGGGATTTGACTAATCTCCTTAGGTCGCTGTGAAATTTGTGATTCCTTTTAGGGAATATAAAGTTTTTTTATGATTTTCTTTTTTTTCCCTTTGGGCTAACTTGCAATGTAAAAATAAACTGGAGCCCACAGTGGGAGATTAATTTCCTCCCAAACTCAGGAAGGGCAGTCAGTCAATGCAAGATCCTCCTGGCCCATCCCAGGAGGATGCTGCTCCTGGATTCATTCCTCGAGACAGCTGCTGTCCGACCTTGCCGTAAGACTTCCTTCCCCCATGCTCTCCTCCTGGCCCTGCCACAGTCCTGTGGGGTCTGGGTGCAGCCCCTGGGCACAGCCCAAGACATTTCCTTCCCTCCTGGCTTTGCTCTGCCTCAGAACCCTCAACTAGCAACACTTCTGGGGCTGGGGAGCTGAAATGATAAAAGTCCTAATTTCTAACCGGTTTTGACCTATTTCCTAGTGAAGGGACAGCCCAGATCTCCACAGGTATCCAGCATCCAGGGGCTTGTGAGTGATTTTGTCTCCATTTTCATGGCTCAGAGAGCTTCTTTGCAGCCTCCTCCCAGGATAGTTGTGTCCCTTCTGTGCAGAAACCCCCATTCCTGTGGTTTTCCCAGCATGCTCCTGCCCCTTCCAGAACTTGGAAGGGTTTGCCTCATGCTCATGATACATTTCCTACTTGACCAGCATTAGCCTGCCTTTCCTGGTGCTCTGATCATTCCTGACCCAAATTACATTTAAGGTCAGTTTCATTATAAATTCCTCAAACCCCCCTAGAAGAGTTGCAGTTTGCCATTGTGCTCTTGTACCCAAACCTCTGCAGAAACTCTAGACCCTTGTGGAGGTTTGTACATGAGTGACAAAGAAACCTCCACAAACTGCTCAGTGCATATGGTTACTGCACAATGCTTGTATTAGTCAAATAATTAAGAACTGGTTGCTCAAAGAAATGCCAGAGCCTGGCTCATTTTTATTGCTGTGCTCCAGGGGTTCCTGTTTCTGGACATTCCCATGAATTAAATTGCGTGAGCTGGCAGGGAAGAAGCAGTCTCTGAATGTTGGCATGAAAAGCCCACCACAAATTCAGCTGTCATTGTCCTTCTGCTTTGAAAGTTTTAAGCCCTTCAATTAGGGAGAAATGACAATACCCAGAGTGGGATTCCTTTGCTCTTATTTTGGCATATAGAGTTGAGCTGTCTGGCTTTGGATGAACTAGTCACCGTCGGCTCCCTTCACTGCCAATCCAGAAAAATAGGAAGAACCAGAGTGTGATTCAATCTACAATAGTGTCTGAGAGAGGTCAGATGAATCACAGACTGCAAAGGAAGCTGAATCTGTGTGGCCAGACATAAGATTCTACATTTTAGAGGTCTAAATTTAAGTGGAATGAATTCTGCTCCTCTGACTCAGGTGGTAGATCGTGCTGCAATGACAAACTGACCGTGCTGAGTAATGCAGCTCTGATTTTGTGACTTTTCTTCACCTCTGCCTTTTTGCCCTGCCTGTGTAAAGGTGCAGCACTGTGCTGTTGATTCATTTCTTGGTCCTCAGAGGTAGGACTGTGCCAGTAGCATCTAGCTGGGCACAGAGCATGTGCTTGTCTTCTGGGGCTGCAACCATGTGGCCTTACCTCGTGCCTTCAGGTTGCTGCATACTCTGTCCTCTAAGACAAGGCATCTCTGAATTAATAAAAGTGCTGAAGCATAAAGTCACAGGCAAGGTCTGAGGAGCTCAAGTCTGCCACAATGAGAGGTCAAGAACAGGTTGAGGGCTCATGGTGTCTGGGGAAGCTGGGGAGAGGGCCTGGGATAGGGGCAAGGAGGTGAATGTGGTAGGGGTGAACATGTGAACATGAATAATTAAAGGCACATGAGAAAATATTGGACTCATGAAAAGTGGGGTTGAAAGGCAGGCTTGGGACCACCATGTAACCTACCCTAACACAGGGGGTCACATCTGGGTTCCTAAAACCAAATAATGAAAGAGGTGATTTTGCTGGAGTCTTTGCTGCTTGTTTCCTGATCCTTGGATCTGTGTCCAGTGGTTCACATGGTTTATTGTGCAAGCAGCTGTGATGGGGATTTTATTCTCACAGTGCATTACTAGAAGCTCTTTTAACATTTTCCCTAGAATTCCCTGGCTAGGTTATCCCTAGAAATCACCAGCTGGGAAGCAGGATTAACAAGCAGTTGTGTCCTCCTTCTCTGAACCTCAAGGGCATGTCATTGACGCCACTCTGCTCCAGGGCCCTGCTTCCCTGGTGGGAATCTGTTTCTTGTTCCCTGTGATATGTGGCAATCCTCAGCATTTGAAATAGATGTGCCAGACTGTGACAGGGAAAAGTGCCTTGGGCAGGGCAGATTGGAGAGAGCTGGCAGGGACAAGAGTCACAGGGTGTCTCTTGGGTGCATTTCTGCCTCTCTTGCTGCTTCTGACAGGGAAAGGAGGATATGGCTCAGGGCTGTGCTTCCCTGTCTGAGCCAAGGCCATGGAGGAGCCGTGCTTGTGCTTCTGGGGATGTGTTCGGAGCAGGAACATGACAGACAAGGGGACAGCAGAACCTGTCTAGGTGCTGCTACCAGGTAGCACCCAGGAGGAGAAGGTGGTTTTGCAACAGGTATTAAGGGGCTCAAATTCAGATGTAACCTGTTCAGTGAGGAGCCTCTGGCAGGATGGAGGGGACACTTTCCCCTATCCCAGGTTGCTCCAAACCCCATCCAGCCCAGCCTTGGAAGACCTCCAGGGATGGGGCATCCACAACTTCTCTGGGCAACCTGTGACAGGGCCTCACCACTCTTACTGTAAATAAATATTTCCTAGTGTCTAATCTAAACCTATTTTGGTTAAAATTAAAGACACTTAAATGGCCTCTCTAGTCAATGAGTCTTGTCCTGGCTTGTGCCAGTGCTGTCTGCAGGTCCTTGAGACACACCTGGAACTTCTTTGCTCAAGATCTGGGCCAGTCCTGCCTAAAAGTTGTAGAGTCAAGTAAATTCAGTTGTTTGCCCCAAGTGCTCACAGATCGGGCCAGCTGGGCCAGGAGGATGTTCCACTATCTCCTGTTGTGGGGTTCTTAAAAAAACCAGAAGCTTTTCTTCTTCCACAAAGCCTAAGAGACCCTGAATACTTTAATTCATGCTAGCTATTAGTACAGTGATAATTAAATAATGATGAATGCTCCAGAGGGAAGTGCTCAGTAGATACATGACCTTGCTGCTAGAAATTGTCCCTTCCTTTCTGCTCATATGCTTGTGTAGCTCCAATTAACCTTTGAACTGCTGAATAGATCCACATAATCCCAAAGAGATTTCCATGCCAAGCTGGTGGAGACTTATGGGAAAGAGCAATGCCTTAAATTGCAAGCTGCTTGGTATGGGAAAAACTCCTTCCCATTTCCTCATTCTTTGTAGCTTTGAGTTACTGATTGTTTGGTGTAAACACATGTTGGGTGGTGCATTAGGCTGTGGTGAAGCTGGAATTTTATCCTGAAATATATATGTGGTGATAGGATCATTATTCATCCCTGCATGCCATACCTGCTCCTGTGGGCACAACTTGTTTTGTCAGTGGATGCTGAAGGCGTGGAACAGGGAAGAAGTTTGGATCCTGGAGGAATGGGTCAGCCTCCCATGAAGTGGTTTGTGGTACTCCACACCTGAAATGGACTCTGTTTTCAGGGTGCTGAGATGATGAATGCATCAAGAAGTCAAACCCTTTTACCACAGAAGGACAAAGGTTTGGAGGTCTGGGCTCTGTGTCCAAGTGCTCTGCTGCTGGCTGGGTGATGTGTCTTTAAAAGGCACCAAGATCCAAATGTTCTTGTCTCACAGCAGTAAAAGTTGAGTTATTCCTGGGAGTGCTTTGCTGCCTGAGGGAGAGAAGGATATGAACCACAGATAACCACCTCCATCTGAAAGTGCCAGCCCGTGCAGAGGAGTTCAGCTGGCAGGAGAAGCCCTGATGGAAGCAGTGAGTTGAATGCAGGGATTTGGAGCCATTCATCCTGTGCTCCCATGTGTTTGTGTCTCCCCTTGGTTCCCACGCCTCTGCACTTCCTTGTTTAGCCCAGGCCCGGAAGCAAAACTGCTGAAATGCAAGGAGGAAAGTTATTCTCATGGTGTTTCCAGTCCAAACAGAACCAGGAGGGAGAGAGGAAATCTCATGAGAAAGCTTGACAGATTTTCAGCCCAGTCCCACTCAGAGCTGTGGAGCTTCTGGTGTTTCATCTGAGCCTCTGGGCCCAGAGCTCTCACCACATTTCCATGTGCCTGGAAGTCCCGCAGCACCAGAGGGGGATGACAGCAGAGCTGATGTCCAGGGCCCTCCTGCAATCCCATGGATCTCAGCTTTCCTCTGATCCAGCCCAGATTCAGTGAGGAGCGATGTGTTTGCTGCTTGTTCCCACCAGGACAAGGATGGTGAGGCTGTGGGTGACCTCTGCAAGTGGGAGATTTTTCTGCTGGAAATGAAGCTCCTCCTTTCCTCACACTCAGGCAGGATATCCAGGATGGAACCAGAGGCTTTGATCTGGAAAGCAAGCCCAGTGCTCTGCAATAGCACCAGACCTCTGGGTATCTTCTCTCCTCAGATATCTCCACATTTCCCCATGTGAGATGTGTGGTCCATCAAGGGAAGAGGTGGGATGGAAGGGCTGTCCTGGAGCATCTCTTTTGAATGCAGAGTCCTAGAAATTGGGACCACTGCAATCTCCTGACAGTGTGGGAGAGGATATCAAGGAATGAGTTGGATGTTGCATCCAGGCACTGTCAGACGTCATGCTAGGATGTGGGAAGAGGGAGAAGCCCCTGTTCATCCTTGGATGGTGCCTCCTGGAGCCAGGATGGTCAGCTCTGGGCATTGCTCTTTTACCAGTGCCACCCTAATCCGTGTCTTTGCTCATATCCTTTGGATGCCTGGTCTTGTTTACCTTGATTTCCTCCCCAGCAGTGGTCTGTGCTGGCTAATTGCAGGCTGTGCTAAATCAAAGAGTGTTTCCTGTGTATTTGGCTGTAAATTTGTCACCCCTTGCTGAATGATGGTGGCAATCAGGATCTTGCTGCATCCCCAGCTTTTGTTTTGCACTGCAGCTAATGCAGCAGCAATTAATCCCCCGGCAAACACAGCAGAGGTGAATTCAGCACTGCTAGGGACAGAGATAATCTTGGGATAATTTATAATTGTAAAGCCATGCTCAGAGCAGGAGAGACCTCTGGGACTTGCTTTGCTTTTCGTTTCAGAGGGAAGGCTGACTGACAGAGAGCTGGCATTAGGTGGTGTATTTGTCCTGTTTTCATTGGACCACTTCCATCTTCTGGCAAGGAGGGACTGGCTTTGTGATAAATTTTATCTCACACGGGAGAGATGAGCAGCCTGAAGATGGTCTCAGCTGAGCAGTGAGAGAAAGACAAGCTCTGATTATTCCCTGTTGTAACTGTGAGCAACTTGTCCCCAAATGGTAGAGAACCCTATCCCCAATAGCAGGGATTCATGCTTGCTACCTTGAGGATCCCTAAAGACCCCAGGAGTGATGTTCTGCCATTTCTTTGGTTGTATAAGGACTCCAGAGAGCAGCTTTTAATGGAGGTGCTTCAGTCAAGTGTGTTTTAAAGTCCCCTGAGGCCACCTTAGCACAGGTCTCAGTCGCATCATCAGGTACGAACGAGCTCCTACACAAAAACCCTCTGGGATGCTGCTGGGGGAGAAAATTCTTCATTCAGTGTGGATTTTCTCCTTGCTTCTCAGCCCAGCCTTCATGGGAATGTTTTCCTTCCCAGGAGGACAGGGGTATGGGCTTGGCTGGGAAGCACTGAAGAAATCCTGGGTTCTCATTTCTTCAACGAGGTGAACACAACTTTTTTCAATGTGTGAATCCATTTCACAGGTGTTCCTTGGAACAGATAAACATCACCAGCATTTTTTTTAACCCATGGATGGAGACATTTAGTCTCCACAATGTCATGAACCAGAGCCAAAGCTCTGCAGACCTGTGGGGAAGCTGGTGATGTGTTGTGTACTTAAAGTGTTATTTAATGGACTGATATTAAGAATGGCACCCACACATTCACTGAAGGCATTGGGAATGTTTAGCAGATAAGTTTTGGAGGGGCTTTTCTTCCCTTAGTGACCTGTAACAGGGCTGTTTCATGCTGAGGATCAGGGATGGTGAGGCAGAGCAAGACTGAGTGTTCAGACCTGTGCAGTAAAGTGGGAGAGTCAACAGGGTAGGAAACACACACTCTTAAAAAGACAAGTGAAGGACAGGTAATTAAATGACCATTTTACAAACACATGACAGGTAATGAAAGAAATTAATATCAGCCATTAGGGACAAGTCAAGAGAAAACTTTTGGATCAATCAAATTCCATTTGCAGGAGTTGTTCTGCAAAGGAGAGATGCAGTAGCTGCCTTGGCTCCGGCAGGGCTTTCATCAGCAATCTTCTAATACAGCTGAAGCACAACTCAGATGCTTTTTAACAGGACTTCTGAGAAGGATGGTGATGGTGAACATGGGTCTGCAGGATGGGTGGATGAATCCAGAGGAGGATCATTCAATCCACTGTACATGCAGAGTCAGGAAGAACTGAGAAAAGCACTGGAGGATGAGATTGGGAAGGAGGGGGACCCTCAGTTTGTGGAATAATGGCCTTTCCAAAGTAGGGTGAGATTCAGTTGGGAGGCATGTGGGATGGAATAAGGAGGAACGTTCAGCTGCACAAAAACAGGATGGAGAGCAACCGGTTTGGGCAATGGGTTAGAGACACTGTGAGTCAGGAAATCCACCCTCTGGAGAGAGCAGAGAGAGCACTGGGAGGTGTAAGCAAGCACATCATCTAGCAGTAAACTCAGAGTTTACTACTTAGAAGTGGGACAAGGCATTTCTGGATATAAGACTAGAATAGGGTGATGGAAAGATCTCAGAAATTGGTTTAAAGAACTGGGGTTTTAGCTGAAAAGGAGAAGCACAATCTCCCTGGGTCATTGTGATGTTTTTTGTGATGTTAAAAGGCTGCTGTAAACAGAAAAGAAATGTCAATACTGTCTGTTGAATTTCTATTAAAAATGTATGCTGAATTCTCCTGAGTTTAAATATAGCTCAGCTAACAGAAAAGGACATTCTTCTGGGAACTGGGATTGCATACACTTAATTAATGATAATGAACACTGCGCAAAGATTTTGACTGCAAGGTATTTCAGCAACACTTAATCCAGTCTGGACATCTGTAATTTGATAAAGTGATTGCCAAACAGGGGTGGAGGGAAGGACTAATTATATAGACTACAATAACTTTTCTTCCTGACTGTGTTCAATATGATATTCACTGTCAGATGAAACCTCTTGGAAACTTTGCTCTTTTATTAAATCTGTCTCTTTAGTGGCTTTTAAACAAGAACTATATTATTCAATTTGAAATAGCATGTCCAATAAATGAACTTGTATTTTTCTTTAGGTCTTAAATTCAGTCTGTTGTGAATTAATTTGCAGTTCTGACTGGCTTGAACAATATGAGGCAATGTTTTGGTAGGTAGGTTGTTTTTCTGCCTGTCTGTACCCCTGCTGGTGTTGATAGATAAATCAGGGTGTGGAGTGTCTGTCCTCATCAAACAAGTGAAATGGTGAGGACAGGGCTGTGTTGAGTAATTTGGGGAATGGTGGCTTCTGTGTAGATACCTATCATAGAATCACAGAATGGTTTGGGTCAGAAGATTCCTTAAAAATCATCTCATTCCAACCCCCTCCCATGGGCAGGGACACCTTCCACTAGACCAGGTTACTCCAAGCCCCATCCATTCTGGCCTTGAACACTTCCTGGGATGGGGCAGCCACAGCTTCTCTGGGCAAACCTGTTCCAGGGCCTCACCACCCTCACAGTAAAGAATTTCTTCCTAATATCTAATCAAAACCTACCCACCTTCAGGTTAAAGCCATTATGAGTGCAAGGTCTTCACCAAGGATGCAGCCAAAGCCACCAGGAGTGTGAGATTGTGTGAGATAGAGAAACATTCTTGACTGCTGTAAGGCTGTTGACCCTAATGAAATTAAAAGGAATGTGGAACATGTGCTGAGTTGTGGACCTGCTGCCCAAATCCTGCTCAGCTGGTGTCAGCAGAGGAGACCCTCGTGGTGCCCAGACTCAAGAGTTCGAGGATGTATTTGTAGGGGTGTCCAACACCTTCTGATCAAGGAGGAGCATCTTCAGGCTGTTGCCCAAACCTTTGATAGCCCACTGGATGAGTGGCATGTCACAGCTGTGAGTGGTGGCAGAGGCAGCAGATTCATAAAATCATGGAATGGTTTGGGTTGGAAGGGACCATTGAAGATTGTGAAGTTCAAGATCTTGTGCCTTGGGAAGGAAAACCTTCCTCTAGATTCCTGGTATGCATGGACAGCTCAGCTGCCAGCCCTTCAGAGAGAAGCCAGAACCCCACAAGGTGGCATTCCTTGGGTGGGTAAACAGGGTGCAGCAGATGAATGCTGTTTAGAAATCATAAAAAAAAATATTTTAATACAACTGAGTATCAGCTTTCTGCACGGTGAGCTGTTGGATCCCATTTCTGAGTCTGTTCTCAGTTGCCACAGCCAGAAGCACAGCGAGGTGTACTTAACTCTAGTGTGCAGAAAAATTGCCCATCTCTCAGGTGCTTTTTCCCCCTTTGCTGGAGGACTTCACTTGCTGAGCTGCTCTGAGATAAAACAGCAAAGGGAGAAGGCTCCAGGCCCTCCTGCATCCCACATGGCCAGGCACAACAGCGCTGCTGTGCTCTGGCTTTTGTTTGCCAGTGGCAGTGGAGAGGAGTTGACAGAGCCTTGGCCACATCTGCCTCCTCCTCCGCCCATTCTCCATCTCCAGGAGCTGGGACTTCCTGTGGTTTGGCAGGAGTTCTGTAAACATGTTCCCCAAAGTGCCTCCCCCCTCCTGCCACTGCCTCACGCTCTTGCAAGAGAGGAAACACCGCAGCCGGGAATGTGGAAGGGGATTTCCATGGCTTTAATGAGGTCGGCCTCCTTCTCCAGTCCATGGGATTCCTCCTGCCGGCTCCTGTCAGCCCTCAGGGAGATCCTGCCCCACTTGGTGGAGGGCTGGGACAGTGCCCGAATGGCACCAGGGGTGGCTCCCAGCGTGGGGCTGCTCAGCTGGCTCCCTCCCAGCTTTCCAGCATGGGGGCCACCTTCCCAGGGTTGTGGTTCCCCTCCTTTAGCAAGGGAACAGGAGGATGAAGCAGTCCCTGGAGGAGAGGGCGTGTGAAGGAGACCTTGAGCCAGGGGAATGGGGGCTGCAGAGCACCCTGGCTGCCTTACATGTTCCCTGTACCTCTGTGCCATCCTGGCTCCTCTGGGGACCCATTTCCTGGCCATGGACATGTGTGTGACACAGAGCATCTAAATTCCACACAGCTCTTGCTAAATTAGGGGTGCATCCCAGTGGGGACTCGTCTCCAAACCCTCCAGCCCCTCAAGGCTGCCCAGACATGGGTAGGGCTGGCTGTCACGGGTCAGGGACAGTACAGAGTTAAACATCTGCATCTTGAACCTTTTTCTGAGTCCAAGGACCCACTCCTGTCCTGCAAGGCGTGGGGACATGGATACTGCTCTGATCCCACCTCTTCCAAGCTGAGGTATGAGGTCCAGGCTGTGGGCATTTCTCCTGGCCCTCCATGGGCCTCCCTGGTGTGATATCCTGAAATCCCCCCAGCCTGAATCACCAGCCCTGGTGTGAGCGGGGAATGGGCTGCTGCTTTCCCATGTGGGGACCAGGAGAGGGGGACAGGCAGTAAATGCAGTGCATGGGTGACATCTAATGTCATATTGGGGTAACACATGCTGGGTTTTCCAAATTATCCTACTAATTGTAGGGGTTTTGGAGTGAACAGGATGATCAGGCCCACCTGGCTCTAAAGGGGCACCTTCTTTCCCAGAGGTTTGTAAGTTTGAACCATCCCATCTTCAAAGAATTTTGGGAAGTTTAAAAGGGACTTCAAAGGCTTTATGCTTAAAATGTTAATCTATAAATGACTCTGTACTTGGAAAGCTGAGGTTATACTTTGAAATAAAACATTTTAAAGTGTTGTAAGGGGAATTTCAAGACTGAAGATTGTTTACTTGATTAGATCCACTTTTCAGACAGTAAGATTCGACTTTTTGCCTTGCTTTGTGAGGGTATGTACATAAATGCATATATACATATATAAATATTTATCTTGAGAAACTGTTGCCAGAGAGGAAAGAGCTGTGAAAGAAGATTCCTTCACACTGTCTCTTCCTGTGGAAATAGCTCCTTGTTTTTGCTGCTACCACCTTGGAACATGTCCAGACCTAGGACTATTCCCATCTCCCTGCTTTGTTAGATCTTCACAGATGGACAGCAGTCAGCAAATCTATTTCCCTTCAATTGTGTAAATGGGGAGTGCAATTAAATCTGAGCTCTGCACTTGGCCTGAGCATGGCTATTCCTCTTTCAAACCTGAAAAAAGCCTTTTCTCAGTCTCCAGGCTCTGGTGGTGCCATGGCCATGGGGGATGCCCATCCCTGGAGCATCCTTTGGGTGAGTCCCTGCAGAGATTTGATCTCTGCAGACTGCAAACAACAGCTTTGTTCTGGACCCTGCTGTATTTTTATAGAATAGTTTGGGCTGGAAGGGACCTTAAAGATAATTTAGTTACAACCCTCCCCTGCCATGGGATCAACAGTTTCTAGCTGATATTGACCCAGCAGTCTCTCCTGATGTGAAAACTGAGGATGACAGAGAAGCTGTTGCTCTCCCAGGAAGAGAAATGTTTATTTGGACACATCATAGCTTGGGTCCTCTATTTTGTAAAACCTCCATGTTCATGAAAGGCCTGTCTGCACCAGAAGTTCCTGTTCCATAGATAATTTGGTAATGTCCCTATCTCTGATTCTTCCACAAACCATTCCCAATTTTTGGCCAGATTTTTGACCAGAAGGTGCAGGGAACACCTTGACTCTTGCTCCTCAGGCTAAGTTCTTCCTTCTCTTCCCCTGCTTTGAAACCCAGCTGCTTTCCCCCATCCTTCCTGCACCAGCCTGGCCCCATTCCCAATTTCCTGCTCCCAGGGCACGGCTCCAGGTGCTGCACCAGAGCCACCACAGTGCTGGTGTGGCCAAATCAAAGGGTGAATGGGGATGTACAGCTCAACCCAGGCCCTTTATCAACCTGGAATAGCAGGAATAACTTTTCTTTCCCTTTTTCTCAGCATTCCACATTGTGAGGGGGGCAAGAGCCTTCACTTTCCCAGAGGCTGTTGGAGAGCTAAATTAATTTGTGGATGTTTATATTTTCAGAACCTGCTGCAGTGCCTTGAGGAGTCACTCAGAGCCCCATCAGTGGCTCATTGATGCTGTGGCTCATCGAGTCCAGGAAAACAAGAGACACTAGGACCAAAGCAAACCCCACTGCTCCTCTCCTGCATAATGACAGCAATTAGTGCTGGCTGGCACTTTGCTAGCATTAGTTAATTACTTCTCAGAGCTTCCTCCACGAGGAGAGTTGCGATTTTTAGTGTGTTTTACACCGAGGGAAACTGAGGCAGCACTCTGAAGGTTGTTGAAGGAGGGAAGGAGAAGAGGACAGAGGCCAGCACTGTGACTGCAGCCCAGAACATGCCCAAAGCTGCTCCCTTTGCCCCTCAGTCCGCTGAGACACGTTCGACTTGCACAATCCAATCACATAATTCCTAATGCCAGAAGGTTTGTTTGCATTGGAAACAGCATTTTTTTTTTTATTTCAAAATGGGCCATTTGCCTTAACCCACCAAATAAAACTTCCTTTTTTTTTGTTTTGTTCCCCTCCAAACTGGCCATTTTTGGAAAATGAAAATCAAGGGTATTTTTGGCTTTCACATTGCTGCTCTCTTATTCCATCTTTTCAATGCAAATCTGAATAAATTGAGAGAAGGACACAACTAAAAATGTCCAAATACACATACACAAAAAGGAGTCTGTAAATGTTTCATGTGCAGAAGGTCATTGGGATGCAAACCCCTGTTCTCCCATAGCCCACAGACTGAAATCAGCTATAGTTACCTAATTCTTCCCTGATAGTTTTAACAGATCAAATATTTTGAAAGACAAGCATGTTCTTTTTCTTTTCCAAACCAATAATGTATTACTTCTTATCTGGGTTTATTCATTCAGATTTTACTGCCCCATAAAGTCCCTTAGATGCTGGTGAGGAAAGATGTCTGGTAGATTTGTCTAGGTAAGTGCAGAAAATAGGAATATTCCTGCTTTGTAAAGATGCCAAGTACGATGCTGTTGTGTAATTTTACTGTTTGTTTTGCAAGAGATGAGGTTTTTTTCTGATGCATCCAACTTCTAGGACCTTCTAACCCATTATATTCTCAGGCTTCATGATCAAAAATAAGTTTGAGCTGAGAAATACAAGCTAGAAATACAGCAGAATGCCAAGGGTGAGATACCAAGGTTGTTGCTGCTGCTGTTTTTGTTGTTATTATTCATAAATGTCAAATTCTCTTGTGGTTTTCAAGCGGGACATGTGGGTTTTAAGGCCTGACTCAGGATTTTTCAGTGTCTGGGGCTGACTGGAATGCCAGCCACCACAGTGGGAGCAGTCAGCACAACCAAACACAGGTTTTACCTTCCATCAGTTAACTTCTTTTTTGGCCTATAGGTTGATAAATATGACATTACTGATCATTAATAAAACATGTAAATCCTAGGGTTTATGTAAATCTGAAAATTTTCCACTGACATGGGTTTGTTTATGAACAGGCAACCCTAAATAGGGCTTCTACTGATTTCCAAAAATATGAAATATTTTCTATAAAATTAGTTTTTCAGTTAATTAATGGCATTTTGCTGAAATTCTTGTATGTCTTACACCCCCATCAGGCAAATATTCTTGGGATTCAATGTACATGTCTGTAATTCTGCTCTCTCCCTTCTGTGATCTTCATGTCTCGGGTGCACAAACATCTGCCAAAATCCTGGAATCAAACATCTGCCTCCCTGAGGAACTCCAAGGCCAAGCAGGGAGACAGTTGTTTCATTTTCCATTTCATGAAAAAGATCCATCTCTTTTTAGATTTGAACATCTTCATGGTGCAGCCCCAAATCATGACTTTAGTTCTGAATCCTCTCAGTTGACAATCATAGAGGGGTTGGAAGGTTTGTGCTGGTAAAATCCAGGGAAAACAAGGAAGATGCAGAGCTGTCCCACTGGAGAGCTAGCACACCCCTGGCTCCTCAAGAGATGGGGCTTTGAAAACATCCTGTATCTTTTACTCCTTTTCCTCCCGCTCCCATTCAAGCTTCTTGCTGGAGTTGGGATCATTTTCCCAGTTTGTCCCAAGTGCTTTGGTCTTTGCCTGCTCATGGCTCATCTGGGAAGAGGTCACAGCTCATGGCTGTGATGTGATGAATCCGTCTGCCTTCATCCTCACTCAACACCACCCCTGTACCTCTCTGGAGTGCCAGCAGTCCTCCCTGGACACGCCTTCCTCTTTGTCTTCCCATATTTCCAAGACTTTTTCTCCTTGCTGATGGATTCTCCTTGCTGATGCCACTTTTTAGGAGCATGGTCCTGATGGATTCAGTCACCGCTCATCTGCTGAGCAGGAGGGCTGGAAGGAGCTGCTGCTGCTGGGATGCTCTGCAGTGCATGAACACCTGGGAAAATCTGTTCTCTGAATCTTTTCCTACTCCCAGGGCTGAGCTGCAGGGCTGATGGGGGAAATATATCACTTAAATGTTTTCTTTTCTGGTGCATGACCAGAGGTTGCAGGTTTCCAAGGCTGTCAGTGCAGACAAGTGTATTTACAAGGGCAGTTATTGATAGAACAAGGGGAATGGTTTTAAACTGAAAGAGGAGAGATTTAGATTGGATGTTAGGAAGAAATTCTTTCCTGTGAGGGTCATGAGGCCCTGGCACAGGTTGCCCAGAGAAGCTAAGGCTGTGCCATCCCTGGAAGAGCTCAAAGCCAAGTTGGACAGGACTTGGAACAACCTGGGATAGTGGAAGGTGTCCCTGTCCAAGGGAGCAGGTTGGCATGAGATGGTGTTTGAAGGTCCCTTCCAACCCAAACCATTCTTTGATTCTATGACTTTCAATAAGTACTTTAGCCAATTGAGTGCTGCTCTTCAGACTTTCTGCACTGGAATGTCTTTGCCCCTGCCCTCTCCACTAGAAAGACCTCCAGACTAGGCTGATCTTCCCAAGGATAAATTAAGGCCCAAGAAAATTAATTTCTCTCAGAAAATCTCCCCCAGAAATTGTTTAATCTTGCAGAAGATACTTGCAACTCTGTAAGGGAGATGATCTGGGACTGAACACTTCACTGAGAAGAGGGTTTGGCCTGTCAGTCAAGGGATGGGAGCTGCAATGCAAACAGGTCTCATTAAAAGACCTGTGCTGGAGGGAGGAATGAATTGGCATAATGCAGTTATCAGCTGATCAGGTTTCTTTAAGCTCATTTCCTTCCATCCCGTAAGCAGAGAGAGGCTAAACCACTGGGTTTTTTTAATGTTATTTTGCAAAGTTATTCTGCAATTCAGTATTTGCTTCTTTTTCTCCTCCACTGTCCCAGAGACAGCAACCTGGTCTAATGGAAGGTGTCCCTGCCCATGGCAGAAGATTGGAATGAGATGACCTTTAAGGTGCCTTCCAACACAAACCTGTCTGATTCTGTAAATAATAACTACAGTAATGGATTTTCTTACTGCAAGAGAAGCCTGCTTCTATCTCTGTGCAGATGGAATGGCTTTTATTGCTTTTATTTATTATTTACACATACATTTGGGTGTAGAGATAATCCTCAGACACAATCTGTTCAATTCTTCCTTGAATATTTTTATCAATAGGTTTCTCACAAGCTGTTGAATGTAAATCAGAATTCCCCAGAGCACATTTTTTTTTTGTTATCGCCAAGAAATGAGAAACAATTCCTGATATGGAAATCCAGGTATCTTGTTAGAGATAAGGACAACTCTCAAATAAATGATTTCCTTATTTATTTTAGGTGAAAAATAAGAGTAACAGAAAAAAAAAAAAAAAGATAAAAACCCAACTCTGTAGGATAGAGGGTTTGGGTTATAAAATGAGGATGTCAGTACTTAATTTTAAGTCTCATTTATGGATTGCCCTAGTGAATCTGCAAGGTGATTTTTTTTGTCTCCACAGCCCTATTTCAGAGGTGTAGAGGAGGTTTGCAGATTATTGCTGGAGCACTGTGCACCAGGCTGTGCTCATGTGTATATGAAACCACAGCCCGGGGCCGTTCCCGGAGCAGGTTCAGGAATTCAGCAATTCCAGCTGATGTGTTTTGGAAGGGGGACAGCCTTTGGCAGGCAGGCCCTGGCCCCGTGCCTGGGACTGGGGCTGGGTGGACGTCAGCAGCTTTGGTTCAGGGAGGAAGGTCGTGTGAAACTGCTCTGCCCACCCTGGCTGCCGTCTGCGGCCGAAGCCAAGGACCTGGAGCCAAGGGCAGAGCCTCACCCGTGCCCTGCCTGGGATTTACATCCTCCCCTGGGAGCCTGCTCTGGGCAGGGAGCGCTGCTGGTGCCTGGGGTGTGGGGGCTGTCACCCCACAGAGCATGGGCAGAGCTGCTTTAGGGGACATCCTTTACTTGAGAACCTCTCTGGGGCACGGGGGCTCTCAGGTGGTCCTGCACAGCCTCTGCCTTCCCCAGGAGGACATTTCCCCCTCCAGCTTCACAGCACTCTGTGGGTGCCTGTTGGAACCCTGGATGCTGAGAATTTTATATTTTCTGTGCTGTCAGGCACTGACCCCCAAGAGAACACTGCATTTGACCCGAGGCCGTGGAGAAGGATTCCAAAATTGAACAACAGAACTGAGATTATGGGTGTAGAGTTTGAACAGAAGTGTGTAATATCACATGGTGGAAAACTTAGAGTTTAAGGTTTTAGAATATAGTAATATATATATAAAGTAAGATGGAGATTTTAGGGAGGAGTGTGGTCCTTCCTCTTCACCTTCTTCTTCATGGGTTTGGGTGGTATTGTGTAATTGGATAGAAAAGTCCACATTTTGGCCCACAGGTGATTGGTTATTGGGTTAAAAGTAAAAATAATTTAGGTGTAATTTCCTAATTAGGTAGTTTATCCTTAAAAGGCCTTGTAGATAGAGATACATTGGCATTTTTTACCTTGCTAAAGTACTGTAGGCTCGCAGTTTGTGAGACGTGGATGGGAACTGGTGAACATCTGAGTCCAAGCAAGAAACACCTTCTCATGATTTAATCCTGACCTTGGCAGGAAAGAAGCAAAGAATCCATGAGGTGCCTGCTGGTTTGATTTCCATTTTCACCTGTTTTCTAGTAGGTTTCACTGCAGGCACAGCTCCTTTTGCTCCTCTGCCAGGTGTTGGTGGTCATGGCTCAGAGTATTGAAGGGATGGGGAAAGGCACAGCAGCTGTAGGATGGATTTGATGAGTAGCATACAGGGGATGCTTGCTAAAGTTTCTCTTGTGAAGCTTACTGGACATGTTCAAAAGAAGAAATATGGGAAGTGTGTAGTCGTCTATCATCCTTTGGTGAATTCTGGTTACCCAGCAGTGCATAGTCTTGCCTTTTTCTGAGATGAATGTGGAAAGCTGAAAAAATACCATCTCATCCCCCATGATAGTTATTTTTTATTAACTCACTACCCCCTATTTATTGCCCAGTAAGAGGGAGTGTACCCTCCTTTTCCTCTTTTAATTAGCCAAATAAACCTTTGCAATGAAATCACAAACCACCTTTGATACAGATTTCCACACCCAAAAAGCTGATCTATGATCCAATAAAAAATCATACAAATTTTTAGTCAGTGTGATTGTTGTTTTTGCCATGTAAGGGAGCTGGAGCTCATGTCCTGGAGATCTGGGCCGTCCTCCCAGTGTGGAGCAGTGGGGAGTCAGCTCAGGGGGGCTGGTGGGTGACCCCACTGCACTGCTTGGCATCAGTCAGGAATTTCCCTTCTCCCTCTTCTCTGTGGTTCCCACCTCCTCTATTAAAAAAAAAAGAATTGCCACATTTCAGCAGATTCATGTGGATGAGTGGTGGAGTTGTGGGCTCATCTCTGAAGATTCAACTTTTATAGATGGCTTTTTTGTTTTTTTTATTGGCTCAGATCTCTGGGCTCTGTCCCCTCCTTGAGCTTTTTGATGAAAGATTCTTAACTGCTTTTCTTCTTTTTATTGAAAGTGTAGAATATACCATAAGTTTCTGGGCCATCAGGGATTCACAGGCAGGCAGAAAAGCTGCCAGCCACAAAGCCCTGAGCTCCAGCTCCTGCCCCTCTGAGCTCCCAGCAGTCCCTTTCCTTGCCACCATTTTCCTCTGTATATGATGGAGATATTTTTTTCCTGCTAATTTTTTTACCTGTCATTAAAGTGGATTTTGGCATCACTACAGCCATAGAACTGATAATTTTTCACTTATAAGACAAAATGATTTCCAGAGGGAGGGGTTAATTCACGTCCCAGTACATTGGAAAAACTTCCTGCCAGGAACTGTTTTTTCCCAAGATAGAGAAATTCAACAATACCAGACCTTTGATTTCAAGTTGTTTTTTTTTTTTTTTCATGTCCATCATCCAGCATTCCCTCAAGTTCACCTTAACCTCCAGCATATCCTGCCAATAACCTGGTTTTCATGTCACTGATGCCCATTTGGTGCTGAATTTGCAAATCACGTGCTCTTCTTTACTAAGATAGAAGAGAAATATGGTTTTTATGCTCTGACTTCTCCCCCACTGTGCTGGGAGGCCATGCTGGGTTATCCTGAACTGCTCTGTGAAGCAAGGAAGTGAGAGCAATTACTTCAGCCACATGCTCAAGAACTGCTCACCCTTCTGAATCCCAGAGATATTTTCCAAACCCTTCTCCTCGAGGGTCCTGACTCTCCATCACTTGCTCTGCATTTATTTCTGTCTTATCAGAGCTCTGAATGCTCCCCAGGATCAGAAGAATGGTGGTTTAATCATATTTTTTGCTGGTGAAAATACAGTAGAGGATTAGTTTTAATTTTTAAATGGAGGTACACAGGTTCCTTGGATAGTGATTCTCCTTGAATTCTAGAGGCAGGGTTGAAGAGGAAATGGCACATTGACTGACAAACCAGTTTATTTCCATTTCTTTCTGTGCTTTGTGAAATAATATCTTCAGTTTGCTCTGTAAGAGCCAAATCAGCCTCATCCTTTATGTGCTCAGTTCCTCAAAACCTGCCCCAAAGTATCTTTACATAGTTCTTTAACAATGTCAGTAGTGTTTAATTTAGGCCTGTAAATATTTTTCAGCCCAGTTGATCCCAGACTGTGCATGAGATCACAGTACAGAAGTTAAAACCACCTCTTAGTCCTGCTTTCTTCATGTACCTCAGGATTTATTTAGCCTTCACAGAGGCTCTGCTTTGCCAGGCACAGAAATTCCCTGTAACAGGAATGGCTCAGATCCCTGTGTCCTTGTCCTCCTTGTAGGAGTGAGCAGAATTTTGCTTAATATTTCTTCAACATTCAGGAGTTTTACAAATGTGTTTTAGGCAGCTGTAACAGACACAGGGAGGTGGGGCCAGACAGGTGCTAGGTCAGGTACAAACACTGCACTGATGGGAGGAAATAGGAAGGAAATGACCATGAGGAGGTGAGTGAGGCTGGGAAATTATATTTTAAATGATCTTGAAACATCTTTATACCAACTCTGTTCCTTCTCACTGTAGGGCAGGGGGTGGATGTGGAAGGAAGGACATAAATGACACTTTCAAAGCTTGTATTTGACACCCAAATTGCTTTAGACAGTGTAAACACCAGAAAATCCATGGACAAAGATTTCAGCTCAGGACAGGAGATAGAAGCTGTCTGAGATAGTGCAACAGTTAAGGAAGGTCTTTATTCTGCAAAACTGAAATAAAATCTGACATCACAGTTTCCTCTGACTCTAGCACAGTGATGCAAGTCTATCTTCAAATAAATATATTATTTCCTGCTTTAACCTTGTCAAGTGGTAGAGCTAGTTCATCTTTTATGCCATATCTAAGGGTCTGGGAATCCTTTGAGCAGGGCTCTGGTGCTTTATTGGTTCTCTGCTAAGTGAGAGAGATGCCACATTGCTTTGTGGTGTGCAAAGGGTGCCAACCCTGGTGTCCACATGAGGGCTTGGTGTGTCATGTCAGAGAAAGAAAAGTCTTTAGATAACCTGCAACAGTTGAGAAAACTCCATTTACTCCTGGGAGAGTCTCATGTCTGTCAGTAGTTTCTAGGTTGATAGGTGTCCCTCTTTTTCAGGTGAGGCTACACCACAGCACATTCCACAAAACACTAAGTTGGATTTGATCCTTGTAGGTCACTTCCAACACAGGCATCCCTGGCAGTGCTCAGGTCCTGTTTGGATGCGTCATGGAGCAACCTGGGCTAGTGAAATGTGTCTTCTCCAAAGCAAAGATCCTCTGTCCATGTGGGAACCCAGAACATCCCTCTGGCTGTCCAGGATGGCCATGACCCCTGCCAGGGGGCTCAGAAGCCCTGGCATGGAGCCCAAAATGCCTGTGGTTTTGATTATGACCTGTGGAGCAAATTACCAACCTAATATGAAGAATCAGCAAGCCACAGCAGTTTTAGGTAGAATATAGTGAAGGTATCATGGGGTGGAAAAAGTAGATTTTGGGGTTTTAGGTATGGGGGTTCAGGAGGCAAGATGGAGGGAACTGGGCATGTCCAGCCTTTCTCCTTCTTCTTCTTGGCCTCCATCTTCTGCTGTGATGTTGGCACTTTTAGATTGGTTTAGAGTAGAAGCTCACTGTCTAACATAGGTGATAGGTATTGGAAAGTAATTGTAAACATTGTATACGTAGTTTTTAGTATAAAGACATAACACTGCCCCAGGGGCAGGCAGAGTGCCTGGAACTGTCCTACTGGATGGACCTCAGCAGAGCAGGAGAAAGAATTTTACAGATAAGATACAATAAACAACCTTGAGAACCAAGAAATTAAGAGCTCTGACTCCTTCTTCAAGCATTGGGCTGGGAAAGAGACTTTCAAACTCTTCTCGGGGTCACTCTGACAAGCTAGAGACCCCAACATGTCCACTCCATGTTGTCATGTGGCTACATGGAGTCTCTGAGGAACCTCAAAGGGGTCCCATTTCTGTCCCACTCAAACCAGTGCTGCCTGCTCAGTTATGCACCTACAGCATTATTCAGAACATGTGGCACCCTTCAAAACACAATATTAGACCCCTGCTTTATCATTTCATGAAGATTCATTTTCAGAGGGTTATACCGACTCTATTTAAATTAGAAATCACTTCCATTTTTTATGCCTGAGGATTCATAATAAGAACAACGAGAGCTCCCAGGCACAAATAAAGAAATGAGTGAATTTCTGATCAGGAAATTACCACTGAGGTTATTATTGACTAGCTTTTGTTTTTTTCCTGATCATTAATGTCGTTCTGCTTCTCTGGGTGGCTTATTGGCAAGGAGCAGAGTGAGCATCCCATGCAGCAAACAGAAGAGAAGCAATCTAAATGTAAAATTAGTTAAGTGCTGTGCTGCTATTTAATGCACTCTTGCAAGCATAAAATGTCAGGTAGGAATTTTGCTTAGAGAAAAGAAAAACTGACCCAAAAGGATGGTTTTTTTTACCAGCATTATACCTCATGAGATCATTTACATTGACACTGGGTATGATTTCTTTTTGGAACATTTTATTGTTTTTTTAGCTAGTACAAATTACAGCACAGAGATGGGATTCATTTGCCAAATGAAGATGCCCAATGCTATCTGACATGCCTGGCAGCATCCAAAAATCTCTGTGGGCAAGACAGAAATAGCCCAGAACTTATGAGTGACCAACCTCTTCCTGGATCAATAGCTCAAAGGCATCTGTGCTAGAGTGAATCTTTCTCCAGCTGACTCTGCTCACCACAGAAAGGACTTGATTTTCTGGACTTCCAAGGCAATTTCACAATATGGCCTTTGGTACCCAAACTGCCTGGGAGTGGCAGAGGGACGTGGAGATCTCTGCTCTAAGCATCTGAGTGCTGCCTGTGCTCTCCCTTGATTTTAAAGGGAGATCAAACACTATTACACAGCCAACACCTACATGTGGATATCCTAAATCCTGAGTGCTACCTGTGATGTCAGCGTGGGGAGGCTCAAATCCAGCCTGGATTTGGTGGATCCTCATCCAAAACCATGTGCACTCAGCAAAGGTCTGTTCATGTGGCTGATCCACCACGTGTGTGGGTCCAACCCCAAACACCATTCTCATCACTTACATGAATTTTGGAATCCAGGTGACATGGGCTGAGGAGGATGTGAGGGAAAAGTGCAACTTGTGGGGAGGTATCTGAGCTTGGATTTCTGGAATCATGATGTGTCTGCTTTGTCTGGGCTACAGACAGTCTGACAACCACCGATGTAGACTTGGCTGGATCATGTAGTGGATGGAGTGAGGCACTAAAGCAGCTTTAAACCTCTCCCAGTTCCATTATTGGGTAAATCTGCAGCAGAACTGGAGTCTCTAACTGGGCCTGGATAAGAGGTTGGATGGAGAGAAATTTTTTTTCATGAAACAATGTTCCAGATTGCAATGCAAGATGTTTCCAATTACCATCTGTATGGCAGATTACCTTTCTCAAGTGGGCAGTTTGCTTTATCTCTCTCTTTGACGGACCACAATCACTCCTCCCTTGGGAGGGGACATCTGCTGATAACAGACTATTGAATGTCACTGCATGACTGATAAGAACTAGAACATCCCATTGTGAGATGCTCCGCCCAGAGGGAGGAGCCAAGCATTGCTACCCAGATATAATCCAGAGGTTTTGAGAAACCAGCACGACTTTCTCCACTGAATTCCCCAGAGGAACAGCAGCTGTCTCTTCTTCCACTGGATCTTCAGAGGAAGAATGCATCCTCCTCTACAGGACCCCCTTGCTTCAACAGAACCACCCCTGACACTTCAGGAGGACTGCAGCCAATTGGACTGGTACCAACACCCTGACCCACAGGGTGTCAGGTTGGGTTCTGACTCTGTCAGTGTTTTTCTAGTGTACTGCATTGTTTATTTTATCCTGTTTTTCTTTTCTTCCCTATTAAAGAACTGTTATTTCCCATATTTTTACCTGAGAGCCCCTTAATTTAAAATTTATAGCAATCAGGAGGGGTGGGGAGGCTCCTGCCTTCCTTAGTAGACCCCTGTCTTTCCAAATCAAGACAAAGAAGCAGGTGAAACTTCCAGGCTTTAGCTACCCATTAGCTTAATCATTAGGTGATAACATAGTTAAGAGACATTGCTATTAAGGAAGGTCTCGTTAATCATTTTGATAAGAACGAGAAAAGCATATTTATCTCAGTGGCAATGAGATGTAAATTAGAAGAATTCTCCTCTTTCACCCCACTCACAGACACTTGAGTTTTCCCTTAATTACTAGCAAATAGCAGCTTATTCAATTAAGCAGCAGAGCAGAACATAACCCCCTTCTTGGCTTCTTAAGCTCTCTCTTGGTTCTTTCTGTGTGGTGCCAGAGATAAGTGAAGACCTTTCTCCTTACAGAGTCTTCTGGGTCAGCAGCATTAGTGTTGTTTTATAGAGGCAGATCTGAAGGACACTGAGAGATCAAACAACATTCTCAGAGCCGTGGAGGGAATGGGAGGTGTCAGGAAGACCTGAACCTGCTTCTCAGAGGGCTGACACTGCTTGTCAAATCAACAGCAGGATTTTTGCTTCCTTTACAATCTGCAAAGTGAAGATAACAGGCTTCTCTGCATGGACGATTGGAAATTCCTGGAGGTGGCAGTTGTAGCAGCAGAGTTTCCCCCTGCTTTTTCTTGATTGAAAGGAAAATCAATGTCAGTGGTACAGGCTACAGAGTGATGTTGTGCTAAGCTGTTCCACTGTTGTCCTGCCCATTTAGTACATCTACCATGGGCAGGGTTTCACTGCTCACTGAGCATGCAGGAGCCAGGAATGCAGTGCAAATGACAGCAGCCTGCTGGTCTAATCCTGTCTGACTAAACCTGAAAAAATCCACCTCAAGGTTTCTTGGTGAACCCCTGAGATATTTGCTGTGTGTCCTGGGGTTGAAAGAAGTTCACACCCTGGCACAGAGAACTCTGGCCCTTGCTGTGGCCAGGTGGGTGTCTCTGTCCCCTCAGTTTGCCTCCCCTATTCCTGAAAGAAGGAGCTGGGAGGAGACTCCAGATATTGGGTGTACACTGTCATTCCAGGGTAGAAACCTCCCTGCAGCATATCAGGGTCTCTGTACTGTTGAGGGATGAAAAATGTGGGGTTTTACACGTATCTGGAAAGTTGGAAGTGCTCCAAGGGTAGTCCATGGGCAGGGCAGGATACAAACCTAAGCCTGTCTGAGTTCAAGGAGCGTTTGGACTATGCTTTCAAGCTCATGGTGGGATTTTTGAGGCTGTTTTATGCAGGGCCAGGAGCTGGACTCAATGGTCTTTTTGGGACTCTTCCAGCTTGAGATATTCTATGATTTGATGACATCAGGGGCTTGGGCCACCATCAGTTGTCTGGGCTGCAAAAGAGAGTCCCAGCAGCCACCTGGAGGGTTTGGGTTGTCCAACCTCTGATCTCCTACAGTGTCTGAGGACCCAGACAGCCTGGGAGGTCCTGGCAGCTCAGCACTGCTGCCAGGCCAGGGATGTACACGAGAGCCTTTTCTGGGCTGTGTGGGAACCAGCTGAAGCCTGGCACCTGCAAGCTGGCCATGCCTGTCCTAACAATGCCTGTGCAAAGCTATTGTCTGCCAGGGCACAGCCCATCAAATCCCTTTTTCTATTTGCAGCTCTCTGGGTTCATGCCATGTGTTTGAAAGTCATTTTCCCAGAGCAGGCTGACAAATATGAAAAGCCAAATGCCCTTCTTCTTGCAGAATGGGAGGAAAAGCCTAAAATCTTCCTTACTTCTCCCTCAATATTCAGTGCAAGAACAGATGGATGGTGTGTATAATTCCATAGGAATGCAGCTGTAATTTCATGTGAACTAATACCCAGTTGTTAAACCAGCTACCAGAGAGGAAAAGAATCCTTCAAGCTGGTTTTAACAGACACCTGGCCCCTCTGCTTTTGCTTGTTTTCTTGCTACCAAGATCCCTCACCGTTTCTCTGTGTGCAATTCAAGATGAAAAGAGCATCAAGCATTTCCTGGCATTGCTCTGGGTGAATGGATGTAGAGGAGCTATGGTAAGGCAGGATGTTCTTGGAGCTGCAGTTTTTCTTGGATGTGAGCCCAGGATTTTTTGGATTGGGGGCCAATTTTACTGAAAGGTTCATGAACTCTTGAGGACTGGGCCCAGATTTCCTCTGTCAAAGCTCCACACATTTCTACTGGGACAGACCGGAGCATACCAAAGCTGCAACCATTCCACGAGAAATTTTGGCCCTGCAGAGTTCAGCTTTGTTGTGTTTGGCCATGATTTCTGCAGGTGAGATGGGAGGTCAGCACCCTGGGGAAAGGAGCTGCAGTGCAGGGTTTTAACTGGGAACTGGATTCTTTACAGTGGGGTGCTGTCCATGAAGAAATTAGAAGGTCTGGGGTTTACATCCCCTCATCTTCTATGTCTCCTCATCCATCCACTGCCTTTCTTTCATCCCTTTCCCTATTCCCCTCATTGGTCATGCTCACCATTCCTCCACAGTGATCAAGAATTGTCTCCTTTAGAAGAGACCTTTTGCTTTTACACTGCTTTGGGCTCTGTGCCCTGGAGATGCAAAGCCAGAGGTGACCCTGTTGGAACACACTGTAAGGCAAGGAAAGCCAAACCTGGTGAAATTTCATGCACTGCTCACTGAACAAGAATTTTACAGCAAAAGAATCTACCCATGAGCAGCTGTTTTGGGGAAGACTGACAACCTTATTGCAAAATAGCCTGGGACTCAACTGATGTTTACATATCTGAGGATAATCAAGAATTAGGACCCTGGAGGTGACAGAGAAGCTAAGTTATATGATGGTGGGGACACTGCCAGCGTCACCTGAGTCCAAAGGTCTCTGCTTAGCCATCTTCACAGTTTTAAGGCTGCTTCAGGACTGAGGTGAAAAGATAAAGGGCAATACTATACACACCAATCTCCTTTATCCACTTCTCTTTGATTATCCTCCCCACTCTGCTGTCTTCCCACATTTCCAGTTCTAGTTCCCAGTGCACAGCTGCATTTCCTGCCATCCTTCAGTTTTAACCTGGAAGCTGACATAGAATCACAGAATCATTAAGGTTGGAAAAGAGCTCCATGATCACTGAGTCCAATATTTGTCCAATCACCCCCTTGTCAGCTAAACCACAGCACTGAGCACCATGTGCAGTCATTTCTCAAGCACCTCCAGGGATGGTGACTCCACCACCACCCTGAGCAGCCCATTCCAAAGTTTAGCCACCCTTTCTGTGAAGAAATTCTTCCTGATGTGCAACCTGAAGCTCCCCTGGCACAGCTTGAAGCTGTGTCCTTTCATCCTGTTGCTGGTTGCCTTTGAGATCCTCGTGGAGATGTCCCTGGTGGGCAGAGAGGGAGGAATTAGAGAAAGGACTTGAATTGCCTTGTACAGTAGCCCATAGCACACACCTTGAGGTGCTGCAGGTAGTCCTGGGGCCAGGGGGGAAGTGTTGTTCCTCCTGGGGCCAGGGGGGAAGTGTTGTTCCTCCTGGGGCCAGGGGGGAAGTGTTGTTCCTCCTGACCTCTATTAGCTGGAGGTGGCCACATGTCCTGAGGCGCGCATGTCTCTCCGCCTTGACAAAGCTCTGGAGATTCTGCTTTAAATCATAAATAAGAGAAGTCAGGATTTTCACGCTTCTCATATAAAAGGGCTTTCCAGAAGGCCTGAGGCACTCTGGTTTATTGGCAGAATTGTAGCATGTTCAATCACAGGTGAATCAGAAATGGACGTGGTTGTACAAGCTCTGTGAGGTCTGGACATCACAGCCAGAGGTCTTGTACCAATCACACTTGTGCTCCTACTTCTCTGGATATATTTATTCTTGAATTTAAAAAGTATTTTTCCCATGTACTTCTAATTGACAAATGGAGGAAATTAAGTTACAACATTCTGGGGAATAACAACCTCACTGCTTGATTTCCATCATATGTAATGTACTTCATAACTTAGGCACACACTGAAGTTCTTTGCCAAATTATAGCTTTTCTGAGCAAAGAAAGTGCAGTTTTCCACACTTTTGCTGTAATGTGCTTCCTTGCTGGTAATACTGCTTTGACAAATGCACCTTTCTAATTACACTGATTTGATTCATTTTACACTCAAGTTCTAACTGTGTTGGAAGAAATTGCTCATAATTTTGATAAACTTATAAAAGAATTTCCTTCCAATAGAGTTACATTTTTAGGCAACTCCAGGTGATCGATTGTCCTAAGTTCTCTGGAACCCCACCTTACTGGAGGGCAGTGGAATTTGGATAATTATACTGTGTGTGGATGTACTTGCTGTGGAGCTGGCAGTAAACGTTACTTTTCTACCCCATCTTTCTTTTCTTCTCAGGACTAAAGAGATTTTTCTTAAGTATATTATACCTTTCCCATGTTAACTTTTTGTTAATCATCTAAGCCATTATATTTTGAACACATGATTCAATGTCTTGCTAGGTTTGTGTCTACATGAAAGAGCCATTTATCAAAAAAACCCGTGCCTTTGGGAGAGAGAGCTTTTTCACTGAAATGAAGATTATCCTATTGTTTGACAGATCCCATTGAGATCATCTACAGAACCCAATCAAGGACCTTCATAATGATACAAAATGGTAATAATAAGGCAAGGTTCTGTTTTCCTGACTCAGCCAAGGGGATATAATTAAGTGAATATCAAGACTAATTTTAAAAGTGCTGTCTAATAATGTGGCCTATTTTGCTTTTACAGGCTCAGTTGATTCCATTCTCTTATGGCTTGACATTTCAGTGTAAATGTTAGTATCTGAATGTAAAATAAAACTGGTGGGGTTTTTTCCAGTTTTCCCAGGCATGTATACACTTTGTAGCTGATGCCAAGTTTTATGGGTTTTGAATTTTTTGTTTTTGTTTTTATTTTCTCCCTCAGGTAGGTAGTTAGGTTTAGAAACTCCATATATGGACATCATCACAAGGGACTATGTTCTTGGTAAAGATTTGGGGTAATTTGGTGACAGGCTGGCTCTGCAATGTCCTTTCCATGATACTGCCTGCTCCAGTTCACCTGTAGCACTTCCCTGAGCACTGAGCATGTGGACAGCGTATCCACCAGGCCTGTCTTAGATATATCCCCTTCCTGCTTTATATTCCTACACATGTGCTTGGATAGAGCTTTAAGCCAACTCTTATCAAGTGCTTGTTTTCATCCTCTGTTGGCTGATGTCATTCTTTCTTGTTCAATAAACCCTTCTTTCAAAAGCCAATAAATATTGCATTAGTTGACTTGTCAAGGTCACCTCTCAGCTTTTCTTCTCTGTGACTTTTTTATTGTCACATTTATGTCCATGTCCATGTTTGTGCAGCATCTATAGCACCACCCTGGCCTGGTCTCTCCTCTCTGCTTGTGTGGAATGAGGATCAGCTGGTGGCTGTGTTAGTCAGCTGGGAATTATATCCAGAGAATCCTAGAATGGCTTGGGTTGGAAGGGACCCAATATTCTCTTGTTCCAACCCCCCTGCCATGGGCAGGGACACCTTCCACTGTCCCAGGTTGCTCCAAGCCCCATCCAACCTGGTCTTGGACACTTCCCAGGATGGGGGGCAGCCACAGCTTCTCTAGACAATCTGTGCCAGGGCTTCACCACCCTCACAGGGAAGAATTTATTCCTAACATCTAATCTAAACCCCCTCTCCTTGACGATTACCCCCAGACTTGTTGCCATGGGAAGGGGTAGTAAAAAGTCCCTTCCAGACTTCTTGTAAATAAATTCTTATTGTAATTAAATTCTATCTTTTGCTGTCCCTAATACCTTTTTCAATATTTTTACCATGGCTTCATAGAGAAAATAAGTTATGAAGAACACAAGGAAGTTGTGAGTGTAAAACACATGTTGCAATGCATACATATTTGCCAATCTGTTTTCAGGTGGGGAAAACTGATGTTTAATGTCTAAAGCAAGCTAAGGGTTCAATAATGTGTGCAATTGTCATTTGAGAGCAGTGAAGGAAGAGAAGAGAGGTGGTGGCTGCCCCATCCCTGGAAACTTTCAGGTTTAGGTTGGGACAGGGCTCTGAGTAACTTGATCTGGTTGAAGGTGTCCCTGATCATGGCAGAAGGGTTGGACTTTGTGACCTTTAAAGGTCCCTTCTAACCCAAAATAGCCCATGGTTCAGTGATTTATGACTTGGCTGGCTGCATTACCATGGGATGGCATGCCACCCCAGCACAAGGAGTGAGTTACAGGAAACCATTTGCTTTCCTTTCAGGAATAAAGTGAGTGAACCCACTAAAATCAGCCCAAATCTGCTCTTACCTCTGTTAGTTTTTGGTGGGAGAAAGAAGCTCCATTCCTGGTGCTTGGATGGCAGTGTAGCAGTTCATGTCCTTAGTGCTGGGCTTCTGTTTCAGCCCCAAGAAAGTTTTTGTTGTGCAGCACAGCAAGGTCATTAATCAACAAATCAGTAAAAGCACCATGAAATCACTCCAGTGATGCCTGAAATGGAGAATTTTTGTAGGCAATAACATAGCTGAGGCTGGAACATTGGCAGTGAGGTGCTTCCCAGGGACAGGGTTTGTGTGCATGGGATGGCAACACTGCCCTTTGCTGTTTTAGGTGGTCACAGTCACCAGCCTTTGGGGCTGATGATACTGTGGGAGTGACGGACATGGAGGGGCCATTTGGGATCTCCAAACTGTGAGCTCAGAGGCTCCACTACAGCAGCGGCTGCAATGCTGCAATGACTTCTCTGACTCCCTCCCACAACCACATCCTGAGCTCCTGAGAGTTAAGGAAGAAGGGGATAACACCCTCTTTACTGCTTGGGTCAAGCTGTAGAAACATTTGAGTACTGCTTCTTTTGCAGAGCAATTTCCTCACAGCTCTTGATTTAGGCTTTTTTGTTTGCTTTTCTTTCCAGAACAGATACTCAGGAAGGGTTAATCTTGGTATCCACTGATACCCTGTACCTCCTTGCTGCCTCTGCCACTTTGCTTCCATAAGGGATGGTCTGCTCTGGCAAGACTTGTCATGCATATGAGGGAGCCTCAAATTTCCAGATGGGCTCTGCAGTCTCCGGTTTGGGATGTTTGAGAGGTTTCCTGGCTGGGCAGGAGAGGGCAGCAAAACACAGAGGTTGAGAGAGAGAGGGAAAGAAATCCCCTGGCTGAGCGTGCAGGAGTTCATGTCGCAGTTTCAGGAAGGGTGCCCTGGTGTGGAGTGGGATTTGGGGTTTTCCAGTGCTGCCCATGGGGATGTTTCTGCAGCCTGGACAAGTTTGCTGGGGTGGGCAGTAGCTCACTCTCAGAGCAGTCCTGCAGAGAACACCAGGGAGAATCAGGTGAACCGGGAGAATCTCTGCTCCTTGGATGGTCAGAGAAGTGGAAAACTTGATGACCTGCAGAGGACAACATGTCAGAGCCAACTGCCTCAGAGAACAGCAATATTTTCGCTGAGAACTGTGAATGTGGGGCCTCGGAGGAGGAGTTACCTCTCTTCTTTCTTGCCCCATGATGTGCAGCCAAAAGCTTCCAAACCACGGAACATGACAAAATTTCAACAACAACAACAAAAGGATCAAGATATTGGCAATGATGGGAACAAACACAGTCCATATAACAATTGGTGTGGAACAAATAAGGAGTGTTGAGGAATGCAGTTACTGTGGCAACCTGGTAATAATAGATAACAGCAGTACAGAGGTGGAAATAGATGTGAGAACAAGGAAAGCATCAAGAAATATGAATATGTGAGTCAAAATCTGAAGCAATAAAATTATTGTCAGAGAATTAAAGGTGAAGTTATGCAACAACATTGTTATGGTGCTGGTATTCAATTGGCAGAAGTATGGCCAGAGACAGCTGCCCCTGAATAAAACATCAGAGTTTTCATGCATGGTGAGTATGGAGAATATTAAAAGTTAAGGTGGGGGGAAATGGTTATAAATATGAAAGCACAGGAGAGATCAGATGGATACTGGAGTATCCTGGAGTCACATCCCAGAGCATTAGGAAGCACAAGTTGGGCTACAAAAAACAGGAAAGGGGTTTATTGCATTGGGGAGACAGTGGTAGGAATTAACAAGGGTTTCCCAGGGTTGTGTGGGGATATAGAATGGGACACAGTGTTGTACACAGACCTGGCTTTGAGCTCAATAATTTAGTCATTAAACTTCCAGGTGGAGAACAATCTTCAGCAAAAATCCTACTCCCACTTCACTGACTGCACAGATCTTTTTCCCTAGCTGTAATTCCTGGGATTTGTTTGGATCAAAAGCTGACATGAGGTAACACACTGGGGGTAAGGCTGGTGGAGATACTCTGCTACTGTCCATTATCATCCCAAGGATGCTGTTCAGAACCAAGGTTCCCAACTCTCTGGAGATATTCCTAAGTTTTCTGCACAACCTCTTAAGGATTAATGTGCAGCTTAACCTGATTGCTGCCATGGCTTTCCACTGCCTTGAATCAGGAGTCAAAAAATGCCTTTTGGTGGACACTTTTGTAGAGGATTATAGAATGAATCATAGATTGGTTTGGGTTGGAAGGTACCTAATTCCAACACCCTTCCATGGGCAAGGACACCTCCCAGTATTCAATTGTACCTGAAATAAAACCTAATTTTGCCAGCAAGGGGGCCAAATAACTTATTCCAATGCAAGGGGAAGGTTGTACAATGAGGGCCTGTAAATCAGGAGGAAAAAGGGCAGCCATGGCCAGGCAGTGGGAAATTAATTGTGGCAGCTGAATGTGATTTGACACTATTAGTTAGCACATTAGTTTTGATGGTAAATAAATGTCCCTGTCTGTGGGAAAAGGTGCCATTTTGAAAATTGCTTTTACAGCAAAATGGAGCTTCAGTGAAATGAGAAAAGAAAAAAAATCCAAAACATCAGTGATTGTACAAACATTATGTTGTGAAGTAATCAATACTACTCAGAGAAAAGATGAAATATACTCATTTTCTTTCATCTCAGCATATTTTCAGATGGCTAAAGGAACTGTTACTGTAACAGGCAAATACATAAACACAGTATTGGAAGGATGGTAATATAAAATTAGGGTGAAACAAAACAGAGTAAGAAAGTCAAAACAAACCCTCTCTGCTTTACTGAAACAAAACACTTCAACACCAGAGTGAAATGAAGAAGTCAAAACAATCCAAATTTCCTGTCAAATATTTCACCAAAATCAAAATATTTCAACACAATGTCTCTGTTTTCAAGAAATGTTGTTTACAGGTGGAAAACTGTTGTATAACAGATGCTTCCAACTTATTGTAAAGTTAGAAACAACCTGAAAAATGGGATTTTTGTGGTCAACAGTTGAATTGCCATTTCAGCACCAGTGACATGGAAGTGCTATGGTTATTAGTGACAATCTATATTTCAATACTGCTCAGAGGCCTCAAATAAGATTAGTGGCTCATTATGTTAAGCCACATGTAAATAAACAGGCATGGAGTGTTTTGTAATGTAGCCTTTATCTACACCAACAAGAGGAAATAAGGGAGACCAAGAGGATATTTTATGGCTCTGAATTTATAGAAGAGGGAAAAATCATGATTAGCTATGATTATGAATAAAAGTGGCCAAAAAAGACAGTTAATTTTTGGCTCTTTGAGGCCAAGGTTATCGCCTGTCTCATTAGAGTTTGATGTTTTGTAGAGGGTTTCAATATTACCTTAGGATTGCCTATCTGCCCCAGCCTTACCACAGAAAGCAACTTGAAATTGAGCTCTTCACTGGGACATGTTATTCATATGAAATTTCCACTGAAATGGCTGGATACTGTCTCAGGGGAAATGACCCTGGGATATCACCCTTGTGGAAATCTCTAAGATGGAATTGTAGAACTCTGCTTACTTTTATAGAATAACAATAGAAAAATTGTAAATACAATGAACAAAGTGTTCACTGGGGGTTTTTAAACCTAACACAAAGTTATTGAGAACTACTTTTGTGCATTCTACTCCACCTGTAGCCAAATGGGCCAAAACCAGTCCGAACTCTTTGGAATTTCTATCCTCTCAGTTAAATTCTTGTAAGCCCAGCCTGTGGCACAGTCAGAATCTCTGCATGTTTTCTGTGTGCAGCACAAAGTACTTACAAAAAATTAAAATCCAGAAAACCAAATCAAACCCGCCCTCATATCCCCATTTGTTCAGCTCATGTGATCACCCTGCACACATTGAGAGGTTCAATTTACACTTTGAATTTTGGGGCAAGATTTTTATGTCTTGGGAGCTTCCATATCAAATCCTTTATTACATTCCTGTCTCTTATCCCTTTCTTCCCACATGGAATTGAGGCTACCTAAAATGAAATCCGGGGAATTTCACACACCGGTGTGTCTCCTTACTTTGCAGCTTCTTGATTTTTGTACTATTATGATTTTTTTTTGCTCTAGGAAATGTGAATTCTTTTTCCTAGGAAAGCCAGTAAATCCAAGCTGCTGTGATCCCAGAGATCACTGATAGTTTTCCTGGATGGTCTTCTGTTCCCCATGTCCCAGAATGTTTGGGTTTTATGTGACCCAAGGACTTGATCAGGAAAAGAGAACTGATCCTCCTGTAAAATGAAGTTAGGATAAATCCATTTTAAAAGCCAGTTCACTCTGTGGCAAGGACAAATCAGCCCTGCTGCTCCAAAAAGCCATTAGATGAACAGGTGAAATGTTTCAGGGTGGACAGGGGAAATTCAGCAACTGGTATTCATCAGAGCTGCATTTCCTGCAAAAATGTATCTCTCTTCCATTTAGAGAGAAATAGTCTTCAAGCATCTGCAAGAAGGAAGAAGTAGGAGTGGTTACTCCATAATTAATTATTTTCTACATTCATGTTTGGAACATTTTGTTCTTGACCAAAATAACATCACCACCAGCCAATTCCTCTGTACCCCCCTGCTCCCTCAACAGCAAAAGTGCAAATTGAAATACATGATTCTTGACTATTTTTCTGCCCTTTTTAGGTTACATAAATCTCCGGTTTGAAGCTGGAGGCAAGCAGATCCCCAGAGATGCAGGAGATAAATGGAGGTGAGTGGCTGTTGGAAATGGGGTCTGCATGTGTCGAGGTTGTGCAGATCCATCCTCCCTTTGGCAAACCCCATTCTGTGTTCAGCTCAAGGAATTCACTCTGGCTGCACTTCTGGGATTATTGAGGCCTCCCAGGTGCCTTTCCCACCAAACTCCTTCCTTTCCAGTGATGGAAAACATGGCAGGACTCACAATCACATCCCCTCTGTAGTCCTTCACGACTCTGGACAGTGGTTATTAGTTTTGATAGAGTCTCAAAGTACTTGCTATGCCATTTTGGCACTAAAAATGGCTCAAAGCTCCTTAGTAAGAGGCAGAACTAATCAGGGTTAGGAGCTGAGCTGCTCCTTTTATGGGACAAGAGGAGAAAAAAGATCTTGTGTTGTGCAGCAGATTTGGGATGGAAATTTGCAGGAGATTTGGGATGGAAAGCTGTGAAGAGAATTTGCAGGAGATTTGGGATGGAAAGCTGTGAAGAGATGAACTTCTTACACCACCACAGCAGTGAAGGGTTTGGATTTATCCTGAGAAACTTCTAGAGATCTGAGCCTTCTCTCAGTTGTAATAGATATCCTTTTCTCCACAGCAGAGCTGTGGGGAGGTCACAGGTGGTGTGTGGGGACAAGCACCCTTCTTTGGGATGCTGAAGGAGAGGGGACACCTTTGTCTGTCCAGAAAATGGCAACAGAGCTGGGGAAGGGTCTGGAGCACATCTGATGAGTGGCTGAGGGAGCTGAGAGGGCTTGGCCTGGAGAAAAGGAGGCTCAGGGGGGATCTTATTGCTCTCTACAACTCCCTGACAGGAGGGTGTAGCCAGGTGGGGGCAGATTCTTCTCCCAGGTGACAGGATGGGAGGAAATGGCCTCAAGTTTTACCAGAGGAGGTTCAGATTGGATATTTGGATTTTTTTTTTTCATGGGAAGGGTGGTCAGTCACCTTCTGATAAGGGAGGTGGTGGGATCACCAAAGGATGTGTCACTTGGGGACATGGTTTAATGTTGGATCTGGCAGCACAGGGTTAACTGTTGGATTCAATGATCTCCGAGGGATTTTTGGACATTAATGACTTTATAATTCTATGAAAAAAGCAGGGACTTGGAAGGCAGAGGAGGATAACATTGTTGCAAATCCTATTTGAGAAGTTCCAAAAGCCATGTTTTAGATGTGTACCCAGAAAATGAAATCAAATTGTTCACATTTTCTAAAATCATAGTTTAAAAACCTCAAAACTTTTGATCTGTGAAAGGGTGATGGATTCTTACAGGAAAAAGGAATCATATTGTGGCACCTTAGGTTGTTCATTCTTGATCCATGATGAAGGCAAACGTTCTTGAATTGCTCATAACTGAGGTTTCTAGAACCCAAAATGCAGGATGTAGGTAAATGGTTTGTCTTCCTTTTATTTTTGCAGAAGGAAGAAAATCTCTTGCTAAAACCCCCGCAAAATCCAGCTTCCAGTTCTGATATTTTTTCTCTAATAAATGAGTGCTTATATTTTGTGTTCTTCTGGGCTTGGGGAACTGTGCAGAAAGCAAAGTTAATTTAACCACTGGGACAAAATTACAAGTTTATTCCTTAATAAACAAAACAAAATATTCAAGCTTGTGGCTAGTAGCAATGGTTCAAGAGGGCTTGAATCCTGGTATAGTCTCTGGAGACAAAATTTTTCTGAAGAAACAAAAAATAGAAACAGGCAAGAATTTCCTCTCTACAGAGAAACAACACTCAATCAGTTTTAGTAGATAAAATGTTTTCTTAACTCCTATGGCATTTCACAATTGATGAACATTTCCAAAATAGAGATAGTTAAAATATTATCTCTTTCCCACAATGCATTTTGGCTTATATTCTAACTTTGTTACTGTTGCGACCCAAGCTGTTTAAATTTATAATCTCCCCTCTTCACCATCTATGCTGGGATGACTAATTAACGTGGCTGCCATGTGTAATTGCAATAACGAATATCTCATACCCTCACATTGTGTTTTGATGTATTTTGCTATCATTTTGAACCAGGGATCCAAAAGAAGACAAATATTGTTGTGCCAGTCAATGTTTTTGCTCATCTAAGGAACAGAAATAAACAGTCTCAGGATCTCTTTAGCTCGCCTGTTAATTAAAGCCATAGGAATTAGGCTGGATTTTCTACCAGGTCACCTCTGCAAAACTGAGGTAATTAAAGACCAGATGATGGCCCTACAATTAGGAAGGTGGTCAGAAAAGAGGTGACCAGAAATTTCCTCCATTTTTCCCTTAATTTATCTTCAAGAAAATGGAAATAAATTCAGGGCTTTCTCTCATTATTTATCAGAAGAAGGAACTTCAAAGTTTTTGCATGGAGGAATATTGCAAAATGCTTTTTGATATTAAAACTCAGGTACCAACACCTGGAGAACCTATTTTCCTTGAAGAACCTGTTTTCCTTAAAACTCTGTCAAACAGCTTTTCCCAAATCCATGGCACCTGCAGTCACCAGAGCCAGGAATCTTCATCAGCAACAGGTTCTGTGAAAAGGCCCTCTGGCACAAGGACTTTGACTTAGATTCTCACCAATAGACCTTTGCCTTGCCCACCTTGTTTCATTTATTATACTTCAGATTATTTAAAATTATTTTGGAAGTATTGAACTTGTGGTGGGAAGAGAAAAGTCATAGAGACCTCCAAAAAAAAAGAATCCTCCATATCTAAATGGCAGAGATTTTTTTTTTTTTTTTTTTTTTTTTTTACAGGAGGGGAGGGAAGTTTGACAGGAACCCCAAAAATCAGTTTGAGTGTTGAGTTGCTAGTGATAAAAGGAATGTAGAATGATGATGTGAACTACCTGGAGATAATCTAGCAATCTAAAAGAATATTGGACCTCTATACAAAAATGGTTATTTATTAAAAAAACCCAGAACAAACCAGAAATGAAAAAAAGGCTGAAGTGAAGCATTCATCCACCTGAATGCTACAAAATCATTTAATCTGAGAGTCCTGAAAACGGTACTTGTATTTAGATACTTTAAGGTTCCACCACACCATTTTGAGAATTTACCTCTGTGTTTTCCAGAGGGAATGCCAGACGTTTATTGCGTGTGGGCTGTTTTCTCTCAGGGCTGAAGGCAGACCAGGCAGGTCAAGAGGTAAAAGCATGTCAGGCTCTGTGAGAAAAGCAGACATCCAGGGGAGAGAAGATTTTTGTGCTGTGAAGCTGTTAGGCATTAGTGAGCTTATGTCTGCTGCCATTCCTCCTGGAGGAATTCCTTAATGTGCAAACCTTATTACTTTACACCTTTATTTTAAATTTTATTTTAGATTTTTCTTGCTGCCACGCTGAGCACCATCAGTGCTTCGCCAGCGCTTTCAGCACCTGGTCCTTGCCTGAATCCTGTCTATTTGATAATCCTGAATCCAGCTATTTCACTCTTCCTGGAGACACTCTGCAGGGTCCCTGTCCTATTTCTCCTTCAGTCTCCTCTCTTCCACCTTTTCCATGCTGACCACAGCCTCTGCAAGCTTGGGTTAGACATTGGATGATCCTGGTAGGTCCCTTCTCAGCTGAGCTGTTCACACGGGTATCCAGTGATAGGACAAGGGGGAAGGGCCTTAGGATGGAGGGAAGGTTTATATCAAATATTAGAAATAAATTCTTCTGTGTGAAGGTGGTGAGACCCTGGCACACATTGCCCAGAGAAGCTGGGGCTGCCTCATCTCTGCAGGTGTTCAAGGCTAGGTTGGATGGGGCTCTGAGCATCAGTGGAAGATATCCCTGTCCATAGCAGGGGGATGGGACTGGATGATCTTTAAGATCTCTTCCAACCCAACCCATTCTATGCTTCTTTGATTTCATTTAGACATAAGAATTTTTTTTCTTTTCTTTTCTTTTCTTTTCTTTTCTTTTCTTTTCTTTTCTTTTCTTTTCTTTTCTTTTCTTTTCTTTTCTTTTCTTTTCTTTTCTTTTCTTTTCTTTTCTTTTCTTTTCTTTTCTTTTCTTTTCTTTTCTTTTCTTTTCTTTTCTTTTCTTTTCCTTTTTTATTTTGTTTTGAAGGTGGACAAACAGCAGAGCAGCTTGCCCAGAGATGTTGTGTCTCCCTCCTTGAAGATGTTCAAAACTCAGACAAGCAAACTATTCTGGCTGACCCTGTTTTGATAAGAGGGTTGGAGTAGGTGTTTTCTGTTCTAAACTCAACAATTCTGTGATCTTCCCATAAAAACATCCTAAATTATTTCAAACTAGTCTCTTTATACCTGAAGATTAAAGCAGGGAAATGAAAAGAGGAAGACTGTTAAGTCCACGGTTTTATCTAATACTCTTGAACTTCTAAAAGCTTTATTCTTTCGTTTTTTCTTTCTTAGTCAAATATTAATTAGGTTAGCACCATAGTTATATAATGATACCCTTGTTATTCCCTTGTGTACAGTGAAGAGAAGGCACTTCATCTTCAGAGATAAATGATCCAAAGGCTTTTCCTTCTGTAAATCCGAGGCAGTCACAACCCTTCAGCCCCTGCAGGACTCTTCTCTCAGAGTCACAGCTAAATCAGTGCCACACTGAGTAAACATGGGCTCTGCCTTACAGCCCAGACTGTTTTGGAGGAGACCTGAAAAAGATTTTGAAGTCTTTTCACCAGTAAATAAACAAAAATCTCCACAGCTGGATAGTATCCTTCCTTCTCTGCAAGGCCTTATATTTATCTTTATATTCTTATTTAAATGTCTTTGTAAGTGTCCAAAGAAGTAACACTTCTCTTTGTTTGGAGGATCTCGTTCTAGTAAGTGATTTTATTTAAAAATAGATAAGACTTAAGGACTGGATGCAGGTTTTCTGCTTTTGCATGTGTTGTTAATAATACCTTCCTTGATAATTACATTGTTGTGGCAACACACAGAGGACAAAGAGGACTGTTATTTTTTCCTCCTTCTTTTTTTTATTTTTTTTTGATAACCTGAATTTATTTATTTGTGACAGCAGAATTTTTCCCAGATAAAATTGGAGCCTAAGTCACCTGTCATCCCTTTTGGGAAATGTACTGCCCTTGCTAGGATAGAATTGCATCACAAAACTACTTCCAGAGAATTATTGAGTCCAATAACCATCCATCACCCTGGCAAAGTCTCAGGGTCTCAAAGCCCTCTCACATCTTTGTTGACCACAGCTGTTGCAGCCCTGCAGTAGAGAAATGAGCTCATTGAGGAGGCCAATTTCATTTTTCTAAGGACTTTAAAGATGATGGTGGGAGTCTAACACCAGAATGAGCAGAAAGCAGTGGTAGGAGATGGTCTCAATAGATGTATTTTTTTTCAGCAGGAAGGTGGGATGGTATCAACCCAAATGGGCTGGAGATTGAGTACAACTCCTGGAAGCTGCTTCATGGGGAGGTGGAGGTATCACTGTGGTAATGCAATCACAAGGTCCTCCCTTCACCTGGAGGAGAAGAGGAGCTGCAGTGGGGTGGTCACTGAGAGTGCCCTTCCCATTTGCAAGAGAGGAGGATCCCCTTGATTTCATCTGCTCAGGAAAAAACCCATAGTCTGACTCAGGGTTATTTTCTGACTATTCTAAAGTAGATCTGGTTGCCATGAAATGATAAACTGATGAAATGAGGTTCTGATGGTGCTTTTGGCCAGAGCAGAGAATGGGGAGGAACAAAACAGCTTTCCTGTGTCCCATACTTCCACTTTTATCCACTGCTTCCCTTAGGATTGCTGTGCTAGCAGCACTCCTCCAGCAAGCCCATGGATCTCTTGGATTTTCTGCTATTAAACATATGGGGTATGTCAAAAATGCTGTGGGTCATATCCTCAAGTAGGAAAGTTCCTAAAATCAGTAAAGTCACCAAACCAGATGATGGTAGGGTGTATCAGAGAAGAGTTATTTTCTCTTATAATCTGTCCTGATACCCCTCTATGACTCCCTGTGCTTGCTACACCCTGGGGTAGGACACCAGGAGCTCTGATCTTGGCCTCTACAGAGGCTCATCTCATTAGTTATCTGCAAGTTCTGGAGACTTTTCAAGATTATAAACAAATAGCCAAGGGGTCCTGAGGTCAATAAGCAGCATTTGTGTTGTGTGTCCAGCCTCCTGACCTCTCCTGCTTCCAAGAGGAACTTTGTCTGCTCCAACATCATGGGAATCCATCAAAATGGATGGGAATCCATCCAGAAATCTCCCCAAAACACAAAGGGATTTGGAAGCTCAAAGTCTGTGGAGCAGTAGCAATGAGCTGTTGGTAATTAGGCCAGGTTGGTAATTAGGCCCTGAGCAGAAGAAGTTCATGGAATGAGATGATCTTTAAGTTGCCTTCCAACCCAAACTGTTCCATGAAGCTGAAATCTCACTCACATGATATTCATCAAGTATCTAGCTTTGAAGAATTTGAAATACAGCATGGTATGTTCAACATTTTATTAAACATTAAATATGCCTAACATGGATGTCAGGCATTGGCAGAACTCTTTTCTGAAGAAATTATTCCCCACTTTAAATTACAGCAGAAATGGGAAGATTTGGAGCCTGAGAGAGACATTTCCTTTTATGAAAATGCTGTTACTGGCAGTCCTTAAAGGTGGGATCAAGGGATTTAATAAATGTAATTTACTTTTTATTGCTGCTCAGAACTGAAGCTACTTTGGAGTGAAATGGGGATGTGCTGTGGGAAAATGCTACCCTAAATCTCTCCTCCATCAAGCAAATCTGCCCCAGAGTGGTGTTTTAGGGCAGTGTTTTGAAATGGGAAGAGTAAATCTGCAGGAACCATGTGTGCCTTTGCCCTTTTGCTCCTTTAATCCACTCAATCACATCTGATTCTTGTGGCTCAGAAACATTTGTCCAGCTGAATTGTCTGGGAACTATTCTCTCTGATATCTTTCTAAGGAAAGTTGATTAATTAGCACATTATTGAGTGTTGCTCCTGTGCTGCAATGGGTCTTTGCTTTGCAGAGTCAGGATAGGCCCTGTTCCAAGTCCTTCCTTCAAAACAGCATCTCTAAATTTTAACTGTTAGCTAAAGCCTGCAATTCTTACGCAGTCAAGAGTACCTTTCTCCTTATTCATTCTCTGTTAAAAGATAATTTTTGCTATTTGTAAAACATAAGATCATCCAGAAAATCGTGTAGTTACTAAACTGAACACCTGGGAATACAGTCTTCAAAGGAAATTTAAGTTAGCCAAAACCAGCATGAGGATTTTTCCTGCAGTAGGGCAGGATATAGCTTGAAACATCCTTCTGCCTGACAGGCAGCAATGAGTCTCTGGGAACCAAGAAATACAGCAGGAAATATCCAACTTGTAAGGGGAAGTGGTGGGGAAAATGCTGAGAAAAACACACCTGCTACCAAAATTGCTGATCTGTGTCATTTGCAACATCCTGAGGAAGGTTTTAGTGTGGTTTTTCTTTCCCTTCAGCAAATTGCTCACAAGCCTGCTCTATTTGGGGCTTGCCTGCCAGCACTGTGCCAGTAGCATCCTGGATGGACTCTGCCTGCCAGGAACTCTCAGCTTCTGGAGTCTCCAGTGCTGATGGCTGGACAATGTCAGCCAGAAAAACAGGTTTCTATCCTCCTCTGGAAAGAAACACTGAGGTTTCACACTGAACTGCAACTGGTCCACTTTTTGGAAAGTTTAATTCTCCCATGGTATTGAATGGGCCTTCTTAGACCTTTCCTTAAAAGAGGTCAACAGTGGTCCATGAAATCACTGTGTCCAGTGGCTGGTCCACCCACAGAATGGAAAGCTGGGTCTGAAATGGGGTGAGAGTATACTCAGGGTAATCCTTCCACTTCCAAACTTTGCCTGCCATTTTCTCACAGATTTAATAATTTTAATGAAAAAACAAAACAAAACAAACCCCAAAACAAAAAAAAAAAAAAAAAACAACAAACCAACAACCCAAAACCTAGGGAAGAGCAAGATTGTTAGAAGAAAGCAGGAAAGATCAAGAAGGTTTACATTGCCTCAGGTTGTGGAGGAGTGCCTGGGCTGTAAACCCCAGTACAATCCTAGGAGGTGAAGATTGATTCCATTTCCCTGAAGATCGTATCTTGGGTTAATGTATCTGAACAGGAAGAGAAAGGGAAAGGAATTCCTTCAATGTCAACAGCAGTTTTACCCCAACTTCTAGGGATGCTTTAGAAAAATCCCTCTAAAGCTTTCTTTGCTTGAAGATGGACTTCTCCCTTTGTCTTTTCTAAGAAGCAAACAGATTCTTAGGCCATTTCTCCCTGAGATGCTGCAATGAAGCACCTGGTCTTTTGACAGTGAGAAAATCCAGAATGGGAAAAGACTGACAGATAAATGGAGGGGATAATGTTACCTTGGCAGAATTTATCCCTTTCTGTGCTGCAGCTTGGCTATATCCTGCTGATTTCTGATTTTTTTCTTAAATGAAAAGCACACATCTCTCTGTAGAAGTCTTTTTAAAAGCCTTCAGATTGTCAGTGATACTATATAACAAATTTTGTTTTAAGCTAACACTTGTAAGGTTCACTTCCCTGATAAGCTTGGATGGTGTGATGGGTCAGTGCTTTGAATGTTAGATCCACCAAAAGAACAAACAGATTCAAGTTTTGGAGTGTGGAGAAAAACAGACATTATACCTGATTTTATAATTTCATTCAGATTGCTGCTTAATGATCTATCACAACCTTTTTTAGAAGAATATCTGACTTTGATTAAGGAGGTCAAACAGTGGAGATTTCCCTTCATCCCATCACATCATAATCAGCTCCAATAATTACTTATTCTCTGTTAAAATAAGTATTTCATTTCCATTTCAAACTTTGTTGACTTTCAGATAGAAATTAAATCTAGATCTTAGTACAAATAAGAAAATTCTTAAAATGAAAGCTTCTGGCAGAGCAAAGGGTTGCAGGTCATGAGAAAAGTTCTTTTTCCAAAATAAAAATGAAACTAAGTCTTGCCATCTCTTTCCTCAAGTGCAAAAGGTATCAGTATTGCACCTGGAAAGTGGAAGTTAACTGGGCAATGATGGAAAATGAGCAGGTTGATGCCAATTTAACTGAGGTGAGAATGAGCTCTTTGGGTTTATTGTCACCAACATGCAGAAAAGTAGTTCAGGGAGATGGCTTTCCCCTTAGTGCAGTGAGTTTGAAAAATGAATTGGTTTCTTATTTTGACAAGTTTTACTTGTTCAGGCACATAAACTAACCGAGCTGGCTCCAGAATTTTGTTATATCATAAAATAAGCATAGATACAGAGATATTTAACAGTTTGCCTTAGGAAATGGGAATTATTCTCTTTTTAAAAAGAACTAGAAAAATAAGCTTATAAGCAATGAAGTGTCTCTTGCCCTAAACGCTGCTGCAGTTCTACAGTTGAGCAACTGGAGAGCTCATAGGTTGTCAAAAAGAACATTCAGCAGTTTTAACATCTTTGTGCCTCATCTCTAATATATTCATTGCTGCCTTTAAGATAATGATGTGCTCTGATTACCCTTGCAGGCAGAGTACCTTGTGCCAGGAGGGGGTGACTGGCACCACTCAGAGCTGAGCTGCCTCGCTCTGCTGCAATTTCTCCTTGAGCTGGAATGATTCTGAAGTCAGAGAGACTTTTTACTCGTGGCAGATCTTTGGTAATTGACTGATACTGTGCATAACCTTGTAGTTTGGCAACTTCGACTTGTCAGATGACAGTTTAGAATCAATGTTCAAATGACTGTGCCAATCAGAAACAGTGACTCTTGACCTCAAGCTTCGTTAAGTCACACTTTTGCAACCTTTTATTAAAAAAAACCACCAAACCTATTGTATTTGAGGGGTTCCCTGTGGCAGGAAGAAATGCTCAATCTGACTCCATGTTCTAGAAGGCTAATTTGTTATTATATTATATTATATAATACTAAACAATACTAAAGAATACAGAAAAGATACTTACTGAATGCTAAAATGATAATAATGAAAACTCATGAGTCCTTCCAGAGTCCTGACACAGCTTGACTGTGATTGGTCATTAAGTCAAAACAATTCACATGAAGCCAAAGAAACAATCACCTGTTGGATAAACAATCTCCAAACACATTCCACATGTGAACACAACACAGGAGAAGCAAATGAGATAAGAATTTGTTTTCCTTTTTCTCTGAGGCTTCTCAGCTTCCCAGGAGAAAATCCTGGGCAAAGGGATTTTTCAGAAAATATTACGGTGACACAAACCACATTTTGCTAATACCTTTGACAGTGGTTCTTTAAGTGATCTAAATCACCCATTCACAATATATTGGTGTAGCTGTCAGGATGGGGAATAGTATCCCTGATTGCTTATGGCAGCATGGAATAAGTCTGAGTCCCAAATTCTCAGAAGAATGAGCTCACCACCACTGACATGACTGGAGTGCGACTGCAAAGCAAATGAAATTAGCAAGAGAAAATATTGAAAATGGTAGAGGAAAAGCAATTATTTGTAAGATGTTAGGCAGCTGCCTAAAAGCCACCTGTGAGGACAGGAGAAAGCATAATGTAGAGTCAAGATCTGAGAGAGGGAGTAGAAGGCAGGGGAGCAGCTGAGTTACTACTGTACATGCAAATTGAACAGTTACAGGTGTAATTGCAGGAAGAAAAGGACAAAATGCAAAAGTTGGAAGAAAAGATCTAGATGATGCCCATGTGTGCCTGACATTCACCTAACCCCAAGCAAATTAGGAAAGAGTGTCCCTAGAAGATTGGGATGGTGATATTTGGGGTGATCGTGATGATTGTGACAAGACAATACCCATCACTAAAGTAAATTAAATCTAATTCCAGTTGGTCAGTGAAATATCTGCTGAAATTTCTAATAGGATTTGGAGCACAAATTTCAGCACTAACATTACAGGATGCCAAGAAACAGGATCTGTGACCTGGATTGTGGAGAGTTAAAGTCACCATAGAAAATGGAGCAAATGTTATTCATCAAACCATGAAAATTAAGTTATGGCAATCAGGCAAGAAGCACATTCATCTACTTGCTTTGTGATAAAGAAGCACAATGAAAATATTTTGGGGTTTGATGTTTTGACCACATGAAACAGGTGCCTGCCAGATGGCAGTGTGTGGCTCTTACAATAAGGCTTTTATGTTTCTGATGGTCTCTCTACATAAGAACGATGCCAAGGGCTGGGATACAGGGTGATGTGGGTGGGCAAAGCACTTTGGCACTTTGGCACAGGGCTTCCTTGCGTGTGTTTAACGGGAGGACCAAGTGGTGGGAAAAGAGAGAGCTGCAGCTCACTGGGAAAGGAACAAGGGTAGGCAAAGTTGAGGAGAAAAGGCTTTAAAAAGGCCTTTGTGTCCAGGGGCATCAGCATGGAAACTGCCAGGCCTCTGGCAGAAAGGGTTCAGCCATGGCCACCAGGCCTTTGTGACCCACAGTGACATCATGTCCAGAGGCCATTGTGATGTGCGTGCATGTCATGAGCTTTTGGGGCTGTAAATACCCTGCAGTGGCCACTCCCAGGAGAGCAGCTGTCTGAGGAGGCAGCAGCGTCTCTGGAGGCAGCAGCTCACCTGGGAGATTGTGGCCAGTGTTCAGCAGAGCACTCCCACAATGTCAAAGAAGCAGGAGGCGAATGAGCATGGCCTGCCCTGTGAGGGGCAGCCACTGCTGTACCGGCAGCGGCAACAGGTGAAGGCCGGGGAAGGAGGGACAGCCTGCAGTGGGACCTGGGGGAAGCCCTGGGGCAGAGACAGCCAGGCCTGGCACCAGGCCATGCTCTGTGCAGGGCCCAGCACTGGGATGGCCCAGGCACAGCAATGGCCCAGAGGCAGCGAGCCCAGCTGGGAACCCTGGAGGGTCCTGGAGAGGCAGTGTTGGACTTGCCGCCTCTCCAGGGCCCTCAGTTGACACTGGTACCTCCCCACCAGCTCAGTGGTCAAAGCTCAAGAGCATCCACTGACTGTGTTAATCTGCCCCTCTGCCAGCAGCAGGAGCCTCTGAATCCTCTCCCAGAGGCACAGATTGTGCTGTGGGAACAGCCTGGGACAGTGTCAAGCTGCCCCCTCTGCCAGCAGCACCAGCAGCAGCTCCCTCTGGGTCTTCTCCCAGGGGCACAGCACGTGCTGTGGGCCCCATGGCCAGGGGCCAGCCAGAGCGTGTGCCACCTCCTCCATGGGGCACTCTGGCTGCGGGCAGAGCCCAGGGAACACATTCCCTGGGGAGCAGGATGGAAGGGCTCTGGCAGGGGTCAGCGGCAAGGCAGGGCCATCACCTGCCACCTGTGACACCTGCACGCAGCGTGCTGCTCTGCACTGGGGCCCAGCCAGGTTGGCAGCACCTGGGATGCTCCAAAATGGAGGAGCTGATTGAGGTGCAGGCAGGGCATGGTGGCAACACCTTCAAAGACCCTTATGGAGCCCTGAGCCTATATCTGTTAGAAGACAGGTCCATGGTATCCACCTGCACCTGTCAGCACTCAAATGCCATCCAGGTGATGGATGTAGAGCCTCAGGAGCAGCCCACTGCTTGCAGCTCAACCACAGGCTCTGCAGGAGAGGCAGCAAATTGCTCTGAGCTCCTGTGCCCTGCCCAGTTGGCAGAGCAGAGCCCGTCCTCTGGAAACCTGCAGCCCTGGGACACTTCTGTAAAGGAGGTGGAGGAAAAGCAGGAGGAGGGAGAGCTCCCAGAAATACAGGCTGCAGGGGAGCGGGACAGCGACCTGCAGAGTGTGTCACACTCCTTATTGAAAGTGGCCGATGTAGAGGGAGAAGCCTCTGCCCTGGCTGGAGATCCCTGGGAAGACGGGCACAGCAAGCTCGTCCTCATATCAGACCCTGAGGAAAGCTCAAACTTCTCAGCTTCTCCTTTGTCTGGAGTCTCTGGTGAGGAGAGGACAGCTTCTTGGGCAGCCGAGCATGCTGCACTTTATATGCAGCCGTGCATGGGGCTTGAAGCTAGGCTCCAAATTATGCGCAAAAAGAGAGAGGCGCTGGAGAGGCTCTTGGGAAAGGAACTCTGTGCAGAGATCTTTGGAGAAATCTCCTCCATGAGCACTGAAGAAAGCCGCATGACATCCCGCTGTGACCTCTGGGGCTCATCAAGTGCCACCCTGGAACCAGATGCAGACCCCTCGGAGCCACGCAGCCCTTGCAGTGTGACTGAAGATGCCAGAGTGGAGACACAAAGCTTCTCTGAGCTTATGTCTCCTGAGCTGTTGGCAGACTTGGGGTCTGACTCTGAGGATTTTCTGTCCCTGGAAACTCTTCTGAACGAGTTCCTGGAGAAGTGGGAGCCAGAAGAAGCAGTGGGCGAGAGTCACAGAGAAGTAGAGAGCCCATTGTCTGTCCCGCCGAGAGACGAAGAGTTGGAGCCAGCGCCTACTCCTCCGGACAGCGACCTCAGTGACCAGGGGCACAGCGAGCCTCTCCCCAGGGCACTGCCGCAAGAGCCAAAGGGGTTTGCGGGTTGTGCCTCGCCTGCTGATGCTGCGGACGAGGCCGTGGCAGCAGGCATGGAGGCTGGGCGTGCCCACGCCGCCCCTCCCCCGGAAAAGCCCTGCGGGGATGAGCCGCCAGCAGGAGCTTGCCCGGTGCCTGCCCAGCCCCTGGAACGCCGCGTTCCTGCTTGCCCCGCTGGCAGCGCAGCCGTCCCGCAGCCCCCGGCCCCACGGCCATGGCGCTCCATGGCCAAGACGGCTGGGCGGGCTCTGCGCCGCCTTTTCTCCTTCAGCTGCCTCAGGGGGCAGCCGGAGGAGAGAGCCCGGGGCCAGCAGCAGGACGGTGGCCAAAGATGCCATGGCTCACCCTGGGGACACCCAGCTCCCAGGGGCAGCGGCAGGTCCCAGAGGGAACGGCTCTAGGGAGATGAAAAGGTGGGATGCATGGATGGATGGGTCGATGATGGCCGAGGCAACCACTTGGCGAAGGTAGGCCGTGCTGCTGGCCCCAGTCCTTCACCCCCAAGCCACCAGCAAGGCAGCCTGGTCAGTGAGAGCCGGCTGAGGAAGGATGACAAAACTACATTCCATAATCCTACAGAAGCTGACTTGAGCCCCAGGCTACATTGTGGGGGTGCATCCCCACCCTGCTCTAGACTGCTTTTGGATCTGAGAAATGCTCCTTGGGCCTCTGTATGGCAGGGAAATTAAGACAAACCCTTTCTCTTTTCACAGGGCAGCTAGGAAACGCCTCCCTGGATGCCTGCATCACGGACTGGACAAAGGTGTTAACTCCAGATGACTGACCTGGTGTCCTTCCACACAAAGCACCGGGACCCCATTGCAGAGAAGTGCAGGGAGGCAAAGGACCAAAGGGATGCTGCTGGCAACAAACATCTTGGTCTGTCTGCTGTCAGACATCTTCACCTCCCCATTCCAGCCGTGCTCTTCCCCACAACCTTCCAACGCCACTCTTCTTCTCCCTACCCCATCCCTGATTTTCTCCCTCTTTTCCTCTCACTTTCCTATTTCCTACCCCTTTCTATCTCTCTTCCTCACGTTTATTGTTAAATAAAATCCCAGTTGATGTTTGTAGATGATCTCCTGAGCACCTTTATTCACACAGGGGCATCTCTGACTAATCACACCTTAATGGTGTGATTAGTGCTTCTTCACACAGCACTCGAGGTGTGGCCACACCAGTGCCCAGCACAGAAGGACAATAAATGCCCTGGTCCTTCTGGCCACACTATGGCTGACACCAGGATGTCACTGGCATATTCCAGTCTGACGGTGTTCACAGGGGTTTTCAGGTGAGGGAAGAGATGAGAATTGTGACTCCATGTTCAGAATGATTGATTTATTATTTTATGATATACATTACATTAAAACTATACTAAAAAGAATAGAAGAAAAGGTTTCATCTCAGAAGGCTAGCTAAGCATAGAGTAGAATGGAATGAATAATGAAGGTTTGTGTCTCAGACAGATAGTCCAAGCTAACTGGGCTATGATTGGCTATTAATTATAAACATCCAAGATGGGCCAATTACAGATGCACCTGTTGCATTCCACAGCAGCAGATAACCATTGTTTACGTTTTTTTCCTGAAGCCTCTCTGCTTCTCAGGAACAAAAATCCTAAGAACGGATTTTTAATGAAAAGATGTCTGCAACACTACCCACTCTCCCCGACCCCAAACCCCCCCCCCCCCCCCCAGTAAGTAAGTACAGAACAGAAATTTTCCTTGGCTATCTTTTGGTATAATTCTTATTCAAAACCACAATGTTTAGAGTCTTTCGCATCAGTGGCTAGATTAAGTTTAAATGGAGCTTTCTTCTTTCTCATGATCTCTTTACCTGCTGTACCGGCAGCGGCAACAGGTGGGGGCTGGGGAAGGAGGGACAGCCTGCAGTGGGACCTGGGGGAAGCCCTGGGGCAGAGACAGCCAGGCCTGGCACCAGGCCATGCTCTGTGCAGGGCCCAGCACTGGGATGGCCCAGGCACAGCAATGGCCCAGAGGCAGCGAGCCCAGCTGGGAACCCGGCCCAGCCTGGCTGCTGTGCCAGCACCTGCCATGGGGCCAGGCCCGGCCTTGCAGGCACATGGGGGACACTGTGCTCACACAGCCGCCTCCATCCTGTGCCTCCTCCTGCTTCCCACAGGTGACCCCTAGGCAGTCACAGGCGGCACCTCAGGTCACCTGGAACACCATCACACCCATCCCTGGGGACGGGCCCACTCTGTTCCCCATCTCGTCCCGGAGCCCCACCATGTCCTGCACACGCAGGCGCCGCCAGGAGGGCGGGCGCTCAGTGCCCTGCAGCCGTGTCACAGGGCCACAGAGATTGTCCGTGTCGGACTTGCTGCCTCTCCAGGGCCCTCAGTTGACACTGGCACCTCCACACCAGCTCAGTGGTCAAAGCTCAAGAGGATCTATTGACTGTGTTAAGTTGCCCCTCTGCCAGCAGCAGGAGCCTCTGGATCCTCTCCCAGAGGCACAGAACGTGCTTTGCTATCAGCCTTGGGCAGTGTCAAGCTGCCCCCTCTGCCAGCAGCACCAGCAGCAGTCTCTGGTTCCTCTCCCAGAGGCACAGCTCATGCTGAGGGCCCCATGGCCAGGGGCCAGCCAGAGCGTGTGCCACCTCCTCCATGGGGCACTCTGGCTGCGGGCAAAGCCCTGGGAACACCTTCCCTGGGGAGCAGGATGGAAGGGCTCTGACAGGAGTCAGTGGCAAGGCAGGGCCATCACCTGCCACCTGTGACACCTGCACGCAGCGTGCTGCTCTGCACTGGGGCCCAGCCAGGTTGGCAGCACCTGGGATGCTCCAAAATGGAGGAGCTGATTGAGGTGCAGGCAGGGCATGGTGGCAACACCTTCAAGGACCCTTATGGAGACCTGGGCCTATGTCTGTTAGAGGACAGGTCCATGGTATCCACCTGCACCTGCCAAAAATTAAATGCCACCAAAGAGATGGCTGTAGAGCCCCATGAGCTGCCCAGTGCCTTCAGCTCAACCAAAGGCTCCACAGGAGAGGCAGCAAATTGCTCTGAGCTCCTGTGCCCTGCCCAGTTGGCAGAGCAGAGCCCAGCCTCTGGAAACCTGCAGCCCTGGGACACTTCTGTAAAAGAGGTGGAGGAAAAGCAGGAGGAGGGAGAGCTCCCAGAAATACAGGCTGCAGGGGAGCGGGACAGCGACCTGCAGAATGTGTCGCTTTCCCTGCTGAAAGAGGCTGAGGTAGAGGAAGAAGTTTGTGCCCTGGTTGGAGATCCCTGGGACGACGGCCACAGCAATTTCCCCCTCTTATCAGACCCTGAGGAAAGCTCAAACTTCTCAGCTTCTCATTTGTCTGGAGCCTCTGGTGAGGAGAGGGCAGCTTGTTGGACAGCCAAGGACGCTGCACTTTACATGCAGCTGTGCATAGGGCTTGAAGCTAGGCTCCAAAATATGCGGAAAAAGAGAGAGGTGCTGGAGAGGCTCTTGGAAGAGGAACTCTGTGCAGAGATCTTTGGAGAAATCTTCTCCTTTGTCAACAGTGAAGAAAGCCGCATGACATCCCGCTGTGACCTCTGGGGCTCATCAAGTGCCACCCTGGAACCAGATGCAGACTCCTCGGAGCCACGCAGCCCTTGCAGTGTGACTGAAGATGCCAGAGTGGAGACACAAAGCTTCTCTGAGCTTGTGTCTCCTGAGCTGTTGGCAGACTTGGGGTCTGACTCTGAGGATTCGCTGTCCCTGGACACTCTTCTGAATGAGCTCCTGGGGAAGTGGGAGCCAGAAGAAGCAGTGGGCGAGAGGCACAGAGAAGTAGAGAGCCCATTGTCCATCCCGCCGCGAGATGAAGAGTTGGAGCCAGCGCCTACTCCTCCGGACAGCGACCTCAGTGACCAGGGGCACAGCGAGCCTCTCCCCAGGGCACTGCCGCAAGAGCCAAAGGGGTTTGCGGGTTGTGCCTCGCCTGCCGATGCTGATGACGAGGCCGTGGCAGCATGCATGAAGGCTGGGCGTGCCCACGCCGCCCCTCCCCTGGAAAAGCCCTGCGGGGATGAGCCGCCGGCAGGAGCTTGCCCGGTGCCTGCCCAGCGCCTGGCACGCCGCGTTCCTGCTTGCCCCGCTGGCAGCGCAGCCGTCCCGCAGCCCCCGGCCCCACGGCCATGGCGCTCCATGGCCAAGACGGCTGGGCGGGCTCTGCGCCGCCTTTTCTCCTTCAGCTGCCTCAGGGGGCAGCCAGAGGAGTGAGCCCGGGGTCAGCAGCAGGACGGTGGCCAAAGATGCCGGCTGAGGAAGGATGACAGATCTACATTGTATAATCCCACAGCACCTGACTCAAGGCCCAGGCTGCGTTTTGGGGGTGCATCCCCACCCTGCTCCAGCCTGCATTGAAGCTCAGAATGCTCCTTGGGCCTCAGCATTCCTGGGAAATCAAGGCAAAGCTATTCTTCTTTCACAGGGCAACTAGGAAATTACTCCCTGGATATCCTTAAAATAGAGCGTGGAAAGGTGTTAAACCCCGACAAATGACCTGGGGTCCTCACCTCCACCAGAACCATCGGTCGTCCCCCTGTACAGAGAACTGGAGGGTGACAAAGGATCGATGGGGCACTGCTGGAGACATGCGTCCTGGACTGTGTTATGTTTGATGTCTTCCACCTCATACCCCACCCCATGCACTCTTTCCCCCCTGTTTCCTTCTCACTCTCCTGTTTCCTACCCATTTCAATCTCTCTACCCCATATTTACTGTAAAATAAAATCCCTGTTGTTGACTTTGGCAGATGATCTCCTTGACACCTTAATTCAGGCAGTGGCAGCTCTCACTAATGGCATCTTAACAGGGGCACACTTCTGCACAGAGCACTCAAGGGGTTGCCTGGAACATCATCACACCCATCCCTGGGGACAGGTCCACTCTGTTCCCCATCCCGTCCTGGAGCCCCACCATGTCCTACACACGCAGGCGCAGCCAGGAGGGCGGGCGCTCAGTGCCCTGCAGCCGTGTCACAGGGCCACAGAAATTGTCCGTGTCGGACATGCCGCCTCTCCATGGCCCTCAGTTGACACTGGCACCTCCACACCAGCTCAGTGGTCAAAGCTTGAGAGGATCCACTGACTGTGTTAAGCTGCCCCCTCTGCCAGCAGCAGCAGCCTCTGGGTTCTCTCCCAGAGTTACAGCACGTGCTGTAGGCCCCATGGCCAGGGGCCAGCCGGAGTGTGTGCCACCTCCTCCATGGTGCACTCAGGCTGTGGGCAGAGCCCAGGGAGCACCTTCCCTGAAGAGCAGAAGTGGAGGCCTCTGGACTGGGTCAGCAGCAAGGCAGGGGCACCCCCGGCAGCCCGTTGCATCTGCATGCAGCGTGCCGGTTTGCACTGGGACATGGCCCACTTGGAAGCCTGTGTGGTGCCATGTCTCTGAAAACCTGCAGCCCACGGGCACTTCTGTAAAGGAGCTGGAGATAAAGTGGGAGGAGGAAGAGCTCCCAGAAATACAGGCTGCCGGAGCATGGGACGAAAACGTGCAGAGTGTGTTGCTTGCCCCTTTGAAGGACGAGGGAGAGGAGGAATCTTGTGCCCTGGCTGGAGATCTCTGTTTCGAAAGACACAGCAAGCTCTTCCTCACATCAGAGCCTGAGAAAACCTCAGGTTTCTCAGCTTCTCCTTTGTCTGGAGACCCCTGTGAGGAGAGGGCAAATCGTCATCTAGCTGAGCATGCTGCGCTTCACAAGCAGCAGTGGGTGAGGCCTGAAAATTTGCTTCATCTTATGCGCAAGAAGAGAAAAGAGCTGGAGAAGCTGGAGGAAGAGAAAATGTACGCAGAGATCTTTGGAGACATCCTTTCCTCTGTGGATAATGAAGAAAGCCCCATGACATCCAGCTGTGACCTCAGGGATGCGTCAGTTGCCAATCTTGAACCAGCTGCAGACCCCTCAGAGCCAAACAGCACTTGCAGCATGACTGAACAGGCTGCAGAAGAGGCACAAGACTACTCAGAGCCTTTGTCTCCTGAGCTGTTGGCAGACTTGGGGTCTGACTCTGAGGATTCGCTGTCCCTGGACACACTTTTGAACGAGCTCCTGGAGAAGTGGCAGCAAGAAGAAGTGGTGGGAGAGTGGGACAGAGACGTAGAGAGCCCATTGTCCATCCCGCCGCGAGATGAAGAGTTGGAGCCAGTGCCTACTCCTCCGGACAGTGACCTCAGTGACCAGGGGCACAGCGAGCCTCTCCCCAGGGCACTGCCGCAAGAGCCAAAGGGGTTTGCGGGTTGTGCCTCGCCTGCCGATGCTGCGGACGAGGCCGTGGCAGCAGGCATGGAGGCTGGGCGTGCCCAGGCCGCCCGTCCCCAGGAAAAGCCTGTGGCGATGAGCCGCCGGCAGGAGCTTGCCCGGTGCCTGCCCAGCCCCTGGAACGCCGCGTTCCTGCTTGCCCCGCTGGCAGTGCAGCCATCCCGCAGCCCCCGGCCCCACGGCCACGGCGCTCCATGGCCAAGACGGCTGGGCGGGCTCTGCACCGCCTTTTCTCCTTCAGCTGCCTCAGGGGGCAGCTAGAGGAGTGAGCCTGGGGCCAGCAGCAGGACGGTCCACCAGCCATGGCCAAAGATGCCATGGCTCACCCTGGGGACACCCAGCTCCCAGGGGCAGCGGCAGGTCCCAGAGGGAATGGCTCTAGGGAGATGAAAAGGTGGGATGCATGGATGGATGGGTCGATGATGGCCGAGGCAACCACTTGGTGAAGGTAGGCCCTGCTGCAGGCCCCAGTCCTTCACCCCCAAGCCACCAGCAAGGCAGCCTGTTCAGGGAGAGCCGGCTGAGGAAGGATGACAGATCTACCTTGTATAATCCCACAGAAGCTGACTCGTGGCCCGGGTGCATTGTGGGGGTGCATCCCCACCCTTCTCCAGGCTTCATTTGAAGCTGAGAAATGCTCCTTGGGCCTCAGCATTCCAGGGAAATGAAGGCAAAGCCATTCTCTCCTCAGAGGACAACTAGGAAAATGCCTCCCTGGATACCAACAGCAACATACACTAGGGAAAGGCATTAATCATGGATGAATGACCGGGTCTCCTCAACTCCACGAGAAGCACCAGACCTCAGTGCAGAAGCTCAGAGAGGGGAAGGACCAACTGGACACCACTTGCAACAAGCATCTTGGACTGTCCTCTGTCTGGCTCCTTCCCCTCCCCACTCCCATTCTTCCTCGGTCAACCCCACTCCTGCTGTTTCCTAGCTCAGCCCAGCCAACCCAGCCCAGCCAGCCCAGCCCAGCCCAAGCCACCCTTGTTTTTCCCCCTTTCGCCTTCTCACCCTCCTCCGTTTCTTCCCTATCCCTCCACCCCATATTTATTGTTAAATAAAACTCCCATTGTTCACTTTGATAGATTGTCTTGTTGGCACCTTAATCTGGGCAGAGGCATCCCTCTCTGCTCACATCTCAACAGGGCCACACATCTGCGCACAGCACTCGAGGTATGACCTCCCCAGTGCCCTGCACAGAGGGACAATCACTGCCCTGGTCCTGCTGGCCACACTAGTGCTGACACAGAAGGCCAGGTGTCCACTGACCTCCTTGCCCACTTGTCCACACACTGGCTCACATTTGGCCACTATCAACTGCACTTTGAGGACCTTTCCGGCTGGGCTGGACCTTTCCAGCCTGAGGTGCTGCAGAGGTTTTTTGGGACATAAGGGCAGGATCCATGCCTTGCTCTTCTTGAATCTTACTCTTCTGGCTTCACAACATCCATGCAGCCTGGTGCCATCTGCCTGCAGAGCCCTCCTATCCTCCCGAAAATCAACAGTCCCACCACCTTGGTGTCAGCTGCAAACTGACTGAGTGTCTCCTGCAGATAATTGACAGAGATATTAAACAGAACCTGCCTTCCTGTGGTGATATTTGTGAAAACTGTGTGTATTTGATACCAGCATTTTAGTTTTTGGTTGTGCTTTGGTCAGACTTGATGTGACAATGATTCATCTGCTCCTAAAACCTGTGTTATGGAAGAGGTGCAAAAGCCAACTGTTAGTGCCCTTAGAGTTTTGCATAAGCCCAACAGATTAATAAAGCTCTTTGTGATTTTGAAGTTCTCCTTCCTGCTTTATGAGAGAAACTAAACTACTTGAGGTCAGAGCATTTTTAAGTAGATATGCTTCTCTAGTTACAAATATGGATGTTTCAGGGAATTGAAAAAAGAGACATGGTTTTCCCAACAGTGATTTTTTTTTAATTGTTTTTTTTTTTCTCTTCCCTGATATTGACATTTCAATTTATGCTAATTTATACCACTTGAAAAACCCAAATAAATCACTCGGGCGGAACTGAAGAGAGGGTGAGTGTAAGGAAATTAAAATTATGAAGTTGATGTCTGTGCTAAGATAGCACTTGAGACACAAAGCATTTGCAATCACTGTAGCATGCATCTAATCTGTATGATACTTAATTAGTTTTTCAACAAGTGGTTTGAATTCCTTTGAAAATTTGTGGACCTTTGTTTATTGCTAACCAGCCTCCTCATGTCCACACAATAAATGATCATAGAGCTGGGGCCATCTGGAAACCTGAAAACAGGATGTTTTTCAAGTCTTGATAAAGAAAGATAAAAAAAAAAAAAGGCTTTTGAAAGAATCAAAACTGTCTCTCTTTTTCCCAGTTATTCCAGCTAGAAAAAAATGTGAGGAGGGTCTTCAGACAGCTGGTTTGATCCATTGACTTTTCTTTTCTATGGTATTAAGAAGAAGTTTACATCAATGGGCAGAAAGGCTGAAGGATGTGAATTCCAGAATGCTGCCCATGAACCCAAAGGAAATATTCTGGAGCTGGATCTGAATAAGGAGTGACCATGGGCAATCAGTCTGAAAGCAGTCATGGCCCCTGGAGCCAAAACTGCAGGAGGACTAGTTGGAGATGTTGATAATAAGGCACAAAGATACAATGCGAATCAAGTCCAGGCTGGCACGTGCCCATCCAAAAATTGTTCCAGAATGTGGAAACCCGTTGGTTAGAGAAAACTGTGAGGAAATTCTATTGCCAAAATTTCCTTGCTATCAGTGCTAGTCTAGATACTGAAAGAGGTTACCGAGAAAGTCTGTAGAGTTTCCAGCCTTGGAGATATTAATCAGATTTCTGGGACAAGGCTCCAGGAATCAGATCTAATTGCAAAGCCCTTTTTTGACCAGGGGCTTGGACAGGAGGATTTCTTGAGGCTCTTTCTGACTTGAATTTTGTTATGATTCTGAAAACTGTGTGCACCCTTCTTAAAAGAGGGTGAACTACAGAAGATACAGGGAAGGACAGCAGAGACAACAAAAATACAACTTCATGGGAAAAAGCATTTTTAGGTAAACCATGACCTATTTTTCTCCCAGGTTTGTTCAGAAATCTTTGCTAAGCTCAAAGGTGACACACCATAATGAGCAACACTCATATGCTATGTAATTGTTTGTACCCAGTGTGCTTGTACAGACACCTGCAGATATAAGGACAAATCAAACACCAGGACCAGCAGGAGAGCACTTCACACTGGGTGATGTACAGAGCTGTGGGAGATGAAGGAGTTGCCCTTTCCTGAGGCAACAAGTTGTTGTTTAGCTGGTCAAGTGCTGGAGATAAGACATGCAGGGAGTCACTTTCCTCTCCAATTGCCTGTTTTAATGAAGAGGGATTGCAGGACTGTCACCTTAAAGGAAACAAACCAAAGCTGGAGAGAAAAGCTAAATGTGTTCAAACGTCTGTCAGGGCCTGACTCCAAGGACAGCCACCTACAAAGATGTAGCCACAGTGAGGGACACAGGAGAGAGTCTTTGTCCAGCAGAAGAAGAGCCTACAGAAAATCAGGTGAATAGAGGGACACAGAGAAATCTCAATATTTGCACATCAAACAATATTTTTTTTCACTTCTTCATATTGTTTTTTCCAAAGAATGTATTTAATTTATTGCCACAGGTAAGTGAGAAGGCCAGAAGTCTGGAGGCAGTAAAACAGCCATGGATAAATTAAAAGTGGGGGAAATAATTCTATCAGAAGCCATTAAATGGAAGGATTACACCTCTGTCAGAGGAAGTCCCTAATGCTAGAAAATTGTTACTATGTGCTGGCCCTGAGCCAAATAACTGATCTCTGATTGTACTAGGTTTTGCTCACCACTTTTGTTCCCATAAGTGTTTAATACATAGTTTAATATATGGGTCTAGAACTGACCTACTGCAAGAGGCATTACTCATTTTAGATCGTTTTCTAGCAGTCATATCACATCTGCACAACTCTGGAAATATTCCCCAGCAAAGCCCGGAGATGAGAGGTGGTGGCAGCGCTCTGGTTCCAGCACAAGCAATTAATTTGTGGCAGAAATTGCCAACTGAGGAGCTGTGCCCAGCATCCCAGGATCATGTCATTTCAACCCCCTGCCATTGGCAGGGACATCTTCCACTAAACCAGATTGTTCTAAGCCCCATCCAGCCTGGCCTTGAACCCTTCCAGGGTTGCAGCTTCCACAACATCTCTGGGCAATCTGTTCCACCCTCACAAGGAAGAATTTCTTCCTAATATCTAATCTAAATCTACTCTCTTTCAGCTTAAAGCAATTCCCCCTTGTCCTGTCTCTACGTGCCCTTGGAAAATGGTCCTCTCCAGATTCATTTTGAGACTACTTCAGGTACTGGAAGGGGCTCCAAAGTCTCCCCAGAGCCTTCTCTTTTTCAGACTCAACAATCTCAATTCTCTCAGCCTTTCAAGGAATCTGGTAACATGAATATGGTTGCTTCCCTTACACACCTATGTACTGGCAACTGGGTACCTGCTGCCTTGGAGCACCTGTATGTCAGAGCACTGCAGAGAGAGCCTGGATTTTAATCCTGAAGGAGTTGGAGTGAAAACATCCCACTGGCCAAACTGGAGCTGTATAGCAAGACTCCTTTCTCTTGAGTAACTGGAATCACTGTGATGCCTTTCAACATTTCAGCACTAACCCTAACCCCTTTACACGGCCATTAATCTCACATGCCAGATCTGAGCATAGTTGGAAGACTTCAGCAGAGATAACACAGCCACAGAGGCTGCCCTGAGGTCAAAGCCTGCTGCTGTGGAAATGAAATATTTGCATAACCTTTTCTTTCAGGAATTTATGTGGTGAGCAAATGCACTCATTCAGGCTGCTTCCTCAGTGCTCCACTGAAGCTGCCAGACAGGGGACAAACAATGCAGTGTATTTTTGGGAAAGAACATGATTATCAGCCCTAAATGGACAAGGTGGGGCTGTGATGGGAATACAGACACAAGGAAGCCATGGTTGGGCATGAGCACTTCTGGAATCCATCAACCAATTCAATTGCTTGGTCTCCCTGGACACCCTGGGCCCAGAGACTGTACATCAGGACCTTGCTTTTCACTCTCCCTGTGGCAGTAGATGTGTGAGATCCTTCTCAGACCTGGAGTAAAGTGGATAGTGATCACTCCTTGTGTATCTTGGAAGGTAAATGTATCTCCTGCAAGGCAACTGCTGCCCCAGCTCACCAGAGCGAGGTCCAGCTCAAGATGTTGCTCTGTAATTAAACTCAGGGTTAGGAAGCCTTTGTTTTGAATCCTGAACTTGAAGCTACTGCATTTGTCCTGAAAATGTGACCTGATTGCAGCTTTTCAATACCTGGGGGGAGGCTACAAGAAATCTGGAAAGAGGTTTCTGACAAGGTCATGGAGTGACAGGACAAGGGAGAATGGCATTAAACTGAAAGAGGAAAGATTTAGAATAGCTTTGGGGAAGGAATCCTTTCCTGGGAGGGTGGTGAGGCCCTGGCACAGGCTGCACAGAGAATCTATAGCTGCCCCATCCCTGGAAGTGTTCAAGGCCAGGTTGGATGGAACTTTAAGCAATCTGGCTTAGTGGAAGGTGTCCCTGCCCATGGCAGGGGGTTGGAATTAGAGAATCTTTAAGGTCCCTTCCAACCCAGCCCATTCAGTGCTCACACACAACTTCCACACTACACTTTGTGGGGCTGCACTCCTGGTGTTACTGACCTTCAGATGCCTTTCTGGCACTCAGAAAGACAATAGCTGCTGACACTCCTGCTCTCAGACTGCTCAGCTATTTGTTCTTTTAGTCTTAAATTGCCTGTTTACTTTGCCTAAGTTTTCTTTCAATGTGTTGTACATAACTGGAGAAAGCTACCAACCCCATCTGCCCAGAGAGTGACTATCAGTGGATACAACTGTGCTTTTATTGTTTCCTGCTTGTTTAAAACCAAACAAATGAATCTTTTCATTGCATTTAAGACTCTCTTATATTTTCAGAAAGCACATATTGTTCCCTCCTGATTTCATCTGACAAAACACATGCTGGCTGGTTTCAATTTATTTATTTTTCTTCCTTCCTGGAATTTTCAAAGCAGTGAAATCATCTCAATCATATTTACTCTTCCATTTGTGCAAGAGAATCAATAGTTATTGTGCCTTAAATGTACCAGAGATATTCTTAGGTGTGAGATAATCTTATCCCTGCCCAATGCTGTATGGAATAAATACAGAGTCCCAAAGAGATGCTTTTTATTGAGAATTTGTTCTGACAAATGCCCTTTATAGAAATGCATTTTTACAATTAGAAATTAACACTACAATAAATCCCACCACAAACAAGGAAAAGATTAAACCCTCAGCATGCATGAAAGTTTTTGTGCATAATCATGCTTTGCACACTACCAGATATAGTAATTGTCCTCTACTGGATGGTTTCAGAAGAGTTTCAGTGTTGAGAAAGAGTTTCTGTACAGTTAATGTGCCTGGAAGGTCAAATTCATGGTTTTCCTAGCAAGTTCTGAGCCAGTCAAGTTACTAAGAAAGAAGGCAGCTGTGAGTTTCGTGCCTGATCAAGACTGAAACTTGAGTTGTGTGAGCAAGGTTTGGAGCATTTAGGAGCTATACATTACTTTTTCACCAGCATTTCAGGCTACTATTCCTAGGCTGAGAAACTTGCTCTGTAAAAACCTCCATTTCCTCAGCTGAGAGAGTCTGAGGTGTTTGGAAAAAGTTTTTTGCTCTGAGGTTTCCATATCCTGGCCTATGGACCTGTCGAACACTGTAAGATCACCTCTAAATTATGAACAGTGGGAAAGTAGAGATGTCTGCTCACACCTCCCAGGATGACACAGTGCATCAGAAATGGATTGAAGTGCCTGCTTTGAGTGACCAAAGCAAGTCCTCAGATGCTGCAAACTGGTAATTTATGTCAGCAAAGGCTCTGCTTGTGGATATTTTTTGCCATAAAGAACAATGGTCACTCACAGCATCTGGCAGACTTCAGAGGAATCCCCAGCAATGAGTTGAAAGGCTTTTTGGTAAACCCAGTTTGTGTCAGCTCACATTCAGCTCTGCAGCACTGATGTGGAAAGGAAATGGGGAAAGGTTACCCGTCTCCTGCAAAAAACCCAGATGAAAGGGAAAGCTGGAATTCCCAAAGCTGCATCCAACAGAGCAGGATTTCACCAGATTTTTTGGTTGCCTCTGTTTGATGAACAAATGAGACGCATCTGAATGAATCTTGCAGCTTTTTCCTAAGGACCACAGCTTCATGATTTTTCCCTTTGAAGTCTCTGCATCATTTTCCATCTGTTTCCTTACCCGTGGAGGAAAAAGGAATTAATTATTTACTTATTTTCCTGAAATCCTGTTTGTGGACTTGATTTCACATCTTCAAAGCTTCCCTTTATGTCCTTTAGAGCTCCAGACTATTTTATTAATGCACATTTTTGGAAGCTTGATCCACAATTAAACATTGTTCAGAAATGTCTAATTTATTAGATGAATATGGCCACAGAAAAATCTAAAATTCCAACTAATGCAAATCCCAGCCTTGCAGGAACAAGTGTGTGAGTTATCCCACTGAAGTGTGGTCAGTGCAACTGATCCAGCATCATGTTAGGCAGGTGTAAATGTCTGAATACAGGCAAAGAAGCCAAAAACCCCACAGATCTGACTGAAGAGACAAGTGCCAATGGATTTCACTGTGAACTGCTCCTGCTCCTTGGCTGAAAAGTTGCTTGACTGTAGGGACCTGCCTGACTCACAGGGCTCCATGTAATTTATGATGTATCTCATCTCAGAAAATTTACAGCAGTGGTTCAAAGCCCATCTTCATACATACAAGAAAGTCAGAGCAGGACTGTATTGACCTGTTCAAAAGAAACCTCTGCCTTGATAAAGAAATCAGGAGACAAGATTTTTTTTTGTTGACAAAGTCAGTATTCCCAATCTCTTGGTACCCTTCTTGTACTGCCCTCAGGCACTGCAACCCTCCAGCAAAGGCTGTATTTCTTTCTTTTCCATGTTGGAGTTCCATGTCCTAGAGCTCCATGAATGAATTCATATAAACAATTGTTCTTGATGAAGCAGTTATCCTTTGAATATCCCAGAGCCTTCCATTTGAAGAACTCAGGAGTTTAATTCCAGCCACTGCAGTGAAGCAGAGGCAGTGTACTGAAATCTGTGTTCCCTCCTGGACTCAAAACCCTGTAGAAACCATGAGTTTCCACTGGCTGGGTTTCATTTGGAAAATTAAAATTTCAATGAAGATATAAACTTAAAGCCAAAAAAGTCCAACATTTTTTCTCTCTAGAAAGCAGTGATATCTCACCAAACTAGCCAAATCCATGGCATGTAATTAGTGAACAGTTGTTATCCTAAGTTTTTTTATTCTACTTGCTTGTACAGCAGAAGGAGCACAGAAAGAAAACACTGGATATCTATAGAAGTGTTGGACACATGCTATCACCTGTGCTAGAAGGCCAGGATAACCCAGGTTCTTTATAAATCCCTTGGGAGAGATTAGAGTGAAACAACATGGAATGATCAGTTTTTGCAAATATACACATGTAGGGTTTATTGTAGAACAATTTGTCTGCACAGAAAAACAGGTATGGACCCATTTTGGTTGTTATCTATAGTAAAATGACAGTATAAAAGCATAAAGATACAACTTACAAAATTATATAAGAAAGAGAAGGAAAAGATAGATGTAGAAAGATCTCGCCACCTGTAGGGCTGTCAATAAAACTTGGTTGTTGCAATTTTGATGTCTCTTGATCAAAGTGATGATCACAGGCCAGACCCATCAAGTGTTGGGAGAAATCCCAGGAACACCAACTCTATTGGATTTACATCCACTCAGATTCAGGTGGGAATGCCCAGGTACCTCCCTTGAGGCAGGGAGTTTCAGCCGGATGTTGGTTTGCTTCTTTCCTTATCTTGTTCAACACCAGCTGTAGCCTGAGGTGGGCACCTGGGCAGGTTCTTTGCACATCAGCAGCTTCCCCCTGAATGTTGGAACCATCAGCATTCCAGTGTCTCTTCCAGTATCAGTGGTGGACACATTCTTCTCCCCAGACCTGGGATGATTGGACAGTAGTATTCTCTTTATCTTATCTCAAGTTCCTCTCATGGTCCTAATTCCAGTTGGATGATATATTTGGGGAGGGGTGGCCTTCAGTGATCACAGATGAGCAGCTGTCTCTTTGCAGTTTGCTATAGTGGACAAAAGTCTTTAGAGGTAGGGAGGAAAAAGATCTGCTTATGGTTTTTTTGGTCTTAATTTTATTTCCAAAATAAAATTAAGACCAATAATATTATAGCCACTGGGCTATAATATTCATCCCCAAATAAATTCAGCTGTGTCTGGAGTCTGGTTTCTATGACAATGTTTTATGGAAAAATAAGGGGCAAAGTCCATTCCTTGGTCCAGAGGACATGGCAGGTTGGCATGTGTGTGATTGAACATCCTTACTTTGCAAGGGCAATTCATTCTGCCTTTTGGGAGCAGTCCCTGGCTTGTGCTGCTCCTCAAATGATATTTACACATTGCCTGGGAAAGACTTCCTTGAAAGGCTTGAAATTTACTCCAAGATGGAAGTGGTCCAGTCAGTGATAAATCAGTGCCCAAGCCTGAGTGGTTCTTTCTTTTCCAGTGCAGACCACAGTGGCCAAAGGCTTGGATGCAGAACAGGGATGCCTCTGTATTCAGAGCATGCCAGGAAAGCTGTTAAACACATTGTCAAGCTTGTGATGACAACCTCTGTAACCTCTGTGGATGATACTTGATCTGCATGTTCTGTAGTGCCTGTCCTCACTCTTGTCCTGTTAAATAAATATTCTGAGCGTGGACCTGTGTGTGATCTTACCTCTGCCAGCAGGGTCTCACCTCCCTCTCCTGCCTTAGGGAAAACAGCACAGAGCCCTGAAATGTGACACAAATAAAAAAGAACCACTGTTTCTGCATGTGAAAGTGCAGCACAGAGCCCTGTGACTTGACTGTGCCCTGACCCAGTGGCTGCTCTGCTGAGATGGAGGTGAAAAAAACACAAATAATGACTCAGGTCATGGACACAATTCATCATTGTCCTGTTAATCAGGGTGGCCTACCTGTCCCCTGTTCTCTCCCAACACACACAGTACCCTGGTGGAGTTTCAGGATCACAGAAACCTAATAAAGAGACATTTTCACAAAATGAAAAAAGGAGTCATGCCCAGTAATGCTGCAAGAAAAGGCAGATTTTCTGCTGTGGTGATGTTTGTCATCAAAGCAAACAATTTCTTACAAGTCTGCAGGAAGATGCTGCAACCCCAGGGTGGGACTGATGAAATTTCTGTGCTTGAATGGGTACTGGGTGTATATTACACCTCCCTTCTGGCATGAGAATTGAGTCAATGGCATTTGGTCAATTTTGGTGCATGTATTGCCTGCAGACACGTTTGTCTGAGGAACTGGGGGGTAAATCTGTGGGCAAGCAAAACCCGAATAGTTTGTGAACTGTTAAATGAGACGCCCTAAGCCAACCTGTAAATATTGTGCTTTTTCCCTTTACACAAGATCCTTTTGCCCAACAACTGCCAAGACTAAGACAGTCCAAGTTATTGGAAGCAATTATGTGTGATGGACATATTTTGGACTGAGCTTTTGCTGTTTCCTAAGAAAAGACCTCTTCCTTGGGTAGATTTCTTTCTTTGACAGGGGTACAAGAGATTTTTTAGGTACTCATCAAACCTCACAACAAAAATAGTATTTTATCAAGGAAAAAATCTTTAAAGGCATCTTTTCTGAGGGTATGTTGGCACTGGTGACTAGGGAAAAAAGTGTAAGCTAGGAGTAAAAAAACAGTGCAGAAAAGTAGCAGAAAAGAAGACATCTTGCTGGTTTTGTGGATTTATTTAACTTACCCTTCCTTTCCCAAATCACTTCTCCCTGCTTTTACACCTTCCTTCCACCTTGCAAACCTGAATCTGAGGTTTGGGAATCTGAGGTTCTTGGTGGGTGGCCTGAGGCAGAAGGAGTAAAACATCATTGGGATTAATGCAGAGCTGGTGTCACAGTTCCTGGAGACTGTGAGTGATTGAAATGGTGCTGGAATTACAGGGTCAATTTGGGAAGCAGAGTTTGAGGGACTGGCATAAGACTGATATTAAAGGTCAGGGGCTGGGATGGTATTGATCATATTTAAAAACCAAAATTTGCCTGTTGGAGGGAAGGGTTGTGTGTTTACTGAAGGGGAGATATTGCCTCCGTGGTGTATGGAACAGCTCCTGGGATGACAGGACATGGACAGGCTGTATTGGCTGTGTGGTCTCATGTCCTGTCTCTGACAGTGCCCCGGGTGACACCAAGTATAACAGCAAGGTAAACATATTTCAGTGAATTATTTTTCTGGCATCCAACTACTTGATGTTCAGAGATTTCCTGAGCTGGAGTGGTTTCTGTGTATTTTGTAAAACTAGGGGCTCTCTTGGCATGCACATATCCCTGAAAACTCATCACTTCTCGGCACCTCCATCATCCTGTGGTGAAGAGCTCCCCACCTTCATGATGAACTCTCTTGGGTTTGCTTTGAACTTGCTCCATGGGGACATTTGAAGCCCATTCTTATTCTCCTTCTCTGTCTTATTCCCATTAGAGAATAGAGTGCAGCAGTGGGAGAAGTGTCAGATGGGACTAAGGAAGGATGTGTTCCTCCAACAAGTCACAAGAGAAGGGCAGGCCCAGCCAAGCCTTGTCCCTACTGGGAGAGATGAAGGAGTAGAGGGACAGAGGAATGAAGGGATTGACAGGCAGAAAGATGAAGGCATGGAAGTACCTATGGATGGAGAAAGTTCAGTGTCCCCTCTGTCCCCACTGTGCTCAAGCCATCAGTGAGACCCACGGACAGCAGCTCCATGCAGAGGCTGCAAGTTTAAAGTGGTTTAAATTTCTGGTGACACATTCAGTGGAAACAGGACAGATGGCAATGCTGCTGATGGGCTTTATTAAAGGGGTCCTACTGGACACTGACCTGACAAGGACATTGCTTTCAGTGTCCTCAGGACTCTAGTTAAATAATGAAAACATTGAAGTTTTGGATTTTTTTCCCTCCTGTTGTTATTTTTTTTCACTCTGTCATTGTTTTACTATGACCACATCCCTCTCCAGCTGCACATTAGCATTCTTCCCCTCTCCAAATCCTCCTCCCTCATTTCCTGCCCATGCTGCTCCCTTCTCCCACTCTTCCCCAGAGCTGCTTGTCATCACACAGTGAAACAGGAGCAAATGTGTGGATACCAGAGTGGAGTCATCACTCACCATTGCAGCACAGCACCAGCAGGACAGAGACAGCAAGGAGGGTAGATTGCTCCTTGCTCTCTCTCTCTGCTCTGTGGCAGAGTTATCAGGCTGCCATGGCCTTTTCCAGCCTGATATTGCCTCATTTTCCTTTACCTGGCAGCAGAAGCACTTGCCAAGGTCTTTTCACTTGGGAAACAGTTCTGTGGATGGTGCATCAGAGATTTTCTGGGATGTGGATGCAACAGGAATTTCCATCTGCAGTGTCTGTTATGTTGCTTTCCTTATGGCTCTGGAGATCTTACTGCCACCCTCGCATTTATGTGTAAGACACTGCCTATAGCTTGATATAAAGATCTCTAAAGAGTGTGGTCACAGAAAAGTCATAAAACCAACATGTTTTCAGCAAGTGATGAGCTGATCTCTGATTGAGGGGGTGGTGATAGAGCAGAAGTTGGGGGGCTCCTGTTTGTGCCTGTGAGGTTGCACTGAGATGCTCAATGCAAATGCAATTTAAATTGAGAAACTGGAAGTGATCTGAAGTGAAAAGGAGAATCATTCATTTTGCTCCCTTTGCTCACAGCACATTTTCCTCTCTAAATTATCTGGCATGAGAGTACTGAGAAAGGAGAGGGGAAAAAAAGGCCTGGGAGTTCATTTCTTTGTGTTTCACACAGGGCTGAGTTTCAGCTAATAAAGCAGAAAGGAATGTGCTGTGTGAGGAAACAGAGCTCTGGCACTGGCAAGCAGGGAGCTGAGGAAGCACAGCAGGTCCCTCCCTGGGTGTGTGATGTGGGTGCACCCTTCACACATCACTTCCGACCTCTCTTGGGAGGCACTCAAACAAACCCTCATGAGAGGAGAGGTTTGTTTGCCAGGGAGTGCCTTGAAGATCAGATGCCAGCAGCCTTCTGGGGTGTTTATCTCAGGCAAACCTGTGAGAAAATTCTCTCAGCGTCAACATTTTGAAATTAGTATCTGATTTTAGGGACTTTTTGGTCATGCCTCACTACTCAATAGAAAATATACCAAAAATTATGATGATGAAATTCTATGCATTTGCTGGACCTTTATCCAGAAGTTAGGTATATAATAGATATGAGAATAATGCTTTTTTTAAGCCCTACATTGTCTGATAAATAAAAAAATGCATCAGCATTCCCTTTCCCACAGGCACTGCCTTTCATTCAATATTTTAAAAACAAAGCGCAGACCTGAACATTGCTTGAGGGTATTGTGTCCTTTTAAAATGGAACTCATAGATATTTCTTCTCATGTTCTTATTTCTTCTCATGTTATTCTAATTTCTTCTCATGAAGGACATGATAATAGTTGATGTGAAAATTCAGTTTGGGACAAGTTCTTTGCCAGGGATGGTCTCTGCAGTATGCACTGATATTTTGGGATATTGGGAGTACATAAAGGAAGGTGGAGAGCAACTTTTGGCGAGGGCATGTAGTGAGAGGGCAGAGGACATTTTTCTTGGGATGAAGGAGGGCAAGTTCAGATTGGATATTAGGAAGAAATTCTTTACTGTGAAGGTTGTAAGGCCCTGGCACAGGTTGCCCAGAGAAGCTGTGGATGCTCCATCCCTGGAAGTGTTCATGGTCAGGCTGGATGGGGCTTTGAACAACCTGGTTTAGTGGAAGATGTTCCTGCCATTGGCAGGGGCTTGGAATGAGATGATCCTGGGATTCTGGGCATGGTTCCTCAGTTGGCAATTTCTGTCACAAATTAATTGTTTCTGCTGGAACAAGAGCACTGCCACCATCTCTCATCTCTGGGCTTTCCTGGGGAATGTGTCCAGAGTTGTTCTGCTGTGATGTGGCTGACAGAAAATGGTCTAAAGTGAGTAATGTCTTTCACAGCAGGTCAGTGCAAGACCCTCATATTGATATTGAAAGAATATTTCTTATTAATATTTATTATTATTTTGTTGCTATTATTATGTACCTGTCGCATTCCTGGAGGTGTTTGAGACCAGGTTGAAGGGGCTTGGGGCAACCTGGTCTAGTGAAAGGCGTCCCTGTCCATGGCAGGGGTTTGGAACTGGATGATCTTCAAGGTCCCTTCTAACCCAATCCATTCCATGATTAAATGATTTAATGCTTTTTTTTGGTGATTATTTAAATATTATCTACTCAAATAAGCATATGGGTGTACCATTGATTTTTTAACCATTTCATTATATCTGTCTTTTTTAGCAGGGCAGTTCAGCAACTTTTAGCAGCTCAGTGTTTCACAAGAAACAGAGGAATATTGAAGCTGTCTCCTTGTTCCATGGAAATATTAACAAACAAACTGTCACAGCAGCTCATTGAACCTATTTTTGAAAGCTCTTTTAGGAAGGGCTTACACCTTTCCCTAGGTGAGCTCCTCCAGTGTCTGGCTGCTTGGGTAAACAGCTTGCAAACATCTTTCAAAAATTTCTGTTCTCTTTTCTGCAGGCTTATTCCAGACAAGAGACATCAGGGCTTGATTTAACCCGAGGCAATCACCAATGTAAAGCATATGGCTGACAATTAGTGTTGGAGAAGCAGCAGATGGGGGGACTCTGCTGCTGCCTGACCTTACTCCACACTCATAGGACACCTGTCACCTGTGACAGTCCTGATCCTCCAGCAGTGCTGAGCTTCTTGCCTCTGCTAAGTGGTCTCTATTTACTCTTCTGTTCAGAGCAGTGGTTAGCTGGAAAATGTCCAATTTTGTGAGTAACAGCTGTTACTGTAGAAGTGACAGGCTCCATTAATCTAAAACAATCTCCAACCTGAGCTGCACAGCCAAGCAGAGGGACCTATCCCAGGGAAACTCTGCTGCTGCAGATATGTGATGCATTAAGGCTCTGAGAAAGGCAGAGAGCATTTGCAGTCTGTCAGGAAAACAGACAAGACTATGGGGAAAAAACCTGCAGCACCAGCAGCATCCAGACAGGCCTTTTTGCACCATATTTTTCTGTTGGGTTCCCACTAGTCCTTAAGAGAAATAAAAAAGTAGACAGTGGGCTTGTGATATAATTTTGATGTTGTTACCCTTTCTTCTATGGCTTTCAGGAAATTACCTTGGAGACAAATTTCTTTGTGTCAGTATTTTAAATTGTTAAAATGGCCATCCCAGAGGCCCCCTGAGGAAGTGGAGTTAGCAAGGCAAAGTGAGTTCAGCCTGCATTGGCTGCACAGGTTATCACTCACAAGAACTTCTTTTGACATATAGCAAGTGAGGAGAATTGTGTCAATGTAAACCTCTTCCATTTTTTTGTCAGTGAGTGACCTACAGCTTGTGGAGCTGAAATAACTCAGACTTGTTTCTCATTTCTCTTTTTTCCTGGTAGTGCTGCATTCAGTCATGAATGAGCTGTTGTAGAATCATAGAATGGTTTGAGATGGGAGGGACATTAAAGCTCATCTAGTTCCAGTCTCCTGTTGTGGTCAGAGACAGCTTCCACTAAAGTAGGTTGCTCACTTTGTATTTCTGTAGTTCCTCTTTCCCATGGGCTTCATTAAGCTTAAAAAAAAGGAATGAAAATAATTTCACCTTCCTCTTAATTAGAGCTTTTTTCCCCTTTTCAGGTTTCCAGGGACAAAAAACAAATCTGTTTTCATGTAACACATTTGCCTTTGTTTGCAGAGTGCCATGGATGAAAGTCACAGGGACTGGTGTTTGTTTTTGAAATAAAGGTTCAGGGGAGTCTGAGAGCTGTGAGCCTGCAGAGAGGTAATAGACAGAAAAGAGCTTGAAAAACAGCAGCTCTTGCTTAAATTCAGCAGCTTCAAAGAGCAGGCAAAGGCTGTGATGCAGAAAGCTTTGCAGATAGACAGAGGAGAGCCTGAATTACTCATCTGAGCCCAGCCATATGCAGACAAGGAGACAAGAAAAGGGACCAGCTGCCGTAACATGTAGAGAAAATCTGTCCTGATGCCCATCTGAGATTTTATGAGGTTTGGATGGGGAGATGCCTGGCATGATTCTAGGACATCAGCTAGATTTTTTTCACTCAGGCCTGGCTTGCAGAGGAAATCACAGAGTATAATGTCTTGCACCTCTCCCAAGGTGTTCTCCAGAGGCAAATTCCAGAGCCAAGTTTAGAGGGTTCTCCCCTCCTTATGTTTGCTGAGATTCTGTATCTCTCCAGGTTCCTGCAAGTGTTTCAGCTCTCACAAATTCAGCAATTTTTGTATTCCTGAAGCTATGTAAACTGACACTGAAAGGTTATTTCAATTGACTTCCATCTCTCTGGAAATATGAGTGGCAGAGGTTTTGCTAAGGCCTGCCCTTGACTTTCCTAAAGAGTTTCCACACTTCTCTGTGTTACAGTTCTGTCCAAAGAAGGACTATGGGCTCTTCTGCTGTCAGGACCTCCTCTACTCTTTTCTCACTAGCACACCTCATTCTGATGCCCCAACAGTGCCTGGAATAAAATGGTTAATCCATGTGCTTGTGTTTGCCCATGCACAGAGATCAGAATGCCCTCCTACTCAAATTAATGATTTAGGCATCTATTTGTTTACACATGGATTCATTTAAAGAAAATAACAGCCTGGACAAGAGGCAAGCACTAAGAAAAACTAACCCTTCCACTCCTCTGGTTCCTGTCTCTACTGTCCCACCAGTATTGCCTTCAATAACCCTTTACTGTGGTACATGAATTTGGTCATTTTATGGCTTCCTTATCCTTTATGATGTTTTCTTCTACTTGCTGTGGTACAGCACAATCCCTCATTCTCTGCTTCTCAGGGGATCCATTAGTGCTCCATCCCCCTCTGGATCACAAACTGGTAGTCACAGAGAAGATGTCTTCACTTTTCTACCTTAACTCTCAAAAAATTGCAGGTAGTGATGGTGGTAAAAAGGCAGAGCTTGAAGAGAAAAATAAATAAAAGCAGCTCATTTAATCAATTGGCGGCACTTACAACAAAATTCAGAAAATGTACAGCACACCAAAAAGCAGGCACTTTAAATCCCTAAATTTTGTTGAAAGGCTACAAAAGTGTCTGAGAAGTGTAAAAGTGTTTTTTGGTTTGTGGATAGCCTCTCAAGTCACTGCAATTTCCTGATGCTATAATAATAAAAGCCAGAAAGACTGCTCAGCCCAGCTTTTCAGATCAAATTGATTGACAGGACAACTAATCCCATGGAAGCCACAGAATCTGCCCCATTTTCTCCTCCTAAGATCCTCATGCATGACTGAATCTCATTTACCTCTGCACAATTTAGTGTGATTACCTCTCTCTACTTTAAGCAGAACTTTTTTTCCTGGCAGAGGTGTTTTGAAAGATGAGATTGAATGTCTCTGGCAACTGCACAGGGTTTTAGTCTCTGTACTGTAGAAAAATACAAATTTCATTCTTTTGATTCCTCCATTGTTTCAATCTCCTTCTCTGCACATTTCCATGTGCAGTAGAAAAGGGATGTAATTCCTATCTGGTACTGATTTTCACTCTCTGAATTCGGCTCCTCCTCAGACAGGCATTTTGTTCAAATCAATGTCAGATCTTATGGAAAATTGTCAAGATTCTCTCTACCAGCTGTACTGATTAAGGATAGGAAAGATAAATTTGGGGTCAGGCAAGGAGAGATGTTGATTCTTTAGTAAATGCATGACAAGATGTTTTCAATGACAAGAGTAATTGAAATGTACAGTAGAACAGACTCATGCACAATGAGCTGTCTCAGATTTTTCCTGTCATCTTGGGAAGCAGCAAAATTCCTGTGGCTGTTTTGGTTTGTGAGGCAGACACTGACAAAAATCTATATTTTCCCTAATCTCTATGTGTTGAATGGTATATAAATAATTATGAAACAGCTCCATAACAGCTTCCCATTTTATCCCCAAGCTCTGTAAGGCAAGCCTCAGGAGAGCATGGTGACACCAGCATGGTGGCAGCAGGAAAGATGGGTCATGTTTTGACTCTATTCTACTTAATATTTTGCAATTTTGGGAAAACTCCAGACTCTCCTGAAGTCCTGATTGCCACCAGGGTCTAAAGCACGTCACAGGCCCAGGGACAGAGACTTCACAAATGTTTTCTTTGTGAAGAAAGTGGATCATAGACTCATTTAGGCTGTAAAAGACCTCTAAAACCATCAAGTTCAGCTGTTAACCCAGCACCGCCAAGCCCACCACTCAGCCATGGTCCCAAGTGCCTCATCCACACCCACCTTTTGAACAATTCCAAGGATCACTTCCCACTCTGGGGGAGGTGTTTTTCCCAGCTGAATTTCTTTTTTTCTGAGCAGAAATGACCACTGCCACAGAGGCTGGGCCAGTCCTCAGATGGGCAAAGGTTTGGGGACCAGGCTCTAAAAGCAACCTGGGGTTTGATGATGGCTGAGCAGAACTCCCAGCTGAGATGCCTCCAGCAAACCTTGCTGGGCAGCAGCTTGTGCCCTCCACACTTCAGAGCTTTTTCTGTGCCTGCTTCTCATTCCCAAGCTTTTCCTGCTGTACTGAAGCACTCCTGGAAATTATGAATGCTAATGCAAAGCTGCCTGGCAGGAGAGGAGCTCTTGAGCCTTGTGTGAAGAATTTGCATCACTGCAGCACCAGGGATTCTCAGGAGAGGGTCAGGACTCTGTTTTGCGGGGATCTGGAGGAATAAAAATAGCAGAGCTCTCAGGCTTGGGAATAAGGAGCATGGAACAGCATCTGAAACAAGTGAGAGAGAAGGTGGGAGAGTAAAGGAGGAAAACTGCCCACTAGGGGCAGATAAAGCCACTTGTGCTGCTTAGCCTCAGCCAAATCCTTGGGAAGGTCTACCAAGGCCTCATAAGCATGAAAATTATACACAAATATGATTTCATAAAAAGGAAGAGATAATATTAACAATAACAATATTAATTAACAGTTGCTTAAGATGGTTTAATTTCTAAATAGACCATGTTCAAGGTGAAGTGGGATGTTTACAGGCCACCCTTGATAAGAAAAAGGAGCTTGAGCACAGTATTATTTTTGAATTTAGGACCTGATTAAAGACTGGAAAGTCACTGCACACCTGTTTTTGAGTGTAAATGTCTTGGGTCAAGATCTAACTCAGTAAACCTGGACACCCAGGTGACCCATTCTTAATTATGGGGTACCTTCAGGGGTAGGAGAAAGGAGAAAGAGATGCTGCTTGATGAATAGCAGTGCAGGGCACCTAAATTAAAGAAATTTATAATATTTAACATTTTTAAAGTTTATTTTCTCTCTCTGGTTGTTGTTTAGGTAATTCCCTGACACAAGAGTTCCTCCATGTGCAGAAAATAACACAAAGAACATGATCCACTTTGTTCTAAAAAAATTTGAAACCTGGTCTTTATCCCCAAACTCTTACATGAAGAGCAGAGCAAAAATCTCATTTTACATCCTGCATGCAACTCATTTCCATATAGGGAGGTGTCTCTGTGGCATCTAAGTCAGAAGTTCCTGGGTACAGAGAAGAAATTTTGGATGACCCAAGGGTTAAGGTAGAGCCACCTGTCCAGGCTGTAGGAGCAGCAGCCACCCAGCCCAGAACAGCTTGAGGATCTGGGCAATGGAAACAGAAAATGAAGCCACAGAAAACACACTCTGCTGGTTCCTGCAGGTCTGACATGGAGAAATCCCTTGCTCTGCTCAAAATCAGGCATGCAAAATTCCCATTGTGCAGCTTCAGCTTTTTTAATTGACATGGAAGACCTGAAGAGGGGGAGAATGCAGTAAATAATGCTGGGCTAGAAAAGATTTCTGGTCAAGCCACTTCCTCAAGAGGGTATTGACTTCAGTTCAAACTATGCCAATCTGACCTTTCCTTAAATATCTCTGCTGATGGAAATTGTGCAGTTTCCCCATTTAAAGGATTTCTGTAGGCTTTTGCTTTCTTTTCCTAATTTCTTTGTAAAATTAAATTCTTTAAGAATTTAATGTATCTCTCTTAAGCAATCCATTCCCTTTTCTTTTTTTGAATGTTCTTGAGTGTTTCTGTTTTGTCTGTATTGTTGCTACTGCAGAAAGACCAAATTCCAGCTGTGGCTATAAGTATCTGATGTAGTTATGTGCTGTGATCTTCTTTAAAAGACTTGCATGTTTATCTAAAAATAGAAACTGTCAAAAAGACGTTTTATAAAAGTTTATTAATTAAGCTTTTATCAGGTCATTAGATGAAAATTCATCTTCTAATCAGAGATTGTCATATTCCTTTAGGTTAATACTGCAGAATAACACCTGGAGGACTTTTAGGCATTAGACAGTTAATAGTCTGTAAAACTTCTGTTCCAAAATCTGGGAAGCCTTATGCTGCTAAGGAATGGTAGAAGATGTGTTGCACTTCTTTATTAGTGAATGTCAGATATCTGGTTGGGAATGGAATAGATTAGCAGAGTGCTGGGACACTCCATCAGCATTTAAATCACACAGCAGGAACAGAACTACTGGCCTTTCTTTCTAGTATCACATAATCTTTCCTTCATGCTTGATTTGTCTCGAGAGCACAGCAAAAGGACAGCCTTTAACAGCTCAGGAGCCCCATCACAAAGTTCTCATGGGATGTTTGTATGAATTCTGACTTTGGTGAATATCCCATGGTGGGTGTTTGTAAGGAGAGCATTGCTCAGGTGTTTTCGGCTCAATGTTTTGACTCTACCTTATCCTGCCTTCTCTCCCAGTGTCTGCAATGACTCACGGTACCATTACAGTCGCTTGGATTACACTTCTTGAGTAGATGAATAAAACACTGAATAATCATAAAACAACAGAGCAATTTGTGCTGGAAAGGACCTTAAAGATGACCCAGTTCCAACCCCCTGCCATGGGCAGGGACATCTTCCAGTAGACCAGGTTGCTCCAAACCCTTCCAGCTTGGCTTTGAACATTTCCAGGGATGGCATCCACAGGTATTTGCTGTGCCAAAAAAGCATTTGAAGGCAGAACTGTGGGAAGGGTTTGTAAGAAAGGACCTGCACAGTTGTTTTGTGAGGGAATTCACATCCAGCTCAGTGCTCTGGACAAGTTTAAATGGGATTTATTGCTCTGCCAGGGAGCTGTTTGTGAGGTTTGGGTCTGTACATCCAACTCCTGAACTATTACAGCGTCCTGAGTGGGTCGCTGGGGATGGTGAGAGATGGACGAGAATCTTGTTTCTTGATCAGAAGGCTGGATTTATTGATATATGATATATAATACATTATGACTATACTAAATAGAATAAAGAGAGAAGTTGCAGAGATGCTAGCTAAGCTAAGAATAGAAAGAAAGAATCTATAGCAAAGTTGTGTCCAGGGACTCTGTCCCCAGCTTGCTCCTGTGATTGGCCTTTAATTATAAACATGGGAACATGAGCCAATCAAGGTGCATCCCATTGCATTCCACAGCAGCTGATAACAATTGTTTACATTCTCTTTCTGGGGGCCCTCAGCTTCCCAGAAAATGCAGAAATCTGAAAGAAAGGATTTCTGTGAAAAAATGTCTGCGACACTGAACTGTGTGATCTGACTTCTGCAAGCCAACAGTTTCTCCAGGGCTTCGTGGCTGACAAATACATCCTGTGATTGCTGTCCCTGAGGAGAGATCCAGGGCCAGGGTTAATGGAAACCAGTTCAGTTTAATTTTTTTCAGCAAACTTTCTGAGCTAGCAGCTCCCTGTCCTCTGTCTAGAAAATACAAACTCAGTGATGGACTTGCCGTGGGTTGATAATTTTTAAAGCAGTGTTGATCTCTCTAGAGGTGTGTGGGAGTTCTCTCAGACCTCTGTTTCACCAGACTCCAATTACCAGTGCCCTTGTATCTTTATTTAACCCAGCAGCAGCACTGACAGTGGCCTAGGGGATGCAGCTGCTGAGGCTTTCTGTGAAATATCCACGAGTGTGTCTCATATTTTCTGTTTTGAAAATGTCTCACTTCTGATAACCTGTTCAAAGTCAAGTTCAGGCATTGACACTGATGTGGAATTAGTTTGTCAGACATTTACATCACCCTTCTTTAACATGCTTTCCTTTAAACCTGTGGATGTCTGGAGCAATTTTATGAAGTAAAAGCACAATGTTCTCCTGAGTGCAAAGACCACTTGAGCAATGTAAAAAGTGATTTTTCAACCATTTGATCTTTTGATGCAAAAACCTGGAGTGTTGATAAACTCCAAGTGAAGTCCAACAGGTCACAGTTTTTCAAGTGTGACCTGAGGATGGTTCCAGTTGTGCTTTATGCAGCCATGGAAACCTCTGAGGTGTTGCCCAGAGAAGCTGTGGTTGCCCCATGCCTGGGAGTGTCCAAATCCAGGCTGGATGGAGCTTGGAGCAACCTGGGGTAGTGCAAGGTGTCTCTGCCTGTGGGATGAGATGAGCTTTGAGATCTATTCCAGCCTAAACCATTCTGTGATTCTGTGGTTTTCACAAACCAAACAAATCCATCCTGTCACAGCTTCCACCTGCCTGTGGGTTCTTGGATGTTTGATTCTGTGCCTCTTTTCCTTCTAAACAAGATCTCCTGTGACACTGACAGGGCTGAAAATCCAGAGGTGGCATTAATGTCACCTCCCTTAGGTGGTGCCTTGCTCAGGGTAGGGAACACCAGGCTCACCTTGCAGGCACTGCAGAGGAACAGACATTTTCAGTCTGACTGATTCCCAACATCTGAGTTATACCCCAAGATGAACTATTACTTTTTTCATTGACTCTAAAAGCACACTCATTTCTAGTTCAGGTGCAGACCTTTAGACCTTTTGATGAGATGAACTCAAATCACACAAGGTTTTGACCAAAGAATGTAATTTTATTTAGAACTTTTGTAAATCAATAATTTTTAATCTGAGGTGCTTTCTCTGAGGTGTCATTTTTAAAAAAATAAAATTTTCCGCTCTTCCACTTTTGGTTTGTCCTTTTTTCTTTGGCTCTTGTTCCCCCTTTTAAATTTTTTTCTCCAGCTATGACTGCATTACATCCCTCTTAAAGCAGTTTCTTAACTTTTTCTGCACTTTCTATTCAAAGCATAAGAAAGTTCAGGAAAAGTTAAGCATAGAATTGCTTTCACATACTAATATATTTCATAAGACTTCCGAGGAAGAATTTTAAAAATTGTTCAACAAAAGCTGATCTTACATTTTCAGCAAAATGCTAACTTTTAATGAACTAAAGAGTGATGAACTCTAATTATAACAATGAACTCTAATTATACCATTTCATATTTTCATCAATACTCAGACTGACTGCAAATGTTGGCACAATGAGGTCTCTTTTACTGACATACCCAGAAATAGTTTTATCTATAAATTTCCAATGACATTGACTAAAGAACAAGTTGTTCAATTCTTGGAAGAGCTTTTTACTTAAATGTTAGTCTTTTCTTTGACTGTAGAAAGGACAGATAGTTAAATGAATGAAAAAAAATAACAAGAGACAATGGAGAGACCTGAAGGATAAATGGTATTCATGGTTTGGAGTTAATCCAAACCTTCTATTGTGCTGTGATGATCTCAATTGCAATTACTCTGATCTGCTTCTGATGAAAGAAGCTGAAAGAAAGATGGAGAGGGACTTTCACAAGAGCATGGAGTGACAAGACAAGGGGAAATGGCTTCAAACTGAAGGAAAGTGGGTTTAGATCAGATATTTGTAAATAAATCTTCTCTGTGAGGGTGGTGAGGCACTGCCACAAGTTTTCCAGAGAAGCTGTGGATGCCCCATTCCCAGGAGTGTTAAAGGCGAAATTATATGGAGCTCTGAACAACCTGGTTTAGTAGAAAGTGTCCCTGCTCCTGGTAGGGGGATTGAATGAGATGACCTTCAAGGTCCTTTTCCAATCCAAACCTTTCTGTGATTCTCTAATTTGTGTAAGTGTTAATACACAAGTTTTGAACAATCCTGAAAAACCCCCTTGCATGCCATTTCAGGCACCATGGGGTGATAACAAGGGGGAGGATGGTGTGAAGATGTGGGGTTCATGCTGGGACTCCACCAGGGCCAGCTTGTGCAGTTCTGACTTCTGCAGAGATGCTGTTGGAATTTAATAAGGCAGAACACAAGCAATTAAGGAATTTGGATTTCTCTGATGTCAGAGAGAAGCAGCTAATTGGATGTTCAGCCATTGACTGGGTGTGCATGTTTTCTTTGTGAATGTGAATTTCTCCTGGGCATAAATCCCTAGCAAGAGAAAAAATATTGGAGGTACCTGGTTGTTTATGCTTAAACTGTAGAAAAATTAAACTTGGGTCTGTCCTCTTTAATTTTTTATTTTTTGTGAAGCACCTGGTATAGGGGTAATCACTGCTAAGATGCAGTTATTACTGTTAATGAAACCACATGTAAATTTTATCATTTTCTCTCTAAAACCTGCAGAAACATTTTAATTTAAATAGTGCAGAGAAAGTCTTTTTTGAATCCTTTTAATTAAAAAATATCTAAACTTCTAAAGGTGTCTGGGTGCAAACCTGAAAAGAGATTTGAGCTCAGTGAGCATCACCAAAATTTCTGCTTGGTAAATATGCAAATCCCAAAGTGCTGCAGCACTCTATTAGAACATCATCTATTCACTGAAAACTTATTGCTCTTACTATGCTCCTACTAACTTTTTAATGGTGAGTTTGCACATTTTGGGGGGAATATTTGAAATGGGGGTGGATGGGAGGACTGTGCAATCAGCCACCTTATCTTTAACTTCCCATCCAATTTCCATTTTGGAAGTCTTTAATGGAGAAGCAAAGCATGTTTAATTGATTGCCATTAAAATCTTCAAAGGAACAAGCAAGATGAAAGTTGTTTCTAATTACTGCATTATGATGTAAGCTTAACGATACGACACTTCTCCAAATTGATTTTATTAGAATTTAAGATGAGGAATTAATTGAGTTGCTATATTGATCCATTTTATTTTTCCCCCATTTAACATGTCCAGTGGAAAAAAAAAAAGCTATTGAGCTGTAGAATAGTAATGAGGACTTAAGAAGGAAAGTCGAATAGGAGATGGATTGGCCAATAAAAATAACTTATAAAAACCATAGTGTGATGGCAGAATGTAGTGGCAAAGACCAATTAATCTCTAGGTTAATTAGAGTAAATTAAGGTTAATTCTTTTGTCATTTAACTGCTATTTTTTGTCTTACTTTGTCCTACCTGTTTGTACTAGAATAACTGCTTTCCTGGTAAAGCAACATTCTGAAATATCCATCCAGTTCTGCTAAATTTGCCTTTGAAGATCTCTTTGGAATTACCCCCAAAACCTAAAAACCACTTCTATGCATTTGTTTGCTCTTTGCTAAAGTTCTTCTTAAGGGTATTTAAGATTGTTTTATTGGTCTCATTCTCCTAGAACATGATTCCTGATCTTTTCCTTGTGTGTCAGTACGAGACAGGTGCTGTTAGGAAATTTAGATGCTTAGAAATATAACCCATTAAATAATTTTTGGCTGATAGTTGTTTTTTATCTTGTCCTGGGATAACTATCCCTAACTTCACAGAGTCATGGAAAGGATGATACAGGGATGGATCAACTCCCTCAAGCAGGTCTGGTGAAAGCAGACTGTGTCCTGTTGGGCTTCAAGTATCTGCATGGATGGAGACTGCAAACAGAACATTTCCTCTCATTTCTTTCTGAACTACAAATTTCAAAACTAAGTGAAAAGTATTCTGAAGGCAAAATGCTTTTCCAGGAGTTTGTTTCTGCAACTGAGATTTGAGGAGTGCTGTTTGGCTTTGGTGCTCGTGTTGGGTAAATTAACTCTGAGATTTCAGAGTTCACACTGCTGCTTTCTCTGTCATTCATATTGATTATGCTAACTGGAATATTCTGTGTATACAGAGAGATTGCAGTGTAATTAAATACATGATTTATAATTGCATTTTAAGCTCTGGTACAGTTTAGGAGAAGCTGTTTCTACTTGAGCCTCCAAGCTGTAAATTCTCGGCTGACTTCTGCTAATACTTAAAGCTGTAACACAGCTTAGAAAGAAATGAGAATGGACACACTTGGAGGTGTTAATTATAACCATGCTTGGTTTTCCTTGGAATTATATCTCTTCATCAAACATTGATATTTTTCCTTTAAGACAGAAATCCCCACATTATTGATGTTCTCATTTCCTCATGTGCAGAGGGAAGAAAAATTGTAATGGAATGGTAACTTAAACACCACCACCACCACCAATAATAATTGGAAAAAAAAAAAAAGTTATCTGGAAATAATATTCCTCTCTTCCATTGGAAAGACGCTGGGAAAGGAACAATAATGCCACCTTTCCAGCCAAGGGGGGGCTCTTTGAGACAATTTGTCTCTTTTGCCACTAGATAATTGACACAGTGTTGATTCCTTAAGTTTTAGCTTTCATATTTTCCAGATTCTGTACTGCATTAGTGTATAACTCTGAACTTCATATAAAGTGTTAGCAAGTTCTCCTCACAGCTCAGTCAGACAAAACAATCCTTTTCCAGCCCCAGAACCAAGGACACCACTGCAGCTTCAGGCCCAAAAAGTGCAAACAACAGAGAATTGAGGATAGCAAACTGGGAGGATGGGACTGCATAACCTGAAGCTGAAATTGGACAATTAACCCCATATGTAAATGGACCAAAACTTATAAAAGTGTGAAAACTCGTGACCCTGAGTCCATCTTGGGAGGAGCCATGGCCAGGCTCTTGTACTACCCAAGGTGTGTCCTTTAAAGGCCTTTTTAATAAACACCTGATTTATTCCTTCAACACTGCCTGGCCTCTGTCCTAGGCAGCCTCTCCAGGATCAGTGCAGACCCAGTTTATTTGCAGCCATATAACAGAATCTTATCAAAGCTCTGTTGATGCAGCTCCTTTGTTAAAACCAGGAATACCCTCTTATACCAAATAATCAGGTAATGGCCTCTCACACATTTACTAATAAGTGACTTTTTTTTTTTAACATTAATTGGCAAAGTGATTGCAGAAATAGAGTGTTGTATTCAGGAGTAACTCTAATGAGCTTCTAGAGGATCAAAGGCTCTTGGAAGTTCAGAAATTGCCCATTTCTGAAGCTCAAACTCAAATGAAGCTACTGGTATTTGGAATATTGCACTACAGGAGAAAGGAGTGTGTGTTCAATAACACCCTAGCAAGGGAAATAAAAGTGAGCAACGAATATCTCAAAAATATCTTTTTTTTAAATTCAGTTTTCAGTTCAAATACCAGGTATAAAGCCAAATAATTGTGTTAAGTTTGAAGTGAAATGTTAATTACAGAAATCCACAATGAAGAAAGAGACCTGAGATGCAGCCAGAAAAAAGTCATTAAACAAGGAATGATGGCTTGGTAGGGTAACTAAGTAAACTTTTTCAAGTTTTCCCAGTGGTAAATCTCAAAATCCTTTTTGTTTAGATGTTGCAGAAATATGGTCTGAGCTCCCAAATGGGCAGGTACCTGCTTCACCAAAGAGGCATAGAACAGCTGCCAAATGAACACAAGTATTACTTGATTGCCTAAAATTAAAAGTAAAATTAAGAGCTGTGAGTCTTTATAAACATGAAATGTAGCTCTGTCTCATTCACTCACCCTCTGGCTGAGGAAGGAAATCTGATGGAGCGCAAGAGGGTGTGATTAATGCCTCTAATCTGCACTGCCAGTGAGAAAGGCTCCAGAAAAAAGCTTGGAGGGTTGGCAGAAAACTTCAAGTGCCTTGATTGTATTTTGTTCCTAAGCTGCTCGTAGTGACACCATGAAATTGTTATGAAATTTGCCTTGAGTGTGTCCACACACAGACACACATTCGTGTGAGTTCCTTCCAAAAAACCTCTGGAGGCCAGGGGGAGAATTATTGCTCTTCCAAAGGGTAACTGCTTTCATGGCTTGCATAGTCAAAAGGTGGAAATAAACCAGTATTTTATGAGTCCTAGAATAAATTGCTTCAATTTATTTCCTCCCTGAGCATTTGACCAAAGAATGGTGCTAAGTGAGAGCTAATGAATTCACCAGGGAACAAAAACAGAGTAAATACATTTTGTGAAGGATCAATTAGGGGCTACAGTCTCTATCTCTGTGCCCATTTTCCTCACTTTCCCACACATTTGTGGATTTTATCTCTCTGCAGAGCAAATAAAGTTGGATCACTGCTCCTGAAACTGGTACATGTTTGGCTAATGAGTGAAGCAGGGGAATTATGCACTGTAGTGTCTGTCACTCTTGCAAATTTTTTTTCCCAGATCTATTGGCATGGATCTGAGCAAGCACATGCATTAATCTATGCCCACTTCACTGAATAATTCCTGTAATTAACTGTGATGTGCCTGTCAAAATAGAGCTGGGAAAGCCATTGAATTTAATAAATGAGGCTTGAGTGGTGCTCTGTACCAGAGGTAAAGTTCCCTTCACCAAACTTCAGCTTTTAAGCATCAGTTGAAATCTAAACTGTCCAGGTTCCCTCAGCAGCAGCTGGGGAAGGGATAAGAGAGCCTCCAGAGAGGGCTGGTGCTGAGCTAACAGTTGGACTTGATGATCTCAGAGGTCTTTTCAACCTTAATGATTCTATGATTCCACAAAATGGCTTCTTACATTATCTAAAATCTTCTCTCCCTCCTTGCTCGTTCCAGTCTATGTTTGGTCCTTGACATCAATGTCCTCTCTGCCATGGGAAAAAGTGCCCAAGTAATTCCTAAATATTTTTGATGACCTCTTTCTGTCAACACTTCTCTGGAGAGAGCAGGAAGCATTGGGAATTCAGCACAAGAACAGCATGATTACAATTCTGCTTTTTCTTCAGGGTCCTTAATATCAGTACGGTCTTGTATGCATACATATTTAAATGCTACATGCTTCTTTTTAGCAATAGACTGCTGGTGGTTTGAAGTGCCCATAAAACTGCTGGAAAGTGGCAGTGCCAATTAATCTGTTGACAGATTTGTTGTTTAAATATTAATGGGACGTTAAGCAAATGTTGGCTGCTGCACTGAGATCCCTCAGAGTGCCTTCCCCCAATGAGCTGAGCGTTTTCATACACTGAAAATGTCCTGGACACTACAGGATGGGAAGGTTAGCATAAATTTTGTGTCCTTTTTCCCCCACAGCTCCTAAACACACCATAAATACCATCTACCCCTGTAAAAAAAAAAAAAAAGAGAATAATTATAAAAGTCTTATAAAGAACATAAACCTCTTATGGCAATAAACAATTGAGTTGTGAGTTTGTAGAGGGTACAGCAGGGGAGGGTTTAGCTCCTGACTGCTTCACCTTGGCAGTGGAATGAGGACTGAAAGTGGGGGGCTGAATTTATCTGTCTGCTCAGTTGGTGATGTGGGAAACCTTAGAAAAGTCTCTGGAGAAGAAGGAAATTTTGGAGCAGGATAAAGATAAGCTTGTGCTGTATCAACCATGAATGCTGTGCCAGGGTGAATTTGGCTTCCTTGGGGCTCCTGGGTGCAGAGAATCAGAAACAGGAGATTGGAGGAAAGCAGGTCTGGCTCAGTCCTGTCCATGAAAAAAAATAATGGGGTGCAAAATAAGGGCATTGATGTCTTTGCTTTGATTTCCCTGGCCAAATGCAGGGACATTAAAGAAGCCCAGGAGCATGCAGAGACTGACCGGCCATGTGAACCTGGACATCAGATTGAGGCAGCAGCAACAGGACAGTAAAGATACCTCTTGCTCTGCAATTTCAGACTGCTACTTTTCCCATTTTCTTTTTCCATCAAGCTCATTCGTGGTTCTGAACAGCTTCTTGTTGTCATTTCATCCTTTTACCTCTTTTATTCCAATGACTTTCATATCTCTGAACCCATCCATCACATTTCAATTCAGTCTTGCATTGCTGCTGGAAGACTCCCAATTTAATTTCTATTATTTTAACACATTGCATAATAGTATGAACATAATTTGTTGACTGTTTCAAACTGCACATTTTTTTTTAAATGAAAGTTGTGATAAAGGCTTCTTTGAAAATTTTGAAGTGTCCTTATTGTAACATTATTGCCCAGCAACCAGAATAATAAGAATTTATTGATTTTGCTACAGGTTCAGTCTTAAATATTGGTCATTCATTTGGTTGCACATTTCAGTTTTTTCATTACAGCTTTAACAAAATAAGGAAGAAAAAAGATTTTTTTTTTAATACTAATTGAAAATAATGACTCAGGAAAACCAGGTTGATAGCAAGAGGTCTGCTCTGGATTTTGATTTTTTCAGAGTTTATAAGGGTTTTTCACAGTACAGCCGTGGCTGGAAGAGAAGAGGTGACTACAGCTTGAAATGAAGTCTCAGATCTCTCAAATCACAGCCAGATGAGACCATTCAGGCCTCCTGGGTTCCTCTTTCTTCCACTCTACAGACATTCCTCTTCATCTGAAAATGCCATTTGTTTTCCTTCCTTTCAAAATAAATCCTGAGATCTGGTTTTTGACTTGAGATTAAATGAAAAGGGAGTAGGTAGCCAGTGAGAAAAGGCTCACTCAAACAAGAAAATGTATAGGTGTCTGTGGAATAAAAGCTAATTTACCTCAAAAAAAATCCATAATAAGATATTGATTACAGTTTTTATTATGAGGGTGCTGTTGAGTCAGGGACAGCTTCAGTAAATAATACCAAAGATCAAAAATTTTCAGGTTTTGCTTTCACAGAAAGGGCTAGTAATTACAATCTGGGGCAGTTTAAACAGATTAATAACTTCTCTTAGAGAAATATAAACCATGGGGATGACATGTTCTTTTCTAGGCAGACGAGATTTGGATATTAGAAAAAAATTAGATGACATAAAATCTCATTCTATTTCCTTTTTTTTAAATTATTTCCTTTATGTGCTTACCCATATTTTTCATTTTATTAGTTTCATTTGTTTTTTGCTGTGCTCTGATTTTCTGTTGCACTGAGAAGTGTTACAATAGTGGCAGTTTTGACAAACCCACTGTGGGGTCTTTTTTTGTCAAGCTGTGGGTTCCAGATGCCTCTGGTTATCCCTCATGCCTCTGATCACTTTGTCTCATGTCCTTTCAGTTTGTAGTTTGCAAACCTAAAAAAAGCAAGGTAAAATCAAACCCCATATTTTCTCTGTTAATATAAATATGGTCAGCATGGTCCCATGAAGACTGTGCTTGGTTGACTGTAAATTAAAATTTCAGGCTCTGCACACAACTGTCTCTCATGCCCTTTCAGATGCTTTTGAGGATGTCTCATGGCCTCCAGGCTCTTCTGCAGAAGGTTTGGCATCACCAGGCGGTTTTCTGCGAATACCAGGCATGTCTGTGGTATTTTTGGGGTCTGCAGGATGAAGGAGGAATTGAGAATCTGACTTCATGCTCTTAAAAGGCTAATTTATTATTTTATGATATTATATTATAATAAAGAATACTATACTAAAACTATACTAAAGAACAGAGAAAGGATACATACAGAAGGCTTCACAAGAATGATAATGAAAACTCGTGACTGCTTCCAGAGTCCTGACACAGCTGGATGGTGATTGGTCATTAAGTCAAAACAATCCACATGAAACCAATCAAACAACCACCTGTTGGACAAACACTCCCCAGACCACATTCCACAGCAGCAAAACAGGGAGAAGCAATCAGATAATTATTGTTTTAATTTCTCTCTCAGGCTTCTCAGCTTCCCAGGTGAAGAAATCCTGGTGAAGGGATCTTTCCAGAAAATATGACAGTGACACGTGTCCCTTACCAAACGATTTCAAGTGGCACAAAGGGTCAGAGTGCAATGCTGAGTGTGAAGACACAGGCAGCATTCAGAAGAGATGATGTTTAGGATTCATTCAGGATGCTTCCACCTCATTAACACAGTGCAGAGGTAATTTTCAGGCCCCTACAGCCCTGAGATCACCAGGTAAGCAGGTGGCCCCTGCCTGGTGAATGCAGCACATTAACAGGAGAGGAATTAATAAAGATTACTAAAGGTGGGTGCTGTGTTTAAAGGGTGCTGGGGACTCTGCACTGCTGGGTGTCGGCACTCAACTGTCTGCTGCTGCCTGAACATCAGCACATTGCATTTCTATTCACCTGAGCAATGAATATTCAAATGAGGAGTCTCTTACTGAGCTGGTTTGGTGACCCTGGAAAGAAGGAGAAGCAAAAAATGGGAGGAGAGAAGCAGAAATGGCTGAAGCACCAATATGGAGAAGCAACAATAGACAAAAAAACCACCTTTAGTTCTCACCATGTGGAGGAGGACTCAAATCCTTGCCCAATCATCCCATCAGGGTGGAGACAATTCTTTACAGAAACATGGAATGGTTTGGCTTGGAAGGGACCTCAAAGATCATTGAATTCCAACCCCTGCCATGGGCAGAGACACCTTCCACTATCCCAGGTTGCTCCAAGCCCCATCAAAATTGGTCCTTTTTTTCTAATAAGCAATCTAGATCTATTTTCTTCCAGTTTAAAGCCATTTCCCCATGTCTTGTCACTACATGCTCCTGTAAATAGTCTTTGTTTTCTTCTGAAAAGAAGTTCTGGATCTCAGCCTAAACCTGCTCTTGGATTTGAGAATCTTGCTGTTCATGTTCTGAGCTGAAAAGTTTCCCTGAAAAGGTTCCCCTAATCCTTGGGCCGTGGCTGGTAAGTGCAGAACCTGCAAAATATGTTAACATGCACCGAAGTTCTTGGTACTACCCTACTAAACTGTTTTTTGTATATTTAAGAAAGCTATTTTTCAATTCAGTGATATCTTCCTTATTCCACCAGTACAGAATTCTCACTATTTCAAGGGAGAACTTGGCCAGCAAATTTTGTGGCTTCTGTGGAAAAAGTGTCTTATATTAAATTTTAATAGCTTCTTCCAAAAAGAATTCCTTAATAGTTAGGGGGTTCCTGCCAGGAAAGGAAAAAAAAAATATCCTTATTACTTTGGTGCTTTTAATTTTTTAAAGTTATTTTTCCAAGGCATTTCTCTTGAGCAAGACCTTCTTTCACCAGGCATATTTTGCTTCCTCCTTCTGCAGATACACTAAAAGCAGCCATGAGTGTTACAGTGAAGTACAGTTTTGAAATTTTTTTCTCAGCATGGAATTCCTCTATTGTTTCTTTCCATATGTGTTTTTGATGTTTTTTAGTGCCAAGAGCAGTTAACAAATATGAGGCAAGGATAATGGATTGCATCTTTTGTGAACAGGGATTTGTGGTCTGGGCTTTGAATTTTGCCAGCTCCATGGACCTCAACATGATTTTCAGAGTCACTCCTGACAGTGGTACCCCATGGCTGGAAACTATCACCACTGGGACAAAACAGGCTCTTCAAACCAGAAAGTTTTGTATTAATGAGAATTTGAACCTATAATAGGTCAAACCATTGAAACAGGTGAATCTCTCTACAGAGCAAACACCTGAAAAAGCAGAGTTTGGTGCTACTTGTAGCTAATCATCAAACAATGGCAAATACAGATGGTGATTTCCCTGCAGGAAAACAGAGCAGATGGTGCAAACTGACTTTTTGAGCCAAAGCCACAGACAAATGTCAAGCAGGAAGCAGTTGGTTTAAGAGCAGAGCTTAGTTAATGTTAGGTCCTGAGAGCATGAAAAAAAAGCCCTGTTTTTCAGACTGACCCTATCATGCAGCAACAGAAACATCTTAACCAGGTGAATCTGCAAGGTTTTGCCTTTATAGGATTTGCAGAGTGGGTTCCTTGTGCTGGGCTGGTGGAAGGAGGGTTTGCTGTCTGTGCCTGGCCCAGGGGGATCTGCAGGGCTGCTCATTATTTTCCATTTTAGCATCTAAGAATGGACCTGCAGAATTTTTGGAGGGATACAACTTAACTCAATGCCAGGACTTGAGCAAGGGTAGCTGTCATGAGCTGGATAAAAATGAATAATCTGATTTCCAAGCTGGAAGGACAGTAAAATCTGTGTTAAACAGCAGCATCTGATCAGGTTTTTTTCTGGCTTTTCCTGGTTTGGAGATTTTCTGATGGCTTTTTAAAACCCATCAGCTGTCCTAGAAATGGAATAAATGCAGCAGCCCAGACACTGGGGAAGGGCTGGACTCTCATCCTTGCCACTTTTACCTTTCAGAGTGACAGAGAAGCTGCATCCTCTCCAAGAGTCTGATGGAATTGAAACATGTGAGAAATTATGTAAATCTTCATTTTGACTGACATGAAACCACTCCACAGATGTCAAGATCTCCCAATCCATTCTTCTGATCTCTGAACTGAGCAGACATTTTTGCCCACAGGAAGGGCAAACACCTCATCAATGTTTATAAACACCCAGTGTGGGGGCATAAAGGAGGTGTAATCAGACTCTTCTCAGTGGTGTCCAGTGACCATGCAGAGAATAAATAGGCATGAAGAGAAATAAAGGAGATTCCTATAAATACAAGGAAAAAATGTTATTCATAGGGAAGGTGAGGGAAACACTGATTCTTGTTATCCTGGTCAAAGCCAACTGGTCTGTACCACTGTTGGCTAAAGCACAGTGACATTTATTGCATTTCTTCTGCTTTCATCCTCCTGCAGCCTGGGGATTCTCAGCTTCATCAACAGAAATGCTGGAGCCCACTTTAATAACAACCTCATTTAATGCTTGATATGGTGCTCAGGGAGCCCTGGAAGCATGGGATTGTTTATTTACAAATCTGCTTTTATTGCAAAAGTTGAGTTTACTGAGCACTGAGCAGGAACAAGGACAGCATAAAGATGGAGATCACCCTAATATTATACATTAACTCATCTGGATGAATGTTAATTTGACAAATACTGGACAATATAATGGGCATTATACTGTTGTGATTGGAAATGATTATTTGGATTTTTCAGCTGAGTGAAACCTCTGCCCATGATGAAAGATGTTTGGCAATAAATACACCATCCTGAATAAATCAACTGCTGTGCTGTTGAGAGTGATCCTGGATGGGTAGGAGATGAAGCAGGTGGTTTTTCCACTTTTGGGATCCCAGAGTTCTGTGTCTCCATTTGTTTTCTCAGATTTAGCAGTCCTAGATATGATGCTGCAACATGATGGAAGTGTTCCCAAAAACATGTAGCTGTGTTGCTTAGGGACATGGTTTAGTGCAGGGCTTGGCAGTGCTGGGTAAATGGTTGGATTCAATCTTAGGGGTCTTTTCCAACCTTTTCTGTGATTCTGTGCCTTCTGTTTAGGTTAACTTGTTTTTATTTGCCCATCTCTGGAGGAAGCTGAACTGGCAGTTCAGCAACATCCAGATGTCTCATGGCACTTTTCCTCTCTCCTTTTTGCAAGTTTGATGGAAGACACAGCAGAGCAAAGGCTGAAAGATCCTGACCACTCTGCTCTGTACACCAATGACAACTTCACATGCTCAGAAGGAACAACTGAAGTCTCCTAATTTGATTTCCCATAGCAGAGAAACCAGGAGTTTTCCTGGAGTTCATGATAATTTGAACAATACCTTGAAATTTAAGGCAACCCCTTCCCCCTGCTCACTAATGGAGAATCTACTGTGACTTTAATAAGTTTTGGTGCTTCACTACCCTTGCAATTAAAAGCCTTCATTTCCCTCTGCACTTGCCAACATTAACCTCCATTTTATTTGGTAGACACTTTTCCAACATAGAGGAAACCAAATGATTATTTGGGTGCCTGGTAGAAGCATTTTTAAACTTGTACTCAGAATTTTGCTAAACTGAAAGCACCTGTTACACAATGTATTTTCCCTTTATAGAAATTTATAATCTCATTATGGCTCGTTTAACTTTCTTTGGGCTGAACTAAAGAGATTGAGCTCTTTCTGTTTTTCATGCAAAGGTTCATTTTGCACCATTATATAATATTTTGAACTTTGTATGATTTGCAATGCTCCTTCTTGCACTAGAGGCTGTTGGAGCTAAACTAAAGGGAAATAATCTTAACACACCACCCTAATCTATTCTGATTTGCACACTCAAGGTCCTTATTAGCCTTTACAGCTACAGCATGGAGAAATATACTGCAGAGAATTGCAAGTTAGACTAAGCATTGCTTATTCCAGTGGAAATTAATGACTTTAGTGGCACCACATGTAGCATAAGAAACTATCCTGTAAAACAGTAGCTCAACATTTATGAACTGTGGGGGAGGTCTTCAACAGTCCTAGTGGAAGTCAATGCAGTGGGTCAAAATTATGCTGGCTGAAGAAATATTACCTTTGTTTTGTGTTAATATAAGGAATAATGGTATAAAAAGGCATTTATTTGGTTGGTGCCCCAGTAGATGTGACAGAGGGCAGGGAAGTGACATTTAAAAAAACCAAACTGAAATACTCAATCTTGCCCAGCCTTAACTGGTTAAAGCTACAGGATACCCTTCTCATGATAACTCCTCCAGCAATTTGAGGAGTTTAGATCCCTCTTACATGTTTTTGGTGCCTAATTGCAGGGTTTTGTTATTCTTTTGACAAATGACTCCCTCCCTGTTTACTAAAATAATTCTCCCTTTCCCCTGCAGACTGGCAATGAGAAGAATCTTTCAGCCTCTTCTGTGTCTCTAGTCTGATGATCCTGTGTTTTTTTTCTTTTGGAATCCCCAATTTCTTCATGGTGTTATAGCATGTTATCAAATTTATGTCTATATTTTCACTGTCAGCTAAAATAAAATACTTCAGCCTATTCTGGACTCCTTGGTCTTGACTTTAACAACTTGAGGGACTATGTGAACTATTGACAGAAAAGCTGTGGCTGCCCCATGCCTGGAAGTGTGCAAGGTCAGGTTAGACAGGGCTTGGTGCAACCTGGGATAGTGGAAGGTGTCCCTGCCCATGGCAGGGGTTGGAGCTGGATCATTTTTAAGGTTCCTTTCATTCTTTGATTCTGTATTTGCATTTCCAGAGGGATTTGAAACAAGATTAGACAACATTTTTTCAGCTCATTAAGGTTTCACAATTTCAACTGGCAAATGCCATGAACATGGAGTGATGACAGGATCTACAACCCAAAAAGCAGAGCAAACAAGAGGCTCTAACAGTCCTGGCACAGTGGGATTGCATTTCACACAGGAGTATTGGCACAGCAGCAGCATCCAGCACAAATCACTGCACAGCCAGGCGGAGCATGTAACAACCCCACAGCTCTCCAGGCTCATTTCTGCACATTAAACTCACCACTCTCTGTCACAAACACATGAATAATGCATTGCTTCAGCAGCAAAGTTGGCAGGCTGAGGCTCATCAGGATTGGATTTCCTTCTTCCATCCTTCACAGAAACCAAAAGCATCGAAGGAAGTTTTGTGGGAGGTACTGATAGAAGTAGTGGGCAGAAATTATTTGCTCTTGCCAAATTGCTGCCAGGATCTGGTGTGAAAAATCTAGGGACATAATAAAACACCCAGGGAATTGAGCTATCCAAAGGAACATGGTTCCCTGGATGAGAACCCTTCTAGGAAAGACCTTTACCTCTTTGCTTCTTAATCAAGGCAAACCCCTGTAAAATGTGTATGATCTGAATTCATGTCTTCCCCTTTTTGTGTCTTCCAGACTATGAGAGAAAAGAGAGCTGGAAGGCACTAAAAAAATGCACAGGATCAACTATTCTGTATTATTATTAACTGTTCTGTGATGGATGTTTGGACTGTTTCTGAGAACATGAAATGTTTTTGGACATGTAGAGAGAATGGCCCATTTCTGTGCTGTCTATCCTATGCTCCTTTCAGTCAGGGGGCTTTTTGTGGGGCGTTATTTCTTATTTGTTTGTGGATTTTATAAATTATTTTTTCCCCCAGTACCAAGCCTAAATTCCCCTATTTCAGTCCAAACCCTTGTTTCCCACCTAAGTCAGAATGCAGAGTGATACATTCTGCCTCTTTCATCTCTCCTCCTTTGACAGAAAGGTCAGTTCCTGTTTTCCTCCCCTGCTTGTCAGGTTTCCTAAACCACTGATCACTATTGATAGAACAAAAACATAATATCTTCCTTTTCCCCCTCTTCTCCTTTTTTTTTTTTCTCCCACCCTGGTATTCTGATGCTCTTAAATCTTACACTAAGTAGCAAGAAATTTTGGTAGACTTTCCACCCCATTTTATTGGCTTGCAGCTGAAATATGGAGCTGAATCCCACCCTTGGACAGCAAAAGTCTTTAAAATTCACATATAAAATATACTTTTGGTGTAAAATGTTAAATTTTTTTGAAAACTGATGATTTTGTTCTCAAAGTATGAAAAATTGATCATCCTAGAAATAATTCAGCAGCTCGATTTCTGATTTTAGAAAAGCTTGAGCGTTGCTATTCCTGGTTTTAATTTTCTTACCCAGTCCTGTGTGGCTTCTCTTGTAACCTGATGGCTTTAGCAGAGTCTGATTACATGGAACTCTTTCCTGAGCAGCCTGAGACTTACCTGGGACTTGGGTTCATGACCTGAATGTGCCCTCCTGATTGCATTACATGAGCAGGAATCAATCATCCAGATAAACTGCTCACAGATTTTTGATAAATGAATATTGCTCAGTTCTGCAATTACCAGTGAGGAAGCTGGGGACAACTGGTCACAGAGAGATCAGATTGTCAAAGATAACCAGACTAACTCCTGGTTACCAGTACAGTCAGAGTGCCAAGTGCCTGTTTAGAATAGGCAATGGATGCTAATTTCTTTTTACAGTTTTAATTTAAGAAACATAACAGAAGCCTAATTTTAAAAGACGATTTTTCTCTCTTTATACATGTATGTTGAGTTTCAGTAGTGAAATGAGCTAGAAATATTCCAATGCATCAAAACAAAATGAAATGCCTTGATTGAGCTGAAACAATTAAGGAATGTTTCAGGCAATTAAATGTTGTGAGAAATGTCAAAAATTGGCTTTGTTTCATTTCAGTAAAACAAATCTCTTCTGAAGATGTCATAATTTCCACAAAATGGAATTCTCAAGTTTCTATGAGCTTCACATTTATTATTATTGGGTGTCAGACTCCTGTGAAAACAACTTGACATGTTTTTCCAATACAGTAACTGTGAAATAAACAATTTTCTTTCAAGTTGTGATTAGGCTGGCTTGTGCTTGAACTTGTCTGATGGCTATTTCCCTTTCTCCCCTTTATTTTTAATTATAATTATTGTTGTTTTTTAAATTAGTCTTTGAGCTTGGAGCATCTGTTCTCCTTGGGTGTGCACAGAAAATTTGTGGGTCTTCACTGATGCCAAATGGAGACTCCAGGAGAAATGGAAATTCCACAGCCATGAGTGCAGAAAGGTGACAGGATTCAGGCAGTGAGGAAGGGATGTGAAACCCTTGAAATGTGGATGCCCATCCTGACTTCACCATTGCTCCCATTTGGGACAAGCCACTGTCCCTTTTAATCACTTTTGGCCTGTGGCTTCCCAGCATTTCTCTGCTCTTTAATTGTACATCCAAACTGAAGAGAATCTCTTGCAAAAAATACGCAACTCCCAGCACTATATGTATATTTTTTTCAATCTGGATGGACAGAAAATGAATTTCCCTGTCTGTACATTCTGATGAATGTCAATAACACTGCACATTACAGAAATCTCATAACTGCATTTTATAACTGAGCTAGTGTTAAGCAAAAGCAAAGTTTGAATCTTCTGGTAACTGCTAATCTTTGTTCCTCCTGTGAGTAAAAAGTTCTTTACACAAGGACAAAGAAATTTTTACCACTAAGTGTTAATCACTTACGCTGTAAGAAAACAATCACCTCCGGATTTTCAATAAACTGCCTCAAGGTTAGAAGCAAAATTAAGTTCAGGGTATGCTGGAAAAGAAATTCCCCATGTCCCTTAATGTCAAAGAGAACAAGGCTGAGTAGTCTTCTGTAGAAAAGGTAATAAAGTTAATGCTTGGATAAATATTTGTAGCGGTTTCTGAAGTAGCAGCAAGGTTTTAAGGAACTGCCAGTAAATGCTGTTGCACAAGTATTTTGCAGGTGCAAAGAGTAAGATGTTTTGTGGGGAATTTGTTCCAAAAATAGGTAATTGAGATAAATATCCTTGAACTGAAATTGCTACTAAAATCTTGTTCTACAGAAATGTATTTAAGCATATGCTTTGCTCTGAGCACACAAACACTGGCACTGAAGTCACTGAAAACAACCTCAAGGCCACGCCAAACTGAGCTGAATTGAATTTCTTCTCTGTTTTATAATGTGGTTATTAAGCAGTTAACACTGCTATTGCTTTAGCTTCTCTTTTGCCAAGATGGACTAATAAACATGACATTTTTAATGTATAATTTGCATAATGCTTCTGTTAATTTGTTATTTTCATTACAGCAACAGAATGAAAACGACATATTACACCCATAAAAAATATACAGCAGTGCTAATCCCTGTAGTCATTACACTGTTAACTGAATTGCATCTTTTGCCTGGTCATTATTGTTATTTATAAAGCTCCTTGATAAGGGCTGAGTGCAAGGCAATGGGAAAGTCTCCTGATTTATCAAGGAAAGAATAAAACACTAAAATGAAGGAGAAAGCCAAGAGGGAGGGGAATTGGGACCCAAACCACAAACTGATGAATGTGCTTTGGTGCAGAGCTAGAAATGAACCTGTCTGGAAGGGAGATTTTTTTGGTAACAACTGTTTGCTCTCTGAATCTGCCTCTACTAAATTTAACCCCTCACTGTCTCAGGTGCCTCACATAGATATGGCAAAGCATAAACCTTTGTCCCATGGCACACCAGCGCACTGTGAGCATTTACAGGGAGGAAGGATCCATTTTTATGTGCAGAGAACTGTGGAGAAAGCTGGCATAAAGCTTATGGTGCTGTCCTACAGGTATCTAAGATGCTCAGAGATGGACACTTTGCTGGTGGAGATGGGCTGAGAGCTGGGGATGTTCAGCCTGGAGAAGAGAGGGCTCCAAGGAATCCTCATCACCTTCCAGTGCCCAAAGGGGGCTTTACAGGAAGGCTGGAGAGGGAGATTTTCCAAGGACAAGCAGTGGTAGGACGTGAATAATCACTGCCTGCATATGCTGGACGGGAACTGAGGCACAATAAAACCTAAAATTGAGTAGAACACCCAGTGAGTAAAAATGACAAAATGGCAAAAGAGAGTGGTGGTTGGTCCTCAGGAAATCCTTAGGAATAGTAAAAGAAAAAATAATTGAAGGATGGGGTCACTTGCTGTGATGTTAAGCAAGAGGATTCATTGCCATGGTTTAAAATGAAAAACTGATAGAAGAGGTGTGATCTAGCATAGGAAAAAACATTGTAACGCTGCAAAAGACATTACAGCAGCATCCCAAGATCTAAAGGGGGCTTCCATGAAGGCTGAGAGGGTCTTTTCCCAATGGCATGGAGGGACAGGACAAGGGCAAATGGCCTTAACATGAAAGAGGACAGGTTTAGATTAGATACTAGGAAAAAAAATTCTTTATTATGAGGGTGGTGAGGCCCTGGCACAGGTTGCCCACAGAAGCTGTGGCTGCTCCATCCCTGGAAGTGTTCAAGGCCAGGTTGGATGGGGCTTGGAGCAACCTGGGATAGTGGAAGGTGTCCCTGTCCATGGCAGGGGTTTGGAACTAAATGATGTTGAAGGCCCCTTCCAATCCAGACCATTCCATGGTCCTGTGATGCAGTCCAGAAGCTGAAAGAAGGAAGGGAATTGTTCTCCTGCTCTCATGATCCTCATGAGCACATAATGAAATAAGTAGTGTTAATGCAACAAAGGAGTTTTGGATTAGACACTGGCAAGGAAACTTTTGACAATGAAAGGTAAAAAATGCTGGAGCAAATTGCCTAAGTTAAATGTGGACTCTGTCCCACGGGGCTTTATAAATGTGATGGGTGAACATCTGGGAGGAACAACCTAGGGACAGGAAACTCAGCACATGAGTTCTTGGTGTCCTGTCAGTCCCAAATTTTGATAATTAAGCGTGAAATTATCACTATCAATGCCTAGACAGACAAACAGAAGGGGCTACATGTGACCCTCTTCTTCCTGATTCCCTTCCTACCTTCTTTTGGCTCCTTAGTGCCAAATTTTCACCATTAAAAGATTTTCTATTTGCTGTTTTGTAATGCACACCACTCTTTCTGCCTCTCTCTCTTCCTTTGTAATTCATCCATCACCACTATATCTATCTAAATGTTCCTCATCTACAAGCACCATGCATGATTAGATATCCTTTATAACCTCCTCTGGCTCCTCTCTGCCCTGCCCAGACTCACACAGCGCCTTCTGAATGGTGCCATCACTTACAGAGTATTCACAGCAGTGCTGCTGTCTGAGGTAACAATTTTATTTTCTCCTGCACAGCATCACAGCTGACTTACAGCCCTTTCTCAGAGGGAAAGCAAAGCTGAGCCATTCTCTCATCTCATTCTCAAATGTAAAGTAGTTAAGAATTATGGGAAGCTATTTCTTTATTGCTTTTGTGCTCCTGTCCCTTTAGCCACCTACACAGCTGCACGATGATTTAAGGCTCTGACAGACAAGAGGAGATAAATCTTGCTGCAGAGATGTGAGAGGCAGCCACCTGCTGCCAGGGCCTGTCAGATTTTCAGGGCAGGAGGATGCAGGAGGATGCAGATGTATGGATTTTGGTCACTGAGCTCAGCCTGAAGTGACTGAAGTGCCCACAGAAGTGCAGTGATATGATAAATATGATAAATGGCTTGGCTGGGTGTGCCTTGTGGCCTGATGGTGTTGCTCAGCTGAGGAGCAGCAGCTTCCAGTAAGGGAATTTAGCTGAGTGTCATCTCTGCTGGTGCCTGATGGGGTCAGGGCACAGCCCACTGTGACAATGATCCCTGGATTTTTCACGTGGTGATGGCCTTGGAGGTGGGAACACCACAAATTTCTTCAGCAAAAATATATCAGAGATCTGAGAGACAGGAAGATTTGAAATAATATTTGAGGAGACTGAGATAGCAGGAAGGACTTTTTGTAGGGTATTGTGATGGATAATGTCAGTTTTATATGTCTGAATTTATGTTTCTTGAAAATAGGATGTCAGATGGGCTGTCAGGAACAGGAAGAGCCTGTTCTTTCTTTTGGACTCCTCCTGAAACCACTCTAGACAGGCAGCAGTTGAACACACAGTGGGACAGGTTTGCAAATCTCAGCATAGAATTGAAGACCTGTGGAAGTGCAGACCCCAAGAGATGAGCAGGAGGCTGGGGCAGATCTCAGGGAGGAAAAGAGCTTGCTGAAGGGGAGAGATGAGTGGGCAGGGTTTACTGCTGCTCAGAAATTCTCTGAGTTGATTAAAGGGCATGCAGTGGGCAAATGAGTGCCGGGTGGAAATGTTTAAATGGATTTTCTGCCTGACAAAAATAAAATGCTCTTTCACAACAGTTGTGACACTGTAGAACCCCATTGCTGTGGAGGTGGCTGGGAAATTTGTGGACATGTGCAAGGAATTGAGTCACCTCAGCATAAAAAGTTATTTCTCATTAGGTGTACACTGCTAATGACTGAATGCATGAGCCTTACGTGTAGTGAGTGCAGAGTGGAAAGTTTTGACTCAAACAGCTTCCAAATATTTCCTTCACTTCTTAGAGTTGGGCAGGAGAAATATCTTTTCATTTTATGACATTGGCTTAGAAGATTGCTCTTCTCTAGAAAGCTTTGGGATTGGCTTTAAACAGTTCTGATGGCAACTGCATGAGCAGTTCGCCCTGAATCCTACAGTCCTGACCTGGGCTGTGGGATTCAGGGAGAACTGAGGGATGGGTGGATGGCACACTGGATAATGCTGGTGGGAAGGACAATGGCTTGTAGTCCTATTAACCTATTCCCTTTGCTTTTCCTTAGGTTGATGGATCTTTAGAAGGGTAAAATCTCTTCCCTTTAACTGCTGGCAGTGTTCTTCCCAACATTGCCCAGAATATTCTTGACCATCATGGCTACAAGAGCATATTCCTATCAGGACTGTGGTCAGTTTGGTGTTTGCCAGCATCCCCAGGTGATTCTAGACAGAGCTTTCTAGAGGATGGCACCCAGTCTGTAGTGGGGTTAATCTTCCACATGGGCAAAATATTCCTTATTTCCTTATTGATCCATTCTCACAGATTGTCCCCCTCATTGGCAGCACACCCATCTGGGGCAACAACCACTCCTCCAGCTCTGTGTTATCTGCAAACCTGCTGTGGGTCCATCCTGCCCCACCATCCCTGCCATTTAGAGGCTTTTAAAGGGTGTTGTCCCCAGTATTGTCCCCAGTGTTGATCCTTGGCAGACAATCTTCTGGACTGGCTTCCAGCTGGATTCCACTACACTGACCACAGCCTTTGTGCCCTACATTTTCACTTGCTTTTCAGTCTACCTCACTGTCCACTTATGTAGTCCATATTTCACCCCTGTGTCCAGAAGGATTTTATGAGACAAAGCATTAATTACTGTTTTCAGTAATTCAGTAATTTTCCCTGTCTTGTACACTTAAAAATCTAATATTGATAGTTCCCAAATATTGCACCTGCAGAGAGGGTGAACTTGCTTTACCTGCACAGTGCCAACATAAATACATTTGTATAGGTGCCACAACCACTGTGAATTGTGGTTCTGGGTGTATGAATCTACATAAAAATGCTAATTACATCCACAGCTGCTGTGATTCTTCTGCTTAGGGCAAGTGACCTCCCATGCTGAGATTAAAAAAGTTCATTTTTTTTGGATGTGTTCACACTGCAAAATGCCTGAACTGGCCCTAAAAGAGGCCTGAAATTAGTTTAAGTTCACAAAAAATGGGAACTTACATGGCACTACCCAGCCTGGTCTCAGCAAACCCTTGTGAATAATGATGATAATGGCATTTTTTTCCTGCCATCAGCATTGGAGCTGACCAGCAAGGCAGTGTTGTCTGTATGACAAAGTGCTAGTAAATGCACCACTGTGCTCCTACTGACATCCCAGTAAAGCCCTTGTGCAAGGAGGAGGCACTGATGTGCTCAGAATAGAACATCCTCCTATTCAGAGAAATTACATCAGATCCAAAGCAATTCTGAAAAGGAAAAATTCCAGCTTAGCTGTGCCATGTACCCGAGAGCCATCTCCCCTCTGAGTAACTTGATATATATTCTCCTTTAATTGGTTTAGATGGCCTTTCCTCCTTCCTTTTCTAAGCTGAGGTTCGTGTCTTGCAAAAGCTGGTTGTGTTTTCTTTGCTCATTACATCGACTACTGAGTTGGAAGAATTAATTAGTTGATTACGATAAAATCTAATTACTGTTTGCAGTTGGATTAATTAACTAAATTCGGAGAGATACCTTCTACTCCCTGGCTGTTCCAGTGTAAGCAAGAAGATACATCCTAAGGGGTAATGACTTGGTAAATACTTAATAAGCAGCATCTGCAATAGACATATTTGCAAAACTCAAACATTGGAATTCAGCCCTTGGATGTACTCTGAAAGCTTGTCATTGAGTAGGACAAAGAGAAGGATGGAAGGAAATATTCACACAATGAAAATGCACAACTGATGTGAAAGACCCTGTGCTTGAGGCCTAGGTTTGTTGTGTGAAAGGAAATCTCGTGTGAAAAATATTTTTGGGAAAAACCCCAGAACAACCGAAAAAATGAGACAGGAAGAAGAGTGGTGTCATTGCTGCCCATGGGCTGGAACAGAGAACTCTGCAGGTCTGACATGAGCAGGAAGAGAGGTTCTGCAGATGCCTGGAGCAAACATCATCAAAAATGCATTTACACTTTCATCAGTGTCTATCAGCCATGTCATTGTCAATCCATCTTCTGTGCTGGCAGGTTGGACTGGGAAACGTGGTTGTGGGGATGGGAATGTGCTGTTTTCTGACAGCCCACCCTGCATGGTGTTGACCCCAGGAAAAGAGTTTTATCCTCTTGCTGTACAGCCTTGCATGCCCTCAGGACTTGGGGTTAGTTTTGGGGTAGTTTAGAGATGTTCCCTGCCTCTTTTCAGGTATTTTCAGTGTACAGTTCTTCAGTGAGCTCACTGCTTTTCACTTGGTGGAGATGAAAGTGTGTGTCTAGGTGCAAATTCATCTGAAGTAGGTAAGATACCTACCTCAGGATGAGATGATGGGCACTCTGGAGGGAGCTGCCCCTCTGCATTGACTACAAAAGGACTTCAGCTCACCTGCAGAACATCTGATTTAACAGAATCACAGAGTGGTTTGGGTTGGAAAGGACCTTAAAGGCCATCTCCTGTTTCATCTCTCCCATCCTGGTGTCTGCAGAAGGCTGTAGCTGTATGCAAGCTAGATGCTAAGAGTGTTAATAGGCCAAGGAAAGAAAAACAAGGAATAGGATGTTTGGACGTCCTTACCCAGGCCCAGTTTTAGTCATGGCTCATATGAAGACTGTCATGGCTCATAATCTGAGGACTGATCATGTTTCCAAATATCACAAAATGCAAATATATGTGTAGGAATATTAATTTAGGTCATGCCAGGCCTAATGGCTTTTGTGTATTTGTGGTGTGTGAACATGGTATGTGGCAAATTGGTCAATATATTGCAGACATAGTGCAGTACATAAACCTCTTCTTCACCAGTAAATGAACCAGCACAAGAAAAAGCTCTCTGATACTGGCCCTTGCTTTGCCCAGGGCATGGAGTCATCTCTCAAAGAGTTTCTAATGCAGTTAGGATGGCCAAAGATCATTTGAACCAGGCTGTGGCCACCACAGAATGACAGAATGGCTCGGGTTGGGTTCAAAGGGACCTTCAAGGGCATTGGGTTCCAACCCTTCTGCCATGGGCAGGGACACCTTCCACTAGACCAGGCTGTTCAGGGCTCCATCCAGCCTGGCCTTGAGTACTTCCAGGGATGGGGCAGTCACAGCTTCTCTGGAAGTCCTATGCCAGGGCCTCACAATCCTCCAACTAATGAATTTCTTTGTAATATATAATCTAAGGCTACTTTCTATAAGCTTGGCCATTACCCCCAGTTCTATCATTCCAGGCCCATGTAAAAAGTCCCTCTCCATCTTTCTTGTAGGCTCCTTCAGGTACTGGGAGGCCAAAATTTAATCCCACCAAAGCCTTCTCTTCTCTAGGGTGAGCCACCTTAATTTTCTCAGCCTTTCCTTGTAGGAGATGTGCTCCATCCCTCTGATCATCCTGGTGGGCTCCTCTGGACTCACTCCCAACAGTTCCCTATCCTTCCTGTGCTGGAGACTCCAGAGCTGGAGGCAGCTCTGCAGATGGCATCCCACCAGAGTGGAGCTAAAACTATTCCAATTAAAAGCACAAATTGTCCATGTTGAGAATAGCTGAATGGTTCTTTCACTGTGAAGTTCTTTTTATAAAGTCAGCCCAAACAATTTCAGCTCAGGAGCACAAAAATTCAAAGCTGTCCTACAGATGTCTGGCAAGTTGACTTCCTGTCTGGTTGATTTTCTTTATTGTCCAATTGCAATCTGTGTGAAAACCTCCCAGCAGCACATTGTCGATAAACACGTTGTGAATTGGATAATGCTACAGATTATAGGATGTGCAGTAAAGTGAAGGGACAGCACAGACAACAGCTGGAAGAAAACACGAAGGATTTTGTGTTTGGTGATGGCTGTGAGTCACCACACAGCTGCATGCAAAATGCAGGGAAGAGGCAACAGCTTTGGGGCAAGCTGGATGCAAATATATGCCAGGAAGTAGGAAAGCATGAGGGAAAATGTAGAATGGTACTTTGTGAGGTTCATCTAAATCCTACACAAATTCAACATAAATACTTTATTGGAAAGGTTATTGTCTTTCACAGATGTGTGATCTGAGACTCTGAGAGGTCAGGGATTAGTCCAAAGTCACCCCATGAGTCAAAAGATGAACTAAGAGTGTCTAAGTGAACTAAGAAGTGAAACTATGGTCCCAATTAAAAAAAAATAAATTCCAACCTTCAGTGGAACCAAGTCATTTTCCTTGATACCTCTCCCAGCTTCCACTCCTCTATGCTGCTTGTCAGACATTTCCTAAATTGCTCAATTTGGAAAAATCCTACAGGGAGCATTGGCACAATTCATCATTCAGATGAAGAAGGTTGATTAAATAGAGGAAATAGATGTATAATATTTGAAGTAAGTAGTGCCAACAAAAGCTTCATGTAAAAACTCATCTATCCCCCTGAATTTAAAATCCATCAGTAATAAATTCTGGAGAGCCTGCAGCACCACATTCAAAGTTAACCCTTGTATCAAGCTGTAAACTCAACCCACATTGGTCTTCTTATATAGATATATAACTTATGCAATTTCTTTAATTTGCTTTTATGTAATGTTTTGTGGGGTAAATATGAAGTTTTCCAATGGAAATTCAAATAATTGACAATATGGTGGAGGAGCATGGGTTGCAGAGGCTGTTGGTGTAGTAGTGACTGGCACCTGGCAGACACTTTCACTGAGCTGAGATGAAGCCCAGATCAGAGATCTTTCTGAAAGCTGCACTTTGGGTGTTTGAGGGAGCTGGAGGGACTCAGCCTGAAGAAAAAGAGGCTCAAGGGAAGCCTTTGTGCTCTCTTCGGTTCCCTGACAGGAGGATGTAGCCAGGTGGGCGTTGGTCTCTTCTCCCAGACAACAAGAGGAATTGGTCTCAAATTGCACCGGGGGAAGGTAAGGTTGAACATCAGGAAGAATTTTTTCACTGAAAGGATGGTCAAGCATTGTAAGGGGCTTCCCAGGGAGGTGGTGGAGTCACCATGACTTTAGGAGTTCAAGACACAACTGGATGTGACACTGCTATGGTCCAGTTGACAAAGTGGTGCTCAAGCAAAGGTTGGACTTGATAATCTTGGAGCTTTTTACCAAACTTAACGATTCTGTGATTCTACCAGGGTGAGATGGTCACAGTGGCCATTGCTGTCCTGGGAAATGCCTCCTGTATATTGAGACCTACAACCTGCTTTGCTTCTGTGGCTGATTTCACAGCAGCTTCAAATCAGGACCATTCAAATCAATTTGAATGAGACCAATGCAGAGAGGATTATGCTCTGCATCTGAGTAATTTGCTCTGTTAATTTCTCCCAGCAGTAGAAGATTGCTCAAGCATTTTGGAAGCAAACAGGCTGCAATTCAGGCCATTGAAAAACCTCCAGTGTCATTGTTTTGTTTGATTGGTCATTTATGTGTATTTACAACTAGGGATGCTTCGCAGATGATTATAGCTCTGAATGAAATACTGACAGGAACAGCTAATATGTAGGATGGTTTCATTTCTTTTCTGTTCAAGATCCTACAAAACTACAAGAAGCATTTTTCCTAAACTGGAAAAGAAAATATTTTCCATCACATACACACACATACAAAAATTTAGGAAAAGAAAATGGTACCCAATGTGTAGTGTTCTCATTGAATAAAGAAGAGAAAAGCAGACACAGCATTTCTGATAAAGAACCTGCATTTCTAGAACAGCTGAAAAGAAGAAAAGAACATTTTAATAAGAAATTATTTTTGTTCTTTTATTATACAAAAGAGATTAGAAAGAAGGAATGAAGAACTAACATTTTGTATTTTAATTTTGTTAAATGTTTTAAGTTAGAACAGAACTTCAAAGATTACTTCCTGTCTCTCTTGTTTTCTGTGTGGATTTCTCTCTTACTGTTAATTCTTTGAAGGTTCCTTCCTTCAGCAAACGCACATTTCCCTGTCAATAAACAGCAGCCTTTCATAGAAACAGAATATCCTACTTGGAAGGGACCCACAAGGATTGCCAGGCACAACTCCTATTTTCACACCTATGCTTTTAGTATTTAGTCCATTCTAATCCTATAGAACAAGGACATTTATTTTATGTTTGTCTACTATGCCTAGAGAAATTGTATCTAGTCTAGGTTATGTTTGACCACAGATCCCAGATTTCTTACACTTCCTTATGCTGGGTTTCTTAGACATCTCCACCAAGATGGGAGAACTCAGCCTTGACTGTGCTGTTGGGAATCTGCAAATCTTTCTTGTAGGGGTTTCTGCTGCCAAGAATTCACCAGTGATATCAGTAGCTGTCTATGGCTTGGCTCAGTTTAGTGGCATGGCAGGGGATTGGAATTGGGTGACCTTTAATGTCCCTTCCAACCCAAAACATTCTATGATTCTTTTTTTTGGACACCACATCTATGCTGGTGGTTCTGCCACCAGAATGAATCAGAATTCTTCCAGTACCTTAGGGGAGGCAGGACCCACTCCAGACATGATCTTCCACTCTTGGATAGCAGTGACCCAAGTCATTCTGAGCTTACGGGGTAATTGTCATTCTAAAGGATTTGATGACTAAAAATTAACTTTTTCCAGGCTGACTCTCAGTGAATCTAAGGGAGTGAGCACCCTCAGGAAGTGTCTCCTGTAAATAACAGAACAATGGAATGGTTTGGGTTGGATGGGGCTTTAAAGCTCATCCAATTCCAACTCCCTGCCATGGTTCCACCTTCCACTATCCCAGGTTGCTCCAAGCCCTGTCCAACTTAGCCTTGGACACTTCCAGAGATGGGGCATCCAAAACTTCTCTGGGCAACCTGTGCCAGGGTCTCAGTACACTCACAGTAAAGAATTTCTTCCTAATATGTGATCTAAATCTGCCCTCCTTCAGTTTAAGGCCATTCCTTCTTGTTCTTTCACTACATACCCCTGTGAAAAGCCCCTGATAATCAGAAGCACCCCAAAACACACAATTTTCCTGCAGGTGCTTCCCAGGGCTGGCAACGTGTCCTCCTTCTTACCTTCCTTGCAATCCTATGCTTGGAATCACAGAATTTCACCCAGCAAGAGGCAGATATTGAAGCCCAAACCCAAATCCTTGCAGGTGTTTTAAATTTTTTTTTTTTTAATTTTTTATTAGCACTGTTTTCTACATGGGTATTTTTATCTTTATTTTCTTCTGGAAGTTGCCATATTCTGTAAACAGCTACTGACACAGGGGCAGGTTCTGGGAGATTTTAATTTTGCTTGAATTAAAAGTGAACCATGGCTAGTAGGGGTAGCTTTCAGTGTAGGAAAGTGATTGCATCATAACTGTAGGGATAAAAAACATGGCACAATTTACATGGGCCTACATCTGACATCTTCCAAAGCAAAAATACAGCAGAATCATGATCAGTAATTGCCAATTTCAGGTGAGTCCTGGCTAGAAGTGCTTTTATGAAGTACTTCACCAGAATCACAGGATATTAATGGCATTTTTTGTTCTGTGTCTCTTTTGAAAATAAACCATTTGATAAAAGAGAAACTAATTTGCATTGGAGGGCTCTCCTTTCTTCCTCTTTTCTGCTTTGGTTCTTTGCCACTGGCTGCCAGACACTTAAATTCATTAATGACCTTGAATGGACACATTGCTGTGTGTGACTTTGATGCTGCCCAAAACCTGAGCTCGTTGTCCATGTTTGACAGAGATTTTGGGTGGTGTTCATCTCCTCCTGAGCATCCACTGGCCTTTTATTCCTCCTGAATAAATCCAAGCCTTGGGCACAGGGGCCTTTCCCTCAATACATGTGCTTGTACATACAAAATTGAGCAGCATAATCCATTACAAACCTTGGCTGGGTCCTCAAGCTCTTGTTATAGCACAGAAAAAAAGGGAAAACTGCAAATGTTTGGCCAAATGAAAATTGGTAAAGAAAACCACGACTGAGGAGGATGGATTGGAATAAAGGGATTGGCTCAATTATAGAAGAGAATACAGGTCTCTACACTCTGACTAGGACAAAAAGATTTAATTTACTCCTCAGGAAAAAAAAAAAAAAAGAGGAGAATAGCAAAGAAAATGAGCGCCTGTGGAAGCAATACTCGCTCTATCCATCACTGCCCATTTTTAGCCACAGGTTATCAAATAACTGGAGAAAATGGTTCAGGTGTCAGCAGTGCCTTGAGAGAGGACTGGGGCTGTGCACCAGCTGCCAAGAGTTAACTGCTCATGTTTTAATTCCTTCTGGCTGGTCAGTGAAATATTGGTCTCTGAGATGAACTGAAGTGCAGGAGGATGGCCAGTGTTCCTTCAGTTAGCAGAGAAGGGCCTGGGAGGGATCACAGGGATTCAGAGGAGTTTGTGAATTATTGAGAAAGGTAATGCTGGGTGAAACCTGCTCCATCCTTCATGGCAAGGCAGCGAAACAGCAAAATGCTGGCTATGTAATTGCTGGCAAAACCTCACTTTTTCAAAGGAGGGATGTTTCCAGCTACAGCTCTTGCAGACACTTCTCAGAGCCCACTCCAAGGAGGAAAGATGCTCTTTATGTAGGAAAAGAAATATTGGCAGAGGGGAAGGTGTCAGCAGATGTGGAGTAGAAGATCTCTGCAGCCATCCCCTATCCCTGATTTCTCTAAGCTGCATCAGCGAGATTTGCACACCACAATTAGTGCAGCCCTGCCTTGTGTGGCACAGCTGGGCTGAGCAAATGAGCACAACTGGGGATGGGGAAACAATTAACACCCAGAATTGTAACTGATGGCAGGGTACAGCCTCCCACCCATGGGTGCTTCTGGTCATATTCCTTATGCCTTGGGGAAGTCCTGTAGGGAATTCAAAACTCTGTTTTTGAAATAAATATACTTCAGTAACCTTAATGAGAATTCAGTTTTATTAAGCATTTAGAGAAGCTGAATCAAAGAGAGTTCCAATGCTCATCTTGCTGTGGATAATACAGGACCCTGGATGGATTGGGGTGAAGATTGTGCCCTTGTACCTGTGCAGGAGTTGGTGAAAATTATTTTTCCCACGGCAGCAGTCTGAGAGAGGAGCACAAAGAAATGACCATGTCCTGATGGAAATTTTGCCTTGATTAAAAACCACTTCATCAGAAACATTGGTCCTAGCCAAACTAGCCCAGTCGTCATAGGATATCATGCAGCATCCTGCTTCTCCTGAATCTGCACTTCAGGCTGGTTTTCTAAGGGAAAATATGAGTGTTGGTCCATTGTTTATGTAATATTACCATATAAAATATCATATGCAATAAATTGTCAACAGGAGTGGCAAAAGAGAGGGAAGACAAATGTTATTTATGGATGGAATGCAACAATTTCAATTGAAATTCAAAAAGAGATGCTGTTCAGGAAGAAATTCCCTGCCATGCAATATTGTTTGGGCAGCTGCATCAGTCAGCTTCCTCCTCCTTTATCTTGCCTGCAATGTTATTTGTGTGATGGTAACCAAAGGCTGCAGAAAGGGGCTGGATTTTCTTACCCCGCCAGCTCTGGGTGAGATTTCAGGTGCTGGGGTTCTGCTCTGGCTGAGATTTCAGGTGCTGGTTTTCTGCTCTGAGTTTCCCAGGGATTTTCCTCCAGCCCAAGATTCTGTTGCAGGATGAGGATTGAGCCCAGGTCAGTTGGGAATTTACCTGTTCTGAACTGAATTTACCCTGGTTCCTCAGAAATGAAAAATTATTGCACTTCTTGCTATGAAACAAGGCTGAAGTGAGTGTTTTGGGCCATGTTCTGATGGATGTGAACATGTGGAAACTTGTGGTGTGTTAAGAGACATCTCATGCTGTGTCTGTGGTGGAGTTCCCCTGCCTTCATTTTGATGGTAGGGAGAGCAGAGCTCAAATCTTTCCATCTGTTTATCTGGGATGAATCCTGCCAAGCTCTCAACCCAGATTTTTCTTCTGTTTGTATATAGATCAAACCTCATGCTGCCAGCACATTATGGAATTATTTGAAATTTATTTAACCTTTGACTCACTAATCTTACCTAAAACTTAATTATGCATGGAGCCAACCACTGCTGTCCCTTCCCCACTCACCCAGCGCCCATAAGGCTGATTTATTGTCGCTCCAAACTTATTAATCACAAATAATTTTATCTTCCTTGGCCTCCACAGAGACCTTCTCTAGTAATTAGTATTTACCATAAATGTTTCATGAGAAGTAAATTAGAGCAGACCAAATCATGTTTCAGATATTACAAACTACTTCTTAGGAGTTTTTATCTGAAGGTAATGGGTGGATATGAAGGGAATGTGTAGCTCCCCATTGCTGTGAAATGAAACAAATTGCTCCAAAATGACCCTTTGAAATTCACTATGTTGAGTTTAAATTGAAAATCCTTAAATGCACTGGAGTTGCTAATTGTTGATGGCAAGGCTGCTAAATATGTAAATTTCTAATTAAAATATAAATTAATCCTCACAAATGAATACCTGCTATCTGCAGAGTGATGAGCAGAAGTTTTATGCCATTAATTAATGTTATCGCCTATTAGCTTTATTTACATAAGTACATGATTCATGCTGCTTTGCTTTTTCTGATATGCAGCAGTAGATTTTTTTTTTGGTGGTATCACTCTAAAATAATTACTGTTCTTTTGAACTTTCCCAGTGTATTTTAGGTTTTCTCTGTTGCCTTTTAACATGTAAGTTAATTGGAGGTATTTTTCCTTTGTTAACTCTATCCTTGATGTCATGGGGTAGTGGGAGGGAGAGTTGGGAATTGCTTTGAGACATCCCCAAATAAAACAACAGTCACTGCTCATTATACTCTGAATCCTAATGGGTTAGATAATTATTTACCATTCCCAGCTTTGATATATTTTTATAGGACAGTTGAACAGAATATAACTGTTATATTAAGAGATTGTGAAGTTCTTTCTGGATTAATAAAGCATAATAAAAGCTCTGGCATTCAGCTTGTAGGTATAAATATGTATAATGACATTGTCTGTACTTCAGGCTGCTTTTCTAAGGGAAAATATGACTTTTTGTCCCATTGTGTGTGTAATGTTAGCATATAATAAATAGCATGCAATGAATTATCATCAGCAATGGCAACAGAAAGGAAAGAAAAATGTTGTTTATGAGTGGGGCTGCAACAATTTCAACTGAAATTCAACAAGGGATTCTGTTCAGTAAGAAATTCCCTGCCATCAAACACCATTATTTGGGCAGTTTCCCAGTTTATGTTTGTTAAGTGCCTTTCCCAAACTGCCCTTTGAATGCAGCTGATGAATTAATTTTCCCTCCTCAGGTACAGCTGCCTGGAGAAAGGCATCAACCACCACAAATTCACAGCAAAGCTGCTCTGCTGACTTCCCTGTGTCTGGAATTCCTCCCCAGGGCCGGCTCCACGCCTGCACTGGATCCTCTCTCTGTGGGGAACCATTCCCTAACAACAGATGGGATAAACAATCATTTTCCTAAGCAAATCAAGGGACAGAATCCACTTCAGCCTTTCCCACTGGGAGCAATTCCCACTTTCCAAATGCCACATGCAAAGTCAGTCCTGCCAAGTGTTTTTGGAAGCTGCTGCTCCAGCCTGGGATTTGTTCCCTCCCCACCAGGACTTGTGGAGCCTGGCTTGTCCCAGCCTCCTGTTTACTGACACCATTAACTTTTATGGAATTACAGTGGTAAATGTTTATGGCCAGTCTTTGACAGATTAATCTTTAATGAGTTTTTCACTAAACACAACTGCACGCTCTCTGACCAGAACCTTGCAGGAACCCAGGAGGCATTAAAATGAAAATTCACACCACTCCTGGCTGGAATTATCTTTTTGAGAACCACAACCACTGGTCAGAATGGGAATCACCCAATCTGATAGCAACTTAACCCCACCCCAGAGGGAATCTACCCAGGATGGGACAAATCCTTAATGAACTATTCTGTGCAGAGAATTCTTCTTCTTTCCAATTGTGATCATCTATTTAATGGGTAAAGAAATGAAAATGGGACTGTTTGAGTTTATTATCAAGTATCTCACAGGGTTTTATATCACAGTGCCTGCTGAGATCTGCAATTAAAGTAAAAAAAGAAGAGTTTATTTCCCAACAGGAGTTCAGGGTTTCTTGATACAGTTTGGTTTGGTGTTTAAAATTGTTTATTGCTTTCACTGTGCATCAGCTTCATCTGAGAGCTGCTGTTATTTTGGAGTCTGCTCTGTTATTTAAACCAATATCTGGGATGTGGAGGATGCTCCTAGAAGAGTTCTTGAGGAACTGGCAGGGCCAGGGTCACTTTCCAGGGAAGGGTTTTGATCAGATTGTAAGAAGCAATGCTGGTCAAAGAGCAAACTCATTGTATCTTACTCCAGCCTTGTTGTACCACTCAGACTGCTTGGGGGGTTCCAAACCACTGGAATTTTATCACAGTGGTTCCAGGTAACTTTCCTGTTAGGAGCTGTGCTCTGGGATCCCATGCTGGGAAATCCCATGCATGTTGGCTAGAAATTAAATTTCTTAGAGAGTTAGACTGAATTGTATACTCACAGCTGAATCCAACTCACATTCCTGCCTCTCTTGTTCTAGGGATCACACCCTGCTGTAACCCTCCTCACCCAACCTAAATAGTCCCTCTAGTTCCACTGTTTCTGAAGGATTTGCACACAGGTAGCCTCCCATGGCCTCCCTTTTCTCTTTCAGACATTTCTCAGACACTCAGCTGCTAAAAATCACCACCCTTCAGTGGACTGTAGTGGAACCATGACAATTAAAAATGTTTGAAAATTAAACTCCTTTAAATCTGTTTTAATGTACTGTTCCATTCTTTTAAATTTTAACTTTATGATTACTTTCTTATTAAAAAAGACCAACAATCTTTTAGATAAAGAATGTAGTGAATACAGATCTGTGGATTTTTAAATAAAATCAAAAATGCTGGTAGGCACTGTTTTATAATAAACACCCTAATTAATGACAAGAAATTCCTTTCTCTGCTGCGTGTGATTTCTGAGACAAATGCCAGACCTCATGGGCCGTTGATCTGCCCAGAATGGCAGGTTTAGGTTTGATATTGGAACAAAAATCTTTACTGTGGGATTGCTGAGACATTGGAACAGGCTGCCCAGAGAGGATCTGGATGTCCCAGGTGTCCAAGGCCAGGTTGGACAGGGCTTGGAGCAGTCTGGTCGTGTGGAAGGTGTCCCTGCCCACGGCAGGGGCTGGAGCTGGATGATCTTTAAGGTCCTTTCCAACCCAACCATTTCATGATCCTTTGGTTTTGCTTACATGGGTAAGCTCCCCTAACAATTTCTAAATTTGTAAGTGTCATCCTTTACTAAAGTTCAGAAATCTCTTGAGTTGAAGGAAGCAGCTGTTTGAAAATACTCAGATACAGTATATAAGGTAAAAAAACCCCAAATATAATTTACTAAAAATTTCTTAAGTCTCAAGTTATCCAGAAGTCATCCATAATTGATCAGAATCTTCCCTTTTGTTTTTTAAAAAGTCACAACAAAATTTTCTTGTAAAATATTCTGCAATAGCTTTACTGCTTATGTAGAGTCTTTCATCTGGACTTCTCAGGATAAACAAAAATTCTACCACATTTATTAAGGATGCATTTTTGTTACTTGGAAAATACTGAAGAAATTGAGCTGGACTATGCTACATTTAGATAAAATCAGCATTTCTAACTGTAACAGTGCTCAGGGCACTGGGCTGTGTGTGCAGACAGGCAAAAGGTTCCTGCTGAAGCCCAAGCAGGGCTGTGCCCCTCCTGGGGTGTGGTATTTTCGGGGTCGCCAGGATGAAGGAGGAATTGATGAATCTGACTCCACGTTCTTAGAAGGCTAATTTATTATTTTATTATATTATATTAAAGAATGCTATAGTAAAACTGTACTAAAGAATAGAGAGAGGATCAAGACAGAAGGCTTAACAAGATAATAATGAAAAACTCGTGACTGCTTCTAGCGTCCCGACACAGCTGGATGGTGACTGGTCATTAAGTCAAAACAATTCACATGAAACCAATCAAACAACCACCTGTTGGATAAACAATCTCTAACCACATTCCAAAGCAGCAAAACACAGGAAAAGCAATCAGATAATTTTTATTTTGTTTTTCTCTGAGTCTTCTCAGCTTCCCAGGAGAAGAAATCCTGGCAAAAGTATTTTTCCAGAAAATATGACAGTGACACTGGTGTTTGATGATTTGATGATCCTGAGCTGTTCCACACTGTTAGGAAGATCAACCTCCTGATTGTTGCCTTTATATTACATTATTCAAAATGTCTGCCTACAGCAGAGATGTTTTTAGTCCAATTTTCTTTTATTAAAAGGCAGTATTTTCAAAATGTTATTAATGATATACATGAAGAAAATGAAGATTTAAACTTTTAAATAGAGCTTTACTTTTTAAAGGCAGGTTTTATGTTTTTACTGTGTACGTGTCTAACCTTGAGCTACTTGCTTACACTGCCTGCACACACAGTGGGGGGAAATGGGCTTCTAGTTCATCAAATGTGTTTTAGCAAATAACCTCAGGGAGTCTGACTGCTACAGAACAAAATCAGGTGAAATTGCCCTGCATTTTTCCAGGCATGTGGACTCTCTCCTCTCCTTGCTGCATTAATGGGGTCCCCTCACACCCCTGTCAGAAATGCAGCACGTTTCCACAGGGACAGAATTCAGGGAGATGTGTCAGGATCTGGGAGAGCTGGAGGGGGAAGGATGCAGCAGGACTTGCTCGTTCAATCACAACTGTTGGAAATGACATTTCCAAGGCAGCAACAGGCAGCACTTAACATTTACAAGGAATTGCCTCCTTGCACTCCTGGGGCATTAAGTGTTCATTGCTGTCTGCGTGGGAGGGGTGGTGTGTGCAAAGTGCAATTTGCAGCACACAGTAACTGTTTCTAAAGGTTTTTTGAATGCCAACAGATTCTTTTTGCTTTGTTCTTGGAGAGGGTGTTTTCACTTGCAGACAGAAAAATTAGCAAAATATATGTAGAGTGAAATGTGGAGCTGGAGAATCCTTTATCCAGAATTATGACGCTGTTTTAATGTGATTTATCAGAAATCACGAGAACTCTGTTGGATTCTGAAGTTTTTTTGTCACCACATTTTTCACTGAAAACTGCGCTGTTTGGCAGTTGTCTACATATAAGATTTAATTTCTTTACCTTCTGTCTGCCACCAAGACTGAAGTTCTACACAGAACTTTGCTGTTCCATGTGAATAAAGACAGCAGAATATAATGTTGTAGATTCAGTTTCTGATAGAGATTCTGGAGGTGTTCTCTTTGTGTTCTAAACCTGATCTTGGGAAGAAAAGGAGGAGAGAAGGTTAAACCCTTGGACTCTTAGTGTTTCATGATGAGATATAACTCTCACCCAGATTAACTGAGGTTAGCAGCTGTGCAGCCTGTTGAGCATGAAACTGCCTCACAATAAGAATGTTGTGCCATTGCTATAAATTTCTACATCCCGGAATTCTGTGTCCCTCCAATTACAACCTCTGCATTTCCCTTGCTTATTGCAAAAGCTGGGATGCTCATAAACCCTGAGGAGCATTGCAAGAACACGTGGGAGAGGCTGGAAATCCACCTCACTGTCTCCTGTCTATCTGCTCCTGGACAAATTCCCTGAGGGATCAGACTCAGAAAGTTATCCTTCTGGTGTTTTGTGAGCCAGGAAACAAACAAGATGTAGACTTTTCAAGCTGCAGAGGCTGCAGATAAGCACCAAGAAATGATCTGTGAGTGGCTTTATTTACAATTTCATCAGCCCAGCCCAGGGTGAGCAATTATGAGCAAATGTCAGGGAGAGTAGGAGCTTCAGAACAAAGTTCACTAAAGAAGCCCTGCCACTGACTCAGGAAGAATTCATTTTTGTATTGAAAGGAAGGTCAGGAAGAATTCATTTTTTGTATTGAAACTCTTTCACTGGAAGGGGTTTAAATAAAACTAAATCCTTTCGTGCCTCAGATTTTTGGGAACAGCTTGAATTTAAGAAATCACTTTGGCTCACAAGTGCTAAGGACAGCAAATCAGGTCTATTCATAAAAATGAATTATTTATTGAACAGATAGGAGGTAACAGATGAAAGACCTTAATCAGAGTTACTTAGTGCACAGTCTAAAACTAGAAGAATTACTAATAGATTACAGCATAACATAAAACAGTGCTCTGTATCCAGGTATCTATAGTAAATCTAGCAAAAGAAATGGTATTGATTAGGAGTTGAATGTAACTTAAAACAAAATGATGATAATCTACAGATTCCTTAACTCAGCCCCTGGGAGGAACCACAAAGCAGGATCCTCATTCATGGGAGAAACTCCAAACTTTTCCAGGGAAATTTGCAGAAAATTTCCACTTTGTGAAAGTTTGGTGTGACTTTTATAGTTGTAAATCAAGAGTCTGTCAGTCAGAAATCCAGCTTATCTTCTCGAATCTCACTTCAACACCAAGATGTTTATTTTCAGCTGGGAGAAGCCAGACCAGTGTCAGCCCCAAAGAACAAAAAATAACTCCCTACAAGACACCATGTCCTGCTTGAGTTATCTGACTGGATAACAATCAACAGATAAGCTCTTGTGGGGGGTTAGATGCCCTGCTACAAATGCCAAAGATGTTCTGAAAGATTAAAGTCAAGAGATGTTTTTCAAGCTCTTTCTCCAAAGGAACAGCACATTCTGGCCCATTAGACAAGCAACAAAAATCATAATTAGGTGAAGATTCATAGAACCATGGAATGATTTGGGTTGGAAGGGACCCCAAAAATCATCTTTTTCTACCCATCTTCCATAGGCAGGTAAGGACCTGGCACAGGTTGCCCAGAGAAGTTGTGGATGTTCCATCCCTGGAAGTGTCCAAGGCCAGGTTGGATGGGGCTTGGAGCAACCTGGGATAGGTGTGAAGGGACCATGGAAAGGTGTCTCTGCCTATGGCAGGAGGGTTGGAACTGGATGGTCTTTAACATTCCTTCCAACCCAAATCATTCTGTGATTTTAGGGTCAATAGATAGAAAATGTGTTTGGCAGTTCCCTGTGGCCTCCCTGCCTGTCATGTGAGAGCACAAACCCTCTGTCCAAAGCCAGACCAGATGTTTCTCATGTTTAAGCCCCTCATCTTACCACGGCTGGCTTGAAGGTATTCATGTGTGTGTCTGAAAGTTGAAGTCTTTCATGAACTTCTTCCACCCTCTTCCATGATTTTCTTGTTAACTTGTGGGCCAGAACATGATTGTTGTTTTTATTCCCCATCTCCTTCCATTATGACACTCAAGGCCTTTCAGTGCAGAAAAATGATGACATTTTGCTCCTGTCTGAAGGAATATTTCTATTGTAAGCCAGGAAATAACCACCTGTGTGAGCCATGCTTCAAATTAAAATCCTTATGCTACATAAGAGCACAGTTATTTCTTTCTCACTCTGTTTGGTTTATCTGTGGAGACATTTAACATTTTTTATTCTACCAAAACAAATATCTTTCTGTGAAGGGATTTTTTTCTTTTTTCCTTTTACAGCCTGGGCATGTTGAAAAAAAATAAAAATGGAAGGGCAATCAATGCCAGCTGAAAGATGGATACATCCTCTATTGAGTAAACAAAGTTACTGTGTATTGGCAAAAAGTTCCCTGCATTGGATTCTTCGTTGGACTTGAGTTGCCAGCTCAAATAAATCAGTATGCTGGACTTCTACTCAGTCAATGTTTCTAGACAGCAGTGAGAGAGCATCGTATGTTGAAGTGTAATGAATTGTATCAGTGAGTAAGTGTACTCCCAGCCCCTGCTAGAATCTATCAATATAACAAAGTGGCTGTCACCCTGATGTACCTCTGACGGGTGCATCCCTCCCTCCCTGAAAATACCCTGAGCTGGCTGAAAAGGAAAATATCTCTCATTTTTTTGCCTTGTGGGCCTGTGTTTGAGGAATATATGTCCAGAGGAGAAGGTTTTGTGTGTGGGTGAAACAGAGAGCTAGGATCATGAAACAGTTTAAACCACTTAAAAAAGAATTTTTAACTACGTAAATATCTGGGGCTTGGAAATCTTCTTCCCACACAATAGACCAGGGTCTCTTTTTAGCAATTACTAGTCCTTATTTTAATTTGGATCAGAAAGATGCCTGATTAGTCCAGCTGGAGATGACATTTAGCCCACTGTGGGGGATTTTTGTGGAATTTATACCTTAATATATCCAGAAGAAAAGAAGTGAATTACATGTGGTGAGGCCAAATGAATGAAGAGGGATAAATGTGTAAAGTAGTCATGTTTCTTGTAGACCACTGTATTCAGCAGGATGCACATGAAGAGCCCTCCAAGTCCTGAAGACTTTGTAGAAAGAAGACAAAGATTTGGAGTGGGAAGAGCAGCAAAGAGGACATTTCACCATAAGCCAGAGTCATTTGTAGAACTGCTCATTGATGGATGAGGCCTTTGCCTGGCCATGCTGCCTTTCCGTCAGCATTGGAGAACTGGGTGGAGAATATCCATCAGCTCTGTGTTTCCTCCCCAGAAATGTTTAGAACAATTAGTGTTTTCAATCACCTAGGTGAAGATGGTGAACATAAACTGGAAGTCAAGTCTAATGAGTTTATAGGAGCTCACATGGATAATTTTTGGTACTTGTGTCCTAGAAGCAGGACATTGGATGGGGTGAAATATTTATTTTTGGTTTCACAGTCAAATTTGGTGACTTAGTATAAATGGCTAAACCCCCCAATCTGTTCAAGTGCATATTCTCTTGAAACTTACCACAGTAAAGCTCTGCAGTTGTTTTCCTGTAGGATCAGTTTATCTCATGCGTAAGCAAATTGGGCTGTTTTGTCCTCAGGCTCTGTAGAGGGAGCAGATGGAGATTTTGTGTTTTGCCACAAAAAATATTTGGCCTTATCATAAGGAAGCACTTGGCAAGAGACATGGTAAAGGTTGGATTTGACATTCTTGGAATTCCTTTCCAACCTTGATGATTCCATGATTCTAGAAAGTGCTGCTGCAGATGTCCGAGTTACCACAGGAGATGCTCAAAAACTGTTTGTGATGGGCATTTTCTCAAGACTTTGTTGGCATAACCAGCAGGTGCCATGCTGGCTGTAGGCTGAGAATTTTTTGAGAGTAACTTCTTCCTCATGACTAAAATTGTCTCCTTTCTCAAGACACCCACTGTAATCTTCTTTAAACAGAAAATGGTCATCATGTGATGAAGAATATGATGGAGAGGACGACTCAGAGACTGAGCAGTGCTTCTGTGCAGGAAGCAGAACAGGCTGAGGTGCTGATTTTCCTTTCTCTTGAGAATTCTGAGGTACAAAAATGTCTGGGGGACTCCCTTCATGACTTCTGGGCTCAAAATTCTTTTTGGCAAAGGTCATGCTTGCACTTGGTTAGGAAATATTAGGAAAGAACATGAAACTCTCAAAACCTGCACAGTGTTTTGGAAGGGAAGTAATTTTTGAAGACAAAATTTTAAGGATGTTTTTTAGAGAGTGCCAAATGCACTCTCAAGGTTTGCCAAATGACTTATCTCCTCTAAAAGATTGCCCCAAAGCTGATTCTGTTAACTAAGGATGCTTTATGTTCAGCCCTATGCTCAGTGATTCATTTTGCCCCAGAGGGTCACAGCTGCTGCTTGAATTCTGTACAGAATCTGATTTCTGATACATCTCCAGGATATGCATAATCAAATAATTTGAAAATCAGAATGCAGACCTTGCACTGGCACCAGGAGCCAGTGAAAAGCCAACTGCAAAATACAAGCACAGGCTGAGCCATGGAACAGTGCAGCCACTGTTCAACAGGTACCAGATGGAGTCTTTGCATCAAATTCACATTTAACTTCAGGCAATGTAAACCTGGGTCTTCCAGCCTGAGGTCCACTATGGTCACCATGGTTGGATGGGAAACCATACATTTGTATGCTAAAGACAAAAGGGATTTGGAAATCTGGTATTGAGGAACTGTTCTTGCTGTTTCTGGTTGAACAAGACCTTTCAGCTTTTCTGTAGCCTGATGAGGGAGGGCTGAATTCCTCAGAAGAAGGCAAAGATGTCATTTTGCCAATTCTTAAAAGCTTTTGTACTTTCTGTCAAGTGTCACCTTCTTTCTGCCAGAAAACACAAGTCTGAGGACCCAGCCCATGAGCACAATTCCTCACTCACATTCAGATCAGAATATCCTGAGCTGGAAGGGATCCCTGAAATCCAGCTCCTGATATCTCATTGCAGTGAACTGCATCAGCTGATGTCTGAGAGAGCTGAGTTTCCTCCGCATAATGTTGATAAACCAGTCCCAGTCCTTTGCTCTCACTTCACAGATTTTTCCCAACTGGTCTCAGTGGAAACTTCCTTCACCTACCCTGCTAAATTTGGTGGTTATGCTGCCAAGCTGGTGTTGTGAAAGGCTTTGTTCTGCAGGAGAAATTAGATTTGACATGTGTAGCTCTGACTCTCAGGGGAAATGCCCTTTCCACAAGATTTCAGTGGGCTGGTTGTTCTACTCTGCTGTGCAAAAAGGTGGTTCTGCCAACTTCAAAAGCTGCTCCTTGTTTCTGCCATTTGATACAGAATAAACAGTTTGTTTTGTTCCATGTGTTTAATTAATCTTGCCTTTTATTTCTGCTCAAAAAGACACTTTGATTTTTTTTTTTTTAAAGTCTGTATCCAGAAAAATTCTGTGAATATTTCATGCCAACAGATTTCATATACATCTGCTCCTGGACATTCACCACCTCTGCATGACAGAACAACAGAGCCAAATGGAGTTTTTTAAATTTTCCGACTGGACATATAAAACTGGATTAGAGTGTTTTGGAGGTTGATGTGAATCATTTGAATACTTTAATTTGAATTAGGCTGATAGTATGAGAAAACATACTTTTTTGAGTCCTCCTCACAAAATCATGGATAAATTTTGCAAAAGGTGGAGTAAAGGAAGACCAAGTGCACTCAGGAGGTCCACTCCTGAGGCTGAGCAGAAGAATAAAGCAACAGGAAGAGAGAACATAGAATTAAAAAATCACAGAGTGGCTCAGGTTGAGAGGGACCTTAAAGATCATCTCATTCCAAACCCCTGCTCTGGGCAGGGACGTCTTTCACTAGGCCAGGTTGTTCCAAGCCTCATTCAGCCTGGCCTTGAACACTTCCAGGGATGTGGGATCCACAACCTGTGCCAGGGTCTCACTGCCAGATTTTGGGGTGAACTGAAAAGTATTAGGGAAGAAATAGAATCTAAATGGCAGAGGAAAGCATGGGAAGGCATAAAGTCATGGGTGATTTTCTTCTGCTTTTCATAGTCATTTGTCAACACGAGACTTTGATATGTTCTAATATTTCCTAGGATTCCCTCCTGCTGCTGTTTGAGCAAGACTTAGTTTGTTGCATCTTTATCACATCAGACTGGCACAACAGCTGGAGGTATCTCAGATACCTGAGGATGTCTGAACTATCACAAAAAAGCCTCTTTTTAGGCAACTGGCTGGTGTCCAGGACCATGATTCAGTCTAAGATAAATAGGGCTATCAGTTCCCACCACAGTTGATAAAGATATATTCAATACAGACAGTGAATTTTTGGGATGATTTGTCTCACCATGAAGTACCAGTGGAACAGGAAACATCAAAGTCCAACAGGCCAGTGAGTAGAGGAGAAAACCAGGTACAAGCCTTATGAAATTCAGGTTTCCTATGCTACCTTTTCTTTTTGGATTTTATCCTGGAAAGAACTCAAAGGTTGGGATTCAGCTGCTTATCTTTATTTATCTTCTGTGAAGATTTTTAGGTGTGATCCAAAGTACCAGACTCATTTTATACCAGCTGGCAAGAAATAAGTGCTCTAGGGCCAGACGGATCTGATGGATTTTAAATATCTGAATAGACCAGATGAATCAGGTCCCAAAAGTGAGTGTGCTACTAATTAACACATCCTTTTGGCCAGCTGTAAAATTCCACAAAATTGTAACTCTGAAACATTTACATCTCTGTTAAATGTGGCTTAAGCTGCCTTGGGCTTTGCTTCTGCAGGACTGATGGGGCAAAACAAGAGAGGAGGACAGCACAGGCTGAAAGATGGAAGGCCCACTAAACATAATTACCTACAAAACTCTATGAAAAATACTGCAAGTGAAGCAGCTATAAATACATTAGGAAGACAAAGCCAATACACATTAAAGATTCATTTGTGCTCTTTCTTTTGGCCCTGGATAGGCAGATATATGCATTTAAGACCAGGTAAAGTCCTTTTAATGACAGACAGTCTCATAAATCCCAGGAACACATCCATAGCTCACAAGGACAGTGTCTTTTGCCCCACCATTTGTTTTCCCGCAAAATTAGAAAAGCAGATGTATTGGACTCTAAACCAACCTTCTGATTTATGTAATCTAACATGACATTTAAAGGGGAAAACATTATTTATTTTAAAATGAGTGCCATTTCCATGTGAGCTGTTTTGGCAAGTGACCTCTCCCCTCCTGTGCTCCCCCCTTCCCCCAAATATCACAGGTTCACAGACAAAAACTGGCAACTGGAAAAAATAAAGAGGCCTCTTGGTCTGTCCTCTGGCATCTGGGAAATAGATATAAAAGAGGACATGAGGACATAAAATAGGCAGGTAAAAAGTGAAAGCCTCCACCCTACAGATTGCAAAAATGAAACACAACACACACACATACACAAAATAGATTTAAGAAATCAAGAACTTCAAAGTGACTATATCAGTTTGCTAAGGACTTTGGGGTGTTGATCTTAAAAGCAGAGCTGAAAGAAGGAAAGAAAACCCCAAACAACCACCGGAGCTACCTAAAGTGATGAATAAATAACAGAATATTACAATTTCTTCACCACACTGAAATTATATGAAGCAAAAGAGGCTTTTGAGCACTAAATTGCCTTGTGAAAGTCCACATAAAACAAAGTGGAAAAAAAGGAACATTCTACTCTAAAGCCCAAAGAAGAGATGGGCTAGTAAACTAAAAATGACTTTTTCCATGCTTCAGGAAGGAGCTCACCTACTATGAGAACTCCTTCTTCTATATCCTTTTCTGCCCAGGTGCTTCCAAATACTGAATCTTTTTTTACTATCAAGATGTTCCCTTTCTACAGTATTTATTTATTAGAATGCATTGATAGAAATTAGTTAATTAGCTAATGGCATCAAGAACCTGGAGTTGCATTTTTATTGTAAATATGACAAAATTATTGGTGTTTCCCTGGTAACCAAAGCTTCATGTTCAAGGAGAAATTTTCTTCTAGACAGGTGGAGAAGGAGAAATCAATCACTGAATTGAGATGTGTGTAGGGGGTGTGTATTTGCCCTATGCTCCTTGGAAAATCAGTAGAGACAAGGAGGTTCCTGCAGAAGGTGATTTGGATGTTTAGCTGTTTTCCATGGTAACAGATTCTGAGTGCAGTCAAGCACTTTCAGATGGACAGGGATATTCTCTCAGACCTTCTGTTCTGGAAGGAGTAGGTCTGTCCAGCCATAAATGGCAGAATGAAGATGTTGATGAAATACAATGCAAGTCTGTGCATGTTTTCTGCTTCAAAGTGAACAGGCCTCTCTTGATTATTATGTACTTTCCAACACTGAATAGCAGATGATATAATAAAGGAGTTCTCAAACCAGCAATTAAGCACTGTGATCCCTTTGATGAATGTTAGATAACAACAGAACTATCTCATTTTGCTGCAGCTTTCTCTTAGTGTCTAAATGATATTTCATTTTTGTCTCTCTTTAGGGAACGTGCTGCTTCTGACAACCAGCTCTGTGCTCTGTATTCAAAGAATTCCTCATTCCAACAACCAGTTGGCATGAAAATACAGCAGTGCATGGGTTGCAATGCCATGACCTCAAAAACTGACTGCCTGGGCACAGAAAAAGAGAGAAGATGCTGAACCTTAGAATCCTGTACTCATTATCCAAATCTATTGAATCAGAAAGGGATTATTGGGTCAAACCTAAAAGCCTAGAGCATGTGGTTTCTCCAGAAGCAATGAATCAGAGTAGTGTGGATTATAGAGGGAGAGCATGCCAGGTGCTTGCAACCTAAGAGACCTTTGAGAATTTCAGGAATTCAGTTTATAGTTTGGGAAATAGCATTGCTTGGTGCTGGTGAGATGCCTTTGAATATCCCAACACTGTGGTAGTTATGTAATTTTTATGCTTTCTTACTTTTGGCTGCTCCTAGAATACTTGGAGAAAAGTTCAGCAGAGCAAGGAGAATTTCAGAGTATTTAATCCTTGAACCTAAAAGCTGCTGGTACCTCTAATTTCTTTCCAGTTTTATTTTTCTTTGGCCTCTGCAGAAACAAATGAGCTGTGATTAATGCTGATGAAAGCATCAAGGAGATGATTTCCTCTCCTCCCACCAAAATTATTGACTGGAACACAGTCTGAGGAAATCCAATTAAAACTATATAATATGTCTGTATTTGCTTCACCATCTATTTAAAGGATGGATAAGGGGCATCAGCTATTCCCTTTCTCTCCATTATTTAGGCTGTAAAGTAGGTAGTCAAAGCTGTTCTTTAGTATCAATTCTGTTGCACTTCACACATTTATCTCATTTTTAACAGGTGTGGGCAAAGAACTTTTTCTGTTTAGCCACAAATAACAAGATTCAGTTGTACTGTGTCTGCTCTGGGTGACTTCACCAAGGCTGTTACATCTATTAAATTAAGACATGAGGACTGGCATTGAAAAGAAGTGGGTAGAACATGTAAATTAAAATATTTTCCCTCAGTCATCTGGTCATGACCCTTTATTTTCTGAAAATTTAACATCCTGCCCTGTTCTGTGGGTGGGATATATTTTAACAGGTTCATAAATAAAAATAATTTCTTCTGGAGTTTAGATATTAATTTCTAATTATCCACAGCAATAGTAGTTTAATCTGTCAGGGGGCGTAAATGTGGAACTTCCTTAGAATAGGATATCTCTTTAATAATAAGAAATTTTTTAAATTTGTTTCTCCACTGAAAGCAGAAAAAATTTATGCATATAAAGACATATCTGTAATTGATGTTGATAGGGCAACCTCCAAATAGCTCAGTATTAAGGAAATGCTCAGTCCTGTGCCTTTCTTGCCACAGGAATTTTTTATTGACTTCTGAGGAGTAAGACCAGGTCCATGGACACTTTACATGCTCTGCCTACACGCAGCAAGTAATTTTTCTTCTGACCAGATTTATCCTTATAAAAATAAAGTCTTTAAAATGTGCTGGATCAACTCCATTTGCTATTTCAACTGGCTACACCAGGTTCTTTGTGAGAATAGAAGAGCAGTAATTCCACAGGCCTGGCACTGTCTCAGGCCAAAGTTACTTGGTTTAGCTAAAAACCTCTTGGGTTCTGATTTTGACTGTCCAATCTCCTACCTGAGTCTTTCAAATCTCCAATTTAGAAGTCACTCCTCCATCAGAAGTTTTGAGAATTTCCAAGAATCCATCCTACAAAAGCTATTATAGTATAGGAAGGGGTGTCCTGTTTTTCACCTGACTTTTTTATAGTAAGTGAATGGTTACAACTTCATTACCCTTGGCAGGTGTCAAAGGGCCTTCTCCTGTTGCCTAAAATCAACAATCCAAAACTTGCAACAGTGTCTTTAATGCAAGCTTTCAGGTTTCCCATTGCTATGGGCAGACCCAGCATTGGGTTTCTATAATTTTTATAGGTTTAATAAATTGGCATATCTAACAAATATTGTCCAATTAGAAGAGCAGTTGGTTAGGTAATTTCCCCTGGTTCTCCTCCTCTGGAGTTGTTTAAGGAGCTTTCTTGTATCTTCTAAGTTCTACTGGAAAACAAAATGTCCTTGTCAGTCTTCTTAAGAATAAGACTAAACAGAATTCCAAGTATGAGTTAGAATGGTTAGCTTATTATCCTAATACCTAAAAGAAAGTGTAGGAAAAATACCAGAGCTATATAATCATATATTAATAGTCTACAAAGCTACAAACATCTGAAAAATGTATAAAAAGCTAAAATCTTTAGCATGACTCTCACTGTATAGGTATTTATAAGGAGCACATTGGCAACTATTTATTTAACTTTATCTTGTTCTGAAGTTCTGATGTAGAAGTTTGGTTGTATTTCACTCAGTTTCTTTACAACCTTGCCATCCACAGATGTCTTGCTCACTTTGGGATCTTTCTATCCCAAACTTGTCTCATCAGAGGTGACAGAACAAAGCGCACATCCATGCTTTGACAGCCCCAGAACTACTTCCAACTGCTGGCAGTGGTAAAACTGCACTGAGAACTGGACACAATTCAACAAAGATCTGCATTTTGACTTAAATTAGGTGTGTTGGGTGGATGGACTGAGTGATCCAAAAAAATGTCTATACAATTATACTCTGATGTCAGGAGTAAGCAGAATAATCTCATTCACAGCCCTTGCCACTCAGATAATCTTACCCTAATTAAGAATAGCATTCCTTGTTCTGCTTTACTTTGCTTTCTAAATGGTCTAAATAAAACTGAAAAAAAGCCAATCTTGCAGTTATACCAGAAAACTGGTATCGGTGGAATAAGAAATATTGTCCTGTGCACGCAGGTTTTCAGGCTTTGAAGCTGCACTGTGGCTGTGACAGAGATCCCTGAGTGCCAAGACCATAAAAATAATGTCAGTATACATGGTGCTCCATTTGGGTCACATTTTTTATTCATTTCATCCCTCACAGCCTCTATCACCTTGTCTCCTAAGGGATTATCCACAATGCCTTTTCCAATGAATATTAATCACCTGGGAATGCAGAAGAAACCACCTCTTCTGTGACAATGGCTTGACTTGTCTCAGGGGAAAGGAGTTGAATCTCAGTGCTTCTCTAATGACATTATTTGTTATTTTTGGGACAGGCAGCTGCATCCTAATGGAATTCAAACATAATACAAGATAAAAAAGAAATAAATTGTCACCAATGTGCTCCTTAAAATTATCTATGCAGTGACATAATACCCTCATTACTCAAGGGTATCGGAGCTCTGCAGTGAACAAGGTCTGGGACAAGTCTTCCTCTTCGATTTTGGGGAGAGTTTAAGCTGTTTTGTGGAATTCCAGTGTTCCTACTACAATTTCCTTCCTGCTCATTATAGAAAAGTGGACACTAAATACATGCAAATTCTCTGAAATCCAGGAATATATCTTGGGAAAGTACACACAGGTCTTGCCAGGAAAGCGGGTGAATTTTGTGCCTTTAAGGATCTTTTGAATATTCAGAGCATAGAATTGAAAGGAATTCCAAAATCACTGATATTGGTCCTTGCTTCAAGGTTTCCCACCAGACTCTTAATGGTCACTTGCTGAGCTCAGAAGATGGTTGTGAGATCAAGATAGCACAGGCCCTGTGCTTAGTGGAAAAAATTGAGATTTTGGTGCATGGAGAAAAATAATAAGTGTAAATAGCAATTCCTACCAGTAAAGAACAGATTGTAAGCCAAGTCTTTCAGTAGCAGTAAAAGGGATCTTCTGCCTTAATTACACATGTGGAAAGATTTACTGAGCATGAATTATAGAAAGGTTAGCTCTTCTAGGGGATGAAAATCAGTGAGGCTTTGTTGGTGGCACCAACACATGTATCTTCTACCAAGGGAGAACCCGGCCCCCTCAGTTCTTGAGGATAGCTTGTAAACTGATTTGTCCTTTTGGAAGCTTTCTTTCAATGATTTTTAAGTTCTAAATTCTTGCACAACTGTTTTCAACAAAGTGATAAATGTTGGAGTGATCAATAATTGTGAAGATAAAGGAGGGGATAAAGAAGAAGAGAGGGAGATGAAGTTGAAAGATTTCCATGTGAAGTGCAGCTACAGCTGTTGTGCTGCACTGGGATCTCAAGTTCTTATTCTGCTTTGTGGGCAAACATCCTGCCAGATTTCATTTCCCACCACACTTCCAAAGCAGAGCTGATCTCCCACCATCTGTTTAACAGCACAGGCTTCTCTTCCCAACCCGAAAGTGTTAAAGAGTGCTGTGGTGTTTTTATATCCATTCGTCACTTCCAAACTCATCTCTGGACTTATTTATTCTGCAATTATCTCTCAGTGACATGAGTGATGAAGTGAAAATGCAGGAAGTCTTCCTGATATTGGATTCTGTTTGCTCAGGTCATCCCCAAAAAATCATTGTTTGGAAAGGGGTGGGGACAGAATTCATTCTGTCAGGCACTTGAGGATGCCTCAAGATTAACCAACAACAACAAAAACCAAAAAGCATTATAAAGACTATAATCTTAAAGGTAAAATGGAAATATCATTGAAGACCAGAGAGTGAGATGAACCTTTAGTTTCATGGTTTTAAAGGCTTCTCGGTGTATTTCAAGTTAATAAAACAAATAACACAAATGTTTCAACGTGCAAAGAAGAGGAAAATCTAAGATTTTGCTATTCCTGCCCATTTTTTCATTAGTTATTATAGTTTTTAAAATTTAGAATACGGTTCTTTGTGCTTTATCAAGGATCCTCTGAGTCTCTAATGTCCAAGGGGAAAGCATTAGGAAGACTCAAGGCTTTTTAATAGTGAATATTTTTCTTTTAACTGTTTTTTTAATTGGAAATGATTCAGCAAAATGTGGAGGTTTGGGGTGGTGGTGTCCCTTCCCATGGTGGGGGTTGGAATGAGATGATCTTAGAGGTCTTTTCCAACCCAAACCATTCTATGATTGATCCTATGATAAAGCCTCTCTTCAAGGTCGAGTTCTTAATGAAGCCAATCTGATTTTTTCATAGTGGATTTAAGTCCTGAGGACAAAAACACCCCAAACATACATTTTGTATGGACAGTGAGACTGCTCCAGCCAAGAGTGGTCACCTTTCATGATTACAAGGTGAAAATGCACAAAATTCTTTCATCTCTACCTCCCTTGTGGAGAAGGGTGACTGTAAGATGGAAAGTCATTAGAGCATGACAGTGTCCATGCATCATGATGGATGAGTGATTCACTCCACACACCCATGAGATAGGCTCAGTCTTAGTCTGGGCTTTTGGTGCCCCAATTAAGCTGGAAAATGTCTTCACTTCTCTGTCATGCAGCCACACACTCTTAAAACAGATTATTAAGGTAAATTCCTCTGCAAGGATGAAGTTTTACATTTCTTTTGCTCTACACTTAAACATATGGCTAGAAGACAGTAAATAATCCATGGATCACCCTTCACCAGTAGTATTCCTTACCATGAGGGTGATGAGGCTCTGGCACAGGTTGCTCAGAGAACTGTGGATGTCCCATCCCTGGAAGTGTCCAAGGCCAGGTTGGGCAGGGCATGGTCTAGTGGAAAGGGGTTGGAAGGAGATGTTCTTTAAGGTCTCATTTAACCCAGACCATTCTGTGACTCATTTGAGGCATCACCTGAGAGGAATCAGTTTCTTCTGGGAAAAAACCCTCAGCAGGCTTTTATGCAATTAGTTGTTATTAACCAAGCATCCTTAGCAGTTAAAAATGGACATTATTTGTTAATTCACTGCAGCTGGGCTACTGCCTTTCTCTGAGGAGCAGGGTTGTCTTACTGGAGAAAATTAAGGTGCAAAGCAGGATTGAGAAGTATAAAAAAATATTCCAAAGGGTAAAATAACCTGTAGGTAGAAAACAGCTCATCTCTGATGACCCAGTAAATCAGGGGTCATCAGAGATTATTGCTGTAGCAATTAGGATGTGCTGAGCATTAGGACAGGGAAGATATTGCAGAAGACGGGAGTTTAGGGCACACCAAAGCCTAAATGGGAAGACCAGTGAGAAGATAAAGGGATGACTGTGATCTGCATTACAAAGCAGATCAGGTTGAATGATTGCAATGGTCTCTTCCGGCCTTGAAATTTTTTTGTCTGTGGAAGGGTTTAATTTAAATAATTCATAATGAAGAGCAAATTCTGAACAATTGCAGAAAAAATCAATACAAGCCTGCTGTGGATTCTTGGATTTGGTCTTCAATATCTGAGCTCTTGAACTTTCCTAATGAAAATACTAATAACTTTTTAATTCTAAGCTTCAAGCCTCATTACAGAAAGTCATCAATGATATATTCAATTGTAAAATTCACAGAGGGATTCACAGTTATATAAATCATTCAATTAAAAAGAAAGTGCATTACATGACTGAATCAACGAAATGGAGGTTGAGAGTGGATTCAGTTTTGCACTTTTCTTTAAAAGTACTGTGTGCAGAGGTATTTGCTATTCATTTAAAAACTCAAATAAGATTTCAGAAAATTGCTCTTTTTTTGTGCATGATCTAAAAAGGAGAATACTAAATAATTATTGCATATCTTTTCAATAAGGATTATCCCTGTGTTTCTTAAATGTTTTGAACCCTTAGCTATCCAGAATGCAGGGTTTTTTTTCCCTAATGTTGCTAAATCTTTAAATTTATGCATTTTCAGCTGTTTCTAAGTGGAGCAGTAGCAGGGAATTAGAACTTGAAGATCTGGAAGGTGCCTTCCAACCCAATCCATTCTGTGATTCTATGAATTAGTGGCTCATGTCTCATTTGAATGACATTTGGATGACAAAAATATCAGCATTGCTTTGTCAGTGAGCAAGCACATACTTTCTATCTCAGAATGGTGTGTATAATCCATAACCTCTGCCAGTCCTCTATCACTCCTATCCAACCATCCTCACTGTGCTGCTTCTGGTTATTTCTGGCATTGGTAGAGGGTCACACAGCAGCTTTCAGAAATTTGGTACCTGATAGTGCTGTGGTTTTCCTTTACCTGTTCATGAGCCTCACCTGGGCTATGCTGGAAGGCAGAAGCTGCAGAGTTTGTGCTGTCATAACCCAGAACACCTGCAGTGCTCAAAAGGTCAAATGCTAATTGAGAGAAGCAAAGAAATAAATGCATCTATGATTTTGTAGGGTATGTGAACAAGATGGATCGCTCAGGGTGTTACAGAACCCATGGAAAGATGGAAAGAAATATGGCCTTCATTGTAATGATTGTGCTTCTATAGCCCCAGGCATCAAAAACGTCATTGTGTTTATGTGCTAATAAAATCTTAGCAGTAATTCTCTCTCCATGCACAGAACCTTTGCTACAGTCTGTCCTCTGAATCACCTTTGAGGGAAAAAATTAGTAATTTCATTCCTCCTTAGGGAGGGATAAAGTTTGTGCTGCTGTGAGACTCTCGATGTTGGTGTAATGCATGGGTCATTGTGCCTGGGAGTTTCTGGAGTGCTTGGGAGCTGCCTATTTAGGGGTATGTGGGAGGAAAGAGGGATCAGATCAAAAGTTTCAAATCTAATGAGTACCTACTAAAATTGCATCCCTTGATCATTACCTTAATAATACTTGAAACCAAAGCAAAATCTTTCCTATAATATTCACCTGAATATGTGAACACCGGTTTTGGATTTGTCTGATAAGCCCAGCCTGACTGGGACTCCTCTCTTATCTAATGGTGGAAGTGAAACATTTCAGTATTTCCTGTTATGAACAAAATAAACTGATACTGAAATAAATAAATACTAAAATATTTCCTTCATTCTTACTGGTGATTGGGCAGCTGGAAAAAGAAATTTTCAGGTGCCATCTGTAGTGAGCCTCTCAAATACCTTTGGGAATTCAGAGCTGAGTGGGATGGCAGGTCTTTGACATGGGAGCTCTTCTGAATTCAGAGAGCAAAAATCAGAGCACCACTTTTAGCATCCATCCATCCATCCATCCATCCATCCATCCATCCATCCATCCATCCATCCATCCATCCATCCATCCATCCATCCCCAGTGACATAGATTTGTGATATGGAAAGCTGCAAGCCTGTAAACATCATTGGTTTGCAAACACAGCATAGAAAAATGGGCTCAGGAGTACACTTGGAGGATTCTCCTACTGAGAGTTGAGGGTTTTCAGCCTGGAGAAGGCTCCAGGGAGACCTTGGTGCCCCTTCCAGTGCCTAAAGGGGGCTACAAGAAAGTTGGAAAGGGATTTTTCTACAAGGGCATGAAGTGATAGGACAAGGGGAAATGGATTCACTTGACAAAGGATAGGTTTAGAGTAGATAACAGGAAAATAATCTTTCCTGTGAAAATGGTGAGGCCTTGGCATAGGTTGTCCAGAGAAGCTGTGGCTGCCCCATCCCTGGAAGTGCTGAAGGTTGGATGGGACCTGGTCTGTTGGAAGGTGTCTCTGTTCAAGGCAGGAGGTTGGAACTGGATGATCTGTAAGGTCTCTTCCAAATGAAACCATTTTACGTTTTATTATTCTGTGATCAGCACTGAACAGGGCTTCACAGTATATGTTTTGGGACATTAAGTGAACTTTGGAGCACTCAAGAGCCAACTCTTACCATCAGTGATATTTGAGCATCCAGCCTGAGCTGGAGGCAGGGTCTCAAAAGTGCTTGGCCCCCTCGGCTGATCCTGGGTTGTCACTGTGAGATAAACCAAGAGAAGTAAATATCAGGAAACAATAGAAGCCACCAGAAAGTGGAGGGGAGGAAAGATCTCATTAGAGATGAGGGGTGGAATCACTGAGATTTTACCTTAATCATGAATTTGATCTGATGTATAATATCTAAGTAGTCATGGACCTGCTCGCTAGAGGCATGGAAATACAGAGTTTGTCACCTCACTGGCCTTGGTGCATTTTAACTCTGTGTTTCCTGCCTTGGCAAGGGTGTGTGTGGCTTTGACTAACATGGAACACCACCTTTGTGTCTAACATCTACATTTTCTATTGCAGCTTAACCTGTGTGAGCATAAATTTCTATAGAACATGATATTCTTCTGGCAGTCATTTCATAAAGCAGGTCAGAGCCCATCCCTCAAGCCTCTATTTCAGGCCAAGAAAATTTCTCTGTATTCATCCTGTATGAGAGGGCAGAGGAAGCATCTGGGATCTACTCAATGCATGTTCCCCCAGACATGTAATTGGCTCCTTCCTCTGTGCTGGGGTGGAGCTGTAAATCAAATCACAGTTATAAAGGTGAATGCTAATGCTGAGTGACACTCACACCCTGAAGGCTGCCAAGCAATAAATAAAGACATTTTTTTCACCTCACATGGTGTTGATGTATAGGCTAATCCCAGATCTGTAATTCTTCTCTCAATCCTGCCTGTGCTTTTCTCTCTGGCTCCAGATGCTGGCATTTTGTTTATGAGGGTCTTGATGGGGTTTATTCTGCTCCTGGGAAGCCTCATCTGTAATTTACTGCAACCAGATTTGTGAATCTGCTTAAGCAAAGTTATTTACTCCCAGAACTTCTATTAAACCTAGGAAAAAGGATTTTAATTAGGTATAATGGGGTTCTGAAAGGTCTAATTTGAGACTGGTAGTTTATTTCTTTGTAAGACCACCTCATCATGATAAAAAAAGAATTTAAAAATCTTCCTTTATCAACCACAGGAATTTTTAGTGTAATCAAAATGTATTTTAAAATTCTTTCTTCCCACAAAATCCTTTTTTTTTATGGGGTGGAAAAGAGCAAAACACCAAACCTAAACAACATGACAATATCATAATATTTTTGTTAATAGTTTTTGAGGGGGTTTATTGTAATTTTAAAAAATCTCAAAGCATTTTGGCCCAAGTCCAAAACATTTCAGCACGAGAAAAAGTTTCAGCTGCTGCAATGCACTGCTGATGGCTGTAACTTACAGCCAATACAATGTTTTTTTTCAGATCATCATGATCTTTTTGCATGTTTTCAAACTTGGATCATGAAATTTGAGGTGCAGATATTTAGTTTTCAGGTGATTATCCCCTTGCTTCAATATTAGAGTTCAAATAACCTGATGAAAGCCAGTAAAAGTTCATATAAATGAACGTCATGAACAGGCATCATGAAATATGAACACTTTTGGAGGGTCATACATTTCCTTTTGTCTGTCACAACTCCAAAACATTTAAAATTTTTTTTTGTTTTAGTGATCTACTCTGTAGGAAGAGTGTATCATTTATCTGACGTCCTCTGCTCTTCTGGTTGAGATAGAACATGAGTTGTGTGGTCATCACTTGTCTCAAATATATCACCCAGTAATACAGTAGAAGTATCTAATTTATTAATCTTTTCTATAATACATAATAGACTAGATAGCCATTTGTTATCTGTCTTCCCTTTCTCTGTGTCTCATTCAGAATTTGATATAATATCACAGAACATAGAATTTTTGAGTTGAAAGAGACATTCTGCAGTAGCACAACCCCACTGCATGGGCAGGGACACCTTCCACTACTCCAGATTGCTCCATACCCCATCCAACCTGGTTTGGACAATTTCCAGGGATGAGGAAGCAACATCTGGGCTACTTTTACCAGTGTCTCACCACTCTTATCTTCACAAATTTTCTTCCTCATAGTCAGACTCAATCTACCTCCTTTCAGTTTAAAACTGTAGTCCTTTATTCTGCCACTACAAGCCTTGGTGAAACTCTCTCTCAATTTTCCTTATGTCCCACGCTTCTGCTTATAGATAGAAAGGCTTCTAAAGGTCCCCCTGGAATCTTCTCCAGACTGAACAACCTCAATTCTCAAAGACACAGACTTGGCTTGGTTGAACTTCATGAGGTTCTCATGGACTTACTGCCCAAGCCTGTCAAGATCCCTCTGGATGGAATTCTTTTCCTTGAGTGTATCTACTGATCTGAAAACTGTCAGCGTCAAAAATCCCACTGTCCATTCCACTGATGAAAATATTGACTAGCACTGGTCCCAGTACTGACTCTGTAGGACCACCTCCTTTAGTGGGCTGCACTTGGACATTGAGCCATTTGCTATAACTTTTTGGATGTGGCCACTCAGCCAATTCCTTACCCATCTAACAGTCCATCCATCAAAAAAACCCACACATCTCTTAATTTTAGAGGTAAGAATGCTGTAGGGAACCAAATCAAAGGCCTCACAGATGTCATCAGTAGCGCTTCCTTTGTCCACTGATGGAATTCTGCTTGGGAGCAGCTCTGCTGAGGGGTTATATAGGCTGTGAAAATGAAATTGGGATAAGCCAGGCCATAAAGCTCTTAAATGTGTGAAACAACATTCAGTGGATTCCATCAGTTTTTAACTATTAGAAACTGGCATTAACATGGTGGGAAGAAGAATACAGAGCAATACACACTTGTCCTATACCAACCATGTGATTGTTGTGAAACAGAGCATGAGCTTTGGTGTTGGGCTCTGACCAGTTTGAGAGATGTGAAGCACTAAGAAACACTCAAAAGGCTACAAATCACTGCTGAGATTCTTATGAGATGTGGGAAGCTGAGAGCCCAGAAGATTGACTCATAACAGGCATTTAGGTCCTAAATGCTGATTGATATATTGTTTTGCCTGAATGCATCAATGCCAGTAAGAAGGGCAAATCTGAAAATTGTGTCATCATTCACTGGGAAGTATTTACAGCATGACATGTCAACCCTCTTGATTGGACCTGCCATCCAGCAAGCTGTGCATCAGGGTTTTTAATTTATTAAAATGGCTGTTTTATATTTCCTTTGGAAAGGATTTTCTAAACAGCTCATTTGAAGGATGGTATCAAGTATCTTTTGCTTCATTAGTTTCTTTCAGCATATACTATGTCTTAGAGCTAGACAGGGAATTATAAGGCCATTTTAGGGATCATAACTATTGCTGTCAATAAAACACAAGGATGAATTCAGGAAATAATTCCCTCTGGGTTTAATTGGCAAATAAAATTGATATTTTTATGACCTTTATGTCTTTTTCTACAGTGGGGATTAGGTTGGGATTACTCTAGACCCAGTTTTCTAAGAAGATGGATCTTTTTCCACACAGAATTTTGTCCTGGAAAAGAAAGGAAAAAGTAAGCCCTTTTTTCTGCCATGTGGCCTCTTTATCAGGCCTAAAACTAGGAAACATTACAGATATTTAGAAACCAACAGCCTATATATTTCAACCCACAGTGATTCTGGCAAGTTCTGGATTTGTTGACTTTTCTGCACAAAACTCTGGATGTTCTGCTTCTAAGTTGAGGGTCCAAGAAACAAAAAGAAAAATGAGAAAACACTTTTGATCTATTCTGCTGTGGCATGTTGTCTTGGATGTCTGGTCCTTGGATTACTCTAGAGGGGGAAATATCATCCTATGTCATGTAAGAATGGAATCAATTCACTTCACTGCTTCACTTAACCTTTGCTACCTGGTACCTGAAATTGTAGGTACACATTGTTCCTCCCAGTCCTGTATTCCCAGAATTTTATCCTCTGTTATCCTGACCTTTTGAGAAAGGAAGCATTTGGGTTTTTTATTCCTTTAGAAATATATTTTGTTTTACTTCATTCTTTCTAGTTTTCAAGTAATGTACTACAGCAGAAAAAGAAGTTTTAGTTTTGTCAAAAATTAATGAGCCGAATCCAGGTGACATTGATTTTAACATTTCCTCTCTTAAGATTTGCCTCAGATTTGTATTCCTGCCCTTTGATCAGCATGGTGACCTGCCTCTGAAACCTCCCTGGTGTACAAAATGCAGAGTTAAAATCCAGATTAACACAAGAGGAGGGGCAGCAGCATCACCGTGTGTTTCCAGAAAGGCTCTTGGCTTTCCATCCCTGCTGTCACTGTGGTGGGACATGGCTCAACTCAAACCCAGAGCAACTCATCTGCAGCAGGAGAACAATGAGCTACCAGCAACAAGACTGTGAGGACGAAAACATGAGAGAAGCCATAAAATGTCAGAAAATTAAAAAAAAATTATTGATTTTATGTAGAACTTTCATAACTCTGTTTCAGGGTGTGAAGGTCAGAAATGTTGGGGGAATCATTGGGTAGGGGAAACTTCATCCTGTGATCAGTCATCTGGATGGTGAGGCTGGATTGCAGCTAGTAGCTGAGCCCTTGGATTCGGGCTCTTTTATTTTCTTTTTTTATTTTTGAGAGTCACACATACGAAATCAGATTTTTATCATGAAATAAAAAATTGATGATAGAGAGAAAAGCTGATGGTATACAATCTATCTTCTCCTCTCAAAATGAAATATTTTAAGGGATTTATATAATTATGAAAAAAAACCAAACAGAACAAGCTTCCATATTCTTTTTGTAAAAAAGAAATGTGAAATATCAAGGATCCATTCTGGAGTCATTGTCTTTCCACTACTTCACCTTAGCACACCTTCTAAAAAATTGCTATACACTGTTCATATCCCTGCTCTTCTCAGGTTTGGGTCTAAATATTTCAGGAGGGATTACTGTGAGTTGGGAATTTGTTTTTCTCATGCCATAAGATGTCGTTCTGCTCTTAGAGGCAAAACAAAGTTTTGTTGGTCTTCTAAAGGACTTTTCAGGCACATGATTTGAAAATACATGTGAATCAAAAGAGGTGTGAATGTGCAGTGTTACTGCACTGGGTGACTGAAATGGAGACACCTCCCTCCTTCCCAACATTTGGCCTTTGATTCTATGTGAAGATTCAATACCAAGACCAATGTAAAAGGTTTAAAACCACAAATTCTGAGAGCTCAATTGTTTTGCCTCTAAAAATCTTCCCAGGAAATCAACAGTGCCTCAGATGGGAAAAATTCCCTTAAAAAATTCTCAGTGCTCCCCTCTTTATGATTGCGGGTACTGCCTCCTGATTTAAGCATGTTTGGCAGAGGTAATGCTGATGAATAATCTTTTTTAACTGCACAAGGCTTCAGTGAGGCTGCTGAACAATGCCAGAGACAGAATTCATTGGAAGACATTAAATAGTAAAGTTTAATACATTGAAAATGAGTTTTAAATTGATTAAGGCTTATAAACAACACTAGCTTGGGTTTTTAATTTTTTTTCCAAGTTTGTTTTTACTTGTTCTTTATGAAAATTAATCTATTTTCTCACATGTCATTTTCTTTCAGTACTTTTTATAGGTTGGCTTGATTGCTGTCAATTCATTTCTTTAATGTAAGCAATTAAACGGTTGATCGTTTTGCTGGCTTTCAATTATCTTCCTGCCTGACAATTGCTCCAGCTGTAAGTAATTTTCCTTCTTTATGTTCATAATCCCCACCACATCAGCTGTGTCTTGCAGACAATGGGAATGTCAGGTGTTAGCCGAGGTGAAGGAGAGGCAGTGGCTGGAGATTTGGCCTCTTGCTTTGTGTTCCTGGCTCTTTTTTTTCAGGTGTGAGCAGAGACATGATGCCTGAGATTAAAGATGGAGTGGCTGAGAACAGGTGAACAGGTGTCCCAGCTGGAGGAGGTGACAACTTGGTGGCAGTTGGAGCAGACCCCGATGCCTTGTTGTATGTTCATAGTGAATTTGCTTACCCAATATAGAGGATTATTTGGCTTATGATAACACCAAGGTTTAAGGCTCAATGAAGTGTTTCTTGAGGAACTGAACCTACCTAAGAGCTTTGAGGATCAGGAAAGAGTGGAAAAAACACAGAGCCCAAGGCCTCAAGCTTTGGATGAGGACTACATTGACAGTCCTTCTTCACATTGGCATAGAATCATAGAATGGTTTAGTTGGAAGGGAGCATTGAAGACCATCTAAGCCAATCCTCCTGCCATGGGCAGGGACATCTTCAACTACACCAGGTTGCTCAGAGCTCCCTCCACCCTTGAACGCTTTCAGGAATCAGGAGGGTAAAACCTCTCTGGGCTGTGTGTTCCTTCTTCCCTGTTAAGAGGTTTCCATTACAACACAGGATCTTTCAATTTAGACTGTCCACCCTGAGGTCAGGGGTGAAGGCTTTGACGTTGAAAACCCTTCCAGGAACCCAAAATCTTTCAATTTTTCAGAAAAGTTTGTAAGCTTTTTTTTTTTTTCTTTTTCTTTTTCTTTTCTTCCCCTTTATTTCTCTCTTTAGTGTATTGCAAATTGCTGGAAGTTTTCAGACTACCCTGATGCTACCAGGTACTACTTTCCTCAAAGCAGGAAAATGGTCTTTGCAATGAGGAGGACTGAATCAAATATCCAATGAAAACCACTGAAAACTGGACTTATGCAAGCTTAATATATTGAAATCAAGTGTTCTCTTTTTGAAGAAAAGTTGTTCTCTCTTTGGTGATTGGAATCACCTCAATCCTTTATGACTGGAATCATAAGGGTTCCATTACCCTGTAGGTCCCTCTTCCTGGCTCAATTATTTATTTTAGTTTTTTAGGAGTAATAGATTATAGAAAGCACAGTAAAAATATTATCTGGATCTCAGCTAATGAATCCAAACTATTGTAGCAATCTAGTGCCAAACTTGCTGACTCCAGAACACAGAGGCATCTGTCCCATCAGGAAAAATACTGCAGCAAGGCTAATTAACTGCAGGGCTGTTCAGGCAAGGATGAAAATTAGCACACTTATCCAGGTTTCTGAGTCTCACCTGACTATTTTTACAGCATGGAGCTCTGCCCAGAGTCATATCAGCATGTTCAGAGCTAACTTGAGGCTCTCTAACCCGACACTGCCTCCCCTGATGGAGACTCACATTCCTCCCTCATCTTCCTCCCTCCATTTCTCACCCAACTGCCACTGTCTGCTGCAATTACTTGAACATCTCCAGCAATGTTTTTCCAAGATAAACCTTAAAAAATGGCTCCTCGTGGCAGAAAACTGTCAGTGCTGGAAACACTGTTCATGAAGTTCAAGAATCTGCTTATACTTAAAATTCAAAGGAAATTTTTCTGGGCAGGGTTTCATTATGGGCAAACTTTCCTGTTCTTCTTGTTTTGACAATGTTTGTAGTATTGTAAATACTTAAATATTGAGCATCAGTACCATGATAACTGAAGTCAACAGCGCTACACAGTGTCCTGCAGGCAAAGAGGTTGACAAACTGGAGCTCACATTTCTCTGAGCTCAGAGCAACTGAGAGTTAGTTTCACATTATTATCATAACAGCTTTGCTTTTTCTGCCTGTGCAAGGCACTGATTACCCTTTCAGTTCTTGCTGAAGACACCTGTGCAGCAGATAGCTCTGCCTCGAGGGCTGAGGGGAGTTGAGCTTGAGAGTGACATGCTGTCAAGGAATCCTACTATCAATTCCCCAGGAAGAAGCCTTTTTCCATGAAACTCAGAAAAACAGTTTCAAAGTGTTTGTGAAAGCTCACTAAAGGACTTTCACAGTGGGAGTGAAGACCCACGCCTCTCATCCCAATGTAAGAAAACCTATAAAACAATGGAAGCAAAATGTAAGCAATTCAAATTGGACCATGGGGGCAACCAGATGCAATTTATGAGAGTGTTTCACAGCCAGAAGTGTGTCATTAACACACCTCTCACTACAGCATGGGCCATGGGAAAGATTTGGTAGCAGTGGGGGGGATATGCATATAAAATGAAGACAGACTTTTGTCTGCAGTTTTCAGAAAAATATGGATCTAATTAATGTAAAATAAGACACAAGTTCTACTATGTCATGAAATCTGTGAGAATTGCAGTGGAGACATTCTGGTAATTTTCAGTACATTAAGACATGTCAAGTGAAAAATCTGTATGAAATCTATATAGTGAAGGAAGAAATAAAGAGAGGCAACAGACCAAAAGCAGAAAGCAGCTGTTTCCAAATAGGTATCTGTTTGATAGATAGAGTTATCTGTCTGTAAACTGAAGGAGGATCTGACTCCCATCTGTTAAGATGTTCAGTGAAATATTCTATGGTAGGGGAATATTTCATTCATATAATACACAATAACTTCTCTCTAAGAGGTAGCATAGGAAGTTCTGCCTCTGCCTTGCATTTTGGCAATAGCCAGGTAACTTACTGTGCCACGAAATGAATGGGGAAATCTGGGTTGCTTTTCTGCTCTGCGTATTTACAGAATAAACAAAGTTTGTCAGTGGCATAGAGGATTTTACACTTGCTAAAGAGTACAAAAAAATGCATATCTGCCTATATGACAATCACAGAATCATAGAGTATTTTAGGTTGGAAAATATCTTTGCAGTCACCAAGTCCTACTGTTAACCCAACACTGCCAAGTCCACCACTAACCCATGTCCCTAAGTGCCATTTCTATGTACCATTTAAATACCTCCAGGGATGACAATTGCTTCCTTTGGTGGCCTGGCCTTGACCCCTTAACTAAACCAGCAGAAGTTTGGTACAGACTCTAAGGAGCTCCTCTTGTTTCTATCTGCTCTCTGAAAACCCATAAAGGGACTGAGTGGCACAGTGAGATGCACTGGACCTCTGTAAAATCAATCATGCAATTACCACATGAATACTGGGTGGCTTTCTCAAGATTCAGTTCTAAAGGAATCAAAAAAATTATGGGTACAAGGAGCATTGTACCTTTACCATCACACATAATTTAACTATGAGTCAGTTGCTTTATTCCATGAAGAGGACAAGGGGAGTTTTCTTTGGCTTCTCCCAGCTAAGAAGTCCCCTATGCTGATTCCATGGCAGTGATCTTTCCTTGAGCTGGAATGATTCTGAAGTCAGAGGAACTTTTTTACCAGTGGCAGATCTTTGGTAATTGACTGATATCATGCATAACCTTGTAGTTTGACAACTTTGACTTGTCAGATGGCAGTTTAGAATCAATGTTCAACTAATTGTGCCAATCAGTAAGAGAGTGACTCTTGACGTCAAACTTTGTTAAGTCACACTTTTGCAACCTTGTATTAAAATCACCTTTTTCTAATCCCTTTGACAGTGGTTCTTTGAATGATCTAAATCACCCATTCACAATATATTGGTGTAGCTGTCAGGATGGGGAATAGTATCCCTGATTGCTTATGGCAGCATGGAATAAGTCTGAGTCCCAAATTCTCAGAAGAATGGGCTTACCACCACTGACATGACTGGAGTGCGACTGCAAAGCAAATGAAATTAACAAGAGGAAATACTGAAAATGGTAGAGGAAAAGCAATTATTTGTAAGATGTTAGGCAGCTGCCTAGAAGCCACCTGTGAGGACAGGAGAAAGCATAATGTAGAGACAAGATCTGAGAGAGGGAGTAGAAGGCAGGGGAGCAGCTGAGTTACTACTGTACATGCAAATTGAACAGTTACAGGTGTAATTGCAGGAAGAAAAGGACAAAATGCAAAAGTTGGAAGAAAAGATCTAGATGATGCCCATATGGGTCTCACATTCACCTAACTCCATGCAAATTAGGAAAGAGTGTCCCCAGAAGATTGGGATGATGATATTTGGGGTGATCCTGATGATTGTGATGATTGAAATGATGACCAGTTGCTTCCCTCAGGCTCCTCTGAATATGAGACTATACCCATCATTGAAAGAGAATTAATCTGATTCCAGTTGGTCCTTGACAATATCAGCTGAAGTTTCTAGTGGGATTGAGAGCACAAATTTCAGCACTAACATGATAGGATGCCAAGAAGCAGGATCTGTGACCTGGATTGTGGAGAGTTAAAGTCACCAGAGAAAATGGAGCAAGGGTGATTCACCAAACCATGAAAGTTAAGTTATGCCACCCAGGCAAGAAACACATTCATCTACTTGCTTTGTGATGAAGAAGCACAATGAAAATATTTTGGGGTTTGATGTTTTGACCACATGAAACAGGTGCCTGCCAGATGGCAGTGTGTGGCTCTTACAATAAAGACTTTAATGTTTAACTCTACTGAATTCAAAGAGACAGAACAGAGACATTCCAAGTGGGGAAATGGGCTTCTGTCTTTAATATGGGCAGTTAGACAAGTTGAGCCACTAAGGGGTGACCTGCCTATAAAACTCCAATGAGACTTGTGTTGTTTTTGCCTTTCTAGAAATGACAGGGCAACAAAGCTGGAGAAGGGTTGAGAGAAAAAAACATATGAAGAGTGGCTGAGGGATCTGTGGGTGTTTAGTCTGGAGAAAAAGAGGCTCAAAGGAGACTTTACACTCTGACAGGATGGATGTAGCAAGGTTGGGGTTGGATGCTTCTCCCAGATCACAAAAGCTGTGGAAATGGTCTCAAGCTGCACCAGGGGAGGTTTGGGTTGGACATCTAGAAGTATTCCTTCACTGAAAAGGTGGTTAAGCATTGGAATGGGCTGCCCAAGAAGGTTGGTGGAGTCACCATGCCTGGAGGTGTTCAAGAAAAGTCGGGACATGGCCCTCAGTGCTGTGGTTTAATTGACATGGTGGTTATCAATCAAAGGTTGAACTTGATGATCTTGGAGGTCTTTTCCAACCTTAATGATTCTGTGATTCTGTGATATCAGGAATGACACAGCACATGTCCTCTGGAGATCAGGTTATCCATTGGAGGATTGCTTATCCTTCTCAAAGGAGAACCCAACACATGCATCGACACAGCTTGACCCACAGAGTGAACACCTTCACTTCTTTATCTCTGCTAATTGATATGGAAACTATAGGTAAATTCTACACCATGCACCACATGTCTTCCTCAGATGTGGTTGTAATCTGCTGTAATAGAAATTAAAAGGGAAGGCAATGACAGCACCTTGACCACGGATTATCAAAAGGTAATTTGCAATTATGACACTCACTTTGAAAGGGTTTCCAACCTTGGTGACATCTAGTCAATGACATTTATTACCCCATTGATGGAAAAGCCACAACTTTTCTTTTAACACTACTCAATGCTTCAGGATCTGCCTTATACCCAATTATAGTGCTGATTAAATCCCAATGGAACTGTCCTCTATTTGTTAGAACATTCAAGTATGAGCTCCAAATGAGAGCAAATGGACAACTGTGGATGTTAATGCCTGACTGGAAAGGAACAGCAAGGATTGATTTGTGAAACTAATACATTAAGAACTAAGATATTTGCCTTGATGTTCAAGAAAATGTCAACATTGAGTTGAAACCCTTGAGACTGTACTTGCATATATTGGAAATGGATGTATCTGTATGAGAACTGTGTGATTCTGTTTATAGAAAACACCACTGTAGAGACATATGATCACTTTAATAGCTATATATGTCATTTTATCAAAATGATGGGATGTAGGTTTAACAATTCAGCAGCATCACAATTCATCAATTGCTACAATACAGCTCTACACTGTGTCAAGTTTCATTGCCTGTCACTGATGGAGTGAATCTAGCATTGGCAAGAAACTGTTGCAAAATTATGATCTCAATCCATGCTAAAATGGTCAACAGCACAGCAGACAAAGAACCCAGATTACCACCCATCATCAGGTAAAGAAGATACACCATGTCCTGGAAAGAGTGAAGAAAAAAAGGAACATTGCTGGTGGGAAACTATTTTTGGATGGCCACCCACAGCAACTGGAATTTTGAATTTAGTGTTGCATCTAATCGTAGTTTTGTTAGTTTTGGCTTTATAGTGTTTACTGTTTATAATCATCCTGTATATCCTGTCAGAAGATAAACCAAATTACATCCATCCAACATGTAAACCACAGACAATGAACTGATTACATGAAATGTTATATAATTATATATAATTACATTACATATACATAATTATATATATAATTACATTAATTCAGACCCATAAATGAGAAAACCTATTAATTGATTGGACACTTACTTCTAATCTGCAATATGCCATATATTTATGACAAAGAGACAAAAGATAACTGTATTACCACTCAAGGAGTTGGTAATATGTATTAAATGTAGCCACAGGGTAAAGGGACTCAAAGCTGGACAAGGGAAATGAGGTGTGGCTACACCAGTGCCCATCACAGAAGGACAATCACAGCCCTGGTCCTGCTGGCCACACTTGCTGACACAGAATACCAGGATGCAATTGGGGTATTCCTGATCAAAATCCCACACCCACAACCCCCCCAAAATAAAGAATGGACATTTTCCTTGGACCTCCTTTGTTTTTGATCTTTTTAAAAAAGACACTTTTTATAGTCTTTCACAGTAGTGACCAGATTAAGTTCAAATGGAGCTTTTGCCTTTCTGATGGTCTCTCTACATAAGGTCTGTGCCAAGTGCTGGGACATATGGTCTTGTGGGTGGGCAAAACACTTTGGCACTTTGGCACAGGGCTTCCTTGGGGATGTCTAGGTAACGAACACAAGGTGGGACAAGAGAGGGCTGCAGGTCATGGGGAGAGGAAGAAGTGCAGAAAAAGTCATGGGTAAAGGCCTTAAAAAAGTTATTTGTGTCCAGGGACATCAGCATGGAAAGCACCAGGCCTCTGTGAGGAAGGGCAGCCATGCCCAGCAGGCCTTTGTGACCCACAGTGACATCATGTCCAGAGGCCATTGTGACATGGGTGCATGTCATGCACCTTGGGGCTGCCAAACCCTGCAGTGGCCACTCCCAGGAGAGCAGCTGTCTGAGGAGGCAGCAGCTTCTCTGGAGGCAGCAGCTCACCTGGGAGATTGTGGCCAGTGTTCAGCAGAGCACTCCCACAATGTCAAAGAAGCAGGAGGCGAATGAGCATGGCCTGCCCCATGAGGGGCAGCCACTGCTGTACCGGCAGCGGCAACAGGTGTGGACTCGGGAAGGAGGGACAGCCTTCGGTGGGACCTGGGGGAAGCCCTGGGGCAGAGACAGCCAGGCCTGGCACCAGGCCATGCTCTGTGCAGGGCCCAGCACTGGGATGGCCCAGGCACAGCAATGGCCCAGAGGCAGCGAGCCCAGCTGGGAACCCGGCCCAGCCTGGCTGCTGTGGCCAGCACCTGCCTTGGGGCCAGGCCCGGGCTTGAAGGCATGTGGAGGACACTGTGCTCACACAGCCGCCTTCATTCCGTGCCTCCTCCTGCTTCCCACAGGTGACCCCCAGGCAGCCACATGTGGCACCTCAAGTCACCTGGACAACCATCACACCCATCCCTGGGGATGGGCCCACTCTGTTCCCCATCCCGTCCCGAAGCCCCATCATGTCCTGCACACGCAGGCGCAGCCAGAGGGGTGGACACTTAGTGCCCCGCAGCCGTGTCACAAGGCAACAGAGATTGTCCGTGTTGGACTTGCCGCCTCTCCATGGCCCTCTGTTGACACTGGCACCTCCACGCCAGCTCAGCCCTCAAATGCAAAGTGCAGCCTCTGCAAGTGTCAGTCTGCCCCCTCTGCCAGCAGCAGCCACCTCTGGGTCTTCTACCAGATGTACAGCACTTGCTGTGGGCCCTGTGGCCAGAGGCAAGCAAGAGATGGTACCACCTTCAGCAAGGGTCACTCCGGTTGCTGGTGGGCCCTGGGAAACACCTTCCCTGGCAAGGAAAACAAAAGGGCTCTGGCATGGCTCAGCTGCAAGGCAGAGCCATTGCCTGCCACCAGTGCAACCCACAAAGAATGTGCAGCTCTGCACTGGGACCCAGACGGCTTGGAAGTACCTGGGGCACTCTGAGACAGAGGAGCTCATCAAGGTGCAGGTAGGACATGGGGGCAACACCTGCAGTGACCTGTTCATGGGCCTGGGCCCATATCTGCGGGAGAACAGGTCCATCACATCCACTTTGAGAAGCCCCAAGTGGCTAAGTGCCCACCAAGAAGGGCAGGGAATTCATCGGCCAGCCAAGCAAACTGTGCATCATAAGCGGCTGTGCACAGAGGATGAGGAGGCTTTGGTGCGTCGTTTGCGTAAAAAGGAGCTGGAGAAGCTGGAAGACAAAGTCTATGAAGAGATGTTTAAAACCATCTTCACCTCCCTGGTTGACAAAGAAAGCACCATGAGGCCCAAGTGCATCCTCAGCGATGCATCAAGCCTCACCCTGGATCCAGCTGCAGGCCCCTTGGTCCCACATAGCACTTGCAGTGTGACCAATGACACTGCAGATGAGACACAAACTTCCTTAGAACTTGTGTCGCTTGACCAGCTGCTGGATGAGCTGTGCCCTGTCTCGGACAACTTGCTGTCTTGCGATGCTCGTGTCAAGAACTCTGCAGGAGAGACAGAAAACCAGGCAGAGATTGCCCATCCTGACCTGTTGGCAGGCCTGTGCCCTGCCTCTGGTGGCTCGCTCTCCTCAGCCTTTCTCGATGAGCTCCTGGAAATGTGGGAAGAAGAAAAGCCCCATGACCGAGCAGCAGCAGGAGACAGTGACAGTGAGCCAGAGAGCCTGTTGTCTCTCCCACTGCAAGAGGAGGAAGCAGAACCACCAGCTTCTCCTGTGGACAGTGATCCCTGCATCGAGCAGTGCATCCAGCCTCTCCCCACGGCATTGCTTGAAGACCCAAACATGTCTGTGGGTTGTGCCTTGCCTGCTGACCCTGCAGAGGAGGCTGAGGCAGCAGACATGGAGGCTGGCTCTCCCCAGGCTGCCTCTCCCCAGGAACAGCCTTGTGGCGATGAGCCGCCAGCAGGAGCTTGCCCGGTGCCTGCCCAGACCCTGGCACGCTGCGTTCCTGCTTGCCCCGCTGGCAGCGCAGCCGTCCCACAGCCCCTGGGCCCACGGCCATGGTGCTCCATGGTCAAGACGGCCCAGCAGGCTCTGCGCCACCTTTTCTCCTTTCAGCCAGAGGAGTAAGCCCGGGGCCAGCAGCAGGACGATGGCCAAAGATGCTGGCTCACCCTGGGGACACCCAGCTCCAGGGGCAGCAGCAGGTCCCAGAGGGAACGGCTCCAGGGACATGAAAAGGCGGGATGCATGGATGGATGGGTCGATGGTGGCCAAGGCAATCCCTTGCCGAAGGTAGGGCCCTGCTGCTGGCCCCAGCCCTTCACCCCCAAGCCACCAGCAAGGCAGCCTGGTCAGTGAGAGCCAGCTGAGGAAGGATGACAGCGCTGCATTGTATAATCCCACAGAAGCTGAACCTACGCCTGGGCTGCATTGTGGGGCAGTGTCCTTGCCCTGTCCCCAGGGAAGGGGGTTTAGGAGTTGAGAAATGCTCCTTGGGCCTCAGCATTGCAGGTAAATGAAGTCCAGTCCTCCTTTCACATGGCAAATAGGAAAACATTTCTATGTATACCTACAACATGGATTGGAGAAAGGTGTTAACCCCATATGAATGACCTAGAGTTCTCACCTCCACAAGAACTACCAGTCTCGGGGCCCCTTGCTGGTCAGAGTGACCCCAAGAAAATGTTAGAGAATCTCTTTTCCCACCCCGGCACTTGAAGAAGGAGTCAGAGCTCTTCAGTTCTCGGTCTCAAGGTTGTATATTGTTCCTTATCTATAAATATTTTCTCCTGTCCAGCTGAGGTCTGTTCAGCAAGACAGTCCAGGCACTCTGCCTGCCCCCGGGCGGTGTTATGTCTTTATACTAAAAATTACATATACGATGTTTACAATTACTTTCCAATACCTATCACCTATGTTAGACAGTGATCTTCTACTCTAAACCAATCTAAAAGTGGCAACATCGCAGCCGAAGGTGGAGGCCAAGAAGAAGAAGAAGAAAGACTGGACATGCCCAGATCCCTCCATCTTGCCCCGCTGAATCCCAATTCTAGAAAACCCCAAAATCTACTTTTTCACCCCATGATAAATTCACTATCATTCTGCTTAACTGTCATGGCCTGCAGATCTTCATATAAGGTTGGTAACTTGCTCCACGGGTCATAATCAAAACCACAGGCATTTTGGGCTCTGTGCCAGGTTCTCTGAGCCCCTGGCAGAGGTCTTGGTTGCTCAGGACAGCCAGAGGGATGTCCTGGGTTCCAACATACCAGGATTGCTAGTGCAGAGAAGCACAGGGTGACTGACAGGATGGAAGGACTGACAGGAAACGCTGGAGCCAGCCTTTTGGATTGTCCTTTTCTTGATCTCTTCTGTACTGAACCCCCAGTATTGCTCTTTTCCATCCCTCCCCACCCCCACTCTTCCCCCTCTTTCCTTCTCGTACTCCTCTTTCCTATCCCTACCTCTCTATCCCACATTTATTGTTAAATAAAATCCCTTTTGTTGACTTTGGTAAATGGTCTCATTGGCACCTTAATTTGGGCAGAAGCATCTCTCACGAATCCCATCTCAACGGGGCCACACATCTGCACACAGCACTTGTGGTGTGGCCTCCCCAGTGCCCAGCACAGAGGGACAGTCACTGCCCTGGTCCTGCTGGCCACACTGGTGCTGAAGTCCAGGATGCCACTGACCTCCTTGCCCACTTGGGCACATGTTGGCTCACATTTGGCCACTATCAGCCAGCAAGCCAGGGCCTTTGCTGCTGGGCAGATTTCCAGCCACTCTGTCCCCAGCCTGGGCCACTGCAGGGGTTTTGTGGGACAGGAGAGCAGGACCGAGACCTTTCTCTCCTTGAACATTCACCCTGCTGGCCTCACACCGCATCCAGTCAGCTTGACCACATCCCCCTGCAGAGCACATTGAAACCCCCACCCAACTTGGTGTCAGCTGCAAACTGAGGGTGCCTCATCCAGATAATTGAGAGGGTTATTAAACAGAACCTGCCTACCTGTGATGATATTTGTGAAAATTGTGTGTGTTTGATACCAGCATTTTGGTTTGCTTTGGTCAGACTGGATGTGACAATGATTCCTCTGCTCCTAAATCCTGTGTATGGAAGAGGTGCAAAAGCCAACTGTTAGTGCTCTGTAGAACTCTGCATAAAACCCATGGATGAATAAAGCTCTCTTCTGAAGAGAGATCTGTGCAGACCTGATGCACACAGTCACACCTATTTCAAAGAGATATTTTGCTGTCCCATCAAGTATTTGTTGGAGGTCTCCCAGGGAGGCCTCCATAAAGAGCTTGCAGTTGGTGATAAATCTGCTAATAGCAGCTAGCAAAGACGCCTTTCCTTTCTTAACCTTTGAGCATATGGCTGCATAAAGCTGCATAACTATCAAAACAATCATCCAGGTAGTGCCTGACAGTAGTTCTTTCTTTTTTAAAAATTAATTTTAATGGATGTGACAATATGTTCTGTCTTGAGGCAGGCAAAAGTAAATAATCAAACCTGAGGGAGAAATAGCAACCAGTAGTGAGGGATTGGGGAAGACACAGCACCTGACAGTCTGCAGAGAGGAGCCAACAACATCTGGGGAAGCTCAAAGTCTGTAACAGGTTGCTGGGAAATATTATACACAGTGCTGCTAAATTACCATCAGCCTCAGAGAAGAATCCACAGGAAATTTTACCAATGGAAATTCAGAAATGAAACAAGGTTTAGGTTTAAGTACTTTTGAGCTTTTGAGCAAAGTTTTTCATGGCAGCTAAGTCCTGCTTGCAAGCTGTCCATATGAAAAGTTCATGCTGAAATGTAAATTCACTGAATGGGAAGTATCTAATGAGCCATGGGGACTGGCTCTGGTGGCTTTCTCTCCCAGTTATACAGAAAACTGGGGATGATCCAATGGTTGGAGCATCCATGCAGGCTATGGGCTCAGTTCCTGGCTGCTGGTGCTAATTTCAGCTGGTTGTTTTGCTGCAGGTCCTCATCAAGGGCCAGGACTCACAACCTCAAGACACAGTGTTAGCTATGAGATGTTAAATGGGAGCCTGTAATTAACTTAATCACCTCCAGCTCTCTCTGATCACTGGAGAGAAGTGAAGATTAAATTAATCATCTTAGTGTCTACCACTCCTTACCCTCTGAAGGTACCTATAGCAGCTGCTCTACTAAAAGTAGAGAAATTTAGATTAAATATTAGGAAGAAACTCTTTACTGTGAGGGTGGTGAGGCCCTGGCACAGGTGTTCAGAGGAGCTGTGGCTGCCCCATGCCTGGAATTGTCCAAGGCCAGGTTGGATGATATTACAGCGTCCTGAGTGGGTCGCTGCTGGTGAGAGAGAGACAGTGAATCTTGTTTCTAGATCAGAAGGCTGGATTTATTGATCTATGATATATAATACATTATAACTATACTAAATAGAATAAAGAGAGAGGTTTGCAGAGCTGCTAGGCTAGATGCTTGCTAGAACTAAGAATAGAATGAAAGAATCTATAACAAAGTTGTGTCCAAGGACTCTGTCCCTAGCTTGCACTTTGTGATTGGCCCTTAATTATAAACTTAGGAACATGAGTCAATCAAGATGCCCCTGTTGCATTCCACAGCAGCTGATAATAATTGTTTACCTTCTCTTCTGAGGCCTCTGCCTTCCAGAAGACACAGAAATATGAAAGAAAGGATTTCTGTGAAAAAATGTCTGCGACAGGATGAGGCTTGGAGCAACCTGGAATAATGGAGAGTGTCCCTGCCCATGGCAGGGAGTGGAATGAGATTATCTTTAAAATCCATTTAACCCAAACCTTTCAGTGATTCTATCAACTACCTTAGTTAGATGTGTAAGTTCAAATGTGAGGTGTTTGAACCTAAAATCACTAGGAATTAAACCCTAAAATACTTTGAAGGTCACTTATTTTGTCTAATTTTTCATATTTGTGATGAGCCTGAGTTTTCTTATCTCTGAGAATTGTGTGCTGTATCATAGACTATAATCAGGCACAGGAGTGCTTGCACTAGCAGGATGATAGTACAAAAAGCATCCTTCTTTTCCTTGTTACTGACTCAGTCCATTCAGATGACAACTCACCAAGATAGACTTCATCCATCCCTTACCTGACCATTTTTTTGCCTGATCTCCCTCCTCAGCTATGGGTAATTTTGACTCTCCAATGATCTTACAGCAGCAACTATGGAGATTGATATTTTGGCAGTGTTACTGTCAGATTTATATCATCTGAGAAATATTTCTCTGGAACAAATGAAAATAAACATGACTTGGGAAAAGAAACAAACGACTTAACTTTGACTTTTGTTTTAGGATCACTTCTCAGCTCTATTCCATAAATAGAGTCTGTCAGGATGCCCATTTATTTATATTCCTGCCAAGATGAATATAGCAGGACAGTTGGAAACTGCAAAGTAAATCCCAGGTGTGGTGATCATCCTTTATCTCTAGTTTTAGACATCTCATTCTGTATAGTAAAAAAAAAAAACCTAACATTAAGCAGATGCATTTTATTGTAACTTGATAGTTGAGATGAGCTAGAATACAGTTAAATAAGTTGTGGGTTGTCATTTCTACCTCTTTTTGCATAGCATCTTCCTTTATGCCATTTATTATTATCCTTGCTAGCAATCATCTTTCCCTGATTTATCCCATGTTGCAGTCCATCTGGTGCCTTAAACTCCAGCTTAAGTTTATATTAAAAAAAAGCTTTAGCGCTCATTCGGCAGAATTTGCTGAAAGTATTTATTGGTTCTTTGGTTCTTTTTACTTGGAAAACCCAAACCAATATGGACCAATTTCTCATTTTGTAGTGATGGATACGTTTATATTTCAGCCCTATTGGTGGATGCGTATGCAGCACATCTAATGCTCATTCATATCAGCAATATATATACACACACATTGCTATTCCAATAATAAAACATATAAGTCATTCCAGGTTATTATAAGTGGACCTAGAAAGTCAATACATCATTTTGGTCTTTTGAGATTTTCTGCTATAAATCTCTGAGTTGTTTGACATGAACTTCTGCTGTTATTTCCCAGGAGAAATTAACTGGGAATATTTTGGCCCAAGTGGGCCTAAAATGCACTCTGTCCATTTTAAACATATCTGGTAAAGCTTTGTTGGAAAAGTTTAGATATCTTTACTGGAAAAGAGATGCATATTCTTATCAGATTTAGTGGAGCTTTAATGATAGTCTCTGTGCTTGTGTAACAAGAACAAAAATATGCACCCTGTCATTGAAGAAATCTGTGTGCTTCCTATGTCTGAATACTCTGATGAAAATCACAGAAGAGTCCTTTACCCATCACTGATTTTCCTTCAGCAGCTGTTGCAGAAAGTGTTGCCACTGGGAAGTTAATTTTTTATATAGTCAACCACCATGTAATAGGAGATGTATGTCAGCAGGGTCCAGATACACATCACTGGTCTCCTTGTTATCTGGAAATCCTTAAATCATCACTCTCTAATGAAACAAGAAATGTGTATTCTAAATTCATAAAGATTTATAAACATTCACTGCTGCCATCTGACAGATTTATGCATCACCTGCAGTTCTCTCATTCTTCAGCTCTATCCTATGAGCCGTGGGAAAATGATGATCCTGCACCATTATGCAGGGCTGAGAAATCTGAAAAAGGTCACAGAGTCTGAGGGAGCTGGATGACTAAGAATGAACCACAAAGGAAGAACAAGCCACTTAAATTGATAAATCATGAGACAAAGAATTGCACAGGATCTTGCCTTGTGGATGGCTTTTTTGGCTGGTATTTGGCAGGGTACTCTCTGGATGCCTTTATTCCAGGGCAGAGGTACTGCTGCATGGCTCTGGAGCAGTGCACAGTGTTCTGGTTTGTGAACAGTCAGTACAAGACAAAAGAATTGTCAGAAAATAATTTTCTTCCTCCTGTAAGGAGCTGACGCTTCCTTACAGAAAGCAATGCCCTCAGCCCATACACAATATTTAAACCTCTTAAACCTGTTCTTTGGGCTGCTAGCACTCACTCCAGAAACTGGGATACATTTCCATTAAATTTCAGTTTTCTAATACATCAGGCTCAGCATAAAGCACAAATGAAGGGTCTGTTTTACCACTGGAATTCACCCTGATAGCCCAATATTGACTCTACTTTTCTGTGTTGGACTACAATGACATCAAAGTTTGATGTGACAAATGAAGAATCCATCACTTCCTGCAGGGAATTTGCTACAGTCGAATCATCTTCAGCCTTACAAAAAGTGATGACTGACTTTCAAAACAAAATAGTGTGGATTTAGCTTCCAGCCATTGGGGTTTGATCTGCATTCCTTCTCCAAATTGAAGAATCCTAGTGCATCTAATACTTCCTCTCCATGAATTTTCTGATTTTCTGTAATCAAACCACTTTTGACTCCTGTCTTTTGATACAGTAAAATATTTGGTGTTCTGCACATTACTCAAACTTCTCTCTCTTTACAGAATCTTAAATCATGCATCTGGCCAGATGTGGAAATGGAATCACCTCCTGGCATAGGAGGAATTGCAGGGTGTTATTCTCCTGAAAGCCTGTGCAGATGTGCTGATGCCATGGGATCAGGGCTCATGTTCACCAAGCATCCTTTATTTCTGGGCAGATGGTTGTGTTTGGCTCTGCTGCAGGATGTGCTGCTCACACAGTCTTGTCTCAGCCAGTGCTCCTCATTGCTCTGAATCCAGACATGAGTCCATTTATTTGAATAAGGAAGGGGGGATGATGATGTGGCCACTTCACAGTTACATTCAGGAAATTGCTCGGCAACAGCATTAATTAATGGGTCATGAAAGAAATAGAATCTGTTTCAGCCTCTCCTTTAATCCCACTCCTCCTCTCCATCATCTGCCAAGATTTGTTTTATCTATAAACAACAGCAACAGTGATGGGGTTTGGTGCATTACACAATCTCTGATTTAGGTGTGAAAGCAGGTGTGGTTGAGAGCTGTGCTGGGTTTGCTGTTGGTATTGATATCCCTCAATGTAAACTGTCTTCAGTTTATGTGCCCTCAGTGCACAGGGACAGTCTTACCCAGATATGAGTCTTTGTGGCAGTGAGTGCCTCATGCAAACCTTATTTTCCAGGTCTGTGCAGATGCTTTTGCCAAGGATGTGCAGAATTGGACAAAGACTATACTAACAAGTGTACACAGAGTTTGAGTAACACCCTGTGAAACAGGTGATTCTTGTCATTCCTACCATACAGCTCAAGAAACTGGCACATTCATAAAAAGAAATGGCAACATCTTGGTGGAGCTGAGTTGATAAAGGAAATTTAGTTTCTTAATTTCCACAATGTCCCTGCTCAAGTCTACCCATCCTTCTCTGAAAACAGATTCAGAAATGGAGTAAACCAGCATAAACCAGCGCCTCAGAAGAGGACCAATGAGCATGTGTTCAACAGTGGGAGCCTTCTGACAGGATCTTGGTTTCAGACAAGATTTCTTGGATTTCACAGACATGAGATCAAGAGTGTCATTACCTACAGAGAGGTAAGAAATGGGTTTGCAATGCATTTATGCAAGAATTCATTAAAGATTGTAATTTATTTACTCCTAACAAAAGAAAACAGACATGCTGATATTTTCTCAGTGTGTGTGTGGACATACCATTCCAAAGTTCTTATGTTGTGTAAATCAGAAGAAAACACAGTGGCAGTGCCAGGTGGTCAATAAGAGATTGTATTAAGCAAGCAGCACGTGTCAGTGGAATGTATTTCTGCCTGATGATCCGGTGGATAACTGTAGATAGCTCCAGCAATCTGTGCTCAGTTTTAGCCTCCACTATTAAATTGGGTAAGCTACCAGCTCCAAGTAATTTGTAATTTTAAATTAGTACAAGGCTCATGACATTTCTCTTTTGGGACTGTTCCAGTGAGAGGTTTCATGTTCACATTTAAATAGGTAAGGCGGCTTTGGTCAAACTCTATTTATCAGTTCCCTGTTCCTACTGTTTCCTTGGAAGCCAAAAAATGAGATTGAAAGAGAGTGGAAAGGCAAACTTTTGCTGTTAAGTCTTCATGTTTCTGAGTTTTTGTTATTTCAGTTTAATTTTGGTTTTCACTTGGGCAGATGTAAGAACTCCAGGTAATAGTGTGCTACTTGCCAACTCCTCTGGACTGGAGAAAGTGATTACTAGATGTACAGAGAAAGCCGGGTGGAAGTTTTAAAATATATTGCTGTGCTTCTGTCAGCAAGAATTATCTCTGCTACCTGCCAGCTTGACTTGTTATGTGGAAAGGAAAGCAGAACAAAAACAAACAGAAAGAAAGGGGAAATTCAGGAGCATATTTGCCACCTCACCCACTGGGGATGACCTGTCCTGTGGCTGTATGACCCCCTTACCCTGCCAATCCTGTTTTTTGTGATCAGATTGGAGCAGAACAACTTTTATCCCCTCTGCTTTTGAAATCTGTTTCTCAACATACTGTGATAGGTGAAGAGATGAGCAGTAGTGGATTGGGATGAAAGGGAAACAAAGAAATAGAAGAGCAAGGCTAATGCCTTTGGTTCTCCTCAGAAGGTGGACTCATTATCATGAAACAAAGTCCAGTGTGATTCCCCCTCAATCCAAATCACATTTACACATTTTTCTAGACATTTCTAGCATTGTAGTGCCTGGAGGAACCATAACACAGTAACCAAAAGTGTCATATCCCCTGATAAATGGGAAAGCTGGGTATGAATCCTTGAGGGAGATCATGGCAAGTGGGGCTGGACACAACTCTTCTGAGTCTGCCCTTCACCAACATGAAGAGCCTGAGTGGACCAGAAGAGGCCATGAAGGTCATCTGGGGTTGGAGAAACTCCCATATGAGGACAGGCTGAGAGAGTTGGTTTTGTTTAGCTTAGAGAAGACTCCAAGGAGACCTTAGAGCACCTTCCAGTGTTTAATGAGGGCTTACAGAAAACGTGGGGAAGGACTTTTCTTCTGGAGTGCAGTGACCGGACAAGGGGGGATGGCTTCAAACTGAAAGAGAGTGGGTTTATCTTAGGAAGAAATTCTTCACTGTGAGGGTGCTGAGGCCCTGGCACAGGTTGCCCAGAGAAGCCCCATCCTGAGAGTGTTTCAGGCCAGGCTGGATGGGGCTTGGAGTAACCTGGGATAGTGGAAGGTGTCCCTGCTCATGGTAAGGGGGTTGGAATGAGATGATCTTTAAAATCCATTTAACCCAAACCATTCTGTGATTCTGTAAATGTGATTATTTTCACTGAAACATCTATGAATGGGAAATTATCCAAGCATGAAAACCAAAATCAGATTATCTAGTCTGTGATTCCAATATTTGTGAGTATATTTTGATTGTGTATAGGAAGGCAGCAGATGAGTGCCAGGAGACATTATGTAATCAGGTAGTGCAGGAAACTGAGCTCTCAGGTAAATAATTCTCTTGGGCATCACCATATTCCAAAGAGGCATCAGGTCAGGAAAATTTCAGAGAGTTCATTCTCTGTTTTAGTCAACATAGTGCCCTATATAAAAAATATGACCTGCTTTTGTTTCTTCATTTTTAACTGTTTTCAGTCTTTGCTCAATTTCAGTTTTTTCTCTCCTCCCACCAGCCCACATTGTCGGAGGCAAAGGTTTCTGAGAGAGTCCTCTAGGAAATGATGATTTTCTACCACAGCACTCCACAGCAGTGTAGTTTAATGGGATACTTCACACAAAGATGGATTTATTTGCATAAAACACAACTAATTTAAGTCCCTCACACTCATGAGCACTAAGAGGCTTTTATTTTAACCAGCCTGCCCATAATTCAGCCATTAAGACACCTGTTTCCAAGGAGTCTGTCTGGAATTTTTTTGCAGTGAGTGGGGGACAAAGAAATCAACTTTTGAGACCCTCCCCACATTTCACATCTTCTTAAGAGAGTGCTGTTGGTTTGGGATGTGTCTCACTGTGCTGATGAGGAGCTGAAAGTGATTAATCTCTTAATCCTGACCCATCTCTCCGAGCTATCAGGATTTAGTCATTGTCTCTGCTCCAGAGCTGCTTGTCAGGAGAAATTGCAGGAAGTTTTGTGCTGGGATCTCCATGACCTGCTACTGTAGGTGTCAGCAGCAAATGCCATTTGGCACCTCTTCTACTTCTGGTGTTTTGTTCCTGTGCCTTCACATTCAGCCTTGATTCATATCAATATAAACATATTTTTTTCTACAATTTGTCACAGCTGTAGAACTTTCCTGGGCCTCTGTTTTCTAATTCATCGTAGGCACGTTGGTACATGCTGACAAAAAGAGGTGATAGCTACCTCTTGTGATGCAGTATTTTTCACCTCACAAATCTCACAAGCTCTTGGTATTGCCCCAGGTATTTCAGCAATATATTACAGTAAACTTTCCCCCTTCCTGGCTCAGGATTACAAAGGAATATTACAGTTTACTTCCTTCCACATAATGATCTTGCCTATAAATTTTAATCGGATCCAATCTTCATATTTTCTCTATTTTATTGGATTCTGGTGAAGGTTATGAAGTAGTGTCTTGCTACTTTCCCAGCCTCCTTTATTCAATTTATATAATTCCCATTTATCCAAGACAAACCATAAAAGGTTTGAAAGGAAAGGAAAAAGGTAGGACAGACAAAAAGAAATCTTTTGAATAATGGAAAAAACAAGTACTGAGTTCACTTTAAAGTACTGTTCTAAGTAATCTATTTGCATATTCCAATGTTTTCATTCCCCCCATTTTGGGGCCTGATGGACCTAATTAACTTGCCCTATCCCAAAAACCTTGGGGCTTATTGAGAAGCTTTCTGAAGTCAGGGACCCCAAACCTCCATTTGACTCTTCTTATTTTACATTCCCTTTAACATTCAATTATTCATGTCTCTATCTCTTGTCAAAGAATATTTTAGTTCTTAGATACACTTAAATGTCTATATATATATACACAATTTATATGTGTTCATAATGTATACTTACACACTGTATATACACACATATATATAAATATATGTGTGTAAAGTGAATCTATGTGTAATACCTCACATATTTGTACTCTCTATATTTATATTTAGAAAGAGAAATCTGCATCTCTAGAAATATGTACATATTTTTATCTATGAACATTCCTGGGTCCAAATGAAATGGCAGCCAAAGAGCTCTTTGATCATGAGGGCTCCTGACATGTATTTTCTTGGATAAAAGCTGTCCTTAAATGATTAATATTGAAAAAAAAGAAGGAAATGTGGAAGGGACTGTTGTGACTTTAAGCACAACCCTTCAAAGTAAAGCAGATGATTCTGCCGGAGACCTCAAAGGCAAGAATACAAATCACTAAAGTTCAATTAGAGGACACTGAAAAAGTGCAACTGTGACATCTAGATAGAGGAACTTTAGTGTTTACATGAATTTTTACAGAATAACAAGCCCTCATGATGGACAGCAAGGACATCTGTAAATTGCATATAAGAGCAAAAGAACATTAACTTGTTGAACAGGCTTCTCTCTTCAAATATCTGCTGAATTGGTCTCTTTGGTGTCGTCTGCTGCTACAAATCTGAGCAGTGCTCTGTTGTTATGGAAGGAAAATATATGTGGAGGACGGAGGGGAAGAACACATGGAAAACCTGTGGGATGCAGGGCCAGAGAATAATTCATCCCTCCTTGGCCTATGCAGGATGATTTCCTGCAGCTGGACACCAGAACCTGTGTGTGCATGAGAACACAAAGCAATGTGAGCTCTTACAAATCCCAGAGACTCTCTGTCCATGGGGAGTTTTAGTTAATATCACAAATTTCCAGAATCTTCTCCAAAAACTGAGGTGGGACCTGTCATCTGCCCCACAGTAGCTACTACAAGTCTCTGTAATTTCTTTCTAAAGACAGCTCCAATAGAGCTCAGGAAATATTGGGCATAAGATAGAAATTGTCTACAGGAGTTAGCATCTTCCTTTTTTCTGTTTGATTTTTTTTAGCAGGGTTAGTAGAAAAAAAAATAGAGGAATGAGGCCAATGGAAAAGAACAATGCAGGAAATTTATAAGGAGGGTAATGAATCCAATTATAATTTGAATCCTAAACAGTGTGCTGTTAAGGGTAACTGCAGTCTGGCACTACTTTTAATTCATTTTGTTGGGCCTATCAAGGAAAGCAGGCTAAAGCACACAATCTATTTTTTCACTTGGCATTTCTGTATCCATCAAACCATTTCAAGTAGCCTGAGAGTAATTTCACATTATGACCATTTCCCTTTAAGTTAGGCCAACTCAAGCATGGAGAATTAAAATTAATTATTCAACGATGACAAAGGCTAAAATGTGATCAAATTTGGCTGGTTTGTTGGTTTGTTTGTTTTTCTTCTCTCCAGGCACTTCAATTCCCCAGGCTCTGTCCTCCTCTTGTGTATGGCATTTTGAAAGGCAATGACAGATTGTAAATTCAACCCAAGGTTGCTGAACCGTTCAGCAGAGTCAAGGGAGGCCTGATGAATTCCTTTTATGTGTCCTGCATAAGTGTGTATTAAACACTCGTTAACAATGTGATGGGCTGAAGTTTGTTGCAGTTTTGCTACAATAAATCATTGTTCCTCTGTTGATTTGGAAAATCTCTGTGCCTCCTGTGAGCTGCTTAAATGCCACTGTGCATAATAGAGTATCCTCGAGGTGAGACAAATCCTGGCAGTGTGTTTGCAGTGCTGACAACAAACTTCACCTTCAGCAGCGTGGGATGTGAGTAAGGGTGTCCAGAGCTGCTTGAGATGCTGTGGGGTGTCCAGGACAGCCACATGTGGCAGTGGGATGTGCCCTGGGCTTGTAATACATCAATGCCATTGGTGTGGCCACTGCTGCTTATTTCATCCTGTGGCAGATCTTTATCATCCCTGGAACTCTGGCATTTCCTTAAAACAGTTGGTTTAAAGCACCAGAAATTGGAATAGGATAACTTCAGATAACCTCTGCAGAGATGCTGAGGAGTGCAGGCTTTGTGCAAGGTTTTTGTATGAATTTGGGTCCTGTAGCTCTGGCAGAAATGTGAGCTTCTGTCTCTTCGTAACAGGATTATACAGAGTGAGTGTGCACAGAAACGTCTAGACTACAAATTTAACACCTGCTTCCTTTCAGAAAGCTTGTCCTCTTTGTTTTTAGTGTGTTTTCACTGATAAAGAAAAAAAGACACATGGTTAAATCAGTTCTCCATATGTTTGTTTAGAACAAGGAGAGTTTAAGGAAGAAAATTGGTTACTCTGAGTTTTACCAAATGCTGTGCTTCGATGATTAAATTTCTTCCTCAGACTGGAGAAATGAGGGCTTTGGGGAGGACACAGCATCTTTCAGTGCCTAAAGGGATCTTATTGGAGGGATGGAGAGGGACTTTTCACATGGGCATGGAGAGATAGGAAAAGGGGAAAGGATTGAAATCAACAGAGGAACAGTTTAGATCAGATATTAGGAAGAAATGCTTTACTGTGAGGGTGGTGAGCTCAGGAACCATTGCCTCATCCCTGGAAGTCTCCAAGACCAGGTTGCATGGGGCTTGGAGAGCCTGATCTTGTGGAAGGTGTCCCTGCCCATGGCTGAGGGGTAGAACTGAATGTTCTTTCAAGGTGCCAAACCATTCAATGATTCTGTGATTTTCAGAGGACATAGTAGGTGAACTGGCTATTCCAGAGGTAATAGCACACCCTGGAAATACACATGAACATGTCCCTGAAGAGGACATAGGTGTGGGAGAGTTGGTCCCTTGAGTCACAAAGGGCACCAGGGTGGGACAGGAGTTTTAACCTGTTTCAGTAAGTTAAACATTGCCAGGCCATATTTGCCAATACATTTACCAAGTTCATCGGGGTACAGGAATCCAGTTTGGCCCATAATAGCTCTGTCTTCAGCACACTGCTGAAGGCTGGGGAAACTGAGGCACAAAACCAACAGGCCTGGGCAGGTCACAAAACTGTTGTTGTCAGGGTGTTTTGTTACTGGTATTTACAAGGGAACACAGCTGGACAATTTGATGTGTTTTCCTGCAGTGCTCTGTGGTTTAAATACCAGCTAAGGAAGAATGGAATAACTCTGCAAATATCTGTAAAATGTTAAGTCAGGGAAGAAATGAGTCAAGGAACCATCATGGATAACCAGTAAGAGTAAAGCAGAGGACAATGTAGGCTCTGTATCAGGAGGTTTCCATGGGAAGTGCTGGACTTCTTCTGATGGCAATATGTAATGACTGGACAGCTTGTGCTGTGGAGACTGAAGAGCAGTACTGGAAGCAACACTTCATTACTAACCATGCCTGACATGCTGGTGGGGGAGATTATTATTCCAAGTAGGTTTCTCTTTTATTTTCTTTCTTTTTTTTTTTTTCTTTTAAACTTACTTCTTGTGCATGTTCATTATTTGCTAAAAGGCAGAATGACTTTGGAATCATTCAGGCTCTCTGAAAGCTTCCCACAGAGATTAAACATCTCCTGGGTGGAGTTTGCCTTGTGCACACCACCAGAACGTCAATCTTCCTTCACCTGGAACCACAGTGGGGTATTTTAACTGGATGTCTTTATCAGATCTCTGCTGACAACCTGTCAAAGCATTCCTGGGGAATGACTCATTTGCAAATAGCTTTCCTACCTTTCTCTTCTCCCTTCACTCCCTGCCTCCTTAAATTGCATGCTATAAATAGTGCTTGAAGAAGCAGAGTTTGAGAAGCAGTGCATTTCATATAAATCAAGGGTAGGATGCTGCCAGAGCTGGAATTTCCTGCAGAAGAAGGTGGATCCAAGCTGATTTTTGTACAGTTCTGAGTGTGGCTGTCATACTCCATCAAATCAGTGACCTGTCCTGGCTGCTGCCACATTTGTGGTGGTGGCTGGTTATCTCCCTCACCATTTTCCATGTAACTCCTGGGAGGAAGTTTTCTTTCCAATACTGAGTGTTTCTCATTAAGCCATTTAGCAGTTGTAGAATGTGAAGATTGATCTTATGTATTTTTATCTTATACAGTGTGGGAATCACATTGTTAATCAACACTAGGAAATGTATTTGGTGCTGGCTGTTAATAATGCCCAGATATGACTTCTCATATCATGACAGATTGAAAATTAAATTCTCCTAAAGTTTCTTTGCATTTCAATGCTTCTGGTTTCAAGTTCAAAGCCTGTGAAGAATTGGTTTCTACTGAAATTTCCCCTTTTCATCAGAGGTCAAGAACAAACCAGTTTGTAATAAACACATTTCCAGAGGATGTGAATTCTGTGTGAGTGGAGAAGGAGTGATTTCCAGCAAGAGGCTCCCCCTATTCCTCTCTGACTTCTTCTGTGTTCCTCCCTAACCTTTGGCTCATCTCCTTGCACCAGCTTGTAGGAGCCCTGACACACAGGTATTTCAAAACTAAGACAAATCCTCCCCCAACATGCAGCTCTCTCGGATCTTTTGTGCTGCTAATGGTGCAAGATTGGACTAATCTTTCCTCTCTCACACATCCACACTCTGTCAATTGAGTTCAAATGATTTGGAGGAGCATAAACCAGTCTGGCACTGCTCTCATGAATATACGATCAGCCTAAACACTTTGAACCCAGGGACTTTGCAGAGGCAGACTTGCTTTTAGTGTTTCTGAATTTGCTGTATAGAAGTTATCAGAATGAACAATGCAAAGAATCAAGAAATAACCAATATCTGTTATCTCCACACAGCAGCAAGAATTCTGCCAGTGATGGAGCTCCCTGTACACACAGGCTGCACTGAAAGCAGCTAATTGAAGTGGCTAGAGATGAATTAAAAATATATTAACTTATCCATATCATGGCTTTTTCTCTTTATAGCCAGTTTTATTTGGCAAAGGTTAGCTTTAGCCTTAGGAGTTTTCCTCTGTAGTCAGTGGAGGAGGAAAGGGCAATTTGGAACAAAAGGCTGACAGAGGTGCTGATAAATCAGCCTGAAGCTGTTTAAAAAGAAAGAGGGGATGAAAGCTGATAAACACAGAACCAACACATGGTTTGACTTTATGACTGGATTTCTTGTAAAAATGTCATGCCTCTAGTGAGAATTTAAGCCTTTACAGGGTAGGGGGATTTTTTTTCTGTTCTGCCTCTGTGCTCAGCATCTACTGTCAGAACTGTGTCCCAGAAAATAGTAGAGGTGACATTAAAGGCTGCAGGACCACAGCAAGCTGTGTTTGTTCCACTGCCCAGAAATATTATGTTGAAGTCATGTCTGCTTATATTCTGTGAGCAGACAACTGACCACAACAAGAGGATGTGCTGTTAGCAAGGATGATTTTATGCTCTCAGTTACCTGGTTGTAATTCTGGTCCCCAAACATAGATATCATTGCCCTTGGAGATGCTAGAAACCTTCTAGATGTACAGAAACCCAGAAGGTCTCTATCCCAGAGAAGCTGTGCCTACCCCATCCATGGAAGTGCCTAAGGCCAGGTTGGACAGGGCTTGGAGCAACTTGGGATAGTGGGAGGTGTCCATGTGGCATGGAGGACTGGAACAAGATGATTTTTAAAATTCCTTCCAGCCAAAACTATTCTGATTCTATGAACAAGTGAGAAAACAATTTTAGTCATATGGGTGAATTTTCTAGAGCTCTGTGAAGGCATTCCTTACCTCCCTCCCCTTACAAAATTCTTGCTTGAAAATATAACTTCTGGTTGTGACTTCTGTCTGGAAACCAGTTCATCACAAAAGCAGGAGCAGCTACTATAATTTTTCTTCAGCTTTGCTGGAAGAAGGATGATCTGCTTTCATGTTGAACAAAATTTAGGTTCTATCACTCTTTGGGGGCAAGGGTATTTTCAGATTTTTTGATATGTAGACTTGGTGAGAAATCTCAAAAATCCATCTTGACGAAGGACAGGATCTGGCCCTTTCAGAGGGAATTTTAGCAGAGGGAATGCTGCTGCTGCCAGTAAATAAAGACCAGCAGGGAGGCAGGACTTGCACTGGAAAAAAAACCCCTCCATGAATAAAATCTGTAAGGGTAAAGAGTGGGAGAGGTGAGAGCACTGGTTTGCTTACTAAGCATGGAAAGCAGATTGAAAATAAATAGTAAATTTTAGAAACTGCTGAGACCAAATCTGGGGCCACAAATAGGTCTAAAAACTTAGTGAGAGCTCCTTTGAGCATAGCCACAAATGAAAGAGGGGAAGTGAAAGTGTTCAAAAGAGGCTTTATTTTACTAAGTGCTTATTCAGGAACAAATTAAGATAAATGTGAATGAGATATTGTTGAAAGGATATAATTTATTAACAAGTGGTGGAAAGAAAGGATTTTTAATCTGAATTTTTAGAAATCTGAAGAGACACAAGAATGATGTTATATGCAGGCATTTACAATGCAGGCAGAGAATATAAATAGTCTCATAAATTACTTCGAGATATTATGAAGAAATTTACTGTGAGGGTGGTGATGCCCTGGCACAGGTTTCCCAGAGAAGATGTGGCTACCCCTGGATCCCTGGAAGTGCTCAAGGCCAGGTTGGATGGAACCTGGAGCAATCTGGGATGGTGGAAACTGTCCCTGCCCATGGCAGGGGGTTTGGAATGAGATGATCTGTAAGGTCTATGCCAACCCAAAATCTTCTATGGTTCTATGATTCTTTGTTTGATTTAACAAGGTGTCACTGTCATATTTTCTGAAAAATCCCTTCACCAGGATTTCTTCTCCTGGGAAGCTGAGAAGCCTCAGAAAAGAATGAAAACAATAATTATCTGATTGCTTCTCCTGTGTTTGCTGCTTTGGGATGTGGTTTACCAACAGGTGCATGTTTGATTGTTTTCCTGTGAATTGTTTTTACTTAATGACCAATCACAGTCCACCTGTGTCAGGACTCTGGCAAGAGTCAGTCACGAGTTTTTCATTAATATCTTGTTAAACCTTCTGTCTGTATCCTTTCTGTATTATTTAGTGCAGTTTTAGTATAGCATTCTTTTGATATTATATAATATCTTACAATAATAAATCAGCCTTCTGAGATCATGGAGTCAGACTCATCTCTTCACCTTGTCCTGGGGACCCTCACAAACTCAATAACAAGGAGTTAATTTTTTAGAGTTTTGCAGGCTGGAGTGCAGCTCATTCATTTCCATGGTGTCCACATTCTTTTTGTGACACAGAAAAGGACAATTCACCAGCCAGAGTAACTGAACCAGTCCTGACAGAATTCATCCCACGTGACTCTGCACATCTTTGGAGAAAGTGTTTGACTTTGTGTCACCAACAGAGATAAGAGAGAGTGGCACTTGCAGGTAGCACGGGCATCGGGGACAGCAGAGGTGGCTGTTCCTTCTCCCCTGCCAAGACTTGCCTCTGTGTTCTTCCTATTCCCCTGAGAGATACAGAATTCTGCTGACATTTCCTAGGAGGAAATCCTCCTCTTTTTGCTTTTTGCTGACAGCATCACATCAAGGCAAATCAGAACAGATCATGCTTTGTGGCAGAAAGATAAAAAGAGAAAAGGCTTCAATTAATGTTAAGATAGTTCAGAGAAGAGAAAAAGTGTGAGACTGTAGATGAAAACTCAGTATGTCAGTCATGGTGTGGTTTATGCATTGGTGCCACAACCCTTCTCTGATCTGGGATTTTGATTCAGTTAGCAGGTCATAGGTTTCTCTGATGAGGATGACTTTTAATTGTCACCCTGGATCAAATTCAAGATTTAGCAAAAACATTGTCTGTCTCCAGTTAACCTGACAGCAAAGAAAGTGTAGAAAATCCTCAGTGGATATTGATACAAGACTTCTGTGGTCAGGCACGGAGTTTTTTTCTGAGCAGCTAGAGTATAGTTTGACTTGAAGCCTGCAGGCTTTTATTTAGGCTAACGTTCTTTTTTATGTTTTTGGTTTTCATCTCAAAACTTTGGCTATTTTCCTTATCCATGAAAAATTATTTTAACTGGGGTTTACATCTGCCCACTTCTTACTTCAGTGGTGTCTTGTGAGAATCTCTTCCACTGTGGCAAGTGGTTCATTGTCTGAGAAAGCTTTTATTTCCTCTTACATTTTATTTTCCCTTTGCCTATATCAGATATCCTTTTGTTATGCAAAGGTCAGCAGAAAAACTCCCTGTCACCTTCATATCCCAGTTGGTTTTGAATAGGAATATTTAAGTGCTAAAATGAGGAGGAACAGAGAACTCAACACCTTCTACAGCAAACCCTGAACACTCTTTCAAGCTAAACTACATCTTGTGCTTCTTGAAAATCCTCTTTCTTTCTGCTGATCATGTCTGGTTCCCTCCCACTGGGATTTAAGCTCAATAATTTTGTTTTCTACAGTTGCTCCACCATCTGGTGCATTTGTACCATGCATTTATTGGTCTGATTGAAAGAACTTTGGGAAATTTGTTTCAAACTGCGCCTACCTTGAATAAGCTTCATTTAAACCATTTTTTAATATGTTTACAGGTACCTGCAGTTTCCTCTCCTTGTCAACCTGAAAGATTTGCACATCAAAGCAAGAGATAGGTACTCTGTTTACTGTGCTGTTTTGAACTATTAGCAGATCTTTAAAGGGATATATCTTCAAAAATGTATATAGTTATGCACTTACAGCTACTTCTGAAGTTTCCAGAGATTCACTTCACATTTTCACCTCAGGAAGATTCTGGAGTCAAAACTAACTACAGAACTTGATGAACTTGATGTCACTTGATTCATAACTCCCAGAATCACTGGGTTTTGCAGTTGTGATAGACTAATGTTAAATGCCAAAGCTCCCCCCCAAAAAAGTAAAATTTGGATCAGGTCTCCTCTGTGTGCTCTGTGCTGTCTGATAACCCAGATGACTTTTGTGTCTGTATCACAGTGGATGGAAGGACAGAGGTCTCAAAGATATTAATTTCCTGATATTTTATTAAAATAAGGGGAAGAGTAGAGATGTTCCTGAGCCGTTAGACTGAGCAGAGAAGTTCCATGAGTGTCCCTCCTAAAGTGAACACTGTCAGAAGAGCCCAGCCCTCAAAACTCATAACAGGACCTGCACAAACAATGCTCTGCTGGTTCCTCTGCTCACGCAACACACCATGAAACTTCTGGTTTAGAGAGTGGCTCACAAGCAGCCCAAACTCTAAATATGTAAAAATTTCAGACATGAGATGGCAAACAAGAAAAACCAACCCTCAGAAATCCAGTGTGTTTACCATTCATTTAAAGTCTCACGTTTTTTAGCCAGACCTGTGATTTGAGCTGGACTTTGATGATCCTAGTGGGTTCCTTCGAACTCAGGATATTCTAGGATTCTCTGATTTTGTGGGGAGGATGGGAAAAACTGATGGCTGGATGTTGAATTATGGGAATCTGTGTCATCAAATCTCTTTAACCGAACATGGAAATGCAATGCTGCATTAGTGTACTTTATGGCTGAGGCAGCCTAAAAATAGAATGTTTTGGGGAGAAAAGGGAAGGAAGACATCTCTGAAAGAAGAAGAAAAATGATGTAATAGTCCCAGGGCTACCCAGGGGCTCTTCAAATTAATCTGACAAATAATCCTACGTAAGGGCAAGATATTATTGCCACAGTGTGTAACAGAAAGTCTCTTGCTAAGATTTGCACAACTCACTGCCTGATCCCGGCAAAATGCTCTCCTACATGCCAGGAAATCAACAGGTATTCAGCAATGACTATCAACAATTTTTTTTCTTTCCCCAGCAGCACAATTAGAGGCTCATTATATTCTTTCCACTCCACTAATGAAGCAACCAAAGAGTTTGATCTAGTTACAGAAGGGCAGTCACATAAGCAGCTAAGTTAGGCAAAGTCCAATTCAGACTAAATTCCCAATTTATTTATTTGACTTCAGAGATCCCCCATGAGACATTTCCATGCCAAGAGTTCATCTCTTGGTATGACAGATGCTAGTCCATGGTGTTTTTTATATCCCTAGGATGCTGCTCTGTAAACTTGTGTTTTCAGTGGAAGCTAAACATTTAAGGAGAATTCTGTAGGGAATAGACTTTGGCTATTCTTCCACAGCTGCCCTGTGGAGCTGGGGAAATATTTGCAAGGTTAACTTCAGTAAAGATTGGAAAGCATTCAGATGGTGCAGGGATGGGAAATAGATAAATAAACTGTATAGAGAGTTGCACAAATTGCATTTAACAGCTGAGCCAATGAATCAGCGTTGTTAGAATACATTTGATTTTCTGTGTGCACAGCAATTAAAGGAAATAGCTTGCAGGTGAATATAGAGAGGATAGATTCAGGTCTCTGCACAACAATGATGGCTGATATAATGAAGATCTAATGAGAACAAAATTGAGATTCAGAGTTACAGATGGTGTTCCTTTCCATCACTATCTGAGACATTATTTTCTTCAAGGATCTCTGGTATCATTTTTCTGTGGTGCTTTAGAGCAGACCCAGCTGTCAGCAGAACTGGATGTATAAAATGGCTGGGGAGTGTGTTAGGTGGTTATATCACCCAATTTGAGCAGCCTAAAAGCTAAGAGCTTTTTCTAAGTCAGCTGTCTGGTCTCCCTGTAGGTTTGGTGGAAATAAAGATGCCTCAAGAAGACAATAATTTCATCTACTCTTAACACCCAAGTCACAGTTTTAGGTCCTGAAAACCCTACAGAATTTTTGCACAGCTTTGGAGACTCTAAACCACCAAGCTATCCCAGATTTTGTTAACAGTGTGTCCCATTTGTTTTATTTCTGTAAATGGGCACTTGGGATAATTTCTACAGGAAATCTAAAAAAGGACAGGACAAGAGAAAATGGCCTTCGGTTGCACCAGAGGAGATTTAGATTTGAGATAAGGAAAAATCTCTTCACAGAAAGGGCTGTCAAGCACTGAACAGGCTGTCCAGGGAAGCAGTGGAGTCACCATGCCTGGAAGTTTTCCAAAAGTGCGTGGATGTGGCACTGGGGGACAGAGGTCAAGGGGATACGTGGTGTGGTGCTGGGTTGGAATCTGGACTGGGTGATGATCTCAGAGATATTTTCCAACCTTAAAAATTTATGAATTGTTCAAGAGGATGAAGAAACTGGAGATTCTTTCAGCTGTCCTCTCTGTTGTCATTTATCTCAGAACATAGCTAAGCAAGTTAGAATAATTATTTTCTAACTCAGGGCAATGGTTGGATTATTTCCATGAGATGTCAGAGACAGGCTAAAAATTTATGTTTTTATAAAAATGTTATTATTTCCAGAGATCACAAACCTTGTGCCACTCTGATCAACAACAGACCTAAGCAAATACAAACTTTGGGTGGCTTCCTGTGTCTTTGCTATTAAGCTAAATTCTTCCTTGGCCAAGTACCTTTTCCTCACAAGATGTCTCCTCCTGGCCTGGTGTTGAGAAAGAACCAGCTTTCACTTTTATGAGTGAAAAGCTGTCTAAAACCCTGTGGAGATGCTGAACTCAACAGCTGTTTTGTGGTGGCCACTGTTTTCACCTTCTTGTAGCTGCTGCTCCTTGTTTTTCCTTGGGTCTTTTGGGCACTGCCATGCTGCTGAAGAGCTCAGAGATGCAAAGAGCAAGGTCTTGAACATCTCAGTCTACTTCAGTTACCACCTGGAGCTTCATTTTGGCTCCTTCTGCCTGATGGGAGGCTGTGGGTCCCAACCACATGCTGTGCACTGTCTGAATGGTGTCTCTGTACTGGTTCTTGTTGACTCAGCTGGTGGGAGTACATGTTTGGATCAGGGTGAAAAGCTGCTGTTGTTTCCTTTCTGGCATTGCAGGCATCAGTTTATTTTAAATTTTTTTTCTTTTTAAATATTTTAATTCCTTACAATGACGTCTCAGCAGATGCCAAATGAAGCACTGCAACATTTTCTGCCTCTCTCCTCCTCTGTGTATGTTCTCACTGTGGTGTTTTGGGTTCCTACCACGGCTCTGCCTCCCCCTCTCCCCTTCAGAGCTGCGAAAACATTTTTGCTGCTCAAGCCATAGCAGCAGATGGTTCTTTACTTTCATCATCATTGTTGTAGTGTGGTCTCTTTCCCTGATTCTGTAACTGTCAATTTCACACATCTTGTCCTCAATGTTAGGATGCAAAACCAGCGGCAGGTCTGAAAACTGTTTATGTCTTGCCCATGCAGAGCTCACTGCCAAACTCAGTGCAAACCCTGGTAGGGTACTTCTCCTGAATTTTCATGTATGCTCCAAAAATATCTCCAAAACCTGTGAGGTCCAACCTTCTAATCATCAGTGTTTGGAAAACAATGCAGAATCCAATTGTATTTTCTTTTTTTTTCTTTTAAGATTATAATCTTAAACCACATATTTTTTTCCTGTTTCTTATTTCTTTCTGCTCTGCCCCCAGCCTGTCCTTATGCACACCCACTGATGTTCCAAGGTCTGTGTGATGCAGCATTGACTTGGCCTGGGGCCTCAAACCCTTCAGATGGATGCCTGCAGCACAGACATAGCCACAGCCACTTTGAGATGTACCTGCTCTGGTTGATCTGATTCATGGCCATGGACATTTCAGGGTGTTCTACTCTCATGTGGACTCATCCCAAAGGTCCCTGTCCCTTTGACTCCTCCACAGGTCACTGTCCCTCCAACTCCAGTTCATGCTGGAGCTCCAGCCTGTCCAGTGAAGCAGCACAGGAACAGCAGTGACTCCATGGCCACCTGCCTCTTATCAGGCCTGTTATCCACTCCCTGCTGCTGTTATCAGAGCATTGCCAGTACAGTCAGATGAGGAGCAGAGCAGCAACACAGCAAGCGGTGGAAGAAAAGAGCAGCCACTAATGAGGACTGGGCTCAAAGAGACAGGCAAACGAGTCCCATGACAAGCACAGGAGCTGTCAATTAACAGCTAAACAGCAATAACAGCTCGATCCAGCATATGCCAATCAAGGCTGTTGCTATCTGGAACCCTCCAAGTCCTGTGTTGGGTGCCAAGAAGGGCTGTTGTAGATTAACCCCAGGCAGCAACGCAGCCGCACACAGCCACTCGCTCATTCCCTGCTGGAGGGATGGGAAAAAGAGCTGGATGAAAAGTGGGAAAACTCATAGGTTGACACAAAGTTTAATAGGTAAAGCAAAAGCAAGTGCAAGCAAAGAAAAACAAGGAATTAATTCACTGCTTCCCCTGGGCAGGCAGGTGTTCAGCCATCCCCACCTGGCATCCATCACACATAGCAGGGACTTGGGAAGACAAATTCCGTCACTCCAAGCATGCCCCCATCCTGCTTCTCCCCTAGATTTACAGTCCAACGTGGTGCAGTGTGGTCTGGAATATCCCCTGAGTCACTCAGGGTCAGCTCCCAGCTTTCTGTGCACCCCCAGCCCACTCACCAGTGGGGTGAGGAGCAGAAAAGGCCTTGACCCTGTGCTCAAGAACAAAATCAACTCTGTCTTATCAAAATTGTCATCAAAAATCCCTAACACAGTGTAGCCATGATATTTTCTGAAAAATCCTTTCCTTAGGATTTTTTCTCCTGAGAAGCTGAGAGGCCTCAGGAACAAAATGTAAAAAATGGTTATCTGCTGCTGTGGAATGCAACAGGTGGATCTGTGATTTGTCTCATGTGGTTGTTTCTAATTAATGGTCAATCACAGTCCAGCTATCCAGACTGTCTTGGTCAGTCACAAGCCTTTGTTATTCATTCCTTTTCTATTCTTTGCTAGCCTTCTGATGAAATCCTTTCTTCTATTCTTTTAGTATATTTTTAATATAATATATATAAGAAAATATTAAATCAAACCTTCTGAAACATGGAGTCAACATTCTTGTCTCTTCCCTCATCCTAAGGCCCCTGTGAACACCATCACAACACAGCTCCATACTATATGCTGTGAAAAAAATTAACCCTAGCCCAGCCCAAACTAGCTCAGGTTTGGGTTTCTCTGTCCAGGTTCTGATCTTCCCACAGCAGAACTGTCCTTCCCGAGGAGTTGGGTACCTGGCAGGCAGGAGAAAATCTCAGCTGCACTCCACTAATTGAAGGATGATCAATGGCCTGTGAACATGAGCCTTACAGAGATTTAATAACCTGCTAAAAGCTTGTACAGCTCACGGGAACCACCTCAAGGGTTTAGGATGCTGCCATAACATTTCTTTCCCAGGGAGGGATTTTTGCTCTCCCTTGTCCCATTCAACGATCCTTTATTTCTGGTTCTGGGCTCCCACCCACCGTGTGAAGGGGGTTGGCATCATCTCTATCTTCCCTCCTGGAAAGGTTTTCCCCTCTGTAGTTCCCTAATACCAATTATAGCTGCATCAAGTCTGATTTAGCTTTCAGCCTCGCTGTTCTGCTTCTTTTGGGGCAATGAGCTTTGCAATCTGTGAGCAAATAGCTGCCGTATGGAGAAGTATCATTTATTTAGAATAAAGAGTCTTCAGATAAAGCAGATGCTAAAGAGCCTCAGTGAAGTGAACTGTTAAGTAGAGCTACCTTCCTTGGCAGGTTTATCAATCCCTGGTGGTGAGAAAACCCACCTCCATCAGATCAACCCACATTGTTGCTTTTTCCCTTTAACATCCTCCCCTTTAAGACAGATTTTCAGCTCAATATGTCACTTTTTTATTCCTTTGCTCACTGCTAATTTCAGGTTCTCAGGAGGGGTAACTACCAGGAATTCAACTTCATATATACTTGTTAAAATTCTTTTGCATTATGTGCTGTTTCCTTCCTGGTGCTGTAGGGATGGTAGTCTTATTTCAGTACTTTCAGTTTAAAAATACATCCAAAATTTAGACTTAGAAAACACCCAGGCCAAAATCACAGAGATTTTTCTAGAATATGTATGCGCTTTTCAAGGGGGTCAGGACTAAATCCAAACCTGTTAATACTGAGCATTTTTTACCTGTCTTAAATACCAACTTGTTCCTCATTGCCCTGTGTGAAGAGAGAGGATTTGCTTTTTGTCTGCTGTTTTCTATAGCTGGAGATTCTGGTAATACTGTTATCCTTAAAAAACCAGATTTACTCCTGATTTACACCAAGGTAACAGAGATCAGAATCAAGCTCCAAGTCTCCAGTGCTGGGAAAAACAAGCTAAAAAAATGAGCATGCATGGGAAAATAAGTGTTTAAGGGTTTTATCCACAAGCTCAGGAAAAAGCAGTGGGTGGAAATGTTGAATGTGGCAAGCTCCCTGCAGACCACTTCCAACACTGGGAGACCCTCTGGAGGAGGAACAAGCTGTCATGCAATTATTTACTCTGCTATTTGAGGAACAAACCACACACATTTTCCTCCCATAGCAACTGGTGCAGCACTTGGTGTTTGCAATGTGTACCCAAATCCTATGAATCATCATTAAAATAATAATCTTTGTGACCAGTGGACTCTAGCAAGTGACTCATTAAGAGAACCACTGGAAAATAATTAGCACACAAACTTGTTTATATGACTGCATCTCCACAGAGGTCTCGTTCTTGTTGAGGCTTGCTTTAATTCCAGGGGAATTTTGCTTTCAGTGTAAAAACACTTGTTTCAATCAAGGTAATTACCTAGCAGTACAGTTTTGTGTACAGTGTTTCCATTAAACCACCCTATTTATCACAAGAGCAAATGGAACGCTTAGAGTCAGTTCTGGAGCAGCTTTTGGCAGTGGTCCAGGCCAGGTTTTTTTTTTGGAAAATGTCTATGCTGTTTTCAGCTTGAGCATCTAAAATTGTATCTCTGTAGAAGCCTCATTACCAAATACTTCAGGTGTAGAACTTGCTGCCTCAAGTGCTCAGCAGTTCTTTGAGGTCACAGCCATCTATGACTTACTATGGAATTCTTTTGTAAAGGAGCCCCTGACTGTTCCCATGCTGACAAACATGGGAATGGATCAAAGTGCTTCTTGTTTGTGTGTACAAATGCCAGTTTGGCAAATGATCTTTTTTTTTTTTTCTGCCACGTTTCAAACATTTTTTTTATCTGGATCCATTGGTAACTCCTCAGCCTGCTGTTTTCCAGGGTTTGCTTAAGAAATATTTGTTGTTTCTAGGAGGTATTTTTTTTGAGGAATTGGAAAACTCTTTGTATCTTCTGTGCAATGAAAAATCAAAGAGAGGAGCAGGATTCAGTTGTTGAAATATAAGTATTGGGTGTTGTTTGGGCTTTTGCAAGGTAAACTCCAGAAAAGTCTGACTTTCCCTTTGTCCAATATTTTGACTGTCAGCCCCAAATCCATGTTGGGTTCCTTACCCATGTGAACTGGGGCAGCTTCAGATCTCCACTAACTATGAAGAGAGTTCAGATGGCAAATACAGGAATCACTTACTCCTGTGGGCATCCAGTACCAGTTGAGTTGTTTTTATTATCTCCTTTCTGGCCACTGGAAGCTTCAGAAGGGCTTCTGCCTCTGTGTGTCCTGTGAGATGTCTGCCAGCACTAGATCAGTGTTTAGGCTATCTTATTACAACTCAAATAGAATCCCAGACTCACAGAATGGTTTGGATTAAAAGGGACCTTCAAGATCATCTCATTCCATGGTCAGGGACACCTTCTATCAGACCAGGTTGCTCCAAGCCCTATCCAACCTGGCCTTGGACACTTCCAGGGGTCAGGAGTCCACAGCTTCTCTGGGTAACCCATGCCAGGGCCTCACCATGCTTATCATAAAGACTTTTATCCTAATATCTAATCTAAATCTACTCTCTTGTCAGCTTAATTTTATTCCCCTTTTATCACCATTTACCCTTAGAAAAAGTCTTTCTCCAGTTCTCTCATAGGCACTGGAAAGAGCTCTGAGGTCTCTGGAGCATTTTCTTCTCCAGGATGAACATCCCCAGCTGTCCCAGCCTCTCTCCATATCAGAGGTGTTCCAGCCCCCAGAGAACCTTCATGGCCTCCTGTGGATTTTCCCCAATAGGTCCATGTCCTTGTGCTGCGAATCCCAGAGCTGGACACAGAGCTCCAGGTGGGACCTGATGACTCCAGATTTTTGCATTTAGGTGGCTGGATCACAACTGTACAGGGACCTTCCTTCACACACCTGAACTTAGGTGTCTCCTTCCTTCATGTAGGGTTTCTCCCTGGCTCTCTCTGTTACTTGACTGAGTGTTCCATTTTTTTTTCATTTAATGTAATTTTCATAGTACAATGCTGATTTCTTCAGGGATGAATATTTTTTATGTGTAGAGGAGAAATTCCTGAGTACAGCATGAACACCCCACCTTCCCAGCATTGCTGAGGAGTTAATTCAGATACTGTGATCTGCATACAGAATTCTTTCAATTAAGAGAAAAAAGTATGCCTGTTATCTGTAATGAATTTGTGCAGACTCAAAACCATCCAGTTGCACTCAGTCTGTTTGATACTGGTCAAAGAAGTGACATAAATGCCTCAGAAATACAATTTCTCCTTTCAGCTGTACTTCTAGAACACCAGAGAGCTGCAGAATGTCTCTTGTAAGGTGTTAATTATTAGACTAATGAGCTAGATGGTCTCATTCTTTTGAAATACTCATGGGACACCCATGTTTGAAGGGATTTACAGACTAAGAAATGTCCAACTCTTCTACTTAAAGATCTGTTCCATGAACTGACCACATTTGCTGGTAATGGCTGGAACTGAGTGTGTTGATGAAATAATGGACCAGTTAAGTACTTAATGCAGACATGATGTAAGATAATAACCCCAGGAAGAGCAAATGATGTACAAATGATCAATTTTTCTCAGATTGAAGCTGCCATTAATTAGGACCTCTTAATTTGGATCTCAAATTGCTCCATTCAGGCACCTCTGCACAGTGGAACTGCTCTAATCTACCAAACTGCCTTGAAAGAATTTTCTGGCTGATAAATCTGGTGTTAAATCAAGTCACTCAAGAGCCTGAAAGAGTTCTTTCTTTGTGAAAGATCTGAAGTATCTAGGGACAAAATATATGTTCTAGAGATCATAAAAATACTCTATAAAAAAGTAGTTGACACCAACAAGAGACCATGTCTATCCAGACACCAGTAGTGGGTTGAGGTCCTGCTTGTGCTGAGATTTCTAATGGTGGCCACTTGAATAATGGGAAGGGCAGAGAGGGTGAAAATTGTTTGGACAATTATTTCTTTTTTTTCAGCATGAACAACAAAAAATATTGATACATGAGAACATCCAAGTCTATCGACATTTTTTTTTGTTGTTCTTACCCCATTTAATGCTGTCTTTAGTCCTGGGAAATTTGACCCAGACAAAAACTGAACTTTTTTATTTTTTGTCATTTGCCATTTATTGCCACTTCTATAAATTACTCTACTGCTAAATGTATCCTTTTGGGCCATCCGAAAAGTGCATTTATTGGCAGATAATATTTTCAACAAGGAGCATTCCTTCATTCTGATTACAGCTCTAAAGCTCAAGGAGAAGAATCATCTTACAAATGGACAATAAATAGTGGCATCAGTCACTACAGAAATCAAACTTTGTGTTTTATGAAATATAGACCTATTACAGTCCTGCAGGAGATAACCTGAGATAAAATAATGTGTGAGATATCAGGACTAGAATAGGCTGAGTGACTGTCTAAAAACATAAACTTTCAGGAGCTGATGTCTTTCCCAAATCGTGTCCTGAAGGAGACACTGGATTTTATGTTTCCAAACTGAAAAATTGTGTAGAGCAGAGATAAAAACATAGTTTCCCAATACAGAAAACTTATCCCTCAGGAGCTCAGAACCAACATAAGTCTTGGTAGCTTGTTGTTTCTCAGCTGCACCTTATTGTGGAGGATGCAAATAAATATTTGTAGAGGCATTTTTATTTGGAAGAGGTGATAAAATTTACTTTTTACTACAGCTGCAAAATGCTGTTAACTAGCACCCTGAGACTGAAAAAACCCCAAACTTCAATTATGAGTTTAGATTTCAAATGGTCAGCAGATATTGGAATGATGCTGCATGAGAAGTAAGTGACCAAATATTGTTTGCGTTTGTAAGCAAGAGATAAATCAAACTACTGAGCTCAGTATGTCAAAATTGAAACTCAGTTGTAGATTACTCTATTCAATAGTGAAAGATTGTGTTGACCTTAAGGAGTGAAAGATTGCCTTGACCTTAAAATTAGTAATTTCTTTTGGTTAACTCAACATCAGTTCCAAGACAAGCACTTTTAGTTGCAAATAGTCTTCCCGCATAACCATAACTTGAACTAAATGTAATTTGTTCTGGGGTCAGGGGATGCAGTTGCTTTACAGGCAGCCAGGTTCGGTTCCTGGAAAATTATATTTGAAAAAAAAATAAATTAGAGCTTCAATTCACCTTTCTATTCTGTTTTCTACACTTGTCATTTCTGCTGTAGTCACTGTTTAAAGCATAAGCTGAGTGAAACCCACAACTTATTTCAAGCAGCAAAGCAGCAATATTTTATTTCATAATGTTTATGTTCTGATTTATGCTGGTGCCATAATGTTACACTCAGTTGCATATACAATTCCACTCTTTATGTTGCTTCTACGATTTACAATGTTGGCATCTGAAGATGTAAATTTTGGACTCCTGCTCATTTGTCCTGTGGTAGATTCTGCTCATGGTGAAGCTTTGCCTTTATGTGAAAAAATTTTTGGAGATTTTCATCAAAGTCCATGAACTAAATGCTATGAGATTACCAGCTGGAAGTTGTTGACAGAGAACTAAACAGCTTTAAGGAAGAAAAGATTGCTTTTGGAACAGCAGAATCTTTTATTACATTACTGTTCTTGTTAATATTTTGTTCGGTTAATTGAAGCCAAAATCTTCCTAGAATCACAGAATGGTTTGGAAAAGACATTAAAGATCCTCTACTTCCAAACCTGAACATCAAAACCATGAGCACCTTTGTTCAAATTTATGCCTGCTATGGTTTAGCTCTGAAGAAATTAGGAGTTTAGTCAAAGTTCTTTGTCTGGGATCTCTTTATGCTCTGCAAAAAGAGAAATGTACTTCCACAGCCAGATCTATTCATGCACATCAGGAACACTGGGGAAGGATTCAGCCCCCTGATTAAATAAGTGATGACAAATAAAATGTCTGAAATCTCATTATAAGCAATGGGCATTACAAACAATGAGTATTATAAACAATGAGTATTATAAACAAATAGTATTAGTGCAGTTAATGAAATAGGAAAAGCTGTTCTGCTGACCAGGACATTGGTGAATTATTCAGTTCCCTGAGCATGGACCTCTGGTGCCATTCAGGTGCCCTATGGTGACACATGGGCTGGGAAATATGACTTGATCAGAGGAGATCACACCCTTCTGAAAGCTGTGTGGGATGTCATGTAATGCCTGGAACACCAGTAAGTTCCCATGATTGGGGAACTAAATTTGCCACAGACCCCTCCAGAGTGAAATGAGCCCACTGCACATGAAAACATCTCCATTTAGGCCTTTCCCCTGGAGCTGATTCTCATCCTGGTTTACGATTGCAGGAATGGTGCCCTGAAGATGCTCCATTCCTTGCATCAGCTAAAACACAGATGACTATCTTAGATTACGTGGCTAATTTTTAGATAGCTGAGATTAGGTGACATAAATTTCTATTTCCCTTTAGGGCTTAAGGGAAAAACTTTGCTTTGAATGTTGGAAAGACTGTGGAGCTATTACATTTTACGAGCCAGGCACTAAGCAAGGAAATGTGATGCACCCTTAATAGCAGTTTATATTTGCGTGTTTAAAAGCCTGAAAAGCCTGGTTGTAGTCTCACAAATTTTTGTGTGACCGGTGCACAAACAGGCAGAGGAATGAAATCATATTATGTGATTTTCATGCTCAGGGAAGGAGACAGCAGTTCAGTATGTCTTGAAATAAAGTGGTTTTGTGAAACGTGACTTGGATGGGAATTGTGACATTCATAATACACAACGTGATAGAAAGGCTAGAGCTGATCCTGCTGAAATTTCAGCTCCAGCCCCATCACTGTGCTGAAGACCTTCTCTGTGTTCATACAATCACATAATAATTTGGGCTCGATAGGATCTTAAAGATCATCCAGTTCCAACCCTCTGCCATGGGCAGGGACACCTTCCTCCAGACCAGGTTGCTCCAAGCTCCATTCAGCCTGGCCTCAAACACTTGCAGGGATGGGGAGTCCACAACCTTCCAGGTCAACCTGTACTAGTGCCTCACCACTCTCACTATAAAGATATTTTTCATAATATCTAATCTTATCTTGCTGAAGGCTCAGATCCTTTCTAGATCTGGTGGTTGCTCCAACCCACCTATGCCCTGGAATAGCTTTATTTTGACTTAGTAATTATGTCTTTAATTCAAAATACACTGAAATCTTTCCATCAAACATGTAGGACCATGGAGTAAGTGCAGGGTGATCAGTTCCACCATACATGCTGCTTTGGTGATATTTCCATGACTTCTGGTGACTTTTTTCCCAAGTTAAAAGTCTTCCAAGAATTGCCTCAATAAGTGAAAATGATGGTGGCAGAGACCCTCAAGGTTCTTCAGGCACCATCATTAAGGGTGGGAATATCCATTTGCATAAGTGAAGGCATCAGGCTCCATTTGACTTTGGGAGCAATGGAGTTGTCTGTGACTGGGCCACAGAGATTTACATTAAATTTCTTATGGTTCCTTGCTCAGTATCCAACTGCACCCCCCTGTAAATGTGCTTGTTTGCTCTTTTTATTGCAGCCATCTCCTGCAGACATGGAAATGGCTGTGATCAAACACCCCATTGTACTCTGACTGGCCAGATGGCTAAAGGGGCATTACTGCTCACTCCCATAAACTGCGTGCTTTGCTGCAGGCGTTAACAAGGCAATATATTTTTTAGGAACCATTAAATACTTGAGGTTTAGGTAGTAGCAGGTATTGCAGTCGTGGGCTTAAAGATGCTTTTAAAGTCCTCTGCTTTGTCCTTAAAACTCAGCTCAAATGAGGCTGCCTCGGGAGACAAATTAAAATAAAAATAACCCTCCAAATACAAAATTTGGTGGTGCTGCTGAGATTAGCTCCTGTTAGGCATGGAATTGTGCAAGTTGTGAAATGCCTTTGAGCTTTCCTTGTGAGATGCAGATCTGGATTTCCACGGGCACAGTAACGATGACTCCGTTGAAATTGTTATGCTGCTTCCTCCACCCCTGTGTCTGTTCCTAGCACCTCAGAAAATCCAGTTACTTGGAGCCCAGAAAATCCAATTATTGAAACAAAGCAAAGAAACCTGTGACCCTGTCATATTTTTTGTGAGAGAGGCCAGGCTGCCAAATCTTTACTGAACGTTTTACTCCATCACATACTCTGTGCTGGGTAATAACAGAAGAGGACTCTGTGCCTGTAAAACTAAACTGTTCTGTAGTTAGAGAGCCATTTATAGCTGCACCTTCCAGCCCTTTCCACTTGTACTATCAGCTCCAAAACCTTCTCCCCTTTCCCTCCTCCCCATTTTCTTTTGTCCTTCCAAGTGGTGCTGTGTTTCTCCTGAAGATTTTTTCCATGAATTGCAGTGTCCACCCCCAAAGAACCTACCTGATTTAATATGCATAGGTGACAAAATTTTCAAGTAAATTGCTACAAAATATGAAGATTTCATAGAATAATAAAATCATTAAGGTTGGAAAATACATCTAAAATCATCAAATCCAACCTTTGACTGAATAACAACATGCCCATAATATTGCAAAATGTCATGTCTCCTCAGTTTTTGAACACTTCCAGGGATGGCGACTCTACCAGTTCCCTGAGGAGCCTTACCCAATAGTTAATCACTCTTTAAGAAAAGGTATTTTTTCTCAATATCCATATTCTGTTTGTTAGTGTTATGTGTCCCACTCACAGCTTTCCTCTGAGGAAAATAACATTATCCCCATTGGACCAAAGAGACGCTGGAGCAATTAAATAATTATCTCTATGACACCTAGTGCTTTCTTCACATGCTTGTGAATCAGCCTTGGGTTTGTTTCCAAAACCTGTAAAGACTATGCCAAACCCATCAGGCTGTCAGAAAGCTTCTTTCCTTGAAACCATGAGGCCAATGATGCTTTTGCTGGCTGATTTTTAGGCTCCTTGAAGGCAGCTTTTTATCTGCTTCCAAATGTCTCACCCTTGGAGGGAGATGTCTGTAAAATAACCATGGAGCCACCTTGCTCTTCTTTTCTAATCCTTTTGATTCACAATTGGATGATGGCAGTGAGGCTACTGAGGAGTGAATTTGGAAAACCCAGGGATATTCCTTCCTCACTTCTATGGATATTAGGAAGAAATTCTTTACTGCGAGAATGGTGAGGCACAAGAAATGTTGCCCAGAAAATCTGTGGCTGCCCCATCCCTGAAAGTGTTCAAGGCCAGGCTGGATGAGGCTTTGAGCAGCCTGGTCTACTGGAAGGTGTCCCTTCCCATGGCAGAAAGTTGGAATGAAATCATCTTTAAGGTCCCTTCCAACCCAAACCATTCCATGAGTCTATGATCCTGCTGCACCCACCTTTTGTGGCTTGTATGTTAATTTGCTTGGGGAAGTGCCTGCACATGTCTTTGTTTGGATTTCTGCAGCTGGTGAGTCTGCAGGAATGGGGACCATGATTAATGATGAAGTGTTGACGCAGGATAATGATAAAAATATCAGCCCTAATGAATTTCTGATGCTGTGACTCCACCACATCCCCCTGCTCTGATCAGGATTCTTACATTCAGGCCTGGGTGGATATGAAATCTGGTATTTTTCAACTGGAGAAGGATAAAGTGAGTCCAGGGGTTTGTTCACCACCCTGTGCCCTGAGTGGCCTGGTCTCAGCTCACTGACAGACATCTTGAGCATTCCCTGCCCACCTCACCTCCTGCCGGCTCTGCTGGGATGCCTGCACTGCTGTGCATTGGAGTAATGAGGAGAAAAATAAAGATTTTGGACAACATTAATCAGGGAGCCAGAAAGAAACTGCTTTAGCTCACTTTTAGTGCCTGTCACCTCCTTTGTGCTACTGACATGTCCAATCCCTAATCTGCTGCCCCCTGATGATGGCTTTCCTACCCTCATTGCCTAATTTTCAACAGCTTCTCTGCAGTTTCCTTGCTCATATGAAGTTGTTATCATCAAGCAACCAAAAAAACCCTGAACTGTACTTCAAATCCTCCTGAAGATTCTCTTTTTTACCTAGATCTACATAAAATGTTCTGCAGTCAGCTTGTTGGGGTCACTTACCATATTTGTGACTGCATTTCCACTCCTTTTGTATTTGGAGTAGGCACCAGGGCAGATTTTTATTCTTCTGCATCCTGGACAGCACACCAAGCAGAGAGAAGTTTCCATGCTTACTTTTTGATATAATAAATCAATCACAGGAATTAGATTATATAGAGATAACAACACTTGCTGTGCCTACCATGGCCCATCTCACATTTTATGCCTGTCCATTTAGACAGGAAATATTTGCAAAGCAAACTTGAAAGTTTCACAGTCATCATAAGCACTGCCAAAGAATGTGTGTTGACCAAATGCACAATGAAATAAGTAAATTTACTAAATTCAAGGTCATTACTGGTTTCTGAGAAGTCTGCCAGAGCCTATTAGTCCATATTTGGATCAAATAATTTTGAGTTACAAAGAAATTTGAAAAAATCAAAAGCTGTTAAATGCAGTTTGCAGATATGAAGAAGTTAAATCCTTTTAATGAATTACTTAAGAAATACTTTGCTTGGCCTTTTCCCACAATTTTAACAATAGAAACAGGAAAATTTGCAGGCAAATTTAATCAATTTCTCTAAGATATAGTCATTCTAGTTCGAGATTATGCAAATTCAGAATTATTTTTCTTTTCAAAACCAAATTAATGTTTGGATTTTGATAGCTTCTGTTGTCTTTGCTTCTCAGCATGACATTGATTTCACCTTATTTCCTTGATATGAATATTTTCTGTTCACTTGGGCAACTCAATCAAAATGTGGATTTTGGTCTTAGACTTTCCTTGAGCCTGACAAAAGCAAGAGGGTCAAGTCAGGGCATCAGAGCATTAGAGAAGAGTGATAATTATTGTCTGTAATGCTTAGAGTTCATTTTTATCCAGTGGATCTGTTTTCACAATGCTTAATGATTTCTCAGTTCTATTTTCTATTTCATCTAGTGTTTGTTGTTACAGTGGTGATATTGCTTTTGGCTGATGATGTTTTATTATAATTTTTTTCTTTCAAACTGTTGGTAATTTACAGACTTCTGCATGTCTTTAGACCAAACCTTAATGAGTCAACATATTCATACTCCTAAAAATTTGTCTGTCTGCTCTCAGAAGTGTTTCTGTCTGCAGAGGTGGCATTGACTGAAGGCGGCTTTGAGCCTCATGCACAAAAAAGAAATTTTGTGAATTCTGACCCCATGAGCTTTCATCCCTTATGGAAACATCTTGTTCATCCTCTTTTGTGGAGACACTTTCTGCGAGTGGTGCAACTTCACCCCTTGGTTTCTCCTGATCAACACAAATGGTGACTCTCAGGCTGCACTGCTGATATAATTCTGGACTTTATCTGTCTGTTCTAAGTTATCTTTAAGGAAAAAAAGTATTTTTTATAATGCAGAAATATGCCTTTATTTTGTTATCTCACTCCATTGGAAGTTTTTCTAGGGCAGAATGGAAAGGGGACAGAGAAAAAGAGGGCTCAGGGAAATGATTTAACTTGGGCATGGACCAGAGCATCCTCCTCTAGTCCTGACCCCCCTGAGCCAGCTTAGCCCTTGCCTTGTGTGGAGCTGCACTGAATGAGGGAGATAAACCTTCTCTACCTCTGATCTGGCTCACAGATGTACTTCAGACCTTAAGGAGCTCACTCCATCACTGCTGTAAATAGTGCAGCTATATTTCATTTTAAGGCTTTTCCCTGAAGAGCCTGTGCTTAGACAGGGTCCACAGTGAATATTTCAGCCAGATATCATTTATTTATCAATCTCCATCCAGAAATTTTCATCAAAAGTAATTGTGATGTGAGAAGAAGAGAGTAATTCCAAGTAAGGCTGAAAAACTGATGTTCTCTGATTGTTTTTTGTAGTATCAGTTTGTTTTTCAAAGGTGGCAGGTCTAGGGGGATGTAATAAACTAAGTTTATTTTTGTTTCGACACAAGAAAACTGTGAAATAACAAAATATAGTTAAATCTTCAAAACAGGTATTCCATGTTAAAACAGAGGACTTTTTTCCAATTAAATGATTTCTTTTTTCTGTGCTATAGTGACAGCAGAGTGCAGACAGAAAGCAATAGTAGAAAAGATGTTCATAATGAATTTCAAATATTTGTCTCCATATAAAGAAACCTTGTTGGAATTGTCACTTTCCTTAATTCTGAGATGTTTTTTTAAATAAATGAAGCTCTTTCACATGAAAAACCATAGAATGGTTTGAGTTCAATGTCAACTTAAAGATCATCCAGGTTCCACCCTGCTGCCATGGGCAAGAGCAACTTCCACTAAAGCTAAAGGTCAAAGACCTGCCTTGAGCACCTTTGGCTGTGATGACCAGATCTCCTTGAGTTATGAAAGCTCCATACAGAGATCTCCTGAAATTTCCACACTTTAGACAGCACGGGATGCTGTGCTGCTGCAGCCAAAGTGCGAGACGTGAAATTGAAACAACCAAAATGAGAACACTCCCCATCCCACTCTGATATTCCTCTCTTTGCCCCAGCTGCATTCCAAAATCATCCTGACTGCCAGAGCTGTGAGATCCACGTTCAAAGTACTCCTTGCAAGATGACTCTGTAGAGGAACAGGCCAATACTTTTCTCTCTGCTCCTGGAGAAATTTTTAAATGGCTCCTGGAGCAATTTCTGAAACCTGATATTCCATGAACACTTTTAGTGACAGGGACTTATGGTTTACCATTCATGAGGTGTAAGAGGAAATGGTTGTAAAGAGGTTCAGGTCAAATCAAAAAGGTTAGAAGAATTTACTTTCAATTTAATGAATAAAAAACCTAATCAAAATGTTTATATCTGACAGCAGAGATTTTTTAATATATTAAAAAAAAGAATAATCAAATGAGTAATTATGACCTGCACTGTTCATGATGTCCATATTTAAACAAATATTGCTTGTGTTTTTTAAGTCCAACACTGAGGCAGAAAAAACCATTAAAAATGCTCAGTACTGCAGAAATCTCATTTTTTTATCCATTCTAGTTATAAATCTTACTATCCACAAATAGTTTCATAGTATATAAACATTTTTTCACACTTTTGGGCTACTTACCTGTCTTCAATGGATTATTTACTTACAATCAAGTTAAGTAACTCTCAGTCTGTAAAAAAAAGAGCTAGAAAATAATAGGTAAAGCCTTATTTTTTTTCCACTTGTGGTTGCCAACAGCTTTGTCAAAAGATAACATTTTTTGTTGTGAGGTGCCTGGAATGACGCATGAGGTGGCCATTAATGGTAATTATGACCTGGCATCTGTTTAGGGAGCTGTTATTTTTCTAATCTTCCACGGAAGCTCCTCCAGTCAAGGTCAAATTCCTTCAATGTTTTCATCTTCAAGGAGCATGGACAATGTGCCTCCTCTCCCCTCTGACAATTGATATTGTGACTTTTCTGAGCAACCTCCTGCAATGTGTGTGTGTGGTGGAAGGAAACAACCACAAAGAAAAGAACTTTTAACATTCAGAGGAGAACAACATGTCAAAATTCCTTAAACCATGATAAATGTACCAAAATCATCCAGCTCTTTCCAAACAGTGGTGAGTGATGGTGATTTATGACTGTGGAGATTTTTCTTAAACTGGTAGTTTTTGCAGAAGAAAGGAAGGTCACTGAGTTAGGGTGTGCCTAGTTTATCTTGTTCTCTGCAGTCTGGTGCTCCCTTTGAAGGGGGCTGTGCCAGATTAGAGTCCTGCTCTGGGGAAGCTCCATCAATAATCATCATTATTATCCTAACCTAAAGGAAAGGGACACATACACACACACAAATCTTAACAAGCTTTGTATTTGTGAACTCTTTGACACTACCACATAAATAAATTTAGTAATTCATAGATGAGAAAAGCAAATCCCAACAGGAGAAAGAATAACTGATCCCTAAATTGAGCAAGAAAAAAACTGCATCAAAGAAGCTGAATGAAAAAAAAAACTGAACACAGTAATTTGCACTGTGCCAAAGAGACTGGGCAATCTTTTATGGGTAATAAACAGCAGTGCAAGACCCCTCAAAAAAGGAAAAAAAAAATCATGGAAATTGTACATGAGTAGGAAAATGGGAAAGCATATTATTCAGCAATTATTCTCTATTTTCTACAGGAAACAACACAGCAAGCTTTGTTTTTCCACTGCTTACCTTGGGGAATTCTTATCTGCACCAAGCAGTGGGAAAAACCGTTCTTAAGGTCTGGGGCTGAGACTTTGTTCCACAAAGAGCTCCACAGAAAACCTTACCATCTGCAGATGGTGCAGAAATTAAATACAAAGACCATCAAAGCACCATAGGTCAGTCCAGCCCCTTGTTTTGCCTTTGACAGGTCAGTAATAAGAAAAGTTAAATGACCAGAAAAATGTGATTTTCCTGAGAAAACTCACTTCCCAGTAATTTCCAAATTCCTAAGCAAGAGGTAATTTCAGGTGGACGTTTCAGTGAGAATTTAGTGCAATTTCCTTTGCTGCCATCCTACTGACAGATGGAAAGATAGTCCTGGCTTAAACAGAGGTAGAGGGCCAAGGAGAGATTTAAAAGATGGTTTTATGGAGGCTGGGAGGGGTGGCTGGTAGAGATCTATAAACCTCTGGCTAAGCCCTGAGTACACAAATCTTGTTAACTTTAAAGGTAAGTGAATGACCAGAGATTTGAGGTTATTTGGAAAAAGAATCACTGTGTGAGTTTTAAGTCACACAAACAAGTAAATAACTACTAAGAAATTGTAAATACTTTCTAGATTCAGAATTAAATCAACTAAAAAACTTAGTGCATTATCTGCTGGCCCAAGCTTTGTTACTGCCTTTTAGCTCACATACAAACCTAATTAAGATATTGCACAGAATGGACTCAAAATTTACTTAAGGATTTTGGGAATAAATTAAATTTCTTTGCCTGAGGATGTGTGTCTTGTGGTAGATTGGCTTTGGCTTTAAGCAAGGTTTAAACTATGACTGAAGATTTTCTTGTGCTTGGGGCATCTGTAAAAGGCTCTCTCCCATGTGGATTTTCCCATCTATGCCAAGATTTACGCTTGTTTATTTTCCTGCAGTGGAAATGCCTGTAAGATCTGTCTTCTGCCTTCATGAAATGTAATTATCTATGAGGCTTCAGGCTTTTCTATCATTTTGTTTAATGAGGTCAGAAGTTATTGGCAGTGTACATACAGAAATGCACAGTAGGAGTGAGACCATCTAGGCTTCATTTCCATGGGAAAACAGGGTAATAATTGAACAGTTAACCAGAAAACACACAGAAGGGTCCTCTACTCTGAGAAAAGCCAGGAGATTGGTTTGAAAAGGTTGGTTTAAAAGGATGTTTTCAAAGAGAAAGTGAGAACTTCAAGGCAGAGTTAAAGGCAAAATATTTCCTATTAGGAAGGAAGGAAGGAAGGAAGGAAGGAAGGAAGGAAGGAAGGAAGGAAGGAAGGAAGGAAGGAAGGAAGGAAGGAAGGAAGGAAGGAAGGAAGGAAGGAAGTGACGGAAGGAAGGAAAAGAAAGAAAGAAAGAAAGAAAGAAAGAAAGAAAGAAAGAAAGAAAGAAAGAAAGAAAGAAAGAAAGAAAGAAAGAAAGAAAGAAAGAAAGAAAGAAAGAAAGAAAGAAAGAAAGAAAGAAAGAAAGAAAGAAAGAAAGAAAGAAAGAAAGAAAGAAAGAAAGAAAGAAAGAAAGAAAGAAAGAAAGAAAGAAAGAAAGAAAGAAAGAAAGAAAGAAAGAAAGAAAGAAAGAAAGAAACCCATGAAAACCTTCAGTTCCAATATACTGGAGAAACTAATGAACTAATGTAAAGAAGTAAGTTTCCCCCATCTTTTCTCTGCTAGAAGCAATTCTAATCCAATCAGTTTTTCAAAAGTATAAACAAAGCCATGGACAGCTCACCAAACTCATCCAGCTTTTGTACATTTTGCTCATGAGAATTCTGGCCACACATACATAAGTAAATTTTAAAATTAGAATCTGAACTCCAGAATCTCATGAGGAGAAGGCAGTACTTGACATGCATTAAAAAATCATAGAAAGTTTGGGTTGGAAGAGACCTTAAGGATCCTCCAGTTCCCACCCCTAAGCCATGGGCAGGGACAGCTTCTACTATCCCAGGGTGCTCCAAGCCCCATCCAACCTGGCCTTGGACACTTCCAGGGAAGGGGCAACCACAGCTTCTCTGTGTAACCTCTGCCAGTACCTCAGCATCCTCAAAGGCAAGGATTTATTCCTAATATCCAATCTAAATCTACTCTCATTTTATAGCCCCATAATCTCTGGACACAATTGTGACTATGAAAATAATTTCCTCACATCCACAAATTCATGCCCTTAATCAGCCTTGTGCAAGGATAGGATCAATGAAAGCACTGTCCAGGCTCAGAACTACTTTTGACAGAAAAGAATGAGATAAAGTCAGTATTATTTCAAGACTGTGATTTTCAGAGCAGTCTGCAGATGACATGAGCACAGAGGAATCAGTCAGTCTGCATTTAAATAGTAATTACAGATATTAATGTCTACTTAGCTGCATAAGGAAAACAAATGTAATGGCTTTTCCTGCCAGGAGGATGCTTCACATGATGGATCACTTTGCTGATGTGACTAAAATACCTTTCTGGTATTGACTGGCAAAGAGAAGGAGACAAAACATAAGGAAACTCTTCAGGCTGCTGTAAAACATCCAGAGAGAGAGTTCAAGGGATGTGGAAACACAGAGCAGAATTTGAACCTTCAGAACTGACACAAAGAGCACTTGTGAAATGGCCAAGCCTTGTCAGCAAGAGCTGGCAGACAAAGAAAAGGAGTTGCTTCTTTGTCTTGCAGGTGTCTGCGGGTCCACATGTCCTTCTGGAACAGACAGATGCAGGAGTGGGATAAATTTAATTTCATTGTTTTCTGCAATATACTGGATTTCCAAATGTGCTTCATCTCACTCTGAAATAGATGGGTACATTTTTCTGCTCTAAGATCCTCAACCTTATTAACCAGATCTTAATTACTGCCAAGGAACCCTGGGGTGACTTAATGAGAAGTTTACCCTGAAGTCACCTAAAGCTGGATAAGGTGACTCCTGCCATAGGCTACAAATGCATTTAGTGTCTGAACAAAGGTTTATTATCCTTGGTTAATCTCTGTCCATGGATTGACAATACAAAATAGGTTTGCAGGAAAAGCAGAGTGGGAGTATCTAGGGCTCTGCTTTTGTGTTTTTTGCTTTGTTTTGTGGGGGTTTATTCATCAGATGACGCTGTTTCTGGTCCTGTTGATGTCTCTGCTTAAAAACTGTGTCTTGCTGTTTTCTGTACATCTTTATGCCTGAGACTCCTCACTCCACCACCTTTCCACTGTTTAAACTACAAACCTGGCAAACTAAGAATATTTTGCAGAGCAAAATCCTCATTCATCATCTGATGCTTTAATAACAAGCTTATTTTATACTCTTTATGACTTTCTTCTGGTGAGTTGCCCTGCAGGTGATTTTTTTTTTAGTGACTAATTGTGATCCCCTTAGAGCAAATTGTGCCCTGGGTGGTGGAATTAAGGAAGCCCTGATTTGATTATCAGAGAACAGGGTTGGGAGCTCCTGCTTTTGCATTCTCAGATGTTTAACACGAAGCTACAACTTCTGAAGCTTTAGGAACCTTTATAACATCTCTTTCTTGTGTAGGTTCCATGTGTCTGAGAGGTGATGAGCTCATATCACAGATCCTGGTTTCTATTAAACTTCTGACAACTTGATAACTTTGAGACCTCTCCCTCTGTATCAGATTGGATGGATTCTGTCCAAAAAGGGGAAAGATCAGCAGAGACACACAGAGCATGGAACATAAACTTTGCTTCTTAAAGAAACCATGCAAAAACTCTCAGTCCCTTTCAGAAATATTCTTGGTCAGTGCCCAGCCCAGTCTTTTTCTCTTTCATACTTTTTCTGGTTTAAAACAACAAATCCTTATGAAATTACACTGAAGAGGTCTGGAAAACTCTGTTTCCCTGAGCAAAAGAAGTTGCTATAATTTATAATCCTCTCAGGATCATAATTCCAGTCTTTTAGATGCACAGAAGAAGGTGCCTTGCCTCTCAGGTGGAGAATACATTAACTATTATCATCCCTCTGGCTTTAGAACAGTCAGACTTCAATTAAAACCAGTGCAGGATATAGAAATTAGCATTTCCTTTTTAGCTTGTTTTAGCTTCTATCAGGCAAAGCTCTTGGATGCTGGGAGAATATTTGCCAAGATGTCTCTTGGGGACCAATTTGCAAATCAATGGGGATGCTGGTGGCACACACCTGTGTGCTTTTATTATCCAGCCCCTACAGCACAGGTCTGCCTGGCAGAATGTAATTTGAGCTCCACAGGTTTGCTATGAATCAACAGGATGAAATGGATTGTGATGCACTAATTCTTCAGGTCCCAATTATCTGACCCTAGTGCTCTGAAAAAATGGGGAAAACAGAAGACTGAGACAGACACACACGGAGATGTAGGGGGAATAAATGAATTTGTACAAAAGTGTTGTTTTATATAAGGTATGAAATTAGGTGGTTGTAGTGATGGGGTTTGGAAGGTGGAAGCTTTGTTACCAGTTAGAGGATGATGATAATGTGTCTTTCATCCCCATAATGATTCAGTCAGCTGCCCATCTTCTGAGACCCTGATTTCAGGATTGAATTTATATTTTATCCTATAGAAGGCCTAGGGAAAAGGCTGGCTAAAAATTACATGGAAGTTGAATCTTAAATTCTCCTATTCTCTGTGAATAGTAAGGAAGATTTGCTTCCCCACCTGCCCTAGTATTCCTAAATTTTTGTAATACTTGGGAAGACTCATTTCCAGTGGGAATAAATATGACTGAAGTTTTACTGAGCTAGCTGAACAGTGGAGATGTCACACAAGATTAGTTTTGATATTGTCCTTTTTTATCCAGGTTCCCTATTTTCTCTCACTGAACACCTCTTAAAAATGTTGTTGCTTTTCAACCTACTGTGAGTCAGGTATAGAGATTTCAGGGGTAATTAAATTCCTCCATCATTTCTAAGAGCCCATTAGAGATGCTCAAACTGATGTTTTCCCTGGAAGTCTGGTAGAGCTCAGTGCTGCATCGTGTCCTGCCAGGACAAATGATGGGAGCATATGTTAAGAAGACAGAATTCCTTATTTTCACTTCTCTCCTCACAGGTTGTTCATGCTGCTGGTGGAGGTGCTCCACAGAGGCCTCATCCTGCACATGCTGTGGAGCAGTCAGGAAAGTACAATTATTGGGTTATTAAGAATACTTTTTTCTCCATAGAAATACCCACATGAAATCCAACTGACCTTTTTTCACCATCACAATCACTCTTCATGGTGTTGTTTATATGGATGTCCTTCAGCTTGGGACCCAACTATTCTGGGCAATGCTTCAACAAAAAAACCAGAGACTCCAACCTCCTGGCCTCGGTAGTTCTGCCCATATTCTTCAAAGGCACCCTCTTAACATATAACTCCCTTCTAAAATTATGTTTCTTACCCCCTTTTCAAAGATAGTTGTTCAATGACCGTGGTTGACTTAGGAGGATTAAAGAAAATTTTATATATGCACCTGAAACTCTCTGACATAGCTGCTTATCACCACTCAGAGACCAGCCATCCACAAAGATAATTTTGGAGTGACTGAGAAATATTTTAGCTTTGTAAGGAATAGCTGATCCTTGTTGCTTACTTTATGTTTCTTTGATCATATAATGTCTGTGGCCAGAGCTTGTTAAAAATATTCAGAAGTCTGCATTCATAGAAGCCAAGCCTATTATTCATATTTTCAAGTCTCTGAATTATCTCTCCACAAAGTGTAGATACAGAGTCTAAGGTTTTTTGTTCACATTCAAACACTGGAACCACTGTGGTTCTTGGAGATTTTAATTCCTTTTATGTTCTTGGATGAATAATCCACTCTAAATCAATGTGTTTGCTCCAAACCAGAAACCAGTGAGAGAAAGTCTCTTTCTGTGAGACAACCTCAGCTGTGCAGTGTGGCAGCCAAATTCCATTAGATATGCTCTGTGTAGCCTCTCCCATTAAACAGAGCCAATGGAATGGGAATTATCTCCCCAGCTAAGGGTTAAAACCTACCGTTGGGTGAAGATACCAGGGACTCAAGAACTCCTGGACACTTTTTCCTGGAACCTTTCCAGAGGAAATGTAGTGATACCTCAGGCACCAGGCTATGAAAGTGGAGGATGTGGATGTACAGACAGGACAGCAATCAACAGCCTAAATCCTGGGTTCTGCTGCAACTTGAGGATCATTGGAGGATCCACTCTAATTTTAAACACTCTCTATTACATAAACTCAACTATTTAAGATGGGCCTGACAGATATGCCAGAGGACATGAGAGATGTGGTTTTCTGGAATAAGAGGTGGAAAGAGGAATTAATCCCTTACAGCATCTACAATGGCACTGCACATGTGTGTGTAAGGCCACTGAATTCCATGCACTGGAGCTAGGCAGGTTATTCTGGATGTGGAATCAAACTCAAACTCCTCCAACATCTGGCAGCTGGTTTAGGTCAACTTTGCTGAAGATTTTTACCAGTCTGTGCTTGGAAGATGTCAGCAGGTTAAATGTGTCTCCCTGCCTTCTGTGGGCAGGGGTGCCAGGAAAGTCTCACCTGACTCTATGTCATGGGTTGTGAGATGTGTGTAAATTGCCATCTGTTAGAGGTGGGGCGGTTATCTTCTGTTCATTGGGAAGTCTTCTTTATCTATTCCACAACCAATCCTCCCTTCAGGAGATCTCTGCTGTTAATGGGCCAATGAATGTCCCTGTATGGCTGATAAAATTCCATCATCCCACTGGGAGATGCACTGCCCAGGGGGAGGAGCCAAACATTCCTTACTGGATATAACCTGAGCTTTTTGGACACCAGGGCAGCCTTTTTCCCCCCTGGATTTCTGGAGGAACAGCTGCCTTTTCCACTGGATTCTCAGAGGAAGACCAGGCCCATCTACACTACCCCTGGACTTTCAGAGGAAAACTCCACCCTTCTCCAGGATCCCTGCTCCTACAGAACCACAGCTGCACTGCAGGAGGGCTGAGCCACCATGGAATGGAACTGCTGCCACCACCCTGACCCACAGGGTGTCAGCTCCTATTCTGACTCTGTCAGTGTTGCTTTGTATTAGTGTATTTTAATTTTATTTTTATTTTCTTCCCTAGTAAAGAACTGTTATTCCTACAGCCATATCTTTGCCTGAGAGCCAGGCAAAACTTAACTTCAAAATTATAATAATTCAGAGGGAGGGGTTTATATTTTTCCATTTCTGGAGAAGTTCCTGCCTTCCTTAGCAGACACCTGTCTGTTCAAACCAAGACACCCTGGAATATATTTTAACTCCCAAAGATCTTTAACATGATTTTTATTAACTTCAACGTTTACAAAGATTTCTGTTTTCATTATAGACTATTCCCTAATGGATGATGTAATAGCAATATTATGGACAGGCCTGATCTTATGCAACACAGACCATTCCAAAATATTGGCAGATGACAGGAGAAATTAAAGAGCACTGAGAGAAGCCCACATGATGCTTAGAAGAACAGACTGTGAGACTAAAGAATTTGCCCACAGAAATGGTGTAGAAATGAGTGAAATCTTAATGTATCAGGAATTTAGATACCAGGGTGGTAAGTGCAGTGTAAAAATGGAGCCAGAGCACACAAAACTGTAGCTTTTCATGAATCTCTGAAGTCTTCTACTAGACTTGCAAGCAAAACACATACTAAACTGCATTTCAAAATTGTTATTTACAGTAAAAAGTACCAGAGGAATTTGGCTGTTAGTTGTTGTAGATGCACTATGCTGTGCCAATTTTCCATATTTTTTTGAAAATAAAGAAAACTTAACCTTTGACTCCTGACATTTTTATGCTGTATCTTGCCAGATGTGTGACTTATACATTCATTTTTACCTCCCACCATCAATAACACAAGACTGTGACCTCCTCAGATGAGAATTATATATTTTTAATTTTTTTTTCTGCTGTGGAAAGATTTTTCTTGTTTTCCTTCCATGAAGGTTGTAGTTATAGCTTAGTCCTTTCATGCTAGTGCTGGCACTTGTAATGTGTGTCCCCTGAATTTATGTGGATCTAAATGAACAATTGCACTGAAGCATCTCATAAGCTTCTATATTTTCATTTCAGATTTACTACTGGTAATTACATGCCATGCATATAACAGAGGATCTAAAATCAATTGTGCGCTTTACATTTTACTGGGTACTTATTAATTTCAATATCTATCTCAATTTAATCAACATTTCCTGCATAAATAAATGAGCTTATTTTTTTAGGATGCAGCAATAATCCATTAGTGACATTTATGAATATTTTTAAATGACTGGTGGTGCCATGAAGTGAAAAATATAAGGAAATATGGAATGATTGATGAGGCACTCATTGCCTTTGAGAATTGACCTGTCCCCTAAATTTCTTACTTCCACTATTTTTGCGTTATGAGTCACAGAACACATGAAATGCATAAATGATGTTTTTTTTATCAGGGTGTGGAGTCCCCCCCTTTGCTTTCCTTTTGCTGTGTCTGAAGAGTTTTTCTTGATGCTACAGTGGCATTGCTGAAGGTCCTGATAAGTCAGGAGGAGGATAATGTGTTTCACCACAAGGCCAGGTGCTTTCTGTGCAGTGCATGGGACGTCTGGGGATGTCACACACACTGGTGACCACTGTCCTGCACAGGACACCCCAGCAATCCCACCCTGTGCCTGAGAGCATTGTCCAAACACTTCTTGAGCTCTGCTGGGCTTGGTGCTGTGATCACTGCCTTGGAAATTGTTCCAGTGCCCAACACCATCGGGGTGAGGAAATTTTTCCTAATATCCAACCTGAACCTCCCCTGGCACAACTTCAGGGCTTTCCCTTGAGTCCTGCCACTGTCACCTCAGAGAACAGATCAGTGTCTGCCCCTCCTCTTCTTCTTCTGAGGATGTTGAAAACCACAATGAGGTCTCCCCTCAGTCTCCTCCAGGCTGAACACTCCAAGTGATTTCAGCTTCTCCTTGTCCAGTTTCCCCTCCAGACGCAATTCTGAGTCTGCTCAAAGTTTAACTCAGTGCCAATATCAGTTGCCAGCAGTAGATGGGGGTGGCATTCCTCATTTCATTGTTGAGGTGTGTGCCTGTTTGCTGCCTTGGGAGGATGGATGGATCCATCTGAACATAGGTTTGGATTTGTGTTCAATTGACATTGAGAATATAAATGTGATTCTTTAAGTCTCAGTTAGAAGAGAAGCATTACAGTGTAGTAGGAATTGTAAATCATTAATAACAATTGACTCCAAGAGCCCCTGAGTGAAGTGTGTATTTCTTTCTGGGCACATTTTTTTTTCATAGATTCAGAGAACCATAGAATAATTTGGGTTGGGAAGAACCTTCAAGATCATTCTGTTCCACCCCCTGCCATGGGCAGGGGCCCCTTCCACTAGACCAGGTTGCTCAGATCCCCATCCAACCCAGCCCTAAACACTTCCAGGGATGTGGAATCCACAGCCTCTATTGGCAATCTCTTCCAGGGCTTCACCATGCTTATAGTAAAGATTTTTTCCCTAATATCTAATTTAAATCTCCCATCTGTTAGTTTAAAACTGTTTTCCTTTGTCCTATCACTCTCTGCCCATGTGAAAAATTGCCCATATGAAAAGTTGCCCATATTTTTCCTAGGAACTCTTCAGCTATGGCCAAGGAATGCTATTACTCTTGCCAAGGTCTTCCCCCAAGTCTCCCCTGTTTTTCAGAGACCACCACACCACTGAAACACGGGCAATATCCAGCCATGCGGCACCTGAGAGACTGGTGTGTCATGGGAAACTGTGCCATTCACATTCTCTGAAAAAAATCCCTTCGCCCAGGATTTTTCTCCTGGGAAGCTGAGACGCCTCAGTGAAAAAGGAAAACAATTCTTATCTCATTTGCTTCTCCTGTGATGTGCTCATGTGGAGAATGTGTTTGGAGATTGTTTATCCACAGGTGATTGTTTCATTGGATTCTGGTGTGAGGAGTTTTGACTCATTGCCCAATTATGGTCAAGCTGTGTTGAGACTCTGGAAAGAGTCATGAGTTTTCATTATTATTTTTTTAACATTCAGTAAGTATCCTTTCTGTATTCTTTAGCATAGTTTAGTATAGTATTCCTTAATATAATGTAGTATAATAAAGTAATAAATTAGCCTTCTGATAAGATGGAGTCAGATGCATCATTCCTGCCTTCATCAGGACATTCCCAGCAAATACAATAGGAAATCATAGTGGGCTTGTCACACTGAGTAACCAATTATCCCCTCTCCTCAAGTGTGTAGATGTAGGACTACTGGATGTGGCTTATCTGCTTTAGCACAAATACAGTGTGGAAATGGAGTCTTATCACACTCCCCTTCTAAACACTTGTGAGGAAAAACTCTCCAAGGTCCATTTTAGACATCTCCTCTTGATAAAAAGCTGAATGGTGCTGTTGAGACACCTGAAGGAAGAGATGCCACCCTGAGGGACCTGGACAAGCTGGAGAAATGGGCCCATGGGAATCTCATGGGGTTGCCTTCTGGTCGCTTGTCTGCAAAGATGGTCAGTGCAGGTAAGTCAGGTATAGACATCCATATTTAGCAGACAAATCCTGGTCTAAATGATGTAAGCAAGGGCACCCCTAATCCTGTAACAGAGTCAGAAACTGAAATAATTTGTTCCACTGTCTAGATCTGGAAAGTTACAAAAATAATTATTTTATGTTTTATTCCCATGTCAGTAATTAAGAGATACATCAAATATGTGAATAATACCTGCTTTTCTAATTAAGTTGTCACAGATGGCTTTAACTCTACCCTCTCTACTCTTACACAAGATCAGTGAGATGATCTTTCACTCTTTTCCTAAGTTATAGCTGTTCAGACTTTCACCTGCTGTTACCAGGAGCAAGGGCTAGAACCTGTGAATTTTGTGGGGGGTGGAAATTCAAGCACTCAGATTTTGGAGTGGTTATTCTCAGCCAATTATAATTTTTGGCTCTTATTTCTTGTGGTTTTGTATTTTAATTTTTCAAATATTTGAACTCAGTTGCTTTAATGGCTGCAGAACACTTGCCACATACATTCTGAGGTCTGGTCTCCCTACAGAAAATTCAGTAATGGCTGGCAATCCAAGCAAGCTCAGCTGAGGAATTATTAAGTTACATCTCAATTAGTCATTCATTAAAAAGCTGTCCTTGCCTCTCACATAGCAGAATTTACAGGAGTCATTAGTTTCTTTCAGCTGTGGCCATATTTCCCAGCATATGTGGATGATACACAGTTGGTTTCAGAGGGAGCTCAGCAATATGAAAGTCAAGAGAAGGAAAATTTTTCCTGCCAAAATGGGGCAGCATCACACACCAGACAGGTCACATTTCCACTGACAGCAGAGAAGAGCCTGAGAGAAATGGGGAATTTGTGGGTGTTAACCCTTATCTGCAAATTCCCCCTTCCCCTGTCCTGTTCTACCTGTTCTTTTTCCAGCCAAAGTTTGGGAAATCTTCACTCAGGGGGCTGAGGTGGGGAGCAGCAGCGCTTCAAACACAACAGGGATAGCACCAATGCCTGTCTCAGCTGCTGGCCCTGCTTTGTGGGGTGCCCTGCATGGGCCAGAGGGGTGGCAGGACATGTGTGAGCCTCAAGGCCAGGTACAGGGAGCAGGTTACTGCCACATCTGCTTGCTGGAAGGAGGGAAACCCACAGGGAATGCTACATCCTGAAAACCATCGCTGCCTGGGCCACATGGACTGCCCATGTGGTAATCTCAGACACTTCAGCAATTTGTGTGTGCGAAGTTCAGGAACCCAACTTGGAAGGCATTATGGTTCTCTAGATAAAGCCTCAATTTTTTTTTTTTTTTTGGTGAGGGGGATTAAGCTCTCAAATCTGTATGATGCTTAGACAACTCCTTAAAATTGCTCCTCCCACGCCTTAATCTCAGCTGAAACAGCTCAATATTGTGATCAAAAAAAGCCATAATCAAGAATGTTTCACTCCAAACCAAGATGTCAAAGCCTGGTCATTCACAGGTAGTCTCCAGACAGTACCAGGGAGCTTCTTGGAGTATGACAAATACCACTGTGATTTCAGGAGCTGAGATCTCATTTATTTCAATTTACTGCCCAGCTCCTGAAGATCAGACACTGCTTGACGCTCCTCACTTTGTCAGGCAGCTTCTCTACTTGAAATTGTCCAGTGAGGCTTACCACAGGTTATCCAAAAGTCACTCTCTGAGGCTTTCATTTTAATCTTGATTTAGACAGAGAGAGCATTGTCTGTGACCCACTTTGCTGAGTGGAGAGAGCTGGAGTACCCTTCATTGTGGAGGGAAGTGCAAACGGAATTGGGGACAGAGAATGGTTTCAAATTGAAAGAGAGTAGGGTTAGATTAGATATTAGGAAGCAATTTTTCCATGTGAGGGTGGTGAGGCCCTGGCAGAGGTAGCCCAGAGAAGCTGTGGATGCCCCATCCCTGAAGCTGTTCATGGCTGGATAGGGCTTGGAGCAACCTGGGATAGTGGAAAGTGTCCCTGCCCATGGTAGGGGGCTAGAATTGGATGATCTTGATGGTCTGTTCCTACCCAAACCATTCTGTGATTCTGTGATTTTGTGTTTCTGTGATTATGTGTTTCTGTGATATAGACCTACACACAAATATGTTTATATATAAATATACAGACATATTGCTCTGCTGCAGGCCTGAAAAGTGAATGACACTGGTTTAAAGCTGTCACTGTTGCAACTCGAAGCTGTCACTGATTAGGAAGTTCTTTTCTACTCAGAGAGAGCAGAATGACTTCTTACTGGAAAAACAGGGCACCAAAATGAGGCCTTTCCCTGTGTATAATGACTTTTGTCTCTGTAAAGCAGGTTGCTATTTCTGTCCTCCTGCTACATTGGAAGCCAAAAGTATTGCCAGGCATTGGGCTTGGTGTTTTTTGTGTGTCCCCTCCAACTGTGGATATTCTATCCTCTGATTAAATGATCTTCTCTTTTGGAAGGCTGACAAGTGGAGCATCACAAAACCCAGAGAAAGATATACAGCCAAGGGTCAGACACCAGAACACAAGATATTTGCTGCGCTCTGGAAGCAGAACACAGAGAAAACCAGCCAAGTCATTGAGGGAAGGACTTTGTCATGGCTTGAGATGTTGAACTGGTGGTTCCTCCATTTTAGTCTTATTTAGCTGTGCAAGAGCATGTCACAATTGCCAATGGATGCAAAAATTACAAAAAGAATGTAGAATCACAATGGAGGTTGCCCTGGTGCTGTTTCTGTTGGTGGGTACCTCATACTTTTTCCTTTAGGACTTGCCACCAGTTTTCACATTTTTATTTCCCTCCTGGGGCACAACCCCAAACTTTTGCTGCCACCAGATCCAGGTTTGTTTGTGCTGCTGAGCAACTCTGATCTGTAAACAGCTCAGTCTGGGGAGAATCCAAGCTCAGCTGTGGTACCAGGCAGCCAAACCTCCACCAGAGGAACATGGCAGGTCGTGGTGGAAGATCTCAAGAGCAGGACAGGGCAGGGAAGTGAAGCAGTGGCTTTGAGTAGGCCAGCACTGCAGGACTGACAGACCTTTGGGAATATGCTGACTCACAGGATTGTGGTTTTACAAGGTCTTTTAGTTGCTCTCATCACTCTCACTTCCAGGAGATTCATGGATTTGTCCTCACAAACTCTCAGTGAAGGCTGTGGCATGTGCTGCTACCCCTATTCAGCAGGGGCACCAGGAGAGGCATTTTGTGGTGGAGAGATTTAACTGAGGTCACAAAATTCATTAAAGCCAAGCCCTGAGATAGAAGATGACGTTTTTGCATCCTTTTAAAATGATTCCTATAGGCTGACCCTGCAGAATGTGTTATCAAGGTTGTAAAATTATATATTTAAACTTTGTACTGAAATGTTCCTTAAAAAAGAGAATTGTCACCAATAAATAAATCATCTTTCACATCAAGACATGCACGGCTGAAGACACGGAGCTAGTGCAAACATCAGGTGCCCAGAATTTTGCAAATATAGGTACTTTAATAAACTGAAAAATATGTTCTCATTATAAACCTAGGTGTCTAAGAGTTTCAATGTACAAAATATTTCCTTTTGGGCAAAAAGAAATTTTATGAACAAAACCCCTTCCATTTTCAAGGCAGAATCTGATAGAGTTATGAGCAGGACAAAATGACCTGATGGCAGATTCAGTGGGCAAGGAGAACATTTCCACTTGGAATGATTCCTGTATCTGTGCATGCCTCCTACTGTTTCTGTGATTTGCAGAAAAATAAGGAGAGGTACTTATCCATTGGCACCCCAGTGCCTCCATTCTTAAAGATGAAAAAAAGAAAAAAATTTTGGAACCTTTAAAAAATGTATTGTGAAAAGTTGAGATTCACTTCTGTCTATTTTTTCATTCAGCTAATTTAGATGTTGGAAATTTCTGAGAAAAAAGCAGTTGTATGTGAATCCTATTCTAAAATAAAAATAAAAATAAAAATTTTAAAAGTACAGAATAGTGCACTTATTTCACTAGAAAAACACAAATTGTTTTAAAAGTAGTACTTTTTTTGAGTGTGTGTCAGCTTGAAGATGAGAAATGGAGAAATCTTTCCTCTTTCTTCTTTTGGGTAGCATGGAAAGCTCAACTCAACAAGACTGAGTGCAGTTCCCAGCTTTGTGCATCTTTTGACTCATCCCTTAGCACTTCTGGGTGTCTTTTCCCATCTAGGGAATTAGAAAAATACCCCCTACCCTTCTTTCCTTGATGTATTTTATCTGTAACCTCCTCCAGGCAGGAATTTTTCTTACTTCTGTGGTTAAGTAGGAAATGGGTGGAGTTGCTTTCCCAAAGAGACATTTTTAACCCAAAGATTTACCTTCCATTTTGTACATTTCAACTCTTTTATATAATTATTTGATGATATAATTCAAATATAAGTCCATGGGAGGAAAAGTCTGTGGTGGATGAGCCAGGCTGTAGCTGGAATTTGAGGGTATATTTACCAGTCTGTCCCAGCATGGCAGCACCAACTTTCTCCCAGTCCAAGATGTCAGGCATGAAATGGGCATTAACAATTTGAAGATGAAAAGCAGACAAAGCAAACCAACCAAAAATGTGGAATGAACACGGAACAGCCGGGTTACACTCCAGACTAAAATAAAATTTCACCTGCTTTTCAATGAATTACAAAGTCAAGCCATTCCAGTAGCAGTCAGGAGTGACAAAGAGAGAGCATCTCATGTTTGTCCAGCAATCTTGAATTTTATGACCACAGCAAATTTTTTTTTTTTTCCAGATGGAAAATGAATGTTTTTCCATAGAGCTGATGGGACCCATCCTTCCTGCAGAGATGCTGGGGGTGCACAAGAGGCTCTGAACACAACCATTCCCTGCTGATATACCCTCTGCTTCTTGCCATGCAGTGACTCACGCTGGGATTTGCACTCATCAGTCCTGGCTGGTTTCACATCCATCTCTGGATGGGAGAGGGAGGGATCCCTCTGACAGGTTGATTTTGAATTGCTTCCACAGCCTGGGCTGACACCCAGTTCCTGAGCTGATTTATACAGTAGCTCAGTGAGTGGAAGCAGGTTTATAATGCAATGTGGTCTAAAATGATTTTGCTGCATCTTGAGGTGAGCACCTGTCCATCAATGCACTCAGAGTCACTCTGCTGGCCACTAAAAGTGCTCCTGGCAGGTGTCTTTGCTATGAGGCTTCTCCATCCTGTTCATACATATTTTTTCTAAACTGTTGAACTAGAATTACTTAGAATGCCAAGTTTTCAGTTGAAAAAGCTCATCACAAAGGAGCTTGGCCTCTGAATCCTTCTGGAGATGCATATTTTCTTCTATGGAAATCACTGGAATGATATTTTTTTGAAGTGTTTTAAGATATCAAGGTGCCTCATGTTTGTACTAATTTCTCAGATGTTCTCACAGGGAGAGATGGGCACAGAGTGAGAGTGAGCAGGGACCTGGCTCTCAGAAGTGTTAAAACTTCTGCAAAGCCCAATGGATGTTTAACACTCGAGTCTATATTACATCTGAATGCATTTTTTACAGACTTCTCTTATATTTTTCTTCTTTCAAAGAAAGATAAAAGTGAAATCAATATGTCTGAGCATGAAGATTGTAAGGTTACTTCAAAATCAACCAATTTAGAGTGTGGTTGTTCTGCAATGATTACTGCCTGATGGAGTTCTTGTTGGCCATTGCTTTCAAGTAATTTGTGAGCATTTTCAAACTGAGTGTTTTCTAGGAAGGCATTGTCATGACAGAACATTGTCCTTGAACAGAATGACTTAGAGTTTAAAAAACAGTGATTAAAGGAGATGGAATAAAACAATAAATAAATATTCTCACTGTAAAGGCATCTTGTTTGAGCAAGTCCTGAGACTATAAAGATTAGAGGGGTCGAATTCCTTTCCCATGAGGAAAGACTCAGAGGTTTGGGGTTGTTCAGCCTGAAAAGGAAAAGGCTGTGGGGAGACCTTGGAACCCATTTCAGTGCCCAAAGGGTTTCGAGAGCTGGAGAGGCACTTTGGACAAGGGTCTGGAGTGACGGGAAAAGGGGCAATGGCTTTAAACTGACAGAGGACAGGTTTGGAATAAATATTGGGAAGAATTTCTCCCCTGTGAGAGTTGTGAGGCCCTGGCACAGGTTTCACAGAGAAGCTGTGTCTGCTCCATCCATGGAATTTTTCAGGGCTGGGTTGGATGGGGCTTGGAGCAACCTGGGATAGTGGAAGGTGTCCCTGTCCATGGCACGGGGTTGGAAATGGATGATCTTGAATGTCCCTTCCAACCCAAACCATTCTGTGACTCTGTTATTTCTATGGGACACCTGCCCTGCCAATGCTCATCTCACTGGTACGGGATGCAATGGAATTTCTCTTTCTATCACCAAGATCTGCACATGGCTCCAACCACAAATATCACAGATTCCTGTCATCCTCACTGGATTTCTCATGCCCACTGAAGACTGGCATGACTTTCTGATTCTTTGGGATCAAAATGCTCCTCCATACTTGGCACTGAGCACACTGAAACTCCACACTTTAACTTCAGTTTAAAATGTGATGGTGAAAAGGTGAGAGGGAACCTGGATAGTGTGAGATGAGTAGGAGAAAATTGTGCAGTATCTCAGTTTACCAAGAATTGTGGATGGGAGGAAATACAGATTAAAGCAAATATTTTTATAGTGCTTGAGAAATGTTAAAGCCCTTGTTGAGGCAGGTACTAATTTGCTGTGCGAGGCTCTAGTTAGGGCAGAATTACATCCTCTGACTGTGTGGAGAAGAAAGTCACTTTTCATGCTTGTGCATCAAGGGTTTCAGACTTGTGTGAGTAAGCACAGGAGGTTTACCTCTCTCACAGAGCTTATTTTGCACACAGAAATCCCTGGCTGGGGCTCAGTGCCTCCCTCCATTGTTACCTCAATGGGAAGAATCAGGGAAATATCCTTGTTCAGTTTTGTAGAGACTTTCACCAGATTGTAAGAAAACCTTTCTCAGGCCCTTTCTGAGCACTGTGGCTGTTCAGAGAGTTGATGATTCTTCCTGAGAGATGCTGCTCAGTTTATTTTGAAGATGAGGGGCATTTTATCTTTTATTTTTTACATTATTAGATATTGTTGGCTGGGGGCTATGTACAAATCATGAACAGGATGGGATTGCTGAGGAATGTGCCTTGAGCTGTTTTATTTTCTAGCATCAGTCTCATTACATGGTTATGACAATGGGAAGATGCCATCAGCTCACATCCCAGGCAGCAGACAAAGAACTTAATGTTATAACTTACTTTATAAGTTTTTTGACCAAATCACACAGAGCAAAAGCACATTGACAGTAGTTCTATCCAACCACTATAAGCACATGTACCTTTGGTTAAAACAATGCTTGCTTATTTCAAATATAATACCTGCTTGTAAGCCTTAAAACACCATGCACAGAGCTCTATTATTAAGCTTAGAACTTCCTAATATCTCACTAGATAAACTGTTCTGCACCCTAGGGATTTGTTCTAGACAAGCATTAATACACAGACCATTGTTCTATTTGTCCTTACTTTTCTACTTTTTAAATAATTTTTCTGCTGACCTATCTCATGGCTACTGCCTTAGCTCTAATCACAGTTCTGCTGTCTCTGAGTCCTGCCTTTTGCAGCTTTCCCAAAACCCTCTAATTTTATGGACTCTCACATTAGGAAGACTGGTGTCCATTCACACTTACAGGAGATAGTTTAATCAGCTGTTGTTGGCTGGGTAGGTAAGATTGACCAGGGTGTCTGGATGTCTTTCCCTAAATAAACTCAGATCCAGGGGAGGATGTGGCACAGTCACATTTTTCTCACTTCAGTGTTTCTGAATATAAGGTCACTGACCCCTTTAATTTATCTGTATTCTCCAAGGTGGGTAACCCCAGGGAGCTGTTTGTACTTCCCACAGACTGAACACACAACTGGAAATAGAAAAGACAAAAAAAAAAAAAAAAGGAAAAAGGAATAAACATCTCCCCACCAACACAACAAGACAGTCAGGAAAAGAAAAGTCAGGAACTCAAATTCATATGGCTAAAGCTCAGAGTCAGGACCATGTGTGGGAACAGACAAAATACTCAACTGCCTTGAGAAAACACTGCCAGAATGGCAGTGAAAATGAAATCTCTCCCTTTTTCTCCCTTGTGGGTGTCTGAAGGGGCCATTTCTGCAGCAGATGTCTTTTTAGTCTTCATAATTTATCCTGTTCCTGGTCCCTGTGTGGACACAGCTGGGAGGAAGCTGAGCTCAGTCCAGTTCCAGGGTAGAAAGGGCAGCTGTCACTTGGGATGATGCCTGCAATTATTCCTACCTCCACAGCTCTGTTTGCTCATGAAGAACTTGCTTGAAAAATAATTTGTAATTATTCTTCTCCTGGCTGCTTGCGCTGTAATTATTAATCAATCTTCATTTTTATGTGATCTGTTCTTGCTTCCTCGTTAATATTTTAAATTGATATTGTGTTGTTTTTGTAATTATTAATAATGATATTGTTATTTGAGCATGATGATTGTGAATAGAGGTAAATGCAATTTCCCAATGGAAAACTATTAGGCTAAAAATACCAGCTTCATCAATTTCTATAATTTACAGTGACATCTTTGCAATTAATTCAGAAAGCAATACTTCAGATTAAAATACAGAATTTATGTTCCAGCATTTTTCCAAGCACAAACCTCCCAATATATTCATAAAATCTGGAGGAATGGTTAAGTGCACTGTTTTAAAATCAGTTAATTGGTCAAACTTTGACTCACTGTTGTTAACTGATGTGCCTAATCATATTTCTTCTTCAACAAAATAAGTTTCTAAAAGAAGGATCAGCATAGAGAGCAGAAAACTTTGGTGCACACAGCTCAGGCTCCGCCTTCTTTCAAATTTTTTACCGCACTCTGGACCATCTCTGTGACACTCAGCATCAGGCAGTGACATCTCGTGTCTAGAACATGTACTGCAAACAAACCTCCGACAAATGTCTGCCCAGGACATCTGGAAAAGACCAGAATAATCACGAATCACAGGATGGTTTGGGTTGGAAGGGATTCCTTCAACAGAATCTTCTTCTATCTCTCTGTCATGGGCAGGGACAACTTCCACCATCCAGGTTGCTCCAAGCCCTGTCCAACCTGGCCTTGGACACTTCCAGGGATGGGGCAGCCACAGCTTCTCTAGGAAAGCTGTGCCAGAGCTTCCCCACCCTCACAGGGAAGAATTTTTTTCTATTATCTTACTTAACCCACTCTAATTTTAATGCTATTCCCCCTTATCCTTCCAGTTTGCATCAAACTTGCCATGAAAAAGGAGAAAAGCTCAGAGCTCAATGCTCTAAATTAATGTTGCCTCCTAATACTTCAAAACTTTTTGTAAAATACCTTCCACCCATTGCAGATGCTATTTCAGGTGCAATGATTTACTCACCTCTAAGTCTCTGAGATACACAAAATATGCTTCACATTTTTGGGTTAAAGTACCCAAAGCTGTGGACAGCCCACACTTGGAGGAGTAATTAAAAGTAATTTTGAAGAACCTTTCTGGGTTGCTTGGAAAAATGTGATTTAAAAGGAAGAAGAGATGCAATATCACAAAATTATGGAATCACAGAATCATTTAAATTGGAAAAGACCTCCAAGACCATCAAGTCCAACCTTGGACTGAACACTGTCAAAGCCCACTAAACCATACTGTGAAGTGCCACATTGTCACCATCGTATTTTCTGAAAAATCCTTTCACCAGGATTTCTTCTCCTGGGAAGCTGAGAAACCTCAGAGAAAAATGGAAACAATAATGATCCGATCTGCTTCTCCTGTGTTTTGCTGCTTTGGAATGTGGTTTGGACATTGTTTACCAACCGGTCATTGTTTGATTGGTTTAATGTGAATTGTTTTGACTTAATGACCAATCACTGTCCAGCTGTGTTGAGGCTCTGGAGACTCACGAGTTTTTCATTAATATCTTGTTAAGCCTTCTGTATGTATCCTTTCTCTATTCTTTAGTATAACTTTAGTATAATATAATGTAATATAATATAATAATAAATTAGCCTTCTAAGAACATGGAGTCAAATTCATTATTTCCTTCCTGCCACAGAGGACTCTGAAAATACCGCACCTCATCTACTCTTTTTTTGAATATTTCCAGAGTTGGTGACTTCACCACTTCCCTGTTCCAATGTTTAAATGTGGGATCTCAGCACCTCAGGACTGAGGTGCAGAATGACCGAGACCACCCTTGGGGGGCTCGGGAGTCCTGGAATGTTGCCAGAAGTGTCTGGTGGCTGGACTTTGATCCTACACGGGAGACGACACCTGTATGAGGATGGGAGGATTTCACTGGGGTGAATGGTGAAGGGATAAGTTAGTTAGAGTGAAACACAGGGTTTAAGATTTCTGTACAGGGGGGTCTAAAGAAGTAAGATGGAGGAATTGGGGTGTGTCCTGTCCTTCTTCTTCTTCTTCTTCTTGGCCTCCATCTTCTGTGGTGATGTTGGCACTTTGGGATTGGTTATTACTAAAAGTGCACTGGTTAATAAGGGTAAAAGGTATTGGGGAAAATTGATAAATATTGTATACGTAACTTCGAGTATAAAGATAGGTGACCGCCCCGGGGGCGCTCAGTGTGCTCATGGCTGGCTGCTGTGCAGACCTCTGTCAGGCCAAGAGAAAATCTTTTAGATAAACAATTAATAAACACCGAGAAAGAGAAAAGATCTGAAGCCTCTTCTCGTCCTTTGAAGCGTGGGCTGTCCAAGGCCACCCCGGGCCTTTCCAGGTCACCTAAACAGCCGAGAAACCAACATTTAAACACTTTTTCAGTGAAGAAAATGTTCCTAATAGCCAACTTGGACTTCCCCTGAAATATGTACACCCGTGAATATAATTTAAATATTTAGAAAGTAGCAAAGACATCTGGCTGTTCTTTATATTGTGGAGTAGTTCTGCTGCAATATGAAACAAAGATGAGGACTCACTTGGGACCTCTTGCGGAGACAACTACATGAGTACAATGTGCAGCTTTTCACATTCTCAGAGGAGTTTGGAATTGAAATGGTGAGACTTAATTAGTAGGCAAAGAGAAATCATGGTTCACAGCATAAATTATGTGCCACATATAGAACGGGCAGATTGTTTTTATCATTTGTGTGTAAAGATTAAAGTTTAGTTGATGTTTACTGGTAATTAGACTTAAAAAATTCTTACATATTTCAGATTTTGTGGTGTCTTTCATAACTCCCAGGCTCTAAGTGGCTATCTTGGCCCATTCCAGAGATCTGGTTCACTTGAAGATAATCCTTGTTCTCTTCTCCTTCTACTTCCATATTTGTGTTTAATATTTTACAACAATTGACTGTGAGCAAGTTTAATATTTCCCCCTGCCACCAGCAGAATATATTGTGTTTTCATTTAATGTGTCAATTAGCCAATTCTTTGCTTCATCAATATGCATTTGTCATCAGGGACGTTCATTGAGCCAGACCAAAACACAAGGACACCAAATGTCTAGAGAGTCTTTCAGCCTTGCAGCTGCTTGGGTTTTTTTTTTTTTTTTCAATTCCCCTGTAGGAAGCTTAGACAACATATTAGAGAAATTGGTTAATTAAAACATAATTCCCAGATCCATGGCAATAGATACTCAGCCTTGCTGTGCTACTTGTGCTCGTTGGGTTAATAAATCACTAAAATGATATAATTGTTTTCCTCAGCATGTGCAGAGCTGAAATGACTTCTGTGGTAGATTTGCTGAGAATTATTGCAGCAGAACACAACTCGCTTCCTTCAAATCCCAGGAACTTCCATTTCCAGGCACTGAACAGGAATAAAGGAAATTATGAATCTCATTTGGTCTTGTGAATGGAGGCAATATCTTGGAGAGGGGTTGAGGTTGAATTTATTGTGTATAACCGATTGTGTGATGCAACTACTGACACAATTGCTTTTTGTCAGGAGAGGGTGGTCTGGCTTTATCCACCTAATCTTCATTCAGAAACCTGCTGGAAGGATCCCCAGGATGCACAAGTAGCTTTTTACATGACACTTTCAATGTTTAAATCACTCATTTACAATTTATCATCTCCTTAACCCCCCCCAACAAGTGAGTAAAGACAACGTCCACCCTTACAGATGAGAGAAATTAGGGCATAGGAGGCAAAACAAGGACCCTAAAGTTGTTCACTGCTTAAGCAGGAGAAAAGAAAGCAACTTATTTTTCTTGCTAAAAAGTAAATTCTCCAAAACCCCCCACCTTTTGTGGTGACCATAATTATTAGTGAACAGATTGACTTCGGCAAACATTACAGCATTCAAAATGTCTAAGGAGTAAAATAGATAATACAAATAGATAATACATGTAATTTTCACAGCTCCTGAAAGAATCTTTACTCTTACTTTTTAGTCAAAAATTATGTTTTCTCTTAGGAATTGATTATTTTCTCTTAGAAAGAAAGGAAAACAGTAAAAAATAGTCTGAACATAAAATGCCATATTCCAATTTTGATCAAAAGGAACATCTTGTTCCTTCTGGCAGAAGAATATGTCATTTCATTTAGATTTTGTTAAGAAACAAAACAAAAGCTTTCTTATCCCTAAACATCAGCTTGAAAACAACATTTCATTATTTTTCTTCTTGTAACAACTCTTGCTCCATCAAAAGGATTGCTGAATTACAAGTTCAATGCTTGCTGCTAACAGCTGAAAAACAGATAATTCTCTTTTTATTGTAATCTTCAGCTTGCATCATAGAATCAGAGAATCATTAATGATGAAAAACCTCTAAGAGCACCGAGTCCAACCATTGACCCAGCACTGCCAAGCCCACCTCCAAATCATGTCCCCAAGTGCTGCATTTACATATTTTGTGAATGTTTCCAGGGATTGTGGTTCTGCCACTTCCCTGGTCAGCCTATTCCAATGTCTGACCAAACTTTAAGGGAAAAAAATTATCCTGATATCAAGAGAAGAAATTTTTTCTAATATCCCAAAGTTGAAATCTTCCATTGATGCAACTTGAGGCCATTTCCTCTTATCCTATTACTTGCTGCTTGAAAGAAAATACCAATTACCTGGCTAAAACCTCCTTTCAGGGAGTTGTAGAGAGCAATAAGATGCCCTCCAAGACTCCTTTTCTCCAGGCTGAACCCTCCCAGCTCCCTCAGTTGCTCCTCATCAAACTTGTGCTCCAGACCCTTTCCTGACTTTCCCCATTCTGAAATGCAGAAGTGGATAAATTATTTCCACCTCTATCCTGTCCAGATTATCAGTTTATAGAGATGGATAATTCCAAGTCCTTCCTCTTGGGTTGCTAACCCCTTAATTGCAAGCCATGTTTTTGTGTGCTGCCCTCACCAACCCCATTCCTGCCCTAGTCCACAGCAAGGTCTGTAATTCACAGATAAAGGTGTTCCATAATTCAGAGATAAAGATGTTCTATAATTCAGAGATAAAGGTGTTCAGCTGAGTTAATATCCATGAAGGAGGCAGCGGGCAGATATTCATCTTGGCACTGACCAAGTGTGCAGCTGGGCCTGGCTGATCCAGCAGCATGACACTTTATTATTATGGATGAAACATGAATTATCCATCTTTCCCCTTCCTTCTGGTTCACAATGCAGTAACAAGGCTAGTAATGTACTAGAAGGGCTTGTAATATTTGCATGACCAGATGCCTTAATAGCATTGTGTGCACCTGCCTGGATTTTATGTTCATCCTCTTTCCTCTGTGCACCTCTGGGGTATTGACCTAAAAATATATATCTTTCTCCATCTTCTTTTCACCCTTTCTTTCACCCATGCTTGGTTCTGCAAGAATGTGATTGTATGGGGAGATCTCTCCTGTAGATTAGTAAAGCTTTTCCAACATTTATTTATTGCCTATGACTAGAAGTTTCACAGATTAACCATGTGAAAAGCTATGTGTTGTTGTTGGATTTTTTATATGTATTTTTTTAAATCTTCCATTTACTATCTAAATTGGATGCTTCCTGTTGCTTTTACTGAAAAGAAAAGTGAACATCTCATCCTTGCTCTCCCTCCCCATGTCACCCCTGATTTGAGGGGCCTGCAAGCTGGTTGATTAGGAAAATAAGATTGGGTCTGTGTTGTTCTACACACAAGTGGTGTGTAATAGACCTATCATCCCAGGAGTGTGGATCTTACACCTCTAAACATCCTTTTAACCGTCGACATAAATAATGCAAAGCCTCAGAAGCTGCAGCCTGCTAAAGGAACAGCACAAGAAACTCTGTAAATACATTAATTACTGAGCTGTTTTGCTGATGTTATTCTTGACAGTGTGTTTTTTTCTGGGAGTTGCCACACGAGTGTGGCTGTGGCAGGGAGATGTACAGAATCCCTGCTAACCTGATTAATCTACCACGATTTTGTTGACAGGAGGTTTAGTTGATGCATTTCCTGTTTCTTCCTTTTCCATTCCCCAAAATGATAGATATAGAACTAACCCCATAGACTGATGGATGCTGTAACTATGGAGTGACCGTTGTTCATTTTGACAGACTTATTCTCAGTTTATTTTTATAAACTCACATTTCAAACCCATCAATTAAAACCTGCTCTGCCCAGGGAGCCCAGGTTTAGCACAGTGGGTTCAGATTTACCAGCCAGGCAAAAGGAGATGCAAGATGAAGAAAATGTTCCACAGATGAGCAGTGGCTTTGTGTGGTCAGAAGTTATAACAAACTTTGAGCAGCCATGCACAGCAGAGCTCCTTCACAGAAGCTAAGGGTGTAAAAAAGCCTCATGACTATGTTACAGATTACTGAGGGACAGGAGAGTTTTGAGCATTGGCCCAGTCCTCCCATATAAAAGATGGACTCTGGTTGTGATTTGCTCCTTTCTTGCCTTTGGGCATCACTTTTCTCTTCCTTGTAAGCTCTTCTTAGTTGTCAGAAGTTTTAGTCAAAACAGTTTCTGTATGATTTTGATTTTATATATCCCTTGCCTGCAATTTTCTCTGGGAGATTAAAAAAGGCCCATGGGAAATAACAATTCTGGTCACAGGCAGAGTGGTGGGGGAATTGCCAATATGAAGCTTCACCTTGAGTATGCAGATGACTAGGGGAGACATCACACTCTGTCTTACTACACAGAGTTTCAAAAGAACAGCAAAACTCCTTCTAAAATGAGGGAAATCCAGCAAATGGTTTTCTTTGGGCTAGGTGACATTTTCCAAAACAATGAAAAACTTCATGTTTGTGTTGTGCAAATGAGCCTCCATAGTGTTTCATTCTGAAGCAGCTCTTTTTCATGTGAAAATATATTGAAAAAAGAAAACAAAAGAAAGGGGAGGAGAAAAAAAGGAAGTGGCGGAAGGAAGTGGCGGAAGGAAGTGGAGGAAGGAAGTGGCGGAAGTGGCGGAAGTGGCAGAAGGAAGGAAGTGTCGGAAGGAAGGAAGTGTCGGAAGGAAGGAAGGAAGGAAGTGGCGAAAGGAAGGAAGGAAGTGGCGGAAGGAAGTGGCGGAAGGAAGTGGCGGAAGGAAGTGGCGGAAGGAAGTGGCGGAAGGAAGGAAGGAAGGAAGTGTCGGAAGGAAGGAAGGAAGTGTCGGAAGGAAGGAAGTGTCGGAAGGAAGGAAGGAAGGAAGGAAGGAAGGAAGGAAGGAAGGAAGGAAGGAAGGAAGTGTCGGAAAGAAGTGTCGGAAGGAAGTGTCGGAAGGAAGTGTCGGAAGGAAGGAAGGAAGGAAGGAAGGAAGGAAGGAAGGAAGGAAGGAAGGAAGGAAGGAAGGAAGGAAGGAAGTGTCGGAAGGAAGTGTCGGAAGGAAGTGTCGGAAGGAAGGAAGGAAGGAAGGAAGGAAGGAAGGAAGGAAGGAAGGAAGGAAGGAAGGAAGGAAGGAAGAGGAAGGAAGTGTCGGAAGGAAGTGTCGGAAGGAAGGAAGTGTCGGAAGGAAGTGTCGGAAGGAAGGAAGGAAGGAAGGAAGGAAGGAAGGAAGGAAGGAAGGAAGGAAGGAAGGAAGGAAGGAAGGAAGGAAGGAAGGGATTAGATGGGAAGGTGAAAATTTTGAAAGAGAATTGAATGAACTGAAAATTTTACTGTGAATGAATCAAAGAAGGACAGATCAGGTCTCTAAGCTGTCCATTGTCCCTTATTTTTCATTTGGCTCAATGAATTGCCCTTTCTCTTCTGCATCATCCTTTGCTCTTGGCCAAGGATCATGACATTGTTTCCATTCCTGCATGGCAGTGTGAAGACCCAGAACAGGACACAGAACTCAGCTAAAAAGCAAGACTCTGTGCATGATTTTGAGCTACAAACTTCTGTCTTTTTCTCCACTGTAACTCAGTGAGCCACCAGAGAATCTGATATCCAATATCAGCATATGATCTGACATTTGGCATCCCACCCACTGGAACTCCAGGAAGCTGAGAGGCATTTCCAGCTCTTCATTCTTCTCAAAAAGAGGTGCTAAAATCATAAATATGTGGTAAAGTCAGGGAAAATACAACCATGAAATGGCTGGGTTTGGGTTTGTAAGCCTGGGGGAAGGGTCATAACTTAATCCTGGAACATGATGCATATTGGAAGGTCCCCCAGATCCATCAGCAGAAAACACTCATGATGTTAATAAACTCCTGTTTTCTCCTTGTCAATATGGCTTCAGCAAAACCAACAGCATGGGGCATGGAGCTCCAACTGTAGTGTGTAATATGGGGGTTGTACATTGCATAAACATTATGATTTATTTTCAAAAGGAGAGAGATGCCACAGATCCTTGTGCTCTCAGGGACTCTAATTTATTGCCTAATTAAACACTTGCTGCCAAATTGTCCATCCTGTCATTTTTAATTCCTGGTCTAATATCCCAGACAAGAGAACACTTAAGGAGGCTCCCTTCTACAAGTGAGGCTTTAATGAGGAAAGATGTTGATGTGTGTTTCCTAATCAAAGTCAATAGGCTATCAGGAGCAATTATTCTTCAGCAGGTCTGTTCTTCTGACACCATGCAATGTGCATGAGTCTGCCAAGGTCTGGTGACACTTTATCCCCTTGCTGTGGAGGCAGAAGGCAAAGCCAGCAACTCAAAACTGAGAGAAACCCTTGGGAAGACATGAAGGCAACAGGGACAAGCAGAACATGCTTCTTTTTAGCCTAAAACTAGATTTTCTTCCTTCTAGAAGTGTTATTTGGAATGAATGCCAAAGCATCTTGTGGCAAGGGAGACCTGAGGACATTTTATCTTAGACTACCAAGTGCTCTCACTGCCTTGTACATTTTTCCCTTTCCTCATTCCTCTGAGATGGGAATGCTGGGCCCTGTTGCTGGTAAAATGGGGCCTAACCCTGAGTTTTACAGATTCACAGGTCTTCTCAAGGTCTGTCCTAGAAGTCTTACACAGGACTACAAAAAAGTAAAATTTGAGAGAGAAATAGATTTGAGAAATTCAGCCTCTCTTGATTGGAACCCCAGCTTTGTCCCTGTAGGTTGCTGACATGCTGCTTTTAAGTCCCCTCAAAGTCTTGATTTCTCCAGGATAAACCATCCCAGCTCTCTCACCCTCTCCTTAGCAGCATATGAAGATCTTTTCCTTTTGGTGCCTGGAAATAAATTATATGAAGCTTTATTAAGGAAATAATGCTGATCATCTTGTAATTCCCCGCATCCTCCTTCTTGCCTGTTTTGAAGGTGGACATAAGATTTGACAGCCTCTGGTCTTGGCCTTCCCTTCACTGCACATCCCTTTGCCTGGTGTCTCAGTGAGTAATTGGGTTGGATTTGCCATGGTTTTGGTGGGAGGGTGGCTGCTGTGGTGTCCTCCTTGAGAACCTTGCAGAAGCTTCCCTTTTGTCTGACATGGCCATGGAGAAAGGAGCCCATGCCAGGTTTGCTGGCAGAACTTGTGAATTTGTGATGGATCTGTGCTCCTGAAGGACTGATCCCATGGGAGGGACCCACAGGGCAGCAGTTTGGGAAGAACTGAAGCCCATGGAGAGGGCGTGTGTTGGAGAAGTTCCTGGAGGACTTTGTCCCATGGGAGGAACCCCACATGAGGCAGAGGAAGAGTGTGAGAAGTTCTCCCTCTGAGGAGGAAGCAATGGCAGAGAAAATGGGATGCGCTGACCATAACCCCCCTTTCCTTTCCTCTACAGCACTGAGGTGAGGTTAGGTAGAGAAATCAGGAGTGAAGCTAAGTCTGGGGAGAAGGGAGAGATAGGGGGAAGGAATTTTTAAGGTTTGGTTATACTCCTCTGCTCTGACTGATAATAAATTCAATTTCCTTGAGTGGACTCTGTTTTGCCCATGACAACAATTGCTGAGTGATCTCTGCCTGTCCTTAATCTGATCCAAAAGTCTTTGTTATAATTTCTCTCCCCTGTCGACCTGAAGAGGGAAGAGAGAGAAGTTTTGGTGAGTACCTGGCATCCAGCCAGGGTTCACCCAGCACAATACTGCCTCGAGGGTGTTGGAAAATGTGTGCTGAGTTTCTGTGCCTCCTGATGTTGGTTATCCACTGTGAAAACCTCTTCACAGATTCTCCCACCTGAGCAGGAAAGTCTGGCAAGGTCATGGCCATGGCCTCATTTCTGTTTGGATCCAGCAGAACGCAGCAACAGGGAAAAAAAAAATTGCAATGCTTATGAAACTGTCAGCAAGTTCAAGGACAGCAGAGTTGCAGGTAACTACTCAAATGTTAGGTTTTTGTGGGGCATTCATCTCCTCTCTCTTTTTTCTTATTCATTCCTCCCTTCCTATTTAGCTTTTGCTGTTTTATCCCCCAAATTAGTGACATGATGCTTCCTGTCTCTGCCTGACAAGCCAGCATGAAAGCTGAGAATATGTAGATGTGGTGTAAGCTGTTATTATCACCTTTAGATAATCACATGTCAGAATTTATATCCCTTTATAACCAATGTCTTTTCATAGTACCTCTTAGCAATTGCTGTCTGTAGATTTTTTTGTCAAAAAGGTAAGCAAAGGCATATTTATATATATATATATTTATATATGACACATATATAAATATATATATTTGTGTCTGTCTATGAATTGCATATGTGCACATAAATACAAGTTATTTATCAGGTTTTTCTTTCCTGTAATGACAATTCATTATATAATAAATTACCCCTAATATTTATGCTATTCTTTGTGACTTTCCCAATAAAAAATAGTCTCTTTTTTTAATCTTTTTTTTAAAGCAGTATCAGGAAAAGTCAATACCACCATTACCTTCCTCACTAATGTCATACAAGGAATTTTTGAAATAATTTTTCTTTAGCTGAGAACTTTGGACATCCCTTTAGGTTGTCAGTCTTGGTGGTCTCTTTCTGGAGTAGAACTCTGCAGTTTGTCCTGGCCCATCCTGTTACCCCACAACTCTCTCCACCCCTACAATATTTAGATACAGACCCTTGTGTTTGGACCTCTGTTTTATTTATGGATATAAGGTTTATGATTATGATGTTCTGTTCTACAGAGCTGTGGCACAGCAGAGCCTTGACTTTAGGTGACATTTCTGAAATAGACACTTCTGTGCCCAACTGAGTGTTTGTTCTTGCCTGTGTCTTCTCTGTCTCAGTGCAAGCTCCTCTGTTTACAATGAGGAGATCATGAAACAAGACTTGACTTTTCTGCCTTGGGGACAAAAAGGGTCTATTGAATGAAAAATAGATTTTCACAGGGAATTTGTTTTAGCTTACTTTGGGTCAAGTGAATAAAAAAAACCCAAACAAAAACTCTTTTCCCTCAGCCCTGAGGACCTCATCCAGCAAGTTATGGAGAGAGACCAACTCTAAGGACATGCAGAGGAATTAACTGGGGAATTGTAAGGGTCAAGGTGAAAGAAGGGGTGCACATGGGGTTGGAGATAACCAGAGGAAGGTTACTCTGTCACTGTGTGACTTTATAGGAGCATTTCCCTTTGGATCAGCCTGCCATTCATTGAAATTTCAGTAGCTGAGTGCTCTGTATGGTTTGATTGAACCATTGCCTGTGCATCCCAACCAGCCCCTTGGCAAATGCTCCCAAAGACACCTGTGAAGTTCAGATGTTTCCTTCTCACTCCTTTTTCATGATTGTTGCTGAGAAATGCACTGAGCAGACACAGAGGTCCAGCCCTAGGATGGATGGATGGATGGATGGATGGATGGATGGATGGATGGATGGATGGATGGACAGAAGACTTCTGTGCCAATTTTTGCATCTTGCTGAAATTCCAAGCTGCCTTTAAAGCTGTTCCTTTTCCCACAGATGGTTGTCTCTGTGTTTCCACTTGCTGTGACCTTCCTGCCTTCATCCTTCCCAAAAAGAGGTGGTAAAATCATAAATATATGGTAAAGTCAGGGAAAATACACCATGAAATGGCTGGGTAAGAATATTTGAGCAACCCCATCTGTGTCTGAAAGGTGCTGCATTACTCCATGAACACGAAGATGTGAATGTGATGACATTTATGTTCCCCAAATTCAGGTGCTTCCAAAGTGTACATCACATCATCCTAAATTGCCAGGGCTCCTGTTATAGTCAATAAAAGGACAGTTAAAATACTGAGTGGAGTTTACCAAAAAGTGTGTCAGTGTGAGGATCAGGGCTGATGTTACTCACTCTGCTGGATCTGTTGATTTGCTGTCAGATTTCCTCAGGTGGAGGAGCCAGCATTGCAGATCCCTGCTTTTAATCAGTCACATCTTTCATAATGAGCACACCCTGAGATTTGATTTAGAAGGTGATGAAGACGTGAATTCACCTGGAAAAGCCAGATGAATTTTCCTGATACCTGGATAAACCCTCACAAGAGGGCTTTTCCTTCCCTTTATTGCCAGGTTGTGCTGGAAGGCCAAGAAGATCTGCTCCTGCTGTGCAGTCCCTGGAGCAGAAAGAAATCCTTGCAGTGCACTGAGAAAACCATCTTTCTTCAATTTAGCCAACTCTTTATGGTGTAACTGTCTTTTTTCTTCATTCCTCAGACACAGCAGCTGGAAAAGGAATGCCTAAATTGCCACTAGAGCCTGAAGTTTGTTTTTGTCTGTGCAGAGACAGGGAATGCTGCAGGCACCAGTTTCACTGTCTTATAAATGATCACTATTGAGAACTACACATTTTCCCTTGATATTTTTACCTAAATGATGGTCTTGAGGATAGGGACAACAGTTAATATTCTGGTCTGTTCCTCTAATGGCAGAAACGATGCTCCATAGACTTACAAGAAATAGGATAACATGAATTTTATAAAACAGCCAGAGTGCATGAAAGAACTGTGAAAACAGGTACATTAGGAGTTGTGAGGTACTCAGGAAAGCAGCCATAGAAAGCCCCAAAGAAAGAAGGAGGAGGCTAAATTAGAATTGTGGTGAAACCTTTTTTTTATTTCAGGAACCCAACTGCCTAACAGTGAGAAAACTGGAGTTATTAGTTTAACTTACTTTTGTTTTATCTGTCCAAAGGCAATTCTTTTGTGCTAACAGATTGTTTACATTCGGGGCTGCTACAATAATTCACAAAAGTTTTAAGTATTAAAAAGTGATGATATAAATGAGATAATCAGAAATATTAATGGGGTCTAGAGATAGACATACAAAAGCAGGAAGGAAGGACTCAAGAGACAGAAATGTGACTGGAGAAATTAAGCAAGGGTATGGAAGTCTGCAGAAAGGGTAGAAAAGAAATTTGAAGCATTTGATTTAAGATGCAGAGTGAGTAGCAGTAAGTTAAAAAAAACAAAACAAAACAAAACAAAACCAAAACTGTGTGTAATTGATAATTTTCCTTGGGAAATGCTGATTCTCTGAGCCACCCCAAAGACTCTCTCCCTCCTTCCAGTGCACATTGAAGTCCATCATCATTGACATCTCCTCTCCTCCCCATGGAGTTTCTCTTTCAGGATTCCTTCCTGATCTATTTCTTCCCAACAGTTTGAATCACTTGGCCTTTAGAACTTGGTTCCATGCAGACTTTGGGGTGAATTTTTAAGGATGTAAGAATGGCACTCTCACACACTTCACATCTTTGCAGTGACATTTTTAGACAGAGCCTCTCCAGGAGCTTGGCCAGGCACACTTGCAGGGGTAATTAGCTGATAGCCAGGCTGGAGAGCTCAGGTGCTCATAAACTCTGTGCTGACACAGTTTTGCCTCTTCAAGTCTGGAGTTAATTGGCCAGACCTTTCCCAGTGTCCTTTGGATCCCAAGGCTCAGACATCTCTGCAGATTCCTTTGCAATTGAAATGACTGCATGGTGAAGATCTATTCCATCCCTTTTTCTTTGGTAGGAAACATCAGAGTGTGAGAAGTACCAGACTGGGCTTAAGGCAGTGGTAGTTTGTGCTGTGTCCTAGACACAGATTTCCTCCTAATTTCTAAACCAGGAGGTGGCCTTGTGTAGGCTCTTGATTTGTGGGCATTAATGATGATGATTTTCACTCATTAATTGAAGGACTCCTGAAGTACCTCCCAGAGTACTGCTAAGACAATAGAAAAACTTACATTTATTGTTTACAAATCAATGTAGAGAAATTTGAAACCTCAACTGGCACTGCAAGAGGAACAAAAAAGGCCTTCTGGCACTTTTCCTCCTGACTGGCAAGTGCAACTTTATGATTCTCCACACAATAACTCTGGATTTCTCAGTTTTAGCAAATTCTCAGTGAGATCTTTTTTTCCACCATGGACTTTTTCAGGTCACTCTTGAGCAGTGTTATATGAAGATCCTGACTTAAGAAAAAAATCTCTTTGTCAGTCTATTATGGAAGGAAAGCAGGTTTTGAGGCTTGTGGATTCAAACCACATCCTACCTTCACCTGAAAGCCCCATTTGGGAAAGCACCAGCTTGGCTCCCAGCAGCCCTGGGTGCAAGCAGCCTTTTGGACCTCTCCTGACAAGTGGAGGAGAGCAGATTTCTCAGGTCTAAACCCCATTTCTCTGAAATCACTGACACGACAGCCCTGTGATAGCTGAAATGATGGCTAACCCCAATTTTGCCATGAAAATGCCACTCATTACACTCTACCAACTTCAATTTTGTGCTTTGTTCTCAGAGGCACCATGTGCCAGGGTGCATCTCTGCTGTGAAGAGCAAACAGTGCCATTACCTCCTGGCTGAAAATGAGAAGAAAATGAATAGAGGCTGAAATATGAAGTGCCATTATAGGAAATTGGTTGGTTATTAGACTGTATTTGCTGCTGCAGTTGCAGAGCTCAGTTCTGTACAAAAACAAAACCGACAAAGCCCAGAAACAGCTCGTGGCTCGATTTTCAGATGCATGCTGGCCGCCTTTGGTACCCCTGTCATTGTCAGCCATGTCCCTGTGGACTTCCAGCCTTGGACTTCCTTGGCAATAACTTGGCTGACCTGCAGGCACTGTGGGTTGACTTTGATTTATGTGACTCTGGTTCAATCCTTAACTTCGTAAAATAAACATTTTCTTTCTTTTTCCTGCAAAGTTAAAAAGAAGCTCCCTCTTTTTTTCAGAAGTTTTTTGGGACAAAGAGTATTTCTCATTGTGTACTGAGTGCCACAGGCATTGATCTCAGATGCTGACTTGCTTTAATACAGTAATTAATGAAACAGTAACGATATTTCCTTTGTGCTGAGATCTGTGAGCAGGTTTCCCTGGCAACAGCCCATGCACAAGCTTCTTGCCTGTAGCAAATGTGAAGTTATTTGAATCATTCACATTTTTTTAAAGAAAGAGGGCTGCTGTGACTCAAATTAACTCAGATTTACTGCAAGATGAAAGTACACACAGGGGCAGCTACCTCAGGTCAGCTGATGCACAGGAACATTTTGCCCTGCACTAACTCACTCATGTGTTTGAACCTTCCATGCTACCATAGGAGCTTTTATCTCAGAATCATAAAATAGTTTTGGCTGGAATAAACTTTCAAGGTCATCAAGTGCAGTGCAGGAAATATATGTATTTTCACTAACTTTGTTTTTCTCTCTCCAGCCATTTTCTGCCAACAGAATCCGTTCCATTTTATACTAGGATAGCATCAGATCTTCGTCTTTATAGTCCTAAAGGGAAGGAGAACATATTCTGGCCTGTATTCTTTTACAGCCTTTATTTCCCATAGCCAGCTCCAGTGATAACAACCAGTGATGGAGGTTAGGGATGTGTCTGTGGTGATGGATCCAGCTCAGAGTGGCTTTGAGAGACACAGATAACAACACAACAGCCAAGGATTGGCAATGCTCCATCACCCTCCCAAACATTGTGCTGGTCAAGGTCTGGCTCAAGGCAAGCGTGGGAGAAACTAAATTCTGTAGTCAGTGTGCAAATGTGTAAATCAGTTATTTTCTGCCACAAATAGTGGACAGCTCAGAGCTTTTGGGGCTCTCCTGCACATCAGCAGGGTGCATGTCTTGACTTTCTCTTGAACAGGGACTCTTCTCAAGGTTACTCCCCCAAACTGGAGAATCTTAATTTTGTGAGACACTCAGTGAGTTCAAAATAAAAGCACTGAAACTTTGAAATCTTAGCTGAGTGATGTGAAGGCCTGATTATGCACAGGTAGTTCTTCAAATGTAAACAACTGATCCTTCTAGAACATAAGGGAGTCCTCTCTGAACCTCATGGTCCAAGGAGAGAGTGTCTCTCACAGTTTTGTCTGACCTTGTCCTCTGTGCTGTAAAAAATCAAGAATACCTCTTCGCCCAGTCTTGTTAAACCACCATCCCATTTACTATCAAGCTCTGTTAAATTTCTGGTTTATAAAGATAAATATATTGCTATTCCTGTTAGTGATGTGTGTCACAGCATCCATGACAAGGACACAGGACCCCAAGCAGCATGATCCTTTTTGGTTGCTGGTCCCACATTTCTCTTCTGCCAAAAGAGATGATCCTTTTGAGCACATGGTGGGGCAGTTCCAAAGGAGAAAGTTTGGAATGGAGAGAAAATATTCTAGACCAAAGCTTTTTATAATTTATTTGCTGTATCAGTGAATCCTTGAATAGTAAAAGAGAGTCAAAGAAGCAAAAGCCTTCTGGAGCAAAGGAAAAGTATTATTAATCTTGCAAATCTTTTAGGTTTGTTCTTTCTAATACAGGAGGAGGTGCCTCAGCAAATCAGGAGACAGACAATATCAATAATCCCTTGCCTTCCTTTCCAGGGGGAAGTTGTGGTGAATTAATCTTTAAAAGGCTTTGCTACCAATTTTTAAGGAAAAAGACTAGAGAAAATATTTTATTCCAATGATATTTGGAATATCAAGCAACACCCTAGAGCTGTTGCTTGGTTTTATGTTTAAGGCCTGTATGGACTTTACGTGATTCTTTGTGCAAATCCAAACTGCAAGGATGTGAAACATATTGGAAGTGGAATATTAACAAAATTCATAATTGGGACCTGGTCTGAAATAGAATATTAGACTTGGACAGTCTAATACTTTTCATTGGTATCTAAAACAATAATGTTGGTTTAACACCTCAGCAACTTGGTGGAAGAAGGTAGGGACATCTTCAGCTAGGTATTGAATTTAAAGACAGATTTAGAAGGGATCAGAGTGGGACTTTTGAGAGTATCAGTTGATTTCTCCTCTGTGAACTGTCAATGTCTCTTTTACACCTCTGTTGTCCCAATGTTTGAGTTCAGATCACTCCTAGGGACAAGGCAGTGGGATATAGAAGGACAGTGAAGCCAAACTATTGGTTTCCTTCTTCACCTATGCAGTCTGGAAATGTGGCCTACTAAATCTAGGCCTGGAGAAGATCCATGCTGCGGAACCCCTAAAAACCCCAGAAACCTGAGTTACTAAAAAGCTCAAGCATTCTTTGTTTTTCCAGTCTAAAAATACTTCTATATAAAAGACTTCAAACTGTTTTCTGTGCTAAACACACAAATGGAAATCTCACTGCACTGCACACATTATATCACTAAAATAAATATTGTTGTCTTTAATATTTAAAGAGATTTTTGAAACAGCCACTGAGGATGAAAAATACAAGCCAGCAAAACCTTTCTGTGTCTCGGCGCCCTACAGAGGCGTTATTTCAATTCTCCTGCTTTAATTTCTTTAGCTCTCAAGGAATTCCAAGGCCTCTGAAATGGCATGCTGGCCAGGGAAACAGAGCTGTTCTCCCCAGGGTTCCTGTGGCTCTTTATTATTCACCATCACAGGAATTTTTCTCCAGTATGGGTTGAGGACCTGCATCATGCCCACCTCAAAGCTGTTGGAGTGACAAATACACAGAGCCCAGTGCATCCCAAACACCATCAGGTACCTAACGTAGAACAGGGGACATGGGGTTTCCTTAATTCTGACCGTGCTACCAGGGCTGAGTTCAGCCTCTTTGGAAGTTTTAGTAGGAACTTTGCTGTTGGTTTTTTGGGATGAGGAGAATTGACGTGAGCAGAAACTCTTCCCTCTGATTCCAGATGAAGTTCCTTGCCTTGTCCCTGTCCCAGAGCTGCGTGTCTGACCCTGTTCCTCCATTACACTCAGGACGAAGTCCTGCCATAAACAGCAAACTTGTGTTCCAAACATCCCTCCCTCCTTCTAGGTGGATTCCCTGGGACACTCAGATTTTCTGAGTGTTGAATTTTACAGGTGCACGATGAGTTTAGAAAGTTGTGAAGGAAAAACACAAACTAATTCTCAAGCTGGAGATGTCAGGCCAAATCCAGAGTGATACCAAGTGCTTTTGGTCACAGTTAGTGGGACCAGAAGTATGAGGAGAAAAGCAGTCACTTGTTCTCTGTTGGATGCTTTTAATTCATTTAACCTCAGTAATTCTTTTGCCTGCAGTAAAGGGAGGGAGAAATTACCTAATGATGATTCTGGAGAGGGACTTATTGCAAGGACATGCAGTGACAGGACAAGGGGGAATGGTTTTAAGCTGGAAGAGGGTAGATGTGGCATTCACATTCTCTGAAAAATCCCTTCACCCAGGATTTTTCTCCTGGGAAGCTAAGAGGCCTCAGAGAAAAAGGAAAATAATTCTTATCTCATTTGCTTCTCCTGAGTTTTGCTCATGCGGGAGTGTGTTTGGAGATTGTCTACCCAAAGGTGATTGACTGAGTGGATTCTGGTGTGAGTTGTTTTGACTCTTCGGCCAATTGGGGCCAAACTGTGTTGAGACTCTGGAAAGACTCATGACATTTCATTATTATCTTTTTAGCATTCAGTAAGTATCCTTTCTGTATTATTTAGTTTAGTATAATATAGTATTCTTTAATATAATATAGTATCATAAAGTAATAAATTAGCCTTCTGAGAACATGGAGTCAGGTGCATCATTCCTGCCTTCATCATGGCATTTCCCTGCAAATACAATAGATAGATTTAGATTTGATATTAGGAAGAAATTCTTGCCTGTGAGGGTGGTGAGGCCCTGGCACAGAGAAGCTGTGGCTGCCCCATCCCTGGAATTGTCCAAAGTCACTCTGGATAGGTCTTGGAGAAATCTGATCAAGTGGGAAGTGTCCCTGCCCATGTCAAGGGTTTGGAACAACATGGTCTTGAAGATCCCTTCCAGCTAAAACAATTCTATGATTCTGAATAGGTGAACTATAACAGCTTCTAGCATCAGAAAAAATCTGTTATATTGGAGACTCATCAAGTCAGGAATACTCACATGGCTCAAGTTCATGGATACATCCACATTTCTACATGTGCCTGGCCATTTCTGAATTCTGCATTTCTGGATTAATATTTTGAGATCTGACTTTTCTCCTGCAGGTATCCCAATATAACACTGGAGTCATGCTGGGATCAATCAGATCCTTTCTGTGCACAACACACACAATCAAACATAATTCAGGTGTCATATCCAGTGGACTTAGGGCTGCAGTTCAATGCCCATTTAAAGCAGAATTCAGATGCCAGATGTTTATTCCCCAATTTTTGCATTTAATTGTAGCAGAGATTATGTATATTTCCTATGTCTGCCATCACAGTCATTCCTAAGGGTCATTTTGTATTTTCCTCTCCTATTCAACTGGGAAAGTTTTACTCTGTAGACCAGAGGAAAGATTGTCAACAAAGGCTCATGGGGACTGTTCTCCTTTATTTTCAGTGGATTTACACTTTTACAAAATCTTATCTTACAGCCAGAGAAAAGAGGGTTGACAGGCTCCCTCTGGCATGATTATCTGCTCCATCACCCTGCCCTAGGGCAGGGAAGACTCTTTATGGACTGGTTAACCACCCTTTAGTGTAAATTTTTCATAGAGCTTCATCACATGGAGCCAAGAGTGCCAAGCACACACTCCCTAAGTCATTCCACAGACACCTTCACCCTTTCCAACCCTTTGTAGGAGCTCCAGGCTACAGGAACACTCAGAAATCACACCTACCCTTCTAAAAGCACAGCTGGGCAATGGCTGATACCCTCACCATGACCTGTCCTGCTGCCCAAAACAGGGTTGATGCAGCCAAGCTGCCTGTTGGGAACACAGTCCCTGTCTTGTGCCAGTGCTTCTGAGCTGTTTGGGAATTGTGCAGGATAATGAGCTGCTCCAGCTGCAGCAGCACCAGGGGCTGGTTTAGCAGAATAGGTAATTAACTTCGAGTGTTTAGCAGTGGCTCTGCCACTATCTATTGCTAGTAGAGGTCCAGCTTTGGAATTTTCCTTCATTACATGCTGAGCTTGGTCCTCACATCATCATGCTTGGAGCAGTGCTGAGCTCACCCATATTAAGTCAGTGTGTGGCTTGGAAATGCTCAGATTTGATGGCTTCTCAGCTAATTTATGTTAAGAAATGCTAGTTTTCTTTATAGTTCTGGCCACGTTCAGCTGATCTGATTTTTGTTGTGGGGAAAAAAGGAGAGGTGTTCACTGTAAAGCACTGCTTGAAAGGAAATTCTGTGGTTAAAAATCTCCTGTTTATTGAGCTAATTGTGGCTGCCCTGTTCAATGGTACAACACAAAGTCTGATCTGATTACCCTGCAAAGGAGTATTTTTACTGAAGATGTGACAGAAAACCTGGCCTTTTTAGGGCTGGAGATGTCCAGGCTCTGTCCCTTGTGCTGCAGCAGCAGCAGCAGCAGCTCTCTGGCATGCAGGGTGCTCACTGAACCCTTTCTCAGTGCTTCCTGTATTACTATTTATGCTTTACTATTTATACAGCAGGCATGGCCCTGTCTCCTTGCCATTCTTCAATCCTGCTGCCACAAAATAATGCCAGAGTGGGGCTCAACTGGTTATTAAAAATCCACTTCCCAGTTTTTTCTTTCCCAGCCTTCACCTTTCGTGTTAAAGGGGCCCCTCTGCTCTTGCTGAAATGCAATTAAACCTCCTCAGCCATCTCCTGACTGGCCTCTTGGTGGTACTCTTAACTCAGCATATTCACCAGCTGCTCTGGCTGCCTTTAAAGGCGTCAATCCCCACCCTGCTCTAGGGAAGGTTTTTAAGTAGATACTAAATATATACAAACTTTATGGACACAAAGCAAGATTTTTTAAAGGATTTGCCAGAGATACAGAAGCTCAATTCACTGATCCACGCTGACCTACTTCAGGGGTTCACCTGTTACACAAAGCCCAGTGCTGAGATCTGATATCCCTGGAGCACAGATGTTTGGATCCAGTGCTTACACTGGGCAATGAAGGCAAAATGAAAAGGGAGGTTGTCATTTGCATTCCCAGCAGTTTTTCTGGTGCCAGGCAAAAGAAAAGGGTCTCACTGCTGTCAGGAATGTGCTACAGTGAATATTGAGGCAGGTTTAATTCAGTGTCCGTGCTCCCAAATGGCCAAGGAACATCCCCACAGAGGGAAACACTGTGTGGAGTCTGAGAAATTCAAGGTGCATGAGCTTTCCTGCAAAGAGTGACAAAACAGGGTTAAAACCTATCATCATATTTAGAAAATCCCCAAGAAGCACTTAATTAGGGGGAAACTAAGGATACTTTCAACTGGAGTGGTTAGAGTCTAAATCTAAGCCTGGGATCAAAAGTAAGAATCCCAGAATCATTAAGGGTGGAAAAGAGCTCTGAGATCATCCAGTCCATCCAATAACCCAGCACTGCCAAGCCACCACTAAACCCTGTTCAAAAGTGCCACATTTACACATCTTTTAAATACCTCCAAGGATGGTGATTCCTCCCCTCCCCTGTGCAGCCTGTTCCAACACTTGTCAAAAATTTAGATGCAGAATTTTCCCCCAATATCCAACCTAACTCTTCTTTGGCTTTATACAACTGACCCAAGCTTGGGCTCTCGATCACCAAGAAATTATTGGCAGATAAGCTGACCTCAAAGGTTAGTTCATTTGATCAGAAATAAGTAGAATTATGCATTGAAAATTAAATTTTCTAGTAGTCAGAATGAATTAATTTTCCCACTGTAGATCAGCCAATAAATTATCCTGCAAATAATTTATTTTGGTTTTGTCAATGGCTTTAGAGCCAATTCATAGCATGGATCTGCTGACAGCTCTCTTTGCTGACTGCCTTGGGTGCTCAGACTATACACAGATTCTGCTCTGCACTGGGTTGAATGAAGGATTTTTGAAACAGGAAACAGTTACTAAGGAGATAGCACATAAAAAAATATATACAGATATATTTGCTAAATACTTATCATGTACTGAAGATATTTATTGTAGCTGCATTTAGGCAAAGGGAAGAAGAATAAAAAGAAAGACAAGGTGGTGGCAAGAGAGAAAGGAATGAAGTAAAACATGACTGTAATGAAATAAAGTCTTCACAATTACAGAATTAGAAGCAGAGAACACTACAAATATACTGCAGTTATGTCCAACCCCTTCTCTATTCCCACTGTCCCCATCAGGCAGAGGTTTAAATGAAGATAAGTGGTTTTTATATCCTTTGCCATTCTCTGAGACCACTAAAAGAGAAAATGTCCAACACCTGCTGCAAGCATATTAATAATCAGATGAAAAATTAATGCCTGCAAATCCTCAGAGTTAACTCTTCCCTTCAGCCATCAGCAGTTAATAAGAAAAAAGAATGCTGCAGGAAGGAAACAGATACAAAATACCTGCTCTGGGAGGTCCCCTTAGGGATCAAAATTGCTGGGTAATGATTAGGACAGGTAGGGTAGTTAATAGGACATAAGGATTTTTGCTGGCTCCTCAGTGGAGCTTGGAGTGCTGTGTGTGAAAACACTGCCCTGTCCCTAGGAGAGGGACCAGAAGTGCAAAGGGGCTGCAGAGGGGCTGCAAAACCCCTTCTTCTTGGTGCATGGGAGGATAGGCCACCTCAGTGGCCCAGACATCACAAGGGGAAGCCAGGTGACCTGGTTCTTGTCCTTGTTTTGTCCCTGGCTGGGTCAGGTTGATCGGTTTGTCATTTTGTCACCTGGGTCAGGTTGATCAGTTGTCACATCCCATGTCTGTGCCTCAATTTCTTTTGCTGTAAATGCCTCAACGAGGACATAATTTACTGTAAATGTCTTGAGTAAGGGAGATTAAAACTGCTGTCTCTGAGGCTTTGCCTCTATTGTTTATCATAATCTATAAAAAGAAAATCAATATTTTTGCTGGTCTTCTGTTGATTCTTCATTCTTCAGCCCATCTGAGCTCACTCTTCAAGTCTGCAATGCTTTAGCATGAGGCCAGCCCAGAGAGTGGCTGTGCTGGTTCCAGGGAGGATCAGGCTCTGTCCCCCAGGTCTGTTGGACACAGCAGAACCCCAAACATCACCTCCCCGCTCAGGATCCTCTTTCCTTCCTCCCACATGATCGCTGGCTGCCCACATTTCCCCTTGGAGAGAGAAAGAACCATGGTGAGGAAGGAACAAAGCCACCAGGATTCCCCAAGGACCCTTCCTTATCTGCGGCCTGCAGTCTGCCTCTCCTGCCTTGGCACACCTCAGGCTGTCCAGAAATCAACAATGGCAGCAGGAGAAGGTGCCAGGGAGGCCTTAGAGCCCTTTCCCATTCCTGAAGAGATTCCAAGAGAGCTGGAGAGGGATCTTTTACAAGGGCATGGAGTGACAGAGCAAGGGGTATGGCTTCAAACTGTCAGAGGGGAGATTTAGATTGGATATTAGGAACAAATTCTTCCCTCAGAGGGTGGTGAGGAGCAGGCACAGGTTTCCCAGAAAAGCTGTGGCTGCTTCATCCTTGGAAATGTTCAAGGCCAGGTTGGAAGGGGCTTGGAGCAACCTGGGATGGTGAAAAGTGTCCCTGCCCATGGCAAGGGAGTGGATTAGATGGCCTTGAAGTTCCCGTCCAACCCAAACAATTCTAGGATTCTGTGATCCCATTGGAGAAAAAGAATAATTTTGACTCCATTTTTTTCTGAGATAAATCTCTTATTATCCTTTCTATGTCTCTGAAGCATAGAAACAGTTTGGAGAGGAGTTTAAAAGTACAGCCCAGCTTTCTTGGCTTTTCCCTTGCAAGGACAACAGGGCAGCAACTCTCTGGGGCATCACTGGGAGTGAGAAAGGGCCTTTTGCAGAACTGGTTTGTGAGCAATATGGGACAGGATGAAATCCAGGGACTTTGTCCAGTTGAACTGCTACAGAAATGAAAAGTTAATCACACCTTTTTTCTCGATTCTCCCCTTCCACTTCCTTCTGCTGAAACCTTGGAGCTGAAGAAAATTGGAGCTATTTTGTGCTTCAGGTGATTCACAGTGACAGAAAGGAAGGGAACTATCCATTAAGGGTTACAATTGCTGGAATAGCAGAATAACAAAATGTTATTTTGCTCAGGTACCTGCTATCCCTCACTTTGTGGCAGAGGTGATGTGGATATTTCTTTGCAGACTGTCCCATCAAACAGCCTTTCTTCTCCATGGGCTGCAGAATTTTGGTACAGGGGAGCCACAAACTGGCCCTGGCTGGCGTGGGATGCTGCTGAGAGCTGCCACTTGCATCTGGGCAAAATTTAAAAAAAAAAATTTAGAGTTTCTTTAATCAGTGGGTGACTGCTTTGCTGTCTGCAAATGGGATGAACTGTCCACATTTAGTTCTTGTCAGTCCTACAAAAATCTTCCTCCAACTTGGTAAAGGCAAGAGCCTCAGTTTCTGTCTTCTGCAGCACAGAAGTTCCTCCCTTAAAAAAAAAAAATGAAAAGAAAAAATGAAAAAAAGAAAAAAAAAAGAAAAAAAGAAAAAAGAAAAAAAGAAAAAAAGAAAAAAGAAAAAAAGAAGAAAAGAAAAAAGAAGAAAAGAAAAAAAGGCAATAGTTCCCCCACAATTTGTTGGAATGCTTTTGAAAATGGTTTCAGAGCATGAGCTGTGACTGTATTATCACAGGACTCCCTGTAACTGAGGATTTTTTGTTGGTTTGCTCTGTACTAGTTTTTGACTACAATAGTAGGAATTTCACATGAAGCCTGATTCCAAGAAAAGCATTATTCCAAGAAAAGCATTATCTGTGATTTAGTTCACATTGGTTGGAAATGCAGTCTTGGAAGGTTCTGCCAGCACTGTACAGTTTTTAAGTATTGTTATTTGGATGGATAAAAACTTTGCTGAAGGTAGGTGCAGCTCTGCCAGCAAGGTAGGGCCCTTAAACATTGCAACACTATTTTATTTATTGTTCCTCAGCAACACTTAAAATTTACATTTTGTGGCCTTGGTTATGAGCTGCTATTTGAAAGAAAAAAGAAAAATATTCTTATCCATGGAAATATAATTTAAAAAAAAATCAAAATTAAATAAAAAAATCAATAGCATAAAAAAATAAAATATGCAACAGACTAAAACATTCAACAGTGTCCCTGCTTAGTGATCAGCAGAGAAATCTCAGTGATGATAAGTCTTCCTTTTATGTTTGGTCTACTGCACTCACTGTATACACACACATAACTATTACCATCCAATTATAATCCATTAAATCAATTAAATCATCTTCTCTGGTATTTCCCATTCAGGGAAGTAAACCACTTAATCTGCCATGTTAACTCTTGAGAATATTGATCACCCTGTGCAGGGAAGACATTCCCTTATTTAAAAGATGGAAAGATTGTCACACTTCTGAGACTCACTCGCTTCTTTATCCCATTAATTCCCCCACTTTTGTGCCTCCAGAGGAGGAGGGTGAGTCCTTGCAGACTTCTAGGAAGGGATAGATCAGAAGAGCAATTTTGGCTAAGATTTGTGCTTTAGTGTGGGACGAGCCCTGTCTCAGTTGCTCGGTTGGTGATGCCCAGCCCAGCAGAGCAGTTCTTTCAGCAGGGTCCTGCTGCCTGATGTCAGAGGCAAACACAACGTCCTGGGCTTGGCTGGCAGTTCAGGAGAAGCAGAACTGAATGACATTCAGGTTTCTGATATCTGGCCCAGAGTGGGAGCAGCCAAACTTTCTTCTCCCATGCACATTCCAGTGACATTGACAGCCCTTCCTCCTGCAGACAGACCATGATGCCCAAACCTGTTCCTGCCACACTCTGTGACATTTCTGTCCATCTTGACTTTGACTGCAGTCAGGACTTCCTCTTTTAGGTGGAGGACTTTTGGATGAACCACGAAAAATTTTATTTTTCCTTAGTGACATTGTCAGCCCCTGCTGTCTCACAATGTGACCAAGAGGATCTGAGCCCTGTGATGTCTCCTGCTTCAGCTCTTTCTCTGTGCCCTTGTCCAGCCATGTGTGAGGGAACCTGGGTAAGAATTTTTTTGCAGGCTTGATGACCAACAAATTGGAGAATTGTCATCAATGGCACAGCAGCTCCTCTCTGCATGGGTGGTGAAAAAGTCACGGCAGAAGGTAATTTGGATTCCATCCAAGTGTCCCATGTGCTGTATGACCCTACAACCCTCAGAAGGAGCAACAACCTTTCTAGACCAAAGGTAAAGAAGATTATAAAGTGTTTCAACTCTAGCATGGAAGATTGAATGCAGCTTGGCCCAGAAATGCATGTCCTGGCAAATTGTTTCTTAGGATGGGTTGGGATTCCATGGAGATAATGAACTTTATGTTCATCCCTCATCCTGACTACTGCACGGACAATATCTGTTTTAAATTATGAGGGGTTCTGGGACCTCTCTTCCAAATATTTATCTGAAAAATTATCCCTGGGATGGCCCCACAGATTTAGCAGTGATGCAGTGACAAGCTGTATTTCTGTCCTTACAGAAAGAATTTTTGTGATCCAACATAAAGAGAGATCAGTATAAAGTGTGACCCAGTCTAAAGTGTCTCCTGTTGGACCAGAACATGGAAGGTGAATTCTTCACTTTAAAAGGCTGATTTGGCACGAGCCAGTTCAACTATATTGGACACAGGAGTTTTTTTTCTATAAAAATGTGATTATTTCTTCACCCAAAGATTCATAAAGATTTTAGAAGAGAATAATCTTCCCTGTGGAGACATCCACTTGTCTCACTGACCGTGGCAAGGAGCTGAGGGCAACTTTTCCAAGAGTATTTCAGGTGAACCCCCCTTGGATGGCAGGGTTAGATATGTGCTAAAATAACAATTTTAAAGCCTCATGGCCCCTAATTGTTGGTACTTCAGGTGATGTTTAGATGGCATCTTCTGAAGATAAAGTCTAGTTCCTCAGCTCTCTTCTTCAGGGTTCAGATAGGAGTGATTTGTTCCCTCTGCCCATTCTGATCTTCTTTTGGGTTAAGAAAAGCCTCCCCCTACAAGGAGCTGGGAAAATGTCTCTTCAATGCTCATGGCCACAGCATAGAGCCCGGGAAAAGGAAAAAACCCTTACTCTTGGCAAAATTACAAAATCTGGAAGGACAGGATTAGGTCTGTGTTAAGTAATGCAGGCCTGGGTCCAGCTGTCTCTCATGTGCTGCTTTAGCTGTTTCTGGGCTATTCTTTGCTTTTAGGTGGCATGCTGGTTATGACAAAGGTTTATCCTGTCAGCAGCAAGTAAAACTCCTGGAGCTTTTAAGTGCTTGGGTTTGAGCAACTACCAAGCTGCTCATTTGCTTATGTCCTTGTATTCTGCTATTTTTAAAAAATATTTCTGCAGTCTGATGAATCTGTTTTTATTGCAGATATCAGTGATTTCTGTGATAGTTGTGTGTCCTGTTTCCCCCTGAATACCACAAAGCCATGAAAAGTGGCTCCAATAAATTTTCCACATGACACATATGCAGATAAACTGGCCTGGCCTTCAACACAGGCAAGGAAAGATTGTGTAATTTAAAGGAAACTCTGAAGTTACTTGTAAACCCAGATGGATGCAATAACCACCAGCTAAAAGTTCATGTGCTGTTTGCACCTGGGAATTGTCAGTCACCACAGGCTGCTGGTGGGGTCACATGTAAGAGGGCTGTTTATATGCTATTTTCTTTTTATAGCTTAAATCAATAAGCTGATTGAGCTGAGCTGGATCGATCCTCTTGAGCTTTATTTACAATTATCCTCTAAGGGCTGATACAGTGGTGCTCTGCACATGCTACAGCAATTCTTTTTTGAGGCAATATATCTTCAGCTCAGTCTGAATCCTGCTGGACTCGAGGTGTTTGGACTACTGTAGCTGTGCTAAAGATCTTGCTAAACTGGGGCTGATGCAAGGATTTGCAAGATGATGAAGGTTAGTAACAAAGGCTGTGTTAGTCAAGGGTGAACAGAGACATGATGTTCCCCCAGTGGATGGAGAAACAGCCTCCTGCACAGGGCAAAGCAGTGCAAAAGTGGTTTTATGGAGGGAATTCCATTTGTTATTGTGTGACTCTCAGAAAAATCCCCTGCAGCCAAGCTTGGCCTTTTGTGATCATCCTTTTTACCAGGCAGCCTCTCTTTAACAGACAACCTCTCCCCACTTGCTGTGACCACCTGCCCCATTTACCATAGAATCCTAAACCAGTTTGAGTTGCAAGGGGTCTTTGAGATCATTTAGTTCCAAACCCCTGCCATGGGCAGGGACACCTTCCTCTAGACCAGGTCACTCAAAACCTTTTCCAACCTGGCTCTGAACACTTCCAGAGATGAGGTGTGACAGTGTTCACAGGGGTTCTTGGATGAGGGAAGAGACCAGAATGTTGACTCCATGTTCAGAAGGCTTGATTTATTATTTTATGATATATATATATATTACATTAGAACTATACTGAAAAGAATAGAAGGAAAGGTTTCCTCAGGAGCTAGCTAAGCTAAGAATGGAAAAGAATGATAACAAAGGCAGCTCTCTCAGACTCTGTCCGAGATAACTCTGTCCTTGATTGGCCATTAATTATAAACATCCAAAATGGGCCAATCACAGGTGGACCTGTTGCATTCCACAGCAGCAGATAATAATGTTTTACATTTTGTTGCTGAAATTGCAGCTTCTCAGAAGGAAAAATCCTAAGAAATGATTTTTCATAAAAGATGTCTGCTACTATGAGGATTTTCCCAAAGCCACCCATTCCTGCAGTGCTGTGTGGAGAAGACAGCAGTCAGGGACAAGAGTGCTGATGAGAGAAGGGCAGCAAGAAGTAGATGCCCTTTCCAAAGGTCCCCATTGCTCTTGGCACCACAGAAGAAGCTGTCCAGGATGTTTCTTGGAAAGGCTTTGGTGGAAGGTCTGGTGGAAGGTGTCCTTCCCCATGGCAGGGAATTGGAACAAGATGATCTTTGAGGTCCATTCCAACCCAAGCTATTCTATGGTTCTTCCCATCAGAGGTCTCTCTTTTAAAAATTATCTTAATGTAACCTTTATTTAGTAAAGTGCTAAGGCAGTAATATATTCCAAATTACAAAAAATTAGGTTCTGATCTCAGTTCTGTGCATTTAAATCAGAGATTCACCCACAGCTCTCAGTTCCATAACCATATCCTAGAGATGGGAACGGTGTCTGAACTCTCTAGAAGAGTGAGGAAGATAATGGCCTAATGAATTTAATTAATATGAAGGTTTAAACCAGTTTATTCACCCACGCTGTGAAAGCACAATAGCACTGAGATATCAGGTATCAGAACCAGAGGGTTCCCTCATCACAGAGAATGAAACTTCAGTCTAATGGAAATAAGAAACAAACCTCTTTAAGCTTCCACCTGGAATCATCTTCCAGGTCCTCCTGTTCCCTTTTCCCAGAGACTTTAAGCTCCTTGCCAGGTACAACTTACAAAACAATGTCAGCCAAGAAGAGACTCAGAAAGCCTAAATGTTGGGGTTTTTTTCCTTTTTTCATTAAATGTGATGTATCTCAGTAAAGGTGAAGCGATTCTTTATTTTTAGAGTGGCAAGAGAGATCAGTCAAAATTACAATTAAATCAAAAAAAGTCCAACACTCAGTGGAAAAGTTCCTGGTAAAGCCCAATCAAATCAACAGATGAGGTGGCTCACAGTGGCTAATTAATGTTTCTTGGCAAGTGTGAGGCCAGAACCAATCACACTTCATGGCTTTGTATAGGGGAGGACTAAAAGAAAATCAATCTTGGTCGTAGTCCTGATGAATTCAGTGAGGAGAAGAAAAATCCCACAAAGGAGAACTTTCCCTTCTGTTTCCTGAGAATCCTACAAGAGAATGTGTTAACTACATTAAAGTTTTCAGGATGTTAATAAAGATTTACAATAACACAGATACATTTAATTTTGTCTTCATCGTGCCATATAATACTTGAAACTACAAAATCAGGGCTAGAAAACAGCAACTCCTTTTTTTTAAAGAGTTGAAGCTTCACAGTTTGTTTTCAATTTTGCATCTGAACAGATGGCAACTTTTGCTGTTACAATTTTTCATCACAAAAGACTGATTGATTCTCTAGTTGTAGGGGCACTTACCTCTTATGGGGAAAACTTAAGTTCAGATTCCTGCTTTGAATCAAATATGGCAGTTTTTTTTCTATGCTAACTCTAACTATCATTTTTTAAAATGCTATTGATTTTTTTTTCTGAGCTGGCATCCATCTCTGTTAAAGTTCTGCCCTGCATGTGAAAAATATTTCTTGAGAAAAATTTGACTGAATGTTGTCATATGCAGTCTGAAATTCCAATAATGGCTTTTTCTGATGAGAGGGTTTTGTTTTGATGATTGTGATCCTCAGACCTCTCCACCTGTTTAATTGAAACAAAATCAAAATCAAAAGTCTGCTCAATTCTATCCCACTTTTCCTTTTCCAATATCCAGGAAATAATTGTTTTCAATAAAAATGAATTTAAACATGATAACTATATAGGAGGATTTCCCGGCAACAAGTAAGTTCCACTCCTTAATGTCTTCCAGATCCTAAACCAAGGTCTGGAACTTATTAAATTTGGCAACCGAAGCTGAAAGAAAAAAATGGAAAGACCATAGGCAGCAAAATCTACAAATGTGACTTTTTAATTTCACTCACTGTAACAGTTTCTTGGCTGTTATTTGGCTTTTAACATGTGAAATATCTGGTATTTAAGACCTAATATTACAAGAATACTTTTGTCTGATGTTATAGCAAGTATTGTTGTCCTGCTGATGTTTTTCCAATATTCCTCTACTCTTTCCCTAGAATTTCCTCAGCAAATACTGAATTTTCAATTATTATTGTGTGCATGTGTGCATGCAGTGACATTTTCACAGCTAAATATCAGAAATTTACTTCAGCTCTTTCTTCCAAATACACCAGGAAATATTGAAATCATTTGCACTTTCTATCTGCTTCATATTTAAGCAATTATTAATTCAATTTCTGAGTGTATTTGCAATCAGGAGAACTAGAAATAGATTTTTTTTCTTATTTGTAAAAGATGACAGAGATTCTTTTATAGCAATGTGGTTCATGGGGCCTGGCGTTTTATGAAAGTAATAAAGCCAAAGCCAACAAGGTAAGTCTTTCTACTGAGCTAAGAAAGATGCTAAAGCTGCAGGAATCTTTTCTTAACTGCCTTGTAATTCCTCAGTATGTTCAAGATCCACTCTTTCTAAGAGAAGTTGTGTTCTGTCTTCTGATGCCTTTTACATAAATTGTCTAAAAATCTCATCTATTGAGGAAGAGCCAATGGAAAAGCCATTGGCAAAATTAATCCTTAAGGTCTGCTTTTTATTTTATTTTATTTTATTTTATTTTATTTTATTTTATTTTATTTTATTTTATTTTATTTTATTTTATTTTATTTTATTTTATTTTATTTTATTTTATTTTATTTTATTTTATTTTAATTTTTCCCCATCCCTTTGCTTTCTGGTAGCACAAGGAGTAAGATACAAACTTTCCTTCTAGAAAACAGCATTTAAATCTTGGATCATGTTTTTAAACCACGGGGGACTGGTCTGACATGCTGAAGTCAGATTTTTCTTTGACTGAGCCCCTCATTGATGTGCAGTTGCTTAGAAGCTGAGCAAAGCAGAGTCTGCCTCAGAGCATCTCCAAGAGGATCCTATTTCCTGACAATCTTTCAGGACACTCTGGAGGAAGCAGTTTTCTTTTTGATATCCCTGTTTTCTGATATTTTCAACACCATGCATAAACTGCCATTTGCTTCCTTGTTTATTTTTGGAATCTCTTGATGCATAAACATGAAACAGGACTGAGCACATGTGCAGATAGAAACCCAGTGGGGTAAAAACCTGCCATTTTTGGCAAGTTTATCTAAGTTACTTTTCAAGAGATTTTACTGCTTCTGCACTGTTGGTTCAATGGTTGAAATATGGTTGTCCTAAAGAAAAAAAAAGAAAAAGGAAGGAAAATCTGTGCAGTCTGCAAGTAAACTCAGATGATTCTGTCCTGTTCAAATGGAGAAAAGGAACATTTTTACCCCTGGTTCCTGCCCTCTGATGAAATCTCCTTCAGTGAGCTGCAGTTTTCCTGTGTGGAAACAACCTCACTTCAGACAGCATGAAGCAACCTCTAATTCCGCCTGTTTAATTCTTGAGGAAAAAAAATAAATCTATATTTTTGTATTCCAGGAAGAAGGAAGGAAATTTGGGATGAACACATGCTTTTGATATGCAGAAACTGTAGGGAAGGCAGACCATTAGGTCAGGCACCAGAAAGATCTCAAATAGCACCAGAGAATAAAGGAAAGTAATTGAGTGATTCTGAAGGTGTTGTTTCCATAGTTCTTCCATCCAATGACTCTTTGAGGTGCTTTGGAGTTACAGCAATTCACCCGCCAGAGATTTGGGTTCAATACAGAATCACAGAATGGTTTGGGTCAGAAGGGACCTTAAAGATCATTTCCAAGCCCCTGCCATGGGCAGGGACACCTTTCCGTATTCCAGGTTGCTCCAAGCCCCATCCAGCCTGGCCTTGGACATTTCCAGAGGTCGGGCTTCCTTTTGGGAATCCCTCTTCTTCTGGGCCTCCTGGTATGTGAGTGAAACCAACAGACTACACCTTCAACCACAAATCTGCTGCCCCCACCAACAATGGGACATTTCCTTTTGTGAGTAAATGTGAACAATTGCAGGATAGAAATCTCGGCTCATTTTTAATAGAGTCAATAAATCCATCCCTACTGAATTTATTTTCTTCATCTTTACACATTCCTTGTGAAAGAGTTATAATCCCTGTTATTACTTTCATCTTGGTTTTCTGTGGGTTTAGATCTTGGTGTATGAGGAAGCAGAAGTGAATATAATTGACTGTACCAATAAATAGCAATATTATTTTTTTCCTGTGGCAGTATCTCTGGAAATAGTAAAAATGGTTGATCTGTATCAAAAATTCCCTGGAATTTTATCATTTGTTTGTAGTTTTTTTGACACTGATAATTGGAGATCTCAGATAATTTCTCACAGCAATAACTTTACATAGTGGAAGTTAAGGTGTTTCTTGGTACTAAAGAGTCTACTTTTAAATGCTTTTTTTCCCCACATTGGTGTTTTCCAAAGTGGAGACATAGCTGAAGTTCTCTCCTTGTTCCCTTCTTCTTCATTATTAGAGTTTAGTCTTTGATTTGGGTCTTTGCAGGTCTGGTCCCACATCTGACCTGCTTCTGCAATTGTGGTTTGTCATCCTTGAGGAACTCCTGACTGCATTAAAGGCGTCTCTGATCCTTTTGGGGCCAAGACTTTACCCTTTCTGCCCTGTGAATGATAAAGCATGTGGACCCTTTTATCTATTCACTCTTTCACTGCTATGTGTGTGAGACCAAGTTCTGAGTTTAAATGAATTTAAAACGGAAAAGTTACTTCTAAAAAGAAGAAAACAAAAAAAGAAGAAAACTTTGTGATGCTTTTTTTTTAATTCCCTGATTTCTAGAAATGATTTTCCACTTTTGCTCTTCTTAGCCTTTCTTCTTCTTTAAGTCTCCCAGTGCAGCCCTGTGAAGTGCCATATGCCATGTGCAGAGCCATCAAGTATCATGTATTTAGCATAAAGTGTCATAATTCTCACTTTACTTGCTTGCTAACTTAGTGAATACAGATGGCTAAGTATAAAAAAGTGAACCCTTGCTAGTGCTTCCCAAAGAAAACTGCAAAGTGAATTCAATGTGCATAAACCAGAAGAGAATCAAGGCAAGAGACACTTCTAACCCATGCATTCATTTTAAGGGACGTGAGAAAAATGTAACCACAGGACAGACATTTCTTTTTGAATCCCTTTCAATGAAACTTCTACTTTCATAGAAATATAAGGTTTTAGTTTTGCCTTTTTTTTTAATTCAAGAACATTGCTTGCTCTTGAACATTTTCTCAGTGTAAGTGTTGCAGTGTTTTACTCAGATTTTAGGAATTCTGAAATTGTTCTCTGGCTCCAGCTGCACCAGCTGAAGAGAAAATGCCTTCAGCTGCCCCTTCCCAGGGTTTTCCATCTCCTCTTTTCTGCCAGATGTGATGTCTGAATATTTGTAATCTTTTTCTAATAACATGTGCAGTGCAATAAAAGATGCTTTTAACCAGTCTAGGGCTTTTGAAACAAAAATTTGTAGAGGAACAGTCAAGTTAACTACTCCATCAAGAGGTGGCTGGGACATGGTATCATATGATATTTGGGACACCACAAGGAAAGCAAGAGACAAAAGTGTGAAATACATTCCCACATAACGAGTTTGTGGTACTCAGACTGAACTCACTGAGGGATTATGGCTGAATGTGTTCCGATATTGTGCTGAATATCACTGATTAATCCCATTTCTTCCCATTCACTACTGCAAGCAACTAAAAAAACAAAACAAAACAAAACAAAACAAAAGGGTTTGGATTATGATAATCCAGGTTGGAAACCAGGACAAAGTCGGGTGCAGAAGTGACAACTACTGTGAATATTTCTTATCAAATCCAGATTCCTACCCTATGCTGTTCTCAGAGCATCAGCAACAATAAAATTGAGCCAGACAAATCTTCTGTAGCTCTGGTAACTGTTTTCTACACTGGCCCTCAGAGAGCCCTTACTGGAAAGCACAAGGTGTGTTCATCCTCTTTCAAATCTATGGGGAGAAATCCTGCTGATCCCTTCAGGATGTGGCCTCCTTTTCCTGCCTGTGATGCTGTGTGAGACTTTCGATGTTGAAATAAAGGCTGCCTGTTGGATGCTGGCACAATCATCTTCAAAGACTGATCAAGCTTATTTGCCTCCTGCTTAGAGGCTTATCCAAAACTGCCAAGAATTAAATGCTGGGATTAGGAAATCTGCCATTTCCAAGATTTGTGGCACCAGCAATTGACTTCATGCCTTGGTGAGGAGCAGGCTGGAAAAGGATTCACTCATGTGTCTACTCTAATTGTTTGTCAGCGAAAGGATTGCCTCAAATCCCTGTGAAAACTAGACAAAATATCACAGTGGCCCAAAGCCTTGATTCAATCTGTGCCAAGGAATGCTTCAACATCCTCACTGATTATTGGATGCTCCCCATGCACATGGTGTTGTAAAATAACCAGTTTAATAACCTTCATGCCACATTTGTGAGACATCTTTTACAGTAATTTTTGAGAACCCATTTCCAGCACAGTGGGGCAGAGAGGTGCAGGATGAGGAAAGAGTGGGTTTAGCTGACAGGCAGTGGGTTTAGGTGCCATTGATGTGGTGACAGCCCTGGGCTGGGATTTAACTGCATTTCCTGCTAGGCCTTGCCAGCACAAGATACCCCCTGTCAGATTTTCATGGCAGCACTGCAGAGTTCCTTTGGGCAGGACACTGGGTAGGAATACCCAGAGGAATTTTGGAATACCTCCAACCCTGGAAGTTTTCACAGCCAGGATGAGGCTCTGAGCCTCCTGCTCTGGTAGTGGAAGGTGTCTCTGTCCATGGCAGGAGGGTGGAATGAAATCATCTTTAAGGCCCCTTCCAACCCAAATATTTTGTGATTTTATTCTCACATCTACAACTTCTTCTTGTCTTCTTCCTCCTTTTACTCAACTCCTGCTCCTGAATCTCTTAGGCCAATCCTTCCTGCTACCTTTGATTTCACCAAGGACTTGCTGGGAAAGGACATTTTGCTGACAGTTCCTCAGAGGAAGCTTTGTGCAGAGCTGACAAAGACACCATGGGTTTGGTGGGGCTCAGCAAACCACTGAAAAGGTGGGAGGTGTTTGATTGAGGAGTTATTCTGCTAAGACAGCCCTGGGGGAAACACATCTGAAGTCATATAAAGTCATGTATGAAGTCATATATGAACACAGAGGAAGGCAGCCTGCCCTTCTGCACAGGATTAGGCTGTGGAAAGAGGTTGGTGCAGCTGAATAACACCACAAGTATGGAGCCGGTTGCTATAATTAGCAATTTCTGACATAGGTTTCAACCCACCCTGCATAACAAGGACGGTGTGTATCTTTCAATGAGATTATCTTACAAGGAAATAACTTTTGCTTATGTTTGTTTGGCCCCCTGAGTTTTATTTTATAGCAGAACCTTAGCAGATAAAAGTTAGCATATTCCCACTGTGATGCTGGTTTACATGAAAAATTCTTTGCTCACATCCTCAGGGAAATATTTGTCCAAGGACAATAATACTCATCATTCTCAAGGTTATTTTGAGGTGGAAATCACTGATTGTAAAATTGTTTGAAGCTGTGGAGTGAATTAGTGATGTCTGATGTTATGCTGTTTATTACACCTTGCATCCATTCTCTCTTGAATTAATGCATTTTACTTTTTCCAGTGAAAGCAAAAGCTGTAGAAGGGGCTGAGGAGTGGGCTTGGATGTGGTGGTGGTAAAAATTGGACCAGAGTGAAGTCAAAGTGGACTTTAATAAATGATTTCAGTAAGAAACCATGAAAGGAAGGTTCGTTTGTGATATATGTGCCCAGTGTAGCCCAGCCTCCCTGTACATAGCTGTAGATGCACAAATCAATTTCTATTAATTTAATTGCTTTCTACAGAAAATTGAACAACAGCAGCAACAACAAAAAGAGTCAAAATGAAACAAACTACAAAGGAGGACAGAATAAATGTCTCCTAAACTGAGAGCCACTGAGAGTTTTTCTTCTTGTCTACACTGTGTGATATTTTTCTCCACGTTTTCTGCTCCGATTAAGAACAATTTCATCTTCTGTGAGGTCAGCAGTGCGTGGGTACAAAAGCTTGCACACAAATGAAGACTAAAGCTTCATCTCTGTTCTGCAGCACTGGCAATTTACCATCAATCCTGTTTCTGTATAACATAGAGAGAGGGACAAGAAGAGATGTATCTTAGCAGTTCAAGGCGTATGCTTTCAATGCTCAAGTTAAAAGAAAGGCAAAGACATAAAAATCCTGGATCAAAACAAAAAAGACTACAAGGAGAAATGCAATCCCAAATCTGTGCATTGAATACTCTCACTAAGGTACAGAATCATTGCAGTTTCCTGTCATTATATGATAATGTCTACAGCTACGTAAGTACCTGGAATTTTAATTTAGAGACATAATAAAACACTGCAGCATTGATGTGCTGTGTGCCTCATCCATCTGCTCACACTCATGACAAGTGGGACCTCAAGGGTGAGTGCTTTGCATCTTCACCTCGTGGGCGTCTGGGATTCCTCTTCTTGTGAGTCACTGGATGAAATAAGAGCAAGAACCAGGCTGGAAAGTCTTCCTAAACTCCTGCTTTTAGAGTGCTCACCCATTAAGAAGAAAACCAGCCTCTACCTTCACTCCAGCCTCCCAAGGGAGCACCTTACCAATGCTATAATTTAATTACTTGCCTCTTAGACACAGCTGATTAGGGAGAGAGAGGATTGTTCACACTGAAATTGCCAACCTGACTAGAGCTTCTTGTTTGCATCCCCTGCAGAAGATCAGCAGTTGTGATTGCTGAAGGCATGGTTGTACATCTAGGAGCAAAGAGGACATCCTGACCTACAAGTCAGGGGAAAGCACTGAAAAACACTTGCTTGGCATAGTAGATGAGCCACTTATTTAGTGTTCCCTGGGCTGCAGAGCTAATGGGGAAACATTGCTAAATGCGATCTTGGGTGCACAAAGACAAGCTGATGTTTTTTCCCCACCCACAGCTGTGCAATAAGGACACCATCTCTGGAAGTGATGTCCAGACATAATTTGTAGCCTGGGTATAAGACTGGGCACTGACCAATGTAAAGAACTCAATTTGTTTTAGTTTGTGAGAGGAAAAGAGGGTAAAAAAAAGCCTGGAAAGTGCTTTGTACACAAGGTATAAAAGGCTTTTGTAAAGACAAAATAGTGGATGGTAAAGAGTACCTTCAGCCTACCAGAAAAACACATTTCAAGAAGGAGCAACAGGCAGAGACAGACAAGCAAACACTAATAACTGGCATTTTTTAGCAGTAGGGGCTATTAGTCACTGCAACAAACAAGCAAGGGAAGCTGTGTGTTCCCTGTCTTTTAGTATTGTCAAATCAAGTTTGAACATTTTTGTGGAAAACACACTTTTGTCATGCAGAAGCACAAACCAGCTCAAGTTTAAAGAAAAAAATCCCAAATCAACAGCTAAAAAGGATGCAGAGGAGGACAACTTACACTGCTGATGGAAAGGAGAAGTTGCTTCATGAAGAGACAATATAAAGTTGGGAAATCTGCAGTTTGGAGAGGAAAAATGTGAGGGGGGTACCCTCAAGATTATTGTAATAAAAATGGGGTTGGATGAGACCAACTCAATCCAATGAATGGGGAAAACTCCCTGAAACTATAGGAGATGGATTTAAAACAAACAAACAAATAAACAAACAAAAGAAAGTACATAAATGATGTGATTCAGCTCCTCTACTGCACTCTGGTGAGACCCCACCTGCAGAGCTGCATCCATCTCTGGGATCCCCTACACAGAAAGGACATGGAGGTGTTGGAGCAAGTCCAGAGGAGGCCACCAAGGTGATCAGAGGGATGGAACATAGGCTGAGAGAACTGGGATTGTTCAGTCTGGAAAATAAAAGGTTTGGGGATGATTTAATTGTGATCTTCTGGTGCCTGAAGGGAGCAGACACAAAAAGATGGAGAGGGGCTATTTACAAGAGCCTGGAGTGACAGGACAAGGGGGAATGGCTTCAAACTGGTAGAGGGTAGGTTTAGATTGGATGTTAGGAAGAAATTCTTCCCTGTGAGGGTGATGAGAGACTGGAACAGATTTCCGAGAAGCTGTGGCTGCCCCATATCTGTAAGTGTCCAAGGCCAGGTTGGATGGGGCTTAGAGCAACCTGAGATAGGGAAAAGTGCTCTTGCCATGGCAGTGGGCTGGAATGAGATGATCTTTAAAATCTCTTTCAACCCAAGGTATTCTATGGTTCTATAACTCTATATGTATATTTAAACAGTGTGGCTGTGAATGCTGGGAGTTTTGTTGCCACAGAACTTGTGAAGACTGAAAATAGAAAAATAGCATGGCCAAAATCATGTCAGGGAATATTTGGGAATGCAGATGTTCTTTACCATCTCTAATGCATTAAGTATGGAATTTGTGACACTACAGAAGGAAAGGACTGCAGACAGTGGCCATGTTTGTGTTGCCTCCTTATTTGCATCTCTTGGTACAGGTTATTGGACCCAGTCTCTTTGATGGGTTTTATGTTCATATGTTCTTCTTTTAATTGGAGGACAAGGCAATTAGTAAGGGTGTGGCTTAATCCTATTTTCCTATTCCTACATTTCCATTCCTACATTTCCTATTCCTATTCCTACATGGGCTCAGATGATGCCAGACCTCTGGAAGTGCTGGTTTTTTGGCCAGATCAGCAGAGTGAGGCTGAAGCAGCCCACCTGCCTCCTCAGGCTGTGCCACTGGCCTTTGTGCTGGGAGAAATTTTCTCCATACTGGGGCAGACTGTGTCATTCAGAGCAGAAGTGGGAATACTGATGGCTTGGTGCATGGATTTGGGGGAAGCTGCATGATGTGCATCTTCTAAAGGCAGCAGTGAATCCTGTGACCACCATGGGCTCCATCTTCAGGTGTTTCCCTCCAGTGAATCTGCTTCAACTTCAGAGGAGCTGTGGGTTAAACGAGTCAAAGGGAGGGACCCATGTGGGAGGAGATCACTCCAGGACAATGAATTCAGGAGACAGAAGGAAGGAGGAGAGGGAGGCAAAAGCTCTATGAGGAACCACACTTCTGCTTGAGATGCCAAAACCTCTTTCCAGTAACTCATGCTGAGAAGCAGATTTATTCCCTCACGTCAGTCAGAACAGACTCTCGATTCCTTGCTGGTGTACAAAAGCTGTATCCTCATGTAAGGATTAAGGATTCCTTCTGATTTATAACTATACATTCTGTATCTCTATAGAACTGGGGAATGGAGAGCTTTGTTGTGTGTTGAAGTCAGATACAGCTGGGAAGAGTTAAGGCATTTCCAGGTATATTTCTTTTTTTCCTTAGAAAAACCCAAGTGTCCAAAAGAACCATGGAAGCAGAGGGTGGGCTTCTAGAAGTACCTACCCCTGCAAGATTACTATTATTCCTGCATGTTTTTTCTCTGTATTGTCTGAAGAATTTCAAGCACTGTTTCCTCTCAACTTTCTCATAAGTATCCAAACCCATTTGAATTTTGTTTCAAAGTCCATCAAATCCAAGATTCACTGATGTTGTACCAGCACTGTGACACGTGAGGTTGGGATTTTTCTCTTTTGTCTGCCACAGAGCCATCGTGTCACATTTTGCTTTATGTTAAATCACTGAGATGAAAAATGAATGTTCTCATGGATTAGAACAGGATGTAGCCCCAGGAAATGTTGGCTCAGTTCCCATCTTGGTCACATAAACAGCAAACCCATCACAAGCCCCTTGATCTATCTGGAATCAAACTCTCTGGCAGAAGAACAGTGAAACCTGCAGGTCTCATTTCCCTATTTGTTAATGAAATGGTCATAATATCCAAGTCTCCTGCAGAATTTGAGGATTATTTACCCAAACACCCAGAATACAATGATATTTCTCTATTGAGTATTATATAAGAGTCTGGAGGCAAAAGCTAATCATACATGAGGGAAACAAGTAGGCAATGGATTATATGAGAGTAATTCCATGTGCAGCATAGTCTAATAAAATTAACATTTGAGTGGTGACAAATAGGGAGCCTTTGGGGATGAGTGTGCTGGAAATAGGGAAATAATAAAGAGGTTTCTAAGAGGTGAGAAATAAAATGAGATCTGTTTTTGCTGCCCACCTGATGCTCTTACATTCAAGATTTCCTTTCAGGTGCTGAACAGTAAGTAATGCAGACAATACCATCTGTGTCTGTGCCAGATGTTATTAAATGCTGATAATAGAAATAAATAGACACATAAAGGAGACAGAATGGTAAACTAAATACAAATCCCTGAATAAAAGAAATGGCATTTTATCATTGGCCACATCACAAGAGGTTTCCTGTCTGGAGTGGTAATGAGAGCACTGACATCTTGACTTCAGATGTTTGTTTCAGTACAAAAATCCCACAAATTGACTTGTAGGGGAAGAGGGAGATTTCCTGGAGTCAGAGACCAACAAATACAGAAGGAGTTGTTGGAGGTTACTGGATGTGAGCTCATATTTGAGAATGGGTTTTGTGGGTATAGGAGAGGATAAACACTCCTTGCAGCAGTGTCAATTCTTGAAAAAAATTCCCTTAAAGACCTTCCTAGAAAGTTCTTGTCATGTGAAAATAATGTAGGGCACAGAATGAAGAGGTTAAGCCCTGATCCTACTTGAAGAAGAGCAGAACTTCCAGCGTGGTCAAGGCTGGCTGTGAAAATGGCTGTGCAAGGAACATTTCACAGAAACCATCTCCCCCCTATTCTGTACAAGGCCAGGTGCTGCCCAGAATGGAGAATTGTCTTCTGCAAAAAGATGAAGACATCAAGGTTTGGTTTTGTTCCATATTAAAAATAAAGGAGCACCATTTGAAGTCTTGGAGGGAAAGGACAGTTTGGCAAGAAAATGCCAGTTCCTGTCTCCTTGTTAGAACAGGAAAGTCTGCATTTCCTCCAGTGCTCAAACACTGTCTCTGACTAATCTAGAGTGCATTTAGACTCATTTTACAAAAAATAAATCCCTGAAACATAATCTTTTCCCATTTTCATATTTCATTAAAACATAACTATCTGAAGGAAGAAACAACCAAATAGACCTTTATGAAATTGCCATTTCTATCAAAGCAGAATTGACCAGTGCTGTACTGCCCTGTATCCTGCACTGACCTTGCGGTTTTGTCTTCACCTTAGTTAAGTCATCTTAATTTATCTAAGCTAAGCTACATGTCTTTAAGAAGCTCCCCTACTCCCTGTGCAGCTTTAAAAACCCTGAGGGGCTCCAGCAAGTCTCTGCTCCCTGCTGAGACATCTCTGAGCACAGAAGGAAAAATGCATTAGCTGATGGGAAGATATTAACAGTGCAGAAAAAGGTAAAATTCTTTCAGCTCTACCGTAACATATCCAGGCTGTTTGGAATATTTGGCTCTGTGTGTGTGTGCCCAGTGAAGCATTTACTTTGATCAAGTCATTATGGCAACAATCTTCACTGATAAAATGTGCTTCTGTTAATGAGATCACCTGGGCCAGTGACTGGAGAAATGACAACTGTGTATTCCTTTCTAGGCTGTTCAGATATTCCCTGCTTTGTGCTCTGCCTCCAGTCACAAAGTCAAAGTAAATATCCATCAACTCCACAACACTTCTTTGCTGACTTTCCCCTTGAAATCACAGTTTATTTGCATTGGACAACTTGGCAGCAAATAAGATATAAGAGAAGCCAGAGGAAGGAAATGTGCAATGCGCACTGTGCCTCAGATTTCTCTTTGTGACACATGGAATAAATGAACTTGAAACAATCACTTTGATTCAGATGCTGATAAAATTAAGGTCATTATTTTACCTTTCCAAGGGGTGGGGAAAAACGCAGGATATTCAGGACCAAGAGAAGCTAATTCCCCATAATCTCACTCCTGTACAGGTTACAGGCCAGTTGAGAGTGAGAACAGTTTGGATCATCATTTAGAGCTGCTCTGAATTATGTCAGCAGCCATCAGAAAACTCACCAGCTGCTGGGAATGAGACTGAAATAGAAATGCCCGTAGAACTCTGATTACAATGTTTACAGCAAGAAAATTGCCAGAAGGATGATGTTAGTAAAAGGTTTGACTCATGAAGTTAAACCCTTGGAAATCCATTCTGCTGCTTTAATGTTTGTGTAGTTACAACATCAGTACAACCCCTAGGAGTGTATTAAGGGATATAGTTCAGTATGAATAATATCTGTGGTGCTGGTTTCCTTCTTTCTATTGTCCTTTTCCAAGAAGAATTCTATAGGCAGCCCCGAATTTCCTCCAAAGGCTCAATTGATTTTCTCCTGTATTTTTGTGGAGGAGGTCTGTGTTTTGAGAACCCTGAAAGGTACTTGGGGATCCTTATGCCTTGGTGGAGATCATTCCACAGTCCTTGACCAGCTCTTCTGAAGCCTCTGACTTTATTTGCATGAGAAGGTGAATATTGACTCAGGTTTTCTCCACCTCATGCTGTGCCAAGCCAGCAGTCCAGGCTCCTGGTGCTGAGCTCCTGATGAGGATCAATAATCCTGGAAGGGAAGACAAAAAGCTTTGGTATAGCATGGCAGATAATAAGGATCTGATGTTTTCACCTCAGCACCGGGGTAGATTGAGCCCATTTCTGCCTGTGGGCTCTTCTCCCTAAGTAGAAATATTCTACATGGTGAAATCATAAAGTATTATATTCCCTTTTATCATGTACTGGATTTGCTGAGCTCCCTTCTGGAATTCTAGATATGAAGATAAAGACCTGGAAAGATGACAGCCTTTAATCTTATTCTATCTTATAAGAATAATGAGAATGCTGTGATAGTTTTGTGTTACACAGAATTAATGCTGCTGTGACTGAGTCTCCAAATCCATTTTCATTTCTCTCCTTATTTTTTTTCCAGGACTTCATGTTGGCAGAGATTTTCCATTCTAAACACTGATATTTGTTTATCTACAACAACGTCTTATTCTGAGGTTAACATTTCCCCCCAGCAGTTGCCTTAGCATATCGTGTCTTTATTTATAGAAAACTTAATCAAAGTGAGTTTGCTCATTTTCAGAAGTCAGGTTAGTAAAATATTTAAGTTGTTTCAGCATTTCTGAAAAATCATAGGGATTTTTTATTCCTTTTGCTTCCAGTGAGCATTCCAAAAGAGCTTTTCCATCCCTGGAAAACCAATTTCAATCTGAACAAAGTGCTGGTCCTTGGAGATTAGACTAACACTAAAATCAGAATTCCCAAATCAAAAGCTGAGCAGGATTTTCTTTGGACTAAGAGTTCTGGAATGTAGCAGGTTGAATATTGCAGATGGAGAGTTTTAGTTGTGGTTTAAAACATAGAATCTGTGGAATCTATAGGCCTGAGGAATGTGGGATCATGTTTTGCAGAATGGAAAGGGCTTACACAGCCTAACATCCTAATATGAAAAAAATATGGCTCAAAGTCTCACTGTTCTCCTCTCATCATCAAATAATACAAATGTTATCAAATACCAAGTTTCCTGGTGGAGTTTCCCAGAGATGAAAGCAAAAAGATATTTCTGTGGTTAAAAACTAGATGAATAAGAGCATAAGTGTATGTGGGGTCTAAATTATGTTGCCAGATTGGATTAATAAGTCACTAACAGTTAAAATCCATTGTAGCACTTCCAAAGCTGTGAGTGCTTGAGTTAGTAACTGTATCAATGTATTTTTATTGGGATCTTTTTGGTGTGTAATTATACTGTAGGCAGATGGGAAAACAGGAATAAATGGGAGTTGCTGGATGACTCTTGTTCCTGTTGACCTCATTGATTTGCTTCATGGTGAGCAGAAAAACAACAAGATTTCTGATCTACTATTTTAAATTATTTCCTAGCATATAAATATATTTTCTTACAGACATGTAAAGATTGTTCTTATTATTTGTATTTAGAAGACTCCTGATCAGGACAGAAATCTTACATTTTAATCATGTCAGACATTAACACAGAGTTTTCACTGTCTGTGTTAGGAAATGCAGTGAAGGACACAGAGAGATGGTGAGATATTTCCACAGTTGGGTTTTCAAAGCAGTGCCAGATCAGGAGGATAATTCAGGTGTCCTGTCTGCCACCCTCACCCATGTACCCATCACATGATCTGATGGAACTCTGAAAGTTTGTCTTCACTGGTTTCCTCCATCCCTGGGTGGTTGATGAATGCACTGCATTTGGGCAGACTAAAAACATCTCTGCTTTTGCAATAACAATTATTTCTTCACAGAAAGGGCTGTCAAGCACTGGAGCAAGCTGCCCAGGGCAGTGGTGGAGTCACCATCCCTGGAGGACCTTAAAAGACACAATGATGTGGCACTTGGGGACAAAGTTTTGTGGTGGTTTTGGCAGGCTTGGGCTAATGGCTGGACTAATTGACGCAGCCTAAATGGTTCTATGACAGTATTTCCCCCTCAAGTCACACCTTCCCCTCAAGATAATTCTTCTCAGGAGGCTGGTAGGTTACTGCCAGTCAAGTTGGAAGCCTTTGTTTCCTGGTCTGAGTCACCAGCAAAGCAGGTTTGGACTGTTCAAAAACCTCATCATTCTCACAGTGCTCATCATCATCATCCTCATCATCCTCATCATCCTTTTTTGCTGGGAAATTCAATAAGTGAATGTGATCCTGGGTCTCCTTCATGGGCAGATGTAGGAGGGAAAAGGATTTCTTGGATATTCTTGTGGCTCCTAGCCCTAAAATAACCCTGCTGAAGGAGGGGGGATGCAGGGAGAGGGGTCTGAGCATCCTGTCCTAAATATTTCTTCCATGTGTCCAGGGTGGTGAACTGCAAACTAAAGTTGGATGATGTGTTCATTTTGTAATATGAGAGAAGTAAAGTGATATTCCCTTGGCTTCTGGAGATAAAAGTCCTTGGGGGAGGATAAATCAGCCCTAGAAATGTTCTGTCTGCATATCAAAGTGAAACTATCACTGCTTCAACCAGTGGTGCTCCATCTGCATTTGTGGCAGACAGGAAGCAGCTGGAGAATTTTGCAGAAGGATAAGGTTTCCTAAACTACAAGAGAACCCGGGGAATCCTTAAAATCTGCTGAGAAGCTTCTGTAAAACTTAATCATAGATAGAAAAACCTTGAGTGTCAGTGGGAAAAAATGTTTAAGGAGGTTGTCAATTCTGAATAGAAACTGTCAGATGGGAGAAGGGCTCATGACCTTGGATCCCAACACAGTGGTGTCCCACAGAGCAATCCAAAGTGGCAGCTAGAAAAGGAGACGCTGTAATCTCACTTCACCTTTTATTGGGTTTTGTGTTTCTCTGGTTATTTCCAATTTTGCTATCATGTTCCTAAAGCTTTTTTTGGGGGGGGCTAAGATAAATCTCTTATCTTCCTTGTGTTTGTCTGCTGTCAGGAGCAATCTCAGGTGAATCTGAGAAGCTCAAGGCCCCTCAGGAACTAGGAAAAAAACCCAAGAACTGACTGAACAAACCCTCAAAGGAAGCCTTCTCCAAACCTTTCTGGTAGGATATGTTTGAGGCTGACAAATCTGGGGGAGAGATGTTCACTGCTGGGCATAAACCAATGGTTTTACAGTCAGTGCTGCTCTTATTGTAGTAGGCACATTCTAACCTAAGAAGAATTTCCAAGGCCTGAAGCATTAGATTCAGGGAATAATTTCCAGCTTAGGCAAAATCAGGAAACCCAGGAAATTATTGATTCATGGAAGCACTGCAACTTCAACATAACCACTTCAATAGATTTGCTTTTCATTCTCCACTTAAAATATTTTTTGTTCAGGTTTAATTGCAAACAAAGAATCAAGCTCTTGGTGTGGACTGAAGATGCCCTGCCTGTGTGTCTGCTTCTGAAAATAACTCCCAGAGCCCTGAGCTCCTTCAAAATGTGGGGACCAGAAGAATTTCTCTGGGGAATAAGGATCCCTGATTAAACACCCTGTCTCACCGGAGATTTGCAATGACCAGCAAGCCTTCAGGAAAACATGAATTCCCAGCAGTCAGACAATATATGAAAAATCAAGTGCTAGAATGATATAAGTGACACAAATAAGTAGAGTTATTCAGAAATTAGTTTCCCAGTGCTAATGGGGCAACAGATATTCCAGTTTAGCCTTATTTTTAGGGAAAGAGTGTTTCAGAGCTCTCTTTTTATCCCCACCCTCCCAGTGTGGTTTTTTTAACCTTCCTGTTGTTCTTTTCCCAATTTTTAGCTATTTTCCATTAGGACAAAAAAATCTACAAAAATAAGGAAGTGTTTTTCAAACTTTTTTTTTCATTGTTGCTCTTCTATCCATTAACTGTCTGTGCTGAGTGTCAGAGGTTTTATGTTGCGTATTGTTCCTTGATTTTCACCTGGACATCTTTTCTGTCATATCTTGATTCACTTCTTACCTTCTTACTTTGGGTTCTTGTCCATGCTTTGTTACAATGTGGTTTTTCTGTAAAATCAAAGCATCTCTGCCCTGGTTTTGTTTTACACAGAACAAGGATTGCACACAAAAAGGGGTATTTCAGTTCACTGACTGACCTACAAACAAATAAACAATTTCATTTCAAATTGACCAGAAATGAACAATTTTTCATCCCTGTGGAAATGTCTGTGTATCCTTATAATCGGGACAAAGTTAAGATAGGATCAGCACACAGGATAAATTCCCTGGATCAGACAAAGGGTTTTAATCCCTGTTTCACATCAACAAGCTTCACATCCTCTTGTTTTGAAGGATATAATTTTCCATCTGCATACATTAACTCAGCCATGCACATAATTTCTCCAGCCAATATTCCTGAAGAATTTAACCTAGAATCATAAGTAGTCTAACTTATCCATTCCCAAATATATTGAGTTAGAAAACCAAAGATACTGAGATGGTATTTGAGCTCAGTCAGAAGAGTTAGAAATTTAATTTCCAGAATGCCACTTGAATTGAACAGCTGTTGATTAACCTAATCATTTTTCTAATTAGTAAGTATGTTTTTTTCTACTTAAAATAAGTCTCAAGTTTGGAAAAATGAAAACAGAGTGATTTAAATAAGATAGAAGCAAAAAACACTTCAATTTTCAAGTCATGTGCTTAATGTTCATAAGCAAATCTGAAGATATGGCTTAAATTCACTCTTTCCATCTCTTTCTTTCCAGCTCTAAAGATGACAATTTCTTTTCAAGGTGGATATGGCACAACATTTCCATTTCACTGTGCCTAAGAGACTGGAAGAACAAGTCTGTGAACAAAGAAATAATTTGACTCTGAAATATGTAAGTATAATTTTTCAACAATCTGTGCATCAATTTCAGTTGTAGTACCATCCACACCAAGATGTGCAGTCTTTATCAGAATGATTTTTGAGGAGTAATTCAATGGAGAAGTTGGGAATATTGAGGATATGGTGTGTACTCAGCAGCATAAGGTGTCCAGATGGACGAGCTCCATCTCAGTTGCTCCTTGTCCTCATGTGCCACGTGCCCTTACAAGAGATGAATCACAGCCTGGTGACTCCTCAGCACCTTCTCTGACCACCTTCTCCTTTTACTCACACCACAGGGCACAATCAAACACTGCAGGGGACTTCTGAGGCGATTAAAAGATCACAGAATATGAGAATAGTTTTGCTTGGAAGCAACCTTAAAGATCATTTAGTTCCAGCCTCCAGCCATGGGTGGTACAACTGTCGCAAGACCAGGTTCCTCAAAGCCCAGTTCAACCTGGCTTTGAGCATTTCAAGGGATGGGGAATCCACAGCTCTTCTGGGCAAACAATTAGCTTGCTATCAAATCTCCCCAGATCCTCCTCTCCTCTCCTCTCCTCTCCTCTCCTCTCCTCTCCTCTCCTCTCCTCTCCTCTCCTCTCCTCTCCTCTCCTCTCCTCTCCTCTCCTCTCCTCTCCTCTCCTCTCCTCTCCTCTCCTCTCCTCTCCTCTCCTCTCCTCTCCTCTCCTCTCCTCTCCTCTCCTCTCCTCTCCTCTCCTCTCCTCTCCTCTCCTCTCCTCTCCTCTCCTCTCCTCTCCTCTCCTCTCCTCTCCTCTCCTCTCCTCTCCTCTCCTCTCCTCTCCTCTCCTCTCCTCTCCTCTCCTCTCCTCTCCTCTCCTCTCCTCTCCTCTCCTCTCCTCTCCTCTCCTCTCCTCTCCTCTCCTCTTTTTCTTTTTCTTATCACTGACAACAGCTCTGCAGAACAAAAGGAAAACTTCCACCCTTTTCATCTGCTTACGGAATCTGGCCGGTTCCTCCTCTATATTGGCAAATGAGGAGATCCTGGAGTGGAATTGCTCTGAGTTGTGAGTCAGCTCACAGCATAAATACAGCTGGAATATACACAAACGATTCTGCTCATTCCAGTGGTGCAATTTCCCATTATGCTAATTAAAGTTTCTTCTGAAGAGATGAAAGCTTGTGTTCCTCATTGCTACAAAGGAACAATGGGGGCTGCCCTGATCCCACTGAATATGTTATGTCAGGCACTTCCCTTGCACTGCACTGCTCCCTTTCCAGGGTCTTGCTTGCTCCATGGGAGCAGTTCTTCCTCACATCACTTGTGTGCAGTGGAATTCCTTAGGTGAGTCCTTGTGTACCGTAAGGTTTGCAGCATTTCCTTTCCAAAGTGTGATCTGGTGTGGGGATAAAGCCAGAAGAGAGAGAGGTTATGACTGGGACTTCTGATGTATCTCTTGCTAAACAAGAAACCCCAAATACTTCTCTAGCAAGACATTCCTTGATTCTTGGTGTTGTATGAAATTGACTCCTTCAGAGAAGCTGACTTTCTTCATCCAGGTCTGTTTCTCATGATACACTTGGAATCAGTTCAACTGTTTTTGCTCATTCCTCTCCTTTCCAACACAGAAATACCAGACTTAGAAGCACAGAATGGTTTGGGCTGGAAAGGACCTTAAAGATCATCCAGCTCCAACCGCCTGCCATGGGCAGGGACACCTTCCACTATTCCAAGCCCTGTCCACACAGCCTTGAACAATTCCAGGGATTGGGCAGCCACAGCTTCTCTGGGCAACCTGTGCCAGGGCCTCATCACCCTCACAGAGCAGAATTCCTTCCTAACATCCAATCTAACCCTGCCCTCTATCAGTTTACAAACATTCCCTGTTGTCCTGCCTTGAGCTCCTTGTGCAAAGTCCCTCAGCAGCTCTTTTGGAGCTCTTTTAGACACTGGATGGGGCTCTGAGGTCCTCCTGGAGCCTTCTCTTCTCCAGGCTGAGCAGCCCCAACTGTCCCAGCCTGGCTCAGAGCATCATCATGGCCTCCCACACTCATCCTCATTCTGTGAAGGTTCTGTGCTCTGTCCTGCCTTTACAAGACCCACTGAGGCCTTACATTTTCCACACTGTCCATGAGAGCAGGAGACATGGCCTCAAGATTCCCAATGGCCACTACTACAATGCCTCCCTCGGATTATTTCTGAGGACAAGGATATAATTTTCACCATTATTGGCAGAAACAGACTCTGTCCAGGTTTTACCTTTCATTTTCTACTTGGGATAAAAACCCCAAGGAAAAGCCAAGGAAAAATTATTGCCCTTTCTTCAAGCATTAAAGTAATAATGATATTTTTTTTTCTGTGAGGAGCTGTTGAGCATCTTGCTGATTGAAGTGAGAGCATTAAGAGATGAAAGTGTGATGTGCTGTTTCTGCCTTGCCAGGGCAATAACAGATCAAACTCTGCAAATCAGGAACACAAAGAAAGGTTTTGCAGAGCAATCCGCGGCAGGGACTGCAGGAGGGCTTAGCTTGCTGTGCATATCAAAGTTTCCCTGGTTTATGCCTTGTCTCAGTTGCAGCTTTAAGAAATTCCTGAGGAAGAGCCTCTGCCTTAATAAGAAGTTGTACCACTTTTAAAGCTGCATTTGTATCGCTCACACAGCAAGAGCTCTTGTCACATGGAAGCCATCGAATCAAAACACTGACATGGCAAGAGAATAAGACAAGATAATGAAATGAGAAATTAAGAGCATGAAAAGTAAATGCTGTGGAAAAGCTGACACTTCATAATACTCCTACTGAACACTTGCCTGTATTTCAAAGTCAACCGATAAGAAATTATTTGCTTTTCTTATATAACAGAAATAGATAAAGGATTCCTTTTGGATAGGAGAAGATTCCACTAGGCTGCAATTTACGTATGAATGCTCAATATTTAAAGGAATTGCTTCTTTCACTTTGTCAACTGGCATAAATGTATGCTAAAGAGGGATTCATTAGAAAAAGCCGTGCAATGCATGAGCTTAGCTCCAATAATCCTGATCTTGCCAGGCAGGTGTTTTGCATCCTATTAAGATGTGGCACGTGGAGCTGCCAGGCAGGAGGCTTGCCACATGGGTTCTGATGTTCCTTCCTGGAAACACAGCAAGAGGATCTCACCTCTCTCCCTTAATGCAAAACTCCATTTACTCTCTGTGTGCCCATAGTAGAGATGGTCCAGTGGGTTATCCAGAGGGAAATGCCTTCAGTTTGTACCCTGAGAATGAGAGACGGGCAGTGGGCTCCTCTCCTGCATTCTGACCTTCTCTGCCACAGAGGGACTCAGCCATGCTGGGTCTGCCTGCAAAGCTGGGGCATCACAGACCTGCACTTTGTCATGGCTGGATTGCAGCAAATCTGCACCTGAGAGCAACACAACACCTCCACCACTGAGCTTGCCATGGCAAATGCATTTACTGACCTGCTGTCCTTGTTTAGCCCAGCTCAGGGTTTGCACTGTGCTGAACAAACACACCTCCCAGCACCCTGGCTGTAAATCAGTGGTAATTCTTCCTTATCTTGCTAGAGAAGTGCAAAAAATAATGAGATATTTTCTGTAATGTCCCTTGTGCTAATATGCTTGTCGTCTGCTTTCCCATGGGTGCTTTGATATAACAATTAACCCATTTTAAATCTCAGAATAAGTATTCCCCAAAACATGCTTATTTTGAAGGGATGTAGAAGTGAGTAAAACTCAAACCCAAAGGATACATCTACTTTTCTTCCAGGAACAACCATAAGAGAGACTGTGTGCTGCCTAGGTTGGTTAACCAAAAGACCCAAGAACTTTTCCCTTCTTCTTTTCCTCGTGTCCTTGCTTTCTCAAGTGAAGTTTATCATTCATGCTTACTTGGGATTTGACCTGCTACATCCCTTGACAGTTGAAATACAAAAATTTCCATTAAAACCCCAATAAAAATTTCCAGCCATTCAAGGCAGCTGGAACTCAAGGTGTGGGATTTGAAGAACGAATATATATACATAAATATATATGTTATCATGTTACTTATTTGTTGTGTGTTTTTCTTCTATATTTAGCACACATACTGCATTGCCAGGTAAAGAATAATTATGTTTAGTTTTTGGCTGCTTTCCTCTATATTTAGCATAGATACTGGCTTGCCAGGTAAAGTATAATGCCCTTCTCATCACCCAATCTCAACTGCAAGCTACCTGAAAAAGAAAAAACATTTATCCTTTTGCTTGGTTTTCATGGTATTTTGGTGATGGCGGTGGTGCATGGTTTGTTGTTTGTTTGGGTTTTTTGGTTTTTTTTTTGTTTTGTTTTGTTTGTTTCTTAGTTTCTTGTTTGTTTTTGTGGTTTTTTGTTGCTATTTTTGTTGTTGTTGTGTTGTTGTTGTGTTGTTGTTGTTGTTGTTGTGTGAATTTTTTTTGGTTGGTTGTTTTTTATTATTCCATGCTTGCTTTGCCAGCTTTGGAAGCTGAAGATAATGACAAGGCATAAAACTTCCCATTTACTCCAAAGCTTCATGTTCTTCTTAATTGGTTTAGTATGTTCTGGGTTGGTTGACAGGGAGAGAGAGAAGCTGAAAGGGTGCCTTGCATGTTGGTTTATATTTTTCTTTATTACACAGCCTTTCCTGGAGTTGTTCTCCAAGGCATCTGAGTGCTTGTTTACCAAGAGGCAGCTTTCCCCCATTGTAAGGAAAAGCAAGTGAGAGACTACTTTAAATTCATTCATTTCCAACAGAAAGGACACAAAAAAAGGATAGAAAGAAGTTCTACCCTGCTGGTACACCTGTTTGCAAACAAAGAGCCACTTTTCAGAAATACCTGGAAAGTGGGTACATTGCTCTGAGAAAGTCAAGCAGTTGTGCTACAAAACAGAGTTGTTTATGTACTGTATTAGTATTGAGAAGAATTGAGTAGCAAAGCAGGTAGGAGTGAATTTTTAAAGGTGGTATTTCTAAAAGAATAACATGCAGAAAATCCTAGTTATCAATAAATAATATTCCCATGTCTGTTGTTATGCATTCAAGTGGGCTGCAGGATAAATGAGCATAGGAAGGCTGTTTTGAATGCTGCTACCAGCTTAATATATAAAAGTCTCCCAGGATGAAGTGTCCCCTTGGTTTGACTATTCCTGAGCAAAACAGGAATTCTCTTCCTTCCAATCTAAGAAGCTGCAAATAACCTGTGTACACTTGGAGTGCTGCAAACAGGAGGAATTAAAAATAAACAGAGATCATAGAATCATGGAATAGTTTGGGTTGGAAGGGACCCCAAAAAATCATATAGAGATGTTGGAATAGATGCAGCATTTCGAGCAATCATCTCATTGGAAAAAAAAATCTTGAAATTATTTAGTTATTTGACAGTTTATTTTTAATCTGAGTTTCTATTCATTATTTCAGGTTCTTTTCTCTTTTTTTGCTTTCATCTTCTCTCTCTGTTTATTATCTGGATGTCATGCTTTGCACTGTGCTGGGAAGTGAGAAAGCTGTATTTGACAGACCTTTCCAAGTGTGTGTGTTTGCAGCTGATGAAGATTTTTGAGGAAAACTATTTCCCCTCATTCATTCTCTCTCAGAGTTAGATCCAATATCACTTTCCAGCTCTCAGTCTTCAGGAGAAGTAACATCTCTTTGAATTTCTGATGGCTGTCAGCTTTGTGTAGATGCTGAGAAAATGAACACTGGGAAGTCAATGAGGGAATCATTTAAAGGTCTTGAAAACGAGAGACGTGTGAGTGTCAGGAAGTAATTTGTTTTCTCAAAGCATAATAAACCTGCAGGATAAACTTTCATCTCCAGTGATCACAGCAAGGTGGTGGTGGTGATATCTAAGAATAGACAAGCAGATTTCAGTGTAACAGCATTGCTGGGAAAGCTAAATAAAAAGAAATACTTGGCATTACCACTGAGGCCAAATTACAGGCCAGATCTTCACTCAGCTGCAAAGGCAGCAGAAGCTTTGACAGCTACAACTGGAGCTAAAGCTGTATATTTATGTGTTTTATTCAGTTTTATTCACTGCATCTCTCTGGTTTGCAAAAGCCGTGGCTGAACTCCTAAAGGAGGCCTACATATACCATATAAAGGCCCTCATGCACATTTCTAGGGCTTCTACTAAGATGTTTCAGGGAAAATACCAATTCATCAGCCCTGAAGTGTTTCTTCTAAATCTTGTTAGGCTTGATAAACTTAGCTGAATTCATGACAGGGTTTCCATGGAAACTTCTCAGTTTTATTTTTCATCTGTGCTGCTGAGGAGCAAAACTCTGAGGGAAATCATCCCTGTGGTTTAACCAAGGGCTCTTTCCCAGAATCAAGGAATGGTTTGGATTGGAATGCATTCTTAAAGATCATCTTTGACCCTCCCTGCCATAGGCAGGGACAAGTTCCACTACCCCAGGTTACTCCAAGCCCCATCCAAACTGCCTTGAACTCTTCCAGGGTGAGGCATCCAAAAAGTCTCTGGGCAACTTTTCCAGTGCATCATCATCCTCACAGGGGAGAATTTCTTCCTAATATCTCATCTAAACCTGCCCTCAGTCAGCTTAAAATTTTTTGACCCTTATCCTTGTCTTTACAGGCCTTTTTGAAAAGTCTCTTCATCAAAAAGTCTTTTCCTTCAGGGTCTGAGGCTCAGGGAGATGCCATCCCTCATGGAGGGTCTTGGGATGGAGAAACCAACTTTTTCTGGGGCATTGAGCTGTTGCAAAGTGTTGGGAAGGCATTTTTACTGAGTATAAGTATAGATATGGGAGTCAGGTCACACTTGTGGACTGGAAATAAAGTGAAAAATTACAGTCCCAGATCACCTTTGCATCCATAAACTTTACTGAGACATCTAAAATTTCACTTAGGTCATTCAGTACACGCAGTGAAGTCCTGCTCTCATCCAAATTTCCACAAGGTTGATTTTCCCAAGCAGTGTTTGTCCTGGTGACTTTTCTCAATATTGAGCTTTCCAAATGAAAGCACAGACTCTGAAAATAATGATTAAAAGTATTAGTGATTATAGGTCAACTACATTTGCAAATATGTACTTATTCTATGTATGTGTTCAAAACCAAAAATCCCATTTTTATCAGGCTATAATTGTTTTACTCATTGATAGTCAACTTCTCAATTTTTAGTTGAATTGTACTATGTTAGGGAGATTACTGCTGGCTGACATTTTCACAAAGTAAAATCATGGATTTATGGCTGAAGTGCAGGGAAAAAAAGGATTCTGAGGACTCTTCCACCTGAGTGATCACCCCAGGGGATGAAGAGAGGGTTAAAGAAAATGAGCAAATCAAAAGGGAAATGGTTTTGTGATGGGACCAGTGAGTGTTTGCAGAGCATTTTCTGATGTAGTTGGTACATACAAATGACAAAATTCTTGATGTCACCAGGAGACTCTAGGGACACTCCATCATAATCTGATAGGGACAATGCATATGTGTGTGAAATGAACTAGAAGACAGAAGAGACTAAATCCATTGAAAAGCATTTTTTTTTTTTAAATTTTGGCTGGAAGGATAACCTGTAAAGAAAATTATTACAAAACACAAGTAGAGTCCTGGTATTTATACAGAGTAAAACCAAAATTCCATGGTAGAAATGTATTTCAATTTCCTCAGGAGAATTCTTCCTATAAAGTCTTTCATTTGATGAAAAACTTTGAAGACTCCAATGAAAAAGAGCAAAAAACCAAAATCTGCAGGGACAAAACACTTCTTGAAAAACAACATTAAATCTTTGTATCAAAGACAATAATTAGAATAAAGTGTCTGATCTGGGAAAATGAAAGTAAATGAAAACTGCCCCAAATATTTCTGTGCTTAATTTTTTTCTCATTTTCACTGTGAAGATAAAGAACTAATATCACATTTTACTCCTCAGTTATTAATGTGCTTTAAAATCTTTTAGATAATAGAATTTTTATGTAAATATATAATATATATATATATATTTATTTCTCCTCATCAACTTATAAACATTTCATAGTTTCAGTAGAATTGTGTCTACTTTGGATCTCCTGATATTGTACAAAACTCTATTGTTATTATATTTGCACCAAAGAAATTTTGAGGATGAGATTACAGTGATTTTGTTTTTTCATCCAGTTTAACCTGGGTACCTCTCTAAGGAACATGGACATCCAAGGATCCTCAGGAGTCAGTGAAAGCAAATATTTCCAGTGATTGTAATGTCTGTCTACTGCCCAAATCACAGACCAGGAGCTGACCCTGCCTCTCATAGACAGAATAAATTCAGGATATATTTTAAAGGATCAACAGTGCTTAATGATATGTTACTCCATGTGGAAATTTTAATCAGATTGTGTAAGTCCCCCCAAAACTCACAATATTCCATTTGCTATGACATTCTTATGCTCCACTGGAAAGTGAATGATGACACTCTCAAACTGAAAGAGAAAAAGAAACCTTTGAGTCTCCCTTGAACTATTTTTCCTGCTAGAAACAATGCCAGTGGCTGGCAGGGGAGTGATGAAAATTCTATTGATGTTCATTAAAATTGAATGTTAGAAGGATTCTCTTTATCTTCTGAAAAAGGAGGGGACATGATTTGAATACAAAAAAAAGCCACACTGACTCAGGAAGTTCATTTTGCTGTTGGAGATATTGCACTCAGTAGCGTAGAGGAGCGTTACTGGAGCAAGAGAGATTTTTGAGGATTCATTTTTCCATTGAGGCTGCCATATATTGTCTCTTGGTCCAGTTCACTAAGAGCTAAAAACTGTTGGTTTGGCAAAGCTAAAAAGCTGCTGTGTGTCAGTGGGGTGGAAGGAGAAGTAAAAAGTGGGGTCAAGAAAAATCTGAGTTTCACAAGATGTGAGGGTGGTGAGACCCTGGGACAGATTCCCAGAGAAGCTGCGGCCGCCCCATCCCTGGAAGTGTCCAAGGCCAGTTTGGACAGAGCTTGGAGCAACCTGGGATAGTGGAAGTTGTCCCTGCTTGCAGCGGGTTGGAATGAGATATTTTAAAGTCCATTCCAGCCCCAATTATTCCATGACTCTCTGATATGTTTCCATGTTGCTATGATGCAAGAAAACACAATTACTCTTTTTCATTTTTATATATATACACATCAAAGTTCTACTGTCAGAAAGTAAATTGATGTGTATACTACAGGTACATCGGACTTTGAATTTCTGAAGATTTCTACTTTTTAATACAATGTCCTAAAAGTAATAGTAAAAAGGGAAAAAAATGGACTAAAACCTGTCATCTGATTCAATTGACGTCAGAGACATTTTCCCAAGAGGGTAAAGCTCACCACAAGGCCAAAAGCCAGCTGAAGGCTTAGCATCACTTCAAATCCCTCCAGAAAATGAAATTTCACTGATGGGTAAGTCTCAGAGCAGGCTTTTACACAGTGGGGATTTTCACAAATGTGGAGATTTTTATTCTTTTGTGCTTTCTCGGTGACCTTTGACTAAATGTGTCTTTTCTGCAGCAATCAAGCAACATTAGGAATAAAACAAGGAAGACAAAAAGCACCTTGAGAACATTTGTTTTTATTGCAATGTGTCCCATTCCCTGCCATCCTGGGAAAATGAAGCCTGGGAGGGATAGCAGTAGAAACAGCACTTTACTGAATTGGCTATTCCCACTCCCATTTCATAACAATGAGGGATGAGACACAAATTTTTAATACCTAGACAATTCATTTTGGCATAAGTACACAGCTTTAAAAATTAATAACAAAGCTATATCAATTATAAAAGTGATTTACCAAGCACAATAAATTTTGTCACCTGTCACTTTTATGCTTGCATACCTGCTCTCTCTCTCTCTCTCATTGACTTTTATGCTTCCTATATGCTTAATACTCTCATGATACTGCAATAGACTTCACAGGGTTTGACAGCCAGAGAATTTTATTGCATTTTTTCATTTTTTTCTCTTTTTTTTGGGTTGCTGTTTAGGGAAATAATTAAACTCTCCGTTTTATTCTGCATTTATTTACTTACATTCACAGTCAGTCACCTTGGATACTTGTCTTGTTTATTATTTATCATCACATGTGTGGTGATGTCTAATGCCAGAAGCAGAGATGGGCTCTCATTTGCCTTTTTCACACACAGAATAAAATATTTTAGTTCTTTTTCCATGAATACTGTGAATTTGAAGCTAGATTGAATTCCTGCATGACAAAATTCATCTTTATACGGCTTGAGCATTCTGTAATACTCCTCAATCTCAGCACAAATGATTTTGATCTTAAATTTTTGCAAATGGCTGCCATTTTTGGTTTTTTTTGCATTTATTTCAGTTTTGCAAAAAAGAGGAATTTGGGGTGTTAATATTACATTGAGAGCTATTTTTTTCCCCAATAACGGAGCTAAGTGGTTTTGATGCTGGAAACTATTCTCACTGCCAGTCAAAGCTTTAGTGGAATTCACTAGGGAAATACTATATTTTTAAAATTAAAAAAAAAACTCTAGAAAAGCATCAGATAAGCTTCTAAAAAATAATCCCCCTGCCATTGAACAGTGTGATGTTGAAATAAAAATCATATGTTATAAAAATTACAGAGACTTTGACAGAAGTCACATTCATGGACATTCCCTCACTCAGTTATGTCAAATATTATTTAAACTATGCAAGCCCAAACTCTAACTTTCTCTTTTGAGAAAACAATTTAGGAGCAGCAGCAGCCTCTCTACTGCCTGTTAGGGATTTCTCAGCCAGCCTTGGCTGATGTCTCAGTGCCATTCCCCAGGATCTTGTTACCCAAAAGGGAAAAGTTCCATATGGAACAAAGGTGCAGCAAGCCCCCCTTTGATGAAAATCTCATCTGAAATGCAGAAAACTCATGGAAAAGTGTTGATAAGTCACAGGATTACCAATTTATGAATATTATGAATTCCAAAAACTCTGTAAGGATCACAATTGCTGGATGAGCCAGTGAACTAATGGAGGCTTTTCCCAAGGTGGTACTCTCAGTACTCCAGAAAACATTGATATATTGGGTTCTCCAGGCTGTGCTTGGAGCTGGAATCTGCTTTCACCCTTGGATGCACCGTTTTAGCTTAGATGTAGTCAGGTGGTTTGGCAGCAGGAGTGCAAGGGTGTCTTCATGTTGACCATTCTCACCCACTCCTGCATTTTGGCTCCCCCTCCACACTGTATTGCACCCCTGCATGAGAATTGTGCATCACAATTCCAGCCAAAATCCTTGGTTTTTGTTTAAAAAAATACCTGAAAGAAAATGTGAGATCCTGGAATCATAGAATGGTTTGGGTTGGAAGGGACCCTAAATATCATTTAATTCCAACTCCTCTGCCATGTGCCTCATCCAACCTGGCCTTGAACACTTCCAAGGATTGGGAATCCACAGCTTCTCTGGCCAACCTGTTCCAGCTCAGTTCAACCACTGCTAAGTAAATCTCCTCCTCAGCTTTTGTCTGTGCAGAGGTTTTCTGCCACAGAAGTTTGGCAACCAAAAATTAGTCTCTAAACCTCCTCAAAGGCAGCTTGATGCAGTGCGAACTTTGTCTGTTTGGTGTCAGCTGCCTGCTTAATCCTAAGAGAGGCTGGGAAAATGTGTATCTCATGATATTGCCTCCCTGTAGTGACTCTAATTGTACCAAACCTCAAGGGATTCGGCCCTAAATACTGAGTGCTGGAAGGAGACATTGACTGAAGGCAGGGAATCTGTATAAAACAAATATATCCCCCTCATAAAAAGCACTCAAGTCAATTAAATGTTGTCATCACAGTTAGAGCTAAATTGCTCATGTCCAACATATATTTTTGAGTCATTAACTTAAAAGAGATGGAGCAGGAAAGAGAAGATCATTTAGTCCTGGAGATAAAGGAAAATATTTCAGGACATGCTAACAGCAAAGAAGATGCTGGTCTTTGCATCTTTCTATTATCATTTAGGCATTAAAATTGGCTAAAATTCAGGCACTGAGGCTGATGAGGTCTGAACTTGGTATTTTAGCCATTGAAGAAGATAGTGCTGCAGTGGAGTGGGAGAGACCTAAATCCTTAAGCTTGCAGCACTGCCATCAATTAGCCTCAGGGGATGAGATTAAAATTTAGGAAACTCTGGAAATTAGGTATTTTCCTCCCAAACTTCACTGCAACTGCTCTTTGGAGGAGAGCAGTGAAGGGCAGTGATGGCTCCCTGTGTGTTCTGAGGACAGGGATGAGGGGTGACAAGGATAGGGGTGAGGGGTACCCTGCACATGTCCTCAGACCCCAACTATCTTCACCACCTGTGGTGAAATTGTGAGTTTAGAAAACTTGTGTGATCCTATTGGCTTGGATTCAATTGGTCTAACATTAACCATTTACAAAACTTACATTCAGTTACCAATAGCTTTCATACAGGTCTTTGTTTGGAAATTACAACTTCTTTATTGAGCAAGACAAATAGAGAACTAAGGAAGCAAAACACAACCCCTGTTTTTTTCCAGTTTTATATTTATAGATGTAATATATAATAATGGGAACAGTTCTCTGAAAGCTGACACCTGAATCTAGTGCACATCTGTGCTGAGATTTTCAATTTCCATAATATTTCAGACAAAATAAATTTTGCATGGGACTGTGGTAACCACTACAGCAGGAGCAGGAAGGTGTTATAACAGGTGATTTTTTTCAGGATTTTTATTTCTTAGTGATATTTAAGAACCCAAATATTTAAAAATGGGATGCTATTACAGTCTAGATTGGAATTTTTGTAGGACTTCTCTTTTTCAGCCCAAGATATCTAGTGTTTTTACTCTGGACATATTTCATGGATGACATTAGTACTGCTTAGGGTACAAGACTCTCCAAAATGTTGTATTTATTCTAGTGATAGACTGTAGATTTTCCATTAGTATCAACATATAATGAACAATAAACACCTAGAACTTACCTGAAGAGCAGGCAGGGTCAAAGATTAGATGCCTTTACAGGTGATTAACTCATGATGAAATCATGAGCAGCTCAGGTCTCACTATTTTACACGTTGTCCCTTTTTTTTCTTTCCTGAAATAAACATTGTGGATTTTTAATTCCTCAAAATAAGTCAGTGTGACAGTCAACTGCAGACTTCAAGCCAAAAATATTTTTGGTTTCTGTGGGTGTAGCCCCTGCTTTGGGGGCTGTAAAAGAACTTTAAGGCTGGTCCTGATCTCCTGAATAATTTTCTCTGTGGTATTTTGCCAGACAGACTGCGGACCGTGGCTTGTGTCACAATAATAAATGCCAGACATTTCTCGTGCAGATAATGTCTCATGGGAGCTCTTTAACAGGAAAAATGAAAGTCTAAATGCATGGGCACTTCAGCTGGGGGCAGGGGTGTTGATCTCCAGCAGAATACAAGGTGACTCTGCTTGTCTGATGGAAGTGGAGATTGGAGGGAAGCAAAGTGCTTTTCTCTTGGTTTTACCCTTTTCTCTGATTTTTGATCTGTGTTTTAAGGCTGCAGTTCCAAGGCAGAAATGTAATTCTTGTGCATTTCCCACATGATTATGTGCTTCAATATAACCACAGATTTCATTAAATGGAAGCCATGTTCTTCAAATTGCAGCAATTTGGCAACCTTTCCCAAAATACTTTCTGGCAAGGATGAAGCAGAGGCTTTTAAGATTTATTATGAAATGTATTACCAAAAGGCACTTAGTACTGTAGAGTTTTGCTCCAGGCACACCTGAATCTGTGGAAAAATAAGACTACTATGAGGCTTTTATGATCTCAGAGGACAGAAGAAACTACAGCCTTGACTGTAGTTTCTACAGTGACTACAGGTGCCTTGAAAAGTAAATACCCCAATAAATACCATCAAGGTTTGTACTTTGTAAACATGTGCCACATTTTGTAACACATATTGACACCATTTATTTATATTTTCTATAGTTTAATGGTCTTAGAGGAAGTTTTTTTGATCAAGATACTAAGGTATCTTGATGAGGTCCAGTACTGTGAATTATTTTACTCTACTGTAGTTCCTGTAGGCAATCTAGGGGATTGTTGTCATCTTTGAGTAAATACTTTTTCAAGTTTGAAAAACTCTGCTATGTAATATAGAGGAGTTTAATGGTTTCACATTCAGCCCATGGACAGACATTACACAGCCACAGGAAAAAACAGTGTCTAAGATTATAATAAGAGGAAGACATAAAAGAAGGATTCAAGCAAAAGGAAAAATGTTTAGCGTAGACACCAACATAATGATTACAATACCTACAAGAATGGTTCCTACCTACAAGTCATTTGAGTTATATTTCAAAGAAAATTGCATTTCTCCTCCTCCCTCAAAGCAGAGCTAGGCAGGGAAAGAAATTCCACTTAGAGGAATTCCATAATTTCCAACCATTTTACTATTTGGAAATGCATCAAATATATTCAATTTCAATAAAACTTCCAAGGAAAAGAAATTGTAAAAGAAAAAACTTTGGTTCAATATATGCTAACTTTTGGAATTGCTTTTTAAAAAATTCATTTCTTCTGCACCAAAAGTGCATTTCCAACTGTTTCATTTTCCCTTTCCAAACAGAATTTTAACTTTGTTTTTTTAATTTCAAAATGTTTTCATTTAAATGAAAATGAAAGTATATGATGAAAACATCTTATGACTAAACAGGCTAACCAACTTTTCCCGAGAACCTCGTTAAGGCTTTTGAAGGTTTTGTTCCAGCCCACACACTTGAGGAGCTTTGTATGAGCTCCATTTAGAGGAAGAAATGAAGAGCTTGGGTGAATAAAAATAAATGAGATTTCTAAACCCACATGTTTGCATCTTTCTCAGTAGGTAGAAACGATTTCTTTCAGAACCTGGTCCTTTCAGTCAGATCTCGGTTGTTGCAAAATGCTGTCTGGAGAGTTTCACCTTCAAATTAGCCAGAAAGTGAATCTCTTTTGAAGGAAACATAAAACTCGTGGTTGAAATGCAAGGCTACATCAGGATAATTGGAGGACTGTGAGTGCAAAAGTCTCTTCTGCAGTTGGAGATTCCTGGTCCCTGTCTGAGCCACAGCCTTATTTTATCACAGGGTTGTAGACACGAGTAACTTCCATGTGTTTGAAACAAATCATAGAAGTACAGAGAGGTTTGGATTGAAAAGGACTTTCAAGCTTATCTCATTCCTACCCCCTTCCATGGGCAGGGACCCCTTCCACTGTTCCAGGTTACTCCAAGCCCCATCCAACCTGGCCTTGGACACTTCCAGGGATGGGGCAGCCGCAGCTTCTCTGGGCAACCTGTGCCAGGGCCTCACCACCCCAAAATACTTCTTCCTATCATTTAATTTAAATCCCTCCTCTTTTAATTGAAAAACCATGCTAAAAAGAGAGGTGTAGTAATCCAAACAAGGTCAGTGTGTCTTTTTTAGGAAAGTGTTACTTGTTATTAGACCTTGTGAGGTTGAGCCCTACCAGACACACAGTGGCCATCAAAGCTGCTCCATCACCTCTCTCCTCAGCTGGACAGGGGAGAGGAAGAATTTTGAAAGGCTTGTGGGGTGAGATAAGGACATTGAGAGATCACTCATTGATTGCTGTCATAGGCTAGACTTGGGGAAATTTATTTAAATTATTACCATTCAGATCAGACTGGGAAAATGAGAAATAAAACCAAATCTTAAAAAGTCTTTTCCTCTTCCGTTTTCTTCTTCCTGGTCTCACCTTCATTCCAGATTTTCCCTATCTCCTCCTCCCTGGTGGCTCAAGGGGGCAGGGAATGGGGGTTACAGTAAGTTCATCCCACATTGTCTCTTCTGCAGTTGGCTCCATCTCTCTTGGTAAGGGTGAAATGAAGTTTATGGGTTCTTGGATGTCTGGAATCGTGTGTGAGGGTTGAGATGCTCAAGCATCACTGACATAAGATGGAAAGTATAATGAGGAGTGATTCCATTTAAAGTTGCCATCATGCACAAGAGCAAAATTATACATTAAGCAAAATCTGAACTCCACATTTATTTCAAGATGCTGACCTGCAGTGAATCTGGCTGCAATATCTTGGATTTGTTGACCCTCCATTAAATAGAAAAAGCATGACATGGAAATTTAGTTCCCAGATGGTCAGTGAAGAGAAAGCCCAAATAGAAACTTATTTTTTTATAAATTGTTGTTGCTTCCATTGGTGAAAGTGGTGTAGGTCATTTAACCTTCAGAACAGGAACTACTGGCCGAACTACTCAGGAGTTTTTTTAATCATATGCAAAATTTTTGAAAGTAGCGATTTATCAGAATGGAGACAAATGAAAATTCTCGGAATATATATCTTTAATCTGGGATACAATAAAACTCCATTAAGAGAGAGAGAAAACCATTGAAGGAAAAAATGAAGGTATATTTATATCTGGGTTCTAAGCCCATTCCCTGTATTTGTATAAAATAGAATGTGTGAGACAGAAAACAATCAGGAAAAAAAATCCAGGGAAGCTGGGTTGCCTTTCCTCTCAAAACCAGCTCAGAGGGTGTCTAAATGAGGATTTGAAATCAAACCCCTCGCAATCCAAGTAATTTAACAAGAAGTTCTCTTAAGCAGGACAGTGGCATTTTCTCATCTCTTATGTTCTAAACAGCAGATTGACAGATATAAAGTCAGTGAGCCACACCTAATCTCATCTTGTTTTCCAGTCTAATTTTTGCCTTCTTTGATGTATCCAGGACTATTTTTATCTTTTTCCTCTGCAAAAGTATAATCCTGCCTGGCTCTGGGTCTGGAATGACACCCTGTAAAACAAAATAACGAGGCACTTCCTTCCTCTGCAAACTGCGCCCCAGTGGGAAACTCTTCTGCTATTTAAAAAGATTGAAATACTGGAACAGTATTATTTTTCTCATACCTTTGTATGAGCCAGAGACTCTGTTTTAGGGACTTAAGCCCAAATGCTGCTCTCCTCAGTCAATCTAATGATAGCTTCAAGTTCAAAGAGAGTTGCTCATTTTATTACCAGTCTTACTGCCACTGTTGTAATTATTTTGTTCATCTCACAGTCTCTAGAAAAATTCTGACTAGTTATTAATATTTCAGAACATATCTAAAACTTCCATCAGCTTCATTTGAGAGGAAAAGTGAAGTTTTTGTTTTGCAACTGAGCCTGCCATCCTTTTCCATTTGGGTTTTAATTTCACTAGAAGGTGTTGGGTTGCCATGGCAAAGCTCGTATCTTCCCGTGCCTCTCTCAGTAGGTGTTTTGGAGGGGGAGGTGGTCAGAACAAGAGGTAATTTGTGCTAACAAATAGCTGTGTCCCAAGAACGTGCTCATACAGTGCTCACTTTAAAGTTCCTCTAGAAAACACCCCCACAATTAATCTGGCAAATTCGCAGCTAAGGGGATGTACAGAATTTTATAGAAACTAAAGCCAGGCAGTAAAAGTCTTGGATTTGCTTTTCCATGTTCCAAGCTGTTAATGGGAGCAATGAACATGAGAATCAACAGACCAAACCCTTAAATCCTCACTGGTCTTTCCCTGAAATTAGGGGAAGAACTTGTGCAGGACACTGAGCCATGCCAGTGATCTGAGTTTAATGGTTCAATGATGCAAAGGAGAAAATCCTTGGTGGTACTGGGTTCATGTGGAGTCCTTCTTGGCAGAAGTTTTGGAGTGAATTACATTTTTCAGTGTAACTTCCAGGATGCAGCTGAAAAGAGAAAAGCATCAAACAACTTCTTTCTTACTTAGGAAGTACATCTGGGTAATGATTCAACTTATCATGTGAAAACGTTCTGTGCTACTATTAGGTTATAAACTCTTGAAGGCACAGAATTGCATTTAGAACAAGGAACACAGAAATTTATGTGTTTTTTCATAGAATGGTTTGGATTGGAAGGGACCTTGAAGATCATCTAGTTCCATTCCCCCACACCATGGACAGGGAATATTTTGCTTTCTTTCAATAAAAATTTCCACAGTCTTGTTTTGGTCATTCAAAACCATGGAAAATGAGGAGGCTCCAATAAGTCATAGGTTGGATTTGATGATCTCAAAGGTCTTTTCTAACCTGGTTAATTCTGTGACTCTGTGATATAAATTGATGCCCGTTCTGAGGATAACTTTAGGAGGATTTTAGAGGTAAAATGGGAATCTTTAGCAAAACTTTCTATTTAGACATATTTTTCTCCACTTCCTGGGTTGCCTGTGTTTTATTCACTGCTACAAGTATTGGGATTCTGAGCAGAAAAATATGTTGAGGGAGCTTTCAGACAAGTGTTGCCACTGCTATGAATGAAGTGCCAAATTCTAAGTAATGTTTATTTGCTGACTTACTCTGCAGGCCAGTGAGGAATCAAAGAATCACTTTGGTTGGAACGGGTATCTGGAGCTCCCTAATTGAAACTTCTGCTGAAGACAGGGCTGATTTCCAAGGTAAACCTCCTTCCCCTTGGCTGTGCAGCAAATCTACAAGTATTTGAAATGTCACAGGCTCTCCAGCCCCTAAATGTGTACTTAAACATTCTGCTGATGAAGAATTTTTTAATGTATTTCCAAACAACCAAAATTTGTGACTATTGCCTTTAGTGAGGCACCTCTGAAAAAAGCCCTTATCTACCTTTGCTCTAATACTACTAAATTTTGGGGAGATTGGAGTGAGTTACACCTTAGCCTTCCCTTCTGTCTAAACAGGTCAAAATGTAAAAAAGTCATCACTATATATGAAGAATATTAAGCTATTAGAGTTTGCCTGAAGGAGGGTAAAGAAAATGATGAAGGGTTTGGAGGTGAAACCACAGAAGGAGCAGCTGAGGTCTGTTCAGTCTGGAGAAGAAGAGATTGAGACCTCACTGCAGTTGCAATTTCCTCCTGAGGGGAAGAAGAGGGGCAGGCACTGATCTCTGCTCTGCGGTGACAGTGACACAACTCAAGAGAATGGCCTGGGGATGTTTAGGTTGGACATTACAATAAAAGTTCTTCATCCAGAAGATGGTCAAACCATGGAATGGGCCCCCAGGGAAGTGATCACAGCGCCAAGCCTGACAGAGTCCAAGAAGAGTTTGGAAAACGCTCTCAGGTACATGGTGGGATGTGGTATTTTTGGGGTCCCCCACAGTGGGGAGGAAAGATGAATCTGACTCCATGTTCTTAGAAGGGTAATTTATTTTTTTATGATATGATATGATACATGGTATGATATTGTATGATATTAAAGAATACTATACTAAACTATACTAAAGAATAGAGAAAGGATGCAGACAGAGGGCTGGAAGATAATACTGTAAAACTCATGACTCTCCCTTCAGAGTCCGACACAGTTTGGCCCTCATTGGCCAATAAGTAAAAACAATTCACATGTTGGATAAACAATCTCCAACCACATTCCAAAGCAGCAAAACACAGGAGAAGCAAATGAAATATATTGTTTTCCTTTTTCTCTGGGGCTTCTCAGCTTCCCAGGAGAGCAATCCTGGGCAAAGAGGATTTTTTCAGAAAATAAGATGGTGACAGTGTGACTCTTGGAGTTGTCCTGTGCAGGGCCAGGAGTTGGACCCGATGATCCCTGAGGGGATCACTTCCCACTCAGATATTTTGTGATTCTCTAAGTCTCTTTTAGCTTCTCCTCATAAGGGAGCTCTGCTGGCCCATCTGCAGCTTTTTCACCAGCCAAATCAGGTGAGAGAAAACAACCCTGCTGCCATCCTCCCTTCCTCACCATAAAAAATGCTCTGTCCATCACAGTGAGTTTTCTCCGAATCCCTGTAATTCCAGTGCCACAGCTCTGCACCTGCACATGGCTTTCTCATTCCTCCTGTGTGTTTGGTGTGCTGGGTGTGTTCAGGTACTCAGAGGAGACTCTCATCCTCCTCTGCCCTGTGCTTTGCTTGCTTCCTCTCATCCATGGTTTCTGATTACCCCAGGGTGCTGCTGTCCCCAACCCAGCAAGCTGAGTTCAAACTCCTCCTTGCCAGGTTAGCAAGTTCCTTTTCAGAATTGCTCTGCTCTGTCCTCACTTAAGCAGACCCAGTTACCACAGACTCTCAGCTGTTTAAGGAAGATTTTTTACTCTATCTTTTTATAATTAAGCCTCTCTAAAGTGCCCATGCAATTTCAGACAGTGGGGCTGAAGTGCAGTCATTAATGACTAATGAGGAACTGAGGGCTGACCTGCAGGAAACCTCCAAATTGAATATTTTCTTTTCAGATTTAGCACGATTAAACAAATTGCTTTTGTGTCCAATCACTAGCTTTATGAGAGAATTATTTTCCTGCTGCTCTGTCCAAACCCACAGAGACTAATTTAGATAACATTAATTGGTAATCTCAGATCAAAGCCTTTAATCAAATCAATAAGGATACACACTCTGCAGTGTGCTGATTATCATTCATAGACATAAAATATTATTTGTCATGTCTACCTTGATAATGACATCAGAGGAATACCAAGACCTACAAGGATAGATGTCCTGATACCTTATAATATGTTAATTATGCAAATAGTTTTTCAAAATTATTTGCTTGCCAGGGCATGGGGGTTGTCCTTGCTGTAGGCTTCCTTTAACTCCAAGATTTATTGGTAGCCTAAACATGTATAAATTACTGTCAACACCCTCAGTGATTTTTTTTGTAAAAGTTGCAATTCCTATGGAGACATTTTAGGAATGACATTAATAATTATACCATTGTGGAGAAAGGAGGGGGGCTAAAAGGCTCAAGAAGTAATCATTGTTTATTTTAAGAGTGGTGTGAAAAGTGACCCAATTTACATGGCAGGACCAGCTCTATAGCTACATGGTTTTCCCATGTCAATTCCAAATCCTGATTTTTTCCTTTTCAAAGGAGAAAATTTGATCTAAAAGCTTTTGGTTTACTGCTTCTTGATATAAACAGCAAACAGTTAATGCAATGAATCCAACCCTCTAAGCCTTTTAGAGGAAAGTGAGCAGATCTGTAGAGAAGAAAACAGATGAAAGCCATGTTTGCAATTGACCTGCCTTTTCTGACCCCTTAGACCTCTATTTTCCCACATTTATTCTTCCCAAACCACCTTTCCATGCCATAGGATGTTCCTCACCTCTAACACACTGTGACACAGCAGTGGAAGTTGTCCCTGCCCAGGGCAGGAGGGATGGAATGGGGAGATCTTTAAGGTCCCTTCCAACCCAGGCCATTCTATGATTATATGACTCTGTAATTCTATTATAACTTCCTTTTCTAGACCCATGGCATCTGCCATAATTCCTAGGGAATTATCCCATAATTCCTAGGTCCCAGACATTGCTTTTCACCTGTGGATCTCAAAGCACATCCAGAAAACCCCAACATCCAGAAACCAAGGGAGGGAAGGAGGGTATCTCATCCATGACACAAATCCTTAGATCCCAGCTCAACAAACCCACTCACACTTTTCATCATCCAGTTATCCATTTTTTTTTTATTTCTAGTCTATGTTCACATTTGTGAACATGTCAGTGAAATTCCCTGTTCCTTTGGCAAACCTGCACCAGTGGAATGAAATGTATTTTCTGCTTTGTTTTGCTTTGTTTGTGCACTCTACATTTGGGAACAGGGTGGGGAGAGCAGGGAATAAACAGCTCTGTGAAGACCAGCTGCTTGCAACATGCTTCCCTTGCAGCTTTCCATCAGGAATCTGACAGCTTTAGTTATTGTGATGGAGAAATAATGAGGTGAGAAAAGAGCTGTCAAAAAAAAGACCGGATCTCTCCTTCTAAAGAAGTAATTTACTTTTTGTGTGTTCTGTGGTTCTCAGAGACAAGAAGATTTAAGGACACCAGTTTTAGGGAAAAAAAAACTTGTGTTTTCCTAAACCAAGGAAATTACCAAAATCAATCAGAAAAAAATGATAAATTGTCTACAAAAAAAGGAGAGGCCTATTAGTTTTGTTATGATTAATTTAATTAAACGTGGGTATTAACAGTGCTTGGGATGGGTGATTAAATGTGATGAGATCACCATTGGCTGCTTTTATGGTGAAAGGGGAGGAAAGAATTAGCAGTGTTAATGGATTTTAAGGCTAATTCACCTCATCCTAAAACAAATTCCTGTACTTGGCTGGGTGAATTTCCCTCTAAATTAATCACCATATTAATCACCTCTATTAATCACCATAGATATCTGGTGCCAACTAAGTCCTTTCATTGGGAAACTGGCAGATCTGGCATAGGATTTCTGCACTACTAACTGGATCCAGGAGGGATACCCTAACACATCAAAAATGGAACTAAAACTTGTGGTTTTGTAGCTGAAACATGCACAAGTTCAGGTTGTAAAGAAACCTGATACTGTCTAGAATATATATATTTCTTTATCCATCCAGCCTGGCACCACAAGGACAGAAGCTTCAGGACTTGGGATATTTCCTGTGGATGTTTTTTATACCTCAGACATCCATAAGAGGAACCTCAGGGCATCTTACAGATAACCAGGTCACCTTTGCTGAGAAAACTGAATCTCCCTCAGCTGATGCAGAGTTGCGTTGGAGAACATTTCAGGTGCAGCAAGGCAGGTGGGGTCTGAGCATAGCAGAGCAGAGGGGAGGAATCATCTCAAAGGCATATTTTTAGACACATTTATTATGTCCCTAGTGGTTTTCCAGATTACTGGATGCAGTGGACTGCTCTGACTGATTAGTTCTCCACTGGCTACAAAAGACATTTAAGCACTGATGCATGTGTACAGGTCAACATTTAAATTTCAGCTAAGTGGGTTTCACTTAAGGTGAATTTAAACATTGAAAATTAGTTGAGATCACCCACACCATACATGACTGGACCGGCTGATTCACCTACACTTCACTTGGCTGAAGAATTGTGAAATGCTTTAAAATTCCAGGACTAAATTTTAGACATAGTCAAGTTAGTAAAACAGTCCCTTGATAAATCTGGTCATTTACATGTCTTAACTCTGGGATTCTCCCTTGAGAAGATGGAAATATAATTTTAAAGAAATAAGTCATGATCTTAAATGGTGCTTGAATGTTGAGTCACCCTCCATTTCATCATTACTACTCCATGAAATGATGATGATGCTGAAGGTACTTAGAGCCACATTTGAATAGAAAGTTCAACTCTTTTTTAGATTTTGCAGCATTGGAAGCGCAAGACAGGCAGAGTTTTGGGGATTTTTTGGATCGTCTCAATTTGACATGTTGCATATGGAAAGAAGATGCACTTTTCATTTGCAAATGAAGCACAGGCACCTTTGAACGTGCACGTTCTCCTACATATGTGCCTGATTTTTGCACGAGCATGATTAGCAGAACCAATGCACGTTCCTTATGCTTTGCACACAAACCTGAGGCTCCCTCTTGAACTGCAAATATTCCCTGAAGCAGTATTTACACTTGTAAGACAAGGGAATCGTCACTCTCCTACAAGCCTTATCCACAGCCAAGGGATCATGGCCAGTGGAAAGAATAAAATTGCTTCCTGTGCTCCACTTGCATGATAAATTCTGACTTGTATTTTCAGCTTCCTCCTCTATTTGTTCCCACACCCTTGAACTTTGTTTGTAAGCAAAATTCTACCCCTTTTTCTATTTTATTATCTTTTTCCTTCTTCAGATATAATGTAGCAAAACAAAACATTGGTACCTATCCATTGGAAAGCCACTTGTGTGGACAATTGGTGGCACTGCTGGAGACATTTTTATCTCCAGTTTTTGCTTTTGCTCCTCCCCAGGTTCACTTAACTGCATTTTTGGAATATGTGGAATGAGCACAGGAGTGAGAGATGCCCTTAATATTCCAGCATCCTGCCTCACCACCCAGCAGCACAGCTTTAAGTGATATGACACTGTAATCACATTAGCAGCTGTATTAGATGCTCATTATCATGCCTTAATTGTTCAATAATTTTGATCAATGCCTGATTTCCATGGTGCTGGCTGTTGTGACTGCAAAATAAAAACAAAGTTTAGGAGCTGTTGTGAGTACATCTGCTAAGTGATTCCTTCACTTGTGCACAAATGTGTGTTAGTGTGTGAGAGGCAGCATGAGCAGTCAGGGCAGCTGCCTGCCAAAATGTTCCCTGCTTGCAGCTGCAGGGAGCTGACAAAGGAGCCCTGGATAATCTTGCCTCAGTGGTTTAAGAAGTCACCTCTGTCAGTCACCAGCCTGTGATCAGATCTATCCCCTGGCTGGCAGCCTGGGGGATGGATACCTGTGTCAGTGTGAAATCTGGTGATTTTGCTTTGCTCCCTCTGAAGGGCTGCAGGATGGGCTCTGGCAGAGGCTTGTACTGCAAACCTGTGCTCCTCCTTGTCAGCCCTGCTCTGGGTGCAGAGTGGCAGAGCAAAGGAGTGACAATCTGGTGCAGGAACAGCTGCCAGGACTAATCTGTCAGTGTCTGTGGCCTTCCCAGGGAAAGGACTCTGTTCATTTGCTGTGCTTACATCCAAGGAAAACCACCGACAAGCCAAGGGAGGAATGGGTGGCAATCACAGAATAATTAATGTTGGAGAAGACCTCCATGGTCATTGAGTCCAACCTTTGTCTGACCCCCAACTTCTCAACCAGAGCAGAACACTGCATGCCACCTCCAGCTGTTTCTTCTACATCTCCAGGGATGGGGACTCCACCACCTCCCTGGGCAGCCCCTTCCAATGCCTGAACACCCTTTTTGTGAATAAGTTCTTCCTGATGCCCAACATGAACCTCCTCTGGAGAAGCCTGAGGCCATTTCCTCTCATCCTGTTGCTTGCTGCCTGGGAGAAGAGGCCAAGCCTCACCTGGCTACAACCTCCTGTCAGGCAGTTTTGCAGAGGGGTAAGATCTCTGAGTCCTCTTTTTAGGCTAAACAAACCCAGCTCCCTCAGCTGCTCCTCATAGAAGTTACTCTTCAGACCCTTCACCAGATTTGTAATGAAGAATAAATGAAAGTAGAGTCTAATAGGATAGACAGAGGACATTGACCTGGAAGGACAAGAGAACCAAGCGGGAAAATTGGTTCAGATTGGTTTACACTCTTTCAAAGGTGAAGCACACAGTGAATGCACCAATTGTCACCTGTTACATACAGAAAATCAGTGGTATCCACTCCATTGCAGGATATTCAATGACAACAGAGAGTGAATGTAGTTTAAAAATCATTCTTTCTTTCACAGCAGCACCTAAATACAGCTCAGGGTGATGTTTGGCAAAGGAATACCACACCTTGATTAAAAGATCCCACTTCCCTTTAAACTGAGGAATCACCACCAACTTCTCAATCCACTTGTTAGAGCTGAGAAAAAATTCAGAATATCCCTTGTATGATCAATGATTATTTGCTTTGAAGAAAAACATCATTCCAGACGTGAATGAATATTTACAATGAGAAGTAAAAAATCCACGAGGAAAAAGAAAGTTTTGAAACTGTATGGCTTTTAATTTTTTTTTCAATTTCAACATTCCAACATGATAAATTATATCCTTACATGTGATAGATTATAACGAGCAGCACACATTTCAAAATGAGAAGTAATTAAAAAACAAAAACAAACAAGCCCTGCAATGAGCTGTTAAAGCTGAAAATCTCCCAGCACAGCGTTTTCAAACAGCTGTACTGCTAAATTGCCTGTTCCCTTGATAGCAAAGAACAGACAGAAAACTCCTGCTAGAGAGTTCAACTAGTACACCCTCAGGTAATGTGCAACCACCAGAGAGAAAGTGGGAGAGACAGAGCTGCAGGACACAGGGCAGGCTGTTCAAAACATGGATTTAGGTTCAGGTGCATGGGGATTTCTGGAGAAGTGCAATTCAGCACAACAAATGGAGCCATGAAGGAAATCCTTTCAGGGAGGACATTACTGATATGCATCCAAAGATAAAAACAGCAGCTGATATTATAATTTTCGTCCAAGAATCAGACATTTCTGGGTCTGTATTATCAATGACTGTTTCTCTGTGGGAAGGATTTGATTTTCAGACCTCAGGCAGGTGTGCACCACCATAGCTGAGGATAAATCCCATGTTGGATATCCTGTTGCAATGACCTCATTTACCACAGGCCAGGAGTCTGAGCATCCTCCCTCATTCCAGAGTTCCCAGAGAACTCTGCTCAGGCACCACAGCTGTGTTTGCACCATCAGGATTTGTTCTTGTGTACACAATCCAGAAAATGCGGCACAATTTGGAGCACAGGTCTGATGAGGAGTGGCTGAGGGAGCTGGAGGGGCTCAGGCCAGAGAAAAGAGGCTCAGGGGGAACTTATCACTCTCTAAACCTACCTGAGAGGAAGTTATAACCAGACGAGGGTCAGTCCCAGGTAAGAAGTGAAAGGGCAAGAGGAAAGAGCCTCAAATATTGCCAGGGGAAATTAAGATTGGATATTAAAATTTAAAACAAATCATCACTGGAAGGGTGGTCAAGCATTGGCACAGTTGCCCAGGGCAGAGTCACCATCCCTGGAAGTGTTCAAAGAATGTGTAGATGAGGTGTTTGGGGACATGGTTTAGTGTTGGACCTGGCAGTGCTGGGTTAATGATTGGTTTTGTTGCCCTTATAGTTCTTTCCAACCTCAGTGATTCTGGGTTCCTGTGATCAGAACAAGTTTGATATGAAGTTTGGTGGAAAACACTGAAGCCAATAAATGAGGGAGAATTAATTATGCAAAGACACCTGAGCTGGAATAGCTTCCATCAAAAACAGAGAGGGAGAGAGAGGGAAATCAAATCTTTCATTTCTATTGTCTCCCTTGGCAGAACCTCAGTTTTCAGCATGGGTTAATGTGACAGGCAATCGATGTAATGACTTCCTGGAAGATTATTTTCTTTACAACAACAACAATAAAAAAGAGGAATGTACAAAGAATGAGGGCTAAATTTTGCACAAAGACTCTTTGATTCATTTGCTGTTCAGGTTGTATTCCTTCTTCTCCTCCATGAAATCCTGACACCTTTTAGGTCTTGCAATTCCTTCTCACAAGTCTGTTCATAATTTTCTGGTTTGTTTTTGATAGATTCATCCTTTGTTCTTCAGGGGTTCTCCCAAGTCTCCAAATGAGTTCACAGGATTCATCTGGCCTCTCTTTCCTTGGTCATTTCCACACCCAGTCACAGGAATCTCTTCTCTTTTTTTGGATTATTTGAAATTTATTACTCAAAAGATCATCCCCATGCTGTCACACAGCTTGACACATCCTTAACCCAGCCCATCCTTGACATTTCCCTTTCAATTTCCAGCAACTACATTAAAATCACCAATCTCAGTTCTTTATTTATTTTATATTTTTTTTCACTTCTACTACTGATAAAAAATGACATTAAAGTTACCCAAGACAACAAATCAATTATTTGGGTTCTGATTTTCTAGGAAAAGAAAAATGAAAATCTCACAGTTATTTCCTCTGTTGCACTTTCATTAACTGCCTTTCTTATGTGTCTATATATCCTCATTTATTTTCCCACCATAGCAACATTTTGCCCATTACAAACAAATCTCAGTGGAAAAAAATTCTGGGGAATTAAATTTTCAGCCTAAAAATAATCAAGTTGAAGGTATTAATCTGGACTTTCCATCATTTCCTTGTGATTGATGTATTATTTTTGATATAATTATAATGGTCTATTTATAGATTGTATTGAGACCAATGTACATTAGTGCATTATCAGAACAGGTTCACTTCTTTCCTGACCAAGTGAAAAGAAAATTGATCTGCCTTTATCTCTTTATAGGGTTTCATATTTCCCTTAGGTCACACTCCTCCCTCCCTAACTTTGTCCATATTTTCAGTACTTTGCATATTCTGGTCTCCAGCCAGGACAGATGGCAAGGTCTTGGAGCTCCTTGTGATATGAAGATTCAGTTTTGCCACCTCATAAAATTACAGTCTTCTCCTTGACCTAACTATGTGGCACTTTGTCCTTTCAGCTTTCCTTAGACCCTACAACACCTCATTGCTCTGGGTTTCTAACCTCATTAATGGGGGTTATGAACGACCCCTACAATGTCCCCTGACTGTTTTCTCTCCATATCATTTCACCTTCTATTTGTCTTTGTCTCCAGTCATTTTCCATAAGAGTCTCACCCCAATACTGACAATAATCTCCCAGGTTACTTTTGAGGTCTTTTAATTTTTGTACTTTTGCCTTTAGGTATTTACTCCTATGGGAAAAAATAATAAATATCTCAAGTACAACAAACAAAGAAAAACATGACTGGGATCACATTTTGAGGTAGTCTTTAATTGTTTGATCCCATTCACCCTCAGATTCATACTTTATTTTGTGCCCAGAACATAATGATAATTTAGGAAGAATACAGGCAATATGTTGTTTCTGTTTTCCTGTTCAGTGACTGCAGCAAGTTTATCCCAGTTTATCCTTGAACCTTACTCAACCCTGTAATAAAGATAAAACTAAAAATACCTTTTTGGGCTCTTGTTTTATGCTGAATACTGTTTCTTCTGAGGGTTATTCAAATTTTTAGGAGCCAATTTTCAAAATGTTTCAGTTTCTGGGATCATGCTGACTGGAGAGGGAGATATCTGATTCACATAATTAAAGGCAAATGTTTCCTCTAATTTTTGGGTGCTGAATTTCAGTGGCCCTGTTTTGACAATAAATGCAGCTGGGAACACAAATTGAGAGGATTTCCAGAAGAGCCTTATGGTGCCCCAGTGATAAAACAGTTGCTTCCTCCTGGATTTGTAGGATCCATGTAGAAAGCTGGCCCCAGAACCAGAGGTTAAGGACATTGGATGCGTCCCTTCCAATGAAGATCTCTTCCACTTGCTGGAACATCTCTGATATGCAGAAAATATGAGATTACATCCACGAAACTCACAAACAGTGGGAAGGGTTTATTATACTGGGAATGAAAAATCACCAGCACCTTGCTATTTGCCACGTCAAACTTTGGTCAAGACCTTGACATTTAAGGGCAGGTGAACCTTTCTCTGTCCTGAGCAGCTGAGCAGCATTTCAGATAAATGTCCCTGTCTGACCTCTGCAGGTATGGTTTTGCCCTAGTTGGTTTATTGATCCCAGATGGGTGATGAATGAATGTTCACAGTGGCAGCATTTTGGTGCTGGTGTTCAGAAAGTTCATCCTTGGAATTTCTGGGTTAGCTTTCTTCACGGGAAGCTAGAATCACAGTCTCACATTCTTGGGAAGAGGGGTTGGAATGCCATTTGTGGATTTACACTCTCTTGTCTTCAATGGATTCTAATGGATCATACACAAAATTTGGGCCCAGGCATATAGCTTCTTCATCCAATGACAAATCTAGAGCTTGAAATTTTCTTTTTTCAAATCACAGTCTGAGGAACACTATAACGGGGAAGCCTCTGAGAAAATTCTCCTGATTTTTATGCCATTTTCTTTTCTGGAGGAGGTCCCCACTACCTTGTATCCCACATTGGTAAATCCAGAGGAAATTTCCCTAAACTTCAGTGCCATTCTTCAACCCCTGAGAAAGCTGAACTTTTCATAGTTCCAGTCCTTTGATATTCTAAGTGCAACAGCTCTGCTGTGGTTTCAGTAACTGATGAAAATAGACAATTTGCAGCTTCTTGAGAGAACAATAGAAGGAATGAAAAGACTAATGACAACAGCCAAGCTTTGTGGCCCAGGGAAAGGAGGGTGACATCATTTTCCCATATTCAATGTTAGAAAACATGAATCCAATTTTCTTCTTTTCATCATCAGCAAATAATTTGGATGTTTCCCGTCCCTTCATTGTGCCTCTGTTTCAGTGATGAGGGGAAATCATTACCGTGAAAATCTATTGGCTAAATTTTCCCCACATCTGTGGAGTTTTTCACCAAGCGAGCCATTTGTCCATTTGCAGGCTAATGAACAGGAGGAATTTCAGATTCCTGAGATGGAGCCTACACTGGGAGGTTGGGAAGCATCATATTTCAGAAAACAGCTTGGGCTGGGCTAGGAGAAAGATTTTACAGATTCTGACAAAATATAGGCAAATGATGACAGACTCAGTCTTTGTGAATTCTGGGTGGGGGAAAAATCATGTGTTTTCAGGACCATGAGATCTTTTTGTTCCAGTTTTCACAACAGGTCATGGCACCATTGCCTGTTGGAATAAAAGCCCTGAGGATTTCACTTGGCTGTCGCTTTCTTAAGGCTGAGAGCCCCACTCAGAAAATCTTTTAACAGCCAGCACTGTAAAATATTTTCACAGCATCTTCTGCACTGGTGGTATCCCAAACAAACCTCTCCAGGTTTCGTTTTGTTCACCGAGGTGTGTGCACACAATAGTCTCTCATTTCTCTCCTCTGTGACAAAAAGCTGCCTCAAGGTGAAATTTTGGGGAGCTGAACCCTGCAGGCCTTTGATTTTTATTCTCAGAGCTGCTGGAGAGACTTAGGAGAACACAGTATGAAAAAAAATGAAAAATCCATAACCAAGAAGACTCGGGGAATTTGCTGTTGAATGTTCTTTAAGGAGTTGAAGCTGTTCACATCCCAGACTTCAGGAGAAGGAGTGTGGGATGAAATTGGGCCACTGGCCAGGCAGAGGGGTCACAGCCTGGGTGATGGGTGAGACACATCCCTGTGGAGAGGAGGGAAGCACAGCCCTGGCAGCTCTGTGGCCCTTTACTGGCCAACATGGGGATTACACATTCATCGCAGCCTCTTTTACAATTTTGGAACAAAATAACTCCTGATATATTTTGGTTACTGGCCAAATTAGAGCTTCAGTGAGAAGGTCCCTTTCAGTCTTATTCTCTTATCTGTCCACAAGCACTTCCATATTGCAATCCATGTTGTGGGTTGCAAATAAATCACCGAGATATGCATCAGTGTGCTAAAATTGGAGGGATCAGGTCAGTCTCTGGACCAGACTGATACAGGGATAGAGAAAACCAAGATCCTCTCTGGGATTGCTTAAAGCAGACAGAATTTGGTCAGTCTTTTAAACTGTTTCCAAACCTGAATCAAAACCCATCATGGTTGAAAACCAAGGGAATAAACAAACTCTGTGTGAATTATATTGTTCTGTGTTCTCTTTAGGGTGGTAGGTGGCTTTGAAGTCATAATAACAGGAATTAAGAGTTCAAATGGCAAATACTCAAAAAACATCATCTCCGTCTCCAAATGCCTGTATTTGTGTTCTGGTCCTGGGAGAAAAAGGAGTATTTTCTGCAAGAAGATATTATGCCAGCCCCCTGCATGTGGCGTTGCAGCTTGGGTTACACACAATGATGTTATATTCTGATATTCTCTACAGGATATTGCAAATGTTTCCTGCTAGGTTTTTAATATACTAGGATATCTTGTATATGATTTCCCCCTCCTCTTTATAGATGTTGGGTATGTGTTTTCTCATCTCAGAGACTTGGATTGACATTTCAGCCAGGAGGGAAAAGTCATTGGAAGTCATTCATTCCACAAGGGAGAAAACTAATTTCCTTGCTGTTTTAAATTTCTGAGGCTCTTTTCAAGAAACCTCCCAGCTGATGCGCCATTTTTCAGGCTGCAACAATTCCTTTCAGGCATGTCTGGTCTCAGATTTGCATCTTGATCAGAATTTGAATCTGGATGCCTTGACTGCATCACTGCCATAAAATTGAGAGAGCTGCTTTGCTCCTGTGGCTCACAGGCTGTTGTCCTCCAGCAGATTGATCACCAGAACTAAATATGCCACTCCCTCTCATCATCTGCACTCAAATATACATCCATCCTGATAAATCTCTTAGTGTTTATCTTTAAATTTAGAAATGGCAATAGTAAGATCCTGATTAGCAAAGTTTATAACAGAAAAAGAGAGGTAGAATTCAAGATTCGGTTCAGCATCCAAGAGGAAATTTCATTTCACTATAAAAAGTACCATTGCAATTTGAATGTGTCTTCCTGCATTTAGAAAAAGGAAGTCACAACTGTTTGAAGTAGCCTAACACACAGAAATCTGAACTTGGTGGTACTGGGTTTTGTGGATCCAAGCAGAAATGGGAACATTTCAAGTATAAAGAATTTTTATTCCTCTTCTTCTCAGGACACCTCAGTTCATCACAACTGGCATTATACAGAGTGTGAACACAGCCAAATGGCATCAGAACTGCTCAGCATGTCTCCAAATGGTTCTATTCCCAAAAATCTGTCCCAAATGGAGGTCCTCAGATGACATTTCATTCTAAGGAAAATTATGAAAGAGTTTAGAATCTTGTTTTTTTCTCATATTTAAAAAGAGACAATTGGAAAGGACATGATTAATGAATGATGTGACAGAGTTTTATAAGCTTATGAATGATGGACAGAGTTATGATCAGGAAATAATTATTCACTGTCTTGCTCATTGCAAGTGGTGGAGTCACCATGCCTGGGAGCGTTCAAAGCACTGAGGAGATGAGGCATTTTGTGGTATGGTTTAGTGAGAATGGTGTTTTTTTTGGTTAAAGGTTGGACCTGATGACCTTTAAGGTCTTTTCCAACCTTAATGATTCAGTGATTCTAATTTACGTCTGGGCAGTGGAACACTCAGACCAAGCAATGTCTCAGGCAGTGACTTTATGCATTTTTACTCCCCAAAATACAGAGAAATAAAAAAAAAAACTCTAACCATTTTGAAGGGGAGTGAACAGACTCATAATAGATAAATCTCTGACTGGCTGCTAAACACTGAAATCTCCATGTGACTTGTGCATGCAGGAGTGACCTGCCAGAAGGTAAGAATTATCCTGTTATTTGCCTGTTTACTGTGTGTTTTATCAAAACAGCCGTTCCTGCCTTGTTGAAAGCATCCTGCCTAGCTGGACCATTGGCCTGTGAAATAATTTTATTTTTTTATGAGATTCATCTTGCCCAATGTGAATGTCTCATACAGACAGGGATCTTCAGGAGCCACTGATGGGAAGTGTTGGACATCCACAACAACTGAGCCATTAAATTGTTCTGCTCTCTGGGGGTGAAGAGGCCAAACTTTCATTTCCATGACCTCAAAACGCTTGGAAAATATTCTGATGTGTAAAAGAGGGGGAAAGAAATGAGGCTGAGGAAAACAAAACTCGAGTTCCTCTGTCACTGGGAGCTAAATCATAATCATTACCATTAATTATCACTACTTACTAAGTACTTAGTAATGAATCATTTTATCAGGAGTGTTAGTGGGATGAATGGCTCAATGGTAACAGATCTTAAATGTGTACATCTCCACCTGTTCTGCAGTTGTTCCTTCCAGATTAGGCTGGGCTGCAGCTCCTGGCCGTGCACCTTTGCTGCTGATAAACAGCAGAATTCTCCCTTTAGGGCTGTCAGTCCCAGGTCTTTTAAGCAGCATTGTATTAATTTAAATAAAAAAAAAATAAAAAAGCCTAGAAGCTAAATCATGAAAGATAACAGAGAGGAAATATATGTTTGGAGATGAGATGATTAAGTCAGGAAAGAAGAAGCTTTGTGAATGTGTAGCCACCACTGGAAAAATACATGCACAAACACACAAACACACAAATAAATCTGAATTGCTTAAGGAATATGAGTGTTAATAAATGATATTTTACAGTGCACCAAACCAGACATGCCATAACCCTGTGAAAATCACTTAGGCTTTAATGGCTGAAAGGAATAAAGCTGACAGAAGAATAAATTCGTGGTGCACTCTGACACCCAAATCCATCTCCTATGGAAATGGTGATGTTTTCCTCATTGACTTCAAAAAGCCACAGTATAGGGATACTTTGTGTAGAAAAGTTTGGTTTGCAGGTTCCTGGGATAAAATCTGAAAATGTAGAAGCTGAAATTTGAATTTATTCACACCAAAATAGTAGAGGGGACTGTGCTGCTTACTGTGTTCAACCTCCTCTGCTTAATGGAAATTCTGCCATGGATGTTGGGTCCTAGAAAATTCACTGTGTGAACCCCTACATGCCATAATACATGAAGTAGAACTTCCAGTGCTTATTACAATCTAAAAAATGATACATTTAAATATTTTAAAAGACAAAACCCAACATAAAACCAAAATGTCTAAGGGAGCAAGAAAGAGAGACTGAGCATGTTGGTTTTGTACCCTCATTTTCAATAACTGGAAATTTGTAGGGTGGAAAATGGCCAGGTGGTCCCAGAATGTGGCTCTTGTCCTAAGGAAGAAGGTCACTCCTTCTTTCCATTTGTTCCTCAAAACTCAGTGTTCTTTGGTGTATGGTATGGACTTGAGGTCATAACAATATGGGCAGAGGAACAAAGGACATCTCTGCTTAGAAAAGAATATTCTTCAAATCATTAAACGTTGACATCCCCATTAACCTAAGCTCTCCTGACAGACAGGGGAGTGATAATGAATATAATCCCTTGAGCTAAGGATGAGAGTCCTGTCTTCCTGAGGTCTAACACAGATCACAGGACAGATGAATGGAACCCTTAAAACCCCTATTTCTGTCCATTTAGTACAGAAGTCGTCGAGGGTGATAAGCTCAGCAATAGATTCAATAATCCAGGCATCTAAACTTAGGTGAGATGAATCATGCAGTAAATGCCCTAACAGTGAGGACACTCATTATTCTTACATGGAATAATTGACCATGGAAATGGGGAGAAACATACCCATTGCTTCTCACCTTTCCTGGCAATAAAGCTGCAGACATCTACTGTACCATCAAGGTTTCCTTGATCTCTCATTTTTATTCCACTGTCAAAGCAGGTGAGACACTGTGTTGGCATTATGTGAGCCCTACACATTGTTCTTCATATTTCCATCATTCTTGTGTCAGCTGAACCAGTGCTGACAGGACCTGAATAAAAGGCATAACACAGTGTCAATTCACACTCAGGTAAACCAGCTGTAAAAATGTTTATATATGTTTATACTTGCAGTGCTTCTTTGATCATCATGAGCCCTTGAATGTTTCTGTCACTGGGAAGATCTTATTTGGGATTATTTTATACCGTTCTATGTGAGGGCAGACTTCCTAAGCAATCCTGCCTGAAGTAAGAGTGTGTAAAATCTTGGCCTCACACATTCCCTGGCAGAGGTATCAGGGCTGCAGACAGGGAGGAGCAGCAACAAAGCAGGAGGTGTGTTTTCTTCACCAGAAATGCACATCCCAGTCCCTCTTCTGGTGAAAGGTGCGGAGCCAGCACATCAGCACCTGCATGGCTCCAGGGCTCTCCTCCTGCAGTGCCATTCAGACTCATTGAGATTAAGATCACTGCCAAAAAAACCTCCAAACCAAAGGCTTAAAACAGCCTTCAAGGGACCTAGCACACTTCTTTAATCAGCCCTTTTTGCCTTTGTCTTTCTAGCTGCAGGTATTACCCCTTTATTCATCTGTTCTCCTGCCAGCTTCAGGATGCTCACATCCCAGACTGATGCATTTCTGTGGAATGGCTGTATGGATATCATGATTGGTAGAATAAAGCTTGATTTTAAGCACAAGACAGGAGACCTCAAACACATACCACCCCTTCCTTTTCAGTCTCTGATGGGAAATATGGTTTAACCTAAGAGAACCAGGTGGGAATTGCAGGAGGAACAGTCTGGATGCATCATTATTGAATTACAGAGATGAGGGAGCTGAGCTGTTGGTGCAAATCAGCCTGAAAAAGGGATAAGATGCTGCTGGAGGCTGGGCCAGCTGGGCAAACTGGTCTCCCAAGGTTTCAGGTGGATCCTTCCCCTGGCAGAGATGCCCAGGATAGATCTATGCTGAAGATGGGGCAACACTTTTGGATAGGTAATCAAAAATCACTAAAATCCAGTCAAATATGGAAGAAAAATCCTAAAGTATCACCACATGTTGCTTTGTAATTGTGAATTCTGCTAGTCCAAAGACTGTAAACCTGTACATTTCTACATGAACATGTTGTATTATAACCCTGATCACCTTATCAGTGTAAGGTAGAACTGGCAAAGACAGCTTGAAAATTGCAAGGGACCCAGGACCAAACAAAAGTGAAAATATGGCTTTTCTACAAAGCAAATATTTTTACTTTTTTTGGAGATATGGACACTTGAGGTAGGTTAAGGGCAAAAAGGAATGAGGGAAAGGAATAAGGAAAATTTTCCCATTTAGTCAAGGTTCAGAACGGATCCTCTTGCCAGACTTAGCCCCAGACTTGGGTTTAGACTAAAAGTTTAGTCCTAAAGGTTTTAACAGCACTTAAACTCAACAACAGTTAATTGAGAGCTTAAACCAAACAATTTAGCACAATATTCTACAGATTTTACTATAAGCACAACAGGAACTCACAAATCTAATGTGCTCAAGAGTCTATGAGAACATTCACTGTAATTTGCTATAGCATATTCACACTGCATGCACACAGACCTTAAGGAGTATATACAAGATACAAACCTGTGAATAATACCTCTCAAAGTCAGGGAAGGACACACATTTGATGCTTTTAAATCTTCTCAATAGGTGAAGAGTTGAGCCTTGGAGAGTGAGAGGCATCAGGCCGGGATCCATCATGTTCACTGGTCTTCTAAGTACAGCAAACCTGAGAATTCACTGGCTTTGAGAGGTGCCCACTCAGATGGAGATGCTGGTCACAGCCCTCTGTGGCCCAGGAGAACTCAAAAGGTCTCACTCTGAACCTCTGTTTATAGGGCTGCAAGAGAGTGGGGCTTTAGCCACAGCAATTTCCCATCCTGGCCATAATTTTCCATCCTGGCCATAACTCACGTCAGCAACTTTTCAAAGTTCCATAAGAAAAATGCCGTTCCACTCAGGTTGTTACTCAGGCAAGAAAAATAAGTTTCCAAGGCAGTTCATTAAAAAGCAGAGCTCATTAGGCAGCACAAGTTCCTAGGAGCAGTCTGTGTTTCTGATAAGCTCAAGAGAAGCTCAGCCCAGGTGCTGTTTGTCAGTGCCAGAGCCTAATGAGAATTTCAGATCACTTTGGTCTGAGGAGGGTGGGATGCACCACCACAGCTACATTCTTGCCTTTTAAAATTATTTTTTATTTTATTTTGAAAGATCTAAACTCACATACAAAAAGCAGGGTGGGGAAATAAAATGTTATAAGAGGACCTGGCAGATAAATAGGATTGAACAAATGAGATATTCTGGAAGCAATTGAGATTGAAAGCAGGTTTGATATAAAAAAAAACCCAGACTATACTGTTACAGTAATCACTCAGACCTGAGAAATGGTACCAGAATACTTTAAGGGAGATTTCTTTATAAAAGCAAACACTGAAACCTTAGAAAGGTTTTTCCTTCTTTCCTGATCTCTTGGAAGAAGAATCTTGTAATGAGAACTGAACCTCAAAGAGATCTTGGCTGAGTTATGTCGCTGTGAGTTCCCACAGTAATTAGGGCTTTATGAACTTTCAGAAGTAAGACCCAGCTCACCTTTAATTTTCCTTTCCTCCTATGCAGTACCATTGCTACCCATGCTCCTAAACTTTATCCTTTTTTTTTTATCTGTCAGAGAGCTCTGATGAATTCAGTGACATAAAATAAGTGTCTGAGTGAAGACTGAAGGAACCAGAGAAATTTAAGGTTTCATTGAGGCAAGTTTCCACAGTTATTGAGATACATTATGGTATTTTTGTGTTAGTGAGGCTCCTTCCCTCTCAGTTTTTCCCACTCAATTTTCCTCTCCATTTACTAAAAGGCTGTATTTTCAGACTTCTTTAAGAAGCTAAGACTGTTAGAATGTCAACATCTCTTGATTCAGTGTAAGCTAGAGATCCATGGAACAGTTTCCTGGTGGAGAGCTCTGCCTGCTGCAAATGATACTTCATGATAATACAATCCTCAAAAACCAGTTATGTCCATTCTGTAACTTTACTTCTGTAAGAAAACCTGGATTTTTCAGAGAGAATGCTTGTTCAGTGTATTGGGAAGAGTAGTGAACTGACACTTTTACACTTGCTGAAATATTGCAAGACTTGGTCTTATACAGAAAATCATTGTGGTATGAAGACGCATCCTGTTTTCCTCCTGCATGAAATGTGTCTTGCTCTGAGATAACAGGTTAATTCCATTCCTGAGCCCATGTTTGTCTGGAGAGCAGTGAGGAAGGCACTGGCTTGGAGAACAGGCTGGAGCATTTCCCTGTGTGGCTGCATTGACAGAGCCAGAGAGGCTGGATAATGGGATGATGCTGTCTCTGAGGATACCCAGAGAATGACAGAAGGGTGAGAGAGCTCATGCATCACTGTCCCCTCAATGACAAACAAAGCCCTGCTCCAGAATTAGTCAGGAATACTTGTTTTTAGTGTGGGTGACAGAAAGAAATATGGTTTGCTTTTATTCAGCCTCATGAATAGCAGTGGTGAGGATGACAGCCAGGACCAGGGCAGATCCCTGTGTGACGTGTCCCTCTGCCTCCCTACTGTGCTCAGCCATCCAGCAGCTAAATGAGTGTGGAGGAGGAGGGAAATCCTGCCTTGTTGAGTCTTTTACCTTCTCAGGGTCATGGGCTGCACACCACTCTTCCCTCTGAGGTGTTTGGTGTTGAGCAGAGCTCAGCTTTTGTCAAGGCTGTTTCAGACTGTGACAAATTTGTTCCCTGGATCCACACTCTTTTTAATCTAAATGTCAGGTAGGAAATTAAAGCCCTGCTGAAACGGAGTGTATTACCAGCATTTTATTAGATCACAAACAATTTAATAACCAGATAGAGGGAGAAGGTCATTTTGTTGTCAGTCCAGCTTATCTCATAAATTAGGCATCAAGTTTTGCACAAAAGCATCTCTCAGCAAATAAAATTATCTGGTTTGATGAAGAACCTCTGTCCATGGAAAACACATAACCCAGATTAAAGAGGGAGCCCTGTAACAAAATTATGATCCAGAAATGTATGAAAGGGAATGGGTTCTTCAGAATAACTTTTCACACATTTGCCCTATTAACAGCAAATAAATGCCAAAGCAGCAAAGGACGTGCCTTCCTGATGAATCCATGTGAAATTCTTTCAAGGTCAGTAAACAAAAGGTTTGGCAGATGAAATATGGATGATAAATAGGGTAGCTCTTAGTGACCTCAGTGGCTGAAAAGGGAAGAAATCCAGAACATTATCTCTTCACTAGAAATATTTATAGCCTAGAAATTACACTTTTCTGAGCAGGAGCAGGGCAATGAGTGATGCAAAGCAACATGGCATCGATTCCAACATATCACTCCACAAATCTCTCTCTGGGATGAGGGAAAGGAGTGACAAGGAAATGGCTTGGTTGGAGCAAAATTTATTTCTGAGAATATTATGAATGTCTGGTCTTGCTGGGATTTGTCTTCCTGCAGCTCTCTGAGGCAAAGTGATTTCTACACCCCTTCCTGTCTCCAGCTGTGTTTTTTTTGTTTAGCCCTCATTAAAATGAAATTAGATTTGTGCATTAAAAGTCCCACTGCAGTGAGGGCAAATTGTGGGGCTTTATGTCCTGAGAGATGCTGACTCCTGAGACAAATGTGCAATGGCAGCAGCAGAAGCTTCATCAAAGCATTCATAGAATCATTGAAGTTGAAAAGGACCTTTAAGATCATCAAGTCCAACCATCAACACAAACCCACCACCACATTCCTCACTATACCATGTTCTCAAGCGCCACGTTTTTTTAGTACTTTCAGGGATGGTGGCTCTACCAATTCCTTGGGCAGCCTGTTCCAGGTCTTGACAATGATTTCCATGAAAAAAATTTTTCTGATATCCAATCTCAATCTCCTGTGGCTCAGTATGAGGCCTTGTCCTCTCATTCTGTCACTTGTTCCCTGGGACAAGAGACTGACACCCACCAACTTCCCATCTAAATTCTGCTGCCACCATCCAGCTGGAGAAACCAGCATAGTGAGAGTTAAATGGAGCCTTTCCCTTGTGTGAGAGGAGTTGACTTGTGTCTCATTTCTCCTTTTCTGTACACAATGTGACATTGACCTCTCCTCAAAACGCAGCCGCACAAATCTTCTGCCCCTTTTCCATGTGTGCATGGGGATGCTTAAAAAATGAGTGATTGAAACAAAGTTCTGCAGAAGAATGAGTTTTTAAGGATTCTATCACCCCAGTGGGTGGGTGGCAGCATTTCAGCAAAGCAGTGTTTGTGTTGGAAGGTTCATGGTGTCTGTTTCAAAGAGCCAGGTCTGGTTCATGTCTGCACGGACCAGTCTTGGTCATGGTCTCTAAAACTCCCTGACAGGAGTTGTAACCAGGTGGGAGTCAGCCTCTTCTCCCAGATAATAGGCAGCAAAACATAAGGAAATGGCCTTAAGTTGTGCCAGGAGAGGTTCAGGTTGGATATTAAGAAAAACTTCTTTACTGAAAGAGTGATTAAGCATTGGAAGAGGCTGGCCAAGGAGGTGGTGGAGTCACCATCCCTGAAAGTTCTCAAACAAATGAGTAGACATGACACTTCCTGGCATTATGGTATTTTGTTAATCATTGAACTTGATGGTCTTTAAGGTCTTTTCCAACCTTAGTTGTTCTGTGTGTGCCAAAGCTCACAGCTCCCTTGATAATGCCAATAGAACAGCCCATCCTTCTTGTTACTCTGCCTCACACAAAATTATTCTGATTAATACCTACTCTGCTGTGATTTTATCTGCCCAAACTAAAGCTCTGACCATACCTGGGAGTCTAGCCTCATGCAATAAACTGGTTCAGCCTCAGTTGCTACTCCTCTGTTAATGAACTGCCTCTATTCCTCTTTCTAATTCTGCATGTATTCCTGGCCATCCTTGCCTAATAATCACTTAAAACAGATTAAAGAGACACACACAGAGTCAGAGAAATGTTATAAAGAAAAAGATGGAGAAGCTTTTCCAGTGCATCAGTATGAAACCAAAGTGTTCTAAACTTTCTGACTCTTTGCTTGTGCAGACAAATGTGGGACATAAATGCATGTGGTATTTTATGGGGTCTCCCGTGGCAGGAAGGAATGAATCTGACTCCATGTTCTTAGAAGGCTAATTTATTACTCTATGATCCATATTATATTAAAGAATGCTAAACTAAATTGTACTAAAGAATAGAGAAAGGATACAGACAGAAGGCTAAAAGATAATAATGAAAACCCATGACTCCTTCCAGAGTCCTGACACAGCCTGACTGTGATTGGTCATCAAGTAAAAAGAATTCACATGTTGGATAAACAATCTCCAACCACATTCCAAAGCAGCAAAACACAGAAGAAGCAAATGAGATAATATTGTTTTCCTTTTTTCTCTGAGGCTTCTCAGCTTCCCAGGAGAGAAATCCTGGCAAAGGGATTTTTCAGAAAATATGATGGTGACAAATGCATTCCTAGAATCAGAGAATCACAGAATGGTTTGAGGTTGGAAGGGAACTTAAAATCATCCTCTTCCAATACTCCTGCCATAGACAAGGGTGAGAGATGAACTTGTTGGTTTAACTTTCTGGTTTGGAGAAATAAAGCAGAATATTTTTTTTTTAGAGAGGAAGTAAGAATATTGTTAATTATGATATGATAAGGGCATACAGACTACTTGATGAATAAATGGGAGCGCTTAACTTACCCCTTCTTCTTTGAGTAGTGGATTTCCAGTTTGTCTCCTGGCTGAGGAAACAGGAGCTGGACCTACAGCTACCACTGGGTTTCTAATGCTGTTAACCCAATGCCATCCTAATTTTGTGCTGCTAGTAAATTACAGCCTTGCTCCTCATAATAGTTTGGACATGATGGATGGATTAATGGGGTGCAGAATACCAGACTGTTTATTCACAGAATATGGGATCTCTCTACATGGGTACCATTAGTCAAGGACAGGATTTTTATTGCCAAATGAAAAGGGATGTGCATTCCCAGGACATGGAATGGTTTGCCATCTTAAAACGAAAGGAAAGCCATGTCTCAAGAGAGATTTATGGACCATTCAAGGTTAAAACCAAGAAGAGCACACAGCATGGTTTTACAGCTAAACATCTAATCCAATGTTTGGATTTATTTACTGTCTTTGTATAGATTATTTTAGCACTAGTGTCAGCAAGGCTCTAGACTTCCACAAGACTTTATAAGCCTATTGCTGATGAAGTGAGTGGTTTAAAAAAAGACATTAAGAAAAAAGTAAAAATTAGGATAAGACACTTGTGCAGTCTGGATCCATTGGTAAGTAGAGCTCATATAAAAGTGATTTAAGATCTCCAAATGGTGAATCCTGCATGTTGGCAACACAAATACAACCCTTCCTGGATGGACAGGGGTCAGTACAGTTTCCCAGGAGAGACTGAGACAGTTTGCTGTGGTTTAACCTGGAACACAGCTAAACACCACAGAGCTGTTCACTCACCCTCCCCTAGAGAGAACAGGGAGAGAAGTGAGAGGGAAAAAACGGTGAAACTTGTGGGTTGAGAAAAAGACAGTCTGATAGGACAGGGAAGGAAGGGGAAATGATAATAATAATGATGAAAGAATATAAAAAATAAGAGATGCATAATGCAATTGCTCATCACCTGCTGACTGATGCCCAGCCAGTCCCTGAGCAGTGTCTGCCACCTGAGTCCTGCCAGTTTTATTGATTAACACGAGATCACATGGTTTGGAATGTCCCTTGGCTCACTTGGGGTCACATGAACCAGCTCTGTCCCCTCCCAGTTTCTTATGCACCCCCAGCCTTCCTCTCCAGAGTAGTGTGAGAAGTCCTTGATTTAGTGTAACCACCAGCAATGTGTCTTGAGCATTATTCTCATCCTAAATCCAAACCACAGCACTCTACCAATCACTAGGGAAAAAATTTAACTCTATCCCAGCTAAAATATATAAATGCACATGAGAAATTATTAATATATAACATTAATTATATATTAATAATATATAATATGCATCCCACATTTTGGAATAATGTGGCTAGCACATTATATATTAATAATTACCATAATTATGGATATGGTATTTCTAAAAATAACCCAAATACAGTAAAAACAACAACAAAACACTGAAAAATCCCCTAAAAAAATCAGCTGCTGTAAATAAAAATGTGGAACAAAATATGTTCCCAATCAGATGATGATCAAAAGATAACATCACCCATGGGTTTACTGAAAAAGTTTGCTTAGCTGAGGTAGAGAGGGGACTTTACCTGTGTTCTATGAAGTTGCAGGTGCTGGAATGTTACAATTCTGGGTTTCCAGGCAGTCATAAAGGATGTGTAATCGTGGAGAAAGTGCATGGAGGAGTCACAAGGTGTTTTTCTCCAAGTGGACACCAGTTAATACTTGTAAATACCAGTTGGCTTATTGCAAAGCTGGTGAGAACTGACTTGATGGTACTGGGCAGAAAACAGCAGGCTTAATAGGGATGCTTAAGCCATGGAAAAATCCACAATTTTCATATCAGATGGCTTCAACAGAGGGATACACTTCTTTTTATAAAGCGAGGAGGATTTGTTCCAGTGGTTAAACCACTACAGAAAGCAATAAAATTTCCATTTCTTGATATCTTTTCAAAAAGAGTGCAGCTTTCCTACGGGGCTGTGCTGCAGCTAAACACCCACTTGCTTTTCTGCAGGAGAAACTTGGCAAATAGCTGTGCACGGTGTGATATGTGAGGTTAGATTATGTTGTCAATGTGTGCTCCTTCTGGCATTAAAATCTCTGCTTCTAAAATCATTGTCTGATCCAGGACTACTGACTCTACATCCCACAGAGCGTGGTGCAGCAGGAAACATCCCCAGAAGCTCATCTTGTGTGAAACAACTCCTGTTTTTCCCCATGTTATCACCTTGGCAGGACATCATACAGTTCTATTATCCTAGGTTTACTCATATTTTCCTTTATCCCCACATTTTCCTTTATTCCTTCCTAGTTTTTAAAATAATTTTTTAAAATTTATTTCTCTGTTGGATAGAGCCATAAGGATGGTAGATATTAAGGTATTTAAGCAGATGACTAAGCTCTAGTCTGGCATTAACTGAACAGACTAGAATATTTGGGCATGACATGAGAAACTGCAAAAAAACAGAGTGAGAAACTTATAAAAGTTACAGGGAGCATCATGATGAATGGCCAGGTTTCACAGGTGGAGTTAAGTAAAGGACAATCTAAGTTCAGCACTAATTGGAATAGAATTCTGGAGACCTTTGGGACCTTACAAGGCCGAGAGATCCGTATCAGTAATATTAAAGAAGGCTGGGATTATACAGGTGAGGGTATCAGAAATATCAAATTTGAGTGTGGCTTTGGTCAAACTGGGACAAATGGAGAAAAAAACCCTTAAGGGTGAGTTGTTTATCTGTGAGGGCACAAGGGCAGAGAGAAGAAGGGATCAGGATGGATTAGGAAGAAAAAACATTGGAGAAAGGAGAAGTGGTGAGGGTGAAGCGCTGTCATCTCTCCTCTTGTCCATCACAGTCTGTTCCTGATTGTTTTCCTCTCTGAAGATGCATTTGAGGGAAGCAGTCAATAGAGACAGAAGTCTCAGAGTACTAGAGAAACCTGGGTACTAGAGAAACCAGGGGTCTTGGAGTGCATATTTTCTGGGGTTGTTTCAAGGACATCAAGCTGGGTCACTGAATTCAGCCCTCAGCTTTCATCTAGAACAGGAAATGTAAAGAAAAAAATCCTGTGAAAAATGGGAATTCCTGTATTCTGAACATGAAATCAGATGCGTTGACAGAAATCTGCATCAGTCTTTTTTACTGATGGAAGAATTCAAATAAAACCCAGCCATGAGGTCACCTAGAGCCAGTTATAACCACAAATAATCTTCAAGTTAGATGCCAATATCCAAACCCTGACAGTTTGGGAGAATTTTAATCCATTAAGCAATTAGGTCATTTCTCTAATTGAAACCAGGCCAAGATCCAGTCTCTGACATTGCATAATATTGGGGAAGGCTGTGTTCTGACCAGTCACAAGGGCCATCTAATTAAAGGCTAATCAAAGTAATACTGATGAAAAGTTTTTTATTTGTTCTACGACTTTGGGCAGCACATTGATTCAGCATAGTTCCAGTAGTGGAACTGGTTAATCACCGGGGTTATTGCTAAAAATGCTTGATGGAAACAGAAGGCCGAACTTGTGCTGTATTTATGAATTACTCCTTCACTGTTTTTGAAAGATAAATACAGGAAAAGATAAGGAAAATATGGCTGGATGATATTTAATAAAAGAGCCTTTTCAGAGATCTGAATATCCATTACAGTGAAGGCAAGAGTTAACAGGATCAACAATTCAATCCATCTCAATCTGTGCACTTAGGCAGAGCCATATCCCTGTCACTATTTACCTGCTCAAATTTATCTTCTCATTTGCCTTCTTATTGATACATAAATCTCTCTCTCTCTCATGTTTCCAGAGCTCTTGGCACCCTGTGGTCTGATTGCTCAGCTTCTGGTTTTATGGTCATCCTGTGCAAAAGGGACACAGAGGCTCTGGAAGTGATGGCTGGAAGGGAAAGCTCCATGATGCCAGTGGAGATGAATCTTCAAAAGAGAGTTCTGAGGGTGTTTTAAGCTTGGGATCCACAGGATTAAAGGAAGGTGTGAACCCTGGGGTCATGTTCAATCCTTTCTGTGGCAAACACAGCAGAGAAACCCCTCCAAAAGTGAGCAAGCACCAGCAGAAAACTGGGAGCTGGGGACTGGAAATCTACAGAGAAGCTTTGCTTTAATATTCAAAAACATGACCTGTGCAGTGTGCTCAGGCAGCAGCTCTCTACTTTTGTCTATCTCCACTCTCTTATAATCTTATCTGTCTAGTTATGCATTCATCTATTTGGTTTTTTTAAATCGCCTCAGCAATTGTATTCTCCTGTGATCTCATGACTGTTTTTCTTTTCTTTAAATACTTTCTTCCACTACAGAGGCAACTATTTATCCACACAAGTACAGCTCAAGGAGGAGGGAAGTTTCTTTCCGCATTTATTTGCCTAAAGAGTTTGCTTCAACTATCAAGTGAAAAAACTTTACAGGTTGGTTAATGGGATAAGTAGATGAAGCCATCAGGCATCTCACTGGTGTTTTGTAGCAGAAAAGGCACTTTATAGTCATGGGAGCTTCTTAATTTGCCTCACTATGGCAGGCTGCAGTATTCACCTCCAAAATGACATTTTTGTGCATCTGAATCTCAAAAGATAACCCAGAGGAGGTCTAGATTCTTTATAAAAGGTTTATGGTCATCATTGCCTACTGCAACTTCCCTTTGGGGTCTCCTTTTATCACTCAACCCAGGCACCAGATTAATTCTCTCCTAAATGTAAAATCTGATTATATTTTTTCCATAAATCAAGACAGAGGATTTACTCCAGGGCAATGTCTTTCTCATTTTACAAAGATTTTAGTTTAGAAAGGGTCCTAGCAGAACCTGACTCTGCCCCCCAAACCTTTCAGCTGCTGGAAGGCAGTGCCAGTGAGATGCTGTGCATGGCAGTTTCTGCACAGCTGTTTTTAAGGTTAGAAATGAGAACAGATGGAGCAGCTGTGGCAGAAACAAAATCTCCAGGGTGGCAAACTCATGTCTTCTCAGTGAGAGATGATGAGCTGAAGCTGATGTTTGTGAGGGATTTTTATCTGCTGCATAGGTAGAATCAAGCAGGGGATATAAATATGCAGTTTCCCAAGGAAACCACTGAAGTACCAGATAAAAAAATGAAGATGGAGCAATGGATTCAGATGGTGTGGTAAATATCACTTTTAGGCAGTGTCCTAAATACTTGAGAGGGTTTTTGTGGATTTATATGGATGTCCTCACCTTGGAGCCTCAGCATTGCTGTCACTGTGTTCATCCTCACTTGTAGAAAGTGTAAACACATGAATGCTTTATTGAGCATGAAGGTTTTACAAGAAACATGCCTCCTGAAACATTCCATTTGATAAAAAAGACATGATGGACAAGTTTTCAGTGACTCCAATCTTCTGCTATCATTGTTCTGAAGGACAGATCTCCTCTAGGAATTGCTGCAGCTGTGAGGACAAGCACAGCTGGGGAATATCCTGGTGGCTGCCTGTCTCCATCTGAGGAGAACCAGTTTTGCAACATTGCAGCTCTCACCCAGGAGGAGCAGAGTGCCTGGGACAAGGAATTATTCAGCCTGACAGCCTGCAGAAACTAATTAACTCAGACAAATCTTTGAAATTACATTTGTTATGGTCAAATCCATTAATGCCCTATGTACTTCCATCTTACCCTGTACAAAAGAAGCTGCACAGCAGCATCACCCCAGGAGAGCAAAGCTGGCATCCTCACCATCATACAATCATTGCTTTTTGTTTCCCCCAGCTGACACTTACTCCCCACTCTTTTCTGGTTTATGAGTGATGGAAAAATTGAAAAGAAGCAGAGATGTACCAAGCAGAAAGAAACCCCCTGTTTTCTCTAGCTGGGCTGCTGTCCCATGAGGGCGTCCCTGGGTTTGAAAGGCTGGGCTTCATCAGCTGACTGTGTCACTGAGAGTAGAGTTAGGATTGTAGTGAGTTATTTCTGGGGTATATTTCATCCAGAATAGGTAAATATCCTCCCAGAGCCACCATTACTCAATATTCTGACATCACACAAAGCTGTGTTCAAGCTACCACCAGTACTGAAGCAAAAATTGAAGAAACACAAGAAGAACTATTTGAGGAGGAGGAAGATTTCTGACTCTTGCTTGAGGTCAGCAGCAAATAAGAGTGTCTGTAATGAGCCAGAATGCCACAGGACAGGAATGGGAGCTGAAATGTGATTGCCAGAGTAGGTTGTGTCTGGTTGCTTCAAGTTCTCATGACTCCTACAAGCAAAGCTGAATTGTCACTAGCCCAGCTACCAAAACTCATGGCCAGGGAACCTGATAATTCAGTGTATTTTGCTGAAGAACAGCTGACATGAAGGGATCTTAAGGCAAATTAGTGTTCAAATACAAATCTCGACAATTTCAGAACTAAAACGAAGTTTTGTCTGTTTCAACTCTGCCATAAACAAAAAAGAGGAAGTGCCTGCAGTTATAAGGCATTTTTTATTTTTATGGTTGCTAGAGAAGGATAAATGTTTCTTTCTGGATATATTAAATGTTATTTTAAACTGATGAAGTTAAGGAAGGTAGTTAAAGAGAAGGATTTATTTCCAAAAAATGAAGAAAGTCAACCTCCTTAATAATTTTTACAAGTATGTTACAAAGATCTAGAACAAATGCAGTAGAATGAACATTTTCTAGAATATCACTGAAAGCACAAGCAAAATATCTGGGATATGATCTTAAGTACAAAGTAATTATCAATTCCTTTTATGTTTCAGTTATCTCAGACTCATTTTCTCCATGATGCCTTTAGAATAAATGTACTAGGTGAAAGTCTTCTGGGATTTAATGAATCTTGAGATCAACTAATGTCTGTAATGAGTGTTTTCCTTTCAGGACCACTACCATTGGCAAAATTCATAGAACTGAAGAAGGGAAACTGAGTTTTGTTAGAGGAACTGGTCAAAGAAGATAACACACTCACTTGCAAAAGCAATGAGGAAATTAAATAATTAGTGGTATGTGGAAATTGAGGAAGTTACACAAGTTCAAGTGTAACCACTTGCAAATGACATTTCCCTAGAAGGATTTAGATGTGCAGATAGAACAGTGTTGAGGTGGAAGGAAAGCAGGTTGCTTTCAGAGATGCTGGTGGAAGCATCATTGGTGGATGGATTCATGGATTCGTCTCTGATTTCTGTTAGTGTGACAAATAAGATACCCTCGCATGGTCACAAAATTATAGAATGAGTTGGGTTGGAAGGGATTTAAAGATCTCATTCCAAACCCATGCTATGGGCAGGGACACCTTCCACTATCCCAGGTTGTTCCAAGCCCTCTCCAAGCTGGCCTTGGACACTCCCAGGGATGGGGCAGGCACAGCTTCTATGGGGAACCAGGGCCTCACCACCCTCACAGTAAAGAATTTCTTTGTAACACCCATTCCAAATCTACCCTCTTTTAGCTTAAAACCCTTCCCCTTTGTCCTATCACTGTGCGTCCTTGTACTTAGTTGCTGAAACTAAACTTGTGCCCAGCTTCTGCATCGTGTCTGTCCAAGGCAGCAATCCATCTTTGCGGGCTCTGCTGGATTAGAGTTTGTGATTCCCACATGAAAAGCACCAAATGAAAAATTTGTTACATGAACTGTCACAGTGTAAACTCCCATAATTATATCAATCAAGAATTTACAGCTTTGTTACACCCCAGCTTCATGTAGGACTTTTAATCACATCCAGGGAAACTTTCAAGGTTTCTTCATCACCGTGTGTTTAGAGAAACATTTATTTGGTACTTGGTGGGAAAAAGAAGACAGAGACTCTAAAACTCAGGACTTTTCCAAACGGCAGATTGATGACAACTTGTCCATAAATGGGCAAAAGCTTCTCTTGAATTAAAAACACAGACAAAGGTAGGAATTAAGAGATGCTGCTTTTCTTGGATGCCTTCAGAGGGTATTTTATGTATTTAAAATCTACCATTTACAGCAGGACACCGGCACTAGCTTTCATAACTTGGGATCAGGGAGCAGATGCAGGATGCAAGCTAATGGAAAGAAGCAGTATGAAAATAAGTAGTAATTAACTTTCCACTTGGGCAGTGCTGTTTGGACTAATCTGTGGTACTGGGGAATTTTTTCCTGTCCCAAGTATTGCTGTAATGGATGTAAATAACAGGAACTAAACTCCTTCTCCATATTTGTGAAGTATTCCCTGGTAATGTGTTTCTCCTGCTACCCTCAGAACCAGGATGGTTTCTTTGAAAATCTAAAATGGAGCTAATGATGCAAGCTTGATTTCTCAGGCTCCTTATGAGAAAGAAAGAAAGAAAGAAAGAAAGAAAGAAAGAAAGAAAGAAAGAAAGAAAGAAAGAAAGAAAGAAAGAAAGAAAGAAAGAAAGAAAGAAAGAAAGAAAGAAAGAAAGAAAGAAAGAAAGAAAGAAAGAAAGAAAGAAAGAAAGAAAGAAAGAAAGAAAGAAAGAAAGAAAGAAAGAAAGAAAGAAAGAAAGAAAGAAAGAAAGAAAGAAAGAAAGAAAGAAAGAAGAAAAGAGAAAAGAAAAAAGAAAAAAGAAAAGAAAGAAAATTATTTCCATTCCCATGACAAACTATAAAATACCAGTCATTGAGGCAGACAGAATACACTTGGGAACAATTTGGATAAAATCTTAAAGCTTGGCAGTCCATGTACTCTCCATTTCCTACCTCAACTGAAATACACACATTGAAGGAGAAGGGGTTAAATCTTATAAAAATAAATGAATATGATCTCAATATATTTTTTATCCCACCAAAGTGGATAACTGGATGGGAAATGAATTTGCAAAGGGTTGCAACAAAAGAGCTTTTTGGTTGAGGATTTTGTGGAGTCCAGAAAAGCTGGGGTCTTTTCTGAGATCTACCTCTTGAACCAATTTTATTTCTTTTTTGGAAAAGTAGTATTCCTTGATTTATCTTTTTATTATCTCTCTCTTTACTGAAATTGTAAAAGATGCATTCTGCTTAAAACTTATGAACCACAGCATAGATGATTTAAAGACAGACTTTGATGTTTGGAATGAGTGTGATTGTTACAGCTCAGGGATGGAAATTTTATTCCAGTCTTCCCCTCCCAACATGGACTATGTACTAAGAAAACCCCTCATGCTTTTGTGTTCTTTGAGAAAACTTTACAGAAGCAAAATAAATGTGTGTCATGATAATAATAAGTAAACAAAGAAAATGAAACATCTGACAACTATGCACCATGGCTTTTGAAAATAAAAAAATGCCTTCAAATAGCCCAGGCTTCAGCTGCATTATTTCTGTCAAGAAAAATTCTGCCCTTCTTTTTCACCTTTCTTTTATTAAAAGGAAACTGAAGAGCATATACACCCAGATAAACATTTTCAAAAATCTTTGTCTTGCTAACTCAGTTTTTTAAGGTTTTTCTTCTCTGTCCCACATGCAACAAAGTGCTTTGAGAGACTTAAGTATGTTCTTGAAGTTAAGTGTGTCTTAAACGGAATTGTGCTCAAAGGAAGGGAAATAAACTTGTGTTCATGCTGTCTTGAATTGGATCTTTGACTATCCATACAGCAGTGTAAAGTAAAAATGTCATTTTTTACAGAGTGCCAAATGATTAACAATTGGGAAGAGGGTAAGGATAGGACAGGGGATCTGTTATAAATCACCAGTACATAGGAAATAACACATTCCTTTAAAACATTTGCCTCTAAGGTGACTCCAGCTTCTCATTTTCTAAGAATCTAAAAGGGAAAAAAGCCTACTTGAAAAACAACAGAAGCAGAAAGAAATGGAAAGAGGAAAATAAAGATCTCCTTTTAGATTATTAATGTTAGTAGGATAAAAAAGTGCTTGAAGACATGCTTTGAAATGCTGTTTCACTACCTGCACTGCCTGCTTATTACCTAATCCATGTAGCTATTTATCTGGATTTGAAAGAAGCTGACAAACTTGAGGCAATATTAGAATGCAACAGCCCTCCAATTAGCCCTGACAACATTAATAACAATGATGTGCCACCCATATCTGTTAAATATTTTGCCATTTTAGATTAAGTTAATTGAAATTAATCAGCAGCACAGTAAGGTTAGCAAAAGCTGTGAGAGATTTTTAAGGTCTGTGATGGATTCATGCACTCATAGACTTCACCCAAGAACAAAACACACATCTACATTTACATTTACATGAAGTGACCCAAGACAATTAAGAGCCAGGAGGATGTTTTATTTTCCACTTTTTTAATAAGATGTAGAAAGAAACATGGATAAATTGTGCAAGAATTGGATTGATTGCTCCCATGCAGCATCCCAAGGGAGCTGACTATAATATCTTTCTATCCAACTGCATAAATATAAATATCCAGTAAAGAAAAAAACATTTGTCTGTGTCAAAACTTAATTAATGTCAGCCCTGGATAGCAAAATAGACTGCTTTGTTCTCCAGGTTTTACTGGGCTGTGCATTTTGAGCAGGGATTTTCTTCCCCATCTTTCTCAGTGGCTGACATGTGCTGAAAAGGGATGCAATTTGCATGATCTCTCTCTTCCATTCAGAAAGAACATCTCTTGGCTGAGAAGATCTCTTAGATCATAAATCCCAACCATTAACTCAGCACTGCCCAGTCCAGCACTAAATCATGTCCACAACCACAACAACCACATGGATTTTTAATTAGGGATGGAGATTCCACCACTTTCCTGGGCAGCCTCTCCCTCATTTTGCATATGGCAGTTCCTAGACTCAGCATTATCTGTCTTAATTAAATTACATAAGATGCTGGACCACAACCTTTATAGGTGGAACGGGAGTTTTTCAACCCCTTTTAACCTGTTATGCCAGGACACTGATCCTAACCTAAAAATACCAGGCCAAAATACCCCTAAAGAGTGACTGAAAAAGAGAAATTAGAATTGCAGTAACATTCTTATTGGCTTTATCCCCGATGCCTCTTATTCCTCTGTCTCCATTTCATCTATTTTAAAAAGCTGCTCATGAACTTTGGCTCGGTCTATTTTAAGCAGCCACGTGTGCCAGCAGTGTGAGTACTCAGGTCAGCAGAGGAGCCTTTCAAAGCTGACATGGTGAACTCTAATGAGACCATCAGAAGCAGCTCCACTCTCTCCTGCTGATGGACATCGTGCTCAGCGGAACTCGACACGGATTACCAGGTTGTAATTCATTTTGGTGTTGATCGAGGGGTGATTTCCGACATTTAGAGAAATAAATCTTCAGAAATTTGAAAAAATATCTAACATAAAGCCAGCAAGGCATGAAAGAATGTTAACACGTGTGTGTGTGTGAGTGGATATAGTTTAATCACGGTGGAGGTGCCAAATATCCAACTGGCCTGGAGCAACAGTACACTCTAACTTGGTGTGACTTCAGGGAAAGAGTAAAAAAATATCCATATTGATTTTTAATAAACCCTGTGAAAGATGTTCTTGGAGCTCCATCCCTCAGCACGCTTTCCCAGAAATAGATTCAGATGTTGGGGTTTCACTTGTTTGTGTCTGAAGGCCAATATGTTCTTGAGCTAAAAATGAAACACTGAGCAGATGCTGACTCGAAGTGACGTGTTCCTAAAATCAGGAGAGTTGAATGTTGTCAACATTCACTAAAACATGCAAACAAAAAAAGCAAAAAAAAATATATGAAGGAAAAAGGAAAAACACTAAATAGACATAGCACTGTCTGACAGGCCATTTATGAACATGATTGATTAAACAGATATTATTAACTCCTCACACCCAGTTCCCATTTCCAATTTAGAGGTGCAGGAAGCACAGCACTAATCCGTGTCACCACATCCCCACTTGGGGGTTGAGATGTTTGCCCTCAACCTCCTCCTCTGTACACCCAAGTTCTATAGGGATTTTCTTCCTTTCCACTGAGCAATCTCCGGATTTACAGAATTATAGAATCACAGAATGGTTTGGGTTGGAAGGGACCTTAAAGATCATCTTGTTTCAAACCCCTGCCATGGACAGGGACACCTTCCACTATCCCAGGTTGTTCCAAGCCCCATCCAACCTGGCCTTGAACACTTCCAGAGATGGGGAGCCCACAACCTTTCTAGACAACCTGTGCCAGTGTCTTACCACGCTTGCAAAGTATTTCTTCCTAATATACAATCTAAATCCTTCTCCAATTTAAAGCCATTCCTCCTTGCCCTTCCTTGTCCTTGTGAAAAGTCCCTGTCCAGCCCTGGGTGTTGCAAACCTGTGGCTGATGCATGTCAGGGAGTCAGAAATCAGATCCAAAATACAGCATGAGTCCATTGTATAAATAGACATGGGAGAGAAATGGAAAGAAAGCAAAAAAACAAAATTAAACCAGGGAATGATTGTTTCTGTTCCTTTCCTTTCTGCTGGGTTTTCTTCTCATTTCTGTCTTGATGGGAGGATATTTTTTTGGAGACAAGACCTTTCTCCTTTTCCTTTTTCTGAGCAGTGAACTGTACAGGAACAGTGTGGGCACAGGGCATCAAGGACCAGGTGGTGTGAAATAATCTCCTAATTATGAGATTTTAGAAAAGTTAGTATCAGAGGGACAAAAAAAGGGACATGAATATCATAAAAGCAGATTTTGTAAAAATTCATATTGTTAAGGATACCCAATAGGAAAATTGGAAGGTATGTGAAGCTCTCTTGCTTTTTTCCCTTTATACTCTTGCAAATTTTGTTGATGCAATAATTTCAGACCAAAATACATCACCTGTGTGAAAATCACCTGACATCTCACCTATTATACACTTCTAAAGGAATTTTCTTCCAGGGACTGCTATTAGTTATTTTTAAAGGTTAGTTTTCCCCTTTTTCAGGAAAAATCTTTTGCTTAGGTGGTTACTATATTTTCTTACCTGCTCAGTATAGTTTTTATGTAAGCTTTATATAAGCTGTATAGTTTTATATAAGGAAGACATTGTACCTTCAAGGAAGTTAAAATTTTTATGAACTTTTGTGCTTTTTAAAATCTATTTCTATTGCAATATAAATTCTTCCCTTTTTGTTTGTGCCTTAGAAGGTAAGTGAATCAGAAGAACTCTGATTAGTCTGAAATTTGTTTATTCCCTGAATCTCATCACTATAGCATTTTCTAGCAAATGTGTATATACAGAGAAGTTATTTTTCTTTGTGCTTTTTTTTTAATTACTTCAGCATTGTTAGTGTTTTGTGTCCCCATGACTTCCTGTAATTATACCAAGCAAATTTAATTCCATGATCTTTTTTTTAAAGAAGGTATTTATATAATTTGAAACAACAGCCATCTTTACTTGAAAGAAGAAAACTCTACAATTCCTGACTGATTTTCTCAAAATCTTTAACATCTCTCAAAATCCTCTGTAAACCTAATTCTGATATGTTGAATTTTGGACTCTTCTCTAAGGAAAGAAAAGGATCAGAACTGATAGATTAATTTTGAAAACAAAGATACTCTTATATAAGCTGGCAAGAAATTATCACAAATTTCTTTTGAATTCATTGTCAAAAGTGAAATCCAGCAGAAAAACTTTAATGTTCTGGGCATCTTTAGAGAAAAGGAACAACAAGGTGTGAGATAAATATGTCCTAGGATCAGACATGCTTAACTCCTCTGTGTAAAATTTATCCACTTTCTTCAGTTCTTGCTCACTCAGAAACATTTTGGATATATTTGGGCATAGATTGAGCAGTTTGTAGCTTGCTTACAACAGCAACAACAGAATTTCAAGGATTGCACATATAAGTAAATACAGAATCACACAACGGTTTGGGTTGGAAGGGACTTTAAACATCTTCCATTTCCACCCCCTTTCCATGGGCAGGGACGTGTTCCTCTAGAAAATCATACTTGACCTGTTTATCATGGTCAGTCGTTCTCTTTTGTACTGGGGCTGGTGCTGCAGAAAGGAGTTTGGGGAATCCTGGATGATGGAAAGTTGAATGTGAGTTAGCAGTGGCCTGGCAACCAGGAGCAACCCTGTCCTGGGGCCATCAGGCACAACATCACCAGCTGGGCAAGGGAGGGCATTGTTCTGCTCTGCTCTGCTCTGCTCTGCTCTGCTCTGCTCTGCGGTGGCCTCACCTTGAATATTCTGTGTGGGTTTGGGTACCACAATATAAAATAGAAAGCTATCAGAGAGCAACCAAAGGAGGGAAATAAAGATGCTGAAGGGCTTTGAGGAGACAAGGAATAGGAGAAATGGCTGAGGACACTTGGTCTGTTCACCCTGGGAGTGACTGAGGGGAGACCTCATTGCAGTCTACACCTTGGGGATGGGTATCTCAGGATAGTGCCTGAGATGGCTTTGGGATGGAGATGTGTGTCAGCCCAGAGGGATTTGTCATGATTGCTGATTCAACAGCAGAACATCCTCCTTTATATGCCTTGGTTTCCAGCTTCTGTGTGTGGTTTATCAGCTCCCTCTCCTGCAAGGGAACGGAGTCTGGCTGTGGTGTCTCCACTCTGCTCCACCTCTTGTTGAGGATTGTGTTCTTCCCCCTTAGACTGTGTTTGTGGGAGGTTGGGTGTGCTGGCCCTGTGCCATGCAGGGAATACAAACTCTGTTTTTCAATATATATTCTTCTCTTTTTATCTCCTGTCCTTTTGCCACATTCTTCATGGCTGAAGGAGCCTATGGTATCCAGACCAATGCTTTATATTCTTATATAAAATATTTGTCTTTACATTAAATTTCCTCCATGGCTTTTTGGAGACAGGTGGGTGGCAGGAGAGGAAGAGACAGCAGGAAGGAGGTGAAGTCAGGAGACACACACAGACAGTGAGGAGAACAGGATTATACTGATTTGGCAGCAGAGAGTGAATTGAAAGAAATGGCATTAAGCACGGATTGATTAATGGCAATGACAATAGAGACAAACAGCTTACAGGCTAAATCCTCTCCTCTGTGCATTTCACTGCTCTGTGCTTCACCGAGCAGGGATGTCACTGCTTCTGCCTGGTGGCTCTTTTTTGCCTTCTTTTCAGCTGAAGGGATAGCAGCTGTGGGAAGAGACAAAGTGGCAGCAGTCACTCAGCAACAGCTCCAATGGCCATGTCACCATCAGAAGGATTTTGAAGGGCTGGAGTGTGTCCAGAGAAAGGGTCTGGAGCACAGGATTGATGAGAAGCAGCTGAGGGAGCTGGGGGGGCTCAGCCTTGAGGAAAGGAGGCTCAAGAGGGACCTTGTCACTCTACAGGTGACAGGAGGGTGCAGCCTGGTGAGGGTCTGTGGGATTCACATTCTCTGAACCTGAGAGAAGCAGTGAAAAGAATGATCAAAACAATTCTTATCTCATTTGCTGCTCCTGTGTTGTGCCAAAGCAGAATGCAATGTGGGAATTGTTTACCCCAAGTGATGGTGTTTTGTTTCCTTGGCCTATCAGGGCCAAGTGCATGTCCAGACTGTCGGTCAGGAGACAATCATGAGATTTGTTCAGTTGAGTGCTTGTGCAGTTTCAATTTAAATGTAATGCAATATGGTGTAATATGATATAAACTAATATAGTGTAATAAAGTAATTAATTAACCTTCTGAAATCATAGAGTCCTCCTCATCATTCCTCCCACCAATCAAGTGAAACTTCACCGGTAGGGATCAGACTCCTCTCCCAGGTAACAAGAGATGAACAAAAGGACAAGACCCTAAGTTGTACAAAGAGGGATTTAGATTGGTTGTCAGGAAAAAATTCCTCACTGAAGGATGATCAAGCATTGGAACAGGCTGCCAAAGAATGTGGTGGAATCACCACACCTGGAAAAGTTCAAAAAACATGTGGATGTGTCCATGTGGATGGTTTATTGGTGAGCATGGTGCTGGGTTGACAGTTGGACTTGATGTTCTTAAAGGATTTTTCCCAACCTTAACAATTATGATTCTGTGATTCTATTCCTTCCTCCTACACAACCACCTCCACATCCAAAGGAGTGGTGGAAGAGGATAAATAAAGACATAAATGGGAAAAAACACATGGGGCCACCAGTGCCACCCTACTACAAATATCTTTCTGTTGCACTTGGATTTTGTCTTTTTAATTTATGATGCAGTAGCTTGGAAAAAAAGAGAAAACATTCTCTAAACAAAAGAATGTATTAGAGGAAGGAGATACGTCCAGCTTTTCGGCCCACCTGCAGGTGGAAATGTATCTCTGCCTGCATCAGACACATACATGTCCATGTTTATATTCATAACTGCATTAGATACTTATAAGTAATAGTATTATGTGAAATATACTATACAATGTAGAGGATACGAGCTATATACACCTAATGCAGTTGTTAAAATTATTGTCAATAAATATCAATATATAAACATTTTCCTTATTCTTGAATTCCTGCACCCATAATGCATTTCACAGGAGTTTAGTTAGAGTGTGTTGCATTTTTCAATCTAAAACCCACTAATACTAATATTGAATCAGGGGCTATTTATCACAAAGTAGTCTGGATAGCTATAACTGTTTATTACATTTGTGGTATTGTGGCTTATAAAAAAAATAGTTAATATCAAGTCAGGATAATATTTAGAAATGAAATTATTCATTAGAAGTCAGCAGAATATTTAAAATCCTTGAGAATTCTAATTATGGGCAAGATCTCTCAGTAGGATTCATTTAATTAATTTTGGCAATTGAAAAGTAGAGTGTCTCTTGCAGCTACTTGTCCTCACACCTTTGGTAAAGAGACATAGAGATCTACGGATCAAATTCTGCTGTGTCCTTTCTGTGGTGATAATGTAAAAATTAATTAATTTTCAAGGTTACATTAGTTGTAGTATCTCATTTTCAGAGTGTTAAGTAGTGGTCAGAAAAATCCTACCACAAATGAGGAAAATAAAAAAACCAAACACCAAAACACCCAACCCCTCAAGTTTTAAGTTCTATCTAAAGAAATTATTTGAAGTCATAACAATTTTCTCTTAATAAAGTAGTTGAATTTATGTATCTGGAGTTCAGTTTTCTCAGCACTTACTCTGTATTTACTGTGAGTCTCCCACAGTTTAAAGAACTGCCATTTTCCATGGCCATTTATGGAAGTATGTGGAGATTTTTCTTAAGAATAAATTTTCTTAAGAAAAAATAATTAAAAAGGAAAAAGGAAATTTAAAATTCATCTGGCCTTATTGCCTCCTGGAGCTCCTGTGAGCTAAGAAACATTTCTGCTTTGTTTAGGAGCTTTAGACTTTAACTATTTAGAGGTCCATGGAAAAAGGACAACAGAGTTAGACAAATGCCAAACCCTAAATGCTTTAATGTTGAAAACACTGTAAAAATAAAATTATGCTGAAGAGAAAAAAATAAAAAACCACAACGTATTTTTGGACATTCTAAATATTTTAAATATCTATAAATATTCATTATGCATCCATCCCCAACACATGTTTTAAACCCAAAGTCTCTGCTTTCATTAAGTGAATGTGACTGGAAATAAAAGTATGCTTAAAAGAAACAGGACAATTATCATTGGACCAGCTGTGGTGATAAATCACAGCCAGCCAGAGAGATTACGTTCCAAAAATGGAAATAAATGCACATTCACACTGGAGTTCCTATGGAGAAAGGAAAGAAAGGCAGAGAACAGAGGTTTGAAATCCAGTGCTGCTCAGCTAAAGAAAAGAAAGCAGAATTGCAAAATGATGGACAGATTCTCCTTCAGGCTGCTTTGGACTTTGACATTTTTGCAAACAGAAAGAGAGGACAACAGTTTAAATTAATTAGCCCTTTAAATTACAATAGCAGCTCAGGGCTGCAGGCTATGCACTGTGAATCCCTTTCTTGTGACATGTTTTTTTTTTCCCTTTCCTGCCAACCACTGTCTCTTGTGGGAAAGTAATTTGCTGGCAGAGCCCTTTGTTCTGTGTTAGAAAAGAAAACTTTCCAATCCACTCATGATTTTCTGAGTAATCACCACTTAGTAAACTTTTCACCACTTTCACAATACTGATTAAAAGTATGATATTTGTAAAAAGAAGAAAAAAAACAAGCCCCTGATGCAAGCAGCAATACAGCTGCTAGACATGGTTGGAAACCATGGAAATTTGTCTTAAAATCATGATTCCTCCTGATCTTCTTCTCTGCCAAAGTTTCCACTTCCCATGAGCTCCTTTAGCCTTTTTCATGGTGATTCCTGGTTTGTGTTTCATAAGGTGCAGGATGTTTGATGTTCACATTATCTAAACCTAACTCTGGTCATAATATGTATAAAGCAGGTACAGCAAGGTACAGAGTTGTCCAAATAATGATCATGTCTATATCAAAGAAAAAACAACAGTCAAAAATAAAATGAGATGGAGAATTTATGGATTTGATCCACTGGACCTTCCAAAAGAGGCAGCCAACAGATGCAGAATTTTGTGCCAAAGGACACAAAGAAGAGGGCTTTAATTGATTGTGATGGCTGGGAGCTGTGCTGAAAGACCAGGAAAGAAAATATCATGCTCGCCTTCAAAAAGGGCTAAAAAAGGAGGACCCAGGGAGCATCAGGCAGGTCAGCCTCACCCCAGTTCCTGGGAATGTGGTGGAGAAGTTGATCCTGAAAAGCATTTCAGGCAGATGAAGGAGGAGGAAATTATGAGGGGGAGAGCATGGCTTCACCAGGGAGAAGTCATGCTTGATAAAGCTCTGTGATGAAGAGGCTGCCTGAGGAGCTGAGGGGAGAGCAGTGAACAGAGGAGGGAGGAGAAGAGGACATTGCCTACCTGGGCTGCAGGAAGGCCAGTGAATCTATCTCACACCAGATCCTCCCAATAAAGGTGTTGATACATGGGCAGAGAGGTGGATTGGAAACTGGCTGGGTGGATGTGAAGGATGGTGGTCACTGGGGTAAAATCTCATTGGATTGTGGGTCCAGTCTTGTTTAACAGCTTCATTAATTACCTGGAGGATGAGGAAGTGTCAGTCAGCACATTCAACAGTGACACCAAACTATGGAGTTCACTATTTAGTTTCTATTCATACCTAATAATAAATACCTAGAGAAACATATATAAAGTCATACTTCTCTCTATACTCCAGCAGTTTCTTGACACCTGCAACTATGACATTGCTTATTTTGGTGAAATCCAGATTTCCTTTAAATCTGGGCTTCGTTGGTTTCTTGAAAACCATGACTTTCTTTGACCATGATTTTTGATTCAGGACTATGAGTTGGAGAGGCTCAAAATGACACAGTGCAGATTTATCAGCTCACCTCCACTTCTGGGGATCTCCATCATTTATGGGATCACTATGGGAACTGACAAGTTTAGGAAGTGCCAGAGAAGCAAATGACTGTGAAGAAAAATCTCAGCTGGAAAAGTACTTTTCAAACTCTCTTGGCACCTGGATTTCCAAGTTACAAATTTTATTAAGACACAGTGAAATGCTGTCACAGAGGATTAAAAATAAATAGCAGTTTTCATCAGGGCAGTTCTCTCTCAGAAGTTATGATTCAGATGGACTGATGTTTCTTTTCTAGAACCTAATTACTATCATTAATGCTAACAATGATAATTAACAAGCAATTTTCTCATCTATCTAATAGATTTTTGCTGCATCTGGAGATACTGTGAAAAAATCAAACCAGTTGTTCAAAGCAGACAAAGGTCATCTGTAACTCAAAAGTACATGTTTAATCAGAGTATTTGGGATTTTTGTCCTGATCAGACATTTTTAAAACACTTGATAGTATTAAAGGCTTATGATAAGCACCTTAAAAGTTGTGGCAAATGGATTGGATTCTGAATATTATATTAGGCATGTGATAGGTCAGTAAATAATTATATTAAGAAATATAATCAAGTAAATGTTACTGTAAAGAAAAGAGATGTTGAACAGCTTGTTAGAGAAGTACAGGCTGATGGTTTCTTTATGGAAAAAGCACTGAGCAATATTTTTTCATGTTAAAAAATAAATTTTCAGCTCCCAAACCAAATGGAAGCAATTCCAGGAGATTCATTTTCTTATGTCAAGAATGGATTGAAAGCTAGAAAGTTAGTAATGCTTGAGTTCCTTTTTTATTTTCTTGATATGATAAGAATCCTCTATTTGCCATAGTTTAATATCTTTCTCTTCAGAGATTTGTTCCTGACACAGATAATGGAGACCTTGAGAATTACTGTCATGGACAGTAGGGTTAAAAAGTGAAATAAGGTGTCTCTGCACACCGTGCTAGGAAATGAGTGAGTCCAATTTCCCTTAATGAGAATGTTCTTTTTATGCCATAAAATCAACACCTGCTGCCAGGTGTGACTCTAGCATCATCAAAAATGATGGAACATCTTGTTGGCTTCCAGTGGTCCCTGTGGTGCTGGCCACGGGTCATGTGGGACAGGGGAATTGGATTGGCAGTGCTGGCCATGGGTCACAGACTTTGGGCAGCCTCGGTTTAGGTCCTTTAGGTCTAACACCAATTTTTACCTGGCCAGGTGTCTGTGGCTGGTCTGATCTTCAAGTGTTTGTCTCTGCGTGGAGCAACCTCACTTCTGAGCTTGGTGATGTTCTGACAGGCTGGTCAACGTCCCTCTGGATGCCATCACTTCCCTCAAATCCCCTGCTCCAGCTGTTGTTTGCAGGGCTCTAACGTGCTGGATTTACTCCCAACAAATAGAAATTTGTGGTTCTGTTTTGTTGGGTTCTGGAGGAAACTTGTAGGTGCCTCTTTTCTCTGAGGATTGTTCATTTTGGGTGATGTGAATCCTCTGCAATGAGACCACTCACTGAAAGGTGAGACTAACCTTTACTGAAAAGAATGTGAACAAAGATATTCTAGAGCTTTCATTACAGAAATAAAAGCAAAGCCCAACCAGTCCTGGACTGTTAGCAAATATGGCAACAAAAAAATCTGCTGCCTTTGCTGAATTTTCCCATCCCCAAATATATTTCTGTCAGCTTTGGGGTATATTTTAATTTATACATCTGTTCTCTCTCAGAAGTACTTGTGGAACTGCAGAAGTTGGCTCCTTCTAATGATCTACAGTTGCACCTTGTGAAAATACATTTTCAATTTGGCTCCTGAAACATGGATCAAGTGATCCTGCCAACACAAATATCCTTTGCTGTCAAACATTTTCATCCTCTGGAGGGTGGAACACCTGCAGAGCCACTCAGGGGGGGAAAAAAAAAGCTTTGTAGTGGTGTTGCCTTTTGCTTTCAGTTTTTCCCTTGAATTTCATTTAGCAATTAGTTGAGACAGCCATAAAATACTTTTAAATATTGGCATTATGTATTAATTTGTGCATTCAGGGGCAAATTCCCAGCTGGTGATTTACACCTGCTTGATGAGTGGCTTTGGGCATTGCCTTATTAAAAGGATCTTGTCATCTATTTCTAGATCTGTGGTCTAGAAAGGGATGACAAGAGACTTTTAATAAAGTCCTTTGACATAAGGACTGTCAATGTGCCTCCTCCTGGCTTTGTGCTGAACCAGAGACTCAGGTTAGCGACAGAAACCAGGAATGTTCAGAAATACTGTGAGAATTGCAAGTGATAGTTGTGAATTGCCAATTTTTTTTCAAAATTAAACCTTAGGGCAGCCATATGTAAAATCTTGATATGTGAGTTGTAACTAGTGCACCACTCAGCTCTCAGACTTGGAGTGCTCTTCAGTTTCTTCATGAAAAAAATATTAAAACAGGTGAAAAGAAGGGATTATGAAATATGATAGATCAAAAGCCACCATGGTGAGAAAATATTGGTTTATTCTCATGAAGAATTCCTTATTTTGCTGGAGTATTTTTTATTGAGGTGTTATGCATGATACATATATCTACATATGCCCACAGAGACACATAATTAGTATATTATATAATGCAATATAATAAATCATTTAGTATGTTATGTGTATCTTATGGTATATATATGGTATATATATATGACAGAATCACAGAATAACAGAATCACAGAATAATGCAATGTTTTGGATTGTAAGGGACCTGAAAAATTATCTTATTTCAACCCTCCTCTATAAGCAGGGATGTCACCAACTTGATCAGATTGCTCAGGGACCCAAACAACCTGGACTTGAACACCTCCATAGTGGAGGTGCATCCACAGCTTCTCTGTTCCAATGTCTCACTGCCTTTCTGCTCTAGGACTGCAGGGAACAGATCCAGAGCTGTTGGTGAAACTGGAGCCAATATCCAAAGGAGCACCAGAATCTGGAAGGAGTGGATTATCCATAAGGATCTACACAGAACTATTTTTTCCACAACCATCTCTAAATTGGGTAGGATGAAGCAGGCTGGGGGGTTGCAGGACAATATCACAACTCATAAACCTTTAAATTACATGGGAGCAGGGCTGTACACACATAACCAAAACATGACTTTATTAAGAGATTGGTGAGGGGTGGTGGCTATTGTTCCTTCAGTTTCCTTGACAAGGAGACAGGAGTTGGATTTTGATGGTTCCTGTGGGTCCCTTCCAACTCAGGAAACTCTGTGATTCTGTGATTACATGAAAATGTTTGTCTTGAAAGCTTATTTGGCCATCAGGAAAGACAGAATAGCACTTTGCTATAATATCATGTAAACGTTGAAGACTAAATTCTCAACTCATGAATATTTTGTTAGGTTCTCTTCCATGCCTGAAAGTTCTCTGTGGCAAAGTGGATTTAAGTGATTTCCAGCTTTCCCACTCCCAATAATTTCTTCCTGTCCAGGACTGTATTTTTCAAACTTATGACTTTTGTCAATGCAGCTATAAAACAAGTCAATGAAATAAGCTGGCTCTGAAAATCAGAGACTGCTGCATTTGTAGGGAATATGTGGGTGGGTATTTTGCTTGTTTTTCCTCCCTTGCAGATGTTTAGTCAACTCAGTTTGCAACATGGCTCCATGAAGAATGAGAATTAATGTGCTGCCTGCTGTCTGAAGAGACAATAAATTCTGCCCTGTGAGGGTGGTGAGGAGAAGCTGTGGCTGTCCCATCCCTGGAAGTGTCCAAGGTCAGGTTGGATGGGGCTTGGAGCAACCTGGGATGGTGGAAAGGGTCCGTGCCCATGGCAGGGTGTTGGGATGAGATGATTTTTAAGGTCCCTGCCAACCTAAACCATTCTGCGATTTTAGGTTTCTCTGTAGAGACATGGGTAGGATTTTTTAAGATGTTGTTCACGTCTCCTTTCTGCCCTTTACTCCAGCTTTTGAACCACAGTCACAATCCAGCCCCTTCAGCAGGAAGATCTACCCCAATAACCTTTGGCTTTTCAAATCCAGCAGTGATGATCTGTTCCTGTTGGAATCAGGTGCTGCAGGCTTCAAGTCTTCACTAAACTTGTTCTGCTTGGTTTCATTATCTCTATCTGATTTCTCATCTCTTGTTATAACACCATAAAAATGTTCAAAATTATTCCTCATCTCCTATTCAAGCTGTGCCGTGGCATTACTGACTGCCCAAAACATCCTGCAGAACTAATAGAGAAAAATCAACATTACACCCAATCTGTTGGTGTTGGGAAGTAACATAAAAATATTGAGTGACACTATTGGATCTTGGCCTTCAGCATCCTGCTCCTGAAGCTGACCAGTGGCAGTGGGTTGGGCAGGAATTTAGGGAGAAATTAGTCCTTAGAAAGTGCTGGTTTTCTATACATTTCCTCCCTGTTTCTAGTGGCTTGTAGCTCTTAGACTGCCTGAGGAGAGGCCTCCTGTGGATCTTGGTAGATTTATTTTTCATAAAATAGATTCACAGAAAGCAATCATAGAATCCCTGGAGTTCGAAAAGACCTCCAAGATCATCAAGTCCAATGTTTTTATTAATTTCTCCTTCTTTCTGTTAAAGAAGGCAAAAAGGACATTCATCTGTGTACACAGCAGAAACTTTCATTTGATGGAAGGTGACTGAAATAAAACTGAAGTTTAAATTATTTTTCTTGAGTTTTTCTCTGTCTTCACTAGTTATTTCCTTGCTTAGGGAACAGACAATTCCCTTTCAAAGACAGGGTTTAGTTGTCACAAAAGCATCATCCTGACTGTTCTGGCTGCTCAGGCTGACCTAGAGCAGAAGCAGTGGATTTCAGGGGGAAGTGAGAGGGAAGGTGAGCCTTTCATGCTCATTAAACTTCCCCCAGCCTCCTGGATCTGACATAAAATCCCATTAAGAGGCACCCTACACACAACAAACCAGGAAATCAGCATCCCTGCTCCCTCCTGCATCCAGGTGTCCTTGAGGAAGGTCATGGCTTTAAACACTCATTTAAAGCTGTTTTAATGATATTTTGTGCTCCAGCAGCCCAGGAAAGCTGCACCCTCTCTGCTCTTCCCAGCAGCTCCCAGTGGTGAGGAACATTTTGCTGAATAAACACCAAGGATGGATTCCTGTTAAACACAAAGACTGTCTCAAGAAGAGGAGATCAAACCCAGCTTCTTCAGCTCATGACTGGATACAGACTGATAAGCGTGAGCAGTAAGGAGAAATATTATAATTTGCAATAGATTTCTCCTTCCCTTTACCCTGTAGCTTGGAGATATATTTAAAAACAATAAATTTTTGTTGTTGTTGTTGTTGTTGTCTTTAATTACACTGATTCCCAAGGGCTTCAGTTTTACTGAAAAATGGCCCTGCTTTGACAATGGAAGCTTAAGAGACTGGTGGAACAGATTGCAAACCTTTTCCATGCCTGGTTTAACTGCTTGACTGCCAGCCTGTGGAACTAATTTTCAGGAGAATTACTTGTACAACTCTCTAGTTTCCCCTTGCTATTGGGCTACAATGACATCAAAGGAAATGTCTTGGTTATTGCTCTGCACAGGCACAGATGAGACACAGGGAGAGGGTAAGTGACTGCAGAGAGGATGGTTTTGGCACTCCTCAAGTGGAAAAAGTGTGAAAAGATAAGAGTTCAAACATAATAATACCAATAAAACACCAAAGCAAAACATGTTGTCTTAATTAATCACTCACACTTCCACACTGAAGGAGGTGGTAGAAGCAAAATGCCAGTTATAAAGAACAAGTTTCATGCAAATCTCTTGAATTTAGGTTCATTACACTGAACTTTGGTCAGGTGAAAGATACATGGTCTGATTTAATCCTTAATTTAGGCCTCAGCAGCAGCTCACTGAAGCCGAGAAGGTTTCCATGGGGGAAATGATGTGTTTACTGCTGTCTCTCTGCTCCAGAAGTGACCCTCTCTCCCCACTGACATTTGTGGGAGTTTCAGCTGCCCAAACACTTTGTATGAACTGCTTTGGTTCTGCTGAAGTGAAGGGAGCTGAAAGTTTCTGAAAGGTTTTTTGATGATCTTGTGCAGCTGGGTAAGGGAGAGTGAACTGGCAGCAATAGCCCAGCCTGCTCCTGGAGAAGCACCAAACTTCATCTTCACTGCTGTGCTGTGGAAATTGTGTCTGCCTGTTGATTTCAGAGAGAAAGATCAGAAACAGGTTGACATGGTGGTGGGGCAGTTATTCTGGCTGGGCTGGATATGTCAAGAAACTGATATTTGGTTTATTATCATAAAAGCAGGGCTGACGTCAGGGCTGGTTTAAGAGTATGTAAAACTTCTAAACTCTGCCATGTTCTGTCTGCTACAGAACTTTTTATTTTTAAAAAGTATGTATGGATGTATGGGTGTGGCTTAGATGTGGACAGAGGCCACACTCATGAAAACCTTACACAGTACTACAGCAACTTGATGGAGACAACAATGAGAGGGATTCTGTGAAACTATTGCTTTTGAGGAGGAAAATAAAGTTGCTTATGGGTTTGTCATCCTCTCTCACTGTTCTTCTCTTCAACTCTTTTTTCTTTTGTCTTCTCAAGGACAGTAAAGTTGAAGTCAGAGGAGGTAAGAAAATCTAACTGCTGTACTAATGAATGAGGTGATACTAATACAGATTTCATTTGGTTTTTAAATAAAAGAAAATATTCTCATTCTATTCTACTTTCCTCAGCATCACAATACCTCTGGACCTTTATCAAGGGTGGCAGAATGCTGGTCCCTGAGCAGACATCACTGAAACATGATATAAAATTTTGAACCTCACAAGTTCTTAAATCCTTTAGCAATTTGTTTCAAACCCTCCAGCATGCAAAGTGTGAGCACATGAAGCAGGAAGAACAATAATTTCTAGTGTAAAATTACTCAGAAACAAGGTGAAAATGAACAAGAGCAGTGCAGAAGTGTACAAGCAAAGAAAAAATTTCTGCCTTCTGATACCAGCCCCAAACAATCCATTCTTTAGCTGTAAACACTCACCAGCTCCAACAACTCTCGGTCTGCATGTTTTTCTTTTCATTCTTCCTTGTGCCCAGAACTAGGAGAATATAAATGCAGCATGTCCTTTTCCTGGGGTTTTCCCAGTGCAAAGCTGCTTTCTGGTTTATTTTCTTTTTTATTTTCTTTACCTAGATACTTGATTTATCTTCAATAACCTCTTTAGTATTCACGGCTTTTTTCAGGACTATAACAGGCTTTAAAAAAAACCTGCATCATGAGAAGATACCACTGGACATGACATGCACAACTATCTTTGACTCATGGATTTAAGCTGAAGGAGGGTAGATTAAGATCAGATTTTAGGAAGAAACTCTTCCCTGTGAGGGTGGTGAGGCCCTGGCACAGACTGCCCAGAAAAGCTGTGACTGTCCCATCCCTGAAAATGTCCAAGGCCAGGTTGGATGGGGCTGTGAGCACCCTGGAACACTGGAAGCTGTCCCTGCCTATGGATGGGAGTTGGAATGGGATGATCTTTAAAGTTCTTTCCAACTTAAACCATTTTATGATTCCAATTCATCACCAGTTTCCAGAGACTGAACATATCATAAAAGCAGGGCTGATATCAGGGCTGCCTTAAGAGTGTGAAAAACTTTCACTAGCCTCTTTTATGTTCTGTGTATCACAGAATTTTTATGATAGATAAATAGATAGATAGATAGATAGATAGATAGATAGATAGATAGATAGATATGCATGCATATAGGGCTGTGGTTTTGATATGAATCTGTTTGTCTGGAAATTTAAATAGGCTCCTAACTCCTAAAGAAATGAGATTTTAAAAGGACTATCCGGATCCTATGAGTTGAACAATGAACTTTCATATATCCTCAGGAAAATCTAGAACTCCCCAAGGATATAAATTATTGTCATTGTCTGCCTTTGTTACATCCCTGGCTGCAGGGCTCAGGTGAGCTGCTGCACTTCTCTTAGCTTGCACACACAAAACTTCAGAAGGCTACTGCCTCAACTTCTTACTTTTAAAACTTGCAAGAAATTATAAATGAAGATGACAATATCTCTTCCTCAAAGGATTATATATTTCTCGTTAAACTTTAACTTCATTTAAAATCCATCCTTGATCCTCTTAAAGTATTTGTGTAAGTGAATGAGGGCTGTAAAACACGACTGAAGCTTTCCTCCTTGGGGAAGCAGCTTGACCAATTTACATATTTATTAAATATTTTATATTTTACCAGATTGTATGCACTTCGAAATGTCACATCTTATTTTTGGTCTGAGCACTGCATAACCATAATGGCTATTTCCAGTCCCAGAAGAGAAAAAGAAAATAATCTGCATCTCTTAATTTGACCACTTCTTAAGGATTTAAGTTTTTTATTTCAATGTTTTATTCTGTTCTGCAAAATTTTAACTTATACTGTTATGAAGTTTTACTAGTTCTGTGCAAATTAATCTCCTGTGAGGCTACATGACCAACCTCTCATTTTTCCTCTGGAATGAAATTCAGCTTTCTAAGCATCCAAACTGAACTTCTGAACCTGTTTGATGGTTCTTTTAGCTTTAAAGAAAATAAATACAAGGCTGTTGCAAACCAGAAATGTATATGAAGTGCTTTCCTTCATGGTACAAGGATCTATCAAAGCAGAGTTGATATTTCTGGTGTAATTCCTCCCCTCCTTCACCCTCACAGTTCAGTCCCCAGCATGTGGAGCAGAGATTTTTCCTTTATAATGATGCACAAGACCAGGGTATGCACGAGATGTCATTGCTGGGGTTTCCTGTGAGCACTTTGGATCTGGAGACTGAATGGATTAAGGCTCCAACAGGATGCACAAGATGAAAGCACTTGGCCAGTGCTGGATTCCTGAGTACTGTGAACAAACCCCTTTCCTCTGCATGTCCCCATTTCTGATGGAGCCAGCCTCCCTCACAGGATGCTTTGGGGTCAGGCTGCTGAGAAAAGAGTTGGAAAAAGCCCCAATTTGATTTAGAAGCCATGGAGAATGTCCATTACTCTCTTTTCTTGTCACCTCTAAAATGCATGACTTCCATGGACAGAACTCTGAACCACAGAATCATTGAGTCATAGAGTCATAGGTTCATAGAAACATAGAATAGTTTGAGTTGAAAGAGACTTTCCAGATCAGATTGTTCCAACCCTCTGCTACAGGCAGGGAGCCTTCCACTGTCCCAGGCTGCTCCAAGCCTTGTCCAATCTGGCCTTGAACATTTCCAGGAATGGGCCAGCCACACCTTCTCTGGGAAATCTGTGCCAGGGCCTCACCACCCCCAAAGGGAAGAATTTCTTTCTATTATCGAATTTAAATTTACTTTTTTTCAGTTTAAAGCCATTTTCCTTTGTCCTTTCAGGCCATGCCCTTGTCTAAAGCTCCTCTCCAGCTCTCTTAGACCTTTAGGCACTGGAAGGGTCTCTAAGGTCTTCCTGGAGCCCTGGAGCCTTCTCTTCTCCAGACTGAACATCCCAAACTTTCCCAACCTGTTTGCATAGCAGAGGAATCCCAGTCATTGGACCCACCTCCTGTATCTTCTCTGGACTCACTCCAACAGATCCATGTCTTTCTTGTGCTGGGGATCCCAGAACTGGGTGCAGGGCATTATTTTTTCAGGATACATTCTTTAGGGAAAAGGAAATAAAACCCAAAACCACAACACACCAATAAACAGATTTGTAGATGAAAATGTCTGACAAGAGAGAGCCTGCCACGCTGTCCAAGTGATCAATTATAGTAATACCACACTGCCCTTGTCTACATTTTCAGGCAATGGTTTTTTTGCATTATCCTCCCTGCAGAAGTCAGCATTACTATCATAATTTTTGGCCCCATTTGAATTTTTGCATGGCCTTGTTATGCCATTTCTTTCCTTTTCTTGATAAAATAAAAAGACCAAGTTGCTCTTTGAAGGAAAAGCCAGGCAAGGGTGAGACCCCATAACTGTTTCTTTGGCCTGGGTGAAGTAGGGACAAATCTTTTTCAGAGTCATATCTTCCCTGGGGAAAGTCCACATTATTCATCCTTTCCTCTTCATAGGTCCTCTGACAGCCTTATCAGTAAGAATTTCTTCCAGGTCACTGCACAATAAGCACAAGAGACAATCTTTAAGACTCCACTAGAAGCAGACCATACTAAAAACAATCCTGCATCCTAATTGCTGGTGGGAACAATCTACTGACCAACAATTGCTCCATCTGATCTGTGCCGTGTTGATTTCTTATTAAAATGTTAAATATCTTACAGGAGTTAGATAGAGATGTGCAAAAACTCCTGAGGGCTGATATCAGTGTGCATTCAGCCCAGGAGTGTGTCTTTAACAGAGGCTGGTGTTATTTCAACACCTATTGGAGATTAAGCTCTATTATTTTTCTTGGGTTATGACCTCACATTAAATTGATGGTATTTCTTTTCCATAGATTTATAACCTTGTTATGGCTCATTTTTAGCTACAGATGCTGCATGACTGTGACTGGAGCTGACATGCATCTTTTAGTGCCAGAGTTAGCCAGATGTGGATACACACCCATAGCTTCTTCCAGCAATAAAGGAAAATTATATCCAACTAGGCACAACTGGACACTCTCACAACACCAGAGCAAGTAAAAGGAAAGAGTATTTCAGCTGTTTCTTTGCACCACCCCTTAATTTCCTTCAAGCTGATATGATGTGTTGATTCCAGGAGATGGCAAAGGACAGGATGAAAATTTACATCCCTTTTGAGGGCATGAAGTAATGAAGCAATTTTTGTAATGAGGAGCCATGCAGGTACTTGAAGGGCCTTGTGAGTAGTTAGAAATGTTGTTTTCTAAATGCCATCTCTGTTTCCAAGTCAGTATAGAGAGAAGCACAGTCAGAAGGGGATATTGGCAAAGATGTCCTCCTGGGCAGCACCTGTGTGGGAAAGGCTTAGAGGAAAACTGCTGCCTTCCTGTTTGGAGGAGAGACCACTGCTGTTCTGAGGTTAAATTACCCTGTAATTGTGCCCTGCACCCTCCAAATACATCAATAAGTTTCACCATGGAGATTTATTGTTTTGGGTTTTTGTTTTGTTTTGAGGTCTTTGTTTAGTTGGGTTTTTTTTTTGGGTTGTTTGTTTGTTTTGGTTTTTTGTTGTTGTTTGTGTGCATTTGGTTTTTTTTGTTTGTTTGTTTGTTTGTTTTTTGTTTTTTTGGTTGGTTGGTTGTTTTTTTTTTTGTTTGGTTGTTTGGTTGGTTGATATTTCTTTGTCTGTGGCCATTCCAAAAATGTCTCTTCCAACAAATCTGTCCACCATGCCTAATAATCCTTCACATATAATCATTCCAGCCCCACATCATGGGCAGGGATGACCAGGTTGCTGAGGGCCTCATTTGACCCAATCCTTCATTGTTGTGGAGCTGAAAAAATCATGGGCAGGATGTGGATAAATGGAATTTATGAATCTTTGGCCTCCCCTCTCTGACAGAGGAACAGCCTCAGCCTGTGGGCTCAGGACAGGCACCACAGCACTGCTGGAGTTAATGGAGCTTCCCCTGGTGCTCTCTGAGAGTTTTTCTCTTTGCACATAATGTCAGTAAAAGAGGTGTAAAGATGGATTTTCTTTAATTGCTAAGCCTACAGACAACACAGTGTCTCAGTGAGCTGTCATTGACCTTGTCCCTGTCCATAACAGGGACAAGGTCACATCTGAATTGGGATCCTCCCTGGTGCTACATTTGGCACCCAACACTGACAAAAAGGGGGGAATTTGTCTCTGATGGATTTTTTATGGCTCCCATACAGGATTATTTGTGCCTCTTACTCAGAAGATCCTCAAAAGGTCCTGACCTACCAGCCTTTGTGTGTGGAGTGTTACTGATTTTTCTGAAAATCAGCATATATTGAGTCACATTTGGATATTTGAGACATCTCTGTAAGGTGGAACAAGGGATGCAAGAGAGAAAAATCCTTCCAGAGCACCAGTAGGAAGAGAATCAGGAAAGCTGGAGAGTAGATACGAAAATAGTGTATAAAACATAGAATTATTGAGATTGGAAAAGATCTCCAAGACCATGGCACCATTAACCCAACACTGTTAGGTCAACCACTAAATAATTTCTCAAGGCACCCTACTTGGATGTTTTTTAACATTTCCAGGTTGGTGATTCCATCTCTTGCCTAGGCAGCCTGTTCCAATGCCTGATCACCCTTCCAGTGAAGAAATTTTTCCTGATATCCATTCAAAACCTTCCCTGGTTCAAATGGAATCTATTTCCTCCAATCCTATCTCATGTTACCTGGGAGAAAAGACTGACTCCCACCTGTCTATGAACTCCTTTCAGGTTAATTGTAGCAATAGGAGTTGTAACCATACCCAGATGGGATGAAAATCAGTGCAGAATAATATTTGCACCACTTTGTACACCTGTGATGGGATTAATTTCAAAATGAGGGTGTCAGTAGTTTATTATTTCCACCATCTACTTCTTCAAAATGACTAAAGCCTCTTGTGAACTTGATCCAGAGCTTAATCTTAGTACCCAAAACTCAGCACCATTGTGTGGCTGATGAACCCAAAGTGCTGCCTTTACTGGAAATAACATAAAACTTTGCAACCTCAGGAATGATAAAGTGATCAGAGCAAGTACTTAAGGTTGTTGCTGTGATTCATGGCTCCCTCTTCATTTACAGCAGCAGAAACCTAACTCAGGTTTTAGATTTTACACAGCTGGCATTGAAACTGTTCTGACTAGCAGTGACCACAGGCTTTAAAAGCAGAAAAAGCAGAAGAAAGCCCACAGAGGTACAATATATCAATACTAAATTAAATTATATCCTGAGTTAGGAGACCATTTATACACTTGTGTGACAACAACCGTGCTGAAATGCCTGAAAGAGCTGAATTAATCTAAACACTGTAAAAGCATGATCAGCATTAGTTAGGTAAACTATCTTCTCTACTCTCAGAAGCTTTATTTGACTTGCATTTCTCCTGCAGACATCAGATTTCTCAGATTCTTTTCCTGACTGAGAGGTTTAATTAAACTTTGCCATGTTTTCCAGTAGAACAATGACACATTTACACCCAATGGTGGAAGATACAAACTCCCTTTAAGTTCCCCAGGTATTTCTGGATAAATAATACAAAGAGATCTTGTATTTCCTCTGGCCCTGGAGAGCACATGAATCAAATGTCAGTACATCATTTGATATTTCTTCATGCCCAACAGAAGGAGAGAAAAGGCTTTGATAAAGAGATCATTGTCTTCTGTATGAGGCCTCTTCAAACACTTCAACCATGAAGTCAGAGGATATAAACAGCATGAACTATTTATCAAACCTCATTATTGGCCTTGAGAAGCAAAAGAAACCTGTGAATATTAGGGGTGAAAATGTTCTTGCCTTCATAGCAGCTCTCAGGTTCTATGGTGCTGTCCTGAGGTGCCCCCAGGCTAAATCAGATTTCCTTCACAAGCAGCTCCTCACCAAATAAACCCTTCTGCCTGGTTCATTTTGCCTTTCTTTCAGGCAATGAAGTAGAGATCAACAAAATAGGACTGGGAACTTGATCCTGTTACAGCTAGATTTGGGACAACTGGTTCTTCTAGGACTCTCTTTAAAGTAATCACAATATTCTTGAAAAATGCAGTGCCCTGGTAGCTGTTCTTACCTAGAATGTTTTAAGGTACCAGCATCAATTATTCCTGTGTATCTGTGTCTTTTTTTTTTGTAGGCTAAATCCAAAATTTGCATCCCAGTTTCATTGCAAGGAGTGCGTTTTGTGCCTGGAAAGACCATGATGTGGAGGTGTTAATGCTCAGAAAATGTGCATGCAGGGTTTTTTATGTGTATGTTCAGAAAACTGGCCCCAGATATTCTCAGAGTGATTAATCTGCCTGCTCTTCTCAGTTTCTTTAGTAAATGTTCTGTGACACACTCAATTAAATCTGGTGATAAAACATCTTCCACTGGGATGTCTGACATGTTTGAAGTTAACCCCACACTGGAGGGTTTCTTCAGCTCATGGACCTGTTACAAATTCATGGTGCTGAGAGTTTTTCTGTAATAGGTGCAGGAGCTCAGTATTTCTTCTCATGTGGCTCCTGGCATTTAGAGATGCACATAAAACACCCCTAAAAATGAAACAGAAGCCACCCCATAGCAAAACACCCCCCTCACTAACATCACTAAGCCACGTATTTTAATCCTCAGTCTAGTCTGGGATTGTTTCTGCCAGAATATCCCCTGGGCTGTGTCCAGATCAGTTTTAAATGCTTTAAGTGGTGACTGCTCACTGCTTCCATGGGACCATCATCATTCAGGCTGATAGATCAGTCTAATAGTGCCTAATGCCATCCAGCATAAGCCTTGCTCTCAGTTTCTCAGCCTTATCTCTGCTGGGAAGAAAAAAAAAAAAAAAAGTACTTTTCCTTTTGCCTTGCTAGTGGTTGACAGAAAGTTAATTAGAGCAAGGAAAAAAAAAAACTTTTCACCCAAAAAGTTCTACCAGAAGTGGTTTTGGCTGAGGAGTCAGGCTAAAAAGCACTTTTAACACTGTCCACACAGGCAGAAGTGCTGAAGTTTCTGATTCACATATTTTTGAAGGAAAGCTTCCCTTTCAATATTAAAATGTGCATGAAATTGCACTTAGCACCTCGAGTGCCCAGGGAAAGCAGGACTCTGCAGAATCACTCTTCACAGAGCAGCATGGCTGAGGCTCAGGTTATTTCATGTCTCTTCCAGCTGCTTAATTACATTTTTAAACTGTACCTTCAACTCTTCAACTCCAACCAGCTGGGTTGTGAGCTTCATGCTGACACTGTAAGTTGTGGATGAGGAACTCCGCATGACCTGGCTGTGTGCACTTGCAGCCCAGGAAGCCAAAAATGTCCTGGGCTGCACCCAAGGCAGGGTGGGCAGCAGCTGAGGGGGGATTCTGCCCCTCTGCTCTGCTCTGGTAAAACCCCAAACAGCCCTGGGGCTCCCAACACTGGAAGGATGTGGAATTGTTTGAGCAGAAGGGCCACAAAGATTTTCAGAGGGATGGAGCAGCTCTCTGGAGACTGAGACAGCTGGGGCTGCTCATTAGTTGGTCATGCACAGAGGATGGATCCATTTTCATGAAATTACCTAAACTTTTCATAGACTTGGAGCTTGCCCAAGTCACTCAGTACCTGGAGTTGTATCCCATCAAAGGTACAGCAACAAGGTAATTTTCTTCTTGTCTGTTTTAAATGGTTTCAAAGTATTGTGTCCCAAATAGGGTTTTACACTAGATACTTTCAACATGGATGTTGTCACAAAGCAGAACAGAGAGCACCTCTCTCCTAGGCACTGAAACGACCCTGATGCAACACCACCTCCACTTTTGGGGACAATGTACACCCTCACTGGAGATATTCCAGAACTGTGTGGACACAATGCTGTGTCTGTGCTCTGGGATGGCCCTGCTTGAGCAGAGAGGTGGGACCAGATGACCCCACTGTGGTGCCTTTCAAATTGGATCATTTTGTGGTTCTGTGATCCTGCAGCTGGGAATAGTTCTGACAAACTGAAAAAACCATAATGTGATAGGTAGAAAATAGGCAAAATTCCCATGAATTAGTATTGTATTTACTGGGACCCCTGTGGCAGGAAGGAAGGATGAATATGTCTCCATGTTGTCAGAAGGCTAATTTATTACTTTATTATACTATATTATATTAAAGAATACTTTACTAAACTATACTAAAGAACACAGAAAGGATAATAACAGAAAGCTAAAAAGATGATAATGAAAACTTGTGACTCTTTCCAGAGTCCTGACACAGCTTGGCAGTGATTGGCCAAAGAATGAAAACAACTCATAGCAAAAACCAATCAAACAATCATCTGTTGGATAAACAATCTCCAAACAGATTTCACATGAGCAAAACAGAGGAGAAGCAAATGAGATAATCCTTGTTTTCATTTTTCTCTGAGGCTTCTCAGCTTCCCAGGAGAAAAATCCTGGGCAAAGAGGTTTTTCAAAAAATGTGAATGTGACAAATTAGGAGAGTGTATGAAGTCCTAATCACACAGAGATGCCACCCCAGGGTACATTCAGAGGTGATATGCAGCACTCTGGGTTGCCTCTCACCCAACAGATTCCAGCTGCTTCCATTATTTGCACCAAGGGGAAATGAGCTGCATTCCCTCCACTTTCTCCTGAGGAAGCCTGGATCACCTGTGGGGACAGGATATTTCTGACAAAGAGAAGAAAATTACTTATAAAATAAAAAAAATGTCATGACAGAGGCATCAAAATGACCTTCTCCATGAAGTGGTCTAATGTCACCTCCATGCCTGATGACCTTCTACATGAAGTGGTCTAATGCAACCTCCATGCCTGAGGAAATGCCACTGGTACCTGCTCTGATTTTAGAGGCAGGGATTAATACCTTACAGCATCAGTCACTCTACCCCAGTCTGGACTCAGTTTAGACCAAAAAGGACTGTTGGGGATTTTTTCCCCCATTCTGAGATTTAAAGCCTTTTTTTAGCTCTTTGTCACTTTCCCAGACAGAAGGAATATTAAAGTAATTATAACATAACGCTCTGAAAAAAATATTTAGGTCAGCTCCTGATAAGCACCTGACAATGGACTTGTTCCCTAACGGGTGGTGTTTGAAGCAGGTTTCCAGTAGATTTCCTGAGTTTCAAATAAGATACTGGACAAATTTAGTACTGTAGATTACTTTCTGTGCTGGTTTGGAAAGAGAATGCAGATTGGTGTGTGGTTGAATAACCCAGATCCAACTGATGGATTCACTGGTGACCCAGAGAGAGCCACGGCATTGACACTGATATTTAGAAGTCCAGGATGAAAAAAAAAAAAAAAGGGACAAAAGAAGACATGAGTCTTCCATGTGTTGTGGCCGGAGATGAAGCTTCAAGAAAGTTTATTAAAGAAGCTCTGATGCTGAGTTATGAGTTGTAGAGAGGATTCCCTGGCTTCCTAAACTCCTCCCCAGAGAGAGGAACCTGGGGGCTGCTGGATCTTGTCTTGGCCTCAGACTGTCAATGGTTGAAGTTTTGAAACTTTGTCCCACAGGTTTTAAGGATGGCAGATCAGATAAATTAGTATAAAAATGAATTATCATGATAAATTATTAGACAAAAAAGATCTCAATCAGAATTATTTACAACACAGTACGAAAACTAAAACTACCAGTAGAGAATAGCATAATATAATGAACTATATTAAAACAATTATATTGAAGCAACTATATTAAAGCTAGCAAAAGAACTATATTAAAGCTAGCAAAATTAGGTAGAGATTGATTTAACTCACCATATCAACACTTGTGGGCAGGTCTCTTCACTTTGAGAAGTATCCCTGGTAGATGTCTCCAAAATCCAAGAGAAGTATGTCGACACATTCCAAGGAGGAATATGTTAGAAGAACCTAACAGGATGAAAGAGGACCAGAATTCAGTAGTCTAGAGAAGTTGACTGCCAGTCATGTGTCCCCAGGTCAGTTTAGCAGCCCGTCTGCCAGATCTTTGCCTTTTTATCAGGATATTCATTCAGGGTTCGTTATCAGAATTTTAGAATGATCAACACCAAGCCCAGCTCATGGTGCCCCTGCTCAATCCAGACCTGCAGACAGGACATTGTCTGAGCTGCTTTATCACATTCCAGAGCATCCAGGGTGAAGCATCCTGACACACCTGTGCAGGGCCAGGAGCTGGACTGGATGGTCCCTGTGTGTCCCTTCCAGCTCAGGATATTCTGGAATTCTGCAACTCTCTGCATGTGACTGTCTCATTTTAACACAGGTTTATTTGCCTTTTGGTCCCCATGCAGACAGGCAGAGATTGGTGAAAAGTTTCTGTTCAAGCATTTTTTCTTACATTTAAAAAGCACTTTTGTTGAAACACTGCAATTTTGAACTGTAAAAACAGATCAAACCCTGACACTATTTATTTTTATAAGGGTTGTTTCATTTTGCTAAATGATTTTAATTGTTCTAAATTTGTCTCAAAATTATATTTAACATAATTTCTTTTTCTGGATTAGCTGTAATATTCAATTTTGCAAATTGAAATGTTTGAAGGTTGAAACATTTTGGATGGGCAATTTAGACCATGTGGTAAATTTTGAAATTTTTTTTGACAAATGAAAACTGCTTTCTGAGAGGATAAAACTTCCCAGAGGACAAAAATTCTATTTCCCAGAAACCTCTGGAGGAAAATTCATGTGAAAATGACATCTTTCCCTGCACTGTAATAAAACATGGTCTCAGCTGAGTGCTATTTATGGCCAAGCCTACAAATTATAATTATTTGAAAAGCATACATAGCATCAAACAAAAAAACATCTCTCATTTCCTTAAAAGTGGAAAATTTACATCCAAGTGTTTTGTGGTTTTTAATAGTTCTTTTTTTTTTTTTTTAATCTTGCTCTGATATGAATTGAATTTTAATTCCCCTGTATCAGGTTTAAATGTGTGAGCTGATCATCGAATCATAGAATGGTTTGGGTTGGAAGGGACCTTCAAGATCATCTAGATCATCAAGATCATTTAGACTTTCAAGATCACCTTCAAGATCATCATTCCAATTCCCCTGGAATGGGCAGGGACACCTTCCACTAGACTGGGTTGCTGACACAAATTAATTTCACCAAAATGGCCTTAGGTGAGATCATGGACCTAAGGTTTGTCCAGTCTTGCAACTTTTCTCTGACGTGGGCCAGTAGTAGCAGCTCCAGTACAGCATGGAGCTGGAGATCTTAGAATCACAGCATGGTTTGGGTTGGAAAGGACTTTAAAGATGATCCAGTTCCAACCTCTGCCATGGGCAGGGACACCTTCCACTGTCCCAGGTTGCTCCAAGCCCTGTCCAACCTGTCCTTGGACACTTCCAGGGATGGGGCAGCCACAGCTTCTCTGGGCAACCTGTGCCAGGGCCTCAGCCTCTTCACAAAGAAGTATTTAATACTAATATCCAATCTAAGCCTTTTATCTGCCCCTTTGAAGCCATTTCCCCATTGTTCTCTTACTCCAGGACCTTGTAAATAGTCTCTCCCCACTTTTCCTGCTGGCTCCCTCAGGTACTGGCAGATGGCACTTATGTCTCCCCAAAGCTTCTCTTCTCCAGGCTGAGCAATCCCAATTTTCTCACCCTGTGCCCATAGCAGGGCTGATCCATCCCTCTGATCAGCTTAGTGGCCTCCTGTGCACTTGCTCAAACAGGTCCATGTCCTTTCTGTGCTAGGCACCCCAGAGATGGATGATAAAAGCTTTTCAACCTTCTAGCAACAGCCAGTGACTTGTACCAAAGTTAAACTAAGAGAAGTTAGAAAGAACATCAGGAAACTCTGTATCTTCTTCCTTTCCCCAAGCTCCAGTTGCTTTATTTCACTTTTTTACACTCTTTTGGGGTGAAACACTTAGTGGAGAACATTTTCTTGCCTTTATTGGTACAACCCTACCATTTAAGGCTTCACTTCAGAAGGTGCCTAAGCACCTACTGAGGTCCCAGTTGTGTGCTCAGAGTGGAGCTCCTGCTCAGAGGACGTTTCTCTAAATGCTGCTCAAAACAGAGGGAGTGTTCATTACAATCTCTGAACTAAATACAAAGTCAAGAAGGGATAATAACAAGAAAATAAATGCAGAGACAATGTTTGTAGAGGAACAAACAATGACTAAACTGCCCATGAATAAATTTAGGCTGGCAATTAGAAGAACATTGTTAATCATTAACACTCTCATGTTCTGGAAACTAATTTTCGGTGGGAACAATGAGGTAAAAAGGGGCGAAAATGGGGCTTCCTGAGGCTTGATAAATATATACAACAGGTTGGGGAATACAGGCTTGCACCATCAGAATTAGATTGTGCTACCCTGAGGGTTTCAGGAAACTGCCAGGAATTCACACTAAAGCAACTCTTGAAGCAAATCAAGGTGGTGCAATGAGGTGCCTTGGTATTTGTCACAGACATCCTTTATGAAAAATCACTTTCTTAGGATTTTTTTCTCTTGAGAATATGAGAGGCCTCAGGAACAAAACATAAACAATGATTATCTGCTGCTGTGGAATGCAACAGGTAGATCTGTGATTGGTCTCATAGAGCTGTTTCTAATTAATCACCAATCACAGTTAGCTGGCTCAGACTCTCTGTCCAAGACAGAAGCTTTTGTTATCATTCTTTCTTTTTCTATTCTTAGCTGGCCTTCTGATGAAATATTTCTTCTATTCTTTTAGTATAGTTTTAATATAATATATATCATAAAACAATAAATCAAGCCTTCTGAAACATGGAGTCAAATTCTCATCTCTTCCCTCATCCTTGTACCCCGTGTGAACATTGTCACAGGTATTGAATGTGCATCAGGTGAACCAAATCTCAGTGGAGCTTGAAGTGGTGACAAGTCACACAACTTACAACAGCTGAGAGTCTGATTCTACAACTCAAGAGCTTACAGATCCAGTAACAAGTGCATTGAAGAAGAAATATGGGGAACATATTTTGAATCTTTATTGATCTGCAATGTTGCTAAATTCAGTGGTCAGTAGAAATAGCTCCTTATTGGCAAACACAGAAGAAATCAAAGGTAGTTTCTTGCTCAGCTGCACTTTCTTAGCTCTGTATGACAAACCTTTGAATCCCATAATTTACTTCCCAGGTTGGCTGTCTCCGATGTCAATGATTTTTTTTGGTCAGTGTCTTCTTTCCCCAGGTATGGGACTGTAAGGGAGAAAAAGTGTCTTCAAATGGCTTCATTTGTCATATACCCTTAAGAATTGAACAAGGATTTTCAAAGCATAAAGATAAAACACTGGGATTGGAGGTTTGCCTAATGACCTGTCAAAAATCAGCCCACACCTGTTTCCTCATGAAGGGGAAACAAAATAAGGGTGGTTGCATGATTTCCATTAACAGTAGAGTTTACAAAGCTAGAAAAGAATGGGCAGATTGAGTAAAATCTGTTCAGCTTGTTCCTTTGTCTCTGACAGCATCAGAGGAGCACAAGCTCTAAGCTCTTTCCTCTCAGGGAATAACATTCAGGTTTCATGGAATGTTGGAACAAGTCCAGAAGAGGCCATGAGGATGCTCAGAGGGCTGGAGCACCTCTGCTATGGAGACAGGATGGGAGATTTGGGGGTGTTCAGCCTGAACTGAAGAGCATCTTCCAGTACCTAGAGAGCTCCAAGGGAGATGGAGAGATGGATAGAAGGGTGTGGACAGAGAAAATGGGGGGAATGGCTTAAACCTGACAGACAGTAGGTTTAGATTGGATATTAGGAAGAAATTCTTTACTCAGAGGGTGGTGAGGCCCTGGCACACGTTGCCCAGAGAAGCTGGGCATGTCCCATCCCTGGAAGTGTTAAAGGCCATGCTGGATGTGGCTCTGAGCACCCTGGGGTAGTGGCAGCTGTCCCTGCTCATGGCAGGGCTGGAACCAGATGGTCTTGAAGGTCCCTTCCAACCTAAACCATTCCATGATTCTATGATTTGCCATATGGAATGTGGTTTCTATTATATATGCACTGTTTCAAAATTGATTTCATAAACCTTTTGCAGTGACATCCTATGTCAAGTCATTCCTTTGAAGAACGAGGTATGTGTGTAAAGAGGGCAGTGTCTGTTAAATTGACACAGTGCCCCAGTCCCAAACTCAATCTCTGACCTGAATTTCTCAGTGTGAATCTCCCAACAAAATTTTTTCTAGTCGTTCAGCATTAGAGAGTTTGTAAAGATTCATTTATGTTACCCTTCAGAGAGTCATAGAATCATCAAGGTTGAAAAAGACCTGCAAGATCATCAAGTACAACTTTCAAAGTTTTATGTGCGACATTCCTGGGGTCCAGATGTCTTAATGATGCTGTTTTAGATTCTCTACATTTTCACAACCCATGTAGTCAAATGTCTGGTAAAAGGGAGTATGGAGAGATTTTAGGAGCATCTGATCACACTGCCATCAAAGTGACTGGAGATCCATTATAAAATCTACCACAGAGGGTCCTGCCCCAAGTCACTTAATGAGCCTGAGGAAAAATCCTGCTGCAGGCCAGGGCTTTGTCCTCATTGCTGCAGCCTCTTTCTCTGCCATGAAAAATCATTTTGTTCAGGATTAGAACTAAATCCCAGGGTTGTGTGGAATAAAGCTGTCAGAATCACAAAATGAACACCACCCTTGCTTAAAATCAAAACCATAGCAGGTTTCCCCAGAATGGAATTATTTCACAGGAAAACACAGTACTGGATAAAACTTAGAAATCCCTGTAGCCTCCCCAGCTTAGTTTATATATAATTCCTCTGCTGATTAGTAGAGTTAATAAAAAATAAAAAAATGTCTCCTTTAATGCAGTGAGAGACTCACATACTTAAATATACCTATCTCCAGGAAAAAGTTTTAATTACCTTGAGAAAAAGCTGGAAGAAGGATGAAACTCAGGCACCTGTTACAGCTGGGAAGAAGGCAAAGAGGGCCAGCATGCAGTAATTAAATCTTTATCACCCAGAAAGGAGCCTGCATCCTGCGGTGTCTTCCTGGTGAATATCACCATGTTTATTTTTAAAACTGCTCCCTGCCAGCATGTCCCAAAGTTATTCCAACTACACAGCTGGCTGGGAAGAGGCGGGCTGGAGCTGGGAAAAGCAAGATCTAAAAGGAGAAAGACAGAGGCTAGCAAAAAAATTAGCAGAAAAAGGGCTGGGATGGAAACCCTTCCAAGTCCAGCAATAGGTGACCTACATTTACAAATCTCTTTGAAAAAGCCAGATCTTGGTGTCTCTCTTTCCTGTACATGCTGTGTTTACTTACTCTGTGCTTTTCAGTTCTGGAAATCTTACTTTTCTAGATATAGTGATAAAATATGGATTTAAGGACTGAATCCTCCCAAAGGAGAAACAACATGGCCACAGCTGGTGAGTTTTGTGAATGGTGGAAAACCGAGACCTTTAGCACAACTTTGAGGGATGGCAGTGGCAGCTCAGTGCTGTCTTCCCCAACCCACACAGGCCACCCCTAAAAATCCACAGGGTTTTGGTCTGTTGGTGACTCTGGGCCATCCCAGTCTGTCTGGGTTTCATTTGTAAAGAAAACCAAACTGTGTCAAATTATTGTGCTGATGTGTGTAAGGATAAGTGAACAGGCATCACATTTATTTATTCATTTATTTATGCAGATGTGTCCATCCATCCTCAGATGTATGAATTTACGTCTGTGTGTACATTGATGTGTGAAACTATTTATTAACTTAAAATCACTGCTGCAGAAGTCAATGAGCTGCAATAAATAACCAAATACCTCTCCAAAGGGACAGAGTATTCCCTTCTGCCTGTATTTAGGTCTTCTCATACAATCAAAATGTAGCAAAGAGGGATTTGAGCTGCATAAAACCTCAGTGGTGTCCCAACTCCATGTGACACGTTGAACCAGAAACTTCCAGAAATCCCTCACAACTCAAGCAATTTGAGTTTCTGGCTGTTTTTTGATCAAAGAACTCTGTAATAATCACAAAAGGGACCCTCGTGAACCTTCATGAGCTGGAGAGATTGCAGAATAGCTCAGGGCTTCCTCGGAGAAAGATGCACCCATGGCCTGAGCATTGGATTATCAGCCAAGAAATCAAACCCAAACCCTAATTCCTTCCTTCCTTCCTTCCTTCCTTCCTTCCTTCCTTCCTTCCTTCCTTCCTTCCTTCCTTCCTTCCTTCCTTCCTTCCTTCCTTCCTTCCTTCCTTCCTTCCTTCCTTCCTTCCTTCCGACACTTCCTTCCGACACTTCCTTCCGACACTTCCTTCCGACACTTCCTTCCGACACTTCCTTCCTTCCGACACTTCCTTCCTTCCTTCCGACACTTCCTTCCTTCCAACACTTCCTTCCTTCCTTCCTTCCTTCCTTCCGACACTTCCTTCCTTCCGACACTTCCTTCCGACACTTCCTTCCGACACTTCCTTCCTTCCGACACTTCCTTCCTTCCTTCCTTCCTTCCTTCCTTCCTTCCTTCCTTCCTTCCTTCCTTCCTTCCTTCCTTCCTTCCTTCCTTCCTTCCTTCCTTCCTTCCTTCCTTCCTTCCTTCCTTCCTTCCTTCCTTCCTTCCTTCCTTCTGACACTTCCTTCCGACACTTCCTTCCGACACTTCCTTCCTTCCTTCCTTCCTTCCTTCCTTCCTTCCTTCCTTCCTTCCTTCCTTCCTTCCTTCCTTCCTTCCTTCCTTCCTTCCTTCCTTCCTTCCTTCCTTCCTTCCGCCACTTCCTTCCTTCCGCCACTTCCTTCCGCCACTTCCTTCCGCCACTTCCTTCCGCCACTTCCTTCCGCCACTTCCTTCCTTCCGCCACTTCCTTCCTTCCGCCACTTCCTTCCTTCCGCCACTTCCTTCCGCCACTTCCTTCCTTCCTTCCTTCCTTCCTTCCTTCCTTCCTTCCTTCCTTCCTTCCTTCCTTCCTTCCTTCCTTCCTTCCTTCCTTCCTTCCGACACTTCCTTCCGACACTTCCTTCCGACACTTCCTTCCGACACTTCCTTCCGACACTTCCTTCCGACACTTCCTTCCTTCCGCCACTTCCTTCCGCCACTTCCTTCCGCCACTTCCTTCCGCCACTTCCTTCCTTCCGCCACTTCCTTCCTTCCTTCCTTCCTTCCTTCCTTCCTTCCTTCCTTCCTTCCTTCCTTCCTTCCTTCCTTCCTTCCTTCCTTCCTTCCTTCCTTCCTTCCTTCCTTCCTTCCTTCCTTCCGACACTTCCTTCCGACACTTCCTTCCGACACTTCCTTCCGACACTTCCTTCCGACACTTCCTTCCGACACTTCCTTCCTTCCGACACTTCCTTCCTTCCGACACTTCCTTCCTTCCTTCCGACACTTCCTTCCTTCCAACACTTCCTTCCTTCCTTCCTTCCTTCCTTCCTTCCTTCCTTCCTTCCTTCCTTCCTTCCTTCCTTCCTTCCTTCCTTCCTTCCTTCCTTCCTTCCTTCCGACACTTCCTTCCTTCCTTCCTTCCTTCCTTCCTTCCTTCCTTCCTTCCTTCCTTCCTTCCTTCCTTCCTTCCTTCCTTCCTTCCTTCCTTCCTTCCGACACTTCCTTCCGACACTTCCTTCCGACACTTCCTTCCGACACTTCCTTCCGACACTTCCTTCCGACACTTCCTTCCTTCCTTCCTTCCTTCCTTCCGACACTTCCTTCCGACACTTCCTTCCGACACTTCCTTCCGACACTTCCTTCCGACACTTCCTTCCTTCCTTCCGACACTTCCTTCCGACACTTCCTTCCGACACTTCCTTCCGACACTTCCTTCCGACACTTCCTTCCGACACTTCCTTCCTTCCAACACTTCCTTCCGACACTTCCTTCCTTCCGACACTTCCTTCCTTCCGACACTTCCTTCCTTCTTTTTAGCTCACAGCTCCACCACAAGATGCCTGTGTTGGGTTTTGGTGGGATTTGGTCAACCATTTCTTTTTCTTCCAAACACAGTGATAAAATAGATGATTTTAAAATGTATTTTAAAACACAATGGGCAATTTACAACCCAGAGGGGTTTGCTGCAATTCTGAGTGTACATGTCAAGAATTCAGTATGTTTTTAAGTGTAGCTATGTTCCTTCATTCTTTATCTTTCACTGTGTGTGTTTTGCACGGATTAGTCATGGATTCACAAAATGAATTTTCTCAGAAAAAATTATTTTTGAGACTTATTCTTTTGATACAACTTCAACATCTTTTTCAGTATAATTTTTTCTCCTCCTCCTCTCTGTACATTCATGTGTCTGTGCTGTGGGTGTGTATAAATATGTACATATATTCTGGTTTGCTGGAAGTAGAAAAATTCATTTTCTTTAACAGTCATATCTCTGAGAAGCAGACTCACAGGAATGCTTTTAAATACTAAATTAAAATACTTTAACTGCTTGGCTTTTCTGGTCAGCTTCTCCTTAATTCTTTTCTCTCTCCCTCTTGCTCTCTCTCTCCCATTCTTACCCCTGTGCTGAATTTTTTTTTTAATTAAAGGGAAAGGAAATAGTGACATCAAGTCAAGGACATAATCTCTTTCCAAACAGGCAAAGTCAGAGTTTAATCCTCCTGGCATAGTCCTGTCCAGGAAAAGGAAAAGTCTCTCCTAAAATATGAAGCTGAGCTAGGTCCTGATGCAGCACCTGTTGAAAACTGAAAATTTTTCCTGCTGTTTCTCTATTTTGCTTTGGTGCTGGATCCCTTTGTCTGTGGTAAAAGTGTCTGGAGGCTGAGGATTGCCACAGTCAGAGGTTTTTGCTGAGCTGTCTGCAGGACCTTGGAATCAGAGAGCACATTTCTGACTCAGGAGATGATTTCCCTTAAGTAGACTGATAAAATGCTCCATGATTCAGCCACCCAGGGCAGGAACATAATTCTGTGTGGTTCCCTGTCTGCAGGGTGAGAGATAGCTTTCATCACCATTTACTCATGCTGTCCTACAGCACAACCTTTATTTCATTTTAACACCCCATTTATTTCATTTTAATGTTTTGATTCACGTTCTAATTTTCTCCATTCTGACTTTAACTCACTTCAGCTGAGTCCAGCTTCTTGCATAATTTATCTACAATAACTTCAAGGATATTCATATATTCATGTTCTTAGAGACCCCTTTTTAGGAAGGAATGCTTTGCTGATGGAGTTTTGCTCTCCACTGATAGCAGACTAGGTCTTCAAAACTATTTTAGATGTAGATCTTTTAATTGTTTACCACCAGACATGGTGCTGCCAGTCTCTGAGAGAAAAAACTGTGCAGATGAGGAATAGAACTTGCAGCTTGAATCCCATGGAGACAATCTGAAAAGACACAGGGAGAGCTCCTCTCATCCTGTTCAATGTGAAGAGGATTCAGTGATCAAAGATAACATCATGATGCACCTTATATTTATAGAAAAACATTTTTCTGAAGTCTCAAGGCCACTTTGCATTTTTGAATCATTCATTATAACGTTTTATCCTAGAGGAAATTTGTGATGTAAGCTGTCAACTCTATTTACCTCTAAATTCCTTGCTGCAAATTGTGGCAACCATCAGATGCCCACCTACAACAAATGACTGCAGTCGCTGTTTTGTGAAATGCAGTACATTATTCCTCATTCTTCCTATAGAAATCACCTTTTTTTGGCATATTGAGGGCTTCACCCGGGTGCACACTGGGAGCAGCTTTTGGAGTGTGGATTGTCCTCAGGTGTGCAGTGGGGAGGCTGAATGACAGGGAGTCTACAGAAAACACTCACTTGCACTAAAATGCAGCTATTTCCTGCCTGCAGTGTGGCAGCTGAGATCATGGAGCAATTGTTTCCAGGCAGGGAAGTGTGGAGCAGTGTCTCCAAATGAAATTATAGCTTGAGGAAAAGATTTCTTTGAGGCAAGACGGAATGTAATTACCCAAGTTGGACTTCTGCCAGGACAGTGATGTTTAAAACACTTCCAGCTCTTGTGGAAAGTGCCACAGGACCTTTTAATGACTGCAAAGGAATGGGCTTTGGAATTTATTTTTTAAATTTTTTTTTCTGTTTGAGTATCTCATCCAAAAGGCAGGATAATAAAATGAGAAAGAAAAAACTATCAAAGAAAGAGCTAATCTTTGCAAAGTGTTGGAATATGTAAATCATACTTTGAAATGGTAATTTATTAACTTCTTTTTAAGATAAAAATGCAATTAGTTCATTCTTTCATTTCCCTCATCCCCGAAAAATGCACATATATTGTTATCATGTCTTTTGCTCGTGTGTCAAATCTGTATCATTTAATTTTGTTGCAGTGAAACTCGTGGGTTTTATAAAAGATTTTGGTGAGGGTTTTTTCCTGCCTTGTTTCAATCCTGACTGTAAATAAAAGAATACATTACTATATTCAGAAACAATTGCTGTCAAAAATCTTCACTTTGTTGAATTTTATAAAAGCTATGGGCTATTTTTGTATTAGATGCCATATCAGTAAAGAATAATCAGAGAGTGAAAGGGACTTTTTATCATTCTCAGTTTATTCCCAGAAATACTCTCTTGAGCTCTGAAGGAAAAGAAATTATATATTATCTGTGATAGAATTGTAAGCTTGCCTTTTTTTCCACTTGATCATTTTTGGTAAGGGAATGAATGTAGCTGCATGTCTATCTATGCATCTCTATCCCCAGCACGTGATTATTCCTGGCTAGGCAATCCAGCATAACTTTTCTGATTCCATGGCATTTTTATCACATTTAATTAAGATTATGTAAAGCTGGATTTAACTGGCTGGTCATCTAAATTTAGGTAAGTACCTGTAAATGTCAAGCACAATATAGAAATAAATAAATGTTAAGTGAAAGAATTATTGTAGCTGTGGCAGACTTTATTTGATACCAGTGAAATCTGGATATGGCAGTGCATATTAATACACAAATTTGGATCTTCATGGAGGGTGTTCATGGAATTCAAACTGTTCAAAACACCCCATGCTACTCCAGCTCTCAAGAAACTTGGCAGAGCTGCTTCATGTTGCTTAAAATATTTAAATATGTACGAGTCTAAGAGAAACAGAGTGAGAAGGAGTCACTTGTAAAGAATGAATAAGATACTTTGGCAGTGAAGATGAGAGGGTGGGATTCACCTCCCGTTTTTAGGTGCCTTTGGAGTAAATGCCTCCATCTGGATTATGTGGGAATCATAAAATTATGGAATATTCTGAGTTGGAAGGGATCCACAAGGATCATCGAGTCCAGCTCCTGGCTCTGCACCGGACAGCTCCAAAAATCCCAACATTTGGATTTTAAAAGCACCAACGGGTGCTCCAAAAATCCCAGAATTTGGAATTTAAAAGAACCAGTGGGTGCTTTAAATTCATTGCAAAGATAGATTTGGATGTTGTATGTGGTGATGGAACTGTGGTGATGGAGCTAAAGCTGGAGATGTGTCTGTGGTCAGAAAGAAACAACTCATTGAGGTACAAATTAAAGATTTCTTCCCTTTCCTCTGGAGGTGTTGTGTCATCTCATGAGCAAAGAAACCCCTGGAGGATGGTTTAGGATGCACAACACCTCTCAGGAAGCAACCACACCAGCTTCAAGTCTGTAGAGTCTATTCCCTCAATTTCCCTCCATGAAGTGGAAAATCTACACCCTCCAATCCATCGTGCTGCTGCTGGAATTTCCTGATCCTTCCAACCTAACACATCCTCATTGCCATTTCACAGGCAGGATTTTTATCTTTCCTCACGATCTCAGCACCTTGCTGGCTTTCAGTGCTGAATTTCAGGCAGCAGAGGAGGAGTCAGGGCATGGAGTGTGCAGTGATGATCCCCAAACCAGGAGTGAATCAGCTCCACTCCAAGGGCTGTGCTGGTATTTCAGCAGTTGCCTCACTGAACTGGAGATGGAAGCACACTTCTAGAGCAAGGATACAAATCACTGATTATCCCTCCAGCCCTGGTGATGATGAAATCCTGGAGTTTGGGCTCGCCATGCCCATGCCCAGCACTCCTGGTAACCATGGTGCCCAAATGTGTGCATCCAGAGCTCCTGACACGCTGCCTGCAGCACCAGCAGCCTCACCAATTAAGGATTTGCCGTGGTGAGCAGGGATTAAACACTTTTCATTAGCAAGGTTAGAGATTCTAGAGCCCTGTTACAGACATCTGCCACCCACACTGAGAGGGGAACAGCTGTACAATGAGTGATTATAAAGCAGGAAGATGAAGTGACATTTTGGAACTTTATTGTCTCCATACCCTGAGCCCTAAAATCCCATGGAAACAATTTTGTTTAATATGAAGCATTGCTGTTTCCTTCTGGGTGGATGGGCTATATCTCCCTCTCCCCACAGAGGTCAAAAATAACAATACATGGCTCACTTTGTACTCTGTTAAGATTACCTCACATTTCCATCACATTCACAACAAAAAATCACATAGAATATTCATAATATTGTGCTATTTAAAGCTCACCACGCAGGGGAGAGCTGAATTGTTATTGTATATTTTCGTTATTTAACAATTATCACCATGAGAGTTTCTAGAACACAATTTTGTGGAGGAAAAAGAAGAAATAAAATAAGCAGCCACCTTCTTTCAAAGTTTGACTCTGCAGAGCTTTAATTCTAATCAGCTATAACAAAACTGATGACAGAAGGGGCTTTCAGCATGTTAATAGCATAGCAACATTCTGGGTGCACTTGCAAATCCATTTGCTCGGAGATGCTTTGATCACTTAATGTTCTACATGCAAAAAAAGCAGTGTTTTCTGAAGGCAACACCCAGTGTGTCATGCATATATAAAACAAAATCACCTCCCTCATTCCTCAGAAATTCTCCATTTGCCTGGCAGAATTTACAAGAGCTCCCGGAGCCCAGAGTTTTGTAAGAATCCGAGGCCAGCACTGCTTCTTGTGCATGAAAACTCAGCTTGTTGTTGTAACCACTGTAAAATATTTATTTTCAAACAAATGTGGAGTGTTAGAAGCCACCTGCTACCAGGGTGTCCAGAGCCCAGGTCCCCACACAGTGAGGCCATAAAGGGACTACTGCTACACTAGGAAATAAAACTGTGTTAGGAAACAATGCTGGGCACTGGAATTTGCTGATAAACATTTTTACAATGATCCCTGGTGGGTTTTTCAGCTAGGCAATGTCTTTACAATTCCTGGATGCTGATGGATAGCTGGCACAGGCCCAAAACCTTCCCAGTGGTCAGTCTGGATGCGGCAACTTCAAGTCCCAGTATGAAAAAGGTTTAGTTGTACAAACATAGCTCATTTCTGGCCTCAGAGCTGGAAAATGCCCTCAGATCTCCTTAATTTATTTGTGGAGATGTTGTCTTATCATAAAAAAAAAAAAGTGGTTACTGGTTTAGCTGCATGCAGGACACAGTTTTATCTCCAGCCTTTGGCACCAGGGTGTGCAAAGTCATTACAGCTGGAGCTGGCACAAAGGAGGGGCTGTAAAGTGGCTGTTTCCTGGCAAAAGCCAGGGTTCAGCCATGGATGTTGGAAAAATGATCATTTACTCAGTGCAGGGTCACAAGAGGAGCCTGTGCTCACCCTCACAGCCCTGAGGGGTTTCTCAGCCAGGTTTGTTAACTTGGGCTTAGCGATGGCAATGTGGCGGGAACCCAAAAAAGAGCTGACTTATGTTTGACCAGCCTGCAGTGAAGTAAAAATAAATACTCAGTTCTCAAGAACTGGAGTCTTAAATTAGCCCAAAGCAGGACTTTTTACAGAAAAGCTTAAGCATCTCATTTTAGATGTGACACAGAATGTTCAGAAGGTAGGGAGAGATCTCAGCAGTTCATCCTGTTAACCAAAAGACCAAGTTTTAAAGGGTATTATTCTTAACCTCCCTAGTTTTCCACTTCTGTGGTCATATAACTGCTCAGAAGACTCATAATGTTCTTTATTTTTATAAAGAGAATCACAGAATAGTTTTGGATGGAAAGAAACCCAAAGATTATTCAGTTCCAACTCGCTGCCATATGCAGGGACACCTTCCACTGTCCCAGGGTGATCCAAGCCCCATCCAAACTGACCTTGGACACTTCCAGGGATGGGGCAGCCATAGCTTCTCTGGGCAACCTGTGCCAAGGCCTCACCACCCTCATCATAAGAAATTTCTTCCTAATATCCAATCTAAATCTACCTTCTTTTGGCTTGAAGCCATCCCCCCTTGTGCTGTCACTGCATGCTCTTGTAAAAATCCATCTCCGGCCTTCTAATACAAATAATCATTGACAATAATATAATTAATCACTAAAATCAGTCTAGATTTTTAGAACCAAATAAATGTAACATGTATAATGCATCCTTTGCAAAGCCTCAGAGCTGGGACATCTTGATCTCTGTAAATATCTCCTTGTTCCTTATGTAAGGGGATGGGTAACACTCACAATTTGATTTGAGGTATCTAAATCTAAGTTCCCATTTTAGTTATGATTGATTAAATCACCAACAGGGTGATTTTATATCTTGATAACACATGCAGAACTACTTATGGAAACCAGGAATTTCTCTCTGGTCCCTGCTGATGAAAAGGGTGGACTTCAGTTTGCTGTTGGCTGATCCTGAGGGGTTTGTGGACATTGATGATTTTGCTGCAGACACCACATGTGGTCATGTGAGAAACAGCCAAGGTCCTAAAACTGTGCCCAGATGGTGACAGCTGGCTGAGATGGATTTTACAGAGACTGAAAGATCACTAATTCAGCACCAGCTTGGCTTTGCATCATGTGAGAGCAGCAGATATCAGTGTGGCCCTCTGGGTGCAGCACTCACAAGGCTATCCCTGTCTGTGGCTGGTGAACCATACTGGGGGAAAAATGTGTGGAAAACAAGATATGTTTTGAGTATAACATTCCTTCCCTAGTGTAAAACTCCCAGCTGCTGCCTGCAAATGGCTTGGAAAATTGTGAAGATAATGATTTCCTTCAGAATGTGGGGTTTAAGTGAGCCTATTTAACTTGCCCTTCACCATATTTCCTTTTTTTTTCATCCAAACATAGATATAAACTGATTTTTGTCAGCCCAAAGATGCACACTAACATATGCTGTGTCCTTGTTTAGAGGGTAGTAACATCGAATGCTGGCAAAAATGTTAATGCTGTGAAAACCATGATTGTTCAGCCTGGAGAAGGCTCTGGGTTGATGGTATTGTGATCTTTCAGGATCTGAATGGGAACAAGAGAAATGTTGAAGAGGCACTTTTGACATATCAATACAGTGATAAGACAAGGGGAATGGCTTTAAGCTGAAGGAAGGTAGATTTAGACTTGATACTTGGAAGAAATTCTTCCCTGTGAGGGTGGTGAGGCCCTGGCACAGGTTGCCCAGAGCAGCTGTGAATGCCCCAGCCCTGGAAGTGACCAAGGTCAGGCTGGACAGGGCTTGGAGCAACCTGGGATAGTGGAAAGTGTCCCTGCCCTGGCAGGGGTTTAGGAATGAGATAATCTTGAAAGTCTCTTCCAACCCAAACTATTCTATAATTCCATAATAAGGAGATGTTCATGTGAATGAGGGAAGATGGGGTAGATTTGAGGCAAGATGAGGGTCAGTGGCTAACAAAGAGAAACAAATATTTTGGATTTTATCCCTCCCCATCTTTCTTTCTGCTCCTAGAAGTGTTCTTTATTCAAAATCTAACTTCCACGTTTGACATCGCTTCCAGTGCCGCAGGGACCTCCTTCATCAACAGATCAGTTATAAAATATAAAAATAAATATAAAAATATATCTCTTTGTTGAGTCATTTTACACAGACACTTTGATTTGTTGGTCATTGAGCTGACTTCAGAAATCAGAAATGCATGGCCTTAAATGCCAAGGTTGTTGACTGAGTGCATGGGGGTGGAGGCAGGTGCAGGGTTACACCTGAGTGTTTGCTCTTGCTCTCAGCTTGAGTTCAGTGTCCCTGGGTAAAATGTGCCCAGTGCCCTCACTGTGTTTTCTTCTTACTTTGTGCAGCTGCATTAAAGAAAGCAGTCAATACTTCAGCAAATAGTGGGGAAGGTTTGCAGTACTTGCAATGTGTCCCATTGCAAGAACAAATGGGTTCCATCCTTCACTCTGAGAGTTTAAACAGTGGATCTACACTTTGGGTAGGTAATATTTCATTTCAACATTATTATATGAATTTTGCTATCATTGCAGGCATAGTCTGTTGTGCTGGATGCAATACTGATAAACAAGGAGAAAAAAGGTAACCTGTGCCAGGAAGGTTATTTCCAAAGGCATTTTCACTATTGGAAATCACATTCTGAGTTATTTCCATCCAATCAGAGGACACAGGTAATGCCATGTTAAGTGTGCTGTTGATAAAAACAAATACCTGATTCTCTCCCAGCCGGTCACATGAGCCTGAGATGTCACTATCCGCAAAACTCCACAGATAGTTACACCACTGCAGCACACAGAGCATGAAAAGGCTCTGAATTATTTATAACAACTGTGTCAGCTTCTCAGCAGGAGAAAACTGGCAGAGCTAATTAACTGATATCCCCCAACTGATCTTCCAGCTCGTCTTTGAGGAATAACTCCAAATAATTCACAGAAGTCAGGAGCTGCTTTGCCTGCCACAGAGTGTTTTGCTCCCGAGCTTGCAGGAGGAGCACATGGCAGGATGTACAGAACGAGTTTTTTGAGTGGTTTGTAACCAAAATGTGCATGTGTGATTCCATGCTGGAGCAAAATGGGATATATCCCATTTTCTTTTCTTGCCCCACTAGAGAATAAACCTCAAGTGCTGAAATAAAGGCCATATTTTATGGCAAGTATAGCGTGAGGGTCATTAGCTTTCCCATTCAGCTTCATCAGATGGCTACACAGCAGGATGCATTCCAAATTTATTTGATAGCTTGTCAATAAGCAGCTGCCTTTTAATAGCTCTTAACTTCATGGACTTGAAAAACAAAATGCCTTATGCTCACATTAAACCAAGTGGTCCATCACAGGGATCTCAGCTTTTTCTGGTGTAGAAGGCAGGGCAGAAAATGACCTCTGACTGCAGCTTTCACTGTAATTTTGTGAACACTCATCACCGGGGAGCAGAGTCAGGGAGAGTTGCTGGGCTGGGAATTACAGGGAGGAGAAGAGGGGTGAATCCTGCTGGCTCTAGCCAGAGAGGGATGTAGGAAGGACATCAGTGGGGAGCAGGGGCAGCAGTGGGGACTCCAAGGTGTCCCCTCTCCAAGTAGGGACAGAGGGTAAAGTGATGAGCTTGTCAGAGGTAATTTTAATCAGCAGTCATCTGATCTTAGAGCTGCTTCTGCTTGACCACCTCCTGCATATTCTGGAAATGCTTAAGGGTGATCAAAACTCAGTATTTCAAGGGAGGATGGGTAATTCCACTGTATCCCACCCCATCACAGGTAAGAGAGTCTATTCTGCAGGCAATGCTGGGCTGAGGTGTTGGAGCACCACAGGCATCTTATCAGCTGGGAACTCATGGCCAAGGGTCAGTCCTTATGAGATCAAAACACATAATCTCAGCAGTTTGTTATAAAAAGGCCAAACACTTGCAGACCAGTGCCAGTATCACTGTAAGGTGTACTGATTGCAGGCACTTCTCAGTATTAAATTGCTTCCCTTTATTGTCCCTCCAGTCTGTGAATTCTTTGAAGACACAAACTTCTACTGTTATGCAATAAAAAAAAATCTCTGGGTTGAATTTTTCTCCTTATTTTACCCCCAGAAGAACCTGAGAGATTTCCCATCTGTGTGATTGTCCACTCTCTGTCACCAGAGTTTGTACCATCCTCACACATCTCGTGGAGAAGAAGCAGCACTTAATTGTGTCACCCAAAAACTGTGGAAGTTCAGCTGCATAATTTCATTCAGTCCTGCTTGGTCCTAGAGGGAAGGCAAGGACACCTTCCTCTGGATTAAGATGCTCAGAGCCCTATCCAACCTGGCCTTGAACATTTCCAGGGATGAAAAACCCACAAACACTCTGAGCAACTTCCCTCTACCCAAATATTCTTGGCCAGATTTCCTCCATCCCACTGATGGTGTCTTGCTTCCTCCATCTGCAAAGACACCAAGTCCTGAAAAAGCCATTTGCAATCAGAAAGGAATAAATGGTAACAAATCTGTGATTTTCAAATGCAGATCACATCCCCTTCCAGTGGTCTCCAAAGAATTCCTTATTTGCTCCAGAGCTTCAACCCCCAGGACAGTATGGTATGACCTGGTAGTGTTGGGCTGGCAAGTACAGAAGTGAAGAAATAAACTTGAGGGTGGAATTCAGGATACTGATGAAACTAGAAGAGGGGAATTACCAAAATCTTGTAAAATGGTCTGTGATTGTTCTTTTTGTTCCCCCTAAATCTTCACCTAAGATTATACAGATTGTGTTTTTCTTCTGAGCTGTCCCTCACCCCAATTTCATTCTACTTATTCTCTCTTTTTATGCCGTGAACCTTAATCAGCCTGTTAAACTGACACTGATTAGTGTTTAGCTGAGAGTCTAAACTTATTCTTACCTATGGATTTATTTGTAGCTATATTTTATAACTTCCAAAGCATCAGTAAATGAAACTCAAGTTCAAAACAAAGTCTGCTGTCTCTTCTGCTTTGGTCAACTCTCTTTCCAGTCCTTGAGACACACACAGAAGCAGCAAGGACTCTCTTGTTCTGTCACCAGGGTTAATGTAACTTTTAATTCTAATGGAATGATAAAAGAGGAATCATATCAAGTAAGTAGGCACTAACAAAAGAAGAAAATTACAATTATTAACTGCAATTTACGCCATGTCTTACCCTTTTGAGAGGGTAAAACCCAAGCCAGGTACCAGATACCCACTGTGAAATGGGGTTAGAAGTCCTTTTTGCTTGAAATCAAATTCATGACTCCTTCAGCTGAACTGGCTGGATGAAATTTAGAAATATTCTCATTAAATTTCCATGTAGAAGTGGATGCAGACCATGGGTTTTTTTCCCTCTACACTGTGACACAGGCAACACAGGGAGGCATCGTTGAGCTGCAAAGTGGAGCTCTCAGAAGGCCCTGCCAAAGAGAAAGGGATCATGTCAATATTTATTAGACTTTCCAGCAGCTTGTTAAGTCAGTAGGAGAGCTGAATCCCAAACAACCTCCAATTAGATTTAGTTTCAAAGTGAAGATTTCTTCCTAAACTATCCAACAGGGAAATGTCACTGGCACTGGTGTGGGCTTCTCTCTTACTTCTGTCTTAACTCTTTGTTATCTGGTATTATCCCTTTGGTCAAGGTTTTTGATGGTGCTGGTATAGGGAGCATTGCTCTCCAGAAATGGAAAATGTTGGGCAAACGCTTATAAAGTGTTTGTGTAAAATACCCCTGTTGTTTATGTAATTTTGGCAAAAGATCATGCTTGTGTTGAAAATTAGCAGAATGAGGGTAGATGTAGATTAGGTATTAGGAATAAATTGCTTATTATGAGGGTGGTGAGGCCCTGGCACAGTTTTCCCAGAGAAGCTGTGGCTGCCCCATTCCTGGAAGTGTCCGAGGACAGTTGGATGGGGCTTGGAGCAACCTGGGACAGTGGAAGGTGTCCGTGCCCATGGCAGGAGGTTTGCACCTGAATAATTTTAAGGGTCCCTTCCAACCCAAACCATTCTGTGGTTCCATGAAAATCTCTTCTTCCGAAGAGGAAGAGCAATTTCTCCATAGATGGGGATGGGTCTTGTGGTTACAAAAATCCTCATAGCAGCACCCTCAGCTGATCCACTCAGAATGAATGAGCCTCAAGGCAACCAAAACGCCCCTGGTTTTGAGGGCAACTCGAGTGCAATCCAGAAATGTTTAATAGGAATTCCTTTTCTGGTCCTATAAGGGGCAAAGCATCTTTCCTGGAGATGTATTTTTACTGCAGGAAAATGCCCTACTGTATTTTATACTACCGTATTTTTCCCCACCAGAGTGGGGAAAGAGCTCACTGCAGAGTTTTATCAGAAGAGTTTTATCAGACATTGGTGGTGCCATGTGCAGCTCGAATCTAAATAAAGGAGGGAGGGAGGGAGGGAGGGAAGGAAGTGGCGGAAGTGGCAGAAGGAAGGAAGGAAGTGGTGGAAGGAAGTGGCGGTAGTGGCGGAAGTGGCGGAAGTGGCGGAAGTGGCGGAAGTGGCGGAAGGAAGGAAGGAAGGAAGGAAGGAAGGAAGTGGCGGAAGGAAGGAAGTGGCGGAAGGAAGGAAGTGGCGGAAGGAAGGAAGTGTCGGAAGGAAGTGTCGGAAGGAAGTGTCGGAAGGAAGTGTCGGAAGGAAGGAAGGAAGGAAGGAAGGAAGGAAGGAAGGAAGGAAGTGGCGGAAGGAAGTGTCGGAAGGAAGTGTCGGAAGGAAGTGTCGGAAGGAAGGAAGGAAGGAAGTGTCGGAAGGAAGTGTCGGAAGGAAGTGTCGGAAGGAAGGAAGGAAGTGTCGGAAGGAAGGAAGGAAGTGTCGGAAGGAAGGAAGGAAGGAAGTGTCGGAAGGAAGGAAGGAAGGAAGTGTCGGAAGGAAGTGTCGGAAGGAAGGATGTGTCGGAAGGAAGTGTCGGAAGGAAGTGTCGGAAGGAAGTGTCGGAAGGAAGGAAGGAAGGAAGGAAGGAAGGAAGGAAGGAAGTGGCGGAAGGAAGTGGCGGAAGGAAGGAAGTGTCGGAAGGAAGTGTCGGAAGGAAGGAAGGAAGTGGCGGAAGGAAGTGTCGGAAGGAAGTGTCGGAAGGAAGTGTCGGAAGGAAGTGTCGGAAGGAAGTGTCGGAAGGAAGGAAGGAAGGAAGGAAGGAAGGAAGGAAGGAAGGAAGGAAGGAAGTGTCGGAAGGAAGTGTCGGAAGGAAGTGTCGGAAGGAAGTGTCGGAAGGAAGGAAGTGTCGGAAGGAAGGAAGGAAGTGTCGGAAGGAAGTGTCGGAAGGAAGTGTCGGAAGGAAGTGTTGGAAGGAAGTGTCGGAAGGAAGGAAGGAAGGAAGGAAGGAAGGAAGGAAGGAAGGAAGTGTCGGAAGGAAGGAAGGAAGTGTCGGAAGGAAGGAAGGAAGTGTCGGAAGGAAGGAAGGAAGTGTCGGAAGGAAGGAAGGAAGGAAGGAAGGAAGGAAGGAAGGAAGGAAGGAAGGAAGGAAGGAAGGAAGGAAGGAAGGAAGGAACTGGTGTGAGACATCTTTCTGCAGCACTTGGGAGATTTGGGGGCAAATGTGAGATGTATGAAGCTCCTCTTTGCTTGCAGCTGGGGTGGGACAGGGATCATCACCCAAATTCATTTTATTTAGAGACCACTGCAGACTAATTGCAAAGGAAAAAGTTGTGGAAAACAGGAGAGAGACATGAAAGTAGCTGCCTCATGAAGATTTACCCCCAGGCAGAGGTTTAGGGTGTAAAGTTCCCACTTTGCTAAGGAACTTGGCAGAAGTAACACTTTTCCCCTGAGCACTAGAGAGGCAACTTGGGCTTCCCTGGGGAAACCAATGAAACAAAAACATTAATTCAGATCAGCAGGCATTTCCTCTGGTCCTGTGGATCTCGTCACTAAACCCTTATTAAATGCGCATCAATAGTCAAATATATTCCAATGAGAATTCCATGACTCACTGCCTAAAGAAAGAATATTTTCTGCCTAAAAACTGCCTAAAATCTGAAAAACTGCCTAGATTAGTACCCCTACCTGATTTTTTCCCCTTGGGGGTTTAGCCCTAAGTTGCTTTTTAAAGTAAAATTCTGCCAGTTCAGCCACAGGACCTTGCATTGCCATGAGGAACTGTTTACATAGTGGGCACTTCTGTCCCTCACACTAAACACAGACCAGAGATCTGTATTCAAACTTCTCTTTTTCAGCCTTTCATTTACATTCCTATATCAAAGCCACTACTGCAGAATCGAGTAAAAACCTGTTCCAATGCCCCCATTTTGCAATTCAAGACAGTTTTACTTTACCCTGGGAGCAAGTATTTAAAACTAGATTGAAAACCATTTGTTTGAAGTGTGCTTGTGGAGATTGCTTTACTCTGTTCCCTTTCTGGGAGCACAAATACAGAATATAATCCACCAGGGAAAAGAAGATTTCTATTGATAGCTTTCTTTACCAGCCCTTTTTGCCAAAAACTACTTCTTTTACAAATCAGGTTATGCTCTTTCATGAAGTCCCCAGTTGATATGTTCAAAATTCTACATGTGTAAATAAACAAACAAACCAGGGATTTTTATGTCCTCATGCATTTCATACTTCTTCTTTCCACCTCTGACCTTTTCTTGCCTACAAATGTGATTATTGAAAAAGCCTTATTTAAGTACACTATTTCCTTGTAATAGTAAGTTTATTTTTAAGAGGAAATTTCCACATAATGTCATGTTCAGAGCAAAGAAATTACTGTACTTCCTCCCCCTTTGGACAGTGATTTGTGAAGAGAGATGAATAAGGAAAAGTAATATGACGTAAGTCTTTCTGGAAAGAAAAACAACAGGCCTGTAATCCTGGTACCAATCTAGTAAATCTGAATTCAATTTAGCACTTCCAGATATTGCCTGTGGGAAACATCAGGTTGAATTTGAGCTGCTTGATGGAGGGAAAACCCAGATTACCTGTTCTCTAAGGTTATTTTAGCCTAAGTTATGATTTTTTTTCCAATTTCTGATAGCGTTCATGACCTATGAAAATTCATCTCTGGCATGGCAAAACAGAAGAGAGCAAATAACAGAGCTTTGCCAGCTTTTCTTCAGGGGCCAATCATTTTTCCTACTATCACCTTCTACTTTTGGTACATTTATTTCCTCTCCAGGACTTTTGTCCCATCTTTCACTACTGATTTCCCTGAAATGTTATAGAGCCTGGTAAGTTTTCTTTCTGCAATCTCAGTTTGCATCCCCTGCATCCCCAAGGGCTTGCTGCAGCTTGAGATGGACTGGCTGCAACCCTCAGAGCACTGACAAAACACAGCTTGAGTAATTTGAAAGTTGGCTAAGGTCTAGATAAGTCAATATATTATTCCAAGATAGACTCAAGAGAGAGACACAAAGGCAGAGGTGCAAAACCTGGGACAGAGGAAAAGCAGAACAGATGATGAGGAAAGCAGCTGAGTTGCAAAATTCCTGAAGGTCCCAGAACTTAACCAGCAGTGAAACTGTACAGAGAATTGCGGCCCCTGACTCTATCAAGTTACAGATTTGCAAAAATAAATATTGAAATATACCCACAATATGTTTGTGCTGGGGATTCACAGCATGGTTTGGAAGAGACCTTAAAGATCATTCAGGTCCAAACCTCCTGCCATGGACAGGGACACCTTCCACTATCCCAGGTTTCTCCAAGCCCCATCCAACCTGGTCTTGAGCCTGGGCCTCACCACCCTCACAGGGAAAAATTTCTCTTTAATATCCAATCTTAACCTGCTCTTTTCACCTTAAAGCCATTTGCCTTGTCCCATTACTCCATGACTTTTATAAAAAGTCCCTCTGCAGAATTCTTGTAGCCCCCTTCTGGTTTTTTATCAGGTGATTTAAGTTTCTGGAGGTGTTTAATCAGAGTATGATGCCATTAATTATCTTGAATGCTGTAAAGTTTATCACTCTCATTTGAAAGGGGCAAAGAACCTGTGTCAGCTCAGCAGAAGAATTCTGCAAAGCCAGGCTTGAGCCTCCTTGCCCATCAAGCCCAGGACTTGGCAAAATGAATTGTTTTGTTTTTCCAATTGGCCATGGCTGTGCCAAGCTCTCAGCATGGAGACTGACCACTCCTCTAGGCTGCAGCACAGGGGCACAAGAGGAGCCCACCTGGAGAGCAGCACACTGAATGGATCTGAGGGAGATGATTATAATTTGCTATTTGCTCAGCACTATAAATAGCATGACATTTTTCAGTAGGTAGCAGAGCAATAATCAGCTCCCCACTCTGAGCTATTGTAGCTCGTGCTGATACAATGCAAAATTATGTTCATCTATTTAATTTTTTTGTTGTTCTGACAAATGTGTGACCCCAATCCAAAGCATCCTCTGGTGCCTGGTTCTCCATGTGCTGCTGGCTTGTGGGATTTCTTTTCCAGTGTGCATGAGGGGGGTGCCAGCCCTGGGGACCTGCTGTGCACATGTAATAAAAGGCTGAATAACTCACCTGAGACCTGACCTGGGAGCAGAGAACAGAGGCAGCAATCAGAGGGAAAACTAACAGCAATCACAGCATGGTTTCCTCTGGGCAACGTCCCAGGTTCTCAACTGGCCTGTGCAGATGAGGTTTGCAATGTTGAGTGAGTCCCATGATGGTTTTTTGGCATGCTTTTCTGGGATAGAAATATTTAACATAAGCAGATGTAGATGTGGATAATTTGTATGCTGCAAATGTACATGGAAAATTATTCCCTGTGTTTGTACTTAAGCAGGATTGTGTAATAATGGCGAGCATCGACCCCAAATTTGCATTTTCACTCCCCTGGACCACTCTGCAACAGCAAACTGGGGACATTTGTGAAGGAGCCCCAGGACTTTACTGAGGTGGTCCCAAAGACCAGAAGTTCAGCCACATAATGGATGCAAGGGATACATCAAACACTTGGGGACACAGAGCTCCTGGAAGTCACAGCCAAGGTAAAACCCAGTGGTGCCATGCAGACGCCACTTTCCAGCTCAGATTTGTGCCTTCTATTGTTTAGGTCTTTATTTGGGGGAAATAACTTTATTCTTTATTTGGGGGAAATAACTCTCTCTCCACACTTGAAAAGCAGTTTCTTTGAGCTTCAAAATTCTTCACTCCTATGAAATTCAAAAAATTTGACACGAGGAGTTTGTCAGCACATTATAAATCTTTTGTCTCCAGATAAACATTGGCTTCTCATCCTTCCCAGGTCTCCATCTCTACTTATTTGTCTTTTATTACCTACTTAGTCTATTTAATTCCCAGGACTGTAACCTTCTTTTCCACTGGTGATTGTAGAGCATCTTGCACAAAGACTTTGTCCCAGGGTTGGGATTCTGAGTAAGTGCAGATAATTTCTCTTGTTTATTTTACCTGCAACATAAGGGATAAAAAAGGATTTGCCTCAAGATATGTATTAGCAGTGAACTTTGCTCATGATACAGTTCCTCACTCCTTCTCCATAGCAGACATTTATTGGTAAATTCCAGATAAATGAATTAACATTACAGTAGAACTGTTTCCAGTTCTGATCCTGCCAGCACAGAGGCAAGCTCTGCATATGTCCTGATGTATTGATTTGCTATTGGAGAGAACTTGGAAATACCATTTTTTTTCCTCTTCAGGGTGTGTCAGTGAAATAATTCCCTGAATTCATCATTTTATAAGGAAAAAAAAGTTCCTTTTTTGGCATCAAAGAATAAAAGTTGGTGTAAAATGTTTTTATATGGATATTTTCAGTCAGGTTTATCTCATTTAGGAGATTTCTGCTGAGCCATCCGACGTGGATATCTGAGTCTGTAAAATTCTGTTTTGGGATATCCCTGCCTTCCATCTGTAAGTCTGGAGTGGGAGAGAGAACAAGAGAAATATTTGGCCACAGAGACTTTTAGAAGCTGGACTTTTAGAATCGTTGAGGCCGGAAAATCCCTCTAAGATTATCAAGCCCACTTGATCATCAAGCACTGCCAAGCTGCCATTAAACCATGTCCCTAAGTGCAACCTAAACACATCTTTAAAACCCTCCAGGGGCTCTCACTCCACCACTGCTCTCAGGTAGATCTTCAGCCAATCTCCTTTATTTTTTTTCCTTTCATCTTGCTGCTATTCGCTGCTGAATAAATTGAGCTGAAGATTGTCTGATCAGAGCAGGCTCAGAAGTGCTAAGGCCACTCTGCTCATGGCAAAAAGATTCCAAATTCCACAACAAACCTCTTGGGATAAAGGCTCAGACCTTAAGTAAATGTGGTTTTGGTGATGAAATAATTAGACTTATAAAAGATTTTCTAAAGGAATATTTAGAAATAATAATATTAAGTTGTTTCTTTCTTCTTGTTTTTTTCAGCTTAATTTTTTGTAAGAAATTAGAAGAATCATAAAGATGAAAGTGTTTTCCAGTTGAGAAATTGTCATTAATTTTGTGAGGATAAGATCACAAAAATGCTAATTCAGAGGATAAGATTTCAGTTTTGTTTTACTTTTTAGGTACTGAGCATTGGTTTGATTTCCTTCGTCAGGGGTTTCTTGCTGATGAGGTGACTGCTTATGTGACTGACTTCAGGTATCAAACCAATTAATGTTCAAAATTAAAAAATTGCAGATTTTCAGCCCTCTGCCTCAGACTTAAATTCAGAGTCAGCATTAAAAGAGAGATGTTCAGAAAGCTAGGAAAAGATGCTGCACACCTAATTGTAACATTAACCAGTGAAATATTAGCAAATTTATTGAGCTTTTTCTACTTGAAAAAAAAATTTAAAGGAAGTTCATTATGCTCTGTAATCCTGCTTAAATATTCATCATGTTGTTAATGAACCACATTCATTTTTAAAATGTTCAACCTGAGACACCGTCTAGCATGATTTGATAATAATATAATTTCTGTATAAGCGTAAAAAGGGACAAGAGCAGTAAAAATAATTGTATCTCTAAACACCCTAACCAGTTTTCTCCTGACTAATGAGCAGCTGTTTTTCATTAGCAGCACGGTTTTATCTCTTGCCTATCAACCTGCACAGCTGGGCATATTAGAAATAGCTCAGTGCACTGTGGAACGTATGTTTCCTAAACTGCAGAAACGAATGAGAAGGAGAAAAAATAATTTTTTTTCTTTTATAAAAAAAAATGTTTTGGAGCTGTTTTCTCTCACACTATTATTCACCATGGTGTCATATCTGGAGGCTTGATGTGGGAATGGGATATTACTGCTCTGCCTGCTGTACAGTTGCAGAAAATAGTTCATACCTTGCAGAACTTGCACTACAGTGAGCGGAAATTGAGTCACAGGGAGCTGAAACCTTTTGCTCGAGGTTACAAAGCAAGGAAGGAGCAACAGCTAAAGCAGAAATTGTTTCATCTGCCTTTTCCAGCCCTCTAACTTGTCCCCTACTCTGGATCAGACAGGAATCCAGCTGAAAGATGAACAGTGGGAGAGTTTGGGGTTTGAATGGTGCAAAATAAAACAGACCCTGATCCTAAATATTTCTTTGAGATCTTGCAACTGTCAAGGCAGTTGCAACTTCAGGCCAATAGATACCAACTCAGTAGGATTTTTGACTAGTTCTCAAAAAATACAGAAATAAAGCCTAGAGGCAAGCTTAAAATGAGGAAAAATTAATTTTTGAAACAAACAAAGTTAGGAGATCATAGAATCATTAAGGTTGGGTAAGACTTCCAAGATTACCGAGCCCAACCCTTGATCAAATTCCACATGTCCACGAAACTATATTGCAACCATATTGCAAAGTGTCTGCTTGCTTTGTTTTTGTGTTTTTTCTTTTTCTTTTTGAACACTCATATGAAGATCCTCCATCACTGTTATTTATTTCATTTATATTGTATTAATTTGAGAATCACAGAATGGGTTGGATGAATCTTAAAGCCCATCCAGTTTCACCCACCTGCCATGGGCATGGACACCTTCCACTATCCCAGGTTGCTCCAAGCCCTGTCCAGCCTGGCCTGCAACACTTCCAGGGATGGGACAGCCATCAAAGCAGATGTTTTGCACTGAATGAAGTGGAATAAATCCAAATAAGTGGAATAAATCCATAAAAACCCACCTCATGCCGCGTGGATGTGATTCTTCTGTAGATCACAACATTGGAGGGAATCACTGGGACTCAATAATTTAGATTAAAGAAGCAATGCTCTGTTTAGAAGCTACATCTGGGTATTCCTAGTCATGTTTAAAATAGGATTGTCGCCAATACCAAGTGTGGAGTCAGATGTAGACAGGCAGGGAGCCTTTCCTGTCCTTCCTGCAGAATGAGGTACATTTACTTTTAATTGCAGTGCCAAAGCAAGGCATTATTCTGCAGTATTTGGGTCCAGAACCAATACACAAGTCATCTTCCCCATTAAAATAAAAAAAATTATCTCTTCTTAGCAGTCCCTATTTGTTTATTGCAGCTCAGTATGTGAAGTTAAGGCCTCATTATTTACTTAAGCATCACTTGGTATTGCTATCTTTAAAGATAAATGCAATTAATGAAAACCTTGAAATAGGTCTTGTGCTTTCACTCACAAGTATAATGTACATGTCTCCCTGTACACTCCCCTGCTGTAGGAAAGCAATCAAAATCCTATTATACTGACTTAACTACCTGCTGCCAGCTTTGTTGACCTTGTTTGTTTGGAAATTAAAAGGGAGGTCATGGCAGAGCTGAACTGCACAACCTGGCAGCACAGAGAGACAGGAGAGAGGTTCTCTGCTTATTTGCAGGGTGTCAGGCAGATTACACCACATTTAGGCACCAATTTTGGATGGGAGCAGTCTTTGAAACTTCTCCCAAATGCAGAAATCTTGAATTTTTGTGTGCTTTGAATGATTTCATTTTGTTTTGTTTTGTTTTCCTGTTTTTCCAAAGAACTTGTGAAGCTGGGTTTCTGCTGGGCTTTATTAGCACCCACCAGTGTATTTATAGATGGATAAATACACATTCTGCTGCTAGATGGCAACAGCTAAAGCAGCTGCCACACTTCCACTCTCAGGAGAGAAATGCACACAGCTCCTTGAAACAGTGGCACCCAGAAAGCCACAACACTGTCTTGAGAATGGGCAACTGATGTAGAAAGGAGATTTAAGGAGGTAATTTATCATGGTAAAGCAGGATAGTTAAGAGCATCCATAAATTACCCTGACATGAGAAATTATCTTTATTTTGTGGGGAAAAAAAAAGTTGACTTGATTTACAGCAAAGAATCCACAGTTTCTCCTGAAAGGAAATACAAACCCTAGGGTGGATAAGGTATTAGTTTGAGGTACAAAGAAAAGAAATTTAGGTCTGTATTGATTAATCCTTCACCCACCTGGTCTTGGGTCGTTTCCCATTGGGTAGGACACATGAATTGGTGTAGTGCTTTTCTACTTTTCAGGGATCCTGCTCAGAAAATTCCTGGCTCATCCCTGTCCCAGGACCCCAGTCCTAACCCTGACCCCAGACCTGGCTAAAAACTTGCCTAAAATCCACCAGTCCCTACAGAAGACTAATTTGAAGTGAAACAGGGTAAAGCAAAGAGGCAAAGCAACTCATATAATTCTACCCTTTCTCCTCCTTTTATAAATTTCACATTTTATTTACCATACAGCAACAAGAGCCCTTTATGCAGAAGACTCATGCCAGCCAAAATTCCTCCCAAGATCACTGTAAATGGTTTTCTGTCCATCTGTCCTTTACTCTCCCCAGCCACATTCATCCAACTAAATGTGGAATTCAGTAAGTGATCTGGAATCTGATTCCTTTTTCATGGAATCATGGAATAATTGAGGTTGGAAAAGGCCTTTAGGATCATCATATCCAACTGTCAGTCATGTTCACCATTGAACCATGTCCTCAAGTGCTACCTCCACATGTTTTTAGAACTTTTATTGTCAGAGAGATGCAATGATATGAAATTCATCCCAGTTGAAAGTCATTGTGGAAAAGAGTTCAGCTGAATTTCACCCTGAAAGAGCAAATTTCTCTCTGTTGCTTCATAAAATGAATCAGGGATGACTGGGTAGAGTGTAAATATCTGTATATATTCATATATATATGTATATATAAAAGCAAACTGTCTTGTTTGGTTTAACTGGAGGAGAGGAAGATGGCTCATACCTAAAGATGGAGGGAGGGAAATGAAGCAATACATCACAGAATTAAATCTTTCTGGAAGAGCAGTTTCTCCTAAAAATCTGGAATGATATTTTCCAACTGAGACTCAGAAGATGGGCTAAATCCTCCTTATAACTCCCACACTCGTTTTTCTTTTCGATGAATAAAACTTTCAGTACAGGAAAAGCTCAATGATTAAAAATTACAAATGTACTGAATATGCAGCACTTTGATGCAAACATCTTTGCAGTAAAAGGCCAGGTGTTATATTAAACAGTGTTTTTATCTGATCCCTACGGAAATATTCCCTCTGCAAATGTGGCAAATCTTTCATTTTAAAGGAATCTGTGAATTCTGGGGCATTACACAGTTGCAAAAAGTGCATTCAAATGCTAATACAGCTTTGGATAAAGCTGTGGAACTGCCTCCTGCTGACAAGTTTACATGGAGAGGAATTTTCTTCCGATTTTTCAGAATTCCTGACAATAGCTGAGTACAAAACCTGAAATTCAGCACTGGTTGGCTTTGTCCAATGATGATTGGTTGGAGGTGATGTCAGCTCAGTCTTGGCTGGAAGAATTGATCATATTTATATATGTGGGGTCTGAAACTGGCAATGAATCTGTTCATTATTTGAGATAATTCTGTCCTTTTGGTTCCACCACATGTGCATTTTACAGCTGTACCTACCAGAAGAGCAATTGCCTCAAGCAACAACATGAATTGTCCACAAAACATATTTCTAAGTGAATTGCATCAAAAAGCAGAGTTATTTATGATCACTTCTTATGACATGTTGCCTGGGTGGATTGCTTAGCTTCAGAGAAATTCAATTTTCTTGCCTTATTTTCTTTTTCTTTTCTCTGTTTTCCCTCCATTTCCTTGTCAGTAATTCAGAGCTAAGACTGGCAGAGGAGGGAGAAGGAGGCAGAGGAAAGCTCAGTACCATGGCTCTGTCTTTTGAAAGGCCTCCTCTAAGCAGGGCCATTTTTCTTATTTGCTCTCTTTGGGTTTTGCTCCCCTCTATTGCTCGTCACTAAAAATGATCAAAATTCAGCAGGCACGATGGATCTGATTGCAGCATCAGCTGTGAAGCTGGGACTGATTGCAAAATCATCATGAAAACCTGGCTGGGGACTGACCTGTCACCATCAGGAAGGCTTTGACCTCCACACTGTGGCAAACATTTGGAGGGAGATCACATTTTTGAGTAATTAGTCAGAGAGGTCACTGCTGAAACCCCTCTCCATCAGCCCTGCTTTGCACTTGTCTGTCTGATTCCCCATCAGAGCTGATCAAAATGTAAAATTAGTGACATCCAGCCAGTGACATTCAAAGGGAGACCACAGCAGACAAAATCAGCCAGGCTATAAATCAGAATCATGGAATGGTTTGGGTTGGAAGGGACCTTAAAGATCATCTCATTCCAACCCCACTGCCATGGGAAGAGACACCTCCCACTGCCCCAGGTTGCTCAGGGTTCCTGAGGTGTTTTTAATTAGCAAGAAGCTCTTTGAATAACAGAACCTTTTTAAATAAAGAGGTTCAATCACCTCCTCACACATGCAAGGAGGGGAGACATGCATGCTAAATAAGGAAAAAACCCTCTCCTCTTTAGTTGAATATGATAGTAGTTTGCTTTAAAATTTAACTAAATAAGGTGTTTTAAAGGATTTTCCTTTAAATTTATTAAAAGAAGAAAAAGGTATAAAAATCTGTTTTTTTTTTTTTTTTCATATGTGGGTGTTTGGTGTTTGTTCTTTTGGATTTTTTTTTTTTTTTGTTCATTTGGAGATTCTCTGGAATATTTTTTTCATCTGAAGAATCTGAAAACCTCTGGTCTTGCTACCCTCTGAAGTCAGTCACTTGGAGGGAGATTCAGGCTTTTGGAAAGTCTGGTTTCCCTCAGCAGCTCTTATCTCCAATTGCCAAAGTGAGGCACAGGCTCTGCAGTCACACAGATTGCAAGGGAAGGTGAAGCACTTTCTGATCCAGTGGAGAAACTCCTGGTGCAGATGTGCACATATTGTCTATTTTCTTCCTGGGTATGTTCATAAAGGCTTTTTAACTAAGAGCTCACATGTGTGGAACTTGTCTGCTTTTAACAGCATTTTATCAGGCTTAAGAAAATTAATTCAGTTTCACTCTTGGAAGTGAAGTGACAGATGGTAAAAGAGCAGGAAGGTTAACAGGAAGAATATTGTGGGAGTCTGTACAGATATAAATACTTAGTTAATAAATAAGGTGGAGGTAATAATGCCTGTGAATATGTACATATATATATATATATGTAAAAATACAACAAAACCTGGAAGCAAGCTTGTTGATATCTCTCTTCTTTTTAATAATGATTCCTAAATCTAGCAAAGCACTTTTTGAGAGTGTATTTGATAGAGGAATCACTGTGTGTTGCCATGGTGTTCGGTTTTCTTTTTCAGAGTGGAACCACACATTTAAAAAAGAAACCTTTACCTTGTTGCTATGCAAACACAACTTGGTGTTATTACATCCCCAGAAAGCAGAACAACAAGAAAGTCAATATTCTGATGAGATAAATGCTCCCTCTCTTTGCCCTTTCACTCAAATGCAGTGCTGCAGTAATACTTAAATCTGATGAATTCTCTGGAGGCCAGGCTGCAAAATCTCCAGTGTGCTTGTAATTTCTGTAAAAAAATTGTCCACTAATATCCTACCCACGGCTTTATTCAAACCCAAACTCCAACCTTGTGATATAAAGGTCTGCTCCCAAGCAGCAAGATTTAGTTCAGGCTTGAGAGGATTTTGTTCCAAGTGATGGGGAAGCATCTCTTGCTAAAAAAGGATCAAAAGTCCTTTTTAAGTTTTGTGTTTATGCCACTCTCTTCTACAGCTGCCTATTTAATTCTACAAGCAGTCATGTGGCTGCTGCCATATCCATCATCTCAGGTTTCCTCTTCCATCCACTGGAATGTGTACAGTGCCAGGCAGCAGCTGGTTCTGTCCTGATTCCCTTTTTCCACAGCCCAGTTCTGCTGAAAGATAACAGATAAAATCAGTGATAACAGTGATAACAGCTTGGGCAGCTTTTCCACTAAAAAGATCCAAGAGAATCATAACTGTGGAATCACCACAGAACTATTTGGGTTAGAAAGGATCTTAAAGATCATCTCATTCCAACCCTCTGCCATGGGCAGGGACACCTTCCACTATTCCAGGTTTCTCCAGGCCCCATCCAACCTGGCCTTGGACACTTCCAGGGATGGACCAGCCACAGCTCCTCTGGAAAACCTTTGCCAGGACCTCAGCACCCTCACAGGGAAGAATTTACTCATAATATCTAATCTAAACTTGACCTCTTTCCGTTTAAAGCCATTTCCCCTTGTCCTGTCACTTCCCATTTGTTCCATAATTCGCTGTCTGTGTACTGGAGAGGTCGTTGGCTGTCCCAGCTCTTGGGATAGGAGATCACTGGCTGAACAAGGACTGTTTAAGCAGATGTAATTGAACCCCATCCTCATTTGGACTCAGCTGCATTATTGCACCTTTAAGCTTGCCCAGATGAGAAAATTATTTGCAGATTGGTTCAAACTCTTAATTACCAGAAATGTAGAATGGCAGCAAACGTGTAGTATCCATACAAAGAAATCAATTTAGCACAGATACAGGAAAACAGCTCCAAACATGATCACAGGATAGTGCTTCCAGCAACCTTTTGTAACCAGAACACAATGGAAACTGGAGCATTTCTTCCTTTTGTCCTTATAACACCAAGGGCTGTGCCATACTATGATTGTGATAATCCAGCACTGTGCTACATCACAATGTGTCTGCCAGGGCAGCCTGTCACAAAAACTGCCACCAATTAGCCCAGACACTAATTGCATTTTTCCTCTTGCTTTGCACTGGGTCTATAACCAGGCCATGAAAAGAAACATCTCACCCTGGTTTAGGAGTTAAAGCAGTGAATGAGATTGGTTCCACAGCCAATCTCCTTTGATTTACTTCATTAACCAATGAACTAATTAGATTTCTTGCTCCTCAAAACACTTTCTGAGAGTCTTATTTTGGCAGTTACAAAGTCTGACGTGAATTTTTCTGTGAATCTTTAACCCATTTAATAATGGATTAACATTGAAAGGACTGGAAAGAATAATTAGTGCTTAAATGTAAAGTATTTAGAAAAAACTAATCAGCTCTAAAACTTTAAAGTTTGTGTTTCATCCAACTCTTATTTTTTTTTTACCTGCAGGGTAAATGTTTCCACTTTGAGGTGTTTATTTCTTTTTCACATTCCTCTGAAGTGTCTGTTCAGACACATCATCAGGTTGTTGGGCTGCTTTTCTGAGTTTAAGTGGCAGCTGCTTTCCTAGAATAAAAAGATTGCAAAAAATTATAAATTGAACCTAAACCTCTGAACTTCTCAGTGTCTAGATCAACTCTCTTTTCAAACAGGCTGCATCTTGCCAGCCCTCAAATGAGCTACTCATTAAAATGGTACTTCCAGGAACAGCATCCCAGGGACCATCCCTTCGGCTAATTTCATGCTAGAAAAACGTTCTTGTAGGTCATTGCTGTTGACAGCTCAGAAATTCTGAATTTGAGACAAGAGCTTCAATTTCTCCCAGCTGAAAGCAAGGGCAAGGCACAGCTTTGGTGTGTCTGGAAGGGCTCGTTCAGCCCTGGAGCCAAAACTCTGACTTGGGGAACTTTGTATTTACAGGGATTCAGAAGAGAGGCCTCAAAATGCAGACAGTGCCCTCCCATCCCAGCTGGGCACTGAGGGAATTCACTGCAGGATATGTGGTGGCATTTAACCCAAGACATTTCACTGTCTTGTTTTTCCCTGTTAGGACACTTACAGTGATCAATATGATCAAGCAGATGTCTTGGGGCAAATTCTGTCTCTATAACTGGCAAACCTTTCCAAAGACAGCTTCTTGTAATCCAACCCCAACATGATCATCAGGCAAAGAGGCTTTTAGTCACATTGTTCCACGTGGTATCTACTTCTTTGGTGAATACACAATATGCAACACTTCTTTTTCTCTTTTTTTTCTGTGTGTGGAGAGTTTTGGAGTTACTTTTCCTGCCTGCATTTAAACTAAACTGTTGGGAGATGATGAACACCAGGACACAGCTGCTTTGGTGTATACTGTGCATTGCAGTCTGAGGAAGAGAAATAGCATTTGAATGCATTTTTACAGTCATCCATGTATTAATCTCTCTGATAATTTTTGCTCAATATTCTTGTAATATTCTACAAGAGCCCTTCTCTTTCTTTTCTTCTCTTCTTACAAGCAGCCTGTCCTGAGCAATTTCCTTTCACAAGGAATGCAGAATGCTTTAAGTCTTGAATATCTTCCTAAACTGAAATAATCTATCCAGAGAGACTGTGAAATAAAATTTATCTTTATCTATTTTTAATAAACAATTTAGAACTTTCATCTGGGCTGCCTATAAATTCAAGATTTAATTTCATGGTCTCGATTCCCCAAACTTACTGGAAGATGAACAATTATGACTGCTTTGTAAGTTCATTTCTTTCTTCAGGACAAGTTCTTTTGGTGGCTGTTTCTCTTGTGACATTCTCTCTGTTTGCCCTAAATCATCAACCTCATATTACCTCTATGAAGTAGTAGAAGGGTTTAGGGTTAAGATCAGTAAAAGAAAACAAAAGCAAATGCTCTGAACCTCAGTTCCACCTCTGTGTCATTGCAAACAAACCTCCTTGAACAGGTCCCAGCAGAATTTCTCTGCCAAGAAGAAACACCCCAATGCACAGAAAATCTCTAAATATGGTAAATGGTGAATGGGCTCAGCAATTTCCTGAGCTTTTTTAAAAGCAATAATTAAATAAATGTAATTGTGATCAAATCAGATGAATCACAATCAGATAATCACTTTTGAAGTTCTTTTAGGTATTCCCTAAAAGTCACTTCAGTCAGGTTTTCCTCTAGAGATTTCTTTTGTGCCACACCAGCACTTCTAATGATTGTAGCTGTTTCCATCAGGTAACGCTTTTTATTTTTTAATCACTTTAATCATCCAGTTGAACCCTGTTGGCCAGTGTAGAACAGAAATACCACCTAGCAATTAACAGTTTACCCTTTTTGTGGGAAGATTTGAGCAAAAAGATCCTGATATTCTTGAAACCAGTATTTCAGCCATGTGGGTAGCAAATACCTATCAGTGGTGATCAACCCTTTAATGGGCAGAATGAATTTTTACACTACTTGCATCTGATAGCTGAAAGCTAAGATCACTGCAGCTGTGTTTTTAAAAATCCTCCAAACCTGTCATATGAGATCCTTTGCTCCAAGCAAAAGGACCCTCCACTCTGTCACAGACATCTTTTATGAAAAATCCTTTCCTTAGGATTTTTCCTCCTGAGAACCTGAGAGGCCTCAGGAACAAAATGTAAACATTGGTTATCTGCTGCTGTGGAATGCAACAGGTGGATCTGTGATTGGCCCATGTTGGTTGTTTCTAATTAATCACCAATCACAGCCCAGCTGGCTCAGACAGAGAGCCCGAGCCACAAACCTTTGTTATCATTCTTTGCAATTCTATTCTCAGCTAGCCTTCTGATGAAATCCTTTCTTATAATATAGTTTTAATATAATATATATCATAAAATAATCAATCAAGCCTTCTGAAACATGGAGTCAGATCCTTGTCTCTTCCCTCCACCTAAGCCCCCTGTGACCACCGTGACACCACTCCTTGCAGCCATTTTCCTCTTTGTGATATTAAAAAAAATTTTTCTTCCTGGAATGTGGAAGGGCATCACAGGATAAGCAGAGCTACATTTTGAGGAGCAGATTTTAGTACTGTGGCTCTATTTACATGACCCTGTGACCAGACACAGAGGTTCCCAATGCTGTGTGAGAATGCAATATCACAAGATTGCTGCTGCACATAAAGAGAGCTCCCATCCCCAGTCTGTTCTATCAGACACAGTGAACTCAAATGCCCCAGCTCTTCATCCCACTAAACCTTCCTTATGCTGGCTGCTAAGAGATCACATCAATCCTGCTTTTACTGTTGTCACACATGTAACCATCTGGCACCAGGACAAGTGCCAAAACATGACTTGCATATTTGCTGGATTGGGGGACAGACGTGTTTGACTGTGAGCTGAGCCAAATTTTTGTGATATGCACAAATATTGCTTCTCCCCACAGCTTGGAGAACACAAGTTTTCACAGAGCTTGTTAACTCCAGTCCTCATCCCCTGCTTTCTGCCCCTGCTCTGAGCTGTAAAAAGTATGTTTGGCAGGTCAGTAAAAACCAGAGCATCATCCTGTTTATTTTATAGCTAACTTCATTAGCAAGAAACAGCAAGGACTGAAATACAGGGCTGTAAAAGCCCAGCTTAGGTTTGTAATGAAATGTTATTCAAGTAATTAGTCCACTTAAACTTTCTAATGCACTCTCTTGGTTTCCAAAGTGCTAAAATGCTTTTTAATGGCTTTTCCATGCTTTTCTCATTGGTTTGGCATCCTGGCTTTCAGCATGAAAGAACAGGCCATATTTTAATATCTCTGCTCTTTGTGCCAGGATCTCAGATGGTACATGCTGACGTGACACCCATGGAGCCAGCTGAAATATGTCACTTTTCACCAGCTGAACCTTGCCGTGCTTTTCATTAACAAGTCTCAAAGAACTCAGATGTACTTCCAGTTCAGTCTTCATTTTTGCCTAAAGATAAGAAAAAAAACCCAGACAACTAAAGAAACAGGTTCATAACTTTACAGTGAATTGCTTTAAACTGGTGTTGTGCAGCTCCTCTTCTTGGGCTTGACAGACCTGAAATGAAGATTTTCTGGGGCTCCACCTGCAGAGCTGCCTCCAGCTCTGGGGTCCCAGCATGGGAAGGACCTGCAGATGTTGGAAGGAGCCCAGAGGAGGCCACCAGGGTGATCAGAGGGATGAAGCAGCTCTGTGAGGAAAGGCTGAGAGAATTGGGATTGTTCAGCCTGGAGAAGAGAAGGTTTCAGGTTGATCTAATTGTGGCCTTCCAGGATGTGAAGAGAGCCTGTAAGAAAGATGGAGAGGGATTACAGGTACATGCAGTGACAGGACTAGGGGGAATGGCTCCAAATTGAAAGAGAATAGGTGTAGATTAGATATTGGGATGAAATTGTTTACTCAGAGGGTGGTAAGGCCATGGAACAGGCTGTGCAGAGAAGTTGTGGTGGCTCCATCCCTGGAAAGGCTCAAGGCCAGGTTCGATGGAGCTCTGAGCAATCTGGTCTGGTGGGAGTTTTCCCTGCCCATGGCAGGGGGTGGAACTGAATGATCTTGAGGAATATTGGACTCAGACCACGTATGCTAAACATTCTGATGTCTACTTTCATATTAGAAACCATAATTCTAGATTTCTTCTGAGTTTGTCTGAGTTGTTAATGAGTTAAAGGGTCACAGAATCACAGAATAATGAGGTTGAAAGAACCTCTAAGATCATGGAGTACAAGCTATGCCCTAACACCTCAGCTTGACTATAGCACCAAGTGCCCCGTCCAGTCTGTTTTTAAACACATCCAGAGATGGTGATTCTACCACCTCCTTGGGAAGAGCATTCCAGTACTTTATTATTCTTTCCATGAAAATTTTTTTCCTAATATCCAACCTAGACATTCCCTGATGCTGAATATGTTCTTTGACGATTTTTTCCCCTGATTTTCTTCTGCTGTTTGCTTAAAACTGGACAGAAAACAATTTCCATTCTGTGGGGGAAGGGTGAAAAAAACAACAAAGCAAAGGCATTTCAAAACATTTTATTTTTAATCGGATTGAATCTCATGGCAATTGTATGCAAAGCTTGATAAGAAATGTTAATGTAGCCTAGACAACTTTTCCAGAAAGAAAACTAATCAGATAAATGTTTTCTGTATCAGAAAAACACTTAAAAGTGTTAAAAGCAACCTTTATTGACTTTAAAAATGTATATGTAACTTTTAGACAAAAATTTGTGAAAAGTTTGCAGGGAATTCATGTCACAGCTTCATCAATGAGGACAATCAATCTCTAAGCTAAATTGTATTCTCTTTCCAGAACACAGTGTTATCACTGCCATCATGCTGGTTTGGAAACATAAGCAAGACAGAGTTTGCCTGGAGAGGTAATATTTTTTTTTGTTTTATACAGTTGGAATAACCTAAACACCTCGTTCAGTTGCTCACACTTCAGATCTGACACTGAAGATGGAGAAGAAAATGCACTTCTAGTGGGTGATTCATCCCTTAAGATAGATTGGGTGACTCACCCTCTGTAGGTGCCTATTCATCTCTATTGACCAGAGAGGGATTCTGGCTGACAAGGAACAGTAAACACCTAACTTTGAGACAGAAAGAAAAATAGAATAGATGATATGGGCTCCACCTTGCAGTTATAAGGGTTTCTCATATGAACTTTATTCTTCCTTCCATTTTTTGCATTGATTCATGCGCAAGTTCTGAGTATAATTACAATTCTTAGTTTTTAGATACTGACAACCCATACATTGTCCTGTGAAGACCAGTTAGAAACATTTCGGTGTTCAGAATGACTAAATTATCTATCCCCAGGAAGGCATTTTTGCTCTCAAAATAATTCAGAGCACTCCTGGCAAACAGATCCAGGAAACTTCAGGGATTACAATATCTCACACTAATGACTCGTTGATTTTAGTTGATGGTGAAATAACAATGTAGTATTCATGTGGAATGTTGTACAAAAAACATCAGCAGCTGCTGAATATGTTATCTTTGTCTCTCTGTAGTTCTCAATACATTATCCCATATTTTCCATATGACATAAGCATACAAATACCTTTTTCTATTTCGGTCTCCCACTGTGATTAACAGTGAATTTTAATAATAACCAGTGTAATTAAAGGTCAATACTTGCTGGAGACCATTTCTAAATCATTCTGGTAAAGGACAAGTGTTTATAAAGGGTAAATAAATAAATCAATGTGCATGAAATGCCAATTTAACTGCAGACTTCTGTGTGTGAGGTAGGGCCACCCAAGACTGAGTGACAAGGTGGGATGTATTGTCAGAAATAGTATCAGTTGTTCATTTAGTTGGGATAGACACAAAAATTGATCAATTTACTCTCTCTGATGGTGTTGGGCCTTCTGTAAAGAGTAAGGTCAAGAGGAAGAGCCCTCCAGCAAGGCCAAGAAAGAGCAACACAGTTCTGAAAAGAGACCAAAACCATCTGCCAGGCATGTTCCCCACAGGCATCTTTAACAAACCAGAGTGGCCTCCAGAGGCAGATCAGGCTGAATTGACTCAGGAGAGACTGGATATCGAAATACAGTCCTTGAAACCTGGACATTTCCATCTTATCTCTGTTAAATCATGGGACTTTTCCCCTGTGACCATTTCTGCCCCTGGCTGGTGAGTGAACACTAACAGCAACATCCTCTGAAGTCCCAGCAATTCTTTTATGAGATGCTAGGTGGGTAATTGCCTTACACTGCTTTGGGTCCCTTCCAGGTGTCTTTTCCTACTCTGGACATGCACAACAGAGACAAAGACAGAAGCCTGGGGAGATGACTTCCCTCTGGATGAGAATGAAGACTGGATTGCATTTGCATAGATGCCACTGGAGGGGAGAGAGGCCAAAGCAGAGCAGCCAGAGCTCTGTTTCTCCTCATCTCTCATGAAAGTCAAATATCTCCACTCTTCCAAGCATGCTTCCTGGTGTGCATTCCCTCCAGCTGATGAGTTTCATCCACCCTGACTAATGGACCTGCTGAGAGAAGCCAAATGCTGCAGAGCATTATGTGGCTCGCTGGAGAGCCAGGACTGGCATGCTCTGCCCATCCTGGACCCATTTGTAATTTGCTTAATACTGTGAATGCTGTGGATAACTGCCAGGCGATTGCTAGAGGTGCACATATATTAGAGGCTGGCGAGGGTAAGGATGGGAAATTTGTGAAAATTCAGTTAGATTTTGTCTTGAGTTCTTTATAATTATAGAATTTACTACTAGTTACCCTGATAATTGCTTTTATTTTTTTTTTAACATTTTCCCACCCTTTCCAGAAAGCTATTAAACTCTGAAATGGCTGAATTTTCCTTCTTGTGTGAATTTCCATAAAGTTTAGACTGTGTGCTTTGCCAGGTGTTGCAGAGGCAAGCAAATCTCCAGGGAAGTTATGCAAATGGTGGGATGCAGAGCGTGGCTGGGAGCACACAACTGTGTGGATATAGCTCTGGCCATGGTCTCAGCAGGGTATTAGTGCTAACCTTGATTTCTCTCTGCTTTGTGATTATTGGCACGTCACTCCAGGCTGTCCTCTGTACCCAAAGCAGTTGATTGAAAAGTATATATTTGTCTAAGCTGTCTCTACTCTCTTCATCTTATTTTCACAGAATTCACAGAATGACTGAGTTGGAAGAGACCTTAAAGATCATTGAGTCCAACACCTCAAATAAACCATGGCACCAAGTGCCACATCCAGTCTGTTTCTAAACACATCTAGGGATGGTGACTCCACCATCTCCCTTGGCAGACCATTCCATTACTTTATCCTTCCTTCTGTAAAGAACTTTTTCCTAATATACAACCTATATTTCCCTCCATGCAGCTTGAGACTCTGTCCTCTGGTTCTGTCAGAACTTGGCGAAAGAGATCAACCCCCATTTGGCTACAAAAAGCTCTCTACTTTGCAGGGAGCTGTAGAGAGTGATAAGGTCACCTCTGAGTGTTCTTTTCTCCTGGGTAAACACCCCCAGCTCCCTCAGTGGTTCCTCACAGGGTTTGTGTTCCCAACCCCTCTCCAGCCTCATTGCCAGCTCTGGATGTGCTCGAGCATCCCAAGATCCTTCCCAAACTGTGGGACCAGAGCTGGACACAGCACTCCAGGTGTGGCCTCACCAGGGCCCAGTACAGGGGCAGAATGACCTCCCTGCTCCTGTGGCCACACCATTCCTGACCCAGGCCAGGAGCCATTGGCCTTTTTGGCCACCAGGGCACTCTGCTGGCTCATGTCCAGCCGGCTGTCAACCAGAGCCCCCAGGTCCCTTTCTGCCCGGGCACTGCCCAGCCACACCATCCCCAGCCTGTGCAGGGGGTTATTGTGGCCAAATCCTCTTATATTCAGTAGTTTCTTGTCTTTTCCCTTTTTTAGTACCCATATTATTAAACACTCCCCTCTTACCACCACCCAAATCAATGTAATATTTTCTGCACTCCCCACAGGCACTCTATCCATCCTCTTTCTCCTGCAAAGGCCAATATGAGTGGCCATGGCCTACTTGTGTGTTGCCTTCTGATGCAAGGCAAGGCGGCCTGGTTCTGAGGAAATGGCACGGCGACCCAAACTCTCCAGGGTCACTCGGGCCAAGAACACACGCAGGCACCAGTATGGTGGACGGTTCAAGACCTTTATTGTCCCGTCTCCTTGGGTTTTATACTGGGAAGGTTTTTTCTCTACGTCAGGGGGTCTTACCTTACTGTAATTGGTTAGTAAGGAGTAGAAAGTTAATAATGTTAGGGGGGACTACGTTCTTGGGTGATCCCTTATCACTAGAAGTTAGGGGGAGAGGAATCCTGCTGCTTTCCGTGACATTGTGAGATTTTCCGAGCACCTGACCCTATCTACTACACTTGTGCCTACTCCTTTAGGCCTCATCCTAAAAACCAGGGACAGAATTAATCGATTTGTTCCACTCATGACCTTCTTTTCCACAGATTTCAGCCTTTTCAGGCTGGGAGTCCTCTTTACTGTGCGCAGTTACCAAGTCTTGCATAGATTAAATTCTTTTATGTAAGTGAAAAGTCTTATAAGATATCTCATCTCAAGCTTCATGTAGATAAAATTAGAGTTTAAGAGTTGGATCCTTTGCTGAAGAAATTTAACCTTTCTCCTACTACACCCATTTATCCTTTTTTTATTTACTCACTTAACACTATCAAAACTTCCACTTTCTCTGTGAAGACTATGGAAATATAAGGCAAGTGATGACAAAAAAAAATTAGATAAGTGGGAAAAAATTAAGGAAATCAGACCTTCTGGGTTTTGTGTCCTGCAGATTAACTTTCAGTTTTGAATAAATCCATGAAAAATCAGTATCTATAATCAAGTTAGCAAAGACCAGTCTTAAATTCTCTCTGGCTTCTTTCAGAAACTCCACAAAACTCTGCATTTCAGTTCATATCTGGACAGAAAGTCCAGATCTCTCATGGACAACTGCAGAATCCTGCCTTACAGATGTGCTTCTCAGTGTTCATTAAAGCTGAGGGCAAAGCCTCCACCTGTGGACAAAGTCAGAATACCACAATTCACTGATCTGCCCTTTATCCCTCCATCATCCCAATGAGGAAACTGCTCAAATGTGGTTTTGGTCCAGAGAAATGCAAACCCCACTCATGAATTTGATCCTGAACATCCTCCAGAGGATCAGCCCCTGTCAGCTGAGGACTTGTTTCCTGCAGCCCCTGTGTTTGACAGAGACTTAGACCCACATCATTTGTTTTAGATGAGGAAAATGTTGATAAAACACTGATAATTTAATTGTTGTTGTGTTTGCCCTCAATCAAGGACTGTTCAGTTTCTTGTGTGTTGAATGGGGAGCTACAAAGAAGGTCCAGGACAGCTGATCTGAGAGGCCAAAGGGATCATCCACACCACACAACACCACTCCCAGTAGATAAAGTGTGGGGGAGCTGGCCTAAAGGGGTGAAGTGTTGCTTGGGATGGTGAATAATTGTACTGTCCACCATCTGGTTAATTTTTATTGAGTTTTATTGTTATCTCTTTAATATCTCCTTTCATCATTATTATTATTAATTCTCATCGTCATTTTGTTTTACTCCCATTATTAAATTGTTCTTTGCTCAACACACAGATTTTACCTTTTTCTGATTCTCCTTCCCCATCTACCAAAACAGGACTGAGGGAGAGAATGAGCAGCTGCTGGTGCTTAGCTGTGGTCTGGAGTTCAACCTTGGTACCACAGAGGAAAAAAAACCAACATAAAGACCCCATCCTAATATTTTATGAACACTTGAGCACCAGTTTGAAAAACACAGAGATAAGGCAAATAAATGGTTAAATGCAATGGTTAAATGTATGCTATGCAGAGTTTTGCCTGCTCTTATGGATACTTGCCTGTTCCAGGGAATATTGATTTTTGACCCAGCCGGACCATCCCTTGACACTTGGACTTTCTTGCTGCAGAGATCTGCAAGGAATGGATGATCCTTGAAATCAGAAAGTGTGCAGGGCTGAAATGGCTGTTTGAAAGGCAGAGACATGAGAGAACAAACACTGACCCTGGTTTACAGAGACACAAGTTGCTACAAATTTCTCAATGTCCCAGGACCCAGCTCTGACAGAGGCTCGGTGACCCTGATGTCATGATTTGAGTGCACTGCACATTATCAGGGAGGTGTTCTGCTCCTTTGATTTGGCCCTCAGGCATGACAAGCAAGAGAAAGAAAATTATTTTGAGACATCTGTTTTGAGATATTAACTAGTAAATAATGCATAAGTTGGGATGATGCTTTTGCACCACAGGGCTGTGTAGCTGATTAAAACAAATAAGAGAACCATGAAGTAATACTGAATTTTACACTTGGTCCATTTCTTGCTGGATAGAGCTAAATAAATCTGGGAGACTATAAGCAGAGGGGAAACAGAATTTTGTTTGGGGTTTTTTGTTTGTTTCCTTGTTTCCCCAAGGTTAGTATTTCCCTAAAGCAGTGCATGGTCATTCCCACCAAGCGATGTGAAGATTGTGCTCTGTCTGGTCAGGAGGGAATCAGACCATGGTGTGGCTAATGGAAAACAACCCTTTGCTCAACCATCCTTCCCTCCCTTCCTGCTCTGCAGCTCAGTCATTTCTAAGTGGCTTCAGACACCAGCAAGAATTCCAGGAAAGCCTCCTCTGATTTTGGATTACATGGAATTTCTTTGCTATAGCTGGTGGAAGTTCAACCTTATCATTAACTCAGCTGTTCATCCACTGGGAAAGAGGAAAAGGTGAGGAGACAGCTGGAAGAAACACCTCCACCTTTCTCTAGCCAAAATGCAAGTCAACATTTCTTTTATTCCATTTGTTTTGTGCAGGAATAATCTCACTCTCTTTGCAGGAATTAACATTTCATCTCCATCTCCTGTCTGGGAAAGGGGGTTGGACTAAAGGATCTTCAGAGGACCCTTCAAATCCTAAAACATTCTGTGATTCAGTGATCTGTGTTGAAGTCACCAATTGGCTCAAATGGACATAGAGTTTAATTTTGGATCAGTTTTTTAGTCAGGAGGAATGAAAACTTCACCACAGTTCCCTTAAGAATTTGGAACTGAATGAAAATCTGGGGGAACTGTTGAGTAGAGCCACAGTGTTGTGTAGAACCCAGATTTGGTTGTTTCCATGCATTTTAAGGCTGTTTTGCAAAGTTGCTGAAGTGAGCATGTCGCAAAATATGGCTTTCATAAAGATTTTATCTTTTGTCTCTCTGAAGAACACGTGGACACCTAATAATGGGAGAGGATGAGCTTTTCTTCCTGGAACTAAAGGACAGAGCAAAGGGAAGTCAGCAAAGCAAGACCAGGAACTGATTTCTAAACCAAATGGTCAAAGTTGGCTTCCTCAGGGTACATCAAAGGCACAGACACAACTTAGAATGGATGAAGCTCCAATATTCACACTCCTTATTGTAGCTGAGGTAGGCCCTGGTGTGTGTTTTGCACAGGCTTTACTGGATATTTATTAATTATTGATTTATAAGGAGAAAATCTTTGTCATGAGGGTGACGAAGAACGAGAATAATTTGCCCAGAGAAATGTTGGATGCTCCATCCCTGGAAGTGTTCAAGGCAGGCTTGATGAGGCTTTGAACAAAATGGTCTGGTGGAAGGTGTCTCTGCCCATGGAAGGTGGTTGGAATTAGATTATCTTTAAGGTAAACCATACCATGATTCTGTGATTCTGTGTTTTCATCATTCTGTGATAGGACAGAGTAGAAATATTAGCACGTTCATTAACTGAACATTTTATGTCAGAAGTTCATCTTGATCCAGCAGAAAATTTGATCATTGATGATGACGGTTGTCCAAAATGCTGGGAAATTTTAAACCATTGTTCAGTGGTGTTTCTCAGCTCAGAGACATTGTCTAGATCTTGTCTGCATGAATTTCATTCAGGTATCCATAAATTCCTAGAAATCGTCATGACAGAAAAAAGCTATTCAAATCCCCAATATTTCAAAAATAGGCCCAGTCTCCCACCCCAGAATATTCAGTTAAACCAGAGGCAAGATTAGGGTCACAGTGAAAAGGAAGAACATCACAAGTTCTTAACTCCAGTGGGACACTGATATCATGCTAAATGTTATTTCTTTGTGATTTTTGTGCTTTATTTGTAAATAGTTGCCTTTCACTACATTATATCAATGTTTATAAAATCTGATGGGCTTTAAAACATGCAAAAAAGGATTAAATGAATTTAGCAGAGATCTGAAGAGTATTTAGCATTTTGTACAGACTTAATATATCCCCCTGTGTTTAGCATCTCTCATCCAATACCAATGAAGTTTCTACAAGAATTAGTAAATCTCTTTCATTTACTTAGAAGAAAATATTTAATAGATGCTACAAGAATTTTGCAAATCGTTCTAGTTCTGATTCTGATTAATAGGAAACCATGTCAAATGTATAAATAATTTAAAGTCTTAAATTAGTGCTCTTTCATACTTAAATCTTGAGAATAGATGTAGGCTCAGAATATTTCATTATAACTGTTTTAGTCATACTTATTTCTCAATTGAGCTTCATATTAAGGTGAAATAGAAGTGTATTTAGGATGGAGATAAGAGTGTCATTGTCATTATCTCCAAAGGACAAAATTGTGCCAGTCCGTAAAAGTATTTAGTCAATCTCAAGTTGCCTTGATTAAACAAAAGTCTGACAAATTATTTTAGGTTTAAACACCTAAAATCAGAGGAGGAGGAAAACAATCTATTAAACTTAGTGTGAAGTCTTAGTGTGAAGTGGATTATCTCCTAACTCTGACTGATGGGTGACCAGTTAGTCATTTTCTGCAATGAGTAACAATTTATATTAAGACCTTGGTCCTTTAGAGCTTGATTTGTCTTTAAGATTAACTGAAATATTTTTAGAATTTTTAAAGAACAGCTGCTTCTTGTCTTGGTGGTGCTTGAGGGCATTTACTTGAGTCATTTATTGCAATCATATTGATGCTGTGGGCAACATTTACTGAACTTGAGCTGAAAGGTAAGAAATTTCATCAGAGGCATCTGATTCAAGCCCAGCCCAGACCTAAACAGACTCAGAATATTTATCACACATCAACTTTTTCACTGAAACAAACCTAGGAACTGCAGGAGAAATATTCACAGCATAAAAGCTGCAACTGTAAATTGGCACATAATTATCCTCTTGTTGGTAGTCTCAGCGCAAAGGTGAAATCCTAACTGTGGAAATGGCACTGAATTTTTGTCCACTTTGTTTACAACAGGCTCACGCACTGGTGGGGCATAAATGGGAGGTTTGATTGCTGTTGCACAAAGCCAATTATTGTGAGGATATTTTTTTACATTTTTCCCCAGGATTGCTAATTTTCTTCCAAGACCACAGAAGGAGAAAGTTATTTGAGATCAACTATAAGACCTGGTAAATCCTTATTTACTGAAGATATCTGGTAGTTTTTAACCTCTTTGGGAAAACACTCCAACAAGATCTGCTGGTTCCCCTCCTGGTGAGCTGTCTGGTGCTATCAGACATGTCCATAGTTTATTTCTAAGGAGAGGATGAGAGAGAAAAACACAGATCTTTCCCTCTGCTGCAATCCCTTTGAGCCTGGAAGGATTGCAGGCAACAGTAGGATGACACACATGTGGCTGCAGCCCATAAATGTTCCCCTTTAGGTGAACAACAATTCCCAACAAGTTGTTCAAACCTCCTCAGCCATCACACAGGAGGGATTGGTAATTCCAGAGGGTGATTCATCCCAGCCTGAGATGGATGTCCAACACAAGTGGGATGAATTACTCAGCAGATACATTATGTCTCTTCAGAGGCACAAAGGGACTGAAATAAGTATGTCACTGAAACTGTGGGGAAAAATGCCAAAAATCTTGCAACTACATTTTTAGTGTTAGGGAACCAAGGCACTGAATTATTCTGGCCAGGATGTGCAACGGAAATCATTTCATCCACACACTGCCCAGACTGTGCAGAGAAAATCCTTCCATCACACATGAATTTTAGTGGATTTTTAACATATTTTACACAGTAAAAGCCCTGATAAATTCATTGGTTTGATGGTCATTGGTCCTAAGTAGCTCAGTTCTTAATGTCTGGGTTCCTACTGGATCCAGATTCCTTTCCCTTCAATGCTAATCAGGTTCTCATTCCTATCTCTCTTTACCCAGACCAGGTGTCTCCAGCCATGCCAGGGATGATTGGAGTTGATGTTCATTAGTGGTCGTTAATGGTCATTAATGGTCATTACTGTATCTTCTGTTCTACCCCAGTCTGTTGAGATGTCCAGCTCATCAGACCTCGCCTGGTGGAACAGTCATCTGAAAAGGAGCTTGAATTCCCTTCCCTTGGGGCAAAGAACAAAACTGACTTGAGTTACATAAATAAAATGAAATTTTATATAATTTCCAACAAGTCAAGTGAACTCAGGCTGGTGGTTGAGACAAATCTGCATCCTAAGGTGCAATCAGGAACTCAGGGATGACAGGAAACAGGGACATTTCACAACATCAAACCTCACTGTTGATCAGCAGCCAGTGCTTAATTACTCCAAAAAGGGTCTGCAAAACTTGCACAAAAAGATGCAATTTCAGAAAATAGGTTTTCTCAGCTGATGAACAAAACTAGAAATATCCATATATGTACACAGAGGCTCTTAGAGTACACCATTAATGTGGCAAAAATCCCCCTTCACCCAAAAAAAAAAAAAAGCAACTCAATTATTCAATCTGATGTCTGAAGTCTGGACATCAGGAAAACTTGTTCATCACTGTAAGGACTATTTGTGAAATTTGGGGGTTGAGATCTAATCTATTCTCCTGTCACTTCCAGTTAGTCATATGTTTCTTTGTGTTCTCCTCTAATTTCATATTAAAAAATGAACTCATTTGCTGTAAAGCCTTTTTTCCAGCTAATGAAACAAGCTATGGTAAAGTTTTCTTGCTGTTGGTCATAAAATTCCCTTTAATTTGTTTTTGTTCTTCATTATTCACTACAGAATAAAGGATTATTCCAATATTTTACAGTCACTATCTGAAGTAGAGTGATTTGTCTGTCTCATGACATGCCATCAATCATCCAAACAGTCCAACTCCTCAGGTATTCTGTCTGAATGTGAAAATAATTAGTGCAAATAAAGTTATATGGGTAAAAGTTACATGGAGTGAATTCCAACTCCAGGTTTTATCTTTTCTTTTAACGTTAGCAGCAATATATTTCCATTTAACTATGTAAAATATATTCTGGTGGATGCCTACAGTTAATGGCAATATTACGTATATTTTTTTACTATGTTAACTCTTGTTATATTAAGATTAGTCATCCTGTTCCTGTACCTGTGAAGACATTTCTCAGATGACAGGATTACCTGATTCATCTCTAAAATCTCTCCACTTTTAGCAGTCAGAGTCCCTGAACTCATACAAACATAAATGGATTTTCTGCACTTCTTTGGCTCTAATTGCACTGCTCATCTTTGCTGCTGAATGGTTTTGTCTTAGAAAATCTTTTCTGACTGTAATAATGTGGCCTTTGAATCAGTTCTCTTGACTACTTTTCACTCAGTGCACTGTGCTTGATCTCACAAAGTCCAAAATTTGTAGTTTGAAGACAAACAGGAAACAGAAACGAATGATGAGCTTCAGATGAGACAACAAACCACTGAAGGAAATGTGGAAACCTTTATTTCTGTGTACGTCTCTGGGCATCCAAACTTCTCTGGACAACAAACCACTGAAGGAAATGTGGAAACCTTTATTTCTGTGCACGTCTCTGGGCATCCAAATTTCTCTGGGCAATCTGTGCCAGGGCATCACCATCCTTTAAATAAAAACTTTTGTACACAGATGTTTGAAATGCACTTTATATAAGCTGAGAAAATACTTCCTTTCTTCCTTTTCCCTCTTTTGTCTAAAGCCTGTTGAATCTAGCAGCCTTTACAATTTTACATAAGAGAGTTTGGTATTGTTGCTGCTTAAATAGAAACCATTTAATCATCAGCTCTATTAGGAGACTAACTGGAACTTGCTATTCTTTAATTTACTTGCAGACTTTTTGCTCTTGCTAAGTGTTTTTGGTTTAGTGTTCTGGAACTAAATCATTAGCAAATGTGTTCAGTAAGGCCTGGAGGAACAAATTACCTGTTGAAGTAATTTGAATGCAATTTTTTAATGCTTTTTATTTGTGTGTAGGAGGATGGACTAAGCTGGGGCTTTTAGGAGATTTACTTACTCCTGAAAGTGTCACTGTTTGACTGTTTGGTCTCCGATAAATTATTTCAGCCAACATTTTATAATTTGCATGACTAAATCAAAGTATGTAAAAAGGGCTTTGTTGCTTCAGGAGTTCAAACACTGCTGTTCTTACTTCAGCTAAAAAGTAATTAATCCAGGAAAAAGTATGACTTGCAGGAGAGGAGACCAATGGTGTGATTTTATGTCTCTGTGTGTGCCTATAGTGTATAAAGTCAGGGCACTACAAGCTCTAATTCTTTCCTAAAACCCCAAAACCTACAGGATAAGCTACACTTTGCTAATAAACATGCCCAATTTAAAAACATTTCTATCACTTCAAATTCAACCTGGAATCCATCCAAACCTTTTCAGTTTTGTAAAACTGATGTAAAGCTGTTTCCTCCTGTTATTTTTCCCTGTTAGATGCAGTTGAGTTTAGGATCCTTGGAGATGTTCTTACACACCAAAAAGGAGAGTGGTTTCCCCTAAACACCTTACCCAGTAGTACCAGAACTATAACTCCGCTTTGATTTCCATGCCCAAGGGATTCCAGCCAGAATAAACAAACATCTTAGAAGGTATCTGTGCTAAAATTGTGTTACAGATTCAGCTGGCAAATTTAAATGCACCCAAACACCCATCCTTTTCTTCCTGGTGTGTGCAGCCTGCTCTGCTTGTTTTCCCAGACAACAGTGATTCCATTATATTACAGTTTTCACAGCTCTGAAACCTTCAAAGACATTTAGTAAATCATAATCTCCACATGGCAAAATGGGCTGCATTTCTGTAAGAAGAGTGAAATCCACCTTAGGTACAGAAACTCATTAGACAGAGATTTAGATGTAAGATTTAGATAGGGAAAATCAATCTGGTAGCACTGAATGGGCCAGCGAGGGTCTGAGCCTTGTAACAGGAATGTCTTGGTGTTCTTATTTGTATTCCAACCCCGAAAACAGTTTAAGGGTTAGTTGGGTGTATTGTTATAGGCTTATCTGAGTGAAAAATGGAGGGACAGAAATAACAGGAGGTGTCTCAGAGTTCCAGGAAACAGACTGAATAGGGGCCTCTAGGGTGCTAGAGCAGTGTATTTACTGTACAGTCATAAGCCCACTCATTAAAAGGCCATTAAGCAAATTAGAAAGTGGGTAACCACTCCTCACAGCCTGTTGTTTATTTGCAGGTCAGTGCAGGCTAATAGAGCTTTTTGTTCTTCACAAACACTTCTCACGACATTAACAGATTTCAGTAAAAATCTACTTCATTTATTACCATTTCAGGCTCACTGGAAGAGATAAATAGGACATTAAACATGTACAGAAGTTTAAATTAGCAAAATCCCATCTGTTCTCATCCTTCCTCTAGAAAAGCAGGAGCCTACAATCCATCAGTCTTGTGGCACCAGCCAAGCAATTAAGGCTGCTGACACAGTCCTTTCAGAGTGACACATTGGAGCTGAATGCAAAGTGAGATTTGGAGTGCAGTGCACGCTCTGGGGAAGGGGGATGGAACCTCACAGAATTTTTTCAGCCCTTTTCCACCTCAATAGAGCATTGAAATGGCAGTTGAGAGGCAAGGAAGATAGTTGGCTCACCCCAAAAATCCAAAATTACCCAGTTTCATAGCTGAAGCCAACTCTGCTGCAATAATAATGACTTTTCTATGGAGACATAATTGTGGGGTAAAGTAGTTAATATTCCTGACATTACCAACCACACACCAAAATTATCATATGAATGAAACCCATGTGTCAGGTATCACACATGAAGGAGGGTTCAGGACTGAAACAGCTGCAGGAATGGTTTTAAGATGGGCTCTGATAATGATTTACTGCAAACCCAGCAGTCCTCAGAGGGATTATGCAAGATTTGAGCATGCAGCAAAATCTCAAGGAGAATAAACCATGTCCATGGTATCAGGTTCTTGTTGGCTTAGTTTTTCTGACAGCTGGGAACTGGGATTGACCATCAGCACCTTTCCAGCCCTTGAGAGAGTCTCAGGAGCTGAACTTGAGCAGCTCAAGTGCTTATATATTTCATTTCAGTCAGGAAACAAGCAGTGTCACGTACAATTACGATTTCTCAGAATGGGAGCCTTTGTTTCACATTCTATGGAAATTTTGATGTATTCAATTAAATAGTCTTTTCCTAAGAACAGGATTATGGATCCTAATGCAACTCTGTTAAGAAATAAATTATATCAAGATGATCTGATTTGCATAGATCTGATTTAATTTAGATATTTTACTTCCTCCAATGCTTTGAGGGAGGACTCAAAATCTAGCAGGTCACCTCTGTCAGAGATTTGCCTGCATTTCTCAAAGGATGAATTAAATTATAAGCTTTTAGGTATTAGAACAAAATAAGAGGAGATAACCTTGAGGTAGGACAGGCTTAAAAGCAGAAGAGGACTGGGAGAGTCTGGGGGAGATGGGCCTGGTGTAAATCACAATACATTTCATGTGGAACTGCAGTGACAGGACACAGGAAATGGTTTCAAATTGAGAGTAGGTTTAGGTCAGATGTTAGGGAGAAATTCTTCTCTCTGAGGGTGGTGAAATTCTGGCACAGGCTGCTCAGAGAAGCTGTGGCTGCCCCATCCCTGGATGTACCTAAAAATGAAGATGACATCTGCAACATTTAAAATACCTGTATTTTTTTTCATAAAAATAAATTTTATAGTAGCCCCATTGTAAACGAATATCAAGGTCAATATTCAGGGATTTAGTCGCTGTCAGTACCCCAATTAATAGTGCTGCTATAGTATTTTTGTCTTCTGAGTCTCTTTCATGATTTCCTCAACAATACAGTCACGATGTTGGTTCACTCTCTCCAGCGCTTTCTTAAAAAAGGAAAGTTGGAAACAGAGGAATCTCTGACTGTTTCCAGATCTTTCATCCTGACTCACATGAGAGAATGATAATTCTGCTATTTGGATCTTTTCCCCTCCAGAAGTTCCAACTATTTTACAGTCCAGCAAAGAGAGAAACAGCTCCTCTTTATAAACCACCAATAGAAAAGTCAAAATTTCATTGACCAAAACTACTTTGGGCCACATTTGAATTGCCATTTAACAGAATGATTGTTACAGAAGTGATATAAGAGGAAGGTGGTGAGTAAATCAGGCTGTCTTGGTAATTAAGACACACAAGTTTTGGCTCCCTGCAGAGGAAAGGGAATGGGAAAGAGCAGAAGGCATTTTATTAAAGAATCATGGAAGAATTGTAATTTTTTCCACTTCACTCTTATTCATAGGAAGTATTAGGAAAATATCCATCATTCTTATTAAGTGACACACATTACTTCCATGTTTTTTCCTCTTTGATAGATTGGAGAGAAAGTAAGATCCCTATGGGAAGTGGGAGATACAAAAACTTCAGTCATGCCCTGACAAAAGATGTGACAATACCTCTAATGAAGGAGAAGGTGCAATTTTTTTATTGAAACCTTTCTGAACAAATCTGAACCAATCACCCATAGCTGCATTTATTGCCACTGAAGAGCTGGAGTTTAAATCAGTTGTGGAAGCACTGGCACCTGGTAATAACGCCCTAAAGTACCTGAGAACTCAGATTGATAAAACACCAGGCCCTTAAGAGACCCAAGCTCTTTTGGACCACCAAACAGACCCCCAAAGGGCTATTCCAGGGCATCCCCAGCTGCACTGAGGTTTTTGTTGAGCTGCCTTAGTTGAGGTTGTACACAAGAGAATCGATAGACTTAATGTGTAGTTCAAGTCCTCCTAAGGCAGGAGGTGAATCAGAGGAATTGTTCTGCTGCCATTCTGTGGACACAATGCCCTCCAGCTACAGCAGAATCTCAGATCGCTTGGTTCAGCACAGACACCTGCACTGTAGGCATCTGAATTTAGTGTGGATGAGTCCTGCTAGGATTGAATTCAAGCACCTTGAATTGCTGAGTGATGGTGGAGCTCAGCTCTAACACCACCATCCTGGCTCTGGCCTGCTGATATTGGGCTCCTTTGTTTTTCTTATTGCCTGTTATCCTTGGTGGATATCCTGTGATTAATATGGAAGAGTATAACCACTGCTGTGATTAACTTTTCCAATTCTAAGGTTTGGCTCAACAGTATCAGTTTTTCTGCCAGCCCCAAGCAAATATTAAAGGCGTGCTGGAAATGATGACATAGCCCATAAAATACTGGGCTTCTGTTTCATATAAACCACATCTGAATTGAAAATATTGGTCTTCTTAGATAGACACCATATTTCTTCCCTCTGCCTTGTCACAGGCAGGCTCAGGGAGATAATGACCCTGGCCTTAGAAGGCCACATTATTCACCTTGAACAGTAGCAAGTAATGCAGTTTCAGTTTGCTAACAGTACTTTTTCCCAGGCTGAAATTACCTGGCAAACATAGATGGATGAGCAAATGGTCTTCAGCAAGAATTGATTCTCCCTCCTGGAGCTTTGCATATTTGTGTCTGTGTGTTTGACTCTTCCTTCTTCCCACTGATTACTGAAAAAAACCTCTTTTTCCCTCCACACAATAGCACAGTGCTGCAATGAAGTGAAAGATGGATACCTAATCTAAGATGAATGCAATGCTAAAGGGAAAAACCTTCTGATTATTTTGTGGAAGGAGAGAGAAATGATTGAGAGTGTCAGAGTCCCTTCTCTATTCCCCCGAGAGCAGGTTAAAAAATCCATACTCCCTTACGACATCTGAATGCATTTTTTCCAAGACATTTTCTGGTATTCCCACACACTTAAAAAACCCAGAGCAAGAACCAAAATAGTAAATAAGGCTGAAGAGCAAGTTTGGAAGGGGATACAAACTTAGGAATTTCACAATTTGCAGGCACTTTACATTTCTGTGCGTGCACCTCAAATCCATAGACTGTTCTTGGAAAAGTCAGGGCCTGAGTAAGTAATGATAATAATAAAAATAATAATAAAAATAATAATAGTAATATTAATCCATTATTAAATGGTTCTTATCCCAACTCTTTACCTTTTTCTGATAATCCCCATCCAACTCTGAGAGAGAAAGTGAGCCAGTGACTGACTGGTAATTGTGTCTGGGATTAAACCACGGTGATCAGTAAGTAGAAATATGTAAAGAAGCATCTCCCATGATGGCACTTATTTTTGGCAGCTGGCCAGGCAGCTCTGAGACTGCAAAGCAGGGCCTGCACACTGTGAAAGCAGAACTCTTCATGCCAGTGCTCTCAATCCTCAAAAAAAATCATAATTCCCAGCAATTAGGCCCAAGTTGCCACCCAGCTTAGCCTTGGCAGTTATCACTTGCAGCAGGAGTTAAATGCCCAGCCTGCTCAGAGGTTGGTTTAACTGCTATAACTCAATGATCTTTTCATCGCATTTATTGCAATTGTCTCCTTCGGATTTTCTCTAAAAATAATGAGTACGAAATTGTAAATACAATGAGAGTTGTGGTTATCAGAACATCCCTCTTATCTGAGAGCAAGCAGTTCTATGACTACAAAATCTGATGTGTGTTGAAAACCCAGTGCTTTTATTTATAACTGGGGGTATCCATATAAATCCCCTGGCTCCAATCATGTTCAGATAAACAGCTTGAGGCTGCATTATTTTATTTTTAAAGACATGGCTTTGCTGTTCAAGCACAACCAGCAAAACCTGTCCTTGCTGCTTGATTTTCCTCCTTTAGCTGCCAGGAAGGTTTTAGCAGGGCTCATATTTGGGTTGCATTTGTTATGGGGGCAGAAGGAAAGGAGAGGGCTGAAGAACAGTCTGGGAGCACTTTTAGAAGACTGAGGTGAAATGTCTGTGCTCTCTCCCTTTCTGTGAGAAGCAGAGGAGCCCAGCACATGTTGCATTAACCTTGCAGTGCTGCTGGTTGAGCCTTCTGCTCTTTACATGGGGGGAAAAGCACCTCTGGCATGGAATCAGAGAATCTTGGGAAAGACCTTTAAGACCAAGGGCAAGTCAGCACAGCACCAGCTGCTGGGCCCACACATGTTTTCAACATTTTCAGTGATGGTGACTCCAGAACTTCTGTGCACAGCCTGTTCCAGTCCTTGAAGTTTGTTCTGAAATCCCATCCAAACCTCCCGTGGTGCACCTTGAGGCCATTTCCTCTCATCCTGTCACTTGTCACCTGGTAGAAGAGGTATCCTTCAGCAGCATGTTGGTTCACACCTGTTTGACACCACCAGCAAATCAAACCCCAAGCCATTTTTGCCAGAATTTCAACATGGGAAAGTTTGATTTCTAAAAAATGAAAAACACCTGTAGATTTTTCCACATGAGATAAAAATACTGTCTAGTATTATTAGTTATATTTTATTAGTGTGAAGTGTATTTTATTCAATACTTTCTGCACAATAGTAAGGATTTCATACAATGGTAATGTTAAGATATTCATTTAGAGGGAAATTCAAAGGAGTGTTTTCTTTATTGAAAGGAAAACATTTTGACTTTGTCAGAACTATAAGATGAAGTGATGATAGTTCATTTTATCATTTTCATGTTAAAAATGCCACAGAAATAGGGCATATTTCTTTGAAGTGTTTAGATTAAATTGCACTTTCTGCTGAAAAATTGTCTTGTCAATTTTACTCATGGCTGATTTTTCTCCTCCTTTTCATCTTTTTGTCCTATGTGTGCAAGGTTGCCAAACCATCCTTTCCACTTAAAACTATCCAGTTTTGGGGTATGGATTTCAGGGGGGGAAGAGGAATTCTTTCTATTGCTGTGACTGATATAGCAGCACATTGAATGATGTGAGCAAAGATTTGCACTGTGCTTATCCCCACTAATTTTTATCAAATTCAGGGCAAATAGACCAACTCACATTCTTAATTTATAGTGCCCTGACATGGACCAGGACCTGAGACTCAAAATAAGAATCACAGAATGTTTTGGGTTGGAGAGGGCCTTAAAGATCACTTGGTTCAAACTTCTGCCATGGGCAGGGACATCTTCTGTTGTCCCAGGTTGCTCCAAGCCCCATCCATCATAGCCTCAGACAATTCCAGGGATGAGGCAGCCACAGCTGCTCTGGGCACCCTGTGCCAGGGTCTCACCACCGTCACAGGGAAGAATTTCTTCCTAATATCTAATCAGAACATTCCCTCCTTCATCTTCAGGCCAACGTAATCTGTAAATAATGTTGTTTATACTCACTTCAGCCATATTCGCAATATGGGCCAATTTCAGACAAATTTAACAGAGAGGCAGAAGTCACAAACATTATATTCTTAAACACTTTGTGAAAATAGCCTAATGAAAGAGAGAGAATTGTTAATGTCCCTGCTCAGAGAGAAATTGCTCCATTAACTGAATGCTTTGCAGACACCAAGGGATCCCTTCAGGACCCATAAGTCCAGGAGGAACCTTTGGCACTTTGGTTTTTTACGAACCATTTACCAAAATTCATAAGACAAAACAGTTCCCCAGATGCTTCTATTTATACAGCAGACAGCCTGGCTAACCCTCAGAGTGTCAGGAATCTCATATTTGCATTTTCACAGTTGCAGAAGAATATAATTAATATTGAACTATAAAGTTAAACAATAACACATGCCTAAAATTGCCTGGAAAATTAAGATATTTCAAACAATGTTCACAATGTCCATTATGGAAAGTTAGGAAAGCCTCAGGGGTGCCAAATAATCTTCAGGACCTTTCCAATATTCACAACCCTTCCACATTCATCCAGTGAGATCCTGCCATGACCAGCACCTCTCTGTGCATGGAACACCTGCAGCACCCTCACTCTGCTGAGTTAAAGATGCATAATTTAGCAGATCAATATTATTTTGTTTGCCCAGGCAAACTGTGTGAACCATGCCAATGAAAAATCCCGTTGATATGCCAGAACAAGACTATGGCATTGCAAGAGTAACATAAAATTACAGAGTGGTTTGGGTAGAAAGAGACATTTAAACATTTTCTAAACCAACTCTATGCAATAGAGATGTATAAAATCATAGAATATTCTGTGTTGGAAGAGACCCACACAAATCCTGCCCCTGCACACTCTCAAAAATTCCTCTCTGTGCCTGAGAGAGTTGTCCAAAGGCTGTGGTGTTGTGAAGTCACCAGGATGAGGTGAGAGATGAGAACTTGACTCCATATTCTTAGAAGGCTGATTTATTGTTTTATGATAATATATTAAAAGAAATTATATACTAAAACTATACTAAAGAAAGAGAAAGTATCCATCAGAAGGCTAGAAAAGAATGAATAATAAAAACCTGTGACTGACCAGAGAATCTGACACAGATGGACAGGGATTGTCATTAAATTAAAACAATTCACATGCTGGGTAAACAATTCTCCAAATCACATTCCAAAGCAGAAAAATATGGAGAAGCTGAGGCTTCTCATCTTCTCAGGAGAAGAAATCCTGGTGAATGGATTTTTCAGAAAATATCATGATGACAAAAGGCTTCTGATATGAACCATAGGAAAATGAAAGTTGATGGGCAAAGAGCAGCTGAAGGTCAGAAATCTTTGTCTACTGGAGCAGATGCATTTGTTCACAAAAGGGAGGTTATGGAGCTCAACAGATTGTTCTAGGTTTCCTGGAATATTCTGAGATTGCAGAGGGATGGCACCAAGACAAAAAGGTGGGTGAGAAAGCATGATAGAAAATCCTAATTTTAAACACATTTCATGCACATCACTGTACACACACTCATAGGAAATCCCAGTGCAGATCTCACAATGGCAAAAATCATCAGGCATTTCTGCATGTACTTGGACATAGCTCCCCATCTTTTCTGTGCAAGTTTCTCCCTCACTTTGGCATAACTTCCTAAGTGATCAGGCAGCAGACCTCAACAAACTGAAAGAATTTCACGCAGATTTACATAAAATGAATAATTTACATCGTTTTACATGAGATGCATGATTCAGTTCTGGAATTCATCATCAGAGGCTGTTATGTAAGGCAAATGTACACAGAGACTCAGGAAGAGTTAGGAGCAATTCACAGAGAAAAGGTGATTCAGGAGTTGTGAAGTCTGGTGACTCAGATCAAATCAACTTCTTGAGCAGGTGTAAATCTCTGATTTATACAGAGGGTAACATTAATCAGTACTTGACTTGTTTCTGATGCTGTTTCCATCAACATCTACAACATTCTGCTCCCAGAGACTGAATGCTGGGCAACAGGGACTGCTGCCTGATCCAGTTGAGCAGCTCTCACACAGTTTTATTTGCAAATGCAATCCTTGGAATTAAAAGAAAGAAGCAATTTTATGAGCAGAGGCAGCATGACAGCACTAGGAGCAATTGTGAAATGTTTTCTACTAAAACACTGAAAATTAAGAGCTCTGTTGTTTGCTTTCTAGCAACTAAATGTTCACATTTCAGTTGGAAGCTAATTAAAGACAAAAAAAAATCAATACAATTTTGTTGGTGAAACAGTTGTTTTCCAAAAAAACACACATTGTCCCAAAATAAATAGCTTTTTCTTGCATAAAATAGGAAAGCCCAAACCAAATCAAACCAAAAGAACTACCACACACATATTTTTCATGTAAATACCGTAATGAAGTAATGACAAATACACACTTCACGCCCCTCTCTAAATGAATGTTGAGAAAATATGCAAAAATTGCATAATCACTTTTTCCAGGCAACAGGGAGGTGATGAGAGACAGCCAAAATGGCTTCATGAAGGGCAAATTGTGCCTGACTAATCTGGTTGCCTTCTTTAATGGAGTGAGTGGAAGATAAGGGAAGAGCAGCTGATTTAATCTACCTCAGCTGCTGTGAGGCCTTTGCCACAGTCAGACACAGATTCCTTACCATTAAACTGGAGAGATTTGAGTTTGGTGGATGGGAGTCTGAGTTTGAGGGGTTGGGAGCTGCCTGGATGGCTGCATCCAACTGGAATGGGTGTCCCACGAAGAAAGGTTTGGGGAGTTGGTCCTGTGACCTAGAGAGGAGAAGGCTTCAGGGAGACCTTATTCCATAGAGTCATGGAATCATGGAGTGATGGAATTGTGGAATTACAGAGTCATGGAATCACGGAATCACAGAGTCATGGAATCATGGAATTACAGAGTCATGGAATCATGGAGTCATGGAATCACAAAGTTATGGAATTAAAAGTCATGGAATCATAGAGTCAAAGAATCATGGAGTCACAGAGTCGTGGAATCATGGAATTACAGACTCATGGAATCATGGAATCGTGGAATCACAGAGTCATGGAATCACAGAGTCAAGGAATCATGGAATTACAGACTCATGGAATCATGGAATCGTGGAATCAAAGAGTCATGGAATTACAGCATCATGGAATCATGGAGTCATTGAATCATGGAATTAGAGTTATGGAATAGGCTGAGTTGGAGGACACCCATCAGGATCAGCAAGTCCATCCCTTGGCCCTGCACAGGACAATCCCAAGAATCCTGCCATGTGCTTAAATGTGTTTTCAAACACTTCTTGAGCTCTGTCAGGCTTGCTGTAGTGACCACTTCCCTGGGGAGCCTGTTCCTGTGCCCAAAAACCCTCTGGGTGAAGAAACTTTTTGCAATATCCAACCTAAACCTCCCCTGACATGACTTCAGGCCATTCCCTTGGGTCCTGTCACTGTCACTGCAGAGCAGAGATCAGTGCCTGCCCCTCCTCTTCCCCTCACAAGGAAATTGTAACTGCAATGAGATGTCCCCTCAGCCTCCTCCAGGCTGAGCAGAACAAGTGTCCTCAGCCACTCCTCATGTGGCTTCACCTCCAGAACCTTCACCATCTTCTTGGCCTTCCTTTGGATGCTCTCTAACAGTTTGATATCTTTTTTTTATATTGGGGTGCTCAAAACCTCACACATATTCAAGGTGAGGCCACTCCAGTGCAGTGCAGAGCAGAGCAGAGCAGAGCAGAGCAGACCAATCCCTCCCTTGCCCAGCTGGTGCTGTTGTGCCTGGTGGCCCCAGGACAGGGTTGGTTCTCCTGGGTGCCAGGGCGCTGCTGACTCATATTCATCTTGCCATCTAGCAGGAACATTCTCACTGGTCTCTGGGATATCTCAGGACTCTCTTTTGCCTTCTAAACAGTGCCTACTGACTCTGCTAAAGAGCCACTGACCACATCAGCTACTCACATTTTTTTCTATATAAGTAGTGTTTTCTATATATATAAATTTTCTATATAAATAGAGTTTCTCCATTATAAAGGAATTGATGTTATTTGGGGTGCAGGGAAGAGAGTGGATGTTTAAACTGGAAGCACCTTGATTGAAAGTGAGCAATTTTTATTTTCTAAATGTCTGGAAGAAAACAGAATAATCTTTTAACAGTTTCTAAGCTCTTTAAAACTTTCCAAAAGTCAGCAGCCCAAAGAAGCCATCCTAGGAATTATTCAAGCTCAGATGCCAAAGGCATCCATTTCAATACTTAGTGAATCTCATGGTTTAGGAATTTGCTCAGGACTTTGTGCTTAATGCTGTATGAGCAAAAAGCACAAGAAGCAGAGGCTGTGCTGGACTCCTGATGAGGTGGAGTTTTACAGAAGATGCAGAAGATGGGTAAAATTAATAGCTAACACTGAGTGGCTAAAATGACTTGATGAAGAAGCATAACTGTGGGATCTCAGAGGCCACACCAAACAGAAACATCTAACCACCCAGTTTGGCAATTAGAATCCTAAATTTTGCATGTTTTGCACACTCACAGACAAGATAATGCTGCAATGACAACAGCAGAAAATTTTTTTAAGTTTCTCATCATCTGGTCTCCCTATCTGGTCCTCGCTCTTCCTACACTGATGCTCAGCTTTAACCTGTCCATGATTTAACATGCCCCAACATCCAAATTCCTGGAAAATATTTTTCAAAGAGAGGCAAATTTCGTGTCTCAAAGCCTTCTGAAATCTGAACCTGTATCTCTCTGCAGAATGCCAGGCTCACTCCAAGATTAATCACTGTCATTCCTAGACATGGACAAACATGGAAAACAGAGACAAACATGGGAAACATGAACAAACAGGCTATGCCTAGAGCAGGGAAGCTGTTGAAGCTTATTTTCTACTTCATTTGGGTCCTAAATTCTTGGTTATCTAATACAGCATAAGGGCTGATGAAGTCTTTTTTTTTTTTTGATGTTTGGGATTTTTACAAAGCCCCTTCCCTGCATGGATTCTCTAATTAAGAATGAAAACATATTGCATCTTTCTCTGAACAGGGCACTGATAGGATCTCTATTCTCTCTTGCCACCTTTTCCTGTGAATTTTTAATGTCTGTCATTTTGGCCTCTCTGTCAAATATGTCTGGCCAAATTTGTTAATTGTGGAAGTAAATTGGTCAGGAAGACTGAAAGAGCAGAATTAGGCATATATTTCTAGCCTTATTTTTGTTATTTCCTGATTTGTGGAGGTCTGACTTTGAAAAGAAACTATTTCTTCATGGAGTAGATACCTGAGCTGATGCACAAGATCTAGTCAGACATGGGAGAGGAAAGCTGATGGAGCTGGATTCCTTAGGTGAAAAATTCACATTGTTCCATTAAAATCAGTAGTCTGGGAGCTTCTAGCTGTGAAACCTTAATATAACTACTAACTCCCACATGCCCAACCATCTGACAAAAGCAAGGAACAATCTTTCTTTAAGCTTGGGTGCATTCCCAGCACACTCTAGGAAATAAAGTAAGATGTCTAAGTTGGTTGCCTCTCTGTCAGGCATCTCCAGAGGATAACTTAGATCAGCTGTGCTAAAACACCTGCTGGAAGTGCTTTTCTTTCTCCTCTGAGTATTTGGGAAACCTAGGTAACTAATTTAGGCTAGGCACATCAAAATTAGTTGTCCAAAGTTGGGTGAGACAGCTCTCTCCTAAAGCAGTCCCCGTTTTATAACAAGCCACCTTAGTATGCACCAGAATGTGGATCCTTCAGGGCAAGAAATTCAGTGCAGGTGCTAAGAAAAAACAATTTATCAGCCTGTTATCTGTGACTTAGAAGGATTGAACGTTGCTATTTGTGTCTGAATTCCCCTGAAGAAAAATTTTATAAGCAATTTATTTTGTACAGGGAGAAGTGGTGTCCTGGCACAGCTTGAGGGGATGACAAGGATCGTAATATATAAATAATACAATCTATAAAGATGAAATATTTAGAGGGATTAAAAATGCAATAAAAGCCCAGAAATAGCCATTTTTCGGGCATGAGAAGGGAATTTTGCATTCACCTTTTTTATATATACAGATTAAATGTGAAACCTGATTCACCACCCAATTACTGAGGTTTTAGGCTCCTGTTGAGTGGAGTCCTTTAGCACACGGTGAAGTTAAGAATGTGTGTGATGGAAAGAGGCTCTTGTGTCTTTTTACTGACTCTGACCTTGCAGAAAAACAGGTTTAAAAGTCTGCTTAAGGTGTCCTGTAGTCCAGCCATGTTGTTCAGCCTGTGGACTCTGGCTTCTGACAACCTTTTTTGTTAGAATGTGGTCTGAAAAACAAACACAAGTTGTTTAAACACTAATGCAGACCCTCCTGTGCACAAGGAAACAGAAAAACAGGCAGAAGGGAAAGGGTTCAAAAGTAATAAATGAACTTTTAGTAATAAACAAATCCTTAATTGAGTGGATTAATAAAAAACTTCGGCAACACAGACATAAAGAAAAGTCTTTGCTCCCCAGAGAAGATAATCCTCCAAAGGTATGACTGAGCTGTTCCACCTCTTAAAATGATCTCATAACCAACTTTTATGTAGATGCCCAGTTTATCAAAATCACCAGTGATCAAGATTCACCTTATAGGCAGCATTCCCTGGTACTTAACTGTCCTCAAAACCTGCAAGATTTCATTTAGGTCTGACTAAATTTCTCTTATCACATATTTTCTCTTGATTTTCCTGATTTTTAACAAAACCAATTCCATCTCTTTCAATGCTCCCTTAAAGGCTGTGTGCTGTAGACCTCTGATCACTCCTAGTGCAGCCTCCTGGCCCTTCTCCAGTTGATTTACATTTTTATTGGATTTCAGTGGCCAGAAATGAATGCAGATGTTCACCTGACAGCTTTCCAGTGCTAAAGAGACCGGAAGGACCAGCTCTGATGTCCTCCCTTCCTTGTGACAGCCTGACACAGACTCCTGTTAAGCCCTTGATCCACTCTAATCCCCCAATCCTTTGCTGACAAACTGCTGCCCAGAGTTTCACTTCTCTACTTATATCTCCTAAATTCCAAAACAATGGAAATTATTTGCTCTGTCACCATCAGCTTGAGAGCAGACAGAACCCAACATCTGCTTTAACAAGCTTCATCCTGGAAATACCTTCCCATTTTAAAGGCCTGCTGTTCCTTCCTACAACAAGTAACTTAAGTGGGAACGTTGATTCAGCTCCTGGAGGAGTCAGTGTTCATCTGTTCCAAGGGATCCAGATGATCAAATGAGACCAAAACCTTCACCCTCTGGAGATTTAGGCAAGGTCAGAGCTAAATCCAAACTCAACTGAGTTGTTTTGTTCTTGTCTTATTGAATCACTGTGACAGTGCTCACAGGGGTTCTCGGATGAGGGAAGAGACGAGGATCTGACTCCATGTTTCAGAAGGGTTGATTTATTATTTTATGTTATATACTACATTAAAACTATACTAAAAGAATAGAAGAAAGGATTTTATCAGAAGGTTAGGTAAGAATAGAATAGGAAGGAATGATAACAAAAGTTTGTGGCTCGGGGCTCTCTGTCCGAGCCAGCTGGGCTGTGGTTGGCCAATAATTACAAATATCCAACATGGACCAATCACAGATGCACCTGTTGCATTCCACAGCAGCAGATAATCAATGTTTACATTTTGTTCCTGAGGCCTCTCAGCTTCTCAGGAGGAAAAATCCTAAGGAAAGGATTTTCAAGAAAAGATGTCTGTGACAGAATCACATCCTTTCTTTCTGGTGCTGATTCACACCAAAGGGATTTGGAATTCTAGTACTGGTCTCCAAAGTATTTGCACCCTGATCTTAGGAAAAACCAACCAACAGAAGAAATGGTCAAAGCTGAATGACAGACCCAGCAGATGACTACAGCATGCACCCTTTGACTTTGATAAAGAATCACTGATACCTCTTTCCACTCTGCAGCAGTTTGATCAGGGGTTCTCCAGGGAGAGGAACATTTCTCTGAGCTGATCACACAACAAATAAAAGTTGACTGCCCAGGATACACCCTAGAAATGTTTTTGCTCTCTCTGCCTCCTTGCAGTTGACTCCTGTGGCAAAGGGGAGGGTGCATATCATAAACACAGTGCCCTGGATTTAAGCCCTCCACAAACAATGCTATTCCTTTATAAGGGAAAATAATAGCCTTGCCACTGTCAAACATATGTATTTTAAGCCAGTCGCATAGAAATAAATCTCATTTTATCAATCCTGGGGTCTTCTCCTGTGGCACTTAATCATGGCCCTGTGGCAGCTCTGCCAGCACAAAGGCTGCAGAGCTGGGCCCAGAAATGGCAGGCACAGGTTGGTGCTGTTCTATTATTCATTTTTAGGCAGTCAGTAAATTACAGAGGAGAGATAGGAGCCTCATTTTATAAAACAATAACAGCCTGGATTTTAGCACAGAACAAGTCACTTTGTCTGGATTTCAGGCAATAAATCAAGGTCCAGTTGTTCAGCAATTATTTATAGTATTTTATGGATATTGCCAAATAATTCAAAACTGTGATTAATGCAACCCACTCCAGAAGCTCCACATCATGCCAGAGCAAATTATCAAGGTTCTGTTTGAGCAGGGAGAGATGACACAGGAGGCATATCCATACCCCATTTCTGCTTTCTAGGGTAATAGATCAATCTTAAATATCCAAGTCTCCTTGCATGTTTCTTCTTCAAAGGGTACTCCATTCAATAGTCCTAAAAAAAATGGGAATTCTCATGAAGACACTGTCAGTAGGTCAGACACTTATTGAATATTTGGCCTTAGAAGTTAATTTTATTTGACTTTGAAGTTATTTCTGCTCTGAGGGAGTAACTAATTCTGTTGCTTCCAGTGGCACATAAGGGGTCATCTTTTCCTCAGCCTTCCTCAAATATGTTTGCAAGTGTCATAATTCCAGTTATTCTTTTTCTAGCAGAACTTTCAGTTCTGGAGAGAAGTGCAAAATTTATTCCAAGTCCCAAACACACACATGCACAGGGTGATAAAAATCTTGTAGAAATCATGGGCAATCAGTCTCGCTGCAGATGACAGCAATACCTGGATGAGAATATCCTTGGATGATAGAAGAACTACCCTTTATTTACTGCTTGAAACTTGCAGATCCAGGATAAATTTTAGCAAACTGGTACCTGGTCTGTCTCCTGTCAAAATGTTTAGAGATTTCTGCTTGGATATGTTTCAGACTCAGTACCCATTTGACCTCTGAATTAAATATTTTTGTTTTCACTTCCCAGTTCACCTCAAAATGTCTTCACTGCTCAGATATGCACAGATTTTTATCTGCAGGAAATATTACTTTAAAGACACTTTCCACAGCCACTACACTTACTATTTTTTAGTGAATATTTCTAAGAGGGAGTGCTCTCAGTGTTAAGGCTTGTGCATTGACTGAAAATGCAATAATTACAGTCAGTAAGTAATTCCTTTCCCTTCCCTCTGTTCTTCCTCTCTCCTGGAGAGGAGAGAGAATTTATTCTATTCATAAATCAGAATAGACAATTTCTTGATTTAAAAATTTCCCATGTAAAAGAATCATTATTTTAATTCAGTGTTTTTATGGTCCCTCCATGGTGCTGGAAAAGTGGAGGAGAACCCAAATAGAAAAATAAGGAGCTCAAGCACATCCTGATGCATAAGTCTACCTCATTATCAGGAAGTATCACTTCAAACAGGTAACTTGAACAATTTGAAAAGTTTCCCATTATTTTTCTCCCTGTTTTGGTGAATTTCTAAGCAAAGCAGTCTCAAAGCACTGTTCAGCAGCAGGGACTGTGATCCCTCCTTGGCCATTGCAGGAGGAAATCAGCAGCTGGAAAACAATTTCCCTCTGGTAGTTTGGGACATCCTGGAGAAAACACTGGCAGGATAGAGGGTGCCCAGAGAGGCTCCAGAAAATCCTGGTTTTTGAGGAATTGCAGTCACTCACTATTTAAGGTAAATAAATAAACAAGACATTCCTACTTTGAGTGCATGAAGAAGTTTTATTCAGAAATTTAGGAAAAATTAAACAGAACTAGATCAAGTATTTGTCTTACATGATAATCACTTCAGTTTCTGAAATATTATAGAAGGGGGTTAAAAACATACGATTTTTCTCTGTGAGTTATAGATATGTATAGATATGTATAGATATGTATATCTATATATAGATATGTATATATTTTAGATTCTTTATAATTATGTATCTATTATATATTAAAATATATAATATTAATAAAGTATAAAAGTATATAATATAATTATGTATATATTATATATTGCAAATAAGTATACACACACATTATGTAACATTGTTATATTCTAAATGGACATGTGATAGAATTATATATAATATATTATACAAACATATTTAAGAGTATTTATATTATAGATATGTATTTTTAAAGTATCATAACATATTTTTATTAGTTTATTGCCTATTAGAAGCTTTTCCCTCGGAGCATTTTTCATTTTTGTTTATTTATGTAGATATGAAAATAAATATTATTATTCCTGATGTTAAATTCCTGCCTGCATTTTTCCTCTAATCAGGCTAAACACAATCATCAGTGCAGGGACCTCATGGCACCAAAGCCTGCAAAGAGAATCGAAGCCTTTAGCAAGAGTAATTACAGTTGTTCCACATTTCCCAGCTAATGGCTTAATTGAGTGCCTGGAACATGTGATGCTTACAGGAAAAATCATCATTCTTACAACTCACTTTTCCATCCAACTCTTTCTCTCATTTTGTGTGTCCTCCTGGGCACAGAAGTGGAAGTCACTGTTTTTTTGTCTTGAAGAATTCTATGCCACGTTTAAGCAACAACTGCAGGTTCTGTTTCTGTTGGAACTGTGTACCAGTTGTTAGGATTGCAACATTCCTAAAATTACAGACATGAAATAGAACCTCTGATCTGCCTTTACTTATCAGCACAGAAGAATTCTGGTATGAGAGGGGATTGGCATTTTCCCTTGATTTCATATACATGGGGCACATGGTTTCTTTTGAGCAAGTTTGAGCTGCACTAGCAGGAGTTTGTCTGCCTTCCTCCAAACACCTAAACTATCTGTACATAACAGAAAAATGTCCCAGAAAAGACAATTTTTCATCATAGATACTTTCATTGACTCCCAAGAAGATTCAGGCATTCAAATCAGTCCTTTTCTCAATTTTTAAATTTTCTTCATTTTCTATCTTCTTTTGTTTTGCTTTCACCATCCATTCAGTTAAAAGAGAAAGTGAATAACAGGGGTTTGAAATTTTCTGATGGAACAATTTTCCATTTGAAAATGACAACACAACAGAATGTATATGGAACTGTAACCACTATAGCTATTTTTTACAGGTTATTACCTACATGCTTTGTAACAGGATTTTTGCTTTGACTATAATAGAGGTGCCTTGGGCCCTGACCTAATATTAACCAGCCAAGCCTGTTTTTCCTTGTGGATTGGAGCAGATGACCTCATGAGATTTCTATAACCTGAGTTAATATAGATATATCCAAGTTTTATGCTACTGCAATAGGAAAGCAGTTAAAATGTTGGAAGGGTTTTCTCTGGAGTCATAGAATTTTGATTTTTCAACAGATTATTTGCTTGAAACCAAATTTGAAAATGCCCTAATTCTTGTGGTACTCAAAATCCATATTGAATAGGTTTCATAGACAAAGCTAGTGCTCTTTTATTCTCTCTGGGTATTATTCCTGGCATAAATAGACAGATGTCATTTAGCATTAAAGGATTTAGGGTATGGTTTATCATGACCTTTGAGAACATTCACAAGGAGAAAACACAGAATGTTAGATTACATTTTAACTTAACAGAAAGAAGCAAAACTCAGTGCACTGAATGGACATCAGCAACAAGAAAATTGAAGCTGTACCAGGTAAATGGAACCAAAATGTATGACAGTGGTATTCAACAATATTCAGAAGTATAACTTCCACAGGCTGTGGATTTCAGCACCATTCTGTGCCCTTAAACACAGATCATATATATTTCTGTTTAAAAATACATCTTCCACCTTAAACCCATACTGGTGGGTTATACTCAAGAATTATAATATTTTATTTTTTATTTATAATATATTTTGCTGTATGATGCACCACAGTGTGGCTACTTATGATTATGATCTCTGTTACCTTCACAAAGTGCTTTCTCCTTGGGACATAAACACCTACTCGCTCAAATACATGACCACCATTCATCTACCTGAAAAAAAGTTCATGCAAAAAGAAGAACACTTTGGGGGTTTTTTTGAGCCCTTTCTCCCACAACAACTTCTCTCTTTTTATAGCCTTTCTTCTGCTCCAAGTTATTATTCTCACACCGTGTTGTATTTCACACCACATCGTGTTTATTGGCAGCAATGTGTAATGTCCCAGGCAGCACAGGAATCCACAATTTACTGACCCCCTTTCCCTCCAGTGAGCATTCAAAGATGTACCAGTTCATCTCATGAAGTTCCTGGGTGGATTTTGGGCTGACCTGAGTGGCACCTTGTCCTGTGGATTACCTGAGGTTCAGGGTAAAGCGCCAAATTGAACTTGTCCAAAACTCTCTGGTCTTGTCTGGTACTTTTAATTTATGTGTGCTCTGCACAGATTGTGTCCACACTTGGGAAGAACTCTGGCTTTAATCCTGAGCACCATCCTCGAGCTATCAGGTCGGTTGCCTATTTATATAAATTCTCAGGCAGCCCCTGCAATCAGAATCCCCCAGGGACTCTGATGATGCTTTCAACCTTCTGATTTTGCAAATGGTTTTCCCCAGGACCACTTGGTGGAAATGGGTTCAGAAAGGCTGGTGTGTCTTGGGTAATTTAGGGACTGGTGAGCCTGTCTCACTGATAAGGAAATTCAAATATATCTCCTGTCCCCAGAAGCTGTCAAGGTCAGAATTCAGTCCAGGTGAGCAGGCAGTGACTGTATGACCAGGGCAGAGCTGAAGTGTCTCCTGGACTCTATCCGATCTATCATAAGTTATTACAAAAGACCCATGAAGGTGATTAGAGGGATGCAACACTTCTTATATGAGGAAAGTCTGTGAGAATTGGGATTTTTCATCCCAGAGAAGAAAAGTGTTCAAGGCCTGGTTGGACAGGGCTTTAAGCAACCTGGTCTAGTGTAAGTTGTCCCTGCTCACAGAAAGGAGGTGAGATGAAATGACCTTTTCAGCCCCTTCCAGCCCAAACCATTCTATAATTCCATGAATCCACACCTTTGAGGGCAAGACTGGAATCTCAACAGAACAGCACAGGACATCAACGCAGTCCAGAGGAGAAAAAAATTCCTCTGAACAAATGCAGGCATCCCACATGAGATAAGATAAATTGCACCTACAATTTGATGATTTCAAGACTCTCTCTCTAAAAAGGAGCACATAGAAACTTGTTTAAAAATGATGCTCAACAGAGAAAACACCCACGCTAAACCCTACCTTGGATCTCTCCTTGCAGGCAGCAAGGAGAGACCGACACCTTGCCTGGGACTGGAACACGCTGCCATCTGGAAGTGCTCATCTTTCTCTGCATTGCCTGCAGAGACAGCCTGGAAACTTTCTTAGACTTTATCCATGGTTCTAAATTAGACAAGTTAGACTTCACCAGCAAAACCACACATTTTTAGTATCAGCTCTCCCATTCTGAATCTATTAGAAGGATCCATGTCCTTAAGGTAGATCAAATCCTAGTAACAAGGGTAATGCACTTCACCAGACAGATGAATTTTATACTAAATACTAAATGTACATGTAATTTAAGAAGATATTTAATGTTTTCCTTCCCTACATAAATGGCCTTAAAATTTAGCTGTATTTCCTTGCAACATTTAGATTGAGAATATTGTTCAACACCTAGAGATGTGTATTAAAAGTATCAAAACCCAGTTCTGATAAACGGGGTATCACTTGAGATAGGGAATTTTCTGAGCAATTTTAAAAGTTCTGAACATTTTTTGTCAAATTATGAATATTGATTGCCATAACTGTTAGGTGTTAGGGTTATTTTAGAGGTTTGTGTACACAGCTGAACTATCTTATCCAAAGAGCAGGAAAACCTGTAGAAAAGTGGTAATGTTAATTTAAGAGAATGTTGAATGATTTAAAATTGATTCCTTTTATCTGTTATGCTGACAAATATTTATCTTTAAGCACAGGACTGTGAAGGAATAATGAAAAATTCATTAAAAAAATGACAGCATCTGTCTTGGAGAAACTTCTTTCTGTCCTTCTATTTCATACTGTCTTCATCATGCGTGCTTTTCCCATTAAAAGTGAAGTAATATTATTTTTATTTGGCTTATGGTGTTGTCTAGCCTAAATTTGCTTTTTTTGGTGGTATTGCCCAAAACTGTGGGATTTTCAGCTATTTTTCAGTTCTATTCACATAGAATTTAGAATACAGATTTTACAAACTGTACAAAGAGATAGTCTCTGGAAGTATAAGCATCACTAACATTTTATGCAAAACATCCAAGGCCAGGCTGGATGGGGCTTGAGGCAACCTGGGATAGGGAAAGGTGTCCCTGCCCAGAGCAGGGGGGTAGGAATGATCTTTAAGGTCCCTTCCAACTCAAATCATCCTGTGATTTTATGATAATTGTATGAATTCAGCTTCATTCTTTATATCTCTGACAGTAAAACATTTGTACTCTGTTTACATGTATTGCTATAAAATTATCTGTATATATGGGGTAAGGCTATCCCATATTTTTCTTAAGCTTTGATAAGCAGATTATATTGACATTACCTCATACAATGAAATTCACAGCTCAGATATGCATTGAGTAAAAAATGTACTTGATCAGTTCTAAATTTTATAGCTTTCAGTCTTCTGAAAATTTTCCTGTCACATATGGTAAAGTAAGAAAAATAAACTACCACTGTCTGCCTTCTGCATAATGTTCACAAGCATATTTCATCACTTTTTCCTCTCATATTTGTCATATTTTAGAGTAAAATAAAGATTAGGGCATGTTTCTCAGTCTTCCATGTGAATTCTACTCTGTTCTTGCACTTCTCTGTCCACTGATCTCTGTATCATAAATATCTCTGTTCCAGAGGGGAGCTGCTGACTGCACTGCTCTCTTGTGCTTGAGTGGAATTTATGTTTCTTCCCTTCACTGGAATGGAAGGGAAGGAAATACAAAGGGAATTCCCATCTCCTCCTTGATGGTCACTGTATATCTTTGCACCACTTCATAAATTAAACAATAAATGGTTTTTTCAAGTACAATTGTTTATTTTCCTAACATTTGAAACCAACACTAGAGACTAAGGATGCTCATTATTAGTCAGAGTGATTTTTTTGGAGGGAGGCTACAGTGATCTGCATTCACCCAGTTAAAGAATCCTGACATCAAAAGACAAAGGGAAAAAGAAGCATGATCATAACCCAGTTTAGATAACATGATTCAGACCAATTAATCTTGGAATCTGACAGCTGGAAATGTGATGTTGCACCATCAGATACTGGTGGGGTACTGGCCTTTACTATGCAGACAGAAAGGGTTGAATTATTTGTCAAATGCAAATGTGAGAAGCGTTTTTCTGTGGAGAACATGATAGAGCTAATAGATTAATTTCCTTGCAGTTTCACAGAGATCTGAGCACATATCCTTTAAGTAACATGTAGATTTAATCCAGAATTTCTATTTTCTGCAACCTCCTTTGCAGGCACTGGATGGCTCCTGTAACACACTAACTTCTCCCTTCTGGTTTTGGTTTGGTAGGAGAAAGAAGAAAAAAATTCTAGTCCAACTTAGCTCTTTCAAGATGAAGGGCTTTGTGTTATCTCCAATCTAATCAAACAAAGGAGGATAAATTATCTATTTTCTTGCAAAGTTCATATTTTATAGCCTCTGATATCTAAAGAAAGGAGCTCTTAGTGATGTGGTGAGCTACTGCGTGATTTGTGGCCACAGATGTTTATGAATTTAGGGATTGTGAAAAATTGTGAAGACCTTGTTTTTCCTTTGTCTAACAGAGCTTCTTCCTTGGCTAGGGAACAATATTGTCAGCTCATCAGACAGAAAACAAACATTAGCTTATAGCTCCCAAATTTCCTCATTGATAAAGAGAAGATTTATAAGTATTCATTTACTCCTTCTGTGTCTGTGTTTTGTGTCTATTCCCATTGTACAGGGAAAAAAATTGAAACAATTTGTCTGATAAGGAACAGTTCTGTAAGAGGTGTGGAACCCATTTGCATCTTGTTTCACAGCATGCTCAGGAAAGTCAGATGTCCCCATGTATTGCAGCAGTTTTTGTCTGCAGCTTCTCTATTTCCCTCTCATCTAAAATAAATTATTTGAGGGACAGCCAAGGTGCACATGGGACACAGCAACATCTCAGGGAGGGGTGAACTAATTCAGATTTGGGTAACATTCACAATTGCATAGCAGAAAAATCCTCATTGCTTTGGAAGTGGATGGGATTGATATTCTCCACTGTAGTAGGCCAGGTTTTCAAGGTCAGGTTGGTTTTAAGCCCAGGTTGGATGGGGCTTGGAGCAACCTGGGATAGGGGAAGGTGTCCCTGCCCATGGCAGGGGGTTGGAACAAGAAGGGCTTTCAGGTCCCTTCCAACACCAACCATTCTATGAATCATTTTGTGATTCATCCTAAGATTTTACTACTCCATCAGCCAATATCTGTATCAAAAAAATGCCTGGGGTAAAAAAAAAAAAAAAGTCTGAATACAGCAGAGCAATAATTTCCCCCCAGAATCCCCACAACAGTCACAGCTACTTTACACATGTAGCCCATTCACCTTTGCAAATGATTGTCCATCTAAACACAGGTTTGGGCTACATTTTCTAGCAGTAGCCACTTGGTATCTTTCATCTAAAACACTTTTGCGTTCTTAATTGAATTTATTAGAGGCAGAGGTTTCTTCTGTGCCACAGGCTACTGAGTCCATGAATCAACATTAACAAGGATACTGAAATTCATTCAATAATTACCACACTGTGAGAATCCTGGGTTTTTTTACCTCATCAGTTGATATAAATCACCATGGTTGTTTTTTAGATTATGCTAAATACATACAAAGTCAAATATCTTTCTCCCCACCTCCTACTCATCCCCTTCAAGAAAATCATTATTTCCTCTATTCAGTCTGAGCTGCTGAAAGACCACTTAGGTAAAAGTTCAATGAAATTTTATTGCCTTGATTATTACAACAATGCAATTAATTTATGTAATGTTGATCCCTAGTGTGCTGTATATTTTATCATTTTTCTCAGTTCAGATTGAAGTGGTTCCACACACATTAGAATTTTACCTTCAAAGTGTTAACCAGTTATGTATGGAAAATATAGTGACATCTCTATACTTCATTGATGTCCAGCAGTTGTCCCAGAATAACTTAATTATTTTTCTGGCAATTATCTTGAAATCTAATTATAAGATTTATTTTGCTGAAGTTACAGAGCTGCTATTATTTTCAGAAAGAAAATCAGGCTGGCTGGTAAAATTCTAATGACAGATGAAATTCTCAGAAATTTCTCAGTTACAAAAAACACAAAAAACCAAAACAAAACACAAACAACAAAAAACAAATAAACAAACCCCCAACATCCCCCCCCCCCAAAATCCTAATAATTCTGAAAATTATCTAAACATTTATTGAAGAGTATAGTCCTTACTGCACATTGAAAGACACTTGAGAGGAAATTTCTGAAGGATGAATAGGAAGTTAGTTTTCAGAAGAAAAAGCTGTTAGACTATGATTCTTTTAAATCATAGGGAATTTCCACTGCTTAGGGCATTTCAGACTGGAACCCTCACACTGCTTTTCTTAACCCCAAGCATGGAAGTGGGACCTGAGTTAAAAGATGAGGTTCACCCCCTACCACCAGCTCTGGAAGTGGAGTTGAAGCTATTGCTGGATGCAGACTTAGAGTGTGGGAGAGAAAGAAGAAAAATAGGCTTGAAAAGAGGAATTTCCTTCCCCTGTGACTGTAAAATCCTAAAATGCTGTGAACTCCTACATCTATAAATCTGTGCATTTTGCTGAAAGGTGGTGTTTGCTCTCTGTGTGGTGTGGGTGGGTTGGGGGTTTTTTTGTTTATTCGTTTTGTCTTCTATTTCTGTGACTATTTAAAAAAAAAAAATATATATTTTCATGGTGATATGTAACCAGGAACTGCTTTGACAAAGTTGTGGGTTTCAAGTCTGTTAGCAAAAATCTCTCTCTGAACATTTAATCAAGCCCACTCACAGGGACTGAAATATTACTGTGTAGTCTCCAAGTTCTGAAAAGAGGCAAAACCTGCACACTGAGCATACAGCTAAATGGTAAAATAAAAATCTATTTCATAGGAAAGTTTTGTGGGGTTTTTTCCCCCCTGTTTTTATAAAAAGGCAGCTGCTGGTGCTTTCTCTTTTAAACCAAAAAAATCAAACCAAACAAAAAAATCCCACCAAAAACTAAACCAAAAAAACCACACAAAAAATAAACAAAACCCAAACCAAACAAATAAAAAACAAAACAAAACAAAACCTCAAAAAACCACAAACAAACAAACAAAAAAAAAAAAACCAAAAGCAACAACCACAATAAGTTATATAAAGAAGGGCAAAGAAATCAAATGACTTTCTGAACCCAAACTGAAAATGGCTATTTTAGAGAAGTGCAGAGGTATTTATTTTTTGAGTGGCCCCTCGTGACAACCTTTAGCAAGCAGGTAATTCATCAGCAGAGGTCTGTGCTTGCAGCAGCACGTCCATGCCAGAGATTGCCTTGAAGGAGCAGAGTAGAGGAGGGAGTCACAGCCATCAATTACAGCTGCTCCCAACGAGTCAACAGGCTCACAACTGAGATTCCTTGGAAAGCCACAGTGGGAAAAGCTCCACCAGCTGTAACTTCAGTGCCTTTTACACAGCAGGAAAAAATAGAATTTTCCCAAACTTTCTTGCTGAAGGCCAGCATTAATTATGCAATGAAATACATTTGTTACTTTTAATATGACTAAACATAAATTTGAGATGATGGGTTTTAGTGATATGAAAATGGAGAGTCGTGCTTTGCCTACAACCTTTGATGTGTTTTGGCATAATACTTCACTTCCCTGAGGCTTCATGAGGTTTGTAACATTATTTATGTTGTGGGGCCTCAAGCTATACAATATTTTCCTAGACAGAGCACAAACCCTGAGGAGAAACCAGGCATATCTGGGGAGATGTGAGTGAGGAAAAGTATTACAGCGGCCTGAGTGGGTCGCTGCTGGTGAGAGAGAGACGGTGAATCTTGTATCTTGATCAGAAGGCTGAATTTATTAATATATGATATAATACATTATAATTATACTAAAAAGAATATAGAGAGAGGTTTGCAGAGCTGCTAGCTAAGCTAAGAATAGATAGAAAAGAATCCACAACAAAGTTGTGTCCAGGGACTCAGTCCCCTGGCTTGAACTGGTGATTGGCCCTTAATTATAAACATAGAAAATGAGCCAATCAAGGTGAATCCTATTGCATTCCACAGCAGCTGATAATAATTGTTTACCTTCTCTTCGGGGGCCTCTGGCTCCCGAAGACACAGAAATATGAAAGAAAAGGATTTCTGTGGAGAAATGTCTGCGACAGAAAAGGGAATTTGATCCAAAGCCAGTTGAAGGCTGTGGAATGACAACTCTCCCCTCTAAGTTTTGGGTCATCTCTGTGGCCAGTTCAGGTCCTTTTGTGCCTCCCAGCCCAGGGAATGACCACTGGAATGTCTGTGATGGGGGCAAAAAGTTGAAATTCTAGTCCTTAAGGAGGCAAATGTATTTTTTATTAAGCTGAATCTTCTTCTAACTGCAGTAAAACTCCAGCTTTTGGCACTAGATTAAAGGCATACATTTTATTCTAATGAAAGCAATCTTAGTGAAACCAGAGTGATTATTATTGGAACTAAGAAACTCCACCTTTCATGAACAAAATGCCTGAATTAGGTGCAGGCCATGCTGAAATCCTCTGCTAAGTCACCTGGGTTTTGCACAGTTGGGCATTCCAGTGCCTTTTAAAGCATTTCAGCTCTGCCTTTCAGGTCTCAGCCTCTGAGTGGCTGGGGACAATGCTGAAGAATTTAGCATATACAGAATTGGAATTTGTGAGTGCTGAAAGAGCCACTCAGAAGACATTTAGAGCACGATCTCTGATGAGTAAGGAGAATTTGCAGCTAGACAAAGCTCGGAAAGCCTCCCACTATAAATATGAAAAACTCATCCCAACGTGAGCACCACTGTGGCTGATCATTCTCTGAAATAAAAGCTGTGTTCTCCCATTGCTTTAAATGGAACCAACTCAGAGGATCAGGAAGTCAGAACTTTCCACTTTACTTTAACCAGCAGGACACTCTGAAATGAGCTTTTAAGCTTAGCAGGAATGAATCTACAGAGAAATTTTCACTTTATTCTGAATTACCAAGGCACCCGTGCTTCAAACACCATTCCCTTCCTGATGCATGGTAAAGCAGTTTTCAGAGTCCTTGACTTATTGAAAAGCTCTCTGCTCCCTGTATGCACTGGAAGGCTGATTGAGATGACCTTACATATCTGCAGCCCATCAGCCTTTTCTTCTTTCTCCCAGGAAGGAGAATTGTTTATGAAATTATGTTTTCTATAGCAGTAGCAGGCAGAATTCTGATCAGGAGAGTGGTTTGCCCCTTGGAAAAGGATGATGCAGGAGCCAAAGTTTTAATTGCATTGGCAATTCTCCCCATTCATAAATGTTCAGGAGAAAGAAAGATTCAGGGCAGGGTCATGTGCAAGTGTGCTGTGCATGTGCAGAGCGGTTGTGCACTCTGGTGTTTAACAGACTATTGTAAAGTTCTTTATTTTTGGGTTGTATGCACTCGTATTAACACAGAAAGCACCCCAGTGATCCAGCCACAGAGTAACCAGTTATTCTCCAACATTTTGTTCAAGAAGATGAGCATTCCTGCCCTTCCATGAATTTCAGAAGTAAATGGGTGAGATGAAAACTCAACTCATACATTGTGTTTTGCAACGCTGTCCTATTTCAGAATATCGAGTCTGTTCAGGCATCTATGCCAAAAAAGAAGGTGGGACAAAGGGAGAAAGAAAGTGATTCATAGAACTGTAGAATCCAAGAATTTCCTGAGTTGGAAGGGACCCACAAGGATCATTGAGTCCAACTCCTGCACAGGACACAAGAATCCCACCATGGATCTGAGAGTGTTCTCCAAACACTTCGACTCTGGCTGGGGCTGTGAGCACTTTCCTGTTCCAGTGTCCAAACACTGCAGCAGAACTTTCAGACATCAGGCATCCAGCATCTCCCTTGAAACCATGATGAATCAGTGAATTACTGCTGCACTTGCTGTTATTAATAAAACATCAACAACCAAGCATCATTAGATAAGGTCTGAACGCAGCAGCGTGTTTTACCCCGACATGAAGACTCCAGTTATTTACAATATATTTAAGATTCCAACATGGGGCCTAATGCAATTATTCAAAATCATTTTGAAAATAGCTGGGAATCCCTAGGATGCCTCAACAGGCAAAAAGGAATCTAAGTAGAGCTAAAAAGATGCTACTAATGACCCTGCTGTGATGGAATAAAATAGAAGCTGTTACTCCTTGCTAAGCAAATGAAACCAAAGATATACTACGGATCTCTGCTTCCATGGACTTAATTCCCAGTGGAAATTTTCTGATTTCCTTTCCCATAAATACATTTTCCTCCAGGAATCTGACATACATCCTGAACAAATGCCAGATTGCTTCAAATAGCTCAGTGCTGGGTCCAGGTTTCTCTATAATTCAGTCAGAGCTGATATAAATTCCACTAGGTATTTTTCTAAGTTTTGTAAAACAAAGATTTTATTTGTTGCTTTATAAATTTGAGTAACTGAAAATATCACACATTTTAAGTAATTATTGTGAGGGTAATTAGAGAAAACAATGTTGTGTGCTATGTTCATTTGAGAGTAGTCTAATGGATCAATTTATAAAAACATGATTAAGGTCATTAAACACATTATAATGTGTACTGCATTTGAGTTTTTTTAGTGTCTTTTTAAGATTTCTATTTACTGTGGAGGTTTGGGAGGTTTGGTTTTGGCTCATTGATTTGGTTTTTCTGGTTGCTGTTTTTCTTCTCCAGATCTTTACACTAAGATGAGATATTTTGGTTTTTTTTATTTTTTCTGGTTGTTTTTTTTCAGATTTTCACCTAAGAATGCAATAATAATTTTAATAAAGGAGGTTGGGAAGAATGCATTCTATTTTTTCAACATTAAAAGAAAGATAAAGTTTTATTTCACTGTTAACAGGTTTTTGCAATCTTTTTAAGGGCTTGGAAGTTGCCAGAAGTTTTGCTGATTTCATATTTGTGAATTTCACTTGAAAGCCCATTGAAAATTAATTATATTTAGACAATTTCTTAGCTGCCCCGGAAGAGAAGAAAACGGACAGGTGCTCCATTTCCACTGAGTCAGCAAATCCTCACCATCCCCACATGAACATCAATGAGGTTGCAGGTGCCCTTTTCATATGATTATTACAAAAAAACCCAGAAAATAGTATTTTTTCTGTGGTTTTCCCAATATTTTGGTGGCACCCAGCTCCTACAAGAAGCAGAAAGAGGCATGAGTAGCTAAATCAGAACTGGAAAGGGATTGGATTAAGTTTGGGGGTACATCAGGGACAGGTATTAATGAATTTGCTGTCTGTAGCATCTTTGCGGTATTATTTAGGTAATGTAAAATTTAATCAAGGTGTTGCAAAGAGGGAAGTGCACAGGGTAAGAGAGAGGCTGACTTTCATGTACAGGAAAGTGGAAGATACCCTGAAGGACAGAATATTCCTCCTGTCTCTGAAACTGAGCTCCTCACTTGAATTGAGCAGTCACTGCTGGCTGCATCTTCATTTTCTGAGTGGAGGAGAGTAAGACATCCAAGGAAAGAAATGCTTTGGATTGAGCTCTCCCAGCCACAACAGGAGCCCACTGGAATTTGTCTCTGATTATAGCAGAGCACCAAACACCCTGGAAAAGCAGTGTCAGCTTCCCAGGTCCATTATGACAGTGTTGTGTAATTTTATAAGTATTATATTAATATTATATTTTTATAATTGTGATAAAAATAATCCATTCCCCCTTTGCTCAGAAGGGATCTGGGGAGGTGAAGTCAGGAATAGCTCTGAGAAGTTGCTGAGTGGAGGGGAAAGGACTTAAAATGAGCACAGGATCCATTCAGTGAGGAGGAACCAGGTAGACTTAGCCTTTGCCTCACCCTTGGTAGCCAGAGAAACATTTCAGCATGTGACATCTTGTCGCAGACATTTTTTCACAGAAATCCTTTCTTTCAGATTTCTGCGTCTTCTGGAAGGCAGAGGCCTCAGAAGAGAAGGTAAACAATTGTTATCAGCTGCTGTGAAATGCAATAGGATGCACCTATTTTGATTTGTGATTGGTTCATGTTCCATGTTTATGGTTAAGAGCCAATCACAGGGCAAGCTCTCTGGGACACAGGGACAGAGAATTCTCTTGTTTTCAGATTCTTTCTTGCTATTCTTAGCCTAGCAGCAAGCCTCTGCAAACTGCTCTCTTTATTCTATTTAGTAGAGTCATAATGTATTATATATCATATATCAATAAATCCAGCCTTCTGATCAAGAAACAAGATTCTCGTCATTCTCTCACCAGCAACGACCCACTCAGGACGCTGTAATAACATCTGTCAAGTATTTAGTTACAGAAATATTTGGGTCTGCCAGCACAAAAAGGCTCCCAAATATCCCCCAAATCCACATCCCATATCCCACCCTGTTCTTCTCTTTCTTTGGCTCTGCGCTCTTTGTCTTGTCCTAAACTCCTTTCCCAAATTCCCATCCATTTTTCTGCATTTTTGACCTGGAAGCAACATCCCCATCACCAGTTCTGGCTCAGGATGAACTCTCTCCCCATTTCAGTCAGCCAGGAAACACTCCTGGCCACAGATTCATGTGTGTGGCAATTTTTTCTCAGTAAATGCCTCCTCTGGAGTGTTACATGTCTTTCAGCAGAATGAACAATATTTCCTGGGAGCCTGTAGATCTTCCAGCAGAGTCAGCTCCCTCTCAGGGTGGTTTTCTGTCTTTTATCAAGTGTGGGACAGGTTTGGTGCCACGATGGTAATGCTGGGAATGCTGAAAGAGAAGAGAGGATGTCGGAGGGACCCACATCCCTGTGTTTTCATATTAAACATCAGAACACCACCCACTACTTTATTTCCTTTATTTCTCTTCTTTTTTTTTTTTTTTTTCCCTACCATTTTGCTCACCAAGTTAGCAGGAAGGCATAAAAACCTTTAAAATGCAATCAGTTCACTAATTCCAGGGAAGATTCAGCTTCTTGTTATTGTCACTTCATGATGCCTGTAAGGAGAAGGCTGTTTTGGGTGCTCTTGTCTCACAATGAATAATGGAGTGAATTTGTAAATTCAGCTGTCAGCTGGAACTTGGCTCTGACTCCCACTGAACCCTGGATCCAAAGGTGGCAGTAAATAACCAGCTCCTTTTGTACCTTTTTTGTAATTTCCCATGAGGAGCTGTTCTCTGGTTACAGGACCTTACTTTCAGTCACCACAAACCCCCCCTCCAGTTTCCTTGGTTCTCCACATGCAAATATCAATGTACAGATGAGCTTCTTCCCTGATATTTTCCCCTTTGCTCGCTTTTTTTTTTTTCTCCCACGGGAAGTGCAACTGCTTTGGAATCTGGCATCCCAGAGTTTGTGCCCAGTGAAGAATCAGTGGTTAAATTTTGATGTCCTGGATTTATTTTTGTGAAGTACGTCCTTTAAATCCTCCTGTTTTTGTAGCAAACCCCTGATTTCCAAAGCCATTAACCTGGTGATCAGGAAGGGAAAATTCATGGACAAGCAGCCACAAACAAGCTGTTCCTGAAATGGCTCTCCAATTTATCATCCATGTCTCTGACTATACTGAGTGTGCATAATCCCACAGTAACAATGCTACTGAAATTATATAAATACAGCTATCTGAATTGGTGCATTATGCTTTTCTAACCACAGTTATGTTAGTGTGAAAAGATCCATGATGTGGATTCACTTTTTGCCACTTTCTACTCTTTGTAAAGTCACCTCATGGACAATGGGCAAGTAATATTTCAAGAGTTTCCAAAAAAAACAAACAAACAGATTAAAAGAAAGCAGGGAGAACAGACCAATGGACCAATGATTTTAGAAAGGACCGTGTGTAATGCCATTTGCATTAAAACTAAGAAGGGTTCAGAATGGAGAAATAAGATGATAAAACCTCAGAAACAGCTTGGAATGAATGAGCAGATTAGGCATCTTCATCCTGGAAAATAAGTGACTGAAAGGAAAAATGATACAAGACTGCAGACACATGAGTGGCACACAAAAGTTGTGGAAGGGATGAGAATGAAATCTGAGGCTTGCTCTGTTTCTTTTGTCCAGGGACCAATTGAGTCCTCAGGAGCACTTATTAACATTAGCTTGCCTGATCCAGGTTTGTGATAAGGGCAGAATTAAAAAAAAAACCAAACATAATATCTGTGAAAGAGATGTCAGTAGGTACTGACCACTTCTCACTGCTTTCATAACCAGAGGGAGGAGACATTTACTGAAATGTTGATATGTCCAGTGAAAGTGGCTACACCTGAACTGTGTCACTCCAAAGCTTCCTTTATAGCTATGGAGAGTGAGTCAATCAACTTAATGAAGTCTAGAACTTCCTCTCACCTTAAAAGAGATGAAACAGATCTGACTGATTGTAACCTCCACAGGCCTGTGTCATTCCATGGGCTGCAGAACAGAGACCAAGGTTCAGGTGTAGAAATTTACCTTGAAATTAAAATAGTGGGATCAACCTTGCCATTTTGTCTGCCAGCCCTGCAGACTGATTTTGGAGACCGATTTCTGTGGCTTTCATTGGCTGCTTGGCAGTGATTCCACCACTTCCCTGGGCAGTCTGTTCCAAATCTTGACCATCTTTTCACAGAAGAAATTGTTGCTAATGTCCAACCCAACTGTACACTGAGGCACACTTGGAGTGAAGCTGAAAATTGACTTACCCAGCTTCACTTGCAGCATGGCAGCATCTCTGATCTTTGAGTAACTTGTCTGTATTTTGTGTCTTTTTAATGTATGTGTGAGCACAGCTGAAAAAAACTAGTCGAAAGCAGTATCAGCACCAGAGGGAAGTGACCATCTGCTGTCTTTAGAGAGAAATCTGTCTTGAAAAAATATTATAGAAACTGCTTTTCCTTCTTCATATGTGTTCTGGACAACTTAAAAAGCACAGAAACCAAATGCTCTTGACTACACACTCCTGGTAGGTAAGAAGTCTGCTGCAAGAAATTGTATTGTAAGGGCTTGTAAGAAGGACAGAGAGACTTTTTACCAGGCCTCTAGTGGCAGATAAATGGATGATAATTTTAAACTGAGAGTGGATGTAGACTGGAGATTATTCTTTTTATGATGAAAGTGGTGAGGCCCTGGCACAGGCTGCCCAGAGAAGCTGTGGCTGCCTCATCCCTGGAAGTGTCCAAGGTCAGGTTGGATGGAACACTTGGCTTGAATGAACCTGGAATAGTGGGAGATGTCCCTGCCATGGCAGGGGGTTGGAATGAAGATCCCATCCACTCCAAACCATTCTGTGGTCCTATAACATTATTCTTTACTCCTTGGCTTTGGCTAATTCCATGTCTCTGGGGTTCTTTCCCAAAAAAGACAAGAGATTTTCTCAAGAGAGGATATCTAAAGTACTGAATGACTGCTGTGAAGTGGAAACAGTGTCTGGTATCAGACAGTTTAGCTTCATAGCAGAGCCCAGTTCTGACAAATGTTTTTTTTCTCTCTTTTCAGGGTTTTCCAAATAGTTGACTTAGAAAAAGAATAGATGGCAAATATCTAACTTTTAATTCACTTAATGGACACTATTATATGCTCATTTCAGTGAATGAAGGACTCAGGTTCCACAATATCTGAAAGCTCCTCCACCCTGCACTGAATATTTTGAGGATGGAAATGTTGCAGCATTAGGAATCAATGACGTATTGCACTGACTGTTCCCTGTAAAAGACTGCAATGATGGATCCCCAAGAGCTTTTTCATTTAATTCATCCTGTTCTGAGGAGGAGGAATGATATACTCTGAGACACTTTTAAAAATAAACTTCCAATATGCTGAAGCCTCAGTGCCTTTCCAAACTTTGAAATTAGTAAAGTTTTGTGCAATATAGTAACTCTCATATCTACTCTAAAAGCCTTTTCTCACCTCAAATTAGTCAATAATTGCAAAGTGTCAGACAAAATCATTACCTGCTTTTTCTGACACAGCCTCAAAACAAAGCTTTCAAGCCTGGTAATTTGTGTTAATGGATGATGAATGGAACCACTGGGGTAGATTTGTGCCTGGTGGAGGTTTCAGTCATGCTTCACTTGATTTACACCTACTGAAGTTCTCTTCTCCATGCCACAGATGGGTTCCAAACTTTTCTCAACATGTCTGGAGTGGATGTCTGAACCCCAGAGTGGAGCTCTGTGCTTTATTGGCCCTAATAGATGGAACTGAATGACTGTGGTATTTGTTTGCTCCTGACAATCTCCAAAGAAGATTATCCTTGAGAAACAGCATCCCTGTTTTTTGGGATCTTCATTCTCAGCATGTCATAAACATAAAACTGGGGAGTTGCCTTTTTCTTTTTTTACTTTTTTCTCGTGCCTTTCATTTTTTTTCCTCTGTGCCACCTTCCTCCACTGTGGGGGTTTTCCCCATCCAGAGAAAATGCTTTAATCTCTTATCCCAAGATGTGATCTAGATTGTGTGTTAGATTTCAGCATATATTTTCATATATTTTCATATCTTTTCAGCTAGGTTCAGACTCTTCCTAGAGGAAGATGATAACAGTTGATGAGAATAGTTTAAGACCATATGTTGCTACAAACCAGAAGAATTAGGCACAGCCCATACAACTGTGCTGCATGGAGTGCAGGCTGAAAATAAAAACTGAGGTATAGCCCCAGACAAAAGCTGCAAATACTGATTAGCATCCCCTAGGAAAAACAGACTTTTAGCTGTTAATTGTTAACCATGACTCGCCTAATGGTCGCTACATGAGGAAAAGGGAATATTGGAAAATTCAGGCTTGTGATACCCATATGTATTGGAACAGTGTGTCCAAAGCTGTTGCATCAGTAAGAATTTCATCTTCCTGAAACAGAGCAAAATTTGGCCTGGAATCTGTGGGTTGCTTTGCTAAAGAAAACACCAACAGAAGGCTGCTTCCCATTGTGGGAGGAGCACGAGGGGGACATTTCACAGTTTAGGCACCGTTTAAGGGTCATTCCTTCAGGTTCCACCTCTGTCCTAGCTCAGCTGCAACACTTTATCCTGGTTGTCCAATGCATTTTTTTACTAAACTGGTGTCTAAAAATATAAAAAAAAAAATAGGAATCACTCTATAGATCTTAATAGGCCTTGGGCCACTCTATTTTAACAGTGAATCAGTGTGTATGCAAATTGTTATTATTAACATTAAATCTGGCATCTTTTAATTAAGTATTAAGAAGAATTCGAGTGTTTGTGGCAAGTCCTTCTGTTGTGTTTCTTTTCTTTGATTTAGAATTTATTATTCAAGCAGGCGTAAATCCTTTTTGGTGTGTCTTGTTCTTGTTCTGCTCTTAAAGAATCATGAATTGGTTAGCTTGGAAAAGACCTGCAAAATTAATCAGTCATTAAAGTGACCCTGCCAGCTCCACCACTAAACCATGACCCCAAATGTCACATCTACAAACCCTCTTTTAACACCTTTTAAACCCTCAAGGGATGGTGACCCCACCACCTCCCTGGACAGCCTGTTTCTACCACCCTTTCAGTGAGGAAATTTTCCCTAATATCCAACCCAAACCTCCCCTGGAAGGAAGCATTCTGCATTTTTCCTTTGCTGCTTTTTTCCTCCATTTAAAAATCCTGGGAATATTGAATTTGCCTGGGAAATTCAGTATAATTTCACACATTATCCTCTGTAGAGCTGAATCTATTTCTTTTTCTGTGGCTGTGTCATTAACAGTAAAATATTTTGTATTTCTCACTGTGTGTATATATAACATAGATATACTCCCCAGCTCTCTGAAGAGTTATAAAAAGCTCCACTTGGCCCATGTGACCTTGTCACCACAAATTGCTTTTAGATTCTGTGCCATTTAAACAAACCCAGCAATTCAATTTCATGTTCTTGCAACTGCTAAGAAAGGGGGGAAAATTGAAAAAGGGGGAAAAAAGGAAAAAGAGAGGGAAAAAAAGGATGCTAGAGTATGCAATGTACGTCCAGGCTCATTTTCACTTTGACACACACTTTTCTTCACCTCCCTTTGAGGCTGAAGTTCAGGGAATTCATGCCACTGACATGGAACAGTTTCTATTCAATCACACTTACTTGGAAACGTGTTCTGCTGGGGCTCAGAGGATGAGCTGAGCTGTGCTCTGGGAAGGAGAACAGAGGTGGATTTGCTCTCAAGTGAAGTTATCTCAGTGAACTGGTAAATGAAAGGGCCCTGAACAGAGCAGTTACAACACCAGACTGAAAATGAGGCCTTCAATGTTTTGGTTTTCTGTCCACACATCTCCTTGGACATTTTTGTAATATACTACTAGGGAATTAGGAATTTATAACTTACTACTGGGAAATACTAGGAAACAGCTTTCCCAGATAAATTGTGGCTGCCCAATCCCCAGAAATATTCAGGGCCAGGTTAAAGAGGGCTTTGGAAACCCTTGTTTGATGGAAGGTTTCCCTGTCCAAAGCAGAGGATTGGAATGAAATGATCCTTAAAATCTCTTCCAACTCAACACATTCTGTGATTCTGTGACAGAGAGGATGGACCCAGACCTCTCAGGGGCGTATTATGAAGGAACTGCAGGTAATGGATGAGAGTAGTCAGAGGACAAGTTTCTGTTTGGTATGGGGGAAAAATTCTCCACAAATACAGAGTCAAATGTTGGAGCAGAGGCCCAGGAGGCTGGAGTGTCATATTCCTTGGAGATTTTCAAAACTGAGCTCATGAGCCCCTGAATGATCTGATGTATGAACTTAACCAGGCTTTCAGTAGAGGATTGGTCCAATGGTGTCAAGAAAACTGCAATTATTTCAGAATTCTGCATATTAGGAGTAATTAATATCTTTACTTAAAAGCACTGGCTGCAAAATGGACCTCTCCATCAGCCAGAGGTAATAAATCTCTTGAAGGCTTTGAGAGGAAATGACCCTTCAAGGAAATGTTTCTCCATTATGCTTCACACAAGTGACATGGAGACTTCAGTCAGGGAACAGCTTCCCTGAGCACTGAGGTAACACCTGACAAACCAGCATCACATCACATCACATCAAATAATACACTGGATTCTTCTGGGTTTCCTGTCTGTTCCTTGAATTTCCATCAACATGTGATGTCCTCACAGGCTGGTTTGTAGCTCTAGTTGTATGTAAACCCTCTTTGTAAACAATTACTTTAAATATATTTCAGAATTCATCAAAATAATAATCCAAAACCCTTCTTTCAAGATTTCTTTCAAGTAAAATTTAAGGGACCTATATTGCTTAAAATACTGCTATAAAAAAAAAAAAAAAACTATTAAAAAATCTCTCTGGAACTGGGCTTTCAAAGCTCATGACAAAAAGAATTCTGGCAGGTATATATTGACTAATTTAGAGAAAAATAAATATTTATGCTCATGCAGCCATAAGGGTGTCTGTTTATACTTCCCTGCTGTGTGGATGTTAGAAACTGGAATTGGGTTGGGGATCAAAGATCCCCTCCATTGTCTTATGGAGAAAGAGCATGAATTCCTCATCTAGGAAAAAAACCACCTTTTCTGGCTAGATCAGTTTCCTTTTGCCTATTTTTCTGGCTAGAATTTTTAAATTTATACTCCAAGAGATGCACACCAGGGTTTGAGTCTTTCAATTTTCCCACCACAGTTTAAAATATTCATGGTCTCCCCTTGTGATTGCACCTTCCTGCCTCAGGCAAAATTCCCTCTTTTGATTATTTTCTGGCCCTTTAGCACTCAGGGTTGCAAAAAGGATAAAGTTTAGCCCCTATTTTTGGGATGAGACATAGAGCTACAGGTGCTTGAGTGAGGCAAAGCCAATGCAGATGCACTCAAGAGCATCTTGTGGCTCCCATCAATATTCTGTCTAACTCTATATTCTCTGTGGAAGGGGAAATAGGAAATGATATCTAGGGAAAGCACATGTCTGGGTACTTTTTGTCATTCATTCCCCTTGAATTCTCTGAGTGTGATCTGTTAGTGATGCTAGAGGACCTGTCTCTGCCTAATCTTTTTAGTATCTATTTATGGACCTGCTGTCCATCAATTTATTTAATTTCAATTTGAACTTCGGGTCCTGTCTGCCTCTGTTCTGTGGCAACAAAGTACAGAATTTCACTACCCTTTGTACAAAAAAAGTATTTTGTTTTACCCAATTTCCCTTGTTTCATTGAGCGTCCCCCACTCTAATATTATGGGATCTGTTACAACATTCAGCTTATCCACCATCCTCATGGCTTTGTAAAGTTGAATTTTTTTCCCTTATCTGCCTTGTGTGTTAGAGAGAGAAGGATCCTGGGCTTTATAATCTCTCTTTTTAAGGCATCTGTCTCTGCAAGACTTCATTCCTTTATCCTTTCATCTCCTGTTCTCTGTGCTTTCCTCAGCTTCACTGAGATGCTCAGACAAGAATCAGAGGCTCAGAGTAGGAGGAGAGGGAGGCACAAGGTTGGAGATTCCTCTGCATGCCCAGTGAATACCATCCTGGTTCCCCTGCACCCCCTGAAGAACCATGATGGACTCAATACCTGCTCATTCCAAAATCTTCTCTTTTCCAGGCTGAATAAACTCAGTTTTCCCATCCTTTCCTTGTGGGAGAGCTGCTCCATCCCTCTGATCATCTTGGTGGCCCATAAATGGTTTAAAAGGTAATTACAAATTTCCATGGGTCTATCCCAAGCACAGTTAAAAATATCACAGAAACAGACCCAAATGTTATGAAAATCAAAACCATTTTAATTTTCAGCAATTTCTTTCATTCCAGTGGCAAACCAGAGAGGATTCCATGTTCTGAGCACTTGGATGGGGTAATGATTAATGCTTCAAAATAATCATGTTGAGGGAAAATCAGATTTAAATGCAGGCAAGCAGTGGGCAATGGAATGCTCACACCATGAAGATTGATAGACGAATTAGCCATGATCAACAAGGAAAAAGAAGAAAGATGAAATTGTGCAAAAGCAAGTTAGACCTCATCTTTTCCATTTTTGTCCTGTTTCTTTCTTCCCATCATCCATCCACTGCTCTCTTTTCTTTCTTCTAAGGCTTACCTGTAGCTCTAATTCCAGTTTTTTATTGTAGGACAGAAATATATTTCATTACAACTTGAACTCATTAAATAGGTCAGGGAACATAAATGATGATATAAATTCTAACACCCACCCAGCCTGCAAAAAACACAGTTAATTTGCTTCTCATCCAGAAACACTTAACACCTGAGGATTGTTGTAGCTTAAATTCTGATATTGGAGACTAATCTGGGAGCCCTTGATACTACCCTAATTCAGCTTAATTTAAGTAAAACCTGTCACCTTTTTTTGAGCATTAACCTTTGACTCTGTTAACATAGTTAATTGAAATATGAACGCATGGATAAATCTCTATGGAATAATATTTAGAAAAAAAATAAAGAGATATTTTTAACCTTCTCTAATACACCAAGAAAATATCTGGATTATGTTGCCCCTATGTTATTTCTAAATTTTCTAGGAGCAAGGACATCCTTAATGGTCATTGTGATGGCAAGTGAAAGGATGACTACTCTGTGCTGAACCAGATTTCCCACATCAAACTTCACCTTTGCTGTGAATATTTTTTCTCTGGCCCCTCAGTTAGAGCAACACTTGCAGCTCTATGACAGAAAGAGGCAACAAAATAAGTAATTATTTACTAAGATTTCAGCTTGGATTAAAAATTAGACTCTGAAATTTATTAAAAAGGTTGTGAAGAACTGAGGAATTTTTCTGGAGAACGTTCTCTCCACATATGCCCTCTGCTTATATTCACTTTCTAAAAATCAGCAGCTTTCTAAAAATCTCTCTACCTGGAGATTAGATTGAGTGCATCCTCAACCTCCTCCAGAATTCCTGGTATTACTCTAACTTCAGGACAGCTTGTGCTTCTTGACTATCTTAGGAATGTGTCAAGGATAGAAGTTTGAGCAGAGAAGAGCACACTCTCCAAACTGTCATACCCAAAGGAAAATGGATTTACTCTGCAATCTTGTCTCAGATGTGCATTTGAAAAGTGTTCAGAGCCGTTGAGACCAAGAGCAAGTCTGAGGAAATATTTAGAGAGCTCCCTATTTATTAAAGAGTGGGGGCCTGGAATGTCACTGCTCTAACTCCATTTTCCTTGAATTTCTCTTCTAAAATGTAAAATATCCTACTCAGAATATTGTGTGTGGCAAGAGGGAAACTGAAAACCTCCCCAGATTTTGCCTTCCACCCTTGAGGTGAATGACCTCCTCCCTCCTCAGTGGAGGGTGGAGAGGTGGTATAAAGTCACTTTACTAAATTTCTGTCTATAGTTGCTCTTTAGATACCTTCCTTACTTTTGGAAATATTTTACACATTTATTTTTTGGGGTGTTATTATGAATATTTTTCTTATCTCTCTGTCTGTAATATCAGCTCCCCTCACAGCCTTGAAAATTATACACAGTTCCAGGAAATGGAAATGTTAATCAATAATTTTTACAAAACAGTAAAAGCTGCCTCATTTTCTTATCTGCATCTCTAAACAACCTTAAAACAAACTGTGTAGCTATAGAATTAAGGGGTGCTGGATCTGCTTTTCTGTACTTCCTTTCCAATGTCTTCTTTCATCACCTGCCCTTTTTTCTTTTTTATCTCATTCTTTCTTTTATTTGTTTTTAAACTTAAAGATTGCATTCATTAGCCTTGTAAGCTAATTTAGGATATTTGTCCAAAAATTGTTGTGTAGAATATGATGGCATTTTTCTAGAGTCTTAGTGTGCATAGAACTTCATTACGTGATTTATAGACATAATATTACAGACAATTTCAAATCCAAGGCCCATTCCAAACCTTTTTGTCATTTATGATCTTTTTAGGAAGCAATGTGAAATTTGATTGAAAATGACAAGGACACAAAACTTTGATCAAAAGGCTTTATTTTTCATTCTTTTAGCCATCAAAAAATAAGGGTTTAAACAGTTTACATCTCCCAATCCAAAGTCCTGATTTAACCAACAACTTTTTCTTGTTTGTGATGGCTAATTTTGTATTTTTTCCTTGACTGTTTTCTCTTACTTTCCAATCCCTCAGGCATGTTCTTGGCAGGAACACAAAAACCCCAGATACATCTTCCTTACAGGTGTTCACAGATAATCAGTGTGTCAAGCTGAACAAAAGACAGGAGTGTCAGATGGATTAGTGCAGACCTGCTGGGCAGGGAAAATGAGGATGCTATGAAAATCAGAAAAGTGGGACATGTTCAACATGGAGCTCTCAGCTGATGGGAAAGTGGCTCTAAGGTATCAGACCCGTCCTCAAGGGAGGGACAGTCTCCAGTTCATTCAAGGTTTGTACAAATGACTTCAGAGGTGTCCTTGTCTCTGGTGGGACTTAATTTCCTGCAAGTGAAGTTGAGATAATAACAGAAAAATTTTTCATTTCACCTGGCCACGTTTGTCTGAGTGTCTCCAATTACTAAACATAGCATACTTGGACTGCAGTTTCTCTGGGAAGGAGCAGTGAGATTCTTCTGTATTGCCACAACAAAAACAAGTAAAAATGAGCTATTTTAGTCAAGTACTAAAGATACAGTAATTTGATCTCCATGTGGAGGCCCAAATTCTGTCGGGAAAGCCAAGACGAAATGGCTTTAGGATGAAAGGAGGTAGGTTTAAATTTGACATAAAGAAGAATTTTACTTTTTTTGGTGACTGTTGGTAAGACACTGGCACAAGTTGCCAGAGATTTTGTGGATAGCCATCCCTGGGAATGTTCAAGGTCAGATTGTACATGGATTGGAACAACCTGGTGTGGTAGAAATTGCCTCTGCTCACATCAGTGGGGTTGGACTGGGTGATCTTCATGTCCAAAGAAGAGCAATGAAGCATTGAGAGAAAAAGGAATCATGAGGAGAGGCTGATAGATCTGAGGGTGTTTGTTCTGGAAAAAAAAAAAACAGGGTCAGGCGGGACCTTCTTGCTCTCTACAAATACTCCCAAGTAACATCAACAGGACAAGAGGAAATGGCCTTAAAGTTGCACCAGAGGAGGTTTAGTTTGGATTTAGGAACATTTTCTTCATTAAAAGGCTCTTTAATTAGCTTTAATTAAGCATTAAAACAGGCTGTCCAGGACAGTGGTGGAGTAATTGTATGATTCAATAAATTACAAACTCCTCCAGCCTAAACCATTCTATGATTCTACAATTCTATGATGTCTCCCTAATGTTTGTTTTCTAGAAAATTAGGACAAAATCTATGTGAAATCCCCCATTCTGCTTTGTTTGCTGGCCTAAATCTCAGGGCTGGCATTGAGACAGGATTTCTTCTTGTTCCAGTCCTTTTAACCTTTTTTAACCTTTAAAACTTATTACCTCACCGACCATTTCCTAGATTGCTGCAGTGATTAAAGTCAATTTGGGGAATATAGGATTGTGAACATGTAGAAGAATGAGAGAGTCAGGACATGGTCACAAAGAAATTTTCTTAGATCAAGGCAAGGATATTGAAGAATTTTTTAATATGTGGAGGTAGCAGTGGGAACTACTTTTTGCCATTCTCAGAAGCCCCAAACACAGACAAAATAGGGATACAGAAGAAATGAAAAATTAAGCTGAAAAGTCACATTACATTGTGATGCTGTGGTGGGACAGAAGTCTGAGCAGAGGAAGATAACCCTGTGTTATCTGAACCTTGAGGGGAGTGTTTCAATGAATGTAAAGCTCCAAGACCAAAGTATCACTACCAGGAGTGTGATATATTTGTCTTGGTTTGAAAAGACAGGTGTCTGCTTAAGGAAGGCAGGAGCCTCCCCTGAAATGGAAAATGTAAATCCCCTCCCTCCAATTATTTTAATTTTGAAATGAAAAGGCTCTCAGGCAAAGATATGGGAACAGTAAAAACAGTTCTTTACAAGGAAAAAACTAAAAATATAAATGCAATAGTACAAACAGAAAAACCCAAAACACTGACAGAGTCAGAATATGACCTGACACCTGTGGACCAGGGTGACCCTGTGGATCAGGGTGTTGGCAGCAGTCCCATTAAATGGAGTGAATTAAGTGCAGCCCTCCTGCAGTGCCAGCTGTGGTTCTGTTGGAGCAGGGATCCTATACAAGGGTGAAGTTTTCCTCTGAAGATCCATGGTGGTGAATATGGGTTTGGTCTTCCTCTGGGAATCCAGTGGAGAAGAAAGCTGCTCCTCTGGGAATGCAGTGGGAAAAGGCGGCTGTAATGTTCCAAAACCTCAGATTATATCCAGGTAGGAATGTTTGGCTCCTCCCCCTGGGCAGAGTATCTCCCAATGGGATGATGGAATTTCATCAGCCCTGCAGTGACACTCACTGGCCATTAACAGAAGATATTTCCTGGAGGGAGGATTGGTTTGTGGAAGAGATTAAGAAAAGCTGCCCAATTAGCAGAAGATGATTACCCCACATCTAACAGATAGGAACAGAATACACACTCCCATTTCCAACCTAAGACAGTGTGGAAGAGCCATTTCCAAGGGAGTAGTTTTAAAGCTGATTGAAATCTGCATAATTCCAGTGAAATCAAGGTAGTGAAATGCTGAGGGGTGAGAACATAGCCTTAACCTTCCCTAAGAAAAAACAGAATCGTTAAGGTTGAAAATGACCTCTAAGATCATCAAATCCAACCATTAATCCAGTGGTGCAAAGCTGAAATAAGCTTCTCTTTCTTTCTGCAGAAACTGAAGATGTTTGGATGCATCAACATATGATCAGGTACCCCCTGGACCTGCTTTGATATTTGGAGACTGAATTTCCTGCAGGAGCAGAGAAATCAGAATTAGCTGGGGGAGCAGAGGCAGAGCCCTGTGTCTAACAGGCAGCTTGGGGCCTCATGGACTGGGATTTCAGAAAAAAGGAAAGGTCAGTTTAATTCTAACCCTGTGTCCCTCGCTTACAACAGACCTTTACAGAGGGAGAGGAGGGTGGGAGTGCTGCCTTCTTCCCCTCCAGTAAAAAATTCATCAGAGGGGATGGAGGCCCTCTGCCAGCTCTTCTGCCCTATCAGAATTTTGCTGACAAAAACTCACTTTTAAAGATACTAACTAAATAATTTAAAATTTCTCATTGGCTTAACTTCCTTTTAATACCTTTCTTCTTCTGATGCACTTCCTAATTCCTGAGCTTACAGGACTATGTATTGTAGCATCAAATGTAATGTTCAAACGTCTGGAACACAGGATTTTCCATACTGGATCAGGCCATGAAGTCACACCAGTCCGTATCCTGCCCAGTGGCAGTGCCATTATCTCATAGTTCAGAGGAGGAGGAAACCAGACAGAAAATCTAAATGCTGAATTTCCTTCTTGCCTGGAAACAGCATGGACTTGCCTCTGGGCTTTGGAAGTGGAAAATATTCAGTGATATTTTGCTTGCCACTGCTTTTGAATTTCATTATTACCTATCTTCTTCAATTCCATTATTAACCATTTGGCAAAACAAATTAAAAAATAAAAGTTTTCAACTCTTTTTTAATACTCTGAAATTGGAAAACATCCAGTGACATTTTGCTCATGACTGCTTTTGAATTTTTATTATTACCAATCTTATTCAATAAAAATTTTATACTTGAGTGTAAAATTGAAAGTTTATTATACTCATATATGTAGATATATGTATGTGTGTATGTTAGGTAACTCTCACATGGATGTTTCAGTAGCCTCCTATTTCTTTGATTAGTTTCTATGCTGGATGCTGGGCTATAAACATTTAATATTGCAATAACTATAGAAAAATACATAGTAAAATATGAACATGAGCATGTCTGTAGGTGTCTGTGATGTCACTACAAAATCTAAAGCTGTGTTTCCCAGTTTTAAAACTAGTATAGAGTATCCTGGATAAAATATATTTATTTTCAAAGAAATATCACAGGGATTTTGCTCTTCTAGTCACTGCCTTTGAAGGATGTGAATATTTACTTACAAGCTGTGGGGCTTGAACAGCAAGAAAGCATTTAAATGCTTAGTCAGGTTGGGATAATAATTTGATGTTAAAAAAGTAAGTAAGCTCAAAAAGAAAATTAATGAACTTATACGGTATTAAGATGTAGTGTTTATTTGTCATAATACTCCTCTCTCTTTCAAAAGTTTTTATCAACAAATCAAGAAATAAAAACCCCACATCCCTTTGCCTGTGGTAACCATTCACAAGGAGAACAAGTACTGGCAGGAAACAGTGCCAAAAACAAAGATGTTCCTTTGCAATTATGATTCAGGAAACCCTCAATGTACAAACAATTCTTGTATAATTTGGTCTGACCCAGACGCAGCTGAATTATGAGGGTTGGGACAGTCAGCACTTGTCAGCTTTGCTGCAGCCACTGACCACATGCACACTCTTAGCACCCAGGCAGTAAAAAATAAAGCACATTAGTTTGAATCTCAGGGAGAGAGAATTGAGTACAGTGAGTCATGAAGAGTGTCCCTAATCAGTTATCCAGGCTCAGCTAACACTCAGCAACTTGTTGAGCTGAGGTTATTTGAAATATTATTATAATTCAAATCCAAGTGATCCAGACTTTAAAAAAAAAAAAGAAAGTGTGCCTATAAGAAACCCATTTTTTTCCCAATAAGGACACTCAAGCAGAGGAACAAGATGCCCAAAGCGGTTTTGCACTCTCTGTTACAGATTTTCACTGCTCAAAGCTCTGAGCATCCAGGTCTGGTCTCATCACTTACAGGGTTTGAGTAAGAGTCCTGTTTATTTATATAGCACTTTTTCATTGTTGTTTCTGTTGGGTTTAATCTTGCAATGCACTGAAAAAAGTTCTAGCAGGAATGGTATGAATCTGCAAAGTTACACTAAAGTCAGTAGAGAGGAATCATTTTGCATTAATTGAAACTCTTTCCCCTTAATTTGATTTCCATATGCATTTATGAAGTTCTGTGCATGTCTGCTATATTTTTAATTCTTTTCTGGAATAAAAAATTTGCCTGGTGTGTTTCCATTAAAATCCAATATTCTGCTTCTGTCAATATTAGTCTTTCAAAAGCTTATTGATATTTAAAGTTACTGTCTTTCTTCTCTCTTTTTAATTGACTCAATTTAGAAAAATGAATTAAAAAAATAGAAGTTTCTAACTCTCTTTCTTGAGAAGAAAATTGTAGTGCACAGGGTATTTATTTAGTCAAATACTGCCATCAGCTAACACTGCCACTGAGAAGAGGTGGCTACATCTACTATGGAAATTTCTTCCCTGATGGATGTGACCTTTGTTTCAATTTTGTTCAAGTCAAAAGAAATAATTCTTGATTGTTCAGACCAGCAGTGGCCAGAGGTTGGCATTAATGACACGTGATGGTGCAGCTCTGGAGAGCACCTTGCTGTACAAATGGAACACAATTGTTAAATTATTGAATTTCCTGTATTTTACCAGGTTCTGCTCAAAGTCACCCCTAATATCCACCACAGGTTGCTCTGTGGCCTTGAATCCAGCCCTCATCTCCACTTCCAAAAGAGACTTATTCAATTATTTCCTTAAAAACTGCCCTGATTTCAAACCCAGAATTAAAAACCCAGTGCCTCAGGCTGGAAAACTGAAAGGTGTCTTCCACTGTTCTGCTTTATCTATCCCAGTGTTGACTTAACAATTAAATCCTGCTCATAATTCTTGCCAGATGCACTTAGACAGTCTTGGCTAAGCATGATCAGCTCTCAGCTTCCCTGCAAAGCTCTTCAATAGGTTTCTCTCTTTCTCTTTTTCTCATTTGTTGAACTCCTATCCCTTTCAGGATAAGTTCCATGATTTTATGGGGCAATGTTACTCACTGCAGTTGAGTGGCATTAGTTAGGTACCCTGAGTCTTATGCTACAAAATGAAAGAAATAAAATAAAGGAAAAAATAAAATAAAATAAAATAAAATAAAATAAAATAAAATAAAATAATAAAATAAAACAAAATAAATAAAATAAAATAAAATAAAATAAAATAAAATAAAATAAAATAAAATAAAATAAAATAAAATAAAATAAAATAATAAAATATGTGTATTCAAGCTGCATACTGGGAACAACTTAGGTCTGTCCAGAATGGTCATTGCTGAGGATTTTCTCTGAGAAAATTGATTTTTTTTTTTCCTTATGACTATTAAAACAGGGTACAATGAAGATCTCCACAGCTTTGCTATTTCTTTGATCCACAGCTGAACGGTTTTTGTTCCTACTGCTTGAAGAAGTAAAATTTCTCAAAACTGTCTTTCTCCAGGCAGTGCCAAGCATGATGCCCAGATTTGTTGCTCTCCCTGAATCCTCTTCAGCTTTCCTTTTTCCAAGATCAAGTGTTGTGAACTGAACGTGATATTTCCTCCCTGTGCATTTCTTACAGACAGACTCTGCCCTTTCTCCTGTTCCAAGGTCTCATGGGTAACGTTATGCATTAACTGGACTCATTCTTAATTAATATGGTCTCACTTTCAAACTGTTTCACATCTTTAGATGATATGAAGCTTCTTGAACACTCTCTCATCCCAAGATCTTGAAAAGCAAAAAAACCTTTTCCTGATGCTTGAGAATGCCCAGCAGTTCACAAAAAAAAGACCAAAAAAAAACCAACCAGTGCTAAAGGATTGATTCATTTCCATCTGCACCCAAAATACCAGTATCCAGGCAGGAGATGGGGTATTTGATTGTGTGAAGGTTATGTGAGAGACTATTTCAGTATGAAAATTGCAATACAAATATATTATTATCTAGCTCAGAATACACTGGAATAGTCAGTCCCACACTCATCACACCACAGTATCTGAACACCTCAGGGATGATATAATAATGTAATTGATCTAAAAAAGGCAGTGTAATTATATAATTATACCTTTGCTGCTATATTTTTCACTTAGAGACTATTTATAATGAATACTCTTTTACTTTTGAAAGGATCTATTTTCTTCAATGGGAGACAGTGGGGTAATTAATGGACAGGAAAGCTCTTTGATTGGAGGTAGTATTAAACATTAAATGAAAAGCTCAGTGTTTGCATTTGAGCAATTGATTGCCTCCTTGCACCTCAGGGCTCCTCAACAAGAAGAGAGAATGAGGCTTCTTCTTACCCCAGTGTGTCTTCTCTGCTTGGATGCTCAAGAGAAATGCTGGCTATTTGGGGATTCTTTATCCAAATTTAGCAGCAAAAATGCAAACTTTTATTCTGACATAATCATCCTGGCTCTTCTGCAGTCAATGGGAAGAAACTGGAACCACCAAGAAGAATAATTTATACCACCAAGGGTGTCTGATGGGTGGGACAACAGACCATGGCTGGAATTCTGTAACAATCAACAGAACCATGGAATTACAGAGTCATGGAACAGCCCCAGCTGGAAAGAATCCACAAGGACCTTCAAAGTCCAGCTCCTGGTCCTGCAGAGAAGAATTCTAGGAATCACACCATGTGCCTAAATAACCTGACTAACCAGTTCCAACTGGCTCTGGATGAACAAAAGCACTTCCCTACACTTGAGAAGTTTGGCTGTCATGCGTTAGGGCACAGATTTCCCCTCCAGCACTGCATTTTCTCTTACTCTATATGAAGCCCAAAATACCTACAAATTCCATGTGGCATGAAAGCACAATTTTATACTTATCTCTCCTTATATATAAATATTTATAGATACATGTTATAGTCACTAATTATAGAAATAAAATGATGCTACAACACACAAACTGGTCTGGCATTGCGGTGCTGAAGGCAGCAGAACCAAACTTCTGCATCTTAAGCAGCAGAAACAAAAGAGAAACAGAAATTCCTTAGCACATAAATATGTGCCTCTTTCTGCTGTTTACCTGGGATTTTTTTTTTTAATTAGGGAAAAAAATCTTCAGTACAAGCTTAAATCCTTTTTAGGGAAGTATTGAATGAAGGGATTTTTCAATGCATATATTTGAGTCTTGCTTTCAAGAGGACTGAGAAACCTGCTAAAGTTAAGTAAATGTCATCACACTAAAATAATGCATCTCTTTAAATTGGGAAATGTGAAAGGATGGTGTAATTGATTGGACTTCTCTCAAAGGTCAAATGCTGCCAAGAATTGGTATTTGGGGTTTTTCTTATTGCTGTTTCTTCAATTGACTTTCCTTTCTGTAACACAAATGTTAAAAATTTCTTTGCAACATTTTAATTCACAAATTTAATTATAGCTCAAACACCTGCAAGCAGTTATTAAAATTTCCCTTTAACCATATTCTCTTATATGATCTCCATGCGCTCACAAAACCCTAATTAAATTTTGTTTGTTTTCATGCCCAATTTGCAGTTTCTGATTTTCCCTTTCTTCATTAATTAGATAAGGAAAAAGTGATAGGGTTTTAATTACTCAAGATATGTGTGAACGCATCTTCATTTTCAATTAAAGGTGAGATTGGATGTTTGAAGAGAAATTAACTAACACAGTAATTTTTTTTATATTATCATGACAGAAAACATATATATCACGAGATGTTATCAACAGGCCTCTTTGCTCTTCTTGGAAATCTCTAGGGTATGTTGTAAATGGAAAGAAATTCAATTATAGGAGGAAGAAATAAAGGTCTAAATCTCCAACAAAACCAGTGAATGCAGCACCTTTGACTTCTTTTAGCAGGATCATTTCCACTTAGGCATAATCTAATTTCTCTTGAGGATTTTACTGGAGCAATGTGGCACTTGGTGTACCAACTCTTCAGTGAAGAAAATTCTGATTTCGGGGAGTTCCAAGTCAGATTTAGAATATACTGGTAGTCCACCTTCCTAATTTTATGAGCAAAATATGCATATGAATTGCTGTTAAATGATGCTCCTAAAGGGAAGGAAAAGTCAATGGAATGAAAAATGCCAGTGAGTAGAGCATAAATACACTGGGAAAGACCATAGGCAAATCAATAACTCACTGCTCATGCTCAGTACTAAAGAAATGAATGACTTGGGTGGGTATCTAACACACCTTTGATAAAGACAGCTCCTAAATCACCAAATATCAGCTGCACCTAACTCACCCTTGGGTCCTGAAGAGCTGCAGCAGGCAATGGTGGCCAGTCCTACAGTGACTGCTCTGAGTCATTTGTCAGGAATGACAATGCCTCTGCCTTGTCTTCTTGTCCTTTTATCTCCAGTGCTCTGCAAAGCCCTTCAAACTTGTCATTTGTTCTCTTCTCTGAATAATGTAGAAAGAGATGTCTGAACCAAAGTTGTCAGAAACATTTGGAGATAAATAAACTACAGCATAAAGGGAACTATTTGTGTATGCTTTGGATTAGCTTAACCTGGTTTTAGGAAATTGCAGATGTACCCAGGACATTAAATAATTTTTCTTCCTTTATAAATTATGCAAAGAAAGTAATACCAACTTTAATGGAGACATTTCTCCAAAATGAAGCAATATCAAATCATCAGCTTTGAGTATGTCCCATTGGTCCCTCTGATTTCATCACATTGCAGCATTGGACTGACAGTCAGCTTCAAAATTAGATGTGCTAAATCACAGAGACATGGAATCACTGATGTTGGGAAAGCCCTACAAGATCATCCAGTCCAAACATTCACCCAGCACTGCCAAGACCATGACCAAACCATGTCCCAAGTGCCACATCTACACATCTTTTAAATCCCTCCAGGGATGCTGACTCCACCACTGCCCTGGGCAGCCTGTCCCAGTGTTTGAGAACACTTCCATTGAAAATTTTTCTTTATATCCTATCAAAACCTGGTGCAACTTGAGGTTGCTTTCCTTTGTCTCATTACTTGCGAGAAGAGACCAACCCCCACCTGGCCACCACCTCTCTTCAGGTACTTGTAGAGACTGGTGAGGTCCCCCTGAACCTCCATTTCTCTGGTTTGAGCCTCCCCAGCTCCCTCAGCTGCTCCTCCTGGAATTTGTTCCCTGCTGAAGGACCTCAAAGCAAACACCATAGACATATTTATGAATCTGTCACAGTTTGGAGCAATCCAAGGGCCTCTGCTGTGTAAAGAAGCCATTGTTCTATAGCTGTGGGGGCTCTGGATATTGCTCCAATCCTTCTAAAATGTGGCTGAACCTGAGAACTACTCTTGATTCTATGTTTTAGCTAAAGGCAGCCCTGTTGCCTACACAGTACTCAAAAACTTAATATTTGAAACAGCCAAGACAGAAAATTCTAACCAGTAGCACATTTCTTAGCTTTCTGTTGTCACTGTAGTTTAAAAAGATTTAGGATCTATAAAGTCTTAAGGACAACACTGGTCAGGACACAAAGGCTGTGTAAATTTAACAGTGTTTGGGCAAAGACCCAAGAGGTGAAGTGCAACATTGACACTCTCAAGAGTCCTTGGCAACCTTTGGGTCTCATGTACCTTACAGTCTTTTAAATAACAGTAAGGCAGAGCTCCAGAATTAACCCAGTCCAGGGACTAATTGGAAGCTTGGAAGTGACCATCATGTTGAAGGCTTGGAGAGTTTAGTAGCGTGCATGTGGCAAGATTATTTGAGTGGATATCAGCTGGAAGCCAGGCTGTGTGAAGTCCTTAGCTGAGGCGTAACTGGGGCAGTGACAAACATTTCATTCTGTCTACGTTGAACACTTGGCTTGGATCACAGAATCACAGAATGGTCTGGCTTGAATGGGATCTTTGAGATCATCCAGCTCCAACCCCTGTGACTTGGGCAGGGACAAACACATCAGGGTGCTCCAAGCCCTGTCCAACCTGGCCTTGAACATTTCCAGGGATGGATGGGAATTCTCCACTTTGAGGAATGCTTGGCACTGTCAGCTGATCCCGGGTGGTTTGCTCAGACTTGCCAGGTGTGCTGAAGGCCAAGGATAAAGGGGGCAAATAACACCACTTGTAGAATTCCTTGGGTCATCTTGCACAAATCCTTTAGACTTTGTGTCATACATTTTCCCTGCTTAATGGAAAGGGAGACTATCTGGCAGAATTTACAAATATCTGGGTTTAAAAGGTTATGAGGCTTTGCTGTGTCTGTCATTGCTGCTTTTTAAAATGGTTTGGGTTTTTAAAGATCTAAATTCCAGTAGAGATAATTAAAGCTTTTTCAAATCTAGTTCAATAGCACTGTGCTACCAGTCCTAAAGGCTGCTTTTTTCAACGAGGACAGTATTTTGCCTAAATTTCCTTCAATAGTTCTGAAATCTCTAAGCAGTCACCTAAAAATATGTGTACTGCTTCTGAAAGGAGTGGGCATTCACCACTGCTGCTTAAATGATCTGCTGAATCCTCCGTGCCATGGGAAATGAGACCACTTGTTTGTCAGGAATTACTTTGGCTTTGAAGAACCAATGAATCCAGGTTTTCTGGAAGACGTGAGTGATTTTGTGTGCCTGGATTTGTAAGGTGGGGTATTCAGACCCAGACATGACCAAGGATGTTGAATTGTGGAAGGTACCACATGGCAGCTCTAAGAAAATGAGATCTTTTTAAGGTGTTCCAAGCTAGACATGCAAAATGAAAGGTCACATTTAAAAATTAGCAAATATACCCCCAGGCAATTTTTGCATTCAGAATTCTACAGCTTTAATTAGCAGAGAATGAATCATTCCATAGGGGGTGAGTCAAAAAAACAAAGAGTTGCAGGGTGGGAGCTGTGGGGAAATCAAACTAAATTTCAGCAATAGACAAATACTAGTTCAGGTCCAGGAAATATGAAATCAGACCCAAAGTGAATGATAATGACAAAATGGAAGTTGTTTTCTATAATGATTTCAAACTTTAGGTAATCAAAGTCTTCTTTTCTCTTTCTGTTTGTTTTTTTTTTTCTTTTAATTTTTTTAACAAGGCAAATACATGAACTGCATGCTTAACTATCATTGAATGCTGTAAAAAATACATATGGATTCATTTGGCAGTTAACAACATGGCCTATAGCAATTAATATTTTTTATTTACAGAACTCAGTGCTGATAATGGAAAACTGATAGGCATGTTTAATTGGCTTTTAACTACCAGTGTCTTTTTATAGTATTTTCTTCTATGCCCAATGGCAGCAATATTCCTGAAGATTTCAATGTGAGTTTAATATGTTGCTGATTTTAATTACATTTTTATTGCTTATGCAAATGCATGCTCATTTGTATGGCAAGCCAGGGGTCAGTAATCAGGACAGTTTTGTCACATTTCTCTATTCAGGGCCTGCACTCAACAACATTGCAGCTTCTTCCTGTTCAGTTTTTCCTAAGCATGGGAGAATTGGCCCCTTCTCCAACTCCTTGCAGGAGAGTTTGTGTCAGGAGTGCAGATATCCTGACTGGTGGATGGTGATCCAAGCTTATATTGAATTATCACTCCAAAAATTGTTCTTTTTGCAGGCAGGAAATCTGGCATCACCCAAAACTACCAGCTCGTGTTTATGAACTTTCCTCACTCTTGCTGGCAGATGTTGACTCTCATCCCTGGAACTGTCCAGGGCCAAGTTGGAAGGGTCTTGGAGCAACTTAGGATAGTGGAAAGGTGCTGGAAAAGAAAGCAACAGGAAGACCTTTAAGGTCCCTTCCAACTTACCCATTTCTGTAGTTCTGTGAAAATTTTTGGCCACACAGAGGCAGGAGCTCCATGGAAATGGAATGTACATTCTGGCCTCAGAGACGGAGGAACCAGCACCATTATTTTGGAGCTTATTTCTGTCTCCTTTTTCCCTGCTTTCTTGAAAATAGAAATATCACTGGAGAGGCCATAACTCAAACAGCAAACTATACAGAAAACCAGTTTCATAGAATCATAGAATCATTAAAGGTGGAAAAGCCCACAAGATGAACGAGTCCAATCTTCTACTGAGCACTTCCATGGCCACTAAACCACATTGCAAAGCGCTGCATCTAATCTTCTTTTACCTGATTTATGTCTCCAAAGCCTTTGAAATGTCTCCAAAGCTTGGACACAGAGGCAGAAGGGAGAGAGAATGAAAGTTTACTGTGTAACAGGCCATGTTTGGGAAGCTGAGTCAGGGATCTCCATAGCCATGACAAGATTCAAGTCAGTTGTCTTGTCTCCTACTCAATGCAGCATGTACTCTGTTCCTGGGAACCAGATTGTCAAAAATTCTTCCGAGGGACCCGTCAGCAGTGATCCTAAATAATTGAAGGAAAAAAATTACTTGTTCTGACGTCAGTAGATGGCACTGTTTCTATGAACTATCGACTCACACCCCCAGAAATGCAGCTGCATCTCCTGCATATTCTACACAGGAGAAATCAAAACAAAACCAAGCAAACTAACAAAAAAAAAAAAAAAAAAAAAAAAAAAAAAAAAAAAAAAAAAAAATCCCAAACCAAAACCACGCTCCCAGAAAAAAAAAAGAAAAAAACAAAAAAGAAAAAACAGCAAAATAACATTTTAAAATGTAAGATTAGTACCCTGAAGTTCAAAAATGCCTGAATTAATGTTACTCATTATATTTTATCTTACCCTTGCAGGCTTTATGCAGTGTGATATAGTCTTCAGTCACATGCTCATATTTTCCATTTCCAGAGGACTGCTGCCTTAGTTAATGCAAATAATAGAGCTGATTTGAAGATAAGACAACTGTGCAGGATAAAGAAGAATATCCTTGATGAAATTCCATGCTTCAGTAATCTTATGGGTGGAGGCACAGAATTTGTGTCTGAGAAAGGTATGTGGATGGTCACTGAGTTACACATGAAGAACCTTCTAGTAACTAAAAGGGACTTACAAAAAGGATGGAGGGAGACTTTTGACAAGGGTATGTAGTGATGGGACAAGGGGACATAGCATGATGATTCTATGACTCTCTGACAAGAGTGAACTTCTTGTACCCAAGGTTTTCTGAATGTGTTGATGCAGTGACTGCTCACCTGGCTATCTAACCACACTGAAAATATCTGGAAATATCCAAATAACCAAATTCCTAAAGTGCTCACTGGACAAAGCTTCTGCATAGGACACAAATGAAGGCACATTTGACAGAACATGTTTTGATCTTATGGACATCCTTGACAGCATCACTTGACAAGATCCATCTCATTAAGACATCTGTGGAATGGCTTCAAGGTACCTTACTTATAGTCAATTAATGTATTTTTAAAATATGATTCCCTTGTTTGTTTTTGAGTCTATACAGCAATACAGAACAAACACATATTGAACATCTGTCATGCATCTCCCTGATCCTGGTGATGCTGCTATTTTTGTCAAATTTGTCAGTTGTCATCTTGTCTTTTTTTTCTTAATTAGTCCTGATCCTTACTTCCTAGCTCAGTTCCTCGTCTCTGTCACATTGTCCAGCTAAATTCAATCCCCCTTTGCTAAAACTTGTTTTTCCTTCCCACTGAATTTTCTTAGTTTTTCACTTCCCTCTTTCAGCAGCATTCCCCATCCTGTTGTCTACCTGTCTTACACCCCTCTATCCTAAGAGAATGTTATTTCACCTCACACTGTAGTCCCTCTTGAACCTGTTATTTCCAACTTATCCCTCTCAAAACTGGTTTCACTTCCAGTTTGTCCCAGCTTAATGCATGCACGCAGTCAACCATCCTCATCAACCCCAGTCTGGTATTCTTCACTCCTCTGTATATCATCAAATTCTGTTTTAACCAACTCTTGTGTGTATACAGTTTTATTCTTCCCTTTCTCATCCTTGGTTTTTTGTTTGGTTTGTTTTTTGTACTCTTGCATCACAGTTTTGTCAATTCTGTGTCTATTCCCTGCTATTCCTTGGAAGTATACAAGGATGGATGTCAAGAGAATGTGAGAAGCATGGACATTGGTGTCTGTTGATATGACCCTTTTTCCTGACATGAAAAAGTGTCTCTGAAATACATGAACCATTACTTACAAATTTTCTATGATTTTTAAAGGTAGATAAGTAGTAAGGAAAATGTTTGGCAAATGAGAAACTTTGACAAATTCACCAGCAAGCAAAAAGTGTAACTTTGAATGGAACAAGACAGGCTGTCTTATTGTAGGTAGAATTATAATTTTCTATGGAAAATAGTAATTTCCTGAACTTTAAAAATCTTCCCAATTTCTTATAATAATTTTTCATGCAATTGAAGTAGCAAAACCAGGGATTCCACAAGGACAGATAGAAGGATGTTCTCCTGCCCTTCCCCTCACCAGTTGTCATTCTGACTCCTGTAAGCAGCAAAATTACTTCAACCTCAACATTTAAACCTCTAAAGTGTCTCACTGGAAATTCCTCTTTTCTTTAACCTGTACAGTGACAAGGAACTGGAGAGAAATGAGTCACTTCACCTGCTGGCTTCCAGCCCTGATATTCAAAGGTTTCTCAGGGTCAACAATTTTCTATTTATCTTTGGCATCCCCTTTCTGTTTTCTGGGCTTGCTTTGAGGTGCTGGCAGCCCCTTCAGGAAGTGTTTCTCTGGAGAGCCACTATCACCAGCCTGGAGTGATCCCAACTATTCCTGGCATCCCAGAAGGTACAGATCACCTCTGCAGCAGCCTCTGTGAAAGCTGTCACAGCTCTGCTGTCAGCCTTTTTCCAACTGAGTTAAGGAAATCACATCAGGAAAAGGAAAGGAAAGACAAAGCTGAAGTCCCTGGTGATAGCTTTGAATGTGAGTTCCCATCTTTGCTGACAAAGCAGGAGCAGAACCAAAGTGACACCACACAGGTTTGCACTGTCTGTACTGTGCAAATTCCTTCAGGCTCAGCAGACCTCTGGGAGACCCTGAATCCCTGCTGGGTAACATGTTCAGAAGACAACGCAGAAAACATTAGATTGAAATTATCAACCTGGTTAATTTTCCTAGAAAAAGCACTTCTGATTGCAGAAGAGACTGAGTACAATCTGGGGAAATGACATTTGCCTGCTCTCATGTGAGGATCAGCTCTGGGTTTCCTCCACTAAACTCAGGGGAAGTTATTGCTTATGGTTAGATAAAAAATAAGTGATTAACCATTGGTTTTTACCAGCATTTATTAATCTGAACCCAAATCTTGCTCCCCAAAACCCCCTGAGGCTCCATATATTGTACACACAATGCACAAAATAACTGGGAGAATGTACTTCCATAACATCTTACTTTACATAGTGCTTGAAAGCACTCTGGTGTTTAATAAGTTTTCCCAGTAGAAGTGGAATATTAAAAAAAAATAAATTGTGACCACTATATTTGAATATTGCAGTGGCCTTTTTTTTTTGCATTTTTGAAGACAAATTGAAAGAAGGCAATGCTTTGTATTTTCCACAGCGCAACAGACTTTGGAATTTATGAATTTACAGAGCTGTTGCAGAGCTGAGTATTGCTATTATCACTGTGGATTGTTATCAGGGAAGTTATCATGTAACTGATCTCTTTTTAATGTTGTTTTACTCAATTACTACCTCCTCTTGTCTTTCTTCTTCCTGTGTTTCTATTTCTGGATGTGTTCAAAAAGAAGGTGTGGGTCTAGGGAAAGGGAGAGGCATTTTCCCTGGTAAATCAATTAACTTCTCCAGTCCAGCAAACTGTGAAAAAATACAATAACTCTCTTTAAATGTTCCATTAGGGTCCAGTAACAGCTCATTAGATTATACAAGGTATGTGTAATTGCCCAGAAAAGATGCACTACCTTCCTGCAATGCTTAATTTAACCTCCACTCTTTACATACAACTATAACCACCCACTAAACAAGATTCATGGCCTGGTGCTAGATGCTATGTGTGTATGAGTCCAAGTTGTAAACCTAAGAATGTGTTTAAAAGTCAGAACTAGCATGGCCTTATTTCCACTTGCTCTCTATATTCTTACAAAACAAGGCTGTGGAGGTTAGGCATTGTCTTTACAGAACATTTTCCACTTGGTTGGAAACATCTCACTGTGTTCTGTATTTGCTGCATGGAGGGACTGATGCCCTGTGCTGGGCACTGGGGAGGCCACATCTTGAATACTGGGGTCAGTTTTGGGGCCATCACTACAAAAAAGACATTGGGGTGCTGGAGTGTGTCCGGAGATGGGAACAGAGCTGGGGAAGGGGCTGGAGCACAAGGCTGATGAGGAGCAGCTGAGGGAGCTCGGGGTGCTCAGCCTGGAGGAAAAGAGGCTCAGGAGCATGTTCTCTCTCTCTACAACTCTGTGACAGGAGGTTGTAGTGAGGAGGAAATCGGTCTCCCCTCCCAGAAAACAAATGGCAGAATGAGTGGAAAAGGCATCAAGTTGCAGCAGGGGAGGTTTAGATTGAATATTAGAAAAAATTCCTTCACTGAAAGCATTTCCAAGCACTTGACCAGGCTGTCCAGGGAAGAGATACAATCACTGTCCCTAGAAGTTTTCAGAAGAAGTGAGGAGGTGACACTTATGGACATGGCTTAGTGATGGACTTGGTGGTGTTGGCTTGGACTCGATGATCTTAGCGATTCTTACCAACATAAATGTTTCTGAGATTGTCTCGGAAGTCCTGAAGTCACTGAGCTCTACTGGCAAAGGATAATAAATCCGTGAAAATAACTGTTGTATGTATAATTCTGCAGTTAGGTTTTTATGCAATAGAGGCAAACTTTTCTTTCTCTTAGCTGTCATGGTTGAAGATGCAGAGACTTGAATTTCTCCCAGAAAGCCTTGGCTATTTTGTGTGCTTTCCCTTAATATTACAACATTAATTACTAAATATCCTTCCCTTCTCCTCCAGCTCAGAAGTGTCATTCCCATGAGCAGCTCTGCCTCTGTTCACCTCTGCAGCCTTCACAAGTGAGTGCTCGAGCACCCCGGAGTCCTGCCAGGGCCGTTCACTCTTCCATGCTTGAGAGTTACCACACCTCCTGAAACCTGATTGCTCAAGTTCTGCCAGGGGAGGTTTAGATTGAATATTAAGGAAAAAAAATTGAAAATATTTATAAGCATTGGAACAGACTTCTCAGTGAAGTGGAGGGATTACCACCCCTGGGACTGCTCAGAAAACTTGTGGATACAGCACTTGAGGACATGGTTTGGTGATGAACATGGCAGTGGGTGTAGGTTAATGGTTGGACTTAATGAATGTAAAGGTCTTTTCTAATCTTAACAATGCTATGTTTCTGTGATTCAGTCTGAGAGGGGTCATTGGGATGAATGCCTGTTTTTCCAATATTAAGAATTTTTTCTTCATCTTCGAGTGAATCAGGATAGCAGGCAGTATTTTGTTCATTATTATTACAACTATTTTCACTTTTCTGCAAATGGAAATGCTCAACCAGCTTGCTCAGAGAAGTTGTGGCTGCCTCATCCTGGAAGTGTCCAAGGTCAGGTTGGATGGGGTTTGGAGCAATTTGGGATAGTGGAAGTTGTCCATGACCATGGCAGGGGGTTGAAACAGATGACCTTTAAGGTCCCTTCCAAATCAAAGTTTTCTATGATTCTATGAAATCTCTCACAAGAAAATCTGTTTTCCTATGATTAGATGATAAGAAAAGGAGAAACAATTAAAGCTTTGGAGCTCCTCTATTCCTAAAATATTTTTTTTAAAGCAAACAATTCTTTTTAAAGTAAACATATTTCACTAAAAAACCCATTCCCCCTGCTTCCTCCAACTTCTCTTTCATATTTGATGATAACTATAAAGAAGAATTTTTTTAAAACCTCATTGGTAAAATTTTGAGTGGTCTGAGCTCCAAGTCAGCAAAAGAAACTGGAAGGGATACAGCACTGTGTTTCCAGTCCCAGGTCTCTAAAAAGTATCTTCTCTACTGCTCTGCATGATTCCACATTTTTCCTTTCCTGATAAAAGGCCATTTTTCTTTCTGTGCCAGACTGTACAGCACATCAATTCTTATTTGTTTCTCCCATGATTTCCAGACTATTGGTTTATAAAAAACAAATAGAGGTTTCAAGTTCTCCCTGATGCAGCGCCAGTTGGACAGTCATTGATTTTGCTGGGATTAAGGATGTTATAATGGCACTGGGGCAGAAAATACAGAGCTTTCCAAAGTGACATGGTAGGCACAGATCAGACACACAAGTGGGGCAAATTAAAACAGGCCAGAGAACATTGTTTCACTGCCTGCAAAAATAATCCCGTGGAAGCTTATACTCATCCTACATTTTATGATGTAGTGATTTGCCCTGGAGTTTTCACCATGAAAAGTTTCTTCTGGACGGTTGAGATTTTCTGAAACAAGGTGAAGCACCTGGACAGTAGTACACAGTCCAGTTGAATTAAAGCAAAATGGAGTCATCTTGCACCTGGAGTAAAAATGAACACTTTATTATTATAATATTTATATTTATATTATAATATTGTTTATATTATTATATTATTATTATATATAATTTATTATTTATATTCATGGCTCTAGCCATGAATATTACCAGATACCTCTGACATTTTTATCTATGTTGAGAGGTAAGACATAAGAAGGAGGCTGACTTATAGACTCTTGTTATTATATCTGGGAACCTTAAAAATTTCAGATAGTTAAGTGAGTACAAATGTTTTTAATACTCCAGTCAAGCTGAATATATTGGAAAAGAGACAATATATTGAAATAAACTCCTGAAATGAAAAGGCTTTGCTGTTAAATAGTCCCACAAAATGAGCTTCCTTGTTTCACAGAACATTTTTGTTTGACTCCAATAGAAGCATCTGGGTTCAATGTTGTTCTGGAGTTGGTAGGTTTTTAAGATAATTTCAGAAGGAAAAAGAATTTCAGACGTAAATTACTGAAGAACTTCATTATGAAAGTTCTTCCCTTCCTTCCTTCCTTCTCTTCATTCTCCTCCTCCCCTTCCTTTTATTCTTCCTCTTAATTTCTCTTTCACTTTATCTCTTTCCTTTGCGCTTTCTCTTAATTACTATGAATTTGTAATATCAACACAGAACTTTACAGCCAAACTAATATGCAACAGCAAAATGCTCTGTGGTCTTATGTGGAAGATAATTTACAAACTCTCATGCACAGCCAAGAAAACAGAGCCAGTAAAATCCACAGAGGGAAAAACAGAGGCTCAGTTCTTCCCAGTTCCAGGTCTGTATTTTCCTGCACCTCTTTTCACCATTTCTACACAATGCAAAAGCAGCATGGAGACCACTGAAGGGGGGTATAATTTTGGAAATCAGATTTTGTGTGTCTGCAGAGGTAAACTCCCTAAAACTGCACAAGAAGAGATAAATGACACTTATAGATGAAACTTGCCTCTGTACAAAGATGGTGAAGGACCCTGAGGAGAAGCCATTAGCAGAATGATTGAGGGTTTGTACAGCCTGGAGAAGAGGAAACTGAGGGGAGACTCATCAGGGTCTGCAGCTTCCTCATGAGGGGAAGAGGAAGGGCAGGCCCTGGTCTCGGCTCTGTGGTGACAGTGACAGACCCAAGGGAATGGCCTTGAGTTGTGTCAGGGGAGGTTTAGGTTGGACTTCAGGAAAAGGTTCTTCACCCAGAGGATGGCTGGACACTAAGCAGGATCCCAAGGCAGTGTTCACAACACCAGCCTGACAGAGCTTCAAGAGCATTTGGACAACACTTTCAGTCACAGGGTGGGATTTTTGGGGGCTGTCCTGTGCAGGGCCAGCAGCTGGACTTTGATTATCCTTGTGGCTCCCTTCCACCTCAGGGGGTTCTATCAGTCAATGATTCTGTGTAATTTTTTTGCTACAACACTCTTCGAGCGTCACTTGTGCCTAAGAAGTCCCCAGAGTGCCTCTCCAGAGAATTTCCACTGGAATCATGTAGTGCCCACAGGTCTGCTGTGATGAAGACTTCATGAATGCCTGTGCTGTAAAATGCAAAGTGACAAAGAGACCTTACCTAGTGGGAGCTTGAAAATTCAGATATCATGCAGTGGGATACAGGAGAAGGCAGTTTTTCTATTCCCAGGTGCCATGGCTTTACTGGGCTTGGTAACAGATATGCAGCTTCCATGAGATATGTGAGTCTGAGCATGTTTCTGACCCTTGCGTTCTTGGCCCTGGAGAAGTAGAACCAATTCCTATTTCTTTGAACAGTGGAGATATAAATGACTCCAGAGATCATCCTTTTTCCAGCCTATGTTTAAGCACATTTTTTAAAGACAGAAGAATCAGTCAAATGTTTAATTGGCAATGAAGTGAATGAATGTCATAAGAAATAACAGGATAGTTTTCTTTTTCTTAAAATGGAGTTCTTAATTAATACAATATTTTAAGTCTCCTTATGAAGGCATAAATATGATTCTACTGTGTAAACTGGTTTAACTCCCACCTGACCTCGTTGAAAGGCCAAGGTTACTCTGTCTAGGCCAAGCTTTGGCAGTTTGATACTGGCTACAAAATCACTCTTAATTTAATCCTGGGCAAATGTAAATCTAATTTCCTGTATTGGATCTTAGTGGTATTGTTTCATACCAGTCTGAGTCTCATCAGAAGTAATCAAGCACAGCAATGGAGAGATTGTTCTCTAGAAGACAAGTGACAAGCAATGTCTGAACAAAACTTATATTTCCATGCTTGGTACAAAAACACTATGATGAAAAAAATGATAAATATTGGGAGTACAGTGGTAGCAAATTGAACTGCATTAGGAGTTAAATGGTGGTGAGAAACGGGAACTGACACAATTTAAATGAAACTTTAAATACAGGTTTATTCACTGTGAGAGGTGTTGGGACATAAATCACTTCTTTCATCTTATTTGACATCCCCCTCCCTCTGAAAATTTTTGAGAATGCTATTTTCCACTTCTGTGGGAGCATAAAAATGCAAAGGTAGGTGTGTGCAGAAGAAAAATTTACATCTGTGTTTAACCGAAGTGTTCTATATCACCTCAGTATCTTAATCATTCATCAGTGTGAATAAGTAGTATCTTCCTTTTCTTTTCATTTTTTCTTTTTTACTTGGCAGAAAACAAAACCCATACATGCTGGTGATTTGAAATATTATGTGACCTAGGTTGAATGGACAAATGAACAAACTACCTTATGGGAGCAGTTCTAACAATTACTGAAACTTGTAACCATTCTTCATAATAAGCCCTATCATCTACTACTAATAATACTAATACAAGCACTCAGGGAAATAATATCCCAAATTTAATAAGAAGGCAGCAATCGTAGTTTGCTCTGTGTATGTGTTCCAGCCACTTTACATACATTATCAAGTCATGGATCATTTGAGACTGCCTCAGGGAAAATAACATGGTAAATGTTGTATAAGTATTTTCTCCAAGCTCTAGACCCATTTGCTATGAGCTGATGCCACTTGCAGCTCCTACTAAAATTTAACTAGTAAAAAAATACAAGAACAAAGAATTTTAAGTGGGACTTGCATTACCTTGGCTGGGTGTGCATGTGCAATTTGGACACATAATTAGAGCACAGGTATGCCACGAGTGACCCTTGTCTCATCAGCAATGCAGACATCTCCATGTTAAACATGAAGCCCTGGCAGTATTACTCCCCAGTGAGCCAAGTGCACATAATTCAAATCTTACTAAAAACATTGTTCCGAACATAAAATACCTCTGAGACAGTTTAATCACCATTTGTGATGAGAAGAAAAGAGAAAATCCAAGCTTCAAATAAAACATTTGAATTGAGATTTCTTGCTATGTTTTGTGTAGGCAACTTGTTGTGAGGATGGGAGAGCTCAGATATGTCAAAGAGGGCAGCAACACTTCCAGGGCTATGCTTGGGTGACAATCCTGAAGGGAGATCTATCTGCTGGGGACTCCATCAGAAACAGAAAATTCTGTTTAACATCAGTGAGGAGCAGGGAGTTCATTACAAATGTGTGGCCCAAGTCTCCCAGCCCTTAACTCAGTACATCAATCACATGAACAGGGTGCTTAAGTCAGTCCAATTATTTCCATTGACGTTCTTGAGCTTGATTAAGATCTGAATTATTATTTCCTGTCTTGTCTGCTCAGTGGGGGAGCATTTAAACAATCAAGACTGGCCTTCAAGAGTAAATGGATGATACTGTGAGAGTGGAGACTGCTTTCCTGGGGAGTGGTCTGAACCCTGAGTCTACAGTACATGAACTACTGAGTGTTCTATGAACTCCTCCAAGTGGCAGGGGTGCAGAGGGAGCAAAGAAAAGCATTTCCCACCTTGGCTGTAAGCTGCCCTTCTGGAGTAGGTGGGGTTTAAGTCCATGAACTAACAGGAGAATACAGACAGAACAAAGCTGGTCTAGCAGCATGGATTTTGCATTTGAATGTGTTTTAAAATAAAGATCATCACTGAATTCAGTGAGGACCTTGCTGTGTCTTGGCTGTGTTCTGAGGAATTCTGAGGTGCACAAGTCGTGTTTTGGATCTGACATTTTCCTTTCCAGCTCATCTCAGGACCAGGAGATGGACTCGATGATCCTTGTGGATCCTTTCCAACTCAGCATATTCTGTGTTACTGTGGTATCCATAAGCAATCTTTCTGTTTGATTTCTAGCAAAATTGTTTGAACAAAATTTTTTCTCTGGACTGAGGTACTAAATGTATTTGCAACCTTTCTCTGGACAGTTTGCATCAAACCTTCATTTTAGTTTCTCCTTCAGTGCAGATAAGGGCACAGAGGGTAACCCAAACTTGTGAATGGGGTTGTGAATAAGCTTTCTGACCATTTCACACCCTCTTCACATTCTTATTTAACTAAACACTGCATTTTCAGATTGGCTGCAAAGCTGGTCTCTCTCTCCAATCTATCCATGTCTTACTGTCATACCCCAGAAAATTTAAATGTTTGTTTGTTTGTTTACTTTAGGGTGTTTTGGGCTGGTTTTGCTTGGTTTTGTTTTATGTTAGCCTGAAGAAAATTCCTTGGAGTTAACTGAGGGTTCCAAGGAATTTCATCCATGTCTGGGGCAGAATTCAGGTGCCTACACAGAAATGTCTAGAGGCAATTTAAAAGCCCTTGGTGTCAGTGAGTAGACAAGAGTATGGAAACTGCAGTGCTGTGTTGAGGTTGAGTTTGAGCTTGCAAATGAATGTCAGGCAGGATACACTGAGATATTTCAAATGGCACCAAAAATTAAAGTTGTGGTACTCAAATTGCTTTCTTGGAGGAACAGACATAGAATATAAATTTCTGGCTGTTTGAGGAAAAATAGAAATAAAATTAGTGTTTCCAGTAAAATGTGGGAATTATTCCCATGGCAGTATTGTCTGTAAGAGTCACAGAGAAGACAAATTTAATGAATCCTACAGCTTTGTTGTTTGAGAAGCTCATTGGAAAAGTAGACAAAGTGAAATGCTAGGGAATGGCTTAATTCCCTGAAAACAGGTGACAACTTTAAGGATAACCAGAACTAGTTGCTCTGGGTTTATTTTGTCCAGATAAGCAAGTTTTCCCATCTTGGAACAATTAAATATCCAATATTTAATTTCATTAAAGATAATCTGATGCAGATTCTGCCTGCAGAACCTAGAATCTACCTTGTTGTGATCTGTGACCCCAGCTCTGCTCTCTCACTGGCTGTGGTTTGGGTTCAGGGTGATAAGCTGTAACCACTTCATGATCCTGGCCTTTTTTACATCAAGTAGCAACAGTTCCATCAGGCAGTGAAGTATTTATTTGTTGGTTAAAAGAAGGCAGTGATAAGAATAGAAGTATTGGAGAGTGGCATGGTTATTGAAGGAGGTTTTCCCATAGGATTTATTTGTTTCTTTGTTTGTTTACTGTTGCAGAAACCTTTTGTGAGACAAAGTAAAAGCAGCAAGAAATGAAGAGCTGGAACGGGGTGAGCATTCCTGGAAATGCCACAACCACTTAGGATGACAAGGTCAGTTTATGTGTGCTCCCTTTCTCCTGTTTTTGCTCTGACCTAATCAGCTGAATCTAGGCAAGGGGAAGGAAAACATCCCTGCCACAAACACTCACTCTGTAAACTCCTCCATTTTCCCTGAGCTAACAGGAATGCTCTCTGAACTGATCGGGACTTTTCCAGATGCCAGGAAGCATTTTGTCATTGCAAGGTTTTAGTTTTCTTTTGTCCCATTTTTATGGGGGAAAAAAAGAATGGAGCATAATGAATGGAAATATGATAGAGATGAGGAGCCCTCAGAGCTTGACTACAACCTTGCTTTCTGGAAGTCAGAAGATATTGAGATTTCTGCTCAGACCATGGTAAAATGCAACTTGCTCCTATTTTTACCTTGTAAAGCACAGTTTTAGAGAAGCTGGGCAGGCAATGGGCAAGCCCATTTGAACTTAATCGAGTCACTACTGTGAAAGACTTTATTGTGGTTTTTGAAAAAGAATTATAACAAAAGAAAGCCAAGGAAAATTTCCATTCTTAACTTACTAGGAGGAGAGTGGGTAGAATTTTGGTCAGGAATATGCCAGCGGTATCCTGGTATTCTGGGTCAGCAATAGTGTGGCCAGAAGGACCAGGACATTTATTTTATTTCTGTGCTGGGCACTGGTGTGGCCACACCTCGGGTGCTGTGTGCAGAAGTGTGTCTCCATTCAGGTTTGACTAGTCAGAAATGCCTCTGTGTGAATGAAGGTGCTCAGGAGATCATCTACAAACATCAACAACTGGGATTTTATTTAACAATAAATATGGGCTAGAGAGATAGAAAGGGGTAGGAAATAGGGAAGTGGGAAGGGGGAAGATAGGGGATGGGGTGGGGAGTGGAAGAGCGGGGTTGGTGGGTTGTGGGGAACAGCACGGCTGGAGTGGGGAGGTGAAGATATCTGATAGAGGAGAGTCCAAGATGCTTGATGGCCATGGTATCCTGACGATCTTTCCCCTCTCTGCGCTTCTCTGCACTGGTGTCCCAGTGTTTCTTGTAGAGCTGAAGACACCAAGTCAATCATCTGGAATTAACACCTTTGTCCATGTTACAGGTATCCAGGCAGGTGTTTACCTAGTTGCAATGTGAAAGAAGAATGGGTTTGCCTTCATTTACCTGCAAAGCTGAGGCTCAAGGAGCATTTCTCAGCTCCAAATGCGGCCGGGAGAAGGGTGGGGATGCACCCTCACAATGCAGCCTGGGCCTCAAATCAGTTTGAACTTAATCTAGTCACTACTGTGAAAGACTATAAAAAGTGTGATTTTGAATAAGAATTATAACAAAAGAAAGCCAAGGAAAATTTCCATTCTTTACTTACTGTGGGGTGGGGGTGGGAGGGTCATCGAGAGTGGGAAGAATTTTGATCTGGAATATGCCAGTGATATCCTGGTATTCTGTGTCAGCAATAGTGTGGCCAGAAGGACCAGGGCATTTATTGTCCTGTGCTGGGCACTGGTCTGGCCACACATTGAGTGCTGTGAGCAGAATTGTGCCCCCATTCAGGGGTGATTAGTCAGAGATGCCTCTGTGTGAATGAAGGTGCTCAGGAGATCATCTACAAACAACAACAACTGGGATTTTATTTAACAATAAATGTGGGGTAGAGAGTTAGAAAGGGGTAGGAAAAAGGAAAGTGTGAAGGAAAGAGGGAGAAAATCAGGAATAGGGTAGGCAGAGGAAGAGTGGAGTGGGAAGTGGTGGGGAAGAGCATGGCTGGAGTGGGGACGTGAAGATGTCTGACAGCAGACAGTCCAAGATGTTTGTTGCCAGCAGCATCCCTTTGATCCTTCACCCTGTGCTTCTCTGCACTGGGGTCCTGGTGTTTTGTGTGGAGTGGAGGACACCAGTTCAATCACCTGGAGTTAACACCTTTGTCCAGATCATGATGCAGGCATCCAGGGAGGCATTTTCCTAATTGCCCTGTGAAAAGAGAATGGGTTTGCCTTCATTTACCTGCAATGCTGAGGCCCAAGGAGCATTTCTCAACTCCAAATGTGGCCTGGAGCAGGGTGGGGATGCACCCTCACAATGTAGCCTGGGCCTCAAATCAGTTTGTGTGGGATTATACAATGCAATGCTGTCATCCTTCCTCAGCCCGCTCTCCCTGACCAGGCTGCCTTGCTGGTGTCATGGGCTGAGGGGCTGGGGCCAGCAGCAGGACCTACCTTTGGCGAGTGGTTTCCTTGGCCACCATCCACCCATCCATCCATGCATCCCGCCTTTTCATCTCGCTGGAGCCGTTCCCTCAGGGACCTGCCACTGCGCCAGAGAGGAGCTGGGTGTCCCCAGGGTGAGCCATGGCATCTTTGGCCACCGTCCTGCTGCTGGCCCCGGGCTCATTCCTCTGGCTGCCCCCTGAGGCAGCTGAAGGAGAAAAGGCGGCGCAGAGCCCGCCCAGCCGTCTTGGCCATGGAGCGCCATGGCCGTGGGGCCGGGGGCTGCGGGACGGCTGCACTGCCAGCGGGGCAAGCAGGAACGCGGCGTTCCAGGGGCTGGGCAGGCACCGGGCAAGCTCCTGCCGGCAGCTCATCCCCACAAGGCTTTTCCTGGTGTCGGGTGGCCTGGGCACGCCCAGCCTCCATGCCTGCTGCCTCGGCCTCGTCCGCAGCATCGGCAGGCAAGGCACAACCCGCAAACCCCGCTGGCTCTTGGGGCAGTGCCCTGGGGAGAGGCTCGCTGTGCCCCTGGTCACTGAGGTCACTGTCCGGAGGAGTAGGCGCTGGCTCCAACTCTTCATCTCGTGGCGGGATGGACAATGGGGTCTCTACATCTCTGTCCCACTCTCCCGCCTCTTCTTCTTGCTGCCACTTCTCTAGGAGCTCATTCAGAAGTGTGTTCAGGGACAGCGAATCCTCAGAGTCAGACCCCGAGTCTGCCAATAGCTCAGGAGACACAAGCTCTGAGTAGTTTTGTGCATCTCCTGCAGCCTCTTTGATCACGCTGCAAGTGCTGAGTGGCACTGAGGGGTCTGCAGCTGGTTCTAGGCTAGCAATTGATGGATCCCTGAGGACGCAGCTGGATGTCATGGGGCTTTCTTCGCTGCTTATGGAGGAGAAGATGTCTCCATAAAGTTCTGCATACATTTTCTCTTCCTCCACCTTCTCCAGCTCCTTTCTCTTTTGGCGCATAAGATGAAGTAAATTTTCAGGCCTCACCCACTGCTGCTTGTGAAGTGCAGCTTGCTCAGCTGGATGATGAGTTGCCCTCTCCTCACACAGGCCTCCAGTCAAAGGAGAAGCTGAGAAACCTGAGGTTTCCTCAGGCTCTGGTGTGAAGAAAAGCTTGCTGCGCCCCTCCTCCCAGGGATCTCCAGCCAGGGCACAAGCTTCTTCCTCTCCCTCGTTCTCCTTCAATGGGGCAAGCGACGGACTCTGCAGGTCTTGGCCCCACTCTCCTGCAGCCTGTGTTTCTGGGAGCTCTTCCTTTTCCTGCTCTTTCTCCAGCTCCTTTATAGAAGTGTCCACAGGCTGCGGGTTTTCAGACTCACGGCACCACACGAGCTTCCAAGCTGTCCGTGTTTTGGTGCAGAGTGGCATATTGTGTGCAGATGCCATGGGTGGCCAGGGGTGCTCCTGCCTTGCCACTGAGCCATACCATAGCCCTTCCATTGTGCTCTCCAGGGAAGGTGCTCCCTGGGCTCTGCCTGCAGCCAGAGTGCCCCATGGGGGAGGAGGCACACACTCTGGCTGACCCCTGGCCATGGGGCCCTCACCACGAGCTGTGCCTCTGGGAGAAGACCCAGAGGCAGCTGCTGCTGGTGCTGCTGGCAGCGGGGGCAGCTTGACACTGTCAGAGGCTTCTCCCACAGCACATACTGTGCCTCTGGGAGAGAACCCAGAGGCTGCTGCAGCTGGCATATGGGGCAGCTTAGCGCAGTCAGTGGATGCTCTTGAGCTTTTACCGCTGAGCTGGCGTGGAGGAGCCAGTGTCAACTGAGGGCCATGGAGAGGTGGCAAGTCCCACATGGACAATCTCTGTGGCCTTGTGACACGGCTGCAGGGCACTGAGTGCCCGCCCTCCTGGCTGCGCCTGCGTGTGCAGGACATGGTGGGGCTCCGGGACGAGATGGGGAACAGAGTGGGCCCGTCCCCAGGGATGGGTGTGATGGTGTTCCAGGTGACCTGAGGTGCCGCCTGTGACTGCCTAGGGGTTACCTGTGGGAAGCAGGAGGAGGCACAGGATGGAGGCGGCTGTGTGAGCACAGTGTCCCCCATGTGCCTGCAAGGCCGGGCCTGGCCCCATGGCAGGTGCTGGCCACAGCAGCCAGGCTGGGCTGGGTTCCCAGCTGGGCTCGCTGCCTCTGGGCCATTGCTGTGCCTGGGCCATCCCAGTGCTGGGCCCTGCACAGAGCATGGCCTGGTGCCAGGCCTGGCTGTCTCTGCCCCAGGGCTTCCCCCAGGTCCCACTGCAGGCTGTGCCTCCTTCCCCAGCCCTCACCTGTTGCCGCTGCCGGTACAGCAGTGGCTGCCCCTCATGGGGCAGGCCATGCTCATTCGCCTCCTGCTTGTTCGACATTGTGGGAGTGCTCTGATGACTCCTGGCCACAATGTCTCAGGTGAGCTGCTGCCTTCAGAGAAGCTGCTGCCTCCTCAGAGAGCTGCTCTCCTGGGAGTGGCCACTGCAGGGTATTTATAGCCCCAGGGTTCATGACATGCACCCGCACCACAATGGTTTCTGGGCATGATATCACTGCTGGTCACAAAGGCCTGGTGGCCATGGCTGCCCTTTCTTCCAGAGGCCTGATGTTTGCTGTGCTGATGTCCCTGGTCACAAATAACTTTTTTAAGTTTAAGCCCCACCTTTGGTACCACATCATTAGCATCTTTTTTGCATGTGAGGGATGACCTCAATTTTCTGATCAACATGCTTCAAAAGTCTGAGTATAAATTCATGTTTTCTTCCCACTCAGGTCTTGGTCACCACACCAGATTCACAGCCTGTATGTGAGTTCACTCCCTGGTTGTTTTTGCAGTAGACAAATTATTTTCCCCCTAAAGAAGGGCCTACACTGGTTGTGGGAATAGGCAGCTCTAGGGACCCTTTATTATAGGTACTGTAGTAAAGCTTGCACCAGTTGTAGCTCCTACACCTCTGTAAAATCCTCCAAAACTAATCCAAAAATTTGCAGGTCTCCCAAATACCCACCAGATCCCTTCATGCCCAGCTCTAAGGCAAGCACCATGTACTTTTTATGTCATGCTATAATAATGTCTCTCTGGTAGGTTGTGACATATTTTTACACTATCACAGGCACTTCCAACAGGAAAACCACACACACACACATAAAAATATCACTTTATTTGTGTACCAGAGGTATGCAAATATTTGATGGTCAGATGAGACACTCATCTGCATGTTTATGTCTCACTGTTTTAGAAGACAAACCAAAACCTTGCATTAAAAGGTTTACATTTTACTATGAGTATGCTCAACTAAACAGGATGAACTGAGAGAAACTGATAATGCATCTATGCAGAAGACTCCTCTGGCATACCATGGGTACTGCTTGTAAAGAATGAGCATGTCCAGCCCATGGGAACTTTGTGATTACAAGCAATGACAGGCACAGAGACAACCTGGTGAACAGGAGAATTCAATGTCCTGGGAAGATCCAGAAACACTGGATCTGAATGTTGGAGCACCATCTAGTGAACACAGGAGCTCACCTTGATTCTGTGTTGGTGTCTCACTTAGCAGAAGAAAAAGATGTGTAAGCAACAGCCCAAACTGTGCTGAATCCCAGCTTTATGTTAACTTCTCGCAAACTGCAAATATTCAAGAGAAAGAAATTCTCCTCTTAATGATTCTTCTGGATACTGGAATGTCTTAAAGAAATCTTCTCTTCTTGTTCTAGACAAAATATTTGGGAAGGTTGCCTGCACTCTGACGGTGGTGATGGAGAGACTTTTAGAAGGAAACTGATGTTAGACTAATACTGAATGCAGAAGCCAATATATGAATTCCAAAATAATTCTTGCTGAGGTATAAGGTACCTCTCTGCTCATGAAGAATTTCTCTGTAACTCTTAGGTGACCAGATTCTGTAAGGTCTAACCCTAATCTATAGAGTTTTCTCCTTTTCCCCTCCTTACCTTAGAGATGTAGAATTTAATTCCTTGTTCTAGATAAGTTGAAAAGAACATCTGGAGGTGAACTAGGCTAAAATATGAGCAACTTCTCAAAAGTTGAGCAACTTTGGATTTACACTACATTGGTCTGGATTTATCTAGTCAGTCTTTTAAAAATGCTTCCAAGACAGTCTGTGCCTCAAGAAGAAAAATATACAGTTAATAACATCCTGATTATGGATTCTTGTGTCAGGATCTTCCACCTAGTGCAGGTTATGAGTTAGTCATGGAGAGCAAAATTGAAAAATAACAGTAGAGAGTTGTTCTAGAGGAGTCTCTTCCTCACAATTAAGTCATGAATACCTTTTCCTCACCTACACAAACACCTTAATGAAAGATGACAACACTACACCTCAACCACTGGAACAGGAGGTAGGGCAGATGGCACTTTTGGAAGAAAATAAGAAGAACTTGAGTAGCAGAAAGATGAGCTTTACATCCTATTCCAAAACATGAGGATGTGAGAAAGTTTGTGCAGGTACAGGTGGCTCAGCTACTGTGTGAGGTAAAAAAAATCAGAAATTCTCAAGATGTTGATGCAACAATTACAGTACAAGAGTGAGATTCAGCTCTTACTTCAGGGTTGGGATTTGCCTGATTCAATGAAGGCATTTATAGCACAGACTTGAACAGGTCACTATGGACTCCCTTTTCAGTTAGTAAGAGTTTAATTAATAGAGTAAATGCAGTTTAGGATATGATTTGTGTCACCGTACAGAGAATCCACACTTGGTCAGTTGAAGCCTAAGTAGTACAGATCCTGCCCCCAAGAGCAGGACTGGACAACCTGACACCCCAGAGACAGACATTTATGTTGTAAACTAATAAAATATATTAATTATAGAAATAATATTTAATTTAGATTATCAATGGATACAATAAAAATAAATTTCTTGATCTATGCATAAATTGTGCTCCCTTTCTGCACATGACAAAATTTTAAGATCCACATATTGTATGAAAGATTTGCTAGATTTTGCCAGTCTTCTTTCCTTAAATAAGACGTTTTGGAACAATTGCTGACACTTTCCATCTTGTTCGTTGATCAAATAGCACTAAATCTGAAGATATTTTTGGGCTCCCTTACTGATTTAATTGCAGCCTCCCAAAATCTTTGCTATTCTGCCTGCCTCATTCTTCTCACACTTTGACTCATGTCCTCTTCTCATTGTCTGTTTTGTGCATTTAGGTCACCTTATGTCAATCTTTCCCCTTTTTTTTCCTTACACTCCTCCATCATAAACCCACAGAATAATTTGAGTTAGAAGGGACCTTAAGGATTCTCCAGTTCCAACCTCCTGCCATGGTCAGGGACGCCTTCCACTAGAACAGGTTGCTCAGAAGTTCTTCCAGACTGGCCTTGAACATTTCCAGGGATGGGGAAGCCACAGCTTCTCTGGATAACCTATGCCAGGATCTCATCACCCTCATAGAAAAATATTTCTTTCTAATATCTGATATAAGCCTACTCTCTCTCAGTTTGAGGCCATTCTGCCTTTTCCTGCCATTCCAGGTAAATAATCTCTCACCATCCTTCTTGTAGGCTCCCTTCAGGTATGGGAAGGACAATCAGGACACCACAAATCTTTTCCAGACTGAAGAATTTCAATTCTCTCAATGTTTCCTCCTAAGAGAGCTTCTCCATCCCTCTAATCATCTTGGAGGCCTCCTCTGGACTCACTCCAGCAGTTCCATGTCCTTCCTGTGCTGGACCCCCAGGCTGGACCCAGCTCTGCAGGTGGGGTCTCACCTGAGCACCTGAGCAGGATCCCCTCCCTTTCCCTGCTGCCCACACTGCTCTGGATGCAGCCCAGGACACAGGGGCTTTCTGGACTCTGAGTGCACACTGACAGCTCATGTCCAGCCTCTCATCCTCCAGCGCCACTAAGTCCTTCTCCTCAAAGCTGCTCTTGATTTGCTCATCCTGATGCCTAAAGACTTTTGCTTTTTATGTATTTTGCATATATTCATGGCTCGTAGAATACTATTACATGGTTATGTAGCTCCTAATATTTTCCTACCCTTTCTCTTAGATTTTAGAATAATAAGTTAACCTTCTAATACATTCCTGAAATACTGTTTAGGCTTATTTTCAAGAAGAGAACCTAGAAGGAGTACAATCTGTTTTCCAATCAGAATGTGAGAAGATACAACAAGAAAATGGGGCAAATAAGCCCTGGAATAACTGCAATTGGGCAGTATCCTGGGAAAATTTACCTAACCAACTGCTCTTCTAATTAGACAATAGCTGTTAAATATGCTAAATCTTTAACTAATAAAATTGTAGAAATCCAATGTATGTGCCCATGACCACTGGGACACCTGGAAGCTTCCAAACAAAGGTCTGCTTTTTATTTTACTGTATTTATTAACACTGTAGCAAGACTTTTCCTCTTGATATTGGGCAACAATCCCCTCATCCTGAATTGGCACCAGGGGTTGTCCTGACCCAGGTATAGAACCAGCACTTGGCCTTGTTCAACCTCATGAGATTCCCATGAGCCCATTTCTCCAGCTTGTCCAGGTCTCCATGGATGGCATCCTGATCCCTTTGGATCATCCTGAATGACTTCTTTTCCATGTGACCTCAAGAAAAAGCTTCTAATCCTGAGCTCCTCATCAGCTGAGAATCCCATAATACCACTGACCAGGACAACTAAATACAGCACATTTATGAGGGAACTCTATGAGCCATTCTAAGTCATCATAAATGTATTAGTTAAACTCATAGTTTTAATGTCTTCATGGCATTGTTGTCTAGATGATGCGTGGCATAAACAGGGCCATATTTTGATCCCTGTGACAGCATTAAAGAAACTGAAATGTAATTAGAGGAGAGTAAGTTATCAGCAATTCAGGCTGATGCTAACAACGAAGGGCAATAAAAAGATGGCTTTGATTGACCTGATAGAGAAGAGAGGACCTATTTTACATGTATTATGTAAATGTCACCAGTAAAGATGAGAAGGAATGAGGAGACAGACTTCCCTAAGGTTCCCAGTTTACAGAAATTAAAAGGAAGAGACACATTCATGAGTCACGTTTGGTGGGGTGAAGTGGAAAGGATCAGCATTTCCTGTGCCATTTGTGTATTTTCAGCTATCCTTCACAATACTTAAGCTTTCTGTCTAAATAAATCATTTTGGAAGTCCCAACAGCAGGAGAGTGATGAATGGGAAGGCAGAAGGAGAGTGAAAATGAGCTAATCTCCCCAATACATTAGAAGAATAATTCTTTGTCAGGCCTAACATTCAATGAAAAATGACTTCTGCTAGTGCGTTAGTCTGGAGAAGAGGTTTTGATAATACAGTAGTGGAAAGCAAAGATTCATCTCTGAATCGAAGGGAAGTGAGGGGATTAGAGGATTGCTCAGAATAATTCAGAGGCACAGAAATACAGTTCATGGCAAGAGAAGCCCTAACACAATAGTCCCAATCAAATAGGATTTTGACACAGTTAGAAGTAGTACTCTAATTACTGGAAATTGATTTAGCTGAAGAGCTTCCTGCAACTCTGCAGGAGTGAAAAAAGGGATTTATTTGGTTTTTTTGTGATTTTTTTTTTTTTCACAATGAAACCCATGCTTTTTCAATGGGTTTTTGGTTCCAAGGAAGAGAACTAATAGTTCAGCTGGGAAGTTTTTATGGAATGAATTAAAGATACTTTGCCATCATTAAACCATCAGGCATGGAAATCTGTTTCCTAGAAAGTGGCAAGTGGCTTGAGATTGTGTGTGAACAAGAGTGTCCTCAAATGTCAAATCAGTGTTACAATGAAGATAAATAGGGTATCCAGATTGTTTTTAGCCACTTTAAATCTCTTTTTTTATGTAACACAAATTCATGGAACAAGGTTGGGTGTTGAGACAACTTCCCAGAGATTAAGTGACTTGAGTCAGGATTTTGTCGCTGCTGACAAAAAGTCCCCTGAGTTGTAGGAATTCCTCCAGGAAATATAAAATATCTACAGGGAGACAGGCAAGAAAACTGGAAGCCTAATTGTGTAGATCTTAAACAAACATGTCTTGCTTGATTTGTGGGATCCAGGCTGATGCAGCTGTAGGTCCTCACCACGAATAAAGTAGTGAATCTTCCAGAAAAGGATAGGGTAGCAAACAGCTGTGACACTTTCACCTCCTTCCTGTGTCAGCAATAGTGCAGTCAGCAGGGCCAGGACAGTGATTGCGCCCCTGACTCAGCACTGGTGAGGCCACATCCCAAATCCTGGGTTCAGTTTTGGGTTCCTCTCCACCAGAAAGATCTTGAGGTGTCCAGAGAACAGCAACAGAGCTGGGGAAGGGTCTGATGAGGAGCAACTGAGGGAGCTGGGAGGGGGCTCAGTCTGGAGAAAAAGAGGCTCAGGTAGGACCTTCTCACTCTCCACATCTCCCTGACAAAGGGTTCAGCCAGCTGTGTCATTCTCTTTTCCCCGGTATCAAATTACAGGATGAGAGGAAATGTCCTCCCATTGCACCAAGGGAGGTTTAGGTTGGATATCAGGAAAAACTTTTCACTGAAAAGGTCATCAAGAATTGGAAAAGGCTGTCCAGGGAAGGGGTGGAATTGCCATCTCTGGAAGTCTTCAAATAACACGCAGATGTGGTGCTTAGGAACAGTTTAGTGCCGCCCAGCTGAGGTAAATATCTTGAAAGTACTTTGCCTAGAAGCAGAATTTTAAACACCTGTAACATTATAAGCTATGAAAACACAATAGTAGTTTTTACACAGATATAATAATAAGAGTAATAGGATATGTTGTGTGTACATCAGATCATGGAGTTACCAAGATAATCAACAGGATGTGTCTCCTTGAGCTCCGTTTTCACTGGTTTTGCAAGCTCTGTGAGTTTTGGTGATTTCATCCTTGGGAAAGGCACTTTTTGCTAATCAGCCTTCATTTCAGATTGGCTGTGGTTTTTGTAATTGGAAGTTATAACAGCCACTCTGCACTCAAAGACTTGCTTTGTCAAAGTTACCCCTCCAAATCATTCCTCTGCCAGAAGCCACATAAAAATGGCACCATTTCAAGGCTTATATTAACCTTAAGTGTTTCCTTTGAAATAGATAGGGAGGTAGGTAGAAGAGATGGGCATCTCTACTTTGAACACAAGATGAAGTAAAGATCAAGATAATTTCAACATTGTTCTAATTTCATGCCTCAGTGCTTTAAAGGAGCCCTTTAGAGTCAATTGACTCTTTGATCATTGACTAAAATCTAATAACTTTGGCAGCAAATGAGGTGTGAAATGCTGTCAAAATCACTTCAATAATACCTGTGTGGTACTAAACATTTTCATCTCTGTGGTTCCAGTTTGTGAAAAAAGCCACAGTTAAACAATTGGTGGCTCTAGAAATCAGCATGCTTTTGCATTGAAAAATATTTGCAATGTCCACCTTAGATTTTAAGTCCAAATCAAGGGAGACTCCTACATGGTGACAAAAATATTGATGGACTCTTATCAATACCCAGAATATTGTATGTAGACTGTAATGAAGCCGTTACAATGCTTTGTAAATGTCGTATTCTTTCTATTTAAGAACTTCTATATAGATTTTAAGAGTTGACACTAATAGGTCAAAATTTTTGCTTTACATTTAAAGTAGATATTTAAGTGCTTTTTTTTCCAAAAGAGGTACCAGATAATGGTCTGTAAGTAGCAAATTCCATGAGCCTGTTTCCAAGTTTTGCTCTAGAGTAGAATTACCTCTTGGAGCTGCAGCAAACAATGTCAGCCTGCATGTAGTGTGGAGGAAGATTGATTTTTGTATTCAGGACTCCTACATTCTTTCTTTGACCTTTTCCTCAAATTTTATGTGTGACTTAATGCATTCTCAGATACAACCAGTTTTCAAAATCTCTGTAAACTGACAATGACAATGTTCTTTTGTGAATTAATTGGATGATGTATATAAATACAGATGATTGCATGCTTTCAAACAGATGTTTCAAAATCAACATTTTTGTATGTCCTTCAAGTTTAAAATTCCTTTTTTTCATTCAGAACAAAACCATACTTTTTATTATTGTTTCCACTGAACTGAAATATTGTCTCCTTTCTGAAGAACCAAAATAAAATATGGTTACAAATTTACTTCCTTTTCCACTCTTCTTTTCATTTTATATTTCTCCTCCTTTTATACAGGTCATTAATACTTTATACCTAATTTTGAATTACTATGAGATCTTTGAATGTGAGGCACAATGTAAGCATGAAGTACTAGCTCATGTATATTACAATTACAGATCCAGGCAGAACTCAATAAGCAGAGGGCATATCTGATAATGTCTCATATTCTGTCGGAATAAGGAAAAAGTACATGATAAAAAAAGCTTAGAGGTGACCCACAGGGAAAATAATGACTTCTAACAAATCTGGCATTTTTTTCCCAGTAGAAAAATAATGAAGTGAAGAGAAATGAAAGAAAAAAGTTATGTCGTGTAAAATATTTAGAGAGACAAGTTCAATTTATAATAAAGCAGACAGGTACATTTAGCAGGACCAGAATTGTTCTCTTAGTCTTTGGTTCTATTCAGATAAAACCTGGAATTACAGGATGAACAGGAATCATATTTCTCCCTCTGTCAGCAAAGGCAACAGAAATTTTGAGACGGAAATTGAAGTACAACTGGGGTTTTCTCTCCTCTTTAGGTAGTCTCCATATCTGAATGAATTTAAATGGTGGGTTTTGGAAAACACTGAACAGTACATTTCTTTTTGTATTGAACATAATCAAATATGTTCAAATCAAGATGAGAGATAAATGGTACTGCTGTGCAGACCAGCTACTCATTTTATGGGCTGTATTTCAGCCCATGGACCTGGCTGCCAGCATTCATCCTGTTTTGACAATCCTACTCAAATCACCTTGAAATGGGGTTTCAGCATTTTTCATCCCTATTATTGGTACATTTTGAAGTTGATTCAGCTCATGCTTTGCTTTTGAGAAGCTGGCAAGTTTATTAAGAACCGTTCTGGCGCACTAGATAGAAAAGACCCTTTAGGTCAGGCTGTCCCCTCCTGTTTCAGTTTCCCAGGTGCTTACACTGCCACTGATTTTCCAGTGAAGATGCTTTATAGCCTTCAGATCCCTATCAGGAACAATTCCCAAAATTCAGGTGACATTTTCTCTGTTCCAGATTCCTATCTCTGATTCCTTTTTTTATTTCTATTCCTATTTCTAATGCATGACTTTTTTTTTTAATATAGCTGAAATAATTTGTGTCTCTTTCTCTCTGGTATATTCCACTCTCAACTGAGTAGCTTTGAATGATTAATCCATTACACATACTCTGGTTTTGATCTTGCTAAGCAGTTAAGCTACAGCTTGCATATGAGAACATGAATAGTTGCCAGATCTTGGAATGTGAATAATTTCTTACAAGCCTGGTTAAATTTATATTCTGAGGTGAGAACTACTAATTTAATTTTTTTCTCATAGATAACCTTTGTGTTCCTCAGAGATAACTGCTTTTTTTCTAATAGCTTTTCTTTTATTTTTCTCTAAAATCCCTTTATTTTGATTTTTTTTCAGATAGACATCTCAGCCTGTTTCCTTTTAGGCAATCTGTTCAAAATTTTGTAAAGTGGACCTTCCCTGTGTCAGACACAAATTAAAATCTAAAACATAACATGAAAAATATCATGTGATCCCATGGTAATGATGGAAGAAAGATCTTCTAACACTACCTGACTCCTGTATAACTCTTATTTTTGTTGCTGCCCTGGGGGCTGCAAATTCCTGCATCTGCTCTTTGCTTTTCCTTCTTAACCTTTTGAATTCCTTGAATGGTGCACCTGTCCTGATGAAAAATGTGTGTTCACCTCCTGTATACCCATTGGTCAACAAAATTGTGATGTTTGCTCTTCTATCTCTTCCTCACAAAGTGCAGTAGAATATAAATAAAACAGAAATAACAGAAATTTTTACACTGTTCAATAAATGCCTCCCCAAAATCTGACACAAAGGGTACTCAGCAGTGTGAATGTATTTTTGGCTGTAAGGTGGTAGTGAGACACTTTGTTAAGCATGAAATAGGACTGCTTATCATGCTTCTCTCATGCATGAACATACACCCAGACAATCCTGTGCCTGAATAACTTATACCTCTCTCAAAGAAACATTTAGTCACCCAGCCATGCATTGCTTGCTACTGTTCACATTTGTCATGTGAAGGTTGGTCTCTTCCTGAAGGTCTCCTCATGAAAACCACCAGCCATGGCAGTGTTTTACGTTATTATGAGTTTATTTTTGCTTTACCTGTGTGCAGTACTCTGTTTTAAAAAGAGGTGCTGGAGATAAAACTTCCCTGAACCTATGGGTGACTGATCTCATTTTTTTACCATTACTCAACCTTTGTAAACCTGTCCTCCACATCACAGGAGAGAGTGAGGAGCTGTGCTGGACTCTGCCTCCTTGGAAATGTAATTACTTTGTCTTGCCAATTTCTCTAGCAAGGTTTGTCTCTTCTCTTTTGAGATTAACTCCTGAAATAGAGATGTCTGCTGTACCAGGTTGAGAGTTACTGCCTGCAGAGTCATTGACATTGCTCCACAGGAGCTGTGGAAGGGCCAGCACAATGCCAGGAAAGAGAGTGCATGTTAAGAATTGTGTGAAGTAACAATTTTAATTATATGGTTTAACTAACTTGTTCAGCTTGAAGAACCTCACATCACAGCCTACACCTTCCTCAGGTGGGGCAGTGGAGGGGAAGTTGCTGATCTCCTCCCACCAAGGGGCACATGGAATTGTTCTGAAGCAGCATTGGAAAGTTCAAATTGGGCATTAAGGAAAGATTCTCCACTGGGAGAGTGGTCAGCCAGTGGAACAGACTCCCAGGAAAGTGCTTATGGCACTAATGAGCTCCAGGATGATGCTCTCAGTCAGAGGGTTTAGTTTTAGGAAGTCCTGTGAGGAGCAGGGAGTTGAACTCTGTGATCCTTGTGGGTCCCTTCCAACTGGAGATTTTCTATGATTTTATTTTTGTTGCTTTATCTGTACATAAGCACTTCACCCATGATTCTGATTTAGATTGTGAATTATTTGACTGTAAGTTAGATGTAAATTCCACCAACTAACTCTTGGTATTTTCTAATCTATGGGTAAGGTGTGCTTCCTCTCTGCCCATATGCAAAACATTGAATTTAACAACCATGGCTGGTCCTTCAGACTTGAATATCAGGCCATAACTTCCAGGTGACACATATAGGTAGGCAGCCAGCTTGGATTTGGGCCATAAAGCATCTCAGAGACAATGCCATAAACCTCTTGCACAGCTTGGTATGTAGCAAAATATTTGTGTAGAGAGTAGAGGGAAGGTTTGATGTCATCACAGTATTTTGTGTTCCTAAATGAGGGGTTTAGTTTGAATCAGGAGAAGGAGAAAGATAAGTTAGTTTGAATCAGAAGTGCTGAGAGGGATCTCACAGTAATTCTCATGTGTTGCACTTCGTTTTCTGTCGCAGAGCTTGGCAGACACCAAACTCAGCTCCATTCAGAAGGAATTAGATTAAGTCTAGGGTTCACCCAAACCAATCAAGGTGTAAGTCTGCAATGAGACCACACCACTAGGTTAGGTCCAGTATTAAGCCAAAAACTTGTCTATAGTATGGATACTATAAAACATGTCTTTAAAACATGTAACTCCTCCTCTTTGGTGCAGACTCACTGCTGCTGGTCTGAATTAATTCTTAAGGTAGGAACAGCCTTTATTTCTGAGGAAAAATGGTGAGCTGGGAATCAGAGTTTAAAATAGTCTGAGTTGGCACAAGGAAGATTTCCCAATGAGCCAAGCTGCAAAGCGACAATGGAGCATCTCTCACCAGCGCTTGAAGGCTGTGCTGATACTGGAGGAAGTGGAGAATCTTTCAAACCTTCAGCCATGCCAGGGAGTCCTAAAAGCCTCTCCATGCTTCTAGGAATCTGGATACTTTCAAAGTAACACAGCGTGCTGGTCATGAAAGTTCAGCTTGAAAAACAAAACCCCTGGGTTCCTGAGATGGCTTTAATTGTTTCCAAAACAATGTCAGCACTGCAGCACTTTGCAGAGGAGTAGAATATTCCCCATGTAAACTTTCTCATGAAAACATTCTGCCAAATACTCTCTATTTGATTTCAATCTTATCTGAAAGCAGTTTTAAACTGCAGTGTTTTGGAAAGGGAAAATATCACTGCTCTGACTTCAGTGATCTAAATTACTGTTTTGCCATGGGGATAAAGAAAAGAAGAACTATTTCTAAAGACACAGTGGAAGTAGGATGCAAACATTGTTGCTTTGCCAGTAATACTCAATAATTTTCAGAAGTTTCTTGAAAAAGAAAGGAAAAAATGTCTGTTAAATATAAAGAGAAATGAAAATGTCACAAAGCTTAATTTAATTTTCAACATTGTAAAGATAAAAAAAGTAACAATGAAGAGGCATAATTATGTTAATTCCATCAAACTCAGACCCCACAGATCTGGCCCCAGAAAACAGTGCACATACATCTACCCTGAATATGCATTTGGGCAAAACATTTTTATATATGTTGAAAACCAAACAGCATTAGGACATGTTGTCATTTTGAATAATTTTGCTTTCAAAATACCTTGAAACTTCCTTTATCTATAAATGTTTATAGAATGAATGTTTTTCATGATCCTCCATTCAAAAGAAATTGTTAAGTAATAAATTTTATATTTGCTATATTCATTTTGTAATGTGAAACATTAATGCTTGGGATATTTTTTTTATGCATAGATCAAACCAGTTTCTTACAAATATTTTCAGGCCTTTTATTCTTGTAGGTTTTGTGCATACATGTCAAAGTGGCCAAGAAATCTATTGATACAGTTGTGTTTGCCTTACATGCCAGTTAAATTCTCTTAATCCAGCTAAATTGTTATATGAATAAAGAATGGGAAGTTAAATTGTTGATACAGAGGAGCTAAGCAGAAGACACTAAATATTTAATGCATTGGCAGAAGGACTTAGCTTACATTTCCTTCATTGAACAAACAAGCTGGCCCACCCCATATGGAATCCCACACATAATTATTTCTGAAAAATCTGTTGCAAACTTCTGATTATCTGCATAGCTCTTGGAAAGAGCTGCTGGGGAGATCTTAGGCTAGAAGTGTCCAGCCTCATTCCCATGTCTGGAAGAAAGCCCTGAGCTCATGAGCATGATGAATATCAAAGAGATTTCCCAAAACCAGTCCCTAGTCCGTCTTCCATGGGCTGAAATTTGCCCTTCAGATTCCCCTGGTCACGTGAGTTGTACTGATGGACATTTTGGGAGATTAGATCCCATGTTTCCACTCTGTGAGCTCAGTTAAAAGCTCGATATGAATTCCATCCTCCTGAGCCTCCCCTCAACCTGAGGAGCACTGAGCGTGTTCCAAACTGAAATACTTTGGGTAACACAGCATTGTTCAAGCCCTGTGGCAGCACCTCTCCATTGAGGTTAGATGCAAAATAATGGATTAATGGTCTGATCTGCTGCACAGCCACAGATGGAACACATTTTGATCTCAGTGTGGAAAATGCACAAAAATTCCCCAAGGCTGATGTTTTCCCATCTCTGCATCAAATCAGTGATACAGGATCTCCTGGGAATTTTACTGCAGCTGCTTCAGACTCTCATTGTCTTCTAGATGATGACTGAACCATCCAGACTGCAGTTTCTGCACTGTTTTAAAGTTTCTTACTGAGGTACTGCGTGGGTATCCAGCAGGTGCTTTGCACCCAGGAAGAATTTTTTTGGCACTGAGTAGCTGCCAGCAGGATGCCAATTTCCATGGTTGTGCAAACACCTAAGTTGGGACCTTATCAATCCTTCGAGGTTTGACCTTTTTTTCTCTTGCTGGTATTTATTATTCAATTAGTATGTGCATGTTCAGATAGTTTGCATTCTCCTAGTACTATCATTTTCCCATAAATATACATTATTGGTCACTGCCAGAGGCAGGAACTATGGGCTGGATTAGTATTTCATCCAGTGTTAGTATTTATGCAGTTACAGCTCTGAAGTTTCACAAATCTGACATCTGTACCTCTCTTCAAAGGTGGTAAAGTCACATCCTTACCATAGCTCAGGTTCTGTATCTTCTCTGAACCTCTTCCTACAGCCAGAAGTGAAAGGAGAATGTTTTTTTTTGTGTAGGCTTTCTTTGCACTCATTTTTTGTTTTTTATGAGTAAGGGTGAGAGGACAAATAGAATTATGCTTTGTTTGGAGCAGAAAATGATGAGTTTTTTGTGTGTTTTATGTCAGCAGCATTATGAAGAAATGTGCCATGATTACTGAGTGCTCATCAATCTGGATCTCTGGTAAGGAGTAATAAAATAAATCATCATGAAGTATAGCCACATTAGTCCTGACTGTGTTAGTCTTTAATGATAACAAGTAAAAAGGCAGCATTTTCAATTAATTAGACCAAGAAAGGTTGAGTTTCTACAATTTGGTGGACACCTTATGGGTTGTGTTCCAATGAAGGTATTGGATAAAGTTTTCCTTACTGTTTCTGGAAGTTCTATAGGTATTCAGGATCAATGCCATTAAATAACTGGCAAATTGGGAACTAAACTTTCATCATTAGATATTTAGGGACATGAGACTCCTACCCAAAACACCTGAACTGGGCTCACAAAACTAACAGGCATTATGAAAACATCCAAAGCAGTAATTCTAAACCACAGGCTTGTGTAAATACTCTTATTCAGAAATCAGTGCTCTTTAATTTCCACTTCTCTCTAAACTCTTTTTTAAATGACACAAACCAAGCTGAAAAAACAATGTAATTTTCATGCCAGAATAAAAGCACCTATTAGCATATTTATCCTGCTTTCCTGAGAAACCAGGGCCTGAAAGGGAAGATGAAAATGTCCAAAAGACAGAGAAAAAAATTATCAGCCATGGATTTGTGGGTGTTCATGCTCTTTCTTGTCACAAGCAGGTGAAGGTGCTGCTCTAAACAACTGCACTGGATAGGCCTCAGAATAATTTATATTCAAATTTTTTTTGTTCAAAGATTTCTTGTGTAGAGGATTATGCAAAGTAGATCTGTGCCTTTTCTTCACCGAGTAAATAGGTTATGTAAAATTTCAGTGATATTTCACTATGCATTCCATTTTGCTGACCAATAAGGGGAGTGCATGTGCATATTTATTTGGAAGAGATCTGAGCATAATGTCATCCAAAATAAACTCTGCTTTGCCAGGAAGAGACAAAGAAACATTTTCTTCCTCAGTCGTGACTTAAACAGGGGGAAGAGGACCCCAGTAATTTGTAGTCTTTCATCTCAAGGCAGTAAATGAACTTGACATTTCTTGTTTTTTCTTGCATTTCTTATCTACCTTTTTTATCCTGGAGGATAGAACTGGAACAAATCTTTCTACACAAAGCTTCACAATATATTGATTCAATGGCTTGACATATAAAACTTGGATTAAAACAGAACTTCAAAAAGTTTTGAAAGCTAGTTAAAACTGTATCATACCTCCACTGCTGAGCTGATAATATCAGTTAGGGATCCCATTCCTGGAAATCAGTTATCTGAGGCAGGTTTTGCTTTATTTTTAAATAGACATTTTTAGTCTTCTTTTTATAACTTGACTGAGCAGTGAAATACTTTATGTTTTGACTCTGATTTTCTCACTCTCAGTCATTAATTGAGCATCAATGAGGAGATATACATTAGTTTTGTTTTCTGGACATTATTTCAGCCTCTATTTCACCAGGTTGTTCAGAGAAGCTGTGGAGGCCCCATCACTAGAATTTTTCAAGACCAGATTTGATGGGCAGCCTGTTCTAGTGGGAGGTGTCCCTGCCCATAGCAGGGGTTTGGAATGAAATGATCTTTAATGTCCCTTCCATCCCAAACTATTCTGTGATTCTGTGATTCAGACACCTGGTTGAAGCAGCCACAGCCAGTGGGTGAAGTCTGATATTGCCCCACCAACTCAAGCCTGGGACAATATCCCTGTGCTGGGAGCTGTGATCTTTCATCAGAACACCACCACTGTGAGGAAGAGCCTGGCATTTGGAGCACAGTGAGTAAATAACCTCAAATCAAGTTTGTTCAGAGAATTTAGATGGATGCACCTTGTTTGTCATGCTGTGTGCAGGAGCAAAGAAAAGCCCATAAGCAAGTATTGAACCGATACTTGAAATTATCTGAGAAAAGTTATTTGGGATTCTGAGCTGTGGCTGCAGCTCATGACCCTGCCACAGACACTTCACAAAACTTGGGCAAAGCTCTCTGTACTCTGCAGCTTAAAATGGAAATATTGGATCTTCATTTCCTTTCTGTTTGTCTTCTTTCCCTCCACAGAACAGGAAGATATTTTATGATTCTGCTCCACAATGTCTGAAAAGGAGATTAAGGTTTTTCATGGAGCTGCCTGTCTGTTGTGAACTGTAAATAATAAATACACAATTTTGTTCTATGAAACAACAAGCTTTATCTTCCATATTATATTGCTGTTCAAAAAGTCCTATTGCTATTTCAGCTGGAAAAAGCAAACATCAATTTTCTCTCACTCGTGGGACAGGAAATTTTTCTGCATTTTGAAAAAAAAAAAAGGGGAATATGTGGCACCCTAAAGCCACCTGCACATTTTGATTACTGAATGATTTGGAATGTGCATTGACAATCTCCAAAATACTCTTCTACCTGCTAGGCTAACTATGTGCAAGAAGGCCATAAATGCTGAGGTTTAGATAAATCCATGACATTTCCAGCTTAATGGCAGTGTTCAGCTTGCTGTTCCCACTGCCAGCACTACTTCTGGATTTAATTGTTGAAGTGCTTCTGCTACTGAACAACTGATGTGAAGTGACATGTAAAATAAGAACTTTGCAGATGGGGAAAGTTTCATTTTGTATTTATTTCCCTCCCCACACACTAAGACTATCCTAATGAATGTGGTACCAAAATTCAAGAACTGTGAATTTCCTCCCCTCTTGGAATGTCTGCTGGTCAGAGTGACCCTGAGATACGTACAAGTCTCTTTTCCCAGCCCAGCGCTCGAAGAAGGAGTTAGAGCTCTTCAGTTCTTGGTCTCAAGGTTGTTTATTGTTCCTTATCTATAAATTTTTTTCTCTTGGCCAGCTGAGGTCTGTTCAGCAAGACAGTCTGAGGCATTCTGCTTGCCCCTGGGCAGTGTTATCTTTTTATACTAAAAGCTACATGTACAATATTTACAATTACTTTACTATAACCTATGTTAGACAGTGAGCTTCTACTGTAAACCAATCTACAAGAAGAAGGAAGGAGAAAGGCTGGACATGCTCAGATTGTTCCATCTTGCCTCCTGAAACCCCATTCTAAAAACCCCAAAAATCTATTTTTTCACCCTGTAATAAATTCACTATCATTCTGCTTAAACTTCCGTAGCTTTTAATCCTTCATATAAATGTTAGTAGCTATTTTTTCCAAGGGCTAAATCAAAGGCACGGGGTCTTGGGCTCTGTGCTAAGGTGTCCAAGCCCCCTGAACAGGGCTTTGAGTCCTCCAGGGCAACCAGAGGAATTTCTTGGGTTCCCACACTCCCCAGGATTTTCCAGCTGGACAAGAGGACTGCAGGATACATAGCTCTTACTTAGAGGACACAGCTCTGCAATTTTACACCTGGTTTCCTCTCCCGCCTTCCCCCACAAACACATGGCATCAGTTCATCCTTCTCTTCATACTCCCTCCTCCCCAACTCTGCAATTTAAAGACTCAGAAGTTTAACTGAAAATTGCTCAAACCATTAACTAGCTTTTGTCCAGACCCAGGTCTAGACAGAGGCATTTGGGAACACAGGGCAGTGCTGGGCTGGAATTCTGTCACAGTCAGAGCTGAGCTCAGCAGGACAGCAGAGGAGCCATCCAAAGCTGTCACTTTGGCCATCCTGAGCTCACTGAAGAATTATATACTTTATATGCCTCACCCAGCAGCTCTCTGCACATGCCTGATACCAAACTCCCTAGAAATTTCCATGGCAACACTTGGAGATGTCACAGTGATTTCAGCAGCCACCTGTGCCTGATTTTCTTTTTAACAGAGAGAGCCTCACTTTACACTGGTGTTGCCTGTCCCTGAGCATAACTGGATCAGCACATGGTCAGGGGGGAATGGAATATTCTGCATGCCGCAGTCAGGAGGAATTGGGCATTGTTTCTGGTTCTGCCACTAGTTTCTGGGATGATTGGGACCAAACCTATTTGAAGAGAAAATCATTAGTGTTGAAAAAGACCTCCAAGATCATCAAGCCAGATTTTGGAACACCTCCTTGTCAAGTAGACCATGGCACTAAATGTCCAGTCATTTCCTGAACATTTCTGGGGATGGTGACTCCACCACCCTCCTATTCCAATACTTAACCAACTTTTCACTGGAGAAATCCAGTGAGTCTCCCCTGGCACAATGTGAGGCCACATCCTCTCATAGTGTCACTTGCCACCTGGGAGGAGACACCCACCCCACCTGGCTACAAGCTGATATCAGGGAGTTGTAGAGAGGGATGGGGTCTTCCCTGACCCTCTTCTTCAGGCTGGGACACAATAAAAAATATTTTATATTATTAATGCAAATTTATATTATAGTTAATTTATAAATTAATGAGCTATTGTAACATTATTTCATATTAATTCCTGACAAAATCTGAAGTTCTCTAGGGCAGTGGCTCCCAGTTCCAAAAATATATGCACATCCTATAGGACCTTTGTCAGATCTGCCAAACCCCTGTGAATGTCTCAAGTACCTTGAGGTATCTCCAATCACACTGGGTGCATCATTAGGCAAATGAACTGCTTCTCTGTTTTCCCTGCTGGCTTCAGCCTGATCAGCAGAATGCCAAGAACTACAAAATGCTGCTGCAAAGCACATAATAAGGCAAGGATCAAATGCATTTCTTCAGGAAAAGCTGTATGCATCAAGATATCATCTCAGCCTTGTCTCCATCCATCTAGAATTAATTATTCTCATTTGTGTACTTGTCATTGTTGCACACAAGAATATTTTCCTTGAAAATGGGACCACATAACTGCCTCTCCTTATCCCTTCTCCTCTTAATGAAAGCCTTCCCATCCCCTAAAGCTCCAGAAGAGAAAATAATGCCATAGCATCTGGATTTTATTGGCAGGAGTGACAACATTCCCCAATCTTTCTTTACACTCAATTGCTCCCTGACAATTAAAAAAAATAAAACCAGAATTTCTGCAGCAAACAGGCAGTTGGACTGTGAAGCAAAATGCACTTGTGAGAGAACAAGCTCACCTGGATGATTATCCCTTTTCCAAGAAAGGATTAAATCAGGGCAAAGAGAGCAGAATTCTTTTCCAAAAGGAACCAAAGACAGAGGCAGAACCAAGGCTGAACTCATGATTTAGAGTCTGCTGCTACAGTTGAACACACTTTGTGTATATGTGTCACTTTTTAAATGTTTTAGAGAGAAGCAAAGTTTGTTTTTTCTGTGAACAGTTCCACATGACCAGGGAAGTTTGTGGGGTTTTATTCTCCCAAAGCCCCATCCTTCAAAACAAGGAAAGTTTTGTTTTTGTTTTTGTTTTTGTTTTTGGGGGTGTTTGTTTGTTTGTTTGTTTTAAATTGATGCATTTCAACCATGAGGCAGATCCTGCCAGTTGTAGGAAAACTCATTTTCAGAAGGATCTCCTGGAGCTCCCATGTACCCCTCCAGGGAACACAGAAACAACAGTTTAATGATACCAGATATAGATTGAATTCTCAGGTCTTAAAAAAGGGTTTTCTTGGTCCTAAATATGCTCTGAAATTGGGCATTTCTTGGTCTCAATATTCTAGGTTATGTCCTTTATATCTGGGATATTACCTGTTTTGTGGTGATATTTTATTCCATTATTTTTCATGTAAGTATTTATCATAGCAGGAGAAGATTTATTTAGTCATTTATCTATTTATTTATTTATTTATTGAAATATAATGCAAGGTAATTAGGAGAACTTTGGTTTAAAATTATTTTTATATTGAAAATAGGGAAATGAAGACTTGGAAAATGAAATGTGTTTCAGAAGACTGATATTTTCCCCCAAACCACCCATCAGCTGGATTTTAGCTGAAGTGTTTTGGTAGTATGGAAACTTAAATGCAGTTGGGGAAGTCATGGAGCAACACAGAGATGATGCAGAAAAAGGAGTTTGGAACCACAGCTTCTCCCATAGTGTTCTACAGCTTCGGATGTATTTGGAAGGGTGGGAGCACACAAAAATGTCCACTCACTCCTCTGCAGCAGCCAACTTTTCTGTGTGGTTCAGAGCATAAGCCTTACAGCAGCTCAGGCCTGTGCACCTTTTCAAGCCGAGAACAAATTGTCCAAGGACACACACATACTACTTTTTACTGGGGTTTCACATTCCCCAGGTAGTTATGCTACAGTCTTCTCAGTCAGTATTTCCATATTGGGAATTAAATTCAAGAAGAACCTAAGTTAGTGCCAAACCAGGGTTTTATCTTGTGACAGAGCCTGTCTTTATTTCATGGGTGTTGTGGGCAGAAGTCCTCATCTGAGATGTGAGATCTGGAATATCACAGTGTTGGAATATCCCCATTGCAATTCCTGCTGCTCATTTCTGCTTTCCAGTGAGGACTCACCAGGAGCAAAAGGAACCTCTAAAGAAAACAACCTTCCCTGGTTGTTAAATAAGAATATAAATGCTTCTCAGTAATTCTCTTACCTATATTGTGAGTGTAAGCATCTTATGTTGTTCCAATTTGTTCTCATGCAGTCTGGATTTCTGAGTGGATTTTTGGGAACATTATACCTATATATTATACAGTTTACTAATTATTTCTGTAACTGGCACCTGCTTCTGTTACACTGTTTCTGGGTCAGAAAATATAATTACTGCAAATATTATAAATTTAATTCGAAATATAGAGAAAATAATGCTGTGAGAAGCCAGTGTCCATAAAGGAGACAGAGGAGTCCTGCAAGTTTATTCAAATGGATAAGAGAGTCCACCAGGGCACTGCCCCTGGGGTTTTCTCTCTCTCAATGTTTTGGAGGGCACAGCCTCCTTTTATCCCAAACTCCTGGTTATAAAAAAAAATCACACAAGACTGCATTTTCTTCATGGTGGAAAAAGCCCCTTTATTCACATAACTCGTACTTACACAGTTTAACGGAGACCTCACATGTGACCCAAGTTGGGTGGTACCTTTCTTGCCGATTACTTTATTGTTTAGTAAAATGTATTTTACTTGTCCATCAAATCTCTCTACTCTTAAATTGTGTACTCACTTTCTTCTCATGGGACAAATTTAATGTTTCTGCAGGTGCTAGTTGTTTTTCACCCAGGAATAGATTGTTATGTTAACGAACTGTTCGCACCAGAATCTATTTCACATGGGAACTTACAAAGTACTAGCTCGACAAGGTGAGCCACTGATAGAACAGAGAAGGTCTGATTTTATGAAGCCTTTTCTTTATCATTTTTCTACCTTACTGCAACTTCTGGCTGCATGTTGCACTCTTCCTTTCCCCATTGCCTGAGGTACCAGGAAGGTGCAGCCTTCCCAAACCACCTACCCCATATTCCCCCTTGAACTTGGCATTTTACCCCAAAGTTCAGAAACTCAGACTTGTGCAGACCCACTTGTTTCAGGAGTCAGTGTCCGGGTTCTGTAACAATCCTTGAAGTTGACAGAGACATTATGACCCATTCCAAAGATGTTAACATCCATCCTCTCATCCATACTATTTCTCACATTTGTAAAGGCATTAGCACACATCTTTCCTATCAAAAGAATAAAAAATATTCAAAGGCAAATATGTTAAAGAGAGGTGACAGTACATCAGCAAGATTGCTTCAGATACAAACCACCAGGATCAATTTCTATTACCAGGCTAGATTTTCCTTTTTACAAAATTAGTGATTGGCATTGTTAGTGATGGACTATTTTCCAAATGCTGTTTGTTCATTTTCTAAGCAAGAAATTCACCATGGTGGAGGCAATGGGAGCAGCTTATTAAATCACTGGGTCCAAACTCTTCACTGGTGACCATGCTTGGGAGAGGGCCAGAAGCCCAGCTTTCTCCTGGGCTGGGGTAATAATTGTTGAAACATTAAATACAGGCAGAGAAGCAAAACCAGCTCCTCCCTAAGTGTTATTTTGCATAATGTCCCTCCCCATTGCAGGGGATTGGAACTAGATAATCTCTAAGGTTCTTGCAGCCCAAACAATTTCATGATTCTGAGTTCCTGAAGCTGTTTACTTGGAAGAAAGCTCAGATGTTGGGAACTAAAAACTACAGATAGAAAGACTCATCTTGAGACAACTACTGGAAATTAAATGCTCCCAGCATTCAGGTAATTCTGGGCTTGTACACTGCAGACCCATAGGAGGAGCCTGAAACCTGGGTGAAGTCTGTACCTTTTGCTTAGCCTCAGATATCCCAGGCTGTCCTCCTGTCCCTGGACAGCAAAAAGGGCTTTGGCTTTAAGCAGTTCTAGGCAAGACTCTTCATCATAAGAAGTTTGTGGTAATTCAAATTAATCACAGTCTAAATGTGCTTCTCAATTCATTACAAAACCAATTTGGGCAACCAGTTCCAGTGCTAAATTCTTGTTTAGTGCATCTCTTATCTGAGACATGTGCCTGATTGCTCACTGTTTTCAAAGCTTCAAAAACTTCCAGGGTTACTCAGTGGCAAATCATAACCAACAAGGCTCTTAATTCCACTTTCAGTTCTGTTGAAATGGTAATATGGCCACAGACAATCTCCCAGGTCCTTTCATGTACCCAACTCCTGGTCTTTCAAAGCTTAAGCCTTTGTTAGAATTATTAAAATAATCCAATAGTATCCAGGACCAGAAAGATGCTGTGAAGATAATTACAGTCAAAACTGAAGGTGAATAACTGCACTACAGAAATGGAATCATGCCTTGAATGCTTTAGATCATCAGTAAACAGTTTGTTCTTCAAAAACATTTATATGATGTCCTGGAAAATCCTTGTGGACATCCAAAACGTGACTTTGCTCTTTTCCCTCTGGCTCTCAGTCTCTTTTAAAGACCACATGTGCTCTGCTTGTTCACTGCTGAGCACTGAACTAATTTATTCCAGCCTGCCAGTTCCATCATCATGCCAGTTTGTTTCTCATACCAAGTCCCTTAATTATTTTATGCAAACTGGGGTTGCCCAGTGGAAATACTTTATTGAATCAGGCCACCTAGACATGTCTTCTGCTTTGAATGTGCTTTGTCAGGAAGTAAAGAGAGAAAATTTGGGCCAGAATTAGGAAAAAAAGAGAGAAAAAGAAAAGCATTCATATTGCATCTGGTTGATTTTGCAATAATGTAAATGAGAAGGAATTAAAAGGGCTTTTTACTCATAAAGGGGAGAATGTGAGAGAAGGTCATGTGCTGTTTCACGAGTTCCTGTTTGTCAGTAGCACTGCACTAATTTCTTCTCTCTCTTTTAACTTTGTGTTTGCTGTTTGCTGCTCCCTCAGCTCCTCAGACTGCAGCAGTGGATGATGGACACGTTTCCCATTTAGTCATGAAAGACCTGTGTCTATCTCCCATTAGATTAATGTTTTCCAATCATATTGCGCAGAGTAATAATCATCAGCCTGCTGGTGGCTTTTACACATTTTAAGTAATTTTTCTCCCTTGACAAGACATCAGATTAACATTGTAAAGGAGAAAGTTAATGCCCATGCAATATTTAGACAGACAAAGAGAGAAATTACATCTAATCAGGCCTGGTGTGAGTGATTTCATTAATTCCTGTTCTAAGAGTTCCAGATTTTTTATGTTGTCAATCATTTATTATCTTTTCTGTTAATAAACAAGTTAATTTGCTCGTTTTTTTCACCTCTTCCAGGAGCACTTACACCTTTGAACTACACTACTCTCTATGAAAAAATCCCCTAAAATCTACTTGAATTAATCTTAGAATTTATTCCAGACAAAGTGCACAACAGAGAATGCAGACCACTGCAAATTCATGGAATCACAGGATGGTTTAGGGACTCAAACCCCATCCAACCTGGCCAGAACAAATTGGTAAGTCACTACATGTATATATGTTAATATATATATATATATATAATGTATGTTAATAAAACTTACCTTCAGATTAATTTATAAATAGTGTTGATGTAGACTTACAATTGTGTGGCACAATATGCTGAAAGCAATTTAGGAAATTCAGCTGTTCACAGCTGTCTAAGACATTTCTCCAGTATCTTAACGAGGTTTGGGAATCACAGAATCACAAAATCACAGAAAAGCCCTCTGAGAACACTGAATCCAGCCTTTGAAGATGAAAACAAAAATGTAAAACTGTCATTTAAAAAGGACATTTAAAAACAACATCTGAAACAATCCGCTGGATGCTCCAGAATTCATCACTCATTGTGTCTCAAGGTAATAAATTTTTTGGCAGAGACAGTTGGAGTTTTCATTTTTCTCCTTGCACTGTTCTCATGTTGTCCACTTCTTCCCTTGAGTCATTTCTTTGTTTTTCCCCATTCTTTCCAAGGTCACCTGAAGGTTTTCCTAGCTGATGCAATAAATTAATTCACTTTGTTTTATTTGTTCCCTCAAAAATAGCCAGACCAAGACTACTATATCCAGCAATCAACTTGTCCCTTCCTTTATCCATACTGAGAAGCAGAGTCGCTCAACAAACAGCTCCAATTTATGTCCATCATCCTCAGTGTAAGGTAGTTGTCAGTGTGGGAGAAGATGATATAATACAGCTCTGTCTGCTCTGCTTCCCCAGCTCCAGGGGCCTTTTTGTGGTGCTATTGACCTTGGCAGAGCTGGGAAGTTTTATTTAGTGTTGCTGTTTTTCTTCACTGAAGTTTACATATTTTAACTGGCTCGGGAGATGTGTGTGTGTGTGTTTCAGACAATAAATGACTTCAGGCATTCTGATTCTATCAGTCAGGGAGATCTATCTTCCTCTGCTCTGAAGGCTACCACATTTTATACTGAAACAGCTGAAGATGTACTATTGAAAATGCATATTATTTCAACTTTTTTTTTTTTTTTTTATGAAAACAACTTCATCATTTTGTTGATACTTTGGAAACCCTGCTTTGTGAGACTATGTTGACTCAGTGCACAAATTTAATTCTTAGAATTAATATGCTGAAATTTATTTTTGCATTAAAGGTTTGTAATATTAAATGCTTAAACTATAATACTCTTTTTTGTCAAGGACTGGAAAAATAAAATTAAAAAAAATAAATACAGGAAAAGAAGTGCTTGTGTGGAAAACATCTCTAAAATAACAAACAACTGAATGCTAGAGGTGAATGGTGCAGCCACCTCCAAGAAAATTCTTGTAAGATTCAGCCAGAAAACACTTTGTGACAATGGTTTATAGTAACACTTTAAGATTTAGAGAATCTGAACATAAACAGAGATGAATATTAATAAAAAATAAGTAGTTACCTAAGTAAATAAATGAAAAATAGCTGCAGTATTTGGGTATCATCTCTGTGAAGAAATATCCCAGTCAGAGAAAAACATGAGATAGTTATCTGTAGATCTTGGATGCCTTTCTATAAAATCTCTTGTATTCTTAGGTGTCAGATCAGAGATTTACCAAGTACTGAGCACAGCAGATCTGGAATGCCTTTGAGAAAAGCATTTGTTCCAAAACATGAATGTGACTGAATTAACATTTCTGAAAGAGGAGGGGCTTTTGTGGCTGATTTTCTTAGAGCTGTTGGCAAATTATAACCTTCCAAGCTGTTTGCAGACTATGAAATGCACAGTGAAAACAATCAGGAAATGGATAAAGAGGAAAAAAAATATTTCCTTTTGTTTCTTCTTGATTTTTCACAGACAAATGTTTGGTGTGTTCAGGTGTGAGCCAATGAAAGACCAAACAAACACAAGTATTTAAGCATTCTTTTCTTCCTGTGCAAGCATGATTTTGGTTTGATTATAATGAGTGCATTAAAAATTGTCTGAAGCAAACATTTCGACCTTTTGTGACAGGTAGCATAGCTCACAGCAGAATTGTCACCTTTCCTAAATTTTTATCAGAATATTCACCTTTGGGGATCATTATTTCTGAAGAGGAAAGATGGTAGAGATTTTGCAAGGAAAAATTACTGTTCTGACACTTGTACAGGTCCTTTTGTAGCTGTGAACAAAAGTGAGGCAAGGTCAGGGGAAATAGGAAATATCTTTTATGATATCCTTGGAAAAAAAAAAAAAAACAAAACCACCACAGGTGCTTTTAACACCTTTCTTCAAATCTCTGATAGAAACAGCAGCTTTCAAAATAAAATCCAGCTTGAAAACAGTTGCTTTGAATTTCCCTTGATCTTTCATTTCTCAGTCTCCAAGGCTTTCCTGTGTAATTGTACATCATACCTGGTGAGAGACATGGTACTCAACAGTTTTTTACTGTAAAAACTTTGGGGTGAAGATTTGTTTTTCTTTTGACACCCAGGGCAAAGGGTTTGATATTTGAGTGCTTGGATGCTTCTCCCATGTTTAGTTTTCTCTGTTTACTTGACAACTGGAAACACATCTTCTTTCACTTTCTATTTCTAGTGCACTGATGTTTCCATCAGAGCTGAGTCATCTCAGACAAAGCAGAAAGAATGAGACTTTTGGGTGCAAGCCTTCTTACTTGGATGTTTGTTTTGGGATGAAATGAGTCGCACTTGATGGTTTCTATTTTTATCCATTTGTTAAAAAGAGTTCAGAGGAATATATCAGATATAGGTGTCAAGATAGAAACAATTTTGACTACCATCCTAGGCTACTTATCTATCCCTTCAGATCTGGGGTGCTGAATTTGTTCAGTGATCACACTAGAGGACTCAAGAAGCCATAATGCTCAAGATTCACTTTCAGGAGTTGGGAGAAAATGCAATTTATTTTTTTTTATTTTGAAGATTTTATTTGTTACTATAGAACAAATGATAAATATTATTCACTATCTGCTTAAAATAAACTACTCATAGTATAGAATGGTTTGGGTTGGAAGGGACCTTCAAGATCATCTCATTCCAACCCCTGCCAAAGGCAGGGACACCTTCCACTAGAACAGCTTGCTCAGAGCCCTGTCCAACCTGGCCTTGGGCACTTCCAGGGATTGGGGCAGCCACAGCTTCTCTGGACACCCTGTGCCTGGGCCTCACCACCCTCACAAGGAAAAAAAATTATCCAAATATCTAATCCAAACCTCCCCTCCATTAATTCCATTAACCAGGAGATTTGCTAGTGGCAGGTGCAAGACAGATTCCATTCAAAACATGCCAAGATGTGCTCAGCTCTATCTGTGAGCCAAGGAATCTTTGGAGACGTTTCCTAAGTAATTTCACCAGTTTGTGGATCATCCAAACCCTTCTTGGTAACACAGGTCATGATGCAGCTAAAGGAGTTCTCAAGATGCCTTCCAGAAGTTTTTCCCCTTTCCTGTCACAGCTGTTTCTCCAGGATTATTGCCTCCCTTGTCCCTCACATCCCACAGCAAAGTTCTGAGCATCCAGAGGTCAGATGGGCTCCCAAGCACTACACATGATTAAATTTGCAATTCAAAAGAAACAATTATGAATCCAACTGTTGTTAAAAATCAGGCCAAGGTTTAGAGTTTTCCAGGATGGGCCACAATAGCAGGAACAAGATCCCTGCTGGGCAACTTGTACATCTTTTACCTCCATTCCCAAGCCTTTATTTCCTTAAGATCTTGAGATAATGTTACTTGTTAGCTTTTTATCAGACTGTTTGTGAGCACTGGAGGAAATGTTTTGCTATTAAGGCAGCATCTGATGCTTAAACACTCTCAATCTCTCCCAGGGAAAGAAGAGGGGAACAGATGTTAACATCTGCTTTGTTGAATCTGGCCTACATTTTCTCATTGCCGACCCTCTCTTCTCCTCCCCATAGTGTATTGCAGTAACATCCTACCAGACAAAAACCATAAAATTTCATTCTGCAGTTCTTCTGCTGAAATCAGAAACCTGTAATTGGAGCACAGATTATCTCTAGAACAGAAAGAAAGCAACAACAAACCCCTCAACTCCAAATTTGTAAAGTTCATGTGACAAAAGACTTCAGGCATCTGTTCATCTGGCTAACTTACTGCCAGTGTTACCTTCCCAAAGATTAAATAAATAAATAAAGATACAAAAAGGGCAACAGTTATTTTCATCATGAATTCTGCTTGCTTTGCCTCCCCACAGCCCAGTTTTGTACAGGAGCTGTCTGCTCAGTAAAGAGCCCTGCAGCACCATCTCAGAGAATATCTCTCCTAGATCCAGATTTTGCTGTAAATCTTTTAGAACTGCACACTGCAATGACATGCTTCATCCCAGATTTTAGCAGCCCACAATCTTGATGTTATGCTTTAATTGAACTGAAATTACATTTAGTCAGAGCTTGAAATTTCTGATTTACTCAGATGTCATTGTTTTCACACACAAAGCTCTTGCTCTGTACTTTTTTCCCCCTCACCCTTTCCCTCTTGAATTATTTAACACTTAGAAAGCTGAGCTTTGCCACTTTTATTTCCATCCCCAGTTTTATTGCTATCTAAGTGATTTACAAATCAAGCCTTGCATCTAATGGCGCTGTGTATTTCCATTTCCAGTGCTCTTCTTTACTGTCGGCTCTTGTTGGATGGGGCAAACCTCAGACACAAATAACTGAAATTAATGTCAAGTTGCATCATGTGCAGCTTGAATTTCAATTATGGGATCTGAGTGAAAATGCATGTTTTCAGCAAACAGCAATAACGCTGCAACTCGCATTACTAGAAAGCATCACACGCAAGACAAAGACACAGGAGCTCAAAAGCTTAAAACAAATCTGCTTGGCATTTAGTTAAGACCAATAAGCTCAGAGAATGAGCAGTCATTCCCTGCCCTGTGATATGTCTGTGCCTGTTTAGAGCCTGGAACAGCAATGTTTTCTTTCAGAATAATAGGAAGTGAGCAGGGATTAATCTACACTCCTAAGCCCTAATGTATCCTAAATAAATGGTGGTTTGAGGGCAAGGCAAGTGGCCCAGCCCATCTTTAATTCTGTATACAGGGACCTGAGGGTGCTGGCAGTGGCTGAACATGATCCAATATGTGACAGATGGGCAAGGAGGCCAATGGCCTTCTGGCTTCTGTGTCAGCACCAGTGTGGCCAGCAGGACCAGGGCAGGGATTGTCCCTCTCTGCTGGGCACTGGGGAGGCCACAGCTCAAATTCTTGGGTCAGTTTTGGGCCCTTCATGACAAGAAGGACATTGAGGTCCTGGAGTGCGTCCAGAGAAGGGAACAGGGGAAGGGGCTGGAGCACAAAGCTGATGAGGAGCAGCTGAGGGAGCTGGGGGGGTACAGCCTGGAGTAAATGAAGCTCAGGGGGACCTTATTGCTCTCTACCTTTTTCAGGAGGGTAGATCCAGGTGGGGTGGATTTTATCTGCCATGTCTCAAGCAAAAGTATGAGAGTAAATGACCTTAAATTGCACCAGGGGAGGTTCAGATTATAGGTTGAGAAAAAAATGCACCATGGAAAATATGGCTACGCATTGGATTAATGCCTAGCTGTTGGAGTCACCATCCCTGGGAGTTTCCAACAGGCTTCAGGATGGGGCACCTGGGGATATGGGTTAGGAGTGATTATGGTGGTGCTGGTTTGATGGTCGTACTGGATGGTCTTGAAGGCCTCTTCCAGCCCTGCTGATGTTGTCGCTCTCTGTATTGCCCAGAGTGTAAAGGCTCAATGGGAAGACAATTTTCTCTCATGTTTATTTGTGATCCACCTGGTGATTCAAAGCTCAACTTTGTTTAGTTTTCTGGAATGGCTGGAGGAAAGAATTAGAGGTATGGAGGACAGATATATTTCATATTCATGCATGCTGGTTTCTCGGCTGTTTAGGTGACCTGGAAAGGCCCGGGGTGGCCTTGGACAGCCCGCACTTCAAAGGACGAGAAGAGGCTTCAGATCTTTTCTCTTTCTCGGTGTTTATTAATTGTTTATCTAAAAAATTTTCTCTTGGCCCGACAGAGGTCTGCACAGCAGCCAGCCATGAGCGCACTGAGAGCCCCCGGGGCGGTCACCTATCTTTATACTCAAAGTTACGTATACAATATTTATCATTTTTCCCCAATACCTTTTACCCTTATTAACCAGTGCACTTTTAGTAATAACCAATCCCAAAGTGCCAACATCACCACAGAAGATGGAGGCCAAGAAGAAGAAGAAGAATAGGACACGCCCCAATTCATTCCTCCATCTTACTTCTTTAGACCCCCCTGTACAGAAATCCTAAACCCTGTGTCTTACACTCTAATTTACTTATCCCTTCACCATTTACCCCAGTGAAATCCTCCTATCCTCATACAGGTGTCGTCTCCTGTGTAGGATCAAAGTCCAGCCACCAGACACTTCTGGCAACATTCCAGGACTCCTGAGCCCCCCAAGGGTGGTCTAGGTCACTCTGCACCTCAGTCCTGAGGTGCTGAGATCTCACACGTGCAGATGTTGAAGTGGGTTGAAGGAATCACATTCTCCCCTGCCTGTTTCTCTCCATTGTCTTCATGTTGAGGCACAAGGTTTTATTTAGTCTACAAAGTGCAATGCCCTGTCAGTGCTGAAGTTTGTGTGGCTTCAAAAGCTTCAGCCAATGGAATGGCAAACATATCCTCTCCAAACCGGGGCATGGCAATGTAGGTGCATGTTTTGCCTCTTAACTTGCTAAAGAAAATATGTTCCGTCAATTAGAGAGTGACTGCAACATTTGGACATTCTACCCAGGAGTCAAAAGTCATCATATTGCACCCCTGTTGCTTTGCCAGACTTCCCTCAAAGAAAGAAAAAAAACTTCTAATAGCCTAAAATAATATGATTTTTTTTTAATGCTACAGTCCAAGTGAAGCTAATGAACGTGCCCAGATGGCACCAAAAAGACAGATAGATACCATTTAACTTATTTTTGCTAAAACCATCCAGAACCTGATGTCCTGGCTAAAATGACAGCAACCTGGAGTATTGGAAAGCTACTTCTTTATAATATGGTGCAGTTCTTGCTGTCAAGATCAGCTCTAAACAGAGACTGAAGAGCTACTCAGCACAATATTAATCAGGTGAACTTTAAAAGAGTTATGACTTTAAAATAGAGCTTGTAGGACATTTTTCTAAGTGGCTGGGATGTGGGTTTGTGTTAGATTCTCAGTGATTAAACCTTCCCTTTATCTGCATTAGAGAAAGTGCAAAGATGGATTTCTATAATTATTCCTTTGAAAATACATTTTAAGCAGGAAAGAGATAGCAAGTTATCTTTCACTGTTTCTGCTGCTTCCCAGCTCAGGGTGTTGGCTTTGGTTGGACACTCAGATCCAAACTGAGGTCACAAACCCCATTTTTATGCCCCAACAAATGCTTACCCGACTGAACTGTTAATAAGGGCTTTAGAACTTGAAGGGATGAGCCAAGCCAATCCTTCTATCCCTGTTGGCCCCACATCACCCATGCTGATGCTTCTGACCACATTAGGAGTTCCCAAATGTAAAATGTCTGCACCCTCAGCCCCTGACAGGGCCCTGACATTGCTGTGGATGAACCTGTGTAAGATGCAGCTGCTCGTGTTAGGGCTGTGTTTCAGGAAGCAGATTGTTTTTCATTTACTGAATCTGCCCCAAAATAATGTGCTCAGTCTAAGCTGATGATTTAGGCTCCCTTTGCAGCTGCTGGACTGACAGATTCAGCACCAGAAGTCACTTCATCTCATTGTGAGGCAGAGCTGTGGTGTCTCTAATAAATATAAAAGAAGTTTAGACATCTGGCTCAGATTCAGCATTGAGCTTTTAGATAGTTAAGTTAGGTGGAAGCAAATTCAGCTACACTATGAGCCTGAAAAGTTGCTGACAACCAAGATTAGGCATGTCAAACTCAAGGCATGTAACTTAAACAAAGAAGATCTTATTTTGGAAGGGTTCCTGCAGAAAAAAAAATACAAGATGCAGTCCTTTGTGGGGGAAGATAGAGGGGGCAAAGCAATATGTGAGAGCTCTTTTCCATGGGCAGATAAAACCCAGTGTCAAAGGTAAAACAAACCATTTATATTTCTATCAGCTTCCCTCGTTTATTGTGTGCAAAAGCTTTTGGAAGTCAACAGAAAGGTCAACCAGCAGGGTGGAAATTTTATTAAAAATATTTAGACTGGCTTTTATTGCCAAATGTAAATGGAAACCAACTAGATAATCAAACTAAAAGTAGACAAAGAAATGGCATTAACACTCCCAGAATGTAATGATCATTGCTAAGGATGGGTTTTGACCAATTACTTGCCTTTGGTGGTGATGGCAGGGAGAAATCAATTATGTTTCACCTTTTAACTGCCTTTTAGAGCCTTGCAAGATGATTTCATACAGCATCAAAGATCCAGCAATAAAACAAGGAAAAAGTGGATAAGAGAGAAAGGATGTTGTAAACAACCTGTAAATGCTGGCCTGCAAAATACCCTCAAAAACCCCCAAAAAACCATGGGGAAATGGGTTAAATAGGTACTGCTCCATTGCAGCCATGAGTGCAGAACAAAATTATTGTGGCAAAGCTTTGTATCCATGGGGTGACAGGTGGGATTCCTTCAGCTCCCCCTATGGAAACCTTGGCATTTATATTTGCAACAAAAAAGCAATGAACATCTTCAGCTCGTGATCACCCAAGTCCAAGCCATAGCAGTCAGGCCACCACAGGGTTGTGATTGAATCATTGAATCACAGAATGGTTTGGGTTGGAAGGAATTTAAATTCATCCAGTTCCACCCCCTGCCATGTGCAGGGACACCTTCCGCTGGACCAGGCTGCTCAAACCCCCATCCAAACAGGCCTCAAACACTTCCATGGATGGGGTGTCAGCAACTTCTCTCATCAACCACTTCAAGGGCCTTATCACCCTCACAGAAACAATTTCTTCCCTGTATCAAATCTAAACCTACTATTTTTCAAATTAAAGACATTATACATGTGCAGCAATGGTGTGTGATGTTGTTCACAGGGGTCTTATGTTGAGGGAAGAGACTAGGATCTGTCTCCATGTTTCAGAAGGCTTGATTTATTATTTTATGATATATATTACATTAAAACTATACTAAAAGAATAGAAGAAAAGGTTTCATCAGAAGGCTAGCTAAGCTAAGAATAGAAAGGAATGATAACAAAGGCTTGTGTCTCGGATTCTCCATCTGAGTCAGCTGGGCTGTGATTGGCCATTAATTATAAACATCCAAGATGGGCCAATTACAGATCCACCTGTTGCATTCCACAGCAGCAAATAATCATTGTTTTCATTTTGTTCCTGAGGCGTCTCAGCTTCTGAGGAGGAAAAAATCCCAAGGAAAGGATTTTTCATAAAAAGATGTCTGCAACAATGGTGTACTTTGGGTTAATCCCCTGGGAGCCCTTCGTGTCTTCTGCATTTTTTGCACAGATAAAGGTAGCCAAGATAAGTGGAGTTCAGAACCAAGTGGGTTCCTCCCATCCACCTGTGAGGCTGCTGTGACACTGTGACCCCAGGTCCAGCAGAAAAGAAACTGAACGAACATGTGTCCCCAAAAAGGGCACACACAAATACACACACAAACAGCAACAAAGAACACAGAGAGCACCTCATAAACTCACCCAGCACTCACACAAACATGAACATGCAATGTCTTCCTCCTCCCCAGCCAACTGGGGTTGAAGTTGCTACAGGAATTGGCACAGTACGGATTTTTCCAGCAGCTGGACTATGGCAGATTTTGGAACAGCTGGCCTTGAGGTCCCAGTCCTTGCCTGAGGCTTTTACCAGGACTCTCAGACCCCTGGTGGCACCAGTCTGGCACCAGAGCTCCCATCCTGCTCACAGCCAGCCTGGCTTGCAGCCCATCACCTTTATGTGCTGTCTCACAACAGCGTTTCACTGGCACAGGAGAAACCAGCAGGATTTGGGAATAAGACAGGGTAAGTTGTGGTGAATGGTTCAGCCAGACAAACATCTTGCCCAGCAGACAGTTTGCCAATAACCCTTTTTCATCTATTTTCCCATTCTTTTTTTCTTCCTGGTCCGTCTTGACCCCTCCCTTCTGTTGCCTTTGCTCCTGCTAAACATTCAATTTTTGCACATGCCCACCTTCTTTCTGCTTCTGTCCCCTACAGTAAGCCCTGATCCTTCTCAGGCAGGAGCCCCTCCAGTTTTCAGGGCATTCCTGAGAAATTCTTATTCACTCACCTGGACTGGATTCACTGATCAAGTTACAGGGACACAGACTCATCCCTGAGTCTCTGAGTTTGGAAAAATGGCCCTTAATCACATAACCCCCCAAAAAGCACATGACATTCCTTTCAGACCTCTTCCCATGCTTTATTTCTTCTTTTCACTTGCCCTTTGTTTTGTCCTCCATTCCCTGCCTTGTCTGCCAAATAATTACCAAATGTCAGCAGTTTCTGCAGCAGGGAAAAATTTCCACTCTGGTTTGTCCAGAGAGAGAACTTTCCCCCTGTGCCATGGATCATTGTGACATCCACTTTTGTCTCTTCAGCTCATGAAGTGCCACCATTACCCCATAATGCCATATTTTCTTGTGGCTTGGGAACCAAGGGAAATATATTTTGGCTGTTGGAATCCTCTCCTGCAACAGTAACTTATTTAGCTGAAGGCACATCCAAGGGAAATTGGAAAGTTGGAGAGAAGTTTGTGAAATGTCACAGGGTGCTTTGTGTGGTTCAATGAGATTACCTTGGTCCCTCAGCTCTGGCCTTATGAACTGCCAGCACATCAGCGAGGCAGCTTGGCTGGGCAGGACCCCAATTGCACTCCCAGCTTTTCCCAAAGAACAGGAAGGGTAAGGAAAATGTCAGTCTCTACTTTGTTGTGATTTGGAGCCTGGTCTGGCCTCCAGACTGGGGTAATCCGTTCTGCTCTATTAAAGCAAAGGGAAAATCCATTCCATTCCCACTAATACATTCCATCCCTTTTAAAAGAAATAGAAACTGGTTAAACAGGAGGGTTTTTATCTCTGTCTTATATCGAGTTCTTAGACAAGCTTCTTATTTTGGCCTGGGGTAGCACACTGAAAGGTGGGTCCTGTTATGTTTCACACTCCTTTTTTCCTTCTTCCCAGTGCCTATAACTGCATGGAAATCCTGTAACATCATGTAGTTAATGGCAGGAAAGGATATTGGTAGCAGTATTGCTTTAAATCATGAGGGCTCTGCTTAAACAAATTATCATCTTCCACTCTTCAGAATACATGTGGTGCCTGATGAAAGGTCAAAGACAAAGCTTTTAAACCAAAATAGAAAGCAGATTTAAAGACAGTGCAACCCTATTCCTTTCTTATTACCTTTGACTCGCTTTATAGGTGACATGAAGGATGCAGGTCAACTCTGCAGTCTGAAAGAGTCTTATCATGTCTGATTGCCTTTCAAACCCTTTCATTTGTGCAGAGTTATTTAATTTAGCTAAGAAATCCTGTAAAATTTCTGCAAGCCATAAGATTCTTTCACATGGAAATAGGGTCTGGCTCATCCTGTGCATCCCATCCTTCATTCCTTCTTGTGTTGTCCAGGACTAACTGACCCTTTCCATGTGTTTCTCCTTAATGCTCACCCTAAACAACAATAAATCTAATTATCTTCAGTGCTTGGGAACTTCACTGCTGCTGCTGGACTTTACCTATGTTTCTTATAAGAACTTAGCTTGAAAACATCTTTCTTTTCTTTTCTCATACTATTACAAGCTGCATTCTCTACAAGGCAGTTAAGACTCTCAGGGGCAATTAAAACAGAAATGCAGAATATTTCTATGGATCCACTTTTATTTTCCTGGAGACAGTAAAACAAAGCTACAGCCCTAAAGGCTAAAGAGAATTCATTACTTTGCATGTTGTTATCCTCTAATGTCACCATAAATTAGTTGGAAGACTCTCCTCCCAAAATAAGGATCACAAAGATCCTTTGAGGTTAAAGTTTTGTTACAGCAAGAAGATGTCCTGAAAGCATCCTCATTTCAGAGACACTGCAGGCTTGGAAATACTCATACCTTGGAGGGTCTCATTTTGAATCATGCACATTTCCTTAGGCAGTGGGGAAAATAAATCAGTATTATTGAAAATGTCCTTTCTCACCCTATTTCTAACTATGTTCCTACTGACGAGGAAGGAATTTAGAGAGCTCACTTTCTTCCTTCTATGCCAAATACTCATCTATTATAATGCTTTACACAAATTTATTAATTATAATAATAAAATATTATAAAGCACATACTTATTGTAAATTTCCTGAGAATTGATGTAACTTTCAGTTTCACATCCCTTGCATTGTCTCTTTCACTCCATTTCTTTTAACATTTTGAACACACAGATCCACCCAAGGAATGAGGTGTCATAACAACAGAAAATCCTTTCTCACAAAGGCAAATAATCTAAGAAGACAGAGGTCAGAAAAGGACATTATGAGCATTTCCAAGAGCCAGGGAATGTGAAAAACTCCCAGATAACCTGGTGCTGTTTGAAGCCTTCAAATGAGTCCCACCTGAGCTCCAGCCCCTGCTCCAGGAAGGAGAGGCTCCCTCCAGGATCCACTGTTGTGTTTTCAGCCCTATGGAGACATCCTGGGCAGCCTGGAATGCACCAGATACAACTGGGAAGGGAAATTTCCCCTGTGGTGAGGTGAAATCCCACTTTATTATCTCTAAATGTAGCTGTTTGTGTGAAGTTACCTTCATCTCTGTGAGATTTGGTCAGTATAGTCAATAAAAAGAATAATTCAGGTACAAACCTCTAGGTATTTATTTAATGATAAATACAACTTTCAATACAACTTTCTTTAGTCCTTGTTGAGGATTTTTCTATTTTTTTTTCTCTGGGACTTTTTTTTTCTCAAGTCATTAATGTCCTCATTTAAGTCTGTGTCTAAAATAGTCTAAAATATGGTTTTGGAGATGGGGAAGTTTAAACCAATTATTTCAGTTGCACCATCTGGTATATATTTGGGTAATTATGACACCCAAAAATATACTAATTTTTCAGGTGTTTTTCAGGTGTTACTAACAATCTATCCACTGGATGTGTGAAGGTCATTTTAAAGGACTGATGGTTTGTTTTGCTTCTGATGGTTTTCTTTGGTACTTTTTTTCAGGTTTTTTTTTTTTTTTTTGGTTTTTTAATATATAATGTGAAGCAACTTAGTGAGATTTGATTTTCAGAAAGAGTGTGAAATCCATCCATGTCTCCAATTTTGATAGCAGCATTATTATCTTGCTGGGATCTTTGATGGGCCCAGCATATCAAAAAGGCACTGAAAGAGTTTCCCATGCTTCCCATCGGCTCAGGGGATATTGGCATTAACTTATTCTGAGGAGTGTTTCTGTTCTGAATTAAGATCTTTTGCCTAGAATTTCAGATAATATCTCCAACTGAAAATAATTTTTTATCCCAGAAAACCCCTTTAGGATTACAGTTTCAGATCAGGAACTAATATAGAGGATAATGTACTGAAAAAACAAAGATGAGTTTTCTGCAGCTGCATCAATCACACGAACAAAGAACTTATTCTAGACTTTCACTCAGGAATCAGAAAGGTTTTTTTTACTTTTTTTATTTTACTTTTTTTGCTGTTGTTGCTATTGGTGGTGGATTTTTCCTTTCAAATTTGTGAGAAATGCAATATATTGTGATCAACTCCTAGAGAAGTAATTTATTTCTTCTGAAATACTGATAGGAAAGGTAGTACAATTAGCTTCCAGGTACTCCTATAAATAATTGATAGTGTTCTATGACATCTGTAAAAAAAATTCTCCTCCTTCTCCTTCTCCTTCTCCTCCTCCTCCTCCTTCTCCTTCTCCTTCCTATTTATCAATTATTATTATTGTTGCTGTTATTATGATATAAGGTCTCATTGCTATCACTTTATTATAATGTATAAATCCTTTGGTCCCCCAAATCCATGTTCAGGCACCAGAAATTTAATTTTCAAGGTGTCTGGCTACTGATGATCTTGCAAATAATGCCCCAAGTTTGGATTTCTCCATGATGTTAGAAAAGAATTATCAGAAGCTCTCCCATCAACTTTTCCTACAATGCCCTGGCACTGTATTTGAAGAAACCCCAATATTTTGGACAGAAACAAGGGATTCAAAATGGTTCATATGCCTGGTAAGGAAAACATGGATCTTTTATAGTTTTCCAGAATTCTCTGCTTTGTAGATTATTTCAACTCAGCATCTGCTGGACTTCTGAATCTATTATTGCCACATAGGCAGAATAAATCAACAGAATAAGGCAAAATTACTTGTAAATTAAGAATGCTTTTTTTTCCTGCTTCAATACAACTGCATATTTCTGAGCTACAAACCCAGATTTGTACTCTTTTCACAGAATCAAAAGAATCAACAGAAAGAAACAGACATTTCTGGGATGAGATATATCTGACATCTAAAATAGATCAGATGTGCCACGTCTGTTCCTATCCACTGGCTCCATAAAAGGAAGGGAGCTGACTTCTCAGGCTCCTGCACTGCAGAATTTATTTCAACTAATTTTAGCAGTGTAATCCGCTTTGAGATGCAGTGAATTAGGGGTCTGTGGTACCATATCACAGCGAAGTTGGGTGTGTAGGGTAAGGGAAAGTCTTATATAAAAACACCAGATTGGGAAAAGACAAGACTTTCTGCATGTTCCCATTTTTAGGCTTGCAGCAGAAGCAGCAAACTCCGGGCTAAAGAATAAATTGCTGTGACAACATAATTCTGTTAATCAATTAGACAACTCAAGAGAGAGAAAAAAGGTGATTACTGAAAGCTGACAATGAGTTGCCTGCAGATGAAGACATAAAAGCAAACAAACAATCCCGCCTGCCAATTTAGCCTGGAGGGAACACTCACATTCTCCTCTGACCCCAAATCTAAGCAGCAGTTGAACTTTGAGCACAGCAGCAAGTCCCATCAAACAGCTGCTTTCCATTCCACACAGGGTTTCGCTGTCCAGCCTACTGCCTCCAGCCTGAAAGACATGAGGATGTGCTTCCAGCAGCCATTCATCAATTTTTCTACTCTGCTGCAGGGATGCACGACAGGCTGGAGGTGTGTCATTTTTATTTTTTTATTCCATAGCTACCCAAAATAGAGAGAACGAATGACCTTTGTTCAGCATCTCTCCTGCCAGAACACCAACCTGGCCCGGCGTTGTGACGATGAGAGACAGTTATAAAATAACACATTTTGGCTGTTGTTTACCAGATAATAGAAGCCATCAGGGAGAGAGGAAATTCCGAGTGGCACTTTGCTGACAGCTCATCCCTGGCAAGCTGTCAGGTGCAGGCTGAGGAGCTTCCCCCGAGCAGAGCAGAGCCCAGCACACTCCAGGAGCTGTTCAGAGCCAAATCCTGACCTGCGGGGCAGGCTCCCATCGACCAGCCTGATGTGTGCTAATTGTGTACCAAAAGGATTAAATTAGCGAGGCAATCGTCTGCCATTTGCTTTTTCTCCTTCTCCCTCTCTCCCTCTGTTTCCTAATTTGCTTGAATCACGCACTCGAGAGGAATTTTTAGACTAGGAAGCTTGTTAGCTAAAATATACTTCTCCATTCACTTGATTTCATCTGCCAAAAGCCTCAAGCAAAAGTGCAAGTAAGGACAGATAAAAGGGTAGTAATTAGAGCATATAGTGATTAATTTTTTAAAAAAATCATTTGTGTGATAACGACCGCGTTTTTGTTGCCACTTATCTTTCATTATGGAAATTAGTGAGGAATGAATACATAACTTCTGACCTCAGGTGCATGAAGACTGCAGACCCTTCTCCTTGGTGCATTTCCCCTTGTGATGTTAATGAAATAATTTTACTGTCAACTGTTCTTTCAGTTGTTGAAGAAGAGGGCTCCAGGAAACAAAATTTCCTGTGGATTCAGAAAAATTTTGGAGCCTCTTCCATCTTTTCTAGAATCAGATCAGAGACACACCAGTATTACATTATGGTGCATGCACAGCAGACTTTGCATACATATTATATGTAAGTTTGTATATATATGTGAAGTTTCCAGTTACAATCTTAATTTTGTTGCCATTCTTATTTGAAATGCCAGATGAATATGGATTCTTCCACAGATAAATGAAATACAGTGGAACAAGAACATTAACTTAAATGCAAGCAAATATATAGACTTGGAAATAAAAAAGGAAGAAGAGAAAAAACTAAATTTCATATTTGTAAATAGACCTCATACCCCTTGATTCACTGTCTTGATTCACAGACTCCTACCTATGGGGTAAAGAGTGATGTTGAAATGCTCCCTTTTCTCTCTAAAAAAAAGCATAAGAGGAAAATGAAGTGAAATCAGAAGGAAAGAATCCTTCTCTTGATACTTTAGCTATTTTGTCTATCTCAAATTTGATGAGATACTCTCAGTAAGCAGAGTCTGGAATACTTGAAGCACAAAGACTTTCATTTGTGTAGAAAACATCTGTGAAACACAGAGAGCAGCCTGGACTGCAAGAGCCTTGTCTCAGACACTGCTCCCTGCATTCCACCAGGGGTTTTTCACACATCCAGCATCCCACAGAAAGTCAGATCAGCACTGGGAAGATGTGCAGGGACTTTCTGGATGGAGTTGGTCAGAGTTTATTTATACAAATGCCAGAGGGGCCAGTCTGGGGTGATGCTGTTCTTGGGCTGGGAAGAGATGCTGGCAATTGTGGCCACAGAAGTGAAAATGAGATGATTGAGTTGATGGAGTGGAAGGCTGGGAAGGCAAGCAAAACAGGAAAGAATGAGTTTAGGAGAGCAGATGATTCCTGGCAGAATTCCCTAAAAAACTTCAATAGGAAAAAGGCAAGAGTCAGAAGATCTGCAAAGAAATCTGAGGAACAGGTGTTCCATTATGTAGGAAGTTCGGGAAGTCCAGCAGAAGACACTTTCCAATGACCAAAATCCATCCTTGAAGGTTTTCAAGGCTTGGTCAGAAAATATCATTCTGTCTCTACCTAGAGAGTATTCTCTGGGAGTATGCTGAGAATATTCCAATTTCCAGTGAGCTGCTGGACAGGAGGCCTCCACAGGTCCACAGCTAGAAGTTTCTAAGGAAAAAGAATCACAGAATATTTTAGTTTGGAAAAGACCTCTATGATTATCAAGTCCAAGTGTCAAGTCCACCATAAACCATGACCCTTAATGTCACATCTACATTTGTTTTAAAAACCTCCAGGGATGGAGACTCCACCACCTCCCTGGGCAGCCTGTTCTGATGCTTGACAGACTTTTCAGCGAATAAATTTTACCAAATATCCGATCTGCCCTCCCCTGGTGTAACTGGGGGCTTTTTCCCCTTGTACTGCCACTTGTTATCTGGGAGAAGAGTCTGACCCATCTCCCTTGAGCCTCCTTTTCTCCAAGCTGAACCCCTCAGCTCTCTCAGCTGCTTCTCACCAGCCTTGAGCTCCAGACCCTTCCTCAGCTCTGTTTTCTTCTCTGGACATTTTCCAGCACCTCAAAATTTTTCTTATAGTGCAGGGCCCAAAACTGAGCCCAAAATTAGGGCTGAAAACAACCCAAAATCAGTGATGCAGCCTCAGCAGTGCCAAGCACAAATAAGAGATTATTTTTGTTTCTCTAGTGTTGGTGTTAATGACAGCACTAATTTAATATTGAAAAACCAGGAAGACATCCAGAAAATATAATTTACAGTTTTGTGCTTCTATAGGAGCACTAGATTGATAACTGTGTTGCTTAATATATAAGAAAAGTAGACCCTTAGATGTTTTATAAAGATAAAAGTGTGCCTATTGCTTTTGTTTTTGCTCAATCCTCAGTAAATTGTTTTATAGTGGAACCATGGTGTAATCCTGAAAATCCAGGGCACAGCTCAGGACAGAGGGTGTTCAGTCAAGCTTCTCTCCATCGGCATAACAAAGAGTGTCACTGTACCTGGAACTCTGGTTGCCTTTCAGCAGGCAATTATTTGGTTCAACGAATGCTCCTTGGGTTGAACATCAGGGAAAAAACCTTCAGCGAGCCAGAGGAGTCACCCCTGCACTCTGCTTTTGTGAGCGTGAAATCTCCTTCTGCCCTGGCTGTGAATGGGAGAGTCAATCACACGTCAGGAATGATTTAGATAAGGTTTGACCCTGCCTTAGGTCAGAAACCTGGCAGAGATGGTTTTTGATTCCTCCTCCAGAGAACTGCATCCATGAATCTCAGTTTCCACCATTGCATTCCTATGATTTTCTATGAATATTAAACTGCTATCGAGGTCCAAGGCATCTTGAGATAACACATGACATTCCCGGAGGGTGATTCAACCCATCCCAAACAGGTGAGCATTTTTCTAGAGGAAGTGGGTGAGGGGGAAGAGATCTGAAAAAGGTTCCCCAGAAAATTGATTTCTCAGTTCATCTTAGCAGGAAGCCATGAAGATGGATTGAAACATTGGGATAAGTTTTTTGGGTTTTTTTACCATTGCAAGTCTTTTGATGTACTGAAGATAATAAAGGAGCCTTGTGACTAAGAAACTTCTCCCAAGACAATGAATTTTCAGGCAGCAGGAAGGGTGGGACCTCCACAAAGAAAAAATAAATCAATGTTTGGCATCTTCAAAATATTTAATGGATTTCTGATATTAGAATTACATATTAGTTTGGATTTTTCTGAAACAGAATGTTTTATATCAAGTTTTAACAGTTTCTCTGGTAATTGACTATAGATGCCCACAGTAATTTCACATTTGAGTTAGCTCTTCACCTAGAATTTCTTCTTTTAAGCTTTTTAAACATGTCTAAAATAACCTAGTTCATTTAATTATGATTAAAAGGAAAGAAAGTGACACACACACACAGAGAGTTGTGCGCCACAGTATTTATTGGTTATGTTTGCTTTAATAACAAAAAGGAAAGTCACATTTTGACACCATAAGAGAGAGGTTATATCCCAGAGTAGGAAAGGTATCAGCAGTGTCCTTATCAAACACAAGACTCATATAAAATATTACTCAAATTTCTATGATGATTTTTACTCTCTCCAGCAATGAAAAATTTGCATTGCTTTGAAAAGCATTATATTCTCAGAAGTTTCTCCTCCCAGACTAACACCTCACAATCATTCATGCAAAAGCAGTTTTTAAATAAGGCAGTCCATTCTTTCGGGGTGCGCAAAACTAATCTGCCACTGCTTGTGTAAGAATAATTCTATTTTGAACAAGTTGAAAAACCTTGTAAGAATTTTGCCTTGCAAATCCAGCTGCTGCCAGTCCAGGTGCCCTACAGGTGAATTTTGTGGTGCAGCCACCAAGATATTAATAATTTCTGTAAGTATAAATAACAATCTCTTAAATTTCAAAAATCTATGAATAATTTTTAATGGATGTGGACTCAAAAAAAATATTTTTCAGCAGCTACATCTGTGTATATTTCACTGTTTGATCTTTGAGAAATGGTGTCAGACTCTCCCTGCAGTTGGAGTAGACACAAAGGGACATCTAGAATGGAATATTTCATTTTCCAAAAAGGTGCTAACAAAGATGTGGTGAGGAATTGACCTACAAGTCAGGGCAAAGGTGATTTAGAGGAACTCCAGCTTTACCCCCAGTTCCGTTTGGTAGCTACTGAGGCATCAGGTGGAAGTGGGAGCAGCTGGAGGGGAATATCTGCAGAGAGAAATGTCCCATCTGTGTGTTAACTTCAGGCTCCTTGAGCTCTGGGGCTTGTAAACACACTGGAAATAAATTCCTGTCTTAGACACTAATCCCTGGCATTATTTCCCTTGTATTATCTTGTCTGGAGTGTAAAACTCAATCCTCAATTTTTTCTCCCCACTTGGAGAATATCATTAATGCTAATTGTGAACTTGGCTGTGATTGCATATTGCTTAGTGTGATGCTAATGAATTTGAATAGTAATTTGTACTATATTGAATTAGCATCATATCTCGGAGACCATGGAGAATTGAACCCTAAAGCTTCCATCATCCCTTTCTTCTCCTTTTACCAGCCAGGCCTCGTGGCTTTTCAGCTTTTTGAAAATCATTTAACAGGCTGCTCACTGCCCAGCTGAGATGAGATCAGCACTGCTGACAAGAGCACTCTAATACCTTATTACCAGCTAAATATAGACTGGTTTGAAATCAGAATGAGTTAAGGTTAGTGATATCTTTCAAGATATATATTTTCTGTTATTATGAATTAATTAATTTATTTATTATGTTCACAGAGTCACAGAATGGGCCAGGTCGGAAGGGACCACATCAGCGGGGTCACCTGGTGCCACTTCCCTGCTCCAGCTGGGTCATCCCAGAGCACAGGCTCAGGATTGTGTGCAGACAGGGCTGGAAGATCTCCAGGGAGGGAGACTCCACACCCTCTCGGGACAATCTGTTCAGTGTTAAAATATAGATCATGCACAGAGCTCCAAAACCTCCCACGTCCTCTGGGCTGCTGAAGCCAAATCCAAGTTAAGTGCACAGAACATCGGAACAAAATCAGTGTAAAGGCATTTTCCAGGGAAGGAATGAGATCTCCATGCACACATCAGTAGTAACAAAAATTCCATGCTTCGGTTTGAAATTTTAGAAGCATAAGGGAAACAAATAATTTGGTAATTTAAAGATTTTACTCTTTTATTTTAAACCTAATTATCTACATGAGAATAAAAGCTTAGTCATTTTGATCTGTGACCCTTTACAGGTTTAGGTGAAGAAGAAAATTTGACAAAGATGAGAATATATAGAAATCAATTATAATCAGATATAATTTACAAAATTTCAATATAAATTTCAGTATCTCTGCAAGATCTTGGCAACAGAAAACCCAAGCAACCATTGCTTTCAAGATCCTAAGGAAGTAGAGTTAATTATTTGCAAATAAATATGTTCAGAAGATCGTAAATACTTTTCTAGAAGATCTTATGATTGTGTCAAAGTAACATAAATGTAAATGTACACAGTAAATGTACTTGAATTTGAATTGTATATATTTGAATTTTCACAAATGAAAATAAGCTTTGATCACAATTTAAAATGTTAGAATAAGATTTTAGATATTTTGGGATGTTTTTCTTTTTTTCCCCGAATTAATGATGTAATTCATTATACACAGATTCATACGCTCAGTAATGTAATGTCTCAAATATTTGCTACAAAAATCAAAATATTTTATTGTCTTGCTATTTAATATGTTCTAACCCAAACCTTTCTGTAATCCCAAGATGGTGTCTTTAGGTCTCACAGTCCTACTGGAGAATTATCTGTTCCTCTTTGCCTTTGTATGCAAGGACATGAATATTTTTGAGCCATCCCTTCCTCACTGTTTTCTCAGATCTATAGGACATTTCATACATGAATATCCTAGAGGTTTCTCTGATATTCTCTGTGACAGAGAGAGGCTTGGAAATAAGATAAAGGAAATTTACTGAAGGGATTAAAGCCATTTTTGGATCATGCATATGTGCGTAGATTTTTACACATTTTTTTCTCCTGACTAGAAAATAAAGAAACCTGTGGGCAATGGGCAGATCTATGCTCATCCCTGGCTGAAAAGGAGATTTATTACAGAGTCAGTGCTTTCTCCATCTTCACTTGCCTCACATGAAACTCACCATTATACTCATTCTGCATTCCCCCACCATGACTCCTCTACCCGACTTTGTTTTATGACCTTGAACCAGTCTAAACAATCTCTGACAAGCTCATCAGTGATTTGTGATTATTCCAACAGAAGTATAAATAGCAGCTTAGTAAAAAACTGAATTAAATAAGTAAATTATGCAATACTTTCCCAAGCTTGTATTGCAGCAGCAGGCTGGAAAAATTGCACTTTATTTTTCTAAAATCTCCTACAAAATTACTGAATTAAACAGTAAAATTCAATACGACCAAATTACCTGTGATGTTACTGTAAATTGCTCCTGCCTAGAATCACATAACTCATTGAACTAAACCTTCAAAGGATGAAAACTGAATTGAGCTATCTGAGAATCTTGCTTACATACCCCATGTGAGTTCAAACATCCTCCTGAACAGCATTTGGCCGTTTTACCCACAAATATTTGATTCTGGTGCTGAGAGCCTGAAAACTGAGTAGGACAACTTCAGGGAAGGGGATGGAGTTCAGGGAAAAAGGATCTAAAACCAAGAGAGGAATGAGGGTTCTTCAAAGGTCTGATATGAGGTAGATGTCCCCAGGCCATTCTGTCAGAGGGGATCAGGTGTTACCTATGGGCTCGATAAATAAAATTCTGATTGATGAGTGACTTGGAAAGACCCACAAGAAAAATGAATTTGCAATGCAGCAGCTCTGTGATAAGAGCTGGGAGGTGGGAAATGCTTTGGTCCCTCCAAACTCTGCTTTTCATCCACGTGGGGTTTCAGACCACCCCTTCAGCTAAATGTAAACTGATGTGTGGAGACATTCTAAATTGCCTGTTCCCATTTACCCCAATCACATCATCATTCTCTCTTATTCTGTGGTGCAAAGGGGTTGCTGGACATTTCTGTGGTGGAAAGTGGGGTGATGTGTGCCCAGGTCCAGCCCTAACACAGATTCCCAGCCTGGCTGACACACGTGCCCCCAGAAAGCAGAGAAGACATCCTGAATCCCACAGCTTAGGAATATTTTTGTGTTGTTGACAGTAGAATTTACTCCTACCCTGATCAGCCATCCTCTCCCTTTCCCGATTTTACAGCCCTGTGAATTGAGTCTGAGACATATGTGCAATTCCCCACAATAGTCTTGCCTGAGTCTTTCATATTAAATTTTCCAATATGATTCTCTTACCTACTTAAATGACTTTCAAGGATTAGGATTCTTTTTTTTTTTTTACTTTGCTTGTGTCTCAGTTCTGTCTCAGTAAAAATGGGTGACAGTATTGCCTTGCTTAGCAGGACTGTCATGAAGATTACTAGGCTGAAGTGTGTGAAGACATATTTAATGTATCATAAATGTGTTCAGAGCTCGTGCTAATTTAGGATTGGGGAAATTAACCTGAAGTGCAGAGCACATCTGCTTTGCCCTGATCTCCAGTCAGCACAGCTCACCAAGTCAGACTGCAATGTGGTGATAAATATAATCACTGGAGATGTCAAACAGCAAACTGCTATTAGCAATACAGAGATAATGTGGAAGCACTTCTGAAACCCACACTGAAGAAAAAATGAGATTACTACAAAGGGCTTAGGAAACATTAATTCAGCTTCCTCAGAGTGTGAAACACATTGAATATGTTGAAGAGGAGATTAGCAAGGAACTTAATTAGGGTCTATGTGTAAGTTTAAAGATTTTTTTCACTGGTAAGAGAACAGATTATTGATAAGTGGTACTGTGCACAACTCAATGGAATAGTCAAATGTAGGAGCTGTTATTTGAAACAAGATAAATTCAGATTATAAATAAACCCCAAATATTCAACAGAGAGAACAATTTACCACATGCAGAGATGCAATCAACTCACCTTTACATGAAGAGATCAGTAATGCACCCTCTCAGGAGCAGAATGGGGGTGTAAGTGCCCTGGTTTGTGTTATACAAGAAAACAACTTAGATCAAAATGATTCTGTCTGACTCATAAACATAAATATCCATTGCCTATCAAGACCATTTATTGTCACCTGTAACAGGGAGCTGTGCAGAAATCCTGTTGAGAATTGGGATCCCTTCCTTCCAGGCAAGCACCAAACCCTTGGCCCTGCTCCTGCCACCAAGGAATGTCCCTCTGGAAAAACATCTTTAAACCCAAGTGGCATCTTTCTGCTGCAGATCTCCTGCATGGAAGAGCAAGAAGTTTTTCTCTGATACATTTCAGACCCAAACATGAGATTAATCTCAGCTGAGTCTCTGTCTGCAGGCGCATTTCAGCGATTTGACTGTGTATGCCTTTTGTCAAATACATTTGTCATAAGATGGTATTTTCCACAAACCTTCCAGAATAAACTTATTTTGTTTACAGAAATAGCCTTGGGTTTAAAGAAAAAAATACCCTGATACTTTGTTTTCAATATATTTTTTAAAAAAGAACACTTTTAGCTGTTGGAATTTTCTGTAAAAGCTGCATTTTCAAAAATAGTAAGTTGCAAAGAAACCTTGTAAATTGTGCTTTGACATAATACTCAGGAAAAATTTGGAAATCCAAACCACGAAGAAGTTTTTTTTCTTAATTCACATCCCAGTTAATCTATAATTCTGTCCTAAACCAAATAAAACTCATAAATTCTTCAATATAATGAAAAGAATAAGAAGAAGTATTAAGAGATACAGATAATTTTAAGAGGTATTTAAAGAAATGCAAAACAAGAGAATGGAATATGTCTGTAAAAATAAGTCTTTCAGAATCAAGGTAAAAATTTTATCTGGGTTTAAACCAATAAAATTTGTCATTTTCTACAGCAAAGAAGTGGTGGGTCCATCTGGTTCAGATTCCCAGAGAGCCACATGGGGATGCAAACTTTGTGGCTGGGCCTTGATGCAAACCTTAAACTCCTGTTTCTACCTTTCAGCTGAGATCTCTGAAAGCATCTTCAAATACATTCTCTACTTTCAACATGGGTGTAAAATCACAGACAAATCTCTTTCTTTTCATCCATTTATCACACAGCTTTACTCATTTACCCATCTGCCATTGTCAATATAAGGTGAAGGAAAATACCCAATTCTTTCAAATTAAAATTAAATGTGTTCTCTACCATTTTTTTAACCCTGGGTAATGTGGTCAGACATGAAAGCACCCCATACTCTCAATAAATAAATTATAGTTGACTGCAGTTTTCCATGACTGTAAGACATTGGGATTGTTCCTTAGGAGCACCCAGTTGCCATCCATCAGTCTGTGCTAGGTCATGAATCACTACAGAAATGGATGTGCGGAGTTGTCTCTGTTCAATAGATGTCCAAGATTTCAGATGTTCCCTCATGTGCTGGGGACTTTATTATGATGGTAAAGCATTTATCAACAACGACCAAAATAAAAAATCACTTTCAAGTGGACTTCAAGGCTGGGTATTCATGAGCAAAAAAACAGCTCATAAATCATCTTTTAAAATATTACCATTCTTCTGTGAAATAATTTCTTTTCTTGATGCATCCAGGGAACTTGTTGACTTTCTTTTGGAGAGTCGCAAGAGAAATATTGCACACTCCTTTGTCAAAGTGAGAGTTTTTATTGGAATGGGTTTTATGGGAGACACTTGAAGCCAGGGTGTTGATTTGTTTCTGACTAAATATATTGGGACCATGTAAAATATCCCTCAAAAAAAACATCCCATCCAGTGATGCCCTAATGCAAATCAGCAGTGCAGCACCTGTGGGTCAGACCTTTCAACTAGCAAAATCAAGACAGAAACTATTTATATAAAGAGAGGGGGCTGGACTGAACCTGTGGGAATGATTAAAGGGCTGCAAAAGCCCTTGCATACTGGAAGTGAAGGGAAAAAAAAAATATACCAATATGAAAAAAAATTGAAAAAAATTGTTGAATGCAGTATAAATTCAGGAAAATAATTAATGGCTTAGAGAAGGCAGATGTGGTGTTCTGTTCTCATCTTAGACTGTAAGAAAGAAGGCAGCAGAGGGAAATAAAAAGAACAGTTTGTTCTTTTCTTCTTATCTCAGACGCTCCTAGAAGTTAAGTCCATTCATTCCCTGGTTCTGCTGTGGAGCTCTCACTAAGTAACTCCTCAGGGACAGAAAGTTACAGGATTAGACATGCAATTGTAATTTGTAAAACAAATAGCTTCAGCTAATTAATGGTACTAATTCTCAATTGCTGCAGCCATAAAGCTCAGGAGACAATCTGGGCTGGTATTTTAATACACTGGATTCACTCTGTTTGGCACTGTTGTGTTGCTGAAGAGACAGGGCTTGTTTTTATGTAAATGCAATTTCCTTACCCATAAATTTAGTACAGCAAGAATAAGGAATATTCCAACTTTTTTTTTTAAACTAGGTTTTTCTAACTGCTGCTTTCTGCACTGCCATGCGTGTCTGTCTTATTCTGAGCTCAGAAAGTTTGAGCCACATTTAGCCAAAACGTGCACAAAATTAAATAACATTGTGATGGATTTAATGGTCTATTATTTTCTCTACTGAATGGAGCAACCTGGTGAAACTTCTCAATATTGGTTAAAGCCTCTCTTCCTCATCACCACTTCATCTTGCTAGTTTCTCCCTTCTTTACCTGTCTCTCCTCTGATTTTCCTGCAGGTTGACCACTGGAATTTTCTAGCTCTGTGTGTCAATGCCATAGGAAATTCATGCAACACAGTAAAAAGAATTCTTCTTGCAATCAAAAGGAGCCACTACTTCCTGAGTCAAATGGAAAGATCTTACAGATATCCTGGAGGAAAGGTATGATCATAGAATCCCAGAATCACCCAGAATGGTTTGGGTTTGAAGGGATCTTAGAGATCATCTCATTTCAACCCTGACATTGATGCCTCAGGTTTTAGCTTTTATATTTTTCAGATTCTGTGCTGCTTTAGTGTGTAGTTCTGAGCTTCATATTAGGGGATGGTGAGCTCTCTTCACAGAGCAGGGAGACAAAACAATTCCTGCTCTAGCTGGGCATCAAGGACAACTGATCCAAATCTCAGCCCCAAGAGCACAAATAATGTGGAATGAAGAGAGAAAAACAAGAAGGATGGGACTTCATAACCTAAAGCTATAACTGGACAATTAACTCTAATATACAAATTTTCTTTGTATATTATATAATTTTCTTTGTATATTATATACAAAAGTGTGAGACCCTGTGACCAGTCGTGCATTTTGTGACCATTTTGGTTCATCTTGGGTGTAGCCCTGGCTGGGCTCTTGTACTGCCCAAGGTGTATCCACTGAAGCCTTCTAATAAATCCCTACTTTATTCTTTAACTCCATCCAGTCTCTGTTCTAGGTCAGCCTTCACAAGGCATCAACATGGACAGGGACACCTCCCACCAGATCAGGTTACTCAGAGCTCCATCCAACCCAGGGATGGGGAGCCCACAACATCTTTGGGCAAGGAAGTGGCAGGAAAATTGAATTCCTGGCTCTTTTTCCCAGCTTTGTCCTGTATGTCAGAATGCAAACAGGTCCTGGCTGGCAGAACAGGGAGTTCTGAATTCAGCCACTACATTTCTTCATCCAAAATCAATGAGGATAATTAGCAGATGAAAGATCTACTGGAAACGGCTAATTTTCCGTGTCAGCAGGTAGATAAGGAATCAATGAGACAGTCTTGTTCCTCTCATTTCACTGAATTTGTTTCCATTAGAGGTTGTGGCATGTCTAATGAAAAAAAACTTGTTTGTTTGTTTGGGATGCTCCTGTCTGTCTCCTAGGCAAAACCACCCAGGATAAAATATCTGGAACAAATAGGACAGCTTCCTGGACATAAATGCCCACTTTTCCAATTATCCCAGACCAGGAGTCTGGTCCAAGATTCACTACTCTCAGGCATATCCAGCAGCCTTAAAACAGACTACAGACTGAGGAATGTCCTTATTTCTTCAGCAGAATCTCATTCCAGAGAGCTTCCATTGGAGCTTCCATTGGAGCTACAGAAGACTCAGTCTGAACTCACAACTCAAGGAAGAGAACACTCCCCCAAGTGTTCCAAAACCATGAATATTCGTTAATCCTCTTCTCTGGAAAGTTGGAATGGAATGGCCACAGGATGGCAAAACAAAGGTTTTGGCTGAGCTTCAGAGGAAGTTTTTTGAGACTTAATTAACCCAAAGAGCCCAAATGAGTGTGGGCAGCTGATGAGCTGCAGCAGTGACAGGAAGAGGCAGAGGAAGAGCAGTAAAGGAGCTGGAAATAGTGTGGAATGGAGAAGGATTTGGTACCTAAAAGTCAGGGATGGGATGGGGTAAATTGAGAGTGTGACATAAACAAGATGAACTGGGGCACTTCTCCTCTTCCCTGGTCAGCTTGGTTGAGATTTGGAGGAGAATTTCCTACCATTTGTCACTGGTTTGGCACTTCCTCTCTTCCTTCTCCATCCCTTCTCAGTCGTCTCCCTTACCTGACAGAAATGTTTGCATAAGAATTTTAATGTATATTAATCCAAGCACTCACTGTTTCCAGTCATTAAAGTAGGCTTGGAAACAAAGCTGTTCAACTACATTTGAGTAAGTTTTGCTCCCTTTTGTGTCTGCAATTCCATTTGAAGTATGAATTTTGTTAGCTCATAGAAAGAGGTCCTATCTACTGCATCACTGCGCTAACTGCAGTTCTCTTTCATTGATCATAAAAAGCTCAACTTATATACATAGCATATAAATAATTTAAACAGCGGAAGATGCTTTGTGTTCACAGTTAGCCTTTGCCTTTGCAAATAGGTTTCTTGTATATTTAGCCCCTCATTTTTTTCCCCAAAGCAACACATAAATACTTAAATAAATGCATATGTTTATTAAACGGTTACCAAAATCAGATTTTAAAAAATACCTATTTTGCAGTTCACTCACAAGTCTTTAGAAAGGTCACAGGAAACATAACTTGTTATTATTATTTATTTATTTTCATTCTGTGTTATTGCTACTGCCAGAAGAACAGAGCTTAATTGTGATTGTCATCATTACAAGCAGCAAATTTAAGCATGCATATGCAATGTATTTAAATTTACATAAATTGTTTATTAAAAGAAATGGAAAGTCTGAGTATGTGTCTCATTTTCTCAAAGTAAGCCCTGCCCTACTCTTCTTCAGCAAGAACTTTGCAAATAATTATGAACCACTATTTATAACAAGTTTGGGCTCATAATTCAATCTCCCTCTGTGACTTAAAGGCAGAAGATATTTTCTGGTCAATAAAAATAATTTTTTAGTTAAAAGATTATGTATTTGGCTATGGCCCTTGCTCTTTCAAGGCTCATATTGACCTTTGTGCAAAACTTCTCTTCTCTTCTCTTCTCTTCTCTTCTCTTCTCTTCTCTTCTCTTCTCTTCTCTTCTCTTCTCTTCTCTTCTCTTCTCTTCTCTTCTCTTCTCTTCTCTTCTCTTCTCTTCTCTTCTCTTCTCTTCTCTTCTCTTCTCTTCTCTTCTCTTCTCTTCTCTTCTCTTCTCTTCTCTTCTCTTCTCTTCTCTTCCCTTCCCTTCCCTTCCCTTCCCTTCCCTTCCCTTCCCTTCCCTTCCCTTCCCTTCCCTTCCCTTCCCTTCCCTTCCCTTCCCTTCCCTTCCCTTCCCTTCCCTTCCCTTCCCTTCCCTTCCCTTCCCTTCCCTTTCCCTTTCCCTTTCCCTTTCCCTTTCCCTTTTCCCTTTTCCCTTTTCCCTTTTCCCTTTTCCCTTTTCCCTTCCCTTTTCCCTTTTTTCTCCTGTATCCAGATCTGGAGTTCCCAGCACAGGAAATAGATGGACCTGCTGCAGAAAGTCTAAAGGAGCTACAGAGTTGGGGATTGAGCATCTCTTTTGTGAAGACAGGCTGAGAGAGCTGGGGTTGCTCAGCCTGGAGAAGAGAAGGCTCCAGGCTGACCTGACTGTGAAATTTCAATGCTTAAAAGGGGACTACAAAACAAATGGGGAGAAATTTTTTATACAGCCTGTTGCAATAGGACAGCCCAACAGCATTTTTAAACTAAACCAGGAGAGATTTAGACTAGATAAAATGAGGAATTTTTTTGTAATGAAATTGTGAAACACTGGACCAGGCTGTCCAGAGAGGTGATGGATGCCCCATCCATGGAAACATGCAAGGTCAAGTTGGAGAAGGCTCTGAGGAACCTGGTCCTGTTGAACATACTGGGAGGTTTGGACTAGAAGACTTTTGAAAATCCCTTTGCCAAACTATTCTGTGATCCTATGATACATCTGACAGGTTTTCCTCATCATCCCTGGTACCAGACACCTTCTTATTTCAGCTATAATCTGTTAAACCTTAAAGTAACCCATAAATCTTGTGTATTTAGCAGTGCATCTCAGTATGTGGATACCTGGACCCCTAACATTCATTTACTAAGGATAAATTCTTGCCTTTTCCATAGATTTTTTTTTCATCAATCAGGAAAATTCTTGCTTGTTTCATTATAGTCATTTGGTGGGATCTGAAAGGGGCCAAAAGAGGAGAAATAAAATGTTTGTGAATGCAAAATTACTTTTTTTTATTAGAAACACACAGCATGTTTAATGTTGGTCAGTACAATTTATTATGATCTAGAAGAGGAAATTACATTATTTAGCTAAATTGAGCAGGTTGGTTGTTTTTGTGGGGTTTTCTTTGTTTGTTTTTCCCTTTTGTTTGTTTGTTTGGTTTGTTTTGTTGGTTTGGGGGGCATTTTCTCTGTGTGTGTGTGTTTTGTTTTGTTTGGTTCTGTTTGCCTTGTTTTTTCCCCCGAGAATTGATCTGGAATTGTATTTTAACTCCTGATGACCTTTTTAAATAACCCCATCATGCTAAATAAAATGCATGCTGACCAAACAGCAGGCCTGTAAACAAAAGTAGAAAATGGGGCTGCTTTTCCATAGCGGGTGGATGAATCACAGGAGCAGGAACTTTTTGTGCTTGTCAGGAGCAAAACTGGCTTGAAATATTGGCTACAAATATCTCTGCAGGACATTTTCCATATAAATGCCACTCCAAGAGTTCCTGTCCCTCCCAGTAAGGCACTGGGCAGCAGCTGAGATTGATGCTGGGCTCAATCCAGGATCCACTGTGTCCTTACATCCAGAACAGTTATTTCACATTCCAGAAATAGTAATGACTGTTGAAACAAACCTATTGACTTTTAATCAAGCCACAATCTGATGGCAGTCTTGCATAGTCATGTTTTAAATTTTTTAATGTAATTCAGAACCCAGTGAGTGATTTCTCTGCTCTAAATGAAACGCTTATTCAATACGCTTCATTTAAAATTGCTCGTGCAGTTTTTGTTCTCCCCCTGCTGGATTTTGCCCTTTGACTGGGAGTATGAGCTGTGCTTTCTGCTTACAAGTTGGTAAATTTGGGCTGAGTGGGAGAGATTCTGCAATTCTGATAAATATTATGAGTCCCAAAGTGGGTCTGACAAGGTGCTCTTAATGCAGGGATCTGAGCTAATCTAAACTGAGCCTTTGACATTAACTCTGGTGGAGACTAATGGCTAGAAAAATGGTTTCTGTAAAATTAAATTTTAATTGGAAAATTCAGCAAATTAGATCAATCTGAGTGTTTCTATTCAAGGCAGAGCAGTAAAAAAGGGTAATTTAGATGGTTCTCTTAGCCTTGACAACCCAATATTGCAGTGTTGAGATCTGAGGACCAGAAAGTGAAACTGGACACAGAACAAGCCCAAAACTAACAAGGGAGCGCCTTGTTTGAAACTTCAATGTGGAAATGAGGAATGGATGAAACTTCAAATGGATGAAAAGGAATTAGAATTATCAGAGTATTTATTTTCTAACAGCTTCAGTATTTTAGTGCACTGCCTTGTTGGCCACAAAAGCACACATCTGTACATGTGGATGCAGAGCAGAGAGAAAAAACCTGTCCAGCCATTGAGTGAAGCCTGCTGAGTTCTGCTCCCCTGCTTACAGCAGCTCTCACCCTTCACAAACATAGACACATTTGTCTCCATCTCACTGCCATCACCCCAGGTTGTCAAAACTTAGATTCAGGCTGTGGTGCTTGGCACTTTCTGTGCAAGCACACACATTCCATTGCTTTGTGCTTCACTTCCTTTACCCCCTTCCACGTTTATGTCAAGAACTCAACAATCTGTCACTGGAGTTGTCAGTCATTATCCTGAAAAAAAACCAAAAAAACAAAAAAACAAAACTCCACCAAACCCAGCTTGTTCCTATACTAGTGAGTTGCTGGGTAGAAAGAACAAAAAGTTGTCACAGGAGCTCCTGCAGCAACAGCAATACTTCACCAGAAGCTCTTTGGGCACTGTGTGAGCTCTGCAGAGTGTCCAAGCTGTGCTGAGCCCTGTCTGCCTGGGAGGAGGCACCTGGAGACCTGGGAAATGCCTGTGAGTTTCCCTGACTGAGAAGAGACTCTCCTAAGATAACATTTTCTGCCCAAGAAGTCTGACAAGATGCAGTGGCAGGTCTGTGCAGATTGTCAGAGGGCATTTCTGTGGCTTGCTTGCCTTTTGCAAGGAATATTCTTATACTTGCAGACGTTCCCTCAGAATCCTCTTTGAGCTTCTGGGCTTTTTGGCACCACTTCACTGTCCCACCCTGGGCACACCTTCACCTCCAGAGCACCATCCCCTGGTATCTCCTGACACCCCAGTTCTGCACTGGGGAGCATTCATTGCCATTTTATCCGTGTGATGGGCAGTGGCAACTGTGCTGTTCTGCACCAAGGGACACCTGTGCAATGTGCTATGTTTGTTCCATGGGGAAGATAAAGACTCCTCCCTCCAGAGGTTCTTTGGTTTTAGTCCTTTCTTTAAGAATAAAAAAGAAAAAAAAAAAAAAAAACAAAAAAAACCAAAAAAAACCAAAAAAAAAAAAAACCTAAAAGAGTAAAGAAGGACACCATATAAGTACCTGAGCAATTTTCTGCATTTCCAACATCAGCTCTGACACTCAGACAAAGTTTGTTAAAATAACCCTTGGCTCACATCCACAGGCACAGATGAACTTTTTTTTCTAAGACAAGCAATAGATTTGGTGACTGACAAAATTTGTTTCATTTATTTTGGGTTTAGCAAGCAGCAGCAACAAGAATGACACAGTGAAGTGAGTGAAGAGTGATCAATTTTCTAATTCTCTCCTGGCTGAATCAGAAGAGAAGAGAAGAGAAGAGAAGAGAAGAGAAGAGAAGAGAAGAGAAGAGAAGAGAAGAGAAGAGAAGAGAAGAGAAGAGAAGAGAAGAGAAGAGGATTCTTTCCCCTGACAGCAGGTTTCATTTTTAATAATATTCTCCCAGGCTGTGATTACCATCAAACTTTGGATAGGACTCTTCCTGAATTATTCAGGGCAATTTGTACTGTAATCATATGCTTGTTAATATGGCTGCTTGGAACTTTAATTCAAAAGAATTTTTCTTCTGTGCCCTGGAGCTGTTGCCATCAAGGTTAGAGATAGTCTCTGTTTAACTATCTGCTTCTCAATGTTGTGCAGAAAACTGCAAGATGCTCTGGAATTTGCTGTTCAGAGAAAGATCAATAAAACACCTAACAAGATATGGGCAAATGTCAAGAAATTCCCTTTCCATGTTCAGGAATGTTGGGGCATTTGTCATATTGGATCACTATGAATTTTAATTTTAATGAAAGACCCTTGGTTTCTAATCAAAGAGAGGGGGTACAGTTGGTTTAATATCCCCCAAATGGGCAAGGATGGAGGCTTGATCAGTCACTTGAAGTGGAACCCCTTTGTAATACCCTTACAAACCATTCTACACCTTTCCCCCTCTGTAGAGTCAAGCAGGAATTGACCCAAGGCTGCCCAAACCTTGATTCAGTCCTTGCCCTTATTACTTGTCCATCTTCAGGACAGGGACTGTGGTGAAACATTTTCTAAATCAGAAGGTTGATAAAAATAATTCTATTAGTTGGGGTGCCTTCAGCAGTTCCTCGAGAAGTCCTTTCTCTCATTGGCAGTGGGTCTGCATCCACATCCTCACTAAATCCACAAGATGTGTGAAGGAAACAAAGATTTTCAGTCTTGGAAGAAAGGGCAACTTTTATTTTTTTTTTCTTTCTGATCAGAGACATATATTATAATTTAATTCTATTCAGTTGAAGGCTGATAGTACACAAAGCCCTGCAGCAACCTCCAGCCCTTCATTTTACCCCATATTTTCTGCTTCTGTAATCCACCAGCAGTTGACACAGCCAAGCTTATAAAGCCCTGCACGATATTTTGCAAATCTAAATTGTTGAGCCACACAGGGAGCAAAGCTCCCATTGAAATGTCAGCACACTGAAATTACAATTTAATGAGTAGCTTTCCAGCAGCAGCTTTCACATATCACTTGTGCCTCACAGCAATAACAGAGAGTGGGGGGAAAAAATATATATTAAGAAATCTGTGTCTGTTTGAGATAAAGGTCAACTGCCAGGTGACACTGAGTGATGCTTCCTAATCAGTTTTGGTTCCCAGGCACTGTGGTTATTATTGCTCCTCTCACTATTTTACTATTTCTGCTGCAGAAGTAGTTAAAGATTCTACTTGAGATTAGGGAGCCATTTCTTCAGGGGTTGGCAGAAATTCTTAAAAAAATCAGTTCCGATCCTAAGAATTTACAGTTTAAGGAGATTAAGAAGCAGAAACAGAGAAGGTGAAGTGATATCTCCCAAACCTCTGCATGACTCCAAGATAAGAATTGTGCAACTAATGGAACATCTGGTTTGGTGGACAAAATGGAGAAAAACCCACCCAAACCCACCAAGAGGCCACATTACCCCAATGTACACAAGTAAAACTAAATAATTTAAATAATTTGGGGTCCAGTTGTTCATATTCAACTCATGTATTTCTTGATGAAACAAATTAACACAATGAAAAAGTTTTAAAAACTGTTTGTAGAAAAACATGTTATTATCTATTATCTGTCATAATAGATAATGCTAATTATCTGTTTTTAAAAAAAAACTTAGTTTATGCTCACTTCAAAGAAGAAGAAACATTTCATAATGAAATATTTTGAGCATTTTTGTCCAAAAAAATTTTTCTCAGCTTATTTTGTGTACAGTGTTTTTTTTAAACACTTTTCCTTGTGTGACCCCCATAATTTTCACATTTTACAAACCCTATGTCTCCCATCCTTCCAAACACAATTTTAATGCCCTATGACATCTTTGGAATTCTGATGACCTTTGACGTAAATGGTCATAGAAAACACTTTTAAACTTTGATTTATTTATTTCATACCTAAAGTCCTAAACAGAGCCTTGCCTTTGCAAAATTTTCACAACAAAAATAGCAAATAAAGAAATCTGCTGTTGCTTCAGGAGAGCAAAATCCTGTGTTGTGTTTGAGTTTTATGTGACCATAAATGTACAAATAGATAAAAGAGGGTTCAGCTGGCTCAGACTTACAGTCTCTAAATGCATTACATATATTGTAAGGTACTTTTCCACATTTGGAGACACTCTGAGTTATCAAATTATCTGCTTTGTTATCCCAAAATCAACAGATACTCCTGGGTTATATTGGATATTGAAAGCTTTCTCAGGGTTGCTTACACCATGGCTGGGTTTGAGGTGATTTATCATCATGGGCAGAATACAGAGGCCTGTTAAAATGACTTTTTTTCCTGTCTTTTGGTGTATATTTCAGTATTTATAGAATAGTTTGGTTTGAATATGGCCTCAAAAATCATCTTCTTGTCATGGGCAGGGACACCTTCCACTATCCCAGGTTGCTCCAAGCCTCATCCAACCTGGCCTTGGACATTTCCAGGGATGGGGCAGCCACAGCTTCTCTGGGAATCTGTGCCAGGGCCTCCCCATCCTCACAGGAAAGAATTTCTTCCTGATATTCAAGATAAATCTACCTTCTTTCAGTTCCAAGCCATCTTTATGGTACATATTTTTCCCTCCTTGTATCTTTCTCATCCTGCAGATTACATGACCTGTTTGTCCATGGCAGTCAACAGACACAATAAATTACTGAATAAATGAACCAGTTTTATGTCTTTCTGTGTATAATTTATACACAAGAGAGGGTCAAACCTTAAACTAGTGTAGTAATGGATAAAGATAGTTTTATCTTATTGATAAAATAGGGGAGGGGCTTATTTTTATTTTCCTTGAAAAAAGAAACAGGGAAATGAACAAAACTAAAAATATCCCCCAGTTTCCCCCTCAGAAAAAATAAACCAAACCAGCAACAACAAACATCCCAAAAAAACTAAAAAAAACAAACACCTGTGAAAGATCTGCAGATTTTTCTGGAAAAAAAGAAGGAAAGGAGGAACAAGAAATTGCTGCATTGTTCTTGGCAGAAAAATTTCCTCCTAGTATTTAATCTAAATCTACCCTCCTTGCACTTAAAAAAAATTCCAAATTTTCAACAGTTTTTTCTTCATTTTAGTTTTTATTTTTTTCTTTTCCATTGAAATAACGTGACCAGAAACTGAATGAAGAGATTTTAAGGGGTGAGAAACATAAAAAGACCTTCAAAACAAAATCCAGAACCACACAAGTGTTCAGTAGGTAATATGTATTTAAAAATCTGATGGCTATTAAGTCCCATTAATTTTAATGGTTTATTCATTCAGATAGGAATTGTCAGCTTAAATGTGCTTGAACGTCTCTGCCTTTGAACTTTGGCCCATGGGTCAGGAATAGTCCTGTCTTATTTTAGGGAAGGATTGTCTGCTCCTGCCCTGCAGAGTCGGGGTAAAGTCACCCAGGTCCTTTTTTCTGCTCTCCAAATCATGATGTGTAACAGGGATCTTTCACTGAAGGGCAGGGAGGACAAACGCACACAGACAGCAAAACATGTTTTATTCATGGCACTTCCCAACAGATAACCTCCATTATTTGGCATTTTAGCTGCCTGTTAAGGCATTCCTGCAGGCAGCAGGGTGAATTGTGTTTCCCCCTGCTCAGCCCATCAGTTACCTCAAAAGTAAAAGTGGAGAGGGACTAGATGGGGTTTATCAGCAGGAATTCTTGGCTCAGGTATCTCTCCTGGTGAGCCTCGTCTGTGTAGGAAGGTCGTGAAGCACCATCTGTGATGGGAGAATCTGATGAGGCTGCAGTGCTAGATCTTGGTGTCTGTTCTTACACATTTACTCTGGTTTAATGTCTGCTTGGCACTTCATGGCTTTTACAGTTCAGTAATTTCTTCTCCTCTTTGGTAAATCACGAAATCATCTCGCCCTGTGCTGTCACATTGTTCTTGTCAATCGGAGCTCTCTGAAGGCCGAAGGTTTCCTCTTGCTGCTTGAAACTGAGTCTGCGTTAAGCTTGGGAATTACAGAATGATTTCCTAATTTTAGTGCCAGATAAAATGCGAACTTGGGAATCAGGGTGTACTGGATGCTGGAGCAAATGGTGCAGGAAGGACTTTTTAGCAGCCAAAGGCAGCATCCCACAGGCCATTTATGGACTGCCAAATTTATCAGATTTGTTTCTGAGTCTTGCCATTCAGGTCTGTAACTGAAAGTACTTTTTTTTTTTTTTTCTAAAGATATTGATTCCAAGTGAAGTGGTAACTTTGACAGAATGAGATGTTTGGGCATCCTGTCTTGTTAGGGCTGTCTCAGGTCAGGTTACTGGAGGTCTAGAGGAACTACAAACCCTTATTTCTACTCCAAGAGAAAGCCTGGACTCTTGAATTTATTACACTAAGCAGGACTTTTTTTTCCCCCCCAGGTGCAGCTGTGGTTTTGTTTTCAGTGAAAAGAAACAGGAAAAGATTACATTGGAAAGTGAGACCACTGCCCTTTGCCAGCAATGTCCCCACCCCCAGTGTCAGCTTAAATGACCCAGTCTGGGGAGGTTTAATGCTTAAAAACTCTCTCTGAATTCTCTGCATCATTCCTGTGCTGATGTCTGTGTCCTTTGCAACCATTGGATACAAGCTACAACTTCTGTTGGAAAACCTGTCATTAGCAATTAGGCATAAACATATCTGATTGATTTATCAATTTACCGGATATTCTCAGTTGATTCTTCTTTCTCTCACTCAGCCAAAGAGACATCGGAAGAAAATTTTAAACCCCAGATGGCTACTCAGTTATAACCTCAAGTCTTTTATTTTGTTTTCATCTGCAGCAGGATCTCTGTGCACATAAAAGCTCCATAACTTTCAAATTTCAAGGTCGACCTCCATGTATCCAAAGAGCTCAACATTTCAGTCAGGCTTATTGATGGATAGCTTTTCTTTTGTTCTGCCACATGTACATCTATACTTACATCTGCTGCTCAGATAGGTGATCTCTTCTCCCACAAATAAATACATTGCCCTAGGCTCCCATTTGCAGTACTCTGGAGGAAGCAGAAAATTGTCCTGGGACACAGAACTGACAGTGCTGCATAATGTTAGTTGAAATTGAGACATACTTGAACCTTGCACTAAAGTACACAATAATATTTGCTTTTTGATTATACAATTTTTTCTCCCATGTCGTGATTTATTTCCTCTGGGCAGCTGAGCCACACTCAAGGTCTCACTCCCTCCCCTCTTCCTGGGATGGGGCAATGAAGAAAATGGGATGGTAAAGGTGAGAAAACTTGTGGGTTGGGGTAAAGACAGTTTAATAGGGAAAAGAAAAGCTGTGCCCACCAGCAAAGGAAAACAAGAAATTCCTTCCCCACTTGCCAAGAGCAGGCAAGTGTTCAGCCAGCCCCAGGGAATCAGAGCTCCACCATGTTTGACAGTGACTTGGTGAGACAAATCCATCACTGAGAACATCCCTCCTTCCTTCCTCTTCCCCCAGCTTTATACTCTGAGCATGTCATGGTTTGTCTGGAATATCCCCTTGGTAACTTGGGGTCAGCTCTCCTGGATGTGCCCATCAGATTTCTTTGTGCCCCTGCAGTGAGAGGCAGAAGAGGATTTGATGTTGTAAAAGCACCAACAAAACTTTCACCACAAATCCAAAATGCAGCCCAATATGAGCATTGTGAAAAAAATGTAACTTTATCCCAGCTAAATCCAATCTACTCCATCATCATGCTTGATTAATGTCCAGATTTGCTCAATAATTACTTCCTAATAAACACATTGGAGGAGCCTATTTGCCTGCACAAAACATTGATGGTAAAAGCAGATGAGCTTCCCAGGATGGTGATTGATTTCCCAGGAAAACCAGATTATATTTTAAGAATTCTGTGTAATTAGTGTAGCCAAATACTAATCTGATTGGAGCAGAAATGGTATTTGGAACTGCAATCTGTGACAAGCAAGGGTTTGAGTACTTTGAGATAGTTTTCTGTATGCCATAAAGTTGCTATACAAAGAAGGCCAAGAGATTGCAAAGACAAAGGGGGAGAAGAGATGAAGCATTGACACTTCCAGTGACAATAATTGATGTGGTTCTTTCCCAATTCATGGCACTTGAACTCCTGAAGGTTGAGCCTTTTTCCTGTAGAAGAAAGGCACAAGATTAGAAAGACAACAGCAGTGGTGGCAAATTAAAACCAGAGGACCCAAGGGTCAGAGAATAGGTTCTCTGCAAATAACTCAAGCCAAGGAAATGCCAAATGTAATTTAGATTGATTTTATTGCTTTTTCCAGCACAATTCCTATCACTGAGGTTTGTTTCCAGGCACTCTGGGCTTCTGTCTTCTAGCTCTGCTTTGGTTGTTACTTTACAAAGATCCAGAAACAAAAACATTTCTCTCCACATCCTCACACACATTTCTTAACAGAGATACAATGACAATGACAAACCACTTTTGTATGCTGAGCAATTAGCTGGAGAGAAGTCAAAGGAGTTTGAGAGGCTGCTCAGTGGGACAATCTTGCCCAGGAATTTCTCCTGACTTGGCTTCTCTGCTGCTAAAGGACACAGAGTCCCTTTGTGAGGGCTGAGCCTGGTGTGACTGCACTGTCAGCTCCTGGTAAACTCATATATATTTAAGTGCATTAAACATCTGCTGAATTAGTTCTGGGAGGGCTGCTCTGGCAGAGGAGCCCTCCTGCCCTTGAGAAGGAGATCAGGAGGCAGCCGAGCGCTGACGTTGCGTGAGAGCAGAGGCAGCATCGAGGAGAATCCATCCTCAGGAACAAACTGCTGACTTTCCCTGTCCCAGGCAATACAATGAAGCCTTAACCTTGCAAAGCTGCTTCCCCTGTGATCAGAAACAGATCCAATTCGACCCAGCTATGCCCTCCCTTCTGGTAAGGTATTCCTGAGCTAAGCATTTCTCTTTCCCTCAATCCTAGGTGGAAGTGAGCTACAGAGGATAATTTTGGCAAAGTGTTTCCCTGCCTGGGAGCACTTGAACAGCCCTGGAGATGCATTCATTGCTCCAGGTTTGTTTAAACCTACAAGGCTGATATGTGGATTGTCAGAACACAGCCAGCTTGAGACTGGCTGGGAGAGTTGAGGAGAAGAGGAGGCTCCAGGGAGAGCTCAGAGCTCCTTCCAGTTCCTAAACGGGCTCCAAGAGAGCTGGAGAAGGATTTGGGACAAGGGTATGGAGTGACAGCATGAAGGGGAATGACTTCAAGCTGAAAGAGAGTAAGTTTAGATTAAATATTAGGAAAAAGATGTTTCCTGTGAGGGTGGTGAAGGCCTGGCACAGAGAAGCTGCCCCATCTCAGAAAAGGGACTTTGGACAAGGGTATGGGATGACAGCATGAAGGGGAATGACTTCAAACTGAAAGAGAGTAGGTTTAGATTAAATATTAGGAAAAAAATATATTTCTTGTGAGGGTGGTGAAGGCCTGGCACAGAGAAGCTGTGGCTGCCCCATCTCAGGAAGGGTTCAAGGCCAGGTTTGACAGGGCTTGGAGCATCCTGGGATAGTGGAAGGTGTCCCTGCCCATGGTAAGGGGATGGAACTGGATAATCCTTATGGTCCCTTCCAACCCAAACCATTCTGTGATTATTCCATGACACTGTTCCTCATTTTTTGGCTTGATATTCCTCAAGAGTGATGCTGGATAGAGACTTTCAGGATTTTCTAAGTTCATTTCTGTGGTTCATGAGACACAAAATTCTCCTGAAGGGTCCACAGACACGCTGGAGCTGGAGCTGGCAGAGAAGTGGCACCAGCTGGAGGCAGACCAGGCAGGACAGAGGAGGGCAAACCAGAACTGGGGGTACTGAGGGGAACATGGCAATCACTGAGAGTTGTTTTACATCTGCATCCTACCTCAGCAAAAACAGAAGTTGTGCAGGATGATAAAATTAACAGCTGGTTGAGATTCCTTTGATCATGAGGGCAGTGGCTTGCCAGCTGTTTCCAACATCTGTACATTCTTTAACAACTGACAATTGAAAGCCTTTAAAAAAAAAACTTAATATTTCCAAAAATAAATGGTAGAATTAGTTTTCCTTATTCTTTTTTTTTTTTTTTTTCCTGTAAAAAAAAGTTAATTTTGGGCTCTATTCAGGACAGCCCATAAATGCATATGAATATTCCATTGGTAACTCCTTGCAAAATTCATCTTTCCACCCACAAAACACCCACAGAGGAGCAACTGGGGGTAGGTGACCCCAAAGAAACCCTGCCCTGGCTGCTCCCAGGCTTATCACAGGAAAATCTCCCCACACATAGAGGAGCCAAGAGGAAAAAGGGCAGTGGGGGAGCCCTCGGTGAAGGGTCAGAGCCAGCCCAGCCCCATGGGTGGGTGTGGGGACACCCCTCAGCGGGGCAGGGGGAGAATCCACTCACACACTAAGAGGGGTCAGTGCCTTGGGGAAATGGGAAATGTCGTGGGATGCAGAAAAAGGGTATTTTGTGTTTCCACAAGGATTATTATTGGATGTGGAAGGGAGAAAGAAATGGTAGGGAAAGGACTGGGTTTAAGTGATTTGAGAAGGAACAAGAATTGTGAAATAGAGGGAGCAGGGGTTAGAAAGGTGTGTCTGAGTTACCACACAATTCACACCCTGGGTGTGTTTTTATTGTGTGAGACTGTGGCCTCAAGGGTTCATCTCTCCTGGTGCCAGCAACTGGGAATGCCATGACCCAGGGGAGTTGGATCCACACTCTGTTCATACATCTATATTTATATTTATATTTATATTTATATTTATATTTATATTTATATTTATATTTATATTTATATTTATATTTATATTTATATTTATATTTATATTTATATTTATAGGTATGTTTATATTTATATTTATATTTATATTTATATTTATATTATTTGTATCTATATCTATATTAATTTATACTTATAATTATATTATCTTTTAAATATTTTTACATATATCTATATGCATATCTATATAAATTAATATACTACTAATAATCTATTACATTATTATATTATATTATTATATTATATTATTATAATATATTATTATATTATTGTGATATTATAATATTATATTATTATAATATAATAATATTATTATATTATATATAATATTTGTTACTTATGAATAAATATTCTATTTATAAATAAATTTATATATTATATAGGCATATAATTTATATTTAGTTATAGTTTATTTATATTTATGGTTTCATATATGTATATGTGTGTGTGTGTGTGTGTGTGTGTGTGTGTGTGTGTACATATGTATGTATCTACGTATGCATGCATGTATATAGATGCATACACATTTATCTAATTAAATGAATAAACAAATATCCCTCTCATTAACAGATCTTCATCGTGAGCTGCCAAACAAGGGTAGCAGGACAAGGCTGTGAGTGAGGATGTGTCTCTGGATCGGTGTGACCCCCATGGATGTATGGATTTATGAGCTCTCTAGGTGCCAGCTGGGAATGCCTGCTCAGTTTCACCACTGGGCATTTTTTGGACTAGTGGATTTGCCAAGTCCTAAAAAATACTTAGGGGGCTCCCAAATTTCTCTGTAAAAGATTACAAAGACCATACTAATATCTTTCTCAAATTATTCAGGGCATTTTCCTTTCCTCATATTTTCAGTCTATTATTATCTATTTGAAAAGAGAAAACCCAAACTGGCTCACTGCTTTTGAATTTTTTTTCTTTTCTTCTTTTTCTTTGGTCAGAATGGGAAATATTTGTCTTGTCTTTGGCCTGAGATCTACTATATTCCCTAGATCCTCTGCAGAACAATTCCCCTTTTCCCAAGTTTTACCAAAATTGAGGGCAGGTGCCAATCTAGAAAAATATGTAGCCACAATTTCCAGACTATTTCTCACATTTGCTGAGACTTACCACTGTGTCCTGCAAAATACGAATAGTCCTCTAAACCTTGACATGAACAAACTTAATCCCAGTTTCAGCACTGTGAAAAATGTGTATTTTATAATTGGCTTTTTGCAAATATTAAAATGAGTATTATGTGTGCTATGTTAGAAAGTTATGCTGTATTAATTTTTTAAAGTAGTGTGTTAAATATAGTTTAGGTTACAACATAATGTTAAAATAGAGACTATGTATGTGACATATTTTTTTAAGAAAGGAATGAGGTACTCACACCAGATAGCAGTCACAGGATGCCTAAATCTTTCAGAGAAAGAGAATTTATTGCCCCATTATCAGAAGAAATTAACTTTTTTCCACCTTGCTCAGAACTTCTTCCCACCTTGCTCAGCCATTAGGATTAAGAGGAAAAAGTTGACTATGACCAGACAGAATCCTGTGTTTGAATGGAATTTATACATCATGTATGAGGTGTATGAATATGCCACAGGTTATTGTTTTCAAGGGTGAATCCTCTGTTAACTGTGTCCTTTTTCAGGTTCATGCTGCCGAGAAAAATGTACCCGGACATCCATAACTCTTTGTTTCTATTGTCTCTTAGTGTCCTAATCCAAACTGTCCAAATTATTATTACTCTAATTATATTGCTATTTTTATAACCATCTTATTACTATTAAACTTATAAAATTTTAAAAGCAAGTGACTGGCGTTTTTCCCAAGCACTGAGGATGTAAAGCGAGCTCTGCCCAGCACAGAAATCTCACAAACCTGATTTGATACAACCTTCACTTGTCAGCACAAGTTCGTTACGTGGTCTGGACAGAAGTTATTGTCAGGTTTGCCTTCCCTCAGAGTAATTTTGTTTAGTTAATGTTTATCTTAGTGGTGGGATTGTCATGTCCTACGGTGACAGAGCTTCACTGCAGACAGGGACTGAGGGCTTTTCCCCCTTTTACCATGCTCCACAATGTCTATTATCTTGCCATGCAAGGAAACCACGTTGTGCTGCTCTTGACAAATCCATCCCCTCGTCACCCTGTTTGTTTAAATGTTGTCTGCTCAATGTTGTTCACTAGGGACTGAATATTTATGTGTGGTTTGTTCTTTTTTCTTTTCCATTATAAGACATCTTTTGTGGATTTTTTCTCTTCCAATTTCTTTTTCTTCCACAAGGTCTTGAAAATCTGAGATAGCATTAGCCAATTAAATAAATGACATAGGATGAAGTTAATTGGAAGAAGGTATATCTTAGTTGATGACTATTCAATGTTCTCTTCCTATTATAATCTGTCAGTTTGGTTTCTCATATTAGTATTTTTAGGACCAGTTATTTCTCATTGAAATTTGTTATGAACCCTGATAACACAATAAGGATCACCCTAACTTTTCTAACAATTTTTCCATGCCACAGAGTGATTTGAGCCCACTGAGTACCTCACTTCTTACCAATGATGCACTCTCATGGGGTTTCCTTTTTCCCCAGAATGTTCTTTGGGAAATTAGTTCAGTTTATCACTGACCTTTTCCATTTTACCCTCCATATACTCACATCACAAGGAGTCAGATTGCCTGAGTGGTGTCAATACTTTTTCTGTAATGGTTTTATTTCATTAATTCTCTCACAAAATTTGATTGTCTTTACTGTTCTTTCTGCTGTGCTTAGTAATGTGTCCATAAGCTCATCCAGGCCTCGCTATTTACTGGCATTTTCTATTCCTATACTAGAAATCGAATATGAAGATATTTTACCTAAAAAATGGTCAGAGCTCCTTACAAGGAGGGACAAATTAACATCAGAATATTAAATTAAATACCAGAGTATTAAATTTGTTCCTTAATGCTGTCGTCCTCATGGACCATGCAAGACCTCTGAGCCCATGGTCAGGGAGGAGCATGCAAAGATCTCTTTTATCCCTATTTGTGCTGGAATTAATTAGATTTATGGAGTGGCTTGGGAGAAAGGAAAGTCTCTTTGGGACTGAGCTGATGGGAAGATGGGATGTGATTCATCTCATGATGTCCTTGAAGAATGAATTTCCCTGAGGAGTGAATTCATTATCAAGCATCATCACCAGAATAGAGATGTTTTATTATTTGAGAAACTTGATGGTCAAGACTCCACTCTTGAATTGGATATGAGCCTCCAAATGGTGCCTGTCCCTGACTCCAGTTATAGGGAAGGAAAACTGGAACTTGGGGGTTTGCAGTTTGGAAAGATCTTCCCAGGAAAACACAATACTTGGGATGCTTACCTTGTAGTATCCATAATTATTGCTACAACAAAAGGAACTGTAAAATCCTAGGTCATGGTCAGCAATTTGAAATGTTAAACAAGACAATAAAAACAGGGAAGCCAAGTTATTATGTATGTTAGGCTTAAAAAGATACAAATAACAATGAGACTTCAAAGTGTGAAGAACACGAAACCAGATTGATTGATGATAAAATAAGATCCAGTGTGGATGCTTAGAGGATGGCAAGTAAACCATGATATTTCCTCAAATATCTCTCCCAAACTCCAGCAATTTGCAGCTTGTGAACTCCCTGAGCCAGAGGTCATTTTTCTGTGTTTATTGGTCCTTGGTAAGTTATGATTCTATGAATAATTTGAAATATTATTATTGCTCAATATTATTTATTAATAATAAATGTTTATTCTTCTTGACTCATCAAGAGAGATTCTGTAAAACTACACAAATGACTATGTATTATAAAAAATAATGTCCATGTAATCATTTCCATCACATTTTGTTTCTTAGCAGGATGTGGACAAAGTGCCTATTTTATAGAGATGTTGTTTAGAGAGAGAGAGAGAGAGAAGGGGATATGTTTCCAACCAATCTTTTAGGCTTTTTCCTGTAACACTCAATTCAGATTTTGTGATACTCTTGTGCTAATAAATCATGGCCCACATCCCCTTCTCTCCATCAGAAACTCTTGCAGAGACCAATCACAAAAGTACATCCAAAACCATCTTTATTTCTCCTCGCCCTGTAATCATTTGACAAAAGAGAACATTTCATATTGATTCAAAATTGTCCTTAGAAACTCTATTTTGTCTGAGCAGAAACTGATGCATTTTCACACAAAATTGATTCTTTTCCTAAACAAAATGAAAACTCAATAATTGTTCATGCAAAAAGAGTTGACTATTTTCAGCTCTTATATAAAAGACTCAGTTGTTTTTTTGTTTTTTTTTTTTGTTTTTTTTTGGCATTGCACAGGGTTTGAAGAACCAAAACACTCATGTTCTTCCCCAGGACACCTTGAAAGGCTGGAAGAGATGAATTATCCCCAAACACACAACACACAACGCAGGTTCAATGTGCACAGTGTGTGCAAGGGGCACAGCAAAAGGATTAATTTGGTTTTAACAGGGCTACCCACCATCAGCAAGTTCTGAGAACCCAAGGAAAACTCTCCAGAACCTCACTCAAAATTCTGAATGTAGGAAATCCCTGGAAGTGTTCCAGGCCAGACTGGATGGGCTCTGAGCAACCTGGTCCAGTGGGAGATGTTCCTGCCCATGGCAGGGGTTTGGCACAAGACCATTTCTAAGGTCCCTTCCAATTCAAACCATTCCATAATTCTATGATTCTATGCAAATTCCATGGCTGCTTTATCTCCAATATCACCACACAATTCCAGTTCATCCTGCCATACTTACCTTCCTGGCTAAGGTTTTTTTAATTTCATACTCACTATTTTACAGGACAGAAGGACTGGGTTCTAGTCTGATGGTTTGCTGCAGTTCTGATCTCTGGATGTTCTCTAGTTTAAAGCTATTTCACAGACACTCCTCTCCTATAGCTGATCCCAAAGGAATTCATTCCTGATGCATTTATGAGCAGCTGATTCACTTCACAGCAAGTCAGTGAGAGCATGGCTTTAAAATCTCACAGACTTTTGTTTCTTTTGCTTAGTTTTCCCCCTTTCCCTCAGCCCATATTAAAATGAGTTGTTATTTTCAACAGTGAGCAGACAAGCAGGAGTAAAAGAGGACTGGAAGCTGAGGAAGATCAGAAAAGGAAGGAATTAAATAGGACTTGGTGACAGGCAATAAATGAGCATCAGACTGGAGTCATCCAAGAGGGAGAACTCATTTTGGAGTTTGCACCTTGTCTCCTTAGACAAGAGGTTGTCATTCCTCCTTCACAGAAAAGGTTGAAGACACCCACTAGACAAAATGCTTTTAAGCCCTGAAATCAGTGTGAGAAAACAAGATATTGTGTGTGTGTACTTCCACCATCCCACCAGCCCAGCACCACTCATTTTCTTGGGAATGTCCTCTTTCCCATGTGGTGCTTTTGCTTCATTCTGGCTTTGTTAGGCTGGGAAGGCAAAACCACTGCATGATAGTATAAGGAGTGAGGAAAAAGTGTGAGGAAAAACTGAACATCAAAGCCAGAGGAGAAGGAGAAAGAGGAGGAGGAGGAGAAAGAGGAGAAGGAGGAACAGGAGGAATAGGAGGATGTGGTTTAACCCACCTTAGCCACAGGCAGCTGCCAGCCCTGCACCTCACTGTTCTCTCACTCCCACTCAGGTTGGAAAAGGTGAAGATAAAGGCTGAAACCTGTGTCTGACACAGAGTAAATCCACTTTCTTCTCCCTGGCTACCCTGCAGCCCCCACTGCCAACACCTGGGCACAGTGTCAGTCACCAAAATACAGAATTCACAGGTCTTGAATGCAAGAAGCCAAAGGAGTCTGAAATAAACTCGGGCGGGAGATCTTTCTCCGTTTTAATGCCTTTATTAAAAGTGATCAGCTCGGGTGGGAAGAACCTAATGGAGGAGGAAGAAGAGTGCATCTTTGTCTGCTGGTCTGTGGGCAGAGCTGGGAATTCCACCCTCACAAGAGCATGGGGAGACGTGTTATTATCCAGGTTAATATTTGATGCCTCTGTCTAGCCAATCCTGAGGTTAGGGTAAGGAGGTAAAAAAGGTTTTAGCAGATACTAGATTCTGTTCCTCACTGTGGTGGTTTGACTAGAACATCCCAGAATTCCCCCTTCTTTCTGGTCAAACCAATGGGTGCTTGGATTTTGATATTGGCACCTGGGGTAGCCAGTGGGTTTTAGGACACACCTCCGAGAACACCCAGGGGTTAAAAGCAGGGCTTCGGGCCTGGGAGCCTTTCTTGGGACTTCGAGGGACCGAGGTCAGGTCAGAGCTCTCCCCCGTCCAGCCGCTGCCGCTGGGCGGGGGAGGGGCAGCCATGCGGTAGGCCTGGGCCTGGACAGAGATGGGAGTGAGGAGGCCCTGGAGGATGGAAGGGTGGAGGAAGAGCCCCAAGAGACATCGGACAGCCATCCTTCCCCCCCCCCCCCCCCCCCCCCTCCCCTTTTGGAGACAGAGAGACAGAGAGAGAGAGAGTACAGCCTGTGTTACCTTGAAATTCAGTAAATATGTGCGGGCAGCAGGCAGCCCAGCTGAGGAGATGGGGGGGGGGGGGGGGGTTTGCAGCCAGGAGTTCAGCCGCCTGGAGGAGTTTTTAACCCCTTTTGGACAATGAAAACCCTACAGAACATTAACCCTTCCTAGACGTGTGATAAGAGTGGAGGAGGACGAAGGAAATGAACCAGTGATGGGGGTCTGGACCAGAGAGAGAGTGAGAGATGTTGAAAGAAGGGAGAAGATGGAGTGGCATTTTATGCTGGACTCTTTCGTGAAGCCATGGACAGAGCCATGTTTTCGTGTGATACAGAGACTGAGTCCAGGGGGAGAAATGTCCCAGTGCCAGAGAGGATTCAGTGTGGGTACCCCTCGACCCCAGGGGGTTTATAAAATATGGGGGGGACGGATGTCCCAGAGGTGAGAGTGTGAGATACTGTGCTTTTCTGGAACTGGACAAAGCATCCTTAAAAAAAGACAACCCTGGAAGCAGCCCTGATCCCTGTTCGGTGGTGAGAGCACCGGAACAAGGACGGAAGAGGCCACCATGACACATGGAAGGACTCCCTCTCCTCTTGGGGAGCTGAAAGTTTAATCTGAAGGGTGGTGTTGGACTTAGAATTGGTGATTTTGGAGGATGTATTGTATTGGGAATTTAGGGGGGAGGAGGAGGAGAGTGTTTTTGTGAGGTTTTCATTTTCCTTGGGTTTTTTTTGTGGTTTTTTTTTGTTTTTTTTTCTTTTGTGTGTAGTTTAGTAATTGTTTGTGTGTAGCTTAGTTAATAAAATTTTCTTCATGTTAAGTTTGGAGCCTGCTTTGCTTATTCCTGGTCACATCTCACAGCAGACACCGGGGAGAAGGTGTACCCATGGGGCTCTGGCTTTGCCAGGCCCAAACCATAACACTCACAAACAGACATCACTTTGATTTGTCCATTTCGTGTTGGCTCATTGTTTTAGGGGTTTTTGGCTAGGTTTGGTGAGGCATTTCACCCGTTGCATGCTGGTTCTGAGGTCATTTGCATGCAATCTCCAAGGTCTCCTCCTCTTCACCGTCCAGGTGCCGTCCTCCAGGAAGCAGCAGGGTGTCACTCACAAAAGGGGGAATTCTTAACCATCAAGGACAGGTAATTAATGAAAACGACAGGTGCTTACAATAACAAACAGTTAGAACTCCACCCTGGCAGCAACTGGCCCAACCTGTGAACTCTGCAACCTTTTAAAAAATGGGCAACTTTTCTACTTATAACAAGTCTCTGAAAGGCATTTCACTGGGAGAGCACTGGGGTGGGAAAGGCCAAAAGCTGAATTTCCCCTGAAGCTCCTTCAACTGAATTGTTCCTAATGCCTGCCCAGAATTAACTGCATTGGCTCTCAAGGCAAGCCAAAGTCAAAAGGAAGGCTTAGTTAAGCAAAAATGCGTTAAACACTCAGCTAGAGTGTCATCTATCCCCAGAATCCTGAAAACAGAAATTTTAGTCTAGATATTCTTTCTATGGATTTGTATTGCAAATTTCACTGAGTATTTCCAAAAATTTTTCACCACATTGCTTCTGTGGCAATAAGACTGAGAGAGTTCAGCTACTAAAGCTTTTGCATGCAAGCAGACTCAAAACTACTCACCACTAAATCAGCAGACTGAAACTACCCCATGCTGCTGTGCCACAGCTAGGAAATGTCATAAAAAAGAATGTGAAGAAGCATTTGATATCTGTACCACAGTAAGTTTGGGGGAGATAAAGTAAAAGAGGAAGAGCAGAGGCCGAGCTCTGTCCTGTAAATCACCACTGTAAAATCAATCTGAAAAAATTAACCTGGATTTTCATTGTGCAAATTTGTCCAGCTATTAGGATGTACACTCCCTGACCAAGAGAGTTTTGTGGGGCAGCATGTTCCAACCCAAAAAAGCCTTACCTGTACTGGTGGGATTACCAGAGCAGGGTAGATTTACTCCCCTGGTTCAGAGCACAGTTGGTTTGCACAGCTGCATCCTGCTCTCAGAGCTCTTTGTGAGTCCATCACACTCTCAAATATTCCCTTAAGTGCTGACATTATCACAGGTACGTAGTTTGGCAGAAGGGAGAATTCACTCTTGGTTGGAGCTGCAATTTGTCCTGACCTCCTCTCCTCCCTCCTGAGGCAATTCACATCCTCTCCACTCCCCACACTTCAGGAGAGCACCCAGTTAATGATTCATTGAGAGCCCAGGCCTTTAAACTCCATTGATTTCTTGCTCTGGCTCTTGACTACATCTGGTAAATTCATTTCTGTTTGATGGTATTAAGTATTTTGAATAATTAATATGGTAATTTATCCCAGGCTGAGGAGTAAATGTTACCTTCTGCTGGGAGCAGGGTTGGGAGGGGAATACTCTTTAGGGCACTTTTCCCAATCCCTGTAATGTCAACAGGGTACTTAATGTAAGTGCCTGTCTGACAGCTATTGCTGCTCTGAGACTCCGGGGCAAGCTCGACTGGGAGAACAGGCAATCCATGCACAAGCATCCATTCTTGCAGTTTGCCTTTAATTGTCTGAAAAACAATCAAAATGCCTATGTGACATCGAGCAGAAGTGGGGGGGGGGGAAACTGATCTATCCTGGTCTTCTCAAATCAATGGAAGTTTTTGTTGAGAGGTTTTCAGAAGTCAAACTGAACTTCAGGATCCAAATTGTGGTAAGAACACTCTTGTACAGAACACTCAAGCTTAATCCATTTTGGATTTAGCTGACCTAGTAATGACTTCTGGATCTTCCTGTCCAATCCACAGTAAAGTAATCCCTTCCTTAATGGAGATGAGCATTGGGACATAATTGAATTTTTTCATTATTTCCATTTTAATACACCTAATAATCAGAACCATTAATGTATGGGTTTACTTTCTATTCCATTAACTTCTTTCTTAGATTGATATTTATACATTTCAGGTATCCATATCATAATCCTCAGACCTTGAAGTCATCAGTAAACCAAGCTACCCAAAGCAATCAATGCTTTAAATCAAAATAACCCTTCCTTTGACTTGCCTCTGATGTGAAGATTCTTTCTTCTTGTGAGGTCATGCAGTACAAAGCATTCAGACACTGGAATAAAAATCATAAAGTTGAACTTCTCAGTCACTTTTCATTACAAAGATATTTCAGAATCAGGATTCCCCCTAAGCAATAGATAGCCAGTGGTGGTTATATACAAGATCAGCTTAATTCCTCAAAATATTTTCCATTGTTTCATGACTTCTCTTTGATGTTTGAGACTTCTACCAGACACTGATTAGTTTTGGATTTGTTTCCTTTTTTTTGTTTTTTTGTCTAAGCTGATCTTGTCTTCTCACATGTTTTATACTGGGACTTGAGTTTATTTCTGATCTATTTTCTCCAATGCTGTGCATGGCTTTTGAGGGCAGAAATAAGAAGTGGAGGGACAATTTATTTTTGCAAAACTGTAGAGATGAAGGTAATTTAATTCTCTCTACTGATTGGGGATGTTCATCCAGAGAGGGCTTGAGCCATATTATTTCTTAGATTTAGACAGAAATACTTTATGACCAACTGCAGAGCCTTCCTGTCTGACACTGCCTAGAGAGCAGCTTCAGTCCCAAGGCTTGGTTCCAGGAAAGCAAAACCCAGAATAAAAGCTTCAGCTAAGTGGTGGGGCTCCAAACCAGTGCAACTGTGGATTAGAGGTTACAGCTCTAATGTGTGGGGTTTTTGTCCTTGTTGGGCTGTTAAAACCTTGATATCTTCCTGCTTGTGCAAACTCTATTCTGTCACTACCCCTACCATCTCCAGGAGCAGAGAGATCCAACCAGTGACTAAAATATGTAACACATTCAGGCACATGTGAAGCAATCTGTGCTTGTACACATCTTCCAGCCCTGTTTCTCCACTACAGAGTGTCCCTTTCTTTCCTGGAATGCCCATTTTCAGCTTCAGAGATGGATTCCACATTAAATAAACAGTTAGTCTGGGAGAACATATTCATTTATTAGCTAAAATGTCCGGGGGGCTCCTATTAGAAGAGGAAAAAAATTGAAATGCATCTATTTGGCTGTTTGCCCACAATTCAAAGCATTTAATATCTAGTGTTATCTTAAATAATTCATTACTGCTCAATATGCCTAATACCTCTGTTGAGAGCGACGATAAATGAGGTTAAACAGGATTCCTGCTGATTTCTTCTCCTTCTGTTGGTTTAAACATTAATAATTATATGTTTTACCAGACTTGATAATAACATCAGGGAACAAATGCTTTTCAGTCAGGGAAATGAGTCAGAGGCATTTTCCTCTCTCTGTGGCAGCAAAGATAGTATTTCCTCTTTAACCTTACAAGTTTCTTTGAATTACAGCTGGTGAATTTGTATGAGCAACTGGTCCTTAAGGACCAAGCTGTGTGGATCAGCTCAATAGCTTTAAAATTCAGATTAAAAGAGACTTTCAGTAGTATATTAATCTGTGTGTATGTATTTGTCTGTGTGCTGCTAAGCAGCTAAATCAAATAAACAAATTACAAGAAAAAATTAGATAAAAGAAATTTCAAATATGTCTGCCTAGCCTCAATTTAAGAGCATGCACCCCACTGGGAACTTAGGATATGTGTAAATGAATATCCAGACATTAACCATGAATCTTGCAAATATTTCAGCCTGTCATTTGTAGCTGTTCAGGAGCATAATAACTTTGCAGATGATGACAGTGCGAAATGTTTCCTCTCTCTTAACCTGTGCCCCTCCTTGGTGTTCTCAGAGCTTTCCTAATAGGCAACATGATTCTTGCACGGGAAATTTTTTAGCTCAGCATATTGTTTCTGACTTGCCACCTTTTGCTTGCAATTAAATCCAACTGCAGACGGAAAGACAACAAATCCCTGGCAAGGTTCACCAGGAGGACAGAGAAACACGACGTGTGGGACAATAAAGGATAACAGATAGTGGGGAAGACCTCTAATCTGAGGTTTTCTGATCCAAAATCATAGCGAAAGCTGAATTACAGTCTGCCCACCTCCTCCTAGAGCTCCTTCACTTGGCAACTCAGTGTTTAAACTGGGGTGCATCTCTCACAGGTGAAGCCACCACTGCCTCAGCAGTGAGACTTGGGCCACTGCATCCTCCATCCAGAGCCCTTCTTGAAGCCAGGGAGACTTCTAGGAAGAGGATGATGCCCAAATATTTTTACCTTTTTATATAATTTTCATTTATTTATATCTTTGTAGGCTGTTAATACCTAGTTATAACTTCTAGTACTTTTCCTGCCCTCTACCATGGTTTATCAAACCCTTATAATACAGTCTTGAATTCTGTTTTGTCTTGCTTTTAGTCGAGCAAGGACATTTTGTTTTGCACCATACATTGTAGACATAATAAAGTGTAGGAATAAAAGTTGGGGAAGAGGGGGGCCTCCAGTGGGACAGAACCCTGGAGGGAAATTACCCAACAAACTGCTCTCCTAATTGGACAACATTTGATAGTTATACCAGTCAACTAACCTTATAAAAATTTCAGAAATACTGTATCAGTTCTGCATATTGTCATATTGTGCACCTTGGAAGCTTTCAATTAAACATTTTATTTTATGCCATCATTCTAACACTGTTTGGAAAGGTTTTGTGATTTATTATAGTCATCAAGGACATTGGAGCAGTAGTTCCATCTGGTACCAGGGACCATGTCTGTGCAGACTCCCTCAATCCCACACTGTCTTAAAATCAATTCAAAGCCCACCTCAAAGTCCCTTTGAGCCAGTCCTGAGAGCTGTTCTAGATTTCCTTCCCAGTAACACCTGGATAAGAGCACTGATACTGCCCAAAGAGGAATTATCTCAAGTTTAAAAGGATGGACATTCCTTAATCAGAAAATTTTCAAGCAGAAAACAGCTTAGGAACATTCAACTCTATAACTCTGTAAGCTGTTATTTATTGTTATTTTTAGAAGGAAATGATTGCTGTGTTACCTGCTGAAGTCCTTCTTGGCTGCTCTTGTACATCTGTTTTATGAGATGCAGAACAGAAACTGTGGGAGCAGCTTCTGCATCACAAGTTACTGAACGAAGAACTCCAAGTTGCATTTTAAATCTCAACAAACCAGGATACCTGAACACTTCTGAAGCACGAATGAGGAATCACAGAGAAGATTTAAAGTTTGGTGTCTTCTCTGTGGCAATGAATATTCTATTCAAAATTGCAGTGTTGTTTTTGATGATTCTCTTATTGGAAAGTCTAGTAGAGAGACTGTAAGCTACAGAATTTTGACAATTAGGAATCTTGTTCTTGGTTGTTTGGGAAAGAAAATTTGCACTGTGAAAACAGTTCTTTCACAGACAAGCTGTCATGTTTTCACTGCATAGTTCCATCATATTTTAGTTCATAACAATTATAAATATTTAAATATATATCTGTGGAAATTTAGGTCTATATATATTAAAGAATTAAGACAGATACAAGAAAGCCCTGCATCATAGAAACATGGATAAAAGTTTCCTGTGAAGATGATAAGACCCTGGCAGGTTCCCAGAAAAGCTGTGGATGCCCCTGGATCCCTGGAAGTGCCAAGCCCAGGCTGGATGGGGCTTGGAGCACCCTGGTCTAGTGGAAGGTGTCCCTGCCCATGGCAGGGGGTTGGAACAAGATGATCTTAAAGATCCCTTCCAACCCAAACCATTCTGTGACTCTGTGATATACTATTCAGAAATATGTTATGAAGATTTTAGTGTTTCTTCAATTATTGTTCTTACAAATATATAAATGGTATCCATGTCTCTTGTTCATAATCTGTGAGTGGTTTTCTGATTTTTGGTAATTCCACCATCAGAATGGTGGTGAGACAGTTGGAGCATAAGAAAAACAATTTGGGCAAGTTTCTTATTGTCATTTTTAAAGTGGTACAACTTTTGAGAAGATAACCTGAAAATTGGGAGATGCCATGTGTTACCAAGTGAAAAATAGCATTCAGCAAACACAAATTCTACTTTTCTAAATATTATACTCTGAACAGAGAAGTCAAAAAGGGAAACACACTGTGACTGTATGACACTTCATAGCATTCTTAATTATGCAATATGTCATTCCAGTTCTATAGTAAAACAGGAAAACTGCTTCTGAGAACAAAATGAATTCTGTGTCCAAGAACTGGAACATGGAAAAGAGACAAGCATTAATGTATTGTTACTTTTCAAAACCGATAAAGAAAATAAAAATTTTCTTTATTTTGTTGCAAATATAAAGTTTATTTGGCACTTGCAATGATCCAATGAAGTGATTTCTTTTTTTTGTCATAAAAAAGCTTTTCCTATCCAAACAAAAGTCCCATTTCCTGGGCTATGACTACAGTGCTTCAAGTAAAACATGCCAAGAACAGGGATTGGATAAAAATAAATAGCTTCTCTCTCATTTTACAGATGATAAAACTGACATTATGAGAGACTGAGTAATTTATACATTGCACTGAAAATTTAAGATGGGCTTGAACTAATTCATGTCTTGAATTCTCATTCACTGCATCACTAGTTTAAAGATAAATAAATAAATAAATAAATAAAATCTCTTTCAGGAAGTCATTTTGTTGAAGGTTGTTTAGCGTTGAGAGTAACGAAATTATTAAATGCTATTAAGAGCATGATTGAAATAACAGTCATATTTAAATGTTTTAAACATCACTTTATAAGTATACTTTTAAAAGGTATAATTTCTTTGACTAGCAACTAACCATGCAGCATTTTTATGTCTTGCAAAAAATAATTTTAACAAAAATATGTGCAGCATTTAAATGAGATGCAAACCAGCTTTATGACCCCATCCAAGAACAGTGAAATCTTCAGTCCCTTTGCTGCTGCACTGGAATAAACAGGCGAATTCATAGCCCTTGAAAAAGCAATTTTTTAACAAAAATGCTGATCCTGACGCTCCACTTCCAGAAACTCAACTGTTTATCTGCCTCGCCCACAGACACCATATGTAGGACACACTGAGTGGCTGGAATTAGCAGAGTCATTTATGAACTGCATATAAATACATCATTTGCACAAATTTCTTAGTGATAATAGCCAAATTAGGGAAGGTGATCGCACCATCATTTTTTTTCTCCCCCCAATTTAACATTTATGGAAATGATGACTTTATCCAGTTCCTGTCCTTCTCAGAGCTGAAGTTAAATCAGAAAAAAGGTGTGTTAGGGCATATTAGAAATAAATGGTCAAAGCTTTCTTTTACAGAGTATATTTGATTTATGAGAAGTTTCTTTTATGGTTTTTGAGGACTAGAGGGATATTTTGCTCACACTGGCTGCAGTTTAAAACTCTGATTAAGCACTTCTTTAACCTCATGGATGTCAGTGGATCCAAGTGTTTGCTGACCTGTTACTACAGCAACTCTTCCATGCCCTCACATGCATAGATGTGGCTTTGGTGCAAGCTAAAAATCACTTCCTTGCCTTTGAACTTTGGAGTCTGAATGCAACCAGAACCCGTCCCAGGGAGACCAGACCATCAGTGCAGGGAAATGAGTTGGATAAAAGCTTAAAGTGCCAGCTCAAAGAACATTTGTTCCTGCTTTTCAGAGAGAATTCAGCAATTTAAAGGCAGTGAAGCCCTTTGTCAGACTTCTTCCTTTGCCCATAATTGATCTGTAAAGGTTTTTCAAAGTGTCATCAGAAGAAAGAGACAAGCAGCTTCAGAATTTTTAAGGTGTTCTGGTTCCTCTGTTAAAATTTGCCTGAACCTTTTATAGAAACATAAACAACTGCTCTCCCTCTCCAAGACTGGTGTTTTTCAAATTAAGATGAAAACATGGCAGTGGCACTGCGTTTCCTCTTCATCCCACATCTCAAGCCAGGACCAAGGAGTTCAAAGGGAGGTTACAGCACCACAAACAGCAGTCAACAACTTCTCAGTTTCTCCAGGGACCAGATGTAAGAGAGGAGCAAACGTAGGCTGTGATTCTTGCCTGACCAATTTTATGCCACTTTTACTTTCTGGCAGCAGCTCAGTTCCTTGTGGGAGGGGATGAGTGTCAATACTTGCTGAAGTCAGTTATAATTTCTCCTCATCCTGAGTCTTGAAGAAACCAAGCTGCTTCTGAGAAAAATGCTCCACAGACACAGATGAACGAAAGAGGCTTCTACTTCCAAAATTTTGAGAAGCACTGGCATAGCATTAATCACTGTCATTTGCCAGTAGAAACAATCACAGAGTGCAATCACTTCTTGATTGCTAAAGAAATTTTCCTTTGCCTAGAGTACTGAGGTTTGATTTTTCTTTTCCAGCAAAAATATCTGTTGCAGCTGCCACTGAAAACCACGACTGACAGCAGAAGATATTTGTGATATTTTGGTGTTTCTGTTTACAAACAGAAACTCATAAAGTTAGTATATTTATATATATATATATATATATAAAAATGAATATTTCATAGATGTGATGGAGGTTGTCATATCCATGTGTATTTCTCCTCTCCTTGAACCCACAGCCCATGAGAACAACCAGCTACCACTCACAAAATTCCTGTCTTCATCTCACCCAAGGAATGCAGCATGATAGCTTCCAACTTTTCACAGGATATCTGGAGCAGAGGTAGGACTGCCATTGGGATAAGCATCCTTTGAAAAGAGATTTCCAGTCTCTGCTCTGTTTCACTCAGTCATGGCTGCTAAAACAATTCTGCACTGCTGGGCAAGTAATGCCCTTATGAGATATTTTATGTAATGCCTTTATGCGATGTTTTATCCTGAGTCTTCATCAGGCAACAATTAATCTTAAATTATACTTTTATCAAGTATTTATTCTTTTATTCCCTTTGGGCTGTGTGATATCAATGTCATGCCTGTCACAAACAATGACAAATGGAAAATAAACTGAAATATACTGAAAATAAAGATGTATGAGAGGATGTAACTTGGTAGGAATTCAAAAAGATAACACTTGATCTGAGCATAACAGTGAAAATGTCCTGGAAACAGGTGTTAAATAACCAAATTCACATAGATGTTTCTGTGGCAAAGAAAAGCAGAGCAATTAAGTTTTGTTGCCCTGAAAGGTGGCAGGTGCCCCATCCCTGGAAAGATCCAGGTTGGAGGGAGCTCTGAGCAAGCTGATCTAGTTGAAAATGTCCCTGATCATTTCATTAGGACTAGATGACCTTTAAAAGTCCTTTTAAACCCTGAGCACTCCAGTGGTTTATTTTAGACTTTTGAGGACTAGAGGAACACATCTGGAATTATTGTATCACAGGGATATTTGCATCTCACCTACAGCAAGTCATCCCAAGCACCTGAGAGTCAATAACCTGCAGCTGAGGGACTGACTGATTCCAGCCCTTAAGAGTATTTCCATCTCCATTGTAAGGAATTAACTTCCTACACAGACAATAATTGCAAGAACATGAAGCTTGATCTGGTTGTCAATGAGTTCCACAAATGACTCACAAATTGATGTGTCCTTCTGCTTCCTTTCTCTGAGATGCAAAGCCAATAATTGGGATAATAGTTGGAATGGAAATAGGTTTATTCCTCATGAATTTTCTGTTATATTGGTCAAACTGCAATGTTCAGAATGGTTTATTTTCCTTACTACAAGTTTAACCTGGCATATATCCTGAGCAATATATCCTTTATTGAGGAAGAAATTTAATTTATCTGCTGTTCTATTGGGTAAAGAAAAAACAGCAACCTGATGCACAGACTCATCTCTCAAATTAAGAAAGTGGAAAGGAGTTCAGCATAAACAGAAAGCAGATATAATTGAATATCAATAATCCAGTGGCAATGGCCATTAGTCTCTATGGGAACTTGTAATCACATAACAACAATTAAAGAGGCTGAATGGGTGATAACGAGCTAGAGAAATGCTGGCAGTGTCACTGGCCATGAACACAGGACTCAGGAGTTATACAGGAGAATGCAGAGCTGGGCAGAGAGAAACCCAGTGAGGATTAGCAAGGGCAGGTGTAGGGTCCTGTATCTGGGGAGGAATAACCCCAAATACCAGCAAAGGTTGGGGCTGACCTGCTGGAGAGCAGCTCTTCTGAGAATGGCCTGGGCATCCTGGTGGGTGACAGGTCGTCCATGAGCCAGCAGGGTCCCCTGAGGGCCAGGGGGGCCACTGGGATCCTGGGGTTCATAAAGGAAAGTGTGGGGGTCAGTGGAGGTGATGGTCCCCTCCCCTCTGCCCTGGGGTTATTTTGGTCTCCATAAAGACGAGGAGCTGCTGGAAAGGGTCCAGCAGAGGCCAAAAATATGATGAGGAGTCTGGAACATCTCTGTGGTGAGGAGAGATGGGAGAGCTGGGCCTGGTTAGTCTGGAGAAGACATGGCTGAGAGGGGATCTCAGCAATAAAAATATCTCAAATATTTTATGACTCAAAGATTGGTGTCAAGAGGAGGGTGCCAGACTCTTTTCAGTGGTGCCCAATAACAGGACGAGGAGCAATGGCCATAAACTAAAACACAAGGTTCACCTGAATAAATGGAAGAACTTTCCACTGAGGGTAGCAGTTCCCCCTCTGGAGACATTCCAAACCCAGCTGGATGTTCCTTGTCACCTGCTCCAGGGACCCTGCCTTGGCACGGGGGTAGGACTGGATGATCTCCACAGCTCCCTTCTAGTCCTAAATTAAGGATTCTGTGAAAATTCTGTGATTTTGTGATTCTGTGATACTTTAATGAACAGAAAATTACAAATATATTTACTTTTTTTTTTTTTGGCTTTAATTTATCTTTCAGAAATCAGACTTGGAATATCATTATGACCTGTGTGTTTCTCCTAAAAATGTTTTAGGTATTGGCCAATTTCAAAAAACAATTAAATATGGAGACATCTGGAATATACCTTTTGTCATTAAATTGATATGAAAAATAGATAGGTAAGGGAACTGAAATGCCTAACAGAGGAAAACATCACAATGTGACCATACACCTTCTGAGGGACCAGAAAATTCATATGAACATTTCTATAGGTGGTAATATTATTATTTTGGATACAAATTGTTATAATTCATATAATCATAGGATGGTTTGGGTTTGAATGGATTTCCAAGAGACTTCTCCTCCAACCCCCCTGCAATCAGCAGGGACATCTTCAACCAGACCAGCTTGCTCAGAGCCCAAACTCATAGGGAAACAACTTCATGAGCTCCTGTGTTTGCAGTGAAATTTGTGCCCCTAATGTGTTTGTGCAAGCAAGACTTTAGAAGGAGCATCTCTTCCTGCCTCTTTCTTTCAAAGGTCACCTCACCTCTCCTAGACTTCTTCCCTTTTCTGAGCTGTCTTGATTGATCAGAAACAATATTTTCAATCTGCTCTTAATTTTCTCAGGCCTCAGTCCTAATTCCCAGTCTCAAAGACTTTTACTGCCCCCTTCCCTTCCACTTGAATTCTAACTAGGGAAATTACTTTGGAAAAAAAAGTGAGAGCAAAAATTTAAAATTCTTTATAAACCTTTGGTTCAAATTCGGTGTGCAGCAAATGAGAGATGGATGGCATTACCGATCATATCCATTATATTTTCATTATGATGACAACACATGAAGTTCTGACAGTTCTGGACTGAAGTTCCTACATTAATCAAATGCTGTCTTCATTGTTTTTCTGGCACTTCTTCATTAAAACTGTAGCAGCTGAGCTATAGTCCTGTAAGTTATTCCTAAATTGACTCCTTTTCAAGTACAAATGTGATCCAACCTTGGAATATATGAGTATTTCCAGGCATGGAGATTTCAAAGCACAGTAGGGGGGAGATAAAAGTAATTATACCTCTGTTTTAGGATAAAGACTGACAGAGGATGCTACCCAATGTGTCTGAAAGTTGCTTACTGTAATTTCTCTAATGTATGTGTAAGCAGTCTCTTACCATTAGCTCACAACTTTCATAAATTCATTCTCATAAGAGAACAGATTTTATAGGAGAATTGGTGAACACTTTTCCTAGAGGGGAACTGAGGTGAGACAAGAAGAGAAACACACTCTGGGTTGAATCTAACTCTTCTAATGTATCAAATTATTTCTTTAAAGAAGGAGGAAACTTTTTCCCCCAAAGTCTGACAAAGCATTCAGAAACATCCTAGATCTAATAATATTGTTATGTTCATTGATAGTAACAAAAAAAAATTCCCAACTTTTGCACCAGTGTTTATCAGTTCAAATTTTCTGTATATGAAGAGATCTCCTCTAGTCAGGCCAGCACTCATCCCCTGGAGCAATTTGTGTTTAGGTTTGTAAATAGAGAGCCAGTGTCAGGACAAGTGGAAATGGCATCAGCTGTGTCAGGAGAGGTTTAGGTTGGGCACCACGAAAAATTTCTTCACTGAAGTGGGTGAAAAGCTGGTCAGGCATTGGAAGGGGCTGTCCAGAGAGGTGGTGGAGTCCCCATGCCTGGAGATGTTCGAGGAATGATTGGAATTGGCACTCAGGGGTCTGCTCTGGGTGACAAGGTGGTGTCTGGGCACAGGTTGGACTCTGATCTTGGAGATCTTTCTCAAACATGATGATTCCATGGGACTAAGGCCAGGAATGCCATACAGGATTGCAGTAATAATGCACAGAGTAGGGCTGAGTTCTGCTCTGCTAGAGCAGGTTTTCCATCCAAAAATGGAGATTGTGCAGCATCTCTGGGAAACCACCAGAGATGTTTTTAGTGCTTTACTCCTGCTTCTTTTTCTTTCTACCTAATGGGATGTCATGGTTTGACTTTCAAATCTGAATACTGATTGGCTTGACCACAACCTCCCAAAAAACTCACTTCTTTATTGAAACAGGACACAGGAAAACATCCTGCTGAACAACACCAGCATCACCTCACGTGGTGGCACAAGGACTCAGCAACCCCTTAGATCCCACAGACCACTCTCAGCAACAACACTGACCAGGATATTTCCCCAGGGTTTGCTGGACAAAGGAATTTTTCAGCAGGCTTCTCAGATGCCTATCTTCAAATTTTTAATGAATTTTTAGGACCTCTCAGTGTTTATGGTAGACACTGAGCATCCACTTCAGCCACTGGTGGAGTCGAAGGTGGTGTCCTTTGTCATCCTCTAGCACTGTCTACATTATTTAATTATATTACAAATAGTTCTTTACTTTTACCATCAATTCTCCCACTTTAATTCATAAAGGGTCCAGTAACACCACATTTTGGTTTTGGTATCTGCAAGATTAACTATACCTAACCTATAGTTCTTTTAATCAAATATTTCCCTGTGTTTTGTTTTCCTTGCTACTTATCCATTTTCTCACTTCTTAATTATATTGATTGTTATAATTCTTTCCTCCTTCTATTTGTTCATATATCTATTTCTGTGTCTACCTAGAAATTGTCATCCTTTTATACCTTACTTTCATTTTCCTGGCAGCCCAGGCTAGCTAATAATCAGTGTGGCCTTTCTTGAACTGCAATTTCCTGAGTGTCTAATAAAATACACTTACAGCTTTTAATTTTTCATTTTATATATGTTTTGTTTTTCATATTTCTAAAGCTGATTGAAGCAAAGGAGACAGTGTTCACCTCCTTCTGTCCAACAGATCAGGTCATAACTCCAGAATAAATGCAGACACACTGACCTCCAAATTTTCCTTTTATGTATTGAAATAATTTTGTGACAACCAGCTGCCTCTCTTTGCCTTTGGTTGGAATATTTCTGGAATATTCCACACCTACACATGCAGCTGTTCCTTGGACACAGAATTGGACGCTGTTCTGCCTTCCAAGAGAGTAAATAGTGTGCTAAATATCCTACTGACTTTGCAGGGTCTTTTTATAGATCCTAATATTAAACATTGCAGGTGTTCAGTGGCACAAGTTTTATTTTCAGCTCAGTTTTGTCAACAGCATTTGTTGTGCCTATGATGCAAGAGCTCCTAAGTGCAGGAGACACACAATCTTCTGTCTGTCAGGTTCAACTTGTTTTGAGCTAATAATATGAAAAAATAAGGGAAAAATATTGTTATTTTAGTAACACTACCACCCTGAGTGAGATCACTTTGCATTTAGTGCAGAAAAACCATGAAAGAAGTTTTGTTGGACTTGCCATTTAACGCAGCATCATAATAATTGTCCATCCCAAGGATGGCTACTTCCATCTGGTGACATGTGACTAAAAGGAAATGCAGAAAAGGCTTCTCAGATCCTTTGGAAGCACCTCAAAAGCATCACTTGTTCTGTGTATGTGTTATTACAAATCCATGGGGAAAAAAAATGATAATAATTTGGGATATTTGTTTAAGGCTCAGTCCTGTTGCTCCCAAATTTTGTTACAGGAATTTGTTTTACTCTAGGGAGCTCTTTAGGCTTTTGGTGAACATGGGATACAGAGTCCATCAGAAAGTGGAAAATTCTCTGTTGAAAGCACAGAGAGAGAGTAATTCCTTACAGCTCAAATTGTATATATCCACGTCTTTTATTATTGAATCAAATGCTCTTAACCATTAAAAATATATGTAGAAAATCATTAAAATTATAAACAAATAATTCTCTATGAAAATGACATCTCTCCAAATTTCCAGAAGTTAAAGCACAGCTTTCTAGAATTCGTATAAGCAGGACCACAGTGTCTTGGCTATTTCAATCTTTGCCTCCCAGGATGCTACAAAAACCAGCTGTTGTTCAGGCTTTTTTTTCTTGTTCATGGGATATTTTTTTTTTTTGGCCTGTGGTATGGATGAAATCTGGTTTACAGCAGTTGCTCTCACTCCTAAAATTGAATTATCACCCTGGAACTTCCTGAAGGGACCAAAATAAATGTATTGCAAAGAAGGGCAGTGAAGCTGGAGGTCAGTCTGGAGTGCAAATCCTGGGAGGAGCAGCTGGGGGAACTGGGATTGCTCAGTCTGGGAAAAAAAAAATAAAGGTGTCTCAGTGAGGGAATTTCTTGCCCTCTACAACTCCCTGAAAGGAGAGTGTAGCCAGGTGGGGGTCAGGCTCTCCTCCCAGCGAAGAAGTGTTAGGATGAAAGGAAGTGGAATTAGGAAAAATTCCCTCACCAAAAGGATTGTCAGACATCTGGACAGGCTGCCCAGAGAAGTGCTGGAGTGGCCATTCCTGGAGGAATTTAGAAGAGGTGGCACTTGGGGACATGGATTAATGCTGGACTTGGCAGTGCTGGGTTAATGTTTGGACTTGATGATCTCAGAGGTCTCTTTTCCAATGGAAACAATTCCCTGATTCTCTGAAAATATTTAGGATAAACTCAGAAAGGGTGGAGAGCTACAGGCAGAGGTTTGAGATGTAAACCTTGCTTTGGAGCACTTTTATCCCCAAATCCTAAAGCTGTTTGTTCCCTGACTGCTTTTGAAGCAGCCACCAGCACTGCACCAGGAGCATCCTGCCTCTCCTTGATCTCTCCCGCTGGAGATTGCCCAAGAACATTCCCTGTGCCTGAGATTGTTCAGTGTTCAAAGAAATACCCAGTTCAGTTTTCCTTAAGGAGGCAGATTTTATAAAGACTTTCAGGCAAATATTCTTGGTCTTATCTGCACCAGGTCTGCACTTAGCACAACAGGAGCTCAGGAGATGAGAGACTCCTCAGAAATGACTGTGAAACTTTGCTTCTTATTTTACCTGCCAGGACATTTTCCATTTCCTCCTGAAAAACTTCTTTAATCTTTCCATCTCCCTTCCCTGCTGCTTTGGTAACTCCCTTCCTTATTTGTTCCCACGTAGCAGAAAACTGAAAATGGCCAGCAATTTTCCATGTAAAAGAGGCTGGTTTCCTTAAATCTGCCTTAAATTTAGAGACTTCACTCCCTGGATAAGGAGGCTGAGCCAAGTGTAGCTTCAAAGAAATTTTTTTTTCTGCCTTGTCTCCAAAGAAAGTGCCTTTGCTCAGATGTGTTGTCTCTCTGTCCATGCTGATGGTGCTTCACTCTGCTTATCCATCAGAAAAATGCAGCTCATTAAGGTAAAAAGCATCAAAAATTTTAAAGAAAATGGATTATTGAACCCAGTGAGAAACTTGAATTAAGGTTCTCAACATCCTGTGAGATCAATCATCTCAGCAGACACTGGAGAATCCACAGGGCAGAGCTAAAAGCCATCAGACCTCATAGTTCCTCTGAACACACACAATATATTTAAAATTTCACCTAAATTCCATTAAAGTGCATGTCTTTAAGAAGAAAGACTAGTTAGGCATGAGTATGTTTAGGCTGCTATTTCATCTAATTGGTTGATATTGAAGTTTATGTGTTAAAGTGGTTGTTCAGTGAGCAAACAGCCATAACAACAGTTTTTATTCTGATATTGATTGGTTATTTGCACAGATAGCTCTCTATCTTCCCAGTCATCTCCATGCTGCTGGGATCTTTTTTCTCAGAAAGAATGGAATTGCACTTCACATTCCAGTTTGTGATGGTGGGTACTAAAGGTTCTCATGAAATTGCTTTCCTGCTTTCCTCAACATTTTTGCACAAAAGTAGAATTAATCCTACAAGAGCCTGTCAGTTTTGTAAAATATTGACAAAGCGACTCTTCAACACTATTATTATTATTATAATTATTATATTGTATAATTATTATATTATATAACTATATATAATAAGTATTATTATTAATATTAGTAATAGTAGTAGAATAGTAGTTTCATATGTATGAAATTTATAGTAGGACAGCATAATTCTGTAAAGAGAAAAAAGACTGATTTCATTTAATTTATATATTTATAAAATCAGTGATTGAAAAGTTGCTGCATCTTATTTTAAACATTTTATTCCTCATCCCAGACCGTGGAGAAATGTGTTTGCACAGGAAAACATATTAAAGAAATAGCAGTATCCCCCAAACAACCAGTAAACCAAAAAGTAATTATTGATAAAAATATTTTTCTTCCTAGCATTAATTTGAGAGGATGTCTGAGTTGGATTTTGAAATATACATTATAGAGGGAAAAAAAAATGCTCAGAAACACGGAAAATGAGGTACTGAAGCAGAACACCCCCTGCTTTACTGCCTAAACTGGCGTCTTGAATCTGGTGGGCTAAAAAAGCCTCCATTACAATATTGATTGCACTTTGTTATTCTGCTTTAGTGATTAAACACATCAGCCACACCATCACAGCATTAAGTCTTGATTAATCATTCTCAGAACCACAGGAGTAATATACAGAATATTGATTTAAATTGTAGGTAGAGAGATCAATTTATGATTTATTCCCAGGCCAGCTTGAAGCTGTCCTTTGATTTTTCTTGGGCTTCCATTTGTTTTGCTTTGATTTCTCCCAATCCCTTACAGTTCCAAGATTCACAGAATATCCTGAGCTGGAAGGGACCCACAAGAATCATTAAATCCAACTCCTGGCCCTGCACAGGACACCCCAAGAATTCCACCCTGTTATCATCCCACTCCCTAAGGAGCTGACTGAGAGTTGGGCAACATTAGAAATCTACTATTAATACCAATATTAATATTATATGCCTTTCTGCTTTTGTTTAAAAAACTTAAAATATTTTGGATGTGAAACAAAAAACAAAGCAGAAGGCAACATCCAGTTATTACCTAAAACAACAAAACAAAAAAGACAATTCAAATAAAAAAGCAGAAAAATTCATACATCTTTAAAAAAAAGTTCTGAGCTAGTTTTTTCTGTCCTTCAGGCCACTAAGATATGACCAAGCTCCAAGCTGCTAAAAATTATTATCACAAGGCAGTATTGCTACTGATTAATCCAGACTCCCAATAGGATTTTATGACCTCCAGTCCATTGTTTCATTAATGCAAATACAAGCTCAATATCTGAATGAGGTCTAGGATCCTGTGATCAGAGAAAACTTGAAGTTCTGGCTTTCCTTACAAGAAAATTTGTAAAAAGAGGTGGGAAAGTATCATTTATTTAAGTAGAAATTATACAGAAAAAAAACCTATGCTGCATTAAGAATATTTTTGCTCATCTTACTGTCTTTTAACCTTCCTTCATAACCCTCACTTGAAAAATAATTCTTGAACAAAATAGAAATCAAAAATCCTATTCATTATCAGTGTATGATTAAATTACAACAAGGAGGAAGAAATGTTTATGTAGAAGAGTTACAGAACAAACAGTCTCAATTTTCATTGCTGCCTCTGAGAAATGTCTTTGGGGGGGGATAGCCATCATTTTGGACAAAATGTGCCTAATCCAAGCTGTAAAAGACAAAAAACTTCAAGTAGATTTTCCAGACAAGTGAGGTTGTAAGAAATCCAGTGTCACAGATATCTTTTTATGAAAAATCCTTTCCTTAGGATTTTTCATCCTGAGAAGCTGAGAGGCCTCAGGAACAAAATGTAAACAATGGTTATCTGCTGCTGTGGAATGCAACAGGTGCATCTTTGATCAGCCCATCTTGGATGTTTATAATTAATGGCCAATCACAGTCAGCTGGCTCAGATGGAGAGCCTGAGACAGCTGCCTTTGTTATCATTCTTTCTATTCTTAACTTAGCTAGCCTTCTAAGATGAAACCTTTTCTTCTATTCTTTTAGTATAATTTTAATGCAATCTATATCATAAAATAATAAATCAAGCCTTCTGAAACATGGAGTCAGATCTCTGTCTCTTCCCTCAACATAAGACTCCTGTGAACACGGTCACAATTCAGAGCCACTAAGGACTTCTTGTTTGTCATATTTCCACACACTCTGGCATTTTCACAGTGATGCCTGCAGAGCTCTGTCTGAAGAATTCATATTTTCATATTTTCACAGAATATTTGAGTGGCCTGGGTTGGAAGAGACCTTAAAGTTCATCTCATTGCAGCCATGTGCAGGGCCACTTTCCATGAGAGCAGCGTGCTCAAAGCGCCAACCAGCCTGGCCTTCCTCTCCCTTGTTCTTTTTCTACATGTTCTTAAAAAAGAAATAAAAGAACTTGTGAGTTATTCTAGGCTTGCCATTCATGATAATTGCACATGACTGAATTTTGAAGTTGGTATTCAAGGATTCCAAGACTATTTCTGTACCACATGAGGGAAGTGTTCATATTATAAATCACATATTCCTGGCACTCTCTCCAGTTTATTCACAAGTCCTGGAACATCCTGAGTTGAGGGGACTCATCAGGATGAGTGAATCCAACTGCTGGCCCTGCACAGGGCACCTCAAGAGTTACACCCTGTGCCTGAGAGAGTTGTCCAGATCTTGGAATCTCTGCTGGTCAGAGTAACCCCTAGATAAGTTAGAAAGTCTCTTTTCCCAGCCTGGTGCACGAAGAAGGAGTCAGAGCTCTTCATATCTCGGTCTTAATGTTGTTTATTGTTTCTTATCTATAAAATTCTTTCTCCTGTCCAGCTGAGGTCTGCTCAGCAAGGCAGTCAGAGGCACTCTGGCTGCCCCAGGGCAGTGTTATCTTTTTATTCTAAAAACTATGTGTACAATATTTACAATTACTTTCCAATACCTGTCACCTATGTTAGACAGTGAGCTTCTACTCTAATCGAAAAGTGCCAACATCACAGCAGAAGATAGAGGCCAAGAAGAAGAAGGAGAAACACTGGACACACCCAGCTTCCTCCATCTTGCCCCCTGAACCCCCATTCTAAAAACCCCAAAAAATCTTATTTTCCACCCCGTGATAAATTCATTATCATTCTACTTAAACTGTTCATGGCTTGTAATTCTTCATACAAGGTTGGTAATTGTTTTTTCCAAAGGCTAAATCAGAGGCACAGGGGTCTTGTGCTCTGTGCCAAGGTCTCTGAGCCCCCTGGGCAGGGACTTGAGTTCTCCAGGGCAGCCAGAGGAATTTTCTGTGTTCTGACATCCAGACACTTCTTGATCTCTGGCAGTCTTGGTGCTGGGGCAACTTCCCTGGAGAGCCTGCTCCAGCGCCCAGCCACCTTCTGGATGAAGAATTGTTTCCTAATACCCAACCTAAACCTCCTCTGGCACAGCTCCATCCATTCCTTCAGGTCCTGTCACTGCTCAGCAGAGAGCAGAGATCTTCCTGGTGAGGGAGATGCAGAGCAGCTGCAGACCTCCAAGAGAAGGGCTGATGTTCTCACACAGATACATCTCAATATGAAAGTGGGTCTGTTGAACGCCTCACACCAATATCTGCACTCTGCTCTTCACCCTGAATTATCCAAGAATGTATAATGTTCCAGTGAGAAGTGAATAAAAAATGGCAGCATTAGAAGTAGAAATGAGGTCCTGGGTATTGTGTTTTCCTCCTCACAGTACAAACTTGTTTCTCGTGTCACCTGCTCCCTGTTTTTAATACTCACCAAGAGATACTCATAATTATCTCTTGCTTCAATGATGAGCCGAGTCTCAATCCATCCTGTGGTTAGAAACACTTCCTTTGACACATTTTGTTCCAAAAATCTTTGTTATCATCACCATAGAAATGTCTGATTAGTTATAACATTTACCTGGGATAAGAAAATGAAGTGTCATATTCCTGAAAATATGTACAAGGGCTACAGGAGACCGAGTTACTAAATTCCTGTAAATCTGGCATGCATTTTTAAAGGTGTAGCTTAGGTAGCTGCCAGTTTTTCATGCTGTCTTCTTCTTGTAGGATTTCAGGATTCTAAATATCCCTCTGTGGCATAGGAGAGCCTCAGTAGCCAGCCTGAAATGTTGATTTTCTCTAGGGAGGAAGGTGTGTGCCCTATTTCTGTATGTTTTGCCCTTATTATCTGTATACAATATAGAAAAAAATTGAAACAACAAACTTATTTCTATTTTAGTCCTTAAATTGATTAAATCTAGAGACTGAAACAGGCAGAGATTATCACACCTTGAGCAGGTTTCATTTCAAATAAACTGAGAGGATATAAATATTTTTTAACATCTGATAGCCAATTACTTGATAATTCCATACTTAAATGGAATCTCAATAGAAATATAAATAACATCCCTGTGAACAGCAGATGGTTTTCCATGATGGATGCCATTAAAATAAATGATGGGAACATTTCTGCAAACAAATAGGCATTAATTAAATCCGTTATCTGTATTACAATATGGGTGTGTAGAAAACATATTACAGATGTCTGATGTGTTAAAAGTGTTTTTCCCACCAATTAATACAGTGCTAAATATTATTTTATTTATTTATGATTTTTTGAGTGCAACTAACTTAGAAAAATAACCCCCTGAGTGTAGATCATTTTTTTATTAGCCTCTGGAGAAAATTACTCCCTCTCTGGGGAAGAGTAATCTATATTCCTTCCATTCTTCTTTAACTAACTAGATTGTGTTTGCAAATACAATTGCATTAATAAGACTCCCACTTTCTCAGAGTCTTAGATAAGTTTAAATATAGCATTTTGGTAGTGCTCTCATGATGTATGTATCTATTGCTACAGGCACTCCAAGACCAATTTTTCAGAGCTATCTACACAATTATTCAGGGAAAACTTGTTCACTGTGTCCTGGGAGAGTTTAATGCATAATGACTGCCTTTCTTGTTTCAAATTAGGTAAATACCTGAGCAGAACAAGTTAGAACTGCGGGTAACTATTTCTTTAGGCAACGTTTTCCTGTGTTTACACTGAAATAATTGTGTGTATAACCCAGAGGTGTCGTTACATCTCTATTGCATGAGCAACTGCATCAGTCCTCACAGTGCACAGAATAAAATCCTATTTTCCTGCAGTATTTTGATCCATCAGGCTGAGCATGGACCACTGCACTGCTGCTGGGTCCACTTATCCCTGGACACTGGGGGTTTTTGTCCCAAAGGAACACGTGCTATGTAAAATGCTTGACAACAGCAAAACATCCTGGGAAATAGAAATGAATCTGTAAGAAGGGTTTCTTCATTTACCAGTGGTGTTCCAGGGATCATTAAGGACTGGAAAAGGCTCCCCAGGGAAGTGGTGGAGTCACCATCCCCATAAAGGTTCAAAAACCAAGCAGATGGGGCACATTAATGGGCAGGGTGGTGTTTGGTTGAAGCTCGGACTTGATGATTGTGTTGGCTTTTTGCAACCTCAGGGATTCCATGATTCTATGATTTGGTGTAACCAAAGCTTTCAGAAGGATCAAACTTTTAAAAGTGGGAAAATGAATGTTTAGAGCCCCATGTGTTTGTTGTGAGTTTGAGACCTGTGTATTAAAGGGGTTCAATTTCATTTTTATTTTGGTGAAAGGAGCTACAAAGTGACCAAAGCAGAGCAAAAGGGAACAAAATATATAAAATTGAGTGTGACCAATTTAAGAAGCAACTTCACTGGGATGAATTTGAACTTCTTTCAATGTGACATTTGCCAAAGTAAAGAAATGGAAATTAAGACCAGTTGAGATTGTTGTTGGCTCATTTCTCCTGCAGTAACTGTCTGTACAATGTCTTTGCATGTCATCAAAGCATTTCATCCTAAATCTGAGGTGGTTCTTGATTTATCCAGGTTCTCCTTCAACCTTGAATGAAGGAGAAATATTTACAGATTAGCAGACAAAACTGCAAATTCATTCAAGAACTTGCTGCTATTGAGATCTCTAAGCATCTACAGCACAAAACTTTGATCTTCCATTTCTCCTTGTTATTTTTAACAAAATATGGCTAAAACTGACAAGGCAGGGAGCCAGGCCCAGACCCTTTCATTACCAGAATCCTCTTGAAGTCTTTAAAAAGGGGAATATGCATTTTCCTTGTAACTACTGTAGAATGAATGTGCAGCTGGCTATAATGATGTTGCAGAATTTAGGGAGAAAATCAAATAGCAACTGCTTCTGGATTTTATATTTTCAGTATTTTCACCAGAAATGCAGAAGATGCCATAGGAAAAGCACTTCAGGCATTAAAAAGAAAGAGGTTATTAAAGGATTTAAATGGATAGGATTAACATTCGAAATGATCTTGAGAAATTAACATGTGGGGCTCAGATTGATGGAGCGAGTCTCTTAAAGCAAAATTAGAATCATTCTTCTGTAGAAAATGCAATCCAGCACGAAAGTTTGGCATTCAGGAAAACTGGGAAAACAGCTCAAGAGGAGGGAAGGATGATCAAAGGGCAGGAAAACCTCTCTCCCCGGGAGAAGAGAAAGCTCAGAGAGACTTCAGCAAAATATTTCAGTACTTAGAGGGTGGCTCAGAAAGAACAGAGTCTCTCTCTTCATGAGGAGCCACTCGTAGACGAAGAGGAGAAATGGGTACCAATGGCAGAGGTCTGATCTTGATGTATATTATAGTAAGAACAATCAGCCAACAAAACAAGCTCACGAGGAGAAAATGCAATCCAGCATGAAAGTTTGGCATTCAAGAAAACTGGGAAAACAGCTCAGGAGGAGGGAAGGATGATCAAAGGGCTGGGAAGGATGGTCAAAGGGCTGGAGAACCATGGAGAAGAGAAAGCTCAGGAAGACCTTAGCAAAATGTATCAGTACTTAGAGGGTGGCTCAAGAAGAACAGAGTCTCTCTCTTCATGAGGAGCCACTCACAGAAGAAGAGGAAAAATGGGTAGCAATGGTCTCATCTTGATATAAGGGAGAAAATATTTATAGTGAGAACAATCAACCAACCAAACAACCTCATGAGGGGTTCTCAGGATGGGATTGGATGGGACAGGGTGCTGGATGACCTCATCTAAGCTCCCTTTCCCATGGAAACTTGGACCAGATGGTCTTTTGATGTCCCTTCCAACCTAGGTTGTTCTGTGAGTATATGAATTAATATCTGTCCTACACTATTTTTTCTTCCACCCACTTATATCCAGAGCGAGATCTGGGAGCAGGATGGCCCATATGCTTCTGTGGGGTTTTTTTCCTCCTCAGTGTGCCTGTTTCTATATATTTCTGTTAGTGAAGACAGGTTCTGTGTGTATGTGTCACACAGAAATTAAATTTGCTCTGACCCTTTATACATCAAGCTATCTGTCTCACAACTAAGTTCCCATCCTGCTGTTGTCGGTTTTTCTTCTAATATCCATAGCAACGGGATTGTCTTGTCAATCAAATATTTCACAAGCTCTGAGGCCCAAAAGAATTATTAAAATATCTTCTATAGCTTTCTGAAGAAAAAAATTCCAAGATTTTCTTCCTTTTTTTCCTGTGATGAATCCAAAATGCATATTTGTGAGAAATACCTTCCAGAAAAAAAAACCAAAAACCACCTGCATATGGCCTGTAAAGCCCAGGAAGAGGGAGCATTCACCAAGATCATTGGGAGTTTTAGTCTACGTTAATTTTTTTCACGTGTTTTAGAATTCATGTCTGGTTTCTAATTTGAATTTATATGTTTCTTGCTTCTGGGCTCTGTTTCTTGTTATGTCTTTCTCTACTAAATTAAAGATCTTTTTACTACCTGGTATTTCTCCCTGTGGAGATATTTAAACCATAATAGAGTCACCTCTTGGTTGTCCTTTTTTAAGACAAACAGCCCAAGTTCTTTATGTGTGATTAAATAAGTTTTTGAGCACATGAAAAACCTAATAACTGAAAACAAAAAAAAAATAAATTTCTTCCTCTGACTTCCTCAAACATCCAGAAAAATTGCATGGCTGCTCAAAAGGGAGTGCTTACAAGAAAATATAATAATCTATACAACACTAACGAGTTGGACTACAAATGCTGAAGTTATCCCAACACAGTAGTTCTTTAGAAGAGACCTGAGAGTGGAGATATGAAATAAAGATGAAAATTTTGTATATAGGCTTTTGGTAATTTAAAATGAGTTGAGCAGCCTCTCTTCAGAGAAAATGATGCAGCCATTGCTTAAAGAGTTGCTGTGGAAGGGCTCAAGCATCTCTTAGAGTCAAGTGGAGCCCATAAACAGAACAAAGCAGGGTGTGCAAAACTTGGGGGACTTCACTAACTAGGACGTGAGAGTAACATGAAAAGAAATATCATAACTTAACAATCACTCTGGGATTAGAAGTAATTGTCAATGAAAGTTGTGGAATTGTCATCAGAGGAGTTATTCCAGCCTTGTTATGAGCTTTTGAGATAAAACAAAGTGCTGGAAAACTACGGGGAATGATTGGGGAAACCTACATGGTCCCGTTTGAAGCCAGAAATCCATAATTAGATATTTTAGGCCACACTGAGGAAGCTTCCTTCATTTGGATATAAATAGAGGGATGGTGGTGAAACATCTAATGAGTGTCATTAAGCCCCTCTAAAAGTCAGTGTTCCCAATGATCTGATAGAACTCTTTTTTGTCTCAATTAAAGCCCAGCAAATCAGCAGCAAAGTTGGACAATTAGACTTGGAAGAAACTGCTGGCCCATCTTCCCATTGTAAACTGGGCAAGTTGGGTTGAATCAGAAAATATCTAACCTTGACCCAATAGTGGGAGAGCAGCAACTGCCTTTCTCCTGGGCATTGCATCACTGATAGCTGGAAAGCACTGGAACTCAATCAATCAGTCAATCAATCAATCAATCAACTACTGGAGACCAGCAGGAGAATTCTAGATCCCTGTGCTGTAAATCAAGATGCTGGTGAACGATAGGAAAGGGGATGTTCCTGTTTGGGAGCTCTGCTTTGTTGTGAAGAGAGAAAAGGCATTTCTTGCTCTGAGGACGGGATCTCCAGGCTGATGTCTCGCTGTCCTCATCAATTATGTCACTGATTCTAGGACTTATCAGTTTGTTTTTCTCCATGCTGAACATCTAACTCACCCACTTGGGGTATGATCCAGTGTGGGATACACCCAATTGTGAAATTTCCTAGGCAGAAAAGTGCTGGACTGTCTGTGGGTATTAGGACCAGAAGAGCACTGACAACTTAAGTTGAAATTGCAGATTGCCAGAGACTCTGCAGGTCTCTGTTCAGTGTTTACTGTCACCATGATATTTTCTGAAAAATCCCTTCACCAGGATTTTTCTGCTGAGAAGCTGAGAAGCCTTCAGAAAAGAAATGTAAACAATAATTATCTGATTGCTTGGAATGTGGTTTGGAGGTTGCTTACCAACAGGTGCATCTTTGATTTGTTCCATGTGAATTGTTTTTACTTAATGACCAATCTCAGTCCAGCTGTGTCAGACTCTGATCAGTCATGGGTTTTTATTATCATTTTTCTCTAGCCTTCTGATGTCTCCTTTATCTTTCTTTAGTATAGTTTTATAATATAATATAATATAATATAATATAATATAATATAATATAATATAATATAATATAATATAATGCAATGCAATACAATATAATATAATATCATCCTTCTGAGAACATGGAGTCAATTCTCATCTCACACCTCATCCTGGTGTGCAACAATTTACCAACATTTCTCTCTTTGTTTATTCTTTAGGATGATGTTACAAGATTAAGAGGTAATTTGACTTTCCTTTGAATCAGGGTTTTGTTCAGCCTCTTGCCATCTAGGATTCCAATACTGGGAATTATGGACAAATATCAACCAATTTAAAAAAAAAGTAGAAACACAAACCTAGAACCATTTATCTAATGACTTAAAATGGGACATGGCTTCCTAAAGGTGTGAATAAAGTTTTTTAAAACTGAAGCCACCTATGGTAATTTTCCAGTAAGTGTAGGCAATAAGCAATAAATATGGGTAAGATCCAGAAGGGAAGAAATTACAGGATGTGGAATACAAATCCTAGATGCTCTGTCTTCCAACATCATGTTACATTCATATATTTGGGATTTTAATCTAGTTGATAATGGCTTAAAAATGGGAAATTCACGTGCCCATTCAAGAAATACCTGAAAGGAATTCTAAAAAAACCCAAAATTTTGAATTTCTTGTGGAATACATCCCTTTCAGCAGGGGTCACAGTGTAATGGTCTCCCACAGTGCAGGTTCGAGCATTGGGTTAGATAATGAACATCCGTAGGTCTCCTGTCAAGTTCTTGGATCAAGAAAAGGCACAGCAAGGATGGAGGCCATTTTCCTGTAAGTGGATAAATTTCTATTTGGGCAACTTAGGATCAAATATTTATCTGGCTGTGAATGTCTTAGTTACCAAAAATGAGTAATTTCTTGTTACAGGCAAGAGATTCTGTAACTTAGAGAGGAATATTTCACTTGACATAATTAAGTTCTTCACAACAAAATGTATCATTTTTGAAGACCTGAGGGCAAGATGGATAGATAAACACCACTAAATTTTTTTCTGTCTTAGAATTTAACTCACCATTAACTTGCTGCTATATCTGGTCAATCCCTTTCAGCCACATTCTGCTCCAAAGGTTGCAGCCACAGCAGTGGATGTAGTTTTAAAGAACTTTACCTGAACATTTCTGCTTTTTTATTCCAGTGACTGAAAAACATTCAGTAGTTCTTCATCTCTTGCTGCTTCCTTATCAAATCTTGCATCCACATTAAATTTATGACAGAGGAGCAAAATCAAATTATTACTTTTATTAAGTATATTTTTGCTATTGCAAGATCATGATTTTCATGAAGCATTTTCAGAAGGACCAGAAGAAGCCTAATCTAAAGTCAACAGTCTTTCTAATCTCACCATGTTCTTGAAATCTCACCACTTCATCTTGAAGATAAAATAACTTGCCTGAAAACAGAAGGAATAAACCAATTTAAAATTCACGAAAATGTTGGTTTCAAGTGCTTCAAGAGCAGATTCTATGTCTTTGACTTTTATACCACAGCCAAACCCAAAATGAGTGACTTCAGCCATCTCTTTTTTCCTTACAGAAATCCTTCCACAGTCTACATTCCAGAAGTTTGTCATGTCTCATGATAAACTTGCTCTCCTACTTAGGAAACATCAGAAAAAAATATTGTGGATCCATGAATATTGGGGTGATAAAGTAAGGGCAATCTGACAAAATTTAATATCCCTGAAACAAATTAGAACTCTTTTATTGTTATTATTTTAGGTAATTAATGGGTCTCTGTTGTCTGCAGCTGTAGTTATGGCAAATAGTTCAGCTTAGCACAAGTCTTTAATTTCCTACATCAATAAATGCAAGATCAGGGCAGGATCACTGTCAAGCACAGTCATTGTTTACAGCAAATTCATCTTCATAAGTGCCTGACTATAAACAGAACATCTCTCCACTGAGGTTTGCCTAAAAATATCCTTTGAAATGCTGGGAAATACTGGAGGGAGGGAGGGAGAAAATGCAATAGATCTTCTGCAAAATTGTAAGCCAAAATGTCAGTGTAAGGAAGATGTTTATTTTCCTCTACTCCTTAAGTGCTACATGAAATAGAAACTTTATGGTCTTGTCCAAGCCAAGGGAAAAATGCTTTCTGAGGGATCAGGACTTAAAGGATCCTTGGGGGGTCTCTTACAACTCAGGATATTCCTTGATTTTCTATGATTTACTAAGGTTACAAAGTGAGGTTAAATGTGGGAGAAGTGTGATGAGGGAATGAGAGAAACAAGGATTTAATAGGAACATAGTGGTGAAGACAGGACTCAAAATCAGGTGCTCACCTACAAACCACAAAGGGACACAATAATTTGGTCTCCATTCTTTGAGGAGGGATTTTATGCAGGAAGAAATCTGAGGCAACTCTCACTTTGGACTTCTAAGGAAAGACCTTAAGGAGAGTTCCTTCCTCTACTATAAGGAGACACAGACTCTACCACTATTCCCTAGGAAGGAACAGCAAGGATAAATCTACTCCAGCATGAGCAAAACTCATATTGAGGGCAATGAAACCTCTAATGCATTAATTTCCACCATGAAGTTTGTGCTCCTCAAAAGGGGCAGCACTAATGAAGCAAACCCAAGGAAGAACCTTCTACATCATTCTATGGGATTCTTGCCACAGGCCAATCTGGTATAAATATTTGTATTTATTTTTAGATACACTACCTAGATTAAAAGTAAATTTTAAAATGTGTAGGGAACATTCAGATTTTTGTTTATTATGGGACAGGAAGAATATCCAGTGTTTAAGGAGGCAGTTGTTAACAATAAATAAGACCTAGAGTACATTTCTTTCAGTGGTTGGTATATCAGACCTGGGACATCACAAACTGGCTCTGACTCCAACAGATTTGCTGTTTCCTTTTGAAGAGAGGAGTTCTGCTTCAGTTAACAATTTTTTAAAGCACCTAAAGAAACCCTAAAAAATGTGTGAGGCACATTTGAAGGTTATAATCCTCTATCTCTCCTTTAATTCATTAGATTTGGGCTACCAAACACATTGGAGGTTTCAATAGGTTCTTGCTCCATATATCTGTATTAGGAAAGTTGCTTATTACCAGAAGAGTCTCCAGAAAAGAGGAAACAAAAAACAAAACAAAAACCCCTTATGAGCATACAGTTTCCTCTTTTTCCTCCCCAAATGAGCAAAAAACCTGTTGAGATGATATTTTTGATAATGTATTATGGCAGGTAAATTAGGCAAAGAGTTAATTAAAATCTGAGAGTTAATTAATGAGATCCAGTGCACATTAAAGATCATTACTCCATCTGAAAAGAGTAATTAGAGAGCAGTTGCTGGTGTGTTTTATTCTCCTGGGTGTTTTGCTGACATGCCACATAAGTCATTCGATGTTGAGAAAATAATCTGCTGATCTCCATATTTACTGTGATTATTAGATAATTGTGGCAAGTTAAGCTGTAGCAGGGAGAATCCTCTTTCTACCAGATTTCCTCTGAACTACTTATTCATCCATCTATTTATCTGGCCTCTCATGTCCCATAATTAAGTCATTAGTGATAATAATAATTTCCAGTCTCCGTTTTAACTGGTTGCTTTCACTTAAAAATCTCCTATTCTTTAAAACACTTCAGATAATAGGCTGGAAGTTCAAGAAATCTGCTCTGTTGTGCTGCTGGCACTGCTGGGTTGTGTGGCCATGGGCAAACTTGACTCACTTCAATTCCCAACCAGTTGTCAAATGAGGCTCTGAACTTGTGTGGTGAGACCTCTGATGGCTGAGATGTCAGTCAGCAGCTGTGGTAATCACTCACAGGGATAACTCTGAGAAAACAGATAGTGGATAATTCTTCTTGCCATTTTCTAAGTAGCAGATCCTTGAAAATTTCCAGAATTTCATCAGCATTGATTGCAATTGTTGCTGCTGAAAAATGCACAGTTGGTCGTCATTGTTTCCTCTGGTTGCTTTAATTCATTGTGGACTTTTTTCATCCTAGAATGGTTTGGGTTGGGATGGGCCATGAGGATCACCCAGTGCCAGTTCCCTTCCATGTGAAGGGAACCTCCCACTATCCCAGGTTGCTCAGAGCCCCATCCAGGTGGCCTTGAACACTTCCAGGGATGCAGAATTCACAGCTTCTCTGGGCCAGTGCCTGACCACCATCAAAGAAAGCAATTTCTTCCTAACATCCAGTCTAAATCCAGCAGAAAGCCATTTCACCTTGTCCTGTCACTGCAGAGATGTTTTTGGGGAAGCCTTTGAGAAATCAGTTTGTGTTTGTCTTCATACACTCTCAGATCCATTAGGTTTTTGCCTGATTGTTATTTGTGCTGCCTTTATTCAAAAATGCCCTGGAGCAACATTGCTTGCTTCAGTTCAAGTTTAATATTTCATGTCCTGCCATCCCAGTCCAAGAGAAGTGTTCCTCTTTCCCTGTAGGATCCCTTCATCAGCTCACATTTCAAAACCACATTTTTCTCCATCTCTCCTCCACCCCTTTACCCCATCCCTCTTCCAAGCCTCACTCTGCCCTTCACCTCCAGCCCTTGCAAGCTGTTACCTTTCTAAATCCGTCCTGCACTTCTGAATTTGCCAGATGTTTTCCATCTAGCAGTACCCCAGGTCAGGATCTATTGGCTGCAGGACTCTGGAATTGCTCATTTCATGTTTAGCTTCATTAGATAATCTCAAGGTTTCTGCTACAAAGGAGGTGGATGCCTTCTGCAAGTTTGGTTTTGTTTTTGTGCTTTTTTTCTTAAGCTAAAGATTTCTTCAGAAATCAAATTAAGAATCCATAGAGACCAGACCTCTGTGATATCTTGCAATGATATTTGAAGTGAAGCTGCAGAAGAAAAAAAAATTGAGATGCGTATTTTGGTTCCAAATCACTCTCTCCTCTCTTTTACTTTCAACATATATTTTTTGTTTTCTCTCATACAGGAGATAATAATTTTAAATGCTTGCTGCCTTCTCTGTAGACCACTGAATTCCTAATTTTTCAGAACTGGTTGACCCTCTGTAAACCTTCAGCTGGCAATTCAGTGTTCTGAAGAGCCAATGTAAGTGTGCTGTCAGCTGCTGTGTTTCTTCTGTGGCTTTACAAGGATTTTTTAGAGAAAGTTTACATTTCCTCATGAAGCCCTTTTATCTCCAAGAAATTCACTGTCTGTAATTTCAAAACCTTTCCTGTGTGCTGCACCTACAGTGACAAAAAGCCTTTTCCCACGTATGGTGAAGATGTCAATATTCTTCACCTGTCCTTCAAAAATCATCATTTAAGTCATGGAAACAAAATGGAATAAAATCTCAGGTATGACACCAAACTCTGATGGTTTTTGTCTTGAAATTTTTGTGTGACAAGGTTTTCCCATATCTCAGAACTGGGTTTCCATTTTTCCAATGGAAGTTCAGGTTTTATTCTTGTTCTGCTTCAGGAATCTGAGAGCTTGTTTTATTTCAGATCTAATAAAACACACCAGTAGGGCAGAAACAGTAATATTTGCTGGTTAGTAAACATGTGCATGCCTCAGTGTAGCTGATGGCTCCACTGAACTAGAATCCCCCTTTCATCCCTCCTCCCTGGACATATCTGATGATAACTCTTTATTAAAATGTCAGGCCATTGTGGGAATTGATTAATAAAAAAAGAACTCTGGAAGTGGCACAACACTTTATGTTAGAAATTCTTATTAATCCACGAACTACATCCACAGAGAAGGATGACAGCTCCTCCCAAATGCATTGAGCAGAGATACGACACAGACAAATGGTTCAGAAAATCAGAGAAAGGTTTGGGGCAGGGGGGACCTTTAAAGATCACCTGGTCCTGCCATCCTGCCATAGCCCAGGACATCAGATATCAGATCAGGCTACTCAGAGCTTCTTCCAATTTATCTTGAACACTGTAATATCCCAAGATTTTCCCCAATGTCGATGTCCCTTCCTAGGCAATTTTCCCCTGTTTCATTATGATCATGAGTTCCTTACTCAGCCATGCTGGTCCCTTTCCTTCCTTGCATGTTAGAATCAAGAGTATTTTGCTCTATGAAAAATTGTTTGAGTTGTTGCCATTTCCCTTCTACCCCTGGGGTAATTCCCCCATTTCAACTCACATCTTGTCCCAGGATAGCTGAGAAGCAGCCAGGACTGGTATTCAATCCCAGAAAAGAAGATTTTCCCAGTTTTCCCACAGGGAACAGACAGACTCCTTAAATTAAGAAGCTTTATTGTTCAAGTGATTTAGTACTTCAGGTTGTTCAGAGGATTTAGTGCTACATGAAAGTTGATTTACAATCAATTAGAGTTAAGAAAGGAAGAAAGCTCTCCCAAACAGAATTATACAATTCTATATTCTTATTCTATATTATACAATTCTCCTGTACACAATTAGATTCCAGTGAATATGGATGATTAGGAACTATCATCCTAACCTCTAAGCTATAAAGCAGCAGATAAAATATGTTTATTTTCTATCAGATAATTTAAAAAATAAAGATAAACATTTGAGTGACTTTCACCATCACTATTAGATCAGTGATGCTTCTGATTACATAGTGAGGTACTATTAAAGAGCACTTAAAATCATTATTCTGTTATGTTGCTGAAGGGTATTACAGGCAATGAAGACATCTCTGGATTTGGAAGTTCCTTCACAGCAAGTCACCACAGGCTGAAATGCTGTTCTAGAGGGGTATGGCTCAATTCTTGCTCTGTCCTTGTAGTGCCAAGGGGTTGCCCCACAGTGTCCCCTTCCCAGGGTACAGACACCTGATTTAAAGACTCTGATAAATTATATGCCTAAGATAACTAAAAAAATATTGTGTAAACAATAACAGAAGCTTTGTAGGGCAGGGATCCAGATTTCATGCAGTCCATGTGGGCCAAGTTCTGATTTATCATAGAAATTTTCCTTAAAAAGTGGGGCAAGACAAAGTCCTGCAAAGGCTTATTCTTTTTCCCTTCCCTTCCCTTCCCTTCCCTTCCCTTCCCTTCCCTTCCCTTCCCTTCCCTTCCCTTCCCTTCCCTTCCCTTCCCTTCCCTTCCCTTCCCTTCCCTTCCCTTCCCTTCCCTTCCCTTCCCTTCCCTTCCCTTCCCTTCCCTTCCCTTCCCTTCCCTTCCCTTCCCTTCCCTTCCCTTCCCTTTTTTCTTTTCTTTTTTCTTCTTTCTTTCTATTTTTTTAAGATTTATTTAATTTATTTGATTTTTTAACCTCTCCACCTAAACATGGGAATTTTTTATTGATCCAACACATATCATAAATCATCAATTGCTCTCAACCATTTCTTAAAAAAGTCCAGATTCTATGTTTACAAAGTAGACTATTTACCTTCCAAATGTTTCTCTTTTTAAGCCTCTTTTCCCATTTTACTTCTTTCTTTCTTAACTTTTAGATGGCTCAAGGCATGAATTAGTTATAATTTTCTCATCTCTTGCATCTTTATTTATCAAATGGAGGCACAGCTCTTCCCAAGTGCAGGGGTTTGTGCACGGTGCCAATTAGAACTCTTGTTCTGCTCCAAGCTGGGACAGAGCAGAGAGAGGCACAGGGATGTGCTGCCTTACAAATGGGACTTGCAGAGTTATGCATGCCAAGACTCTGTAAAAGCTTTATCAAACAAAGTCAGTGAGGGGAAAAAATAAAGCAGAGAGCTAATTATCAGGCAGCACTGGTAAATTAAAAAAATGTGTTTAAAATCCAGATAATTAAGCCTTGGTCTAGGAACAGGGGGATTCCTCCCTGCATGTTCAAGTCCTTTTAAACCTGAATTTGAAGGCAAAAAGTAGTGTTGTTAAAGTTACTTTTATTATTTTTCCCTCTGGTGAAGAAGAAGAAATCACGGCAAATTTGCTGTATTGTTTCATAAGAGGAAATCAAACAGGTAACAAAGGGCAACCTGCCATGTTGATTGCCTGACAATGTTTTAATGAGCAATTCTGGCAAACATGTTGGGAGAATTAAAGAAAATCTTTTATTCCGTGTGAAATTCCAGTTGCAATCCTGTTCTAGGGTGACCCTGCTTGAGCAGAGGGGTTGGATCAGATGAGCCACTGTGGTCCCTTCCAACCTGTGGCTGGAATTCTGTGGTTCTGTGTGGGTCTTTGATATGAGAAAACATCACCTTTTACTGAGAATAGATTGAAAATAATGAGGAAGAAACTCTTCCCTGTGAGGGTGGTGAGGCCCTGGCACAGGTTGCCCAGAGAAGCTGTGGCTGCCCCATCCCTGGAAGTGTTCAAGGCCAGGTTGGATGGGGATTGGAGCAGCCTGGGATGGTGGAAGGTGTCCCTGCCCATGGAAGAGGGTTGGAACAGAATGGTCTTTAAAAATGATCTTCCAACACAAACCTTTTCATGTTTCTATCTTTTCTGATGCAGGAGACTTTGGAAAACCCCAGTTTGCATATCAAGGTCCATATGTTCCCAAATCACTAAAATATGTTTCAATACTCCTAAGAATCACTAGCTGTGAGAAGTGGTATGTGAACATTGATAGTTTCATTCCATCCTTTCCCTCTGGATGGTCATGGGACATCATGGAGAACTCCACCTGCTTTATGGAAGACTGGAAAAATCCAGAAAAGAGAGATTGAAAAATGCCTGTAGGAGAAATTCTTCCTTTTGAATTTATCAAAGCTATCAATTTCCTTAGTCTAGACATACAAGAATACATTGGGCCTCTGCATCCACCACACAGCCCAACTGGACATAAAAGTGTCACTGACATATTTTCTGAAAAATCCCTTTGCCAGGATCTTTTCTCCTGAGAAGCTGGAAAGCTTCAGGTTCTCCATGTTTTGCTGCTTTGGAATGTGATTTGGAGAATTGTTTGCCCAGAATGTGAATTGCTTTTAATTAATGGCCAATCACAGCCAGCTGTGTCAGACTCTCTTCATCTGTCACAAGATTTTATTATGCATTCTTTTCCAGCCTTCTGATGTCTCCTTTCTCTTTCTTTAGTATAGTTTTAGTATATAATTTTCATATCATATCATATCATATCATCATCAACCTTCTGAAACATGGAGTCAAGATTCTCATCTCTTCCCTCCTCTCATCCCGGGGACCCTCAAACACCACATTTGGTGACCCCAAGTGAGTGACACCCCACACACACAGTGACACACACTGTGTTCTTGATAATAACAACTGTGCCCTAAATCTGGGGTATTTTGGTAGCAATGGTCAATTTTCTAATGTATTTCTGATTTCTTGTCCAGGAGATTGTGCTGCTGTCATGGAATGACACTGAGGGGCTGGAGCGTTTCCAGAGAAGGGAATGGAGCTGGAGAAGGGGCTGGAGCACGAGTCTGGTGAGGAGAGGTTGAGGGATCTGGGGGCCTCAGCCTGGAGGAAAGGAGGCTCAGGGGGGACCTTCTCACTCCTTCAATTCCCTGGCAAGAGGTTTTAGCCAGGCCCAGACAACAAATGGTAGGACAAGAGGAAAATGCCACTTTCTGAAGTTTCTTTTCTCTTTTTTTTTTCATTCTCAGATCAGAAAGTAAAAGGACAAGCTTAGCTCTGATGCCTGTCTTATTTTGCCAAGTAAAAACCCTGAAAAGATCCTGAGTTCTGAGGAACTAAATAGTCTTAAATACAAAACATTCTCCTGCTGCCAAGACAACTTTGACTATAGATAAATTTCTTTAAGTCAAGTCAAATATAGGCTAAGGCAGGTGGAGTTCAATGGAAAGAGAATGAGATTATAAAGCATTACAAGGAGTAGTTCCAGAGGGTTTTCTCTTTTTGTCTGAATTCGCTTTATTTCACACCCCTGGATTTGGCTTTGCCCCAAAAGCAAGTCTGTGGTTGTGTCCATACGTCTCTGAAATTCACACTCCCTGTCCAAGATCAAAAACACAAGTCTTGTATCCAGATTTCCAATAATGAAACTATTCATGGCACAAGAACTTCTTTTATTAATAACCTGTATATTTCTCCTCTGTTCTCCTCCTGTTCCATCCCACCTCCATCTCAAGATGCTGCTGATTCTCTAATTCAATCTTTTAAAGGTGCTGCTGCTGAACAGATAAATCACAAAGTTCTAAGAAGGAAAAAGAGAAGTGAGAAAGGGAGAGAAGAAACAAAGAGAACTTCCAGGTTTTCTGCTAAAAATGGATTAAATTCAGTGAAATTAATAATTTTATAATGCATTTTGTCTATCTGTGCTACAACGACAGCTATGTTAAGGAAATGAGGGAAGAAAAAGGACAATTTGTACTTTCACTGTCCAGGCTTTAGTTCATAAAGGGGAGGTAGAAGGCAGGGATTTAGTTGCCCATTGAATCAAGGGTCTCCCTAAATTTCCTCAAAAGAAAATACACAGCAGAAATTTTAATTTGCAGCCCTGCTGCAGAGCACATACTGAACTTTCATGACAATTCATTCACTGGCATTGGCAAAAGACAAACACAAAGAAACTGAAATCCTCTTACATTAGAGCAGAAGTGACTTGCCTGTTTGTTTTTCACCTCCATACAGACAGAAAAGGAGAAATTCCTGCTTACATTTTTTATCTGGGCTGGTTTTAGCACTGCTTCAAGTGGTTTGTGTCTGGTCTTAACTGCTGCCCCCAAATTCCTGGAGGGTGACATCTCTCTCATATGTCAGGTTAAGGTTTAAGAAATCTGGAAACCAAGTGTTTAGCACTTTTTAAAGTTCAAGAATGGGTTGAGTACCTGTGTAGTCATAATCCCAGAGAAAATCCTTCTGCTGGACATGATCTCTATCTCTGCTCCAGCTAAAGCACAAAGGCTTTGTCACAGCAAACCCTTATCAGCTTTAAGGGGAGCTCAACTCCTGTTCTTTGTGTGCACTCAGCATCTTCTCAGGGTGAGCACTGTTAATAAAAATAATCACCACTGAGGTAGACTCTTTTACAATCCATGATAACACATTATATATGAGATGTGACCACCAGCTAGGTGGAGGCATCCAAATCTCTGTTTCAAAGAGTAAATAACAATTGAGTGGTACATGGAACAAAAGAGCTACGTGTGAAAACAATCTTCAAAGAGCCAGCATAAAAATAATGAAGCCAGGGAAAATGAAATTAGAAGATGAAGCAAAACCAGAGGGAAATATAGCAAGGAACTATAAAAGGGATGGGAGATCACAGTTAAAATAAAATAGACAGCAATTTAAAGATAGTTTAAAGCTCCTAGAAAGTTGTGAGAGAAAAACATTATGATGCTAGAAAAAAATGAGAAGTGATAGCACAACGTAGGAACTGTGGGCATAAAATTAATGTATTAAAAGTAATGATATGCTTACACTGCGGAGAAAGAAAGCCCATTTCACAAGTGATAACACAGGGATTCTTCCCCATCTCTGTCAAGGTCATGGACAAAAACCTGCATTCTACATGTAAGTGGGATAATGAAGGTGCAATGCATGATTTAAAACTCCTCCTTCCACCCTATATGGAAGGTGTCCTGGAGCACATTGTTCATCCCACTGCTCAGCAGAACTGTCAGTGGTTAATAATCACTGATTTGGTAGAAATAATTTGCAAATCTGAGCAAACAAGTGGACGCAGATCTCATCTGGGATGAGGAATTCCTGGCACCCTGAAACAAGCAGCTGTGCATGAACATGGAAATGGTCACTAGGATAATTATCATGCACTTTGCCTGCAGCATTATTGTCATTCTTTCTTCCACTGGACAAATTGTAGAAGTCAACCCAGCCATGTTGTTGTGACAGCGTTTGTGCCATGGCATTTCTCCAGGCAGCCCTGAGTAACACCCGTGAGTGGCAGAGAGGTGGGGAATTGAAAACACAAATCTGTGCTTTGCTTCCCCTCTTTTCTATCTCCCTCCTAGCAGATGTTCCTTTTTGCATCCCATGTTTGCATGTTTATCCAGGAGAGCTGGGATGGCTCCCACTGGATTTGCTCTTTGCAGAGCTGAGGAATGCTCCTTCCAGCTGGATGGAAAGTGCTTTGGCAAGAGGCTGCTCCCCAAGAGACAAATCTGGAAACTTTTTCTGTCCACTTAGTACTTATGAAGACTAAAGTATTAAATACAAAGTCCTTAGTGCTTATAAGTGTAAGACTCATCACTGACTATCTCTGGAAGGCAGGAACTCAAGTGCTGAATTCAAATTTCAAGAGAGCCTGTGTCTCCTCTGCATGTTGTAAACAGATTTTCACAGAACCTTTTGAGCTCAGGCTCAGGGAAAATTTATGTGGTGACTCCATAATAGATGTCTTGACATTTCTTGCAGTTTTGAAAAGCTCCATTCAGAGTGGGATGGTAAAATATCATAAATTGTTTTTGTAAGATATTTGGCATGCAGTAACAGGGCTCCTGCTGTAAACAGCACAGAAGGAATCTGGGAAGATGACTGTGTCAATCAACCACTTTTCCATTAGGAATGTCGCAGTCAAACAGTGATAAGCACTGGGGTATATATAACTTACATCATGGATTAATGATGAACCTTCTAGTCCTAAACACCACCTAAATAAAGTTTATCATCATGGTCTTCCAAGTTCACTATCTTATTACATACCACTGGCAACCAACAACCAAAAATGAAATAACTTAGAACTGACTGGAGAAGAGGAGCATGTGGGAAATCTAATCTGCTTAAAAATGACAAGTCAGACTGATAAGAATGAATCAGAATCTTGTCAAACATGTCAAAGCCAAATTCAACATAAATCTTTGCTGTGGTAGTTCCTGTGACCACAACTCGCTGGCTCCTGACCATGTTGCTTTCAACATTGTCTGTGTCTTCTTTGCATTTGTCATTTTGGCAATGATTTAAATTGGATTAAACGTGAACTAACGTGCAAGAAGTTCAGGAAATCATTAGGTACAAAGTGTTTCTGGTGTACAGGAATAATTTAAAAAGCATCAGTGTATGTGCCAACATAATTAACAAAGTAATGCCATAATGCCAGTGAGTACTTTCCTCGAGTGAGGATTTTATGCTACTGCATTTCAGTGTGGAAAAAACTAATTTATGGTGTGTCTGTAGCAAGCAACAATAAAGCTCTTGTTTGTTTACAAATAAATCTTCCAAGGAAATTAAATGCTTGGGAAATTACAGGTAATGCACTTCCATTTTTGACTGCAAAATGAAGGCTGTGATTTCTTGATTTTCATGGCCTTACAAAAATAGCACTCATAGTGGAGCAAGAGTTAATCATCTAGAACAAAAACTGAGAGATCAACTCTGCAGCAGGGCTTGGGACAGCAGGAGACTGTTAGAAAATACTAGGTGGCCAATGCTCTGTAGGAGTCAGAGGTGGTGGTCCATGACAGGGTTCAGGAGGTAATGCTGGAAATGTAAAGCATGATTGAATGCACTTCTGGGAAAATGTATATTTATCACCCAGACACATACACATTTCACTTGGCAAAAATACTCCCTACGTAAGAGGATAGCAAAACTTTCCAAATACAGAGCAGCATAGGGAACCTGCTATCCCCAAAGTTTGATTGCCCTTCCCTTCCCTTCCCTTCCCTTCCCTTCCCTTCCCTTCCCTTCCCTTCCCTTCCCTTCCCTTCCCTTCCCTTCCCTTCCCTTCCCTTCCCTTCCCTTCCCTTCCCTTCCCTTCCCTTCCCTTCCCTTCCCTTCCCTTCCCTTCCCTTCCCTTCCCTTCCCTCACAGACTTTTTTCCATGCTCTCAATTCCTCTAAATTTGCACTATTAACCCACTGCATGTCTGGAGCTACCATAGGCTTAAAAAGCTATGCAGTTTGAATATTTTGAATATTGAATATTTTTGGTGCAAACAGCTTTATCACAACATTCAAAGGCTATCTCACCCTTACTAAAGCAATTCTTAAAATAAAGCTGCTTTATTTTTTAAAAAATTAAAACCTGAAAGGAAACACCTGCTTCCAGTGGTGCAGGCCTGGTAAAACTGTACTTGAAGTGGATTTTTACTGCAACTTGGGTTGGCTTGACCAAGAGATACCTCCAGCCTCTGTCATCACAGCATCTAGTCTCTAGAATGTTTTTAATGTCTTTAACTTCACAACAGCCATGTGAAGCAGAACATTTATATCCCTGTTTGATCCTTAAAATCTCACTTTCATGCATATAAGGGCAACACAGAAACTAATGAGGATACTTGTTATAGTAAGGTAGAAAAATCATAAAGAAAGGCTTCATCAAATCAAGCCTGCTCTCCTGGAGTCAGTGGCTGGCCTTGTCAAAGCTGGCACTTTGCAACTTCCCATGTGAAAGCAATTCTGCTGTGAGCAATTCATTAGTATAAAAATCTATTCCTGGGTAAAAAACAACTTGCACCTGCATTAACTGCTTTTGCACCATTAGACAGAAAAATGAAAACTCTCTTTCACAAACAACATCCCTGCACCAAGAGTTTGGGCGACCAATCAATACAGAATACCTTGTTATTAACCAATAAAAGTAATTAGAAAGGAAGCTACTAACCAATTGGAGTCCTGTTGCAATATAACACAAAATGAATGACATTCACTCTTTAAGATGTCTAATGCAAAAAAGGCACACTTATTTCTGGACTTTGATATTTATAGAATTTTAAAAGTGACCCTGGATTGTAGGATGAAATTGCTATTTCTCCAACCACACTGGTCAAACTAAGAGTTTATTAATTTTTTCTTCTTCTAGAAAGGAATGCAAAACAATCATTATTTCCATGAAATGTGCATGAGAAACTCTATTACAAAAATGTAAAGATCAGAAGGCTTAGAAGAACTTCAGAAGAACAGGGCGACAGAGTCCCACACAGGGTCTATAAAGCTGTATAAAAAGGAGCTTTTGAATAAAGACTAGGCCTTTCTCCACCATGAAGAAAATGGAGTCCTGTGTGATTTATTCCCAGAGATACTTGCATAACAGGCATGGAATAGTTAAGGCTGGAAAACCCCTCCAAGATCATCGGGTTCCACCATTAACCAGCAGCACCATGTTCATCACTAAATCACACCCACAGGTGCCACATCCACAGACCTTTGGAGCACTTCCAGGGATGGTGACTCCACCTCTTCCCTGTTCCAATGCCTGGAAGTGAAAGTTGGAACTCTCCTGAATGACTTGCCCAAGGACTCAGAATTTTGGGGTGCAGGAAAATCCCATTCTCTGGAACACCTTTGTGTCATTTTAACCCCTGAATCAGCCTTCCTACTACTACCTTCAGAAGGATGATAAATCAGCACATGGAGTGATCAAATAAAATAATTGGTTCTTTGATTTCTGTTGTGGCCCTGGGAAGTTTCTTTGCCTGTATACCTGTATATATTTCTGCATTTAATGCAGAAATCACCATTGTAGAAGCCTCATGGTTACAGTACCAGCACCTATTGAGCCTTCTTAAGGGACCATTTAAAAATTCCTCTCGAGTCCTTTGAAAAACAGGCAATCCTATTTAATATGCCCAGAGACAGCGGAGCTCTGCCTGCAGTTTAATCTCAGGCTGTGACTACACTTGCTGGTTTTTCCTTCCCTTTTTTTTTTTTTCCCAAAACCCACTGCTAAATCTAGAGAGGAAAAGTCTCATACTGCTTACATCTATGACCATGCGAAAGAAGAATCCCATTTATAATGGAAATATATCTCATTTTATGAATTTGAAATTTCTTGCCAATGTTCCAAATCAGGTTGTTTAGGAAGCATTTAAAAAAAAAGGCAACAAGAGGAAAAAAAAAAAAGAAAGTCAAAGAAGGAAGACTATGGAAAGGAAATGACACTGAAAATTGCTGGTTTTGCTGTACAAAACTGAAATGCATCTAACATACATTATCTTAGCAACTCCTTCATCCCATTTAATTTATCACTAGATCTCTCTGGCACTATCTGTGTTCCCTCTCCCTCCTTTCAGCAGTCATTCTTCCAAATCCCAACCAAAGGGAAGGAAAAAAAAAGTTATTTTCGGTCTCTTTCAAAAAATCTAAGCAAGGTTGTGTTGTCCAGACTTCTTTAGGAGGCAGAGGAGGAAGCAGGTCCAGGTTGCACACACTCCCTGCTGCGATGGTGTTCACAGAAGTCTTAGGATGAGGGAAGAGACGAGGATCTGATTCCATGGTTCAGAAGGCTTGATTTATTATTCTATGATATATATTATATTAAAATTGTACTAAAAGAATAGAAGAAAGGATTTCATCAGAAGGCCGGCTAAGAATAGAAAAGGAATGATAACAAAGGCTTGCATCTCAGACAGAGTCCAAGCCAGCTGACTGTGATTGGCCATTAATTAAAAACAACCACATGAGACCAATCACAGATGCACCTGTTGCATTCCACAGCAGCAGATAATCATTGTTACCCTTTGTTCCTGAGGCCTCACAGCTTCTCAGTAGAAAAAATCCTAAGGAAAGGATTTTTCAGAAAATATGTCTGTGACACCCTGCACTTGCTGTCGCCTGAGGAGTGGTTGCAGATGACCTTGCTATATCCAGTTGCGCGAGGGCGTATCTGGCCCGAGTGTCCGGCTAGCCGCTGTTACGAGGGAGGTGGCCGACACCCCCGGCGCATATACTGTCAGCCCCCCTCGGCGTCTTGGCCTCGGGCTGAGCTGGCTGCGCGGTGCGGACAGAAGCGCGAAGGAACGAAGTCAGAGGTGACCACAGGCTGGGGGCTAACTCCGATTTATTGAAGGTTCGGTGACAGGAACAGGTAGGGAGGGTGCCAACCAGCAAGTGGCAAGGAAGGAGGCGGGAGGTACAGTTTTAAAAACAAGGGGTGGAGAGAGGAGGGGAGCCCAACTAGCCAATCGGGGAAGGGTACAAACATAATTGGCAAAGGAGACGAACCAATAAATACAACATAAAGGAGGGGCCCCGGGACCACAGCCAACCACAGCCCCCAGAGAGGAGAAGATTCTGGAAACCTGGGAGGAGTGGGGGGTGATTGACTGGGCCCAGGGAGGAGGAAAAACTTACTTATAAGGAGTGTAAGGGAGGGGTGATTACATAACAAGGGGAGACTGGCAGTTGAGGGGGAAGGGGGTAACCAAGGAGACCAACAGTCAGGGGAGGCAGTGGCGGGAAAATCAGGGGAGGGAGGAACCATTTTACAGAAAATTGGGGGGAGAATACATAAAATGGGGAAATAATTGGGGAAATTAAACAACACACCACAACATCCAGTCAACCCCAAATTTCCTTTATCTGTATTAAAAGACAGCCTGATTTACCCCAGGCAGACTTTCTCCGGTCATGAATGGCCTCCAAGCCACCTACAGACTGCCCAAAGAACACAACCTGTCCATGAACACATAAGAGTGGTCTCCAATTTTCCTTTACTCTTCCCTAAATGTTGTTACACCTGATAATGTCCTGCACCAGCACAGGCTGCTGGAGACAGCTGAATGGGAAGGACCTGGTGGTCCTGGTGGGCAACAAGCTTCCCAAGACCAGCTGCAGTGTGACCTGGGGGCCAGGAGGGTCACTGGGATCCTGGGCTGCATAGGAAAAGCAGGGCCAGCAGGTCAGGGGAGGTGATCCTGTCCCTCTGCTCAGTGCTGGTGAGGCACACCTGGAGTGCTCTGTCCAGTTCTGGTTTCCTCAGGAGAAGGGAAAGCTCCTGGAGCAGCTCCAAGGCAGGACTGTGATGATGAGGAAGGGACTGGAGCATCTCTCTTACAAGGAAAGGCTGAGGGAGCTGGGCCTGTTGATCCTTGAGAAGAGAAAACTGAGAGGGGACCTCATTCCTGTGTGTCCCTGTCTGCAGGGAGGGCTCAGAGCAGGGACCAGGCTCTGATTGGTGTTCCAAGCAATGGGACAAGAGGAATGGGCAGGAAATTGTCACTGTCATATTTTCTGGAAAAATCCCTTCACCAGGATTTCTTCTCCTGGGAAGTTGAGAAGCCTTAGAGAGAAATTAAAACAATAATTATCTGATTGCTTCTCCCTGTTTTGCTGCTGTGGAATGTGGTCTGGAGATTGTTTATCCAACATGTGAATTTTTAAACTTAATGGCCAATCACGGCCCGCTGTGTCAAGGCTCTGAGGAGTCATGAGTTTTTATTATTCATTCTTGTTAAGCGTTCTGTCTGTATCCTTTCTCTTTCTTTAGTATAGTTTTAGTATAACATTCTTTAATGTAATATAAGTACATAAAATAATAAATTAGCCTTGTAAGAACATGGAGTCAGATTCACTCATCTGTCACCTCGTCCTGGGGACCCCCTTCAAATGCCACAGGAAATGATGCCCAGGAAATTCCACCTGGACAGGAGGCAGAACTTCTTTAGTGAGCACTGAACTGATTGCCCAGAGAGGGTGTGGAGTCTCCCTCGCTGCAGGTATTCCAGAACCCTCTGGACACAATCCTGTGTCTGTGCTTTGGGATGGCCCTGCTGGAGCAGGGAGGTGGCACCAGGTGACCCTGCTGTGATCCCTTCCAGCCTGACCCATTCTCTGTGCCTGATTATCTGAAAGTTGTTTTGAGAAAGTATTTTTACTCACAGTGTGGAAACAAATCATGCTGAAGTTTCAGGTGCACTCTAAAAGTAATGGGTACAAAGGAAACGACACAGAGCTGACTAAATTGCAGAAAAATTCAGACACAACCACTTCTGGTTTTGGTCAAGTTAAGTGTCCTTGTGCTGTGTATGAACAGATGAAGTGGAACACTTTTCTAACGTGAGGCAAATACAACTGCAGAGCTCTCAATAGAGTTGAAGTTTTTAAATTATTACAATATCCACAGCAACCTTTTCAGAATAGTAGACCTATATTTTTGTACCCATCAGTGCAAGAATAAGATGTATTTTTTTGCCTAGCATATACATATCTCTTCAATGTCACCCTGTACAGTGGCCATTTATTTTCTTGATGGCACAGACATAGGATATTTGAGGATAAGAACAGTATTTGAATCAGAATAGCATTCCTACCCATCAGATTCTGGTCTTACATAAACATAATTGTCTTGGAAAAGTTTCTGAAGTGAATAAGAACTGCTATTTCCAAAAAATTGCAGTTATATCAATTACTTACAATCCTTAATTACTGTTATTACAACCTTTATTTCTTGCTATAGCACCACAGGTATATACTGCACACACAAAATCCTGGTTTTAAGCCTTTTCTAAGAAGTTGATGATGTAAAGCACTGTGTTGTCTTCTCAGATGATGGTCAGATTAATTCTTGTTTTTCCTCACTACATTGCTGCAAAACCTGGCACTGCCTCTCTTCTTAGGAAGGTTGCCATGAAGCAAGAGAATTAAGGACTCCTTAGGAATTAAGAATAGACTTTAGAATGCACATGGAATCAATAGCACTCTGTAAATTCACCCCAGGAAATAATTTCATGCTCTGCACTTATTGCTATTGCAGAAATCATACACTGAGTGTTGCTTTAAGCCCATCTGCGACGCCCAAAAGGGCAAAGCTCACGAGTCTCTGATCTTGCTGAATCTTGGTGAGCAGTGGTGGTCAGTGTAATCAGGGTTCAGGTGGGGTGTGTCCCAAATGGAGCAGCTCACTGAGCTGTTTCTCCTTGCAGTGGATAAATTCTGCCTTTTACAGAAGATACCTGGGGAAATTTAGCAGTTCCTGCAAGAGGAGCTCATGAAACATCCCTGCCCCAACCTCCTCCTTGCAGGTAGTTCATCTCATGGCCTGAAACCCTTGGAGGCACCTCATTGCTTGCTGACTCCACTTCTTAATTTATCTTCAATACTTCCTAAATCGATACTAATGAGCTAAAGAAGTTGTCAGGGAAAGAAACAAGCAAACTCTGGTCTTTGCATCAGTGCCAAGATAAAATCGTGATGTGGATCTTAAGAAAAACAGATCTAGGGAGATGCATAGAGGGAATTAAATACATAACTTAAGAGGAAATGTTCTTGGAGGAAAGGAAAAAAACATTGAAACCTACTGCTCAGTATTTCTAGTTCATTAAAAAGTAATTACTACATTTTACTCTTCTTATGGCTGAAAATTTTAAAGCACTTTACAAGCATTAGCAAACCAACTTTTCCAGCATCCCAAGCAGAAAGTTGAGGCTTTCTATGTGCACTGTGTGCTTGGAGAAACTACTCATCCTTAGTATTTGAAAATAATTCTCTAAGTCCTGGGAACCAAAAACATCTTTTAGCTCTTATTTTACTTCCCTAGAGGTAGAATCTTTATGAAGGATAATTCTTTATAATTTTTATTTTTCCTGGAAAATTTTGGCTTAGACAAATAATCCAGAGCCATCAGCCCCTCCTACCAGAAACTGCAGAATAATTAAATAATTTTTCCCTTGCACATTTTCCGGCTTTGACAACAAGGCACTGAAAACTTACAAAAATTCAGATTGACATGTGACAGTTTTTATTTAGAAATTGTTGTCAAAGTTCAGACATAAAATACTTAATTATTCCTGTGGAGGTCCTAGGTCAGCCTTGGCACAGGTTGTGCACAAGCAGCAGCAACAAGGCCATGAGCAGTGGTTGCACTGCAGAGACCAGAAACTTTTTCACTCCTGTAATACTGTATTTGAATACACAAACTGCCACATGTTGAAGCAAAGATAATCTGAAAAAAAAATTACTTTTATCCTCCAGCTTAGAGCAGCAGAGGAGAATTTTAGCTCATCCCTTTAGGTATTAAAATAGAAAAGAAAGAAATAAGATACTCTATGAGGGTATCCTGAGCAATTTTTTTTAATGATAGTTACTATTAACCAAACAAATCTGCGATTGGGGAAGATACTATCTATGAATAATGAAAGGTTTCCTTTTGTATTCAATTTCTAGATGCCTTGTGATTAAATGAATGTTGTTCATGAAATAATAATAAAAAAATGCTGACACCGTAAATCAACCAGAACCAATCTTCTACTTTCCCAGGCATTCCTGTAAGAAAATTAATTCTCTGCACCCAGGAACAAGCCCTGTATCTCAAAGTAAATTGATTAACTGTGTTTCAGCTTCTGTGTAATTAGGAATAATCGTTCCCATTGTTTTGGGTGAGTGGCAGAAGCAGGACTGATGAGTTTGCAATGTCTGCTTGTGAGATTTTGTTGAGGCCTTGTTGCCTCATTGCTTTGTACTTTTTGCTGTGTGAAATCTCATAAAGTAAAGCTGCATCTCTTTGGGATTTTTTGAAAGTGTTTGACCTTCATCAGCCTCTTCAGCTGCCTTGGCTGTGATGTGCACTGGGAGGACCTGGAACTGTTGGATGGAGCGGCTCTCCTACAAGGAAAGGCTGAGAGAACTGGGATCGTTCTACCTGGAAAAAAGAAATCTTTGGGGTAACCTGATGGTGGCCTTTAAGTACATAAAGAGAGCCTACAGGAATGATGGAGAGAGGCTATTTCAAAAAATTAAAAAAAAAAAAATTAAGGAGCCTGAAATTACAGGACAAGAGAAAATGGCTTCAAAATGAAATAAAGTAGGTTTAGATTAGATACTAGGAAAAAATTCATGAGGGTGGTGAAGCCCTGGCACAAATATTCCAGAGAAGTTGGGGGTGGCAAGTATCAGGAAATGTTCAAGCCCAGATTGGACAGAGCGTGGAGCAGCCTGGGATAGTGGAAGGTGTCCCTGCTCATGGCAGGTGGGTTGAAATTGAATGATATTTAAGGTCCATGGCAACCCAAACCATGCTGTGATTCTGTGATCCTGTGTCATGGAAGAGACTTCCTGTCTTGGTCATCAGGACACGATTAGAAGGTGTGACCCCAGAGAAACAGCAGAGTTTCTTCCTCCTTCCCACCCTGAGCCACACAACTCCCATGCAGAGATCCCATGGATGGGGAAATTCAGGCATCTGATGACCTGTACCTTATCCCCACGTTCATGAGGCAGGAGAAGGAACATGGCATCACGCTGACAAGGCAGGCATTCTGGCTGATCTGAGATGGAAAATAAGTGCTATGTTCTCTCTTTGGCTGTCTCAGAAGTTTATGCTGGTTTCTGGCACCAGGATACCTGAATATGAGACAGATGCTGAGGGATCACATTTACCCAAATCTTCTCTCCATCTTCGTCTCCACCCCCATCTTTACACTTGATACCATGTGGGACACTGACCAAACAAGCTGGGCTGATTCTTCAGGTGAAGCTTCACAAGACCCTGTGGCTTGTGCTCACTTCATCCTTCCCATCTACATATTTAGAAAAATTAACCAAATTTTGCCCTCCATTGTGACGATGTTCACAGGGGTTCTTGGATTAGGGAAGAGATGAGGATCTGACTCCATGTTTCAGAAGGCTTGATTTATTATTCTATGTTATATATTACATTAAAACTATACCAAAATAATAGAAGAAAAGGTTTCATCTGAAGGCTAGCTAAGAATAGAATAGGAAAGAAAGATAACAAAGCTTCTGTCTCAGACAGAGAGTCCAAGCCAGCTGATGGTGTTTGGCCATTAATTACAAACAAACCAACATGAGCCAATCAAAGATGTACCTGTTGCATTCCACAGCAGCAAATAACCATTGATTACATTTTGTTCCTGAGGCCTCTCAGCTTCTCAGGAGGAAAAATCCTAAAGAAAGGATTTTTCGTGAAAAGATGTCTGTGATACTCCATAATTATTGTTTTACAAACCCAGGCAGCTTTCCCTCTCCACATCTGTTTTTGAGCAAACAAAAATAAAGGGCTTTCATCATTCTAGAAATGAAAGTGTAGCATCTGAGGAACAGAGAGTAACAAAATCTATGGGAAACCCATGAATTCCAGACAATATTGAGATCATAAATCTTCACTAAACCATTCACTTAGCTAGTAAATTCCAGCATGAGCATGGGGAGTTTGGACTGGGTCTTTACATTTTAGTTTCTTTGTAATGTGTTAAAGTACATTTATGGGATTTCTCAAATCCACAGAGGCCTTCTATGTAGTAGTGGAATTACTGTATATCACTTCAAGGCATACTTCCTATGCTGTTTGCACTGTTTTTCAACCCATTTTGTTTAGAGGATCCCTGAACATTTTCCACTAGAGGTTTTATGCCTCTAAAGATGTCTTAAATATAGATAATCACATGGCAAAATAGAAACTGAAACTCAAAATACCCTGCATTTTTTAATGTTATCCCCAGTATTCATCTTTAGACATGGACTCTTAGAACCCACAAGCCAAAATCCACAAAAAATGCTTGAAAACCATGGCTATTTGATTTATTTTTCATTGAAAACAACTTGAGATTCATAGTTTTACACTTGTTTTTATAAGTGATTTTAAGAATTTTTTTGCAAATTTACTAAAGGTCAGTTATTATAATAGCAATAAAAAATATTAAAAAATAACCTGAGGGATGAGGTCATTGTAGTGTAGAACTTTTCTATAAGAGGCAGGAGAGGGAAAAGTGCTGATCTCTTCAGTGATTGCATGTGAGGGAATGCTAAAAGATGTGTCAGATTGAATATTGGGATAAAGGTCTTTTCTGAGAGCTTGGTCAAGCTCTGAACCAAGCTCCAAAGGAATGTGGTCATGAACTTCCAGCCTGTCAGTGTTCAAGAAGTGTTTGGGCAACAGCCTTGGATACAGCATTTAACTTTCCAGTTGTGTGGTGCCAGGAGTTGGACCCATTCATCCTTCTGAGTCCCTTCCAATTCAGGATATTCTACAAAAAATTGTCTGATATTTTCACCCTAAGTGAATACATCTGTTTCTGTTGAAAGCAGAATTCAATTATGTCCTTTGAAACCTGTGGCATTTTGTCACTTGTCAGTTGGACTGAGCTCTCCTAAAAATCAGCAATCATCAGGTCTACACAACAATTCCTTCCCAAAGCCTTCTCTTCACTCATGAAGCTGCTGTGGGATGGCAGCTGTGATTATGCCCAGTGCTGACGTCCAAACAAGCAAAGCCAGCAGCAGGTCAGAGATGAGAGAAAACTGAGAGCAGCTTTTTGGATACATCTCTGCTGTAATTTGTCTCACTTTCCATCTGAAGCCAGCTCAGCTCTGTCTCTGACCTAAGCATTTCCATCTGGGGATTGAGATCACAGAGAGATGAAGAGCAGAGAGCTCGGGTTCCAACAGCTTGAACAGAAAATGAGACTGGAATTAGACCTGGGAAAATGAAACTGGAATCAAACCTGGGTTTTATGTACAACACACCTCAAACACATCAAATGAGGTCAAAACCCAGCAATACTGCCAGGCTGCTGGGAACCAAACACTTCTGAAAAATGCCACAAACATTTGGGATGTGACTCTCACTTGTGGTGCAAGCAGTGAAGATATTAGTCAGTGGAAAGAAACAAAATTCCTGAGATTTACTGGTTTGGGTTGAGAAAGTTTTCCATGGGGATTTCTCAGGCTGTGATGAATAAAAGCCCATTAGGTTTCTCCTGGTGTCTGGGAGACACTGAGTGATGCTGTGCAGTGTAATGGAAAGCTGGCTGATCAATACTGGGCTATTTTTCAGTTTAACTATATTAATTGTGCATAGTGTGTTCATTTGTGTCTGAAAGAGAAATAAACAGGTGTGAACATTGATTCCTGCTAAATAACAGCATTATGAAAGAACATTATTTAGGCATGTCTCAGCTCCTCACCATTGTTCTAGGGAGGCAGAATTATGTAGAGGCCTCTTCTGCTCATTACCCATGAAAATGAAGATTCACTAACCATGACATCCATCATGTTCTAACACCATGGCAGTATTTCCATGTATCCATGATGTCTGAGTGATTGAGACAGGTAGCAGAGTGGAAATTTAGGCCATTCCTCAGTGGGCAGTCATTGGTTCTTGGCTGTAGGCACAGAGAAAATTCCAATCCATGGAAAATGAGCCCAGCAGCTTAAAAGTGATGATCTCCTTCTCTCCAGAGGGCAGAGTGATAGAGTGGAGAGAGCAGCACCTGCTCAGAGACTCCTTCCAGCCCTTTCTTAGTGCTTGTCAAGAAATGTGCAGAAAGTCTTGATTTGCAAACATCTCCCTCCTACCCCCTGCCCAAATCCATCACATCCAAGCCAGAGACAAAAGCATGTGCCACAACTCATCCTCCTGCCTCAAGTTACAGCCAGAGAAAACTCTTGAGGTTTTGCAGGTCAAATTTCATGCTTTCCATGAAATTTGTGCACGTGAACCCCATATCAGGCACTGATGTAAGATGAGCTTTTGCATCACTATAACCTCTGACAGTTGCTCCATCATGAGGTATCTCCAGCCTGCTGCCAACTCCCTGTGCGCCAGATGGGTCCTGGTCATTATCCCCAGTCTGGCACTGCCTCTCCATCAGTCAAAGATACAGAGCAGATCCATTATATCACAGCTTTTTGGATGTGAACTAATTAGGTGTCTTGAAAATATCATCTAAGCTTCTTCATATTTCCATCTTGCTGCCTTGGGGGTGTAATGTATGTCCAAATCCATTTATGTAAGGAGGATTCATCATGTCTGAGGAAACAAGCCTGATAATAAATAATAGTAATAATGGTAAATTGAAAACTGATAACAAAAAATTGATACTAAATAATGTCTAATTAGGTAGATGTTTATCTAATGTTGCCTTTATTATCCTGACTTTAATTGAGGTTTGCTGTTTTTCACTGCTGGGAATTCAGGCCACACATTGTATAAAAGTTGGTAAAAATGCAAGGTAACATTATAACTTGGCAATAACAAAGCAGAGAATGGAGCACCTTCTGCAAAACAAAACCCTGCTGCCTTCAAAAACTTCAAAAAGTGGTGAGGATCCTTGACCTTGTGGTACATCAAACCTGCTTCAAACACTTACCCCCTCACACATTTTCTTGCATGAACAAAAATAAAGCAAAATCAGTTTGTGGATCTATTGGCTTCATACAAACATCCACTGGGGAAGAGGAAATGTAGCAGCAGCCACACAGGAATAAGAAATGGTCACTTTTCTCTACATGCCAGTGACCATGACAGAGAAGGCAAAGGGATAAAGAGACAGACCAGGACTGAGGGGGCTGAGGCCCAGGGTCGCTGAAGTGCCTTGATTCCAGCAGGCAGCCCATGATGTTGAACTGGAGCTGAGTTTTTTATTGTCTTGGTTTGGAAAGACAGGAGTCTGCTAAGGAAGGCAGGAGCTTCCCCTGAGATGGAGAATGTAAACCCTCCCCACCCCTCTGAATTTTAAATTAAGGGGCTCTCAGGCAAAAATACTGGAGCAGGAAACAACAGTTCTTTAATAGGGAAAAAAAAAAAAGGATAAAATAAACAATGCAGTACACTAGAACAACACTGAAAGAATCAGAACCCAACCTGACACCCTGTGGGTCAGGCTGTTGGTACCAGTCCAATGGGAAATGTGGCTGCAGCCCTCCTGCAGTGTCAGGGGTGGTTCTGTTGGAGCAGGGGGTCCTGTAGAGAAGGATGCATTCTTCCTCTGAAGATCCAGTGGAAGAAGAGGCAGCTGCTGTTCCTCTGGGGAATTCAGTGGAGAAAGCCGTGCTGGTGCCTCAAAACCTCTGGATTATATCTGGGTAGCAATGCTTGGCTCCTCCCTCTGGGCGGAGCATCTCACAATGGGATGTTCTAGTTCTTATCAGTCATGCAGTGACATTCAATAGTCTGTTATCAGCACTCCTCCAGAGGGAGGAGTGATTGTGGTCGCTCAAAGAGAGAGATAAGGCAAACTGCTCACTTGACAAAGGTAATCTGCCATACAGATGGTGATTGAAAGCATCTTGCATTGCAAAGTTCAATATTTATGCACTCTGGCATTTTGCAGCCTTGTGCTCTGGCATTGCAGCAGGGGCCAGAGAAAGCCACAGATTGCATTGGAGCCACCAGAGATCCCAAACAATGCTCTGGGAGTGGGTTTTCTGGCAGGCTTCTCTCAAACAGTTTTCAGGCTCCCTTCAGGCACTGAGAAACTTTTAGAGTAAGGAAAATCGTGAAATTTTCCCATATATTAGCATAATTCCCATCATTCTGGCAGCTTTCCCTGCTGGGACATTAACACAAAGAGTCACATCCTGTACTGCTCTCACCTTTGATAAACTTATAATTTATGTAACACCTTGCTGTAGCTGTAGTCAGAGTTGCTGTAGGAGCTCAGGATTTTTCAGGTGGGTTGGGAAAATTCAGTACTTCGCTATCCCTGCCAGCAATTCTAAGTCCTGCTATTCAAAGCCTCTTGTGAGTGACAATATTCAGACCAACAGAAGAACTAATTAGTCTGAGGTAGCTTGGGAGTCTTTCTGCTGAATTCAGAAGGCTTTAGGATAAATCAGCTGGGCTTTGTGCTGCCAGGAATGAGAGACACTTGCCCTGGGCTGCTGTGACAGACTGTTTCAGTTCCATGTATGAGTCATAGCATTAAATTTCCTCTCTTTTTAATGACATACAGGTTAATTTGACAGCCATTTCTCATTGTTTTTCTGCTAAAAATTCTTTGGCAGGCTCTTTTGAAAAGACAGGTGTCCAAAATACATATTTTTACACCAAGTTATATGAAATCCTCATATTAATATCTGGCTTGCACTTGAAAAATAAAGTTTTCAGTTCCTGAGGCCTCTCTAACTGTATAGTCATGACCAGCAATCTTCTTCCCTCTCAGAGGGCAGTTGAAAGTACATTCATTAATTAATTTTCTGGTTTTCCCAGGAGAGAAAGAGATCATAGATTATTACAATTATCATCCCTAAATTTAAAATGTGTAAACCAAGGCATAGCAACAACAATGGAATTGATTAGCAAGGACAAGATTAAACAAAAGTTAGGACAACATCTCTTCAGAAAAAAAGAGGTAAAATCAATGACATCAAGTAAAAATCTGCAATTCAACTCTTCAGAACCTGTGCAGAATGAGATGGGAGCCCACTCAACAAATTATTTGCAAAAGCCTTTTGGTTGTTTATTCCTAGAAAGATATTATGAAAAGTCAATTGTCCCAGGCTCTGTATGAAATCACTCTGTAGAGAAACTGTGATCAAAACTGAAAAGGGGAGATCATGGTAACTTGAGAAGAAAATGAGAGAAGTCAGGAGCAATGCCAGGGATTTTTAACCTTCCCCTGAGCAAAAAGGATTGCCTGAAGCATGCAATTTTACCTTTTAAAATTAAGATAATAATAATAATCTATAGTAGTGATTAAATTGCTATTTCTTCACTGGTGTCATCTTGAAGAGCACCACTGCCTTGGGAGTAATATAGATGGATAGATAGATAGATAGATAGATAGATAGATAGATAGATAGATAGATAGATAGATAAAAATATACCTAATAATATATGTGTATATATATATATACATCATATAAATATAATAATAAATAATTGTTATATAAATAAATATAAAAATAAATAATTGTCTAAAAGTGATGTTTAATCACAATGACTGAGTCTAAATTCTGTGACCTGTGTCTTTGTGCTATGGCATGTCCAGAGAGCCTTTTCTCTTGGTCAGCTCATCTCTTACCCAGGTATGGAGGATTCTAGAACACCTAAGGGAAGGTTTAGGTGATATGGGATTGGTTGATCCTGTTTATAAACCCCACAGAACTGGGCTACATCCAAAACACAGACACAGGAGCTTGGCAGCTCTACTAACCCAGTTCTGATGTTGATCAGTGCATTTGATGAATTATATTCAAAGCCTGAGGTGCTCTCAGAATCTCAGCCAGCTTCTTGCTAGTCAGCCTTTTCTTCCTCCTTTCCTTTTGATTTTTTTTTTTGCTGAAAGATGCAGGCAAGTGAGAGGAATTCTTTTTAAAGGACAGCCATCAATGAGCAAGAAACCAACAGAGCATGAACATGCAGAAAGAGAGACATCAAAATACAGTGAGTTCAAGGAAAAGAGAAGTGTGGGACACAACACCTTTATTGTGAGTGTTAATTCAGCAAACCCTCCTTTTTCAGCGCTGTTATTGTCTGTTTGAGAGGGTAGGCTTAGGGCAAGTTACCTTTCTGTGTGTACCAGCCTTGTTACAAGGTGCATTTTTACGGTTGACTGAGGAAAGGGAAAGAGATTTTCCCAGTTTTGTTCTCCAGACACGTTTGGACAATCCAGTGTAAACTGTTTCATAGAGTTTATTTGCATAGCTGTTACTGCAGCTCCTTGCAGTCTAATGCCACAATCTCCACTGCTGAAGCCTCTGATCCCACATAATCAAGGATTATCTTTCTAAGTCATATGACATGAGATAATTTATATTTTATAGAAAAGGAGCAATTGGCCAGAGCTAAAGCATAGATAAATCGCCAATATTCAAATGGAAAACTCGAATTCTTGCACACGTTGAAAGACAACCTCTATTTCCACTAAAAGAAAATTTCAAACCCAAACGTTGCTCAAAGTTACTCAAGGATGTCTCATAGATTCATTGAATGGCTTGGGTTGGAAGGGACCTTAAAGATCATCCAGTTCCAGCTCCCTACCTTGAGCAGGGACATTTTCCACTGGATCAGTTTCTCCAAGCCCCATCTACCCTTGGTCTTGAACACTTCCAAGGATAGAGTGTGACAACTTCTCTGGATAACCCATCCCAGTGCCTCACCACCCTCACAGCAAAGAATTTCTCCCTCTAACTAATCCTAATCTTCTCTTCTTCAATCTCCCAACCTTCCTTGTCCCAGAAAGCTACTTAGGATTGCTAATCACCATTTCCCCTTTGATATACAGGTTTTGGTGCTAAGTTTCAAATTTGACTCTTGACTTTTGGAGAACTAACATTAATTAAATCAATTATACCTCTGTGTGGTGTTGGAGTTTATTTCGAACATTTGACACATATTCTGTCATGTCCCAAAAAACCCTACTTCTCTCAAGCCCTCTGCTTGAGGACAGGGATATTTTGTGTTGTCTGTTTACTGGGACCATGTTTATTTCCTTTTTGGCCTTTCAAAGAGAACTTATTTTGTTGGAAATCCTGTGTCTCATTGTGGGCTATAGGCAGGTACACTAACATTAATCAATTAAAAGACAAGCAAATGTCCTTAAAACACTGTAACCAGACGGATACCATTTTCTTCTCCAGCCTCCCATTTCCAAACACTGCCTTAAAAACCTTCTTGGCATCTTTTCCTTTCACCATTTCCATTTTTACAGAAAATTTTGACGGGGAGAGAAAATGCACTGTTTGTAGGCTTAAATAAATTAGCTTAGAAAGTGTTTGCTTCAGGTTTCTTAATGTTCTTTCCCACAACGTAAAGATTTATGATTTGAATAAAATGGAATAAAATTAAAAATAAAAAAAAGAAAGAAAAGAAAAACCCTGAAGTAGCATTTTTATGGATTTGCATATTGTTTTTTCCAAGGCAGATTCACACTAAGCAACAAAGACTGAATAAATCATTAGGTAGAGACAGAGGAATGCTTTAAAAGACATGATTTGCAACAGATCTACTGTAAAACATTACCCACGGCAAATGTAGGATCAGCATTACATATAGAGCTGCCACTTAGGAATTTTATGGGCTTCTTGGGAGGTTACTTGTGAAGGGAACTCTGCTCTCTCCAGCACAGGGCTGTGAACCAGGAGATCTGGACTCTATTTTCAGCAAAGTCAATGCCCCCACAATGTCAGCTAAATAAATTACTCCATTTCTCTGTTTGCCCTTGCAAAACTAAAGGTGAACTATTCATACACACGAACTTTGAATCTTATTTAGGAATATGCTACAAAATCTTCAGGTGCTACAAAAATGGAAAATGCAATCTCTATTATGGATTTTGGATTGTTTCTTTGGACAGAGAAAGTTGAAAATCATTTAGGATTGCGTGTGCTACATGGCAAAACTAGTCCAGTTGTACTGGGCACAAAATTACAATTTTTTGTAGTGGAACAGTCTGTCCGAGTGTATAAAAGCCTGTGGTTTAGTTTATTAACAGATCATATGGATAATATTGCTTTGGTTGATTTTTTTCTCTTAAGCTCTATGAAAACCAACAGCAAGAAACTTAATCCAGACTCGTATTTTTGTTCCCCTTTCCATTTGTTTTTTTTTTAATGAAAGCTTTGAGGAAAAAAAAATTTGAAATCTGAGGTCATTTTAACTTGACTGCCCATAATTTCTGATCCACATAGGCTAGAGTGATGAAGAAACCTGTAACATGCATGTACTGAAGCTCTGAGGGAGTTCCCTCAGCAAGTCTAAGTGAATTGGACATTGGTTTTATAAGATTGGTTTTATTTTTGTAGCAGTCATCTCTGAGAGGTCTGTAGCAGCACTAAAAGAGATTGGAGTCCCTTTTCGCCTTGGGAGCACATTATTATTTGAAACCTTTCATCACTTAGCTATGTGAGTTAGGTGAGATATTTCCCTAGCTTAAAAACTGAGCTGAACTTAGATGTCTGCCTCTGCCTAGGTACCATCATTAGATTATTTTCTTCATTACAGGATTTTTAAGCAGGAAATTTTATATTTTAGAAATGTGAGGCTGTTTTGCTGCTTAATTAACCTTTAACTTTATTGTCCATAGCTCTTAATCAAAGATTATAGGATCAAAGACTGTCCAAGTGAATGCATGGCTGCTTTGTGCATTTAATAGTTTATACATTTTCTGTGTTATGTTTCCCTAACTCTGGTCACACGTATAGGATAGACCCCTAAACATCTTCTGCTGTCACACAGATCAGCAAGACATTCTCCCAGAAGGGGTTATTGGCTTTATCTCATCACCCTGTAAACAGTGAGGGGACCAGAAAATTTCCTCCTTGCTGTCAAACAATTGGAGGTCAAACACAAGCCCAGCATTTCTGGCATTTTCATCATAAAAAATTCCTCAGTGTTTTTTAGCTAGAATATTTAAATACAAATGAGGTAGGCAAGACTTCAGATGGTTGAACCTCAACACTATTAAGTCAGGAGAGGCTTCTGTAAGAGGGGGGCATTTGAAAATTTCCTTCATGTCAACTGCATAGCTAAGTGCTGTCATCATCATCCACAAGGCTCTTGTAGCTCCATATGTCCAAGTGCTAAAGCATGCCTGTGCCCTTATGTTTTTATGTAGGTCAAATCTTTGCCTTGCCATCATTGGCAGCAGCTCTTTAAACCAAAGAGAAATGGCCTCTTTGTGATCAGTGTTATCACAATGAATTTCAGGAGAAATTAAAATAATGGAGCACTTAAAAGTAAAGAGCCAGCACTTGAGCTAGCTAGCTATTAATTATAAATGCCAATCTCTATCAGGAATTCCTTTTTATGTAAAAGCAGTCTGTTCTGAGTACTTATTTTAGTGTTAATTAGAGGGAAGTGAAGATGAAGTGTTATCCAAAGATGAGCATTCATTACAAGGTCTGCTGGCCCCTTGTGCTTTTCCCTGGGGTGCTCTGGTGCTGCCCTGGCAGGAGCAGATGCATTTGAGACATCGATGCTTTGTCCTAAGTAACAGTGAAGATCTGTAAGGATGAGATCTGCAGAAGATTCTTGTTCCAATAAAAGCATTTGTAAGGGCTCAGTTGGAGCACAGAAAGATTTAATTCTAAAATAACCATCCAGTGGAGGCCACAAAGGTGATGGAGGGCCTGGAACTTTTCTGTCGTGAGGAGAGACTGGGAGCTGGGGATGATTAAAGAAAAGAGAAGAGAAGAGAAGAGAAGAGAAGAGAAGAGAAGAGAAGAGAAGAGAAGAGAAGAGAAGAGAAGAGAAGAGAAGAGTGTGGGATCTCAGCACCTCAGGACAGAGGTGCAGAGTGGCCGAGACCACCCTTGGGGGGCTTGGGAGTCCTGGAATGTTGCCAGAAGTATCTGGTGGCAGGGTTTTGATCCTACACAGGAAATGACGCCTGTATGAGGACTGGGAGGAATTCACTGGGTGAATGGTGAAGGGATAAGTTAATTAGAGTGTAAAACATAGGATTTAGGATTTTGGTACAGGGGGGTCTAAAGAAGTAAGATGGAGGAATTGGGGCGTGTCCTGTTCTTCTTCTTCTTCTTGGCCTCCATCTTCTGTGGTGATGGTGGCACTTTGGGATTGGTTATTACTAGAAGTGCACTGGTTAATAAGGGTAGAAGGTATTGGGGAAAAATTATAAATATTGTACACGTAACTTCGGGTATAAAGATAAGTGACCGCCCCGGGGGCTTGCGGAGTGTGCCCATGGCTGACTTGCTGTGCAGACCTCTGTCAGGCTGAAAGAAAATCTTTTAGATAAACAATTAATAAACACCGAGACCGAGAAAAGATCAGAAGTCTCTCCTCGTCCTTTGAAGCGCCGGGCTCTTCAAGGCCATCCCTGGGCCTTTCCAGGCCACCTAGACAGCACAGAAAACTTACAAGTGGCGTCCCTGGGTGGGCTCGAACACCAACCTTTCGGTTAACAGCCAAAAGAATGACACAGTGAAGTGAGTGAAGAGTGATCAATTTTCTAATTCTCTCCTGGCTGAATCACAGGAGAAGAGAAGAGAAGAGAAGAGAAGAGAAGAGAAGAGAAGAGAAGAGAAGAGAAGAGAAGAGAAGAGAAGAGAAGAGGAGATCTCATCAACCTATATAAATATGCCCAAGGGAGGCACCTGGATTCTTTCCAGTAGTGCCCAACAACAGGATAAGGGAGAATGGCCATAAATTAAAACCCAACAAGTTCCACCTCAATATGAGTAATGACTTCTTTCCATAGAGTGTGGCACAGCCCTAGAACAGGTGCCCAGGGAGGGTGTGGAGTCTCCCTCTCTGGAGTCATTCCAAACCCACCTGGACACGTTCCTGTGTAAACTTCTCTGGGTGACCCTGCTTTAACAGGAAGATTGGACTGCAGGATCTCCACAGGTCCTTTCCAATCCTAATTACTCTATGATTCTGTGAAAACAACATCCATATTTTCAGTAAATATAGAAAAAATTAAAATTAATTGAAAATCCTGAGAAGGAAAAAAACTGGAGACATTGACCAAAGTTTTAATATATTTTGACAGTGCATCCATGAGCCAGGAAGGAGGGAGATATTTTGAACATACTTGAAAGAACCCTCCTTGAAGTGCCTCTGTTGTCAGAGGAGCTGACAGGGGCATTCACTGAAGGCCACAGATGCCAACAGCCAGTCTGGTGCTGGTCCATGTCCATGGAGACCCTGGCCACTCTTTCCCCATGCACTCCTCAAGACAGCCCATCCAGCAGAGACTGTGGGTCAAGATAGAGCAGAAACTCACAGTTCTTTCCAGGTCACTCCTGGGAAGGTTGGTTTTTTGTCCTGCAGGACATGAGATTTCCAAAGATCCCCTCCAACCACAATGATTTCTCTCATTCTCTGAGTCAGTGAAGGGTGAGGTTTTACAATGCTTGTTTTACTCATGTCTTTACAACCTGGTGTAGGATTGCACTGTTTTCATCAGCTCCTGTACTCCTTCCAAAGGTGAGTTAGATTGATTGATATGGAATAAGAGGGATGAATTTAAAAAAAATATATTTTGTCTCATTTATAGAAATAAAACAGTAAGTAACCTTTATTTTGGGACAAATAGACACTAATGAAAACAATCAGACCTACCAAAGTGATTGAGAGTGATCACTCATTTGGTACAGGACTCTTTTGGGAATCTTGGCCACTTTCATATTGGTCACTTGAAGGTGTAAAAAAGACCTAAAACTGTCCTAATTATGATAACCTACAATTAAAGCCTTTTTCAGTTCCTATGATATGTAAATCCAATTGTTTCCAAAAGTTCTCTTCTTTACAAATGCAATCAGATACCCTTATTAACTACAGGAAAGTGAGCTTTTACTCTAAAAATGTTGTGTACATCCAGAGTCCTGAAGACTGGAATGTGACCTTTCCTATTTGCTGAATTTTCCTAAATGTTCCTTTAATTTTTACATGCATGAGAATGAGCTTCCTTTCTTTGCCAACTGTTGCCCTTATGCCTCTTTTCCTGCCATTAGTGAGCTAAAAGTTTAGAGAATGTAATTGTAAAAATCATGCTTTAATGTAACAGGCTCTAGAGACAAATGTCAGATTTTATTTCCGCTAAAGCCGATAATGGCACTTGATAGAACCATTTATAATTTCTAAAGAGGGAGAAATAATTCTCTTTAACTGATTTATTCATATCAAGCCATTTACTCTTTGCCTGTATGTAGTGGATCAAACTGAGTTATGTTCCCTAATTGGCTATTGATACGTGTGGGGCAGTTTTAACCATGCCCACCCACCTCCTCTTTTATATCTGGGGATCATCAGAACGGACCTGGGACCTGGGATAAACCAGCTGGAGACCTGCTGGCATCTACACTCATTCCCCAGCCTCTTAAAATAAAGTTGTTCCATACAAAGGAGCTATAAAACACACAGAGGAGTTGAAGGCAGAATTCCCTCTAAATCCCACTGGGAAATGTTCTGCTTTGGAGGATTGAGGGTTTTCAAAACCCACTGGGTGCTGACCTCCTGATTGCTGGCTCACCCTCTCTAATGAAACCACTGCCTTGAATGTCCTGACTGGAAGACCTTTGCCAGGCAAAATAACCCCTGGCTCTAGATCTGAAAGGAGTGGAGAGGCACACTTTGACATCTTCCCTTTATAAATAGGCACAAAGCATGGCAGGGAGGCTTTAAAAATAACATTCCTCTAAGAGAAAGGAAGATGAATGCTGAAAATGAAATTTTGACCCCACTGAAGTCAATGGAAGTTTTCCCACTGATTTCTGCTGGGCCAAGGCTTCATCCAAAGCACTGATCAATTTAATGAGCTTACAATAGCCACACAAAGGTGGAGAGGGCCTTTGAAAATTGTATTCAGTGCTCCAATGTGGCTGGGAAATCACAGGGTTTAGAAATCAGGGAAAATGCAATGGTAGTATCAATTATTTCAGCATTTACAGAATTATTAAGAGAAGTGCCCAAAATGCATTCACTAATTCCTGCTCTTTTTTTTTCATCCTAAACTGTAACAATACTTTGTATAGGCTTGGATATATGTCTACATCACTATAATTTGATGCTGCTCTTGTTTTCCTCGGTGCCCTCAGAGTTTTTCTGCTGCATTTTACCAAGAAATCAATGATAAAGTTAATAGAGATTTTTCTTTGCCCCAAACTGCTTATAAAACACAGTACCACATGCAAAATTTGTAAATACTGTGGATTTCTTGGAACAGTGCACCCCATGGTAAGCAGAATCTTTGCCTCCTGAAAAGTATGATCAGAGTAAATATGAAAACTAACTGTTTTGTTAAGGCAAGGCAGATATTCTTACCAAAAGTTATCAATTTAGCTTAAATGGGTGTATGCTGATTTATACCAGCTGGGGATATTACTCTTGTAATGCACCCATGTTTTTATAAATGTTAAAATGTTTTTATTGCTTCCTTTACTGTTTTACTTCATGCACAGAACTGCCACAAACGTAATATGCAATTATTTTCACCTGAGAAGTTATTTCCACACATCTCTGTACTTCATACACACTTGTACCTTCAAATGACTCCTTTTCCTGTATTTTATGGGAAGATTTTGCCCTTCTCTGATTTCCTGTGTAGCTCACTGGTTCTATCTTATTAAATTCAGTGATCGTCAGACAGGGTTTGCACCAGGACAATATTTAACTCTAATGGAAATTTGGCAACAAATTCCCAGAAGCATCTTTGAAAATTTATCCTTTGGCATTATAATTACTTTCTGCTCTTCATTCTAGCCCAAGTGCTTTTGTTTAAAGTCATTCCTGGAGTCCACGAGTGGTCAATCTCTGTGTGTGCTCCCAGCAAATTCACAGAGCTCCTCATTTGTACTTTGATTTGCCAAATACTTTTTCTAGCTTTTCTCCAAAAGGTTGTAAATCTGGGAAAGAAAAATACTTTTCCTAATTTCTGATTTTTTTGAAATTTGATTTTTTTTTTTTAAGACAGGAAACAAATGAGAGGAAAGGAAAAAGGAAATTGAATTGGTTAGAAAGATTTCAATTAACAATTAAAATTTTGTTAATATAGGAATTTATCCATGTGTGGGCAAATCCATATTCCTATACTTATCCTCTCTGCCAAGCCCTCTTGATTTAATAACCTACCGTTCACACTACAACTCACATGTGCTCCACATTTCAGATGAAGGGATTATGGCTCTTATTAATGATGCAGACAAGGCTGGCTACTTGTACATTTTACATGTCTGGCTTCCATTTGCAAGATTGTAATTAATTTTAGCAGCTAATTACATATCCTCTATCCATGGCAGTGGAAGATTACAGATCTATTTTGTACAATATCATTGAATCTGTAGCAAGCTAATTTCAGCCTGGTCATCATCACAATTTGGGACAGGTTTGCTGCCTATGGTTTAGCCACAGAAGTTCTACCTGAAATCCAGTTAGCTCCCAAAAGAATGGGAACAAGAATTATTGTTATTTCTTCTATTGCTCTTATCCTAACTACAGGGATATGAACTTGTAGAAATAATAAAAGTGGGGAAATGTTATTTTAGGCGCATTCTCTTTGTAATACTGGAGATGAAATCCATACCTGCATCCCTAGAAACAGAATCACAGAATGGTTTGTGTTGGAATGGACATTAAATATAAATTCCTTCCAACCCTCCTGCCATTGGCAGGGACACCTTCCACTAGTTCCACTTATTGCCTGAATGTGACTTTGACCAGTTCCTTGATCTGTCTGGTGCCTTGACTCAGCTTTACAGATAATGTAAATTTTTATGTCTCCCTGGTGCAGAGAGTTGCTTGGATGTTTGTGGGTTTTTTTTAAACATGAATAAGAATTCAGATGGTACAAGTTCTACTGTGAGGAAACACTGAGAGAGTTGGGGTTGTCCAGCCTGGACAAGAGAAGGCCCCAGGGAGACCTTAGAGCTCCTTCCAGTGCCTAAAAGGGCTCCAAGAAAGATTGGAAGAGATTCTTTATCAGGGAGCACAGTCCAGAATGAAGACTTGTTTTAAATTGAAGGAGGGTAGATCTATTTAAGATATTAGGAAGAAATTCTTCCCTGTGAATGTGGTGAGGCCCTGGCTGCCCAGAGAAGTTGAGGATGTCTCATTCCCTGAAGTGTTCAAGGCCAGGAAAAGGTTTAGATCCACACTGCCTTTCCAGTTACATAGAAAATTGAACGAAGCTGAATCTGGGCTTTTTTGAGCTGCATTTAGGAACTGCTGGTAAATATGTGTGGAATGTGTGGAGGGTAGAAATAAGACAATGCAGAATGGTGGCATATAGTGAAATTAGTCCTGTTAAAAATGTAAAATGGATATGAGGAAAGGATTCATAAGTAACAAACCAAAGTCTGCAAATGTTCCTTTTACATAGGGTGGTAAAAGTTCTATGATTTACCTTGAGAAGCAAAGAACTAAAACTTTGATTTCTAATGACTTAATAAATGTTGCTTTTCAAGAATACTTACTGTAAACAACTAGAAACTGGCTGCAACTCAAACTGAGTTCTGTGGCTCAGAGAAATCTCTACTGAATAAAAAAAAGAGATGAAATGAGAACTAATAGGCCTATAAACATTGAAACATTTGAGATAGTTCTCATAATTTCCCCAGATAAAAAACTTAATATGCAAGGGATTAGGAGGTTCAAAAGAGGGAATTACTTTGTAAGTAAGTTCTGGAGAATGGGGAAAAGTAAGTAATTTCTGGAGGATGTTAAAAAATATTAAAGACTTCTGTGCACTACACAGCTGCTAAACTCTGCACAGCCAACCATTTCTTGAACCAACTCAGCAGAAACTTTTCTGAGTTCTTGGTAAGAACACAAACATCAGCAAATAAATAAGAACAATACTCTGAAAGTCATGAATAGGCTGTAACTTGTTATTGTGAAATACAAGGTCAAGTCAATATTGGAAAAAAGGCAATTTATTGGTTCTGAAAATAAACAGAATTGAAAGGACCCTACACCATGCATGTTGTTTGAAGAAAGAAAAAACCTTAGCCCCACAGCGTAAGTATCTTTGCAAATGAAATTTGAGAGCAAGCAATGAAAAAAGGCAGAAGCTTTCACAGTTAGAAAAAATTAGTTTTCAAATCGTTTGGGTCTCATGAATTTCATGATAGGGTACTTAGGCTGAAAACTGAGGTAACTGCAGATTTCTTCATGGACATTTCCAAGAACTTATGAAATGCAAATGAATTTCTTGATAACTGGCAGAATGAAATCTGAATATTTATCTTTGAAACTCAGAGAGAAGAGAAACCCCAAGAAGCTCTAAACCAGTGAGCTTAACTTCAGTTCCTGGCACAACATAGTGACAAATAATCAAACTATCTGTACACACTTAGAAGATTACAAAAGGGTGAGTTAAAACCGAAATAGATTTGTCAATACAAAATTGTTCCAAGCCCTCTAAAATCATCCTGTGAGAGTGTAAAAGCCTCACAGATATAGAAAAGCAATAGACATCCTCTGTAATAGATTTGGAAAGTATTTGACACTTACCATATTTTTATCCTGAACGGGATCTAAACAGAATGACTGTGATGTAGATGCATAACTGGTAGAAATATCATGTTTGTGGTGTGATTATCAGGAGATCACTGTGGCAGGAATCCCCTACTGAACTGGCAGGAACTTATCAGTCCTCAGAGCACAGTGAGTCAGAACAGAAAGTAAAAGATAGTCTTATCTGATCTGTAGGTGTCACTGTGATGGGTGGGACTCCCAAGAGGACAGGATTAGCACAAACATAACAAAATTATCTTGACAAAGTGGACTGAAGAAAGTATTACACTGCAATTCACTAAGGGCAGATGAATATTTTAATCTAAAGGGTTTTTGGTCTTTTTTTTGTAGATAGAGATGAGAAATGTAGGCCAGACATCACTCTGCAGCAGAGGATCTGGATTATTACTGGTTCCCCAGAGGTTTAGAGCCACACAGTTAAACCCAAAGACTCCATTCAGAGTTCTGCATCCACTTCTGGCATCCCCAGCACAGGAAGGAGATGAGTGTCCTGTGGGAGCAAACCCAGAGAAGGCCACTAGGATGATTAAAGGGGTGGAGCATCTCTCCTAAAAGAAAAGGCCAAGAAAATTGGGGGGGTTTGTCCCAGAAAAGAGAAGGTTTTGGGGTGACCTAATTGCAGCCTTCCAGTACCTGAAAGGTGACAAGAAAGTGACAAGAAATTGGAGAGGGACTTTTTGCAAGTGTATGGAGTGACAGAAGAAGAGGAAATGGCTTGAAACTGAAAGAGAGTAGGTTTACATTAGATATTTAGAAGAAAATCTTCCCTATGAGGGAGGAAAGGATTTGGCACAGAATACCCAGAGAAGCTGTGGCTGCCCCATCCCTGGAAGTGTCCAAGGCCAGGTTGGATGAAGCTTGGAGCAGCCTGGTCTAGTGCCCATGACAGAGGGTTGGAACAAGATGATCTTTAAAGTCCTTTCTAACCCAAACTACTCTGTGGTTCCATGAAAAGACAAGAACAATGAAGAAATAGTTCAAGGAGCATGAAGTGCTCTGTGCTCTGTTAAGACATGTGAAACAGCATTTTAGTTTTGGCCACAGCTGGTAGGGAAAACTCACTTTCTGCTCTGATATTAAGCAGTTTAGATGCCATGCATAGAAGTTTTCATGTTCCCTTAGTTTCTGTTTCTATTCTATTCGAAAAACAGCAGAATAACACAGTCCAAATTCCTCGGCTCAGATTCTATGACAGGGGAGATTTCTCCAATAAAGCATAAAGGGGGATTATCAAATTCTATAAGGAAGATTTAGATCAGATTTTAGAGTTTCAGTTCAGTGAATTGTATGGCATTTATCACCACTCACACAATCTGACACTTCCTACAGTGTTTTGTCTGGCCTCACTCCCTTTCCAGAGGAGTGTGAGTCTTCTGTGTCTTCTCTGTCATATCTGTCAGTCCATGTGGACATTTGGACACCTCAGGATCTCTCAAATGGTGCTAAATGCCTCTACTCCAGTAACTGAGTTGACAGTACCCTGACAGTTGAATTTCAGCAAATGCTTAGGGGGAAAAAAGAATGTTTCCTGTGGAAGGTGAAGGTGCATGGAAGATTTCACAGAGCAGACACATGGATTTCATGCCTGGGTGTGCCTAGAGATGTGGTCAGACAGACATTTGGTCAGATCTTTATCTCAGAGAGATTTTGCTGCCTTGTGGCTGAAAGAAGGACTCCTTGGCAGGGTTTCTTCCAGCCTTGCTTTCGGTGTTGTTGTGGGCAGAGCTAAAGGTTTATGTTGCTCCTCTCTTGCTTTGGGAATGAGCTGGAGAATGTCAGACTGTTCACTTGCCAGCTGAAATGTAGTGTAAGCTGACTGAGTGCAAAGTCTGTGCCCTGCCATTCATGCTTGTTCTTTTTTGTTTTCCCCTCAGTAGTGTCTCATTGTGCGAGTCTCTGTTTGGGTTGTCTGAGGATGTGTGAACTCCTCTCAACAAAAAGGCAATGAATAGTTACGTGCACTTTGTCATCTGCACTCTTCCCTGAATATCTGCCTACTACTTGCAGCTCTGTGGCTCCTATTCTGTCTCTTTCCATGCCTGTACAGAACTCTCTCATCTCCTTGCTCCACTTTGCATAATCTACTTGTCATTTCTTACAATGATCATCCTTTGTTTTTCACATTTATCAAAAAAACTTTAAAAATCATGACCATTAGGACATCCTCCCTTTCAGGTGACGGTGCTCACAGGGGTTTTTGGATGAGGGAAGAGGCAGAGATCTGACTCCATGTTTCTGAAGGCTTGATTTATTATTTTATGATATATATTACATTAAAACTATAAGAATAGAAGAAAAGGTTCTCAGAAGGCTAGCTAAAAATGGAAAAATAGGAATGATAACAAAGGTTTGTGTCTCGGCTCTCTGTCCGAGCCAGCTGTGATGTGATTGGCCATTAATTAAAAACAACCACATGAGACCAATCACAGATGCACCTGTTGCATTCCACAGCAGCAGATAATCATTGTTTACATTTTGTTCCTGAGACCTCTCAGCTTCTCAGGAGGGAAAATCCTAAGGAAAGGATTTTTCATAAAAAGATGTCTGCGACACTTTCACAAAAATAAATTCTCAGTGCCCAAGGCTAAGCAAGACAGACCTGGGGACTCAGAACTGCTGAAATGAGGCCAGAAGAGGCCATCAAATTGATAACAGGGCTGGAGATCCTCTACTATGGAGAAAGGCTGGGAGAGTTGGGGCAGCTCAGCCTGGAGAAGAGAAGGCTCAAGGGAGAATTTAGAGCTCCTTCCAGTGTCTAAAGGGGGCCTACAGGAAGAATGGAGAGGAACTTTGGACAAGGGCATGGAATGAGAGGACAAGGGGGAATGGCCTCAAGCTGAAGGAAGATGGAGTCAGATTGGATATTAGGAACAAATTCTTCCCTGTGAGGGTGGTGAGGCCCTGGCACAGTTTGCCCAGAAAGTTGTGCATTTCCAACCCTGGAAGTGTTTGAGGCCAGTCTGGATAGAGCTTGGAAAAACCTGGTCTAGAGGAAGATGTCCCTGCCCATGGCAGGGGGGTGGAACTGGATGATCCTTGAAGTCTTTTCCATCCCAAACCATTCTGTGATTCTAAGATGTGCACAAGAACACATGAACTCTCTTCTCTCTTTGCTTATAGTCTCATCTTTCACAACCCTTGACATGACCTACAGCTGACTCCAGTTATGTGTAAATACATCAGTTACTGCAATAAACAAGAAACCTTTGGTTTGTGCAGTACTTGCAACCTAGAGCTAATGTGGTGATTTCTTTGCTGTGATTGAGGAATTTTAGAAATTTCTGGGTTCAAAAAGATGTTAAAACAACTTTTCACTAGAAGTTTAATTACAAAGCATGTTGATCAAATGCGAAAATCACAATCCTTTAAAATTCTCTTTCTCATTTACATTCTTATCAGAGATTTTTAACGCACTGATACTGCATTAGAAAGATATGTCAACAAATGAAAAAAATCTGAACAAACTAAAGAGATTAGATAAATTCTTTGCAGATAATGTACAAATGCTTCAATTAGATGAGTGAAATGACCACTGAGTCATCAAAACTTTTAATTCCCTCGTTTGCACCATCATATTTCACCAGTAAGTGAGAGCAGAGTTGTAGCTTGCAAAAGTAATTTCTGGTCTCTCTGTTTCCCTTGCATTAAATGCATTGCTCATGAAAAATCCATGCATGTTGAAATCAAGGAGTTTCTGGTGTGTTCCCAGGAGATACAGAGGTGGCAGCAGCATCAGTGTCGCCTTTCCTTCCCACAGTGGCCTCCAGTCTGCCCAGTCTGTCAGCCCAACTCCTCTGCCACCCTAAGCAGAGAAGCCATGACCATGGTGATAATGAGAACCCTACGAGGAAACAAACCAAGATCCACACCACAGAAGGAGGGATAATTACACAAAGTGAGAGGAGATCAAACCTGAACCTTTAAAGATCACATTCACTCAGTCCTGACCTCCTCTGCCCTGTAACTGTGGCAATCCAGATCATTTGGAAGTGGATTTGGTCCCACCGAAGCTGCAAGCCTGACATGTGCCTGAAAGAACTGGCAATAAAAGCAGAGAAACCCCCAAAATATAAATCAACTGTCCAACTCTGCATGTCCTACGCCTCCCTCAGTTAGCAGCTCAAGAATCTTTACTGCTGAAATCATAAAATTAATTATTACTAAGGATTTTCTGTGTAATACTCCAATCTTGATGTTTGAACAAAAAGCCTCTAGTGTTTTGAATGCATATTTAAACCAGCAAAGCATAAATTTTTTAAGTAATACCCACAGCACATGACAAATATGTCTTGTTGTTGTAATAACTTCAGATCTTTAAATTAAAGATTGTGGTTTAAAGGAATAATATTAATACTTCACATATAGAAAGGTTTTTCATCTACAAGGAAATAAAGTTGCCTTCCATGGCCCAAGCACACACACACAGGTGTAATTGCAAATACTTAGGTTGATTCAGTGGTCATTCAAGTAAATTGAGGTTACTGGTGCTTCTGCAATACTGACAATTTAGAGTCCCCAGCACCAGCAAACTGCTTGGAGCTGCAGGAATGAATGTGTGCAAGCAATAATCTGCAAGCAATCTGGAAAAAGAAAGGGATGGAAGCAAACTGTGCTCCTCTAACATACACTTAGCAGAGGTGTCAAAGTGTTTGGTGATAATCTGGAATCACAGAGGCAATTTCATGTCTACTTACTGATAGGACTTGGAAAAATTAGTATGAATTTTTAAGCCAGAAAATAGAAGAGATGTGTCCCAAACCCATCCTTGCTTGTTTTCAGGCTGGGATGTCTGACAGAGTAAATTTCACCTAAGTCCTACCTGATGGCTTCTTTCCCATGCAAGGTCAGACTAAGCTGTGTTTTGGGATTCATCAGTGTTTGATGTCTTGCTCTGCAATTCCACACAAGGTGAACAGCAGCTCAGAATAAAGGAATTCACTTTCACATACTGCCATGTTTCTTCAAAATATAATTTACTTGTGATTTTTTCCATGGCAATAAACCTACCTGGAGACAGTGAAAACTGACCTGGATATTTTCCTGCATCACCTGCACTAGGTGAACTTCCCTTGGCAGGGGGGGTTGGACCAGACAATCTCCAGAGGTCCCTTCCAGCTCTAATTATTCTGTGATTCTGCAATTGCCCATTGGTTTGATATTTCAAGCACAATATTCTGCTGTTGATCAAGATCCACCTTTCTCCTTTAATATCTTACTTTATTTGAGAAAAATCTGACATTAAATGTCAGGCAGACATTGTAGGATATTCTTCTTTAATATCACCTATATTTAACTTTTCATCATCTATAATCTCACTTACCTTCACTGTTCTGCTGCATTATCAAGCCAGCATTGATGAAGATATGCTGATTCTCATCTAAACTAGAAAAAGGTCCATGGAAATTTTATTGAATGAGCATGATCTGACATCTCCAATATATGAAGGGTAAGTAAAAAGACTTTTTTTGTTCCATTGATTTACCAAAGTGAGATTTGGACATTTTTAAAAGGGACATTTTGGTGGTGGGGTGGTTTTTTACCAGGAACACTTTCACACTGGTCCATAATATCACAAAATAATTAGTGATAAAGTCATAAAATGGTTTTGATGCATTTTCAGAGATAAGTTTTTGCTGAAGCCCTGGTTTTCATAGAATGGAGGCAATACTATTTGAATGAAGGCAATTAAAAAACAGCCAAACAGATCCTACAGTTTGTTTTTGTGTGAGAAGAGGAGGCATTGTGGCTCAAGAAGTCATGCGAAAAACCAGTCCAAAAGCACAACTGACCAAGCATAACTTCATTAAAAATGTTTGTCCTTTTAGCTCCATGTAGCTACAGTAGAGTTTGAGGTGAAGAAACACAGAGAAGTCTTGAAACAGAGGCAGCCCTGATTGAAAAGTCACCTTCCCTGATGTACAGGTTTGAAAAGACAGGTGTCTGCTAAGGAAGGCAGGAGCCTCCCCTGAAATGGAAAATGCAAACCCCCTCCCTCCAAATTGTCATAATTTTGAAATTAAGGAGCTCTCAGGCAAAGATATTGGAACAGGAATAACAGTTCTTGATAGGAAAAATTTAACAATACAAATGCAACAGTACAAAAAAAGAAAACAAACCACTGATAGAGTCAGAACAGGACCTGACACCCTGTGGTCAGGGTGGTGACAGCAGTCCCATTCCATGGTGCTCAGCCCTCCTGCGGTGCCAGCTGTGGTTCTGCTGGAGCAGGGATCCTGGACAAGGGTGGAGTTTTCCTCTGGAGGTCCAGTAGTGATGTAGATGGGCCTGGTCTTCCTCTGGAAATCCAGTGGAGAAGAAAGCTGCTCCTCTGGGAATGCAGTGGGAAAAGGCTGCTCTGATGTCCAAGTGTCAGATCATATCCAGGCAGGAATGGTTGTCTCCTCCCCCTGGGTGAGGCATCTCCCAGTGGGATGGTGGAATTTTATCAGCCATGCAGTGACACTCAGTGGCCCATGAACAGCAGAGATCTCCTGGAGGGAGGATTGGTTGTGAAAGAGATAAAGAAAACTGCCCAATGAGCAGCAGATAACTGCCCCACCTCTAACAGATGGCAATAGAATCCACACCCCTATTTCCAACCTAAGACATCTGGAAGTGTTGAAAAACTTGTAGCAATGGCACCTGAGGACATGGTTTAGTGCTGAACAGGGTGGGTTTGCTGCATTGATGGTTGGACTTGATAATCTTATAGGTCTTTTTCGGCCTCAAGAATTCAATGATTCTCTGAATACAAAGGAATAAAAGTTGCACTGTCACAGTTCACGTGTTGAACAGCCTTTATTTTCTGTAATAAAAGGTAGGAATTTTTCTAAGGTTTGTTTAGTTACCCCAAATGTGACCCAATCCTGCACACAGCAGTAGCATCAGGCTGGAATCCTAAGACAAGAGACTTATAACACTGATGAATTCCCCTCACCTAACTCCAGATATCTGTAGCAGAGTATCTGCTTCAGAGATGGTTCTTGAGGCTCTTAAAATAGTCAGTAAAAAGCTGGTCAACAGAATTTATATTGAACTGAGTGCAGGTGCCTATTTAAGGAGATGAATCACATCCTGAAGTCATTGACTACACAAATGAGCTCTCTATTACCTTTGACAGGAACCCAGAGTGATTTCCTCAGATGTGCACTGTAGATACCAACTCCTGAAGATCCTAATTTAGTATATTTTACAGTCACACTGATTTCTCATTAAAGCTCTTTCTTCCAGTCTAAGCTGTTACAAAACCCATCCAGGCTTCAGATAGGAGCTCACAGCTCCCCCATGCACAGGATATGAATGAGTAATTATTATTTCATAGACAGAGGAAATTTGATGTGTAAAATATATGTTGGAAAAGTCAATGCAGTTGCATCCATTTATGCCTGCACAAATAAAATAACTCCATGTCCTATATCATCATTATTCAGCAAATGCATCCTGTAGCCAGTGCAGACATCAAGATTACCTTGTAAAGCAGCTGTGTTAAAAAAGAACTTTTTCTGACCAGTCATTAAGTCAGTACTAACTCCCCTTCAGTCAATAAGGGCACGACAGTGTAAAATTTATAGGGAGATGGGAGTTACAAGAATAAACTTTTTTCATGTTTTGTAAACTCAGGGTCCTTTTTTTCTTGTGAAAAGGGAGTATAAACAGACTGATAAGGGAGTGAATAAAAGGGATCTGATTTTATGTTTTCTTGCAGTCTATCAAGTCCAGGTAAAAGTAAACAAAACTGTATTTATATAGAATATTTTGGTGGTATTGCATAACTTGAGCACAAGTGATGAATCACACCCACACATATTTGCTCCATACTGCAAATTTACACCAGCGGCAACAGGGTTTTGGCAGCAACATTTTATGGTGATTTACTTATTATTTATAGGCACAAAATCTATTTTTGTCATCTTCACCTCTATTTGAAATTAATTTAATATAATATTTTTCAACTGAATGCATACAATCGTTAATATGCATCTTACACATATGTTACTAAAATGTCCCTCTGAAGAATGTGAGATGCTTAATGGGAGTAGAAAAGGCAACATGTTCCATTTCAGTCCACGAACCATTCTCCAAAATTTGTCATGCTTCCCTTAATCCCTTTCCAAAAAGGAAATAATAAATTGCTTTTATGTACACTTGATCCATATTTTTGGTTTTCTGATGAATACATAAAAATTTTCTTTTGGCCTTGCTTTGAATTGACGAAGAAGATATATTTTTTTTCTGACAGGAATTGATGATAAACACATGTGACTTTACTCACTCCAGTAAAACAGCTGTGAGGATTAAATGGGTAAATTAATTGTTCTGTGCAATGAGGTAATAGTTAGCACAGTACCTTTGTTAGGTAGAAACAATTTATGAAGAAATTCTTTACTGTGAAGGTCTGGAAAAAATGGAACAAGTCGACAAGAGAAGTTGTGGCTGCCCCATCTCTGGAAGTGTTCAAGTCCAGAGTGGACAGGACTTGGAAAAAGCTGTTCTTGTGGAGGGTGTCCCAACTCATGGAAGTAGGTGGAACAAGATGATTTTTAAGGTCCCTTCCAACCCAAATCATTATATGATTCTGTGGTGACTAAACAGCTGGTGGAATGTTAAGTCCTAGAAAGGACAGTGTTGAAAAAAAGGAAAAAAACATTGAAAACATTTTAAGTTGCATCTGAGCTTGAAATGATAGTTGGCTGACATCCTGGAATCCCTCTGAATGCCTTGGCATGAGTTTTCAAGTCTACAATAGGCTTTGGTTGCTAAGAGCTATGAGAAACAGGTAAAAATTGCAAAAATGTCAAATCAGCAAAATCCTGCATAAAGGGAAAAAAAAAAGAAAAAAAAGAAAAAAAAAAGGAGAAAAGGAAAGTGATGGGTTTTCACTGCAGGTATTGTAAAAACAACTGAAATTCTGGTGAAAGAATGAAGTACAAAAGAGTAAAGTGCCACCACTGGACGCAAAGTAAACAGTGACTGTGTATAAGCACAACATGATGTCAGGATGTAAGAAAAGCCAGAGTTGGTCATAACAGGATTCACCGTACTCAGTATTGCCCTGTTCTTACCTGGAATAGAGTCAATTTTCTTTTTAGTAGCTGGTACAGGGTTGTGGTTTGCATTTAGGATGAGAATAATGTGGATAATACACTGATTTAGTTGTTGCTTAGTGCTTTCTCTAAGTCAAGGACTTCTCACTCATACTGCCCTGCCAGTGAGGAGACTGGGGATGGACAAAAACCTGGGAGGGGACACAGCTGGGACATTTGATCCAAGGTGAAATTCCATACTTATGGCATCAGGTTGAACAAAGAAACTCAGAGGAACTGACCAGTGAGTGGCAATTTCTGCTCAGGAACTGGCTGGGCCTCAGTCAGAAGTTGGAGAGAAATTGTGCATCGCTTTTTTGTACATTCTTTTATTCTTATCACAATTTTCCCTTCTTTTTCTGTCCTATTATACTGCTTTAACTCAACCTACAAGTTTTAGCTTTTTTTCTGATTCTCTCCCCCATCCCATTGAGGGGGGTGTGAGTGAACAACTCTGTGGAGTTAAACTGCCTTCCAGGTTGGGCAGGAGTGTCCTGCCTTCAACAGTACCAGCTTCCCAGAAGAAGAGGGTAAAACAAGATATTTACTAAATGAAATTTGTGTGTACCACTCCACAGGAGTGTCTTGAGCAATTTAACTCACTCAGGATAGGATTCAGTAAAAGATTTAGAGGTAAGTATCCACATGTAAGCATTCCATGGAAACCAAGATGAACTCCATTTGATACACAAAACCTAGAAAGAATTTAGCTGGAACAGCCAATTTTTTAGGATGATCTCTTTCACTTTCTAGGCTCCTGTAATTACATAGACCTGATCTCCTCTGAGTGTCACCGAAGTTCTGACATCTCCTCCACCTGTAGACAACTATAAGCAAAGTTCTAAATTTAGAATCACAGAACCATAGAATGGATAGGGTTGGAAGAGACCTTAGAGGTTTTCTAATTCCATCCCCTGCCATGGACCAGACCTGGTTTCTCAAGGCCCCATTCAGCCTGTCTTGACCATCTCCAGGACTGGGGAGTCCACAGCCTCACAGGTGTCTTCACCTGTGGCTCACTCACGCATTTAGCAGTTAATGACCACGGGCAATGTATATGCTCATTAATGAGAAATAGGGTTCATGTTTTCCCATTAAGATTTAATTATTGTGGTAACTGTGCCTCTGAGTCACCACTGCTTGCCTGATTTCATGTGTGCAGGTTCATCCTAAGAACAGTAGTTCTAGTCTGAGGAAACCTCCCCTACATGATCTTAGACTGGATATTAGGAAAAAATTTGCTCATTGAAAGGGTGGTTGGGCATTGGAAAAAGTTGCCCAGGGCAGTGGTGAATCACCACCCTTGGAAATTTCAGAATGTGTGTAAAATGTGGCACTTGAGGATATGGTTTAGTGCTGAACCTGGAAGTGCTGGGTTAATGGTTTTATTTAAAGATCTGAGTGGTTTTTCCCTATCTTAATGATTCCATAATTCAACACTTTTCCTTGGGGTTTTTTAGCAGGTAGTAAGCAGGAAGCAATTGCTCATTCATTTTTAACAAGGATCCAGTGTTGAGAGGAGCACGCCGTAGGCTCAGCCATCTTCTTAGGGGGTGAGATCATAATTTTTCACAAGATATCAATCTTCTTGAATTTTTCTCCCAGTAAGACTTCCAACTCCCCTGACCAGGAGAATGAGCTGCTTCTTGAAAGCAAGGCAGCTTTCAGCCCACAATGCCAGCTCATGCCACTGAATCTGAGCTTTGTGAGCATTTGTTTTCTATTCTAAAGTAATCCTTGAGTTCCCTCAAGGGAAGGGGAGAAGTGCCTGCAGTGTGAGATGCATCTCTGCTCTAGAGACCTATTTTAGGATGGGATATAGGAAGCAGGAGCTTGCACATGCTTTGCTTTTAACAACTCAGCCTGTCTGTTTATCCTAGGACTATCATTATGGTCTCTGCTTTATTACATTAACTCAGCAAAAGCACACACATGTGTCAAGTGCTTCAGTGAATAGACTTAAGCACATGATTAACTTTAAGAGTGTGCTTAAGTACTTTGCTAAATCAGGACTTCTATGTTTCCCCTCTCAGTGCATCTGGTCGATTTGCATATATTTTCCATATAAAGAAGTTAATTTTCAGAGCAAAATGAAACTATTTCCTTGCTTGCACATTCGCTGGTACTGATGCTGCAGCCAACTTAGATAAATTTAGTCCCTCTTCCCTTCCCACAAGTTTCCAGCTGGTTTTTCCAACAACTGCAGGCATTTTGCTGGAATGACTCAGACTGGCAACAGTTTGGTGAACTGGATTAAGGAAATATTTAAGATGCCAAATAATCATTCAGTCATTTAATCAGTACAATTTGAATTGGAAAGGACCTTATAGGTATTTACCTTCCACCAGACCAGGTTGCTCCAAGCCCCATTCAGCCTGAACTTGAACACTTCCAGGGATGAGGCATCCAAAATTCTCTGGACAACTTGTACCAGGGCCTCCCCACCCCCAAAGAGATTTTCCCCTAATATCTAATCTCATTTTACCCTTCTTCATCTCAATGTAATTTCCCCTTTTGCTATCACTTCATGCCCTTGTGAAAAGTCCCTCTCCAGCTCTGTTTTATCCCCCTTTCAATAAGTATGTATTCATATATACTGTAAGTATAATTTGGTGAGTTGTTTTATTCTGGATTCATTTATGATATGCTGTGAAACCTGGCTGCACAAACAGTGAGTAAAACAGATACAATAATATGATTTGGAAGGTGTTTTCCATCAGCCAAAGAAATCTACAAGAAACTTGATCTTAACGTTGTGGGCTATGATAAATTCAGAAGACATTGCACTCTATATTGTTTGCAGGACTTTTTTCCTGAAAAATCTATATTTAGGTGTTTCAATGAAAATAATCAATAGGTTCATTTTCAGGCGTGTCATTAAACTAACTGAAAGCAAAATATTAAGCAAAACAACTTGTAATTATTGTGATTGTTTGAAATTACCTAGAATGAGAAAGAAGTGTGAAAAAAGTCCTACTTAAAGCCAAATTGACTCTAATGTTAAAAATTATTTTTTCTGGTTTAGATGAGCCAGTTTTCCCATAATAATAATCTTCTTGTGTCAGCAAAGACAGAAGAGCAAGAAATGAGCATTGTTAAAGGTTAGTTTTGATCCCAGGACATATGTGACAATACAAACAACATTAATCATCACAGAAAAAGAGGAACACTCAGAACCAGAAAATCCCCTCTTCTGCTGGGTCTGTTGGATCAACAAAATATTCTTGGACTGGTACATTTTAGGAGAGCTGGATATGTTTAAGGACCTGGCATTATCTGCTGTCTTTGTAGGAGTAAAAGGACAGTATGCAGTGCTGAGTAGTTTTAGTACCTTGAACTATAGTTTTGTCCACCCATAAACTGTTAAAAGACAATCTAGCAGACAAAACTGTGCTGCTTTTAATAAGAACATTTATCCTTGTGAAATTTCTTCTTCTTCTCAAAAAGAGAATTCATAAGATTAAATGTGAGGCTAACAAGAAAAAATTGTTGTCCAGTTCTATTCCTGAGTTCTACTAATTAGTGTGTGGTCTAATAGCCCATTACTGCTTAATGTTTTACTTTTCTACCAATTAAAAACCAAGAGCCTCTTCTTCTATGACACATGAACTTACTCTATGGCTTCATGTAGATGAGACTTGAAACTCAGAATATTTGTATACAACTATTATATTTCAGTTCTATTGAATTATATATATTTAATTATTAACTTAGTTGTTTAATTTAATATATTTTCATTCTGGAAAATATTTGGAAGGACCTTATTAAACATGATTCCCTCAGGAATCTGTGTTATGTTCTAGGAAATGTGTTTCTCCATCCCCTGTCCCAGATATTTAGCTCAATTTGACTTGTATTCTCATGTTGGAAAAGGCACTTAGGCCAAAAATGTAAAACCTGAGTAACTTTTTGGAAACTTGAGTTCCAGAGTCAGCCCTTTAAGTTCTCATTTAAAACATTCTGTGTCTCAGAAATTCTGAATGACTTTTTCTCCCCCAAAAAGTTGACAGAACATTTAGTAACAGGCTGGGAAAACACAGCTTTGCACATAATTATCAGATTATAGCAAGCAAAACCCGGGAGTATTCTGATCTACTTATAATTGCTCTCAGCTGAATGTGATGCAGATGATTTTAGCTGTTACCTTTAATCAATGTTCTTAATGATCAGTTATTGTATTGTAATTCATGTCAGAGCTTGATCTGCAGTTTGAGACTTTTGTACCCAACGCCGTGCAACCTAACACAAAATTCTTGCACTCATAACTCAGAGTCTAAAGAGAAATTATGCCTGAAAAAGGAGGCAGATTGATTAAACAATATATCCTTTCTGTGTGCTTTCCAAACAAGTAGATAAGCAGATAATGGACAAAGTAGTTTAAGCCTCAATTACTGTCTACAAACCCATTTTTGAGAAAGCCTACCAAAGAAAATCTTGAAAGGTTTTTCTGCTCTTTTCTTCAAACAACACTTTGATGGCTCATGATACAGAAAAAAAATAAATTGATTTGAACAGAAATAGTTTGGCTTCTTTATTTGAGAGTGTGGTCAAGTGGATTAGTCATTGTTACAAAATTAACATTCATGAGCCATTACCTACAATGAGCCATGGTTTAGGTATAAACAGCTGCCTTGGTTTATCAGTTACCATTGTTTGATACTTATGGGCAACCATTGTTCACACTTGCAAACGGGACAAAATAAATTACAAACAAAGCTGGATATTATCCCTATTAACGTACCTTATGAGATGATTAAGCTCACAGTACTATTGACTAAATCTCCCTGGATTTTTCATTTTTGTTTGCACAGCATTTTGTTTGCACAGAATTTATCCCCTTTGCTGGATTAATTACCTCTGGCTATGTTTACACTGACATCATTATGAGATGATAGAAGAATAAAAAACAGTGTCAATTACTTCCAAAGACAATGCAGTTAATTTACGTGGATAATGGAAAAGGTGATTGAAAGATGCATTGCTCAGGAAAACAATTAGAACAGGCACCTTGAGCCCTAAATGGGTTATCTTTTGTAAATCCTTGAGTCATAGCAAGCAAACCAAGTTAACTCATCATTGTTCAGTTCAGCTCAATTAGTGTCCAAAGTAATTGGGAAGAATATGTTTTCCATGAGGCAACATGCCATGCAAGCTGACATGAACTTCCAACTCTGCATCTCACCATGAGCAGAGAAATAACCAGAGGGGCACAGATATGAAATCACATAATCACTGGAAAAGAGGCTGGAAAAGGCTGGAAAACACCTCTAAGTCCAATTATTAATTTAACATTGTCAGGTCCACCACTAAACCATGTCCTGAAGTGCTGCACATTTATCTACAGTCTACACATTTATTGAACACTTCCGGGGTGGTGATTCCAACACTTCTCTGGGCATCCAGTTCCAATGTTTCACCATCCTTGCAGTGAGGAAATCTTTCCTAATATCCAATCCAAACATCCCCTGGGGCAACTTGAGGCCATTCCCTCTCGTCCTGTTGCTTGTTACCTGGAAGAAGAACTATGGAAAGGGAGGCACAACCCTGACCCTGTGGGAGTCAGTTGAGTGAAAATGGGTGTGTTTTCATTCCTCCCACAAAGCAGAATTCCTTTGAGTTTCTCTGAGACTTCCTGGTGGCAGCAAAGTAATGCAACTGTGGGATCTCTACTTTTATAGCCAAAAAAACATGAAGAAGGTTTTTTGTGAAGTATGAAAAATATGACTGAAAATAAGAGTTTCAGCTGGAACATCCCATGCTACTGTGCATTTTGGCCAGATGCAGAGCAGGCAGATCTGGGAGGCAAGGCAGGTGCAAAAGGAAGAGATGGTGGCACTTGTTCCCTGTTCAGAAAAATACATTGGTCAAAAATTCAAAGTGGATGTTGTGCAGATGTCACACATTAATTGAAAAAAGAATATTTACTTGGTCAATGCTATCTTCATCCTCTTACTTTGTGGCTTTTCCTGTTAGTTTATACCTGGTGGCCTGGCAGGAAAATCTTTAAGAACATTTTATTACTCATATGAAATGTGTAATTGTCTCAGGCAAAGTGAAAAGGGGATTCCAGGGAAGGGCAACAGAGCTTGTAAAAAGTTTTGAGAACAAGTCTGTCTTAGGCTGAAAGATTTAGCTGGGGATGTGCGTTCTACTTCTGATCTGTTAGAGTGGGGCAGTTATCTTCTGTTCATTGGGCAGTTTTCTTTATCTCTTCCACAACCAATCCTCCCTCCAGGAGATCTCTGCTGTTCATGGGCCAGTGAGTGTCACTGCATGGCTGATAAAATTCCATCATCCTGTTGGGAGATGCTCTGCCCAGGGGGAGGAGCCAAGCATTCCTACCTGGATATAATCTGATGTTTTGGAGCACAACAGCAGCCTTTTCCCACTGCATTCCCAGAGGACCAGCTTTCATTTCCACTGGATTCCCAGAGGAAGACCAGGCCCATCCACACCACCCTTGGACCTTCAGAGGAAAACTCCACCCTTCTCCAGGATCCCTGCTCCAACAGAGCCACAGCTGGCACTGCAGGAGGGCTGAGCCACCATGAAATGGGTCTGTGCCACCACCCTGACCCACAGGGTGTCAGCTCCCATTCTGACTCTGTCAGTGTTTTTTTTTGGTTTTTTTGCACTACTGCATTTGTATTTTAGTTTTCCTACTAAAGAGCTGTTATTCCTATTCTCATATCTTTTTCTGAAAGCCTTTTAATTTCAAAATTATAACAGTTTGGAGGGAGGGGGTTTACATTTTCCATTTCAAGGAAGGCTCCAACCTTCCTTAAGCAGACACCTGTCTTTTCGAACCAAGACAAAGTCATAGGAAGAGTGACTGAGGGAGCTGGAAGTGTTTAGCCTGGAGAAAAGGAAGCTCAGGGAAGATCTTATCACTCTCTACATCACCCTGAAAGGTGATTGGAGCCAGGTGGGACTCAGCCTCTTCTACTAGGAAATTAATGACAGGACAGAAGGCGATGGCTCAAATTGTGCTAGGGGAGGTTCAGGTTGGACATCAGGAAGAATTTCCTTCCTGGAAAGGGTGGTCAGGTATTGGAAGGGGCAGAGTCCCCATAGCTGGAGGTTTTCAGGAAACAACTGGATGTGGTATTCAGTGCTCTGGTCTAAAAGTGGTGGTTGGTCAAAGGTTGGACGTGGTGGTGTTGCAGGTCTCTTCCAACCTAAATGGTTCTGTGATTCTGTGAAAATAATAGACCTAAGATCATTTCATTTCATCCTGTTTATATAGATGAATATTCCCATCTTAAAGACTGCTTGGTTTATAATTTGCTGCAAAGAATGAGGCTGCCCATCATCCTCCTGCTTGTCTGGAAAACACTGTTATTCTGAAGAAATCTAATTTCAGACAGCATTAGGCTGCTAAATATACTTATGTCTGCTTGTCAAGTTACACAGCACTGCTACAGGTTGCTATTTAATTCTGAATATTCCTTTCCTTTGTACAGACGACTGTGGAGAGACAAAGACAACCTGCCACCAGAATTCTGTGCTTACAGCTTGTCATTCTCAGGGGCTGTGCACTGCAGGTTCATAACACATGGAGGAAAGTTCAGAGGAGGGACAGTACTTAAGACAGGAGGTGTGAATTACTACAGAAGTCAAAGTTTCTTCCTCTTTAGAGAATTGATATCCAGAAGGTCGGGTGGAGACTGATACAACAGAGAAACAAAGCAGAAATAGAACATTAATAAAATGCATTAGAAGCACCTCAGGCTGTGATATGCAGGGAACCTGGGAAGTGTGAGTGCAAAGGGAGATATTCATGTCACCAGGACTAATCATAAATCTTGGGCTAATTATGGAAACGAACACCTCTACAAAGCACTATTCAGTTCAACATGGGCATTCTATTTTACTTGAACATCTTTGCAACTTACCTCACAACTACCTTGCAGATTTTTGAGACTTGCCTTTCATTTTTGGAAGCTTCACCTCTTAAGACCTAGATTCATTCTTTCCTTCATAAACAAAAACTTATACTACATGACCTTCCACTGTTAAATGAAAACAACAATTTAAAGTTTTTCCAACCACAGATTTCAATAGTCAGAAATACATCTGGTTTTTACAAGAAACATTTTGCAGAAGTGTTGCCCCCTCTCATGTTCTTGCACAGAGTTTTTCTAAAAGATGAGATGCCCAAGGAGCGATCAGGCAGGTAAATACTGATGCCAGGATTTGAGTTCCATGGAATATTTCAGAGGTGGTAAATCTCCAGCCCAAGTACATCCCATAATTAATAACTTTATAATTACCACACACAGTGCTGTAACAGTGGAGCTAAAGTTAAGAGGATGCACTTTGATGAGCATAAACCTCCAGTTTAGCACAGAGAACAGAATTTCAGACAGCCAAGAACAGGCATAAATCAAGAACAGAAGACATAATTATTCCCTGAAATAAACAAATAAACAAGATCAGTGCAAGAACTCTTTGCCAAATTAGAAGTGGAAACACTGACAGAGCTGGAACGAGATAAACATCTCTATAGACTAATACAAACCCAATCTCTGCACTTTCTGCATTTTAGCTACAAAATAAAACCAGGACTTAGTTACATTAAAAGAGTTTGCCATATATTTTATACCATGCATTAAGAAAAGTTTTCACTGGAGGTTTTAAACAGCATATTAAGAAGTACTGAAATCACTCATATCAATTGGCTGTGGTGTAATTGAGCTCTATAAAGATTATTGAAATACATTTGCAACTATAAGAAGTCGTATAAATAATAAGGTGTAATAAATCTTCTTTTCACTTCCCACTCTAGAAGAAACAAATTTTTGGTGTTTGCTTCTGCATTTTTGCCAGCCAAAATCATCAGGGCAAAGAGAAAAAATGTTGTCTTATTCTCTTTATTTAATTTCTTTGCAAAAGGAATGTAACGACACTTTTTTTGTGCTTTCAAAACTCTCCATTTCCTGCTTGTTCCTTGATAGAATTTGTTCCTTTGCATTTTCTTTTGAGTGAAATGTCCATGAAGTACACTCACTATACAAGGAAGTTTCTTAGGGTTTTTGGGTAATTTTGGAGAGCTTTCTTTGGTTTGTTTTTGTGGTGGTGGCTTTGATGCTCTTGAAAAAGAACACAATTCAGATTCAGACTTGAAAGAAACTTGGTGTGCCAAGCTATTCACCAGCAGATGTTCTCATTTTGAGGCTGACAAGGCTGTGAAAGGTGTGACCATGACGTTGGCAGGAGACTTTTGACTCCCCAAGGGACAGACTCATCCTTTCCCCTCACCCATGGCAAGGGCACCCAGTTACCTGATGTATTATTGTGCCAAAATATTTCCATAAATGAGCCAAGTATCACCTGTAAATTACAATTACACCAGACAAACAAACACAGACACAATAACAGAGGTTCTTACACCCACAAATAAAATGTCACAGTGGCCATGAGAATTCAATACACCACCTAATGTGCTGCTGCAGTCCAGTATATTTCATTTACCAGGTAATATATTCCCCAATTTATAACCAATCTGTCATGCACATGGATCAATACAAATCATGAAAACACACATACATTACACACTTCCCATAATTGAATTTTGTGCTCCCTGGACTCTCATTACCCTGCCACAAACTGCTTCAAATGAATACCTCTTATTACCTTCAAGGTAAACACCTCAGGGACACCAAGCAGGTGCTGCACAACTTTTATATATAGCCCAGTATCAACTTTTGGGAGGACCATGCAGTGTGGAAAACCTAACTCCAATTTCCAAACTGTATAAAGGGATTTCTCCACATATCCTGAAATATTATGGAGGAAATGAACAAACAGATAATTTAAACTGAAATAGCCTCCAGTTTTTATGGTCTAGAAGTTCATAAGGACTTGTATGGTTGCACTTGGTGTCACTTGGAGCCACACCAGACTGTGTCACATCCATATGAATGTGATCAGCATCTTTCAGAGGACATTACATGTAGATTGATGTTATTCTTATCAGTCTGTCCATGTAGGTCTTGGTTGGGAAGGAAATAGGAATTCCTAACCTGCCTCTGTCATATGCTAGGAGAATGTCCATCAAAAAGTCTGGCATTTGTGGCCAGATGAAAAGAGCTCAGAGCAACTCCTTAGTAAATGTTTGATTTTTTTTGTAATTAAGTGAGAATATCATAGTGGGATTTTAGGCATGCATATGGATTTATTGAGAGTAAAAACTATTCATTTCTCTTAAACACTAATTCAGATTTGAATTTACTTCCTTAATTCTGACTGCATTTTCATTGGAATTGTAACTGTCTAAAATGTGATGTCTCTTGAGCTGCAAGTTAAAGGTGAAAATAGATTTTTAGAGTGCACTTTTTTCCTCATTTCCTTTCATGTACATAGAACAGGCTTAGATAACTGAAGGAAACTCCCAACCATTTTGAGCATCTCTTGTGCACTCCGACATTCCAGCTAAGAAGGAAATCTCATATCAAAAGTGTTTTGTATGTGTTGGCAATTGAGAATGAAGCTGTTATCTTCTCTTTAGTTCTGGAAGAACTTATCTACTCTATATACATGACAGGCATTTCCAGGTATCTGATATATTAATGTTTTTTTATCAAGTTTTGTTGAAGCTTTTCTCTTGATTACAGGTGTTTTGTAGTCAGTTCACTTGTATATGTTTATTTATTGCCTTAAAAATGCAAACTATGCTTAAAAATCAGAGATATCAAAGCTTCTTCTGACAGGTTTACATGTAACATCTTTCAAAAAAATGATTACACAGCACTTGTGTGTATGTGGTTAGAAGCTGGTGCACAACACTGGATTGACAAGTGTGAAAATTGAAATTTTCTTTCTGAAACCCAATAAAGAGCAAGCAGCAAAAGCTGAGGCCTGTATGCTACCCATATGGTGGTGTCTAGGGTTGTAACATGACATTTTTAAGCTCTGCACTATTTTTTCCCCAATCCTTGCACTTGTTTTGGGCCATTTTTAAGTTCATCTCTTGGTTTTTCAGGTTCTCCTACTCTGTAGCAGGACATAGAAAAAAAAGACCAGACTTATCCACCCTAATTTAATGTATTCCTTTTAATTTTTTCCTTATGAGTGGTCTGTTGGAGAACATGAAAAATAAAATCTTGCCTCTTCCTTGTTCCTGTAATTGTCCCAGTCTGTCATTGTGATGGTCATTTGTCAATCTAATTCTGGCTTCCTTTTCTCTGTATTCTAGAATTAAAGGCTATAGCATCTTATCGGCCGCTTTCAAAGGCTCCCAAAGACTATTCCAAATGTCTTTTTTTTTTTTTTTTTTTTTAATCCTAGAATGCAGTTTCAGTCTCTCTGAACAGTCTGGCAGAAGATAACTCATCCGCTTGGCAAAGTTCTACATCACTGGGGAGGGATTCATAAGAGCTTGTCTAAAACAGCTTCTTTATTTATGTTTAAATCTTATTTTTGTTTAATCTGCCACGGCGACCATTCAGGAAGAAAACAAAACTCAGGAATTATCCCTAACTGCATTTTCTTAATGGTCCAGTAATGTTAAGAGCAATAAGGCATTAATGTAAAGAGATGAAAAGTCTATTTGCTGTAGTTATTTTAGTCATTCACATATTCACTGTAGAATTCTTTACTGGTAATAGTCTGAGATATTTTTAGAAGCTTTAACAACATTTAGAGGAAAACTTCTTAGTTACCTCCTGCAGTCACTTTAAATATGTCTAAAAGGGCCTTTAGTTCAGAAAGTAAAATACTAGAATAAAATGGAAAAGGTAACTCATCTTTCTCTACCAAACAGGTTGGGAGATCTGGGAACCACTCTTTTAAACTAATTATTCTGAAAATCAAACTAAATCCAATCTTTGATATAAAGACATTATTCTATTGGCATCAGGAATTATGAGGTCCTTCTCAGTATGTTCTTAGAACCTGTGTGCCCATTTCCTGCCCCATTCATTTGTGACTGGATCCTCTCTGATTCACTCACACAAATCCCAAGCCAAATGAATCCTATGGCAATGGAAATATTGCTTGGCCCTCTAGAGGTCCACACATCACAACAGTGTGCCCAGCAGTAGATCAGATTTTCTCTCACCAAATCCTAAAATCCTCCATGGCGGAGATCCCACCAATTTCTGGATGATCTGTTCCAGTACTCCTCTAAACTCCTAGTGAAGTGTTTTCACTTTTTTTCCCCTAATATAAAATCTGAATCTGTTGAGCCCACCCTGCACTCCTCATTAAGTCAGAATTATTTTGTACAAGTCTGAATCTCTCGAGAAGGAAATGCAATGCAAACTTTGGCCACAATAACCCAGAACTCATCGTGTGTTGAATGCTTATTCAAGAAGTGGGAGACAGGAATTTTAGGATGTCCTTGGCTTCAGGTGTTTAAAACTCTCTCTCACATCCTAAGAGGATGATTTGCCCTCCAGGCTAAAGAATGTTCTTTCCATTCAAAGCATTTCCAAGCAGTTTATTTGGCTGAACTGGTTATGTGAGGTCAGAAATAGGCAAATAAAAAGCAAATGCTGAATATGATTAATGTTAAAAAAAAAAATAAAAGGGGGAAACATACCTAGAAAAGTGCCAAAGAGTGTCCTGCTGACACTTCAAGCTGATTTCAGATTGATTCTGTTTAGGTGGGGTTTTGTTTTGGTTGTTTTTTTTTGGTTTTAAATAGTAGCAGACCAAGTTTAAATGCAAATGATCTTTGCTTTTTTATTATCTACACATGGAGTCAAGGAGTCAAGCCACTGTAGTCATAGCCAAAGTGAAAAGTCGAATCTCTGATGTGATTTACAGCTTAAAACTCACAATAAAGGTGCTGCAGCCATTCTAAAATTGATTGTGTGTCAGGGAGAGAAAGTAGCACCTCATTTGTCCTTGTTCATTTCAATAAACTCAGAATTAGTCCCACAATTTGGGCTCAAATTTCAATGTGTTCACCCATCATGCTTATGGCAGGAGTGGTTTGAGGGTATATTGGAACAGATCTGATCAGATTACTCTGAAATTCCCATTATAACCCCGTGAAACAGCTTCATATTCATTTTGCTTTGCTTCCCAACCCCCTGGCTCATTGTGCAGGCAGCAGAGAGCAGGGGGACTTCTAACTCAGTCGAGCTGAATGAATGAATCAGAACAAGATAAAGTTTTTCTTAGGGTTCAGGAGGTGGTTTTTTTGTGTTTTGTGACCTTGGCAGACCCAAGGGTGCTTGCTTGGGGCTGTGTTTGGATGAGGAACTTTTCAGGCAGATCCAAAGTAAATGGTAGTTTTACAAATCATATTTAATTATAGAATCATGGAATGGTTTGGATTGGAAAAGGCCTTAAAGTTCATCTCATTCCAACCCCCTGCCATGGCCAGGGAGTCCATCCACTGGATTCAGATGTCTCACTGAAAGCAATGGCATTGCACCCCCAGAATTATTGTGCTGAGACATAAACAAGAAAATGGGATTTATTTTTTTTTATTATTTACTTTCTTTCCTCATGCAAAGAAAGATCTCCCGCTCTCTTTGCAAATACAGCATCAGCGAATTTAATCCCCTGGCCAGACAGTTATCTCCAGTTTGCCCTGCCTAAATTCTCTTTAAAATGTCAAATGGATCTCGTATTCCTTGGTCTCAGTCTATTAAGAAATATTGCACCACAACAACAAAGAGCCAGAAGAAGTCACAAATTAAGGTCACAGGTGAAAAGTGAAGATCTAGAGCTGTAATCTTCAGGCTCCCTGCCTTTAATAAAGACTCATGATTAGCTCAGCTATCTGGACACTTGGCAGAACTACCTCCACAGCCCAAGGAAAATCTATGAGTTGCAGAAAAACACCCAAACCAAGCCCAGAGTGGAAAAAATCTGTGTAGTTTTAGAACAATCTAGGTAGCAATAGCTTAGACACCCACAAAAGGAAAATTTAGTGTTGTGATACACAAATTAATTTCTTTTCTTAAAGAGGTTTATTGTTGTTTTTTTTTTAATTTAAGGCAATTAAGTGGTTGTTAAAGTGACCTGATTAATTTATTTATTAGCATTTTTATATGTCTTATGTTACCTTCTTGTGTATTTCTTACTGGACAAAAGGGAACAACAAACTGTATTTAGATAAAGTGATTAAAAGAGCCACCGTACTCCTAGAACCACAGAATCTTTTCAATTGAAAAAGACCTTAAAGATCAAGTCCAGCCTTTAACCCAACACCACCAGGTTTTTACCACTAAACCATGTCCTCAAGTGCCACATTGACACATGTTTTGAACACATCTAGGAATGGTGACTCCATTGTCACCTGTCGTTGTCACTTGATCTATTCCAATGGTTAAAACCCTTTCTATGATTCTTTTTTTTTTCTAATATCTCATCTAGACCCCCACTGGTGCAACTTTAGGCCTTTTTCCTCTTCCTATCACTGTTTTTCTGGGTGAAGAGACTGATCCCCCAGCTGGTTCCCACTGAGGTCTTTCCATTATGTTTCTACAGACTGATCTTTGAAGAGAAACTTACATTTCAGGCACTAATACAAAAGAAAACACCTGGTTTTTGAATAACACATGATTTCAAAAATAGCATTGGTTCTTGGTGCATGTTGACTCAAGAAAGACTGAAGAAACAGCTATTAATAACCACTTATCCTTTTCTTTCACTTAAATGTCTCACTTAATGAGACATTTAAAATGTCATCAGCATTGTGAAAGGTTTCTCCCCAGCATCACCAAAATGTGGAATCCTGACCAATCAACCAGTGATGTTTTTTTCATATAAAACATTTCCAGTCTTCATTGCATGTCCTGCATGGGACATGACATAAATTAGGAGCATTAGGCTGGAGAAATTGCCACTATCATCAAATCCAGATGCAATTATTGCAGGCAACTGCCTCATAGGGCTCTGCTGACAACTCTTCTTTTTCTGTCTCAAGGCACTCAGATCTTTTCCTTCCATGTCCCTGATCCAAGACTATCCTGGAATTAACACGGGCTAAATGTCCTATCATCTGAGAACACAAAGATCCTTCCTGACACACAATCCTGACACAAGGTCTTGCTTCTGGATTTATGGTTCCTTGACTTCTTTGCATGAGCAGATTCCTGATCTTCTGAAGACCTTGGGGAATATATGACCAGATGTTTCTAATCTCCTTTTCAAGCACTCCATGAACAAACAAGTGCCAAACAAACACCAAGTTCAGTGGGTCAGCCTCTAGGACACGTTGAATAGTGCAACAGAAAACTTTAAAGAAAACTAAGTCCGTACTTCCATGAAAAATACACTTTTGGTCACTGCTCTATATAGTGAGAGAGTGGAACTTGAAAAAAACCATGAATTTGTATTTCCTACAGGCACAGCAAGAGGCTCCCTTTGTCTCCATTCCTTTTTGTGGTATTTAAGTGGTTAAGGAGGTACCAAATGTTCTAATTAAGAGGTTTTTCAGCACAGACTAAAGGAATTTGAGCTATCCATGGTGCTAGTCCTTCATTCAATACTCTTGTGTTACATAGAAACATGGAAACCCAGAATGGTTTGGGTGGGAAGAGACCTTAAAGATCATTTCATCACCTTCCTCTTGTTAATCAGGTTAATCAGACCCCCATGTGGTGGTTTATCACAGCAATGATTTCTCACATCTGGGGATGTGAGATATGTCTTAATACCAGGAATATCAGGTATGGAAATACCAGGTATGGAAAACATAAATAAAATGAAATCTCATATTGAAGGAACTGCATTTTGAATTTTGTTAATTGCTTTTAGAAATAAAAAACCCATGTATTTTCAGGTCCTCTTTCTCAGTGCTCATGCAGTGGTTGAGAGTATAATTTCAAAAATGCAATTTTCTCAAGGAAAACTTACACTGCAATGTATTCCTTTTTAGTAAAGGAATGATGAGGGATTTGTTTGAGTTCTACCTGTTTTATTGCAGAAGGAGAAAATTTAGGTAATAGTTTTGGGAATTAAGTGTCAAGCACACACAAAAGTATTTTTCAATCCTCATGATATCACATTTTATTATGTGAAAAATTCCCAGCTTGCTCTGGGGATGCAGCAGGACCAGGTAAAGAGGAAAATGTTTCTGGGATTCACTGCAGCCTTTGAGGGAGGTGAAGTTTATTAGGAAAGGAACCATAGGAAATCTGGCAGTGGCTTTTTCTCTAAGAAAAAATATGGTTTAGTGCTTGGGGTTTTTGTCTGACAGGTTCAGTTGTGGTCAAGGCAAGGGGCTGGACTCAACAATCCCTGTATGTGCCTTGGAACTGAGATTATTCTGAAATTCCATGAATTTAGGAGATTCTATGACTCTGTGTAAGTAACTTCTAAGATGCCAATTCCTTTTATGTTTCTCATTTTATTCCTTGTGACTTCTTCATTTTGTGTGTACTGAACTCTTGAGTTGTGCTTGAAGCCCATGGCAGAATGATCCCAAAAGCTCAGAATCCCACTGAGTTGTGCTCTAACTCTGATCCATTCTTCTCTCCTGAAGGCTGATGGTCAGGTGAGCCTTAAATTAACAAATTACCTCACAGGTGTGAAACTGAAATCTCACAAACACAAAATTTCAGCAAAGTATTTTGTTTGTGGATACTGGTGCATCAAGACAGTCATGACAAAATTTTTCTTTCTCTGCTCCGGATTACAGTTTTCAGTCTCAACCTCCCCATCAGCAATTGGAATTAACACTTATTTTTTCTCATTAATTTTAGCCAGAAAATTCACCAGGAAGAGGGGGGAAAATTACATTATTTTAATAACTTCAGGCTTAGAGAAAACACACTTAAAAAAAAACAAGCCAAAGAATAGATAATTTTGGAGACACTCAGCATGAGACATTTTTGTAAATAGATTAAGAAAATACTACAGGGGATTTGACATTATTAACACTACAAATATGAAGAGAGTCCAATCCTGAAAGATGCTGAGTCTATGGGAACATGCAACATTTGGCAGCCCTCAGGAAGCTCTCAATAACTCTTAAATTCAGGCATAAAGTGCTGTGATCCTGAGTCGCCCATTAAAGATGCACTAAATGTTTTCACTAAGGGAAGTCCCAATTATGTGGTTTTATATAGAAAAAGGGAAAGTTAATGAATGGAAATGTAACAGCTCTGACACTGCTGAAGCACTGAGCTGTCATCCTCATAACTTTCTCAGGGAGATAAATATGCTCTTTCCAGCTCCCTCAGAAGTTATTATCACATCTGATTTACAAGCAGTATAAAGAGAGAGAAAGGGGGAAATTAGTAGCAATTTTTGGAGTTTTTTCATAATGAAAATTTTAAAAGCTTTTCTTAAATGAGCAGTAAGGAAAAAGCACATTTTTCTTAAAGAAAAGAAAAAAAAAATCCCCCATGGATTATTAACTAGTTTGTATCTAATAAAATAATCATGTTGGCTAACATGCCAGCGTATCATGTTAGAAACCTCCTGCATTTAAAAGCTTTCTTTTTTTTCATCTCAGAGATTTGAGGTTCCAACTGTCCTGTAGAATGCTCCAAATCTACATAGCTTTTAAACATTCCATATGCAAAAGGCACCAAGATTCACTAAAGGCAGCTCAGATTAGAGGCTGCATTTTAGAGAAGTTCTTAATGTAGTATGTGTAATCCATACAATTTTAATATCTGTAACTAAGTGAAAATATTTACTTTCTTGAGGCTCCACTGTGTTTCAATTGTGCATTGAATAACTTGTTTAAGATAGAAACCCAATTTTTATGCTGTTGGAGTGAATTAGATTAATGCTACTTATGCTGTCTGTTGTTCCCACCATCTGTCTCTGCTTGTTTCACTCTGTTTTTCCATTCCTGGTAGAAAACACAGAAGAAAAAGCTGCCTCCACAGCTTTTTGCTGTTCTGATGGCAGCAGCTGGCACTGTCCCCTGACAGCAGAGCCCTGTTGAGCTACAGGTTGCAGATGCATTTCCTAAAAGGCCAGCTTCAGCTCTTCAGGACTGTCCTGCCTGAAAACGGCAAGGAAGGACGGATGAAAAAGTGATTATGGGAGGACAGGTGACTTTGACATAATCCTCAGCTTCTTTTCATTGAGAACCAAACCCGAGTTTGTTGCTGTCAAACTCTGCATGCAAACAAATAAATCTTCACATCTGTGTGCATTTTCTGGTTTTAGCATAATTTTGAGAGTGTCAGTAGAGATGCAGATGAATGCCATAGCAAGAGACAAGAGGCAATTCATTGAATCCCAGGCAGGCAAAATCTGCACCCATTCAAAGCAGGCAAATCCTCAGTGTTGTTTTAAGGTGGGTGCCTGCAGTGTGGGTTTGTCCCAACCTAAGGGTGTGAGCCAGTCTGGACTCCTGACACACACAGAGTCCATACAGCAGTGGGTGAAGCTCAGCTTAAAACAAGATGTTCATCTTTATTGGGATGAGTCACATCCCTGCTCCCATTGACTCTGCTGGTACAGAGCCTACTGCTGTTAAATGTGAGAATTTAAACCCTCAGTTCATAGGGAGATGGCTGGATTGTGCACTTCCAAAAAGAGTAGAAGAGCGCATTTTAGTTCTTTTACCAGGGACCAAACTGTACTCTACAGAAGACCTTGGTATTTCCATCTACATGAGATTAATTGTACGAGTTCAGCTGGTTTCTGATCTTCTGGAGAAACTCAGGGATTTCAGCTTCTTCTTTTAGAAATTTCCTTAACACCTCAGGTTCTCAGATCAGTTGATAGCTGACAGATTTATGCCCTTTAACTTTCTCTGGGAGAGTGGCAGGTGGGGAGTGCAGAAGAGACAAGATGTGTAAGCAAAGGAGTTTGGTTTGTCCCATATTTTGCAGAGACTCCAAATCAGAAAATTGAATTGTTCAGGTTTTTTTGCTGCTGATATCTCCAGAAATATTCCAACTGCCTTCAGCAGAGTGACCTGAAATACTTTGATTTTGCAGACTCAGCAGCAGGAATGGAGCAAAAGTTGGGAAAGGAGAATATTCACAACTACTCCATATTTCCAGTTATTATTTTTAGGCATCGAGCCTTGGCACAAAAAGGGAGAAACAGTCACCAGCACATAAAGAAGTTAAATGTTCAGCATCCCAGTGTTTGGTGAGTAACAAAGCCAGCATGCTTGGCAGGGAAATATGTTTATGTATCTGATCAGGCTCTTAAAGAACATAAAATATCTCTCACACCATCGTTTGAAGTGCCTGTGTTTGACAAAGAGATCAAAATGAGTTCAAAAAGGAAATCTCAGTGAAAGAGAATAATCCAGAGTGGTTTTCAGTAGGAGAGAAACAACAGGACTGCGTGTTGTTGTATGTGTTAAAGCCATTACAGATAAAACAGCACAGATCAAAAGGGGGAAAAAAGCCCCAAATGAAGAAAAATCAAGAGAAGTCAAGTTATGCTTTCAGGTATTTTAAACCAATATTTCACAGTACAATGTTCATGAATACAAAATGTTACCTTTTAATGTTAAATAAAACATCCGACAAACAAGCATGACTAATAAAAATTGAATATTCAGTTAAAACTCTTATAAATAAAACTATGCATTAACAAAATTAGTGTCATAGATAAAGAAAATAAGTGTTTTATGTGGAAAAAATTCTGACATCTGCCCTTAGTCTTGTTTCTACTATGCTTGAGAGAGGCTGAGATAAGAACAGCTAAAGTCTTGTTTTCTTAAGGAACTTATATAGTGATTAATAATTTCATAACCTACCATATTTTAGTCTATGAAAATACATTCTTTTTGAAAACAGTTTTCAATAATCCATGTGACTGTTTAAAAATATTAAATTACTTCAGAAGCAGTTATTTACTAGTGCTAGCTTTGTCTGTTTGTCACTTCAGAACAATTTTTTGTTGCCCATTATTTGACTATTTAATGACCTTCATCCCTATTCATCCTCTACAATCTGCAGTGAGGTAAAAGAATGGTCTTCCTCTTAAAGAAAGGGGAATTAAGGCAAAGCAAATACAAGAGCATTTCATGACATGAAGGAAATTTTTAACTCTCTGTAATTCTCACCTTCTGTTTAAATTGCAAATCCAACCTTCAGGTTGGAACTGGATTTAACTGTCTAGTGGAACCACCTTATTTATGTTATTTTAATGGGCACAAATCTAGTGTATATATTTTAGAAACTACAGAGTAGAATGCAGAAACTAGAGCACAGATATCGCATTCTGTGCATGTAAAATTCAATAAATATCACAAGAAAGCTGACTGTTTCAGTTTTTATACTGCATTACTTTACATTTCATGAGGAACGATCCTTACCCAGACTTCATGCAAGCCATGCGCCTTAACCACATTGCTGAATATACAATAGATAAAAATCAGTGGTTTTTGCAGTTTTTGGGTTTTTTTTTTTTTTTTTTTTTTTAGTGAAATAAAAAAATAAATACATGAAATTAAATTGTTTGCTCTGTGTATAAAAAGTTATCCTTTGGGATACAGTGTGGTTTTCACATAATTGTGGTGTGAGCCTGAAGGCAAAATGCTGGAATGTGGAAGATTTTGCCTGACAGGAGTTGTTTTACAGCCTGTCAGCCTGACCTCAGCGTTGGAGCATGTTTTGGAGTAAATCACCTGGAGCAGCATCCCATGGCTTGTGCAGAGCCCCCAGGGGACCAGGGGACACCAGGGGCTGTGAAAGGCAGGTCCTCCTTGGCCAACATGATCCCATTTTATGTGGCAAGTTGACTTCAGGGATGATGGAAAGGCTGGAGATGTCTCTGTGGATTTTAGCCAAGCTTTTGTCACTATTTTCCCAACATTGTCATGGATAAACTCTTTGCTCAGAGCTTGGGTGGGTGCTTTGTTAATTGGGTAAAAACCAGGCTGAGTGTCCAGGTGGGGAATGGAGTTAAATCCAGCTGGGGCCAGGCACCAGTGGTGTCCCCCAGCGTTAGGAATTGGGGTCAGCCCTGTTTAATATCTTTGCAAATGACATGGATGAAGGAATCAGGCAGTGGTGGAGTCACCATGTTTAGATGGATTAAAAAAAAAAAATTAAAAATGTGCGACTTTGGGACATATTTTATTGGGATCGGTTGCATATGTGATCCTAAAATTCTTTTCCAACCAAAACAATTCTATGACTTAATGAGGTTTTAAACACATATTTTGAAAGGTCCAGCCAGCCTTGTGGTCTGAGACTTTATTGCAGCATCCAGGCAGTCCCAGCTACTCAATTAAGGAGATATTTTCTCTGTCCCAGAGAGAGTTTCTGTCTGAACCCTAAGGGTTCTGCACCGGCACTTCTTGAACAGCAGTGGCTGTGTGTGCCTTCCAGGAAAGGAAAGGCACTCTGGGAATACAGAGCAGGCAGTAATAGCTCTTAGCAGGGTGGAACTAAGCCATTAATTGTTACCTCAGTGGTGTGTTACACCAGGGAGACCCAGATGAACTAAATTGTGACCTGCAGAACTAAATCATGTGGGAAGACAGATGTTTGTTCTGATGAATGAGGTCTTCTCCCTAAAAGAAATAAACTGCTTCCTAACATTATGTTACACACACTAATGCATCTTGCACAGCAGTGGAAAGAGATTTGCTTTGGGAAGACTCAGTGCATAATTCCTTGTTCCCTGTTGTTATTCAGTTCTTTATTATTGGGATAATTTATTATTTGTAACTAAAGCCCTTTCTAAAAACCTCCAGCCTCCACTGTAAGCAAATGCTTCCTAACTGATCGATTTGGGGATTTCCTCCAATTAAGGTAAAACAGAGAATATATCACAGCCAAAATTAACATTTGATTGCTTGCCTCTGTAATGGTTGACATGTGGGGCTGCAGTTCTTCAGATGGGTCTCCAAGAGTGGAACTGTACTGAAATAGGTCCATGTAGACAAAACATGTTATTGAATACAATTTTTCCAGGCAGAATCTCTGAGTAAAAGTGGAGCTGGCTACCAAGGGAAATGATTAGGATTAGACAATTTCACAGCCCATTTTGGGATTCACCCATTATTAGTTCTGACAAACCCTTTTTCTCCCCAGCTCCAGGGAAATTCAAAATTAGAGGCTGCTGCTTTGTTTGGTACATTCAGGGAATTGTACCCTTTAAATATGCGTTAGTGTTCATACATAATGTCAAGCCAAAAAATGAGAAAGCAAATGAACTGGTCCTGGAGGGAGTTCTGCAGATCCTGGTTTTTCCAATCATTGCTGATAGCACACAATCAATGCTGGTGGATAAACAGGAGGGCTGAACCAAATGACAAGTACTTCCAGTCACAGATATTCTTTGGAGTGTGTGTTCCACAACCCACTAGAAATATTGTTGACTTTGCATTTTATTAATTTGGAATAGACCTGGAAACCCAGTTTGGTTCAATCCAGTCCAGCAAGACTGTTTACAAGGGCAGGTAGTGACAGGACAAGAGGGATGGGTTCCAACTGAAAGAGAGTAGATGTAGATTTGATATTCACTCTGAGGATGGTGAGGCTCTGGCACAGGGCGCCCAGAGAAGCTGTGGCTGCCCCAGCCGTGGAAATGTCCAAAGTCAGGTTGGATGGGGCTTGGAACCACCTGGTCTGATGAAAGGTGTTCCTGCCCACGATGAGGGGTTGGAACTGGGTGATATTTTAGGTCTCTTTTTACCCAAACAATGGTTCCTGTAAAAGCAGAACTGATTTCAGTCCCATGCCAGTGCTGTGCACCCCCACATCTCCCACCTTAGTGTTTGCTTATTGACACAGATAACTTACAAGCTAAAGCAAGGAAAGTGAAAAATCTAAGTCCGTGCTCTGAGTGACCAGACCGTGAATTCTCCAATCTCACACAGAAACTTTGCCAAAGACTCTGAACAACAGCCTCAAGCTGCAAACAAACCCTTTGCAATCAAATTTAGTTAGCCATGGAAATTTTGACAGATGAGTCTTTGAATCATAGACTGGTTTGAGTAAGAAGGGACCTAAATTAATCCAGTTTCAACCCCACAGCCATGGGCCAGGACACTTCCTACTAGACCAGGTTGGTCAAAGTGCATTTACCCTCTTGGCAAGTTTGGTGAGCTTTTATTGTGAGACACTAGATGCTTTTTGAATTATTTATCTCATCTGCCTCAAGTGATGTACAAATTAGTTTGAGCAATTTATCAAAATTTCCAGTCTATGTGATGGACAGAGATAGATAACTACAGAAATCTCTGTAGAAAAGAGGAGGGCAAAGGAGGTTAATTGAATTTCATTAATAATGATAGAAGTGTTTGGGGAAAGAAAAGGAGATACTTGTGAAGAAATGGTATTTTTCCCTCTTTTTCCTTGAGCTGTACTGGATGTGACCACATATTTATTTAGCCAGTGACTGGATTAAGTAGTTGCTTTTTCCCTTCAGGGAAGGTTTAGATTGGATATTATTAAAAACAAACAAACAAAGAAAAACCCCACAAAAACTCTCAGAAACCTGGAGGTGCATAGTGAGATGTGGGAACAGATTACATTTTGGGGTTGCCTCTAAGAGTTCCACTAAAAAGTAATAATTTGCATCATCAGGTTGGAAAGATAAGGGCTGGGAGTCCTTTGTGGCACAGGTATCTTTGGTGAACTCACCCAGCTGACACCACCAATTGAAAATTCAGGTTGAATTGAAGTGAGGTTCATTAAATCACAGAATCACAGAAACCATGGAATTGCCTGGCTTGGAAAGGATCTTAAAGATCATCTCAATGGACGTTTCAAGGTCCCTACTATGAGCAGGGACACCTTCCACTATCCCAGGTTGTTCCAAGACCCATCCAACCAGCCTTGAACACTTCCAGGGATGGGGCATCCACAACTTCTCTAGGAAAAATGTTGAACTCAAACAATCTTCCTACCTATTCTTTCTTGGACTTTGCCATTGACTTGCTGAAACCTCCCTCAGGCTCCCAGGAAGAAAGCCTTGTTCAGGACAATCTCTTAAATTATGATTTTCCTCCCATATGACATTAAACTGCTGAAAGCAATCCTGGAAACCCCTTTAAATATGTGTATCTGTTAAACACAGTTTGCAGTTCTGTTTTCTGCTTCTCTGTCTCTTGGTTAAAATCTTTTTGACAAATCTGTCAGTCCCAGTCTTCTCAGGGGATCAGTCCTGGAGCCACATTTAATGAAAAAGCTGGAGGGAGAGGAAGGAAATGCCTTTTCTCACTTATATGGGATACTGAGATGCCCAAGGAGTGGTGGTTGGTTTTGGTAAGTGTCAGAAGACTGCTAAGGAAGAAAATAAATTTTACAAGGATCCAGAAGGTCATTAGGTCAGTCCCTGAAATGTCTGGCAGGTTTTTATCAATGCTCTTGAAATCACCCAAGGATAGTGGTTGCCTTTACACTCCTGAGGGGAGACAATCTCTTCCAAAGCCTCACCATCCCTTCTATCAAAAGGTTTGACATAAAACTACATGAACATTCCTTCCTGGGAAGTGTGTGTGTTGCTTTCTACCTATGTTGAAAACAGAACGGTTTATTCCCTTTTACTCCATGGCATCTTCAGCAAATTTAAGATTTTTTTATTATCTTTGACTAATGCATAACCCAGACTATTGTTGAATTTTGCATCTTAAAAGAACTCTGATTTTTGTCCTGCTAAGTTCACACAGAGCTCATCTGTGACACTCTGTAATCCCTTTGTGGGCTTACTCATCCTTCCTGACACAACTTCGGCTTTCTTAAAACCATTTTTCACACCTTAATTTGTCATGTCAGAACACAGAGTTTAGGGGGCAAATTAGGTGGTAATGCTTGGCTTGTCCCTCTTATTATTTGTTTTACTTTTTGAGATTCAGATGAGTCACTGCCCACCAGTGCCTCCGCTTCTCTTGGGTCTTGTTTGGACTCAGATGGGAACCCTGCCTTCATCCAGCTGAGACTGGAGCTGTCTGTTGGATAAGAAAAAGTGGAAATAAGTCAAGCTTTAACCTCTTTTTTACATTGGTATATCACATATGTTGAAGATACAGAGAACATTTCCAACTTGGAGCAGTCTTTGCCACCAGGAAGATTTTTACATCCCCTCAGCCCTGAGGGTTGTGAAAGCCACTGCCTCCTTGTCCAAAGGAAGTGGAGAGGATGGGAGGATATGAGTACATGGATATTAGATTTGGGAGCAGAGTAAAATATCAAACTTTCCACAGGCATGGATGTTTTTTTGTCATTCTTCTTTAAATACTCTTTAAGTATTTATAAAAAACTTTGTTGTCAGTATCCTTCTACCTCTGAAGCTGAATTTGTCATCTTTAGGATAGCTGGAAGCTTCAGTCTGCCCAAGCCTTGATCCTAATTTTTCTGAGAAAAAGAAGATTTGGGTTATTTTAGTTCTCTATAAATGGGGGTCAGGAATCCAAGCAGGAAAAGATAAACATCATATCTTTATTTATCTCTTTAGAGATAATGTTGCAACCTAGGAATATCAGTGCAATAAGTGACTCACTTTTATCTGGTGATATGTATCAGGCCATTCAGACCTTTTGCTATAAAAAACCCACATCTTCACAATTTTCTTTGTAGAAATCAAATGAAATAAATCATTTAGGGGTAAATTTTCAAATGTTTTAAGGATACATGTTGTTTTGCTTTGGTTTGGTTCATTAGTTGGGGTTTTTCTTGTTTCATTGAATTGCCATTCAGAATTAAACTCAACTGGAGGTTAAGAAAAGGACATGTAGGTGTCCTTTATGATGAATAAAGCTACAAAAGGTAATAAATAAAACATGGCATCACTAACCACTGGAGACATCTTGTGCTTTTATCTGCACTATAATGAAATACTTAACCAGTGAACATATGTGATACTTGAAAAAAATGACCTTTGCCAAGCAACAAGATTTTTTTGTTCTCCCTTGTCTAGAAAAACCCACAAAACTGTATAGAATCTTACAATGTTTGTAGGCTTATTAATTCTTCCTTTTTATGTTTCTTACAACCTAATGCAGCAGTGATGAAATACTTTGGGGGGACACTCCCAAAGGCTCTGTTTGACACCTGTGAAAACATCCCCAAGGCACTGGACAAAACCAACGGGCTCCTGCTGTGCCCTGCAGGGTCCTCACCAGATATTTAATTCACCATAATAATAAGAACTTTGCTGTTTGTTGAAGAATGGGGGCAGGACAGGCAAAGCACTAACAATTTACAGAAATCCCTTTGAGCTGGCAGCAGCAGCTGCATGTTTTGTTTCAGACTTTGTTCCATAAACTGCTGGTGGGGAGCCACTCCAGTTGTCCTGGTGAGAAATCCACACAGAACTAAAAAAAAAATTTAAAAATAAATATATGTAATCAAAGAATGGTTTGGGTTGGAAGGGAGTTTAAAAATAATCCCATTCCAAGCCCCTGCCATGTCAGTGACACCTTCCACTGGACTAGATTGCTCAGAGTTTCATCCAGCCTTGGCTTGAATGCCTCCAGGGATGGAGCAGCCACAGCTTCTCTGGGCACTGCCTGAAGGTTTACTAAAGTTGTAATCTGATGTTTCAATGTTCATCTCTTTGCCCCCACAGCATATTTTGAAAATACCAAAGAATGCTGAGATCAAATCCACCAGATTCTGAGCCTCTACAGCCACCCAGGTTATCTTGGGGCTGTTCCCTGAAATATTGCACAGAGGAATCATTCTGAGGTCTCATTTTGGAATTTGATCTGCTGCTTTTGCATCTCTTGTCACAATGGTCCTGGTGACATTTTGACCTTATCCTGTCTTTTCTGTGACAGCCATTCAAACTTCATAAAAAGTGCACCTTCATTCTTCTCTTGTCAGCCACGAAATAGTTCAAAACATGAAAATTACATAAAAATATTGATGTGTCAATAGTTACTCAACATCTCCTTAAGGGGAATGGGACAGGTTTTGTTCTTCCATGGCAGTTTTCCATGACTCTGCAGACTCAGCTATTCTCACCTTGTCCCAAATTATGTAGAAAATGCCAAGTCTGTGGTAGATAGGGAAAGGCGCTGCGGAAGATCACGCGATGTCACGGAAAGGCAGGACCCTTTGTCCCTCTAAGATAAGAGATTACCCTAGGGGTGTGGCCCCACTAACAGTAGTGCTAGTAACTTTCCATTCCTTACCCAGTACTTTTCCATTCCTTACTAACCATAGATAAGGAGGACAAACCCCCTTTTGACGTAGAGAACCCCCTAGATTATAAAACCCCACGAGAAGAAGTAATAAATGCCTTTTGACCGTCCACCATATTGGTGTCTGCGTGTGTCATTGGCCCGAGCGACCCTGGAGAGTTTGGGTCGCTGTGCTGATCCTTAGAACCAGGTCGCCTTGCCTTGATCCAGAAGGCAACATCTGGTGCCCGAAACCCGGGAGCCGATCTGCGCCCGGGAAACGGGGATTCTCCTGGACAGAGGACAGCGGCTGTGGCAGCAGGCCTGACCACAGCGGGAGGGACGCCTCCGGACCAGCGTGGACCATGGAATCCACAGCGAAGGTCGTCAGTCAAGCTCATGAGTGATGGGGAATTAAATGTGAGCTCAGGAACTCTAATCTTGCTATTGCAAGGCTCCTAGAGCTGGGGACGATCGAACGTCCGGTAAATATATTATATTCGGAAGCGCGGGAGAAGTGCACTGCCGCCTCAGCAGAGGACTCTAAGTCCGCAGGCAGTGGTAAAAACCTCAAAGCGTGGGGGAAAGTAGAAGAGGCCCTACGCAAGACGTTAGAAGAACAGGAGACGCGGGAAGCCGCGCGTATACGTTTATTAGCTACACCAAAGCTGGGGGTGGGGGCCGCGACGCAGACCGCCTCTGAGAGCGATCGGATTGAAGGCGGGAATATGCGGGGGCCGGGCGCGTTCCACCCCTTCCTGAGCCTGAGCCCAGACCCCCCGGAGCCCCCAGGAGACCCCCCGGAACCCCCAGGGGATCCCCCGACCTTCCCGCGGAGCCCGCCAGGTGCCAGCCCCCCCGCGGAACCGTCCGAAAAATCCACGGTTTCTCTATCCGTCTCTTCCCCGCCGGCCGCCGATCCGGCGCAGGAGGCAGAGCAGCGCGTGCGATGCTTCTGGCAGGGACTCGCGGAGGAGGCACGGAACGAGGCCGGATTGTCGGACCCCGCCGGGATCGGTAAAAACTCGCCCCCGCCATGTGCGTTTAAAAATGGCACCGAACCACATGGCGAGGGCAGAAGGGAGGAGGCGGGGGGCGGAAACGCAGTCAGCCTGCTTAACAACGCATGCGCGGGCGGGCGGGGAGAAGGGGCGGCCCCTGCGGAGGAGCATAAAACCAATCAGAGCGCTCTATCCAAATTAGGTCCTTATAGGGTAAGGACCTCCCCCGGCAGGAGGTGGGGGGACCCCATGGGGAGGGAGCGGCACCGCCCCTGAAGGGAGGAGCGGGGTCGAAGCCGCACAAAACGGCACGGAGCGCCGGAAGTGTACCGGCAGTCAGCTTCCAGCTCAGAGTCAAGTAACAGCTGCTCAGACAGCTCGGAAGAGCCGACCGAGTCCAGCTGGGACTCGGAAACCGAGAGAGCAGAATTAATGCGGTTTCGAGCGAAACCGAATAAAGCTTTAAACAATATCGGGATACAATCGCAACACAAACTCACCGATTGGGGAAAAATAAAAGCAGCCTGTGGGGACCGGGCACTGGCAGCCTCCATGCACGCTTTCCCGGTGGGGGTTGCCGCAGCGCGGGGGAACCAACAAAGGGCATATACCCCAGTTAACCCAAAAGAAGCCAAAGCGATTTCAGAAATAGTGATCAACTCAGCTGTAGTACCCACTCTTGAGGATGACCTTTCTAGCAATAACGATCTGCTCACTTTTGATATTACACAGATAAGCCGCATGCTTTTTCATGGGGTGGGGCGGATTGTATTCAAGCAGGAATGGCAGGATGACCACGTTAGCCCAGGCTTCCAGGGAAGGGCAGCAACTCAGCGAGCTGTCGCCAGCCGGCACAGCTTTCCCTGGCAGCACCCTCACTGCAAGCATCCCGGCCCTGGGGAAACGGGACGTCCTTTCCATGCTCGGATTTCGGATTACAAATTTATCATGAGGGCCACTGCCGTACACCCTCCGCTGCCAATCAAATTGACTTGGAAATCATCAGACCCTGTATGGGTTGAGCAGTGGCCCCTGACAGAGCCTCGAATGGCAGCTTTGCTGGAACTGGTCTACCGCGAACTGCAAAAGGGTCACATAGAACCCTCCACCAGCCTATGGAACACCCCTGTATTTGTGATCCCCAAAAGGTCCGGAGAAGGCTATCGCCTCGTCCACGACCTGAGAGAAGTGAACAAGACGATCTGACCCATGGGTCCAGTCCAGACACTGCTACCCGCGAACTCAGCCATCCCCGCAGGGCAGCTGCGCGCAGTACTGGATATCAAGGACTGTTTCTTTTCAATACCCCTGCACCCTGAGGACAGAGAACGATTCGCCTTTTCCGTAGCGTTTCGAAACGGCAAGCGGCCCAACCAGGACAGCCAAGGGTAAACCCTTATTCCCCACAAGTCACACACTCGTACCTATCCTACTGGTGCCCAGCTTCAAACCCTGGGAAAAGCTACTGCAATCACCCAGGGTGGGGATATTGTGGGCACTGGGGCTGCGAAAACATAGTTACAGATGCCAGACCGTCAGGGCCTGGGTGGGATCCACAAGAGCCAGACAAATTCTTACAGTTCACCTGGGCACCCATCAGCTGCAAAACACCCTTCTTCTCTCACGGAAACTTCCATCGAGACCAACATAAAATCCCTGAACGAATCCAACCCTAACCTAACCGAATCCTGCTGGCTTTGTTACGATGTCAAACCCCCCTTTTACGAAGGAGTTGCTCTAAACACTCCCTTCAGTTATTCCTCAGCCGATGCCCCTCACCAGTGCAGATGGGATACCCCTCGCAAAGGAATCACCCTGAGTCAAGTCACAGGCCGAGGCAGATGCTTTGGCAATGCAACCCTAGCTAGGCGGAAAGGCAATGTTTGCACCAAAATTGTCAAGCCTAACAGGAAAAATAATAAGTGGGTAGTCCCATCCGCATCTGGGATGTGGGTTTGCCAGCGATCCGGAGTGAGTCCTTGTGTGTTCCTTCCCAAATTCAATGACTCTAATGACTTCTGTGTCCAAGTTCTGATTGTTCCTAGGGTCCTGTACCACTCAGATGAAGAAATGTACCATCTTCTTGAGGGACCCAGCCAGATCCACAAAAGAGAAATAATGACAAGTATAACTATCGCAATGCTGCTCGGCCTGGGAGCAGCCGGAACGGCCACGGGTGTCTCAACCCTAGCGACCCAGCACCAAGGACTGTCCCAGCTGCAACATGCCATTGATGAGAACCTGCAAAGGATCGAGAAATCCATCTCCTTTCTAGAGAAGTCGGTCTCCTCACTCTCAGAAGTGGTCCTGCAGAACAGGCGAGGCCTGGACCTCCTGTTCATGCAGCAAGGAGGCCTGTGTGCTGCCTTGAAAGAGGAGTGTTGTTTCTATGCAGACCCCACGGGAGTAGTGAGAGACTCCATGGCAGAACTCTGGAACCGACTGGCTCAGAGACAGAAAGACAGGGAAGCCCAACAGGGCTGGTACGAGTCCTGGTTCAATCAATCACCTTGGCTAACCACTCTGATTTCTGCCCTGATAGGTCCATTGGCGATGCTGTTTCTAACAGTTACCTTCGGACCATGCCTGCTGAACAAGCTGGTCTCGTTCGTTCAGAGCCGCCTGGAACAGACCAACATCCTGTTCTTAGGCCAACGACAGTTGCTGTGAATTCAACCAGGGAACACTGCCAGTCACAAGATTTTCCGAACTTGTCTGGCAAAAGCTTACTCAGGTTTTCCAAAACCCCTTTCCCTTGTCAAGTTACAACCTTATACCTCATTTTAGTACCTATGTATATGATTACCTCATTCATTTGTGAAAAAGGGGGGGGAGATGTGGTAGATAGGGAAAGGCGCTGCGGAAGATCACGCGATGTCACGGAAAGGCAGGACCCTTTGTCCCTCTAAGATAAGAGATTACCCTAGGGGTGTGGCCCCACTAACAGTAGTGCTAGTAACTTTCCATTCCTTACCCAGTACTTTTCCATTCCTTACTAACCATAGATAAGGAGGACAAACCCCCTTTTGACGTAGAGAACCCCCTAGACTATAAAACCCCATGAGAAGAAGTAATAAACGCCTTTTGACCATCCACCATATTGGTGTCTGCGTGTGTCATTGGCCCGAGCGACCCTGGAGAGTTTGGGTCGCTGTGCTGATCCTTAGAACCAGGTCGCCTTGCCTTGATCCAGAAGGCAACACAAGTCCAGAGTGACAATTCCACCCTTCTTGATTCAAACAATAATCCAACACCTTAGTAGTGCCTAGGTTTTAAAAATAATCTTGGTCTTCATATTTGCTCTTCCTAAAGGGTGCCTTTTTTTTCCTTCATAACCCTCTGGTTTTCTTAAGGGAGGCACGAGACTGACCTCAGGCAGCAATTATTATTCTTTACCTAAATTTATGTGCCTCTAACCAGCGATAGAAATATGACAAATGAATATCAGTGGAAACTGTAAACCCCAGACTCCCCTGGGATTTAGCAACTTTCTTAATGAGAAAAACAATAACCATGCCAGTCCTGGGAGGGTTGAAGATAAATGACTGTCTGTTGTTGATATTTTGATCTATGGGACAAATATGGTGTTTCTCTTGAGAGAAAGAGTTTATATAAAGACAGTTTATATACAGAAACCCATAGGCTGTGTTCTTTGCAGGCAAATCCACTTGATATCACTAACAGAGAAAAGCAGAAATGTGTTTTTAAATCACTGCCTTTTCCCAGGCTCTAAGAGGAACAGGTTTTTCCCTTCTCTTTTTCTTTTATTCCTTTATTTTTCTTTACAATGTCTTGAACTAAAAGACCACCCAATGAGTGGAAAAATACTGGGAATGTCACATTACAAAATTCACAGCTCTCTCTTAAACTGTCCTTTGGAGAGCCACACACAAAGGCTCTGAAGGCCAAAGATGTTCTTTAGTGTCAACGAAATATTTTAGCAAGGAAAAAAAAAAAAAGCACATGTAAAGAGAAAAATTCTAATGCATCTCAGAGACAGAATTATTAGAAATATTTCACAGAATTTCCAGTAATATTGCTGTTTTTCCCTTAGCTTTCAGACTGTATTGTCATAGTCTGTGATGTAATATCATTATATTTTATGAAGACTGTATATCACACTTACTTTAATTAACCCAGACAAGTCATTTTCTGTCTGATGGCAAGTTTCTTGGTGTCAAAATAAAAGATGGTTTTTATCTTGAAGAAAGCATTGTGACTTTACTGATACAATTCTCTCGTTGTTTAACCCCAGCTGGGAACTGAGCCCCACAAAACCACACTCTCTCACTCCCCTAAAAATGAGAAAACTCATGATTGGTGATAAAGATATTTTAATAGGTAAAAGCCGCACACATCATCAAAGAAAAACCAGAAATTCAATCCCTGCTTCCCATGGACAGGCAGGTGTTGAGTTACCCCCAGGAAAGCTGGGCTCCATCTTTGGGAAAAGAAGCATGACAAGAAAATGATCAACAGATTAAGTACAATTCTGGCAAGTGGAAGCAGGGAAACTTTCAGTAGGTTTGAGTGTTTTGTTGTTTTATTTTTATTCTTTTTTATGTGAAGGAATTTAACATCTGAAACAATTCACCATATAGGATTAGCCACTTTCAAAGAGTTAAAAAATCCAGATTAGCATTTGTTAGGACAAAATCTCCTGAGTAGCAGCACACCTCTTGTCAGGCCCTGAAAAAGCATAAAAAATTGAGCAGCATCTGACCTAAAGTTTCCAAATTCTCGGGAACTGGAAGCCACAACAAACCTGACACAGTGGAGGGGGTGTGTCATTTTGGGACCCTCCAACTGGAATTTGACTGAAAACAGAAAATGCCACAAAACAGATTAAAAAGGGAAAGCAAAGGAGAAGAGACATTTCCGCAGTGGCACACATCACATTTTTCTTGTGAACTGTATTTTTAAGAGACTGCCTATCACATTTCACTCCTCACTCACATCATTCCCTCCCCAAACTTCTCATTCTTTCTCTCTTGGGGTCATTTTATCCTGTGGATCTCTGCCTCCACCATCTGAACTGAACAACATTTTTCCAGATTTTTCCTCTCTGTAGCTCAGATGTCAAGGGATTTTAGCAGCAGGGGCTTTAAAAATTGTGACAGATTGCAGAGATTTTAAAACTGTCCATTAAAATCAAGGGGGAAAGATGACTAAGAGAAAAATAAGTGGTTTTTAAAAACTTTCTTTTATAAAACTGTGGCAGCATAGCTTTTGTTACAAAAAATGCAAAACCAGCCAGGTGAAACCAGCAATGGATTGATAAGACAAAGCAGGTTTTCATTACACATGAGCAGTGGTTGTGTGATCATGGAATAAACACTAAAAGCTTTCACTAACCCTGCTGAGGCTTTTGTGGCTCACCCTCCAAATTACCTCTCTTTCTCCTGTTCCACTCCAGGGGTTTTACCTCACCTGCAATCATCCCTTCAGGCCTTCTGACATGGCCCAGCCACTTCCCCTGGCTCATATTTGGTTTTGTGGCACTTATTGGCTGTGATGGAAACCAGCAAGGGGCTGTTCTCCCACCCCCATCTCCTGCCCCCATGGAACTGAGCACTGAGTTGTGGCTGGGGAACATTAACTCTCCAAAGGAGCATGGAAATGTTTGCTCTGACTGGTGATCTGGGAGGTTTTATTGTCATGATTACCGCTTTGCTCTTCTATTCTTAGCTCCAGTTCTTGCTTTTAGTGCCTGCCATATCTCAAGGGGTTTTGCAGAAACAGAAGTAATTTTCTGGAGAGGAATGTGGAAGTTTCCATGTGGCAAAAAGTAGGGAATGGGAGTGCGGTCAAGTGGGCAGCAAATCAGGATATGAATCAAAGACTGCTGAAACTGAGAGGATCAATAATATGAACTGCAGGGTCTTTGGGTCCAATATAAATAGATATATAGATCTATCTATCTATCTATATCTATAAATCTATATATATCTATAAATACATATATATATATCTGTATCTATATAGATATATATCTATATCTTATAATGCTGCATCTTTGTGTGGGGCAAAAATGTAAAAATATCACCTTTTTTTTGGTGAAAAACTATGTTTAATAATATGTAGGAGGGACTGCTAAGAGCAGGAAAGCAGTGTATTTCTCAGTACTTCTCTATAATATTTTGTCCCTTTAGTTGTAAAGTGTTTTACTGGGAGATTAAATACAATCCTTAAATCCTTTACTGTCAACAGAGTTTGAGTCCAAAGCAAACAATGCACAGAGCAGTATCAAGCATTTACTCCTGATCAAGCAGGGAATTGATGAGCTCAGAAGGCAGTGCCAGGGTTGCCTCTCTTGGCCACAGGTAAGGGGAAATCTCCGCTCCAAAATGAGCATCCGTGATTTTGCTTGCACAGATCAAACCCCTGTTTATACTGCTGGGAATTTGGGAGAAATCCATGGGAGACTGTGAAGAAGAAAAAGGTTTCAGTGCTGTGGACAGAGAGGTGGAAGGGGAAAAGTGACTTTTTGAATCTTCCCAAACATCCTCACCACTCCAGACTTCACTGGATTGTCTTCCTAACTCATCATCTCCTTTTATCCTCTCTCATTTTTATTCTTAACCTGTATTTCTTGGAGGCCTGACATCATCTTCACATTCTTCCCCTGGAATTCTACCACACTTTTGATGCCTTAAAGGGCTGGAAATGAGAGTGAGGATCCCAGAGGTGCCAGACAAGTGTTTTGCCTTTTGGGGCCATCTCACAGGTTTTTTGGGGTTTTTTTTTTGCCACAGCTGACAGAACAATGAACTTTCTGATTCAATTACAAACTTTCATTTCCCCACACCAGGAAAAATGAAGCAAAAACCCAATGCACACTTCTCATCAGTAAAGCAGACAAAATCAAGCTCATGTACAGGCAAAGATTAATTAGTTGTGAAGAATAACAACATACTAGGATGACAATTTGTCTTCTCAGTGCTTTTTGTTGTCCCTTAGTCTTTGGAAACTGCCCCTGCCCTTCAGGAGAGGGCAAACCTCGATGAACTGAGTGGCTGGAGAAAGGCAGAAATATTCCCCTCATGTAAGAAGTTGACAAAAGTGAAGCGATCTTTCCTTTCCTGGTTATTCTTCAGCTTCTAACATGAAATATTGATGATTTTTAGCCCATGGATACTCCATAGAAGTTGTTGATCATGGAAAGGGGAGGCTGACTGTCAGGATAGCATAATAGATCCTGTTTATGTTTTAAAGCATAGATTATTTGATCCCATTTCTCAATAAGATCAAAGATCAGAAACTGAATTCTATTGCTATAGATCCAACATGGAATAGGTCATACCTGGAATCCACGTGACTTGGAGGAACAAGACACATTAACTGAAGAATTAGCACCAGTTTCCACTCCTGCCTATCTTGGCTCAAACATGAAAAGTTGTTTTGTCTTTACTATATATCCATATCATCTGAATTCTCTTCAGCCGGTGTTCAATTTCCTCCCTGTGGATGTATCTTCTTTCTCTGAGTTTTACCAATAAATCCCTTGACACTATCCAGTGCCAGAGTTTTGTGACCATAACCCACAGATATAATTTCTCAGGTGTCATCTACAGTGAAGTTCTTCACAACAAAGTTTTCTGATTTTAGTAATATATAAAGCTATTGATGAATCCTCTAATGACTTCAGGGAATGGAGAGTGACCTTTTTTTCAGTCTTTGCACTGTGCTTGCACTTTCTCCTTGGGGGACCTTAAATATTTCAGGGCATTTATAAAGGTTGACTTCTTCTTGTCTGCCTGCCTACCTCTGCGGAGTACTTTATTTGGTCTTATGTCAAATGAAGATGCAGGCTCAGAAGGTTAGTAACACTTAAAAGCACAGGAAAGATCAATATGGGATTTGGAAAAGTGGGAAGAAGTAGCCCTGATGGAACTTTATAGCCCACCAGAGAGTGTTTTTATCTTGGAGCTTTGTGAAGGGAAAATCAGTCTAGACTCACCCTACCTAACTGAGGCTCTAAATTTTGAACACATCAGCCCTTGGGAAACATCAGAATCTCCAGAGGGTAGTTGAGTCTATCCCAAGATCTTTTTCCACTGACTGTAATAGGAGCTGAAAGTGGCTGTGCTCATTTTTAAATGCTTAAAGTAAGATAAGGTGAATCTGGGCTCAGCACTGAATCCAACTTTTCTGTAAAGAAAACGAATGCTAAAACCATCCTGCAGATTGAAGAATTGCTGAGTCTGTGCTCGGAATGTGCAGGGCTGGAGGATCCTGGCAGAGGCTTCTCAGCACTTGGCCTTGCTGCTGAGCATGTCAGAAACGCCCCAGTGGAATCATAAAGCCAGGAAAGAAAAGGCAAAGGACACCCCAGAGCTGCCTGGTGTTTTCCTGCCTGCTGCTGTCAGCACTGCCTCTCATCCCAAACTTCTGCCTTTTGCCAACTGCCTGGTGGTCAGGAATTCCAGGAGCTGCTCTGGTGCATCAACATTCTCCATGAAATCTTTTTTAGCTTTGCTTCCTTTCTTTATCTTGTGTGCCAGCAAGCTGGGTACTAAAAAGTTAGTGCCACAGTTAGACAGAGGTTTGGAGTACTCACTCCTGGGGTCCCTTTTTAGCAAAATCTACCCTGATCTTGTGAGACCTCTTCTTCAGTATTGTGGCCAAACCTCAGCCCCCAATACAAGAAAAATGTTGGAATGAGTCCAGAGAAGGACACCAAGTTGATCCCAGGGCTGGAACACCTCAGCAGTGGATCCAGGCTGGGAGAGCTGGGGTTGTCCAGCCTGGAGAAGAAAAGGCTCTGGGGAGACCCAAGAGCCTCTTCCAGTGCCTGAAGGGGATCCAAGAGATCTGGAGAGGGACGTTTCACAAGGGCATGAATAGCTAGGATGGGGGATGATATTCTTAAGCTGAAGAAGATTGGGTTCAGATATTAGGAAGAAATTCTTTATGGTGAGGATGGTGAGGCCCTGGCACAGGTTGCCCAAAGAAGCTGTGGCTGCCCCATCCCTGGAAGTGTTCAACACCAGTCTGGATGAGACTCTGAGTAACCTGGGATAGTGGCAGCTGTCCCTGTGCATGGCAGAGGGGTTGGAAATAAATGACCTTTAAGATCCCTTCCAGCCCAAACCATTCTGTGATTCCTTGATCCTGCTTTCATGTTTTGCAGCCAGCATGAGCCAGAGTCCCCTGGGCTCTCTGGTTTGTCTCTCAGGCAATTCTTTTCTCCTCAGAGTTCAAGTCCTCCAGGGATGTCACTGCACTCAGCATGGAAGCACCTCTGCAGCTACACAAACACATCCAGACCCTGCAGGGTCTCTGAGCTGTGTCACCCCCTGAGACCCACAGTGCAGTGCCAGTAATGACCCGTATAAACCCCAAGTTTATCCAGTAAATGCCTGCTACAAAGTCTTTCATTCATATCTACAAGCTGTGTGAGCAAAGGATGGAAAATGATGCTCCAGCTACACCTGTCATGAACTTTTTGGCTTTTTCCCCTTTAAATAAAAAGGAGGCTTAGGATGGGGATGATTCACTATATCCTACTGTACTCTTGTGATTCTTGAGCACAGGGACATTCTGTCAAAGGGAGTAAAGCAGCCAGGCAGAAGTTGCAACAGCAGATTGAAAATTCAAGCAAAATATTTTGAAAAGTGATTTCAAGATGGGATGTTGAGGAATTTCCCCAGGTGTTTGGTAAGAGTCCCTCAATGGAGGTGAGAATTCATTTTTAATACAGTTTATTTTTTAATCTTCAAATATTCCACTTCAGGGGCAGAAAAATGTCACTTTAGATGGAAGGAAGTGGCGGAAGTGGCGGAAGTGGCGGAAGTGGCGGAAGTGGCGGAAGTGGCGGAAGTGGCGGAAGTGGCGGAAGGAAGGAAGGAAGGAAGGAAGGAAGGAAGGAAGGAAGGAAGGAAGGAAGGAAGGAAGGAAGGAATATTTATCATCCTTACGCATTTTTCCAGGAACCTCACTATATGACTTTCCTTGCTCTGCTTATATCAACCAAAAACCTGTTCACCTTGGAGGTAGGTTCTAATTTAATTTTTACATATATATATATGATTTCTAGCTATGATGATCAGAGATTTTGGCATTGGTCATAAATCCATTACACTGAAACAAAGATCACAAAGCAACAGTGACCTATTTCATTTTCTAAATGCTACCTGGTACTCTTAAACCTGATATTCCTGCTACTGACAGCATCCAAGGATCAGGAATCCCCATATTTTACTGTTAAACTCAGCAATTTCTGCCATCACTGTGTATAATCAACAACCAAATTAATAATCATCATCATATTTTTGTTCATCTGCTTTCCATGGCAAGGTGAGGTGGATTTGGCCAAATGTCCAAAGCAAACGATAAATTCCGGAACCAGTAAAACAAAGAAGAAGCCAATTAAACTTCCTCATTACGTACTACTGAGCTGCCCCAGACCAATTACAACCATATTTCTTTGTGGTCTAATTAGGTTCAGCTCAGTTCCACAGTGTGGAAGGCTGTAATGAGTGAGCACATGAGAAGCACAGCCCAGACTCCATGTGAGGGATCATTAACATGCTCTGGGCTGCTGCCTTGGAAGAGACTGCACCTCATTATGTGGGTTAACACACTTAAACTAAATGGATGAATTGCAGCCACTTTCAGTGTTTCAAGTCCCCTTGGACTGACAGAACTGCAGATTAATAAGTCGTTAGAGAGTGATCTGCTGACCTGCTCCATCGTTCTTGGCTTTGGCTCCATCTGCTCTTGGAGGCGCGAAACGCTCAAGTGTAGGAATGTGTCAATCTCTGCATTTTCACTTTTGTGTCTCTCTCTGGTTTTTGACTAAGAAATTACCAAAATAGGTGAAAGATAAAAATAAAGTGCTTGGCATGTTCAATAAGTTCAGTTGGCACTGTATCAAAATGCAGCATGCACAGGAGGTAACGGGTCCCCTGCTAGCACAAAACAGCTCAGGGTAAAGGCTGAACTCCTTTCAGCTGGATGGGGCTGTCTAAAAGTCAGCATTTCACAGAATCAGAGAATGGTTTGGGTTGGAAGGAACCTTAAAGACCATCTTGTTCCAATCCCCTGCTGTGGGCAGGGACATCTTCCTCTAGACCACATTACTCCAACCTGGACACTTCCAAGGATGGGGCAACCACAGCTTCTCTGGGCAGCCTGTGCCAGGATCTCACCACCCTAATAATAAAAAATTTCTTCCTAATATCTAATCTAAATCATTGCTCTTTGGGGTTTATATCCCTTGTTTAACAGGCTATGGAATTATGATGAGGTGGAAAGGGTGTATTGAAACAGACTGCCAACATCTTTTGTCAATGGAAGGAGAAAATGAATACGGAATTATAGTAGTTGGAGCCAAATTAAATGAGAAAAAAATAAACAACAAAAACAAACCCTGGGATTTCAGGGATTTATTTTTCTTTTTTTTTTTCCCTCTTGGTAGTAGATCTTTGAAACTTGTTTTCAAACCACACCATCACCTGGAAATCCCCTCAATGGAAAAATTAGGATTGAAGACAGTGAGATTATTAGAGAGAAAAGACTGAAGGTACTTTTTCTGTCTCCCATTTACTTGTTTTTGCCACTGCTGGAGACAGAATACTGAGTGATGTGTAGCATTGAGCTGGGGCAGTAGAATTGTCCTCATGTCCTACCTTGTGCTGATAAAGGCATAGAAGGCTCCTCAAGGCTTCCTCCTGCTTAGTTCAACCAGCTGTTTTCCCAGCACAGCAGATTTCACAGAATCACAGAATCCCCTGAGTTGGAAGGGACCTACAAGGTTCATCAAAGTCTGACTCTTGGAATTGTATATGCAGTAAAATTTTTCATGTGTGTCCTGAAAGGGGAGAAAAAGTCACGAAAATTGTTGAAGAAGTGATGGTATGTGCAGCACTGTCAGTTTTGAGATCTGTCTCCTTTTGTGGACTCAGTTTTGGGCAAACAGTCATTTCTAAAGGTCTCAGAATCTGAGAAATTTCCCGGGCTCATGCATGGTTTGTCAGCAGCAGCACAAGGCACCCAAACAGGTTTCTTTTTTCATGTTCACATTTATCCTGAAGGCACCAGAGAAAAAACTGTTTCCTATTCCACTCCAGACTAAGAGGACCTGACAACTTAATAATTGAACTGGGTACTTAGCTCACCATGCCTCTGATGTGCCTCTTTTTAATTGATTTTGTCAGGATCTTTTTAACTTCTCTTCCACTGTTGCCAGCATGCTCTCACTCCTTGTAATGCCTTTGCAAAGAGGTTTTATTAGAATTTTCCCCTGTCATATCCCATTCTCACCTATTTGTTACCAATTAACCCTCTACACCATGGTGGTTTGCAGGACCTGCCAAAGTGAACTGCCTGCTGTTGGAAATCTTTGAGCTCTGTGTCTCTGCCAGAGATTATGCAAAGAGGAAGAAACTGTGCCTGTATTTTCTCTCAAAGCATCAGTAACAAAAACAGCTGCTTAATGCCATTGTTAGATATTCTATTTTCCATGAGGAGGGCAAAGGAAAATGTACCTATGGAGTGAGTGAAGAAATAGAAAATAAATCTAGAAAATAAATCTTCACTTGCAGTTGCAGTCAATGGCTCATTGTCCAAATGGGGATTGGGAACAAGTTGTGTCCACATGGAGCCAGCATGATTTAATATCATTATAAATGACACAGACATCAGGACTGAGGGCAGCCTCCTGCAGGGTTGTGAAGGATACTCTAGAAGGAAAGGATGCTGGGCAGGGGGACTTTGACAGGCTTGGGAAATGTGAATTGTGTGAATCTGAACAAGGCCCAAGAACAAAGTCCTGCACCCCATCAGCAGTTCCTGCCCTGGGCAAAACACTCACTTGGGGAAATTAGTTTGATGTGTTACCAATGAAATCAGAGCAAGATGATGAGAAATAAACCCAAATGTTAAAACACCTTCCCCCCACTCCTCCCTGAATTTGACTTCTCAGTCTTTTGCCTGCTCCCCCTCAGTGGGGCAGAGGGGCAGGGAATGGGTCTTGCAGTCACTTCCTCACCATCTTTGATGATCCTTCTTTCTCAGGGGAAGGAATGGTCTCCTCACATTCCTCCCCTGCTCCAGTGTGGGGTCCCTTCCACATGAAAGTTTTTCAGGAACTTCTGCAGTGTGAGTCATTTCCATGAGTCCTTTTCACAAACTGCTCCAGAATGGTCCCTTCCATGGGGGCAATCCTTCAGGAACAGGCTGAGCCTTTCTGGGATGCTTGTGGGGACAATCAAACCTTCTCCAGTGTGGGCTCCTCTCTCTGCAGGGTCACAGGTCCTGCCAGGAGTCCCCAAGAGCTGCAGGGGCTTGGCTGCCTCACCAAAGGGTGCAGGGGAATCTCTGCTCAGCTCCTGGAGCAGCTCCTGCCCCTCCTTCTGCTCTGACCTGCTCTGCAGAGCTGTTCTCTCACATTCTCACTCCTCTGGCTGCTGCTGGGGTTCCACTGCTCAGCCTGGAGAGGAAAATGCTCTGCACAGACCTCATTGCACCATCTCAATTCATGAAGGGAGCTTATAAGAAAGAGAGATTCCTTTCACCAGGGTGTGTAGTGACAGGAGAAGAGGCAAAGGTTTTAAACTGAAAGCAGGGAGATTTAGATTAGACAAAATGAACAAATTATTTATAGTGACGGTGGGGAGGCCCTGGCACAGGTTGCCCCGAGAAGCTGTGGCTGCCCCACCCCTGGAAGTGTTCAAAACCAGGTTGGAAAAGGGCTTGGAAAAACCTGGTTTAGAGGAAGGTCTCTGTGGCACGGACTTGGACTACACAATTCTTGAAAGTCCTTGCCAAACCAAACCATTTTCTAATTCTATGATTTGCCATGAATATACTGTTTTATAATGACCTTGTGAATAGTTTGTATTTTTTAACAACATTTATCATTATAACCAAATCTTTAATACACAACACCCCATCTTTGTTGCCACTTGATTTCCTCCTTTCTTGAGGCCAGAGAACCTCTGTAGTTTCAGCAGAGAAATTCTTTACCTGGGTCATCAGTGCCAAATGATCTGCTGTGTGAGCTGGCCCAGGGAAAGCTCAATCATACTAATGAGGTAATCACTGAGCTCCTAATGAATGGGATTAGTGACTGGGCAAGGATTGTTTGTACTGGATCCCTTGTTCAAATGCAGCTCGAAGCTCTCAAAATATTTGCTTGCAATCAGCCACGAGCTGGGTTCGTTTCAGCTCTCACTAACTAGATGAAAATTATTTTCATCTCTGCAGGATTTGCCAAATGTGCTGATGGAGGCAGTCTGCAGTTTGTGGGGGAGAGAAAAGGGGAGTTCTGGTTCAGAAGTAAACTCTCTGTAGTGAGGTAAAGCCATAGGTGTCATAATTTTTAATTTCATGCCAGTATGAAGCTCGGATGGAGAAAAAGAAGAAGAGTGTCACTCTATTCATTAGCCTTTCTTAATAGCAATTAATGAATATTTAATGTAACATATACCAGTCCAGTTAGGTAGATTTTGTATATCTAAAGAAAAGCCACCAGAAACTGTGACTTGTGTTTCTTCTCCAAACCTGACTGTGCTGATTTAAGTTTCACAGTTTTGACCCTGAGTGAGCTTAAGCACCTGCAAATGCTCTCTGAGCATTTTCTGTGCTCAGCCTTTACTGATGAAAGACTGTGTCAGCTCTTTGGAAAGGGAGCATGTAACTGATATCAGTGCAGGTGAGAATCCAGTTTAATATTTGTTATTCATTTCTAAAACTCCACAGCACCCAACCCCCATAACATAGAGAGGTAACATTTTTTCTTTTTTTTTCTTTTTCTGGTAATAAATATTTTTCAAAATCAAAAGATTTTGCTTTACCCAAAGAGTAAAAAATATATAATTTTGTTAAATTCTCTTTAATAATTCCTATGGTGTTTTAATTAAAACCATTTTTGAAATGCTTTATTTACTGGAGGAAAACTGCATTTATAACACATGACACATTTAAAGATGAATTTCAATGGCATTTTCAATCATGTTGTCAGGAGAAAACATTATGGATGAAAATGGAACAAACTCACAAATGCTGGTTGCATTGAAACATATTAAATGAAATCTGGAGCAAGATTTGGCATTTTTCATGAGATATCTTTCTTGTTTTTTTTTAAAGGCCACCAAAAAATCATAACATAATGTTTTGTTTATTTGTCCTGCTCTTTCAGTGAGGTTTCTCATGAATAAATATGGTGTTCTGTGCATACAGTGGGATCAAATAAGCATCTAATTGATGTGTTGTAAACGGCACATGAAATTGTGGAAGTGCTTAGCTCAGATCCAGCAGAGCAAATTCTAAAGCAGCAGTGCACAGCAGGGGAATCTGAGCTAAATTAATTTTTAAACGTACAAAAAGAGTAACAAAATAAAAATAATAATACTAAAAAAAAGAACCAGATGAACATCTTGACTTTCACGGTTTTAAATGAGCAGAATTGGAGATCAGGAGCATGTTAAAAACACTAACAACAGAGATGAATTAACAGCTACTTGTCTTACAGCACATTGTATAGCAAATCTGGAGGCAAAGAAATCGAATTCCCGAGATAGAGGGGGCACAATTAAAATCTGTAACATAAGGTAAAACACGCCTGTGATGAAGAGGGGGAAAAATAGGCAAAATTATTCACAATGATACCAACACACAGTATAAAACTTGGCTTTTCTTTCATACAAGTAGTGCTTGTTGGTTATAGCAGGATTAACATGATGTGATCAGAAATGCAGACACGGACGTGGGGCCTGAATGTGCAGTGCCTTGAGAATCCATCCCAGGGTGACCACGGCCTCTGTAAAACCAAAAACAGCTGGTGAGTATTCACAGGGCCCCCAGAGAATTTCTGGTGCAGAGGTGTCATTGATGGAAGGGTGACTGCTCCCAAAAGGTACAGACAGCAACAAAGCAGATCAAGCTCAGGAAAGTGTATTTTCACTGATTGCAGACTAAGGTAATTGTGGAAGTGCGAGGGATGAGAAGACTGGGACAGATTACCCACAAAGACTGTGGGCTCCTCATCCCTGGAAATGTTCAAAACCAAGTTGGAAGGGGCTGTGAATAACCAGGAAGGACTCCCTGTCCATGGCAGAGAGGTTGGAATGAGATCATCTTTAAGGTCCCTTCCAACCCAAACTTTTCCATGGTTCTGTGACTGAGAATACAGAAAAAAACCAAATTCATCAAGAAAATACAGCATATAACCTGTAGCAAGGAAAAAAGTAAATTTTGTGTTCTCTTCAATGCCAGCAGTTCCCATACCTGGAGAAAAGTGCATTTAGTTTTAAAAATATAATTTTCTGCAAAATGGACAAAGAGTAGAAGACAGAGCATGGCACTGTGCACTTTGCTGGACAGAACAGAGCTGGGAAATTGTATTGTTTCCCATTTTTCCATGCCATGAAAAAACTAAAACCTTAGGCACTTCCTCTGACTAGGAACAACTCATTATAACTTGTAGATGTGTAATTAGAGATCAAAAACATGTAGATCTAAACCATAAAATGTTTACACTATTCATGTAGACAAGTTAATGGAATTTATTAAAGGGGCACTTTTTGATCAAAGAGTCTGTTTCTCTCCAATTACTGTAAAAGAAACTTCTTAAGAAAGACATCAGCAGCAGGATAGCACCTCCAAGATCAGCACTTTGCACTTCTGAGGTTACACAGATTGTATTTTTGCACTCACCACCTATGAAACAGCCCTGAGTGTTTGTAGGAAGCATCACTATAAAATATATCAGCAGGCTTTTGTAGAATTTGTGTTTATTCTACCTCTGATTCCTCAGTGACTGTGTTTGTGTACACATTCAGTCTAAGAAAATCAGGTTAAACTTATTATCCAGGGTGAGGATAGGAATGAAAAACTGGATTGTCATTATTATTACTGAAAGCATAACTGATAACAACTTCTTTTTTCTAGCTCTTTTTAATACAGGTGAAAGCCTCAGAAACACTGTTTTAATTATGCTTTGCTGCAAACCAACAAGGTGTTAAAATAGACCATGATCAGACACAGCAGCCAAATATACACACAAACATATTTTCATTTATGCTAATTTTTAAACTGCTCATTATAAGATTGTTCAGATAATATTTTTGAAACCAGATGTCCATTATGTGCTGTGCTGCAGATACAAAGCAGAGATGAGGGTTCCTGCATTGTATTCACTTAAACACCTCAAAGAGGCAATAGAAACACTCTAATGGAAGGGTACCTTTCTGAAGATGACATTCATCCCAGCTAATTTAAGGTCTAAGCACCTCCATCTGAGTAGAATGACTCCCAGGCTCCAGGCTCCTATTACAGTAATTACAGATCTAATCAATACAGCCAAAGATTTTTAGGGTTTTTAGGGTGGGGATCATTTGAATAAAGTAATCAACTCCATATTGACCTAAATTTCACTGGCTGGTATTGACTCACATTAACTGCAAAGGGATCTTCAGGATGACTTTTCCAGATGCAGAGAGGGTCACTGTTGGCATCTAAATTTAGCTGCACAAATTCAGCAGCCAAAGTCCTTTTAATGTCACAGGAGGAGTTGCTCAAGTCACTCACACAAGTAAAAAGCCAGCTCTGGAAAGGGGATGCACACCACTAATCATTTAACCTTTCCTTCAACTTGGGAACTATTCTCACTTTTCTGAGATTTAATATTTCCCAGCACTTTTTAAAGAGGAAAGGCTCTAAGGTGAACCTTGAGGGTCTCTTCCAACCTAAACCATTTTATGGCATTATAGAATCCTATCCTATTTCTGCAGGTGCTAGCCAACAACATTCAGCACCTGTTCAAGTTACAGAATCACAGAAATTCACAGATTCTGGAGATGAAGTAGGGTGAGAAGGGCTGTGCCCAGTTGGATTTTGAATAGTTCCAAAGCTGGAGGCTCCATAACTCTCAGCAACCCATTTCCCCAATTGGTCAATCTTATACTAAAAAAAAAAAAAAAAAAAAACAAAACCAAAAAACCAAAACAAAACAAAGAAAAAAAAAGTGGTTTTACATGCCCAAAATATTTTTCATTTTTTTCAGGTTGTGATCACTGCCTTTTGACCTGTCAGTAGAAACCACTGAGAAGAGCCTGCTTCTACCTTCTTTATCCCCCTGCCTCAGGTATTTATAGATGGGAAAGCTCCTACAGAGCCTTTCCTTCCCCAGACTGCAATCCCAGCTCTCTCAGCCTCTCCTCACATGTCAGAGAGCTCCTGTGCAGGCACACACATGCTGGTGTTCAGGAGAAAAAGAACACAGATCCTCTGGAGCTTGGACAGAATTCTCCAAGCACTGGGATGAAGATGGGTTGGACATGAATCCAAACCCTATGTCCAGCACAGAACCATTGCTCTTAGCAGGCTCTGCAGCTGCTGGGGATTCTGAATTTTGATTTGAAATCAGGGAAAATATTTATTTAAATATTTAAAATGCAAAAGCTATTTGGATAAGAAATAGGTAATCTACAAGGCTTGGAGTGCAGCAAGGGAGATTCTCCAGACACAAACTGGATAAAAGATATTGTGGGCCAAAAACCCAACAGACTTCGTATACCTGTCAGGTTTGCTTGAGGATAAATATGAATTTAAGTTACTGAGAGAGAGTTTGAGTTCTGTCATACTCTTAGGTTTTGATTAAAGATTTTTTTTACTTTTTGTGTAGTAATACTTATGCTAAGTTTAGCAGTTCTACTCATGGACCATACAGTCTTATCTTAGTTGCTGTACAAATAGAGAACTAAATAACAATCTTTGGAAAGAAATAAATTAAAATTATGCTGGAATGTATCTTAGGTTTTCTTTAATGTCTTGGGAACTTTATTGGTATAAACGTGTCTGACTTGAGGCTTTGTCTGTCTTTATTTCTGTGATTATTTTCATAATCATTAAAAGGAAACAGATATATTTATCTTGATTTTTTCCTCCATGCATAAAGAGAGAGGGCAAATAAAAAAAGGACCCTGCTGCTATCAAGGTGCAAAAATTATGCTTCTATAAGCTGACAGATCACTGAGAAGTGTAAAAGCAGCCTGTAAAGAGCTGCAACAAGAACCTCAGGTAAGGATCCATCCTCCAACTCTCCTTAGCTCAGAGAAGAATCTTTCCCCTCTTTGAGGTTTTCAGTGTAGACTCTGCTCATTTATTTAGTCTGGGCTGTTCTGGCTGTGAATTAAAGAGGTGGTCTCATGGGAAGATAAATTATTAAGAGTAATAAATAATAATTTGTCCCTACCTGCTGTTGTTCCAAATCAAGTGAGATCTCTGTCTGGGCAAATATGAGGATGTGTATCACACTGTGTAAATAAGTTGTGATAATACAACCTTTGACATTTGCAAATTTACATGGATTTAGGACTTTCTCATAGATACAAATCTCAAAGGATTTCTCTGTTGGAGAAGGCTCATCTAGACAAATCATATTCCGTTATTAATAATAGGTGACAATTATATATGCAGAGCTTTTGGGTGGTTGAATGTTTATTTAAAAGTGTGAAACAATGACAATCATTGGAAGCTGATTGAGATGATTGAAGGTGGCACATGAAATTACCAAGTGGAATTTTGCCTCAGTGAAAGGGGAGAGATGACCCAAATCTCATTAAAGTCCATGCAAACACTCTCACTGACTTTATCCAGCCCATAGGAAAGGTCTTGCAGCTGCTCTGCAAAGTCATAGAATGAACAGATGGATTTTGGTGGTGAGCACTGAAAACATGGACATGGAAACATCTCTTCAGAGTTATTTAAAGGCCCTTGCCAACGTGTCAAGCTCAGGCAGGGAGGGAGCCTGTGCCAGTGCTGGATCCTCAGTACAGGTGTCTTGAAAGACAACCCACAGAAAGGAAATGTTAAGCCCTTGACTTGAGCTTGCCATTTTTTGTTTAATTTAGTTTTATTTTCTCTTATTTTGATTTTTATTTTCAGTGTTCTGGTGAACCTGTTTCCAAGTCACTATTGCCTTTTGATGTTTTCAAACTGAAACTTTCCCATATGCATAATTTACATTAATTAAATCCATGTCAAAACTTTATCTGCTTTCCTCTAAAACTGTTGCATACTTTATAGTTTCAGATGCACATTGCAAAGTAGCTTCCAAATATCACAAAGCTGAAATCCTGTGACATCATCTCATTCATGATGTGAATGTAGAACCTAAATTAATCTGTGAGGCTGACAGTGGAGACAGCATCTTATAACATGAGGATCTAACTTGTCTATTTCTGAAACCCCTAAGAGAGTATTAAAGGGAAACCAGGAAATCTATGGTTGTTTACATTTTTCTGGCTCTAGTTCCTTGTAGCTGCTAATATTCTGATTTTCATTTCCTGACAATATGGCAAATATGCTTTGCTTCTGTGTTTAGGATTCAACAGATCACCAGCTTTGGACATCAACATTAAATTTATCCAAAGTCAGATAACTTTCTCTGCAGTTGGGGTGCAATTCATGGCTTAACTCATTTGAAATTAATCTCTTCCATCTGTGGTGGCAGGGAATGGCCTCTGAAAACCCTTCCTGATCACTCTGATGAAGGTTTCAAAATGGGCTTGATATAAGTTTTATTTTATACATAAATTTTAATGATGTATTTTCAGGATAGAAAATAAAGAAAATAAAATGAAAGAAAGAAAAAGGTCACAATACTAAGAAAACCTGTGATGTTTCCTGCCTCTTGAAGCTGAAGTTAATCAGATAGCAGATTAGTCTGAGAATTACATTTCTGACATTGTAAACCTTCCAGGCCTTTAGCTGGGCCTTTTTTCAAGTGTAGTACACAATAAAGAAATTTTGCCTTCAGTACAGACTGTTGTTTCATCAGTTAAAGTTCATCTCTTTAAAGAATCCTTCCCACTAATTTTCTAGGGAAGCAAATGATGTCCACTTTTCATTGCAGAATTTCTTCAGTGCACAACTGCCCACAGCAGGAAAGCTGCTGCTCTTATTCAGCCACTCTGGTCATTTCTGCTTATTCTGGAGTTCTAACAGCAGCTTCTTAATATAGGACAGGCCTAATAACCCAAGAGTCTTCTGTCAGAAAAAAAATGAGATGGCAGGGTGATGATATACCCCGTGCAATATGGCTTAATATTCACTTACACTTTTATTTCCCCTGTGCTTTCTCTTAATTGCATCAATGGTTCCCAGAAGCCACCTTTGATTCAACTTCACTGAAATAATGTCTTTTTCTGCTTAGAAAGATGGCCCAGTAGAAATCCAGGCCCTTTGGAAGACTAGGGTATTTTGGCCCTGATATGAAGTTCTTCAAATTTGGCAGCTGCAGCTCATTGTTAAAATAGGAGTTCTGGATAAAGATATTAAAGATATTAATGCAAGTGCATGGGTATCTGTCAGGGACCACCACAAGAGCATAGGTGTGTTTTATGGAGAGTATGGGTTAACCCTAAGGCAAAACTAAAACAAGGGATTAGATGATACTGGGAAAAAAACAAAACAAAACAAAACAAAACCCTAGGAACAAAACCCAAGTCCACAGTCCAGGCACTGTTTGGGGGTCCAAGACGGGTGTTGTCTATCCAAATCAGTTCCTTGGGATTCACTACACTAAAGGAAATCCCAAATCTTTTCCATCTTCATGTTTAGTCATGTTCCCAATGGGAATTTACCCCTGTGCATTTCAGTCTGACCCCTAACGATTTGTCTTAGCAGTGCACAGTACATGGCAAAGCTTTTAAGAAAATGTGCAACTGGTACTCATATAAACATGCAAAAAAGGTCCGCAGCAGCTCAGAATTTGCATCTGGGAGGCAAAGCTGCAGAAGATGACATAATAATGGCCAGGGATACAATGGGTGATATCACATTTCAGAAGTGAATATTGCTAGCTGAACTTCGGGGATCATGAGAAAATTCATTTCTCAGAGGTGGAATGCCCAGAGCCTGGGAGGTGACACGTAATGAATTAGAGTAATTTTGCCCAACCTGTTAAAAACAAATGCTGTTATAGAAGTAGCGGGGCCATTTGCATAAAGATTTTTAAATTACCTGGTGTTGAATATGTGAAACATCAGGTAATGACATTGCAAACTCAGCTCTGATTAAATGGCAAGTGAAGAGCGAATCTCAGCAGCATTGTCTTATCACATTAAAACAAGGGGAAAATCTATTTATGAGTGAGCTGACCTCATTTTTTCTCTCATAGCCCGCTGTGCGTGGCAGAGTTCGGGATGATTGAAAAGTCATTGCATAGTTCTTTAACATGACAATGTTTAATACAAGAAAAAGTTCTTTTTCAACCTCCAGCAACCTTTTTTTTTTTGAGTGATGGACCTGGTATGAGTCCCAAATAAATTTTTTGAGGTTGTGTGAGGTTTAAAATTTGGTTTCTAACAAGTTCTCCCAGAAAGTTCTGACAGGAAACCTCAGGAGCTACTGAAGCCCAAACTTCATTCCTGTACTATAGTAAGTCAGGAAATAGAAAGAATCAAACCCACCTAATAATTAGGCCTTGTTTCTTCTCAAGGTCACAAGTCACAGGAGATGCTTCCTCCAAAGAAATGTGTACTCATTTTCTCTTAATATTACTTTTCTTGTAGAAGCACTGTCACCCTGTTTAGCCTGGAGGAAAAGGGGTGACCTTATTGCTTTCTACAACTACCTTAAGGGAAGTAATAGTGAGGTGGGTGTCAGTCTCTTCTCTCAAGTAACAAAAGACAGAAGAAGAGGAAATGGTCTCAAGTTGTGCCAGAGAAGATTTAGAGTTGATTTCTTTCATGGAAATGGTTGTATAGCAATGGAGCAGGCTGTCCATGGAAGTGGTAGAGTTGTCATCCCAGGAAGTGGAAAAAAATGTGTGGATATGCACTTGTGGATTTGGTTCAGTGGTGAACTTGGTGGTGGTGGTAGGAGAACAGTACAACTCAATATTTGGAACCTCAACAATTCTATGATTTTACTTCTCAAAAAAAAAAATCCTTGGAAATTGGGATTTCCTTCACAACATCCCAATAACAAACTAAATAAATTTATCTGAAGTCATCTTTTTCTGAGGGCTGAAACTCAGAAGAGTGAGGCTTGAGTTACAGAGGAGGGCTGTGACTTTATTTTATTGCCTTGACAAGAAAGTTAAAATTTCCAGCAATGTGTGATCTAAATCTAAATGACTGAATGACCAAAAAAATACCATTGGTTGTTCTTCCTCCATGGGTTCACTTTGCAATTTAAGCTGCAGTAACTTTGCTCATTTGCAAGAACGTTCTGTGAAAGAGGCCACATCCCTTCTGGTCTGAGCAGCCACTGCCTCTCCCTAGCAGGACAGGGCTCCCTGACTCACATTTGGCAACTCCTGCAGTTTGGAGGGAGGAAGGACAGAGAAAAGCAGCTTCATGAATATGTGGAATTATTCTGGGAAGCACTCAGGATAATGTAAAAACCAGAGACATAAAACACTGGCCAGCTGAGACACTAAGAGAGATTAGATAGCAGACCTGGCAACTCATCCATTTGCACCAGTGTGGCAAATTTTGTGGGTTTTTTGGGAACAAGCAGAGTTACTGGCATTTGACTTTCATCTTGGATTAAGCATCAGGAGGAAAAATGCTGACTTATGTTAAAATGTGTCTGGTTGCAGGACAGATTCAAGGAGATGGATGCCTAAGCACTGGAGCACACAGTCAAGGCTACCAAGGATGCAAATCTCTCAGTGCCCATCCAGTGCTTCGTTACTGTCCCACCATCCCTGAGAACCTGCCATGGGGAAATACCAGGCTTTCACCTTGCAGCTGCTTTTAACTACAGAGCAAGCAAATCACAGCCGTAAAAGGTGACAGAAACCCTTACATTCTCATTCACGTGTTACTGGAAATAAACCTTAAAAAAGCCCACAGAAGACACACAAAATGGTTGGCATTAAACTATTCCAGCTAAGGGAGCAGGAGCTGTATGCTCCAGTTCTGCTGAAAGGGAGCTGGTGGCAGAATAATGTGGTTTGTGCAGAACTAGGGAAAATGAGAGCTGAAAATGTTCCCTATCAGGAAAGAAAAACACACTTGCATAGCAAGAGTTGCTGTCTCACACACTGATGGGTGTTCTCAGAGCAGCAGCAATGCATATTTAAACATAAGAAGTACCTTAGATAATTTTTTTAAAGATTATTTAACTATGAAGGAAACAAAACTGGTTTTAGTCAATGAGGACAGAGATGGAATGGACAAAACTCTTAACACTGGAAATAGAACTGCAACTTATAACATTTTCATTAAGAACAGCACAGGAAATAAATTGCTGCATAGAGAGCTAATTAAAAAAGAACTAATAAATTCTCTAGATGTAAATATAATGCATTTTTTTCATCCATCTGGGCTCTAGCTGTTGTTAACTCTGGGTGATGCTGGTTTTAAATGCATATGCTGGTGTTATTCCTACAGATGGTGCCAGGGCTGAGGCACAGGATGGAAGGAAGCTTCATGTTTGCTTTGCTTACATTCTAAGAGTCAGCACTGGATTAATGCAAACCCTAATCCCATCAGAAAAGAGATATTTTTGTAGACACCAGGGAGACTAATGCAGTTGATCCCTGCTTATGGCAGGAAAATGCACACATGCCAGGGATTTCACTCTGATATTTGTAGACAACCTTGGTAAATCTTTTGGACACCTCCTCATTTGGACCTTAGTGGGCTGTTCATAAATAAGGGTGAAAACAGCTGAGTTGACTTTCTTTTTGATTTCTTCCACCATTATTCCAGTGTAGGTGGGTGAAATATCCTGCCTAGTGGATGTTTAGTCCCTTTTCTACTGCTCCAGATTAGTTAATATGGAATATTATGGATGAGATTCTTTGCATTCAAATTCAAATGTTCCAGATCAACACAAATCACTCTCATTTCTCTTTAGAGAGGAGAGAGGACAATCTGGCTCAACTTTAATGAATCCATTCAACAGCTGAAAAAAAAATAATTATGCCTTAGCCTGAAAGGGAACATAAAGTAACAAGTTCAGGTTTAGTTGTCTAAACTTCAGTGACACTAATATAATCTTTCTCTTTTTTTAATATTCTAATGCTGGATCAAATATTTCTATATTACCTTATTCTGTTCACAGGTTTTTATGGTTTACCCTGTATATTTTTTCTATAAACAAATCTTCAGTGACCAGATAAATGAGTGTTGCAACCACTAGGATCAGAAAGAAGCCTTTATTCATAAAATGCCTTGTACATCCTTCCTTCCTTCCTTCCTTCCTTCCTTCCTTCCTTCCTTCCTTCCTTCCTTCCTTCCTTCCTTCCTTCCTTCCTTCCTTCCTTCCTTCCTTCCTTCCTTCCTTCCTTCCTTCCTTCCTTCCTTCCTTCCTTCCTTCCTTCCTTCCTTCCTTCCTTCCTTCCTTCCTTCCTTCCTTCCTTCCTTCCTTCCTTCCTTCCTTCCTTTTTTTATTGTACACACAAAGTGTTCCCATTTTCATATGGAATCCAGATTATCTTCATTTTCTTGGGTAGCATTATTGGAAATAAGGATAAGTATCAACTCTCATGTCAGATCTTACTGGGACCCATCTAATTAAAACCTTATAAATTCTTTAGTTACTGTATGGATACAACTCCCATCTTGTTTTCCCCATAATATTCTTTGTGTACAGAAAAGCAATCCTATCCTCCACTATGTATGCTCTCCTACCATACTCACCAAAACTGAATAAAATGAAACCTACAGGTTGAAGGGAAGAATAGAAAAATATTTCAAAGAAAGATCTCTGAGTTACTGAGCAAGAAACAATGTCAGAACTCCCTGAGTAGGAAATAATCAGAAGCTTGGACAGTGCCCAGGGAATATTTTATGGACATCATTTGTTATTACTCTTCCTTGAGTGCCTGTTCATGGGTACTGCTGGAGACAATGAAGGGGTGAAATATTTTGTGCTGGCCAGGCTGGGTGTCCTAAAATCCCCAAAATAGTTGTGTCAGATTTATCAGGGTGCTGCATCCATTTAACTCCTCCCTGTTTATTATCACTGCTGGGAAGACCAGCACTAAAGGCATTATGCAGAGTTCTACAAGTTGTCTCCATTTTCTTTTGGAAAGAAACAGGATTTTGTTGGGGAGGGAAGACAATCATGAGTAATCACTGAAGAGTCAGCTATACATTATATATTCTGCATTGTGCCTCTGGCTCCATTTTTGGGAGCAGAAATGATTAAGATTTTACTTACTCCTTAGCATGTAGTGCTATAAGGGGTTAAGACAGAAAAGAGGGGAGATGAAGTATTTAAGGGCTCCAGTAGACACAGAGAAAGCATTTGGGTATCAAAAAAGCCATTTTTCAGCTCAAGTCTATTAGACAAGAGGCAAAGGAACAAAATAAAAGGGATCAGTTTTAACAGGTCTTGTGTACTACAGTGACTGAGGTGCTTAAGATAAGACAAAATACAAGATAGGAAATTCCAGAGAGTTACTGTGAATCCATGGAATGGATAGAGATTTTTGAGGTTTCTTTATGTCTCTGTAGTTGTTTGAAAAGCAGAATAATTTTGGTAGTTGATGCACAGCCTTCTCTGTCCAGCACACCCAAGATCTCCAAGACAATGGTATTTAGCAATGACTTTTGGGACTTCCCACGGACTTTTTCAGAGGGCTTTTCCTGCACATCATGTTTAACAGGTCTGAACAAAAGCCTACACTTCACATGCACCAAACAAGTGGAGATCCTTTCCCCTCAGATACTGAACTGCCACAGACATCTTTTATGAAAAATCTTTTCCTTAGGATTTTTTTCTCCTGAGAAGCTGAGAGGCCTCAGGAACAAAATGTAAACAATGGTTATCTGCTGCTGTGGAATGCAACAGGTGCATCTGTGATTGGTCTCATGTGGTTGTTTCTAATTAATGGCCAATCACAGTCAGCTGGCTTGGACTCTCTGTCCAAGACAGAAACTTTTGTTATCATTCTTATTCTATTCTTAGCTAGCCTTCTGATGAAATCTTTCCTTCTATTCTTTTAGTATAGTTTTAATTTAATATATATAATAAAATAATAAATCAAGCCTTCTGATACATGGAGTCAGATCCTCATCTCTTCCCTCATCCTCAGACCCCTGTGCACATGGTCACACTGAACTTTCCTCTTAACAAGAATAACAGCAACACTGAAAAACCAAGCAAACAAACTAAAAAATCAAAGACATAATATTTATTGTTCTTCACCTGCAGCTGGCAGCAGCTGGAAGAATCAGAACAAACTCAAAGTTGCCAACACCTTGCCAAGTGTTTCTTTAGATGTCTTTTGCCTTCTCTGCACTGGGTTCCTAGTTAGGAATTCCTTCTTTGGAGGTGGCAGATTCCTCCAGCACCGAACCCCAGCCCATCAGAGGAAGTGACACCTCAAAGCACACAATTCCTCTCTGTATTTCCCCCTCAATAAAGCTGTAGTGCAGCTGCATCTGGAAATAAAGAATTCCCTCCTCCTCTGCAGCAGGTGGAGCCCAGAGCACAGCCTTGTCTGCAGCAGCAGTGATGAGGTTGGGAAGATTCCTCCACAGTAGGAGGGATCACACACATTTGGGAGACCACTTTGCCTGTTATCCCCAACTCTGAGGATGAAGGAGAAGGAGGGGAACACTCATTGAAACAGGTCAGGCTGTGATTTAGACCAGCTTCCTCCTTGTTCTTTGGAGAGGAGTTATAAATATTTTAAGGAGAAACAGCGATGCTACTTAAAAAGCACTTACCTAATTAAACCTCAAGTGCAGGAATCTTTATTCTGCAGAGCTGCACTCTGTGATGCTCAGCACCTCAGGCTATACCTCAGCCATATGGCACTTTAATAGGCACTAGCAGAGGGAGCCCTTTTTATATTTTAACAGATGGGTGCAAGCTACTGGGGTTGGAGCAGAGGGCAGAATGAAAGGAAATGTAAGGGAAGAGAATAAAGAAAAAGACAAAGTTCAAATAATGAATTATTATTGAACTCTTCCACTTCTGCTTGAAACAGCTTGAAGTCTTGTTTCTTTCCTAGAAGGAGCTTCTGTTGTTTGGACTCAGACTCACTGATCACAAACCATTTCACAGCAGATTTACCGTGTGAGGCTTTGTCCTTGCAGCAGAAATACCACTGCTGATTTCAGAATTTCAGAGTCTGCTGGCCCAACAAATACCTGTACGAGTTTAGAAGCAGGATTGAAACTTTTACAGTGTTTCCTCTGCTGTACCTGTGTCCCTGTATATCACAGTCTCAACAAGTTTGGGCTGTATCAGAGAATTACTGGACGACCTCACAAGGGAAAGTCAGTACAGACATGTTGCTGGGGAAACAGAGTAAAGAGAATCCAAGAAAAGAGTCAGAAATGGGAGGCCTATTTGAAAATAACTGATTTATTGAAACATTTAGCTTTCAGTTAGATCCTGATCTTGTGGCCAAGAAGATCAATGGGATCCTGGGATGCATCAGGAAGAGCATTGCCAGCAGACTGAAGGGGGTGATCCTGCCCCTCTGCTCAGCCCTGGTGAGGCACATCTGGAGTGCTCTGTCCAGCTCTGGGCTCCTCAGGACCAGGGAGGCAATGGAGCTCCTGGAGCAGGTCCAGGGAAGGGTGATGAAGATGATGAAGGGACTGGAGCATCACTGATAAGGAAAAGCTGAGGGAGCTGGGGCTGTTCAGCCTCAAAAAGAGACAACTGAGAGGTGGCCTCATCCCTGTGTGTCTCTGTCTGCAGGGAGGGGTCAGAGAGGGCCCAGGCTCTGCTCTGGGGGCCCAGCAGTGGGACAAGAGGAACAGGCAGGGACCGACCCCATAAAGTTCCACTGGACATGAGGCAGAACTTCCCTGGGCAGTGACCAAGCCCTGATGAGATTGCCCGGAGAGGGTGTGGGGTCTCCCTCACTGGACATATTCCAGCACTGTCTGCACACAATCCTGTGCCTGTGCTGGAGCAGAGAGGTGGCACCAGGTGACCCCACTGTGGTCCCTTCCAACCTGACCCATCCTGTGGCTCTGTGTGATCTGGTAAGACTGAGGTTTTAACTGCAGCAATTGCATTCAGCAAATAAGATCATCAGCCAAAAGGACCACAGGGCTAAAGGATCATTATTCCATTTACATTGAGGTTGCTACATGGTTTAATGTTTCCCAAATCTGCCATTTCATAGCTTTGTTGCCTCACCCAAAACATTGTGTGATTCCTGTCTCACCTTCCTGTCTTTCCTTGACTGTACTTCCATAAATATCATTCCTTCCATCCCATGCATTTGTTTCCCACTCCACAGGGTAAGTTTAATTTGTCCCAAAAGGCCTGTGGCAAGTTTTTACCCTCTGGGGATTGCTAGGGACCCCATTCTAGGGAGCTCTGATGGAGAGTGGCTGCATCATTCCATGTGGCACTGCAGATAATTCTGCCTGCTGATATTCCTGCGCCAGTTCTGGAACTGCATCACCCAGGGCGAAGCACCTGCAGCAGCTCAGTTTTCCTTCTGCAAGGGTACAAAACATGCAAAGTATTTAATGTGTGTTTTTTATCAAACACTCTGTGTATTACCTTGTTCTACAAAAACTGTGAATCCATTTAACATATTAAATATTTATTTAATCAGTGATTTTCCTCTATTTGTTCTATCTTCTAGTGTCCATCAATGTATCATAAAAAACAATGTTCTGTGAATGTGTTCTCAGAGCATTAATTCCTTTATTGAGAAAATCTCTTGTTATTTTAATCCTCCATCTGAATTCCTTATGAAGAAAATGATAATTAATGTAGAGTTTTTATTTTCATTATTATTCATCACTCTCTGCAATAGCTCAGTATTTTAAAAAGGCAGAACTGGATGTTTCCAACAAAGCACAGATTTCATATTGGATTTCTACTGAATTTTAACTGCAAGGAATAATAAATGGAAATGTGTTAAAATGTTTATGTGTATTTCAAATTGTGTTTCCCAAACTATCTATAGATCTATGTCAGATTTGAATGTCTGTGTGAGAAAATTAGATCTACTCGTGGCTCCCTCATTGTAAGTTTTTTGATGGGCCTAGCAGGTTATGCCAGCCATGATATCAAATTTTATTCTTAGAACATTATCAATTCTTATATTAAATTTTCCTTTTAATTAACACACTTGAGACTTTTGACTGGAATTACCTGGTTTATATGTTTTAGGGGTTTTTTTCAATGTGGCCAGGCCTGTTTTGGTCAGGTTTTACCCAATAATTGAGAAGTAATTCTCATGGATCAGATGTACACAGGGGTGGGATATTCTAAGTCCAGCACAGGGTTCATGCAGTCAATAACAGAACTTCAGCAATACACCTTTTTAATTTTTTTTTTTTTTTTGGGGGGGAAGGGGATTTTTTTTAACATTTCTAGCTAATCCAACACTGTGCAAACTGAAAGGAAGAAGCTCTTCCAAGTTGAACGTCAGAAAACAGCCATGAACCCTCTGTTAGGAAACTGGAAAGGGTTTCACCATCTTTGGGAAGTTGGTTGTAAAACTGCTGTAAACACACTGGGTCTGATTCTCACATTAGAAACATTTTATGCTTAATGTAATTCAGTTTATGGCCCCAGTGCACTGCAAGAGTGGTGTAAATTGGCGTTAAAGTTAATGAGAATTAGGCCTAGGGAGTCTAATATTTGCTTTCTACAGTGGTTGAAATTACTTCTGTTGTTTTATAGCAATGTTTAAAAGTCAGCACAAAGACATTATAAATAAAAAAACTTGGGTCACATCCATCCATCCATCCATCCATCCATCCATCCATCCATCCATCCATCCATCCATCCACCCAAGAGAAATGCACTGCAACATTTAATACAGAGCCTAAGCCTTGATTTAATTACAAGTAGGATTAATTTGGCCTTTTAAATGTAGATATGGATACAGTAATTTCTATAAATCCATGTCTTTCAATCATTTAAAACTGTCAGCATTTTATTCAAAGGTAAAAGTTTTCATGAGCCTCATTTCACATTTCTTCTGTGAGTAAAAAATGATGCAAAGATAACAATGATAAATGAAAATAGTGTACCATGAATAAGTTTCAAAATGCTGACAGAAAATATTTGCCCTTGCATGAAATAAATGCTTTGGGAAAACAGAAATAGAGATTTCCTTTACCTTCAAATGTAATAACCTTTTTAATAACTTGGGAGCCATCTGATTGTTTGTTATGAAACTCACTGTTTCTGCTTATGTAGGGATTTTGTTTATTATTATGGTCGTATTTGTCTTTCTCTATCTGAAATTGGTTGGTGCCCAAAGGAAAGCATTAAAAAAGAATTCACAAATTTCTGATATTTCATCATTTCAGTTATATTTTAGCAAATATTCAGATCTCTGAGGTACTCTCAGAGCTGTGTTTTGCAGTGGTGTTATATTTCTATGAGGCAAGAGAGAAATATCCCAGAAATCCAAGACTATAAATGCATCAAGACTGTTCTTTTTAGGAGGAAAAATCTGTATGACTACAAAAAAGCAATTGCAATCCATGCAGATACTCTTTGCATTTTCTAACTAAAAATGATAATTTTTAAAAATATATATTCTTCATATAAACCTAAGTTCTCTTGTAGGTTGAAATTTCATAGATATTCATGGTTTGTGTTTCTATGGTATGAAAAAACTGTTGAAGAAACATTTTTTACATAGAATATTTAAATCTGGGATAACTGGAAATGTGAGAAAATATGTCTCATGGGAATCTCTGCAAAACTCATTGACAAAATTACATGCTCCAGGCTTGAGGCTTATTCTGAGTAATTAAAAAAGGACACATAAGAATCCCAAATCCAGTAAAGAAAAGGTCAAATTCAAAGTATCACATCCAAAATACTTTGAAGTATAGTCAGAAAACCATACAAAGGCTTTAATATAATCCTTTAACACAAAACAGGAGTATGTGTTTTGGAAACTCGAGGAATTCTGACTCACTACTCACAGAGTTTGAAATCAAAACACACATAAATAAATTTTTTAGCTCAGGCTATTTTTTTTCTTTTTGGGTAGTCATTACAGAGGATGTCTTAGTAAAGGACTTGAATGGGGAGACAGATTTCCTTCTCTTTCCCTATGCAGGGATTGAGAGGGCAGAAATGCCAGGGTACTCTTACTGCCTTGCAAAACAAAGGCTGGCAATTAACATTTCTGTTTAGAAGTTGGTGTAATTTTCTCCCCTCCAGTATGCACCAATTAGCTCTGGAAATGCAAAACATGTTTGTGTAATTTTGTGGATTCTCGTTTTCTAAACTTTGCAATCAGGAGGACAGAAATTCCTATTAATGCCAATCTTTTTGCTTAATGCTTTTCTCTTTGGATTCTTATTTGTTTGTTTGCTTGTTTTGTTTTAAAGGACTGCCAGTGAAAGATCCTCACTTTGTAGAATCTGTTTCTAAATTGAATAGAGAGATTTCCAAACTCTACAAAATCACACTTCTTAATGTAACAGAAGAGAGAAAAAAGGACAGTTTGCTGAAGCAAATTATCCCTTGAAAAATTCAGAACCACATGGGCTACCCTCAACATCAGCAGAACATCACATTTCAACATAAATATAAAAGATTCTAGAAAAAAATCCTAAATATTCCATCACCAGCACACCCATCTCCTTCTGCCATATGCCATTTCCCTTCTCCTATTTAATTTGAAAGTCTTCTACTGCATTTCCTTCATATCGTATTTGGGGATGAGACCTCAGAAGAGATGGATTGAAAGGAAAACCTCTGTCACAGGCCCTGGTGTCCCATGCTAGCAGTGCCTTTGTGGAGGTGACAGCTCATTTGAAGGGGACAGTCCTGCTTCTGCTACTTTCTCTTGCTTTCTATCTCTGCTCACACTGTGCCATGAAGCCCTGAACCCTTGCATTTTTTAGCTCATGGACTCTAAATATGAGCTATGTTCACAGAATACAAGAATCAGAATGGTTTGGGTTAAAAGGGACCTTAAAGATCATCTCATTTCATCCCCTGCCATGGGCAGGGACACCTTCCACCATCCCAGGGTGCTCCAAGCCCCATCCAACCTGGCCTTGGACACTTTCAGGGATGGGGCAGCCACAGCTTCTCTGGGCAACCTGTGCCAGGGCCTCACCACCCTCTGAATAAAGAATTTTTCCCCCTATTTAATCCAAACCTACTGTCTCTCAGTTTGAAACCACATGTTCTACAAATTATACAAGCCATGTCCAAACATAAACGAAAACTCACTGGGAAGTTGGGCTCTTGCCTTATCTCTGAATAGAACTCCCTATCTTGCTGCTCTTGCTTTTGGGATGGGATGGGATGGGATGGGATGGGATGGGATGGGATGGGATGGGATGGGATGGGCAACAGAATGCAGAAGGACCTCATGGAACCTGAAGTGAAAAACATGAAAGTCCGGGTCTAACTTAAGTGTTATACAATATGGAGCACTTCGAATGATCAAAAAGCTTTAGTGATGTTCTGCCAAGAGGTACTGACCTCAAAATTGATTTAGGATCATGGACTATCTCAAGTTGGAAGGGACCCATATTAAAACTAAACCATCTGACTAAAAGCTTTGTCCATACCTTCCTTGAACTCTGACAGACTTGGCGCCAGGACCACTACCCTGCTGAGTCCAGCAACTGACTCCCCTCTCAGTGAACAATCTGAAAATGTTTTTTATCCTAATGGAAAACCTTCCAATCCTGCTGGATGAGGATGTGGTGTGACTCACTGGGTTTCCTTAAAGGCTATAAATAAATGCAGATTGTGGGGTGCTTTCCTCTTCTTTTCATAAAACATTTGGAAGGCGGAGAGAACAGACAGTCTAATTTTCTGTTGTAACAGTGGCTTGTTATGTATGAAGTCATTAGGAACAATTAAGTGATAATGCTGAACAATTTAATAATGGAATTAGAAACCTGAGAAAGTACAGGAAATGTATAATCTACGTAATTTGGGTCCCAATTCACCCAGTTCTGCTGCTGCTACTGCTCTGTGCAGCTTCATCACAGCAGACTGTGCTCTCTGTGACCTCCACCTTGGCACAGTGAGGAAGGATTTGGAATTCAACTCCCTTTGTGGGAATAAATAAATCCTCCTTGGATTTTAATATTAAATCCAGTTGGTAATGGGCTGGATTTGGTTTGTGTTCAGAGAAAAAAGTCACAGTTTTTTTCAAAATCACAAAAAAAATTCAAGAAAAAGGAGAGAACAAAAAATATTATTTACAGCTTGAAATGAAATTTTTTGGCATAACTCATTCAAATTTCCTTTTGACTATTGAGCCAGTAATCTTGTAAAGATGGGAAAAATTGTGTCTCAAAAAATTGTTATCTTTTTTATCCCTATTCTGGTAGCTGCAGATGCTTTAGGTACTTCGGCACCTAAAGCTCCAAGTGCAGACCTGAACAATCTTGCCAAAATATGAAAGACTTAGGACTGCGGGGACTGTTTTGAGCCTCAGTGGAGCACAGGACAGGGATCTCTGGGTTGTGTTAGATCTTTTAGAAGATGCACATAAGTTCAGCTTTTTTTTGGAAAAAAAAAAAAGGAGTTCATTTCTTGTGTCCACAGCATCACTCAGTCCTTCTGGCACCAAACTCCAACCAGCTGCAAAGTTCATTAAAAAACAATATTCTGTCATGAATGGTTACATCAACACCGAAGCTGAAGCCAGGCAGGAATGGGACTTTTTTCTTTTTTCATATTTAATTTTTTTTAAGCAAAACAACAACAACAAAAAACCTCAGAAATTTAGTCAGATGAATATTTCATCGCCCAGTTTACTTCTCCACTTTGAACACAAATTGATGTTTCAGCAGGACTACAAGGCAGGCAGCCACCTACAGAACTTCCCCAGGCAAAATTATATGTACTTTTTGAAGTTAAACAGAAATAAGACAGTGACAATTTTTTCCGTTTTGTTCCCCTAATTGCCAGACAAAGTGCAATTTTCTGTTCTGTTCTATCAACCAGATGCCCTTGTCATCCACCATCGAGCTACCGTAATGGAACTTGACGTCCTCTTTGTTGTTTCTCGCTGCATTTGTGTGACTCACTCCTCAAAATAAAAATGTACTAAGAATACCAAAGGTTGTTGTCATAGAAAAGCTATGAAATTCCCTTCATCTAATTGCTTTCAGCTGTTTTTGGGTTTTTTTTGCAGGGCTGGGGCTTTTGAAGTTGTCTTGATATGCTGTGAGCACTCAGCCATGGGGTTATGTACCAGCCAACACATCAGTTTTCAGCAGAAATCTTGCTAAAGGTAAAGTTTTCCAAGGTACTTTGTCACCTAAAGCACCAAGTGCAGACCTGAGCAAACTTCCCAAAAATATGAAAGATTCAGGATTTCTTTTGAATACTTTATTCAGTTGAAAACCTGTCCAGAAATGACAAATGGCCACAAATTACCCCAGAGCACTACAAATCAGCTGAAGTTGTGGCGCTCAACACTCAAGGCACTGGAGCATCACAAAAGGTTAAAAAGAAAGGAAGGAATTGTGCCATTGGTTCTTGAAGCCAGGACACACAGGTAAGTGTCAGCAGGAGAAATTCCTGCAATTTGTTAAGAGTTAAGAGGGCAAATCAGCCATTCCATGACTGCTTTGCAGCTCCACTCAGTAAAAACCTCAGACCAACTTTTATTTGTGAGGCCAATCCAAGACTGAGAGAGAAGTTTCACTTGGAAAGATAATGACATATTAAAAAATGGAATGGAATGGAATGGAATGGAATGGAATAGAATAGAATAGAATAGAATAGAATAGAATAGAATAGAATAGAATAGAATAGAATAGAATAGAATAGAATAGAATAGAATGGTTCAATAGGAATGAGCCTAAAATGACCATCTAGCCCAAGGGATTTATTTAAAAGTTCAGATCACTTTTCTTTACCAAAAAAGTAGATACACAAAAGTCAAAGCAAGAACAACAAGTACTGAAACAAAACTGAGGAACTGATTCATGGGAAGAAACATTAAAATTTAATGTAGTTAATTTTCCTTAGTGGTTTTGGAATATGGTGAGAATTTGTAACAATGGAAAATATAAAATTAGAAATGGCAGGAAAAACATTTAGAGTCCAAACGAGAATGAGGTGAAGAGATGGTGAGAATGGAATGACTGGTAAGAAGAAAATATTCTCCCAAACAAGAGGAAAAGATTGGGAGGTTTATTATGCAAATGCAATGACATGGTAATGTAGTTAAAAGCATGTAAAATAATCACATTTTACCAAAGTCGATTTATAACTCAGACTTCATCCAGAATTATATAGAATTATGGAGTGGGAATAAATTGAAAAGCTGTATTCCAAATGACTGACAAATCCACACATAAAATCACATCTGGATTGTGAAACTCACTGCCCTGTGATTCATTTCAGGTTTCAGTAGAACAATTCCTAGAGGTGTGGATAATAATGCCATCCAACATCATCCCGACATATTTTTAAGAATTGAGAAGATATCACACTTTCACTGTTAATAGTTTTAAACCCCTACTTTCGGAATTAGAAAATAGTATAAAAGTAGAGTTTGGTCAAGATGAGAGAGGAAATATTTTCATCTAACTAAAGTAATTTGCATTTTATTCCAAATCTCTGCACCAGAGCTCAGGGATGCTCCTCTCCTGTGATTCCAGCCTAACTTGAGTCAAGGAGGTTATGGGCTGAAGAGTAAGAGCAGAAGTAAATCAATGATGTTCTAGGAAGAGAGGAGAGGTGAAAGTCCTGAATGAGATGCATTTAGAACAAAACCAGACAAATTACTTCACCACAGCACCTCACCCAGACAGGAACCTCTGTCCCCAGCATCCCAACTGCACTGTGGCAGTACGATGGCCTTAAAGATAATTTTGTACCTTCAAGTCTTGAGAAGTTTGTATATATTCTTATTTTCAGGGATTATTTTTCTGTATTCACCCTTACATCTGGCTCTCACAAGATTTGATGCAGGCCTGAGTGATTCAGAAGTTACATAAAATCATTCTAAACCAGAATGGGAGTCAGAGCACAAGGAAAAGCTACAAATTCAACTATTTTAAAAGTCAAAGGAATTTGAAAAGGCAAAATTCTTAAATCTAGAAATAATAACCTCTGTTTCAACAGAGGCCAGAAGGACTCTGCCACACTCCTGCTCCCATAACCAATGTCTCACTGCAGGTACAGTGAGCTGTTAATAAAACTTTGCTTGACTTAGGATATTGCATACACAAGCTTTCATTCCAGGGGAATTTTGTTGTGTTTTGGGTATCAGATGATGAATGTAAAACTGAATTCAAGACTCCTTGCAGGCATTTGGAGCCACAAGGAGTTCAAATGGCTCACCAAGAGCTGTGAGATGAGCAGATGACAGAATTCACTTTTCATCACGGAAGTGGATAATATAAAGCTCAAAATTCTACTGCAACAGCTGTTGAAGACAGTGACCCATGTGCTTTAGTACCATTTGTTTTGCATGTATTTATCCTATAATTAGACAGCACAGTGTTCCCACCTTTCTATGCTGCAGTCGCCTACATTTATTTCAAGCTTTAATTTCCGCTCCCCGAGGATTTATCTCCATTGTCACACAGTTTATCGTGGCTGTTCCATCACTGGTTATCTCTGAACAGCAGTAGGAAAGAATTGGCTTTGTCAAAATCCTGGTTGTTCTTTTTTTTTTTTTTTTTTTTCCTACTTTTTTTTCTCTCTGTTTTGCTGACTTCTTTTTTTTTGATTTTTTTATTATTCTCTTCTTCTCCCAAGTTTGCAATGTGCAAGTGTATCCATTGCTGGAAATAACCTTAGCTTTAATAGCTTCATTGATGAGGCCATAAGGGGGCACATAACCATTTAAATGAGCTTACCCAGAAAGACTCGCTGCCAGAAATGCTTGAAACATCCTGTGCATCTCTGCCTCCCTTTCAATGAGGGTCATTTTTTGCTTGCTGATTACCACAGATCACCTCATACAGCGATGCAAACTCAGTAAACTGATTAAACTTTGCTCTTTTTTTATCCACAGCCCTAAAATATTCTTCAGATGCCTTGCTGAGAAATTCTAATGTAGCCATTTTTCAAACAGGGGACTGATACTGGCAGTGGCACCCAGAATATTGCTTTGGTCATTCATGTGAAAAATAGATACAGGGCTGGATTTGCCTGTGTTTACTATAAGCATAAGGATGTCCACTTCTTAATTCTTCAGAAATTTTAAATTCTTTAGAAATGTCACCTGCATGATCCATCCAGTTGCTCCAGTCTTCATCCCCCAGGCTCTCAGGAAGTGCAGGCAAAGGCAATGCCTCTTCCATGCTTCCCTTGACTTTCACTCACAGGGAAACAACCATCCAAAGACCTGGGTATCTGCAAGATTCTGGGAATGCACATCTGCTGATAAGACCTGTGGTGAGCCTACAGGCTGTCCTATGGCTCAGCTCTCAGAATAAAACAGGCTGTAAGCGTGAAAAATTCAGCATCCAATCACTTTTGACAAAAACATCTCTGCACTTTGGGTCCTCATTCATAAAATCTGATCAAAAAAGGGTGATCCTACATAAAAGGGGTGCTCTTGATATGCAATGGTTAAGTGAGACATGGATGTTCCCAAAGAAGAGATTAACTTTACATTTTTGGTTTAAGTGGTGTGCAGTAAATTATATCTGTGACCACATGGTAAAATGAAAGGGAGAAATGATTGTTCACTGGCTGCTCATCATTCTGTGCCTAATGTCATGTTCCTTAGATGACTGAAATTTATATCATACCAGAATATATACAAAAGAGAGCTGAAACAAATTATAGAAGCAATATTAATTTTTATCTTTGCTCACAATAGTTTAATTTTTAAATATTTTACTACTTTTAAAGTTTGATATCTTTGCATAAATAGTTTGTACTCATTTCACATAAAAATGCTCTTGCTTTGTTGCTGAATCATGTGATTATTTTTTCTTAACAGATTAAATTTAAGTTGAATATATGTGGAAAAGTGGTTATCCATACATGGCAAGTGTTGTTTCATTTTAAAATACCACCAGACAACACTGAAAGTCAAGCACTGAATGCAAAATCCTTCATTCAGACATGACCGTTCTCTTTGCCTCTTTTTTTAGGTGCTTTGCCACACCATGCCACACATTTTTTGGGGACAGCCTGTTTAAACCCAAATGCCACAGAATTCCTCTCCTGTTAGGTTCCAGTTAGGATTAGCCCTAACTGCACAGCTGGCTGCTCCCCTTTCACAAGGCTCATCTTGCTTTGCAGCCTGGCTGCTGAAGGCTCATTGCCTCTCCCTGGGTGTCAGATATAACTCGATGGGATGAGCCTTCAGGGGCTTCTTTACTCCCTGTTGGAGGAGCCAGTTGCCAGTGGAAGTTACAGATTCCAATATATCCATTTTGTCAAGGCTGTGTTAAAAATAAACCAATCCCTCCCTTAGCGTGGAGAGGCTGAGGTGCCTTTCACATTCATGGCAACTTCCTTTTGATGCTTGCAGGAGGCTCCCTGTGATGTCAATATCATTGTTCACATTTCATTGAATTTAATTGCTCAGTGCAGGACTCATTACTGGCCTGGTGCTTCCCTGTCAGTGCTCTGGACTCTCCTCCCTGGGCAGGGACAGCAGAAGCATTGTGCAGTAGCTGCTCACAGTGTCACTGATGGAGAGCCAGAGCAAAGGGGCTTCCTTGCTCTTTTCATGGATTACCATGGTCCAGGTGTGACTTAAGACTGGTGGTTTTAGGTTGTTTAAGATTGATGCTGCCCAGCTGTGGTCTGCAGCTTTCTCACTGATCTCTTCTCTCTGCTGAACAGTGACAGGACCTGAGGGAATGTCCTGAAGTTGTGTCAGGGGAGATTTAGGTGGGATATTAGGAAAATATCACTCAGAGTGTTGTTGGGCACTGCAGCAGTGCTCACAGCAGCAATCTGACAGAGCTCAAGGAGTGGAAAGTGTTTGAGGCCAGGCTGGATGGGGCTCTGGGCAATGTGGTCTGGTGGAATGTATCCCTGCCCATGGCAGGGGTTGGAACTGGATCATCTTTGAGATCTCTTCAACCCCAAACCATTCTGCTGTTCTTTTGACCCCTAGAATTAGATCGACCAGCATCTTCAAGGGAGCACTGCTGACTATCAAGGACCACACAGGCTCTGCTCTCAGACTGTCTCATCCATTACAGCTCTCACAAAAAGAGCAACTCAAGTCAGGATGAACTGTGAGAAAACCCCCATAAAAGTGAATCCATTACAGCAGAGTTTGGGAGCACAGCAGTTGAGACCCTACTGCCAATGGGAGGTCCCACCAGCAAACAAGAGCCTTCAAAGATATCTTCATAGAAAGAGATGGTTCTTTCATCTGTCTCCTGCCAGAGAAGCAGGTTAGGGGAAACTTAGCAGCACTTTTTTTCTGAAGATGCTCAACAGGAGCCTCGCTGCAGAGATTGAGATGAAAATGGTTTCAGCTTCTCAGTGCTGGAAGGTTCAATTTGGTGGCAGTTACTTTGCAGCCTCTCCAAAGCAAATCAGTGGCCTCATCCCCATTCCTGGAAGGCCTTGATGGTTAAAGGTACCAATGATTGTGGCTGTGCTGCTGATATTGTCGGAGAGGTGCCAGGGGATAAATTCTTTGTGCTTCTCAAAGGTTTTCGTGACTTTGAGAGACAGCACAGTCTTGTATGACCTTAGGCGAGAACTTAATCACTCATGAATTTCTTGAGTTTTGATAACACTTTCTCCCTCACAGATGAAATATATGTACTTATATATGCATATGTGTACAGGCAATTTTACCCAAACCACATAAATTAGCAGATCAAATTCAGGATGTGAAATGGGGAGGATATGATTGAGGATGTAAAATAAGACACACCATTCATACACTGAACAGGGATCTGGAACAAAACTTTTCTTTCAACCATGAAAGATGTCCTTCCTCCCCATTATTCATTTTCCCCTCCTTTTCATGCAGCATTTCTCATAACCCATCACTTTAATCTGCTCTGTGTCCATGCAAAACTGTGCTCAGAGATGGTTTTTGCTGGATCTGGAGTCCTCCCACATGCTGGGTTAAGGATGCCACCAAAGCTCCCCAGTAACCTCCACACCACAGCATGAGTTAAAGTGTCAAATTTTCATCATGTTGTCTGCAGACAGAACTGGGAACTGCAGGATCAATCAAATTAATGGAAGAGAATCACAGAATCATTAAAAGACCTTTAAGATGATCAGATTCAACTGTCAACCCAGCACCACCATGATCACCATTAAGCAATGTCCTCAATGCCACAGCCAGATGTTTTGGAGCACTTCCAAGGATGGAGACTCCACCACTAAGTGGTTTGGTTGGTGAACTTCATTCTATATTGTCTATATAGCCATGGATCTGCTCTAACACTGGGAAAAGCTATGGCTAAAATCAAGGCATTTCTAGGTCCTCTCCCAAAATATTAAACCTGTTGGGTTTAATTTCCAGACACCAGCGAGATTTTTTGTTTTGTTTTGTTGTTTTGTTTTGGTTTTTTTTTTTGGTTTTTTTGGTTTTGGCTTTTTTGTTGGTTTTGTTTCGTTCTCCTTTTTCACATATGAGATAATCTAGGGCAGGTGATGGCAATGAAACCATGTTTGAGCTGTTCCATGGGCAGCCTTCAGCTGAGATGTGAATGATTTCAGACAGATATGAGAGGCTCATCTTGTTCCCACAGATATTCCAAACTCTAATTGTTTCCAACCAAAATGTGTATCAGCTGAGGGAAATGATTTAGGTGTGGGGAGGAAGATTTTCAAAGGTACAAAAGCACAGTCTCTTTCTCACTGTACAGCAATGATTTATAACATTTTACACTTGATTTGGACCTCTGAAGTTCGCTTTTTTTCTTCATTAAAAAAATTATGTTCCTGCTGACTCATTCTGTGTAGATCCTTTACCCAAATAAGCACTAAAGCTCATAAGAAATCCACATGGCTACACCAGCCCATGTTTATGCATCTTCCAAAATAATTGGGACCCCAGATGATAACTTGAAACCACCAGCATAACTCAAACAGCATTGAGATAAATGCATCAGCTTCACACTGAGAGGGAAAAAGATTGTGAGATCCCTCCTGAACCCCAACACCTTTTAGGCTGCAACACCCTTCCATATTTCCATTCCCTCTGTTTCTGCCTGAGGTATTTCTGAACTTAAGCAGCTCTGCAGGCAGTACAGCAGCAATAACCAATGATGGAGAGCTACAAAGTTCTGTGAAGAGAGCACTTGCAAAAGCCATAATCCTGGAGAAATGAAAGAGTTCCCTTGTACAGCTTAGTAGACTGAGAATTCATGATTTTAGGTCCTTTTTGTTTTTTCTCTCTCTCTATGCATAAAGAAAATGCATGTCCTATATTGAGGTTTCATTGGTTTGCACTCTTCCCCCAATTCCTAAAGAGCGTGCTTAAAGTGAGAGAGATATTGCATGAGTGGAGTGCTGGCATTTTTCCCAGAGAGGATCTGAGCACTGGCAGTTTTCCTGAACTAAGAGGGACATTTCTATTTTGTCCCTCTCTGTTTTATTTGAAGAAGGATAAAAAAAAAATGTGCAGCAATAAAAGGAATCAAGAAACCAACCAATCCTGCAGTTAATTCTACTTCCGTGTCCTCCTATTTCACTCCAACACTGCTGCAGTGTCCAAGCCACTCTCTTATTTTCTCTACATAACACACCTCGCTCAGTGTTGTATTCCAGGTGGTGCCTGTGGAGACCAGCTGTTCCCAGGCCTGAATCTGAGCAAGCAGCTCCACAATCAAAAGGTTTTTCATGAACCATTCCATATCTGTAATCAGCATCATTGCTTCCCTCTATATTTTGTTCCATGTTTCTATAACTTCCAGAGGCAGAGCAATTAGTCTGGCATGCAGCTTCTGTATCAGTGCATCCTGTGAATTTTTACAAGCCAGCTTAATGATGTTTTCTGGTTTGTTCTCAAACAGTTTTCAAATAATTCCTGTCATTATAATTGCCCTTTTGGCTGCCACTGAGCTGGCTTTTTCAGGTGATGACTTAACAATTTCTCCCCTTAGCTGGAATAGATAATTTGAGTTCTGACAATAATTACACACTGTTTTCATATTTTTCCTATGCACCCATTTTTGTTTTTGTCAACAGTGAATTTTATTCTTTTGTGCAGTCATTGAGATAATTTGAAGACTCTTTAGCTCTAAATAACCTGAATAACTCTCTGTCAGCAGTAATTTTACCAGATCATTACCTCACTTCTTGAAAGAGCATTATGCACAGCACAGCCAAGGCTCCTGTTCATAATTTCCTCCACCATGAAAATTAATCACCTTATTTCTGATCTCTTCTGTTTCTGATCTTTTTCTCACTGTTAGTTATTAACCTTCTCTCTTACATTGTGACAGCTTCTTTAAATGTGGATGTGGAAGCATTTTTTGGTGCGGGACTCTGTAGGAATCAAAGCCCCCTGTGCTGACCACTTGTTCTTGCCTGTTCACTCTGGGTTCTGACTCTGCATCTGACCCTCTGCTCATATAAAAAATAAGAAAACAACTTTGTTTTTTTGCTGTGCTTCACTTACCCAGCAGTGCTGAAGATTCCTTTGAGACATTATCCTGCTGGATTGTCATTTAAAGTTTGTACCACTGAAATTGCACCAGCCAGGCTGGGAGAGGCTCACAAAAGGAGAACAGGCACAGACAGAATAAGAGCAAAGCAGAGGCTCTGACAAAACCCCAGATAACGAACAGCATATGGAACTGCAAACTTGTGCTGATATAAAACCAGATAAACAGGCAGGGATGCATTTCCAGTAAATCTCCAAGGATATGATCTCCAGTTCTGCAGTCCATTCTGCTTACACTGCACACCCAGCTGTCTGAAAAATACATTGTTTTGCTCGTCCCAATCTTGCCCTGAAACGTCTGACGGGTTTTATAACATCAAGCTGAGTTTATTTGTCTGCTGGGCAGGAGCCCCTTTGGAAGTCTAACAAGCTGAGTTATGGGGACTGACTGGGTCAGTGAGATATTCCCTTTGCCTCAGTGCTATCAGTGATGGAATAATAAGAATTTCAATAGGGCACAATGGCAGTCAATGTAGGACTCATCACTTGAAAGGGAAGTCACTGAGAATTAACCTCTGCACTCCTTCATTCCTAAAAACATCTGCTTTCACTTCTTCCAAAATGTTTTAATTTGAGTTTTTATGAGTACAAGGCTACTATTTTCCTACTGAAGGAAAATAACTGTACTGAAGGTACAGTACTATAAATAAAGGGTGCAAAACTATACATACTATTTTCTTCTTGGTTGTCCAAAATCTGGGTAGTTTGAGTGCCTGGCCAAAAAAGACCCAGATGTATCTTGCTGTTTCCTATGTAAGACATTTTCTTTTACTAAAAAATAAAGGTAATCTTCATTATCAGAGGTAACCATCAACTTCAGAGGAACAGGGCTCAGCTTTTCTGAAGAGGCTTTTACTTCTTGCCATAACAAGAACAAGTATAAGGCATGCATAAGGAAAAATAAAAACTTGAATGGGACTTCTGAACTCTCTTTGACAACAAACACATGATAATTACCTGCACCTCCAGCTCACTGGTATTTTAATACATTTTTTAGATCTATGGGACTATTGTGGAAATGGAAAAGTACACAATGGATTTTCAGAGTTGGTTGTGTTTGCAATTGTGTTCAGTTGTTATTTCAAAACTTGAGTATCATATGGTTTTTATCCTGGGATGGACAATACTCAGACAAAGCTGGTGTAAAAGCAATTAATATGAAATTATTTGGAAGACTGTAGTAATTATAATGCCTCAAAAATAAATTTTTTGTTACAGGTCTATTTCAACAACTAGAAATCATTTTCATGTGTCATTGGACTTACTGGATCATAGAACAGCCCAGGCTAGAAGGATCCTCAAAGCATCATCTGATCCAATGTTTTCTGGGAAAGGGAGCCTTGGTGACTCCATGTGGGACTCTGTCCAGGCACAGATTAAAAGCGTACAGGGACAGGAACTCTGCCACATCCCTTGGGAAGTTTTCCCAGTGATTGGCTGTTCTCACTGTAAAAAAAATTATTTCTTCTCTCAAGATGAACTTGTCCAACTTGTCTTGCCCATGTGCCTCCTTGTGATGAGAGAGCCTCTGTCCTCTTTGTAGCCACCCTTTAATTTCTAGAATACCATAAAGAGCCTTTCCCTCTCCAGAAAGAGCAAGTCTAACTCCTCCAGTCTTTCCCTGCTATTTTCCTTATTATTTTTCCACTTTTATAAGGGTTATAATAAAAATAAGACTATATTTGATATTGTGCTGCTCCTGTTGGCACCTCTGCCAATCTCCCATCACTATTGCAGTCTGTCCTGCTCTTTTTTATCCAGACTTCCATCCTGATCCCACAAAGCTGCCCTTGATTCACTTCCACAATTTCCCGCCCCAAGTGGATCTCTCCCCTGCCTTACAGGGCCACTTTACCATGAAATTCTCCTTGCAAACCTCTCCAGCCCCCCATACTAAGTGAGATTGAGGTGAAATTAAGAACACTTTGGGGAGTGTTTGTTCAGCTTGTACGGTCTGCAGTTCCATTGCTTTTTTGCATAGAATGTTACATTTATGCTAATTAAAGCTGGAAAATGGCTTCTGCTGCAATTGAGTGTTTGCAGGATCTTTTCTCTCCTTTTTATTTTGGAGTCAGAGAACAAGTTTTACTGAGGGAAAAGCTGGAAAGGGCCCCATCAAGGGTCGTATGGGTGTTCCTGAATTCCTTGGTGCACCAACCAACCTGAATATCATGACATCACTGAGCTCCTAGTCTGCCAAATTGGAATCAATATCACTTAGGACAACATTTCATTAGAATTTTATGCCCCTAATTATAATATATACTGCAGCTCGTGGAGGGCCTGTTCTCTGCTTGTCGATTCAAGTGCCCTTGCCAAGGTAACCTGTAAACTGAATTATATAGGATTTATTACATCATTTCCTTTGTGAATATAAGGTGATTATCACCTTCATTACCAGTCATAGATGTATGCACTATTGTATTTTAAGTGTATTAGTGCCTTCCACGTGGCACAGGGTAATTTACAATTACAATCGCTTCCCCTTAATCGTTGCACTACAGTCTATTAGCAAATTGCATTTCCTAAGGCCTAGAAACATGTTTTTAAATCATCCTTGAAACACGAGGGTTTTGGTTTCTTGATGGTTGATTGCTGTTTTACTTTTTACACTGACTTCTAAATTGTTTTTCCTTGTCTCCTATCACCCTTGAAACCAGTGTGCTGACAGTATTACCCAGCAATCCTCAAATTCCTATTCTGGAAAACACAAAAAAACACAGGAAGACACTGAAAATTACCAAGAAATAAATTAAATTACCCTTTATCTTACACTTCCAAATGCATTTCTCAATTCTCTGCCAAAATAATCTCAACTGCAAAGCACCTCCAGAGCAATTTTTAAACCAAACCTGGATGGGAGAGGAGTTGGTACTTCAGGGCCTGAGGTATTTTCTCAGTGTTTTAAAACCCAAGGCTATCAATTAATCATCACTGTCAAACTCTATCCAGAATGCCACTATGCTGATAGCTAAAAAAAACCCTCTTCACAGTGAAATAGAGGAATAAAGGATAATATTATACAATCCGTGTGATTTTTTTTTTCTTCAACTTCATCTTCAGTAATCTCCCCATATCAGACAGTGTTTCAGATATTTTTATACTTTTCTATAAGTAAAATTTACTGTTTACTCTTCAGTTTATCAGGCCAGATTTGACTTGTCTGTAGATTTTCTGCCCCTCAGGGGATTGGATCATATCACAGAAATTAAATGAAAATTTTTGTAACTTCTAAATGAAAGAAAAATAAAATAGAATAGAACGATCTGTCCTCAAATTTGGGAAAATCTGCTAGAGTCTCTTAATGACCAAGAGATTGACAACAGAATCTGCAAAACATGTTTTTCCTGAGAATATCCATTTCATATTGATTCAGAAGAGAGGAGACTGTATTTTGAATATAAACTAACACTCTTCCATCCATTCTTCTCAAGGCTTCCTGGCCAACAGCAGCAAGGAACAAAAAATATTATCTAATTTGAGGAACCATTGATTAAATCCCTGGTGTGGATCTCATCCGAGTGCTTGAACCCAAGAACCCATCCTTGGGAACTTCAGCAGGGCAGAGGATAGATCTTCACTTGTGGGAATGGTTTGGAAAGTGACAGTGACAGAGATTTGGGAAGTGACAGTGACAGTGGCTCAGGAAGTGACAGCAGAGCTGAGCAAGCTCTGAATTTTGTATTGAGATCTGTGTTTCCCCATCAGAAAGGCTCTGGATGAGTGAAGTTGAACAAATGAGCCCAGAGTAGATATTCTGGTTCACTTATCTCCGAGCTGCAGTCTGCACTTAGCTGTGTTGAAGATTTTCTAATCTCTGTTTCCCCAGCATTAGAGTCAGGCAATGATGGGATGCTCAGTCAAGATTGCAGCACAGACTCTTCCTTTCTCTCCCTTTGACATTTAGAGATTTAATCCTTCCTAATCTCTGTGTGTCTCACTGCCCACTACAAGATGGTTTAACCCTTTGTTAGTCTCAGTCAGCATTTTTGAAACAGGACTGAAAAGAAACAGAAAAACCTCCCAAAAAAAAGCAGTTTGAATACGGACTTCTAAACTGTCTACTGATCTGTATCAGGGACATGAAAGGGTAAGAAGGAAAAATTACATACAAAAGAGAACTTTGGGACAATGCATTGGTTTATTCACGGTTTTAATATCTGTGAATATTTCTTAGCTGGATCTTTGTGATGATTTGTGATGATTTGTGATGGATTTACAGCGAGGGGCTGCATCCACTGCAGATTCCCTTTTGCAAAAAGAAGCAGCACAAGCCCTTTGTGGGCTCTGTCACATTTCACTGCACACAGGAACATGGGAGTGCTGAAGGAGAACTCACAGTAAATTGGGAAAACCATTGCAAGTGACCTCCACTACCTCTAAACAGGATCAAGTGCCCCAGGCCAGGAATGAAATAGAGCCCTGCTCATGGCCAAGCTGAGCTGACTGGGGCTTCTCCAGAGCTCAGCTGATCGGTACAACCTCATTAGACACCTTTTGTAAGACAAGGTTGTGAAATTCAAAGTTGAGTTTCGTGTCAGGTACATACAGGCAATGTGTGTATTTGTGATTGCAATATTTGTGGAAACCAACCATGGGACAGTTATAAAAACTAATTCTAATAATAACTGAGAAAAATAAAGCATGGAAGAAGGCCTTTGAACCTATCCTTTGTTTGCAATTAATCTTTATAAGTCTTAAGTCGATTTAGCAGCATTTGAATTAAAGCTTTAAGGATGTTGCTTTTTGACAGTAACTTTCTGCTTGTAAGCCTTAAAAAGTTTTGCAATAACAACCTTTTGAAGTATAATTTTAGAATATTGCTTGTAGTAAGGATCTTTTGAAACTATAGCTTTAGAATATATAAAAAGGAAACATGCAGGTAGAGAAAGGAAGATGGACATCAACTCAAGGATTAAAAGGTTTGACCAAGGGAAGCTGGACATCACTGTTATGAGATTTATAGTCCTTGCAATCAAAAGGTGGACCCACATCTGGAAACTGGACTTCACCAGATGAAATACTCTTTCCTTCTTTTGGAAACTGGACTACCACCACCTGGGATATTCCTTTGGGGTTGTACATTGTGAGAAAAACGAAATCACAATAGGGTATAGAATTGTGACATAAAAATTTGGAATAGAAACTGCTGATGAGTAAAAATTGGGAATAGAAACTGCTGAGAAAGCTGATGAGTACTCCTATAAACACCTGTATGCCCCAACTATCTGTGTGCAGTTGGAGGGAAAACTTCCGCCACTGTACCCAGCTCTGTACTGCTCATACTTTACCATATTAATCAATAAATTGATTGCTGCTTGAATATTGACCTAGTCAAGCTTCTTATTTATAACAAGGTCTCCTCCTTGATGCCACAACAAGCCCCTGCAGTGCGCCAGGACATTTCCAGAGTGTCTGGAAAGCTGCTCAGTAGGAAAAGCCCTGGGGATGTTGGCCAAGAGTGGCCAAACATAAGCCCGAGTGCCCAGATGATCTCCTGACCTTCTGTGTCAGCACCAGCATGGCCAGCAGGACCAGGACAGGGATTGTCCCTCTGAGCTGGGCACTGGAGAGGCCACACCTCGAATTTTTGGGTCAGTTTTGGGCCTCTCACAAGAGAGACATTGAGGGTCTGGGGTGTATCCAGGGAAGGAAACGGAGCTGGGGAAGGGTCTGGGACACAGGTCTGAAAAGGAGCAGCTGAGGGAGCCTTGCAGGGACTCAGCTTGGAGAAAAGGAGGCTCAGAAGGGACCTTAACTCTCTCTACAGCTCCCTGTAAGGAGACCGTAGCAAGGTAGGGGCTGGTGTTTTCTCCCAACTAACAAATAACAGACCAAGGGGAAATAGCCCCAAGTTGAGTCAGAAGAGGTTGCTATTAGGAAGAATTACATGGTCAGACACTGGAACAGACTGTTCAGGGAAGTGGTGGAGTCACCATCCCTGGAAGTGTTCAAAAAACAAGCAGATGAAGAACTTTGTGATATGGTTTAGTCGGTGTGGTGGTATTTGGATGACAATTGGACTAAATGTGACAATTGGACTAAATGTGACAATTAAACTAAATGATCTTGGAGGTATTTTAAGCCCTAATGATTCTGTGAGTCTGTGAATCACTGAGCAGTAACTGCTTCTCCCTCTGCTCCACCTTCCCAGTTTGAATTTAGATTTCTAAGCCATAAGTATGTGTTGTATTCCAGAGGGAAACCCTGTCATTGCCTGTGCAATGCCATAATTGTTTGTGTGTCCCTCCTGGAAATGATGAATTGAAAAAGGCCTCCTGAACATCCCACATCAATGCCTCACCCTCCAATCAGCCAAGTCCCTGGATAAGGAAAGAAGTGGCATCATTTCCCTGAGTATCTCTGCACTTTGCTGGTGAAAATCAGCTTTGTTTCTCTAAACTATCACTGAGAGGAAAATGAGATGGGTTCTACTCTGCCTCCTGTATAATGCACTCTATATTTTGCCTGAGTATCTGTGACAGGGTGTACTATTAGCAATGATAGGTGATTCAGAAAGAATAGGGGGATTGTCATATCCCACGCATGATCTGGTCTGTATCGAAAAACAAAACTTCCAACTGACACATAGAAATGTCAGTTCATTTTGTAGGAGTGATTTCCCTTTCTGTTTCCACTGGAGATGTGCTATCTTTGGATTTCACTGCAGTGTGATGTTACACTCATTGTAGTACTGAAGAAACAACTGCTCTTGTGAGCAGGAATGGCAAACAAAAATGCTGAATGTCCAGTAATCTTGAAGTTCTGATGAAATTTTAAAGAAGAGGAATATTTTAAAATATTTTTAGCTAAAAGATGAGTGTCTTGGTTTGGAAAGACAGAAGTCTGCTGAGGATGGCAGGAGCCTCACCTGAAATGGAGAATGTAAACCCCCCCCCTACCCCTCCAGATTGCTATAAATTTTAAATTAAGGGGGTCTCATGCAAAAATACTGGAGCAGGAAATAACTGTTCTTTAATGGAGAAAATAAAAAAATAAAGGATAAAATAAACAATGCAGTACACTAGAACAACACTGACAGAGTCAGAACCCAACCTGACACCCTGTGGGTCAGGGTGTTGGTACCAGTCCAATGGGAAATGTGGCTGCAGCCCTCCTGCAGTGTCAGGGGTGGTTCTGTTGGAGCAGGGGCTCCTGTAGAGAAGGATGCATTCTTCCTCCAAAGATCCAGTGGAAGAAGAGGCAGCTGCTGTTCCTCTGGAGAATCCAGTGGAGAAAGCCATGCTGGTGTCTCAAAACCTCTGGATTATATCTGGGTAGCAATGCTTGGCTCCTCCCTCTGGGTGGAGCATCTCACAATGCGATGTTCTAGTTCTTATCAGTCATGCAGTGACATTCAATAGTCTGTTATCAGCAGATGTCCCCTCCTGAGGGAGGTGTGATTGTGGTCACTCAAAGAGAGAGATAAGGCAAACTGCCCGCTTGACAAAGGTAATCTGCCATACAGATGGGAATTGGAAACATCTTGCATTGCAATCTTCAGCAATGAGAGATTTAGATTAGATAATAGGAAGAAATTCTTCCTTGTGAGGGTGGTGAGGCCCTGGCACAGAGTGCCCAGAGAAGCTGTGGATGCCCCATTCCTGGAAAATTCAGTGCCAGGTTGGATGGGACTTGGAGCAACCTGGGATAGTGGAAGGTGTCCCTACCTATGGGATGATACCATGAGATGATTTTGGCTTCCCTACAACCAAAACCATTTTATGATTCAATGATTTTTATTTTCTTTATTCTAAGTTATGTCTTTTAATCATTAAAAAATGATAAAGTGGGATTGACAGAAAGTAAAAACCTGTCGTCTCTCTAAATTCCTTTATGTCTTTATGTGAAATGGGAGAGATCCACATGTATTTTCTAAAGGTAGGGAAGGCCCTACAGAACATGTCCTGCACAGCTGCAACTATTTCAGAATATGCAGATGACCACCATGCAAACAAATTCTTGTTTGAGATCCCAGAGGCAGGAGAGAAGATATTAACAAAGCATAAATCTGTTTTCTTACATTCCAAGAAACAGCATTAAGATCTCACTAAATCTGAAGTGAGCCAGAAACTGATGTTCTTTTTCACAATAATGCTAGAAGTATTGATGAAATTCCTAATAAATAAGTAAAGCTGAGTTTTCCTAGTCACACATAAAGAAAAAAAAATCCAAAATCTTGGTGGAAATGTAATCAAAATTAATCTTTAATGTTCCAAGACCAAAATCCATAGCTTTTTCCACAGGAGAAGGAAGTCCTGTGCTGACTGCTCTGACAGAATAGGAAATATAAAACAAAAAAGGCCAGTTAATATATGAGGACAAATGTTAAATGCTTCATCAGGCAGGAGCAAGGAATTATCTCTTAACAGAAATAGTTCAGCCCTCTTTGGTTTGTTCTTGTAGAACTGAACTAAATAGACTCTAAAAACAACCTTTTATTTTACAGTGCAATGCAACAGATGTTCTCTTTTTTCACCTCTGATGCCTTTTCAGAACAGGGCTGTGTAAAGATAACTTTTAAGAAATGGAACATCTAGTGCAGTAAAAATACCTTATCTGGGAATGCATTTTTTAAGAACAACACAGTCTATAGAAAGATTATAAGGGTATTTAAGTTTACATAGTTTTCACTGTTTCTTAGCGGAAAAAAAAACAAAACAGGGGGAGCATTTTGGTAATACAAAAAAGAATCTGTTCTCACCCTTTCAAAATCTAAATTTTGTCCCTGTACAGTTTTATTTTTGAGTCACAAAATCCTGTTTCTCTGATAAACCCGTTTAAGAGATTAATTTCTTAAACTACTAAGAATTAATGACAGAATTTCAAAGCAGTCCTGACTTCAGCAGATGTATCATTGAGGAGTATGTCCTCCCAATATTTGTGCCCCTGTGATTCTCTTACTCACAAGTTACTGATTACTCTCTCAACCTTCTACAAAATATGTCAGAAATTTCATAAAAAGGAAACAAAATCTGAAATAATTAGATTTGGTGGCAGTTGTGCAGTTTTCTGAAGGAGATGGCTGACTCCTAAGGAATTACTGGGGAGGAAAAGGTGATTACAGCAAATCTGAGCTCTTTGAGCCAACACATTGTGCTGGGCAAAAGGAACAAGGTAGAATAATTTCTGTGCATTCATGAATTTATTTAGATTATGCGGACTGAAGGGCATTGAAAATGCTGCCCTGGTTTCCTGTTGGCAGGCAGGACCATCCCAACACAATTAACTCCCAAATCCATTTAATAAATCCACAAATCACATATAAAAACAGCAGTAGGTCTCCCAGACATACATGGAGCCAAATACAAAGCACAAAATCCAAACAGAGCTAAGGGGATTTGGTAAAGGAAGTTCATGTCACTCACTATCTACTTGCTAATGAAATTTGTGACAAGCTGCAAACTTGATTACACCATTGTTTGAGGATGTTTGGCTTGTCCAGGCAACAATGTTCCCAGTTTTCTCTAATTATCAGCACCTGAAATCAAAGAGTCTTGGAATGGCTGAGGTTGAAAGGGTTGATGTCAACAGGGAGCCTCTTGTGCTTCAGTTTGTGCCCATTTCATCTGATCCTGTCACTGGCAACCACTGCAATGAGCCTGGCTCAATCTTTGCTCCCTCCCTTCCCATATTTTGGGAATTAATTAGATTCCTCTACAGCTTTTCTTCTCCAGACTGAGCAGTCCCAGCTCTTGAAGAGATTTTCCAGACTCTGATTCCTCTTTGTGGCCCTTTTGCTGGACTCTCTCCATTATGTCCATGCGTCCCTTGTACTGAAGAGCCCAGAACTGGGAACAGCACTTCAGGTGTGGCTTGGAAGAGCTGAGCAGAGGTAAAGATCACCTCCCTCACCTGGCAATACATCCAGTGCAGCTGAGGATTCCCTCTGCTGCTTTTGCAGCAAGGTCCTGCTGCTGGCCCCTGCTCATCTTCCTGTTCACCAGCACCTGCAGGACATTTTCCACAGAACTTTCCAGAGAGCTTTTTCATAACTGGTAGGACCATTATTTTTTTTAATTAAAAGCACCAACATTTCTCTTAAGGGCATCCAGACCTTGCTTAAAAAAGTAGGAAAGATGCAGAACTTGAGTTCCAGACTGGGCAGTAACACAAAGTGCTCAACCATGTGAGGACATCAAGCTGAGTGGGACAAGTCTTCAACCAAGGGGGAAAGACAATTTTAAAGGAGACAACAGGATGGTTGGTTCATGGATGTGGATCATTACCAATCAGAGAATCATGTTATAGAATTATGGAATGGCTTGGGTTGGAAGGGACCTCAAAGATCACTTAGTTCCACCCCTGGCTATGGGTTGGGGCACATTCCACCAGACCAAGTTTCTCCAAGTCCTGTTCCAACCTGGCCATGAACACTTCCAGGGATGGGGCAGCCACAGCTTCTCTGGATAACCTGTGCCAGGGCTTCACCACGCTCTGAATAAAGATTTTCTTCCAAAAATCTAATATAACCCTGCCCTCTGTCAGCTTAAAACCACTGCCCTTGTCCTGTCACTACAGGTCCTTGTCAAAAGTCTCTCTGCAGCCTTCCTGTAGGCTCCATTCAGGTACCTGAAGGTGAGAATAAAGTCACTCTGAAGCTGCCTTTTCTCCACTCAATCAAATAAAAAAAAAAAAAAAAGATAAATATACATTTAATATATATATATGTAAATATATATATATATATATATATATATATATATATATATATATATATATATATATATATTTATTTATATATTTATATATATATAAATACATATATTCACAACCCATTAATTTCCAGCAGTATGTTTGTAGTTTTGTTCTACCAGTTCAGGAAAATGCTGTTGACAAAGAATGCCACAGCTTCCTGCACTCATAGTGGGAAATGACATTGATAATTTGACATTATTCTTCCAGGACCCTGTTAATATTATATAAACTTTGATAAATTTTAAACTACAACTGTCTTGCCACAAGATTTAAAGGTTGCTTAGGGGGCATGAACTCCCCCCACAAACCACATCAAACTGATAAAAATAGGTTTTTAACTCAAGTAGTGCAATCTTTACTCAAAAATACATTGGTTCCAGTTTTAATACTGGCTGCATTAGCCCACAGGAGCCAGCAAGTCTCTCTGCTGGGTAAGGTACTTAGTCATTTGATGAAGACTGTTAAACTATTTAGCCATTACTGATAATACAATTTACCTTGCTATTAAGGTCATTATTATCAGTATTTATGTTGCTCCTGGAAGGTTGAATCAGACAATGCATTCACTAGCCTGGACTTCACCTGAAAACACAATAATTGCCTCCCATATGTTCTCCAAGCATCCTGCAGTGGATCAGAGTGGCCTTTCCCCATTCATGGAATTATTTCTATCACAATTTTGGCCTGGGTCAGCTACTCCTGCCTAGAAAACTTTCCTTTCCTAGAAAACTTGTAACTGTGGCTGAATGGTAGCAAGGACCAAGGACAATGGACTATTCCCTACATGGATACAGGAACTCTGCCAGCTGAGCCTTGACACTTTTTTCTGCAATGGATGTTGTAGGAGAGCTCAGCTCTTCCCAAACCAGCAGAACATGGGCAAGACAAACCAGATCTATTAATGTTATTGACCTCACTGCCATGTGATGGTGGCAGACACGTGGCTGGGATGTGTCTCAGGAGAGGCAACCTTGCTAAAAAGGCCTGGTAAAAACACCTGGCCTGATATCCTTTGTTTTACCTTTTTTTTTTTTTCTTCCTCTTAAACAAAATCTGGATGCTTTTTGAAAGCTGGGACTGCTGAGCAGGACCCAGGTGAATTCACATGAGCTGGTGCAGGGCACTCTTCTGCAAGCTGGCTGATCACAGCGATCCCACTGTGGGTGGCCCCTAAAAAGCTCCAGGGATACTTCAAAGGAAATGCATTGAGATGAGGGGAGGACAATGGGAAGGAATTTGCATTTTAAATATGACACTCACATGAATGAATAATAAGGGATTTGTAAGGCTGGCCACCAAGAATTAAAATCATAGGTGCTACAGTTAATTCTTCAGGCCTGTTTTCCAGTGATATTAACTCACAGTTGCTTCCAGCAGAGGCTTTAGGCAGCCAAAACGATTAAAGCAGCCCATCAGTTAAATACCAGACTACTCTGGGGAAGGTGGAGCCCAGAACTTAATCTCATGACACTTGAAATCTGTCTAATTGGCAGCCGGACTTCTCCAGTCAATTTTAGGAATGGTCTGTACATCTTAATTATATGAAAATTAGCATGAAGCAGTTTTCCTAGTATTCTTTTAAAATGGAAGAAATGGGGATTTTTATTTTTTTTTTTTTAATTTACACTAGATTTCTCTATTTTCAATACTTCATGTGTAGCAGGTGGTGATACACATCAGGAGTAACTCAGCTGCATCTCCTCTGTGCTTGAGCCCTACAGTTTTGTGAGAGAAATTGGAGAATAGAGCAGTACATTCATCCTTCATTAGTCCTGGCCTCATTATTGTGAGCAATTTAATGTCCTACAGGATTCAGAGTCATATCTCATTTACAGCCCCCCAAACATGAGCCTTCCAGCAAGAAAAGTCTCCTGTGACACTGAACATGCTGAGAAACCTCAGGGATGAGCACAGCACAGGACTCCCATCAGAATTAATTAATTATTAAAAAATAAACAGATAAATAAATAATTTGTTATTTATTCATCTCCCAGTCTCAAGCAACTCCTCCCCTCAGTGACCAAACTACATCTCAACAATGATCAGTTTGGAAAGGGACAGATTCCTTCTCTCCTGTCATCAGAGTAACAATTAAAATGTGGATTTATCATTAAATCAGATCTAACCAAGCACAGCTGGGTGCAAGAAATTCAGCTGACAGAGGATGGAGAAGATGATGCAGTTGAAATAACCATGTGGCAATAAAACAGGAGGAGTCAGGGTCCTGTGCTTTAAAGTCCTTTATTGTGGACTTTCAGTGTGATACTGGGAAAATTGCTAAACTGTGGGCTGCTGTTTCCTCAGTCACTAAAGCAGAGTTAATATCATGGGCTTTCAAAAGCATCTGGGGGTCTCCAGATGAGAAATTGTGCTGCACAGCAGACAGAATGCTTCTGCTTTTCATTATTGTTATTATTATAGGGAAAAAAAGGGACAAAACCAGGGTTGTTTCCTCCTCTGTAGTTTCCAGTATCATTTAGAAAGGAAAATAGAAAGCTATTTCTGGAATCATTCAAGGCATAAAATAAAAGCATAACTAGTATCTCACCTGAATATAAGAATTATTTTGAATTTTAGATTATTCAAAAAAAGAAAGAATTATCAGAAGACACAACACTCTGCTTCTGGTAGCTGAAGGCAAATTATATATGATGTCATTGAAGCTACATTTTCAAGGTAAATTTCAAAGAAAGAGGTCTGAAGAATAAACAAGAATTTAATTTTAGATATCTTATTCTAATATTTGCCTTATTTTTATCTTTCATATACAAAGGAGAAAAACCCCCTATTTTTCTGCAGAAGCACCACATTATTTTTGTGGAGTTCTGTCCATTTTGTTGAGCAGATTGTGCTATGAATCACATTACAGTAAAAAAAAGTCAGCAGTCCTAGCTCCAGGTACAGGCTTCCTGAATATGGAACTGGATTCTTTAAAATATTTAGGCATTCAGTAAAGATTAAGTCATTTTGGAAGGTACTAAAATGCTGCTCCTACTCTCTGGTTTTTTAGCAAAGCCAAAAAGAAATGAACACAAAGAGCTGGAACAGTTGGAATAAAGTAGGACAGAAATCTGAACTCCACACTGACATGTTGCAAGTTTTTGAGAACTATTTTGAAGCAATTAATAATTTTTGTTCACCTGATGTCCTATAACACCAGGGTTGTTATTTCCAATAGTTTGGAAATAACAATAAACCAAATATAAACTTTTGTTATTTGCGATTGAGCTGTCCCCTTGCCTACACCCATGACCAGTTTGTCCTACTCTGTATTTGTCCTCAGTTTTAGCCGTGGGCTCTTCCCAAACACATGGGATAAAGCTCCATGTACTTCTCCATCTTCACTGTCTATTGGAGTAAATTAGAGCAAGTAAACAGAAAAAGTTGAGTTAAACTCCATGGTGATTTTTTTTTTTTTACCTTAGCAATGCTCTAATTGGCTTCTTTAAATGCTTCTTGTTCTTTTTTTTTTTTTTTCCTCATATATTTCCTCAGTGTCCCTAAATGGGTCCCATCAAAAATCATGGTTGTGGACTGGATAGACTTCTGTCTTTAAATTCTCTTCTCCTTTCTCTTTCTCTTTCTCTTTCTCTTTCTCTTTCTCTTTCTCTTTCTCTTTCTCTTTCTCTTTCTCTTTCTCTTTCTCTTTCTCTTTCTCTTTCTCTTTCTCTTTCTCTTTCCTCTTTCCTCTTTCCTCTTTCTCTTTCTTCCTCTTCCTCTTCCTCTTCCCTCCCCTTAATTTTCCTAAGGCCATTCACCCAGATCTGTGCAAAGCCATCAGGAAGGAGCAGGCAGCTCCCAAAGCTGTTTCATCATCTGAGATACCATCAAGAGAGGCGGGACTGCTCAGCCTCTATTTATAGCTACAATTTTGGCTGTTCAAAGAGTTCAGAGAGCTCACTGAGGCTGAAAAATCTAACTTTTAAATGGACAGGTTCAAGATGATGAATCTGACTTTCTTCAGTCTGCCTTTCCTTAGGAATCCTTACAGCTGGCTCACATGGGGATTTTTTTTCTTTTTTGCATGAAACGAGGTGTAAGAAAGAAAATTTGATGTTAAATATCAACACCTTCCTCATGCAGGGGTCACAATCAATATTTGTCCCAAAGACAGCAGTGGAATTATTAGCAGAGGTTGGTGGTGGGGGAATACATTTACACCTGAAATCCTTTAGATGGTGAAAAATACACTGGACTGGAAAATAATGAAACACTACTAAACCCAAACAAAATTATCAGCATGAAGACAAACGACCTACTGCAACCCAATAAAATCAATTCCCCAGCAGCCCCAATAGGTGGGACCAGTGTGCTTTAAAAACACACAGCAGAATTCCTGGTACCTACCCAGAAATGAGCAGCTCAAATTAATCCCCAAAGCACTTCTGCTGAAATCACCAGATTTATGCCACAGATATTTTCCCTTCACTTATCTAAATACATACTTTGTAAAGACTGGGGTGCAAATAAAATCTCTTTGAGCTTGAATGGTGAGAGCTTGGGAGCAACTGACAAAATTGAGCTTTTCTAACAGCCTCCAGCAAGTGACTTTAATCTCTTTACATCTCAGTTTTGCTGCCATTAAAACAAGAATATTGAAAGTTCTGCCCCTCAGAGGGGTGCTCGGAGTGTAAGCTGAGACCTGCTGGATGAAAGGCGTGCAGGGCTTTTATTTACATTTGTGTTACAGCATCTTCAGTTCAGCACACAGGTTTGTAAGAATGTGAGGCAAACAACACTTTTCAGCACTAAATGCTTCAATTTCTATTTATTCCAACAAAAAGAGTACCTGGATTCTCGCTGAATTACAGAACTGACAACCTGGGCTCACTTAATGCCAGCCTCCACAACGTCCTTTTATAAATCCATTTTTAATTTATTATTTTTTTTACACTTGGCTACATTGCAATTCTGCTGCCTCTTGCTCAGGAATCAAACCCTTGGTCTCAGCCTTTGCAAAACCTGATAGTGCATTTCTCATTATGTCCATAGTAATTTCAATTATTTTCCTTTGTCTAAGACTTCTGTTACGCTTTGGTGCCTGTGGACATTTTAAGTAACTACCTTTTTTATTAGCTGACGCAACACATGACAGATTATTCTGTCCAGTTCTTCTTCTTAAGTCCTTTTATCAGCCTAAGTCCTTATGTGACCTCTCTTAATGTTCCTGTATTATCTGTGAGGAATACTCAGTGATGTGACATAAAAACACACCTTTAGATCAGAGATTTACACCCATTTTTAGAAGAACTGACCTAAACGACCCAAATGATTGAAACAATTGGTTCAAACACCACTGTCCAAATCTGGGAAAGAGAAATGAGCACAAAAATGGGCTGATTTCCCATGGAAAGGGACAGGTCAAAATCGAGATTTAAGCTGGGATTGTCACTTTTCCATCCAGTTCCTTATCAGTCATCAAATTGGTCCTTCAGTCCAAAGGAATGAAAATAAAATATAGGTTTTGTGCATTCTGGAACCTAATTGTTTGATTGTTTCTTGGGGTTTTCTTCTGTAGAAAAAGAAAGGCTGAAGTCCCTCAGCTGGAGTTGCTTTTCTTGCAGAAGTGTTTTCACTTTTGTCAATGTCTATGTCCCCAACAACATCACAGCAGTCAAATATTTAAAATCTGTGCAACCTGAAGGTTTCTCTATGAACTGACATTCTCAGGCAGAACACACCATTTTCCTTCTGCCCACGGGTCTTCCTAGGGGTCGATGACTCCAGGCCATTCCATTCCATTCCATTCCATTCCATTCCATTCCATTCCATTCCATTCCATTCCATTCCATTCCATTCCATTCCATTCCAATTATTCTATCCTCTCTCTTTGCTGAACATCACCACGCCTTTGAGAACCCTTACCACAAATCCTCTCCTTGCTGTCTCTCTGGAAATGACTCAAACACAGAAGTTTTAGGCACAAGCAACCACAGCTATTCCAAAATTTTTCCCAACTGAAGCTAAAAAAATCTCTACACCTCTTCCAGCAAATTCTGTGGAACATCTTGGCTTTTGCTCTCGTCCTCCTTAGCAGTGTGTAGAAATGTGGGTACCTCCAGTGTCAGAAACACAACTAAAAATGTATAAAAATGTCTTAGGACTACAAAAAAACCACACAGGACTCAGAGAAGACTCAGAATTAAGGAATATGAGATGCTACCCTAGACTGTGGAACTGCAGGATTTGCTCAAGTAACAAAGACGTAATTTAGCCCTGAGGCCAGCGAAATATTCTTGGTATTTTTAAAATCAGCAACACACCTGAGGCCCTAGAGGTCTGGCCTGAGCTAGAGCAAGGGCTGTGAATGGAGAATACACAAATGTTTATACTCAAGCATAATTTAGTCTGCTTTCACTGGCATGGCAATTTTCCTGTCTCTACCACCATTACACTGAGTTTTCAACTCTTCTTCTCCCCCAAGAAAAGCAACAGCAAGCAAAGTTTGTGTCTGGAGAAAAATCCTCATTAGCACTCTGAAATAAGTTGGGTATATTGTGACATTTTCAAGAGATCTTCCTTCCTCTAGGATTCATTTCTCCAGGAATTTAAGGCAAAATGTACAGAAAAGAGACATCGTTTCCAATGAGTGACTCTTCTGTCAAAAGACAAAAGGATGAAATAACACATAAAATTTCCCCTAACCCTGAACAACCCCCTTAAAAATCAAAGCCTTCCCTTCCTTCTGACATAACATCCTCACTGAAAAACAGCCTCTTTGATGGAATTGTTTCTGCTGTCTCTGGTTCTGGATACTGTGAGTTAAAAAAGAAAATAATTCGGAAACTAATATTAAGTTCAGAACAAGTCTTAGTGATCTCGCTAAATGCTAATGGAGTTTTAATGCTGTTTTCATTAACTTTGTGCCTTTTCATATAAAGCTGGAGGGCTACTCAGTGATAAGAGAGCCCCACCAATAGAGTCATATGAATGGATGCTAAATGCAAATTCTGGAAGCACTGGGCAATGCTCACAGCAGGGCTTTGACAGGATAAAGATTTTATGGAGTGTCACATCAGGACTTGAGGAGGCTGAATGTCAAGAGTAAAAGCAACAGCAGGAAGAAATGAAAGCAAGAAGGACTCTGAAGTGATGAGGGTGTTTTGTTGGGTTTTTTTTTTTTTGGTTGGAAACCACAATTAAAAAATTAACTTTCTACTGTAAGTAGCTAAAAACCCAAGAATAAGGAAGCTCATCTAAAGGAGATTAAAAATAAAAAATCAAAATCTGACAGAGAGCAAAACCCTGCCTTTCACTGAAAAGCCCAAGACAGGCTCACAGAATATTTCTGGCAGGCCTAAACTTTCCAAGCATGTTTCAGCAGGGGATTTGGTTCTCTGAGCGTAAAGCTTGGGCTGATTATTTTGTGGCAGGGGTTGGATGAAGAACTCGTACTTAGGCTGGCAGGAGGAAGAATTCTCATGACCAGGAGAGTCTTACAAAACCAAAATGTCCCTGCATGGAACTACAGAGACCCCAGAACCCTTTCCAGTGCCTAAAGAGGCTCCAAGAGAGCTGGGGAGGATCTTTTCCAAGGGCATGGAGGGACAGGACTGGAGGGAATGGCTTCACATTGCCAGACAGCAGGTTTTGACTGAATACTAGGAAGAAATTCTTTACTGTGAGGGTGGTGAGGCACTGAAACCTCTCTGGAAGTGCTCAAGGCCAGGCTGGATGGGGCTTTGAGCAACCTGGTCTGGAGGAAGGAGTCCCTGCCCATGGTGGGAGGCTGGACCTGGATGGAGGTGGAAGGATGGAACATGGTGGGAGCTTTGAATGAGATATTCTCAAAGATCCCTTCAATTTCAGTTTCACATGGATGAGACAAGAAAAGTGGTACACTGCCCTGGAAGATTAAAATCTGCCCTGGAAGATGAAAATCTGCTTTCCTGGCTACTGCAGCTTTCCTCCACTTGGTGCCTGTGTGCACCAAGATCTTACCGGGAAAAGGCATTACAGGGACTCACAGTGGGGTTTTCTGTTCCCATGGAAGTAAGCTCATTAACTTCCCTGGTGTTTAGACAAAAACAGCCCTCATGACCATTCATTATAAAAAAAAACACAAAAGAAAGAATGGCCACCTTTTTTGACTTAGAAAAAACCTTTCAAAGGGAAAGCATTCAGTGCTTATTCACAGAAATGGAGTGTAATCTTAAAGCCCTTTGTTTTGTATTGAAACAACTGAAACTAACAGTATCCAATTTGTATGATATTTCATGGTCCAAATGAAATGAAACTAAATTGGTTTTAGCAAAGAAAGTGATCATACAATCAGAATGGCATGGGTTGGAAGGGACCTTTAAGATCATCTCACTCCAACCCCCTGTCATGGGCAAGGATGTCACGCACTGGATCAGGGTGCTCAGAGCCCCATCCCACCTGACTCTGGACACTTCCAAGGATGGGGCAGCCACAGCTTCTCTGGGCAACCTGTTCCAGTGCTTTATCACCCTCTGAGCAGAGAATTTCTTCTGAACATCTCATCTAAATGTGCTCTCTTTCAGTTTATAACCACCTTCCCTTGTCCTGTCACTGTACAAAAAAGTCACCATCCCTTCTTTTTATCAGCACCTTTAAGGTACTGGAGGGTGCTCTAAGATTTTCCCAGAACCTTTTCCTCTCCAGGCTGAACAACCCCAAATCTGTCTGTCTGACATAGATATGAACAGAAAAACACATATATACACACACAGATTCATGCACATAATACTTAATCCTGTTAGTACTTTTCCCTTCAGCTCCAAGAAAATGGAAGGGAAAGCTGGCTGTGTGTTAACCTCTTGCCCTTTCATTCCACTTCATAACTGGAGCTATCTCTACTTTTATCCTTGACTGTAATAATTTCTGTGAGTTTTTTCCATCCACCAAGTTTAGGATTTTTGTTAGTTGCTGATAACCCCAGATTCCAGGTTTATGTGTGTGTGCATATACGTCTGTGTGTGCTCTAGCAAAAAAAATGAATGTTGAGTTCACCTAAAAAACAGAAAATTGAACTGAAATTGCCACACCAAAATGGCACCAGATGTACTAAAATTCAGTATATCCACAATTTTAGAGAAGAAATCCCAAGGCCATGGCCTTTCCTCACCCACATTTTTCAACAATTGTATGAGACTCAAATTTCACTGTATCCCTGTGAGAATGAAGGACAGGAATGGCTCTGCCTTTGGGTACTCCTGAATTCTGTCACATTGGTTCCTTTAATCCCACAGGAGTGAAGGAGAACAGTTTAGGGCTCTGCACAATATTGTTTCTAGCTTTATATTTATAGGGTTAAATGAGAAATCAGACCTAGATCTTGCCTTAAACCCTGAGTAAGGATTTGAACCACATTCTGCCATAAGCCAGGAGGGTATGAGGCATGCAGGAGAGGTCACTATTTAATCTGTTTTGTAGTTGCTTCACTGTCCCAAAATTGTAAATCACTGCTGAGACAGACATTAAAGAGGCACAGTCCCATTGCTTGATGGCAAATACAGGAAGGAGAGGCAGTGCACTCAAATTCTGGTCTTTTCATCAATAAATATTTAAGTATTCATTGAAAGTGGAGAAGATGCAAGGAAAAGAAATTGATTTCTCCCTCTCTCTCCCATGTCTGAGCTGGTGTGAGTTCCCTTTACCAGACTGAGCATCATTCTGTCTCTGAGATAATTTGATTTAAGGTAGAGTTGCTCTTCAGTTTCTCTTCAGATCAAAATCAAGAATGCATTAGAGATGGAGAACCTTCCCTGGTGATCTCTTGGAAAACCTGAGCCATGAAAAATCTGCCTCTCTCTGGCAGATATCAAACCCAGATGTGCCATGGATGAGGAACCCGCTGTCTCAGCCAGATACTGAGCAAAAGGCACAAGGAAACTCTGTTTTCCATATAACAGCTCATTACAAACCACAAAACAATAAATATTTAACTCAAATCCAGACTGGAAAATTGCCTCTCCAATTATCTCTGGAAAACTGGTGAGTTTAACTGCATGTGAAGCTACTGTGATATTCTTTGTTTATATTAAACAATAAACTATAGCAGCCCTTTTTGACCCAAGAAAAACACAGATGTAAATTAATACATGCCCAGCTCAAGATCAGAATTTGCTACTGCCCAGAAAAACTGTTGATTAAAAGCCACAACTAAGTAGTTCACAGTAAATACAGTGGAAAATTATCCAAGACCAAAGAAGAAAATCAGAAACTATTGCTAGCAGTAGATGGCAGAGAAACATTAAAAAAAAAAAAAGAAGCAAAACTAGCTATTAAAATATATTTTGTACTGATAAAATTAGTCTTAATGAACTATAAAATAAATAAGCCTTAATGAACTATAGCAGCCACTTGCAATTATTTCTGTACTAATAAGCTGGGAAAATACATTTGCCATATACTGGTCATTAACAAGATATTCCTTGAAATATGTAATTCAGTAAAGGAGAAGTTGTTACAAATTAAAGGGATTCCAGGAAATTTTTGTGCCTATTACTCCACAGAAATATTTGAGTGTCAGAAGAGAAGATTTTCTAGGCCAGTGAATGCCCAAATTTGTTCAACAAGCTGAAATGGAGGTTTTATAGCCACTCTCTTGCATTACATTTCTTCTCTATTGTCTTTTCAATACTGTGCTCTGGAAAAATGTAAATAAACATTGGTCATTGGGATCTGCCTTGTAAGAACATTTAATAGGAGTCCTTAATTGCATGTTGTAAACATAGTACAAATGGCAGTTGTAAAACTGAGAACAATTTTGTTCCAAATAATCAACAAGAATGCCTCTTCATAGAGCAAACTCTTACCAGGCATAGTGCTATACATCAAAAAAACCCCAAAACAAAACAAAAACAAAATAAAAAAACAGAAACACCAATCCTTGCAGGAATTGAAGCAGAGGAAATTCCATTTTTGGCTAAAGAAAGAAACTCTTGTCCATTGGAAAGGATTTTATGAAAAAGCAGATGCCTTGAAAATATTCTACAGATGATTCAGATTTTTTATTTTTTTCTTGAGAGGAGGCAGACAATGGAAAGGGATCAAATGATTGCTGTTCAATGAGTTAGTGCTTGTCAGCTGAGAGGCAGCAATGGCTGGGATGTTACTCTTGGCAAGTTTTGATGACGTGACATCCGGACTAATGCATTTCACCCTGCACTCTCAGCAGGCTGTGCATGGACAGCCAGGCAGTTCTGCTAACGAGAGGTAATTCAATCAACATCAGAAATTGCTAATTGAAGTCATCTCCCTCCACTCCAACTCGCTCTGTTTCAGTGACAAGGAGCTTTGCCCACTTTCTGGGCCGGGAGGATGAGATCCATGTGAGGTGCACAGCTGGAAATGTGGTGGCTCTTTGGACAAGACCCACAAATGCAGAGATTTCTGGTGGCCTATTTGTGAGAGGAATTAAATGGTTTATGGGCTATGCAGCAACACTGTAATGTGAAAAAAAAATCCCATTTCAGTGTCAAAATATGGCTGTTGAGGAATTAAGAACCTATCAAAGCTCAAGCAACGTCCATACCAAACTCAAAAGTAAAAAAGCCTTTTCTCCAGAAGTTTCTTAGGAAACAAAGACTAAAGTCAAAAGTCTCCTTTTCCAGATACACCTCAAAAGCCTATTTTAGGAGCTGAAGAACATTTTGTAAATGAGTGATCCTTGTGAAGCAGATTTCAACTGCTTGTAAAGCCTGATGAAGCTACAAGGAATATTTCAGAAAATTCACTGAGTAGGATGGAATTATAATTCTCTTTTTAAAGTTGGTTTGAAGAATCTCACATCAGAGAGATGATTGCAATTAGGAGGTCACGATCTACATGTTGAATATATGATATATTCATATATCATATTCTTTGATATATTACTAAAATGTGGACATTTCTAGTTCTGCTTGAGGAGGAGGAGAGCTACCAAGGACATGGTTACCACTACATGAGAAAGAACACAGTAAAGTGGGAATTTAAGAATTTTTATCTTATTTTTTTATTTTTACAATTTTTATAACTTTATATTTTTTATTTCCTAAGAAGAAAAGGAGGCCACCAAAACAGCATTGAAGGAGCTCTGATTTCACTCTCAGTTTGAAAGGATAAATCCCAGATCATCGTGGTGGCTTGGAAAGAGTCGCATGGCTCCAAAGGAGAATTTAACAACCTGCAGCACATCATGGGATAAGGCCATGTCCCAAAAAAAAGGTTTACCACCTCCAGGGCTTCAGAGGAAATGGCTGGGACAAAGGACAACAATTCAAAGAGTACATTTAATTACTTGCAGTGATTTTCCTCTGACACTAAAACACTTTCCAACTTGTTGAACATCCTTAGACAGCACTCGAATTTTGGAACTGAAGAAACAGAACAATCTTCCCATCTACCTCACTCTGAGAGTCACAACACCAGACACACTGTCCTCTCCAGCACCTTTCTTCATGAAGAGATAATAACAGATTTATTGCCTTTCTAAGAGTCTGCCCTGCTGGAACATGAGATTTTCCAGCTAAACTGACAAAATATTTATTCTTTAACAGACTTTTACCAAAGAAAACTTCCTGGGCTGATTTTCAGGTTTCCTTCCATAAAACACTGACCCAAAATTACCTTGCTGTGACACCACCACCAAGGATAACAGTACAGTAACACTTTCAAGGAGCTTGGATAACAATAGGAATCAAGTCCTGTCATGTAGGGAATGGCTCTGATGAACTCTTTGCTGCCCTATTCCCAAGAAAACATCTGAGACTTTGTGGTGGGTTGACCAGGTGATCACCAAGCTGCTCTGTCTCTCCCCTCCTCAGCAGGATTCCAGTGGTGTAGGTTGGAAAAAATAAGATGAAGCAAATAAACACATTTGGACAAGGTAAAGGAAGTTTAACAAGGCAGAAGTAAAGGCTGCACATGGAAGCAAAAGAAAATGGGAGATTTATTCTCTACTTTCCACCTACAGGCAATGTCCAGCCAGTTGAGATAACTGGAATGATGATAAAACACTTAGAATTTGTGGGTTTTTCTTGGATCAATACATGCTAGAACAGAATTGGCCACCCCTGATCCCCCAAACACCAAACTCTGCACCCAGTGGCAGCAACATCACCCACGTCCCCACCACATCCAGGACAAGAGGAATTGCTCTCCACAGAAGAATTCACTGCTTTAGCTTTATCAGAAAGAACCTCACACCTTCCCATGCTGACTTCACTGCAAGTCCACTCACTCCACAGTCCGTGGCACCAGGATGAATGAGGGACTCCCTTGTGCTGATCTTTGCTCTTGGCCCTCACTACAGCACAAGCTTGCTGCATTTTTGGGGCTCAATGAGACAGATAATTCCAGCATTGCCAACTGAAAATATCAGCTGAGAGTGCTGCAGAGATGTGAGAGCAGTTCCTGACTCTGTGCTGCTCCTATAAAGAGTTTAATCCTCCCTTCTCCTGGGGCTACAGATTTATGCCTCAGAGAACCCTCCTGAGCCATTAATCAACGCAACTGCTCCCTGAGCTGAGCACCAACTGCTCCCTCAGACATCACTGCTCCTGAGGAACTGGCACTGCCCATAGGGAAGAGCTCACTTGGCACTGACTCATTCAAATATTTTAGACTTATACTCGTCACAATCTTTTCAAGTCAAAATTGAAATTTTGGTCATCTAAAGCCTCACTTGGGCTGGTGTTGTCCATAATTCTTGCTGAAATATCAGCTTTTCACATGTTATTTCCTTAAACATCTGTGAATGGGACAGAAAGTGAGAGAATAACCATTGGTCTGAATCAGTGCATCCTTTTTTGTGCTGTTTCACAGTTCAAACTGAATGTGATGAAAATCTCTGCCCTCTTCTACCAGTTCCTTAGAAGTGTGTCAGGATGGTTTAGGTTTAAAAGAGTTACAAAGCATAAATGATTAATGTCTTCAGAGTGCTTTGGGAAGCTCAGATCACAGACTTGGCATCCATCAGAAGGGTCAGCATTGCGCATTCACTGGGAGTATCCCATTTTCCTACTGATGGCAAAGAAACCTGAGATGGGATGAAGAAAGCTGCTGGCTGTTCCAAAGTCCTCCTGACTTTGGAATCAAATCAATGAGCTCAAGTTAATTGAGCTGCAGGAACTGTCTGCACATCGACTCTCAAGAAAATGTAATGTGATACATCCCCCCTTCACTCTCTCACAGAGTTAATGACCTGGCATTATGTGATACTTATAAAGGTCAAAGACCATAAGATGGGCAACAACCATAATCGAAAATACATTAAAACACAGTAACCTGATTGTGTGGTGTCCCATCAAAACATTAATCTGTTTGAAAGTTTGTCTCAATAGTAAGAACTCAGAGAAACTAGAAATGAATCTGCCTATTTCTTGGCACTTCTGCCTTTCTTGCCCTGTTATTTTGAGGGATTTTTTTTTCACAAAGCAGACTCTTGTCTCTTAAAATTTCTTTTTCTACTAATAATAATTTCTTTCTTCTGCACATTTGTGGCAGCACATTTTTATTGTGCTGTCAGGGAAATAATTTAGTGGAGTAAAGTGGAGACATGGCCATTGGAATCAGGAAAATCTTAAAGAATACAAATGTTAGCCTAATTTAAGAAATTGGGCCAAACCATAAACCAAGACCCAGTACATATTATCCAGGGAAAATCCAGGTCTCATTTCTCAGATCTTAAATTTGAAGCAAAAAGTTACTGCAGAATCAGGGTGTACCTCAGCCTTCTTGTCAGAGCAACAATTGAGCTGGGATGCCAGGATCTGAGCAATTCATTATAGGCTAAAAGACAAGAACTGAAATGACAAGAATTGACACCTGACTCTAAATGTAGGAACTTTTTCAAAGTAATAGGATACAGAGAAAAAAAATATTACAGAGCTATTGATTCCTGATTGTGCTGCACAGCAAACAAAGCAGCAGTGCCACAGCCAGGGCAGAGGGGTGAATTATTTTAGGATTTCAATGACAGCTGCCAAAAGTATTATGACCCTTAGAGAGCTTGAAAGATTGAAACAAGGTTGAAAACTCAGCCACTCACACATTAAGCCACATAGAGATGTGTGGTGAAAACAGAGACAACAAGAAAAGCCCTGTGATAAAAATTTAAAAAGCAAAAGCCATACCACAAAACAAAACTCTCAGTGCTTTGCCTTTATTTACAAAGTTCCTTAGGTTAAATTATTTCTCTGTTCAACACTGAGTAGGAACTGCTGTGCTTTAGCAGCCTGACATAGCCAGTGAGAGCTGAAAGGGGCAAATGTCAGAATTTCTGCTGTGTGTGTCAGCAGAGGGTGCCCAGATTTGTCTCCTGCTTGGAAGGAACAAGAGACCTGCACATGTCAAGTGCCACAAAGCCACCTGTCAATCTGTCCCTCTCTGCCACCCTGACCCTCATGACAAGGCTGTGATGCTGTGACTGCATTTGTTGGTGGCAAGAGGAGCAGCACACAGGGACAGTGTCGTGCACGAGGCACTAAAATAATCCAGGGAAATCAAAAAGCAAAAGGTCTGAAAGAAAAACAAACACCAAGGATGGGCTGTGTAAAATCAGCTGTCTGAACCTCATCCTCATTGATCAGGTTACATAAAACACTTAACCACATTAGAAAGCCATAAATGAATTATGCAAGGAAAGCTGTAACTGTGAGGCTGGGGAAAAATAATCCAAACTAAACCAATATTTTATATTTTTCTATGATAATTAAATTTAAATTTAAAACAAGACAGTTGCATATTTTGGAAACACATACTTGGAGCCTGATTATTTCATTTTACATGGACTACAGCCCAATTAAGAAGACACTGTCCAAGATATTAAGTGAGATATTAGAAAGAAAATCTTTACAGAGAGAATGGTGAGACCCTGGAATGGAATTACCAGAGAAGCTGTGGCTGCCCCATCCCTGGAAGTGTTCAAGAGATGGGGCTTGGAGCAACCTGGGATAGGGGAATGTTCCCTTGCCCATGGCAGGGGGTTGGAACTGTATGATCTTTAAGGTGCCATCTAAACTCAAACCATTCTGTGATTCTAAGGATTTTATGTCTGTACATTCAACATTACATGGAGACTGTAATCAGAGTGCAACTCCTCACTCAGGATAGTCAACATTTACAAGTTTAGGATGGTTCAAAGTCCAAATGGTCAAATTATCAAAAAAAGAATGAATCAATGTCCATTAAAGATTTAATAACTTGTCTCCTGTATCAGGAGGGCTTTGAGCTTCAAGCTGCTGAATGCTGGGAGAATCTGTTGAGTCACAGCTCACGGGATTTAAGGAATCTACATGGTAAAGTGTGTGTGCTCAGTCTAGTACCCTTTATCTGACAGAAATGTGTCTTGGTAAGGGTGAAGGCACCTTCTGCTGCTTCCAAAAACAGGGCTCAGTCAAGTCATCACTGATTCTTTCTTGCTTTGGCCAATGCAATTGAGATTATGAAGTTGTTGTTGAAAACCATATTTTCCAGCTGTCACACACACACAGCATCTTTCTCAAAGTTTGTCACCTCTATTTTCCTATAAAGAAGCCTTAAAACTTAAGATTCCAACAGTCTTGATTGTCACTTTGGATAAGTGTGCACTCATGCAAATGAGTCAAAAGAAGGGCACAGGAGGTCTGCCTAGCTGAAATATTGACACTACCCAAAAAAGCTCCTTTCAGACTGCTCCTGCAATCCTGTCCTTTTGAATGGTTGCTGATGTTGATGGAACAGCAAGAAAAGAACAGCTGCAGCATTGCTCCAAGATGCACACAACGTGACCCAAAAGTTCCTGGGCTATTTTCCTAAGGTGTCAGCAAACAAATGTACAGACACAAGTCCTCAGGAGTTTCTCTGCATTCGCTGTAGACACTTTCTTCTCTCTCTGCCAGACAAAACTGCCCCAAGGGAGCAGTGACACACTTATGGCAGGGCCCTGACAGGCATAGCCAGGGCTGGGAGCTCTCCTGAGCAGCTGCTCTCCCTCTGTGATGGCACAGCTGCCTGGGAAACTCACAGCGAAAACTACTTTTCACTTTGCAGGACTCACCAAGTGATCTCCCCTCTGGAAGGAATGGGCTTGTCTGTCCAAGCCATGTCTGATTCGTGGTGTGGGGAAAAAAATTCTTCTTTTGAGAAGAAAAAGTTGATTTGATACTGTTGATCAGTATCATTATATATATTATGTATTTGATACTGTTGTTCTGTATCATTATTGCAAAAGCAGAAACATCAAGCAATTAAAAAAAATAAAATAAGAATACCTTATCTGCTAATGATCAAAACAATAACTATTAATCATAGATATTAATGTCACAATTTCTTTAATTTACTGAATAGTGACCTTCATATTTCTTCTCACCAGCCATGAAAGTTAAAGAAGCCTAACTTTAATATCCTGCAAATGGGATTTAAACCAATGGAATGGAATCGTTGGGGCTTTATCTTCTGGCCCCTTACTCATCCAGCATGGAACAAACATTTTGAGGAGATGTTAAGTGGAAGTTCTTAAGACCAATTTTTGGATTTCATTTAGTGATATGTCCTGTGCCAACCAGAGTATTTAGTAATTAGTTCCCTCACCTGCTTTCCTCCCCTTATTTTGTCTGAAGTCATGCAGAGCTGTTACACATTAAACCCCAGCTGTTCCTTATCTCCCTAAAGTGTGTAAGAGAGTTTTATACGAACCTGTTTCTTGAGGTAATCTTTATGTACACTGATATTTTTAAAACCATGTATTTTTTAAAAATCTGTTTGCATTAAAATTCAGAACAGAATTTCATCTAGCACTGTGGACATAGAAACCCTGAAAACATCCTGGTTTAGAAGTCCTCAAAGCATAAATATGAAATCTGCTGCACACCACTAGGACTAAGCCAGACTTAGAACCATTTTTAAAGATCAGAAATCATCATTGCTCCTGTATAATTCAATGCAGGTCCTGCCTCCAGTTCTTCTGCTGCAGAGTAACTCTTTTTTTAGAAGCTCAATAATTAGTTTCACAACTGATGATGAAAAGTAGAGCATGATATTTTTCCTGGGGCTTTCATTAGTATCTCTAGGTTCACTTCCCTCAAGACATGGATCTCATAACAGGAGATTAATTTTAGTTTTCCAATGGAGTTTTATTGTAAGATTATTTTGTTCTCTGACTTTCTCCACTAAAAGGATTTTGATTAAAATGTGCCTAGACGAAGTCAACTGATGATAAGATTTGCAATTTCCAGTAGATAGGAATATTTAACTATACTAAAAGAAATTGTGTTATATTACAGATTATCCTGATGGAACAAATTTCCAAACTAATGCAGACTAAAAGCAGAGCAATGCAATTGAAATTATTGTAGTTGCTCTAGATTTAAATTACCAGTACAGATCCTTGTTTGCACCCATAAGCAGTGCCTCTTCTATAAAAATGTGATAAAAAATATATAGAAATGATAGATAGATAGATAGATAGATAGATAGATAGATAGATAGATATGCTGTAAGAACATCAATATTCAGTCAATTAAAGGTTCATTTCACCAATATCATCCTTGTTTCAGCGCTGGCCAAACACCTAAGTAAAGATTCAAGTGTAGCACAATATCTCTACCTATCTCTCCTTGGGATCATCCTCAACCAAACCAGTGACATGGTTCTTGACATCCTTCAACCATTTTTTTTTCTCTTTTTTGATTTATACAATTCTTTCTTGTACCCAAATTGTGATGACCACAATGTCATGGCAGAAGAAGTGCCAAAGCTCAAGAAGTGTGGAGAATCATCTTTCTAGGATGGTTTTGAACCAACTCCTTTTAGTTCTCAGTGGAAAAAAGGCACTTTAGAAGCCCCGCCCCACATGGAAGGAGAGCATTTTCAACTGAACCCTTGCTAAACAAAAGAATTAACAAAATCTCTCAATCCTTTGACTTTCCCAAGGATAGTTTCACAGGAGAGTTAGTGTCTGCAGGATAAGTCCCATTGCTACTTTTGGGTTCTGACTTTACCATGATGCCTCAGGTTTTAGCTTTTATGTTTTTCAGATTCTGTGATGCTTTAGTGTGTGGTTCTGAGCTTAATATTAGGGGATGGTGAGCTCTCTTCACAGAGCAGGGAGACAAAACAATTCCTGCTCTAGCTGGGGACCAAGGACAACTGATCCAAATTTCAGGCACAAGAGCACAAACAATGTGGACTGAAGAGAGAAAAACAAGAAGGATGGGACTACATGGGCTAAAGCTGTTATTGGACAATTAACTCCAATATGCTAATGAACCAGAACCTATAAAAGTGTGAGACCCCGTGACTGGTCATCTGTTTTGTGACCATTTTGGTTTTATCTGATGTGTAGCCCTCGCGGGGCTCTTGTGCTGCCCAAGGTAGATCCATTGAGGCCTTCTAATAAATCTCCATTTTATTCTTTAAGTCTGTCCAGCCTCTATTCTAGGTCACAGCCTCCCTTTGGAGGGCAGAGAATCTGTAAATCTGATATCTCTCCTTGAACAATGGCCTGGCAACCTTTTAGAGAAGGAGAAACCCAAACATGCTTTGCATCAGAAAGAGAATATCAAAAATAATTGATGAGTCATTCTCCCAGGGCAATGAGGGACAAGAAAGAATTTTTTTTTTTTTTTGGTGTCTTATACTTTATATTTAAAGCACATTTTGTATTATAAAATACAACTTGTATTACATTGTAAACATGCTATAGGTGAAACTTCACTAATAGGATGAAGGTGCTTTGATAACTCACCTATATTCCAAAGGCTACAGCCCAATCCTCCTACTAGAGACCAACATTCCTTCTAGGTGTAGATCCAGAGCAAGGATAACCAAAGATCCGTTTTTATTTTTCATCCCTACTGACATCTGCAGTTGTTTGTCTTCCTGTTCCTCAAGAGGATCTCTGGAACATCTCAGAAGATAAAAGTACTTGGGAACACTTCAAGAACTTGGGAACACCAATATTCTTGGGCTGCTGGATTGCACTTGAACCTGCTCCAGTCTGGAGTCTTTAAATCTGCTTCTACATCTCTAACTCCTAATCTGAATAATTAGGATCCATTAGTTATTATTGCTATGAGATTCCTGTAAAATCATGGCACAAACAGCAGAGGAAAGGGTCATATGTTGTTTTGTTGGAATAACACCTTGGCTTAATTTTAAGGATCCATTAAGAATATCTCTAACACCCTTCAAAAGAAAATATTTTAGTATGCCAGCCTTGACTCTGCAGGTGAAGATATTTTTTTCTTACCATGATCAGCTTCCTAAACTGTCTTTCAGGCACCTTACAGAGAGTGATAAAAGACTTGGCCAAAGGGTTTTACCTGTGGGAAGCTCGGGCAGGTCAGCGCTTAACGGAGACCGCGATGATGATGACAACGAGCAGCAGAACAGCCAAGGCGATGGACAGAAGGCAGCACTTCATCTTCCTGGCTCGTAGCTGAGGGGAGACAGACAAGAAAATTAATTCATAGAGATTAAATCCACTAAGAAATGTTTTTTTTTTTCCATTGAAAGAATGGTTTGGAACAAGCTGAAGAAACATAGATAATTTCTTTATTTTTTTAGACTGATTTATCCTTCTGGATAATCCAGATTTCTCCTCCTGGACACAATCCCCTTTTTCTACAATACTTTCTTTCTGCCTAAATCATTGTGTCATACTAAATTTCCAGGCTCTGCTTGGAGGGCTGAACCTGGGTAAGGCCACTCAGTTTGGTTTTGGTCTGGGGGTTTTGGAGCTGCATCTGGCTGCCAGGTATAGGAATGTGCCCCCTGTTGATGGAGTGACAAAACTTTCCTTTGTCCCCTTAAAAAGGAAATAAGCCCAGAAGTTTCTCTCCTTAATTAGGTGAAAAGACATCTCATAGGACCTGGGGACTTCACCTCAAACTTAAGGATAACTAATTGGACAGAAGCCAAAACGTCCCGCCTGAGCAATTTACTAGAAAAAGAAGAGAACAAAGAAACTAATTGCTTTTGTGAGGTGTTTTACCAGGGGCAGGGGGCCTCTTGCACCTGGCTAAGTTTTTCTCTGTAAAGAATTTTGTTATTTTGCCTTTTATTAAAACCTTTTTGTTGCCAATATTACCACAGAAGCCATCCAGCTGATTTTATGCCTTCTAAGGTAGCTGAGCTATCTTGGGTGGGAAATAGATCTCCAAGAGCTCATGAGACCTGGCTCGAGGAGACTCATGTTTCAGCCAGGAGAAAACTGTGCCCTGTACGAGGAAAAGTTCCCTCTCCACTCTGCTGTGCAACAGAATCGAGACAAGCACTGACATGGGTTGTTCACAGGGCAGGCAAATGTGCTCTCAGTGCTAACCACCCTGACCTCATCCACTTTCAGATATGGTAAAAGAGATTCTGTGGAATTTTAATTTTGATGTCTGTTTCTACTTCAACCCATCAGTCCTCCTAGTGACCTCTGTGGATGTGATGTTGTTTCTTCCTATTTAAAATCTTTGCAGATAATCCAATTCCCCTGTCTCCTTTTTAGATGGATTTGAAGAAGGATGTTTCCATGATCCCTCAGTGTAAGGAGTCCTGTTATCCAATACACACAAAAAAGTAACTTCAGTGAAATCCTTAACTTAGATATTTTCCTTGAGACCAGATCAACCAGTCCTCTAGCCACCAGAGTTGATAACGTCATCTTCACGTGACAAACCAGTTGCTTTATGCCAGAGTCCTTTACCTTCCTTACAACTGAAGCAACACTCTCACAGGAGAGATGATGTTAATGTTACTGCTCTTATCCACTCTTCCTTCCTTTCCTTTCCCTAACTGCTGCAATCAGGTCTCCCAGTCTACCTTGGATATTTCTCTAACTTCTTTACATCACTCTGCCCGGCATTTCCCCAGAGCCATTGCTCCCCAGCTGCTCTGTTCTGTTCTGGGGATGTTTTGGTCTCTACACTGCAAAGGAGATTCATCTCTTCCATTGGTGCTCCAAATCCTGTCCTTCATTCTCAGTGCCCAAACAAGCTGGAGAAGCACTTCCAGCAGGGAACAGTGATGCATGACCTGTTCTCTCTTTCAGAATCAACCACCAATCAAACTGTGGTTTTATACAAGTGTGGATTTGCAGATTACTATTTTTTGCACCTTAAAATGCTGTACTGTCCTGCCTCCCTAACAGATAATCAGTGAATCATCGTGGCTCTCCATCAGCTTTTCAATCACTCAAATAGAAAAGTTTTCTTTGATTTGGATGAGAAAAAAAGTTTTAAATATATCATTCCATGTGCATTTGTGAAGAGGGATCTTCTTGTCAGGCATGCCAGGAGGGAGTGTGAGAAGGGACACGATTCCACTTCCCAAAACCCCTACTTTGGAGCATAGATTTTTTCATGCTTTTCCATCAGTTTACTGTGACTGTGGGGGAGAATATGAGTGGGCAAATGCCCACAGGAATTACTGTGATGGAGGTGAGGCAATGACACAGGTTGTCCAGAGAAGCTGTGGCTGCCCCATCCCTGGATGTGCTCAAGGCCAGGTTGGATGGGGCTTGGAGCAACCTGAGATAGTGGAAGGTGTCCCTGCCCATGCCAGGGGATGGAATGAGATTTTTAAGGTCTCTTCCAACCTAAAACATTCTGTGATTCTCTGATTTTCTTTAACTTTTTTTTTTTTTTCACACACAAAAGAAGGTTTCTTCACAGCAGATCCTCACCTAACACTTCAATTTCTTCAGAAGAAACTGCAATGCATCCTGAAAGCTCAGCCCATGAGACAACAGACTTGCTACGGGTTCCCCTTTAATTTTAACCTTCATTAATTCCAAATCAAACCAGGAAACCTCTGCTTCAAACTGCAGACTTTCAAAGGCACTAGGGTGTCCTTGTCCACTTCTAAAGTCAGAGCCTGTGTTTGGTCAGCAGAGGATGCTAATGGGTCATTTAGCTTCAAGCAGAATTCTCAAATAGTCCATTAAGAGCCTCAAAATTATCACTTCATATGGCTTTTCCATCATTCCCTTTGCAGAGAGATTCTCTTCTTTTCCTCTTTTCCAGCATTACAAAGTCTGAGTCACTTTCATTTTGGATTTGCAGAATCTCTTCTCTCTTCCCTTTTTCCTTGCTTTTAACCAACTAAACCATAAACAGACTGAGACTGATCAGAGGACAGGAGAGCTGCAGCCCAGACTGAATCCTGGGATTTGGTTCACATTTTATGATCTTGTCCTGTCTGGCAAGTCAGGGCAATGATTCCTGCTCTTTAAAATATCTCCTAGTATATTTAGTATAACTGTTCTTCACAGCCATAAAACCCATGGCAGGATTCTCCTGTCTATTCCTAGTTTTGGCTTGTTTTTTTCTTTATTCTTATTTTACATTTAAATAAGGAAAATGTTGAATTCTTTGAGTTGCTTTAGTCTCCAGCCATAAATCTGCACATGCTGGTGGATCAGTAGAAGAAGCTTCTGATCCCTTTCTGGACTTACCACCTTTCCTACAGATCCTGAGGAAGACTGGCAGGATACCAGCACCCCAGGGGTTTGTCACTTTGTTAGAAAAATGCTGATATATGAACAAAAGCAGTGTGTCCCTTCACTGGACAGGTGCACACCCTGGTTCAGAAAGAGACTTTAAAGAATCCCTTCAATGAGACTTGGCATGAAGATTGGACTTGATGACCTTGGAGGTCTTTTCCAACCCTAATATTCTATGATTTTATGATACCCTGTGGAGCTCACCAAGCCTGTCCTGTGGAGAGCACCAGCCTGAATTTCTGTGAGCTCTTTTATCAGAGGAGAAATATGCAAGCACAGAATGTGTTGAACAGATTCTCTTCCCCAGACAGGATCTGATGTGTGCTATGGGCACCCTCACTTAAATATTACATAAATATTCACTAATAAACAGCATAAATAATAATATTACATCTAACTAACTCTGCTATCATCCCCTAGTTTATGTTAACAGAGTCTGATTGCCAAAGTGAAATTACAAATGGTGTCTTAATGTCCCACTGCCATTCTTGAAGGGCATTGATAGACAAAAGCAAACACATCTCTTTTAATGAGTTTTTCAAAGGGTTTTTTAAAGAACCCTGAGGTAACATTGCACACTGGAAGCACAGAAACCTCAGAAATGTAAGCACTGAGCAGTGAAGAAATTTCAGAGTTTGTGTTTTCCATGTGTGCATATACAGGGAGCAATCTTTGCCTCTCTCTAAAGCAGGATTTCTGCCTCATTCAGTAAGGCAATAATTATTATGCTGTGTACATCATACATGTTTAGAAATTTTACTGATCTGCTCAGGTTTTCTTAGGACATCTATCTAAAGTCGTGTTCACATGAGACCACGCAAAGATCTCACTTAATGTAAAGATCCTGATTTTTTTTCAAGGGGTTTCCATGACAGCAGAATCATATAATTAATGCTTTCCATCCCAAACATCAATGCAATGATGGGGTTATATCCATTTTAAGTGGAGGAAGTAGAAACACATCCCTTGGGTGAAAGTACAGCTGATCTCAAGAGAGTTCCAGTTTTCCCAAGGCATAAAAAACAAGAATAAAAAGCAAATGATGCCACCATTTGCATCAAAGTTAATCTACACTGACATGGAAATGGAAAACCCTTTCCAAATCTGTAACAGGATTTCTCACCAGGACAAGTTCCTTTCTGCCTGAGACAGACACTACGAGGTTTCTGCCATAATTTTAGCAGTGTCAGAATAACAAAACCACAGCCACAGAAAAGTTGAGGAAAAATTTTAAAAATACAAAACTGAAACAACCCACAAGAAGCCAAACCCACTGGTAAAATGAATCATTTATATTACAGAATATTTCTTCAGGGAGCTTTGCATTTTTGCAGCATTTCCCACAAATTCAACTCAACCACAGTGGATTTCACTCATTTTTCCCCAATTCTCTCTCCCCTCAGCTGCTGAGGCTCCTTCTCTCACACTCTGCATTATTCCTATTCCTGATCTTCCTTGACTTTCCTGGAAGCTCTGAGGCAACGTGACCTCCTCAGTTCCTGCAACTACACCCATGATTGCTCACAGGAGAAGTTTTAAGGACATTTTACCCAGAATCTTCCACCTGCCCTTGGAGTCAGATGTTTGCAGACAAGACAAACCCAAGGTCATTGGCACAGCAGATGGATCGACAGCTGAAGGGCATTTTTGGTACAAACCAAACTTGGATGGTCTTCACCTCAACTTCATAAAGTATGCAGAAAACCTGAGGAAATAACTGTTTTGTTGTTTTTTTTTTTTTTCCCTCCAGGGACCTGGAGGTTTTTGCCAAACACTCCTGGAGGTCACAAAAATCGATGGCTGCTTTCTCCATATTTTTCCTGTTAAACTGCAAAACTCTGTCCACAAAAAGGAGCTGCTTGAATTTAACTAAACCTCCCAAAAACCATATTCCTCTCAGGGAAATAAATCCTGGAACTCCACCTTGGAAAGCACTGACTCCCTTTAACTATCTCTTAAAATAAGTATTTAAATAGAGATAGAGAAATCAACGCAACAAAAAATTTCAGGCTGAATTTGGGAAAAGTTCAAAGCTACAAGATTATCTTCTGCTGGAAAATGTATGAGAAATAATTATAAGCCCACTGTCTGATTTCATTTTAATTATCTTAGCTTATTCTAAACCTTGAATGCTATGCTGCAGCACTGCTCTGGTTTTATAGCTCTGTCCCAACCTGTTGTAAGTCCATTTCCCTTAACACCTAGAATTTGTTGATTAAATTGGAGCTAATCTATTTTCATTGTACAAATTTTCCCAAGATGAAAAGAATGCAACATGGGACCAAAAAAATTCTAATCCTGTAGCAAGATGTAATGGCTTTTTACAGTTATTTTTTCTGGGCTCTCAGGGTTTTTTAGCAAAATAAGTAAAGATATATTTTAATCCTGACAGAGGCTCTTTAAACACACATGTGAAATAGGAGTGAAAAGCAGGGAAGGAATGAGCAAGGCTATTTAGGGACACAGCTGAAAAGCACTTTATATTGACAGGCAAACTGGATGTGACTGAGCCTGGAAGAAACCTTTCCCTCATCGTTTCAGAAAATTAAGCTGCAAGTCATATTTTACAGCCTAGAAGATATTTATTTCTTGGGGGTGAAATGTTGAAAAATATTTTAATTATGTCACAACAGATAGTTAAGTAATTAAAACCCATTAAAGCCCATTACGGCCCCGGGCCCAGAAGAGTAAGTTTCATCTTGGAAATTCCTAAGCAAACACATTTACAAGGAGAAAAAAAAATGCTTTCTTGCTAAGGATTCAAAAACTAGCTGAGGCCAAGCATAAATAATAGAAGAGGCTAAAGGAAACTGTTTTTCCTGTATTTATATTGAATGGAGAAAAACAAACAAATAAAAAAGCACTTGATTCACATATAGAAATGCAGCATTGAGCTTCTCCACCCTTGGTGGATTGATTACATTATGAAATGTAAGGCAGGGAGGAGTAAGGCAGTTATGGATTGTAAGGCAGGAGTTGAGATTTCTCAACTGCCTCCACAAAGGAGGTGAAAATCCCTAGAAACAGGAATTCTAGTTCAGGCAGGGATTTGTACCAGAGCAGCTGCTCTATTCTGGGAACATCAGAGCGTGTGACACCACTTCAGAACAGAGTCATACCCTACAACTCCATGGCTGGGGAGTTTTCTGGGTCTTCTGCAGGACAAAATTGGGCAGGTTGCTCTTATTAGAAATTAATTAAATTAATCTCTCCAGTATACCACCTTTGTTCCATCATTCCCAGGTCTCAGCCCTGACACTGGGACGAGGATGAAGACAGTAACCAAAGAGCTTTGCCCTAAAGGGTTAACCCAAGACCACCTGACTCTGCCTCTTCCTCCTGCAATGTTAAATAATCGAAACATTGATAGAAAAAATGGGATTGTTCAGGGTGGAAAGGACCTCTAAGACCACCAAGTCCAACCTTCAACCCAGCAAGCACCACCATGTTCACCATTAAACCCTATCCTCGAGTTTCATATCCACAGGTTTTTAAACACTTCCCCGGGCAGGTTCTTCCAATGCTTCCAAAGCTTAGGAGTGAGGACAAGACACAGGTCTGGAAATACCCTGAGCTTTTCAGTTTGGTTGTATGGGCAAGAATCTGTCTCCTAGTGAACAAGGACCAGTGTTCCATTATCATTTCTTAGGTTATTATGGTCAGCAAGCAAAAATCTACTCATGTACTCAATGCCAACGGACTCAATAAGAAAATCCATTTTACTTACAGAAATGCTTACTCATGTTTCAAACACATTTTTAAAATAAAGGACAATTCATGAAGCATCTTTGAACAGAGCCAGGAGTGCAAGAACTTCTGAAAGTACAATTCCACTACTGGAGCAAAGAAACCATTGCAGACTAATCTGCTCTGGAAATTTATTTCCTGCATATCCGTTGAGCAGATAAAAAACTAAAATTATTAAATTTAGCAACCACACAATAACAGCCTCCAGTTATCAGGTCAGGTCCTTCTAAGGGCCTCTGTTGGGCAATGAAAACCCACCCTGATTAATTTTCAAGTGCTGCTTCCCTTATTGTAAGATTAACAAATCTGTTTGACATAAAATGGTTCATTCTATATGCAAATCTCTGTAGAGAGTTTTGTGACATTAAAGAGGTTCATACAATTTTGTTCACCCTGACCTCAGAGGTCATTTGGAATTTCATGAAAGCATTTGTCTATGCTCTTAATATGCATTTTGAAAGCTAATTTGAGGTCTGCTGGATTGAGAGCCCAGGTTCTTAATTATGCTTGGACGTGTTTATACAGAGCTGATATTATAAATCTGAAACTGCTGTCATTCCAGTGGACAATAGCAAAAGCTCTGCTGAAGGCTGGAGAGGGAGAGGAAAAGAAAATATTGGAGCTACACAGTGGAAAGTTACACCTTGTAGATGTGTGGTTACCTCCAAGAATTATGTAAACATACAGAGGGGGAAAATCCCCTTACACTTGCAACAGCATTATTATTATTATTATTAGTAGTAGTAGTAATAATAGTAATAATAATATTTTTTTCATATTCCATTTGCATTTATAAGCTCCCTTAACTAAGCCATACACAATCAGCTCTGATAAGAGAGTAAACACTCTGTGTTATTGCAGTGGAAGGGAGGAACATGACCTTTAACGTGTGTACAAATTAAAATGCACTGACCAAATTTGGTGACCTTTATGGTATGGCTTCCTTATAGAGCTACAATGAATTTGCTACCAAATATCACTGCTTCTGCAGGCAGGCTAGAAAAGGCCAGGAATATTATTAAGCACTTAGAGTGTTTTTAAATGAGAACAAAGTAGACAAGTTGCAAATGAATAAAACTCACAAGATATGAGAGCAACACAGAAAGGCCAGCCCACAGCAGCAAGGAAATAGATCACTTGGCTTTGACATATTGTTTTTGAGCCTTCACTTGCATGTCATTTGGACTGATTCCATGCTTTTCATGATGTCTTTGTATTTTCTGCTTTCCACTAATTCTGTGCAGTTTTCCCATTCCCCATAAGTCTCTTCATGATCCCCTCCTCATTAATTAATTTTGTTTGCATACATCTCTGGAAGTGTTCAAGGACAGGTTGGATGGGGCCCTCAGCAACTTGGTCTAATGGAAAGTGGCCCTGCCCATGGCCGAGGGGATGAACTGGATGATATTTAAGGTCCTTTCCAACCCAAACTATTCCATGATTCCCCATTTTTCTATGATATAACCCAGGTGAAGCCAAGTGCCATCTACAGGTATGATTCCTCAGCATAGCCTACTGCAAAACTGTATTTTCTCCCACTTATTTATTCATGGACAACCACCTAGGATTGGATTTTTCATGCCTGGATCTACCCCAAGCTATTTCTTTTAAATAAAAATATGCCAGCCAAATCAAAGGAGAAAACTATTTTAAAAAAATCCAAGTATTCCATACTGAAAAAGATAATGGAAATATTTTCTCTAGTCTCTCCCTGCTTTGGAGAAAAATCACAGAATCATTGAGGTTGGAGAAGACCTCCAAGACCAACAAGTCCAACCTTTGGCTGATCACCACCCTGCCCATTAAACCACATGGAGAAGTGCCTTATCTGCTTGTTTTTTGAACACTTACAGGGATGTTGAGTCCACCCTGCCTCCAGACAGCCTGTTCCTTGATCACTCTTTCAGTGAATAAATTTTCCCAGATATCCAACCTGAACCTCCCCTGGTGCAACTTGAAGCCATTTTCCCTTGTCCCGTGCAAGGAAGATTAGGGAGAAAAGGGATTGTGCCTTTGATGAAGGTCCTCATTTTACTGATTCTGGGAAATTTGACTCAGTTTAGGAAAGATGTGACTTCTCTCAAACCTTTGTTCATGTACACTCTTGACTAGTTCAAAATTTGAGATAATTTTCACCATCTGCCACCTCTATCAGGACAAGGATGGCAGCACAGTGCTTTCTGTACTGGCTTGCCTAAAAGCTGACAGGGGCTGATGTTGAGCCTGCACACACAGATTTAATTGCTGCATTTTCTACCTTCTGAATGCTTGAATTAGCAATCTTAATATTCTCCTAATACACTTGTTTTTCTAATGGCTGAGACATCATTTGTAATAACACATGATAATGGCTTACATTTCTAGCACGCCTTTCAAGGCAGCAAACCTCCAACGTGATTTACAAATTCACTATAAAGAGGATTATCTTTTTACCAGCTCTGGAATGAAGCCACCTACCTCTGGCAGCTGTTTTGAGTTCCACACAGCAGACCCAGCCAGCAATTTAAAGCAGGTAATGACTGGTGTGTGCACCTGAAACACCAGAGACTGCATTTCCCAAATCAGAATTCACCCAGAGTAGCAAAACAAACACACTTTTTTAGAAACCACCCTGAGATGCTTAAAAGCCCCACACAGGCAGATTCAGAGAGAATTTAACTCCCCCAACAATTCAAACCCAGAAACACTGCAAGGGAGCAGTGATTTGACCACATTAAAGCTGTGCAGTGCTTGAAGAAAACCTTCCTGCTGAGCTGTGTTGATTAGTTAGATTATAATATTTTATGAATGGGTCTACTTGGAAGGATTGCAAATGACAGATTTTGGCTCATTGTGCTGCCAATCTTAGCATTTTGAGCCCATAAGTTCATCCAGATTTCGACCAACCTCTTATCTGGTCTGTACATCATCAGTTTCTCTTTCAGGGCAGAAAGATTTAATTCTTGAACCAGCTCAGCCTCTGCTCCCAAAACCACTTCAACCCTCCCCAGACTGGTATCTTTTGCCAACAACAACCAGATGAAACTTTGCAAAATCTTAAAAGGACCAGAGTTAAAAAAAGCATTTAGTCTGGATTAACTCCAGTGTACTCTGATGAGACTCTGGACCAAATAATTCTAAGAATTTCTCCTCACTACTCTGTATAAAGGCGCAAAAAAGAATATAGATGAAAAGTCTAATAAAGATAAAATGCTTTACAAAAGAATGCAGCATCAGCCACGAAGGATCTTTTGAAAATTCTCAAACAAATACAAACAAAGAAAATAAAGAAAATGAAGGAACTTGCAGGGGGTAGTAAAGAAAGAATCCCAGAAGAATTTGGGCTGAGAAAGACCTCTAAGATCATCAAGTCCAAACAGCACTGCCAAGCCACCAAGCCATGTCCCATTTACACATTTTAAATCCTGCTAGGGATGGTGACTCCAACACTTCACTGGGCAGCCTTTTTGAGGGCTTGAGAACTCTTTTAGTGCAGAATTTTTTTCCTAATATCCAACCTAAACCTCCTCTGGTGCAATTTAAGGCTGTTTCTTCTTGTGAACAACAATATTGTTCATGCTGGGACTGAAAGAAAGGTTTTCTGTCTTCAAGGTACCATGTTCTTGAACCCAAAATTGCCTTCAAATCTCACCAGTAATAAAGATAAATTAGGATTTTTTTAACAATGTCCATTGATTTAATATAGAACGTTACTTCCTACAAACTTTGCTCACCACTATCACTAACATCACTACTATCTTTACTACTACTAAAATACTCCTGTCATTAGCATGTCAAACAGTGGTTGACAGGCACAAACTACCGTGAATTATTTTGTAAAATCACAGAACAGAGCTGAACTTGTGCCGCACTGAATTTTAAATAGACCTCTAATTGTTTGGTTTTTTTTTTTTTTCCTGGTAGTGAAATCCAAAGAGTGCAGAAAATATTTACAAGCACCCACCATGTCCCTGCTGCTCCTTTTCAGAATACCTGTGAGCAGAGGGCTAAGGAAAAGTGAGAAAATTACATTAAGACCAGGCATGAAAACCTTTGTTTTGAAAAGTGACAACTTGTCTGCTAGGAACTCAAGGAATGCAAATCTCACATCTTGCCTAATAGAGACTGAAATCTATTTTACTGCTTCTTAAACCCATGTATACTTTTACAAATGTGAGTCTTCACCTGTTCAAAGTAGAGTTGAGACATAAAAGCTGAGAATCTTAAATAATTGCAAAATGACAAAGGATATTTCCATTTTACTACTTACTTATATGTCTGTCACAAAAAAGAAGTGGATGAAGTCACATCTAGTGTAGCACCAGTAAAACTAAGCAGAAATAGAGCCACCATATCATTTTATCGGGTGGCACAGAATTAAATTTGAGGCAGCTTGATTTTTCCTTAGAAGCCATGGAGAACTGGTCAGGCTGTCAAAATACCTGATCTAAGCCTTTGGTTAAACCCAAACAACTTCTTCAAGGTTTGAAGAGGATTTTGACTCTCTATTGTTTTTTCATTTTCATTTTTCTGGTGGATTAAATGCACAAATGGCAAGAGGTAGACTGAATTGATACTGAACTTCTGACTCCAGGGGGAAGTAGCAAATATTGGGAAATCTTGTGTGAGACAGTTTTCTCCTGAGGTTTTCTGCTCAGGTTAACAGCTGAAGATCCAGAAAATGTCAAAGAGCAAAGTTCAGGACTGGTAAGAAGAGCCTTTCAATATAAATAACAAAAATAAATCTGAAAAGAGCAGGCAATGAGGGGAACTGTACAGGGAGATATTGCACTATTCATCCTTTTCTCATTAAATTGCAATGTGGCTATTTATAAGTCATTTAATTTCTTCATTCCTAATTTTCCATATTGTAACATCAGGGATGTGACTTCATTAAATAAATAGAGTAAAAATAGTGACCCCTGTGATGATGGAGCCATTACTTGCCAAGATCAACACACAAACATCATATTTTTAACTATCTGGTTTTTATAGGGATGGGTTTTTTGGTTTTGTTTTAGGTAAACTGTTTGAGCCATTTCTAACTTAAAACCTTTATAATCTTCTAGGATGAAAGCATTTCTCTTTAATTATTTAGTCACACAGAGTTATGGATATGACACTGGAGCTCATCTTACAGAGGAATAAGTTTTTGTCCCTTCCTTCATCTCTCAAACAACCACTCTAAGCAGCATCCTTAAATGTGGTGGTATTTGCAGGGGTCCCAAGGACGAGGGAAGAGATGAGAATCTTGACTCCATGCTTCAGAAGGCTGATCTATTCTTTTATGATCTATATTATATTAAAAGAAAATTGTATATTAAAACTACACTAAAGAAAGAGAAAGGAGACATCAGAAGGCTAGCAAAGAAAGAAAAGGGATTGAATGATAATAAAATCTTGTGAACTGACCAGAGTCCCAACACAGCTGGACCTGTGATTGGTCATCAAGTAGAAACAATCTACATGAAACCAACCAAAGATGCACCTGCCACGTTTGACAACAGCAGATAATTATTGTATACATTTTGTTTCTGAGGCCTCTCAGCTTCTCAGGAGAAGAAATCCTGGCAAAAGGATTTTTCAGAAAATATGTGTGTGACACTTAAATACATCCTAAAGTGGAGCTTGGTCTGATCTGAGCTGAGGGGGACAATGAATATGAAAGCTGAGAAGGACCAGAGGTCAAAACGTTTCAGTGTTCCTCAGTCCCTGGCAATGAGACAGCATTCAGAGCATCCTGAATTATTCACTGCCATCAAAGCTGAGAGTTTCCTGCCTCTGTGTCAAAATCACAGCGTAATTGCAAATTGCAGTGGATTCTGAATGAAAGAGATGATTGTAACAAACAATGGAATATCAGCACTGCTTCACAAATGGCCTTGGAGCCTGACCTTGCTGGTCAGAATCACAGCTCCCATGTCTGGGCAGAGTCTTGTCAGCTCTGCCAGCACAAAGGGCTCCTTACGTGAAGAGTGTAGGAATAACTGGACTGTGATAGACAACATAATAGAGCTCTGGGAATGTCACAGAGCACAGTGCCAACAGACTGTCCTACAGAGCATATCAATCCCTCACAGCAATGGGAGGACAGGCTGGAAGAGAAAGAATTAAATTAAATCACGGGTCTGTAAGGGTGGAAGTGAAAACAGCCCTCGTGTTTGAGTTTTATGTCATTGCAAGTATGGAAAGGGGCAGAAAGCAATGAAATGTATCAAATCCAACGTATATTTGTGTTTATGGTTTCTGTCATGGTGCCAGTTTGGAGCCAGATTCACATTAAAAAGCTCATTTACTCCATCCAGCTATGCTGGGTAAGGAACAACCTGTAAACATTTCCTCCAATTAACAGAACAGCAGAGAGATGGGATTCTCCAGCATGGCAGAACCCACGACATGCAGCCAAAAGGCCTCATGTCACTCAACCATAATTAACTTTTAGCCAACAAAACCAAATTTAAGTTACACACCATCTAAATAAAATATTCTTAGAGGTGCACAGACAACAAATTAATAAACTGCCAACTAAGTTAAGTTAAAAAGAAAGGAGTTTATGTAGTTCGGTTTGTTATGACATAGTTTTCTTAAAACATGCTGAGTGGTTCTCCTCCACTGCTGAGAAGATGAGGACATTAATCACTTTTTAGGATAAGGCTGATCTGAAAATCCTCCCAAACTTATCGACAAATTCTCCCAAAATCCTGAAAACTGGACTGAACGAGTGGCTTGAAGCTCTGAGAAAGTTTCTAAAGTAGTTCTGAGCACTTCCACCTAAACTGAAACCTCCATGGGAGATTATGCCCTGGTGCTATTTGGAGAACAGCTCAAAGACAGACATCTCCAGGGAGGTCCTGCTTATGGAATTCTTTTGAGGTTGACATTGAAGTAACCAGATATTTTTGAAGAGTCTGGAGAAGTGAAGGGAACCTCTGAACTTGTGAAGTGTCACAGCTTTTTTTACAGGCAGCTGATCAAAGCTTTTAACTCTCCATCCCTTTTCTCGTGGCATCTATGACAAGAGCTTAAATAGTTGAGCTCCACGTGGGGAAAAGCCCATATAGATATCTGTAAGGACGTGTGTATATTTTCCCCTCACTGCTTGTCAGAGCCTCTGTACTTAACATATTAATTTACCAAGTTGAACTTTTTAATGCTAGCTCCTTTAAGTCATTAGAGATCCTTTTCTCATCATAATCCTCTTATTTGGTAATCAGTCTGAGCCTGTCTGTATTTTTTAAGAATATTTAAAAGTTTCTGGTGAAGATCAAGGGAAGTTTTCTCTTGCTCTACTTCACAAACTCCAACTTATTATTAGTAAGTGCTTCAGTGCAACACTTACTCCACAGTCACTTTTTGCACTTCTATCTCATCCTTTATACAACCATATTATCACAGAACTATTTAGGCTGAAAATCCTCTCAAGAATCATTGAGTTACAACCATTATGAATGGAAGTATTACTTTTAAATGCATTATGGCTGTTGAAAGCTGACCAGAGGAGAGATGGAGGAATGGAAATGGACGTGACAAAGATGGTGGTAATAGCTACTGTAATGTGCTCCAACTGGAGGAGCCACCAACAGACCCTTTTCCTTCATGAGTCATTCCTAAAATTAGTCATAATGCATTTCTTAATGCTCCTTTATTTGTCATGCAGGACAGTCTTTGCACAAGAGGTCTCAGAAGATAAACTAATCTCAAGGCACCAGGCAGATATTACACCATGAGCAACAAACCCCCAGCCACCTCTGACTCAAGTTTCTATTTCTAAAGACAAATAAATCCACCCCTCACCATTACCACCCTTCCTGCTGGTAACTAGATGTGCTTTAATAGCCAGAGAAATAATGAATTCGTAACTACATCATATCCCAGTTTGAATGCATCAAAGAAATTCCTCATAATCCCTTTGGATCTCAGCAAAGGGGCACAGTGAAACTCACTGAAACAAAGGCCCACAATAGACTTTGCAGAAGTTTAAAAGCTCCCCTACACCCTCTGTGAGCTTCCAAACTGGGTTTAAGATAGAACTTCATTTATCCACTTCAAGCCAGAAGCTCTATACAAAAAGCTGTTTATGCTTTTCCCTCATATTTAATGTTCACAGGGGGAGGGGAGAAAATAAGAAAATCAGTGTAAAGGCAGGCTCACATCAGCTAATCTCTGCAACCAATTAATTAAACAATTATATTAGCCAGGGCTTCACTTCTGACATGGCACAGCTGACATTAATTGGGCCACAATCAAGATAGTAATTCAGGTTAATTGGATTTCCACTGTCAGCAGCTATCAGCTTGTTTCAATATGCTGCTGTCATTTAAGAATAATTAATCATGGATGACTTTATTGGATGGCACTGGTTGACAGCTGATGGTGTGGTGACGCTTGAAGGAGTTGGTGATAGCTGCAGGCCTGGGGAAGGGGAAGTCTGGATTCCTTTGGAGAGATTATTGTGCTTCCATTACATACTGAGACCCAAAATGTGCTGCACGAGGTGTTGAGCCAGTGATAAAAAGAGGGGGCTGGAGAAAGCAAGAAGAGCACAGCAGAAGGTCAGAGGGATGGACAAGTTCCACCCCCTTCAGGCACTCAGGGATTGTTTGCCTCTTGCTGCAGCAGCACAGGATTCAATAAAACACCCATTCACGTGCTGCAGGAGCAGAAATGCCTTCATCTGGCGTTGCTTTTCTCCATTCATAATAGACCATTACCCTGGTTAACATTGGATAATATAATTTATTCAATCTGTTGTCAGAATGTCTGCAAAAAACGTCAAGGAGCTGATGGAGCCAAGTCTTTATTTGTTAATAACTTGAAGCAAAAAAAAAAAAGAAATGGGGAAAAAACCATGATGAAATTGTTGTAGGGAAGCAGAGAGGGGGAAGCTAGAAATGAAAGTATAAGCTGAAAATAGTTTAGAGTGTTCCATGAGGGGTAATAGGAACACATTATGCCTCTGAAGAAAAAAAATAAAAACGCAATTTAAACTTGAGGGAAGAAAAAGCTTTAGCACCAAGTTCTATTAGACTACATAATTATTCCCCAAAGGGGAAAATATACATATATATTTAAAAGTAAAGTACAATTTTAGGTTATTCATGACAGACTGCTAAAAAATCATACCAGAAGTGGCAACACTACTTTGACAGCTGGACGGTGAAAATTTTCCATCAGAAATATGATGAATTTATTGTGTAACTGCCAGAAACCAGTTCAAGATGGATGGAGTACACAGAATCAAATTTCTAAAGGAAAATTTGACACCATGGCTGATGAATTTGGCTCCCTCCTTTTTAGCAAAAATATTGGACAAAAAATGATCATATGCACTGTTCAGCAGAGCACAAATTCCCATTTTGGAGACATTTTCTTGCTGTCAGAGAAGTCTGATGAGGCAAAAGCACCCATTAACCAAAGATGGGCAGAAGAAGCCATTAATTGTGACTTCTCTCCAAAATGGGTCTGGCACTGCTGTAGGTACGAGAGAGCGGCACACAGGAGGTTTTTACCTTCTGGGGGTTTCAATTCAGTGAAATTCTCCAGCATTTTACCTTCTATTATAGCCAAGACCTGGTTGCTTTCTTTACCTTTTTTTCTTAGGAAATTTGTGGGTTTACAGAATGCTTCTCTGCCAGGATGCAAATAAGCAGTCTGTTGAAAGCTAAGAAAAATCCTAGTCTGAGCAATTGGAAAAACCATCTAAATTTTTTTGTCTTTTTTTGTGTTTTGCATGACCCAGCACATCAAGGGAGGTGATTCTGTTCCTTGTGAGGTCCCACCTGAAACAATGTCCAGCTCTGGGCTCCTGAGCACAAGAAAGGTTTGGACTTCTTGAAGGAAGCCCAGAGGAGGCCACAAAGATTCTCTGAAGACTGAAGCACCTCTGCTGTGAAGACAGGATGAGAGAATTGGGGTTATTCAGCCTGGAGAAGAGAAGGCCTTTGGGAAACCTCACTCCACTGCATTAAGGGGCTTTTAAAAAGGAGGGAGAGGGACTTTTGAAATGGACAGGTAGATCAAACAAGGGGGGTGTTTTTTAACTGAAAGAGGAGATGTTTAGCATATTTAGGAAGAAATTCTTTACAGTGAGGGTGGTGAGGCCCTGGCACAGGGTGCCCAGAGAAGCTGTGGCTGCCCCATCCCTGGATGTGTCCAAGGCTGGGCTGGATGGGGTTTGGAGTAACCTGGGATAGGGGAAGGTGTCCCTGCAAATGGCAGGAGGTGGAACTGGATGATTTTTAAAGTCTCTTCCAACACAAACCATGGGATTCTGTATCTCTTTTTCAAACCATGCAGTAGCTGGCTGCCATTTAAAAGAGGAATAATTGGGAATGTCAATGAACTGCTTTGCTTAGTTCACCATTGAGTTGTTGGGATTTTTGGGCTTTTTTGGTTTTTTTAATCCATAATCCTGCTAAATCTTATCAAAATTTCTTATTAAATTGTGGGCATAAATTACTTCTCTAATAAGTTCCTAAAAGCCCAAAATGCTGCTCTACAAGTGAATGTTGCCAACAGTTGATGCTGATCATATTATCTGTGGGATCATTGCTGACAGATAAAAAATTGAATCTGAAGCTACATGTTTTTTAAATCTTTTTTTGTCCTTCTACACATATCCTTTTAAATCAGGATTGATGTGTTTTGTCAGTAGCCTGTAATTTGCAGGAAAGCAGGTATTCTGTTTGTCAGTCCTTTTCCTGCTCCCAAGTGCTCCAAAACTTCTTTGCCAAATTCAATCATATCTGAGAGAGAAATGAAGCATCTAAAGTACTTCTGTTCTCAGGACACTTGATGCCTTGTAGAGAAGACACCTCTTTCTTTGGTTAGGCAGAAGTTAATTGCTTAAGCAGCAAATAATGCAGTTTCTGGAAATACAATATTCTTACAATTTATGTATAGTGGAGTATAAAGGGGAGTATGCAAAAAAAGAGAAAATTTGGGTGAGAATGGCCACAGCTGACAGCAAATTAGAAATTTTTAATTCTGCTCTTTGGAGAAAAACTTGGGTTTCACTCCCAGAGTTTCAGGAAATGCTTCTGGGACTCAGTGAAATGCAATGTCCTGCTCCCCATGACAGCTGCAGCCTGAGGATCCCTCTGCAGACCCTGCAGATCAGCATGGCAATATTTGGACAGGGTGATCCCAGTGCGTCCTTCCCAACTCAGGACTTTCTTTGGGTCTGTGATTCTATTTGAGGAAGAACCTGTCACAGGCAAAACACGATGGAATAATAATTCAATTTTTCTGTTATTTTCTCTTTATAAGGCAAAGGTCCCTTTTGGATCTGGTCTCAAATAATTTATCCAGCCAAGAAAAACCTGAAAAGCAGGAAACAGCAGCCATGCCTCTGAAGCAAGCAGATAAAATTCTAATGAGATCAAGAACAAACACTGCTCCCAGCCTTTTAGTAGTAAGGCCAAAGATGAGCTGACCATGAATTTTAGCCTATGCTCACATCTCCACATTTAATAAAAAAAATGAACCAAGGTGGAAGCAAAGGTTGCCTTCACAGGCAGCTGTTTCTTCCCTGGAGGTTTTGCTCTTGAATAAGAGATTTTCTGCTTTGTAGTCTCAGGCCACCCTCCTCCAGGAGCGCTCCAGTTACTAAAAGCATGTGAAAAACAGGAGGAAAAGCCTAAACAGGCAGGTGAGCTCAGCTGCACCTGTGATGTGAACCATATGATGTGAACCATCAGAGCAAAGCTGATGGTGAATGGCCGTGAAGGATGTCAGGGAGCTGTAAATTTGGGACTGCTGCTGCCTTCCAGGTGTTCACTATCATCTGATTTCTCATCCTGCAAGGAACATCGAGACCATGACAATATTGCCAGGTGTTGTCATCTCTACAAGGTGACACTGGTGCCAAGGGGTGGGAGAAAGGAATGGCCAGGGATGTTGGAGCTGTGGCTTCAATGATGCTCTGGGCATAAAGTTCTAAACCTTGTTCCTTGCCAAATCTCTTCTCTTCTCTTCTCTTCTCTTCTCTTCTCTTCTCTTCTCTTCTCTTCTCTTCTCTTCTCTTCTCTTCTCTTCTCTTCTCTTCTCTTCTCTTCTCTTCTCTTCTCTTCTCTTCTCTTCTCTTCTCTTCTCTTCTCTTCTCTTCCCTTCCCTTCCCTTCCCTTCCCTTCCCTTCCCTTCCCTTCCCTTCTCCTCCAGACATCTTGGAACTGTTTTAATTTTTTTTTTTTTTAATAAGGCTCAGAAAACAATCCAGATGGCAGGCAGGTGAATGTAGTGTTGTTATATTTTCATCTTGGAAAGACACAAAGATGATGTTTCCAAGATGAAAAAAAAAAAATCAATGTCTTTTGTGCTCCACCTGTTCAATGGAACAGAAATTTTATCAAAAGATTTATGGGGGGGAAATTAGTCATTATTTGTTTGTTTTATACAGCTAAACATCACATTGGAATATTCTGGGGGTTTGATAATTGTCTGAGCTAGTAGCTTAATTACTCAGAGCACATTGCCATTAATAACAGATCACAAAGACCTCACAGCTTTTAAGTCTAAAAACTGCAGAAAAAAACAAGGTGCTCCTCCTTGAGTGCTTATGTAGAAATACCATCTGATGTAGCTTATACTTTAGAAAAAAGGTGATTTTACCTCTCAAGTTTAGCAGTACATAGCACCTGGATGTTAATAAAAAGATAAAAACAGGTCTTTCCTTTTAACCTCCTGTTGGAACAGCAGCTTACAAGGGGAGGTGGGTGGGATCTCACATGTAGCATTTTTTGAATTTCTCAAATTTACAGTTTGTAAAATCCCTGCAACTGGAGCCTTTTTGGATGCATGAGCCTATGATGTTCAAAGCAGTGGAACTGCAATAATTACCATCTCTCTGTAATTAGTTCTGCTAATCTCATTAGCTGGGCTCAGGTGTTTATCTGTTGATTGTCAACTTGTAACTGCCATGAATCAGTGAATGACTCTGTGGGTGTGGTGATGAGAGAGGAGTGAGAAATTGTGTGGTTTTTAAAGGAGGTTTCTCTTTTTCTTAGACCTCCTCATTTTATTATTTGCATCTCCATTCAGTGGTTGATTCAAATATTATAATGTTTGTTTTTTTTTTTAAGAGCATAGAAGTTCTGGGTAAGCAGGCTCCAAAAATCCAAGTATTTCAGAAGAAAAGCCCCAAAATATAGGCAAGAGCATTTTCCTATCCCTCATCTCTTGTGACACTTTGGAGTGGCATTGCAAGAGAATACCACTTCAAAGGAGAGGTTTGTCTGAGCTCATGGCCTGTTCAACACTCCATCTTCACCAGGACAGCCAATGAGGATGCTCTTCTTGACCAGATTGTTCTGGTTAAGAAACTGGCTTGATCTTTTGTAGAATCATAGAAAATTAATGCTGGAATAAAAAAACCTCTCAGATCATGAAGTCCAACCTTTGATCCAAAACCACCACACCCACCAAATCATGTCAAGAAGTGAGACATGGACTCATTTTTTGAAATACTTCCAGAGAAAGTGACTCCATCACTCCTCTAAGGAGCCTGTTCAATTCTTGACCACTCTTTTCAGTGAAGAAGTTTTTTCCTAATATCAAATGTGAACTGCTTTGGTGCAACTCAAGGCCTTTTCCCCCTTTTTTCCTGTTTGATTCCAGCTGTTCGCCAGCAGCTCAGCCGAGATAATTTGAGATACAACAGCTGTAAAACACTGCTAAATTCTAAAGTGCTTCTGGGTGAGTGACAGAGATTGATGTAAATAAAAGGATACATCTGAGGTCTCACAGGAGAACATTATTGTGTGTGGTGTGTGTACAGGCATTTCTGGTAGGGAGATTCACAGTTCTGCACCTTGGCAGATGCTCAGCCCTGTCTTTGGAAGGGGAGGAAGTAGCCCATGAGGAGAGAAGGGCAGTGAATTTAATCTCTACCTGGCAGTTTAGTGAGCGGGAGCACATTTTGGGATGTTCACCCCCTCAGCTTTCCCAGAAAGTCAAACAAACCACTTCTAAGTATGTTTAGTACTTATTTAACAAGATTCAAAAAGGTGAGAGGGGTGGAGAGGACAACAATAGGAACTCTTCATCAAAGATACTGCTTTTTATTAAATAATTATTACCAACTAAGAATTTTATTTCTGAGCCACTATTGCAAAATAATTCACATTTCTGAAATTCAGCCCTACTAAGTAAAGCCCAGGAGCAGACACAGATGAGGGGATTTGTTATAACTATCAAATAAAAGAGAGAAAATGAAGTTACTCCTTAAACACCTGCCTGCTGATGAGAGAAGGTAAAAAAATTAAAACCAGAATCTGTGTTGGGAAGCAAAATTTCAGTTTGTGAGGAATATGATTAAGGTTGCAAAGAGTCACTATTAATGCATAAAACCAGCAGCTGCTACTCCTTATTTTAGGCTGCTGTAGCCACAGCAAAATGCCTTGGTTGCACCTGATTATGAGGGATATAGATGAATTACTTACTGGGTTGGAAATCTGTAGGCACCCAGGGATGAGTGATCATGATTTGATTACATTCAAGATGAAAAACAGAATCAATTCTCAATCAGTACCATTTTATGTACGTAATTGGTGCCTCTAAAGGGCACATCTCCTGAAACTGAGAAAGTTCTGAGGAAAAAGAAATCACAGCAGAAACCGTGTAAATAGGAAAATAAGAAGGCAAATTGAGTGTGCTCAAAAGAACAGCCCATTAACTGGTGAGGATGCCTTGATCTCGCACCAAAAATTTGAAAGTTTTAGCTAAAACCTCATCCTGGTTCAGTGATAAATTTTGGGCAGCAACTAGAAGTTGAAGGATTTGTCCTGTGAATGGGGGAGGAATGTTCTCTGCAATCCTCTAGTTCTACATCCAGACTGGAAATGTCCCTGCGGTGGTGACAACAGCTCTTGGAACTGGATGATCTCTAAGGTCCCCTCAACCCAAACCATTCCATGGTTCTTTAATTCTCTTACAATGGAGGCCACAAATGGCATATCCATAGTCTGGAATCCCCAGGAGGGACACCCAAACCACACCTTACTCTGATACCCCAAAATCTCAGTTATGACAGATTGTGATAGAGTTTGATTAAATGCACCTCACTTCCTTAAGAGATGGAGCTTAAAAATATAAATGTACTATAAATAGGTTGAAAGGTCAGCCACACATTACAAAGAGAAGCTAAAAGCATCAGTAGAAACAATTCTTGGCCTGGCTAAAGAAAAAAGTTTTGGGGATCTGGGACAGAATGAAAGAAAAGAAACACACGAGCAGTGAGACAAGCAGCTACTTGTGCTTCTTGACCCCAAAAGAATGCAACAGCACAGGACTCAACTGAGAATGAATTGAAGTGTGAGGCTGGACCAGAAGTAAACAATAGATACATATATAAATATTTAATTTTTAGAAAACATTAATTATTCAGATTATTTGCCCTGCATTCTGAAATTAGAGAAAAAACTGAACTGATTGCTGAAAGTGATTAACAATCCAGTTGTCAAGTATGAGGTCCTTGACTTGCACAGCCCAGAACACTGTGATGGAAAATGCAGCACTGAGAAGTTTCCATGGAATCATAGAATGGCTTGGGTTGGAAAGGACCTTAAAGATCATCTTGTTCCAACCCCCCTGCCATGGGCAGGGACACCATTAAAACATCTCCATTTCAAATAAAAGTGTGGGCATATTACCAGGGTAGACATCATTAAGGAATGAAGTTCAGGAAAGGAAAGGAAAGTCTGAGACCATCAATTATCCCTTCAAATCCATTTCCTGGGACATGGTCATATCCATAAAGCTTTCCAATTCTTCATGCTGTTGTTGAGGAACTCATTGAACAGAACAAGTTCTAAGGTGGTTTTCTGAAACAACCACTGGATCTGACATTTCTGATCTTTGCATCAGTGCTCAAAGTGCCGCAACGAGCACAAGGCAATAGAGATAATGAAAGAGACCCAGTCAAACAAATTAAAGCATTTCAATGCAGATAAATGTAAATCTAAACATCTGAGAATTGCAAATATACACACTGGAAATGGGAAAATATATTTTAATATGTAGAGAGTGCAGAGGATTTAGGAGTCAAAGCAGATAAACAGCTCGAGATGAGCTCTTGGTGCAGTCCTGTGGGCATGGGTCTGATGCAAACCTTGGCAGATTTCATGGCTGCGAGACACTGAAGAGATTGGGACTAAAATGTTCAACACATTTCAGTACTGGGTTAAAATGGATGATAAGTAACACGGCATGGGTCAGAAGACAAAAATTATTTAAGTTTTCTAAAAATCTTTTTCAGCAAAAAGACAGAACATTAAAACCTTTAAATAAATCCAGGGACAGAAAAACAAAAGCCACCTATTAAAAGATCCTTTAAGCTAATGGGAAAGACAACAAAAAAGAGTGTAATTGGAAACATCAATTATATTCTAATTAGAAACAAGGTGTGGTGCTTGGGAGGTTGATTAACCACTGGAACAAATGGTCTAATTCCTGAATCTGGTTTGCTGGTTAAGTTTGAACACGTTGGAGTAATAAATATTTTTAAATAAATAAAATGCTTTTAAAAAACACAGTTATGAGATTTAATAGACAAGTAATTGGGCTGGGATATAAGCAATCTGACAGATCTCTTAATTACTTCTGAAAATCAATGCATCATCAATGACCTACATATAAATTTTGTGAAGTTTCAGAAGTATAAATGTCACCACTTTAACTCAAAAAAGGGAATATTTGATTCAGCAAGGTTGTGTGCTTCTGCCAGGTGGAAAGCATCTGTATTGCCTAGATGCTGCACTTGCCCTGAACATGAGCTGCAGCATTTCCAAACAGAATTATCAAAACTGTGTAAATGCATTCTATGTAAATATATCCATAAAATATGTCATTCAGGATAATTTGTTTATATTTAGACTACATGTCAGATAAAGTACTCTAGGAACACACCATTTAGATAGATCCAGGTAGAATGTGTTTATTTTTTAAGTGGTGCTGCATACAGTGCTACATTTAATAAAAGAGTGCATTGCACTGGGGAGAGACAAAAAAAAGGGTACCAAAACACATGGATGTGTAAACAACAAATCTGCTGAGAAATTGTAATTACAAAAAGTATTTATTAGTTCTCTGGTAAAGGTAGCTAACACAGACCACACTGTTTTCTTTGAAGGCAAAGTATTGATCTCATTAATAACATGGTGAATCACCATGAATAACTTCATGGTGATCTCATTAATAACTTCTCCAGTTATGATGATTTCACCATGATTTCATCACACCAACCCTCCTTGGCTTCTGTGAGGACCCAGAACCACAACCCATTGTCACCCATATTTAATGGGCGACATCTCTTCACATCCAGAGGGGTTGGAACTAAATTATCTTCAGTGTCTCTTCCAAGCCAAAACACCCTGGGATATCCAAGAAGAAAAGCTTGTGTCACCTAGGGTGAAACAAGGCATCTTCATGAGGCTTAAATAGTCTGTTCTCTATATATTTATTATTTATGGTCTTAGCAGTTATGAAGAACTCTGTGAAAATATCTAAATCATGTCTATTAAGTCGTAGAGTACTTCCATGTTCCTGGAAATTATCACTACTTGCCCTTCAAAAAGCTTCTGTAGCATCAAGCCACAGGCACATTTTTCAACTATTGCATTCCCTGCTCTGAGGAAGAATGGTGTGGTTTATTTTTCACTCATTTTAGTGTCACCTACAGCAGCTGAGGTGGGAGGTAAGGAGACAAACAGCCCCCTGCAAACTCAAGTGATCTGCACCCCAGATTGTTCCCAACACCATCACCAGGAATCCTTACTGGAAGGCAGGTGGGATCTGCCTGTAAATGCATCATTAGCATTTCCCATCTGCTCTTGCAGACAGCAGAACCACCTGTTGTGAGCAGCACGGCTCTTCTTCCAAGAATTCTCTCCCATAATAAATAAATAAATGAGTAGGGGGCCCACACAAACCCCTGCAAAGTTCTGCACCTGGGATGAACAACCTCCAGTGTCACGAGGCTGGGGATGGGAGTTTGAGAGCAGAGAAGGATTTGGGGATTCTAGCCAGGACTCAGCAGGGTGAAGGTGCTGACAGTGGTTTTGTGGGTGTAGCAGGATGCCTCACCCCAATAAATCTTACCTGCTTGCCTTGGAACCCAGTCAGGAGACACAAACAGTACAAACTGTCTGTGGTGAGTTACCTGAGGCACCAGTGGGGATTTTTTGGTGTTGAATTTGCTCAAAAACCAATCTGGCTGATTGCTCTCAAGCACACATCTGTCCCTCTGAGGTGAGGTTTGGCAGATAAGCTGTTAAACTGCCCTAAAGGCATGTGACTGGCAGCTCTGTTATCCTGTAAATCCAGAATGCCTTCCATACAGTCAGATTCTTCCATATAGGCCTCAAAGAACATGGAGCTTCTCCATGGGACAATTCTTCATGGTTGCTTCCCAGGGATTGAGAGGAAGAGGGAGAAGTACCCCAAAAACAAAGGGAGAGTGGTGACATACATCGCTCTTTCCTTAATGTTTTGGGTTTTTTTGCTAGTTTTAATATATGATTGCTTTAATGTTATTCCTTTAATATAGTGCACTTTGCCCTTTAATGTTATAGTCAATTATTGTTTTTAGCATTGTACTGTGCAGCAATTCTGATTCAGATCTTCTGTCTGTCCATTTGCCCTAATAAATAAAACATCTTTCATAAATATAGCTGATTTATCATCATTAAAACTTACAGGACAAAGTTTCAAAACTTAAACTGTTGAGTATAAGATTGGAGCCAGCTGTCTCTAAACTCCTCTGAGGACGGTTTTGAAAGCCAGGGGGTCTTTTTAGCACCTCGTGACTCAGCCTCAGGGCTTCTTTAATAAACTTTGAAGCTCCTACTCCATCCATGACAGGGACTGCAAAAAAAGCAGGGTGGGCAGCAGGAGAGGGGGGTGATTCTGCCCCTCTGCTCTGGTGAGACCCAGTTCCGTGGTCCCCACATTTGGAAGATTTGGGCCTGTTGGGGTGGGCCCTGAGGAGAGCCACAGAAGGATGGAAGCATCTGTCCTATGAAGAAAGACACAGAGAGGCTGTGCTGTTCAGTCTGGGGAAGATAAGGCTCCAGGGAGACCTTTCTGGAGCCTTCCAGTGCCTCAAGGGGACTTGGAGAAAGATGGGGACAGATTTTTGCTGTCACTGTAGGGATACAACATGAAATGGTTTTAAATTAAATTAGGGGGCATTTAGGTCTGACAAAAGAAGAAACATTTTGCAATGAGAGTGGCAAGACACAGGAACAGGGTGTCCAAAGAAATTGTGGATGTCCCATCCCTGGAGGTCAAGGCCTTGTTGGATGGGGATTTTAGGAACCTGGTCTAGTGGAAGGTGTCTCTGTCCATGGCAAGGAGACTAAACTAGATTGTCTTCAGAAGTCGCTTCCAACCCAAACCATTCTATGATTTTATGATACAGAATCACTTTGATTATGCCATAACCACATTAAATAGTTTTATGTTTCATTTGGTTCTTCTCCAGTGCCATATATATTATATATTATATATTATATATTATATATTATATATTATATATTATATATTATATATTATATATTATATATTATATATTATATATTATATATTATATATTATATATTATATATTATTCTATTGGTAAGTACTGACTGCATCTGACCACAGTGTACCTGGGAATATTGTGCCCACAATTCAACAGCTGGTTTTAACCAGCTCCGGAGAGAAGAGCTGAGCACTTCTGGAGAGAGGGAGTTTGCAGTTCTGCTCCATTAGCCATTTCCAGTTCTTGCCTTCTCAAGAAAAATCCAATGAAATAATTCTCTTTCTGTCAAAGTAATGAACACAAAATTCATCACAGCTGAGTCCACAACTGTGAGACTGAAGCATCCCATGATGTACAGAGGAAAAATGTTCAGAGGAAGGAAAAAAACTAAAATCTCTACTACTTCTGGAAGGGAAGAACTGCTGGCAAGTTCTATATTTTGTTTAAAACCAACCCAAGTTCACAGTGATTCAAGAAAAAGGGTTCAATCATTTGGTGTCTGAAAAAAAAAATCTGTTTACTCACTTTTTTTCAGTTTAAGTAGGAGAAGGAAGAGGTACTGACTTGGCAATTTTTAAGTGGTGCACTCCTTTCAAAACTGGTAGTGTTCCCTTTTTAAATGGAGTTTGTGCCACTGACGGTGTTACTACATCATTTTCCACTCTGCTATTCCAGACCAGCATGGGTAATCAATCATTTACTTATCACACCAGCAAAACAGACTTCTCTTGGAAGGAGTGTAAAAAGTACCACAATAAAGCAATTTTGCCAATTTGAGTGTTCCACTTGACAACTATTTGCATAATAAGGTTTTGCCAAGATAAGAAGATTGGTAATTTTCAGCAGTATGGAGGGGATTGAAGTTTTTAAGCTTTTTTGCCCACTATCTACACACTCACAGACCTCCGCTCTTGATGTATGGTTCTTTTTAAAGTACTCCATCTGTCTCTGTTGTGTAATGAATTCTGTCACTCTCAATTGTGCTCCTGAGCACTGAGCAGTGGAAGGGAGTTTGCATTTTGATTACAAAAAGGTACCGTCAGCTCTTATTACAATGGAAAACCCATCTCCATGTGAAATTTTAAGGCACTTATAAGCTTAGTTTCCCCCTCAGAAGCTGCCTGTAGATCACCCTGTCACCATCTGACAGTGAGAGCACAGGGATGGGCTGCACTGCACAGAAGAGAAGTTCAGGGAAATGGGAATAAATCCAGTTTCTCCCCTAAGAAGCTCATGGGGAGGGATGCTGTCATGTACAAGTTGTTCCACGTGCAGCTTGTGCTGGAGCTCTGAGGGAAAAGGGTGGCAGGAGGAGATCAAGCCTGTCAGCTTAAGTCTCTTTCCATCTCCTCACCCTTATGAGCCAGTTTATCTCATCCTGAGACTTGTCAGCAGTTTTCTGCTTGGGATAGTGGGAGGGCAGGAGAAAGATTAGCAGAGCTTTTACAGGTTAAGCATGAACATACTTTTAGGGGCTTTGATGGCAAAGTGCTCAAGGAGGATTAGGATGCTGGGGAAAATGTAGAAACACTCTGCACCATGCAGAAAGAGCTTCACAGATCCTGGGCTGGGGAGAATAAACCTCCTCATTGTGATGCTGTCTGGAACTGAGACTCTCACTCCTGCTAATGGACCCAGTAAAGAAAACCACCATAAATTGGCTTTTTCCTGAACACTCCGGAAGCAGGTTTGCAGATTCAAAATGTCCAGCGTCCAGCCAGCTCAATGGGCAACTTTTAGCCCAATTTTAGCTCCAGGTGTGGTGCAGGTGTGTTATGAGTAAAAAGTTGTCCAAAGTTCACAAGTTAAACCAATTGCTGCCAAGGTGGAGTTCTAACTATTTATTGTTAATAATTTCATGTTGTAATCTCCCTTTAGCTGGATGAAGAAAACAGGTGATAATCACAGAAGTCTTGGCTGTAGTGAACCCCAATTAGTGTAGCTCAAGATCCTGAAAGGATAAAGAGGAACCCAGTACAAACCCCAGACTTCATGAAAACATGTTTTAATTTGCTGAGGGAACCAGTCAGTGGATCCCATGTGAGGCTATTCTGAAGAGGAATGAATGGAGTTCAGAAAATCTAGCAGATTTTAAAACTAGCAGATTCCATTTAAAACTAGTTTTAAAGTCAGCATCCTCTAAGCACAACAATGGTGGCAATGGGGCATCCCAACACTTAAAATACAATCAGACATATCAGAACATGAGTTTGGCTATGAAGAAAATTCCTGACAGGCTCCAATGCACAAAGGCAGGACTCAGGGTGCAGAGGCAGCAGGTTTGGAGCTAGAGTTTGAACTGCAGAGCTGTTGAAGTCACTTTGAGCCTGAGTAATCAACTAATCTTATGCACTCCCCTGGAAAAAATCATCACCTACCAAACCCAAACCATGAGCTAAACAATGTGGAAAATAAAGGAAATTAATCCTTTCATTCCCAGTTCTGGATTTGTGTAGTTTCCCAGGTCTGTAGTTCTAAATCTGGGGAGGAATAGTCCCACACACCAGCAAGGGCTGAGAGCTGGGATTTTTCCTAGAAAATTCTCAGATGTATTTTATTCTTGTGTTCTGGTACCTGAAGAGAAACCCTAAAGGGTGACAGGTGAGAGAACAAGAGGCAATGGGACTCTTAAATTAAAATAGAATAAATTTCCTTTAAACACAGGATTTAACATTCTTGTTTCGTGAAGGTGACCAAACATGGGAACAGCTTGCCCAGAGAGGTAGAGGAGTCTCCATCCTTGGAGATATTCAAACCTCAGTCCTGAGAAACCTGCTCTGGCTGACCCTGCTTTGAGAAGAGGCCTGGACAATGCTTTCTCCAGAGATGCCACAAATGGAATTATTCTGTGATTCCTATTATTTATTATTATTTATTATTATTTTTATTATTATTTTATATTGTTTGTTATATTATTTATTCTTTATTATTCCTATATATATGGAATTATTCTGTGACCCTACTTTGAGAAGAGGCCTGGATGATGCTTTCTCCAGAGATGCCACAAATGGAATTACTCTGTGACTCATATTATTTATTTCTTATTTATTTATTTATTTATGTATTATTATTTAATATTATTTATTACATTATTATTATTTATTATTCCTATATATATGGAATTATTCTGTGACCATACTTTGAGAAGAGGCCTGGATGGTGCTTTCTACAGAGATGCCACAAATCAAATTATTCTGTGATTCTGTGAGTGCATTCCTCGCCAGCTCCCAGACATGGCCTTCATAGTCCTGACCCAAGAGTCTGTTTTGCTTTGCCACCCCTCTTTCCTCTCATTACAGTGTCCCAGAGAGTGTCCCTGACTGCAGAGAGCAGTGAGAAGAGCAGTGCCCAGTTAAAAAGCAGTGGTACCCAAAAAGCAGCCAGTGCAAGGTCACAGAACCCACGTGGCAAGAAAAACCCCATCCTGAGGCTGCAGATGCTGCTCCTCACTGCTCTCCAATCTGGGCTGCCAGCTGTCATATTAAGGTAGGAGCTGGCATGATAACAGTGTTAAAACTACATCTGTGCCTCCAAACCATTCCTCCACTCCTCCCTTTTAAATCCCTTTGTAAAACCCACTTTATGGCTGACAGCCTCTTAGGCACTTAGCAATAAAGAGGTTTAAAAGAAATAATCACAATAACTAACTAATAAACATTCTTCATTATTTCGAAGATGATAATAATCCCTTGCACTTGCATTGCACTTTACATATTCAGGCACTTTATAATCATTAACTAATTAGTCCTTGCAAAGCTCATCTAAATATTATTATCCTGTTAATGCAGAAAGAGAAGCTGTAAGAGAGAAGGTAGAGAATTTGCCTAAGGGCATACATCAAGCCATTTGCAGAACCAAGATTGGAGTTCAGCTCTTCAGCATCCTAATCCTTGGCTCATATCCCTCTTGCTGTCTCTGATAATATGGGCTAAATTACATGATAGCAGGATCATTTTCTTTAATATTCATCCTCAAATGCATGACGTGGGATATTACATTCCGCCTCTTTGTTGTCCTCAGGATCACTTATTTCTTTCTCCCTCGCCTTCTGTGCTGATATTTCCTCCTGCATTTTATCATGAGGAAACACCCATGGCCTAGCTCCCATTTCTGCACTGGGATATTGGAATTGGCCATGTTATCCAGGGATAAAAAGAGCAAAATTTGGGCATGAAACTTTGAGCAAGCATAGGAAACTGCAATTCTTAAGGGAATAAACTTATTGATGGTTCACAGACAGAAACTCCATCATCAGCCCTTTTCTATTTCTCTTGTGAATCCTCAACTTCACAAGGAGAGGTACAGGCTGATTTACCCCAATACCTTTTATACCCCCAAAATAAGTGCGAGGATCAGGCCCTTTCCATAATTTTTTAGATAAATTGGGGGTGGTGGTAATCACAGAATCATAAAATGGTTTGGGTTGGGAAGGATCATAAAGATCATCTCATTCTAACACCTGCCATGGGCAGGGACACCTTCCACTGTCCCAGGTTGCTCAGAACTCCATCCAACCTGGCCTTGGACACTTCCAGGGATAGGGCAGCCACAGCTTCTCTGGGAAATCTGTGCCAGGGCCTCACCACCCTCAAAGTAAAGACTTTTTGTTTTAAAACCAAATCTAAACTCACTCTCTGCCAGTTTGAAGCCATTCCCCCTTGTCCTGTCACTCCAAGCCTTTGTAAATAGTCCCTCTCCATCTTTCTTGCCATCTCCTTCAGGTACTGAAAGGCTGAAATTAAAACACCCCAAATCCTTCTTTTCTCCAGGCTGAACAGTCCCAGTTCTCTCAGCTTTTCCTTGCAGTGGGGCTGCTCCATCCCTCTGATGCTTTTGGTGCCTCCTCTGGACTCTTCCAACATCTCCACATCCTTCCAGAGCTGGGCTCAGGGCTGGGGCAGCTCTGCAGGTGGGGTCCCACCTGAGTGGAACAGAGGAGCAGAATCCCCTCCTTTACCCTTTTAACCTGCTGATGTTGATGGGATTTTGGGGAAGATTTTTTTTTTGTGGTTTATTTTTCCCCACTCAGATAATTTATACAAGAAAACCAGACCTTCACATGAAAATATCATATGGCGACTCTGAAACACAATGATGGATTTTATTTTTTTTTCCCTGTCATAATAATCCAGACTGTGGAAATTATTCCTACGCAAGAGAGTAGATGCTAAATGTCTTCATAGTTGCAAAATATGAAATAAAAGCATAGAATCATACAGCATTTTGGGATAGAAATAATCTTAAAAGGCCATCTAGTTCTAACCTCCTTGCCAAGGGCAGTGACACTTTCCACTAGAGCAGGTTACAAGATAAAGTGGGGAAATAATGGAAAAAAAAATTAAGTATATTTCCATCAAAGAGTATTAAATACATGGTTAGCATGGTTAAGAAAATGCCTGAGCTAGGGAAAGTGGTGTCAGGGATGGATCATCACATATCTGTACCTGCTGCTCTCCCCAGTGAAATGATGAAGTAAACTTTTTCAAAACATGGTCATGCATGTTCTATGCAGAAACCCTACCCAAACCAAACATATTTGAAGCAGGTTCTGATTTCCTGTTGTACTCTCTCAGTACATTCTCATTCTCATTTTATTTCCTGCAGCTGTCATACCAATTCCCTAAGGTAATTTTGGTTAATTGAAAAGGAATGATTGCCATTGAAGGCACTCTTCCTAGCGAGGTAAATAATGTTTTTCCTGTAATGTGCCATTGGATTTTGTTTAAAAATTTAGTTCATTTTAATTATATACCTTTTTATAATTGAAAAAAAAGGGACAATAAATTAAATTATTATTTTCCACACCAGTAGGGACAATTTTCTCAAAGAAAATTAAGCTGATTTGTGCCTGTGACTGTGCCTTCCATGTCTGCAGTAACACTCAATGTGCCCTTTAGCCTCCAACATCCCCTTTTTTCATTGATGAGGACAGAAAATCAGACTGTGATCCTGCAGCCCTAAAGATTAAATCTGAATTAAAACACAGTGGAATCACCATCCCTGGAAGTGTTCAAAAAATGTGAAAATGTGTGGATGTGGCACTTGAGGACATGGTTTGATGGTGAACATGGTGGTGATGCTGAATTGGTACTTGAATTAAAGATCTTAAAAGTCTTTTCCAACCTTAATTATTCTGTGATTCTGTGAAATCACTAGCCAATGATCAAATTTGAATGGGACATCATGTTTCTGTTGAATTATTCAGTACATCAGAGTTCAGACTGTATCTTTATGTGGCATTTGCTTTTACAGAAAATTAATAGAAACTTAATACAACCCCTGGCTGACCTACAGTCTGTCATGGCAGGCTAGTCCAGCCAACTTGAACAGATTTTAACCTGATCAATGCCTTTAGACAATCAGTACATTACATTGCACTGATGCAGCATTTTAAATTCATTTTTAGTCATTCAAATCACAAATTTCAGAGCCTCATGAGCTTTTTAATAAAAAAAAAAAATATATATTCATTTCTTTCAAAGCTCATGGTTGTATTAGTTTTATTCCAGTGACTGACTGTAACAACTGTAACAAAAGCAATGGTGAATTCTCAGATAAGTTTTCCATGATGTGGATTCACACCCAGGTGTATCCAACAAAGCCAGTCTGGCATTCTCCACGAGTCAGCACCTTCAGACATCTCAGCATCCACTAAAAGCAGTTACATCTGAGGTTAGATACCTTCTTTCCATTTAAAAAATGGGAGTTTATTGTTGCTTGGGTCCTACTTGGAGCCCCCTCAGCAAAGATGCTGTCCCTGCTACTTTTCCTGCTGGAACAGCCTGGGAACAGTGAGTGCTCATTCATAGCAGCTCATCTGAAAGGTGTTAATTGGAAGTTGAGGTGTGGAGGCTTTTTCAGCTGCTCTAACCTGACTGCAAGATTAGATTAAATTTGTATTCCCTCTAGCCCAGGAGAACCTTTGGGCTAAGAATTGGGAAGGACTCAAAACTCCCTGACGGTTCCTAGAACTCAAGGTCAGCTCCAAACAGATTATGGAAAATGAACCTCTGCTAAGGAACAGTAGATAAATTAGCAAAATAACATTATTTTGGGTTTGGTGCATGTGCTTCCCACAATAATGGGATTTTAATTTTTAAATATTTTATCCCAGCTGAAATCTATATTCCTTTGGAGAAATTTCCCATCTCAGTCCTGTATCACACACCCTTGGTTTGCAGTTGTGTTCTATGACCACGGAAGCTTTACAAACCCAACATGTGTGGGATCTCAGCACCTCAGGATTGAGGTGCAGAGTGACCAAGACCACCCTTGGGGGGCTCGGGAGTCCTGGAATGTTGCCAGAAGTGGCTGGTGGCTGGACTTTGATCCTACACGGGAGACGAAACCTGTATGAGGATGGGAGGATTTCACTGGGGTGAATGGTGAAGGGATAAGTAAATTAGAGTGTAAGACACAGGGTTTAGGATTTCTGTACAGGGGGGTCTAAAGAAGTAAGATGGAGGAATTGGGGCATGTCCTGTTCTTCTTCTTCTTGGCCTCCATCTTCTGTGGTGATGTTGGCACTTTGGGGTTGGTTATTACTAAAAGTGCACTGGTTAATAAGGGTAAAAGGTATTGGGGAAAATTGATAAATATTGTATACGTAACTTTGAGTATAAAGATAGGTGACTGCCCCGGGGGCGCTCAGTGTGCTCATGGCTGGCTGCTGTGCAGACCTCTGTCAGGCCAAGAGAAAATCTTTTAGATAAACAATTAATAAACACCGAGACCGAGAAAAGATCTGAAGCCTCTTCTCGTCCTTTGAAGCGTGGGCTGTCCAAGGCCACCCCGGGCCTTTCCAGGTCACCTAAACAGCCGGGAAACCAGCAAACATGGTTCATCTTGAAGAGTTTTTTTATAGTGGAAGGAGCTTGTGAAGAGACAGTGAAAATCTGAGGGAAGCTTCAGCTCAAAGAAAGCTGCAGCAGCCACTGCAGCAGAAATTATTAATATATTCAAGCCAGAGGGGCTTCTGATGGCAGGTGGAACAAATTTCTTTCCTGAGTGTCTTAAGCCTGTGTGCTGCATCACAGTCTGCAGTGATAACCAATCTCAAACACTTATCACTGAGGGGGTAGGATGAATTCCTTATTGAAGGAGTCTTTCTTTTCCCACTAAGAGCCCAGATGACTTAGTTTAAAGCAGGCAAATCATATTTGGATGGTGTAAATTAGTTACAGCAAATCCTGATGCTTTTTACAGACAACTCATAAACTGTTTTTTAAACTGAAGTGCCTCTCCACTCTCTTCTAGCATGTGTGAAGGCTGAGTGTGCTTTGCATACTGTGTCCTGTGTCTGGACCTGCCTTCCTTGAAGATATTTAAGGTGGTCACAATAACCACAGGAAATTTCCCATCTGTATTTCTGAGAGATAGATTTATTATCCCATTTCTTTTGCTCAGCTTTTTTTTATTTTTTTTTTTTATTTTTTTATTTTTCATAGCAGGCTGCTAGGATTTAAAGACAGGTATTTTATCCAAGCGGGCTTGTTACAGATCAGCTCTTTAATTACACCTACTAAAGAAGTAATGCATAGTGATACCCTGAACTTGTCCCTAATTAAAAATACTGTACTTAAAGTTTGTGTGATTCCCTTCTGCTGAAATCTTTAATCAGGAGATGAATAAGGCTCTGGAGCCTTGATTAATAACACGACCAAGTGCTGTGCAGCTGAAAATGCCAGGGTATTAAATTTCCTTAAGTCACCTGGTGTCCCCATCTAATAGAGATCCTGGCAATGTTACTTATGCAACAGCACAGAATAATTGAGGTGTGAAGTTACTGTTCCCAAATGAGACAAATGATCCCAATTCTCCTGGAGACAAGTCTGACATGGATGTGTGCACTAATGTAATAAACACCATCCCTTTTTAATTGACTCATTAAATAAAATAAATGGCCTTCTCTGAAGTAGTACCCATGGAATCCAATGCACAGGTGAGATGCACTGAAATTTGAAAAAAAAAATCTAAATACAAGGGAGTTGGGAAAGCAGAGAGAGAAGCATCCTAAACAAAAACAAAACAGATATGACAGCCAGGAAGGTAAGATGAATTTTCAAAGGAACAAATTATGCAAAGAAGAAAAAGGTGTCTGATTATTTTACTACAAGTGCTGGGTTTGGATCAAGCAAAGAAAACAAACCAAACATAATCCAAAGCTCGTGGATATGAGCTGTGTTTTCTCTGGGCTGGTTCAAGAACAGCTGGTGGCAGAACAGATTCACAATTCTCAGGAGCTGTGAACAGTTAAAACTAAAATATGAAGAAGAAGGTGCATTCCTAAATTTTTAGGTACAATCTCCTCCTCTTGAAGAGAACTGTGTCATGTAATCATACTTAGCTATTTCACTGCGCTTAAAATAATGCAGCATTATTACTTTAAGGCATATAAAGAAATTAAAATGGTAAGAAATAGTTCCACAACAGGTCCCAGGTACCACTAAAACAAAGTTAAAGGTTGGGCTTTATGATCTTGGAGGTTTTTTCCAACCTTAATGATTCTATGATTCTGTGAAATAAGGAGCACAGGAGCAGTTTAGAGTCCTGAATTAAGAACTGCAGAGGGGAGGCTGCAAAACTTTTCTTGAAATGTGCTCATTATTCTGACTTTATTTTTTTTTTTTGGAGCATATACTGAATCAGGCATCTACATTGGTGCTCTGATATCTGCAACTGATCAGAGTACACCTAAACCTGGGTCAGATTGTGTTTCCTGGACAGTCTCAATCCAAATTTAGCATGAATTTACTCATGGGTATGGTGTGTTTGTTTTTTCCAGTATTAGGGGTCTGAGGGATAAACAGCTCCCCTCAGCCCTTCATTAGCTCTCCTGTAGTGTCTCATACAGACAAACTCAGCTCTGAGTGACTTCACTGAAGTGTCAAGTGCAGAAGCTCTGGGTTTGGTGTTTGGGAGGTAAACAGCTGAATTTCCAAGCTGGAACTTTGTCCATGCACTTCCAGTGTTTGCAATATCTGAGCAAGCCCATGCAGAACCAGCCAGCACACTCCAGTGCTGAGCTGCAGATTGCAGCAGGTAAAAATGAATTTATTCAGGTAACACCCCCCTCTCCCCATCATGTCCCCTCTGCTCTTGCCTGAACTCAGGTTTTTTGCTCAGAATGACCCCAAATCCTCCCACTGAAGTCCCCACAGTGTCTGCTACAGTGGCAATAGCCCCTCTTAGCACCAGAAATATCTTGTCTAACACATCTTATGGCCACATATGTCTTTTCAGGAACCTGAGCATTAATAATTTATTCCCACCCTGGAATGCACAAGCTCTTTTCTTTCTCAGTTTCAGATGATATGATTCCATTTTGCACTGAAAATTATTAGTCCCTAAGTGAATAACCTGGCACTTTCTGTTAGGAAATGTATTTGCAGCTTCACTAGCAAGGGTAAAGGTATTCTCTGTGATATCTATTTCTTCCCTTAGCTCCCAATACCTCCTGACTGAGCACCAGGCTAGGATAACATGTGAAAATCCTGAACAAGATCAGCCCCAGTTTGCACTGCCAATTCAAATCCAGCAGCTACTGATCATATCTCAGCATCTCCCCTTAAACCAGCGCTTTATCCGCTTCTAAGTGTTTCCTGTAATCTCCAGCTTTTACAAATTAAGTATTCACTTTCCAAGTGATAATATATCAAAGAGCTCACTGAATTTTTACATGCATGCCATCAGCTTAATTTCCTTATCTAAAAACTCTTGAATGTTATCATAAAATAAATATTTTTGTGGCTGATTTAGCAAATGGATGCTTGCCTCTAAAAACAGATTACACAGAAAAATACAGATAACACATCCCTACATGGTTTTGACCTATAGTGTCTAGTCTAGTAATTTCAATATGGAACAGCCCAGGAATTAAAAGCTTCTGATTTCCACTCCATGCGTTGCCTGCACACCCTTAGCAAGGGCAATAATCCTTGCACATAGAATCTGAATATAATCCCTGAAAGAGAGATAAGGGGGAAATTATAGTGAAAACAGTTGTAGCCAAATAAAGAAAATTTCTTGTGACTCCATCTGCAGATAATAAAGTGTTATTAAAAATTTTTTTATTTCTTTTGCAGTATAACAATTCTCATGTTGTTTTGGCATAGGTAGAATTGTAGTTGGAATCCATGTTTTAAAGACCATGGATGTGTACAAGCCTTGTAAAACACATAATGTTCACTGATAATAAACACTGTTAATCATACTTATGGCAGTACTTAAAAAGGGGCCAGGAGTACCAGGCATGGTACAAATTCACACACACAGAATGACTGGGTTGGAAAAGACCTTCAAGATCATTGAGTCCAACCCAGCCCCAACAACTCAACTAAACCATGGCACCAAGGGCCACATCCAGTCTTTTCTTAAACACATCCAGGGAATGGCCATTCCAGGACTTTATCACTCTTCTCATAAAAAAAATCTTCTTCCTAATACCCAGCCTAAACTTCCCTTGGTGGAGCTTGAGACTGCATCCTCTGGTTCTTGTTGCCATTGCACTGTAAAAGTTCCATACCTTCTCAGTGATTTCTCATGGTCATCTCCTCACAACTCTGACTCCTCCTTCTTCACAGCACAGCCAACAAACTCAAACTCTCTTCACAGCACAAGCAACAAACTCCAGCTCTCTTCACAGGCAAAAACTCCATTACCTCTGGACCAGCTAACCCACTCTTTTATGCCAGTCTTCCTTATTAGCCACAGCTGTGGCCTATCAAGGGCAGGCCTGTTCCTGATCTTTGGTAATTAGTACAGCTGCAACTCCTCAGAGGTGAGATTACCTTATGCACTATCTTTATTTTCTTACATTCTATCCCCCCCCACAGGTTCTCAATACCATCAGTCCTTTAATGAAGGATTGGAGCTGGAGAGGTGCCATGGAATAGGTGAAATCAGCAGAGTGCCAGAGGTCAGATTGGTGTGTGGGACAGCAAAGAGGAAGACAAATTTTCATCTTCCATCTTCAGGGAGTCCCAGTGCCAGGACAGAAAATGAACCAGGCTCTGGGGATGCCTTTTCCACTCTCTGCTGTGTGCCAGGCAGGGCTCCGACCTGGGGTGGACATGTGGACCTGCCTCCCACAGCATTCCCACCCTTTTCCTGCCATCCCCCACTGCCAGGCTGCTCTGGCAGTCACTTCCAAGATGTTCTGCCCAGCCAGGCAAGAAGTGATCAAAGAAGAGGAATTGCAGAAATGTTTCTCTCCAAGCCTCGCTTACTGCTTTTAATAAGCGGATTTTATGTAAGCAAATTCATTTGTGTTTCTTCACTTATATTTTCATTGTGAGGCTTAAATCAATGCCATATTAGAGGCTGAAAATAATCCACTCAATGGTTATTACATTTATTCCTTCCTTTTTTTTTTTCCCTCTTAATGCAGGCAGCTTAAACACATAGATCACTGAGGAATTTGGCCAGTTTTTAAGACATTAAAGTGCATGAAAAGTAAAGTAATTCTTCAAATGGATATGATGGCTTGGATCAGCAATAGTGTGGCCAGCGGGACCAGGGCAGGGATTGTCTCTGTGCTGGGCACTGGTGACTGAGGGCACACCTTGAAACCTGGAGAGAGATTTGGGCCTCTCATGATAGAAAAAAAGACATTGAGGGGCTGGAGTGTGTCCAGAGAAGGGAATGGGGATGGGGAAGGGTCTGGAGCACCAGGAGGGACTGGAGCTCAGTCTGGAGGAAATGAGGCTCAGGAGGGACCTTGTCACTCTCTACAATTCCCTGACAGGAGGTGGGGATCAGGCAGGTGGGGATCAGGCTCTTCTCCCAAATAACAGGCAACAAGACAGAAATGGTTTCAAGTTGTACCAGGACAAATTTAGATTGGGTATAAGGAATAATTCCTCCACAAAAGGGGTTGTCAAGCATTGCCACAGGCTGCCTAGGGAACTGGTAGAGTCCCCAGTCCTGGAGGGATTTTAAAAGACCTGTAGATGTGGCACCTGGGGACATGGGTTAGTGGTGGACCTGGCAGGGCTGGTTGGACTCAAGGATCTTCAGGGTCTTTTCCAACCTAAACAATTCTGTAATTCTACATAGGAAATAGATCACATAATGTAGATGGGAACCTACACCAGTATGGGCCAGTGAAAAATGGACAGAACCACAGGAATGTTTTCCCCAGTGCTTTCCATGTTTAGGTTAAGATTCCTTATGGATTCTCCTCTTTGTCCCTGAATTTTCTCCTTTGACCTGGCCAAAGGTGAGTTCTCCTGCACCAGAGAAAGGGCTACTTCTCTTACCCAAATTTTCTCAAGTACTCTGCAAATCAGCACAATTTAGGATGCAGATATTTCCTTAGAAAGGTTGCTAAAATTACCTAAGACTGCCTGCATTAAAAACTGTCTCCCAAATCCCAAACCAAGCTCAGGAAAATGTCTGCCCCTAAAGACAAAGCTTTGGCATCACCCAGATGGTGTTTCAGGCCTTTCTTGCATTTGGGTTACAACATGATAATGATGATGATAATGCTTTTAGCTTTTGCTTCCTCAGGTCTCAACACATCAGTGTTGAGAGGGAAATCCTGGCATCTCCTGATGAGGGAAATCCTGACATTTAAATGACTGTGACAGTATGGGAAATGGAAATTCATGGAGTTTTCCTGCAAAGTCTAGCCATGGATTATGGATTTCACTCAGGAGGCAGTCAATCTGTGGACCATCATTTGTTAAAGAAGTTGGGCTGAATTTTGGTTGGCAAAAATTCTCCCAATTTGTCTTAGTTCAGAATCATAATTTACCATAAGATTTTTGACATCTAATTAGACTGAACCAAACAGCAATTACAATTCCATCACTTATGTTATTCTGCTGTCAAAAAAGAAGAGGAAAAACAGTCAGATTTTGTTTGATTTTAGCTTTGTATGCTAACTAAGGCTAACATGAATTTACATACTTTTTTTTTCTTAACAAAGTGTCATCTTGTCACACCTCCCCCAAAGAAATTACAGTTTAATTAAAGAGCAAACAGGGTGAATCAGATGAATTGCATCTTCAATTTGCACAGAAAATATTTGAACAAGACAAAAGTAAAGAATTTTTCCCAAGATTCACTGGACATAAGTGACATCTTTCAACAATGGAAAACAATTCCAGTGTCTAAATTGTAGTCCAAGTATCCAAGTGTGCTTTCAAGCAAATATTGCATGTTTTTCTAGAATATAAAACTCCCCTTTCCTTCAGGAAGAACAGAACTAAAACATTCCAAGACTTGGCACTGTAGTTTGCAGGGATGAGATAAACCAAGAAATTTGTAATGAGAAATCTGTCTGTTCTAATATAATCCCATATGAATCATTTAACAAATTAATAATCTCACCATAATTAAACTCTTCATAAAGAATACACAAGTATTAGAGAAACTAATTGATTAAATTCTAGTTTAAATCCCACCATTCATTTTTTTAAATTTTTTTTCCCCCTCTCTGTTTTGCAATATTGAACGTGGTCCTGTCAGTAATGTTTTATCTCTCTGCTTGTTTGCTTCCCTGACTTTTGGAAGTGAATTTCACAAACCTCTCCACTTATGACTCGCTGTCTCCCCTGAAGATACAGGGCAGATAATGTCAACACATGGCTCTCTGTGTGTTCAGTGAACTAGAAAGCAAAATTTTGTACCTTAAGAATGTTCTTGTTGAGCTCAAGCTCCTGGAGGACTGTGGAAGGTTAAGTAAATTGAGAGAGACTCTCAGTGCTAAGAGAGCTTTGCTTTCACTACCTGGGAGTTCTACTGAAAACACAGCACTGAGATTGGTGATAAGGTCAGGTGATTCCCTTTGAATTTTAGCCTTGCTGATAAAAGTAGAAAGCAACATGAATGAGGATCTGCTGTGCTTTGCATTTTGGTTTGAAATCCTATGTGTGAGAGGAAAAAAGTGACAACTAAATCTACACTGCATGGTCCTTCCCTTCCCTTCCCTTCCCTTCCCTTCCCTTCCCTTCCCTTCCCTTCCCTTCCCTTCCCTTCCCTTCCCTTCCCTTCCCCCTTATTTTTCCTTCTCCTCTTTTCCTTTTCCTTCCCCTTCTCCTTTTTCCTTCTCCTTCTCCCCTTTTCCTTTCATTTCTCTACCCTGAAATGCTTTCCTTCTTTGGATGGATTTCTCTCATCCACATTTCCTCCTGTTCTTTGCCACTTCACAGACTCACAGAATCCCAGAATGGGTCAGGCTGGAACGGATCACAGTGGGGTCACCTGGTGCCACCTCCCTGCTCCAGCAGAGCCATCCCAGGGCACAGGGTTGTGTCCAGATGGCTCTGGAATATCTGCAGGGAGGGATTTACCTCTCCACACCCTCTCTGGATGATCTATTCCAGTGCTCAGAAAATTCTTCCTCCTGTGGAACTTCCTGGGATCAGTTCCTGCACATTCCTCTTGTCCAATTGCTGGGAACAGCAAGCAGAACCTGGGCCCTGCTCTGAGCCCTCCCTGCAGACACTGACAGGGATGAGGTCCCCTTTCATTTTCTCTTTTTAAGGCTGAACAGCCCCAGCTCCCTCAGCCTTTCCTTATTAGAGCAATGCTCCATTCCCTAACCCTATTTGCAGCCCTCCACAGGACCTGCTCCAGGAGCTCCAAGTCATTCTTTTATTATCTCTATTACCCTGCCATGAAATTTTTAAATTCCTGCCTCTTAAAATATGGCATGGAAGCACCCCAAGCATCTGTGCCTGTAAAATACCCCTGAGATCACAAAGACAGCATCTGAACATGCAAGGCAGAACAGGACTCAACCAACAGCCTGATATCAGATGGTTACTGAGTGCTGGAGAGAAGTTATGAATAAATGACAAAAAAAGTGCCTGCTCTCCTCACAGAGCAATCTGAAATGTGCAACTTTGCTTGCAGAATGTTGTATTTCCATCCCCTCTTGCCAATTACTGAGTTAAGTGGTGCATGGAGCCTTTTAAAGACTAGAATTATTTTCTAAAGAGTAAGAGAATGTGAATCAAAGCTGCTCATTACATATTCTCCTAACTTGGATGGTGTCCTCCACAGTAGGCTGCAGCTACCGGTTATTACACTTTTTTTTTCCTTTCTGTTAACAACAAGAATAAAAGGCTTTGAGCCAAAACCCAGAAATACCCAACAAGCAATTATAAAACCCCATCAGGAAATAGCTGCTGGTTGATTCTGCTTATTATAGCAACTCCTAATAACAACAATGTACTTCTAAAGTCAATTTGGGCACCTCGTGCTGGATGATGATATTTAAAAACACATTTTGGAATTTTCCAGGATGCTTTTCATTGTTGGATATGGTCACAGAATATCCTTCTGAATTAACAACCCTTTCCTCACTTTTATATCTATTATGGATGTATGGGGAGACTTAATTCTACTAAAATAGAATGTACCTATCTATCTATCTATTCTAAATATATATCAAGGGAGGAGGAAAAAAAAGTTTTCCTCTGTTAGACAGATCGTTTTCTGGGAGAAATGTACTTTCCTTTTACACTGAGGAGTAGAGTTGGTGATTTATTATTGATCTTGACACAGAGAGCAAAAGTGTAACACAGTAGTTCTGCCACAGACTGCTCATTGACTTGCTTAAAGCTGCACTATTAAAAACATCTTTTAATGTACAGTTCTGAAAAGAATTCAATAGTCTGATACAAATCCTGAGCTGGAGGAAACAGTCATACCTCCCACAGACTTCAAAGGCTGCTTCACATTCCTGCACCAGACATACCTTTTTATCTCTCTGGGATGTATTTAATCCTGCCTCATCTCTTTAGCTCCAGCAAAGATCCAACAACAGAAAATCAGCATATTAAATACATGTCAGTTATACTGGGGATCCCTGAGACACATCTGGGCTGGACCAGTGGACATGTTCTCCTTGAGGATGTGAAACTTTGAAAGCTGACACATTTCTCTGCCCATCATTCCCTTCTTCTCCCTTTTTCTTAATAAAATCCATGTGGAAACTGCTCTGTTGCACTATTTCTAATCTTTACAGCAAAAAACATCCATGGTAGAAGATACCATGAACGTGGGTATAAAAGACATGATTATGAGATTTTCCTGCGAAGAAGAAATGGCATTGCAAGGATCAGTTTGCAAAAATGGTCCTGATAAATCAAAGCAGTGCTACAAAAACAAACAAACAAACAAACAAAAACAAAACAAAAAAAAAAAAACAAAAAAAAAAAACCCAGACAAATCTGTTGGCTTCTGCTTTATTGTGGATTTTATGTTTTTGTTGGTTTGCTGTGGCTTTTCCCCCAAAACTCTAACCAGGAGGACTCTAATGAGAAATTTGATTTGCAGTCCCTGGGTCTAAAGCACTTCATGCATGTGCAGCTAAAAATACCTGAGTTCCCAACAGCTAAAAATCTCCTCTCTCCTCAGAAGCAGAACCTTAACATTTGTGTTACCCTCTGATTTCCATTGAAAAAGGGTTTTCCTCAAAGGCTTTACTCCCCTGAGGGTCTAAAATAGCAGCCCCTTTAAAGGCACAAGCAAGACATAGTTATGTAATGTCCAGGGTAAAAATATGAGAGTTTCAGTCACGATCCTGGTTCATGCAAAGCTCCCAGTAAAATCCTGAAGAGCTCTGCCTCAAATATCTTCAGTGCCTTGTTGTGCTGGCATCACAATCAGTTGTTAAAGCTGTGGACCTAAGCAAGCTTCTTCATCCCCAAATTTATAGGCTGATGGATTTATATTTGATCCCATCCCTCATTAACATCAAGCTAATGAGCATAATTGAAGGTCTTGGAAAACTTATTTACACTGCATTATTTGTAATTGCTGATAAATCCCTTGAAAAGAGACATCTGTTCCATATGCCCAGTGGGAATCAGAAAGTAACATTCTTTGTGTGTAGGTAAATCACAGGATATTAATAGATCTCGAGAAGGAACTGGATGGGGTGGAGGGAAGGAGTGGGCTGGTGAGATACAATGAGGGTTTAAAACCAAGAAAACTCAGGAATTGTTGCTAATTGCTGCTTCAGGGGCTCAGTGCTGCACACAGATTAAAGACAGGACATGTGGGTGGCTGGGCAGCTCTGGAATGGGGAAAACTCTGATTCCAGCTCCCAGAAATTGCCCCATGACCCAGCAGTGCAAGCAGAGTGTTGGTCTTGCAGACTGGGCTGAGTTTGGGTGAGAAGTTGGCCACTTGCAGGGGTAAATGCAGATTCCTTGGGTCTGATCTGTCTACAGCTTGTTCAGGTACTCCACACAATAAAAGCAAAGAGCTTTTGGGAGCAACAGAGGAGAGAGTATCAACCCGTACTAGGATGAGGTGGTGATTGTCTCACTCTGCTCTGCAGTGGGGTAGCCTCACCTTGAGCACTGGGCACATTTTTGGGTACCACTAAATCAAGAAGAATACAAAGTTATTAGAGACTGTCCAAAGAGGGCTGTGAATATGGTGAAGGGTTTGGAGGGGATGTATGAGGTGCAGCTGAGACCACTTGGTTTGTTCAGCCTGGAGAAGAGGAGAATGAGGAGACCTCAGTGGGGCCTGTAACTTTTTGTCAGGGGAAGAGCAGGGGCAGGCACAGATTTCTTCTCTATGGGCACCAGTAATAGGACCTGAGAGAATGGTTTAGGGGAGGTTTAGGTTGGATGTTAGGGAAAGGTTCTTCATCCAGAGGGTGGTTGGGCACTGGAACAGGCTCCTGGGGAAGTGCTCACAGCAGCAAGCCTGACAGAGCTCAAGAAGTGTTCAGACAATGCTCTCAGAACATGGTGGGACTCTTGGGATTGTTCTGTGCAGGACCAGAAGCTGGACTTGGTTCATTTTTGTGGGTTCATTCCAACTGAGCATATGCTAATCCCCTATGATGCCATGAGTCTCTGAACAAACCATCCAGCCCTCCCCCACAGTCCCAGATCTTTGCCCACTCCAACAGAAAAGTCATCTATTTAATCTATTTACCATCTATTTAATCTATTTACATCATCTAACTCCTGAGGAGTGACAATGTCCCACATCCCATGCTGCTGTGAGCACCAGGGACTGCTCCACAGTCAGTGCTTCACCTTCAAGCTGTGGAAACTGCCAAATCTAACATATTTAAATTCCCACTGATGCTCAAACTCTTCAATTCTACCACGTGATCCCACTGACAACCATGTCCCAACGTGATCCTATGTCCTCCTCCACCAGAAACACCCATTTTCCACCTCAGTGTGGAGAAGATTTCTCCTGTTAAGCTCTGACAAACAGCTTGCTGAAACACCCCCAACCAAGATTTAGTGCTCAGTGTGGCAATTGCAATTCTGGTTCTTGATTTTATTATGTTGTTTTGATTGGATTTTTAATTTTCTTTAACATGTTCTTCCAGGCCCTTCAATCTCTAAGTTGTCTCTAAGGACATCTGGCACCCAGAATGAGATGAGTGGATGATCAATTGGTCAACATTTTTATGGAGCCATTTACCATCAAGAGGAGAACATGCTTCAGGATGAGGAAAACCAACAACCAGCATCTTGGTCAGTGGCAATCAATCCTTTTATACACTCAAATACATATATATGAATATACATATATATATATATGAATATATATAAATATATGAATATATATATGTATATGTATATATAAAGGTTTAATATTCTCCATCTGTTAAAACGCCAGAGCTACAGCAGAAGGCTTCTGTATTTCTCACTGAAACATAACAAATCCCCTCCTTGTAAATTGTCAAAAAAAATAAGCCAGAATCAAACCAAGAGCAAAACCTCAAAAAACCAAAAAGATTTTTAAAACCCCAAATCCCAAACAACAACAGAAAAAACCCAAAAACCAAAAACTCAAAAAGGAACAAAAAAAAAAAAAAAAAAAACCCAAAAGAAAAAAATCCCCATACTTAAAAAAAAGAAAACCAACTCACATGACCCAAAGGGGATCCTGTGACTAAGTGTGTGTTATACTCATAAAAGCCAAAGGCAAAGGACTATTAGTGCACACTTGAGATCACTTAGAGAAGCCCAAGGGAAATGCTCCAGTATTACTGTCAAAGTAACACACAGAGAAACTATGTCTCTGAATACCCTGAAGGGATGAAAAAAAAAATGTTTAATAAATGAGTTCTTTTCAGAGGTCAAATATTAATGATTTGTGTGTGTGTTTTCTATTGAAATTTCATTTTCTCTGTTCCAGTCTGCACAGGGAAAAATATCAGGAGACGAAACTTTGATTAAAATTAACGAATCAACACAGAGCTGCGTGCCTGGGTGAAGCTAATGCATGAGATTATAGAGTGAGACACCTGCAACATTAATAAGGTAAAGAAGAGAGGGAAAAAATGATAGAAACCTCACAGACTGATCTTATTTGGCTTGATTTTTTCATGCATTATCTCTAGGAAAAGAGTCAGAACTGGACAAAGAATGATCTCTATTATTCTGGATATTCTTGTTTTCTGATTCTGTGTCATGGTTAAGCAGAAAAGGAGAAGGAGTGGGAGAAAAAAATTAAAAATAGACATAATGGAATCATATAATGGTTTGGGTTGGGAAGAATCTTAAGATCATCAACCATGGGGCACCTTCCACTAGAGCAAGCTGGTCAGAAAGAAAAAGAAAGAAAGAGAAAAGATTAAATAAAAATAAAGAAGAGTTAAAAATATAATTAAAGAACTAATCCTGGAGGGAGTACAGTGGTAAAAATGAGGTTGGAAAGGAAGAGAGGAACACTGGACGCTGCAAATATTAAGGCAGACAGGCAGAGGAGGGAGGGATGCTGTGTGTGTCAGGGCATCCCTCCTCAGTGGTGTGAGGAAGGATTGATCCTGGCCAGGCTAAGGTACAGCTCCAGGGTTTGTGGCTGCACAGGGCTGATGGCAAAACCTCCCTGTGCACCTGGCTCTGCATTATTATTTGTTGTAATGAGATCCATTACCGCCTCGTGCTCCACTGGAAACGCTTCCAAAGGTTTAACGGGAGCCACACAAATGAGTATTTACTTAGGCAGCTCTTCATTAGCTGCTCCTGCCCTGCCGTGCAATGCGGGATAAATTATAATTACTGCCTGGTGTGGCCAGCACCACACCCAAACTGCCTGCCCTGCTCATCGTGCAGGGGATTCTGCTTTGGAGCTGAAAAGATACCACTCCTGGCCAAAAGAATTCCAAAATATGTGCAATATTTTGATTTCCAGGCACTGCATTCATGGTCTAAATGTTACAGGTGCCAGAAAGGGAATCAAGTCTCCTCTTCTAGATAACAAGTGGCAGGGTGGGAGGAAATGGCCTCAAGTTACACCAGGGGAGGTTTGTGTTGGATATTAGGAAAAATTTATTCCTGGGAAGGTTTGTAAAGCCCTAGAAGAATAGACTGCCCAGGGAAGTGGTAGATTCACAATCCCTGAAGTATTTATAAAATGTGAATGTGGCCCTTGAGGACGTGGGTTATGGGAGAACATGGTGGTCGTGCTGGGTTGGCAATTGGACTTGTTGATTTCAAGGTCTTTTCTAGCCTCAAAGATTCTATGAATAATTTGGTATGCATGGCTTGAATTTTGTCCCAAGCCTTAAAAATCCACAGAGCCCACAAAACAAAAGTGCCCTTTGCAGCCTCTCCTGCTTTCACCTGCTATGAGTAGAAAATCTGCTCATTTTTTTAAAAAAGTTGCAGAGTTCACAGGTTGGGCCAGTTGCTGCCAGGGTGGAGTTCTAACTGTTTGTTGTTGTAATCACCTGTCCTTTTCATTAATTACCTGTCCTTGATGGTTAAAAATTCCCCCTTTTGTCTTGTGACACCCTGCTGCTTCCTGGAGGATGGCACCCAGATGGTGAAGAGGAGGAGACCTTGGAGTTAGCTCAGAACTATCATGCAATGGGAGGGACCCCTCACCAAACATAGCCAAAAACCCCTAAAAACAACGAGCCAACACAAAATTGGCAAATCAAAGTGATAACTAGACACAAAGAACAGAATCCAGTGTCTGCTAAGACCCTTTTTACCCCTCACCCTATCCCTAAAAGATGTTGGCTAGACAGAGGACCTCTAATGTTGAACCAGAAAGGTGGGATTCACCTGGTGCTCTTATGAGGATGAGACCCCCAGCTCTGCTCACTTTTGTCTTTGCTGAGTCACTCCTGGGAGCAGCAGCAACATGAGTGTGGACACGTAGGTTCTTAATAAAGGCATGAGAAAGGAGAAAAGTCTTCTGCCTGAGTTTATTTCACTATGATTCTACGAGTATTTTGATATGCATGGCTTAATATTTAGTCCCGAGCATTAAAAATCCACAGAGCCCACAAAACCAAAGTGCCCTTTGCAGTCTCCCCTGCTTTCATCCCCTTTGGTTTTTGCCATATTCTTTGTGAAGATTCCTCTCAACAGCACCAAGGTGTTCAAAGCAGGAAGAAACCACAGTTCAGGCAAAGAGCTCAGAGACCCAGAGCTTGGAATTGGTGTGGTTTGGGGGACCTGACACCCAAAACCATTTGATGCTGGGGAGCAGAAGCAGGATGACAGCACCCCATAAGTTTAAAATGCTCCCCCCAGTTTTAAAAGATACCACTCCCAGCTGCTGAAGCCAAAATCAATCTGGTTTGTTAAAGCTGGATGTTAAGCCTTATATTTTTTATTTCTTTGTTGAAGTGAGGCTGTTCCTGTGTCTGTGTGGAGCTGACACTGCACGCTCCCAGCCTGTGAAGTGTGGCACATTCCTTGTCATTTAGATTTCAAGGCAAAGGGTGGCAAGGAGGGGTCTTTGCATGAAGATTTGGGCCAAGACAAGTAGAAACTTGAAATCTTGCAAATTGCTTTCTGTGGGATTTCTAATAACACAGAGTCTTCTGCAACCGCTGAAATGCAATGAGGCAAACACAGACTTTATTATTAATTAAGCCTGTGAAATGCAGGTGGATATTTTCAGCTCATGATGATCCAGGCAGCAGTTTTCCCTCCCCTGATCCCACAGAGATGCCCTGGCTGTGCTGGCAGTGGCCTGGTGGACAGATAGGCACTGGACCCTCATTCCTCATGGGCTGCCTTGTCAGAAGGTTCCCTGGGTAAATTCTCTGTGCTCCAGCAGCTCCTGGATCCTTTAACCTCCACATTAGGCAGGAGGAGAGGTGGCTGTGGAATCCTGATGTGTATTGAGCCATTTTCCCCACAGCACCAGCTAATCACCCCAGTTTTACACACAGCTACTCAAGCATAGGACTCAAATATTTCCTGAGGCTCTTCCATCCCAGTAGCAATTTTGATTTACATTCATTAGTTGGATAAGAGGAGACCTCAGGACAGCCACAAGTTGTCAGAAAACTCTTTAGGATACTTCACTTAGCTCTCAAGACCTTTATTTTGTACTGTTTGCACAGCACCTTTTGGGCTGTTTCTGAGTGCAGCATAGCCTCTTAAAATGATTTTAGAGGGAAGAATCACAGTCATCAGATTGGATATTGGAAAATAAGGAAATCAGATTGGATATTAGGAATAATTCTTTATTGTGTGGGTAGTGAGGCACTGGCACAGGCTGCCCAGAGAAGCTGTGGATTCCATCCCTGGAAGTGTTGAATGGGTCTTGGAGCAACCTGGGATAGTGGAAGGTGTCAATGCCAGGGGTTGGAATGAGATGATCTTTTAAGTCCCTTCCAGCACAAACCATTCTATCTGAAAGACCTGAGGAGCTGGGAAGATCTGAAATAGTATATTTAAAACCCCCAAAAAAGGAAAGTGGCCAAGCACTTTTAAAAGCTGTAGGAAGCTGGTTTTCCTCAGTACCTTTTAAATTCAAACTCCTCTGGCTTCAAATTTTCTCCAAGCAGAGCACCATGAAGGCCAACCCTTCCAAACAGAAGTAACGAAAACACAAAGCAAAATGATTTAATTATTTTCTTTAAAAAAGTATTAAAATATGGCAGTAAAAAGTGATGCAATCATGGCCAAGATGAACACCATCAGAGGAGGCTTTCAGGGTTGTTTTCCATGCTGTAGGTGTGACATTCCAGTAATTCCTTAACAGGCACCACTTCATGCCGCTGTCCCAGGTTCTCACCTTGCAGAATAAATCAGTGCAGTTCCAGTGCAGGCCACTGACTTCAGCAATATTGAATCACACCACAGAGAAACCCAGGATGCCGACACAAATGGAAAATGATGTGTGATAAATATTCATAACCAACCACTGGGATTTCTCCTGAGCTTTGACCAGACCAGTAGAATCCTGGACTTGCCTGGGAAAAACAGTGATCATTATTTCCAACCCAGAGAACCTGCTACAATCACCAAACACCTCCCAAGGGCTTCCCAGGGATCTTTATAGCCCAAGTCTGCCTCAAAAATGTAAATAAATATCCAAGGATATTTATTGGAAGAAGCTGAGCATCACATTCCATGAACACCTTCCTATGTCTGGAAAGTAATTTTTCTCTCCCCCATCTCTTTCTCATCTTACAAATATATTTCCCAAGATTCCTCACTCAGCCAAAACACTGCTCCATGCACAGACTTTTATGCAAATTATTTTGTTTATTTTTATGATGTATGCAAATGAAGTCTTTACTCTGAACATTCTTTATGGTGCTATAAACATAAGAACAGATCTTGAATTAGCCCTTTTCATTGTTAGAGTGGCATTAAAACCAGCTGAGGGATTCAGAGGCTTAAATGTGTAAGCAGTTGGGTATAAAACAACTTTTATATCTTGTAAAAATTAAGGGTCTGGGCTGAGGTATTTGAGCATTAAACAGCATCTCTAAAAAGATCCTGTTTAAAAAATACATTTTTTTTCAGAGCTAAATGGAGATCAAGACAAGAAACCAGTGAGTGAAGCAACCTGTGGTTTAACAACCTCTTTTCTTTTAGTATTCCTTTTCCTATATTAACTGGTGAACTTCTAATGGGACCCAAAGATGGCAATTCCAGCAGGAACTGAATAAAGAGGATGATGCTCTATCACTTTTTTGCTGTGTTATACTCTCCATTCTCTGCATTTTCACACTGTACCCAATAGCCCACAGTACTCTAAAAATAGGTTTACTTGGCAAAATACCTCATCAGATAAGCTCCAGTTTTACACAGCTGGGACAAAAGGAGGTGCAGAGGTAGGGAGGAATCAGAAATGGGGAAGATGAGGAAGATCAGAGGCGAAGGACTCTGATGAATAACAGGAATAACAGGAGCAGATGAGGGAAGATCAGAGGGCAAGGACCGCTGGGCAGCTCTGAGGCAAACACTTGACTTTGCCTCTAATTGTGTGTAACTCTGGCTGCTGCTCAAATACATTTCCCTCCTTAACCTGACTGTCCTCTTAATGGGAAGAAAGGAAACCATATCCCAGCCTTTTCCCACGGAGAAGGATATAAATTCCTGCCATTGGGATGGTGGAGGACAAAAAGTCAGTCAGAAGAACACTCCCATGTTGCAGGTGATCAAGATAAATATTTTTGCCTGCAGATATTCCACATTTAACAAATGGCTCTGGTGAATGAAGGGAAAAGGTGTAGGAGATGCTGGACTTGCACAGTTATTCCCCATGGTTAAACAAAATCTCTAAATTTATAGAAATGGATAAATATTTTCTCTTACTCTACTGATTTACAGTAGAATGTTGAAATATAAAGGTTATTTCATTCAGAACTTCCACTCCTTTCAAAGAGCCAGAAGAACACTGTTGATTCCTGTCCCATGGCAGGGGCTTGGGACTGGGGGATGTTTAAGATCCTTTCCAACACAAACCATTCTGTGATTTTATGGTTCCGTGATATTTCCATAATATCAGCATTCTGAAATCTGCTAACACTGGAAAACAAGAAATTCACTGCTCGAATTTTCTTGAGGAAACCCAAGTCTATCATATTTTTGTATCACTGTGTTTTGATCAACACAATACAAAACACCAAAAAAGTACCACTTAACATATGTAGCAAGGAATAGGAGAAGCAAAGGGAATTTTCTGCTATAAACTTTGTTCTCAAATTGTTTGAGTAGCCAGGAAGGCTCTGTGAAGACAAAATTCATAGTCTGTGGAGAGGATTTAACTACATGTGCCAGCTGGGATGAAACTGATGCTGTGGGAAGAAGTTTAACACAGAGTAAGAAGGAAGGCATAGAGGAGGCTGCATAGAGGAAAATATCTGAAGAGCTTAAGTGTTTAAGTATGAAAATATCCACATTGACACGGTGCCAGTGGCTCCCAGTGCCACTTGCAAGAAGTAAATACAACCCAGAACTCCTGTGAGGAGAATTATCTCCCTGCCAGGTGTATGGCTAGCAGGAATGTGCCTCTGCATGTTGATAAAGTCATTTGGAGTACAGTGAATACAGTGTGAGCACAGGCTTCTGCACACAGCAATTCTAGACCTTTCTAGAATGCCCAGATTGTCATCTCTGCTCCCACTGGACCATGGAATTCTGGGGAACATTGACTTTCTTTGGCAGCAGCCCACAATGCTGAACAGAGCTCAGCACGCTCCTGCTCATCTTCCCAAAAAACATCCTTTGCATGGGCAACACTGGAGGTTTATGAAGATTAATTTAGTCTTGACTGCATAACCAGTTCCTGCCTCCAACTTCCCTAACCCAGAAGAAGAAATGAACAAATCTTTTCTCACAGAGTGGTTGTTTCTGAGGCCAGTCCCAGATCAGGTCCCTTGGCAAGGTCCTGTTCACATTCTCACTGCTGGAGCCCCAGATGCCTCCACTGTGCTCACACCACATCTACCCTGCACTGCCTACAACACAGGACAGAAATTCAAAGGCACTGAAGAGGGAAAAAGTCAAAGATCTTCTGGAAAGAGTCTCATGGAGGAAAGAGAGGCTCAAGGAAGTTGATGAGTATTCAGGAAATACTTCTTCCAAGCTCCTGAGAGTTTCCACCCCAGTGCATAAGAAGTTAGATTAGAAAATGCTGTTTTATCGCTGGAGAATAAAAACTCAGTGAGACAAAACAGCTTCTTCATTATTTTTCTATGTCAAGAACTGACCTGAACTCAGATCCAAATTATTTTTGTAGTGAAAAGGAAACTTCCTTCCCTAGACCTCCACCTCCTCTACAATGAAAACAAAACAAACCAAGCAATTCAGCCTAAGGTTTCTTTACAGCCAGACAAAAGTTACTCTGGAAAATAAGTGAAGAGTTTGCCTGCTGAGCTATATCTCTGAGCTTGCAGTACAGATGCCTGCAGTAACCTCTGTGGGACTCTCAATTCTTCCATTCAGAGTCCAAATATGGATATTTCCATGAATATATTTGCCACATCCACAATGGCAGTTGCAAAAGAAAAGAAAATCCTATTGTGCAGAAAGCATGGAAGTGAGAATAACAGTGGAAGTGGCACCATTATAGCATTTAATGAGATGCCCTCACCTGGAATATTGTGCTCAAGTTTCACTGTACTGCCTCAAAATTGAAATAAAATTAAATTAAATGCCATGAAATAAAACACAGTAGGTAGAAGGGGAGGAGGAGGCTGGAAGAGGTAAAGAAAATTATCAGAAGCTTGGGAGAACTTGTGGGAGAAAGAGGAGAGGAGAGGAGAGGAGAGGAGAGGAGAGGAGAGGAGAGGAGAGGAGAGGAGAGGAGAGGAGAGGAGAGGAGAGGAGAGGAGAGGAGAGGAGAGGAGAGGAGAGGAGAGGAGAGGAGAGAAAAGAGAAGAGAAGAGAAGAGAAGAGAAGAGAAGAGAAGAGAAGAGAAGAGAAGAGAAGAGAAGAGAAGAGAAGAGAAGAGAAGAGAAGAGAAGAGAAGAGAAGAGAAGAGAAGAGAAGAGAAGAGAAGAGAAGAGAAGAGAAGAGAAGAGAGAATTTCATTCACACAGCAGAATTGTGATTGGCACAAGGAAAGCCAGGCAAACAAGAGAGGGAAAAGATGGAAGGGAATCTGGGAAAACTAAGACAGCACAGCCCTGTGAGAATAGGACAGGAGACAAGAAAGAAGAGTTAAGCATTTTGTGCCATAGATTACTGAGTAGATTTCCTGAATTATAATTTATGCTTTTGTTTTGTGAAGCTTTAAAAACATCTGCATCTTAAATAAGCAGGTGAGACAGATGGAGGTTGTTTTACAAGCATGAATCCTTCTTGTAAGAAAAGACAAATGAAATTAATGAAATAAAATTAATTTAATTAAATGAGATTAACAGCAAGGAAGAGAAGCATCTGTCTCATGGCCATGGCTACATGATTCACATATATATGAAATGAAGTTTTATTACAAATAATAATAATACAGCACCATGAGGCACATAATAATTCTTCCAACCACAAAAAATCCCAGATTTTCTACTAGGCTCCCATAAGAATCAGAAAAAAACTGTCTTCCTAAGCCATCCAACCAAGTTTTATCCTTTGCTGGTGCAGCCTTTTACAGCATCTCAAGAGTTTAAACAAGACCTCACACAGTGCAGATCATCCCATCCCAGAACAGCCACTAAAGCCTTTAAAGGCTTCAGCCAGGATCTACAGCAAGCTGCTGGGTACACAGGGCCAGGAAACCTGCTGGATCACAGAGGATTTGGGGGGGTTTTGAGTAATTCCTGGGCTTTGCAGAAGACCATCTGATCAGAAGTGAACACCTTACCCTAAACACACACAGAATTATAAGGCTCTGGGGCTGGGAGCGTATATGGGATGTAGAAAAGGATGCTCTTTTTTCCTTCTAGTGTTTCCATGTTCCCACTGCTCAACGTGCTCTGATCATGTTGTGATCACCCCTTGGAAAGAGGTTAGACTTAAATCTTCCATTCAAACCCTTTTCCCCAAGCTGGGCTCAGTGGCAAGGAAGCTGGAGCTGGGAGAAAGGCACTGGGAGTTGAATTAACTCTTGTGTCATAGGATTATCTCCTGTTTATATTAACACTGCTGCAAAATGTCCGCTCTGGGACTCTGGCTACAAAGGGCAGAGCAGCTTTATCTACCTCATCCTGGACTGGCTCCTCTGGGATGGATCAGGTCTAACTGAGATGCCTTCACAGCTCCAAGATATGGGATCACAAAATCATTAAGGTTGGAAAAGACCTCAAAGATCTTCAAGGTCAACCATTAACCCAACTCTGCCATGTCCACCATTGAAATCAGTCCCCAAGCACCAAATCTACAGGTGTTTTGAACACTCCAGAGGAGGGTGATTCCACCACTTCCATGGGAAGCCTGTTCCAATGCCTGACCACCCTTTTGGTGAAGAAATTTTTCCTGATATCCAATCTAAACCTCCCCTGGTGCAACTCATTACCTCGGAGAAGAGAGTGATCCCACCTGGCTCCTGTCAGGTGGTTTAGGAATGAGGAAGTCCCCCCTGAGCCTCTTCTTCCCCAGGCTGAGCCCCACAGCTCTCTCAGCTGCTCCTCATCAGCCTTGTGCTCCAGCCCCTTCCCCAGCTCCATTGTCCTTCCCTGGACATGTCCAGCACCTCAAAGTCTTTTTTTGTTGTTGCTGTGATGGGCCCAAAACCAATCCCAGGTTTCAAGGTGAGGCCCCACCAGTGCCAAGTACAGTGGGAAATAATTATCAAGTTTTATGTTTAGGTATTTTGATATTTTTGGGGTTTTATTTCATGTCAAAGCTGCCTGAAACACTTGAAATCTTCACTGCTACCCACCACAGCTGGGTTTTATTACATGATTGTATGAGGATATTGGAGGCTCACAGTGAAGTGAAGAGTTGGAGTGCTCTGGATGGGGCAAGAAGCTAAGCCTGGTGTGTTTCCATTCACACAAAGGGGATTCATCCCAAAATCATCCAGGTTTCACTTTGGTGTAGACTATTTGGTTCACACACACAAAAAAAATGAACCCGGGGAATTAATATTTATGTAATGTGGATGATCAGAGGAGCAGGGTGTGGGAGTTATTTGACAGTGTAGATGCATCTTCTGCTGTAGCCCTTGTTTATTCCTCCATCCTTTATCTCATACTGATTTTTACAACTTAAGGTTCCTGAAGCAGGAACAAATTTTCCCCATGGATTTGGGTAATGCCTGGTATGGGAGGTCTGCAATCTCAGCTAAAAATTACTGTCATATCAATACCAACATTCCATCTTCTAGATGGAAGAATCTCACAGGACTTTATAATTTTTAAGTGATTTACATAGGCTGGGGTTGCTCTGTCTGCTCCTGAAATGCTGCAGTCTCTGGGGGAGAAGGTTTTGGCCTATAAAGAATATACAGACTGTGCATGAGGGAATTGGGATTGAGTAGTGATCTCTCTCTCTCTCAGAAACTTGTTCCTCAACTGCTTGCACTTAAAGGAATTTAAAATGCAGCCCATAAAATAGATGTTAAGTAAGGAAACCAGCAGTCTGCAGAATAGGTTGTACACATTCTACAAAAAGCTATTGAGGGAGAAATAATGTCACAAATTGTGTAAAGCACAGTGTGTAAAGTCAGAAGCACGGTTCTGACAGAAATTACAACAGCAGTTCGAGGACAAGTCATTCTGGGCCTTGTACCATGCTGAAAAGGTTGTACAAACCCTTGCTTGATGGGGCTGGCAGCAGCAGGTCCTGGTGTTTTCCTGTGCCACAGCCATTCCCCTGGAGATGCACCCCTGTGGGGAGAAACTCTTGCACAGAGAGTTTCTGTGGGCTGCCCATCCCTGGAAGTGTTTAAGGCCAGGCTGGATGAAGCTTTGAACAATCTGGGAGGTGTCCCTGCCTGTGGTAGAGAGTTATAACTGAATAAACTTTAAGGTCTTTTCCAACCCACTCTGAGATTTTATGATTCGGCAAAATTTGGCCAAGGTTGAACAAACTGAGCATCAATATTGTGCCCACTGATTACAAAGAATTCTTGGAGCACTTTTTGGCCTCATTCCTCATAGTTTTCTCAGGTTTGGATTTGAAACCTCTAACTCCTTGCCCTGCCTCTCTCTGTTTACTTAATGGCCACCAACTTCATGGCTGCTTGTTTTTAGGATTTTAGAGCATCTGGCAGGAGTTCCAGCATCCATCCCTTCCCAAGGATACAGTAGCTGACATAAATCCTCACCAGATGCTTGGGTTTAGACCATTTTGAGCATCAAAGCAGGATTTCCATGGCTTTCAATACACATGTTTTGCACACACAGGTAAAGATCAATTAATAAAACACCTGGCTTCAACTGGCTTGAAAATTTACCAGCTCAGCCTCAAACTGGATTTGCTTCCCTATGCTGTATTGATGATAAGGGAAAAATATGTAGAGTAATTTGCAGTTAAAAGGTAGGGAGCTTAGCAAGCTCAGAGCTTCCTGAATACAGAGAGAATTGATTTTTCCCAGAAATAGCTGATGGGGAATTTCTCTGCCATTTATACAGCTCCAGTGCCAGATGACTGCTCCTAGCTTGACACAGGAAATCTGCTAAGGAAGGGACGAATGGGAGTGTGACAAAATAGAGCCCTGCTGTTCTTCCAGCAGTGTCAGCACCTCTCTGTGAGTGCAGCAAACATCATTTTAGGATTCATCCCTATGTTTCCTGACACTGCCCATACTGCTGGGTTCACTCTCAGACCACAAGCAACCCTTCCCACTGGTGAGATTCCAGGTGATTGTTTGGATTTGTCTGCCCTGTACAGAAAGTAGGGGATGGGCATCAAACTGGGATTTGTTTCCTAAAGGAGGTAAGAAAAATAAACACAGAAAAGTGTTTTGGTAGGGTTTCATACCCAGGAAAGGTCATGTTGACTCAGGAGTTTCTGCCAGAGTCTGGAATGTCACCTTCCCTGAGTTATGGACTCAGTGAGCTATTTTTGGAAGCCAGAAGCAAACAATGAATCTAAGTCAAATGAAAATGGATTTTTCTTCTGATTTTGAGTCAAGAGAAAGCCATTTACAAATGAAACCTAATAAAATAAATAAATACATAAATAATAAAACCTAATTTTGCAGTCACCTAACTTTAGTCACCAAAATTCTTGAGTGGCTTTTCCTCATGAGGACAAAACTGGATCTGCTGGGAAGGAAGGCTGCTAGGAAGCTTTCTTGCCCTTTTGTGGGAGTAGTTTTTTACCCTGAATTACCACCCAAACACCATTTGCATTTTTCCATACTCCTCATTCACATCTTTTTTTTTCTTTTTTGTTTTTCCTTTAGCTGTCAGATCAATACAGAGAATTCAGAAGCTGGCAAAAAAAAATGCATGTGCAAGAAGGATTCTGAATCACAATGTATAAGACATGTGTTTGCCCCCTGAGCAGCAGACAGTGAGGATATAATTGGCAGGTTTTTTTCTTCTTCATGCACTCTAACTTTGCCAAGAGCAAGCTGACAGGGAAGCTGAGAGAACAGCAGAAGCTTCTCAGGTTTCAGAGGAAACCATGGCCTGCAGCTTAGCCCCAGCTTACAGAGAGCAGCTAAGTGGAATGTTAGTTAAATGTGGAAGGCCAGAGTGGTCCAGAATTCCTCTTCCTTGGTACTGCTGTAGTGAATTAAATGTGAGTTTCTCCTTGCCTTTGAACTGTGAATGCACAGATCTGAGACCCACAGGAGAGTGAGCAGTGGAATCCCTCCGGCAGGGATGGCTGGGGAATGCACAGGATGAGGAAATCATTCAGGGCCAATGTCAGAACCAGAGAATCACAAAATGGCTCAGGTTGGAAGGATCATCTTGTTCTGACTCCCTGCCATGGACAGGGACACCTTCCACTATCCCAGGTTGCTCCAAACCCCATCCAGCCTGGCCTTGGACACTTTGAGGGATGGGGCATCCACAGCTTCTCTGGGCATCCTGTGCCAGGGCCTCACCACCCTCACAGGGAAAAATTTCTTCCTAATATCCAATTTAAACCTACCCTTTGTCAGTTTGAAGTCATTTACCTTTGTTCCCTCCATCCTTTGTCCCAAGTCACTCTCCAGCTCTCTTGGAGCCCCTTTAGGGACTGGAAGGGGCTCTGAGACCTCACTGGAGCCTTCTCTTCTCCAGGCTGAACAACCTCATTTCCCTCAGCCTATCTCCATAGAAGAAATGCTCCAGTCCTCTTACAAGGCATGGCACCTAGCCAGAAAATTTAGTAATTAGCCCTGTAACTTTCCTAATGCAATTCCCCAACACAGGAATCAGTGACAATGGATGACAGGACACTGGAGGAGCACATCCATGGATAAACATCCATCACATCCTTTAATCTCATGTGCTAAGCCCAGAATTCTCCTAACATATCCCATGAGCACGGAAAAATCAGTCAGATCCTGTATGACACCCTGCTCTGGGGTTTAACCCATAAATTCCTGGTATTTCTCCACAATAATGATATTTTCCACAGAGGAACTGGATCTGATTGTCTGATGTCAGGAGAAAGTGTTCCAAGTAACTCTATAAAAGGCACTACTGCTTCTGAAAGCCTGAAAGGAGCAATGTCCCTCACAAAAAGTAGAACTGTGAGGTCTTACAGCTGCTCTGTGGCTTGGGAGGTTTGGATGAGGCTGTTTGTTCCAACAAAGCAAGTTCAAACCCCATGAGAGTTGTTTTGACAATTATGTGTTTCATTTTGAGTGTGTGTGTGTTTTTACACTACCCATGGCTGGTTCAGACCAGGACACCAAAGGCTGAGGAAGGGGATGACCAACCTCTGAATGAAACAGGAGAATCCACATCAGGGAGGGAGACAAGCTACATAACACAGGAATCACTGCTGTGACAATGGATGACAGCACAGTGGAGGAAGACATCGATGGATAAACATCCATCACATCCTTTTATCTCATGTGCTAAGCCCAAAATTCTCCTAACATATCCTATAAGCAAGGAAAAATCAGTCAGATCCTGTATGACACCCTGCTCTGGGGTTTAACCCATAAAATCCTCATATTTCTGCACAATAATGATATTTTCCACAGAGGAACTGGATCTGATTGTCTGATGTCAGGAGAAAGTGTTCCAATTAACTCCATAAAAGTCACTACTGGTTCTGAAAGCCTGAAAGGAGCAATGCCACTCTCAAAAAGTAGAACTTTTTGAGCTTACAGCTGCTCTGTGGCTTGGGAGGTTTGGATGAGGCTGTTTGTTCCAACAAAACCAAGTTCAAACCCCATGAGAGTTGTTTTGACAATTATGTGTTTCATTTTGAGTGTGTGTGTGTTTTTACACTACCCATGGCTGGTTCAGACCAGGACACCAAAGGCTGAGGAAGGGGATGACCAACCTCTGAATGAAACAGGAGAATCCACATCAGGGAGGGAGACAAGCTACATAAAAACAACTGAAAAAGTTGTCACAAGGACAAATTTTTGCAAACTAGCCACAAAGACAGGGAGACTAAAAATTAGAAGGCTGTCAACATAAGAGTTGTGAAGCTCTGGAACAGCCAGAGTGGGAAGTGATGTGGGAAGGAACAAACTGATAGGTACCAAGATAGAAACTGATGCATTTATATTCCTAAATAATGAATAAATAATGCTGGTTGCATGCACTAAGTATCAACCAGCTCTCCTCTCCCTGTTAGCACACAAACTTCAGGGACTCAAGGACAGTTCTGTGTTTTAAATTGCTGTATTTTCCAGTTTTTTTCTCCTCCAGAGAATCAATAAGTAAATACTCACATAAATTATAAATCTGAGCTGGAGACAGGAGAACAAAAACAATGAAAGTACCTAGGAAAAAATCAGAGAATGAACCATCCTCCAACCCCAGAAGAATTTAGGAGCTGGGTTGCAAAGAAAGTCACCAAGCACAGGGACTGCATGTCCCTGAAGCCCTGGCTGTGAATGTTTCATCTGTCCTTACAACTTAGAACTGAGAACATTTAACAAACTACACAGTGCTCACAGATCAGACCCAGTGACATGTGACTGACATGTGAGAGATATTTGGTTCTGTTGGGAAAACACTGAGAAATTGAGATTCTTTCTTCCTGCTTTTTACTTCAGAAGAAAGGCTTTAAAAACCAATCCAGGCAAGCTCCACACAAAGGAATTTTCTTAGAAGAAGACTGACCCACTTAGGTTTATTTTTAATAGATCTGGAAGACCTGAGATATTTCAGAGACTAAAAAAATAAAAGTAAATAGCACAACCTTGTTTTACTCTGTAAATGGTGTAATGAGAGAAATACTGGAAACCTGCTGTCTTTCAGGAAAAAAAAAAAAAAAGGCAAAAGAAAGAAAAACTAAACAGTGTGTGGGAAAAATTAGCAAATATTATTTTAAAGCCGAAGAAAAAGCTTAAAGGAGTCAAGGAGATAAATTGACTTCTTAGGATGGCTTTCTCTTTTATACAAAAAAAAGAGAACAGGTCAAGGCATGGGCCTGGGACTGTGACAGAATATTGTGCCACTCTGGATATTAGGGCATCTGGAGCTGAATTCAGGCCCTGCTTTCTTATCTGTGTTTACTTGTAAAACTCAGCAGGGTGAGGTACTCTTTGGTCCAAATATGTACAACTGTACATACAACTGATGTACTGGTTTGGTCCAAATAACAACTTGATCCTGCAGCATCACCTTCACCCTGGCTGTATCCAAAGTTTCTGTGTCCTGTATAAAGACATTGATGCCAAAAATTTTCTTCCATTCTTAGACTTCAGAAAACAAACAAAACAAGAGCAGTGAGTTGTCCAAAATACAGAGAACTGACAATAATTACAGAGACCCAAACTGGTTTTTTTTAATTTTCTTCTGATAATGGGAATGCAAATCACCCACTTGGTGGTTCTTAGAAGCATAAAATGACAGACTCATTAAAATTGGAATAGACCTTTAAGATAATGAAGCCCAACCATCAACCCACCACCACCACCATGTTCACCACTAAACTGTGTCCTCCAGTGCCATATCCAAGTTGTTTTTGAACATTTTCAGGGAAAGTGATTCCACAACTTCCATGGGCATCCTGGTTCAGTGATTTACAGCCCTTGCCATAAAGAAATTTCTCCTAATATCTAACTCAAACTTCTCCAAAGCAACTTGAAGCCATTTCCTCATGTCCTGTCATTTGTAACTTGGGAGAAGAGCCTGATCCTCACCTGGCTATGACCTTATTTCATGCATTTGTAGTGAGCAATAGGGTCTCCCCTCAGCCTTCTTTTCTCCAATAGAGGCTACTAAACTTTCTTGCTAAGCTTTTATACCTCTAGACTTTCTTCCTAAAAATTTATTCCTCAGGTTGCAAGCACAGAACAAAGTCCATGTCTCAAGGAAAACTTGGCAGTGTTTGTTTCTGCAGCAATGCAGCCATTGATGGTCAAAAATAGTGGAGAAGTGGGAAGAAAAGAGCCATAAAGTTCCTGCCCAGTGATGGGGAAGTGGCAGATAACTGAATTACCTGATAGGAGGCTGTGGTGAGGTGGGGATAGGGATCTTCTTCCAGGCAACTTGTTATAGGAAAAGGGAAACAGCCTCAGGTTGCACGAAGGGAGTTTCAGGACAAATATATAGGAAAAATTTCTTTGTTGAAAGAGCGGGGAAGGATTGGAACAGGCTCTCCAAGGAGGTGCTGGAGTCACCATCCTTATACATTTTCTAAAAAGGAGTAGACCTGGAACTTTGGGGTATGGTTTGGTGGTTGTGGTGGTCTTTGGTCAAGATTGGACTTGATGATCTTGGAGGTGTTTTCCAACCTCTATGATTCTGTGATTCTGAGACAGCTTCCAGATCCCATCACTGGCTCCTTACTGATTCCTGCTGTGACTGATACAATATTTGTGGCAAAACTGGTCTCCAAATGCAAAGAAATCCTTCTTCAAATATCCTCTTTCCCTCCTTTAGAGGGGGATGATAAACACACTTCAGTCTTTACCTTTCACACCTGTGTTTCACTGCCAAAATTGCAGCTGGTTCTGTAGAGGTTCCCTTTGTTTCAGAGTAATTATGCATTGTACACAACAGCAGAAAGAAAAAAAATAAAAAAGGCAAGAGAAGGCTGCAAGAGAAACTCTGCCACATTTATTGTCATTTCATGGGATCCTAACCAAAAAAAGAGACTTCACAAAGCTATTAATTTGCTCAATTATGGCTGATAGATGTTAGCTCTTTCATTCCTGGGAATCCATCTCTTTCCTCAAAGCTTGTCAACGACTCCCTGAGTGACACTACAACCTTCACCAGCGACACATCTCAGGGCTTCATTATGGAAGATTTTTATATTGTTCAGTGATTTGTGTGTCAGTAGGTGCTGCACACTCACAAATCTGCATGCAGAGACAAGAAAGACAATGTGACAGTTTGGTTTCTTCAGCATTTTCTGCTGTGTAATAATGGCGTGTGTTGTTCAATCTTCATAAAAGAGATTTGGTAACACAGCCTGTCCTCAGCAACTCAGCCCAATCAGATCCAAAGTGCTCATTAGCTGATGTACCCCATGACAAACTGCCTACCCAAACCTACCATGATATGCAGAACCTCTCATACCAATTGCACCCACGAAATGGTCTTGAGTTAAATAAGATCATTACAGCTAAATTATAAGTGAGGGAAGGAGAAATTAACAGGCAGGGGCCGGGGAGAGATGAGCTGTTTTCAACTTCTGTTTGAAATGAGTCAGAACAAAGGGACACAAGGATAAAGTCAGAGCTGAAATAGCCCAGGAAATGCCAGCTAATAATGAAAGAGGGCACAGTTGTGGCAGAGGCTGGTGTGCCTCTGTGGCGGGTTTTATAACACAGAAGGGCCATTTTGAACTGGAAGGTGTCATGAATGAGGGAGTTAAATATCTAAGAGAGGACAGCGTAGACTTTGCCTTTTAAATATGTAGAAAGTGGCAATAGCATCTGTGTTTACCCTTGATGAACTGCAACAGCAAAAGATGCTGATAGTGGTAATGAAGACCAGAGGAGAAGTAATTGAATCAATTTATTATTATTACTCTCTATTTTTCCGTGTTCCATGCTGATTATTACGTTTCTGTTTCATAACCAGGCTCCTCCTGCTGTGCTGCTTCCTAAGCTGCTCTGAAAAGCATTTGGAGTTCCCAGGATGCAGCAGGTAAAGCCACTTTGTTTGGGGTAAACATTTTAGATTGGAAATTAACTGCTGATTCCTGCCAACAGAAATCTGACAGTCCACAGGGAACTTCCCAAATCCTACATGAATGTTGAAATTAGAAGGAAACAAAGTTTAAAGTCTCTAGTTGTGGCACACAGCAGAATGAGGCCTTTGTCAGGGATGAGCCATTTGTCGGTGAGGGGAGACTCGGACACTCAATATGAGTGATAAGCAAGTTCCGTTTATTGAAGAGAGCATCAGACACTTATACAGCAAGTAATAAGCTTATGAATATTCTGTAAGCCAAGCGATCTATTGGTTAAACTATACCATCAACTCTTCCTCATTCCTTTGGGCCTACATTCTCTATTTCCCACGTCTCTCTGTCCACTTGTTATCATACCCAGCTAGGCCCAAGGACACATATCTTGCAGGTGCAGGACTTGTAAGTAGCCACGGCCTTGTACTTTTCCAGTCTCTAGTCAGCTAAATTCCCAACAGTATTGCAAACAAAAAAAAAAAATCATTGTATTGTTTGTATTGCAAAGGAGGTGTTTTTGGAGGGTATTTGATGGGTGATCTCCTACTGGGAGAGGTTGAAGCCTGTCCTACAGAGATCCCAACAGATCCTATCAGTCCTCAGAGCAGGAATCAGTGAGGTCTTGGAGCATTAAACAGCACACAGGAAGGGCCAGGAGGAGAAATTGCCTATCCGTGGTGAAAATTTCCTAATCCAGAGAGTAATAGTGAAGTTTGAAGAAAAATAGGATGAACCATAAATTTACATGGAAAGAAAATGACTTAAGTACATCTGAATATTTCACTGTCACACTTAGCTTTTGTTTATTTTTCCTTTTTTTTCATTTTTTTTTAAATCTATTCAGCAAAATTCTTATATGAAGGAGAAAAACTCCACAGGATTTAATAAATCTGCTCCACTTTATCCAACCTAGGATTCAGTCTGACTTTCTGCTATGACCTACCATTATCTTTCTACTTCACTACTTTTTATTACCTGATTCATTCCCTGTAGACACCAACACAGAAGTTCTCAAGGAAGGTGGTGAGTGTGATTTATGCAGCAAATCAATGCATGGTTCACAGAAGGGGTGGGATTAATTTAATTTCACTTTAAGGATCTGATAGGGGTGTCCCACCTGAGTCTCTCGTCTCCCATTGAAGACACTGGAGGTACAGAAAATGCAGTTAATGAAGTTCAGTGTGAGTCATCTGGCCAAATGTGGGTGCCTATTTTGGGATGGGAAATCACACCCTGAGCTCCATTGACTCTGCTGACTCACCCTCCATTGACTGTGAGCAGAATCCAGGGCAATTTGCCCAGATCCTGACACCCACACTGCAGACAATCACAGCTGATGAGACAACTCCCACCAAACCTGCTCCAGGTGAAGAGCACGACCTGCAAGGTGCCATATGAAGGGACAGAGGGACAAAAGTGGTCCTTCCATAGGGGACAGGGTGTGGGATAGGGAGTTTTGTTGGCTTGAGAATGAAAGGGAATGGGTGGGAAAGATGTAGCTGTTAAATATTTCTGCAATATGCTGATCATTGAGAGGCTGATTTTCAGAACTGCTGAAGACAATGGGAGCTCAGCACTTCCTAAAATCAGGCTCTTGATGCTTACACTGAATGGAATCTTTAATATTTAAAGGGATAAAAGGGTCTGGGGGACGGGCTTGCAGGAAAGTGAATGAGCTTCCTCCTCAGATGCTTTGCAAAGCCCTTTCCATCATTAATAATAATGATGAAATTCTGTTCTAAGGAACACTACAGCTGGAGCATTACGTGGGAAGGAAGATTACAGAAGGTTGGGCAGACTGGCTGCTGTGCTCCAAAGGCTGATCCAAAGATTAATAAAGTCTAAAAGAAAACATCTACTGGAGTGACAGAACAGAGGTTTTATGTGGTTGGAAAGAGATTCCCAGTGGTCCCTCTCTGTCAAGGCACTGGGGCTCATTGTCCCTTCAGAGTGAAGCTGTGTCACTTGCCTGAGATGATATAGAAACAGATCTCTCAAGAAATGTGTGTCTTGCTCCTAACTCCTGTCCCTCCTCACCCACCCAAAGTGCCAGAGTGTGCCAGCTCCAGTCCTGGACTGAGAACTGCAGCTCCTTTCTGCTTTTGAGGAGTTTCCCTGCTAGGTGAATAACCTGAACTGGTTCTCCACCGTGCTGGGCAAACATCAGAACCAGCACAAAGCAAGGTGAAGCATGAGATTTTGGGAAAAGGGAAATGTGTACTTTCCCTTTTACAGATGGTCACATGAAGCTACACCCTGCTGTGCTTAGCTGGAAGGAGGTTGGAGTGAGGGGAGAGTTGTTCTCTGCTGACGTGTCTCAAATAAAAGAGAAACCAATCTCAAGTTGTGCCAGGGGATGTTTAGATTATTTTTATTCCTTTTTTTCCACTGAAAGAGAAATTGGGCATGGGAATAAGCTGCTGAGGGAGGTGGTGGAGTCAGTGCCTCTAAACGATTCAAGAGGTGTCAGGATGTGGCACTTGGGGATGTGGTTTAGGGCTGGTCACGGTGGGGCTGCACTGGTGCCAGCTCCAGTCCTGGACTGAGAACTGCAGCTCCTTTCTGCTTTTGAGGAATTTCCCTGCTAGGTGAATAACCTGAACTGGTTCTCTACAGTGCTGGGCAAACATCAGAACCAGCACAAAGCAAGGTGAAGCACGAGATTTTGGGAAAAGGGAAATGTGTCCTCACCCTTTTACAGATGGCCACATGAAGCTACACCCTGCTGCATTTACCTGGAAGGAGATTGGAGTGAAGGGAGAGTTGTTCTCTTCTGACATGTCTCAAATGGAAGAGAAACCAATCTCAAGTTGTGCCAGGGGATGTTTAGATTATTTTTATTTCTTTTTTTCCACTGAAAGAGGGATTGTGCATTGGAAGGTCCTGAGGAAGGTGGTGGAGTCACTGCCTCTAAAGGGTTCAAGAGGTGTCAGGATGTGGTGCTGGGGATGTGGTTTAGGGCTCATCATGGTGGTGCTGCACTGATGGGTGGACTCAGTGACCTTGAAGGTTTCTTCCAACCTTGATCATTCTTTGATGTGCACATGCTCTGAAAGAATTCATGAAATCCCCATGTGGTACTGGGAAAAACAATAAATTTCTTTCTGGTTTATTACTTTCCTTGTAAAAAACCCACCTGGATTATTTTCCCAGCATGGTTTTTAGTGTGATCAAAGTGCAACTCATGCAGCATAATAGGGATGAGGCCACTTTGCCACTTAATTGCTTATCTCAGTGGCCAGGAATACACAGGAGTGTATGTACATGGGTGAATCCCATTTCCAAAGAGAGAAAGCAACTTCTGAGCTTCAGGTCCACCATCAAAAAGATAATAATGCTTCTAGAAATCAGAAACAAAATAGTGATGGTTAATAAAGGTGCAGAGAGATGTGAGGTACCCCAGGGACATTTTGCTTGTCTTGGCAAGGATGGCAACCTGTGAGCAGATGCTGACAGAATTATTCTTACCACAGGAGACTGGATGGATGTTGTGTCACAGGAAGAGTGGGTTTGAAATATTTCATGATGCCAGAGATGTTTGAATCAGTTGGGTCTTGAAGATTTTGCAGGAAACCAGCTAAAGCAAACTGAGTCATTAGTGATTATGTTCAAGAGTTTGTGGAAGATTCAGAAGTACCAGAGGACTGAAGAGGGACAAATATAGAACCTGCCTGCAAAAAGCAGAGTTGATGACTGAGAAATTACAGACTGCTAGGCCTAACTTCAATTTGTGGGCAGATGCTAGAAGAAATTATTAAGCAATCATCTGCACATACTGAGAAGATAATCACCTTCTTAAAGACAAATAAATAAAATGCAAATGTACTATAGGAAATAATTCCAAAAAACCTAATTTAAATTCTCACTTAGAAAAAGCCAGATGAGAGAAAGATGGCAAAATAAGATGCTACATGAGCCTAGAAAAAGTTATCAACAGCAAGGTTAGGAAGAACCAATTGTAGTGAGGAAGGGATAATTGGCAAATCACTTTTGAAGAGCAATTGTCAGAAGCTTCTTAGCATCAGAATAGAAGGGGATCTTAAATGAGATATCTTGGTGATGTTTTTTAGACCTGCTTCTATTTCAAATACAACCCCTGACTTGTTTTAGTAAAAAAAAAATATAACTAAAAGCTTGTGAATATCAGGAACATTTTAGTGAACAGAGGTGGAATCTAAAATGGTCTTGAAAAAAAATGGAGAGATGTGAATTTAGGAGGAAAAAAATTAATTTTCAGACATACAATATGCTATGCCAAGGATTAAGAAGTTAAATCATAGAACCATAAAATGGTTTGAGTTAATGACCACTCAGTTCCAATCTCCTGCATGGGCAGGGACAACTTCCACCAGACCAGGTTACTCCAAGACCCATCCAAAGTGGCACTGAATAATTTCAGGAATGGGGTATCCACATCTTTACAGCTCTTCTGGGCAAAAATAACAAATGTAAAGATGTTTGGCAGGATATCAGACACAATTCTGGTGCTGAAAGGGGATCTTGAACTCCCTATAAAGCAGCAGTGTGATGCTGTGCCAGAAGAGCAGAACTCCTTTGGGAATGTCTTGATGGAACATTATCAGTCAGGCAGAGCAGACTTTCCAGGGGATCTCAGTGCCAGCAGGGTCAAGAGCTGCAGCTGATTGTGGACTCTGCACTTCACAAATTGTAGATATTACCAGCTAATAGTCCTGGTGGTGGAGCAACAAGAATTACAAAAGGGTTTGAACACTTGTTATATCAGAAGAGATTGGGTAAATAACCCTTTTCTGTTCCAGCTACTGCAAACACTTCTCTGCTTCTCAGACAGTTCTCTGATTCCCAGAGCAAAGCAATGCTCAGACTCCAAATTTGATATTTTGACCATCCTGACTTCTTCCTTAAAGACCTTCCTCAGAATATCCAGGCAAAATTCCTTCTTGCTGCTCTCTAAGGCCTGCATTTGCTTCTTTTCCACACTCATCTGCCAGTGCCTCACTGAATTTTGTATCCCCTCTGCTCTGTTCCTCAAAGGATGAGACTCCCTTCTGCCCAGCTGACACCCTCATCCCTTCAGGGGGATTCCTTTTCTGTGTTTGCTGTTGGCCCGACTGAAGAGCTTCTTAACTTGAGGAATGAAAATCAACCATCTTAATTACACCTACATTTACCAAGCAAATCCTTCTCAGACCTTCTCAGTTATCAGAAAATTAATAATTACTGTCTTCTGCAGGGCCAGGAGTTGGGCTTTGATGATCCTAATGGGCTTCTTCCAGTTCAGGATATTTATGTGATTCTGTGATACTCCAGTAGATGATTTGATACTTCAATTTGATATTTCAGAGGCCCAAGCCCTAATTTGGGTACCTCAATGAAATGCATAAAGTCAAAGGCTGTAACTCCAGCCCAAAATGTCCTGCCTTAAGTCATAGATGTGGAATTTATCCTTCAATGGAAACTTCAAAAAAGTTTTGGTTTCTGTTTTTTGTTTTTTGCTTTTTTGATTTTTTTTTCAAGGATGCTTGTAAGAAATCTAGCATGTCGTCACATGTATCAACATTTTCCCCAGCTCTTTTAGAAAAAAGAAAGAAAATATAGACTGTTCCTACCCTAACATCAGTGTTTTTTCATTTAAATAATAGGACCTCCTCCAGATAGGTAGTTTTCAAGAACTGACATCTCACAAGCACTATAGAAACATTTAGTAAGTAATACATTTCAAAAATTCCCATTTCTCCCTTATTTTCAGTGTTCTTGTCCACATAATATATAAAGTGTCTTCTATTTCCATTCTTCCTCCCTCTAAAAGCTTATTTTTCCTTACAAACCCAGAATACATGCAATTTGACAAGTATTTCCAATATTTCCAGAATAACCACTCCAAGTCACTGTAAACCCAGCCCTTTAAGATAACCCCCTGCTAATCAACCACGAGCTTCCCTATTTCAGAAAAGACTCCAAAAGAACCCCACAATAATATTTAAGGAAATGTATTTTCAACCCAAAATTTTGAACTAAGTGCAGTGAAAAGACATTAAGTGCAGGCAACACCTCTTCCTATGTGAACTTTTCATCTTCAAGAAAAAATGTAGCATGGTTTACAGGGAGAAGTCAGGTTTCCAGCCCAACTCTGCAAATGATTTACTGTCCAGTCTCTTGGTTAATTCAGTTATAAACTCTGCTTATTTCCTGCCATGTAAATCAGAAGGGAGATGAACTTAGAATCTCATCAGAAGTGGAAAGTTCTCCATGGTAAAGGGATTAATATTTCCACACTGGTACTACTCGTGCAGTTTTCTGTTTAAACTGTTGTTGTCTGGATCTGAGTTAGATGCCAATCGAAAAGTCGTAAGAATTAATGATAATTCTTCATAGAGTTGTAAATCAGAAAATTCAGCACTGGAATGTAAAAGATTTGATTCTGATATAAAATGGTTGGAATACAAAACTTGGAAATGTTATCAAAAGAAAACAAGCAGTGGCAGCTAAGCATGTAACTTAGATTTTCCTAAAATTTATTTATGAATGTAGGAGCATAAATTGTAACTAAATTGCATTTTATACCAAATTGTCATTTGGCATCTTTGCTTTAGAGGACTTATTTCCCATGCTAGTCTGTTCTGTAGGGTTTGATCAATAAAAATCCCAAGATATTTTACAAACAGGGAAAAAAAATAAGAATGTGCTACAAATCAGAGGATAGAAAATGAAGAAAATTCATTCAGGTGAACTACAGGGCACATGACAAAAACTCTGTCTGTCAATAGTAGGGACAATAAAGAAGAATTTTCCATATATGAGAAATAGACAAACCAAAACCATCTTTAGCTAGACTCTATTACTGCAAGTGAAATGCAAGAGTATCAATAATAAAGCTGAGGGGGGAAAAAAAAAGAAAGGTGAACGAATTCAGTGACATTTAGGTCCATTATTTGTGAAGAAGCCAGATGATGTAGACAGATCAAAATAAGGGATGAGTCAGGTAATTACAGCCCTGTCAATCTAGCATTGATCTTAGTCAAAATAGTGAAGCAACTGATACAGGACTCTATTAATAAAGAATTTAAGAAAATTAATATAAATCTGTATCAATCATCACTGGCTTCCACTGGCTTCTGGAGAAGAGACTTCATTAAATAAATGTTATGTCCCTGTTGATGATGATATAGAACAAGCTGGTGAGATGAGGCTAATTAATGTAAAATTAATGTCTGGACTGGTGCAATGAATCCCCAGGACACAAATTATACCAAACAAAGGATGGCCAAGCACTCTGGCTGCTCCAGTAACCAGGAAAATATCCCACAAAATATATCGCAAAAAAGTGTTGATATGGTTTTCCTTCAGACAAACTGGGCATTTCTATCAGCAACATGACAAATCTATCACATTAGACAGATTATTGCAGGATCCTCGTTACAGAGGTATCAAAGGATGCCCAGAAGAGCAAAACAGTCAATGGGGACAAATGGACATCCAGACATGGATTGAAAAAGGATTTGAGATCCTGCAATGTGGGACTCCCCAGCAGGAATGAGAAGAGTTCATTTTCAGCACTCATTATTGAAGTGCTGAGATCCACATCTGGATCCACAAGCTATGAAAGATTTTGAAAAATAAGAAAAAATCCAGCCAAATTCAGTAAGTGATAAAAACTAAACAATCCTACACTCAAAAAAGAGGAAAAAAAAAAAAAGCCAAACAAACAAAGAAACAAATAAAAACCCAAAGTCCACATGAAGGGAATGGTATGAGGAAATTGTATGAACTGTCCTTATCAAAGAGAAATGGCAGCCTCTCGTGGCACCAGGATATGGTTGTTTGAGGAATATGACTTTGTTAATGAGGGCTTTGATAGATGAAAAGGGAAAAGTAAAATACCATGGTAGGACTCATTGGATGGACAAATTCACTTTGCGAGTCCGGTGTGGGCTTTGAGCACTGGAGGGAATTTCCATCAGAGAAGCAGAATGCAGGTTATGGTCAGGCCTCTCATCAGTCAAAATTTCAAACTGTAATTCCTCCCTCTATCTCTCTTTGTCTCCGAGGTGAGCTAGTGGAAGTCAAAACTGATTTGGGTGAAATTCACTGGCTAATGGTCACTTTATGTGATCACAGTTCCTTCTGCATTCATCATTCAGGATACCGTGACTGAATCCAGTAACTGATAAAAGCTTCCTGGTACTTCCACACATTTTCTCCCCCTGCAATGTACTTACATAGTGAAACATATGTTCACTGAGTGCACAACACAGTATTGTTGTTACTAAAAAGCAAAATTAAAGGAGGGAGCCAAACAGACCTTCCCAGGCTGTATTTGCTTCACACTGATGTGTGTTTTCCATCCCATAAATTTGTTATGGCTTCAGCTCCCAAGCTTGAGTGAACATTCATCTTTCTTCCTTTACATATATACCCAAACAAAGCCGAGCTGTGGGCTGGCAGTAAAGAAATGAGACTCACATTATTGGCTTTACATTAGGTTTGTTTATAAAAGACAAGGCATATTAATCATAGATATCTACACTGGGAGAAGCATGCAGCAATGCAGGAAATGTATTCATTCCAGAAAAGCAGGATGTCAAGCAAACCAGGAGGTGCTGTGGATTGATGCACTGGCTTCTCTCTCCTAAAGAAAACTAAACAAGATTTTGCTTCAGCACAGGCAGAAAACACAAATTAACCCTGCCTGTTTCTGGCTCCCCAAGGGACATTTTAAAACGGGCTTTTTTCCTTGGAGCTGCCAATTTGTTTGCACTGCTGTGACACTCGGTAGGTGATGTTTGAACAAGGGTTTGCTCTGAAACGTGGTCATTGTCATGCTCCCACAGAACATGCCTTGTGGATGAGGCAATCTGCTACTGAAAGGACAGGCTAGCAAGTCCATTTGCTTCAATTCTGGTTGCTTCAAATTTGAAGACTAATTCTGCCTCTAATTTTGCAATGCCATGCAAAAGTCAGTAATACTCCACATCTGCTGAGTGGCAGGAACCTGCCTTTAAGATGGAAATTTGCCTTAAAACCAGGGTGAAGGGAACCCTATCCTATTCTGCATCCAAATGCTCAGGCAAAATTACAGGAAAATATGGTTTGAAAATGGGAGATAATTTCAGAAGTGTCTGGACACAAAAATCCTGTGTCTGGCAAAATTCTGTGCCATGTGCTCTGGGATAGCCCTGCTTGAGCAGGGAGGTGGGACCTGATAATTCACTGTGGTCCTTTCCAACCTGTCCCTGTCTGTGATTCTGTAATTCAAAATTATGCATTCACTGCTATTAAAAGGCAGCACAGTTTGTGCAATCACACATTGAAGGAAAGAAAGGGACCCTGTCCAAAGGAACTTTTTTAAAACATCAGCCACTGGGGACAAGTTAAGTTCCTAAAAGCTTCCACAGAGCTATGCAGGAAATTTGGATGTATGGTCCCAAAGAAGAGAAATTTCACCATGAATAATTTGTGGTGACTTGCTCCTCAATTGCTTCTCCTCAAATTTCTGCCTGTAAATGTGACCAAAATCTTTTCGTGGCTCAGTTAGTTGCACAAAAAAACTTTCAAATGGGTGAAAAGACAGGGCATGTAGTCCCAGTTTCAGTGCTAAAATAGGAGCTCTTTTCCTATGATGGTGTGCCATGGTGATAGACCATATACCCTGAATTTCTCTCTAGCATTGCATGACTGAGAAAAACAGGATTGACAAAATCCCGGGAGAAAACTGAGCTCAATTGGGTTTTATGAGTTCAGTGACCCTGGAGTTTTTAAGAAACAGCTGTTAATAGTGAAAATAACACAAGAATGGCCACATGACTGCCTTACATAGTGGTGACCTTGAGAAGTCACTCACAGGAATGTTAAGAGGAAAGTCAAAAGTATCACAGAGTGATGTCCAGAGCCTGGAGATCCAGATCACATCCAGACAACTGGGATGTTACAACCAGAGGAGACAAAAAAGAACCTCTGGAGTTGGAAGTGAACCACCTGACACCTGACAAGGCTTCCGCATTTGTCTCATTGCATAAATATAATTAAGCAGCACAAGAAGCTGACTGTGGCCCTCAGAAGTCTGCAGATACCAAGAAGAAATGGTCTTGGTGGAGAAGTAAAGTGATGCAGAATTCCTGAACAATGGATTTTATTCTCCAGATAAAACTCTTGCTCAGCGTGAGTGGGAACAAAAGACTTGGAGCCTGTGAACATCTATCGTTCTTTATTTATTTATTTCAGATCAGCCAGCATTTTGATCTAGTCATGCCTCCAAAGGTCTCTGGAGGATTTCTCTCTTTCTTTACCAAACTACTACACTCGCAGGAAATGGAGGTTTTGACTGCTCACATGGTCGTGAATGTCACAGGTAGTAAATGGACATGGAATCAAAAAGGGGTTGAAAAAGTGAATTAACTTGACCTTCAAGGATAAGATGTGTTGCCCTGCAGAAAACCACAACATGCCCTCTGTTTTCTGATATTAATCTTTCTTGGGAGAACATTCTATGGAAAACCTGACCTGGCAGTCCCTGCAGTTCCAGTGGAACGTGAGTGCTTTCCACAGGATATGTTCTGCACCATAAGCAAAGCAGAACAGACAGACCACAGTAAAAAAAAGAAAATACTAAAATCCTCCCCACTGACAGATCTTACAAAATTACATTATCACATTATGTTTGAGGTTGCAAGGGACCTTTGGAATCTGGTTCAACCCCCTTGTCCAAGAGCCACTTTCTCAGGTGCATGTACAGGATTTAACACTTCTTGTTCAAGTTCATGAGGTTGATGCCAGCCTATCTTGACCATCTTTGCTTTTTGCTCATGTAGATTAAAAAAAAAAAAAAAACAAAACTCAAAGAATTCATTATCCATCAACCCAGGTCACTGTCTGTGCAGGACATGTGGCAGTTTGACGTCTCATATACAGCAGTGATATCAGAGAATCATAGAATGGCTCTCATCACGTTGGTGGCCTCCTCTGGACTTGCTCCAACAGCTCCAGGTCCTCCTGTGCTGGGCCCCAGAGCTGGAGGCAGCTCTGCAGGTGGGGTCTGACCTGAGCAGGGCAGAGATGCCACCTGAGATGCCACAACACCTGACCTCTGTCCAGACCAATGGTCTGTCCCTCTCCAGGCTGAAATGAGAGTGATTCCTGGGGTTGATCCTGTGCAGGGCCAGGAGCTGGACTGGATGATCCTTGTGGATCACTTCCATCTCAGGATATTCTGTGATTCTACCATGCTTCCCCTCCATCATCCTCCCATTCCAGCCTCTGGCAGTCACTGAGTTTAGAATTTTCTTGACCCAGAGACCCACATGAACAGACAGCACACATGACAGCCACCTCAGCAGGCCCAGCCACAGGACAGGGTGGTGGAACAACCAGAAGAATGAGTCACACCCCTTCTCCCTCACACCCCATGTCATCAGCAGCAGCTGCAGCCCAATTCAGCTCAATGGTTTACAGGTGTCTCCAGGAACAACTGTTGTAAAAAGATCCTAAAATATGCACTTTTTTATTTCTTGTTTTGTTTTTGGGGTTTTTTTTTTACCACTCTTAAAATCTTGTACAGCAACAGTTACCCAATGAAAGCAGGAATTAACGGAAACTAAAGGAAATGAGAGACACTGAAGGAAAAACAAACATAATCAGCACCAGCTGCAGCTCAATTAAACAACCGCTCAGAGAAAACTACTCATTCACAATTTACTCACAGAAATCCACTTTCTTACATTTTCTTCAGGATTTCAGAAGCACTCTAAGGCTCCTTACAAAGTAATTTAAGGCCCTCCAAACTGCAGAGGCAAATGGCATCTGCTTCACTGGCCACCCTCAAGGAAGGTAGTGAGAGGTGAGGCCAAGAAGTGATGTCCCACTTGTGCCTTAAGGAACAGGCTCAGAGCCTGCACTCACAAGGGAAGAAAGGAAGAAACCTGAGTTTCTTCTCATCAGGGTCCTGAGCTCTGCCTGCAGCCTCCTCTTTGTGGTTTGATTAGCTGGATTTTTTTGGCAAGTGTGCACTCACCATTTTTCTTCACCCACTTCTCCTTATCTCATTCCTCATTGTCTGAGATGATCCCAATGTTTCCAATTTACACCGGAAATGTATTATGAGCCCAGTGCACAGCTGGTGACAAATGTCCCAGGAGCCCAATTTAAGATTGAAATACTTTTTCTTCAGACTCTGACATTGAAGTGTTGATCCTTCTTCCCAAGACACATGCGCCCTCTCTTCATGTACTTGTCTCACCCCAGCAGAAATCAGCTTTTATTCCAGCATGAGCTGTGCAAGCAGCAGTAAGGAAAACTCCCAAACTGGAGAAGGGATCAAGTGCAATATTGTGCCTTCTTATTTTAAACCCAGCTCCAAGTGTGACTAAACACTGTCCTGAAAACACTTCTCATATTGCCCCCTCTGTGGGAGAGTAGCTGATCCAGTGTGACCAAAGCAGACTGTTGGAATCTTTCCTTCTGCATTTAGGATTTGTGGGTTTTTTGCAATGAATCATGGTTTGTAAAAGTATGAATTCAGAAAAAAACATGGATGCAAACAAAGTTCCTCCAAATATTTCTCAAACCTCAGCAGTATATACTTCATGTTAGTATTTAAAAAAATAAATAAATCTTGAGTTTTAAAGGATGGATAGGCAATATAGAGAGGTAAAGAGAGAAATTGTCTTGTCTAAAATCTTGCTGTTATTGAAATACCTGTCAAAGCTCGCAATACAATTTGTGTGTTTGGGAAAGGTGGATATCACTAAACCACTGACAAGCCCTTAAAGTGCAGCCTGGGAAGACCAAGATCCACTTGGCATTTCCAAGGTGGTACTTATCTATCAAGCCTTCATTCTGGACACTGGATACTGCTATACTTTCAGCATGTGATATTCTGATTTTCTTAGGCAAGCAAAACTGCACTGACATTGCTTTCCTGCTGCTGCTCACAGATAGTAACTAATGAAATTCTATCCTTATATTTTTTTATCAGAGAAAAGCCAACTCTCCCGTCCACTCACAATGGTAAAGGACTAAAGGATTTATAAAACATGAAAACAAGACATTCACTACATAATCAGTGTAACTACCACTATTTGGAACCTTGGTTATAAAAACACATTTGTGCTGTTTTGAATGCCTGAAAACCACTGAAGCCTGAACTCTGCTCTTCCTTCAGACCTCTCAAACCATTGCCCTATGCTGAATCACACAGCTCTTCCAGGACTGAGTGAAATTCTCTCAATTAAAGGGCAGGATGTGGGAAGAAATATTGTGAGTAGTCTCCCCATTTATTAATTCAGGTTCAGTAGGGAATGGTGTTGAGGAGCTCAGTCCCACATTGATTCCAAGATAGGCCAATCAAGAGTGTTGGGTTAAGCTTTTTTTTGACTTAGAGATGGGGTAACTGAGAGGCATTTAAAAAACTTTTATTCTATTTTCAATCTCACGTGAAGGGTGAGATAATATAAATGTTATATTGCAATCATTAGCTAACTATTTCTTAATTACAATCCATTATAAGCATTTCTTAGCCTATCAGCTTTTGGTAGACCATACTGTAAATGTCTTAAAGCTAATAATCTAAAACTACCTTTTTTAAGTCTTACAATGTATCTTTTATAGTTCTATTTTTCTAAAGTATCTAGTCTTATTTGTAAAGCTATCTTTTTGAAATTTGTTTCTAGTTCTATTTTTCTCTTACCAATATCTATCTTATTCTGTAGCATTTCTAAGTCAACATTTCTCATCTCAACATTTACATACAGATACATTCTATGTGAGCCTTCTGTCAGGCTTTGAAAATTCTCTACAAATTCATTTCCCACAGAGATGACCTGTCCAGAGAGGTTCTGGACTCCCCATCCCTGGAAGTGTCCGAGGCCAGGCTGGACATGGTTTGGAGCAATCTGGGATAGTGGAAAGTGTCCCAAAATCCCTTCCAACACAAACAATTTTATGACTACAATTCTAATTCTGTGACTATTCTCAAGGTGACATTTTAAAATATGCCACCATGCTCTGTTTTCCCCTCACCAATACAGCTTCTACCTCTCCTACTCAATCCTCTTCAGTGCACACCACATTTAATATCATCCTGAAGTGTCTGTAACTGATTCAACCTCTGGTGAGCTGCTCTGTCCTGCATCATGACCTAACAGAGAAACACAAGGAAAAGGTTTCAATAAAACAAAGGCCCCTGAGGAATGGGCTGTAAATCTCCCTGTCCTCAGTCCAGCTCTGAGCCTTGAACTGATGGAGCCCCATGAATTTCTCACCAGCAGCTTTAGGCTGCTCTGGTGGAGCTGTTTTGTCTTCCTCTCCAACACTTTGCAGCTCTGTGGCTGAGGGAGATTCTATCCATCACCAGTTGAGTACGTAATTAATTCTTTATTAATTAAAGAGTAATTTAATTCTTTACCAAAAGAGAGTATTTAATTCTTTACCAAAACCTCTCCCTGGTGTAACACCAGCTCTAATGATCAGGCTCTTCTCTTGGGATACACAGAAAAGGGAAGAAATTACAAGACCCTGGATGACCTGAGCCCATTTAAGAATGTTCTGAGCATGGGCATCTTCAGCATTCTGGTGTTGAGAAAAGAATTTTTGCCAAACTGGTCTATTCATTGCAGTAAAATAGGAAGAAAACCCATAAATGTTTAGATTTACCCCAGAGCAAATTTGGGATAACAAATTAAATATTGGAAAGTTTCCAAGGGAGAAACAGAACCAAACCAAAATAAAATACCTCCTGGCTCTAAATCAGAGTCCTCTGTCCTACAAGTACCTCTACATAACTTTATCTTCTTTTTCATGGCTAAATGAATTTTCCTTTGCTCAAAGCTTGAGATTGAGAATTGTGTTCCTACAGATTTGCATGTGTTCCTCCCATCCCCATTTTAAAAGCCCAAAATGGTTTGTCAGGACATTCTGGGCAGAAAGTTCCATGGGATTGTTTGAAGACATTTCTCTGATTAGAAAATGTCTTTGTCCCGTATTTACATATTTACAACTGCAGTCCTTGAGAAAGCTGTTGTGTTGTCTGGTTTGCTGAGCAACACAAAAGTGCTGTGAACACCTTTTGGGACTCTGTAAATGACAGATAAATATTAATAATAATGTGACTTAACAGCTGGTTTTTCTATCTTTTACTACCCTGCTTTCCATGCAGTAAATTGCAATGCTATAAAAATGATTGGAGTGAAGAGAAATTTTAAGAGGCGTTATCGATTAATATTTCGGCACGAAGAGCTGAGTAATTCTTGGCAAAGAATCTTACTGAATTTATTCACTCTAAATTGCATTCAGTGCCAGGAAAAGGTGACCAGCTGACATCACTGGAGGCAAAACTTCTGAGAAGCAGATTTTCACTAGGAAAATCGTCTGTGCCTAATGGGACTTTGCAAACCAAAGCAAAAGGGAAGGTGTGGAAGTTTCCAGGTTTAAATCTATGTAGAAGGCCATAATAAACCCAAGACACTCTGTAATCACTAACCCAAACTCACAGCTGACTATTGTGATAAGAATTATATTTTTTTTTGTTATTAAGTGAAGAATTTGTGCCTTTTAAATGGAAAGAAATTAATGAAAGTAAGCACAGAACCAGTGAAGTGGCCAGGGGCAGTACAGGGTCCAGCACACATTTCTGTAACACAGAAGGATAATGTCCAAGGATAAAATCACAGATTTATAGAATGGTTTGTGTTGAAGGAACCTTAAAGATCACCTATTTCCAACACTCCTGCCAAGGTCTGGGGCACTTTACACTAGGTTGCTAAAACCAAGATACAACCTTGCCTTGAAAGATTCCAGGACGGGGCAGCCACAGCTGCTCTGGGCAATGTGTTCCAGGCCCTCACCACCCTCCCAGGGAAGAAATTCTTCATAATATCTAATCTACCTCTCCTGGAAGTGTTTAAAAAATGGCACACGAGGACATGGTTTAGTGGTGAGCAGAATGGTGATGTTGGGTTGACAATTGCAGGTCATAATTTCAGAAGTCTTTTCCAACCTAAAAAATGGTATGGTTCTATGGGAAGAAGTGTGAGACACAACCAGCACCCTTGGGCTGTCTCTGTGTTGAACAAATTGCATCATTCTGTGGCACGGAGAACAGGTTGCAAATTATGGGATATGTGAAATGGTGCTTTAGTCTTTTCCTTACTAAACTGGCACTTCCAATTTACAAAAAATACTGTTTGAATACACAAAATACACAATTCTATTTTGAGCCAAATTGCCACTGCCAAACAGACCACCTGTGGTTTCTGAACAGGGATTAAATATGGGAAAAACTGTGATCTTCAGATGAGCTTCTGAAGAGTGTCTCATGTAAGTGGCAAAAGTCAGCCTGTGAAGAGATGCCAAGCCACCCAGCTCTTCCAAAAGCTTCAAGGAGGTGCCTAACCTGAGCCAATAAACCCTTCCAAATATCTATGGTGTTCCCACAGTAGTTCAGGTGGTCAGTTTGTTCCTGTATTTCCATATAATGCTGCATCATACCATGGGTGCATTTTGCTCATGACACACAGAAAAGTTGGGAAGACCAGTGGATCATGGAGTTTATAAAAACTCCATTAAACACAGTCAGGGTTTCTAAAAATGCTCCAAAACCACTTTTGCAAATATTATCTCCAGAGGTCTGAGATGAAAAAAGGCAGAGACCAACACACATCCCACTGCATCCAAGGAACAGTTCAGCTGAGCAGCCCCTGTGCAAACATTTTCAAACATTGAGCTCAGAAAAGAAAAACACAATTTGGGAACATGAATGAATGAGAATGGAAATTACATGGCTGCCTTGCAAAATAAGTGGAAAACAATGGAGTGAAAAATAAGTCGAGTAAGAGAGAGAGAGCAAGCACAGCACTAATGATAAGGCAAACTTTTCCAGATGTGAAAATCAATTTTATTCCAAAACTTCCCAGCCTTTTCATTTACAAAGCAATAAAATTCTATTTGTCCCCTGTTCATTTGCTACATAAAATGCCACTAAGCTACTTGCTCTCGGCAACCACACAAAACGTAATAGGTTAGGACTGCAGCCTTAAAATATATTAGGGTTTTTTAATGAAACCAATTTATATCAGTTTGTGCCAGTGAAAGGGCTGAAGCAACTTAATTTAGTTTCATTTTCCACACATTTGTGGCCATAGCTAGGATTCACTTATTTCTAATTCAGCCCTGCTTCCACATGCCTGCCTAAGCCGTTTCTAACTGATTTAGCTGGTGACCTCTATTAAATAGCCAGGTGTTGGGCTCTATTAAATGGAAAATCTCTTGGTACCTACACATAACCACGGCAGCCACCTCCTCATTTGTATGGTTTTGATTTGTGTGTGTGCTCAGTCAGAGGGCACAGGACTTTGTGCAAGTGAGGGGGAAAATTATGGCCAGAAAATTGAAGATTCTTGTAGCTAAAAGCTGTCTGCGTCTGTCCATGCTGCATGCAACAGCATTGTAATCTGAGATTTAAACATTATAAAAGCCCCAGATAAACAGATTTTCAGGGCTTGATTCTCTAATAACTAAATAACTTTTTTTCTTATCGTTATTATTTTTTTAAATATTTCCTTGTCTGGACACTGTTTCTTCACTTCATAATATCATTGAATCACAGAATGGTCTGGCTGTAAGGGACCTTAGAGATCACCTAGTTCCAATCCTGCTGCCATGGAGGAATTGTAGCTAATTTAGATCAGTGCGATGTCACTCAAAAAAGCTTTGTAGGAGGAGAATAAATCCTCTATTAGAGAGAGGAAATAATTAAGGGAAGAGGCAGAAAACTTTGAGGCACGTGAGCCATTCTTCAGGCCACTCCAAGATCTGTACTCCTAAGAGAATCTCTTGGGGTTTTTTTTTTGTCCCAGATATCTGAGTGAGTCTAATAAAAAACATAATCTTCACTACAGATCCTGTTGGATTTTTATCTCAGAGCACCACAAACACAGACAGTCCATTTGTTCCTTGCTCTTTGTTGTAGTAATGGAGGATCCTTTTGAAATTGACTTCAAAATTTAATAACTCAGAGAGCACCAACACTGCCAGAGTTGTTTTTCTCAAGCCTTCTGTTGTGTAGGGTATTTCACATCTAGCAGGGAATGAACCTGCCCTATACCCATTCCCCTGGTGGAGTTAATAGTATAGATTTAATAGTATTTCTCCTCTGCCTGGGTAGAAATTTTTCCAAAATTTTGTAGGAATGTAAAACTGAAGATTTCTGCTTTGGACAACTTGATAGAAATCAGCTAAATAATCGTAAATTTATGCAGACCAGAGAGGACACACAGATGCAAAGACCCAAAAATGGCACATCCTTGGAAACAACATGTCTGCAGACAAAGTGGAAAGGAGAAGAAGGGAGGTTTCAAAGGAAAAGAACCATCCTGGTTTCTAAAAATTCAAATCCAAAGCCAAACTGTTAGAAAACAAATTTGAAGAGAGGTCTTTCCATCTGACCTCACCCCTTTGAAAACCCTGCCTTGGCCACGGGGATTAAGTGATCTCTGTCCAGTGAATTCTGTGGACCTGTGGAGGGAATTTCTTTTCACATTCAGTGGAAAACAAACTCCTGTGGTCATTTCTCAAAGAAGTGATGAAAGGCTGAACTTCTTCTCACCTCTCTGAGGATATTTACTTTGCCATTACTCCCTAGAGAATAACAGTGGGACAACACAGCTAACTTGTACAAGAATAACATCCTGCTTGAGGTATCCTACAAATGAAAAGGTTGGAAAAAAGCTCTGTTTTTCCCAACACCTGGCAGCATTAAATATGAGAATAAACAATGTGTTGTTGCTTTGAGATTTAATTTTTTGATGGTCCAAAGTTAATATTTTCTAGTCTGGGACTGTGAGATAAAACTCGATGTTATAATCAAGGAATTTTTCATACCTTGCTTTACACTCAGAAAAAAGGGGGGTGATGATTTTCAGTGTTTGGGGTTGTTCAGCCTGGAGAAGAGAAGTCTCTGGGGAGGCCTTGCTGTGACCCTCCAGTACTTGAAAGAATTTTATGAAAAACAGTGAGAGCAGCTTTTTAAACAGGCAGATAGTGATATCGGGGAAACAGCTTTAAACTAAAAGAGGAGAGATTTAGATAAGATACTAGAAAGAAATTCTTTACTCAGAGGGTGGTGAGAAACTGCAAATGTTGCTCAGAGAAGCTGTGGCTGCTCCATCCCTGGAAGGGTTCAAGACCAGGCTGGAAGGAGCTTGGAGCCACCTGGTCTCATGGAAGGGGGAGTTGAAATGAGATGACTTTAAAGTCCCTTCCAACCCAAGTCCTTCTATGATTCCATGATTCTATGATTATTCTCTTTCCCTTTTACAAAAGAGGGATGCTTTAGTGGACTAATTGGTTACTGATACACAGACTGAACTGTGGCCATGTCAAAGTGTTAAGAGATTCATTCCACACCTGATGGACTAAAGTGCCTGTTCAGTGTGTTTGAAAAAGCAATGCCTCACATATTTGGCTCTGCTTAGACTGATTTTCTATGCAGAAAGTTATTTTTAGTAGTTTTCTCTTGATCTCTTATTGCTGTTGCGATCAGAAAAGCGACTGTGAATATTAATCATTTCACTTTCCACATTTCTCTCTTCTTCTAGTGTGAATTTCATCAGTGTGCATGCCAGAAGTTTATTTCTGAGAGCCAATGTTTCAAACTTCACCGGGGATTTGATTATCAAGATGTCCGTCCTTTCTCCTCTGCTCATCCTCATCATTCACAGAGATTACAGAAAAGTATTAAATGACTGTGTTGTTGTTGATGCACGAGGCAGAGCACCACAACATCCACCCTGCTGTAGCTCCATCAGTCTGCCAAAAAAACGAGAGAGATGAAACCTAATGTGTTTCAGTAAAATCTATCAGAGTCAACGTCACAAAGGACAAGACTGGCAAGAGGTGGAAGTTGATGTAGTGCCACAGGCTGGGGCTTTGCCAAGTTTTGCAGCTGAAAACACAGTCCAAGGGGAGGAAGCTTCAGATATTGGATTAAATACTGCTTTATCTTATAGACTCTAGTGACACTTCATTAAGTATGAAGGCGCAGGGGCGAGGATGTCAAATCTGACATGCTTCTTCATTTGCTTAAATCTATTTGAAAAGTTGAAAATCCTAGACTTATTTTCCCTTGAAAATTAAAGCTGTCTTTTAAAACTCTTCTGGTGTTTCTAGCTGTACTGGTAAAATACAGACCTGCAGGAGCTCTGGTTTGGTTTCCCTTTGTGCTTATTTGATCTTGCTTGTTACCCCTTCTCTTCACAGTACAGCAAATCACTTCAATTAAAGCTTCATTAAATCAACATTGCCATAATCACCATATGTCACTTATGTATTTTTAAAGCATAACTGTTACCAACTGATCAAAATACAAGCGAGCATTTTATAAGTCTGTATTCCATAGTGTACATACACTATTTATGGTACACTTAAATTTTCACTTCCCTCAGCATGGACCAGAAGGAATTGCTGAAATCATTTCTACATTCACTTTCTATGAAAGTGATAGGAGTCTCTCTTGATAGGAGGCTGTAGCCAGGTGGGGGCTGGTCTCTTTTCCTGTGCAGCATCAGGACAAGAGGAGACTGCCTCAAGTTGCACCAGTGGAGGTTTAGATTGAATATTAGGAAAAAAATTAATCACAGAAAAGATGGCCCAGCATTGGAAGAGTGTGCCCAGGGCAGTGGTGGAGTCATCATCCCTGGAGGGATTTAAAAGACATTCAGATGTGGCAGCTGGGATTCTGATCAGTGGTGGCCTTGGCAGTGCTGGGCACTGGTGATTTTCAAGGCCTTTTCCAACCTAAACAATTCCATGGACAATTCCAATGGAATCCATGATCATCAGTTTTCAGAAGCCCTGTGCCCCTGTCATAATGGCCTTGACCACTTGCTGCTTTTTGGGTCTTTCAATCCCTCTCCTGTTTTTCTGCCATCAATATTATGGAATCCAGAGGGAAAGAGAAGCATGGAACTCTCAGTGAGGCAAGCCTGGGGAATGCACAGGGCTTTGAGCAGAAAGGAGAAGCTCCAGCAGCAGCCACAACCCCACCACAGCTCCACAGTCTGTCCCCACTGGCAGGAGCAAGCTGGATGCTGTGGCACCAGTCCAGCAGCCCTTGTGATGGCCACAGAAAACAATTCTCCCAGCAGCGAAGTCCAGATGAAGAGGAGCTGGTGGAAATGCGCGGGGTTTTCCTGGCAGGCCTCTCCAAACAGCCTGTGGTTATGTGCAGATGGACCAGCTGATCACATCATGCATTTCACATGATGTAAAAGACAATAATGGAAAACAGTAGTTGTCAAAGCACTGTGTTTATACCTGCATTTATTTTTCGTTGTCTTGGAGCCTGACTGAGTTTGAATCAATAATATGATTCTGATGCTTTATGGAGCAGGGAACAATTTTGGATTTAAACCTCTCCAAAGAGTGACAGCCACATGGATCCAGGACCCTGGCTCAGATTCCTGTGTGATAATGTATCACTTCTAAAGGTCAAAAAGGAATAAAAGCTGGGCTGGATGCTCAATTATGAAACAAAAGTGTAATTACCTCTTTTTTTTTTCCCTCTCCCCAAAAAACTTCACTGACAATCTGTATTCAAAACCAGTTAATACCAAAGAAATACACTTTTTTTTTTGTTTACTGATGAAGGTCATATAATACAATCCTGACTGCATCCTGCTGGTCTTCCAGAGATTTACTAAATGACACATATGAATTATTCTACTGCTAAGGAGAGTAGATAAAGGCTGGGGGATTTTTTATAACCTGATAACTGGCTCTAGCAACTGTTGAAAACTGGTACTACGTGCTGTATCTTGATTTGTTGCTGGTATATGGAGAGATGTATTTTATTCAAAGAGGAAATTTCCAAAGATTTCTGGTGTAGCCAGAGAATACACGTGAGGAGACAGGCAAAGAAAAAGGAATAAGAGACAGACAAAAAATCCAGGGGAAAATAGCAGATACATAAAACCTGAGAAAACTGGTCCTAGATTTATTAGCTGTAATTGCATTTAGGCACACATTATTAGTAATTACTATTTGTGTTCCAAAGGAAAGACTAATAGATAAATTAACACTTTGTGTATCTTCCAAAAATGTATTAAACAGATGAACAAGGTACTTACTAAGAAAACAAAGCTAATTAAAATTGCCCTTTTGTAAAGATTGCTCTTTGTAAAGGTTAGCTTTACATTGCCAAATGATATCAAGGCATGTGCATTTTTTGCTGGTCTCTCTCATCCCAAAGACTCTAAATGTAGAGTTTGATGTTGCTGTTGGTTTTTCCAATATGCTTCTCTCTTAGGAACAAACTGCAGTTTAATACAGGGTGAAAAGGGATTTTTTTCCCTTGTTCAGAGAAACAAGCTCAGATACTGTCACATTCAGCTGTTAATCCATATTTATAGTCAGTGTGAGAGAAATAAAAGCCCTTCATGACCAAGCCACAGCTCTAAGTTCATAGTTCAGAAGGGTCACAGAAAGACAACAAAGGGAATAATCGATGTAAATCCAACCCTGCACTTTCAGACTGGCTCTCATCAGAAGGCAATGAGAAGTCAGAAAGAAAAGAGAGCTAAAAGGACAGTTCCACACAAATCAATGCAGAGAGACAGAGGAACAGCTCTTAAAACTGGATTAATGTCTCTTTTCTTTCCCCTACTGAGAAGCTATGATGCCAGCCAAAGCAAGGACTTCAAAAGATGTTTGGGTGCCAGTTGAAGAAAAATAAGCATTGAGAAATGTATGATGGATACAGGGAAAGCAATTCCAAACCTCTGGAATATAGTACATGAGAAAGTAACTATCCATGCCATTAAAAGTGGGACACCAGAGCATCAGGGCAAGGTTTCCTTAGTGAGGTATTTGTTGAGTGGCAGAGAAGAGCACAAATCTGGGTAGGCAGCTCCTCAGGCAGGAACGAGAGTAAAAGAAGCAGCAGGATTTTAATTTGGGGCCTCAGTTCAGATGTCTCAGAGCCCAGTGCCATTTGAAAATTTTGGGGCATTCCAAAGGGCCTTCAGCCGATCCAGAAGGCCCCAGAACGAGTTTGTCCTGTTCCTGTATCTCACATGGAAAAGGAGATTTAATTTGGGGTGTCTTGAATCCACTGAAATATCACAAGCAGCACTAAAAGTTTTTTAGAATCATCTTTTGGTGATCTATGCCCAGGACAGTCTATTTAAATTGTGGGCTCCCTCAGGAGGAGATTTTCTTTTGTGATACATCTGCCATGATAGAAGTCCAGATTAGTTTCAGAGGCACTAACATATCATGCTATGTAAGAAACAGAGAGAAAAGGAGCATTTCTTGTATGGTGTGATATGGACATCAGGTAAACATGATAAAAGCTGTTGTTTCTCCAGCTCCTCAGTGCTAAATACCTCTCAAAAATATCCTGCATCAAAATCATAGAGAGTTTTCCATGGACTTTCACTGCAGGAAGCCTCAGAACTCCAACATCTAAGCAAATTCATCTGACAATCCCTCAAAACCTTATATAAAATGATTTTGTTTTCACTGTAGTTCTCTATTCTTCTCCAAGAAAAATCAACATTTTATCTTTGCTTGCTGTCCCTTAGACACTGGAAGCTTCTAGAAATGCTGTGGTGATATCGAAGACCTCACTTAACCACTTACAACACAAAAGATCACCAGGGATCACAACACTGCCTCAGAAGGGGTAAACTGAGGCAATTAAATGACATCTGAGGACATGTGAACTACTGACAGACCTTGAATAGATTCACTCTCCACTGCATTGGCCTTTTTTATAAACACTCCTTTTGTCTTTGCAGAAGGACTTGGTGATTTCAGCTGATCTCTAAACTGACAGGGACCAGCCCAAACTCTACTCCAAAATGTTTCCAACAGCTGCCAAGGCTGTCAGCTTGGCTTGAACCCAACTGGCTAAAACTCAGCCCTGAAGCTTTTGGCTATGACAGAATGTATTTATTTTGTATTTAAGGAATAAAGCTAATTAATTTTTTAGACCTTGCTGAATATGAGACTCTCCCCCTTATTGCTGGCAGTACTTACAATGGTTTCTTTAATGCTTTTTATACTGACCAAAAAAAAAAAAAAAAAAAGAAAATTAAAAAAAAATTCACAGCTTTAGCTGAAAAAGGCATTTCCTAATGGTGGTACAGGACCTGGAAGCATTACAGCTAATTGAACTTACTGTTCTTGGAGTAGACACACAAAGGTCAGGTTGTCTTAACAGCTTGTAGGCTGTCAAGCTGTATTTGTTCCTGAATACATACAGTAGTCCTTTGCACCCCGAGCAGGAATGACTCAGTGCACCCAGCTCCAGGAGCCCTGCTGGGGAGCCAATCCCTTCCTTCCTCTCTGCTAAAATGGGAAAAGGCAGCAAAGACAGGGGGTTTATCCCAGGAGTTCCCACAGGCTGGGGAGGAGGAGAGCAATTATGTCACCTTCATTAATTCAGGATGTGGCAGAGTGCCTCACTCCCCACAAAACCTTATCTGTTGATTGTTACCCAGCCAGAAAACTCAAGCAGGACAAGGTGTCTTGTAGGGAGTTATTTTGGTGCCTTGGGGTAACCACTGGCCTGGCATCTCCCAATTGCCAATAAACATCTTGCTTTTGAAGTGAGAGCTGGCAAATTAAGCTGGATTTCTGACTGACAGACACTCTCTTGACAATTTTAAAAGCCACGCCAAGCTTTCACAAAGTAGAAATCTTCTATACGTTTCCCTGGAAATACATGGAATTTTTTCTTTGTGGTTACTCCCAGGGGTAGAGTGAAGGAATTTATACATTATCATAATTTTGTTGTGAGTTACATTCAACTCTGTTGCCCTGAGTTTTTTAAGATTTTCTAAGCCTTCTGATGTTGACATTCTTGTAGCGAACTTTCTCATACACTTTCTGTAAATAACTCATCGTTTCATATTGTTTTATGGAGGAGGAGAAATTTGATGGACTGTTGGCTTGTCCAGTGTCATTGGAGAGGTGGCACTGTCAACCTCCAATCCATTGTGACTTTTGGAAAACTGTAAATGTTGGAGTCAGAAAATAAACTTCCCCCTTCTTCTTCACCTTGAGAGCAGTGGTGTGAGCTTGTGTTCTTTCATGTCCTATAGTGACACAACTCCTAATCAATACTGTTTTTTTTGCTGGCTTAATTATAGGTACCTTGATATAGTGCACTGTTTTATGCTATGCTGTGATCTACCAAAAGTTCTTTTAGTTTATACTGTGCAGTAAGTAACTCTGGTTAAGATCTTTCATTCAATATCTCTTATCTGCTTAATAAATAAATAATTTTTACAAATAGATCTGATTTGCCATCTTTAGAACTTGTGGGCCAGAGCGATTCCTTAAAGTGTTGTGAAAATTTAAGTCCAAGGCAGGGCTTGTCTGAGGCTGCCACTCTCCCTGTGACAGCGTTTCACAAGCATCAGGTACAAATAATTCCCTCAGAGAAAAAGCTAGCCCTGAGGAAGGCAAGCAGAGGGGATTGCAATGCAGCAGAAGATGAAAAACCTTCTCCTCTTTTAGTAATCTCCACCAGTTTTCTATTACCCTTTCTGTTAGAAATAATGAAGTAAAGTATAAAGTGCCTGGCTCCAGCTTCTGGGCATTGATTCTTGTTGTGTTTTCTCTCTGCTACATTTCAGAGCCCTCATGTTCAGTATTATCCTTCAAGCACAGTGCATGTACAGTGCAGTAAACTTTGCTCTAAGTCTTCATTCCAATAATCTATACACACTTCTAGTTTTTTCATACATGCTATTCTTTTCAACTTGGGATTTTTCCATATCCCTTTTGCAATGTGGCAGAAAGAGGTGCCTATTTTTGACTATTCAAAGCAGGATTAAATCCTTCTCCTACATCCTCAGGGGGACTCATCTGTCCTGGATTTTTTTCTGGGTGGAATGGCCACTTGAAAGGATTATATCTAAAGATATAGGTATGAAGTTAAAGTAATGTAATAACAGGTAAAATAAAAAAATGGCAAGTAAACATCACAATCATAAGATTCAATAACAGTGTTAAGGAGTCTTGGGAAAACTTATTCTTCCCTTTTACTACACCACAGTCACAGAGAGATTCATCCTTGGAGTCTCTCACTGAAGGAGGTGCTTTAGCTGAGCAGTAATTATTCCTCACACATCCAACATTCAGGATCAGGACACATCACTGGCAACCAGAAGAATTTATTCCACTCATGTTTAAGCCACTGTTTCATTGGGGCTCCCTTTTAAGTCCCAAAGTCCCTTTCTCAGCCCTTTTGAACCCTTAAGCAAGATTGATCTGGTAACTCAATCTCCACTCTTGCAATTGCTAAGTTGATTATCTTCCCTCACAGGTCTGCAAAGGCATTATTTAGCTTTCTTCAAACTTTAACTCCCTCAGATTGTCTGAGAAGCTGCCCCTTTCTTGAGCTATTTCTGTTCCAACCTGACAGGAACAGTAACTAAAGCACAGGTCTATTGATTAAATATCCTTATTTTTTTCCCCTGCAACAGCCTAAGGCATTTAATCAATATGGCAATGCCCCATATCATGGACCAGAGATACAATATCCAGTGATCATAAACTGCTCCAAGAAGTGGTATAAAGTGATTTTATGACCTGACACCTGCTAAAACATCCATTCTTAGTGGAATAGATACATGCATTTCCTTCTGCAAGCCAGATACATAAAGAGAGCTGAACGTCACATGGAGCAGCTGAATCACAGAAAAGACCCCTACAAGATTATGACTTCACATACATCAAAAGCAAACCGATTTTGCTAAAGCATTTCTATACAAAATGCCATTTATTTCTTGAAAGTGATGCACAAACACTTCCCAAGAGGAGGACATGGCAGTCTATCGAACATTCTTTATATGAATGCTCCTCCTATAACCTCTGAACTGCTCACAAGCTTATTCTTTTTTGAATTTAATTCTCCTCACAACCTTTTGGAGGAACTGGCTGGTATATTTATCCTTGGGAATGTAGAGCTGATTTGTGTTAAAAGAGTTTTTCAATACAATAATGCTACTCAAGGTCATTATTCTTAACTCTATGTAGAAATCAGTGAGTGCCCTACTGCAGATACACCTGTTTGTAGTCAAACAAACAAACAAAAACCCCCAAATTAATTAAATAACAGCCCTAATAACTTGGAAGCAAATAATGGAAATAGTGGCAAATGTTACAACTGAAAACTGCTATGAACAAAATAATACTTTTTTTTCCATTCAGGGCATAGTTAAAAAATTGATGGTTTTTGAGCCACTTTTTAAGAGCATGGCCCATGTGGCAAGAATTGTAAGTGGTCAGAGGACAAAGTCTTTGTCAATGTCTTAAATGCTTGGTTGGAGTTTGGCAACTGAGACTAATTATAAAAACTCAGTGGTCATCAGCAAAACTCAATATTCATCAGCTCAAAGCTCTTGAAAAATTAAAGGGCCAATCGATGTCTATGGGAATCTTAGGAGACAAGCCAGGGTTATTCATCTTATATAAGACCCATGCAAGACTGGAAACAAAAATTATGCTGGTGGTCACTATGAAGATCTGCTTTTCCCTAAAGTTTGTCAGTCATTTTACCAGTAAATCCATGAAAAATAAACTCAGTGATTCTCAGTCCGGACCACACTCATGATCCTGTTCTGAAAGAGAAAAAAATTTAAAACCCCTGCACTTAGTCCTGTTTACTTATGGGGAAAGATGGATATTTATAACATTCCTCATTCCCCACCATCTCCTATTTCAGCCCTTCAGGGCAAAAATCTCACCAGGATTAAACCTGATTTGTTTGGTCACAGCATGGAGTGTCGGGTACCTCTGGTTAGGGAGCACTTTGGGCTACGAACCAGAAGGTTCAGTGTGTAAGGTTCAACTCATTTGGCATTAAAACTGTAAATGCCAGGTGGTCAAACAGCCAGGGTAAGTCACTGAATCCTGAATTAGATCTTTTAAAAGGGGGAGGATCTTCTACAGGCACTGCTCTTTCTCAAGTGGTGATGAAGCAGAGCTTGAGAATTCAGCACAGGTTCAGAGAGAGATCCTTGTAGCCAGCCAAGCCCTCCTCACACTCCTTACAGCCAGGAAAAGGATATTGGATGGCTGCTTTTTAGGATATTGGCTTGCTTGCTTGGTTTTGTTTTTGTTTTTTTGGTTTTTTTTGGTTTTTTTGGTTTTTTTTTAATTTCAGCTGTCTGCTGTAGGATAATGTGATTGGTATCCAGGTACAGGATGGGTGAGAAACAAAATACATTGAATGAGGGTGATTTCCTTCAGATTATTCCATATTTATGCAGTTATTATGAATGCTTAAGGAAATATATCTACACCTATATATGCAATTCTCAGGCTGGTGGGATAAAAGGTTGAAAAATTATGTAAAATGTATTCACATTTAACTTGGAAGACCTCTTTTTACTGTAAGATATTTTGCCATAGCTCAATTTTTTCCTTTCTACACCATCCTTATAGTTATTGTGAAAGAACACACTGATTAAAATTTTTTCAAGGTCATTTTCATATTTTTCATTAACGTTTGCATATAACAGAAACAAATCAACCACTGCTTCTGAAACCAGGGGGACAAAGGCAGGGAGATTTGAAGAGACTTGACAGGAAACCAGCCCTCTGCTTTTAGAGAGGGGAAAAATCAATAATTAAATGTGCAGTTCTCATAAGCACAGCAGGGATTGTACATAATGCCACAAAAGTACAAATTTATAAAAATCTGATCAGCTGAATGACATTTGTAAAAATGCTTCTCTCAGGGGAGTTCTGATTTTTTAAAGCCCATTGTAGATTTTTGTGAAATATGCTTCCTTATAATTTAGTTTGATGCACCTGAAAATTAGAAATTTTCTGGGGGTGGCTGCTGCTGGTAACAATAAGTGAAGTTCTGCTTTCACTGCCCTGAAAACACACTTGGACAAAGTTCTGATTTCATCACTTAGTTAATAGTGGAGTAAGTTGGAGTAAATATTTTACAATAAAACTGTAATTTAAACCTCCAAAAATCCACTCTAAACAGAAGGGGAAAAAAAAAGGGAACAAAGCAAAACAAATTATAAAATAGTCTTGTTACCTGAATTTATCCTAGTGTGAAACTGGGAAATCTGAGACTGAAATTTACCTTTCTTCAGCTCCAAATGTAACTACAGAAACCATCAGTTATTTGATTTGGTCACTAGATCTGGACACACAACAGCAAATACCTTTTCAGATAAGGAGAAGGAAATCTATTCTAAGTTGGATTTTCTGTTCCATTCTTTGTTAGAAAGTGAGCTCAGCTGGAAGCAGACTGTTTTAAGATATGAATTGAAATGCAAAGAATCACAAACAGCTATCAATATAGAATTTCTGTGAAGAAAGAAAGGAGCTACAGGATAAAAGTGAAAGGAGCAATTGTTTTAATCCTATTAAGGCCCTGATTAATGCAATTAAAGAAACATATTTCAATTAGGCCATGTTTGAAGCTGCTTTACTCCAAGGCACTTTTCCCTGAGGTACCACCCTTTAGCATCCCAGATATGCCATCGAGGCTGGCACTGGCAGTACAATCTTTCTGTCCCATTTATCCAACAGGAATTAATTTTCTTTTCATAGTTTTAATAATTTGGGCCTAAGGGATTTAGACATGTGGAACAGGGATATAGGTAGGATCAATCTCAAGTTCAGATTTCTTCATTTGTGGCAAAACAAACGCCCTCGGAGTTCTTTTGTTAGGAGGCTGCAAAGCAAACAGAGGAATAATTTTTATGTTTTCTTGTTTGAGGGAGAGGAAAGAAGATTTTTGAGGGCTGAAAATCCAGACTTGATAAACTGAACTCATTCTGGGCAATGATGGCTGTGGCCAGGATTGGTGTTATGGGATGAAGGAGCAATGGGCACCTTAAAGAGAAGCAGGTGCTTGTTTTGCTCAGTGAAACTCTCAGGAAGGTCAGGGGGAAATGCAGAATATTTGTTTGTGAAGCTCACTGCCAAACCTTGGACTATGAAAAAAACAAGGCAACTGTGCAGGGAGAGGGAATAATTCAGCCTGGATCCATCCTGGGTCCATGCAAATCCTAAAACCACCCCAAATCCACAGAAAACACCTTTTCAATTCCTAATTAATTTTGGTACTCTGGACGTCATTTGTTAAAGGATGTCCTTAACTTTTCATGGTGTAGGGAGAACTGGAATCTCCTGAATAGGATTTTCCTGTAAGATTAAAAATGGGATTTCAAATGGGAAATGTTGACTTTCACATTATCACCCCTGACCTCTCCCTGAATATGGAGTAAATATAGATAAATAAATGTAGAACTTCACAAATGAAAAAAATAAGAAATGTTGATTGTGAATGAGGGGGGGTAAAAAAGCTTAAGTGATAAAACATCAAGGTACTTCCTTTTTTCCCCAAGAGCTTCAAAAAGATTTATTTTGCCATTGACTCATCCTGATCATTCCTCACTTTGAGGTAGGTAAAGAGAAAAAGCATGAGGGGAAGGCCACTTCTCACCCTGAAGAGAAATTTTCTGTTTGGCTTGGAAAAAGGAAAAAAAAAGAAAAAAAAGAAAAAAAAAGGAAAAAAAAAGGAAAAAAAACACCACAAGAAAGAAAGAAAGAAAAGTGCTATGTAATAAATGAAATAAAGCTACATACAAGTTCAGTCCAAGACACCTCATAGACTTGGGAATGAAAAATTTTAAATGAACCACTGATTTGCTCTGATGGAGAATGCTATGGAGGAGAAATAAAAGGAATATAAAACAAGAAAACAGGAGTGAGTTTCAATGGAAGACTGGCTTGTTGTCAAGAGCAGCATCTGCAGAACAAGAATTACAGGGCTACCTCACGCTCAGTGCTTCTGGGTACCAGATGCTCACCAGCTGAGGACATGAAGACATCCTCACCACGGGGCATGGATGTGCACATCTGATTCTCACTGGATTTTCATGCCTTAGTCCAAAAATAAACAAAAAGAAACCCAAAAAACCCCCAAAACAAAATAAAACCCCATAAGAATTCCATAAAGGAGTTGAATGTATCTGCTTAATTTAGGCAACCTAAAAAATGCTGACATTTGAGCAATGAAAAATTCTCCTCAAATAAAGGAAGAGTTCTAGCAAAGTTAGTCCTGCTCTCCTCCCTTGTCCTGGTGAAGGTAGAGCTAGCTAAGCCTTGATGTACAAAATTCATGTAAATGCAAGAAAGACACCATAATTCACTGCTGCTGCTGCCTTCTGCTTTCATTTTGAGCATCACCAGGTCACAGATTGACTTGCTTTGCCTGGAGACAAATGAGTTTGGAGGGGAGCATGCACTCTTATGAAAAGGTTGGTAAAAAAAATCAGCTACATGTTTAGGAAAAGACAGGGAGAAAAATATGGCCTAGGAAGAAAGGTCATTTAATAAATACCAAAAAAACACATTAAAAAAAAAAGATTTTTTTTTTAGTAATTAGTGAAATCAAACCAAATGTGTTGGACTAACATCATGGCAGGGGATATTTAGTGCTTCCCAAAGAACACCAAAAAACCACTCTCAAAAAGCCATTCAAGCAAATGATCAGCCTGACTGGAGTGAAGAATAAGTCTCACAAGAGTAAATAAAATCCTCATATTTTTCTTTGAAACATGGAAAAAACCAAACCAAAAAAAAAAAAAAAAAAAAAAAAGAATGAGATCAACTAATATGCAGGAGTTCTGCTGAACCATTCCCAGCTGGAGGTGACACAGGGCTTTCCCAGATGTTGGTGGGATGGGTGATGGGCTTGGTCTCCCCAGCCAGCTGCAGAACAGAGCAGAAATACAAATACAATCTAAAAAAGAGTGAGTAAGACAGTGCTGAGGGCATGGGGATTGGAACTAGGTGATCTGATCCTTACGGCCCCTTCCAACCTAAACCATTTATGATTATCACAAGTAAAGTCACAGGAAGTTTGAAATGAAATGGTTTTGGTGATTGAAAGGAAACTGAGAAAAATGCAATTAAAATACATCTTGGTTTTGCTTAAAAATGATTGAAAGGACACTGAGCAAAATGCGAAATAAATCTTGGTTTTGGTTAAAAATCCTGTGTTCTTGACTGTCAGTCAAATCCAGCATGGACATTCCATGGAAACACAGGAACAGTAGGAATTTCCCTCAACCTTCCACCCTCAGGGTGCAGATGTTGGTATGAATTTATACATCTAGTGCTGCAGCCTCTGATTTGCCAGCAGTCCCTGCCAGCAGGGACATCCACACTGGGAAAAAAAACCAATGTATTGCACTGCCACAGCAGGGCTGGATCGATCTGCAGCTTTTCCCAGGTTGACATCTGACAGTGCTTTCAAGGGCCAGCATGTTTTGTTAGCAAGGTGTCAAGCCAGAGGCAGCTCAGGGTGCAGCTTAACTGCACATAAATGCACTCAGCATGCTGACAGACTGAATGAACCTGCAGGGAGCTACAAAGGCTTTGTCCTGGGGGAAAAGAGGCTCAGGAGGGATCTGACCACTCTCCACAACGCCCTGAAATGAGGATGTGGCCAGCTGGGGTTGGTCTCTCCTCCAAGGCAACCACAGGACAACGGGAGATGGTCTTAAGATGCACCAGGGAGAACATCAGGAGAATTTCTTCACTGGAAGGGGGATCAGACACTAGAAGGGGCTGCCCAGGGAGGTGGTGGAGTCATCATCACTGAAAATGTTTAAGGAAAGGCTGGATGTGGCACTCAGTGCCATCATCTGGTTGACAAAACACAAGGTGGTGTTTTGTGATAGGCTGGATTTGAGGATCTCAGAGGTCTTTTCCAGCCTATTTAATTTTGTGATTCTTAGGTTGGGGAGTTTTGGGGACTTGTGCTGAAGCTCTTCTAATACAAGTGTGGTGTGTTGTTACAGCTGAAGTTACTCAGATTTTTCAGGCTTCTCAGGTCTTTTCCTGATGCTGCTCTACCCCTGATACATCCCTCCCCATCTTTCATCTTGCTCCAGGTAGGTTCAGCAACTTGGGATCAGCCCTCTCTCCCAGGCAGTTAGGGACAGGACAATGAAAACAGCTTTGAGTCATGCCAGAGAAGATTTAGGTTGGATATTAGGAAAAAAATCTTCACTGAAAGAGTGGTTAAGCATTGGAACAGGCTGCCCAGGAAAGTGGTGAAGTCACCATCCCTGGAAGTGTTCAAAATATGTGGCACTTTCTGATAGGGTTTAGTGGGCAAGGTGGTGATCAGTCAAAGGTTGGACTCGGTGATCTTGGAGGTCTTTTCCAACCCCAACAATTCTGCAATTCTGTGAAAAATAAGTCTTCCCTTCCACCTTCTGGAGGTGAGTCCTTTTCTTATTGCTCTCCATCAATAGATCTGAAATTATTTTGTTTTGATTTTATGATGAAGAAATTCTGCTGACTCCTTACCTGGGCTTCAGGGATTGGAACTGCATTGAGAGAATGAAGCACAAAAACCCCATCCATGGGGCAAAGCTTTGCAAGTTTATGCCTGTTTCTCCCCGAAGAGCCATCTGGGGATGGCTACACAGGAACCAACATTTATTCATTTGTGCAAACAAAGCAGGTACACCAGGATTGTTTGATCTGTTGGAGAACACCAATTCAACAACTTCTTTCTGTTGTTCAATCCTAACTAGCTTTGGATGCTAAAATGCAAGGAAGACCAGGGAAAAGCAATAAAACAACACCCAAACTGCCTGTCACTGAAGGCAGGGCTGCTCAAAAAGGCTGGGGAAGATGTTAGGGATGGAATCCAATTCCTGGTGTTGGTGGCAATGGCCATGGATGCAGCAGGTGAGTGCCACAGCCAGCAAGCACAGCAGGTATTTCACAATCTCTGGGGCTGGGGAAAGCAGACAATATTGGAATTAAATAACAACAAGACAGCATCCCTCAGCTGGTGCAGAAGCAGCATGGTCAGAGTGGGGGCTGTATTCTGCTTTCTTTCTGCCAGATTATTCCTGTCCCAATTCCACCATGATTCTCCAGATTCAAGGCAGTGACACCCAAAGCAGGCTATGACTTGGTGGCTCTTTTGCTGCATGCTGGAAAACACTCCAAGTATTTAGAGAGCACCTTAAATTAAAAAAAAATAATTTAAAGTAAGCTCAACTTTGTCTCCCCCATCGTTCTGCTGCTTTGTATTTCTCTGTGCTCTCATTTCCTGCTGCATAGATCAATCTGCTGCCTGGTCTTGGGCATGCTGCTCTCATTTCCAAATCCTTGGACTTTCAGGTCTTACTTCATGGCTTGCTGCTGATCCTCTGCTATGTTTAAATCCTCTCTAAATGCAATACCCAGAATTCAATGTCTTCCCTGCCAACACAATTCAGCTTTATGCAAGCTGTACCTATATTCAGCATTCTTTTTCTCTCTACAGTGACTTTCCAGGTTGAAACAGAAATATGCCATCTCTCCTTTGTCCTCCAGCATATCTGTTCCTAAAAGTTGTGAGTTCTAGTTGCCATTTATAGAGGCTTTCGGACAATTAATGACCATCATCTTTGTGATCATGGTGGAAAAGATTTGTTTCCATGTGTTATTTGGGATTAGTTTCTATCAGAGCCCAAGGGTCCAAGTAGAGCTTCAGTCCCCTCTTCACTTGGACTCTATTATCTCTTTTAGCACCAAAAAAGCCATGTCTTATCAAATTAAGAACTCCTTTTGGCCCTGGAAAAGTAGCTAGTAAAACAGCTATTCAATATCCTCACTGATCACACCAGAGCTATTTCAAAATCTATGGGTCAAAAAATGCTTCTTCTGTTTATATTTTCTTTCCTGTTTATTCTGTTTTATCCAAAAAAAAACCCAAAAAAACAAAAAAACCAACCAAACAAACCCAAAACCAACAACAGAAAGAGCCAAAACAAAAAAGCACTGAATTGAACAAAGAGCACACCAAGTTCACTTCTGACTGGACAATCAGAAATAAAATTTAGGTTTCTTGTGACTCACAGCACAACAACCAGAGCTGGTGAACACTGGGCTCAGCTTTCTCAGAAACCCTTCAAAGGGATTAAGTTTATGCACCCCTGAGAGAATTTTTATTTTGAGTTTCCAGGGAGCTGCTGTTCTTCCAGGGAGGGCAAACCAGGATGGGGGGGACACGAAGGGGAGCTGGGTCAGCACCCTCATCACCAAGGATGTGACAGTGGTCACAGGGGTTTTCAGGTGAGGGAAGAGACGAGAATGTTGACTCTATGTTCAGAAGGCTTGATTTATTATTTCATTATATATATTACATTAAAACTATACTAAAAAGAATAGAAGAAAAAGTTTCATTTTATAAGGCTACCTAAGCTAAGAATAGAAAAGAAAAGAATAATAAAGGTTTGTGTCTCAGACAGAAAGTCCAAGTTACCTGGGCTGTGTTTGGCCATTAATTATAAACATCCAAGATGGGCCAATCACAGATGCACCTGTTGCATTCCACAGCAGCAGATAACCATTGTTTACATGTTGTTTTTGAAGCTTCTCAGCTTCTCAGCAGGAAAAAATCTTAATGAAAAGATTTGCATGAAAAAATGTCTGCAACACAAGGGTTCAGCATCCAAAGCAAGAGCAAAGCAGGTCCAGTGGCAAAAATCAGGGTCAGCCCAAGGGTCAGGGACCTCCAGAGAGGAAATCAAGGAGATCCAAGGCCAAGACAGAGAGACAAATAAATAAGTTGGGTTCAGCACAGAACATGGGCAAGAGGGGCAGAATAATGGCACCAAGGGACCAAGAGCAAGGGGCTGAATTTCAGCTTATCTCCCAGGCAAAGGTGCTGCTCCCATGGAGGCATCTCAACTCTGTAATCCAAGGATGTAGAGGGATGTGTCTCAGACCTGGCCTAAATTATTGTCATACAAAAACCCTGGGGCAAGGGGAAAATAAACAAAGTGTCTGTGCACAAGCTTTGGCACAAAGCAGCTGTTTCTGTACTCATAACTCAAAGAGGGATGAGGCAGAGGCACAAATGGTGGCTCTTCATCATCCATGCATCCTGTTGGGTGCATCTTTGTTCTGTTCTCCCCAGGAATGTCCCAGGTCCTGTGTAGCACGTGGCAGGGGCCATTCCCAGTGGAGTGTTTGGATTCTGTCCCTTTCTGCACAGGAGGTGTCCCTGCTCATTGCAGGGGTTTGGATTAGGTGACGTTTAAAGGTCACTTTCAACCCAAGCCATTCCATGTTTCTATTTCATAATTTAATCATGAGGACATAACCAGGCCTTGGATTCACAGGACAGCCCCCGGCCTTATTTAATTCAGCAGTAGGGATTCATTCCCTCCTGAATTCTACCATCACATTCATTTTCCCTCTTCCTATAAATCCTCCTTATTCCCAGCCCTGATGCTAATCAAACATAACCAGAACTCAGAATTCCAGCAGCTTGTTAAAGTGAAATGTGGTGATTATCTGTTACCCTTAAAAGAGAGTACAATGCCAGCTCCCACAAATGTCAAATCAATGCCTGTGTGGCTCAGCTGCCTCATCCAAAGACTGCTGAGGACACCCACCAGGATTTTATTGACCACGCTTCTGTGGAAATCGCTTGGACAACAAATCTGGGACACCTGGAAACCACATAGAAAATACTGGGATAAAGTGGTTTATGGAATTTAATAGCTTTAAGTTGAAGGAGGGTAGATGTAGATGGGATGCTAGGAAGAAATTCTTCCCTGTGAGGCTGGTGAGGCCCTGGCACAGGCTGCTGCTGTGGCTTCCTCATCCCTGGAAGCGTCCAAGGCCAGGCTGGATGGGGCTTGGAGCAACCTGGGATAGTGAAGGTGATTTGGAACGGGATGATTTTTCAGGTCCCTTCCAACCAAAACCATTCCATGATTCTATGATTTGTCCCCAGCACCCATTCTAAGCAGAGCTGACAGAAAATGCTCAATCTCATCACCTTTGTCAAACTAAATCAGCAATTTTGGCCCCTAAAGCAGTTTCCAAACAGGAACTTTGGAGAGGAGAAGGCAGGGGATGAGGAAAGGATGACAACGAAAATCAAAGAATGATTCATGGCTGCAGCATTTTCTGATTAGATAATGATGCTTTGTGATACAATATGAACATGTCCTGTTTACACTGGACCTTGCAGCGTGATCTGACAGGCAACAGTAAAAGCAATTATACAAACACCATTCCTGAAATATGCTTCACCAGATACTGTTACAGATATCCAGTGCTAGAGACTCTAAAATCTCCCCAGGAAGTATTTCAATCTCCTTATCATTAAACAGCTTTTCTTAATATCAGCCCTGATTCTTTCCTGCTGCAGCTTAAGTCCATTACTTCTTGTTCTTCCCAACTGTAATAAACAAAGAAAAAAAAGCAGTGATTATTCTTTCCCTCTATGCAGCAGACTTTTATGTACCAAGAGACCTTTATCTTCAACTCTATCTTTTCTTTTTTAGTTTAAGCAACTCTTTTCGTAATCTTTCCTCTGCAGTCTGGTTTGGCAGCTCTCAGATCCCTCCTGCTGCTTTCCCATGCCCTCAGTAACTGCCCCAAAGTGCCTCAAAGGGAGTGCCCAGCACCAGAAAGAAGATTAAAGTGCCCTATTCTAATGTGATGAAGACTCACACAAAAGCCACATTAGGATTAATTAATTTAATAGAGAATTAAATTAATTAAAGCCACATTAAAGTAAAATTAATTAGAGAATTATTTTTTGTGAGGGAACGAAAGCTTGTGTTCTCAAGCCAGGCAGAATAAACTGCCCTGCAATGGGATCTCCCCTGCTCAGCGTGGCTCACTTCCACCCAAAGACAAAAATCTGGATATGAGCTGCCCTGTGGGGTCTGGCACATCCACACAGAGCTGAGGGATGCAGCACAGGCCACGTTTGGGGCTGGTACAGACCCCGTAGTCTGGGGGACCCTGTGGCATCACTGATCCCATCTTCCAGCAGCCATATGAAACCAAAATGCTTCCTAAATCTCTGGTGAGGATGTAGAGCACCTGGGCAGCACAGCCAATGATTAATTCCTAGTTTGAATACACCCAAAGTGTATTGGATGGATCCCACCCCATGCATCAGCTGAGCTGCAATGAATTCCATGCTCATTGCTCGTGGCAAAGAAAAGCAGCACTTGGATTTTCTTCTTCTTGAGATGTAAGGAAGCCATGCTGATAGTCACCAAAAATTAGGTTTAATTGTGTCTTCACTAGTTTAAGATCTATTTAAATCTTGCCTGGATAGGGAGAAACATGGCCTAGTATTAACAAGATTGCAATCTCTCAAACTAGAGCAAGATTAGCATCCTTATACTACTCAATATTCAGTAATAAACCCTTTTAAAGGCACAGCTGGGAAGAGTCAGGGAAAGCTTGGAGACAGTGAGCAGAATTTAAGATTTCTCTGCTTAGAAAAAAAAGACAACTTACCTTCACACTCATGAATTCTCCCCAGTACCATTAAATCAGCAAATGTGATCTGTACAGTGGATAAAGCTCTATTCTCCTTCCCTTAATGTGCCTTTGACATCAGTGAAAGCCTGAAGTTACAGATTATTCCCTTTTTTTTAAACTCTTAACCAAAAAAAATGTTTCAGAGAAAAGGTAATATCCACTGGGACGGACTCTAAAGAGGAAAGATAAATACAAATAGAGTTTATTTTACTTTTTATATGCTTCAGGTCTGTGTAAGAAAAATGTCTTCTACAGTAAAAAAGAACTGATGCAAGAATTGTTTCTTGTAAATGGACAGCACTGTTGTCTGTAAAAAGGAAGAATGATACCTCGTGGCTCACTAGAAAAAATCCAAAAAACTATGAAGAATATACCCAAGCCCACTAAAAATGGATCAAATGCAGCATTTACTGTAAAATAAAAATCATAATGAATTTTTGACCCACTTTGCAAATTGTTTTTTCCTAGAGTCACCTTAATAAAAAAGGAAAAATGAAGTTGTGCTTTGTGAAGGGGAGCAGGTTCCTGTAGATGTTTCCCAGTCTCCTAAATCCATTCTGCAGAAAACCTTAATCCCTTAATTCCCCAGCAGGGAATTTAGGAATGATTGAATTTTGTCAAAGGCTTGCGCTGACAATGCTGAACTCATAACAGGGTGTGAGGTAGAAGAAAATTAGGAGACATCAGAGCTGGCCATAGAAGAACAAGTTTCTCCTACAAATCTTCTAAACAAGGACAATCCTCATGTGATGGAATTATAGAAAATATTTCTCTGGAGACCAGGAAGTCAAGTGTCTCTTTGTCTAAGGAAATCCTTTCTCCTCACAAAGAGAGATATGCAATGACCCTTTCAAAGTGAAATGAAATCCCAAATTGTCCCACCCTGCACAGAACTCCTTTGCTTTTCATTCCTCATTTCAAAATGTTTCCAAGAGCTTTGCGTGTTGCTGAAGTCAGATTTAGAAAGGCTATAATTGACTCTCTTTTCTCCTCTTGAGCACAAGTTGAACTTAACAATTCCCATTCTCCACTTCTGATAGTGCCAGGCCACGACCCCAGAGCTGTGGCACAAAGGTGTCCTACCAGGCCTGTGATTTCTTTCAGGAATATGGAAAACACCTTTGATTAAAGTGCTCCCAGGCTTTGTCAAAATGGAAATAAAAGCAATTTCGTTTTCTGTAGCTTTTTTCTCCTTACATATCATTTTCCCTTCATGATCAATACAGTTATTAAAGCACACCAGGGGAAAAAGCATTTACTTTTTCAGCTGCTTCCTGACCATTGGAGATATCCCAGGTTCTTTGCAGCATTTAAACACAGCTAGCACAGGTGAAAGTGATTTGGGGAGGAACAACAGCCTTCCATGGCAGAAGCCAAAAGGGCAGCAGGATTCTCTACTCAGCTCCAAAGGATACGAAATATTAATTTTTAGGCAAAGAAGTCAAACTCTCACTGTCTAGTAAAGTGTTTTTTTGAAGGTGCTTGCCTCCTGGGCACTGTTCATCACAGACTGAGGTACAATATCCAAGAGAAACAGAATGAACAATCTTCCAGAGGCATGGGGAAGGAAGCTTAGCCCATTTTCTTCCAGCTGCCTAAATTTTAAGTACCAAGTCTGATGAGATGACACTGTACTGACTGCAGATCCCTTACACTGTCCCTTTGTAAAGATGGGCTGTTAAACTGGTGCTCATCAAACAAATCAAGTTAAAAATCAAGACACAGAGACTGGAATATAAATCCCCAGAGTAGAATTCAACTATTAGTTTCACTGTGGCTTTGAAAACCAATGTGGCATCTTAAGAGTCAGCTGGTGGCTTGGGTTGGACTTCAAAGATCATCGCCTTCCAAACCCCCCACCATGGTCAGGGACAAATTCCACCATCCCAGGTTGCTCCAAGCCTCATCCAACCTGGCCTTGGACACTTTCAGGGATGGGGCAGCCAAAGCTCCTCTGGGTGATATGTGCCAGGGCCTTCACTCTCCTAGTGAAGAATTTCATCCTTATACCTAACAGAAACTGACCCTTTGTCAGTTTAAAGCCATTGCTCCTTGTCCTGCCACTCCAAGCCCTTCTTAAAATTCCCTCTCCAGGTTTCCTGTCCATTCCCTTTAGGCATTGGAAGGGGCTCTAAAGTCTCCCCAAGAGCCTTTTTTTCTCCAGGCTGGAGACCTCCAACCCCTCTGTGGCCTCCTCTGACTCACTGATGCTTCAGTGACTATCGATAACATTTTTGTCCCCGACAAGGGGAGGGGAATGATGCATCTGACTCTATCTTATCAGAAAGCTAATTAATCACTTTATTATACTATTTTATTCTATATTATATTACACTATGTTACATTACATTTAAACTGAATTTTCTAAGCACTCAACTGCACTTTATTGCACATCTTTTGATTGTCAGCCAACAGTCCCAACACACACACAAGCTTGGCCCTGATAGGCCAAGGAAACAAAACACCATGACTTTGGGTAAAAAATCTCCATATTGCATTCTACTTTTGCACAAATATAGGCACAGCAATAAGACAAGAATTGTTTTAATCATTCTCTGAGGTTCAGAGAATGTAAATCCCAGAAATACTCTTGGGAAAATTGCCTTGATTTTCTCTGTGAGGACAAAAGTGGCTACAAGTGACTTTACATGAAATACTTGAGGAATGGTGACACTGCCTGGACAGAGTCCCTGCAGCAGACAGGAAAGCTGAGCAGGAGAACTCTGCTGCCTGCTTGTGCAGATTTTCAGCAGAGCTTTCCAGTGCAAACACTGACCAAGCTTGACCATTTTGCTGCTTGATGAGATGTGACAAGCTCACAGCCCAGTGCAATAACACTTCAGGCTACACAGCTGGGACTCAAGGATACTTAAATTCTGTTCCTCATTTCCATGGATCCCAGCTAGGTATGCATCTCCAGTGATAATATTCCTAACTCCTTGGTATCTCTAGCCCATTAAGAGGTAAGTTTAATACAATTTCTCAAAGCTTTGACCTTTGAGCAGTGCAATTTATTATATGTGCTGCCACTGGGCACAAAGATGAGTCTAAGTGTGGTTTTCCAGTCAGTAACCAAGGATTTCCATTCACTCCTCTGTTAAATGAGGCCATTAAGAGAAATGTAACTCACTAGTTTATGCTGCTGCTAGCAAGGGAAAATTGCTTTTTAATCTCTGACCCCTCAAAATGAAATTGTACCCTGGAAAGAGATTCTGTTAAACAAATGAATTAGAAAAACAAAAGACAGTCTGTGATTTCCTTCTGCCATCTCTGACTCATCACAGATCAGACTTGTGCAGAGCTTTCAAAGAGAAAATGCTTGCCTTTGAAATACTGAATGCAGGCCACCACAATCAGTGTAAGTGATGTTCTTAAAATAAGAATATTCTTGACTTGGAAGAGCCCCAGAGCTGCATTCCACCAAGGTGAACAGTCAGTAAAATCTCTGTCCTACCTACTCATCTTCTCACCAGAGAAAACAGATTGATCACCAATGGCTCACCACTAAACTTGCTCCCAAGTCTTTCATATCACACCAAAAGACAGAATAGTTTGGGTCAGGTGGAACCTTAAAGATCATCAAGTTCCGACCCCCTGCCATGGGCAGGGACACCTTCCACCATCCCAGGTTGCTCCAAGCCCCATCCTTGGACAATTCCAGGGATGGAGCAGCCACAGCTTCTCTGGGCAACCTGTGCCAGGGCCTCACCACCCTCACAGGGAAGAATTTCTTCCTAATATCCAATCTAAACATGCAATCTGTCAGATCAAAGCCACTCCCCATTGTCTTATCACTCTGCCCTTGTAAAAGTTCCTCTCCAGATTTGTTGTATGCCCCTCCAGGTACCTCAAAGGCCACAATAAGTTTATGCTGGAGTCCTCTCTTCTCCAGGCTGAACAATCACAATTCTCTCAGCTTTCCTCACAGCAAAGCTGCTCCATCCCTCAAATCATGTTCATGGCCTCCTTTGGATTCTTTCCCTTCTCCACTCATGCCCCTTCCTCTTCCTTCTTGAATGGTTTGTCTTTAATAAAAAATGAGCCCATGGTGGACAATTTTTATTTTTTTTCTCCCAAAAAAGTTGGTGCTTTATAATAAAGGGAAGGAAAAAAAAAAAACCAAACTAAGTTATAACCTGGATCAGGCATCTCCCCCTTTTAGATGGTACAAATGAAGAGATGATCTGCTGTGATTAAAAATGGCCTGAAAGATTTTACCTTTACACACAGGAACACATGACATCCAAAAGCTCTAAACAACCCCTTTCTTAATAAATATTTGATCACACAGATCCATTATTTACAGAAAACAAAGAGAGTTTTAAATAAATGTTGTGGCTCAGACCTTGCTGAGGTTAAGTTGCTGGATTCTCACAGTTCATTTATCACATGGACTGGCGCTGACTCGAACACCACTTCCCACGGAAAGCAGCTGTTTTGTAAATGGCTGCATTAAAATACAGTAAAAAAGCAGGCAAAGGCAGAAGCTGCTTCAAAACAAAGCACTCTACAATCTGAAAACTCAGCCTGCTGTTTACAGGGAGCCAGTGAGCAAGGAATAAAGGAGGCAGAAGTTTTATTCCAACCAACTGCTGCTGGTGAAGGGTCTGGAGCACCAGTCTAATTGATGCCTTGTGAAGGCTGACCTAGAGCAGAGACTGGACAGAGCTAAAGAATAAAGTAGGGATTTATTAGGAGGCCTCAATAGATCCACCTTGGGCAGCACAAGAGCCCAGCCAGGGCTATACCCAAGATGAACCCAAAATGGTCCCAAAATGCACAACCAGTCATGGGGTCTCACACTTTTGAAGATCATCTCCTCCTCTTCACTGTGGATATGCTCTAAGACCTTGCCTTTTGCTGCCACTAAATAATTTTAAACTTAGTTTTATAATTAAGAGCCAACTGGCACCATTATTGCATCCTGACCCGTTCAGGAGTCATGTAGCAACTGCAAAGTCATGAGGGACCAGCATGGTTGGATTATCTTGATGCAAATTGAGGCCATTTCCCCTTAACTTGTCACTTCTTACCTGGGAGAAGAGACCGACTCCCACCAGGCTACACCTTCCTTTCAGGGAGCTGTAGGGATTTATTAAGAGGGATTTATTAAGAGGCCTCAACAGATCCACCTTTGGCAGCACAAGAGCCCAGCGAGGGCTACACCCAAGAGAACTCAAAATGGTCACAAAACGCACAACCAGTCATGGGGTCGCTCACTTTTATAAGTTCTGGTCCATTTGCATATTGGAGTTAATTGTCCAGTTACCGCTCCAGCCCATGAAGTCCCATCCTTTTTGGTTTTCTGTCTTCATTCTGCCATTGTTTATGTTCTTGGGCCTGAAATTTGGATCAGTTGTCCTTGGTCCCCAGCTAGAGCAGGAATTGTTTTGTCTCCCTATTCTGTTAAGAGGGCTTGCTATCCCCTAATATGAAACTCAGAAATATACACTAAAGCAGCACAGAATCTGAAAAATATAAAAGCTAAAACCTGAGGCATCAAGATGAGGAGCAGCTGAGGGAGCTCAGCCTGGAGAAAAGGAGGCTCAGGGAGAACCTTCTTACTCTCTACAGCTCCCTGAAAGTGTAGCCAGGTGGGGGTCGGTCTCTTCTCCCAGGTACAAAGTGACAGGTTAAGGGGAAATGGCCTCAATTTGCATCAAGAGAATCCAACCACACTGGTCCCCCATGGCTTTGCAGTTGCTGTGTGACTGCTGAACAGGTCAGGATGCAATAATGGTGCCAGTTGGCTCTTAATTATAAAACTAAGTTTAAAATTATTTAGTGGCAGCAAAAGACAAGGTCTTAGATCATATCTACAGTGAAAAGGAGGAGATCTTCATTATCACAATATTTATAAGCAACAAGTGCTTTGAGAGGCTACCATGCCAAAAAATTTCAATGACTCTGAGAAGGTGATTTTTGAAACTCAAATTTTCTTTTGTTGTTTAAATACCAATGAGTAATTTGAGTGAAAGTTGAAGACAGACCCTTATCACAGTGGTCACCAGGCAATAAGATTTCTGCAAATATCACAGATTTCTGAAGCTTTTTTTTCCTCAGAGCTCCAGCCTTCAAAGTGTGTACCCATGCAAGCCAGACCCGGGAATTGTTCCATTACTGGAAAAAACCTCACTGTTCTTAGACTACACAAGTGGGTCACTGAACTGTTGTTTGCCTTTCAATGCCAGGGAATCCAAATTAGCTTGACTTCCACAGAGGATATAGGGAAGGAAAGCAACCAGCATGAATCAGAGCAACACAAGCAGCTCTTCCAAAACAAATTAGCTTCAGCAGTCAGCACACAGAGTCCTTCAGTCAGTGAGGCCAAGCTGAGCTTAGGCCAAACTTTGCATGGAAAAAAACAGAGCAACTGGTTTAATGTGCACCCATGGAGTTTGTGTTGGTTTCTTCTCCTTCCTCTCAATCCACCTGCACAAAGCTCTGAGCAAAGTGAGGAAAGTAAAAGTGCTCATCTCCACACAACCACCCCTTTGGTGTGATGTCCAGCCCATCTAAACTAACCTCAGGGGCAGGTTGGGTGTCTAGATATTCCCTTTTTCCCAATAAAGAGACATTTGGATTGATTTTCCATGGAATATTTGTAGTATAATTGATATAATCTCAATTTAATGAAGAAAACAAGCTTTTCCTAAGAGGCAGCCAGCAGACCTCCCTATGTCAGACATCTCCTGTGGGATGAGACAAGATGTGCTGAAAGCAATTCCTCCTCATGTATCATGGAAGAGAGGTTTAGACACCTAAACACCCATCACCACCAAACACAGTCATATCTGGTCCAATAAATCCCTCTCTTCCAAAGAGCAGTTTGACCCAAGTTAAAATTGGTGTTTTGAGATGGGTGGGATGAATCATTTTCTCTGGGGGCAGGGAAAAGGAAATTTCAAGAGGCAAATCTGGGCTGTTGGTATTAATGGCAGGAGTCATCATTCCTGCTCAAGGCCCAAGAGAAATGAGACCCATACTAAAAACAAAGACATGGAAGCAGGACCAGTGCAGGTGAGAATTTCTACTGGCTTCTCCCAGCCACATTTGTCTGCCTCTCAGTCATTTTTCAAACTCTTATTTTCTAGTCAAAGTAGGATAAAAAAGTCAAAATTGTCACATTTCTGTGACCAGCAGGGTTTTCATATGGAAAAAAAGGCTTCCTTTTTGTATCAAAACTCAACTCCTATTGCTTTCATCTACATTTTGACCCTGTGTGTTCCCACAGATAATGCACTGAGGCAGCTTAACTGTGATTTGTAGTAAAAAATAGTTTAGGCAGAAACAATTATTTTACAATTATAATTTAAAATGAAAGAAAAAGAAAATCTGCTTTTATATAAGTATTCCAAAGCTCTGACAGCTCCCACTAATCTTTTAGAGTTTAGATGGGGCACATGAGAATTCACTCAAAGTAATAAAACACTGCTGTTAGCACACATCTCAAGAGGAAGGAGCACCTTACCAAATTTAAAATGCAGACAAAGGAGCTCCTTGTGAAGATATTTACTTCTTTTTTAAACATTTCTAGCATTTCAGGGAAACTAAATGTCTTATTTTCTAGTAGCTAAGTAAAAACAATTTACTGGTTCTTTGTTATGTTAATGTGCAGGTTGGGACTGTTCTCCAAGTTGTATTGTTGAAGTGACTGCATGGGTTACATGCAAATATTATGCTAAATAACCAGCCACTGAATCATTATTCCTGACAGAAATCCCTCCATTAAGTTCTACAGAAGGTCTTAAACTCAAATGTTTCAGTGGTGTTGACATTTCTGATTTCTCAATTTATGCATGCATTTGTTCGTAGACTAATAAAAACACTACACTTACTAATAAAAATACTGCATGCACACACACACACGTTTATATACATATAAACAGTAATAAATAACAAATGTTTGTAAGCCAGCCTGCATTTACAGGATAATCACACTGTAACATAAGTAACAAGCAAACACACTCATGAATTAGCAGCTTAACATGAGAAGGAAAACTGCCCAGTAAGATTTAAGAAACAGTTTGTGCCTTTGGTCCCTGAGCAGCACAGATGGAATTTGGAGCATGGAGAGCTCTGGCAGGTCCCTTAAAAGCATCTCACCCACTGGGCCATCTGGCTGATAGCTCTCCCAAACCCATCCCAGATATTTCCTAATCATCCAAAACCAGGCAAAACACCAGGAAGGACGGTCTGCACTCACACTGCATTATCCAAATGTCTGCGAGGGGCACCAGCCTTCCTCCCTGCAGCATCCCTGAGGGCTGTGGCACCGGGGCCCTTCCTGTCCCACCATGGGGACCGTGTCCCTTTGGGTGTAAGATGAGCAGATTTTGTGACACACAACACATGAGGCAACTTGACCAGCCCCAGGCCAGCAGTGGAAGTGACAAAAATGTCACCTCATTTTCTGTTCATGGTGACACAGAGGGAGCTGGGTTTATGTTGGAACCCTGGTTGCTGCGAATTTTAGACTTTCTGTGCTGACAGGCACTGACCTCCAAGAGAACATGCATTTAAACTGAGGCTGTGGAGAAGGCTTCCAAAATTGAATGATAGAACTGAGATTATGGGTGTGGAGTTTGAGTAGAAGTGTAATATCTCATGGTGGAAAACTTAGAGTTTAAAGTTTTAGAATGCAGTAATACGTATATAAAGCAAGATGGAGGTTTTAGGGAGGAGGCTGGTCCTTCACCTTCTTCTCCATGGGTTTGGGTGGTTTTGTGCAATTGGATTAAAAAATCCTCATTTCGAGCCAGGGGTGGTTGGTTATTGGGTTAAAAGTAAAAATAATTTAGGTGTCATTTCTTAATTAGAAATTTATCCTTAAAAGGCCTTGTAGAAAGAGAAATGGGTCTCAATTTTCAGTTTGTTATAGTGAAGTGCTGTAGAACTCAGGGTTTGTGAGACTGCAACATAAATAAGAACTAATAAACATCTGAGTCCGAACAAGAAATATTGTCTCACTCATTTAATCCCAACCCTGGCAAAAAAGAAGCAAGGACTCTGCAGGTTTATACACATTTTTCTGGTGATCCACATCCAGTAGGGCACAGGACAGTTCCCTGTGCTCCACAGGAGATCTGGATTGCACATTTCCTTTAGCAGCCAAAGTTTCTTAAGTGATATTTGTCATTTTATGGGCTTGTTTCAAGTGCAAGAGAGACTCTGTTTTCTCATGTACACCAATCAGTTCATATTTATGCCCCTGGCAGGGGTTGCCTCGCTAAAACTGGCTTTATCTTTTTCCTGATGAACATATCTGAGGAAAAAGGGCCTCCTGTCTGGGCAGGCTATTTCAGCAGCTCCTGCTGGCTGAAGAAAGCAGAGCCTTTAGACTGTGCTGCATTCATTTTCTGCCTGACTCCTCTTTGACCTTCTTAGCCAAAGTCATCATTAACTCATTTGCAGCTTTGCAATCAGCTCTACAGTCAGGTCAAGTATTAAATCCATTCCAGTTTCATTTTAGACTTCATGTAACAAGTTATTTTCAAAGTGAATGCAGGATTACATGCAGGGCGACGCACATTATCTTAAATATATATACATTAAAAACCAACATGGAGCCAGAGACAGCGCTTATTTTCCGCAATATCAAAAGTTCTACAAAACTCAACCTTATTACCCTAAATTGGGACAATGTGTTTCACCAGAAAATGAGCTGTAGATAATTTTAAAATCACGTCACTCTATTGCATCAGAATAGAATGCCTGTGAGCTTTTCTCCTTTGGTCTGAAAGCGACCTCAGCTAAATTTTGTCAAAACTCCAAACATATGGAAATCACCAACTTATGCTTGAGGAAAGAAGAAAACTAGCAGGTTTTTCTTCTGTCAGTCAGAATGCAATTGATAACAATTTTTTGATTGTTCATCCCCCCACCCCCCTTCATCCCCCTAGAAAGTACTAACTATAACCATCAAAGAGTTCTTTCTGGGCAAGCTGTTTTCAAAAAGATTAATGTTTGTGTGTGTATGTTTATGTTTTATTCTTGATCCAATGAAGGAAAAAAAACAATTCACAAAAAATTCCCTCAAATTGCTTTTGAAAAGTGCTGAACACCACCACCACAGCCATTATTCACCAACCACATTGTGTTGTTTGACAACTCAACTTGTTTTCTTAAAGTACTGTTGCCTGATTATAGGGAAACACACCAAACAGAAGCACATATGCACTTAAATGATGTGCTTTTTATGGTGCCTTTCCAAGAACAACAGTAGCTAATTGTTGACTTTCCTACTGGCAAATGTCTGTTTAATATGCAGATTTCTTAATGACTACTCTAAAGCAAATTGGCTGTGCTATGGTAATCTAATCATATATATATATATCAATATTTATTTATAAAAAAAGGTTTAGAATACTTAGAATATGCTTTATAATCTTTCCAGGTAGCACAAATCCATGTGCCCAGTGGTTCACAGCTGCCAGGTGTTTTGTTGATTGTAAATACTATCACTGAAAGCATTTGTAGGGGTTTTTTTAGTCCCACTTACTTGGTGCTGACTTGCTTTTGCCAACTGCTCATTGGCTGATTCTACATTGGAAGAAGAGGCCTCAATGTTAGCTTCAATGCTGTCTGCAAATTAAAAGAAGACAATTACAGGGTAATTGAACCAAATTACAAAAAAAAAAAAAAATACAAATGACAAATAAAATGAAAAAAATAAAGATTTTACACCAATAGCAATTCAGCAATTTACTCATGGGCATAAAGAGAGGAGCAGCCTCTTGTTTGTTGTATTTCTGCAGGCAAGTAGGACCAACACCCATTTTGACAAACATCCAACCCATCAGTCAGAGGCAGGATGACTGACAGCTCTCCTCTGATGGGATGGAGGTTGCCTCTCATCCCATTCCTTCTGAAATCAATGGGAAGAGTGACAGGGAATCCAACAGAAAGTAGCTCAAGACTCACAAATTTACTGGATTAAATTACAGAAGGATCATGGCAGTTGAAATCATCTCATTATTAGAGCTCAGGGATAAAATTCATGTGGGTCCATGTGGGTTATTGACCATGCCCAGGTGTCTGTTCTTGATCAATTCATCTCAGACAATGTCACAGAGAGTAAATCCACGATGTACAATTCCTCCCACTCTCCAGGAGTGGATCAGATTAAACAAACCACAAGCCAAATTTCTGGATCACATTTCCAAGCTGCAGTGGAGGTCTGTAAAATGGCTCAGATTGAGAAAAATTGCTGGAATCTACAATTAAGGGAGAAGAATCTCACCCTACATTGCTATGTTTGGCACTGGGGGAAGCCTGGATGAGCCAGAGGGAATCAAAATGAGACTGGAAAAGAAAGAGCATCAGCTACCCATCACAACTGGCAGGTCCCCAATTCCATCAAAATCAAATATTGACTCCTGACACCTATGATATAAAACCTGCAAAAAAGGTTTTGTGTTTCCAGCAGAAATCTTGGAAATCTCTACCCTCAAGAGATGTGCAACCAATAATTTCTGCTCACAGTGGAAGAGGATGTGTTCTTGGTCTGTTTCTTGATCAAATGGGTGGTTTTGAACACAAAATAAACCACAGAGTGCATGAACTCGATCAGGTGAACTCAGCCTCAGGTAGAAATTGGAGAACAAAGTTCCAGGGATTTCTCTAATCCTTAATAAAATCAACTGAAATTCTTCAATTAAAAGTATAAGGAGTTGGATTAAGACATGCCACAAAAGATTAAAGCAATTTATTCCTTAAGGTTCTAAAGGAAAGAACAGGAATTAATCTTGCCACTTTTGTGGTGGACAAAGAAATGAGGGCTTTCAGATAATTTGTGGAAAGTGCTTGCATTCACATTTTTGCCATTTTTAAATGAAACAGTGTTAAAGTCCATTAAGGTAATTATGCACTTAAAATAAAATCCATTTTTAGAAAAGCAAAGAAAAGGAAAAAAACCCCACAAACAAGAAAAAGAGCAAAACCCCAAGTGCCTAATCAATGTAACAGAACTTGGTCATGTATAAAGTTCCTTGGGATCTTAGTGCAGACACCCTTCACTGCTCAACATCTCTTAAAGGCTGATTGGCCTCAGAAAATGAATCATTTAGGCAGAGAGGAGCTACAGAGGAGAAATGTATTAAATATATCCTTCAAAAACAAGAGTAATCTGTCTGCACATCTCCTGGGGAAGGAGGAAATCATAGAAGCAGCTTAATTTAGCTCCCTTAAAAGGCCCCCCAGAGGAACCCAACACTTTCCTCTGCCTGCAGGGCAGCCTGAGGAGATTTGCCTTTGTTAGATAAAATTAAGCACTATGCACACCCCCTTAGAGCTCCCTAGAATGGGAGAACCACACGTTGGGCAGAGCTTTTGAGAACATCATCTCTGTTTTTCCCAGATAAGAAGGATGTGCTCCATGTCCTGGGTGAGTTGATTGCAAGTCACAGAGGGAGCCTGGACCCTGGTGGAATTATTTCTGCTCACTCCTTCTGCCAGTGGTGGAATACCAGCCTTGGAATAAATAAAGCTCCCATTTAAATCCTATTTTTTGAAGCAACTTGTAATCCTGAGGCACAGGGGAAAACTAAGACAAACAAAAAACCCCACCAAACCAGCTCTAAAACTCTACAATAATGAGACATAAATATGTAAAGCAATTTAAGCAGATATTTCTGCTGATTAACACAGGGAAGCGAGGAGAGGAAAGAGAATTTGGCTGAAATCACAGAGAAATAAGCAATAATTCAATGATGTTAATAAGTCAATGATGAATATGTCACTGATAGATATTTCAGTGAATCTTTGCTGAACAAGTGATGGTTCACAGCCTCACCTTGGCCACTTTCAGGCTCCTTCACAAAGTACCTCACTTGGGATGGAGGAAAAAGGATGGCAGGGTCCTCAGCAGGCTGAAAAAAACCTGCTGGAGGGATCTGCCTTTTCCTTTCCCTTTGGCATGAAGGGACAGTGAGTTTGTTCCCAAACAGATGAGATAATCCAGCCCTGGGTCCAGAATTTCTCAAAGAAAGTGAATCCCACAACAGCTTTCTGCCTTCAGACTCTGGTGACAAATTTATTTTACAATTTGAGAACAAAAATCCAAAGGGGATGCAGTCGACATTTTGATAAACTCAGGGATAGGACTGCACCAAAGCAGATGGTGTTTGTAACCAAACACATCAGAGAATTAGGAAAATATTTGTAATTTTTCATCTAAAACACAGTCTTGCAACAGCAGTAGTGAAAGTGACAGAGCTAGCCAGGCCTTAGATTCAGTTTTTTATGATTTTATGACACATCCATCACGCAGAGATGGAAATAATGATGACCACAAGAGGTATCTTTCAATTCCAGCTATTTATCTGTGTCCTGAGATCAAGCCCTTCTGATGACCATTTCTTATATGGGAAATTACTGGATTGACACTGGCTGGAGTGGGGGTGATGCCCTAATCTTTCAAGGAATCACTCACATGGCCTGGATTTTTACAGCAGCAACAATGGATTGGTTTCACAAGGCAGAATTTCAGCTAAATCACTTTAAAGACAGGAAAGTGAGAGCTCATGAATGAGAATTTTTAAATGCTCCCACTTGGCAGTAACCAAAATGGGCCCCTTCAGGTTTTCATAGTATGCTTTTATTTTTAGCACTTTAATAAGCTTAACCCTCTTTTATGGCTACAACTTCTTGCTAAAAATAATCAATATAGCACACTGAGAGGCACAATAAAAAGAAGAAGAAAAAATTTTAAAAAAGGAGTATTTTGGTAATGCATAGAGGTTTCTTTCCTAATTAAAAGCCAAGTTTGGAGGGAAATTGCTTTCAGCATGAAAATGAATTTTGCCCATTTGAATTGCCATGTACTTGGAAAGTTTTAAGTGTCATTCCACAAACAAAAGGCCTTCAGGCTTAGTGAAGACAGAACTGTGGCTGTTAAAGGGAAGGAAAACCACGACAATTCTTCCAGAGCAAAGTTTAAAATGGCTCAGGGTTAGTAATTTTCAAACTTCAATGTAAACATCGAGTTGTAAATTCTGCACACGAGAGGATTTATAAAATAAATGTGCTCGTATGTTAAATTCAGGGTAAATGGGTCACACTGGCTTAGAGTGGTGCAAGAAAATACAATTTTCAGCACTGTGAGTCATCAGGAGCTGTGATTATTGCTTCCAAAAAAAAGGCAGATAGAACTTACCTTCCCATCTGATTTTAGCAGAGCTCTAATTCTGCCGCACAACAAATCACAGCCCTGAGAGGAAGGACTGAGGCACTGAACAACCACCCAGCACCATTTTCCAGGCAGGCCTGGAAAGAGTATTTAAAGTACCCTAAAATGTCACAACCAGGTCTTACTGTTGGGTTTTTTTTCAGCCAACAGCCCAAACCCCTTGGTCTGAATGAATAAAAGTGGCTACAGGGCAATGGCCAAACACCAGCATAAATTCACAGCACTTTTTCTCCTGAATGATTTATACTGTCCTTGAAATGCATCTTGGAAATGTCAAATATCTGCTGCATATGGATGTGCTGAAAAATGGTACTGCCCTGCCAGGGGTTTGCCATGCCTGCCAGGATACATCTCCCAGAGATTTAAATTTAAAACATTTTCCTGTTGGAAAACAACACATCCTGTAAGAGAATGAGGCACCTCCTATCACCTGCTCGGTGCTAAATGGCAGAGTGAAGAAATATTTTCACTCTGGCATCTGCAAAGCAATTTATGTTCTTTCTTACAGAGAAAAGTGGCCTCAAATTCCTGATGTTTGCCACAGAAGAAGGGTGAGCATATGAGCAGTGTCCTGAGGGTGCAGGTCCTGGACCCAGCGACCACTGCACACTCTCAGTCACCCATCCAAGGGCTCCTCAAATCCCACAGGATGCTCTGACATGGCTTGGGATAATCAATCCTTTAAACCCACAAAATTAGCACATTTGAGGCTATAATATCACAACAACACCCATGATTAATTTTTTTCCCTATTTCTTTCGTTTGCTGATTAAAAAAAGTTATTTCAACATGAGGGGGTTTTTTGTGAAGTAATTTAGGGGTGCGTCAGATTTTTTTTATTCCCCAAATAATCTTTGAAAGTAATTTACAGGGCAAAACAGCTCAAATAGCTTTGAAAGGGAAATTCCAGAGAGTTGCCTGTAGCACACCCTTTCTTTTCACAGAATCAGAGAATCATGGGCTGGTTTGAATTGGAAGGAGCCTGAAAATCATCTTGTTGCAACCCCCTGCCACAGGCAGGGACATCTTTCACTATTCCAGGTTTCTTCAAGCCCTGTCCAACCTGGCCTTGAACTCTTCCAGGGATGGGGATTCCATAACTTCTCTTGTAAACCTTTCCCTTGTGATTTACACTCAATACAATTTATTTTTTTTAATTCCGTAAGACATCCAAGTTAAAAAAAACTAAAATATGTTTTTTTAAATTTACAATAAAAAAGAAGTCAAGACCAATTTTTTTTTCCAAATCCAGCTTGTGAATCGAAAGCTTGAATAAATCCCTTCATTTCATTTGTGTGCAGCATTTTTCAGAAGTCTGTTTTTGTCTATAATTAACACAAAACTCACTTTCCATCCCACAGCTGAGTTATCAAGTCCTGTTGCTGATGAAAGTAGTTTCACTCTGAGTTTGTCACCAGAATAATAAGGTTGGTAGGGGTGTGGATTCATAGAAATAAATATATTTTATATCTGCTTGCTGTCTTGGAAAGATCATATATTTTACCTAGCAAGTAAGGTCACTGATATTTACAACTCGCTTGACCTCTTTTGCTTTACATGGCTCGTTTGATTTACTTAAACTGCTCAAGCCACGTTTCCCAAACAGTCTGGCAGAGAATTGCACCTCCCAGCAGAAATAAACCACCCACCTGAGCAGCTTCTGCCTTTCTGACATTTACTGCTCAATTGCAGCATTATTAGAAACTGAGACCACGGCAGTTCTAACTTCCCCAAAAAACTGCTTTGGATAAATTGATGTGAGAAGGATCCTACGGGTGGCAATAAACCTCGTGGAAGGAAGAGCTTTGCTTCTTGTACAAAATTAGCTGGCTCATTAACTGTAATTATACCAGCCCAATCACATTATGAGGGTCAAACACAGAAATAAACACAGCAGACAGATCTTCAGGCGTTAGAAAATTTGCAAGTGTAGAGTTGCCCATCACTCTTCTCCTTGTAAACCAGCACGGGCTGCCTTAGCAGCACCGCCAGCACAAGAGCTGAGTGTAAGAGTCCCCATGCAAAGGAGGACACAAAAATCACACTCACAGATAGCAACAGGAGGAGAGAAGCAAAAAAGCTCACGCAATTTTTGTGTTGCTTGTAATCTCCAGTAAAATTAGTTGGTCAGAGATCATAGTAGCCCACACATGGCTCCAAAAACTTTGTCACAGCAGAGGTCACCCACCAGTGCCTCACAGGAGACTGAGGGTGTCCAGCCCTGTCCAGAGAGCTTCAGTGGAGGCCCCCACTGCTGCAGTCCAGGTAAACAGGTCAAAGTGAGTGGAATAGAACACACCATGGAATCACAGAATGATTTGGCTTAGAAGATACCTTAGAGATCATCTCGTTCTAACCCTCTGCCATGGGACACCTTCCACTAGACCAGGTTGGTCAGAGACCCATCCGACCTGGCCTGGAAAACCTGCAGGGGTGTGGGGCAGCCACGGCTTCTCTGGGCAACCTGTGCCAGCGACCCACTGACCATGTCCTTCAAATTGTCACTCTCTGCCAGTGACCCACTGACCATGTCCTTCAAATTGTCACTCTCTGCCAGTGACCCACTGACCATGTCCTTCAAATTGTCACTCTGTGCCAGTGACCCACTGACCACGTCCTTCAAATTGTTGCCTACAAGGTAATTAAGGATAATAACACCATAAGGATAATAAAACCATACAATTTCAGCAGCTGAGGTGGTTTGCAATCAGGCTTTGTTAGACTTAGCAGAAACACAACTGATGACAGGGAATAAACTGAAGGTGGGCAAAGAAGTGGAAAGTGGAATAGATTCAGGAACACCCCAGTGCACCCTTCCTTCATGGGCTCTGCTCTGTACTGACACTTTACTCTGGGTCTCACCAAGTGGCTGAAAGCAACACAGCTAAGAGAAGATTTACCAATCCATCAGGAGCCAATAAGAACACAAATGTACATTTACCATAAATGTACATTTAACATTCCCATAACAGCTTCCTCTGAGATCACTAGGGATCTCAACCAAATGAGAGACTTTTCAGGCCACATTCAACTGATCAGAGATATTAAAGCTGTTAAATTCAGGTATCTGGGGTTCTCGAGATGTGTTCATTTTCTGCAGATGTCACAACTGAGGCACATAACTCGGGAGGGTTTAGTTAAGGATCCAGTTGAATGATTTCCCAGCTCAGTTTGCAGTCTGACAAGAGACTCCTGGCTGTGCCATCCAGGCAGTCAGACTGGAGGAGGACGTGCTGATGGGCCCTCTTGACAGTGTTTACATGTCGAACCAGCTTTCAGGTCAGAAAGGCCTGATTGGACTTGATTTCACAGGAAAAAAATATTAAAAAATTAAAAAGAAAAGCAAACCCCAAACTGAAAAATTCTCCCTGCATTTCAAAGCTTACAAAATAAGCAACCCATTTGCATTCATGCAAATACCTTTTCCTTTGAAGGAAGTGCATTGCCATTGTTATCATCACTAGGTAATAAGTGACAATGTGGCACTTCAGCATCACTCAAGAGCTGAACTCATGGACCCATCAAGAAGCTCCTCCTGACCAAAGAAAAGCAACAGCTGCCATGTTTTTACTTCTTTTTCCAGGTCTCTGGGCTCCAGCCTGACAGATACCAGGCAGAGATGTTTGTTAAGTGAAGGACCATCGACTTTAGATCATGTTAAGAATATTTTTCACCCAGTTATTTTTAGATATAAAAAGTCCGGACTTCAAGACTGAAGTGAAGTGAAAGCCAGGTAACACCAACATCTAAGTCTGGATAAGTATTGGTCTAAAAACAAAGTCTGAGGAAATCTTAAGCTTGACACAGTAGGACATTGATCTGTTCTGAGGAGGCCACCAAGTTAATTAAAGAGATGGAGCACCTCTCCTAAGAGGAAAGGCTGAGACAATTGGAACTGCTCATACTGGAAAAGAGAAGGGTTTTACCAATCTAATTGTGGCCTTCAAATACCTGAAAGGAGCCTGCAAGAAAGATGGAGAGAGATTATTTACAAGAGCCTGGAGTTACAGGACAAGAGGGAATAGATTAAAACTGAAATAGAGTAGGTTTAGCAGGAAGAAATTCTTCCTTGTAAGGGTGGGGAGGCCCTAGCACAGGTTTCCCAGAGAAGTTGTGGTTTCCCAAAAAAGCCCCATCCCTGGAATTGTCCAAGGCCAGGCTGGATGTGGCTCAGAGCAACCTGGGATAGTGGAAGATGTCCCTGCCTATGGCAGGGGTTGGAAGTGGTCGATCTTTAAGGTCCCTTCCAACCCAAATTCTCCTATGATTCCATGGTTCTTTCAGCCAGTGAGATTTGCTGTGCAATATAGATTTGTGTACATTCATTTTGGACAAAGAGGTAAATTCCTCTAAGAAGTGGTAAATTCCTTCCTGTGTTGCTGTTCTTGTGATATTAAAATAGGTGGTGACTGTGTGAGCTTGGGATCTTTTCCCATTTTAGGGAAGGATACAGATACACAAAGCTTGGTTCCAAAACTGCTCAAGAGTCAGAAATGTGATGCTTTTAAAAGTGTGAAATGTTTTCAGAACAATGTGGGTCTTTCCTTGTGGCTTTGTGAAATGCAATGGAGCTGTAAACAGGGATAGAAGTGGTGGAAGTTGAAGTGGAGCAGTTTTGATAAGAGGTGTAGGTTTTGAGTGTTATTTTGGCATAACTATTAAGGTTCCATACACAGGTGGCATGGAAATCAGCCTTTCTAAAACACAGATAATTTCCTTTTGCCATGGGCAAAAAAGAAAAAAAAGAGCATTAACTCTTATTCAGGTCAACTTTCTTCTCACTTACAAGACAAACAGAAGCCTACAAATTGGACAAATATGCACTTGCTTTCATCAGCTTCCAATACAAATATTGGCTGCTGTGTTGTTGACACTTTCTTCAGAGGAAGTGAGGATTTAAGGATTCTCTTCTCCCTAACAGCAGACACAAAACTGATTCCGTGGAAGTCTGCATACACATCCCAGTGCCACCAATCAAAGTACAAGCTCGCAAATATAAACTAGAGATGCTAAGTGGGAAATACTGGGAATATTTCAGACTTTTGGGGAACTTACAGCTCAGCTGAGTGGCCATCTAGGAGCATGGAAAGGAGTGATTGTTGCTGTTGCAACCACCTCCAACAGAATTTACTTCTCACAGTGCCAAGCCTTGAATCCTTGGATGCTTTGGCTTCAGAATCTTTCTGCTACCATGACAGTAAAATTTATTGGAGATGAACCTCTGCTGGCCATCTGGAGATCTTGCAATTTGTATATCAGATCCCCAAAGCTGTCCTCAATGCATGCCAGAACCTTCTGGAATATTTATGCCCTGCTGTGCTGTCCTACCACTTGATACTGGGGTGGCTGAAATCCGCCATGAGGACCAGAATCTGAAAAGGTGAGGCTGTCCTGTCTGTCTGCAGAGGGCCTCATCTACTCTGCCTGTCCTCCTTTTAATCCTGACCCATAAAATTTCCATCAGCTTCTCATCCATCCCCAGGCATCATCCCATGCACTCCAGCTGCTCTCTCTACAAAGGGCAACTCTTCCTCCTCATTTTCCTACCCTGCCCTTCCTAAAAGAGCCTTCATCCCTCCAAGGCAACACTTCATCAAGGGGCCAACCCACCACATCTCCATCATCCCAACAAAACTGTAGCCCTGCAACTTCACACAGATCTCTAACACCTCATGTTTATTCCTGATACTTTGTGCATTTAGCACCTCAGAGTGCTCAGCTCCTGCAGAGGATTTGGGATTTTTGTCCATGATGGTGGTGCCTGGTAGGCACTTCCCTGCCCAGACCTCATTTTGGTGGCTTTGGGAATTTTTCCTGCCACACCACCCCATGTCTTTTTTCCAGCAATCCTGTCCTCTGCTCCCACAGGACTGCTGGTCACACCCTCCCTCTCCCACCATTACTAAAAATCTCCTTATGTGCTGGATCCCATTTCTCCAAAGCAGCTGAAAATCCCCACACAGGGTCCCACTGAACCCCAACCATGTCACCAACACCAATTCTACAGCCAGTTATGGTTTTCTCCTATTAGTATCCTCCTCCTTGCCCTCTTTGCCCCCACCAGCAGCCCAATGTGATGAAGCAGCACTGGGATGTTTTTGCCAAGAGCTCCTACAGGATTCTGTTGGGGAAATTCTGCTGATTCCCACCTAACCCAGGCCATTGGCTTGTTTTGGTTTCAAAGGTTTGGGCTCACTGATATGGTGATTTATAATTAAATATTTGTATCAAAGAGATGCCATGACCAGGAACTTGGGCACAGAGTTTGTTTGCAGAAGACACAAAATAAGAGAGATATCCTCTCCCAAGTCTGCATTCTATTTCTTCCCTGCATGACAGAAATTGCTCTCCCAGTGTTATCAGAGTGTTCATTAAGGAAATGGCCCACATGCCAAAAAAATCTTCTTTTCGATTTTTGTAAGAAGCAAGAGATACTCTGCCTGTGCCATGCACAGACCAGACACACTCTTCCCCACAATTCTCCCCAGCTCAGGTGAACCAAAGAGGGATTTTCTCTGGGAGTATTTTGCCCATCTCATCTCATATTCCCTGGTTTTGTATTTTCCCTGAGTTTCCTAGACAAGCACACACAGAGCTTTCATTCTATGCATGTCAGAGGAATGGACTAAAAAAATAAAACAAGTGCCAAGAGAGCTGTCTCTTGTCATCATGGAATTTTCACTGTGGGGGTTTCAGCATCTCTTGCCTCCTGATTCTTTATCTCCCTTACTTTTGTGCAATATGAATGTCACAAGATAAACGGTGGGACCCTCCAGCAATTGCTTGGGAAGATACCTTGATTGCCTGTCAGGATTAAAAGATAGTCCTTAAAAAAACTGTTAAAAATCTGCTGAAGTGTAAGAGAGGAACAACAAAAAAACTCACAAAAACCTTATGCTGGCTCAAAGACAAAATGTCCTACTTAGTCTAACAGCTTCTCACAGGGAAGTTAATACTGGGATGGCTTCTATGCATGGGTAAAGTCTTAAAGTAATAAATATTGCCTGAAGAAAAGGAGTTGTGAGGATCTTGAAGCTAGCTGATGTATGTTGTCATGTCCCTCAAGGCATTAGCATCTGATGTGCTTTTAGAGATGAATCAGGCTCCAAAGCTATCCATGCAAAAAAATAAGCTTTCAAAACAGCATCAAGAGGAAAAAAAAAAAAAAAAAAAAGAAGAAGAAAAAAAGAATATACAAAAACTCTGATTTTAAATATAATTTTGATTTTTTTTCTTTTTGCTGCCCCTGTGAACCTGAGTGGTGTTTCTCAGAGGGGTGTAGATCACTCATTTTAGTGTAAAAGGAAGTATCTTATGGTAATGCAAATTTGCAGAGATATGAACCAGTAAAGAAATCCAGAGTGGTTAACAAGCAGCAGAGAAGAGTTTCTGCTTTTAAAATCTGCATATGGCTGTCTCAGGACTTGCTTCTGCTCCCAGGAGCACCACTGAGAATTCCAGCTGAGCCTTTAGGTGAGAAATATCCCCATAAATCCTGCTGCTCTGGAGTTTAGGTCCCTCAACCAGCCTTTAGGACAATTAGCTCCCAATTTTGGAAGTGAACAGTTGTTTCAGAAGTACCACATATTATTATTGGGCATATAAAAAACAAGAGATAGAGAAAAAAATAGTCTGCTTTTTCTTCACATCAGCAGAAAAGAGCAGTGACTGAAGTCAGAGAGAGCTGATCTAAAGTGCATTTTCTCTTTGTTAACAAGAACTGGTGGCTCCCAGTGATGGGCTGGCAGTGAAGATAAAGATAGGACTAGGAGTGACTCTCATCTCCTAAAGATAGGATTAGGAGTGACTCTCATCTCTTATCCCAGTTTTCTCCACCCAATTTTTTCCTAGTCATTGGTAGCTGCAGAACAAGAGGAGATCAACTAATGGGCAGAAACTACAGACTTTATATGGGTACATCTTGAGGCTTCTCTAAATTTAATTAGACACACCCTGCTATGTGGAATGAAAATTCTATTTGGAAACAAAAAAGCTCCTTAATTTTCCCTAATTTCATCAATAATCATCATAATAATTGCCACTACTGTTGTTTTTTTTTATTACAGTTCCAGGTAGAAAGGAAGAATTGGATCCCTTTCCCGTTAATTTTATACACTCTCCAGCTTCCTTTTTTGCAGTCAAAAGGGAATGGATTCATCTCCCTGTGAATTCTATTTTTTGCTAAATATACCAGCAAACTGTCCATAACATAAGAACCTTATTGCACAGGGCAGCTTGTCAGATCCAGACATCTCTGGATGTACAAAATGCTCAAAACACAGGGAAAATGAACAAAGGGCTGCTCGTGAGGGACAAGATCATGTTGGAATGGTGGAAGAGGGTAATAAAGCCCATAATTTTCATGTGACACCTACCTATTGTGTCTCCTTGCTCGTGCACCATGGAGGCCAGGTCTTTGATGATCTGGTTCACATCCAACATGTCACTCTGGAAAGACAGAAATCCTAATTACCATTACCCAGGAATGGGGGATATCCAAGTACAAAAGGCATGTTCCACAGTCCAGATTGGCAAAGAAAAACACAAACCCTGAATTCTTCAGTGGTGTAGAAGTAAAAGGGGAAGTTATAATGCTCCCATAGTAAAAAATTCCCTTATGGAATTAGATCCATGGTTTGCTGGATCTAAGTCAGGCAGCTGACTCCAGCTTTGTGAGAGGAGCAAGTGGAATGATCACATTTTATGCTTGCTTTTCAGAGTCGTGGAGGACTAAAGAAAAACAACAGTGGCAAACCCTTCCCTTTCTACAAAAGTTATTGGTGATGCAGGCCATTATTCTCAGATTGTTTTCTCCTACACAAAAAGAGGCCATCTCTCAGCACAGCATCCATCTGATGCTATTCATAAACTGATGGATACAATCAAAAACTCCCTGAATTTGAAATTACCTTATTGGTAGGGCAATAAGGAAAGAGCTGCTTGATGAACTCATTCATTTATATGTTTTCAAGTAGTTAAAAAAAAAAAAAAGTAACTGCATTCAGCTCTGAAATTTTCTCTGTGAAAACACAGCAAATTACTCATGGGTTTGTTTCCTTCATTTCTGAACACTTACCATATAAAAGAGCAAATGTGAGCATATGTTGACATCATATGACACTGAATCTTGTAAAAAGAATTTGTTTAGCAATAATAGACATAATAATATAGACACTGCTAAATGCACTACCAGTAAGGCAGCACTACCAGAGCAGAAAAAAAGACTCTAAAAAAGGATGTTTATTTTTTTTTTCAGCCTTACTAGTCAGAGAATCATAGAAACATTGAAATGGGCAGGAACCTTTGGAAATTATTTTGCCCAAAAGCCATTTTCAGAGCAGACAACTAAAGCAGGGTGATCAGGGCATGGCTTGTGTGTCCCCAAGAATGGAGATTCCACAGACTGTCTGGCAAACTGTGAGTCCATGGAACCCTGAGAGTTGTTTGAGCATGGCTGGATGACAGGCACCCACACAATCTGCTCTACCACTCCCCTGTCGCAGACATTTTTTCATAGAAATCCTTTCTTTGGGATTTGTGCATCTTCTGGGAAGCAGAGGCCCCAGAAGAGAATGTAAACAATGATTATCAGTTGCTGTGAAATGCAATAGGATGCACCTGTGATTGGTTCATGTTCCATGTGTACAATTAAGGGCCAATCACAGGACCAGCTCGGGGACAGATTCCCTGTTATTCATTCTTTCTATTCTATTCTTAGCTTAGCAGCTCAGCAACCTCTCTCTTTATTCCTATTAGTATAGTAATAATGTATTATATATCATATATCAATAAATCCAGCCTTCTGATCATCAAACAAGATTCTCGTCCTTCTCTCACCTGAAGACCTCACCAGGTCGCTGTAATACTCCCCTCTGTGAGTAAACAGAGGGCTGAAAATATAATGAAGGGTTCATAAATTAAGGGCCAGGATACCTCACCCTCCAAATACCATCATGGGCAAAACAGACAGATATTAACTGAATTTATTACTAACAAAATCAGAGCAGGATAATGAGACGTTTCAGAACTGCCTGGACACAATCTCTTTGGCTTTATTATGATTTCTCACAGCTTTTGCTCTGGGATTTTTCGCAGCCTGTGCTCTGGGATGGCTGGAGCAGGGAGGTGGGACCAGATGGCCCCACTGTGATCCCTTCCAGCCTGTCCCAGTCTGGGATTCCACGTTCATCCCAAAAGATCCAACTGCCTCCACCATGTTTTTTAAAGAACTCCATTTCCCCACTAACAAATTCAGAAAATGGTGCAAAATGAATCCATGTCCTCCTACTGAAGTTTGCTATGAGAATATAACTGGCAAAACACTTCAACACATAATGCAATAGAACTGCATCAATTTAAAATGAGGTCTGGGAGTCCCACTGTGAGTGCTAGAATAGACCAAATTGTTGAATAACTGAAGATGGAAGAAAAGCAAAAGATTGAAAAACCTGTGAGAAATCATAATAAAGCAAAAAACCACTCCCCAAAAAAAGACTGGGTAATGCACCACAAAATGTGCTTCTTTCCTTCATTTGTCAAGCATAATGAAGCTTTAATTATGGATGGTATTATTCCTAACTTGTAAATACTGCAGAATATTTTGCAAAACAATGAAGTTTAAGTAATTTGAGATTGTACTTGCACAGTGTGTTAGTAAATCACTACTGGGAAATGAGGAAAAATTAGTAGTGATTTTTTTTTTTTTTGTGTAGGGAAGTTTTCTGAGCTTTTTGTAAAAATATTTTAAGGGAGAAAGTTAAAGTTTAGCAAAATATGAAGAGCTGAGAATTAACTTGAATGTCTTGCTCTGCTCTTGTTTAATGACTTTGCAAAAGATGATTAAGGAAAATAAAAACAAAAAAATAATAATAGTAAAAAAACCCAGAATACTAATTATTCTCTCTTGGCTAAATTGTCACTGACATAATATTTTGTGTCTGTTCCTTGTAATATAAACACAATCCTTGCTACACTTCAATCTGCTTTATTTTGTTGGGCTTCTTTTTCAGCACTTTAAGTGAAGGTGGCTTAAAACTCACAAATTTGTTTTTGTAAGTACATTTGCCTAGACAGGGTTCATTGCAATATATTGAATTACACATGTCCCCACCCACCCCAAGCATTTCCATTGGAATAAAACAGATGATACATTGAATTCTTAGAGGGTCCTTCCCAGCTAATTTAGCCATGAGGATTTGGGCTGTGTGTGTGACCTGATCCCCAGATATTGTATGAAGTAGAGAAGAATGAGGAAGAAAATTCAACATTGTGTGCAAGTGGTGCTGGTTCAGCTTTGCCATTTGTATTCAGGTACTTGAAACCAAACCATCTGCAGCTGCAGAGTACAGATCCTTTCCATAATGTTGCAATAACACTTAAAATTACTGTTTAGCAAATATGCATCAGTGAGAGCCAGGGCTGAGTTGTGAGGAAGGAAAAACTGCACTTGAGGAAAACCAAACAGGGGTGAGTTATAAAGCACAGAGCACAAAAACAACCTGACCTGAAGCAAGAAATCTGCTGAATAATTTAACCTGGCAATGTGAAGTCTCAAAGTCCTTGATATATGTAAGGAAAACAAAGGAAGAAATAGAAGAAGGAAAAATACCCAGAAATAAAGACCTTCCATAATGGAATATACCTTGGAGCTACTCTCCTGCTCCTTCTTGCCAGGTCTGCTCCATCCCTCTGAACTTGCCAGGCATCAGAGTTTGTTAGGAAAATCAGATTGCCTTTGGTTCCCCATGTTTGCACACACTTTGCAGAATTCACAATGAAATACAGCTCCTCATAAATCTCTGACTCCACAGAACCCAGGAGTGCAGCAGCCACCACCATTCCCAAAATTCTGTCTCCTTGCCAGCTAACTAGGCTGGGGCTTCCTGGGTATTAATTAACAGCACTCTTTCCTGGCTGGCAACAATTCATTCACTATATTCTGCAGCAAGAGGGAGACAGATTTAAACTGTTCCAGATAAATCCTCTTTTCTTTTCTTTTTTTTTCCGTCCCCAAAAAGGAGAAATCCATTCTTCAGATTAGTAGCCAGGATTTAATATCACTCATTCTGGAACAAAAAGAATTAAACTAGTCAACAATAAAATGAAATGGCAGCAGCTAAAGATGGCCAGAAAAGCAGAGAAGTGATAGAGGAGAAAAGCAGAGATGCAAAAGAATGAGGCCTTAAAGTTCCAGAGGATTAACTCTCACTAGGGAAAATTAGTTTGGGAAGTTCTTAACAGAAAGTACTAGGTTAAAATGGCAGGACTATTTGAGTCACTTAACCTGACTCAGTAAGTGAATAATGTCACTGCATAGTACTGAGATTTTGGGAAAAAAATTAAATTACCAAACCTGACACAAAAATGGTTGGAAATATGATTTTGCAGATAAACCAGAAATTTCAATTTCCCATTTTTTTATTTAACAAGATAAAGATTATAATATTTTTGAAATTAATTTGCGAGCAAGTCAGGTTATAAAATCCAGACATTGTCACCAATGTGGGAACAATAAATCCCAGCAGCCATTTCCCCACAGAATGAGCATCGCTGAAGTATTTCCATGACAGAAAATAAGCAAACCTCTCCTCTCTTTCACTCTCATGCTTTGTGGGGTGAAGATTTATTCACACTGAAGACTTTCAACATTACCCTGTGCTGAAGGTTGCAATGCAAGATGTATTCCATTACCATCTGTATGGCAGATTATCTTTGTCAAGCGGGCAGTTTGCCTTATCTCTCTCTTTGTGTAACCACATTCACACCTTCCTGGGGAGGGGACATCAGCTGATAACAGACTATTGAATGTCACTGCATGACTGATAAGAACTAGAACATCCCATTGTGAGATGCTCCGCCCAGAGGGAGGAGCCAAGCATTGCTACCCAGATATAATCCAGAGGTTTTGAGGCACCAGCACGACTTTCTCCACTGAATTCCCCATAGGAACAGCAGCTGCCTCTTCTTCCACTGGATCTTTGGAGGAAGAATACGTCCTTCTCTACAGGAGCCCCTGCTCCAACAGTAACACCCCTGACACTGCAGGAGGGCTGCAGCCACATTTCCCATTGGACTGGTACCAACAGCCTGACCCACAGGGTGTCAGGTTGGGTTCTGACTCTGTCAGTGTTGTTCTAGTGTACTGCATTGTTTATTTATCCCTTTTTTTTTCCTTTTCCCTATTAAAGAACTGTTATTTCCTGCTCCCATATTTTTGCGTGAGAGCCCCTTAATTTAAAATTTATAGCAATTCGGAGGGGTGGGGAGGGTTTACATTCTCCATTTCAGGGGAGGCTCCCGCCTTCCTCAGCAGACTCCTGTTTTTTCTAAACCAAGACACCCTGCCCTTAATGATATCCTGAGGACATTGTTGTATTCCAGATATGGGAATGGTGTTAAATAAACCAGAGAGAACACGTTCTCCTCAGAAGGACACAGAACAAATCTGTGTAGTCAATAATTCCTCTCTCACATGGAGACAGATCCCAGCCTCCCCTATCAGTGTCAGCTCAGGTCCTCAAGGGAAGGAGCACTCATTTCTAGGAATGTTTGCCTTAGGTTTGTATAAAAATGGGATCAAAAGTATCAGTGGTCTATCCTATTTAGCACATGTGTTTACTCACAAACCAGCCATCCATTTTTTAAAGGACTATAAATTAGCATTTAAATTAATTGCTGCCTCAATATTCAGGAGCTGCTGAATTTTTACAAGCGAGGTCACATTCTGACCTGTCATTTATTCTGCAGCAAGCAGCCAGGAGAGCTGTAAAATAAACCCCAAGGAGATCCTGAAAGATGTCCTAGAAGGCCCATGTGTGCATTTCTGCACATGGAAGTACTCCAAAACACAATAAAGCAAAACAAACCCCTTGTGCTTGTTATCTTTGGGGGAAAAAAATAAAGGAACAAGAAAGAAAAGATCAACCAACAGCCCTTTGTAGTTTCTGTCATGTTTTAGCAAAGAGATGCTGAGATGTTCCTTGTGTGTTGTCCCTTCTGCAACAGCCGTGGGGCATCTCCTACCCTGTGGTCCAGCATGTATGGACATGGAAAAACAAATCAGGGCATGGTGTTTGTCTGTCCTCATTCCTTTCTGAGAGGCAGGGGAAGGAAAGGAAAAAGAAAAAAAAATAACATAAAACATGAGCAAGCTTCTGATGCAAGATAGGCAGAAACTAAATCTTGCTGCAACAGCCTCTCAACAAATATTTTTCTCTTGTCTATGGCTGGGGAGAAAAAAATGACATTCAATAAATCAACCTGATTCAGCCTAAGCAACAACAGACCAGCAGAAAATTGTTTTGAGGGCAGAAGCCATCCAGAACAGCAATTACAGACTGAGTTAGATCTCCTCTGGGATTCAACAACAGCCAGAGTGTGGAGTTTCTCTCTCCCTCTCTTGCCTGTGCACGTTTCCTCTTTCTTTTGCTGTCTTAGAGGTCTGTGTCATCTCAGGGAGTGTAAAACCATGCTGCATAATTAAAGTAGTCATGCTGAGCTTGGGGATGCCAGTCCAGCACCTACCTGGGGACACCAGCCCAGGAAACACAACAGGAAAGGGATTCCTGCCCACCAAATCCACATGGAGAGCCTGTGGGAGCTGAGATGCCTCAAACTCATCAGAGAGCTGAGGCCACCACAGAGGGCACCTCAACAGGGATGAGAACAGAAATCCTGCCAGCTGCCAGCTGGTGTTTTATTCATTCTGCCCCTGGCTGGATGTCACATGCCCACCAAAGCTGCTCTGTCACTCTCCTCCTCAGCTGGACAGGGGAGAGGAAATTCAACAAAAGGCTCTTGGGGTGAGATCAGGACAGGGAGAGATCAGTCATCAGTTATTGCCACAGGCAAAATAGACTTGATTTGGGTAAATCAGTTTCATTCGTTACCAAACAAAATCAGAGTAGGGTAATGAAAAATAATATGCAATCTTAAAACACTTCTACCCAGTTGTCCTAGGTTGACTATATGATGCTTTTATCCCCAATTGTCTGTTCTGTTTATGCTGAATAATAAGTTTTGCACCTTTAAGACTTGTTCCAGAGAGTGAAGAAGGAGAGAAGAAGCAGCAGTTTGTTTGCAGACATGGCACTCACTCCTCTACATTCCTGCTCCTGACTGTGTTGTCTGCGGATGAACAGATAGCAGGACAGAGCTCTCCTTTGTTTTAGTTAGTTTGGCTAGCTGAGGCAAAGAAGTTCCCTGCACTGTGGTCTTTTTTTCTCTTTTCTTTGGCACTGTTTAAACCTGCTCTGGCCTGAACACCAGAAGAGCACCGGCACCTCACACCTGAGGCCCACCAGGCCAGGCCTGGCCTGAGACATTTCCAGTGCTGGAGGGGGGACTTTCTGAGTTTGTCATCTCTTTTGGAGCAGCAAGGGGTTTTACTGTTTAATATTGTTTAGGTTTTATTGTTTAATAAACAGGTTTTTTCCACGTTTCTCCAAGGAGGTATTTTTCTCTTGGACTGGCTGGGGGGAGAGGCCAATTGAATCTGCTTTCCTAGAGCAGCCCCTTTGGGGAGTTCTCTCCAAAATTTGCCCTGAACTAGGACACAAACTTTTCCTTCTTCCCGGACTTCACTTCCATGTTCTCTCCCTCTCCACTGCTGTGGCGCAGGGCAATAGGGAGTGGGGGCTGTGGTCAGTTTGTCACATATTTCTTACTCCTCACACTCTTCCCCTGTTACAGCGACCTGAGTGGGTCGCAGCTGGTGAGAGAGAGACGGTGAATCTTGTATCTTGATCAGAAGGCTTGATTTATTAATATATGATATAATACATTATAGTTATACTAATAGAATATAAAGAGAGGTTTGCAGAGCAGCTAGCTAAGCTAAGAATAGATAGAAAAGAATCCACAACAAAGTTGTGGCCAAGGACTCAGTCCCCTGGCTTGAACTGGTGATTGGCTCTTAATTATAAACATAGAAAATGAGCCAATCAAGGTGTTCCTGTTGCATTCCTCAGCAGCTCATAATAATTGTTTACCTTCTCTTCGGGGGCCTCTGGCCTCCCGAAGACACAGAAATCTGAAAGAAAGGATTTCTGTGGAGAAATGTCTGTGACATTCCCCAGCCCTGTGGGATCCCTCCCAAGGCAGAGTCCCCCACAAACCCCTCCAACCTGGTCCTTCCCAGGGGCTGCAGTTCTTCAAGTGGATCCCCCACAGGGTCACAAATCCTGACAGTTCTATCATGGAATCAGAATAATGAAATCACAGAATGGTTTGGGTTGAAGGGACCTTGAAGATCATCTCATTCCAACCTCCTGTCATGGGCAGGAACATCTTCCCCTTTCCCAGGTTGCCCCAAGCCCCATCCAACCTGGGCTTGGACAGTTCCAGGGATTGGGCAGCCACAGCTTCTCTGGGTGTGCCAGGGCCTCCCCACCCTCACAGGGAAGAATTTCTTCCTAATATCTCATCTAAATGTGCCTGTTACTGGTTTAAAGCCATCCCCCTTATCAGGGCAGTCTAAGGGAAATATAATAATACAAACATAGGAAGAGTAATTTGACCTTTTAAAAACCCTTTGGATCTGGAAATAGGAGATGTGTTAATGGAGGGGTTCATCAATAGTTCTGGTTTTATGTAGATATCCTCGTGATATATTTAGAAAATATAATAAAGCATCAAAGATCACATAAAGCCTTATTTTTACCGACTTTGATTCTGATCTTCAAATAATTAACACCCTAAATTTCATTTAAATTCATCAGTTTGTAAAGGTCTGTGAATTCCTTTATGTATGTTCATGTGGGTATTTATACAGGCACATAAACACAGGTATTCTTATGTACCACAAACACTCCTACCTGTATAAACAGCCACTGTATAGAGACAGACACTAATAATTTTAAGATTAACTTGCCCTGAACATACACCAGGTGTTAAATGAACATTTGAGGCTTAGCAGATTGCAGAGATATAAACATAACCTATTTCTGTCTACAGTAGCAGAAAACAGACCTTAAATCTCAGGCTTCTTTTTCCTGGCTAAACATTCTGATGTAAAATAAGCATGAACACTGATATGATCTGGTAACAGGCAAGTTAACAAAGAATAAAAGAAAAGAAAAATTTGTTTGCCTTGCTTAGTTTTAACCAAAAAGAAAAAAAAAAAAAAAAAAAAAAAAAGCTGTGTTGATTCCATTTTGTCTTCAAGTTAATACCGTGAAAGTTTTTATATCAGGGAGAGTAGGAGAGATGGGGCACATCAGAAAATTGAGATACAGCAGTTGTGTGACCATGAAAACAGGATCATAAAGTCACAGAATAGTTTGGGTTTGAAGGGGACCTTAAAGATCACCCAGTTCCAACCCCTGCCATGTGCAGGGACATCTTCCACTGGACCAGGCTGTTCCAAGCCCCATCCAACCTGGCCTTGAGCACTCCAGAGCTGGAATCAGTGCTCCAGGTGGGGCTTCATGAGTGTGGACAACAAAAGAATTATGCTACAAATTCGAGGTGCAGAGCAAATGGAGAATGTTTCAAATTTTACCCATGATGGAGAAGAACATGTAAATTTACATATTTTGCAGAGTCCTGCCCTTCCTTCATCCCCACCACTCTCCTCTTCCACCAGACACTCAAAAAATCAACAAAGAGTAAAAGAGGAAGGGAAATGCACAAAATAAGGAAATGAAGAGGGAAGTGACTTCATTACTCTGCAGAGTGAACATCAGCTCTGCTCTCCAAATGGGAATGTGCCTCAATTTTATTTCTCTTTACTGTATGTCTGATGTTCCTGTACCTTGTCAGCACAGCTGGAAGAAGACTCTAGGATGTTACAATTCATATTTGGAAGCAACAACCCTGAGCAACTTGATCCATGGCAGTGGGGTTGGAACTGGGAGATCTTTGAGGTCCCAACCCAAACCAGCCTATGATTCTATGATTTATTTTCTCATGGTTGCAGAAGAAAGTTTCTGCACCCTCACTATGAGTCCAAACTTTTGCTCTCCTACAGCCAAGTTTCTATCTACTTTACCACTAAAGAAAGATTAATATCTTTGCTTTTCAACAAACCCTTGGGCTGGATATGAAAGAGACTCACAGATCAGAAATATTGCTTCTGTTTTCTGATATGCTAGAAAGGTTTTGTGGGATTTTTTTGCCTTCTCACCTTTCCCAGCTCCCTGGAGTTGAATTAAGGAGTTCCTTCTGGGTTAATTCACATATGTATATAGGCTAATCAAATGGCACAAAAGTAATTACATGAAGGACCCAAAATGAACAGAGATAATGAAATGCCTGACATTGTGGCCTTTGTAGACCAGGAATAAAAATACTCAGTGAAAATGAAGGTTCTCCCAATAGAGGAAATCCATTTGTATTTCAAATATAGATTGTGGCTTAGGGTTTGTGAAATTTCCTGGCCCGACACACAGAAAGCAAAAATTAAATATAATACAAAAGGTAAACATAAAAGCCATGCAAACGAGAGCAGAATTGTCCACCAATAATCCACAGCCTTGTCCAAGAAAAGGCTTTTATGGGCAACAGATCCTTTTTCTTTCTGCAAGAGCTGGGCAGTAACCACGTGATTTGATGCAATTGTCACAGAGTGTTTCATGTGGTGAGTACCTGTCCAACAGGAACTATTTGTCTGTATTGCACATTTATTTTGCTCTCCAACAGCTCCAAGGAGCCATTGGTCTCAACTGCAGAAAGAGATATATATGAGTTCTTACAGCAACCTATGAAAAAAAAGTTATTATTTTTTTATATGCAGTAAAAATGCTTGTTGGGGACACTTAGTCTTTTTAAAATAAAAAAATAAAATGCATTTAATATTTACAGCTCCACTTTTTTGCAGCTGCTCAGAAGAAGAAGGCCTCCTGAGTACCAAGTCACCGAAGAGACAAAAATCCGTCAGCAAATTCCAAACTCAGTTTGTTCCATGCTGACTTTTCCTTTAGCATCTCCTGCTTCCTGCCCCAGGCAGCAATGTATAAACTAATAGCAGCAGTGAGGGAAGTAGTTGTAATCTATCACCCTGACTGATACCAGCCCCAGGAAAGGCAGTTTATTGCAGGTGGTATGTTATCTTCAAAAATAGAAACCGTGCAAAGATTATGACAAAAACTTCAACACTTTCTACACTTTGTTTGCAGCACTATTAATTCTCCACTCTGGATTTATTTCCATGAGGGTCATGCAGCCAGAAAAAAAAATACAATGGAGGAATTCATTTTCTTTTTAGGAGTGTTCTGGGAAGCCAAGCAATTAGAGCAATCTTAAGCTGTCATGTATTATCAATTGCTGCTCAATTATTTTACTTAAATAAAACACTGATTGCAGAGTCTGATCTGCAGCTATCAACAGAGTGATTGATTTAGGTGCACTATTTATTCTTGACAATTTAAAAAAGAATACTAACTGAAAGGAAAGAGACAAAGGGATAAGGAAATATACAGCAGCTTTTTACAACTCACTGCTATGCTGCCAATCCTCTGTTTAGAAAACGCTGAAGCTGCTGTACCATATGCAGAGTCACTCAGGCTTTATTACAAATGGAGTTCATGGGTTTGATGCAAGAGAGGAAGGGAGTCACAATCTCTTACAGAGGTCACTGAAGGTTGGAATCATAAAATCATAGAAGGGTTTGGGCTGGAAGAGACCTTACTGACCATCTGGTTCCATCCTCCTGACAGGGACAGGGCACCTAGACCAGGTTAATCAAAACCCAGTCCAGTCTGAACCTGAGCACCTCCACAGATTGAGCTCCCACAACTTCTCTGGACAACCTCTTGCAGCACCTCACCACTCCTGTAGGAAGGAATTTTCTCCTAATTTGTAAACTAAACCCACCTTCCTTCAGCTCAAGGCCATTCCCCCTTCTCCTGTCACTCCATCCCTTTTCCCAAGTCCCTCTTTACCTCTCTTGGAGCCCCTTCATGCTCTGGAAGGAGCTCTGAGCTCTCTCTGGAGCCTTCTCTTCCCCAAGCTGGACACCCCAGCTCTCCCAGCCTGGCCCCAGAACAGAGCCCTTGGATCAGCTTAGTGGCTTCCTCTGGACTTGTTTGAAGTGGTCAACATCTCTCTTGTGTTGGGGGTCCCAGAGGTCCAGAGGAGAGATCTTGTCCTCTTCCTTCAGGAGACTGAAGAGGCACAGCCAGAAAAAGGGGAATGGCTGTTCAGGCCATCCAGTGCTCCACAGAGCACCAGCTCCATCAGTAACTCGATACCCAAGGTCTGTCCAAGGTTCACCTTCTCAATGGCAAATTTGGGCAAAAAGGAGATACTTTTTCCATACAATTAAAAAAAAAAAAAAAAAAACAAAACAACCCAACCCTCTATGCCCTCCATTTCCCTGTGCATTTAAAAGCCAAATGCTGTGATCTTTGTAGGCTCTTCCAGATTTTGTCTCTGTGGATTGCAGACTCTACTGTTGACAATTTTCTTACATGTTTTCAGTCAATAATGCAGGTTACTTTAAAGGTACAATGCTGAGTTAAAGTATCTGAGGACAAATTAATTATGACTGCAGCTAAAAGGCTCAGAAAATAAATGTTGATGGGTATCATCTCCTGCAAGTTGACTCTCCCAAACACTCTCACATAGTTTTATTCTCCACTGTATACAGGAGAGACTGCCTATTTTAAAAATATCCATTATATCCAAAATGATTCATCTCATTATTCAAGATTTTTTTCTGAATGTTTAATTTATTTCTCTCTGTCCTTAGTTACTGCTTGGTAATTTGTTACTACCTTCAACCTTAATATTTTAAATTATTCTACCCTTTTTTCAATGCTATTACACATCAAGTATTTCTACACAGTCATCATGGCTCAACTAATCACTGCTGCACTTTCTGAGCCTGCAATTGGTAAATTCCTGTAATCTCTCTTCATAAATTATACTTAATACTTCTTCCTCATTTATTTCCTTCTGGATCACCTCCAAATTTCTAATAGAAAAAGCAGGCCAAAATGCTCTCATTTCTCACACACCTCCTTATCATACAAAAGGTGCCAAAGTCTGGGGCTGACACTAAAGGCTGTGTGACAGCTCACTTTATTTTCCAATTGTCTGTGCTAAGTATCCAGTTGAAAATTTCCAATTTCTGGTTAAAAGTACCCAACAGGTCCAGTGGCACGGCTTCTTTAGTTGGCTCTCTCACCAGCTGTGTCAGGAATTTATCTTCTACACACTCCAGGAACATCCAGGACTGTTTCCTCTTGGCTGTGTTGTATTTCCAGCAGACACCTGGTTAAACTGAATTCCTCCATGGGGACAAAGGCCAGTGATCATGAGGCTTCTCCCAGGTACTTCTAGAACAATTTATCCATCTCTTCATCCTGGCTGGGTGGTCTGTAACAGATTCCCACCAGGATTTCTGTCTGCTTTGCTGCCTTTCCCATTATCCCAGCCCATAAACACTCAGCCCTATTGACACAAGGGCTACTCCACTGCCTCTCCTGCCTTGCTGTCCCTTTTGAAGAGTTTACAGAGATCCATTGCAGCACTCTGGCTATGTGAGCCATCCCACCCCATTTCCAGTCAGTTTTCCAGTGGCATAATTGGCGTCCAGCTCCTCCTGTTTGTTGCTCATGCTGTGGGCATTGGAGCTCTTATGTTTGCAGAAACAGTACAATACCAGCTGCTGTCTGCCACCCCAAATCCAGAAATCTTGTGTTCATTCTCAGATCAAAATTGTGGATTGCAATTCCATCCAGTAATTAAAATGATGGGTCTGAACAACAAGCAGCTCTCCCTCTGATCAAAGGATATATAATTCAAACAATTAATCATCCATTTTACTTAGACAGTTTTGCTTATGTGTCACTGGCAGATGGGGGAGATGCTCCCAGAGAACAAAGTCTGGGTCATTTTAATCTCTAGAGAAAGAAGGAGGAATTATTTATAGTATTGAGTTGGTAAATTATATGTTGATGTCTTCTACATTTACTGCTCAGCAATTTGCCCTGGCTCACTTCAGAGTCAATGGGGAGCCAACACTGGGATTGTGGAGCTCAGATTAAAGGTGAAGCATTTTCAAACTGTCTGGGACTCATAAATACTAAGGTGAGATTTTTAGAGAAATAGTGAGACAACCTTAGAGCTGTAAACTGAAAATTCATGGGGAATCAGAAGAGAGGAAAGAGAGTGAGCAGTGAAAATCCAAAAGTCTGGGAATTAGAGGCCAGATATTTAATGCCAGCCCTGTGCTGCCCCAGTTGCACAGATGATGGGGGAAATAATCCAATGTATGACTTGCTGCTGCAGAAAACACAGCAGGAGAATGAGCATTTATCAAAGGTTACCTGGTGCCTTTCTAGGACAGGGCAACACCTGAGGAGGGGGAAAAGCAGCAGATGACAAATACACAAGTAGAGCAAATCAAGACTCGATGAAAATACTGTAAAACTGGCTCAGAAATCATAGTTTAAAACTATTTTTTCATCAGTAAATTCTCTTTGGTAATGGACTGGAAGGATGCATGGAAAGGATTTCAGCATCACAAAGCTCAGTGAGGACAAACACAAGGCTCTGCTCCCAGACTGGGACAATCCCCAGAATCTGAACAGTCTGGGAGATGGAATGGGAGAAGTCTTGAAGAGAAGGAAGTGGGAATAGCTGGTGGATGAAAAGTTGACATGAGCTAGCCATTTGCACTCAAAGCCCAGAAAGCCACCCATGTCCTGGGCTGCATCAAAACCAGAGTGAGCAGCAGCTGAGGGAGGGGATTTTATCATGCCCTGACTTTTTGTGGTTTTCTTGGATCCAGGAATAACCAATATTTTTCAGGAATGGTTTAGGTGATGGCACAGAAAGGACAGGTCATAAATGAGAAGGTGTAGAGAAGCTCAGAAATATTTTGAGCCTGTCAGAAGACATTATTAGAATTCAAAGGGATCTTGTTAAAATGAGAAAACACAGTAAGGAAAAAGGACGAAGCCAAATAATGAAAATACAAAAGTTCTACAGTTAGACATAAAGAAATAGTAGGCAATTTCCTGGGCAGAAGTCCTCAAAAGGGAAACAAACAAACAAGAAAAGGTGCTGAGGGGTGCTGGGGACAAAGATAGCACTCTTGAGATGAAATATTGTGTCCAATTTTGAGCAACAAATCTCAGGGGGACCATCTGGAGACAGCTCAGAGAGAAGCCATAGGAATGATCAAAAGTGTTAAAAACATAGCCTGATAGGATAAAAACAGGAATTAGTGCGGTTTTTTATGTAGAAAAAGGAGGATGTGTGGGGTTGGAGGGGTGGGGGGGACATAACAGATGTGATAATGACAAGTGGAACTGTTGCAAATAGGAAGGGAATAACCTGTTCTCCACATTCCCCCTCCACATGACAGAAATTCATGGACTGAAACTGCAACAGGAGACATCTATATAAGAAGTTAATGATTCAGGTTGTTGATCCTGTCTTAGAGCTGAGAAGAGAATTTGATGATTAAAGATTGCTCTTTACTCCACTTGTCTAATACTCAATGCAATCAATACAAACCCTGCAAATCAGAAAGAGAGCGGGATTGTTTCAAAATGCAGCCACAAACTCCCCATCAGCTCCAGTCACTAAACTGATTAAATCATGCCCCTCTCCCTCAGCCTCTCCAAGTTAAGACAAATTCAGCAAATCTCTGCTCTGTTAAAAAAAACCACAAAAGGTAAAGCTCAATAAGCTTTAACCAACTTATCAATAGCCACAAAGACACTTTCTGCCATTAAATAGCAGCAGATAACAATCAGATAACAGCAAGGAACAGCAGCATCTGCATCAGGGAATCCTGACAACAGTGTGCCATCTATCAGCTGTGTGTGACAACAAACCAGAGCCAGGCCCTGTCCCAGGGGCTGCATTTAGAAACCATCAAGCACATCTGCAGTGACAGAGCAGATACTCCTGCTCTTAGAAACCCACCAGTCACTCAGCAGAGAACTGAATTATCCTGCCTTCCTTCCCATCTGCATTGCCCCTTCCCCAAGGAAATGCTAATTTAGGAGAATTTGGATTCAGCTCTCCAGTTTATTAGAAAGTTTTAAGCATTTATATTCAATCATGCTCAGCTTGTGCTCCCTGAGTTCAGATTAGCTTTCAATGGGCTATTTTAATTTTGTTTTAATTTGCAAATGAGGCAGGTGAGAGTCTAGACTTGAAGGGGGGATGGCTCAGCTCATTTCCAGCCACACACCGCTGTCTCTGGCTCCAAGGATGGTGCACTGGAAAAGCTGGATGGATCTAGGGGGTGGGGTGAGAACTTGAGGAATTGGGGAGCTGCTTTCAGCCTGAACATACCTTGAAAAGGCTGCTGATTACTGTTAACACTGAAGTAATTAATTGCTTTTTCCAACCAACTTATTTCAGATTGGCAAAAGAAATAATTGTCCAGCACAGAGGACTTTAGACCTGTCATACCTCACATTATGATTTGTCATAGAGTATGATGCAGAATCACAGAATCTTTAAGGCTGGAAAAAAAATACAACCATCAAGTTAAATCCTTGACCAAACCCACCATGTCCCCAAAACCATACCATGAAATCCCACATCTATTCAGTTTTTGAACACTTCCAGTGATGGTGACTCCTTTACTTCTCTAGAAAGCTTGTTCCAATGTCTAATCAATCATGTGACAGTGTTCACAGGGATTGGGGAAGGATGACTCCATGTTTCAGAAGGCTTGATTTATTATTTTATTATATATATATATTATATTAAAACTATATTGAAAGAATAGAAGAAAGGTTTCATCAGAAGGCTAGCTAAGAATAGAATAGCAAAGAATGATAATAAAGGTTTGTGGCTCAGGCTGTGTGTCTGAGCCAGCTGGGCTGTGGTTGGCCATTAATTACAAATGTCCAACATGGGCCAATCACAGATGCACCTGTTGCATTCCACAGCAGCAGATAATCAATGTTTACATTTTGTTCCTGAGGCCTCTCGGCTTCTCAGGAGGAAAAATCCTAAGGAAAAGATTTTTCATGAAAGATGTCTGCGACATGATCATTCTTTCATTGAAGAATTTTTTCCTAATATCCATCCTGAACTTCCCCTGGTGCAACTTGAGGCCACATTTATATTTGATTTTTTTTTAATACTCAGTAATATCCAAATACTTTTATCAGGCCTTAATGAACAGTGATGAAAAGTCACTGTAGTAGTTCAAACACTTCTAAAAGCAAGAGGAAACAGCCATTTTTTGGGGTTTTGGCTGGTGACGATAAGTTCTCACTGTTTGATGACTCTTTGGCACAAATTCACAGGTTTTCCTCTTTGTCCAGTCCTTACCAACCAAAACTGCAGCATTTCTTTAGTTAGTAATACAAGGAGGCAATTTAGAACAGAAATATAATAAAGTTTCAGTTACCATAACCAAACCCAAAAAACATAGAAACATAGAACATCCTGAGTTGGAAGGGACCCATCAGGATCATGAATCCAACTCCTGGCCCTGCACAGGACAGCCCCAAGAGTCACATCTTGCGCCTGAGAATGTTGTCCAAAGGCTCCTTGATCTTTTAAATTTGGGCCACCATCATGCCCAGCCAGCCTCAGCTCAGCAGAAAACTGAACTAACATCCTTTTGCATATTTTGCCCATGAAAGACCCCAAGCCTTGCCTGCAGAGTGGCTCCTGCCTTTGCAAAGTGTGAAATGTCAGGAACCAGCCCCCAGCTCCCTCAGCACCATCACACCCTGCCACATTGTGATTTATTGGGCTCTCAAAATGGTTTATTACAGGAGATTGTTCCTGCCCTGATTCCCACCTTTACACAGGCACTGAACCCTCACCTCCATCTGAAGCCTCTCTGAGTTTAGGTTTGTATCTCTCCATTGTGGCTTTTTTTTTTTTTTTAACAGAAAATAAATTGCCATAAATTTTGCCCTTTCAAGTGTTTAGTGACAGAGTGGAGTTGCCCTCAGTCACATCTGTTTATCCTGGTAAGCACATTTATAAAGTGATTTCCCATCCTCGTTATTCTGTCAATGGCATTTCACACTGCAGCTGCTTTAATGCAGCATTTTATCACTTGTCCTGAGGGCTGCTGACAGCTGCCAATTTCAAGGCTTCATTCCAATCTTAATTTTCTTCTTTTCCTTTTCTTTGCCCTCACTCCCTTTCCCTATCTTGCCCTTTATTTCCAGAAGAAAAGGGAGTTAGATGAGTGCAACGAACACTGAGGATTTCCTCTCCCCTTTAACACAGAGACATTATAATCCCATAATAATCCCATAATGTGAAGTGTGTTAGCAAGGAAAAGTAAAAATTCAGGACAGTTCAGCTACATTTCACTTGACTATTGGACTTTTCATCTTTTTTTTCTGACAAATTCTCCATTAATGCTCCTGGGATAAAATTTCCCTGCTCCCTTGCTATGCAGAAATTGGACTGTTCATCTCCCAGGGAAAGTACTTTGTGTTCTTGATTGCTGTGAGCCTCCTGACATCCAGAAATACTTAAATCAAACCAGAATAGGCTACAATCCAGATCAAAGCACAGGAGGAGAGAAATTTTACGCAAGGGATGCTTTTTTAACCTCCTTGAGACAGCTCCCTTCTTGCCACAACACTTTTATTTCATAAAACCATAAAATCATTTAGGATAAAAAAGACCTTTAAGACCATTGAGTCCAACCATTAACCAAGCACTGCCAAGTCCACCACTAAACTCATGTCCCCAAGTGCCACATCAATAACAGCTCCAGGAATGGTGACACAACCACTTCACTGTTCCAGTGCTTGACAAGCCCTCCGTGAAGAGTTTTATTTTCTAATATCCAATCTAAATCTCCCCTGTTATAGCCTGAGCCCACCTCCTCTTGTTCATTTGTTCCTTTGGAGATGAGACTGACTCCCACATCAGTCTCTCCATGACGATCCAAGGAAAATTTGTTAGGGTCTCAGTCTGAGTTTGCTCAATGGTTTTGCTCAGTGTTGCAGCAAGGAGACTTTTAAATAGCAAGAAGACTGCACAGGAGCCTGTTCCAGTGCCCAATCACTCTCTGGGGGAGGAACCTTTTGCTAATATCCAACCTAAACCTTCCCTGACACAATTTCAGGCCATTCCCTCAGGTCCTGTCACTGTCACCAGAGAAGAGATCGGTGCCTGCTCCTCCTCTTCCCCTCACAAGGAAATTTTAGCTGCCGTGAGGTGTCCCCTCAGTCTCCACAAGGGTGAACAACTTGCCTCAGTCTCTCCTTGTATGGCTTCTCCTTTAGAGCAAAAATAATGTTTTGCCAGCACCAGAAATGTTGGCCTGGGTCAAGACACTGTCGCTGGTTTGCAAGGTCCTATCAAAGTGAGCCTTGCATCATTCTGCAAGACCAAAAGAAAAATTTTCTTCTTTACAAGGCCAACCATACTCCTAGTTGAATTTTCACTTAGTTTTATGAAACAGTAGAAACAATTTTCTTCTTCTGAGCTGCAATTAACAGGAGATTCAATTACCGGGATTTTCTTCCAATGGAATCGATTTTTTTGCCCATATTGTTGCTGGAATGTACAGTCACGTTGGTGAAAAAGGGCAACGTGCCAGAATATTACTTAGATAACCCTGGCATGCTGAAATGTAAGGCTTTTAATCTGTTCAATTAAAAGTACACATCAAAATCAGAACATTGTTTTTCTCTGATTTCATTATCCAGACTGATGGCTGGATATAAATGCATTTACTTATGGGATCAGCAGTCTGTGATTATCAGGAGAACTGAATCATAGAAAGGTTTGGGTTAGAAGCCACCCTAGAAACCATCTGGTTCTGCCATACTTTGAAGACGAAGCACAAAACAAGTAGGACAAGAATGGTCTCTGAAAAACAAATACTTGTTATTCCCTTGAATACTTCCAGGGGTGCCCCATCCCTGGAATTATTCAGGCTCAGGTTGGAGAGGGCTCTAAGAAACCTGGTCTAGTGGGTGGCATTGGTCTAGGGGGCAAGGGGCTTGGAATGAAATGATCTTTAAGTTCCCTTCCAACCCAAATTTTTCGATTTTTCTCTGATTTTTATGATTCTATAGATGTAACTTCAAATTTAAAAAAAAAATTCAGGAGACAAAAATCTTCTCAACTTAGACAAAAAGGGAGAAAGTGCTCTAAGACATTGGGGTGACAGAATCCAGGATGCATCACTACCACTCAAAGAAAAAAAATCCACAAAATATTTTGTCCAAACAGTCTGGTGAAGAAGCAGCCTACAGGTATCACTGGTTATGGATGTATGTTTGAGGTCTTGAGATAAACAACAGGAATTTCCATACAGTACATTAAGAGAAAGATAATCATGGGTCAGCTCAAGATAGAACAGATGTCTAAAATCACAGTGGATGAACTGTGTTCTAAAAGTGTGTTTTCCTAGATTATTTTAAGACCTTAAAGTCAGGCAGAGACATCTACACCCTGGAAACCTCCAGTTATGGGAAAAGTAACTTGCTCTGGGTGACAAAGAATCCTAATGACCTGCAGAATCCCCCTGAGCTGCTAACAGGAACATCTAATCCCTGTTTAGGAACAAGCCCCGTTGCAGATTGCCAGTTACAAACAACTGAGCTTTACAAAAAGCCCTGGCCGTTTGAATGATGAATAGAGTAATAAAACCTTACACATCGTGGTGAAATGGCTAAAACAGAACAAAACAACAAAGCACATGCAAGGCTGGTCCCTGTAAGGAAAATCACAGCTCACTCAGCCCTCACAATTCTTTAAACAACTCCATAACTCAGTGGAAATGAAAAGGAAAGTGTAAACCAGCTGCTTTAATTTTTTTTTGCTTCAGATTGTAGAGGTCTGTGATGTTGTCACTCCTCAGGTGACTACAGAAGGTAACTACCATGGAGAGAGGTACAAAGCAATGTCAAATGCAAAAGCAGGTCAGGAGAAAGAAGAAAAAAGAAGTAATAAAAACCAAACAAAAAACCAACCCAAAATTAAAAGTAGGTCAGTTTTCATCCTGACAAAAGATTAACAGCCAGCTTCCTCTAGGCATTTTGCTGGATGCCACATTGTTAAATATATATAAGTGATGCAGGAAGGTGAATCTGTGGTTGGGAGAAGAAATTAAAAAAATCCTAAAAAAAAGACTAAAACCAGTTCAATCTGTCATGATAATCCTGCAAATTCCATGTTAACATGAAAGCTCTATTCAGGTGCAGAAGACTGTAACTTTTGGTGAGCTCCCTTGGGGCAGAATTGGATACGTAATTATCAACAAACCCAGGACCACCTGAACAATCTCATCGGGAGGCTACACAGGTGAGGCAGACACAGTTATTCAGGGGTTACAGGTAAATCCAAAATCTCCAGGCAAGCCTTGAGACTGGAGGATGGAAAAACCTGCCAGGAAAAATGGAACACGGACCTGAGTCTGGCTGCCTGGTGAGAGGCAGGGTGAACCCAAAACCTGGGGAGGACTGGGCTAAACACCACCAGGTCTCAACATACCCTAAGAGGTGCCTGAATCCAACCAGACTGAATTTGGGCAGCTGAGTTTGGACCTTGTTCCAGCTGGGTGTTAATGCCAGGCTGCATCCAGAGCAATGCCCAGCGTGCAGGGCATGAGAGTACATTGTGTGGAATGGATGGAATAATTAATTGTGTGGATTTTGTGTCAATGTCATATTTTCTGGAAAAATCTCTTCGCCCAGGATTATTCTTCTGGGAAGCTGAGAAACCTCAGAGATAAATGAAAATCATAATTATCTGATTGCTTCTCCTGTGTTTTGCTGCTTTGGAATGTGGTTGTTTGATTGGTTTCATGTGAATTGTTTTTTTCAATGACCAATCATGGTCAGGCTGTGTCAGGACTCCAGAAGCAGTCACAAGTTTTTCATTAGTATCTTGTTAAGCCTTCTGTAAGTATCCTTTCTCTATTCTTTAGTATAGTTTAAATATAGTAACATAAAATAATAAATTAGCCTTTTAAGAACATGGATTCATCAATTCCTCTTTTGTCCTGGGGATCCCAAAAATACCACAGACGTGGTACACAACAGATGTAGAAGACAATGCCTGTGGTCAATCACAGGGCAGAACCAGACTGCATTTCCGTAGTCAGGCTCATCCAGACTGGACTGGGATGTTGCAAACATCAGAAGGTGCTCAGCACTTCCAATAATACAACTGAGAATGATGTTCAACACTGATGAATGCAAGTGTGAGAGGGGGAAATTAAAACTCCTCCTGCAGTGTTGCAAAAGTCTCTGGGACGAAGTGAGAGATGAGAATTGACTCCAAGTTCTCAGAAGGCTGATTTATTATATTATCATATTATATTAAAAGAAAATTATATACTAAAACTATATTAAACCATAGAGAAAGGTTTACATCAGAAGGCTGGACAAGAATGATAATAAAAACCTGTGACAGAATCAGAGAATCTGATACAGCTGGACTGGGATTGGTCATTAATTAAAAATAATTCACATGGAACCATGTGCACCTGTTGGTAAGCAACCTCCAGACCACATTCCAAGCAATCAGATAATTATTGTTTACATTTCTTTTCTGAGGCTTCTCAGGAGAAAAATCCTGCAGAAGGGATTTTTCATAAAATATCACAATGACACTTCAGCTCCTGAGACCCCACATTTGGCATACAAGTACAACAGAAAGGCTTGAGCAGCCTAAGGAAAACCATTCATTGATGCACTGGTGCCTTCCAGACAGCAAACAAGGTATGAGGACACACAATGGCACTAAATAACACAGGGCTGGCAGCCTGGCAGCACCTCCCAGCTCCAGCCTCACTCAGGAGGAGAGGATTCATTTATCCCTCTGCTAAAGCAGCACAGCCAGAGAGTGCCAGAACCTTGGGGGCTGCCAGGAACAACGTGGCTGAGGCAGGTGGCACTTCTGACTCCAGATTTCAGATTTTCTGTGGTCATCTTATTGCTAAAGTGCCATACCTTCTTGGTGATTTCTCATGGTCAACTCCTCACAGCACTGACTCCTTCTTCTTCATAACAGCCAACAAACTCCACCTCACTTCTCACCCAGCTAACCCACTCTTTTATAGCATTCATCCTCATTGGACACAGCTGTGACCTGTTAAGGGCAGGCCTGTTCCTAATCTTTGGTAACTAGTGCAGCTGCAACTCCTCAGGGGTGAGATTACCTTCTGCACTGTCTTTATTTTCTTACATTCTAACTCCATACAGGGGTCCTGCCTCACCTCATTTGGAGGTCACCAAGCGTCAGAGAGCCTTCAGTACCATCTGAGATGGCTGAGCCATCTGCTCAGCCACCCACACGACCCAACAGAGAAAACCCATCTGGGATACAAAGTGCTGGCTCCTCACAGCTCCTCCCAAGCTATTGTGGCAGCCTGTTTGATGGCACACAACAATAGGTGCTCTAACTCCATAGGAATTGGGGGAAAAAAAACAGCAAGAGGTATTTATGTAATAGTCTCTAACCCAAACCTGATTACTCCCACACAGAGTGCTGCACAATTCATCAACACCAGGTTTAGAGGGCTTGTAGGGATGGAGAAGAAGAAAAGAGAGCTCAGACGGAGCTAGATTTGAAGCCTAGACTATTCCCCATGGTGTAACAACTGCGTGGGCTTGTTGGGGATGTACTGGTGCCCTGGGGACATCAGAGCAGTAAAAAGTCCTGATATGGCACTGTCCCCAGTTAGGAGATGATTTGATATTGAAGATTTTCATCTTGCCCCTCAGCCTGCTCCTGGCCTTCTCTGGGTTTCACAGATTCCAGCCCTAAAATCCTTCTGCACTTCCCTCTGCTTGCAGCAATGATGGTGATTGCTCGTGATCCCATGAGGTCTTCTCAGCTCTGGGAGCACACAGCAGCAAGGAATCCTAAAATATTCCATCTGCCTGCTTCCCACCCCCCAGCAAAGGTCCAGGGTGAACAGGAAAGAACCACTGCGGCCTGAGATTTAGGGGATTACATGATACCTTGAGGGAGGGACAAGGACAGGAAAACATTGAAAGATGATCTAGTGTGGCAAGATCTGTTTGAGTGTGGCTGTAAAATACCTTGTGCTCCTGCAAAAACACCCAGGGGAGAGGAAAGCTGTGCATGACAGAAATGCTGTTCATGCTTTTCCGTGGAGGAGTTTGAAAGTCATTCAAAAGGAGAGACCAGTTCATTGGCAGCATGGCAGTCAGTGGATCTGTAACAATTCCCCATAGCTGGGGATCCACCCTATAAGTAAATTACCCACTCACCAAATTCCTGAACTTTATTTAGGGAATACCAGCCATATTTAAAATCTACTCTTTTATGAGAGACTCTCCTTGGATCTCTCCTCAGAACAAGCAATAATCTTCCTCCTGCCATCCAAATAAAAGGAAGGAAGTTCCTCTAAATCTTAATAGGCAAGCTGTAAAAAAATTGTGACATTCAGCAGCACCTGGAGCTGAATGGGAAGATGCAGGACTAAAAGACACAGAGTCCTTAATCCTCAGACAGGGAGACAGGTGACTGGTGGAGAAATGCACAGCCAGTTCCCTTCTTGCATTTAAAGCTCTTTATTCCCTGGCTCAGCAATTCCGCTGCGGCGTTTATTTCTAATGCTTTATTTTTGCAATTTGACTTTCTAATGGCAACACCTGAAGTCACCTTCCTTAACCCTTCTCAGAGATGTAAATTGGAAAGAACACCAGGGGGAAACAACTGAGGGAACACGACTTAGCCCTGTCAGACTTCAGTAGGAGGTGACTCCCTCCTAAGCAACCAGCACCAAAGGTGCAGGATTTCCTTTTTTTTCCTCCAGATACACTCAGGATAGAAAGACTTAATCCCAAAAGTCCTTGCATCCCAATGCTGAGACTTATATTTACAAGCATGAGCTGAAATCAGGGAGGCAGAGGAGTCATGGGGTTTGCTCTCAATTTCCTTCCACCCACCCCTCCCATCCCCACTTTACATTTTCGGATGCATTTAGCAAGGAAAAAGAGGATGGGGAGAAATACCTTGTGTGACAACTGAAATGCTCCAGAAAATTCATTTTTAAGGACTGTTTTAAAGGATCCTGCCAAACACAGGGGCTGGTGCTTACAGAGCAACTTTTGGATCTGGGCTGCTCACAGCACCCAGTGATCAAATCAGGCTGAAGGACTGAAGTTTGCAGCAATTTGGAGGATTTTTATAGAGACTGTCAAAACAGGACTAAATATGAAATTCTGCTGAATCACTGCTGATCAAGACATCCTTCACTTTGCCTCTTTACTGATCTCCCACTCCTGACTGCCCCCACCCTACGCTAAAAATGACAAAAATAAAGAGTCACTTCTGCTCTCACCTGAATTTTGTTGAGAAAGACACAAACCCCTGGAAACCACAGGAGGGAGACTCTCCAGGTGTAGTTGTGTCTGTTTTGGGCAGTGGGGAGAGCACATGGGATGCTTGGTGCAACCCCCTTCAGCTGCAGGGATTCTGGGCAGATCTTTTTTGTCTGAGACTGAACCATCAAATTAATGCAATCCCTGTTAAATTGGAGTTTTGTGAAGGCACTTTCATTCACCTGTTTGGTACAGATGACAGAGCAGCTGAAAAGACTCCATTCTGAAGGAAAATAAAGCCCAATGTGCAGACCAGACCCACTTAGAGCAGTCCACTGCCTCTCTAGGCTAAAGATGTGAAGAGAAAACTTCCTATCCTGCTACAATCCTCAGATTATTGTCCACTATTGACTTTTTTCCTGCTAGGTAGCAATGAAGTTGCAATAAGAAAGACAATCAAGAAACTCCAAGAGCTTGGGATGACTGATTAAGGGATCAGGAGCACAAACAGTGTTGTCCTCTGTCCTCCCAGGAGGTTGAAGTGAGGTGGGGTTTGGTCTCTTCTCCCAAGTAACAAGCAAAGAACAAGAGGGAATGGCCTCAAGTTGCACCAGGGAAGGTTTAGGTTGGATATTAGCAAAAAAAAATTCCCAAAAGGGTTGTCAGGTCCTGGCACAGCTGCCCAGGACAGTGGTGGAGACATCATCCATGGGGGATTTAAAGAGGTTTAGATGTGGCACTTGGGGACATGGTGTAGTGGTGAGTTTGGCAGTCAGATCTAGGGTTTGATTGATGATCTTAAAGGTGTTTTCCAACATAAGCAATTCTATGATACTGTAATTCTTCAAACTCATTGAATTTGTGGCCAATTCCTAAAATTGGTTAGGCAAAGAGAGAGTAGCTGCTACCTTCAACCACTGGTCTTGCAGATGTAGTGAGTTTTTTTCCTATATGAGGAACCAACAGCCTTTTCAAAGAGCGTATAAGAGCTCTCACTGCTGCATGAGATTCAAAGTTCCTCCTCCTCAACACCAACACATATCTGGGCTCTCACCACTTCCAGGAGAGAAAAGGGTCTGCCAGGGACCATGAGAGGGGCAAAATGAGCAAAGATTCCTTTTGCAATAAAGCATAGTTCAGAAAATCAGCACATGCTGATCAAAGTCACTATAGGTTATGAAAAAACACAACGTGGACACGCAGCTTTCTGATGGTAAAAAGAGAACTTTTAATTTTTTACTCTAACATTTATAGATTTTCAAAAGTGACAGTGGATTGGAGGGTGACAGTGCCACCTCTCCAATGAACACTGGATAAACTAACAGTGCATTAAATTTCTCTTCTTCTATAAAAGAATGCAAAACAACAAGTTATTAACATAAAGTGCGTGAGAAAGTTCATTACAAGAATGTAAACATTAGAAGGCTTAGAAAAGCTTAAAAAATCAGGGTGACCCTCCAGCACTCAGCTCTGAGCACTGAGTCCCTTGTGCACATCTGTCTCAGTCCCACAACACCCAAAAACTCATCTTTTAACCCCTCAACACCACTTTGTCTCACACGACTGACATTCACCTGTAGGCTTTCCCTCAGGTGTTTCATGTCTAAGAGCACAGAGCAGATCTTTCCCTCCTGCCCTCATTCCTGCAGCCCCATCCTCACAACTGAAGATTTTTCAGAGGTTCTCAGTCTCTGACAGAGCAATCTGTGCTTTCAGAGAGGCTGCTGTCCAGCATCTCCTGATAAAGTCATGATATCATGGGTGAAATTTCATATCCCAGCAATTCCCCCCTGCAGGGAAAATCTGCCTTCAGTTACAAATGAGGATCAGAGTTTTCCTTGAGCTTCATCCAAACTGAGTGGATGACTGTGTTTTCTGAAGAGCACATTCCTTCTGCCTCACAATTCAAACAGGGAGAAAAATTAGAAGCTAAATATGCCAGATCTTGTGTTTGGATCTCTCATCCAAGCACAGTCTGAAGAGAATTGGGTATGGAAGTACGGAACAAGCATCATTTTAATCCTGGCACTGATCCTGACTCTTTCCCAGGTCTTAAGCAAGGCATTTACATTTCTATGGAGCTCCAATGGCAGAGAAACAATCCACAATGTCTCAGTTTCTCCAGCTGTGAAGTGGGAATGGGAGCAAGGTGAGAAATCCGTGGCAGCTTTTATCCCTCGTGGGAGAACTGACAAGGAAAGATGAAATTCAGGAACATTTGTTCCAAAAATCAGCAGCTCCAAAGGCAGAGTTAAAAATAAGCAGATGTTTGTTGCTGTAGGTACAGCAGAGAATCATGGAATAGTTTTGGTTGTAAAAACCCTTAAAGTTCATCTTGTTTCAACCCCCTGCCATGGGCAGGGACATCTTCCACTGTTTCAGGGTGCTCCAAGCCCCAGCCAGTCTGACCTTGGACACTTCCAGGGATGGGGCAGCCACAGCTTCTCTGAGCAACCTGTGCCAGGGCCTCACCACCCTCACAGGGAAGGGATTTTTCCTAGTATCTGATCTGAACCTGCTCTCTTTCAGTTTAAAGCCATGGAGCAGTTTAAGACCTGGAAAGAAGGAAGTCATAGACATTCCCAGGAACACTTTGAGTGATCCAGAAGAATCATTTTAGCCCTCACAGCTTAGTAGAAGATGTTAAGAGTGAAATTACAGAAAACTGTCTGGAAATGTGCTGATTTTTGGTCTAAAGTCCTTCTACCACACATCCTTCAATAGCAATACTTTAGCCTTAAATCAGAAGATGTTTCAACTTTTTTCTTTATATCAATAAGCGTCCACATTTTCAAAAAATGCAGATTTTGATGCCAACATGAGCAAACCACATCTGCATTCCGGTTATTGCTGGACAAGAGAATTATGAATTCTTCTGAAACATGACTGGTTATATCTCTGCATCAAAACTACAGAATAGTTTGAGTTGGAAGGGACTTTAAAGATCATCTTGTTCCAACCCCCTGTCATGGGCAGGGACACTTTCCACTGTCCCAGGTTGCTCCAAGCCCCATCCAACCTGGCCTTGGACACTTCCAGGGATGGGGCAGCCACAGCTTCTGTGGACAAACCCATACAGACCCATTGATGGCACAGGGTCACCTCAGAGGACTTCTCTTCCAGGGACATCCACCTTTCTGATGGGTAAAATATTCCTAATTATTTCCCCAAATAAATGGCAAATGTGGTGTGAACAGAGGAGCAAAGCGTGAACTCCTGCCCGTGGTGACAATGGATGGAAGAGGAGGGAGAATGAGGCTCAGGAGCTCACACAGGGAGGGAAATAAAGATGTTTTGTCTTTAGACTGAAGCAAGATTAGCCCATGAACTTTTGGTAGCCCTCAGTGGTGCAGTCAAAGGAGGTGGAGAGATAATGGGATCATGAGATCACAGGATAATTCAGGTTTGAAAAGGCCACAGGAGAGATCAAGTCCAGCCTCTCACTCACAGCAGGACCAACTCTGAGGTCAGACCAGAGTTTATCCTGCTGCTCAAGGGTCTAGCTAAAAATTTGCACCGAAGAAAATATATTATAACACTAAAATTTGCAATTCTCCATGGCTCCTAGGTGAGTATAATAGTCTTTCTGCCTCAAGTGAGTCATCTGAGAGCCTCAATGCAGATGGGAAGAGGTGACTTCAGTGCAGAGAAAGAAATGACAACGAAAGGAGACACTGGGTAGATAAACGGTGAGCAGGGTGGTGAGGATAGACAGTTCAGTTCTGCAACATCCTCTTTCATAAAGGAGCAATTAAAATAATTAAAGAACACCTGAGTTAAATGAGCCTGCACAGTGCAGAGGGCATAAACTAATACTGTCTTTGTCATCAGGCTCTAAAATTTGACATTCATTGTTAACAATGTTAAGAATGTGATTTTCAGTCTAATTTCTGTGAGGATGTGGGAGAATATTCCTGTCAAGGAGAATTTATAAAGGACCAGGCACCTTTTGGTAAATAGGAGGGAATGGGAGCAGGTCTTGCTGTAAAATGTGGATTTCATTGTCCTTCTCAGTCATCTCTTCCCTTGTTACCTCTGTGGGGTCTTTTCCATATCCTTGGTTCACTTCCCTCTCTGCTGAGCTCTAATGACAGAGGGCTGACTCCCTCTCCAGTGGTTCTTGAGATGCTTCAGGGCTTTGCCAACAGGAACTTTTATATTTCCATGACTTAAGACTCACCTGCTGTTATCCCCCCCATCCTGACTGGGGAAAATCCTGATTTCCCCACCCAAAATAATTAAAAAATAAAGCACAGCACTCAAGTCAGGAAGAAAAGAAGCCAGACCTGCTGGGACAGCTCTTTAGAGCACTGCTAGAGGATCTCAGCTGGTTGATGTCTATTGATGTCGATTGTTATTAATTAGCATCAGAGCACTAGAGAGTGAATCACTCTAACCTGATGGGTGAGAGGGTAATTCCCCTTTGAGGCAGCAAATCACAGCCACAGAAATTGCAGTGCGGATGAAGCATTTGATGTTTGTACTGTCTGTGCTAACAGAAATAGGGGCAAGATGTTGCCTTTGTTGAGACAGTCATCATCTGGTGGCTAAAACTTAGGCAAAAGTGCAGTAAATGGAGGAGGAAAGTAACACATTCTTTCCACCAAAGAAATATTAACATTTAAGCAGGAGGATTTGCAGAAGAAAACCAATATTTCACCACCAGCACTGGAGATCTCTCTCTTTCCAGCTCTCTGCCTTATCAATGCACATTGACAGGTCATACAGGAGATTTTAACTCAGCTCAGCTTCTGTGGATATAAATATGCAGATGTGTCTTCCTAAAATTCAGATTGTTAGCAAATTATGTGTGTCTCAGCACTATTTTCTCCTTCTGCAGAGGAAATACTTCACTTTTAGTAGGTTCTAAAGTCCATCCCTATTCAGCAAAGCTTTTAAGACACACATAAGGGATTTGCTGAATCCAGGTTTTCATTACTGCCTCCTTCATGCAAGCTCACTGAAGGAATAGGGCATGAAGGAAAGGGTTTAGGGCAAGACTCCCTGACACTTAACAGGCTTTGGATAAGGCACTGGAAATGTAAGTGAGAAAAGGAAAATTATCTCTAGCACACAGTGGAAACCTCTCCAATTTAGTTGAAAACACTTCACTACACACAGTTTAGTCAAAAGGTTACACCTGAGACATGAGAAATTGCCTGGGGCTAAAAAAGATTTGTGATATATTCCTGAAACCTGGCTGTCTTGCAAAGGGATATCCAAGACTGCACACGTATCCCTGATGAAACATTGATTGCAAAAATATACAAGCTCTAATCATGTCCATGAGGAGAGGAAGAAATACAGTTTTAGCCAGGCAAGAAGAAAAAGTTTGAACTTTTGCGTGCAGTCACAGCAAAAGTGATGTGTGAGCAGAAAGGAGATGGTGAGAGAATCTTCACAATATCTTACCCAGTGGTATTTAATCTCCTGCCTCTCTTGGATGTACTGGGATTACAGAATGGATGGATGTGTATTGATATATAACAGTAGCACTTAATAAAGAGTGGGAAAATGGAAAGAGAAGGAAATACAGTGCGGGATGTGTTTGCTGTTTTAGTGATACAGCCTGAGGGAGCAGTCTGGAGCTGTGTCAGGGGAGGTTTAGGTTGGATATTAGGAGAAAGGTTCTTCCCCCAGAGGGTGGTTGGGCACTGGAGCAGCTCCCCAGGGCAGTGGTCACAGCACCAGCTTGACAGAGTTCAAAAAAATTAACTTTTTTTTTTGGGAAAAGCTCTCAGGGACATTCTTGGGGTATCTGTGCAGGGCCAGGAGCTGGAATAAATGTTCCTTGTGGGTCCCTTCCAGCTCAGGATATTCTGTGAGCCTCACAGAACCCCTGAATCTAAATAGAATGAAACTTTTCAGATGTGCCTGGCATGACAGTGGCAGTTTGAAAGCAACATGCTAAAGATGTGCAGATTGAGTGATTTTGACATGAAGGGAAGTCTCTTACAGGCCACAAGGGCACAGAGAGGGAGGCACAGTCAAATCAATATTCAATGGAAATGGCCACTGCAGGATTCCACTGGGATAGGCTGCTCTTTGTTCTCCAGGCTTGCTAAGGCTTCTCCAGTTTTCAAAGAGGCCAGCTGCGATTTTCACTACACCTCATTTCGCCCTCAGGCTTGCACAGTTTCCCACAAAATTCACCCTTAATTCACCTTGCTCTTCCTCTTCCCTAAACGTCAGTGAGAACTAGAGGAAATTTTTGTGATCAACTCATAAATCAATAGGGCTGCAGCTGTGCAAGGGCATGGGAAATGCCTGTTCCCAGGCACTGAAACTGCACTTCATTGCATGCACATCATTAAATCCCCTTACCCTCTGAACAGTGTGCCTGCACCAAAACTGCCTCTAGAAAATGTTACCTCTCAAACTGTGGCAATAACTGGGCAAGCACTGGCTAATCTGGGTCAAAAGTCTGTCAGGACATGCTTAACAACTAAAAAGTGCAATGAACACGTTATAGTGTCTTTGCTGAGTTTAATTCACTTGTGCAGAAATTATCTAGAAATTTTCCATCAGGACTTGTAATCTCTGAACTGGATCCACAGGGCTTTTTACACATTTCTTCTGTTCAGCTCTGCTACAACACCAAAATCCTATATACAGTCTGCTGCTGCAGGAGCAAAGAACTAACAAATGGGAAATAATTGAGAAGAGAGCGCTGAAGTGACTGAAAAGCCAGGGAGACCAACTTGTGAAGAGGAGGATAACTGCTAACATTTGAAGAGTTTGAAAGCCAAAGGGGAAGAAGAATTATTTGCAGGGTCCAGCAGAGTTTCACTAGGTGTAAAAAGCTGAGAATGAGAAAGGGATCTTTAGCAAGAACAGAGGGAAGCATTTCATCAACACCGAAGCCTGCTGGACCGTGAAATAGTCTCCTGAAATAAATGGTAGCAGTCCTGCAGCTTGGGTCATTTTAAATTAGACTGGGCAGCATACTGGAGCTGGTTCTTTAGGGAACAACTCAATACCAGTCCCAGGGACGGCCATGTCAACGTGGCAGGCAGCTCTGCAGCTCAGGATAATTAGGGTCCCCAATGCAGTCACAAGGAGAGCTCGACACTCACACGGCGCCAGATCGTTCACGGATGGTGCTTGTCATGATCTTGTGTTATTTATACATTACTGTGAGTCAAAAGAGCCTCTGTGAAGAGACAGACAGAGCCCTCATAAGTCAAAGCCCTGGACTATTGAAGCTGATGAAAGGTATAATATAGCTTGCACTAAACTCTCCAAACTGCAACCATCGGTGAGAGATTTTACCGAAAACAGCCCTCAGCAAGGAATGATACGCGGTAATGAGGGAACAAGGAACATGTTTGAACTAACAAACACACTCTGCCAGACTCTGTGGGGCTTTCTTTTGTTTTATTTTTATTGTGCTTCATTTTCTGTCTGCCTACAAAGGCTTGAGTGACAGGCGTGGAGGCTGGCATCTATCACTTCTCTTCAAAACAGATAGGGAATAAACATCAACATTTCTCAGCAACGACCCAGAGGGAACAACCTCTCCTAAAAATAAAAGCATTTTCCTCACACCTGTTGCCACAACCTATCCATCTCTCCTTTTTTGCCGAGGGATGCATCAACTGAAATGCAGTTCCTGGGATGTGCTTTGCTTTCCTCAGGATATCATGGAATCACAGAGTGGTTTGGGTTGGAAGGGACCTTAAAGATCATTTTGTTTCAACCCCTGTGCCATTGGAAGAGACATGTCCCACTCTCCAAGGTAGGAGAATGCCCACTCTGGAAGCAGAGCATGGGGATGGGAAATGCTATGAGAGAGGAAAATGGTTATTGGACCACCTTGAGGGAGGTTTTCCTCATTTTCCTTTCTCATCACCCCAGGGGAAGCTGTCTCCATGAGGGTGATAATGGGAGGCTTTCTGAATCAATACAGCATTTACAATCTTTTTTTATAGGTCTTTCCAGTCACCAGCTGAAATTCTGTGAAGTTCCCCATTCACTGCTTTTCCATTTCTTCTCAAACTTTTATCTCCTCCCATTTTTCAGATGACCACAGGTGCAAATGAAAGGTATGGGATGGTAAATTACATATATTATATCTATATATTTGCTATGACAGAGCTTGTGCCAGCACTGAGCACTGACAATGCACATTACAGTTCAGCTCATGTATTTCTGATGGCACATTTTACAGTGCTATATATAAAGCTGTTATGGCATCTATTATTCACTGCCAATACAGTTCAAGTTAAAATAGGTTTTATATAACAGTTCAAAGCAATATTTTAAGAAATAACACTTGTGTCAAGGCTGCTGTGTCCTACCAGATTTTGACATTTCCAAGCAATAAAGATCTTTATCCAAAATGTAAGGTTTTGGCGAGACATCTCCCTTGCAGACGTCTCTGGTTTTAATCTGCAAGCAATAGCAAAAGGAACACATTTAAATAAAATGAACAGCCAGGTGAACTTTTGACTTGGCTGTTATCTGTCTAGGTGGAAACTGTGAACTGCAAAGTGCCTCGAGGGATGTTCCCGACAGAGAACAATGTCCCATTAACCCAAACCTCTGAAGAGATTTTGGAAAACACACAAGTGGGAAAAAGTCATTGGAACATTAAGAAAACGTCTATTATAGGCACAATTTTATATCTCTTTTTCAGGACACAAGGTGAAAAGAGAATTTATTTCCTGATTTCTTCAGCAATGAAGAAGGTTTTTCTTGCAAAAAGGGCAAATTCAGCGTCTCCTAAGAAAAAGTTCCGCAACTGGTACCAGCTGCCAGGTACACAACTTTCTCTAAAGTTGTGTGTAATCACAAGATGTGATGTTCTTTCAATGTCTCCGGTGCTGCTCAAAATCTGCATGTTTCTGGTGCTGGATATGCAGCGACTTGGAAATCCCAGTGAGACCAATCTACTTGCACAAAACAAGTTCTGCACATCTCTGTTCTTCATTCTGGTCCCCAAAGAACAAAGGACAACAAATGCTATACATCAAATTGGCAATAAATTTGTTTTATTAGTTATGTTTGACAGTTAGGAATAATGTGTCATTTTAACCTTCTTGGCTACTCACTGGTTGTGAAAATATAATGGAAAAAATTTGTTGTGGTGACTGTGAGCTCAAGAAATCCTCTGTGTACCCACAATTTCTACAGAAAACAGGGAAGTTTTAATGTGCAAGATGAATCCTTTCACAAGAAATATGCTCATGTGGGTCAACAAACAGAAAAACAAAACACAGTGAAAATTATTTAAAAGCACCATCTGCTTATTCAAATACAGCTGGGGAGAGGAACAATGCTGTCCAAAAAACCTCATTTTCATTATATTTCTTTCAAAAGAGATGTTAAACAAAATACCATCGGTCCTAAATATTTTCCCCCTGAGGAGAAATGTTTAAAATACATTTGAAATAATGTTTGTAGAATGTAGCCCTCGTTAGAGGATGAACAGGGATCTTTGAGAGCAAAGCAAAATGGATAGAGGAGATGGGGAAAAAATGGCTCAGGAAGCAAAAGCCTAAACATCATTAACTGCTTAAGCTGACTGAATAATTAATTGCATATATTAAGCTATTCAGAGGTAAATTCATATAAGGCAGAAAGGTATTCAGGATCAAATCAACAGATACAAACCCTGCACAATACATGAACATAGATTATTTTTTTTAGTATTAGGATTGTGATTTTGTTCAGTTCATCCCCCTCAACCACCCCATCATGGCCACGTGGTCCAGTGCAACTTGGTGCAGAGACATCAGATTGTGGCACAGAAATGGGATTTAACCAGCAAAATAAATAAAGATCTCTCCAAGGAGACACAACTGCATGTCTTGATTTTACAAAGCTGGTGGGCTTGAGGCGACCTTTGGGGTTGTCATTCCCCACTACCTAATGTGCAAATACTAAATGCAGTTTTTTTTCTCTGAGGAGGACAGGAATAATGTAAAGACAAATCAGAAAAGGCTCAGATTATATTTGAAACAAAAAAGATCACAAAATCACAGAACCATAGAATGGCTGAGGCACAACAATGGGGTCATCTGGTCCAACATCCCTGCTCAAGCAGGGTCATCCCAGACAACCCAGCACAAGATTCTGCTCAGGCTGTTCTCACATATCTCCAGTGAGCTGATGGTGCTGCTCACAAGCTCATTTTAGAAATACATTTGCTACCATCCCTCCAGGAACACCCCAAAACATGTATTTTCCCTACAGTTTGTCCTGCTGGATGCACTCGAAGAGCAAAATGACAATTCGCAGCTGAAGATACTCAGTGTGACAATATTCATTGACAGTTTCATCCCTAGTAATGGACACAAGTCCACAAAGCTCATTCATCTCTGCTCAGTGAACCACAACAGAAATTAGACAAACACTGACCTCGACCTGCTCCTGTAAAACTGTCAAAATTTCTGACTTGGAGAGTTAAGTCATATGTGGCCATCACTGTTTGCAATCAGAGGTCCCAAGCTCAGAGCACCAGCCCCCAGCAGGAACTTTTGTCCCCTTTTTGCTCTGTTAACTCAATCACAATTCCTGCTCTAGTGCAACCCAAAATCTATCCTGATAAAATTAGCCCAATCCAATTAAAGGACAAAGTATAGCCCTTAATTATATGTTCTGATTATTCTGAAGCCCTCTTTTTTTGGTTCATCTTGAGTTTAGGTCTGCAAAAGCATACAAATTAGGAAGGTTTAACATGTTCTTGTTTTACCCATTTATCGCTTAAATTTAACTAACAAGATTTTCCCAAAAGCGTAAAAAGGGAAGTATAAAAAGAAAAATGTGGGATGTTCAACTTATTCAGGCCTCTTTTTGTTCCTTTTATTGCATATTTTTACAGTGCTTTCAAGAAAAAAAAAGGGGGAATAAAAATAGTATGTCCTCTTTTAACTACGTCAAGAATGTCCAAATACTTTGACACAGCAAAATACTGAATAATTTGAAAATGTTAACAAGTTATTTCCTTTTGCCTACCTATTATTCTCTCTAATGGTAAAGCTGAGTGGTTTTTGCCTGTGACAAATTCCAGTTGTTGAAGTTGCTTTGCTGCAGAACCCAGCTCAATTAAAGCACCTCACCACAGACTGTCATGGAAGACTCATTGGGAAGAACCCAACCATCAGCCCATAAGCATTAATTAACTCTTGTCATTTTCATCACAAATCACACAAATTTCCAACTTTTTCTTCTATCACCGATTCCCATGTTTAGAAATCCTTGCTAGTCTCCCCCATTTTTAGCCACGCCGTACTGGCAGCGATGTAAATCAGGATTTCCTTCACGTTGAGCGAGGCACAACACAAGGATTTTGCACTTCCAGCTCACAAAACCTGGTGGTGGGAGGAGGTTACTGACCTCAATCTGCTGGATGGCCTCTTCCCGCTGGCGGATGGCTTCCAAATCCTCCTCCGTGATTTCCGAGAGCAAGGCTTGGTCCTGGCCCTGGCTCTGCCACACGCCATCGCCTCCATTAAAGATCTTCTCATCATCAGGCAGGTCAGAGAAGGGGGCCCTGGGGCTCTGCTGAGATGGGGGAATGGAAAGAAAGCAAAGGAAGTGTAAATGTTTTCCAGTTTTACACAGCTTTAGTGTGGGGAGAGGAAATATTGATACAAGAGATGGCATAAACAGTGGCGGAAAGGTGAAGAGGAGAAAAGTAAATTACATGAGAGGAAACATTTAAAGTCTCAAAGGGAATGTCAGGACCTGAAGTCAGATCTCCTGAGCTACTTTAGGGCCTGAGTACTCAAATTCAATTTTCCACAGTTCTGACAGAACAAAACACTGATGTGCAGCTGAAAAAATAACACATTTATCTTGTTTAATTTCCCTGGAAATTCTTCCTGAATTAGACACTTTCTCAGGCACAGAGAAATCCTACTCATTTGTATTGAAGACTTTATGATCCAACTTGTAACATGCAAAATACAAAAGTTCTAGTCTTCTCCATTTATGAGATAAACAGCAAAGCTTAAAAAGGGGGAAATCACTGTAGTGATGTGAGTGCAGAGTGATCAGCTTGGGCAACTCACGGGTCTGTGGTGTTCACACTGTGGAGTTTACCTGGTTTTTCTGACACACCTGATCACAGTCAGAGTCACAGAATGGTTGGGGCTGAAAAGATCTTAAAGAGCATCTCAACCTGGTCTGGAGCTCTTCCACGAATGGGGCAGCCACAGCTTTTCTGGGCACCCTATTCCAGTGCCTCACCACTCTCTGAGGAAAGAAATTCTTTCTAATATCTGATCCAAATATCTCCTCTTTCAGTTTAAAATCATCCACCCATGGCCTATCTTCCTGTTTAATAGGCTTCTCTCTCTTTTGGTTTTTTTTTTTTCTTTTTTTTTTTTAAAGTCCCTAACTTTTTTTATAAGCCTCAAAACACCTTTTCTTTTATTTTGGGAGCTGCACTTATATTCAGGTTTAAATTTTAAAACCTTGTTCAAGAACCGGTTTGATCTACACAAAAAGTAGGGGCAGAGGTTTAAAAAGGTCTTTTCCCCCCAGCCTTTGGGTTCTGAGTCTGTGTCAGGTTCAGACCTGACTGGACTTGGAGAATTAACTGAATCAAGGTTGGTTTGAAGGCTGAGATCAAGTTCTAAACCAAGAGGTGCTGTTGAAGGCTCCAACCTCACAACTGCATGAGGATTTCACTTCAAACAATGTTCATGGTCCTCTAACTTGGTCTTGAGCTGAGCTTTGACTCCTAATCAAAAGTTATAATAAAAAAAGCAAACCAAGTGCTTCTGATGCTCTGAAGTTGAAAGAAGAAATGGCAGTGGCCACAGCACATCCTTGACCTAAACATCCCCAAAGCTTCTGAAAGCTACAAGAGAAAACAAGTACTTGGGGGGATCTGGATTTATCCGAAGCCCAAACACTGGGATTGATGCCCAAAAAATAAAAGTCTTTGCTGTCTTTCCGTGACTACATCTTCAAAATTATTAATTCCCTGGAATTCCCACAGCATGAACAGGAAGTGAGGCCATGGTGCATTTAGATAGAAAAGCACAGGACTGGAGAACTGGAAGGACTGGGAGAACTTGAGTCTGGAAATGTTTGTTTAACTCTCTAACTCTGCTTTAACTCTTTAAACGTATGAAATTCCTGTATTTAGAAACAAAATAATTTTTGCATTTGCCTACACTTAGACCTTGTCTTATAAAATTAATTCACTATTATGAAATTATTATCACCATACCTTGTTGGAGACAAGGAAAATAACACAAATGGTGAAGGAAGTGGGGTGATGGAAGAAGAAGAAGGAAATAGGAAAATCAGCATCAAAAGTCAAGTATCTTTCAAAATATGAGGAGAAGATGAAAAGCTTTGACATTAATGTCTTACATTGTTTCACCTTCTGCTTTCCAGGGATCTACTGAGAAAGGGTGTGTTACAGGAAGAAAATCATCATTTAAAATTAGGTTAAAGATTAATTTACACTTTATAAGACATATTTTAATAGGATTAAGATACTCTGGAGGTGTTTTATTCACTAATTATTACGTGCCTTGGACACTAACTTTCCTGGTAGAGTGTTTCAGTGCCAAAAGAGTGTATTAATGGACTCTGGAAAAAAAACACTTGGGGTATTCTAATGCTTCATTTAGTGATAAAGGTGTCCTCTCATCTTCACCAGTGGGCTCAGATGAGCAGAGGCAAACTGCACATGGCCAAGTGGGCTGGAAGATCCAAAGAATCTTCCTTATGGAGACACAGGAGATGTGTTCTGATGAAATTTGTGTGCTCTGGTCACAGCAAGGACGTTGCACCAAGGACCTCAATGCCCATGAATGGACACTCAAAGCCATGCCTGTCCTATGCAGGTCTGAATTTCAGGGGAAGATGACAAATTTACAAGTGGTCAAATGTTTCCTGGTCTGATGTGGGAGCACAGGGATAATAAGGGAGGCAGCAACCAGCTCTTCAGATTAGGTGAGTCCATGGAATAACACAGCTGTACCATAAATATGCTTTATCTTGGCCTATGTCAACTTTATTTGTCATCCTCACTGGCTGGGCCTGGTATCTGTAAATTACCCTGCAAATTACTCACAAAACACAATGCAAGGGCTGCTACTAAGTCATTTTTTAGAAGAAAACCACCTACCCACGTGTTTAATCAGGTAAAGGTCTAGACACAGATCTTTTTCTCTAAACAAAATAGTGACCTAAGTTAATTTCAGAGCTGCTGAAGGCAATTACATGTGTTTGCATCCTTAACATCTTCCAAAAAAATCCAACCATGGCCACTGAATGAGTAAATCAGTAAAACAACAGGATGCAGAGGGACTGATATTTCCTTCCAGACATAAAAATGGCTCCATAATAATGTTAAATACAGTCACCATGACCTGCTATCAGGGTCTGTACGCTGTGCTAACAAATAAAAGTGATCTTTTTTTTTTGTGCTGTCCATGGTACTGAGCCACTCATTTTTGTGATAAAGTGAAAAAATCTTAAATCTGAAACTCTGAAGAAAAATCTAATCACTTCTAATGCTTCTGATTGAAAGCTGCATATAGCTGGGCTTATCAGTGCTCTTCATTCCCTTCTGAGTTATGTTCATTGCCATGTCTGACAAAACATTTTATTTATAGCAAGAAAAGATCAGATGGAGGGCACTCGCTGAGCCTCCACAGATAAAGTTCCCTTTGACACTGCACTAGAAGGGGCCATAACTCCCTGTACAGGCATTTCCACAATAAATTTGATTTAGTGCCAAATTTTATGCCCTGTGAATCTCTGTGTAATTTTCTGTCGGATTTCCTTTCATAAATTGTTAATTGGATGTGTTTGAAGTTGTTCTTTTGTTGAAATTTGCCTCTGGCAGATTTTTGTCAAGATGTATCTATAAACTGAGCTGTGTCAATGAAAAAAAAAATTATAGCAGAGGAAAAAGTTCAGTATATCTGATATGCTCAGTAGTTCTTTTAACACGAAATCCTTAGGACTGAGGGTCATACCATGCTGTTGTTCATCATATCTGAAAAATTATGCCCAGGCACAACATTTTTCTTGTCGGATAAAATCTTTTCACCAGGATAAAATCGTTGCTGCTTACAACTACATTTTTTTATCAGATTTATTCTACCAATGGGGAGACGCTGTATGCAGCTGCTGATAGGGGGAAAAAAAAAAAAAAGGTTTTATCTGGATGGTGACATCTTCTGTCAGTGCCTGTACTTTATCAGCAGTAAAATCTTTGCCTCAGAAGTTGCATGTCTGAGACCCCTCTGAAAATAACCCCCTCCCAACCTTGGTCCTGCCTCACTCCCCATTTGTCTATCAGGAGGGACAGAACACCACAAATCTGACAACTCTTGTCACACAAAATCACCAAGCAAGGCATTGGAATGACCTCTCTTCTGGCTCCCATATGGTCCTTATTCCACAGAGAATCAGAAATCTGATGGGAGCTCCAGCTAACATGACACCAGCCAGCCCTCACAGTCCATCTGCAGAGATCTGGGAGTCTCCTGAAGCATTGAGAGTGTCCTGGCACCTCCTGCAGCTCTTTTTTACATCAGTAACTTCAATTATGACATTCCTGATTGCCAGTTACAAGACTGTTCCCTGACCATAAATTCAGGGCATGAAATATTGACTGGAGTCAGATGAGAAGTGTCTTTAAGTGACAGAGAAATGTTTAGTGATTTCAAATGAAAATTTCCTCTCCAATCCTCCCCAAAATCTTAAAAAGATATAGACAAAAAATTATACCACAGAGGACAAAAATTATACAACTCCCTCCAGGGAGTTAGTCCCTTCAGGTTAGTACAAGATGGATAATAAAGGTGAGAAATAAGATGGGCCTCTCACAGTCTTGTCAAAAATAACTGTAAGAGTTGTAAATGACCAAGATTTATTGAAGCTGGGTTTACAGACTGCCCACCAGGTGAGTGACACCACAGGGACAGGAGAATGAAGGGCTGAGGAAGACACTCACAAATTCTCCTTTCAACCTCAGCATGGAGACAGTTGAGAAGGGAATTGATTAAGCCTGGAATGAGACAACATAAACCCATTTCTACATCACTTCCTTCCACTACAAACTCCACCAGGCTGGTGTCCTGGGGAGGAGGGTTTAATTTCCGTGTGTGAAAGTTTGGGAAGATGATACAAACCCAGTATCTTGGGATGGATGTGGCAGAGCTGTCAGAGCGGGGAAGGAGAGCAAGAGGCTGGAAAGCAGCCCTTGAAAAGGGATCTGGGGGTCCTGGTTGTCAGAAAGTTCAATTTGAGCCAACAGTCCTCCACCTGGACTGAATACTAATTCTGGAGAATAAGGAGGAGCTCAAAGGTCCTTTTTCTCTGACCACTCATCCATTCACATTTCAGGCATCTGGAGCATGGAGGGGCTGTAAAGCCCTGGAGGTGCCTTTGATATGCACAGCACAATCCACAAATTCCTTGTTATCTCCCAGTTTGTAGGAGCACAGGTAAAACCAGTCCCACTTGTCTGAGCTAATTTTGTACAACAGACTGCAGGCAGTTCCAAGGAAGGAAATCTTGTGGAACCATGAAAAAAGAGCATTTCAGAGCTTTTCCATGACTCAGGGAGTAAACCAAGGAAGGTTGCTCTGTCTTCCCCAATCTCCAGAAGCCTCCTGCACCTCTAGAAGGGATATGGCCAGCTCCAGCAGCAACCACTACACCTCCCACAGCTCCTGCAAACTCTCACATCTCCTTGGGTAACGTTTGGCTCTGGCTTTCAAACCAAATGCAAATGCAGAGATGTTTATCTCTTGCTTTATAGTACATATAGACACGTAAACAGCCTTTATGAGGATGTCCTATTCTCAGCCGCATCCAGGCTCAGAGATTCACATTTTATTGCGTGTAGAATAATGAGGCTGGAGTGTCTGCATTAGAGATCAATAAAACACCGTGCAGGGAGGGCCACAGTGCAGAGCACTGCTGGAGTTACTCTGCCTGACACATTTTTAATGGCAGGTTGGCACTGCAAAGCTGACTGGGACAAAAATGACACAGAGCAGGCAGTTTGGCCCGACTATCCCCAAAATACAGACAGGTTAAAGCTGGCAGGTAAATTGGATTAGATGGTGTCGCTGAAACCATCCTTCCAAAACAACTAACCTTGCAGGCTCAATGAAATTTAGAGCTGTGCCATGCCAAGCAAAAGCCCAAAGCAATTACAGGTAGAAAGGCCTCAGGCAGGCACAGAACAAGCAGCCTGGGACTTCTAAATCTTTTAGAGAGGAGAAATAGTGATATTACAATTTTGCATTATCTTTCACATGGAAGATCACAGCAGTGATTGGTAATCTGAGCTCTGTTGTCTTAGGAGAGGAGCTTCCCACAACAACTGGGAAAGAAATGCATCACAAGAAATCACAAATTAACCACCCCCTGCTCTTCCTTTCACTCAAAAAAGGCCAAATTTAAAACTACCACAACAAGGACAACTTTCAAGTGAAATGTATTGGACCCTTCCTGCATGCATCACTGACATGGGCAAATACAGAAATGGGTTCAGCATTTTCTTCAGCTTATGCAAATTTGATTACTCTGCACCAATGTAGCATGAGAGAAACCAGGATGGGGAAATCAGCATAATGGGAAGGGCTGAAGTGCATTTTTATTTAAATTAACTAGAATCCTTCATGTGTTTCTGTCTTCACTCTTAATCAAGGTGTTTACTTTTGAATGAAAGGAATGTGAAATTGAGTAAGAAAACCACGCTTTCCACCAGTTTCCAACTACAGAATCTGCAAGAAATTACTAATTTCAGGGAAAACGTATTAACAGAAAGTATTTTGCTAGTTTGCTTTTCAGCATTTCTAAATTTACTCATTCAGGTCTCTGCAGTCATGAGGACTGAGAAAATCTTTTCAGTTTCCTGGAACTGGAAGAGACTTAGTAACAGAGTACCCAGTTCATACCTCCTACTGTTTTCCTCTTCTTTAGCTTGCCTTCAAGACTTTATTACTCCACCAAATTCATTCTAAGGAATCCTGACCTCATCACCCAGGGCTGCTTGAGTTCAAAGTCGATCTTACTGTACTCAGGGTGGGAGAATTAAATGACCTGTCTCTGGTAGATGAAGAAAAAGAAAATAAGCCAGGGGCCCGAGGTTTAGCTCTCTGATAACTGATGTGCTTTTAAGAAGCACAGCACATTTTCTCCCTACAGTGAAGACCGAATTTTTAGGAGGAATGCCCTTCCTACCAGGCTTACATGGTGGGGCTGACACTCACATTTTGCTCATGGAGATGATCAGCTTCTAGGTCAAACTTCAGTTGATCATGAGGGCTACATTTTGCCACGTTCTTTCACCCTGTCTGATTGAAGGAAGGAGCAGCTTGTTCTGTTCCTATTTCCAGTCCTTATCCTTTTTTTTCCCCTCTTGGTTTGGCAACTTTATCTACCATGCAAGTAGACGTTCCCACAGCGATGTGAGTGACAGAAAACAGCATCAGTGAAGAGAGGCACATCTCCCCTCTTTGTAACCCAAAATACTCTGCTTTTCAAACCTATTTCACTGAATAACTTCAGCCTGACTGCATCTATCCTCCCCAAAGCCACCTGCCTGAGCTACCACCACCTTCAGGTGGCATCTCCGTATGTCGCAGACATCTTTTCATGAAAAATCCTTTCCTTAGGATTTTTTCTCCTGAGAATCTGAGAGGCCTCAGGAACAAAATGTAAACAATGTTTATCTGCTGCTGTAGAATGCAACAGGTGCATCTGTGATTGGCTCATGTTGGTTTGTCTGTAATTAATGGCCAATCACAGTCAGCTGGCTCAGACTCTCTGTCCGAGACAGAAGCTTTGTAATCATTCTTTTGCTTTCTATTCTATTCTTAGCTAGCCTTCTGATGAAACCTTTTCTTCAATTATTTTAGTATAGTTTTAATGTCATATATATCATAAAATAATAAATCAAGCCTTCTGAAACATGGAGTCAGATCCTCATCTCTTCCCCAGTCCAAGAACCCCTGTGAACACCGTCACATCCATACACACAGAGCAAGTGGATAAACATTTTTCCTTTAAGGCTGTCAGGAAGGAGGGCATTCACTGGTGTTTTTATAGCATCACAACACATTCCTCAAGCTGTTCCTGCCCTTTCCTAGCTGTCTGTGGTGTATTTCTCAGCATTCTCTGTCTCTGGCACCACGTTTTGGCTGGCAGAGCTGTCTGAGAGCTGAGCTCTGCTTTGTCCCTGGATTGTGATGCAAGGCAGGGACCCCCTGCTCACAGCTCCGTCTCTGAGCAGCTGAAACCCCCAGCATTTGGGGAACTGGGCCCTGCTTGAAGGAGCTCACAGACACATCAAGACTGTCTAGAAAGTGTCGTGATGTCTCTGCCTCCCAACATATGTGCTGCACAGCTGGTGAGCAGGTTCCTGCTAGAAAGGCAAACAAGAGGGAGAATGAGTCACTGGCTCAGCCATTAACACCCATCTAGTACCAAAAAACATTAAAATAGTGAGGAGTCTTTTTTTTTCCTGGGTTCACACAGAGTCAAGAATCAAATTCAGCTGGATTTCCTGCAGCAGAGACAACCCCTAGCACAGGCACAATGCCACTCTGGAGCAGTGGAAAAGCAGAAAGCTGCTGGAAATGAAAATATGTCCCTTTCTTTAAAAAAAAATAAAATAGACTGCTTTTGTATTTTGCATTTTGTTTTTGGACTGCTCAACCAGTTTTATTTTTAGAAACATGTTTGACTCCTATAAAACTCCATTGGCAACAATTTTTAATCTCTCTTTGTTCCTGGCCTTTGGCAGGGTTTCAGTGGACTGTTCAGTGTCCAAGCAAATGTTCAGAGCCTGATATTGAGAATCACTCTCATTTAGAGACTCTTTAAAAAATATCTGCCCATTTTACAGCCCCTGCACTGCCAGGATGATTCTGTTACTGCCCAAATGCCTGATCCCAAGTTAGGACAAAAATCAGAGGAATCTTGTCACCACATAAGATTCTTGGGGGGTGGGAAGTCAGTTGATTGGGATGGGGCTGGGGACATAGGGCAAAGTGACAAAGTGACAAAGTTCCTGCCTCCCTGTGAGAGTCAGGTCCCCCCTTTGTGGGAGAGAAAGATGAAAGTAGGAGCTGAGCTTTGAGCAGCAGGATGGGACAACACATCGTCATCCCCCCGCAGCTTTTGGCACCATCCACAAAAGAACCTGATTTTCAATAATCATAAAACCAGAGTAAGGTTTGGGTTGAAAGGGACCTTAAAGATCATCTCACTCCAACTCCTGCCATGAGCAGGGACACTTTCCACTATCCCAGGTTGCTCCCAGCCCTGTCCAACCTGGAAAACTTCCAGGGATGGGGCAGCCACAGCTGCTTTGGGCAACCTGTGCCAGGGCCTCACCACCCTCATATTAAATAATTTCTTTCTAATATCCAATCTAAATCTCCCCTACTTCAGTTTGAGGTCATTTGCCCATTTCTTGGCACTTCAGACCCTTATCCAAAGTCTCTCTCCAGCTCTCTTGGAGTCTCTTTAGGAACTGGAAGGGGCTCTGAAGTCTCCCTGGATCCTTCTCCAGGCTGGACACTCCCAGCTCTCCCAGCCTGGATCCAGAACCAAGATGCTGGAGCTTCCTGAGCACCTTCATGGCCTCACTAAAAATTATCCATGACCTTCTCATGTTCTGGGGACACATAACTGATTTCCTGTTAAAATCTCCCCATGCTTCAAACCAATCTTTTTTTTCCCCTTTTCTTCCAAAGATCAGATGTTACAGCTCAAGGGACATGATCACCCAAGTGGCAACATTGGGATGAAATAGAGACACTTGGAAATTTGGATTTGATTACAGCTTTATCTTTTTAAGTGTACAATTATGGAAGAGCACTGCACAGCAGAGCCCAGCTAGACAGGAAGTTTTACAATTAAAAGGTTCTGTAGTATTTGCTCCTAAAGAGATACATTCAGAGAAACAGAGATCACATTTTCAGCTAAATTGGTGAAATGGCTTCTGTCCCTCTAAGTGTTCCCAAAACATCAATAAAACTTTCCAATGCCCACCTGTCCATACAGGAGGGGTTGATGGTTCTTTGTCCTGGCCAGTGATAATTCCCATCCAATTCTGTCTAATCTCCCTGCTTGTAAACATCCTTAAAATATGAGTTTAAATGAATGGAAGGAAATGCTTGCCCTGATTTCTGTGTGCTCTGACAGCAAGGACTGACATGGACAAGAGGACATTGTTTTACTGGAAATATTTAACAACGACAACCTTATTCAGAGGATGTGAGCTTCAAGCTCCAGAAAATGAAGAGTGACAACTTGAATTTCAAGTCAAATCAAGTCAGAACATTTACTGGTTTAGAGAAAAACACAAGAACGGCAGAAAGAAAATTATATTCTTCCTCAAGAATAGTGATAGAGTTATTACAGATCTAGGCAATGTCTCAGGGAAGAGAAGCTAACACTATTAGGGAAATTAGGACACAGAGGTGTATTTGGCACCAAAGTGCCTGCAAAGTGAAATAATGAAAATATGAAGTGTAAACATTGCTGAAGGGAACAAAATCTTGCTCTGAGTTTGTCCAAGGAGAATGAAATAGGGAGAATTTGGCAGTTTGCTAATTTATCCTGTGTGAGTTCTTTACAGGGCAGGATGAAGTGAATTTAACCTTCCAAACGGTGACAAGAAATAGGAAGTTTCAGGAAGGGAAGCGGTGCAGAGCAGCTTTATTATCCTCAGGTGCTCGGTGCTGTCTGGGTGATATACACTCACAGAGATGTTAACCTTTCCTCATTCGGTCCCACACCACCCCATTAGCATACAGGCTTTCATGAGGATTGAAAAGCTTCCTAAACTGTTTCCAAAATAAAGCATTCAGCAAAAGGATTAAGATAAAAAAAAAAAAAATGCTGAAAGGTTTTCAGCTTAGCGCCTCCGGAACGTGACATGTAACAAAATTGTCCATAATCTGCCCATTTTTCCAGTTAATACCAGGACAATGTCTTAACTGTGTCACAGGCAGGAGAGGCCACAGATAAACATCCAGATAATTTCTACCACAGATTTTTATTGCACTATCATTATTATTTATTTTACTTCTGTCTTTATTGCTATTGACTTTGCAAACTGATGGGGGTTTAACCATCCACACAAGTGTTCTTTATTAGTTTTAGCACTTAACCTACATGTTTCTTTCCTACCATCAGACTATCCTGGCTTCTATCATTTAACTCTGAATAATTTACCTGGTCTTCATTTGTACTTTCACCTTGAAAATATTTATAGACATATAATCATGTCTCTATTGATACCTTCTTCAAGACTATTTAATTTAGCTCCCTCATTTTCTCATCTGATATTTATAGACTATATACCTCACGCTATTTTACTTGCCCTGTTCATGTTCTTTTTTTATTCTCTCTGTACATACCAAAGCCCTTCCCAAACCATAAACTCCAAGATTTCATTGCTTGTGCCATAAAAGTATATTTCTGTTGGAAACTTCCACCCAAACATAGGAGAAATTTTGTCATGTGCTGAAGTCCACTCTCAAAAATGCTGCATGGGGCTTTGATTGGTTGACTTGTTGCATCTTGATAATTTTCCTTACTATTTGACCCACTCCCAAAGGACTCAAATCTGATAATTTTCCACTCCTACAGTAATAAAAAAGTAATGAGCTGATTCTGAAAGGCTGGGACACACTCACTGAATAAAACATATTTCACTCCCTGAAAGAGACCCCTGTCTGCAAACCCACATTGAAACAGGATGCTCTCTGTGGAAAGGCAAGAGTTTTCTGCTGTTCCTCTGAAAGTTTGTGTGCATTAAAATGAGATTTTTATCACACAAACCCAGCTTCTCACTGCACAAGAGGCTCCTTACTCACACACATGGGTGCAGACACTGCCACTGAACCTCTGAATTCTGGAGGGACAAGGGGTGAACTACAGGAAGGGTGTTTGCAGCAATTTATTTCCTTCTGCTCCCTTTCTACTCAAAACCGTGAAGTGGGTTTCTCCAGTGGGAGATTCAATCCAATAAAAATCTGCCCTTCATTTTTTTGGCCTTTTCTCCAAACTGGCAATAGAGACAAGGAGCTTTACCCTGTTAACAGAGCTGCCACTTTGTTCCATCAGATATCAAGTGTCATTCAGAGAAGGAGGGATAAATGAGGCAGATGCTGGTTCACGACTGGTGGTATTGACATGCAAGTGGGATCCCTCTTAACATCAATTTGAGATGTTTGCACAGTGGATATCTTTGTTTGAATTGATCAGGCAAATTGAACTGCCAGAAATCCACCTCTCCAACTTTACATACCCACAGTGGAGGCACTGACCTCCAGCTCCTGATTAAGACTCCCACTATAATCAATGGAGACGTGGTCAATAAAGTCAATGGAGATAAGAGCCCTGTTCTCCAGATTAAAAAGATTGACAGCTACTTAACACAAGACTGTGCCATAGACTATAAAGGGAGCCTTGAATGTCAGGCTCAGAAATAGAGATTTACACTACACATGCCCAGCTGTGGCCAAGGGAGACTATGGGGAAAAACCCCCAAACAATCCAAAACAACATGAAAAAACACATAGATTTTTCCTTTCAAAAAACCCTGACCAAAAGCCACATAGATGTTTTTTTTTCAAAAAAACCCTGACCAAAAGCCACATAGATTGTTTTTTTTTTTCAAAAAAACCCTGACCAAAAGCCACATAGATTTTTTCTTTTTACTGAAAACAATATATCATACTTAGCTCAGCTGAGTACATTAAGATGTGTTTGTTTCTCCCAGCTAGCTGTAGAAAGAGTCTTGCTGCCTTCAGAGACAGAAGTCTACACTGTGGAGGAATTAACAGAGATTCCTTCAGCATGCATGGTTTGAATTCCCAGTTGATTTGTCAGGAACTAGGTGAGGACAGAGAGGCAAAACAGATCTGGGGTGATGGCCCAGAAGTTGCCTCTGGGATTCCCTCTTCATGGAGAAATTCTGTTTTCCCACAAGGCACATATGAGAGTAGAAAACATATGTGAAATTACCTGGCTAGTGTGACAAACAAATTACAAAACCACCTCTGGTTTACTATGTGCAGTTTGTTTATTCACCTGTCACACAGAAGGCAGCATCATGTGAAAAGTTCAACTTCTTCTGACAAGTTTCCCCAGCTGGTGAGAACAGGAGGCAACCAGCATCTCCCTCACAGACCAGGTCTTTAATAGACTTTACACCACGAGAATATGAAGTGATCTAAGCTATATATTCACACTGTATGAGATCGGACTGCATCAAAACTTTGATAGATGCCCCTGCTGTTTGCTCATCCTTAAGGAGCAATGACCTGGACATGAGCATGTCTAGTAAATTGTTCTAATGTGTGCTGAAAGGGGACTAATGGATACAGTAATTGATTGTTTGATGGATAGCTGGGGAGCCCTTTGATTATGAGTTTTTGCTACGGTCCAATACATTTTCATTCTCCAGTTAACCCAGAGCTGATTGCTTGCATGAATTATCTCCTCCTCTGACTGCAAATATCATTCACTTAATAAATATTTCATTAGAAACAAACCAGTGGTGGGGAGAGAGGGGGAAGCAGGTGCTCAGTGCTGTTTCTGTTGAAGATGCTACAGAGTTTAGAGAACAGACACAGAGATTATCCATGAAATGTGCTTGGGTCAGACAGGAGATCTCTGTGTCTCCAGGATTTAGTGCTCAGGAGCAAGAAGAAGCCTGAAGGCCAATTTAAATCAACCAAAGGAGGCCCAATATGGACCAAGAAGGATGTACTGCAGTGCTGAAGCCACTGTGTAGAAGCTGGCTTCCTCACAGATCCCACCCTCCTCTCTCCCAAACTCCAGGCTGAGCTTTCATGTTATAATGAGGGATCCTGATCAAGAGATAGAATATCATCAAGAAAAGCTTTATAATTCCTGAGATTTCATGGTGAGGACAGAATTTTGATTCTAGTGAAGGTTATAGCAAAATTTTCCTGCTTATCATTGCTGTCTTTTTTGATCCTTTATTTTCCCATGATGTCTTCTCAAAAGTTATTTCTATCTCTATTTGACTTTTAATATTTAATTATCCAGTGACACCTGCACTAAACACATTTGTTTCATTTCAGATGGCTACTTTCCAGCAAGACACTGTACTTTTGAGTTCTGAAGACCACTACTCTTCTCTCCAAGGAGAGCTCCAGAGGGCAGTGCAGAAATCAGGCAGAAACAGATATTTTTTTAACCACTCAAACTCTCAATCCTGGATCAACCTTCTTTCAGATCTCTTCAAATTTTCAAATAAGAAGAGAGCAATATTTGCTGAGGACACTTTAGACTTCCACAGGCTCCAGAGAAGTGAGGAACTTCACAAACTAAGCTGGACTCACAAGGAGTTTGTTCCAACACAGAGTCACTACAAAAGCTAATCCCAATTCACCTCACACTCTTACTATGCTGAGAACTGCAGCAGTTTTCAAATCCTCTTTCATTGAAAAATTGTTGATGAGCAAAATACATAATGTTCCCCTATTACTCTCCACCTTGTGAGCGTCCCCGGGGCACGGAGACTCTCTTATCTTATTTTCCTAGCTGTTCCTCCAGCATATTTATATTGTTAGCCTCACAATGGGTATCATAATGTCAATAAGCACAATTTAAATATTAATCCTATGGTTATGGGCAGAAACGTAACTGATCATATCATATGCTGTAAAATAGGAATGTGTCACAAGGAAATGGCTTCAGTGCTGTTTGCTCTCACATGTTTTGTCAAGAATTTTACAGAGGGGAATGACATGAACAAAATATAGGGGGAAATAAGAGAAGGTGACAAAGGAAGACAAAAAAAAAAAATGGAGCAGGGACTGTCAAGAGTGAAAGAAGAACACAAAAGGTGCTCAGAAAGGGGACAAAGAGTGAAGAAAGCTTGGAAGTGAATTGAAAGGAAGCCAAAGGCAGATCCAGGTTACCTCCAAAATGCACAGATCTCCCAGCAAGGTATGACAGGAGCTGAGATGGGACCCTCAGAGGCACTGGAACCCTCACTAGTGCTGATATACTTCAGCAGGAAGCATGAGAGAAGGAAGGCAGAAAATCTTTCCAAAAACAGAATAGCCATTATAATAATCTACATATTCCTGTTGTTTCTCCTTCATTACCATACACAGACCAACTACTGGGGAGCAGGAAATCTCATTTTTAGACAAAAATATCTCTTTTCTCTTGAAGAAATATTTGTCAGTTATTTCTGAAGATAAAACAACATTCTGCCCACATTCTGGAAAAGAATTGGCCACAGGGTACTTCTAATAATAAAGAAAAAAATGGGGAAAAAATGAATTAGAAAAAAACTGCTTTTCCAGATAAATACTAACCTCTATATTTTTCTGAAATCAGACTGAGTGAAGAAACTAGCACAGTTAGTGCTGGACATATATTTTCCACACCAAATAGTGGAAGGTGACTGAATCCACAATATCCCTGCATATTTTATCATAATCATGAGGCTGCACACCGGCCTTCTCCATGGGAAGCTCTCCCTGAACCACTGACACTGCCTGCTGAGGGAGGTGACACTTTCCATCAGCCAAGGAGCATCGATCTGGCTCAGCATTTTAAAGTCCCTGATGAGTTTACATTACCTTTCTGCTGGAGTCCTTTTATTTGCATCCACTGCCTGTGCTTTTACCCCTGCTGCTGCTCAGCTCAAACACAGCTGTGCTAATACACCAAAGCCACACAGCTAATCCATACTCCTCTCATCTATTTTCAGGTCTCATTTGGCAGACGGAAAGGGGTGAGACCAGAGGGAACACACAGGAGAGACAAAACCTTGAGGTGTGTCCTGGCCAAGTCTCCCAAGGACACTGCTTAGGCTTTAGTTTTGTGGGAATCACAGAATCACTGAGGTTGGAAAAGACCTCCAAGATCATGGAGTCCAACTTTGGAACAATCACCAGTTTGTCAACCAGCGCCACGTTCAGTCACTTCTTGAACACTCCCAGGGATGGTGACTCCACCACCTCTCTGTGCAACCCCTTCTGATGCTTAACCATCCTTTCCATGAAGAAATTATTCCTGATGTCCAACCTGAGCCTCCCTTGGCTCGAGGCCACTTCTCCTCATCCTCTCCCTTGTTCCCTGGGAAAAGAGAGAAACTCCCACCTGGCTACAACCTCCTGACAGGAAATTGTAGAGAGCAAGAAAATCCCTCCTTTTTCTCCAGGTTAAACACCCCCGGCTCCCTCAGCCTTTCCTCAAGGACTGACTCTTCAAACCCTTCCCCAGCTCTGTTGACCTTCCCTGGACCTTCTCCAACCCCTCCTGATCTGAGGGCCCAGAATTGGACACAGCACTTGAGGTGTGGCCTCACCAGTGCTGAGTACAGAGGAACAATCACTGCTGTCGCAGACATCTTTTCATGAAAAATCCTTTCCTTAGGATTTTTCCTCCTGAGAAGCTGAGAGGCCTCAGGAACAAAATGTAAACATTGATTATCTGCTGCTGTGGAATGCAAAAGGTGCATCTGTGATTGGTCTCATGTGGATGTTTATAATGGCCAATCACATCACAGCTGGCTCAGACTCTCTGTCTGAGACACAAACCTTTGTTATCATTCTTTCTTTTTCTATTCTTAGCAAGCCTTCTGATGAAACCTTTTCTTCTATTCTTTTAGTATAGTCTTAATGTAATATATATAATAAAATAATAAATCAAGCCTTCTGAAACATGGAGTCAGATCCTCGTCTCTTCCCTCATCCTAAGACCCCTGTGAACACCGTCACACACTGCTATAGTCAAAAAAAAAGAAACTACACTTGGCTGAGTTTCACAAAAGGTTCTGAGCAATGCACACATCCTGAAGTCACAGGCATTCTTCCAAGAGGAACTATGATAGCTCAGCTGTCCTGGATAAGTGTCACCATTGGCAACTCCATCCTGCCAACCAAAACGTGTGGATTGTGAGGATGGAGATATTCTTCTCCTCCAGTCTCACCCTCACCACTGCAGTGACAGCACCCAGTCCAACATTCCTCAGAAGAACTTGGCTTTCTCTGAAAGAAATTTGAGCCATTCCACCCTGACTTGTTTTAAATGTGCCTGGTAGGTCTCATGAGTAATGTACCTACACAAAGAGATCTCAGAAAACGTACAGATTGTGCAGGAACGTAAATTTTGACTGAGCAAGTGATGAATAGAACGCAGAGCAACATCCTCAGATTTTGGGCAAAGAACATATAATCATTCAGTGGTGTTTGCGAAACATGTCAGGCTCTGTCAGGAGGAAGGGTTATAAATAAATGTCAGGGAGATACTTTAATAATGCTATTTCATATACACTCAATAATGAACTTTAATTATTTCTTTGGGTTTCTTTCTTCTCTCACTGTAGCGGATGAGTCAAGCCCAGATGTGTAATGAAACTCATACTGGCATCACAGCATTTTCTTTAGAGGTGGCTGAAAGAGCTCTATGGATCAGCTGTCAAATCCTGTGGGGTTTCCTTCATGCGTCTCACCCAGCATTTAATTCCTCCACATATGGTATGAGTGAATCATAGCACAAGGAATTTTCTTGATGGAAAAGATTTTGCAGACAAGCAGTCTTCTCACATCACTGGTCCTGAAATGAAGCCAAAGTCATCTTTATCATAGGCAGTGGAGGAACCTGCCAAGAGGAACCAGTTGCCATGGTGTGTAAGGCTATAACATCTACAACTTTGCATTCTGAAACTATGAGAACTAATTTAGAGCTTATCAGTAACCCCATCACCAAATATTTGCAGCAGAGAACGAGGAGATTGATTTGTTTCCTGCTGTGATGCTGGGAATTAACAGAGGATATCAAAAGGAAAGCTCTGAGGTGTTAAATGTAATGATGTGGATAAATATGAAATATCCCACCAATTCCTTGGCTTTTCAGTAGAAACTCAGGGAAATGAACAGAGGAAGGTTGTTGTTGTTATCTTATTGTATTTCATATTTCTGGAGTCCCATCTTAAAGTCCATACCTTCTTGCTGGTCCTATTATGCAGCTCCTCTCTGCAGCACAGTTCCTCATGGCTTCCATAGGGGCTCCTCCTGGGCTCTCGACCCAACCCCCTTTTATCCCAGAGCCCTTCATGAGCTACAGCTGCTACCCAACCAAGGATCCCACAGCTGTAGCTCATCCAGAGCAACAGGACCCACCTATCTAATACATAGGACTCTCACTACATATATATATTCACAAGGACTCCTTTATAACAATACATATATTCAGGCCCCTACATTTCCCCCCTTTTCTTTTAACAATTTCTCCATTACACAGTTACAATATCCATATCTGTCCCAGCTCTCAGGCTGCCACAGCTCTCGGCTGTCCGGGGGATTCCATACCTAATACATATATTCAGGCCCCTACATTTCCCCCCTTTTCTTTTAACAATTTCTCCATTACACAGTTACAATATCCATATCTGTCCCAGCTCTCAGGCTGCCACAGCTCTCGGCTGTCCGGGGGATTCCATACCTAATACATATATTCAGGCCCCTACATTTCCCCCCTTTTCTTTTAACAATTTCTCCATTACACAGTTACAATATCCATATCTGTCCCAGCTCCCAGGCTGCCACAGCTCTCGGCTGTCCGGGGGATTCCATACCTAATACATATATTCAGGCCCCTACATTTCCCCCCTTTTCTTTTAACAATTTCTCAATTATACAGTTACAATATCCATATCTGTCCCAGCTCTCAGGCTGCCACAGCTCTCAGCTGTCCTATCTTTCACAGCTCTTCAGGCTGCTACACCTATCTTCCACAGCTCTTCAGGCTGCTACACCTATCTTCCACAGCTCTTCAGGCTGCTACAGCTCTCAGGCTGTCCTATTTTCCACAGCTCTTCAGGCTGCTACACCTATCTTCCACAGCTCTTCAGGCTGCTACAGCTCTCAGGCTGTCCTATTTTCCACAGCTCTTCAGGCTGCTACACCTATCTTCCACAGCTCTTCAGGCTGCTACAGCTCTCAGGCTGTCCTATCTTCCACAGCTCTTCAGGCTGCTACACCTATCTTCCACAGCTCTTCAGGCTGCTACCTCCATCACGTCGGGGTCACCAATTGTTGTTATCTTATTGTATTTCATATTTCTAGAGTCCCATCTTAAAGTCCATATATTCTGGTCCTATTATGCAGCTCCTCTCTGCAGCACAGTTCCTCATGGCTTCCATAGGGGCTCCTCCTGGGCTCTCGACCCAACCCCCTTTTATCCCAGAGCCCTTCATGAGCTACAGCTGCTACCCAACCAAGGATCCCACAGCTGTAGCTCATCCAGAGCAACAGGACCCACCTATCTAATACATAGGACTCTCACTACATATATATATTCACAAGGACTCCTTTATAACAATACATATATTCAGGCCCCTACAGAAGGTGTCACATCACTCCTTGACAAAATGACTTCCTGTCAGCCTCTGCAATGACTACACAACTTTCTTGAAGAGGAAATCACTTGTGATGAATCTCCCTGAAATACTTTCATTCTCCCTTCCACCTTTCCTGCTCTCTAAGCAAGGAAAACGACAACACAACCTACATGAAAGAAACAGGATGTTCCCCAAATCCCCTCACCATGAAGAGACCGTGGCCCAATTCCTCTGCTCAGAGAAACAGGAGCATTCAAATTCACTGAGGGGTCACACAGAAGTGTCTGACTTCACTTGCCAGGTGTACTCCCAGTTCCATCCCCAATATTCCATGATGAAACCCAGGAATCACATCAATTCTGCAGACTCTGCATGTAAAAAGTTCTTGCACTTATCAGCTACTCAACCTATTCCTCCTTATGAATGCATCCAGACCCACCAATTTCCATTTCCTTCTGGGAATCATGAAAAAAACCAGAACAAAAGGAACAACAAAAACCCCAAGACAGAGGAAGGCAGGAGCTGTGGAATCGTGGAGGGATGAGCCTGTGTTGGATCAATTTTGCTGGTGTGACTTAGACCCCATGGAAGGGCCCCACTCTGGAGGAGGATGAGGAAGAAAGACCATCAGAGACAACTTGTGATGAATAGTCCCATTTCCCTCCCCATTCCCCCCAGGATGCTGGTGGGGAAGAGGGAGGACTCGGGAATGAGTTTTCCTGGGAAGATGGGAGAGATATGGGAGAGATGTTTTAAGATTCAGTTTTACTTCTCATTATCCTACTCTGATTTAATTGGTAAGAAATTAAACTAATTTCTCCACACTGAGCCTGTTTTGCCTGTGACAGTAACTGGTGAGGGATTTCTCCTTGTCCTTATCTTGACCCATGAGCCTTTTACTACATTTTGTGTCCCCTGATCAGCTGAGGGGGTGACAGAGCAGCTTTGGTGGGCACTGATATCCAGCCAGGGGCAACATGCCACAAAAGGGGATGGATTCTTCCCCCTACAGACAGAAACATCTCAGTTTGCAAAATGTTTGTGATCTGCAGGGCCATCTACTAAAATTCAGCATTGGGAGGTTTCCCAACTCACCTCCTCTTTCGAGTCTTATATTCAATCACCAGTTTGTAAACAAAGCTGTTCCAAATAAAGCAGTTCCAAAAATAGCCCACACAGCTCCATACTACACTTTCCAAACCCTTTGTTTTGGTGGTCAGTTAATAATTTGCAATGTTTTCCAGCTCCTCAAAGCTTAGAAGAGGAAAAAAACAGCACTGGTGAGCTTTGAGACCAAAGAGGACGCAGGGGGAGAGTCAAGAAGGCAAAAGGATGATTAAAGGGATTTTGTGTGAACTCAAGTCTACAGTGGGTCAGTGCCTGCAGGCTTGGAAGCAACAAGCAGTGTAAGGAGAATAAAAAGGTTTTTCTGACACTGGATGCCATCAAGCTCAAAACAAAATGCACCTCAAAATAAACAGGATTGGTGTAGGACAAGAAAACAAATTACATCCCATGTATGAAGAATGCATCTCTGTAAAATGAGTCCCTTTGGGTCAAAACATTTAAAAAAATATTAAAAAAATATAAAGGCAGATGCTGAAATATTGAAATAAAAAATATGGTTCTCTATAAACAAAAAGCCCTTTCTCCCATTTACGTTTGTGCAAAACTCTCTCTCGTACCCCACTTTTTCCAGGCTAGCACTGCCTGGCAGGTCTGACCAGGCAGGCAGGTGTCCAACAGATCACCACCATTTGCTGTCACCTTTACCTGCTCTCACACCCATGAGCTGAGGTTTCTTGCTCATTTAAATAATTTTGAACCTTTTGAACTCCAAAACAGCAAATTACCACTTCCCCATGCTACACCAGAAGTGTGTCACCCTCTGCCATTTATCAGATGGCATTCCAGACCCTACTGTGCCTCAGGCAGATGTGCTGATGAGCAAGACCTGTGCTCACCTTTGGGTGCCAAAATTACATGAACTGGGTAGGGAGAGGACCTGCACAGCCCTGTAAAATTTACTAAAGACCAGAACCAGAGAAGCTGAGACTAAAAACTGCCAAACTTAGAGCAGATGTGACCTAAAGCTCAAATTCCTCCTCCCTAGGAGCCTCAGAAGTAATATATTTATACACAAAATCATTAATATTATACCTATTTAATATGTTTGTTCTCCTTAGTACAGAGAGGGGAGCATGGAGCAGATTTCCACAACTGAGCAAGGTATTCTCTCTTCAGCAGACACACAAAACATCCTGTTTCACCCCTACTCTTTACAGAGTTTATTCTCATCTCAGTGATTCATCAGGGCTTCCCTGACACTGTTTTCATCCGAGCAGTGTGAAACCCAGCTCCTGCATCCCACCGGTCCTGTGCCAGCAGATGGCACTCCAAAGCGTGCAGCATCCACAGATGCTGGAAAACGTATTATTTTGGGGTATTTTTCTCCTGTGCCTGGCTCTTTAGTGGTGTTTTTAATCATGTTTTAAAATAGGGGTCAAGTTAGGAGCCCCCACTGCAGCTCCATCAAACTTCCCAGTGCTCAGCTTCCAGAAGAGGTCACTATGTCCTGCTGCACATAAAAGCCACATGCCCATCCTCCTTCCTTAAATCACCCAACCAGTTACAAACTGCTGGGCACAGAAAGGGAGAAAACACCTTCCCCACTCACCAGAAATCAGCTGTGATTGCAAGAAGATGCTTTGATTTTTTAAATTTTTTTAAATTTTTTTTTTTTTTTTTTGCTAGGTGGTTTTTGGATTTTTTCAGGGCAATTATCTGTGCTTCTCAGCACGTCACTGCTGAGCTCTGCATGTGAATGTAACCCAATACAGAAAGGAGAAGGGGAAGGGAAAATCCTTCTTAAAGCAAGAAACGTTGCAGATCAAGAGATCCAATTGTGTCAAGTGTAATATTGAGTTAAGGTTCTAGGAACCACCTCAATAGTTTTATCACATTCAGGATTTTACAGACTCAGGGAAGGTAGAAAATAAAACACTGAAACTTTTCATTTAATCCAAGTGAGGTGTGCAAACCACAGCTCACAATAAAACCCAGGGCTTGCATGGATTGGAAACAGAACCCATGGAAAACTGGGTTTACGGAAATAAACATTTATGGTTTCATCCAGTTTCTCCATACAGCCATTGGGTTTATGGAAATAAACATTTATGGTTTCATCCAGTTTCTCCATTGAGCCACTGTAGGTTTCTCCATGGCAGTCTTTGTGCCAAGGAAGACCTTGGGAACCTCCTGTCTGTGAGTTTGGCTTTGGGAAGTTGCACAAAAGGGAGCAGAAGATCAACTTCCATTGCCCATGAGGAAGAACTTTCCTTGCTCTACCATTCCCAGCTCCCTTCCAGCATCTGGAGAAGACAGTGAGACAAGAGGTGAGACTGAGGCCTTAGCAGGGAAAAATTCCTCTTGCACCAAACCAAATTAATCCACTGGAGTGACCTCATCCCAGGGTACCACATGGTAGCACAGCTTTAATTAAAACAAATAACAAAGGGGACAGTGCAGAGCTTTACTGTGTTGTACTGCAGGGGACACAGTGAGGCGCAGTCCTGTCACCTCGCTGCTGAAGTGACAAACTGCCCATGTGAGCACCCACAGGAGGAGAAGATCTGTGGTGGCGTGGCTGCATGGCTGCATCACTTCTCCAGGATTAATTAAGAGCTTACAGGGATGAGCTGGGACGAGGGTGATGCTCAGCAGGTACCAACCACACAACTTGGATTTGCTCCCAGCAGTGGCAGTGATGAGCAACACTCATAACTCAGTTTTTCCATTCACAGAAATCACAGAATAACTCAAATTAGAGAGGAGCTCTGAGAACCATCAAATCCAACACCTTGCCATTCTTATCTACAATAGCACATCCAGGGAATTTTCATCAGGGTTTGCTCATGGCTCTGAACCATCACCTCATTTAATATTTGGGACAATTGGGTGAAAAAGTCTCTTAAAATTCAGGGAATTGTTTGCTTCAGAGGCATCTTCTCAAACCAACAAGCTTGTGAGATTGCAGTGGAGAACCTCCATCTGTGTTTAGGTGAACACTTTTATTTATCACACAGGCTGTTGCTATCAGCTCAGAAATAACTACTTGAAATGTTATCTGCACCACATGCCTTATCCTACAGATCCTGTTGTGTTTTATAATGACACTATATATAAATTATGTCTCTGATGTATGTCCAGCTTTATGAGTTAGCTTCAAAGGAATTTCCTGGTTTATCATTAAAATGAGGATGAAACTCTATAACAAACCAGTACATCACTGGAAGTACATCACTTGGCAAAAACAACACAAATTTGGGTTACAGTTTTCAGCTAATGAACACAATAAAGAATCAGAATTATAAGTGTGATTCTGTGTTTCCTCAAACCAGAAATAATTGTGACCAATTCAAAGAGCCTGAGAAACCTGGTCTAGTGGAAGGTGTCCCTGTCCATGGCAAGAGGTTTGAATAAGATGGTTTTTAAAGGTTTTTAATGTCCCTTCCAACTCAAATCATTCCAAGAGTCTATGATTTCATAGGTGAGATGAAATATAGGGGAGGTAACATCACTGCCTTCTACACAGAAGTGAAAGGGGTTTAATATTATTAGGTTTTATGGTGGATATAATTTTGTTTATTTAGACCTTGAAAACAAATAAGATGTGCCCTAGAAGGGTCAATAAATATCATTGTTGTCTTCACCCTGGTGCAGCAAGGGTTAATGTATTTCCAAACACATTTTTGGTGGGAAAATACCATTGCTGTCCCCATTTAATCATGTGATAAATGCAGCCATCAAAGTGGGTTTAGAAGAATACAATTTCCTCCCTTTCAATAATTCATCTCCACAGGGGGGTTTAAATGTATTAAATAACACTGCATTCACTTTGGAGCAAGGTGACACACTCAGTAAGATTTCACATTTGTTAATCCAGTTGCTGCATGTGATCTTTGCCAGGGCAAAAGTCAATTTAGACTCTTGCAGGGCACCTTAGGGAGGTGGGTTTGAAGGAAAGGAGGTGGATGGGGTTGTATGAGCAGCCACCCCACCCCAGCAGAAACCACTTCCATGGGCAGAACTATATAATTATGCTTCTTAAAAAAAATAAAAAGTCATATACAGGGGAGTCAAGCCCAAAAACTGAACAAAATTCAAGCTTTTAATTCATGTTTTAATAATTATAGTACTGCCATTGTGGCCACACACATCCTGCAGACCCAGCCACGTTTCATCAGCTCTGGGATCTTGGCCTGTGTGTGCTCTCCTCTCCAGCTGCTGTCACACAGATCTGACAGAGCTGCCAGAGGTGACCCTCACTGCTGCATGCAAGGACAGAGCTCTCTGAGCAAGGTGAGTGTCCATCCAGCTGCCTCTGTATTTACACTTATATTTTATTTTTTATTTGTATTTATTTATATTGATGTAGGCATACATCAGTGCACACATATATTTATAGATATACAAATCTGTGCCAGCAATGCTGACTGCAACCATGAACTGCCCACACTCACTGGGTAAAAAGCAATGCTCAGGAGGAAAGAGGAATCAGAATTCCTTGATACCATGTCTGAATCTCATATAATAGGTGAGAAATGTTGGGGGTTTTTTTAATTAATCTGATGTGGCAGAGATGTGCATTTGCAGCATTCTTTAAATTTAGGAGCTGTTGTTACTTAAGGGGGTAGAAAGGCTGGAAAGGATATGGAGTGATAAGATATGGGGGAATGGCTTTAAGCTGAAGGAGGGTAGATTTAGATTGGATATTTGGAAGAAATTCCTCTCTGTGAGGGTGGTGAGGCTCTGGCACAGGTTGCTCAGAGAAGCTGTGGCTGCCCCATCACTGGAAACATTCCAGGCCAGATTGGATGGAGCTTGGAGCAACTTGGGATGGTGGAAGGTGTTGCTGCCCATAGCAGGGAATTTTAAACAGATGATTTTTAATGTTCCTTCCAATCCAAACCCTTCTGTGACTCCACAAGACACAAGCACACCAACCACCCAGGCAGCCACCACACGCAGTGGGTAAAAAATACATTACAGAGCTGTCTCTGGCTATGGAAGAACAATAACATGGGCACCAGCTGAGTGATCTGTCCCAGCCTCTGGGCACAATATTGGATTTTTTTCCCTGTCCAAGTGCTCTCTCCCATCAGCAGAGCTGGCTCATGGCTGTGTTTTCATTGCATGGCCCCAAACGCCTCCACACAACCCCGGTGTCACCGTTCCCTCAGCAGGGGCTGTGCCAGCCTGAGGTGACAGCAAAGTGTCTGCCAGCACTTGGGAGCATAAAGGCGGGTGGTAGCAGGGCTGGGGGCGAGGCTGGCACGCCCCAGACTAAACAAAGCTTTGGTTTGTGGCTGCAGCAGTGAGTCAGAGCCGGGCTAGAGGAGCCAGCAGAGCTGCTCTGGAGGAGGCTTCGTACAAAAGAGCCCCTTCCCTCTCCTTCATCCTCTGCCCACACAGAAACCTCTGTCCTTTCTCACTCAAACAAAAGGAAAAGTTTAAAAAAAAATAAAAAAGAAGAAAAACACACGAGGGAACAAACAAATGGAAAAAAATCCCCTTAACTAACCAAAACCCAGCTAGTGAAAATTCAGTTCTTTGCCTGGGTGCTGATAGAGGCAGCTGCAGTCTCTGGTTCTGTCAGCAGACACAGGCAAAAGTGGGCTGGTCCTTTGAAAGGCACTTAGCAGAGGACTGCCAAGGAAAATCCACAATGTTCAAGTTGTTCAGGCAATTTAGGAAATGGCAAGCTCCCCCCAAACTTGATGATACACATTCCTTTTTTATAAAGGTTTGGCTTTTCTTACTTTTCTTCTCTCGTAGAATAAGGAGATTGGAATGTTACTGGAAGCTCATACCTCCAGCTTTTGAGAATTCCTTCAATAACAGCATTTGGGGTAGTTCTTAGATGTTGTTACTGAAGCCCAGAGCATTCCTGGCGTCCCATAAAACCTGCCACCAGCAGCATCCAGAACCTGGATGTTTTCCCAAGGGCTCTGGTGCAGGATTCTTTATTTTACGTTTTACAGCTGAAAAATGCTGAGTCCCTGACAAAAGGGGAGTTTAATGGTTACTTAGAGAAGTTCTGTGCCTATAAAGCCCACTGGAATTTTTTTTTCAAGATCGTGGGCATGATGAGAAGAAAAGATCTTCCCTTCCCAGACACACTGGAAGCAGAGCAAGAATACTTTGGGACATTCAGAATAGATTCCACCTCCCTTGAAAATACAGGGAACAAATTAAAAGATTATGTGTGAATCTATTTCCATCCACTTATTAAATCCCTTTATGAGAACCTACTTCTCTCCCCCCAAAGAGGCAGAAAAAGAAAAGAAAATATTTAAATTTTCTTAAGAAAATTGCTTTAATGACTGCCTTTAAAAAAAACCCAAACCCTTTAAAATCAAACAAAGGCCCACACTTCAGTAAAGTCAAGAAAAAAAATAACTGTGTGATTTAAATGCTCCATATTGACAACCCTAGGAACAGGGGAGTGGGTTGATTACAATATGGCTTTTAAAGGATGCACAGTCATTTAAAACAAAGTTGACATTATTGAAATAACACTTTTTACAGAAGTAGCTGCATACCAAACGACCTTGAAAAGACACAGCAATTACTACCACACATGCAAGATAAATTATCAAGCTAAGGCTTGATTTCCTGAGATACAGCAGCCAGGCTGGAACATTAGGAACTGGGATGAGTCCTGAGATAAGATGGCAGAGTCAATAAGACAAACGTGTAAATAAAAAGCTCCATTTGTCAGGGCAAAAGCTGTATTTCGATTGTGAGAAATTAGATTTTTGCATTTCAGGGAAATACCCATCACGTGCTCTCACAAATGTGGAAGCTGGTTTCAAACATGAGGAGTGTCAGGAGCATCTATTGCTTTAAAAACTCATCATTAATTATTGCTCAAAATAAGCTGTTGGTGTTGGCTTAGCCCGTGAGATCCTCAGGGTGGCACAGTCTTGTAGCTGTGCTTATGCAACACCTACCATGACAAGGGCCTGGTAAAAATAGAAGCCCAAATAACCAAAGTCATTACACACTCACGTAGATGTATGCAGGTTATACAAACATTACTGCCAAAAAAAAATTATTCTTCCATAAAGCCAAGGACTGGATCTTGCTGCCCCCAAAATGAGAATTTTACTCTAATCACATAAAAAGAACAACTTCATAAACACAGGAAGAAAGGGAGAAATGATGCTTCCTGTGGGAAGGAAGTCCATTTAAAGGCAGAATAAACTGATGCAGTCAGGAGGGAAGAAAAAAAAAAAAAAAAAAAAAAGCAGCTTGTATATGCAAATAGACATTTATTACCCATCTTTGTACTCCTAAGAAATATAATTTACTGACCTGTGAGAGATGGGTCAAATAGGCCCATAGAATAAGATACAAAGGCATCTTTTTGGCAACTGCCATGTTCCAAAGCAGTAATTATGTTTTCCTCTCTCCGTGAGCAGCAGGAAATGAAGAGGGATGCCATTACACCATGACAATTACTGTAATTTTAATTTCTAAATATTGCTAGGAAAGTTTCCTCAAAAAAAAAGTCTGTTCAGATTTTTGATGTAGTTTTAGATAAAAACTCATTCCCCAGTTAACACAGAGCTGTGCTTCCCCTCCTCCCACTCCCTTGGGGGAACCACCCACAAAGTCTGCAGGGTGAGAAAAACCCACTTTCCTCCCCATTAGTGGAGAAGAGAGAATTGCAGAGAATCACAGAATGGTTTGGGTTAGGAGGGACCTTCAAGATCATCTTGTCCAACCCCTGCCATGGTCAGGGACACCTTCCACTACCCCAGGTTGCTCCAAGCCCCATCACTTGGACTTGTTCAACCATGGGCACAAAAACAGATTCTATCAGAAGCTGATGATGTTGGATGCACAATAATGCTTTTTTTTTTTTAATTAAATACAAGGATTCTTTTCATCTCCTGTGCTCAGAGACATTATTTGCTCTGCTGTGGATTTTCCACAGTCTACCATTAATTATTTTAATACTATCGATGATCAATTCTGTGTTATTAGATTATCATACTTTATCCAGCTGTTGCACTGTGGGATGGATTTCACCCTAGAGGACACATTTGGTCAGCTGTCCAGTCTCTCCCTCACTGACCACACTGTCCCAGGCTCCAGGGGACACCTGAAATCCTCCCAGTCCTACACTGGACTCTGCCTGAGAGGAGAAGTTTGCACTTTTGTGCATCTGTTCAGGAGGAGAAGTGGGATTTGAAGCCCATCTGTCCCAAAAATAACCGGAAGAGGGGATCATATCATCTAATCCTATCTCTGCTGTAGGCTGCACCAGCAATTCCCACAAATTGGAAACTACCTTTCAAAATTCCCCTTAATGAGCCTTTTGAGGTCTCATTTTGTCACCAGTAGGTGAAGGCTTAAAATTACTTTCACAGATTCAGGGGAAAGGGCTTTTTTTCCCTTTTTTTTATTAATTGTTGCCACAAGGAACATTCAACAATCATCATTTAGTGTAGTAAAATGTTGTGTCTTCCAATATACGCACCTATAGAATTCCATTGATTTGTCTATACACAAACACATTCCTACAAACATATATTTGATTAAGAATTTATATAACTTCAGGCTTCAAGGAGTTTTGGATCAATGCCTTTATTTCGCCTTTATAAACAAATAAACTCAATTAAAGAGTACTTACAACAAACCACAATAGGCAGGAAACTAATTTCCCAAGGCTTGCCATGGCAATTTTTACCTGTTACATGGGTCTAGGGAATCAATTACTCCCTAAAGGGAAATTATTAGGGCTTGTGTTACCCAAGATCTCGCCTTTCCCACTCACCAGTGGGAGAAAAGTATAGGGACGGGCATCCAGAAAAACGAGTATTCTTCAGACCTCTTACAATTTGCTATAATAAATTAAAGTATAAATAAAAGAGAACAAAGCCCTGCAGGCAGGCAGTGTTCGAATCAAGGCTGGATCTGGACCAAGCCACTGTGCAGCTTCACAAGGCCCATAAATCAGCTCTCCTGAACATATGTAGTATTTTGCATTACTCTATAGGGTGTTAACTTTAATGCCTTAATATATTCACATAGTGGTCAGGTTACAGTTCCTGTGGGAACCATAAATCTGTATGTCCTGGCCAATCTGCTGCTGGAAAAATAATAATAATAAGTTAAAACTATCCACTGCACCACATTGCCTTCAGCAGGTTTTACACCTTTAATTTTTCTCCTTTCTGTACTTAAGGGAGGAAGAAGAGGTGTGAAGCTGCAGACGTACAGGGAGGCTGAAGCAGATGTGAATTAATTTTCATTCCTTTTTTGCATGAAGGCTTGTGTGTCCCCAGCCCAAGCAAATGTCACTGCATGAAAAAGATTTGCTCTTGGGTGTGATCAAACCTTTTTCTGAGTCAGAACCCTCTCAGCCAGGACATGCTACAACCTCCTTTTTCATAATGCACCAAAACCATTTCACCTGCAAGTAACAGCCACAAGGAGAAACAACCTGAGCTGATCCAGTTTAACCCAATCTCTGCTGATTCTGCCTGATCCCCACCAAACTGATCCTGCTACAATCTCCCAGTGGTTGGATTCCTACTTGGTTTAAGGCAGGAATTGGATTGGTTGGATTCCTACCTGGTTTAAGGCAAAGAGGAGTGTCTCTGTCCCATTCTTCCTCCAGCCTCCTTTTGCTCCAACCCCACCATTACTCACTTAAAAATTGGAGTATTTTTAGTCTGGCATTCTATTTTTTTTCCTATATTAAAATTCTGCTTCCAAAGAAAGTTGGTTTTGGAGTCATCAAGCAATTTCAACACACCAAAAAACCTGGTTTCATCCAGGCTAGCGCTCCCGATGCCAACAATTTGCAGTAATTAGCATTTTTCACTCTGTTTGTGTTGTTATTATACTTCTGGAGTCCCAGCTCTCAGGCTGCCACAGCTCTCAGCTGTCCTATCTTCTATCACATCGGGGTCACCACTTGTTTTTATCATGTTTTATTTCATACTTCTAGAGTCCCATACTGTCACAATCATATTTCCAAAGTTCCGCACCTTCTCGGTGATATTTCTTGGGGGCAGTTCCTCAAAGCACAGACTTCCTCTGCTTGTTGATGTTTCTTAGTCAGGGCTCCTCCCAGGCTCTCCCTGACTGGCCAAGCCCACCCCCTTTTATCACAGTTATCTTCACTAGCTACAGCTGCAGCCCATCAAAAACAACCAGGGCTTATCAGGGCAAGGCCTATGTACAAATATTCAAATACAATACAGATATTTAAATACAATACAGATATTTTACTAGGACTCCTGCTATATGTTTGCACTGGTTAATGGCCAGCAGTGTCCCCAGTCCTAATGGCCATGGTAGTTCCAGATTTGGCAGTCCAGGCAAGGGCAGAGCTGTTCCCTTCCCAACCCACTCCACCAACAGCAGTCAAACCAAAACTGGTTAAAAACCCAAGAAGTGATGCAATACAGATGGCGTGAAAACAAATCAAAGTTAATTTGCACAAAATGACCCAATAAATATTTAATGTATGTAGGAGTTCACCACAGTTACAAGATGTGTTATTTATACCCCTGCTCAACACAGATCACCTTTTGTCCACAGCTGGTGGACAAAACCAGACTGTTAATTTTTATAAACACAGAGCTGAAAAGCAACATCTGTGCACAATCTCTCCACAGGTAGCAGTGGGAACCCTCACTCTGGATAAAGGAATTCATCAGCCCTTTGGCACCTTAATTTCATTTCACTGACACACCTACACCAACTAAGCAGCAAGGTCTAAGGCAGAATTGTGATTGCTTGAAACTTAGTTAATATTAAAGCTTTGGTCCATTGATCTGCACTAATGATGGGGTTTTCAGTGGCACCATTTCACTCTTTTTTACAGAGAATGAAAAATTCAAAGTTATAAAGTTTCTTACATACATTAAGGAAGTTGTAGAAAACTAGGTGGCACAAAGTAGGGAGAGAAAAGTCATTAGGAAAGCAGAAAACCTGCTGACTGCCCCTTAAATGATAAAAAGTATCCAAAATATCAGAAATAATCACTGAACTTAGACATAGAGTTCTGGGTTTTGGTGGCACAGTATCAGCTGAAAATGCCTACAAGTTTCTTAATATGAAGAATTTGAGAGGACAACTTAATCTCTGTTGGACCCTTACTTCAGCCAAAGATCTCCTGGCATCCAAACTCTCTTGGAAATCTGTGGAGATTTCTTATACACACACACACACACACACACACACACACATATTAAATCTATAGCATTTGGCATTACTATTTATGAAAGACTACATATTTTTCTATAAATATACATATACACTTACACTAAAATATCTTTATAGTCTTAATAATTTGCATATGTTGATGGGCATACATGCATCTATATTTTTATATATATTCACATACATGTACATATAAATTAAATATGTGCATCATATATGGAGTAATCAGAGTATATATGAATATGTATACACAAACTAGAACAAATACATATACTCTGATTCTATATAGTATTTATTCATTGAAAATTTTCCTAATATGGGCTAAAAAAGAAGAAAAAAGGCTCAGTTTGCATACGTATATAGTAGTTAACCACAGTGCAATGTAGACAAAGAAAGCAGAATACCTAATCCCTCTTAAAACTGGGGACAGGTTTGATGAAAACTCTTCTTAATTTCTTCCAAGAAATTGTCCCTGGAATGTGATTTCACCACACCTACAGGCCCAGCTTCCAGGAAAAGAGGGTGTAGGACTGCTTTTTGATATATTTCATAGCAGACAAAACTGCCCTCAAGAATGGAAAAACAGCCCCATGAGGACAGAAAAGCAGAGAATAATTAAACAGCTCTTACATAAATCTTTTTTCCTGTGTCCTGTTATCTTCCACCTCCAAAGACATCATACATCTCTATTGGAAAATCACCTCACTGGCTTCAATGTGGGCAGTGGAGGAGCTCCAAGCTCTTTGGCATCATTAGTGGGGTTAGAAAACAGCTTTTTTTAGCACTTTATTTACTTCCAAACACAGGGACACATGTGAACTTACCTGTTTGGTGCTTCTCTGCCCAGTAGGAAGCAAAGATTTGGATTTCTCTGCTATTTTCTGTTAAAAGGAAAAGAAAAAAAAATCAGAGGGAAAATGGTTGAGAAGAGTCCAAATATTTAGGGAAAGAGTCATATGAAGCTATTTTCTTCTACTTTCTAAAGAAAAGGACATAGAGAAAGCTCTTACTCTTTAGAAAAAAAACAAGGCAGTATAAAAGCATTGAAAACTTCAGTCTTGCAGGCATTAAAAGTCTTCAAAGCTTCCAGAATGACAAGGTTATCAAAACTGAAACAGGCATTTAGGGAATGACAGCCAGGACGTGGATAAGTAGCAATTTATCACTCAGATTGTTTTCCTGAGGCAGCCGGGCATTCACAAACTGCAGTGGTTAATTTTGGCACTTCTGAATTGATGACAGTTTTTAAAATAAAAGAAATCCAATCCTGTACAGTTCATATGGACTGTACTCATGAACATTAGGAGGGTGAAAAAAAGCATAAAAAAGATTCATGTGTGTGTATACAGGGGTGGAGCTCTTAACCCAAATAATTCCAACTTCTCATTTAACACATAAAATAATTTTATTTAAAGACCCCACACTCAGTTTCTTGAATAGAACAGGTAAATAATTTGAAATATGAGGCAGCACTAGAGATGATGCAATTCTATTACACAACAGACACGCTGTTGAACTGCAATTTTATGTACACCGATTTATTTATTTAATTTTTAAGGCACAGGCAGCAAGTGCTGAGAAATCAATCAGTCCAGAGTGTTTCTAATAGAGACACACTATTAAGTGCATGTTGCCAGCCAAATTTCATTACACCTCTATAATTACAATATATCCTTCCCATTGTTGCAGGCATGCGTCAGACTCATTAAAGTGATATAGCAAAGCCACCAGAGTTTGTCCAGGTTGTCTTTTCATTAATCCAGATATATCTCCTAACTTGCACTGCCAGGGAAGGAGGCAGTTTGGGGATGCTAAATTCAAGTCATTACTATAGTGTTTAAAAGCAAAGCAAATCTGCTCATCAGCAGAGCCTCCCCAGGGTAAGGAGGGTGAGCAAGAAGCAAATGAAGGAACTGGAGTTCAGGCTTTGTTTGTTTTATTAAACAGCTTGATCTTGGTGACAGATCCCTGTTGGAAAAATGTTCCATAGCATTTCAACAGATCCCAACCACAAGATGTGCCTGGAAACTTTCTGGCACAGCCAAACAGCAAAGCAGAACCAGAAGCTGGGGTAACACTTGAATTACCAGTGCTGCCTGCACATTTTCTGCAAGCAGAGAAGGTGAACTGTGCAATCCTCTCTCCCCTGAGAGTGGAGGCACACTAAAATAATGTCATGGCTAAGCCAGGGGAAATCCTTCCCCTTGAACTCAGCACTGGGGAGGGCACACCTCAAACCCTGGGGTCAGTTTTGAGCTATCCACAATGAGAAGGGAATTGAGGGGCTGGAGGAGAGAATGGAGCTGGGGAAGGGTCTGGAACACAGATCTGATGAGGAGCATCTGAGGGAGCTGCGGGGGCTCAGCCTGGAGAAAAGGAGGCTCAAGGGAGACCTCAGTCTCCACAACTCCCTGACAGGAGGGTGTAACCAGGTGAGGATCAATGTCCATATCCAGGGAACAAGGGACAGGACAAGAGGATATGGCCTCAAGCTGCCCCAGGGGAGGTTTAGATTGGATTTGGGATCCAATTCTGCAGGGAAAAGTTTGGGATTATTTGGGATTATTTCTGCAGGGAAAAGCTTGTCAAGCACTGGAACAGGCTGCTCAGGGAGGTGATGGAGACACCATCCCTGAAAATGTTCAATAAATGTGTGGATGTGGCCCTTAGGGACATGGCTCAGGTGCATGGTTGGATTTGACAATCTTAAAAGTTTTTTCCAACCTTAATTCTATGACACTATGATTGCTTGAGTGACAAAGAAAGAAAATAGGGAGGAAACCATTCATTAGCAGCCCTGTGGAGATGCTCCAGGCTCTGGGGAATTACATTTAACTCATTCCCAGATTCCCAGATGGAAGCAGGAGGGACACTCACTTTCTGCACAGCTCCGTATCTCTGGATGGCATCTGAGAGTTGGTTCTTCAGCCTGTCCAGCTGAAGCCTTTCTTGCTGTATTGGGGAAAAAAGAAGGCTCATTAGCAGGTCTGTCAGAGATAAGTCCTGTAGTAGGCTCTGTCTGTGACCACGGGAAATTGTCCTGGTGGGAGACACCAAATAAATGATGTGGGCACCAATGGTATCCTAAAAGAATCAGTCACACCAGGGCTGCCAGGATGCAACAGGATTTTATTTTAGGAAATGTGATGCTTTGGTCTTTCAGGCCAGGTTAAATTAAAAAAAAAATGCAACTTTGGATATTCAAGATAGCACTGGAGAAAATACCTGAAGGGATCTTTCTAGAAAAAGTTATTTTTCTGCAGGATAAGTCATGATAGAGTTGATCACCTCATTTGGGAAATTTATTTGACTTGAAAAGTCAAACAGCCACAACATCCCCTCTCCTTGGTCTGACTGTGAGAAACCAGCTTATCTTCATGTTTTTCAATACATGAACCCAAATGTCACTGCCTTTATGGCTGGAGCTTGCTCCAGCAAGGTTTTAATCTATGTTTTAAGAAAACCCTACTGTTTAAAAAATCCTCTAGTGCTAGAACCTCTGTTCTTGGAAGGAAGAGCACAGCCTGATGTAAATATGACCAAACCCAAGCAGTTCTCCTGGAACTGTTGTACACCCTGGATTTCAGATTTCACATATGCAGGAGCTCACATGTCCAGATTTTACAGAGGGAAATGCTGCAAGGAAGTGGGATGTCACCTTAAACAAACAAGTGGAAAGCAAAACTCAATCTACACTAAACCTACTGAGCAGAAATGTTCACTTTCCAGCCATTTCAGCTGTTTCAGAAAACTGCTTGGGATTACAAAAGTAGATTTTATAAAGGATGGAATAAACATTTTTAATTTTAATGGTAGTTTTTTCACACACAGAAGAATATTTCAGTTCTTCATCCAAAGATTTAAAACCATTTTTAGAGCAGGGCAAGTGTCATTATTCCCATTTTACAGATAAAGGCCCATAAACCTTATGTTTGTTCCACATGCAAAATAAGATAAGTTTGTCACCCTGGAGAGCAGATCTTATGCTCCAGCACTCACCCTACCAAAAAATGGAATTCCAGCTCTACCTCTCTATATACATCCTTTGAGGTTAGCTTGGAATGAAGCCCTAAAAGAGCCATTTTCCATCAGTCTCCTGCCTTGTGGCACACTGATCCACTTAGAGCAGCATCTTTGCTCCTGCAATACCATCAATTTGCTCAGCTGGGCATCCTGACTCCAATATCTCTAGCAGCACTTGGAGATTTATGGGAAGTCAGAGAAAATCCCATATTGCATCTCGTTGGCAGTGTGTTACTGGTGGAAAATAAGGAAGAAAGGGGGGAAAAAAGCCTTTTTTTTTTTCCTGTGTGTGCATGCAAAGCAATCCACAGAAAAATGGATTGGTGAGGACTAACTATAAAGCTCTGCAAGGCTTTTCATGCTGTGAGTAATTTTATGGGAGGAGAGTTTGCAGTGCTACCCAGATTCCCATGAGGGACTTACTGACCAGCAGCCAATATCCACCAGAACAATTTCTTCTGTGTAAGGGATGATGGCTACAGGCTTTCTATCAAAATTTGTAGGTTTAATTACTAAAATTCTACTGTTAAAAAGAAGAATTTAAAAAAAATTAAAATAATTGACCAGTGAGAAGAAAAACGTTATTATACAATTTAATAGAAAGCAGCAAGTTTATTCCTCATATTACTGAAATTACTTCTGTCTATTTCCTTAGCTCTTAAATATTTTTCCTTCAATTTTCCATTTTTCTCCCCATGACAGTAAAAGCTCTTCTCCTGAGAGTTCCCATGGGCTTCAAGGCCAAATAATGACATTCTTGTGTGGCACTGTAATTGAGTTTAATGTGACCTTCCCTGATTCCCCTTTGGACCCAATTTATGTCACAAAATAGAGCCTGGAGATCAGCACAAAAAAAAAGAAGGAAAAAAAAAGCCCAGATCCCCATATCTCCAAGGCAGCATCTTCTGTTTCAGCAAGCTCAGATGTAATTATGCAAGAAAACAAGAAAAAAAAAAACAGTCCTTGCCATTCATCACTAGTCAAAGCAACATGTTAAAAATTATTCTTGTATTAATCTTGATGTCTACATGTGGAAACAGTCATTCCAGGCTTCCCTCCCCATCCTCTGGAGTATCCCATCACCCATTCATTTTTTTTTAGGCAGGCTGAATTGCACATGGTCCTTCACAGGTTACCAAGGTGGCCTCGGGTGATCCAAGTTTTAAATCCTCATCTCAACTGCCTGTTGGCAAGTGCCATAAATCCAGGCTGTAAAAACCACTTGGTCAGAGATGAGTTGTGTGTTTAGAGCAGTCTTATTTCTAGGTGGAAGGGCAGTGAGAGCAGAGTTGAAGTAATACAGGACTTTGGAAAATGGCAGATAGTGAGTGAGAATAAAACATGAACTCAGGAAAGTTCCTGACTTAGAAACCATATGGATGCTGGAAGCAAGAGTGTAGCAGAAATAAAGAAAAATTGTCCTTATTTTCATTTCAGGTGCTAAATGTTATTTGGGTGAAAATTGTCCTTTAACTTTCACACTAGCTGGAATCTGGTCCCCAGAGTTTTCTTGTGTTCTTGTCCACGATGCACATCATGGGCCAAGTCAGCAGCAACATCTGGGGTATAAAATCATTGTTGGGAGGTCAAAAACCTTCTGTTTGTCCATTATTTGCACTGGGGACAATGGGATGGGGATCATTCATGCCCTGTGACACTGCTGCTGAGTTGAACCTAGAGATGACAGCCCAGTCTGCACACAAAAATATGGGATTTTCTGGGATAAACTGGAATTCAGAGTGGGGTAAATTCTAATTTAAAATTCTGCTCTGATCTGGCCACAGCCTGGATTTATCTACCCCCAAAGTTGCCTTTGCACTGAATCAGTGTCATATCCAGATATATTCCATGGCTTTGGCCTTTCCAGGCACTTAACACACTCCCAAACTCACCTGCACCCCACAACTGAGTCTTTAACCAATGCCAAACTCATGTGATGTGACTCAGATGATTTCTGCAATATTTTTCACCCAGACTGAGACCCTGAGATAGATGTGAACTGGCCAAAGGCTTTGCTGCTGAATTCTTGATTTCCAATTCTACATGATCCAGTTTTGGGAGGAGAACTGGTGTCTGCAGCCGCTTTCCCCTGGGTCATTTATAAGTGAAAACTACACTTGTTTGAGAGGAAAGAAAGTTATAGCAAGACACAGAGCTTAACAGCTTTAAAACACCCACTGCCACTTCTTATTTTCATTATTCCTCCTTCCACAAAACCCATCATTCTCCCTCAACAGCATCTTGAGTGACACGTACCCTGGATGAGCCTCTGACAACCTCAGACAGCTGCTTGATGGCTTTGGTGCTAGTCGTGATGGTTTTATTAGTCTCCTGCTGGGTGGCATGCCTGCAGAAGAGAGGAGATGATGGGAATTGCAATTGAAATTAATTGCATAATGAGACACTTGGTGAAATCTATCAAGCTGCAGAGCAATTGAGACAACACAACAACAGCAGCACAAGGAGGCTCAGGAGGGCTGCAGGAGTCCTGGGTCTTGACCAGCCATGGAAACCAGAAGGAATTACTGGGAAGGAGATGTCCAAAATATTCTCCTTGCTGTCAGCACAAAGACAATGCCTGTGAACCATTCAAAGGGAAATTATGAGGTGAGAGCAGGGGGTGGACAAGGAACAAGGCCATCAGAGATGGTTGGTGCTGCAAATTTTCAAAGAAGGGTTGTACAGCCAAAGGAGACAGGACAGGGGAGTTGCCTGATTGTTTGCCCAGGAAAAAACGTTGTTCTCAGGAGAGAAATCTGAAATGGAGCAGGACAAATTTACTTACCCTGGTCATCTGCCCTTTAATGACACAGTATCTCCAGGAAAGCACTGGGGATGTGAAGGTGCAGAGTGCTTTTTCCAGTGCTTCTCCAGCACTGAAACAGGCAGGAATGGAGCCAAACCAGTAACCCCTCCAGTCATGGGTGTCCCTCCCTTTTACACACCAAATTCCTGTACCATTATTCCTTGTAAGCACTGGTTGCAAGCCTTGCTCTTTGGGACCATACAAACAAATGGGAAAAGACATAAAAGCTTCCCAAAGGTATTTATTAGCTCAGTCCAGTAGTTCTCAAGCTTTCTAAGGTCAACAGAGCACTTTCAGCTTCTAAGCTTCTCCAGAGAGCACTTCATATCCTTTCAGTCAGAAATAAGTGGTTTTCCATGAGGTTTCATTCAAAACCTCAAGAAATACCTGGAAAAGACCTGGAGAAAATAATGGTTTTTCTCCCTTTGAGGACACACATGAGCATGAGCCACAGTTGTATCAAAAAGACTCATTTGTCGGTGCTTTTTTTTTTTTTTTTAGAGTAGTGAGATTTGAAGTGAATGGACGTTCTTTGATTAAAAAATGTCAAAATGTCTATTCATGGTCCCTAGGTCCTGAAGACACATAGCTTATCTCTCCAGTTCCTTCCTTTTTCTCTGTCAGTTCAGATGGAGAGCACCTCTTTTGAGAGCTGGGTCAGCTCTTCCAGCACCTCCTTTGAAGACCAAGGCCAGTCACCAAACACAACCAAACACAGTCAACCAAACACAGTCTTAATTACGAAAACATCATGACCTCACTTGTTGAGGTCTTAATCCAAAGTTCAGCAGTTTTTTCCCCATTTCAATGTTCTTGTGCAAACAACTCAGTTGGGAAAGATGTCCAGGATCATGGAACCATAGGATGGCCTTGCATGGAAAGGACCTCCAAGATCATCCATTTCCAACCCTCTGCCATGGGCAGGGACACCTTCCAGTGGACCAAGTTCCTCCAAGCTCCATCCAACCTGGCCTTGGACATTTCCAGGGATGGAGCAGCCACAGCTCCTCTGGGAATCTGTGCCAGGGTCTCTCCACTCTCCTAGTGAATAAAATTACACTTGAGTTCATACAAGGTACCTACAAGTGAAAGCTTAGTACACATGGAGAGAACATCTCTCAGTTGCAGAACAGGAATTCAGATGTGTGTCAATGGTTGAACGCTCACACAGAAGGCATAGATTCTTCTGGCACCACGCAAGAGGAAAAATAATCCCATATGAAGACAAAACCAGAACCAATAACGAGTTATTACCTCTGTTTATTTAAATTAAAATACAATTTCTGTGTTAACTCATCAGAATGCGCTTCATTTACTGATGATCCCAGGACTCATCACACCAGCTAAGCAATTACATCACTTTTAATTTGAGATGGAACAGGTCATATCTATCACAGACAGGTATTCCTCACTGCCATTGCGAGAGAGGGAGCTGGGAATTGAATCCGGTCACACTGCTAACATTGAGGAGTGCACAGTCAGCCTGATCCCCAATCTCTTAATCAAGTATATCTTGCCACCAAATGCATGAATTCTACAGGCAGTAGATTCAAATCTCAGATTTCCATACCTAATTCCTCTTAACAGAAAGCAAGATACTGGAGTTGACATCCCTTTTGCAGACCTCATTAAATTATCTGCCCACAGAACAACTCAGGGATTTACATACCACGAATTCCCCATCCCCAAAGTAAAATGGCTTGTTAGGCTCTTGCATCTGATCCTTCCCAATCTCTAAAGTTAAATAAAGCCTTCTTCATTTGCATTGTAATGTAAATTTTGTGTTAGATATCTTACGTAATAAATTCGTGCTGGGCACGAACTTTACTCTGCTAGAAAAATAAGTGGGAGCAGGAGTACAAAAAAATCAAAGTTCTGCCTTCCACCTCTTAATTCAAAATGCACTTTAACTAACATGCTGGTGCTTGATTTTGGCACTTCCCACTATGTTGTCAGCACAATTAACTTCTCATTCTTCAGTCTCAGAGATGTGCTCAGGAATCAGACAATGATTATATTTAATTTACATTAAATGCTATTAAGATCTTAATTAAAAAAAAAAAAGCCGTCTCAAAACGCTGCTTCCTGCAGTATTTTATTTTAATTTGTAATGGTAACAAGATATGTTGCTGTTGTTGTTGCTTTTGTTGTTGTTTTATTATTAGTATTAACAGCATTATTAGTATTATTATCTGTCTTTATATTCTGCTCCCCATGGAAGTGTGGAAGTTAATTAAAGGGGTGTCTCTCACAAATAAAATTTCCTTCTCAAAAGAGTCCTCTACACACAACAGCAAGTTAATACTCCATCTGTGGAGCTGCCAAGCACCTAAAATACAAACTCAGTAAAAGATTTACCTGCCTACATACAGAGCTCTGCTCTGAAAACAAACCCTGGCAGGGTGAGCACCAGAGAGGGCATTTCTTAGGAGGGGTAACATCCCTTGCTGAGCATCTCTGCATGCACAAATGCTGCAAAGACAAAGCACTAAATAATCCAGGGCATGCCAAACTGCTGCCTACGAGCTCCCCGTGGCTGCTGTTTCCTCTGCTGGAGGAGCACGGTCCAGTGAATCCCTGATCCCCAGCTGCTCACAGTTTGTTCTTTGAACGATCATCTCTCTAATTTATTTATCCAGTTTTAAAAGCAGCTCTGCGGAGAGGCTGCTCCCCTCCATCCGCAGGGAGCACCAGGAAGGAGCTGAACTTCTGCCTCTGCTGCTTCTTTGAGACACTTGATGAATGGCCAAGCCAGTGCAAAAATAATCAGGCCCCAAGTGCAACAGCAAACACCAGCAAGGGAGGGAGTTCTCTCTGCCTCACCGTGCCTGACGATACTCACAATAATCCCAAAGAGCTTTGTGTTCCAGCTCCAGCAGGAAATGCCATTTCCACTCATAAAACAAGATACAGCTTATTTTATTTTCATCTGATCCCTAATGGAAGAGCAATAATGTGGTTTTGGGTATAGATCAAAGATACCTTTGCTGTAGTGGTTTGAACATCATTAGATTGAGAATCCCCTTTTTTTAGCACAGGGGAGCTGCACAGCAATGGAGTAAATTTTCACTTAAGAATGGTCAAGAAGAATTGGCAAGAATTAAATCAAATAGCTCAGCATAACTCAAAACTTGTCTTTTTCACAAGCTACTGTAATATTTACTGCAGTTTTCTTATCCAAAAAGAGGTAAAAATCAGAGGACTTTAAGCAGAGCCCTGAGCTGCAGGATCTGTGGCTTAAGCAGAAGTGGGTTGAGCAGCTGCATTTACATTTATTCCATTGCTGCTGGAGACAGATGCAAAAGGGAGCATCAAATATGCAGAGGGAGATTGGCATCACAGGACAGCTCCTTCCTGTGGTACAGATGGATTCTGTGCAGGACTGGTGGCTGTGGGAACTGATAGACCCAGCAAACCTCAAATACATGTAGATAAAACATCATGAACTGCCCACAGGGACAGCAATGGATCCTAAGGATCCTATTCCCTTTTCTCCACCTAATAAAGGGAGAACTACAGAGAAAATTTTCAACTACAGAGAAAATCCAGTGGAGATTCTTTGTAGTTTGTGGAGGAGGGGGCACCTGTAGCATGAAGTTCTGCCCTGGAATATGGTCAAAAACCTCAAAAAATGCCCTATTTTTCAAATTATTAGGAGTGAGCTGAGAGGGGTACCATGTGCTGGGTTTTGGTGTTGAATTGTATTAAAAATGTTAAATTGTATTAAAACCCATCTGTCACATCAGCCTCAAACCAACACCCTGATAGTGAGGCAGAGATTTGGCAGATGAGTTGCCAAGCTGACCTGGAGGCACATGACTGGCAGTCAGCCCCTCTAAACTACAAAAATTTAGTCCAGTTTTCATACATATGAAAACACATATTCACACATTTTCTGACCTATTCCTCTTTAGAGTCTGTATGGACATTCGTCCTTTGGGTAAAGGATGTGCCCCAAGGACATCCCTCAAGGCTGAGTGAAAAAGATTTGCCTTCAGTTATTGGCCTGGGTGAGTAACATCAATCTCTAATAATTGTTTGTTTTGTTAGCTTTAACATAATTTCTTTAATATTGCTTTGATTTAGTGCACTATCCTGTCTGATACTGTAAGTTGTTTTTAGCTTTTATGCTGCGTAGTAAATAAACCTGATTGAGTTATTTTGTTCTAATCATTTATCATAAGAAATAATCCATTTTCATAGACATGTATCTGATTTGCCACCATTAAAATCTCAAGCACAAAGTTGTAAAACTCAGACTGTTGACAAAGTCTGGGCATAAGCCTGGTTCCAGCTGCCCCCAGGCTCCTCTCTGAGGAGTTTAGAAAGGAAAGGGATCCTCTCCGCACCTCATGACTCACTGGGAGCTTCTCAAACTGTCTGAAGCTTCAACAGCACCTCCAAAATGATGCAGAGAATCCTCACTGGAGAGGTGACCCAGCCTTGCAGTGTATCTTGCACAGCCAGGATGATCCCACAGCAGAACCAGAGAATACCCTGAGTTAGAAGGGACCCACGAGGATCATCCCAGCCCAACTCCTGGCCCAGCACAGGACAATCCCAACAATCCCACCCCAACCCTGAGAGAATTGTTCGAATGCTCCTTGAGCTCTGGAAGTCTTGGGGCTGTGACCAGTCCTTGGGGAGCCTTTTCAGTGCTCAATGACATTTTGGGGGAAGAACTTTTTCCTGATATCCAGCCTAAGCCTCCCCTGACACAGCTCCAGCCACTCCACTCCTGTCACTGGTGACCAGTGAGATCAGTGTCTGCCTCCCCTCTTCTCATCATGAGGAAGCTGAAACACTCATCTATAGGATGGAAACGTTTTCTGCCTTACATCACTGCACTTTAGAGAATCACAGAAATGCCAGGATGTATGGAAAATCACGCTGTGAAAAGCTGACAGAGGAGTTCAGCAAATTTATGCGAATGAAGGGAGAGAGTCCACCAGGGCACAGCCTGTGATGGTGTTCACAGGGGTCTTAGGATGTGGGAAGAGACAAAGACATGACTCCATGTTTCAGAAGGCTTGATGTATTATTTTATGATATATATTACATTAAAACTATACTAAAAGAATAGAAGAAAAGGTTTCGTCAGAAGGCTAGCCAAGAATAGAAAGGAATGATAACAAAGGCTTGTGGCTTGGACTCTCTGTCCAAGCCAGCTCATTATGATTGGCCATTAATTAGAAACAGCCACATGAGACCAATCACAGATGCACCTGTTGCATTCCACAGCAGCAGATAACCATTGTTTACATTTTGTTCCTGAGGCTTCTCAGCTTCTCATGAGGAAAAATCCTAAGGAAAGGATTTTTCATGAAAAGATGTCTGTGACACACACCCACAGGGCTTTCTCTCTCTCAGGGTTTTGGAGGGTGCAGCCTCCTTTCATCCCAAACTCCCAACCACATGTTGCACTCCTCCTTTCCCCATTGCCTGAGGCACCAGGAAGGTGCAGCCTTCCCAAACCACCTACCCCATATTCCCCCTTGAATTTGGTATTTTACCCCAAAGTTCAGAAACTCAGGCTTGTGCAGACTCACTTGTTTCAGGAGTCTGTGTCCGGGTTCTGTAACAATCCTTGAAGTTAACATTAATGTCTCATTAGAGACATTAAGACCCATTTCAATGACATGAACACCCATCCCCTCACCCATGGAATTGTTTGTAAAGGCATTAGCACACATCTTCCCTATCCAGGACTGGACTTGTGGCTCTGTTTCTGCATGATGAATTCAGGGGGCATCTCTCACCTCTAAACATTTACTGCAGATGTAAACAAAGCAGGAAGACAAACTAGGAGGAAAAGTTATTTTTTGGAATTATAGAATCACAGTCTCACAGGATGGTTTGTGTTGAAAGCAACCTCAGAGATCAAATCCTGTGCCATGGGCAGGGATGCCACCCATTAAAACAGGTTCCTCAGGATCCCATCCAACCTGGCCCAAGCTGTTGCACTAATATTACCATTACCTCTGGTAATTACCATTGCCTGAGGTACCAGGAAGGTGCAGCCTTCCCAAACCACCTACCCCATATTCCCCCTTGAATCTGGCACTTTACCCCAAAGTTCAGAAACTCAGGCTTGTGCAGACCCACTTGTTTCAGGAGTCTGTGTCCAGGTTCTGTAACAATCCTTGAAGTTGATAGAGACATTAAGACCCATTCCAAAGATGTTAACACCCATCCCCTCACCCATGGAATTGTTTGTAAAGGCATTAGCACACATCTTCCCTACCCAAAACTCGTGGCTCTGTTTCTGCATGATGAATGCAGGAGGCATCTCTCACATCTAAGCATTTACTGCAGATGTAAACAAAGCAGGAAGATGAACTAGGAGGAAAGGTTCTTTTTTTACATTTATTTTTACCTAGAATCACAGTCTCACAGGATGGTTTGGGTTGAAAGGAACCTCGGAGATCAAATCCTGTGCCATGGGCAGGGATGCCACCCATCAAATCAGGTTCCTCAGGACCCCATCCAACCTGGACTAAGTTGTTGCACTAATTTTCCCCAAGCCCTAAAGTATATTTACTGTGTTGTTACAATCATCAAAGGAAGATCAGTTAAATCTACCTATTCTGGCTCCAAACTGACTTTCTCAGCCATTTTTCCCCCCCACTTTTTTTTCTTCAAGACCTAATTGTGCATTTTGAGGAATAGTTTACAACAGAGCAAAGTAAGAGCTCTAATTCTGATCTGTCAGCAAACCTCTTTGCATAGGTGTAAATCATCCAGCAGAGTAAAAGTCAGGAGAAATATGGACTGCTACGTTCAGGTTTCAAGCCACACAATATTCTAAAATAAAAGCATCATGGATTTCCAATTTACCTGTCACTTGAAAGTATTAGGAGACGTGGCACTATTTTTCTTACAGGAGCTTAGGGGATGGTCTGTGCCTGTGTGGGAAAAGGAGGGGAGGTATTTCAAACCCCCCTGACAAGGGTGAAATACCATCTCTAGAGAGGAACACGGTTTGCACTTCTGCTGTTCAGTGGTTCTGCATTATAAAGCAGGAATTTCTATCAGCAGCCCTCACAAATTTCATCACAGAAGTGCAAACCTTAGCAAAATTTTTCATGGCTTTTTCAATACCTATTTTTAAATACCTTTTCTATCATGGCTTCTTAAAATTAAATAATCATAAATAAAGAACCAGTTATTACTGAAATAAGGAGAATGCTTGCTCCCCTGCAGGATTTGACCAGCTGCAGGCAGCCAGTTACTCATCAACCACTACCAGCAATTCAGATTTGCGCTTTTCAATGGAATTATGTGACAAACAGTTTATGAGACACCCCCTTAACCCTGCATCACCTACAGATTAGCTCAGCACCGCCTCAGACTCCATCTGTCAAGTCATTGCTGACAGCCCTCAAAAAGGACCCCATGGGAAGCAGCCCAACAATGTCACTGCCATTAGTCACCTCTCACTTTGTTTCTCTTTCTCCCACCCATACTATTCCCAAGGAAGTTTTATTTTTAAAAGTTCCACTTTCTTTCCTAATGGGAAAGCCCCTTGAATCCTTTGTAAACGCCCTGTTAGCACTTGAGATATATTACACCTCCCTCTCTCTCATTATGCAGTAAGCCTCTTAGCTTATGAGAGGCAGAAATTAATTTAATTTGTCATAATTACATTTTGATGAACCCTGATGCCTACTGATCATGATAGCTATATTTTTAATTTTTTTTTCTTTCCAGGTGCTGATAAACTGCTTATTTCTTTTTACCTATTATTGCAACTTTGCTTGTGCTGAGGTAAACCACCCTCCTGCACCAGATTTCTGCAAAAAGCAAACAGATCCCTTCCTTCCCAGCCCAAGGACCTCAGCTGCCCTCCGTGAGCTCTAAATATTCACCCAAATTTCCAAAATTGCCCCGAAAATCCTTTTAGCGCACCGAGATAAACGGCACCACGGCTGTGACCGCTCTCATTGCTTTGCTCGTGCTCTCTAATTCTGTCCTGCCTCTCACATTCCTGCATTGACCAGGGGACAGCAGCTCAGCATCTGTCACAGAGAGGTCACAGGGATGCAGGGATGTGTTCCTGCAGCAATTCCCAGCGGCAGAGCCGGCGGCGCCTGCAGCAGTCACCGAAAGCAGCTGAGCAACACTCGACCTACAGAGCTGCTATCACGCCTTCCTCCCTGTGATTTGCTGCAGCTCCTTGCTGAAGCTTGGATTGGAGCTGCCTTTCCAGGTTTTTCAGGGTTGGGACTCGATGATTTTTAGGGTTGCTTCCAGCACAAGATATTCTGTGATTTGGCGATTCCGATTCTGCGCAGGAAAGCTCAGGGTCGCTGCTTTTAGGGCTCTGTAGAAGGAGTTAAGTCAACTTGGAGGGGAGAACTAAAAACTTTCTGAGTCCTGCTTGTAGTTCAGAATACAAAGAAAAAAATTATATACTGAAAAAGAGTTTTAGAGACTGGTGGAAGGTGCCCCTGCCCACGGCAGGGGGGTTTGAGCTATATAATCTTTATGGTCCCTTCCAACCCAAACCATTCAATGACTCTGTGATGAAAAATCCCCCTGCCCTGGAATGGCAGAGATGTGGATGTTGTCTTAATTCCATCATCAAATCTTTCTCTGTGTGGACCAACAAATGCAAACTGCCTCTTAACAACATGCTCATTGCAGTACATGGGCTGGAAGCTCCAGACTCAAAATCCAAAATAAAACAAACCCCAAGGACTTCATGACGATAAAAATGATGACTTTTGAAACAAGTTTACTCAAAATTTATGGTCCTGTAGATTAGCTTGTGTGTTTCAGCATAGAACCACAGAGATTGCTTTGAGGGTGCACAAACGTGCCAGAAGGTGCCCTGCACACACACACACAGACACGTATGTGGGAAAGACAAATGGACAGGAGATAAATGGCACTGCAGATTAATGGAGTCTATTATACTTTCCACACTCCCTCTCTTGGTTTTAGCATTTAACATGCACTCAATGCTCTACAGGGCACTGTGAAAAGCAAAGATGAAGGGTTCTTTGCTGATGTGAATGAATGATTGCTTCAGGTCTCCTTGAGAAATCACAATGGAACCACTGTTAATAAAAGAGCCAGCACTTGGAGGAAGAAAAGTTTTGGTAAAGAGAGATGTAGATTTTTTAGGTTTTATTTCCATTTTTAACGTTGCTTTTGCTGGTTCATGTGTTTTGTTGCCACCAAATTTTTTCAGTGGTGAGAGCATGCAGAGCAAACATCTGCAAAAAGGGAAAAAAATCACATCAATTTCTGAGATGTAGGCATTTTCATCCCAGAAAATACATGTTTCATTAAAAAAATAAAACACCAAAAACCCCAACATTGCTTAAACCCAGGCAATTTTAATTGAAAAATGAATCCATTTCACTCAAACTGCTGCGATGAGTTTTGTTATTTTGTGAAGTGAGCAAGAAATCAAAGGCAAACAAACAGCCTGAGACACTTTTCAGCTGGCTGTGGTTATTTGTGTATTTCTAGTTAGGGGCATTAAAGCACAAATGCTCCTGTGTGTATGCTTAAATTAAGAGATGTGCCCAAACCCGGTTCCTCCATCAGAATTTAAGTGAGAGGGAAAAGGCATTAGCAGCAATTGTGCCCCTGGAATTGTCAGTGTGGAGCAAACAGGCTGTCTCATACAGCCATGAAAAATGTCCACCCTTGGACTAGCAGGAAATCTAAACAGAAAGGCAATGACCAAGCAATTCTTCTGCAGTCCAAAGAGCAAAGCCAGGTGGTTTATCATCTCTGGGAAAGTCAGCTTTAAGAAGCAGCAGACAAATATCCAGAGCCCTGCAGGGACACGGTGGCTTCGTGCACAGCCCTGGCAGCAATCAGGTGCTGTGGGGTTCAGGAGGAAGCAGCTCAGAAAACACATTTGTTACCCTCATCTCCAATTTCATCCCAGGTTATAAATGAAGGGAACCTCACCATAAAGTTCACAGACCAAACTAAAGCAAGGTTTGATTAACACTGATTTGCTTGATGGAGAATATGAAGACCATGTTTCAAAACAACAGCACTGGGGACACCAGGTTTGTTAGAAATACACTTATTTCGGCATTATAAAAAGATTTCATAAAGCTCCACACTGATGTTAATAAACAGTGCACTGTAAATATCAATTATTTAACCTATCTGTGCAATGAAAATGGATTGGTATTTGCAACAGGTGTTGAAGATGATGCAAACTCCACTAACAGTGACACAACATGCAAAGAAATCCAATATTTAGCCAACTCCTGCTCTATTTGTTTTGCTTTGGTACCATCACTGGCAGAGGCAATGGCACAGCTTTTGGCTTCCAAGACAGGTGATTATGGATTCCATGAGTTGGGTTTCTCCTGGAATCTCTTTCTTTTCCATCTTGAAGCTCCATTCAGGTGGAACAAGATGATTTTGGGTTTATTCTCCCAGGATTTAAATGCAACTTCACAAACAAGTCCTGCTTCAAACATGGCTCATCCATAGAGTCCATGCCCTTCTAAACAGAAAAGCACCTTTTGGACCTCTCATTACACAGACAGACCCCTTTCTGTCCCAGAAAAACCAGTCTTATTATGCTTTGTTTATGTCCCACATTTCACCTCCCTGGTCCCAAACCTCTCTCTCACATGTCCTACAGAGAAGGAACTAAATTTTCCCTCCACACCATTTCCACACTCCCAACAACAATATGAACTTCACCAAAACCAAACACCATCCACAAGTTCTCTAATTCCTAAAAAAAAAAAATCCAAACAAACAAAAAACCAACCAAACAAACCAACCCCAAACAATTTCACACCAAGAGTTTGCTACTATCCTATTTTTATATCAATCTCCCTAAACTCAGACGCTCAATTTCAAATTCCTGTGTAAATCTCCTCAGCCCTGGTGAGGAGGTGAGGCACATCTGGAGTGCTGTGGCCAGTTCTGGACTCCTCAGTACAGGAGAGACATGGAGCTCCTGGAATGGGGCCAGTGAGGGGTGATGAGGATGATATGGGGACTGGAAAATCTCTGATAAGAAAATGCTGAAGGAGCTGAGGCTGTTCATCCTCAAGAAAAGACAATGAGAGGGGATCTCATCCCTGTCAGTGTCTGCAGGGAGGGCTCAGAGCAGGGCCCAGGCTCTGCTTGGTGTTCCCAGCAATGGGACAAGAGGAACAGGCATGAACTGATCCCAGGAAGTTCCACCAGAACATGAGGAAGAACTGCTTTCTGAGCACTGGAATCTTCCATAAAGGGTGCGGAGTCTCCCTCCCTGCAGATATTCCAGAGCCATCTGGACACAATCCTGTGCCTGTGCCCTGGGATGGCTCTGCTGGAGCAGGGAGGTGGCACCAGGTGACCCCGCTGTGGTCCCTTCCAGCCTGACCCATTCTGGGATTCTGCATTCCCCAAACATCTCCCCAGCCACATCACCCGAGCTAGGACAGCACCTCCTGTCCCATGACACCTCCACACATTTATAAAGCCACTCCCAATACTCACCTGTATGAGGAAACAAACCAGGGCTTCTCCCTCTGGTGCTCTGATCACATTTTCCCTGATAGGGGATGTCCAGACCACTTCCTCACCCACCCAAAATTCATCCCACATTTATCCCCACCACCATGTCCTGAGCCAGACCTGAAGCTCTCAGCCTGCCTGGTGCAAAAATATTGGGACCAGAATGGGAAGCTGCAAACTGCTGCTGCTTCAGACAGAAAAAATAAAATTACCTTCATGACCCCTTCTGAATGTGATCACTTCCTCTGCTTCTGAGAATGACTTTAACTGCTCCATGCCCTGTGGGCTGGGGCTCTCTGCTCTCAGCAGAGCCATTTCTGCTCTCTCTGAACCATCCTGAGCAGATCCCTCAACTCCACAGCAAGAGCAAACACCAAGTGCTCCACAACTTTGTTTTTCCTCTCTCCTCCACCTCCTCCTCTGCTGGAAGGGTTTTGGAGTACAGTGCTATGCAGAGAGGGAGGTCAGCTGGAGCAAAGAGACATTTTAAAGTACAAAGTGAAGCATAGAAGTCGATGTTGGTAACAGTGCTGGCGCTTTCTGAACACACTCCCTTGAGGCACTTGTGCCAAGATCTATTTTTTCTGATTTTCGGGGTTTGTTTTATGAGCAGGAGACAGGAGAACAGAAAAATGTGAACATAATATAAGGCAGGAATCAGCTTTAAAATATGTTTGCTTGAGAGCAGGATTTTTTTGTTGTGGTTTTATTTGTTTTCATATTGCACTTTGTTCTCAAAAGTACAGAGATAACTGGAAGGAATTGTGCTGGGAAGAGAAATGGATCTCAGCAGCCTACTTGCCACCTATTGCTCTATCCCTTATACTTCATATGCCTCTTTAAATCTGACATCTCTGCAACTTCCTGAGCATAAGGGCAAGCTGTGAAGTACAAGGAAAATTAATATATTTATCCCGCACAGAGTGCAATGCACTCAAAATACAGAGTCTAAATCTCCAAATACTTTTCTTTCTCCTTCACTGTCCTTTCCATTCACCTTACATTTCCCTCTGCCTGGCAGTGCTTTTCGAGCAACACTTTAATTTAGCAGGCAGATAGATGTATCTGTCTCTTTTCAGGAATGATTACCTTTCCAAAACAGGCAAAAATCTTAAAAGAAATGCCACTGGTGAGACTCCTCCGCTCATCAGCCCCACATTTCATTACTTTAAAGATCCTTCAGGCTCCCAGGTGACAATAATGCATAATTTCCAGCGTGCCAGAAGTCGCTCTTCCCCACCACCCTGCAAGTGACATCAGACCATAAAGCAGACGAGCACTTAGATTACAAAAACACAAGGCACTTTATTGGCCCATAAAACACCCGCTAGAGCGGCCATGTGAATGAAGACCCCATTTTGTGGGGCAATAAATTTTGCACCAGCACCCAAAAGGCACTGTTATTACAGGAATTGTGCAAATCACCACCCCTGGTCCATGACACAAAAACGCCTTAGACTCTGGCCAGGATGATTTGTGCCTCCACGACAATTAAAATGCACCACTGGTCGTCCAAAAAATTAAACTTCAAAGAGACCCTGCCCTAGTAAGAAACTAGTACAAATAGATAATAAAAGGGTAAACAAGCAGAATGAAAGACCTGAGGAAGTCCATTACAAATCACCAGGCTCTGAGGTTTGTTTCAGGTGAGGCAAGACTCTCTGCTGGCAGGAGCATTTAATGAACTCAGATACAGCAACTCTCTGTATACAGGGAGGGCCAAGGGAAATATCCAAGCTTTCCAATCCATTCAGATGTGAAAACTGTGAGCCCCGTTATCAGAAACCTCTGCTGCTGATAGCAAATTTGCTCTCTAGGGGGAAAATGGATTCAGCTTAAGAACCACTGTTAAGAGTCCAATGCAGGTGCTTAAAAGAAAATTACCTGATGAAAGATCAATAATGTTTCTCCTCTCCCTGAATCGAGGCTCATGTGCAGAATAAAAAATTCCAGAGACTGAGCCTCTGTTGCCTTGCTTCAACACGAGCCATTGTAAATGTAACCAGGGTAGGAAATTATATATTTAAAATCATGTGTTGAAAATAACATTGCATTTGTGCAGGTAGGGACCCAAAAAGACAAGAAAACAGAGAAAGTCACACTTAGTGCACTGTAAAACCAGATGGAGCAGCCCAAACGTGTTTCCTTGCACCCTCAGTGCTTAAAACCAGCCTTTCATACAAAATAGGTAAGTGTGCTAAGTGTATGCAACAGCTGCCAGAAAGTTGAGCACATGGATCCAGCTGAGAAGTTCCCTAAATGAATTCAGCAGCAATTTCCATTGAAGGACCAAAGCACCACATGAGAGATGCTACTGAAGCATGTGACTGACCTTTCTTTTTAAAATAAAAGGATTTTACATCAAAACGGGGTCAGGCTGAAATGCAAGAAGCTAAAGGGAGTAATCCTAAATATAATTTTTTCATTTTCTTTCCCGAATGAACAGAAGAATTTGTTCACCTGAAAATGGACTTCTGGAGTACAGTGAAAATCTGGGGAATTTCAGACACATGATATTTGGATAAATGGTGATGGATCAGCTGTTATAGAGCAGAAAGAGATTTTCCCCTCCTTGTCAGTTCACTAAAATCTCTCTGTTAATGTGTGCTGTGGTAGCAACAGAAGGCACATGTCAACTCCAAACTTCTGAGCTACTTTTGAGTGATTTGAATCAATAATCCTGTTTGATTTGAATCAATAATTTTTTGAATAAAACCATTGAAATAAAAAGTTGGGGATAGTTTATTATATGCAGAGACCTGCTCTTGGGTCACAACAATTCCCTGCAGTGCTCCAGGCTGGGGGCAGAGTGCCTGGAAAGGGATCCCTCACTATCCATTATTAATTCTTTAATTGAGAGAAAACAGTATCAGATATCCCAAATCCCAAACCCATTCTTGGTTTGGCTTTTATGTTTCAGGATTTCTCCCAGCTGAACAAACCACAAACACTGGGTGAGATCCAGACTCATGACCACTGATGCGTGTGACATCCAAGCCACCCTTCCAACCACCTCTTCTCAGGGCTGCACCACCCTGGAGGCACCAAACCACAGACTGTGGCTCTCTAGTTACTCAAAAACCTGTGGGAATTGAGTGTCTGCTCCTTCCATGTGTTTAAAAACACCAGTTCCCTGGAGACAGGCAGATTTCCTTCCCTTACAGCTCTTTCGCTCTCCAGGCTGATGATTCCTGCACAGAGAATGCCACAAATCAGTTCTCTCTCAGCCCACAATTTGTGCACTGGATTCTGGCTGGAGCATTCACCTGGATCCCTTATCCCAAAATTGCTGAGAAGGTACAAAGATTAGGAAGCTGGAGGCATGAGGTCAGCATGGGTAAGTGATAAGACAGGAATGAGTCCCACCATCTCCCTTAACTGAGGTCTACAGTCACCTGAGGCTGCCAAAAGCCTGATCAGAGTTGGCCTTGTTCTTCTTGTTGGTCCAGGTGACAACCAGAAAATCATCCCAAACAACACAATTTTGTGATGTGTTGAGCTCTGCTCAGATTACTGGATTGGTGCTTTTCCCCAGAATTTATCACCCTTTTTCTTCCACCACTTCATTCCAAGGGTAAGCGAGGGCTATCTCTGGTCAAAAAAAAAACAAGAGTCTATCAAAATGTTTGGAAAGCCCTGGAGCATCCACACAATTTAAATAAAATAAAATAAAAAAATAATAAAATCACTGCTTCCTGATTATCTATTTTTCCTCATTAATGACAAAAAATTAAAAGAAATTAAGTCATCAATGGGTGGAACAGCTAAGAGAACTGCTGATATTTTCAGCTGCACTGCCAAAGAGAAATGTTCTGCCCATACATTCCACCCTGTTAGACCAACATTTAGCTGGGTATTTTGGGGTTCTCTGAGCAGCTCCATCAGACCAGAGTGCCCACGATGGTCCTGGCAAGGCTGCAGCCATTCCCAGCCCTGCCTGTCCCTGTCACGGGCAGCCACAACTTCAGTTCAGCAAGATTTCAGCAGATTTTACACCCTTGGTGAGGTAAAATTTTGTGCCATACTTTCTATCTCTTACAGAAGATAAAAAATCTCTATCAGTGCAGGATCTTATCTACCCTAAAAACTCCCATAAAGGAACTTGCTGAGTCAGCTGTATTCCTTTGATTACTCCATACCAATCTCTTGCATAAATGTATTAATTTAATGCCACTTCAGAAGTGTGCTTTATTATTATTTTAGAGGCTGGAAGATGTCAGAGATAATCACAAAGAAAGGTCTTTGGTGCTGTCTCACTGAGAACAGAAAATAAAATCAGCAATCCATAGCAGCAGCTTTCTAACAATGATAGAAAATCAAATTGACAAATGCCTGGATGTTTGTCAGATCACATCCAGAATCAGATCAGGGAACTCTTTTCTTAATAGAAAGAAAATATTGCAGAAATCTCCTTCTTCCCTTCTGCCCTCCCTCCCTGGAGAGCTGATTTTTAACACTCCTTTGCTATTTCCCAACCAGCCTGGCACTGTCCAGGACAGTAAATTGGAGATGATAAAAAGTTTACCAGAGTTTAGACAGCATGCCTTGTTAGAAGAGCCCAGCAGTTCAGTAACAGCTGTTGTCTCTTGAGAAAATCTGTTTGCAGATGGGATGGTTGGGGAAAATCCAAGGTATTTCAGTTTCAGTTAATTGTTAAAAATTCAAAGCAGCTTGGAAGCCATCAGTGAAACCACACAGATGTTAAGTAATAATAATAAAAAACTAATAAAACTGTGGGTTCAGGAGAAAACACTGACCATACCAAAGCCTATTTCATATATGCTGGCTTTTTCCATGTTTCCTGTTCAGCAGAATAAATTTTTCCTTTTGTTGTTGAAGAAAATAACTATTCCTTACTTGCACAATAAGATGAAATTTAACATTGTGACTGCACTAGCTGATTTGTTCAGATGTTGAGTGGAGGAGCAAAAAGATTTTTTAAAAGCTTGAGGAAATAACCTTAAAATGGAGATGTTTTCCTACCCGGCATTTTCTGTTGGATTGTCTCTTATTTTTTCCTGCTAAGATAAAAAAAACTGAGGTCACCCCAGACTGCTCCTTTCCAGCCAAATATCCAAGTGTCTCACATCAGCTGCCCCGTTCAAAACCTTTTGTTTTGCTTTGTTTTTTATTCCACAATTGACTCCAAGGACAATTTTTCCTCCGCACTGAAAGCACTGGCCAGGTGCACACTGCTCCCACAGAGAGCACAGCACTCGCTTTTCCTTTTACAGCACTATTTTAAAAAGTGCATTAATGAGCCAGGTTACTTCTGTTTTAACATTTTGGCTTCTTTCCTGCTTCAGTTCCCCCTTTCTGGTGTACTCAGAATTAATTTCTGCTTCTTTCCTCCTGTTTTCTCTGCCTTGTCCATGGGGCTGGGAGGGTCACCCAGCACAACAAAGTGATGCTCTCATTTGGGGCTCTCACTGCACTTCAAATGCTGGCAAACAATATTGAAATCTCATTTTAGGACCAAGATGTAATTGGGTCTGAACTTCCCTCCGGTCCTACCCTGACGTAATTCCATTACCTTTAATGGAATTACTCTCGATTTGCACCGGTGTCTTGAATTGAACTTTTGCTTTTGAGGATTTATATATCTTGTTTTCCTACCATTTAAAACAAGAAGCCAGCCAAAGTCATTTCCAACTCATTTTCCCCTCCCCAATAAATTCAGGCATTATTACAGTTTATCTCTGTGACCTCCACTTGCTCTTGTACATCATCCATCTCATTATTCACGGTTCGTGCAGGACTTTGCATTCCATTATCTCCTATTTATAAACCCAGATGTCTGAGAACAAAAGGGGGCAGGGTTCTCCAGAATACACCTTTCTGGCCTCTTTACAAAATTTTCTTACTCATTTCCAGCTGCTCCCTGCCTACAGCCTCTTCTTTATCCTCCCGGAATTTGTGTTCTGTCCTTTAAACACAGCTTCCCATGACCCACCTTGTGACTAAGAAAAGGAAGAGCCAAAGAGGCGTTGCAGGTAATTTGTGAAGCAGCAGAAACATAAGGACACATTTGACATTATCCAGTTTTTAGTTCAGTCTAGGTGGGAAACCATAATTGCTGATGTGGTGGGTGATCACAAAGTGAGAGGTGGGAAAAAGGCTTCCAGTTCATCATCAAAGAACATTATTTAGCCCACACTCTGTAAATAATACTAAATTATTCAGCAGTGTAGTGGTGGATATATTCTTCAAATTAAAAAGAAAGTGGAGAAATAAAAAAAAAAATTAATATATCTGGATGCAGTCACCAAATGGGAATATTTCAATTAAATACAGGCAGCTCTATGTCTTGGCTGACTACAGAGCATTTTTGTGTGATCACCTCAATAAAAACACCATTGCTGCAAGGTGAGAATCCCTCTCAGGAGGAGAGGAGACCTTCTCACCTCCAGCCTCTGCCCATCTTCACAGGGTGGGAGCATTTCCTCCTGTTCTGGGAGCATCTCCTCAGAAAAATACAGTTCAAAAGGCTTTGAGACACCTGCTCAGCCTCTTTCATTCCACAAGTGGAGTCAAATGTGCACAGCAAAGCCTTGGTGATGGGTTTCCCCAGTTAAGCACACTCAAGTCTATTTGTTAATTGTATTTTTTTCTTTAAATTTTTCGATTTTTTCTGGTGTCAACCTTTTACCTTCTCTTCTTGTCACTCCTTTCCCTGATAGATTTAAGAACTTTCCCCCCTTGAAGGGGCTTGTACTCTGTAACAAGTCACTTCTCAGCATCATTTATAAAAAAAAAAAAAAGAAAAAAAAAGTTAAAAAAAATTATAAAAGAAGTTAAAAAATAAAAACCCAGACTATGTTACAAGGTTTACAGAGAAACACCTTTTTTTTTTTAATAGATCTCGATTATGGCTTGTGTTTTCTCAGGATCATTTTTAATACTTCAACCACAAATTGTGAACACTGAAAATGTTCCACTCTGTCCTGCTGCATAATTCCTGAGTTATAGAGAGTTTTTACAGAAAAAAAATCCTTTTCCTTCCTTCAAACTCACTTGTTAAATGGTCAAACCTGGGAATGCCATTCCTGGGAATTCCTGATGAGTTTCTTGACCTACATCCGTACTCTGCTTTGCAATGTCCATCTCTGTTTTAAAAATGGTTCAGATAATTTCCTTTTTGGAATAACTTTGTGCCTGGCTCTAGAGAAATGTGCTGCTGGGCAGGGCTCAGCCTAACTCAGCTCCTCCAGACTTCCCTGGACTTTGTGCCAGCTCTGAATTCCAGTAGAAATATTTTCACACCCACTTAGCGCTGACAAGAGAAATCACTTATGAGGATCAGGCCTGATAGCAAGCACAGAGAAAACCCATTAGAAATGCTCAGTTTTGATTCCAGTTAACTTTGCAGAGAGCTGTCACACTCCTTATCCTGCCTTTCAGACTCAGTAAACCATGGAGGAAAACTCCTCTTAGGCGTGCCTGTGCTGGGAGAAGAGCAGAGAGATTTGGGTAATAAGAATGATGTTTTTAGGTGACTGAAGGGAGCGTTCAGTTCTTCATCAGAGTGAGACCTGGGCATTCATCCTCCTCCCTCTTCCTTGGAAAATGAAGCAGGTTGTATAAGCCAGAGGAGACACAGGATGTCCCAGCCACATCCCTGGAATTCTGCGTCACCAATGTGCGGCCACAGAAGCAGGGCAGGGATTGTCCCTCTGGGCTGGGCACTGATACCATGGACCACCAGCCCAACCCAATTAAAGCACTTTAGGAATCTTAATTAATGGCACTCAAAACCTCAGGTATTAAAAATCCATCCCTGGAATTCTGTATCACAAATGTGCGGCAGCAGGAGCAGGGCAGGGATTGTCCCCATGGGCTGGGCACTGCTGAGAGATTGCTGTGTGCAGTACTGTGCTACTCATGACAAGAAGGACATTGAGGGCTGGAATGCGCCCAGAGAGGGGCAAAAGAGATGGAGAAGGGACAGGAACAGCAGGAGCAGCTGAGGGAGCTGGGAAAGGGGCTCATCCTGCAAAAGGAGGCTCAGGGGGAACCTTATCCCTCTCTACAACTCCCTGGCAGGAGGATGCAGCCAGGTGGGAGTCAGGCCCTGTTCCCAGGTAACAAGTGGCAGGATGAGAGGAAACAGCCTCCAATTGTTTCACTGAAGGTTTAGATTGGGTATCAGGAACAATTTCTCAACCAGAAGGGTTGTCATTGTTAAACCAGCCCAGGGCAGCGGTGGAGTGACCACCTCAGAGGAGGATGTGGCACTTGAGGATGTGGTGATTGTTATGAGTAGAAAAGCTGCCCATTTTTTAAAAAGGTTGCAGAGTTCAGAGGTTGGGCCAGTTGCTGCCAGGGTGGAGTTCTAACAGTTTGTTGTTGTAATCACCTGTCCTTTTCATTAACTACCTGTTGTTGATGGTTAAGAATTCCCCCTTTTGTGAGTGACACCCTGCTGCTTCCTGGAGGATGGCACCCAGATGGTGAAGAGGAAGAGACCTTGGAGAGAGCATGAAAATGACCTCAGAACCATCACCATTTGGTGAGGGAGAAATCCCTCACCAAACATAGCTAAAAACCCCTCAAAACAATGAACCAACACAAAATAGATGCATCAAAGTGATGTCTAGACAAATCCAGTGTCTGCTAAGACCCTTTTTACCCTTCACTGTAACCTAAAAGGATGTCAGCTAGGCAGAGGACTTCAAATGTTAAACCAGGGAAATTAGGGAATCTCCCGATGCTCTCCTGAAGATGAAACCCTCAGCTCTGCCCACAGACCAGCAGACAAAGCTGCACTCCTCCTCATCACTCCTGGGAGCAGCAGTGGCGTGAGTGCGGACCCGTTGGTTCTCCCCACCTGAGGCGATCACTTTAAATAAAGGCATTAAAAGGAGAAAAGTCTCCTGCCCATGTTTTTTTCAGTGACAGTTGTGGCAATGCTGGGTTGGCAGCTGGACTTGATAATCTGAAATCTCTTTCCCCATCTGAACTGCTTGACTCTGTAACATCACACCTGTGCAATCCATGCCAGGCTCCTGACACACATCTCACCACGAGGCTCAAATGCCCTCACAGCCCCAAAATTACTCTGCCATTGGCTGAATGACCATGGGCCAAAATGACAATGCCATTGGCATTGTGATTGGCTGAACATCCTTCACAAGGGCTCAGCTTCACGGAAATCATCTTCTGCCTCCACAGGAGACAGGGATTAACAACTTGACAGGGCATCTTCACCTGCAGCAGGCAGTGAGGAGCACTGGCTCTTTGTCCCCTCCACAGACAAATTATCATCATTCCTGGGACTAATGAAGAAAGTGGAGGTGTCTGCTATGGGCAGCACCAGGACATGAGAATACACAAGACATCTCATTGTGCACAGCTCACTGTTAGAAAACTGCTACTATGGTCCACCAGCCCAGCCTAATTAAAGGAATTTAAGAATCTTAATTAGTGTCACTCAAAACCTTAGGTGTTAAAATCCACCTGCAGAACAAGGGTGAAATTGCTTCATTTATTCTGCGTTTTTTATGCTAAATCTTTCTGAGCTCAACTTCCCATTAGCTGAGAGTATCAATCCTTGCCAACTTTGCTTGGCTTCTTCACCAACTCAGCCAAAATTGGAGTGATTTGTCAAAAAAACCCCACAAAACCTCCCTTGATGTCTGTGTTTCCCTGGATTTTGCAGGCATAGGGAGAGTGTTTCCTTATTCTTCTTTCTGAAAAGGGTTGGTTTGAAGAACTCACGTGCTGCTGATGTAATCCTGTTGATTTAGAAAGAAAATGCACAAAGACCTGATCCTCAAGTTCAGTAAAAGGAGGAAAAAATGCACCAACAAATAACACCAAACCAAGCAGCAGTTTTTGTTTTTTCTTAAGCTGCCCCTCTGGAAATGTCTGTGAATCTAAAGCCTCCTGTCCATCCCAGTGCTCCCACAGCCACCCCTCCAACCCAGTTCCTCTGCATTCTGCAGGGTGAGAGCTTTTATCAGCTGCAGAATGGAGCTAAACCGTTCCTTCTGGTTGGTCAGAGGAAAAAGCAGCCTGAATCCCATCAGCTTTGGGAGAGGGAGATTATCTCTGAGCAGTTGCACTTGTGGGACCCAGCCACATATTTCTAAATACTCCAGAAAATAGAGTGTTACCCCTGGAACCCCTGCTGGCTTTTTGTTGCTGTAGTTACTGAGTGCTGGAATAAAGGTGCTGCTAACGCTGGGGTGAAGTGTGATTCCACTTCTGACTGACTTCCCATTTCTGCTTTGTCTTTTTTTTTTTATTTCTTTCCCCTAATGTTCTCCTTTATGCAAGACCTTGAGTATTTATTTTGACAGTTTACATTATTCAGCAAGCAATTAAACTTTCAAATGTATTGTGTTCTCATAGCTTAAAATAGCTTTGGCAACATCAGTAGGGTTTCTCAATCCCCCACACAATGTAGATAAAGAACTTCTCTGTTGAAGTTTTTTTTTAATTTTTTTTTTTTTTTTACGTTGCTTATTTTAAGCAAGTACAGTATTTTAGAGAGCCTTCATGTTTTGACGTTCTTACACAAACCAGGCAAATACTACACATGGAATTTCCCACAAAAAAAGTTAAAACTGGCAAATTGGCAACAGGTACATAAAATGTGATATAGGATAATGGAAGTAAACAGATGGAGTGTGAGGAACAAACCAGACTGATCAGCTCCATGAGTTCCTCTTGTTCATGGCTCTGCCTGTCCCCTGCACTCTCCTGTGGGAGGCTGGGAGGGGTGGGAGAGGGAAAAATATTTCCAGGATTCAGTTAAAAGCGATAATTAAAATAATTGTGAACACGCCCAGCTCTAAAAGCAGAGGTTTTCCAGCCCTTGGAGAGTCTTTGTGGTCTCTGCTGAACTTGCTCCAACAGTGCCACATCCTTCTTGTCCTGGGGGCCCAAACAATCCAAATCCTTTGTTTGAAGAAGTCCTTTGAAGAACTCAAGGAAACACAAGCTACCAAACACAAACACTTCCAGTTTTTCCACATTTCCAAGCATAACTCCAATTCTGGTTTAATTCTTTTACTGTTTCTCTAAACCTCCACATTTTGCCAGCTGAAAACCAAGATTTTGTGCCATCCAGTCTTCCCTTTATGCTGGCAATGGCTGCCCACAGAGGAGCCACCTCTGCTCACTGCCAAGTGCTCACATTCCTGACCTGCCAACCTGCTGGAACTCTGATGGCTGAAAAGTTCAAGCTTTCTGAAATCAAGTAAAGTAAATTTTAGGTAAACACCTCGTTTGATCTGAGACCTTGGAAAAAGCTTCAGAAGTTGAGTGATAGCAGAGAAACTCTGTGTGTGTAGTTTGGATAGTGCTGTGTGATCTCACAGTGTGAAAAAACTTAGATTTGAGGTTTTCGTTTATGGTGATATATGGGAACCAAGATGGAGAATTTTGGGTGTGGATTAAATGTCTTTTCTGCACCTTCTTCCTTCTTCTTCATGAATCTGAGTAGTTTTCTCTGACTGGGTGAAAGATGTCTGCATTGAGGGTTTTGGGTGATCATAATTGGGTTAGAAGCATAAATAATATAGATGTCAATTGATTATTGGATAATTGAGACTTCAATAGCCTTGAACAGAGACCATCTTAGCTCACTTTCTTGACTTGTTAGAGAGAGCTCACATCTCAAGAGTTTGTAATAGATAAAGATAATAAACTTCAGAGTGAGATTTCAAAAATAAAATCTCCTGAGTTTTATTCACCCTGACCTTAGAGCAAGAAAAGGCCTGAAATTCCAACACCAACCCACAGGGAGCCTCCAGCCAGAGATTTCTTGCTCAACTCCAGGACCATGGCAAAGTGCTCCTCCCATCAAATGGTGCCTAAGGAGGGCTAGGATGGCTTTGAGACATTCCTGAGAGCTTTTGAATGGAAATGGAATGGGAGGAATCAGGCAAAGTGCAATTTCAGAGGTAGCAGTTTGGGTTTTGGTTTGTTTGGTTTTGGTTTTGGTCTTAAACCAATACCAGATGTTTTGGTGTTTGGTTTTGCTTTTTGGTTTTAAGTTCCACCTTGGTGTGGAGAGGAGGAAGGGAAGGGAAGGGAAGGGAAGGGAAGGGAAGGGAAGGGAAGGGAAGGGAAGGGAAGGGAAGGGAAGGGAAGGGAAGGGAAGGGAAGGGAAGGGAAGGGAAGGGAAGGGAAGGGAAGGGAAGGGAAGGGAAGGGAAGGGAAGGGAAGGGAAGGGAAGGGAAGGGAAGGGAAGGGAAGGGAAGGGAAGGGAAGGGAAGGGAAGGACATAATGACATTTATAATAATAATAATTTACAGTTATTATTTATTACACCATTCAATATCCTGGTGACGCTGGACTGAAGGACTCGTACCTGCAACTTTTTATTACAATTGTCACCACTCCCTGTGAACACACCTCAGCTGTCTCTGCTCAACAGAGCAAGGATCAGATGCTACTTTTTTTTTTCCCTCTGTAATTTAACATGAGACAATCTCCCTTTCTCCCTCTAGTAACCCCTGCTCCCCTGTAATTTATTGTCCTATTCCTCTTGGCTTCAACCACCCAGTGCCAGAGGACAGAGGCAGGCAGTGGTTCAGCTGATAGCCTTAAAATCTAAAATTTGCATAGATTTTCCACTCTAAGTTGCACTTTTAAGTGAAGGGATGTCTCTGCAGAAGATCTTGCAATTTCTGCACTGCAATCCAGTCCCACCCAGGAACCACAGCAGCCCCAACAACCTGCAGAAAAAGGAGTTTTTTCTTCCAGAGCACTCAGGACAATCTTCCTCCTTTCCCCAGGTAACAGAGAGCAAATTTCTGTAGTTGTTCTGGCCTGAGAACAAATGTAGGACATTTTTAGGCATAGGTAACCTTTTTTCATCAAAACAAGTGGTAGAGCTGGAATAAGCTTTAGGCCTACAAGCAACTCCCTGTACAGCTGAAGGAAACTTATTTATTTTTACAACTCTAACACTGGGTCTAATAAAAGATGCCAACTCTTTAACACCCAGACTGAGCTAGGCCAGGTCTCTCTGAAGAGCACAGTGCTGAAATACCTGTCTTTACATGGCAAAGCCTAAGCTTGGTCTGCTCACACACCCTCCTCCCAGACAAAAGTACGATATATACCCCCATATATATAATATATGTATATGTATATGTATATGTATATGTATATGTATATGTATATGTATATGTATATGTATATGAATTTATATTTATATTTATATTTATATTTATATTTATATTTATATTTATATTTATATTTATATTTATATTTATATTTAATTTTTATTTTATATATAAATATATATAATAATATACATATTATGTATATGGAGGTATATATACATATTATATATTTTTGTATATGTATCTATAATATATATAATATAATGTGTATATATAATATATATATTATATTTATATATATATATATATATAATATATTTATACACCCAGACAAAACGTGGTGTTTTTCTGACTTGCTTTGCAAGGCTGCTGTCACACACATCATCACAACTCTTCTTTTCCTTTCCGTTTATACAAGAAAATTAAGGGAAAAAATAAAAGCCACCTCTAATTTGAGGCTCACCAGAGGAAACTCATCTGCAAAACTGCAAGGTCCCCCTCACTGCTTGTCCCCTGTGTAGGAGGAGGTGACCACAGGGATGTCCCAGCCATACGTGGAGCGGAGGAAGGGCCACAGCAGGGTGGGGACCTCCAATTTGGTCTCTGAAAGGCAGAGCCAGCAGACAAGGTCACAAAACCTGGCATTCTGCATGAGCCATGAAATTTCTGTCCACCACTGCTGGCTTGTCACAGCCTTGAGATGGTGAGAGATGGTTTGGAGGCAGCCTGGGAAGGTGGGGAGGGGATGGTTGGTTGCTTGAGCCCTGCTGATTTTTCTTTGCTGTATTCACCACTCTGAGCACTTTGAATTCCTCAGCACCATCCTCAAATCAAAGGAGTTTTGCTGAACCAAGAGCTGTGCTCAGCCCCCAGGGCTGGTTTAGGTAAAACACAGCATTCCCATGGCTTATTTAGGTAAAGAACAGCATTCCCAAGGCTGGAGCTGGCTGTTTGTAACCCCTGGTTTCCTAGGAGACATTTTCCATGGGATGAAAACAGTGACTCACTGGGCTGCAGGAGCGTCCCTGCTCCCTCCTCCTCCTCCTCAGAGATCAGCCCCATGCTCTTTGTCTCCTGTGAACACACCAGAGCTCCCATTTCAGCACCACATTAATTCACACTTGTTTTGAAGTAGCCCCTGGGGAAAAATAAAAAGCCTTCTCCTCCCATCTCCCTCAAAGACTGGATTGTGGAGGTCAGTCCCAACAAACCCATCCCAAAGTGATTGATCACCACCCAGGCTGTCCTCAGACATTAATGAGCCACCAGCATTAATCCAATGTTCGTGGAGATGGAGAAAGTTTAATTAACAAATCGTGGTTTTATGCGGAATTTAAGATTCAGATGATAAGAGGGAGTTTGAATACCACCCTGCCAGGCAAAGGCAAAATGTTTTAACAGTCATTAGTTTAATCATCACCCAATAGTTTAGTTCAGTGCCAGGACAAGCAAAAGGCTCAGGACAGAGCAATGGAAGATCTTTTGAGGTAAATCAAGGAACGCAGAAGGAATTGGAAGAAGCACCAAAAAAATGAAGGAAATTCCAGGAGACTCCCAGAAGGTAAAAAACAAAACCAAACCAAACCAAACAAAAAAACAACCAACCAATCAACCAAAACAAAACAATAAAAACAAACAAGTAAGCACACAAACAAACCCAAACCAACCTAACAAAACCAATGAAAACCCCCCAAAAAATGCCAAACAAACAAACAAAAACAAAAAAAAAAAAAAAAAAAACCAAGACAAGACACCCCCCCCCCCCAAAAAAAAAAAAAAAAAAAGGGTGAATTAGAAGCTGTGAAAGGGAGAGGAACATTATCCTTCCCAAAACAATGACACCCCCATCAATCATCCCCATCACTTTAGGTCTGTTTGCCCCTTACAAAAGCAAAGGCAAAACCCAGTGTGGGAAAGATGGGACAAAACACACAAAAAGCACAAAACTGAATCCACAACAAAGGGGTGGGGATAAACCAAGTTAATACTGAAAGCTACACATGAGCAGCATAATCCTTTGGGTAGGAAAATCTTTTATTAAGAGGAGAACAGGAAGGATGAAGAGAATCTTTGCATGGAAAAATGACAGAGCTGATGTTTTCTGTTTGATATTTCCCTTTAATGGGAGGAATTTCAAATTTATCAGGCATGAAAAAATAGTGACCATTGCCTACATCATTAATTAAAAAATAAAAATAAATCAAATTTAATTATTAATTAAACTATGCAAGTCCTCAACACCTTCTGTAGAGAACATCCCTTTTGTTCAGGGACACACACCTGTGCAAATATTCAGTATTTTTTATAGCCACTTGAAGAAGGAGTTTTTGCCAATATAAAACCTATAGAAGACCTTTGGGTAGCTTGTGCTACACATTGAGTAGTAAATCCCATTTGTTGCTTGCCCTCAGATTAAGTGAGCAACCTTGGAAAAGAGGGGCTGCAGTCCAAACCTGTCACCAGAATTGCACCTTTTTAGAACTGTGATGCTTGGTCCTCAAAAGTAATTTCTAATTAGGGACACTTTGGTCACTCTGCATCATTCATTCCCTATTCCAAAATAATTTCCCAAATCTGGAAGGACTGGGAATAACACAGGGTCATTTCTCACACTGACCTCAGCTCTTAACACATTTAAGCCTCAATCCTCTTTTCTGGGACAATGTGAGTTGTCACTTTTTTTTTTTATTATTAGTCACACAAAATTTGTTGTTTCTACTTGCTGGTGTGACCAGAAAAGTAGTCAGAAAAGATGATTTTGCCGTCATTTAGAAAAAGCCACAGTTTTTGGCCTGACCTGACAGTGCAGGGTCTCAAAGACTGAACTCGACCTGAGCCCATCTGGGCTTATTTCAGCTGCTGTAACAATGATCTGGATGATTGCCACTGACTAAATTTGTTCTGGTTTTGTGTCAGCTCACAGAAATAACAGGTGACTGCTCTGTGTAAAGCCTGGATTAAAATGAGGAGTGGCTGAGTGCAAGCACAGGGGAACAGCAGCAATCCCAGTCTGAAACACAGCAGCGCTGCCCTGTGAACAGGTAAGAACTTTGGGGATGGTGAGGACTTTTTATAGGCAAAAAAGGACAAAAAGCCTGAATAACTGGGAAACAGAAAAAAAAAAAGTACCAGCAATAACAAATTATATTATTAATTAATCAGCTGTAGAAATTAGATAATTTGGACAGTAAGAGTGTGAAAAAATTCATTAGATTAACAAGAAAATTGGACTAAGAATAAAACCACTGTGCTCCCTTTTGACCCCAACAAGTTTTGGGGAATAACAAAATGTACCACCCTGTGGTGCTGCAAGGCTGGGATGACTGGAAGATTCCAGGGACTCACTGCCAGGAAAATTGATGGGATTGATCTGCTGGATCCTCCAGTCCCTAGAACACCTGCCCTGAGAGACACAGCCCTGCTTTGGGAGTGAAATATTGATCCTGACAGTGACCAAAACACCTCCCTGCAACCTCTCTCATCCTTGCCACTGTCACAGCTGCTTCTGGCACAGCTGCTGCCCCAGCAAAGCAAACACTGTGGGAGTTTTGCACACCTTGTCTTGCTGTTCAAGGGGCTGCTGACTAAAACCATCATAAATACCAGCAGCTCGGACATCCCTGCAATGGAGGCAGGGTGGAGATAAATTTAGGTGTGTGCCAAACCAAATGCTCAGGCTGTGATGAATTATTATAAGCCTTGCAACTTCACTTGTAATATTTTACCCAGAAACATTGGCTTTAGTCAAGAACTCAAGTCAAAGAGCAAATTTAAGCCTGACTACTTCCCCAGGGTGAAGGGTAAACCAAATTAATTTTATAGAACATTGTCACGTTATAATATAATTTATTTTGCTTGTTTCTTCTAGAAATGCAGATTTACAGAACAAACTATTTGGCAATAACAGAGGTTTTTATCTGAGGAATAAAACCAATAAGAACCATAATGGGGCAGGGACACCCCAGGAGGGCTGCAGAAATACAAGCATTGAGTTTACACATTTTCAAACAAGTCTGGTAATTTATCAAAGCCAAGAAATGCATAAAAATAAGTAAACAAAAGCCAGCAGGCCTTTTTTAGTGTGTTTAAATCAGGCCATCCCCTAATTACCCCATTAAGGAGTGCTCTACACCCAGGATGTGCAGTAATGCTTCTGTCAGAGGACAAACCTGGAGACTGGGAATGAGCAGAGGGGTGGACAACGGGCTTGACACATCCTTTTTATCCAAGCATTCCTGTTTTCCTCTTCTCTTGGAGACTGGATGGCTAAAATAACTTGGTCAGTTGTTCCTAGGTCTTTAAAAAGGAGGTGCCAACATCATCTAAAAGCTTAAAGCCTCAAACATCGTCCATGTCCCATACTTTGTTATGGGGGTGCTCAGGGCCCCTCTGTTTCACCCTTTGAAAACCAAATTAGTCTTTCTGCATTACTGCACTCTAAAGACATTGCAACAAATTGTTAAATTGTTTAATAATAAAATAATTTTGGGTTATATGTGAAGCATGAGGTTGAAGAAATTCCAGAGGAATTGTTTTACCACATTCCAGTACCATGGATGTACAGAACATTTTTTTCTTAAAACATTTCCTCTGAATGAAATTGGGATTGAGACGGCTGTGGAGCCAGTCTTAAGGCTTTATAGGAAATAAAGGATTGTACTTTTTTAAAAATTTTTGCTTGTCTGTCCTTATTCTCACCAATCTGGATTTCAAAAGCCAGAGTTTAATGTTCCACCATACACACAGCTCAGAGTGCACAGACACGTGTTAACAGCAAAAAACTAAAGAGGGCAAAATGATTTAAAAAGGATTAAAAATAATCTGTTCATTGTTATTTTGCATATTGAGTAATTACAGCTGTGACAAGTAAATTGAATTAAAAATCACTCCAGTCCCTAAAAAACCCAGCAAACATTACCACAAAATAGCCTGAACCCACTACTGAAGGAAAATACAAATCATCACAAATATTGTGCATCTTCCCCAAGGCCTCAGACATTTATGTATCAAGCAGCACCTCTTTAAATGCTGAAAAAAACCCACAAATGGCTGCATATTAACATCAGGTAATCCCCAGGTGAGCAGACTGCTGCCTATAGGTGTGTGCTAAGATCTTACAGCTCCAGTCAAGGACACCATCTGGTGTCACAAGGAACTGAAGTATCCATGAAATCAGCATTTAATTAAGAAAGTCATAATATGTGATTGTATTAGATCACAGAAATAGTGAATTTTTAATGTTGGAAAGGACCTTTAAGATGATTAATCAACCAGCATGATGTTCACCATTAAGCCACGTTCTCAAGTGCCACATCCCCTGCTTTTTGAACACTTTCAAGGATGGAGACTCCACCACTTCCCTGGGCAGCCTTTTCCAACACTTGACAACCCCTCACATGATGAATTATTTCCTAATACCCAACCTAAACCTCCCCTGGTGCAACCTGAGGCCATTTCCTCTCATCCTGACGTTACCTGGGATAAGAGGTTGACGCTCACCTCACCACAACCTCCTTGGTTAATGTAAGGTCTCCCCTGAACCCCATTTCCTTCATACCAACACCACTTCCAGCTCCTTCTGTGCTTCTCATGAGACCAAATCTTTAAGCCAGCGAAATATTAAGAAGAGTGCCCCAGAAAACACAGCAAATTCACAGGCACAATAAATAAGGATGCACAGGATACAAGGCAAGTAAGCCAGAGTGTAAATCTGCTGCTGCATCCACCAGCATGGAAGGAATCGAGCTATAAAAGCCATAGGAAAGGTCATGAAAGAAGGGAGTGATTTTTATTAACCCCATTGATGAGAGAGGGAAGGGGCTGAAAAGAGCAAGTATGATGCTTATGGGTACAAACAAAAGGATGGTGTCAGCTTTCTGTGTTTTATCTGACTTCATTATGTACAGCATTCTTTTGAAGCCAATCCTGTTCTTGTTTCACCCAGGAATTATTCCGAGTTTGTGTTTTCTAGGCATCTCTGCAATTTTACAATCATCCCACACTGTGCCAAGGGTAGTTTAAAATGTCATATGAGGTTCTTTACTCACGTTATTTATTTTTTTTTCCCCTGGTTTCTCTGAACACTGTTTTGTTCCTGCTTAGGCAAACTTTGATTTCAGCTAGAAACTCTATCCCTCCACGAAAACAGAAGGCAATGGGGAAAACAGTGAGCCATTCACACATTCATCATAAATCTCTCCTCTCTCACAATAAACAGTCCATCATGTTCCAGCTCCCCCTCACGCTGATGATTTTCCCACTCCAAAATTGCCAGATTTAATGCCTCCTTCAGCTCCTACTCCCCTCTTTGTGCCCTCATCTGCACCATCATTTATGAATAAAAGGCTGCCTGGGTCATCTTTTATTAAGCTACCACATTTTCTCCATGGGTCCAACAGCTCCTGCTGATGTTAATAAGACTCTGTACAGAGAAACCTCACAGAGGGATGTCACACCAGCAGCTCTGGAGCCTCTCACACAATGGTTTGGGTTGGAAGATCATTTAGTTCCAATCTCCCTCCATAAATTCTCCTGTCCAGGTGTTAATCAACATGCAAAAGCAGCAGATTTGGCCATGGTCCAGCCAGGAGGGTTCCTGGTGAACTGTTCAGAGAATCCTGCATTATACAACAAAGGGAGCAGCTCTTTGCACCACAGCTTTATTCTCACAGCTTGTTAGTTTTAAGCCTAATCAGCATTGAATAATTTCTTAATGCTTTAGAAGATAATAAGAAGTTAGGGCTGAGCAATAAAAATTACACCTTGATTTTCACCAGTCTCCTCCAAAATCTAGGGAAAAGATCCACTTGAACACAGTCCAAGGCAAAATCCCCCATGAGCAGCAGACTTATAAATAATGGAACCACACTCTGTGCAATTACCAGCAATAAATGACTTTTATCCTGGGTAGCTGTCACCTGCCTTGAGGTGGAAGGGGAAGGATGAGAGAGGCAATCCACCAAGGTGCATTTTTCGGGAACACTGCCCATCTGCACAGGAATAATCTCCTTTTGCTGAGCAGGCACAGCAGCTCATGCATAAACCAGATCTTCCCAGCCCTCTCCATGTCGCAGCCCCTGCTGAATGCGGAGAGGGAAGCAGGTGCTGCTGTGGTTTTGTGCATTTTATTTGGATGGGTGGATTGGGAAAATTGCTCAGACCAGTCTAGGGAAAATGCTTTTTCTCTGAAAAGGAAATTTGGGCAATGGCAATAAAGAGATGTTCTGGATTTCAGAGTATAACCATAATGATAATTAATATGTGTATATTTATTTAATTTTTTTTCTTCTACTTCACAACGACTCTGTGGTCTAGCAGCTGGATTCAGGAATATCTTCACAAGAAAAGATAATGTGGTTTGTTTTTAACAGAATATAAGCATCACTGACAAGCCCAAGCATTCCTTTTTTTCCTCTTTATTCATCATTTTGCCAGTTGACAAGTGTGAGAAGAGTACTCACCACATACTCATTTCACATCTAAACAATGGAGGAAAAAAACCGGTCAGCAGTCTTGAATGAGCGAAGAGTCCAATACTAAAATATTCAATATTTAATGAACTTTACATACTAGAAATAGAAAAGGAGGTGTATAACTGATTATATATTGTTGCTATCCAAATAAAGTTATGTCTTCATTAGAATAATGGAATGGTTTGGGTTGAAAAGGACTTTAATGATTGTCTAATTCCAACCCCCCTGCCATGGGCAGGGAACTTTCCACTAGGGCAGGTTGTATTCTTACATCTCTTACCTCTGTGCTGAAAGCTGGAGCAGGAGGAAACCTTCCAGTGGGAGCAAAAACTGCTGCAGCAGGACCAGGAAACTGTGTCCCCGAATGGGGGTTTAGATAAATGAAAATCCCATTTTTTTTTTCACTTCATCTTTTTCCATGCCTCAATTTATGTGTCTTTCTAACAGACACACCAACACACAAGACACTTGAAAATTAAAAAAAAAAATACAAAGTGATTATTTTATATGGATAACAAGATGTTTTACATATTTATTTAAGAATGTCTGTGTAGTGTACACATATATATCTCTGTGTATATAGACACATATATATGTACACCTATATAAATAATTTATCTCTAATTATATATCTGGAAAAAAAAAAAAACAAAACAGGTAAATGCTAAAATAATTCTTGTTGGTTGCACTGCTTGAGCAGAAAGAAAATGAGTCCCAGTGGCTTCATAAAAATTAGGATGAAACATAGCTGACATTTCCTTGGCTGTGACTAATGAGCTCTGAGCAGCAGCAGTGACGTGCACTGGAGCACTTTTCCCCCAGGCAGTGGCCAAGGCTCTGAGTGTGACTGGGATTGCTGGGTGCCAGCATCACAGCCCATCTCCCCAATTCTCCTGGCTCAGCACGCAAAGTGAGCTCAGATTTGGGAAGGGATGAGATCCAAAAGCCCACACCTGCCCATGCAGAAGAAATCATGGTGGGAAGTGATCCGTTATTGGAGGTGGGTGGGTTTGGGAATGAATTTTGTGGGGAGCCAGCTAAAGCTGAGATCAGCTCCTGGAATTAGGGTGTCTCATGTGCCACCCATCCAGCCCAAAGGCTTTGGACACATGAAAATACTCGACACATATTGTCCTGTAAATTTTAGCTTCTCTTTCCTTCCATAGCAATGAGCCATGTGGAATTTCCTACAAGGCAGGTGAGGGAAAAGCAATCACCCTGAATTGCACCACCTCTGTCTAAAGCATCAATCCATCCCTTGCTTCTCCAGGGCTGAAAGGTGTGACGGTGTTCACAGAGGTCTTAGGATGAGGGAAGAGATATGGATCTGACTCCATGTTTCAGAAGGCTTGATTTATTACTTTATGATATATATTACTATCCTAAAAGAATAGAAGAAATGGTTTCATCAGAAGGCTAGCTAAGAATAGAAAGGAATGATAACAAAGGCAGCTGTCTCGAACAGAGAGTCCAAGCCAGCTGACTGTGATTGGCCATTAATTAGAAACAGCTCTATGAGACCAATCACAGATCCACCTGTTGCATTCCACAGCAGCAGATAACCATTGTTTACATTTTGTTCCTGAGGCCTCTCAGCTTCTCAGGAGGAAAAATCCTAAGGAAAGGATTTTTCATGGAAAGATGTCTGTGACAGAAAGGATCCTTCCCTCCTCAGGCAGGAACTCTGTTGGGTGACACCTGCCTGGTCTGGTGCCCAAAAACATTTCCAGTGCCACAATCCAACCTCTTATCCCAAAACCATCAGTCCCAAACAGACCAGCCTCCCACCAGCCCTGCTGCCCACCCCTTTGTCCAGCATTTTGCTGTGTTAAAACCAGCCAGGCAGCTCAGGGGGTGCACACCCAGCCAGCAGCTTAGAGAAGAGCACTTTCAAATATTTCTTTTTCTTTTTTTATTTCCTTATGACCACGTTTTCCATCCCTCATCTTCCTCCCCTAGGTACAGCCCCGCCATGGCACATAAAATGCCAGAGGCAGCCGTGCTCTGCTGTAAAAACAGATGCTTTTTTAATTGTCCATCTCACAGGCATAATTGGTGGAACGAAGAAACTCATAAAATAGGCTGCAGCACACGTGTCAAGGGAGGCAGCTTTCCTCAGCTGCTGCTAGAGGGAAAAAAATCTCCCTCTCCCAGCCTGAGAATGTAGTAATTTTCACAGATCCACTCAAATTCACTTTTCAGGGCTGTAATTAGCATGTTCTGGCCCTGTAATGCAGCAACCTTTACCCTGTGACCCTGCTGTCTCTTTTTATGGCTTGTTAGCAGTGTGGTCACTCAGGCATAGCCAAGGAAAGCAGATTCATATGGAGCCATGGGGCTGCTGCCAACCAGGGATGGGAGTGCCTGGGTAAAGTGCATTCCCTCACCCACCTAAAACTAACATTTCTTACCCTATTCAGAGCATTTCTATGCAGGAGAAAAGGTTATTACTTTTTTTTTTTTTCACCCTTGTCATTTGTTCATTGCAGGAAACCTTTTCTCTTGTCAGCTCAGTCAACTCTAGAATTAACCAGGATGCAAAGAGCCTGCACTCCCAGGTCTGTGTGAAATCATATTCACTAAAGATGATTAACACGCAGAATGCTGGTAAAAAAAAAGAATTAAAAAAAATTTAAAAGGATCATGGCTTCCTTTTATTTAAACTTGGTTTGGTGTCTGACTTTGAACCTTTCATAATAGACTGCTACCCAACTTTGTGATTAATTCACTGTAGAACCTTAAAAATTCACAAGGCCTCTTTTCTCCATCTGTGAAATGAAGAAATAAAACTAGGACCTAGATTTTCAGCATTTCTACTGAGGCTTTTAAAATGCCTGTTGCTATAGTACTGTGAAATCTTTTTACAAATGAGTCTGAAATATTACCAGCATTCCAAGAGGTAATTACAAAAGAAAAAAAAAAAAAGAAATAAATCACTATTTTTTTCTTGTGTCCTTTACAACCTTTAAACCTGGATTTGTAATTGAAGTGCAAACTGACCTTTACAAACTGTACAGCATCACTAAAATACATTATTCTGCAAGGCTTGGGGGAATTTTCCATGCTCAGCAATTCAATAATCTCACTTGCTTTCATTTCTGCTCTCCAGACAATGTGACATAGCTGGATTTTCCTTCATACTCCAGTGGCAAATCAAGCAGGAGAGACTGAGGAGCTTTATCAATGTAATAATCTAAATCTCCTGTCAACCTGCTGCTGTCACCTGCTTTTTTGGCAAATAACTCAGCTGTCTTGCCCACCTTCTCAAACATCTCAGCAGTTAATACCAACCCATATTAAATCCCATTTGCAATCTGCTACCTAAGAAGGTTCAGTGGTCTATGGAGAAATGATCCATCAGCACCAGCTGAAACAGCAGAGATGATTTTATCTCTAACCTGGCTGTACAATTACACAAATGCACTCGTGTGCAGTACCATGAACACAGCCAGAATTTCCAGCACAAGGCTTTGCTACAGGGTAATTCACTGAAAGGAAAAGAAAAGTGCACAGTGGGAAAATCACTGCAATCCTGCATTGAACAGGAAGCTCCCAAAGTGGTGATTCCACAAAACTTTCAGTTCTTGGGAGCCCATTCACAGACAATCACTGAAACCCTGCTCTGCCCCAGTCAGCTCTGCTCCCTGCAGTACAGCCCCAGCTTCTCTTGCTTCAGAGTGGTTTGAATTGTCAGGGCTGTGGAAACACAGAATTTTAGTTGGAAAAGATCCCTTAAATAATCAATTCCAGCCCTTAACCCAACTCTGCCAAGCCCACCCCAAAACCATGTTCCCAAATGCCACATCTGTGTGTCCTTTACATCCCTACATGGGATGGGGACTCAGACACTGCCTTGGGCAGCCTGTTCCAGTTCTTGAAAATGCACAATATTTTTCCTAATATCCAATCAAAACCTCCCCTGGCAAACCTTGAGGCTGTTTGCCCTTATCCTATGGCTTGTTATTTGGGAGAAGAGATCCCTCACCTGTTTACAACCTCCTGTCAGACAAGGTGTGCCCTGAGCCTCCTTTTCTCCAGGCTGAGCCCCCTCAGCTCCCTCAGCTGCTCCAGAGCCTTCCCCAGCTCCTCCCTGGACACATCCCAACCCTTCAATGTCTTTCTTGTTGTGAAGAGCTCAGAAATAAACCCAGAATTTGAGGTGTGGAATCTGCACCCGTGCCTGCAACTGCAGTGCAAGGCTCTTTCCACCAGGGACAAATTCACCTGAAAAAGTGACATCAATTTACCTCCCCCCATCCCACAGGCAGCATCCTTCGTGTTGATCAAACAGCAATTTGGTCCACCCCTTTTTCATTTACACTTTTTGGTCAGTCCCCTCCATCAGCCTCCTCTGGAGCCCTGAGGTCCTGCCCAAAGCCATGCTCAGAGACACATCCAGGAGGAGAATTTTGACTCAAGGGTGGCACAAGCTCACCAGATCAGCTACATTCTATTTTTGGCCAGGATTTTTCAGTTTGCACCTCCTGGGATTCAGCACCAGAAACAAAAGCTGCTGCTCCATCTCCTGCTGCTGTGTTTGTATTTCTCCCCAGGTTTTGCCTCCAAGAAGCAAGACTGGACTCCAGCCATAATCACCTTCTCTCAAGCAACAGATTTTTCCATTTTTTGCCCAGAAGGGGGTATATTATAATTTATAACACTCTCCAAAAGGGTGTTAGACAAGACTTTGGCACACAGGGTTAACATTTCCTGCAGCTTAAGGGAAAGAAAAGGAGAAATACAGCAGAAACAAAACACTGTTGAATGTTGTACCAAGTTTGCCTTGTCTGCACCTTTCATACCATCATTGTTGCCATGGGACCAAGTGGCAGAGCACTCATGGCACTCAAAACCACTCAAACTTCATGGAACTGTTTACTGCTGCAAAGAGCAGGGATTCAAGTGTGCAGTTTGAACCTTCTGTAACTGTTTACTGTATCAATACCAAAAAATAACTTCAAAAGGAGGTTGAAAATTCCCCTTTAACTAGTTTAATCCCTAAGGATGTACACTGGGGAAGTAAGATTTTTTTTTTTTCCCCATTCATTATCTTCAATATAGAAAGAAAATTCCTATTTTTTGACACTGTAATCTAGGAAAGAAGCATGACATTACTTGTTCATTATTCTGCAAGGCTGAATGCATGAAGATCACAGGATTCAAACAGGGAAAGACTCCATGTACAAATTGCATCTGTGTTTTGTGAACAAAGAATATAAGCAGACAGCAATAAAAAATATCCTGGTAAACACATATAAATCCCCTTGAGGTTTCAATTATTTCAAAATAAAACACATCTGCTTGTTGAACACTTGACCTTCAGCTTTGTTATTCAAGAAGATGTTGTGGACCCATGGCTGATCACAATGATTTTCTGGAGTAAATGTGTTAGTTCACATGTTATATGACAAAAAGCTGTGCCATTACTAACAACCAGTCAATATTAAAAATCTTTTCCTTTTCCTTTTCCTTTTCCTTTTCCTTTTCCTTTTCCTTTTCCTTTTCCTTTTATTTTTCCTTTTCCTTTTCCTTTTCCTTTTCCTTTTCCTTTTCCTTTTCCTTTTCCTTTTCCTTTTCCTTTTCCTTTTCCTTTTCTTTTTCTTCTTCTCCCTCTTTTCATTCCCCTTTCCTCTTCTCTCCTTTTTTTCTGTTTTCACCTGGAATTATCCACTTCTATTTCTCCAATACATTTTCCCAAAGACCATCCTGATCTGCCTTACCCAGTTTCACTTCAAACAAGGCAGGAAAAGGGGTTTAAACCAAATCCCCTATGAATTTCCAGCTCTAGTGCAAGGTGTCCCTGCCCAGGGCAGGGGGTTGGATCTGGATGAACTTTAATGTTCCTTCCCACCCAAGCCACTCTATGGCTGTATGATTTCCCTCTGACCTCACAGCAGTGCTGAACTTGGAAGTGTTATTTGCCAAAAAGCATCTTCTTGCTCGGTTTTAGCACCCAATGTCCACACAAATAACATAAAGATCTGTTTAACCCCTGGTGTGCCTCCTGCAGGGGGCAGATGTGGGGGGTTTCTGCTCCAAGGGTTTATTCCTGATGGAGCAGAGTGTGAAAGGGGTCAACCATTAAATCACTGCAGGAAAAATGCAGATATTCACCCCAGAGTGACTCCCCCAGCAAGCAACAGATTGGCAAATCCTTGTACTCAGCTTTGAGATTGGAGTATCCTTCCTTCCTTCCTTCCTTCCTTCCTTCCTTCCTTCCTTCCTTCCTTCCTTCCTTCCTTCCTTCCTTCCTTCCTTCCTTCCTTCCTTCCTTCCTTCCTTCCTTCCTTCCTTCCTTCCTTCCTTCCTTCCTTCCTTCCTTCCTTCCTTCCTTCCTTCCTTCCTTCCTTCCTTCCTTCCTTCCTTCCTTCCTTCCTTCCTTCCTTCCTTCCTTCCTTCCTTCCTTCCTTCCTTCCTTCCTTCCTTCCTTCCTTCCTTCCTTCCTTCCTTCCTTCCTTCCTTCCTTCCTTCCTTCCTTCCTTCCTTCCTTCCTTCCTTCCTTCCTTCCTTCCTTCCTTCCTTCCTTCCTTCCTTCCTTCCTTCCTTCCTTCCTTCCTTCCTTCCTTCCTTCCTTTCTCTCTCTCTCTTTCTTTCTCTCTCTCTCTCTCTCTTTCTCTCTTCCTACCTCAAGCACAGCAGACCTTCCAGAGGATGCCAATTGCTCCAAAAGACATCCTGCAGAAATGTGGGGTGGCTCAGTCACAACAAACAGTACTCTGCCATTGCTCCCAGCTCTGTGGGCAGCACCAGGCTCAAAGGATAAACCAGACCTTTCACAAAAACAGCAGAAGGATCCCAACAATCATTATTACACAAAGCAAACGAAAGGATCCCAACAATCATCATCATGCCTGGGTTGCTGTGCCAGAGCCCTGGAGGAGCCCCTGGAAATGCTCAGCCCTGACAAATGCTCACTCCAGACAGGAATTCCCAAACAAACCTCATCCCACAGTCCCCCTGGCCAATCCACATGAACTGCATGGCTCAATTTGGAACTGATGGCATTAAAAACTCACCATAAACATGGAGTTGTCCTATCCCCCATTCAAGAATTATTTTTTGGCCTGAAAAAATTTATATAACTTGTAAATACTTAACCAGAGCAAAGTGGCTCCAGTCAGGATCTCAAGTCATTAGATAAACTTCCTGCCTGTGGATATTACAACCCAAATATAAAATTATTTTCCCTCTGCAGGCTATGCTAACTGAATGTGATCTTGTCTTGCACTTTCTATAACTCTGCAGGAGGAGGGAGGCAAAATATCTGAAGCTGGTTTGTTTTTCAAGGTGAGGGAGGATGAATTTTTCTCGGTTCCTTGAAACACGAATTTTTACCTAATCATATCCCACATTTCATTGCTAATACATGAAAATGTCAAAAGATGTAAACTCCAAATTAAAAAGCTACTATTTTGGTAATATTAAGAAGGGAAATTTGCATACTTTTTAATGATTAATCTCAGAAAGGCTTCTGAAAAATTAGCAAAACTATTGTGGTGCCCAAGAGATGAGAAGGAACATTTTATTCTATTTATTTCTTCGTCCTTCTGTCACCCACAAAACAAAAAAATAAAAACAACATCAGTGTGAAATCAGCTTTTCCCAGATAAACATCTAAGAATAAATTTATTAAAAAAAATCCCAAACATGACAATATTTTTACACATTGCAATATCCAGCCACACTTCTGGTAACGTAAAATTTTCAAGCTACAAATAGAGTGCTCACTGGGGGATGCAGTTGGCTTCCAAAATGCAAAATAGAGGAGCACAGAAGATAAGGGGGATAAAGTGAATGTCTCCAAATCTGATAGCTGGATGGTCGTGGAGCCAAGCAAGGATTGTTGGTAATAATATGCTGTGAGAAGGAAAAGGATGTGGCTACAGAAGGGGCCATGCAGAGGTAGGGCAGCACTTTTCTGGGAAAAATATCCTGGTTTTGGCTCCTGGAGATCAGCAAAACTCAGCACAGTGCAGGCACAGGAATGAGGTTGGGAATGGGGGACAAATTGTAGGGGCAATCAAGACCATCCAAGATCCCTGAAGGCTCTGACAGGTCTAGAAGAACAGGCTGTGACTGACAACTGATTTGCATGGAAAGAGAGAAAATAGCAGGGAAAAATTATGTATGAAAGGTAACCCTGTGAAGCCTGAGCATGGACACACCCCAGCATCCTGGACATCCCATCACCTGGGTCAACACTGGAGCCAAGATTAGTGATCTCTCTTTCTCCTTCTCTTTCTCCCTATGTTTAATCCATCTCTGTTCACTCTACTCCCTTATCCAAAACCCTCTGCCTTTTGCTTAGATAGGAAGTCAGGGATTAATTTATACTGATTTCCATGCTAAATTTACAATTTATTAATGAATCTTTGTATGCTTGTGTGGATCCTCTGACTTTTGCCGTTCCTTTTGGCCACAAAGATCCACAAATCTCGGGTGTTCCCTTCCCCTTAAGTGTGGGATGCCACAAGAGCAAACATTTTTTAACCTGGGGCACCAAAGGGGGGAATGGGGTGAGGAGGAGGAGGATTATTTTTCCAGTATCTAGACACTGGCAGAAGACAAAAAAGTCATCTCATTGTTTACCCAGATCTGTGCTCCAAATGGCACAAAGGCCATGGGACACTGCTGCAGATCCTTGGAGCAGATGTGCAAGGATGTGGGCTCACACAGTGTTAATTTCTCCTGCTCCTCATCTCCCTTGGTGTTCAACTCAGGGGGCAAATCTGCAACCTGGAGATGGGAACAAGGATGTGTGGGCAGGCTTGGGCTCCAAATCAATGCAGTTTTCACCAGTACGGAGTGTGCTGTTCTCCCCTTGACTCTGCAGAGCTCTGAGAAGGAAAACCAGGGGGTCCTGGTGGACAAGCAGTTGTCCATGAACCAGCAATGCCCTTGTGGCCAGGAAGGCCAATAGGAACCTGGGGTGCAGAGGGAAGAGCATGGCCAGGAGGTCAAGGCAGGTGATCCTGTCCCTCTGCTCAGTGCTGTGAGCCACATCTGGAGTGCTCTGTCCAGTTCTGGGCTCCTCAGGACAGGAAGGACATGGAGCTCCTGGAGTGGGTCCAGTGCAGGGCCATGAAAATAATCAAGGGAGTGGAGCATCTCTCTTAAAAGAAAAGGTTGAGGGAGCTGGGCTTGTTCAGCCTCAAGAAAAGGCAGCTGGAAAGGGGATCTCATGAGGTTCTGTCAGGGTCTGCAGTAAGGTGTCAGAGCATGGACCAGGCTCTGCTCTGGGGGCCCAGCAATGGGACAAGAGCAACAGGCAGGAGATGAATCCCAGGAAGTTCCACCTGAATGTGAGGAAGAACAACACAACCCACTGTGGTGCCTTCCAGCCTCACTCAGGCTGGGATTTTCTGTGATTCTCTGACCCCACCACTGCACTGAGGAGAGGACAGAAACCATAAGCTGAGACATGAAAGCATTAAAAAATTACATTAAAGCATTAAAAAATTACACAAACAGCAGCAGCAGTAAGAGACCTTCAAGACATTATTGGTTATCCCCCAGATGCCACCATTCCTTGTCATCTCCTGGAGGATCCATCCCTTGCCACAACAAATAATTCCTCCATTACTAAAGGGTTTAAAGCTCCCAGCCTACATCCACAACCCATCTAGATGTGGGAAGACACTTTTGCTTTGACCAAGGTTTCTGGCCACCTCAGAACTCCGGCAAGGACAATTTGGGGAGAAAAACACTGAAAAGCAAAACTTTGCTGACAGATTGATTTGTAGTGGCCATTAGGAACTGCTCGAGCATGTGAAGGGATACTCCAAGGACCTCTCTAAGCAGGGCAGGCAGTTCAAAAGTGTATGAATTTATCATCATTGGACGATTCTGCAGTTCATCACCAGCTTTTGTAATTTATCACAGGGATGTCACATAGCTGAAGCTCTGGGATTCTTAAGGGTGATATCTGTCACATAAATACAGTTATTAAGGCAAAGAGTGTATTATACAGTTAAATGCAAATGTTGCAATCTGGCAACCCATTTTTACTGCCAGAACCTAGAAGGTTTCTCCTGTCAGAAATTGATGCCAGTAGCGATAAATGAGGGATAGATAAAGTTAATCCCACTGCTTTGAGTTGAACAGGGAAGGTATTACTTTGAAGGGTTTAACATATTAACGGAATCAAAACGACATTTCAAAATATTTATGGAAATCTCTTTTTTTTTAAAGCTTCTACAAGCAGTATAACAAAACCATATAAAACATTATTAAATTCTATCCTTAATTAAACATGCTGACACTTAAAAGCTTCTGTCTGATTTACTTTAACAAATCTTCTTTCCGCAAATTATGACTTTAAAACATCATTCTGCTCTAAATGAATCTCAATGCCAGAGGAATTTAAATCTTTTTTACAGATGCTTTAAAAAAAATAAATTTAAGCTATACCTCCAACTTATCAATCATAATGGTGAAAGGAGAAGGAAACAATACTCATAAATGATAAAAGTAACTGAGGAAAAAAAGTCTTTACTGTTTCATGTCAATTCAGAAAAGCTGAGGGCCATGGATCCATCCACCTCTGCAGCAGGTTGGTGAGGCTTCAAGACATGAGGAGAACTATTGAACCTCCCTGGAGCATCCAGAGGAACAGGGGAATGTCCAAAGGTCCCTCTGGTCCAGCTAAGGTACAAATGACCCCACAGCTCCCCCCAAAAAGGGTTGTTGCATTTCTTAGTGCAATGTGAGTCACCTCAATCATCCACCCTGAAGGTGAAATTCCACTGCCACTTCCTTCCTTGGAATCAGGGGGTCACAGAGTGCCACTGTCATATTTTCTGAAAAATCTCTTTGCCAGGATTTCTTCTTCTGGGAAGTCAAGAAGCCTCAGAAAAAAAAATGAAAACAATAATTTTCTGGTTGCCTCTCCTGTGTTTTGTTGCTTTGGAATGTGGTTGGAGATTGTTTATCCAACATGTGAATTGTTTTTACTTAATGACCAATCATGGTCCAGCTGTGTCAAGGCTCTGGAGAGTCACGATTTTTTCATTATTAACTTGTTAAGCCTTCTCCATCTATCTCTCTATCTCTATCTCTATCTCTATCTCTATCTCTCTATCCTTTCTCTATTCTTTAGTATAGTTTATTACAGCATTCTTTTATATAATATAATATCACAAAATAATAAATTAGCCTTCTAAGAACATGGAGTCAGGTTCATCATTTCCTTCCTGCAACAGGGACCCTGAAAACACCACACACACAGAGTGTCACTTGAGATGTCCCAGTGTTCCACCACACCTAATGCTGCCATTTCAGAAGGGAAAGAACAGCAAGTCTTGTGCCAAAATTCCCAACCTGTCTCAGACACCCTGGGGCACCTCAACAGCTCCAAGAGTCACCAATCCTGGGCTGCATCATGAGAAAGTGTGGTCAGAAGGTCAAGGCAGGGATTGTTCCCCTTTGCTATGACCTCGTGAGGCCCCACCTGCAGTGCTGGGTCCAGCTCTGGGGTCACCAACATCAGGAGGATGTGGAGCTGCTGGAGTGAGCCCAGGGAAGGCCACAAAGATGCTCTGAGGGTTGGAGCTCCTCTGTTCTGGAGCCAGGCTGGGAGAGCTCCGAGTGTTCACCTGGAGAAGGCTCCAGGGAGAGCTCAGAGCCCCTGCCAGAGCCTAAAGGGCCTCCAGGAGAGCTGGAGAGGGACTTTGGACAAGGGATGGAAGGACAGGAGAAGGGGAATTAACTTTGAAGTGAGAAGGGCAAGTTTAAATTGGACACTGGGAAGAAATCCTTGGCTGTGGAGGTGCTGAGACCCTGGCACAGGCTGCCCAGAGAAGCTGTGGTTGCCCATCCCTGGAAGTGTCCAAGGCCAGGCTGGATGAGACTTTGAGCAACCTGAACTCGTGGAGGGTGTCTCTGTCCATGGAAGGGGAGCGCTGGAACTACACAGCCTTCAAGGTCCCTTCTGACCCAAACCATTCCATGATTTTCTGACCTTGTCAGGATGAGCTGAAGCTTGACAGAGACCAAAAATGTAAGCAACCATTTTAAGGGTCTTATCCATAAGAGGTTGTAACAACCTGTGCCAGGCGAGACTCACAGATGAGTCCAATCTGTCACAAACTTTCTGATTCTATCCTGAATGTCAACAAATGTGTCAAAAAATGCTTCTACAAATCCAGCAAAGCACCTCAAACTGAGCCTGAGAGCCCTGAAGAGCTCGTGGCTTCAGTCTTGGACAGGGATGTCTCTCTTCCCAAAAGCACCCCAAACTGACAATATTTCACCCTAGGCTTCCATCAATTTTAGGGTGGCAAAAGAAACTGATTAATTAATTTTACTGCTCCCAAAAAAATCTGCTGGTAATGATGCAAATTTCCTGGGGAAGGGTAAGGAAGATGGAATTCCCTTCAATCCCCGTAGAGAATATGGCAATCTATACATGCATGCCCAAGGAAAAGAGGTGCTCAGTGAAGTTAATATTTCACCAAAAAACAGGTTAGAGCAGCAATACAAAAGTTGCATTTTCAGTCTCTTCCAGGACTGTTGAGTTGTCTCACCCTGAAGCAGCTCAGATCTCAAACTCACCTTCCCCACTTGGAAAATGTTTTGGAACTCCTTTGTGGCCATAGGAATTCTCTGACTTGCATCATGTTAACGAAGATTTTGTATCAGTTCAGTCAGAAAAGCAGGTTTGTTCTCTCACACTGTACAGATGTAGAGCTGAGCCCTCTCTCAGGTGCAAGAAAAAAATCCTACAAATTTCAATAATGTGCACTTAAAAAAAAAATAATGCCAGTGGGAAAAGTGAGGTGAAAGCTAAAAATCTTTTTTTTTTTCAAATCAGGAGAAATCAACACTTTTTTTACTAAATCTCATCAGTGCTAAAATCTCATCATTGCTAAAAGCCCCAAAAATATCCCTCTTATAATTCCTACTTACACAGGCAAATTCTTCTGCTAGCGACTAGTCAAGGAGTGAAGACTCATGGGTTACATCCCAGACACACCTGAAAATGGTAAAAAGCTGTGATTGTGACTCAATGCTCTTATTCCTCTTGACCTTGCAATGACACAAGGTGAAACGTCCAATAAGGTGACAAACTCAGGTGGCACTCAGCAGTGCAGGAGCCTGGTTTGGAAAGCCTGGATCATTTCTGTAGCCACCCAGTGTCCAAGGAAAGGTCATCAAGGACCTTTCACTGTCCCTTCAAGCTCAGTTTCATGGCTCCCAGGTGGTCAGCAAAGGCCTCTTGCAGCCTGCATGGCCACTTTGCTTTTCTTGAGATCACAATAAGACAGGGTCAGGTTGTGTGAAAATGAAAGATTCCTAATTTTTTTTTTTCTTCTTCTACCTCTCAGAGAGTATTGTCCAGGTTAGAGGGAGGCTTTCATTTTCACTTCCACTTTGTGGAAGATGTTGGGAGACCAAAGAGCTGCACCAGTCAAAAGGAAGGAGATTGGTTTTCATTGTCTCTTGGAGACAGTGCTCTACCGGGGTGTTTAATTTGATTTGCCCAAATTAAAAACTCAATGCCTGATGTTGGAGACCCCCCTCATCCCACACACTCTGGCTAAGGAAGCAGATAAATGCCTTGGAAGCCTGGATTATTAAACCAAAGGTCAGAGAGAAAACAAATGAGTCGATTTTTCCTGCATCACTGGAAAAAGCCTCAGCTTTGCCTTCTGGCCTCAGCTCCTCGTCCCAGCTCCATCCACCTTTTTTCCCTTTGCTCCCACTCCCTTCCCAATTAATCCAGGGTCAGTTGCATTCAGCCAAGAGCTTTGTATGGGCATTTACATTTCACTTGCCAGCACATCCAGCTCCAAGCATGCAGCACACAAATATTTGTGCTGGTTCTGGGAAGAGCCTCGACCAGGATTATTCACTTTGGGTCTGATGTATACCCTGCTCCCAGCAGCAGTCAAGTCTGTCTCACTGACCAGAGATGGCACTCCATGTGGGATGAACTCTCCCAAATTTACTTGCCACAGGTACAATCCTTATTCTGGAAGACTCAGCTCTCAAAAGCAGAGAAAACATTTCAGAAAAGGAAAGAGACCAATTTGACAGTAAAAATCCTGCCCTCATCTGATGCCTTTGTGAGTCCTGTGCTTAAGAGGCAGAAAGTCTGCCTGAATTTGGCAAGGAAACAGGTAACTTTGGGGTTTTTTTTCTGTTTATCAGGACCCTGCAGCCAGGTAAGCAAACACTTCTGCAGCTTACAGTCCAAAGTAGCTGAATGTCCTGTGTGGCAGAACAATTCACCATTAATCCCTATTCCCAAACACTCTGCCTTCCCTCATCTGCCTAATTTTAGGCAGCCTCATTTTAGGCAGAGTGACAGCCACTTAACAAGAAAGCAGAAATTGTGGCAATTTTACTACTTAGACACCCAAACCCATTATCCTTCTCCTAACAGCCAGGGCTATAAACCTGCCAAATGTTCCCTCACTGCTCCCATCTCCAAAGCTAGAGGGTGTTCAAGGAGAGCCATGCATCAGCCTCTGAAGGAGAGGGGTCAAGAGGCAGAGGAGGAAGATTAAGCCATGATTTGCAGCCGTGGAAGCAGAAAGCACTGCCCCAAAGGTCTCACCTGAAGAGCTGACCCTCCTGAGCAGAGATCTATGCAGCCCTGCCAGCTCTAGTGATTCATGGCATGCTGATTTTTGCTGGTGCAGCTCTCAGGAGGGACAAGCTGAAGTTCTTGTAGAGCACTCGGGGATGTTTGCCTGGCGGTGAGAAAGGGGGGCAGTGGAAGGACACATCAGTGTCAGGGTGTGAGAGTCTGTCTGAATTTTCTCTCATCTGCCTCACCATCATCATTTGGGGACCACTGAAGAGAAGACCCCTCCTGTCTGAAAATCTCTGGCTTTGTAGGAGAAAGTTACACACGCCAAAGGTCCTGAGACCTGAGAGCACAATGCTAGGTTATTTTTTTCACAAGTGTTGTTTGCTGTATGTTACACTGAGCCCAATGAGAAGAGGGCACCGTGCCCTTTTTGCACATTAGTTCTGGAATCCTCCCCACCTCTCCGCCTGGCTGGTCTCCTCCTAAGCTTCAGGGTGGTCTAAAGGAAGACCCCTCTCGCCCGTTCATAACCACCGTGACAGACAAGTAGAGATGTAAGGAGCCTCTCCATCAAGGACTGAGACATGACACCCCCGTGTGCAAAGGCCCCTCTGCTCCTTCCAAGGACTGGGACTGAAACCCCCAACCCGGGGGAGGTGTGTGGGGGAGGCAAGCTGACCAAAGCGAGATGTTTGCCTGAGATGTTGTGATCACTGGACCAAGCAGACAATGGCTCTTGTTTACTGCTGAGAACATGGACTACCTGTTACATCTATTCCTTATTGTATCTGTTTCCCCTCCCTCCCTCAGAATTATCATAATAAAAACCTCTGAGTTAGCTAGAGATTTTAAAATCTCCCCGACGTAACAGGCGGATCCTCGACTGGACTGGACCAAAGGACTTCGTCTCTACGTTTGGTAGCTATATCCCCTCCCTCTCTCTCTCTCTCTCTCTCTCTCTCTCTCTCTTTTCTCTCTCTTTCTCTATCTTTTTCTCTCCCTTAATCCCTCTATCGCATTTTGCTGTGGTCATTCAATAAATGTGCATTTGTTTTCATTATCACTGCAAATCCACTGTGCCGCGTCGGTTTTTTGCACCCTGAGATCAAATCCACAAACCATCACAAAACCCCTTCATAAGGACGGATAGTGACACAGGGCAGGATGACAGGCAGGATTGAAGGGAAGGGAGCTTCTGGTCCTCCTCAGCAGAGCACCCTGGTTCTGCTCTGTATGGAGACGCAAAAAACCAAATGGGAGAAATGGGAGATCCATTAGGCAATGGGGAGAGGGGATGAACCAGGAGACAGCTGGAGGAATTCTGGGGCTGATGACAGGGGTAGGGTAGGGAAGCACAGTTAAAATTTTAAAAACCTGCATTTAACTATCTGGACAATTAACAATAATTCTGAGATCAAAAAATAATTAGTGCAATTAGTGCCTTATGCAACTGTTTATGTAACTGCTCAGGAAAGAGGAAAATTATCCAGGCATGCTTCTGGAGTGCTCTGAAGAGTCAAGGAATTGATTCTTTAATTAAAATTAAAAAAAAAATAGTTTAGAAGAGCAAACACAATATCTGCATGATGCAGAGTCTTTTCTGGGTTAAGGATCTCCAGCAGTTATTAAGGTGCTTCATGCTGCAAATTATTTTGTACATGTAAACATCTTTCCTGATTACATCAATCTCCACAGGCTGACTTTTTACTCTTACATCCTCTCCAATCTCCTAAATTTACTTTCAAATCTTCTGACTATTACTATTTTTAATCCTCTGGTTTGCAAAACAGGGTATATGGGAATTAGGGCAGATCTGATGCCCTGATGAAAGCAATGGATTGGAGAGAAAAGGAGAGACATTGCAAACAGGTCTGAGAGTTTATATTGCATAGAGAAGGTCAGTCAAGTCCATCAGGCAAATAAAGAAATAAACCCCAAATTCTCCTCTTTCTGCACAGACAAATCTCAGCAGGAACAGCAGCCACACACATGAAATCGGAGACATATCCCAAACAGTTGATTTTTGCCTGCAAGCTGCTTGAAGGGAGGCACCTTTAATAAACTGTGCTACATTTGGAGAAGTCATTTGAATTCTGTAATTAGCAGACATACAAGGAGAGCTAACTGTGCATGTTTGTGTGTACACAGCTCTGGAAGAGGGAGTTTAATGAACTGTGTCCCCTGCAACTGAAAATCAAGTTTCATTTTGTCAGTGCTGTGCCACGTGATGCTGTGATGCAGCTTCCAACACCATAACACACTTTTCCTCCTATAAAATATGCTCTCCCTCTTTTATTTTTTCATAGAATCATGGAATGGTTTGGGTTGGAAGGGTCCTTGAAGATCCCTTGGTTCCAATTCCCCTGCCATGGACACTTTCCACTGTCCCAGGTGGCTCCAAGCCCCCTCCAACCTGGCCTTGGGCACTGCCAGGGATGGGGCATCCACAGCTTCTCTAGGAAACCTGTGCCAGGGCCTCACCACCTTCATAGGGAAGAATTTATTCCTAATATCCAATCTACATCTACTGTCTGTCAGTTTGAAGCCATTCCTCCCTGTTCTATCACTACATGCCTGTGTCACAAGTCTCTTTTCTCTTTCCTTTTGGGTCCATGGACCTTGGCTAAGTAGAACTGGTGGGTGAAAGAAAAGGAACAAGAAAAAGCTACAGAAACATCTGTTTTGGTTTAACTCCAGCCAGCAGCTAACCTCCCACAGCTGCTCAATCACTCCTTATTTGTTGGTAGGGTGGGTGAGAAGCAGGAAAGGCCTTGACTCTGTGTAAGAACTGCTCAGCAGTAACTAAAATATCCCTGGATTATCAACACTGTTTTCATTACAAATCCAAACCACAGCCTCTCATACTGGCTACTGTGAAGAAAATTATCTCCATACCAGGCAAAACCAGCACAGTTTCCTACTCCATCTTCACTTTAAAAATAAACAACCACTGCCCCCAACAACAAAAAAGCACCAAACAACAGAAAAAATAACCCCTCCAAGAACCACAGAATGCCCTCTTTCACCGAGGGCCATCTTTTCTATGTTATCTCCACACCATTCTCTGCCACATGAAACCAGCACAAGCGAAGCTTTACACGATCAATACACATCCTACCGCCATTAATCACAAACAGGAACGAAAAGAACCAAAGCAATCCTGACAAAAAGGTGCCCAGCTATAATAAAAGGATGGAAGAAAAGGTGAGGACAGATGAGGGGAAAAAAATGAAAAAGCTGGGACAAAGAAAGATCTGCAACAATTTAAAATAAACTCACAGTCCATCCTGCAGCTCTTGAGTATCGTTTGAGGTCCCCAGGGATCGAAGACTTCTCTCCAGAGAGGTCACTGTCAACAGCACAGAAAGAAAAGATAAAGCAGCAGCACATCTTCTCAGAGAGAAAAAAATATACTGGATCTTAGTTCAGATGTTTGTCTTTTAATTTTATTTTATTTTTTTTAAATACAATTAAGTACTTGAACAAGCAAGCTATGAGAGAAAGGGGATAACATCTACCAGTGGCCACTGCCACAGAATGATAAATTGGGTCCTTTGGAAGCTTATACGATGAATCCATGTAAAACATGCCATGACATGATGGAATATGACCCCTCGTCAGGAAAACCTCAGTTCCATGGACCTTGCACAGATCTCTGACTCTTCCAGCCTTGAGGTGACACAGAATTGTGCACTGAGCATTTCCAGCTGGAAATGTGCCCCTGGTGAAGAGGCAAGAAATTGCATAATAACTGTTTATTGCTCTGAATTATAATTAAGAGGCAGAACACTGATGTCTACTCTGGTATCTTCCATCTCCTCGTTCAAGATGCTTAAACTCAAAATGTTTTCTATCTTTTGGCTCAGAAAATATGGAGATGTAATTATCTCCTGTGTTTGTGCTCAACAACTTCTTGGGTTTTTTCATCAGAAGAAGAGAATACTCTAAAAGCAGCTGGAAGGTGAAAACATGGTTTGCTTTGTAATTTTCAATTACTTCAGATTTAAGAAATATCTATATATATATATATGCGTGTGTGTATAAAAAAAGCAGAAATCTAGGAATACTGTTGTCTTTTTCCATCCTTTAATTTCACTGCCTCAATTCACTTTCAAATTAACAACAGGTCACTACTTTTGGACTTAGCACAGCCAGCAAGCAAAGCACTTCACGATTTACCACAATGGAAAATGTTAAATAAATTACATTCTTGATATTTACATGTGGGATTTCTTTCAGGACATTTCCAGTTGTAAAACCCATAACCCGTTATCAGTCACGCTTCAATATTTAAGGATAGAAAGAAGAAGAGATTAAAAACATGGTTCAATTATTTCTGCAGAAATTTAAGAAATCCTCTGTTTTAATGACTCTGCAGACTTGGACTTGGCCTGTAATTTTGCAAAAGTCACTTAATGATATTTCCACTGTCAGACAAAATCCTCTCTTCTCTTTTGGGCTCTGCTGGCTTGACACCAAAAGTCACTAAACAGCATAAAAAGTAACTAATGTGCCTGAACTACATGAATATTCAAAAAAACTTTGAATACCACCACATATTTCCATCAATGCTAGTTCTCAATAACAGATTTTACTGCAGAGTTTGGAGATTCGGTAAGATAAAGCCTCAAGGAATTGTCTGTAACTGAGGTGATAATTATTTTTCTTTGCTGGAAGCACAGTGTTCTAAAGAATAAATTGGAAGTTTTCACTAATAACCATTTGCTTCTGTAGAAGGACACCACTGACCCTGCAGAGATCTCATGAATACTATAATTCCTTCTTTCCCTCTCCACAATCCTAACAAATCAATTTCCCTTGGAATCCACATGCTGTACAGTTCAAATACAAAATTTTGCATCTACTAAAAATACTTTTTGGCCCATCAACCCTTTGGAACAAAGCAGAGTGTGGTCCTTGGAGAATGGACAGCAAGCCAAGGTAAATAAACAACTTGTGTGGACACTGAATTTGTAAGAACAAGTTAATGGCATGTGTGCAATTCCAGAACAAAACCAGCAGCTACAACCTCCATGAACCTTTCTATCCTGACCTGCAAAAATAAAGACAATTCAAAGTGAGTTTTACTGCCACTGCTTGGGAGAAGACTGGAGTGGGAAGCAGTTTTGCTCCTGAACAAAACACTTCAAGACTTCACACTCAAGCCATTTTACATCGAGGCAAACCCAGGAGCTGTCAGATTTGTTCAGCATTTTAGAAAACCTACAAAAAGGTGAAAAGAATATGAGACATGAATGCGAGAGGTGAGGAAAGCGTTTATCAGTTAGATGAGAAAGTGATCTGTGATTAAGTTCTTATCCAATAATTTTAACTAATATTCCAATTCAAACACAGCATTTAGACAACTAAAAAAATGTCAGTTGTCCCAGAATTACAAGATATGCACACTGGAGGAGCCAAAGGTTACCATTTGATACACCAATTCTTATGTGGAAAACAGCAGGACTAAAACTCCAACGTGACTTTTCTAAATCTCAGGAAAGCCAAAAGAACCCTGGGCTGCATCAAAAGTGGAGTGGCCAGAAGCTCAGTGGAGGTGATTCTCCCCCTCCAATCTCTTCCCTCACTGCATCCAGCTCTGGGGCTCCCATCCAAGAAGGACAATGACCTGTTGAAGAAAATCCAGGTGGCCATGGAGATGATCACAGGGCTGGAGCAGCTCTGCTCTGAAGCCAGGCTGGGACAGCTGGGATTAATCAGAGAAGAGAAGGCTCCAGAGAGGACTTAGAGCACCTTCCAGTGCCTAAAGAGGCTCCAAGAGAACTGGAGAGGAACTCTGGGCAAGGGCATGAACTGATAGAACAAGAGGGGGAGGATTTACAGGTTCAGATTGTATATTAGGAAGAAATTCTTCCCTGTGAGGGTGGTGAGGCCCTGGCACAGGTTTTCCAGAGCAGCTGTGGATGCCCCATCTCTGGAAGTGTCCAAGGCCAGGTTGGATGGGGCTTGGAGCAACCTGGGATAGTGGAAGGTGTCCCTGCCCATGGCTGGGCGTTGGAACCAAGTGATCTTTAAGGTCCTTTCCAACCCAAACCATTCTATGATTCTACAATTAAATCTGAGCTACTCTGGGCTAAATCTAACTCGCTTCGACCAAGAATGAATTTTATCAAAATCTCTGCAGCTCCTGTTCTGGATGTGGAAAATCTCTCTCAATGTACCAGTTCTGGTCATGTGAGCAGTAATTTGACCAGAGGAGCAAAACATCAAGCTCTGCTGGAGGAATGTGTGAAGCCATTCTTAAAATAGGAATGTCGCAGACATCTTTTCATTAAAAATTCTTCCTTAAGATTTTTTCTCCTGAGAAGCTGAGAGGCTTCAGGAACAAAATGTAAACAATGGTTATCTGCTGCTGTGGAATGCAACAGGTGCATCTGTGATTGGTCTCATAGAGCTGTTTCTAATTAATGGCCAATCACAGCAGAGCTGACTCAGACAGAAAGTCTGAGGCAGCTGCCTTTGTTATCATTCTTTTTTCTTTTCTTTTCTTTTCTTTTCTTTTCTTTTCTTTTCTTTTCTTTTCTTTTCTTTTCTTTTCTTTTCTTTTCTTTTCTTTTCTTTTCTTTTCTTTTCTTTTCTTTTCTTTTCTTTTCTTTTCTTTTCTTTTCTTTTCTTTTCTTTTCTTTTCTTTCCTTTTCTTTCCTTTTCTTTTCCTTTCTTTGCTAGCCTTCTGAGATGAAACCTTTCCTTCTATTCTTTAGTATAGTTTTAGTGTAATACATATCATGAAATAATAAATCAAGCCTTCTGAAACATGGAGTCAGATCTATGTCTCTTCCGTCATCCTAAGACCCCTGTAACCACCGTCACATAGGAATCTTATTTTAAAAGTCTTGTTCTTTCTATCATTAAAAGGCATGCCCAAGTGCTCCAGAATGAGGCACACTCACAAGGCATCAGTGATGTTGGAGCTGCACTGATTTACCTCACAGAGAGCTTGGCTCCCAGTTGCCTGTGCCATTGCAATCCTCAGATCAATGGGGGATGAGGAACCATCCTGAGATGGCAATGGAGACTCAATCACACCTGAGGGATCCAGGAAAATCCTTTGCTCAGCCTTTAAGATCGAGGTAATGGGACTGCACATGGCACCAACCAGTTATGGGCAGTCATTAAAGAGTGAGGAGCAGGAATCAGAGAGGCAAGAGAGCCATTAGAGAGTTCAGGTTCTCAATCTGGCCAGCACAGGCCTGATTCCTCCAGGATATCCTCCACTGACCAGGAAGGATGCACCAGATCAACTCCATTTAGGAGTGTTATTTATTGTACTTATAAGATACTTACTAAGAGGCAGCTAAAAGCTGCACATGAAAAAAAAAAAAAAAAGTCTTGATAAAAGTATAGATAAAAAATAAAGCCATAAATGAGACAAATTCAGGCTATATTTGAGCTCCTTTTTGTGTGCTGATAGGAAATCAACTACATTGAAAAATAACCCAAAACATGAATGTTGCAAAAGTCAAGGCACTATGTGACAACCTGGTCTACTGGAAGGTATCCCTGCCCATGGCAGGGGGTTGGAGCAAAATGACCTTTAAGGTCTCTTCCAACCCAAACTATTCTATGATTCAATGAACCTTCCTTATTTTCAGCAGGGACAGCCCCAAAAGATTAAGAGAAAGAAAGCAGGTGCAAAGATTAGGAAAAATCTCCCTCTACCCTTTCATACGTCCATAATAGATGGCATTAAAAAAAGTCTATAAGCTCATGACCTGGCAGGAGAGTGATCCAGTAGCATATAAACAGAACCAGCTGTCCTGGCTAAAATTTTTATTCAACAAATGAGGAAGATTTCCATTTTCATGGCAGAAAAAGGGAGCAGGAAGCATTTATGGGTGAGAATAATCACAATCAACTCAGAGCTGTAAAATCCCCCTTGGTCAGGAAGCAAGTCCTGAAGGGCCCAAGAAGAATTTAAATCACCTCAAAGGCTCAGAATTCTGTAAAAAGAATAAGGACAGCAAAGAGGGACAAAGCACACTGTGTTTATTACTTCTGCAGTGTTACTCAATAAAATTCAATGGTGCTTTAAAATCCTGGTACAAAGTTGACTCCTTGTTTCATTAAAAATAGTCATTCCCCAAAGACATAAAAGGTATTGCTGAGATTGGCCTCAACCTGGGATTTTTAGAATCTAAACAACAAAATCATAACATGGCCAGCTCCTGCCAGCTTGGAACAGCCTGGCCAGGGAAGGAGTGAATTCACAATTCCTGGGAATGCTCAAAAATAAACTGAAAAGGCACTTCCCAAGGTTTAGTGGCCTTGGTGGCATTCAAAGCTTGGACTTGGAGATTTTGGAGGTCTTTTCAGCCTTAATGATTGTATGACTCCACAAATCCATGATCTTCAGCACCCCAAAAGGGACAAGAACATTTCAGGTGCACAGTTAGATCTCCAAACACAACAGAGAATCTCAAAAACCCACAGAGCTGCAGCAAGCCAGGAAAAGGAGGGAAAGGGGAGCTGTGATAGGATTTATGCAATTTTTAGGATGTTCAGCACACCATGCCCAGCACAAAAGAAGTAACACCATTACCTGGTGAGCATCTGGAATGCAGCTGCCTGTTCCTTGCTCAGCCACAAACAACATCACTGACTTATTTTCCATGCTCCAAGCCAGAGCTTCCTGAGTTTTCTGAAGAGATTTTATGCTACAGAAAGAATAATGGGCATTCTTCCCCATTTCCTAAGCCTAAAAATTCTTTACTTAAAGTGAATTAGCTCTGCCAAATCTCAGCACCCCACTCAGCAGCCTTCTCCTGAAAATCTCTAACCACTTTTTGGGGGAAAGACTATAAAAAATAAACTGAATGAAACTGATTTTGTCAGACAAAAAATAATATGGGTAGTGAACAGAGCAACAACAGTAGAGTATCTTATGGACGTTTCTTCAACCTAAAAGCACTTTAAAAGGGCATTATAGATTCATTGATTCATAGATTTTAAAAGCCAGAGAGAGAGCAATTCTGATTATCCAACCTGATTTCCTCCCATAAAATTTTGTCCCATCACTCCCACATCAAGACTGGAGACTGCAGCTGGACTAAAGTAAATCTTATAAAAAAGATATTTGAATCTTGATCTTAAATTCAAGATTCAAATATCTTATAAAAAAGATATTTGAATCTTGAATCTTGATCCTGGCAAAGCCAAATCCATCAAGCCCCCTCTACAAGCAGTTCTAATGGCTGGTTACCCCCATATAGAAGAATTGTATTTATCTAGCTTTAACTCTTATCTTCTGATGTCCTCCTATGTGAGAACAATAGATTAACGAGCCCCTTGTTATCTATGTGATATCTTTCTTCCTAGAGAGATACTTACACAGCAAGATTGAGTCCTCTTGGATGTCTCAAACAGAAATTTGGATGGCACAAATTTTAAAGTCTGATTTTCAGGCATCAAACAATTTTGGCTTTTCTCTGCACCCTCTCCATTTTTGCAAAATAGTTTTAAGTGCAAGTATTGTCATTATCTGCTTCACAGAGCACTCAGTTCAGGCAACTTTTAAGAGGAAACACATCCTCACTATCTCAAGAGGAGAAATAACAACAGTGGTTGTCAAACATGAATTGAAGGGGTTAAGGCAATTCCAACAAAGAATGAAAACAGAAATTGGGTTGTGGTATTTCGAAAGTGATGTGCCATTCACCTTTAGGTTTTCTCAGGATAAAACTCCACTGTGGAAGGAGTTGTGTTTGAAGCACAGGGGCACATCAAGTCAGCCCTAATCTGGCCAGGTTGGTCATGAACAGCACACACAGGCTCAGGAGAAGGTTGCACAAATTCAGTCTGAGCCTTCAGTTTGGAAGCAGAAGTGCTACTACCACTCATCACTGGCATTGTCAAATTAAAACTATTGGTGCTGGAGCAGCCAAAATTTGTTCTAAAGCAGGTATTTCTGTGCTTTATGGTATGGTTGTTCACCCACCTGAAAGCCAAGTATCACAGCTGGGAGGTTCAAGCTGCCACAGTGGCCATAATCCCTTTTTTACATGGGATGTGTGTCACCAATTCAAGGGTCACCAATCCCTTCTAATCACAGAAAAATTGGTGCTTGAATTTTCCTGGGAGATGAAGCACACACAACTCATCAAAAGTGGAGACAACTACATTTTAGAAGTTTTTAATTCTTAGAACATCCCTGTTCTAAAAAGGATCTTGCTACAATGACCAGGACTGTACCCTGGAACACACTGGGGAAGAATTTCACAAATAAGGAGGCACTAAAGTCCTTTCCCTACACTTAGGTCAGGCCTCTCTGTCACCTAAGACACAAAAAGAACAGACACAGAGGCTGTCCAGATGATTCCAAAGCAATTTCCAGGTCTATTGTAAAATCAGCACTGATCATTTCAGATCCCAGTCTGACACTGGCATGTTTTAGAACTGGGGTACAATGGCATTACCTTCAACTCAGCAATTTCAGTTTACATCTGTATGCAAGATAAATTCCTCCAGCCTAACCCACCAAAACTGATGAACCAGAGCTTGTTTCAAAGGAAGGAGGACTCTACATCTCTAGGAGCTGGGGAGATACCCCTGTCCAACCTAGAGAGTGAAGAACAGCAGAATTTTGTTGTTTTTCTAAGGGAGATAGATGTTTTGCAAGCTCATGTGACAGGCTCTGAACACAGCAGTGCTGCAACATATTTGAAAACAAGCCTGGCTTGTTCCACCTTTCTGAGCTCTCAGCTCTCTATTGTAACAGATGACACAATTAAAAATAGAAAAAAAAAAAGGATGTGGTCTCAGCAAGGATTGGAATGTATCTGTGCCTGTTGGATGGAACATATGGTGGAATATTTTTACATCTTTTAAGGAGCTATGTGTTGGACATTTGCTGCTGCTCGTGAGATACAGGAGCAGAAAAGCTGCATTAATATTTGCTCCCCGACAAGAGGAGCTGCCAGGGGCCGTGGCCATGCACAGGAATCATCAGCAGGACAGCACAGAAGGCACCAGGAAAGCTCTCATTTTACTCACCATTGGAGTTAATTCGGAAGACATTAGCTGAAGTCTCCTGAAAAAGTTCCTGCAGCTCACTGGGATCAATCTGAGTGGCTGTGAAGAGAAAAACAGGAAAAAAAATAAAGTGTTAATATTGGACACCACCAATCACTTTGAAAGGGGATGGTGCTTTGGAAAGGGATGTAGATTCCTGCTTGCTGCAGAAATTTAGCCCAGGTAGGGTGGTCTGATGCTGCTTTACACAGGGCCTGGTGGTGGAACTTGCACTGGGCAGACAAATCCAGCGCCGCCAGGGCAGTGAAGATGCTGCTGCAACACAGTGGATGCAGCCCACATGGACTGAGATGGCATTTGTAGGGATTGTCAGCAACCTGAATACAAATAATTCCATAAGTCCTCATTTACCAAGTGGGAGTATCAGAACCACGAGTGAATGAGAAGCCCCAATGCCAAGTGATGGCTACCCAGCACTTTCCAGAGCAGGAGAGCCCACAGCAGGTCCTGCCTGTGGAAAAAGCAGTGAGCAGAGGGCACCTGCTCTGTGGGGTCAAAGCTTTTGGGGCAGGAGGGAACTGGGAACTCAGTGGGATTCCTCTCCTAACCCCCAAGAGGGGTTCCTCTTCTTACCATTCCTTCCTGATAGCTCAAATGCAATGGACAATGTATCAGTGCCAGGAATTTTTACTGCTGGTGCACAGAAAAATTCTCACAACTTCATTCCCATAGTCCCCACTTAAGCAAGGTACTCAAATCTGCCCTAACAGAAGAACACAGAAGTGAGGGTTTGAATATTTTGGGGTTTCATGTTTGGTGGAAGTTGGGGTGGGGGTTTTTTGGTTGGTTGTTTATTATTATTATTATTATTATTATTATTATTATTATTATTATTATTATTATTATTATTATTATTATTATTATTATTGCTGTTTTGGGGCTTTTTGTTTGGTTGGTTTTGAGGTTTTTGTTGTTGTTGTTATTTTGTTGTTTTGTTTTTTTTTTTTTTTTTTTTATATAGGATTTTTTTGGTTCTTTTCTGGTTTGCTTTGGTTTTTCAGCTGCATTTCCCAACTTTAAAATTCCTGAAACTGTCCCCAGATTCTCCACATTTTCATCACCCCCAGAGAAAGAGTCATGTGATGGTGGACTGAGCTATGCTAGAGAATCACAGAATATTTTGGGTTGGAAGAGACTTTGAAGATCATCCAGTTCCATCCCCTGCCATGGGCAGTGACACTTTTCACTATTCCAGGTTGCTCCAAACCCCATCCAACCTGACCTTGGACACTTCCAGGGATGGAGCATCCACAGCTTCTCTGGGCAAGCTGTGCCAGGACTTCCAGACCTTCAAAGGGAAGAATTTCTTCCCAATATCCACCCTAAATCCACCTTCCTTCACCTTAAAATCATTAATTATGGCTGTATTAAGTCCATCTCAGAGTAAGGATACAACACACAAATAAGCTGTAACTAGGCATTTCAATTTTGATTGATCACAGTCACCAGAGAAACACTCATTTGTAATGATGTCTTTGTCACCAGTTTTACGTCAGCAGCTTTCCAGATTTTTTTTTTTTATTCTGTCCCTCCCACCTGTGTCAGCTTTTGTGGCGTTCCCAGAAACTTTGGTCACATCCTGAAGCATCCCAGGGCTTGTCCACCCAACAGAGTCCAACAGCCCCTGTTATCCCCCAGCTGCTCCTCTGAGGCGAAGCATCTCAGGCTCAAACAGGAGCTGAGATTCATTTATTTAAGTCAGCAGACTGGAATTCTGATTTACTCTGCATCCCTTCACCAAATTTCCCTAAGCTGCTAAAGCACCACACGCCCAACCTGCACGTGCCAGAGCAGAAAGACAACGATGGAACAAGGCAAAAATGAAGAAAATTAGGCGAAAGGAGAAGCCTGCTGGGTGCACAGCTCAGGTTAGGGCTGAGGATGCATCTCCCAGTGCTGGAGGAGCAGCTGCACATCCAGAGAGCAGAATTTCCACTGTTCCTCGCACTCACAGAGATGGCTCAGCCCCGTAACAGCTGTAAATAAAGTCATGGATCAGCCTGTCAGCATGACACAAATCCAGGGTATTAAATGCAGTTTAATCCAAATGCACAGGGCCTCATTGCTGGAGATTTTCCCACTCTTCTCTTCCTGCAATTTCTCCTAAATCAGCTGTCCCAGACACTCCTTTCCTTTGTTCTATTGTGATGGTGCTCACAGGGGTCTCAGGATGAGGGAAGAGACAAGGATCTGACTCCACGTTTCAGAAGGCTTGATCTATTATTTTATGATATATATTATATTAAAACTATACTAAAAGAATAGAAGAAAGCATTTAATCAGAAAGCTAGCTAAGAATAGAAAAGGAAAGAATGAATAACAAAGGTTTGTGTCTCAGACAGAGTCCGAGCCAGCTGACTGTGATTGGCCATAAATTAGAAACAACTCTATGAGACCAATCACAGATGCACCTGTTGCATTCCACAGCAGCAGACAATCATTGTTTATATTTTGTTCCTGAAGTCTCTCAGCTTCTCAAGAGAAAAAATCCTAAGGAAAGGATTTTTCATAAAATGTGTCTGTGACAGTTCTATAGAGGAGGCTGCAGAACAGCAGAAATTATTGTGGTCTCCCCTGTCCCCCAGGAATTTCATTTGTTAGTAACAAAGTCCATCTCTCATTAAATAACTGGTGAAAAAGCAGCACAGGAAAAGATTTTTAGGTCTTTACAGACTGTGATTACCCCCATTTTAGGAGTTTTTTATTGGATTTTTAGCATGCTAACATGTTCCAGAGAAAACTGGTCTGCACATTTTGGGATAGAACTCATTTTGGATCGGTGGGTTTTTTTTTAACTTCTTTTTTAATTCTTTCCTTAGAAACACTAAATTTTCCTTAAAAGATTTTTATCCTGGCCCAGTGATCCTGAATCTACATGCACTGAGGTACTGAGCAAAGCCCCAGATGAACCATGAAGCAACCAAACCAAGGGCTGGGGTTTTTTTCTATTTTTAATTGTGCCATCTCAGTTGGAATCCCCCAGCTGGGAACAGCTGGGAATTAAATCCCCAAATAATCCAGGCTGCAGAATCCAGTGTGCTCCCACCTGGGGACACTCCTGTCCAGCCTCCAGCAGGTGCCTCTGGAGTCATTTCAAATGCCAGAGTCACACCAGGAGTCAACATGAAATTTCCCAAATGTTGCAAGAAAGCACCAATTTCACTGAGAAGAAAATGCAGAGCAACACTGAGAGCCCAGAATTGTTCCATGAAGTTAAAAACTACCAAAGAATTCAGGTGCTAATTTGGGAGGGTGAGATTTATTTCTATTTATTGGTGCGAGACCAGTTTTCTCACCCTGTGCCTCAATTCCCTAATGGGAAAGAGACAATGCATGTGGATCACACTCTGAAATCATGGAAATAATTAATTTTTTAAGCCTCCATGTATTCATTGTAGTCAAAATTATATAAATGGAAAAGGACTGTGAGCTTACAAACTCCTCCTCAAAGGCCTCTCAGTCCACACCTATCCAACAGCACAATCACTCTCACATCAAAAAAATGCAAATTAAACCAAAAAAAAACCCCAACCAACAAAACAAATTAAACTTTTGTCCAAAATTTCCAAACAATTGCTTTGAAAATGCAATTCAAGGAGAATGTTGTTTTGTTTTTTTTTCTGAGAAAATTGCACTGTATCTGGCTTGCAGTTTCCTGCCCCTAGACTTTTTATTTCATGTCACAGCATGCTGCCAGTTCTGGCTTTTATTTCGTTTTTATTTTGCAAAAGAAAAGAAAATAGTAACAAGGAAAGCTGTTTTAACTACTCCAATTTCAAGCTCCAACACATCAAGCCGAGATGTTGCAACTATTCATGGAGGATGCAGCAGCTCAAGCAGACAAACAGAACAATTTAAAAACAGCAGCAGAAAGCAAAGCAAAACTGCCTCTGTGCTACCAAGCCAAGGAAGAAAAACCAAGACTGAGAAGTAAAGTGGATGTGAAGTCTGATAAAAAATTACCCATCTTTGATTACATCAAGTGAATGCTTAAACATTATGATTCCCCAAGAAGGATTAGGAGGTTTCTGATATGCAATAAGTGATGTTATGCATTAAATGCATGTCCTGACACTAACAGAGTTCAGGGACTCAGCTGGGAAAATGACTTTTATTTGCACTGGGATTCCTCAAGGCTGTGAAGGCTTTACAGTGGATGAGTCACAGAATCCCAGATGCAAATGGTTTCTCCTTTACTGCCTTAAATGGACATTTAAATGGACATTCCAAAAAAAAAAAAAAAAAAAATTGTACTGTTTCCATTTATTTTTCCAGGAAAATCACCTTGGATCCCAGGACAGCCCAACTTCCTCTGCTATCAGTTCAACCTCCTCCTTGCCTAGCATATACTGATTTCCTGCTATATTCATTGCTGTTATATTTATTTTTTTTCATAGAAATCACAGAATGTTTGGGGTTGGAAGGGACCCTAAATATCATCTGGTCCTGCCACCATGGGCAGGGACAATTTCCACCAGACCAGGTCCCTCAAACTCTCATCAACCAACTCCTAAAGCAGCAGCAAACAATGGCATTTCTGATATTTGCCTATTTAATTATTTGTTTCTTTGCCTGAAAAGATCCACAGGCACCCAGGTAGGTGCAACAGATGGAAAAAAAGGGTTTTTCATAGTATCTGTTCTGACAAAGCAAAATATGTCACTGCACACTCTGCAGCTGTGGGTGGGACCTTGAGGAAATTTGTGACTTGGGTGTGGAGTTTTAGCTCAGAAATTGCAAAAATCTGGACAAAAATCTGTGAAGCTGCAGCAAGTTTAAATCCAGCCATGCAGCATCACCTCACACCCATCTGGTGGGCAGGGCTGGCCTCTCAGACCTCTGTGTCACCTGTGACACTCTGGATCAATGCAAAAAAGGAGAAAAAGAAAAAAAAGGAAAGAAAAAGGAAACTGAATCATGGAATCAGTTAGGTTGGAAAAAACCTTTGAATCCAACCATTAACCAAGCATCACCACTGAACTGTGTGCCTTGAGAGTCACTTCTACACATCTTTGAAATATCTCCAGGGATTTTGACTCAGTCACTTCCCCTGACACCCTGTTCCCATGACTGATGACCCTTTCATTGAAGAAATTGTTCCTAATGTCCAATACAAACCTCACCCTGTGAATCTTGAGGCCATTTCCTCTTTTTCTACCATTTCCTACTTGGGGAAGTGACAGACCCCAGCCTGGCTGCAATGTCCCTTCAGGGAATTGTGAGGAGTGGTTGAGAAGCTTAAAAATCCAGGCAAGCCTTACACATGATTTTTGCAACCACTGTTTCAGAGAACATTCAGAGTGCATCACTTTCCACGATTCAGAGCAATTATAATCTTTAATTCATCACAATTTTGTCTACAGGAGACAACTCTGGGTGAGGAATGGACAGTGGAGGGATGTGGTGTCTGTGCTTGGAGCAAAATAGAACCCAAGGACAAAAATAGACCCAAGCACCACCAGCAGCAGCTTTGGTAGGGAAGGAGAAATCCCAGCAGGAATTTATTTCAGTTCCTCTTTAGGACAAGCCAAATACGATGCCTGACCAGGCTTATAAGGTCCTGTCTGGAGTGAGCTGGATAAAATTAATATAAAATTAATGTAAAAGGGAATTGCTGGAGGTCCAGGACAGCACTCATGGCAAAGGAACCTACAGGAACATCCTTCACTTAATGTTAATGAAAAGCACCCGTGTTTGCCACGTTAATCTTCCTTTCCTATTAATTATTTCACACTAATTTGGAGCTCCTAATGGCTTTTCTGCAGCCAGGTGAAGTCAATTCCCTCCCTGAACTCAATTTGGCAGCAAACTCAAAATAACCTATAAGTTGCAAAGAAGAAGCTGCTGTAATTAAAGTAACTCAGGTAAAATGGGGGAAAAAAGGAAAAACAGGACAAGAATTTGATCTTTCTACTTACAATACCTAATGTGGCTGTAGCAAAGCAACTCAGCACCCCAAACTGCCATGGATTTATCACCAAAGCACCACCAAGAATTATATCTATGGTCTGGTAAAGAAAGTCACAGATTTCCTGCATCTCCTCTCCTTTGAAAGCTTTAACTGAGGTTACAGAAACTCCCACAGAAAATTACTTGGTCTCCAAACTCCTCTTTTGTGCCATGAAACACCTATAAGGAGTGAAAAAAAGCAGGCAGGAAGCAACCTGCTCACTCTGATTTCAAACCATCCACCCCAAATCCTGAATTTACCTCCAGCAGTGTGGGTTCAGCCCCATCACACCCAGTCCTGTGGATTAACCCTTTCACAGCTGAGCTGAGTGGATGAGTCTCACCCATCCAGCATCTTGTTCCTCCTCCAGGACCACTCAAGCCATTGCAAAGCTTCGATTCCCCCCTTTTCATACCATTATCCAAGAGAATAATTCCTCATTGAGGACTGAGATCCACAATGAGAGCCATGAAATGAACTCCAGGGAGAAGAAAAGATTGATTTTTGGCTGCTGGCCAGAGAGGAAAAGAGATTTGCTCTGGAGAAAAAATGTGGTAAATTCATGTCAATTCAACAAGAGTTGGCATTAAAGTGAAAAGGTGGAAGAAGGTGAAGGAGGCCAAAGACAAGAATCAGTAAAGAGAAAGGAGCAGATTGTCATGTAAGGAAAAAAATGCAAAAGGCAAGAAGTGATGGGGACACAGACACCTGCACCCACCCCAGACCTTTCAGCCCTTTAGTCCCCAATACTAAAAAGCTTCCCAGGGTGTTCCTCCCTGTGGATTCTTGGTGTCTGATCCCACGTTCCACACAGCCCTTGGTTTCTTCCACTCCCAGAACATTGTTTTGGTCTTCCATTGCCTTCCCCTTTTATATAAACCACAGGAACCTTGATTCTCCTCATCACCTCTGCTCTCCTGTTGACACTGGTCAGAAAATGCTTCAACAAACACCAGGACAGAAAGGATTAGCCAAGGATGTGTTTGAACAAAGTTATTTTCCTCAAAACATTGAGCTTAAAATAGAAAAGGAAATGGAAGAGAATGAAAGAATCATGTGTACTGTGAAGTTGCTCCTGGCGTGCAAGCTTGGGAGGTTTTTATTTCCTGCTGATGAAATTTGAGTGAAATAAGTGATAAAGGGAAATGTAAGCAAAAATCACACTCATCAGGCAATGTGATTTTCATCAGTGCTGTAAAATGTGAGGCTGCTTCACATGGAAAAGCTCTGAGGCCTTTGCTACAGCTTTGTCCAAAAGGGCCTGGGTCTCCTCAGCACGGCCACAGCACAAAGAGGGGGCACATTTGGAATTACAAGTGTGAAAATTGGGATCAATCTGGTGTTTGCACCAATCCTCCCTCAATGCCCTCCTCACACAGCAGGGTCAGTGTGTTCAAGAACTCAATTCCCCACGGGTTAACTCAAGGTCTGTTTGCATTAACACTTATAAACTCCTATTCTCTTTTTTTTTAACTTTTTTTAATAATCTTCCCAATTTGTCCAAGTTCTCCTGAATGTACAAAATACATTTTTCTTGGTTTTAGAAATGAAGTTTTACCTGAAGGCAAAATTCTTCTCAGCTGGAACAAAAGGTTTCATCCTACCCATCTAAAAGGGAGAGGTGTTAGGTAGTGAAGTACCTGCCTACTTCTCCTCTCCCTAAGGGAAAACCAATAATCAGAATTGATTGAGTTGGAAGAGACCTACAAGGACCATTGAAGTCCAACTCCTGGACCTGAACAGGACAATCCCAAAATTACATCATATGTCGGAAAGCATTGTCCAAAAGCTTCTTTGCCTCAGACAGGCTTGGTACTGTCCTTGTGCCCAACCACCCTCTGGGTGAAGAAACTTTTCCTAATATCCAATAAACCTCCCCTGACATGATTTCAGACCATTCCCTCAGGTCCTGTCAGTGGTCACCAGAGAGGAGAGATCAGTGCCTGCCCTTCCATTTCAAGGACATTGTTCCCACCTCACTTCCCCACCAGATAATACTCCCAGAAAAAATTACAGAGAAAATGAAAGTAAAACCAACCCATCTGCTTTCACTGAATAGATTTTTTTTTTCTTTAAGAGTTCTACCACAGCTACAGCAATTTGGCCAGAGGAGACAGAAGTTTCATAATCTCTAAGCCAAATTAAGTTCAGGGCCTAAATTCAACAAGTGGATAAGGCCAAGGAGGCAAAGCAGGCAGGGAGAATCATTTCATGTTGGTAAGGATCCTGCCTAGGGTCTCATTTTTGTCTTGGGTTCTCCGAAACAGTTTAAATACCTAAACCTTAACCAAACCTCTAAATTTACACTAATTAACACATTTCCAGAGAAATAAGTGCAGTGTCCCCATAACCAATGCTCCTGGTAGAGCTTGCAAGTTTGAACTGGAGCTCAGCACGGTTCTTTCTAGGAAAAGCCTAGAAAATATAATATAAGAGAAGCCTTGAATACAGAGACAATACACATTTCTGAGAGAAATAATAAATACATTGCCAATGCCTAGGGAAGTCTAGGAAGCCAAGGAAAAGGGCTATTCAGGAAAAAGTTTCCCATGTAATTAAGGCTAGGGAAGTGGGACCAAAACTCGGCAGCTTGGCAAGTGTCTGTGCCCTTGGTGGCACAGCAGGCACTGCAAGGGACACTCCAGCCATGGAGAATTATCCCTTATGGAATTCCAGAAGGTAAAGGGTGATAATTAATTAGCAGTAAAAGTCAACTTCAGAAATTAAAGAAGATACAGGATTTAGAAAGTCTGTCCTGCACAACCTGGCTGAGGAAAAAGGCTACACAATTACTGCACTCTCATTTAAATCAGCGAATAGATGATTTTTGTCCTAAACCACTTAGAAGGAGCATTAAACCCAGAAGTGCTTTGCCTAATTCCCATCTCCACCATGAGGGAAACAGCCCCATGCTATTCCAAACACAGCACCAAGTCCTCTGCCACAAAAATACAAACCTCTGTGTACCCAAGAGCTGGTTCAAAGAGAAAAGGAAACATTAGGAAATGTTAGAGATCCATGAGGCACTGGCATAAGTTGCCAGGAGAAGTTGTGGATGGGTCAGCCATGGAAGTGTTCAAGGAAAAGCTGAATGGGACCCTGAGCAACCTGTTGTAGTGGAAGGTGAGTTGGAACAAGATGATTTTGAATGTCCCATCCAACCCAAATGATTCTATGGTTCTATGATTAATTATCTTTTCACAGTGCAATCAAGATTCAGTCAGATTTGCTTTGCATTATTTCTGGTTAAGATGTTTTTGTTCACTTTGGTTTCCTTCTTTAGCAAGTATGCAAATAACAAACTGCTGAAGAAGAAAGGAAAAGACTCTCCAGTGAATAGCACCTCACCTGGTGTGTCCAGGACAGCACAGACAGTGCCAGAGTCCCAGCTCAGGTACAAGTGTGGCCAAGGAAATCTGAAATTGTGCTAAACTCATAGAAATCATAGAAGGGTTTGGGTTGGAAGGGACCTTCAACATCATCCAGTTCCAACGCCCTGCCAGGGCTGGAGAAATGTGTCAACAGCTCATTGTTCAGCTTTGCCAAACCTTTGGATCCATGTCTCTGAGGGTGCATCTCCAACTTTCTCACAGCAGCCACAAACAGCCTCCCAAACCCACCCATGTGCTACTGAGGGGAATAAAGAGAAATATCCAAACTGTTCCTAGAGCCAGCCCTGAGAAAAACACTGTGCCAGACCATGCCCTGACTCTTGGTTATGTGGAGAGGCTCCTCCTTGGGGACATCACACATTCCATGAGCCCAGAGTGAGCAATCAGCATCCCTGCCCAAATTCCCCCCAGTTCTGGAGGAGGATTTTGCAAGTGAACGGCAAATCCATGACCAAAATCCTGGAAAATCAGAAGGCACAGTCTTGACAAGGTGCAGAGAACTCCCAGAGAGGATCAGAAAGAGCACAAGAAAAAGCTGTTGGCACAAGGTGTCACTCAGAAGATGAGCTGCACTCCATTGTAAAAGCAAACTGCTGGATAAAGCAGACATGCTGCTTCCAACTCATGATGGGGAGGAAAACACTCAACAAAACTCAAACAAAACTTCCAACCAAACAACAAACTTTGCTACATTACTACCCTAACGGTTTATTTCAATTTATTATTAACAAGTTCCATGCTTTTGAAAAAACACTAGAAATATATCAGATATTTTTCCCAGCAGAAAGTGACAGTTTGTGCTCCTCACTCTTTTCTTCCCAAGCTTGTTAAAGATGCCAGACAGCAACATCAGCCTTCAGTACAAAACCTGACATTCCCTACATCTGCATTAATGCTGCCAGAGAAATCTGTTCTCATCCTATGCTCCTGCTTAGGCAGCACGGAACAAAAACTAAACTGTTGATTTAGTGGAAGGAAATGTCAAAGACTCACGAGGCTGTTACTAAAATAAAGAGCCCATCACTTCATGGGGGCAGCACAATGGCTAAAAGTGACTTGAAGGTCAGGCAAGGTTGGCAGCCCATGGGGAGGGAGCTGGTGGGATCCTCAGCCCTGTTCCACCTGCTCAAAACCTCCTAAAATGAACAAAATAATTCAGAGAACTCACACTTTCACCACGGGAATCCACACAGGCTGCAGTGCTCTTCTCCAGATGGGACAATTAGGGGAAAAGTTGATTTTCTGTGATGGTTAAATGCAAAATAGACTTCGGATTTTAAGCAAAATTTTATGGAGGATAAATGCAGAGCAGAGCTAGGTAGTGAATTTAGAAGCTGCTAATTTTGGCAGTGTGGAAATTTTGGTTTTGGTTGGACAGTTTTACAATTAAGAGTTTTTTCTCCATTTTTAAGCAGTGGGGAGACAAACTTTAAAAGATTTTGCATAATTCTGATGTCTTACCAAGGTGCAGTTAAGTCCCTTCTAAATGAAAAAAATCACTTTGTTTTTGGTATTGTTTTTTAGTATTATTTTTGCTGGTAGTGGATTAGGATATAGTTAAAAGGACAATTCATTTTTGATTGAAATAAATCAATGTACTAGAAAATAGCAATTAATTTTTGAAATATCCCTATCAAACCCTATTGCTTCTTGCTTTTCAAGATGGAAAGTCTAATCATGTTCCCTCCTTCATGCTCCAAAGCAGTGGCAAAAGCAAGCATTAAGGCAGTGTCTGCCTGAATTTTTGAAAAGAATACCTAAGTCATTAAAAAAAACCAAAAAATGCAATTTAAGGTATTTGACAGTTTGTTTCATTTTTTAATATTGATGCTGTATGAGGATATAAATCAAACCTGAGTGAAAGCAAGTTTTGTTTGTACTGCCATGTTCCTGGGATAGTCTGCAGTCCTGTGTTAATGCAAACACAAACAACAGCACCAACAGCATGAGAAAATGTAAAGGAATTGACTGGAAAAGCAAAGTGGAAATGATTAATCTTACACTTGCTGCCCGAGCTGTTGGGAGTGTAATGTGAAAACAGCCAGCAAAAAAGATGAAGAATCCAAATATTTTTGAAATGTCGTTATTTAAAAATTTATTGGTGATATAAATCACAAAATACTCTTTTTATTTTTAAACTGGCACTTAATCAGCCTCTCTTCTGGTCTTATTAATGAACTCAGCACTAATTGCCTTAGAAAATATCTTTTTAAAGATTCAGGCTATTAATGACAAGATGGAGATGATTTTTTTCCCTGATTAAGTCCATGTGATGCAAGTGAGTGGTAGCAGAAAAAAAAAAAACATCCCTATGAACAAAAGAGAGAAACCCAATAAAATATTACCTTGCCATGACCTTCCAGATGAACAAACACATCCCATTGGGATGGACACTGTGAATGCTCCATCCATAGAAGTGTCCAAGGCCAGGTTGGATGGCGCTTGGAGTAGCTTGGGACAGTGGAAGGTGTCCCTGTCCATTGCGGGGTTTGGAATTGGATGATTTAAGTTCCTTTCCAACCCAAACCATTCCATGATCCAGCTAAATGGATATTTCTACACAGTGGAAGGTGTCCCTGTCCATGGCAGGGTTTGGAATTGGGTGATTTAAGCTCCTTTCCAACCCAAACCATTCCATGTTCCAGCTAAATTGATATTTCTACACTCCCTGTAAATATGATGCTGGACCCTCAAGTTTGTTCCAGAGTCAACACTTGTTGCAGCACAAAGCTGTAGAATTTCAAGTGCAGAAAATGCCTTTTCTTCCCATTTTCTTTTTCTTCATAACTTTCTTCATAACTCAAATTCAAGCCATTTCAAGGACACACAAGAAAAATTGCTCCCACAGTAAGTAAAACCAAAAATCTCAGAGAGACCTTGCAGAGTAATTGAGACCTGCATGAAGAGTTTTCACAAACTAAAAGCCCTGGAGAGATGGAGTGAGATTGAGGATGACAGGACAGCAGAAATTGCTGAAACAGAGACAAAGTGGATGCAATGGAAAGTAGCAATGGAGCAGTGCAACAGCTGGCATCCATCGATGGGAAAAAGAGGTTGTGCATGGGTAATGTTGTAAATGCTGGAGTAGATTTCCCCACAAAAAGTTCCAACTGATGCAGCCTCCTCTTCTGGAGAGCTTCAACTCTCCATCAAAGAAAAGAACGGAGGAAGGTAATTTATTAGACTTTAAAAAAAAAAAGAAAAATGTTAATACACCCCTTGCCATTTATTGGGAATCTTTATCATGTTTAAATAAGAAAACCATACTGCTAATTCATGCATCATACTTTATATACCTTCTCAGCATTACTGAATAGAGGAAGGAAAATTACTCTTGTTTGCTTAAGATTAACCATAATAGAAACCATCTGGCTCCAAGAATCAGCTCTTTTGGAAGAAATCATAAAACCTATACAGGGTTTTATAATCCATATGTACCAGAGCCCATACGTCGTTCAGGAAGATGAAGTGCCATCTGCTAGAGCTTCTGGAAGTCTCCTGGGCTTGTTTCTGTGGGACATTTGATGTGGATCTGGCCACCCACAGCTTATGGAATCTGCAGCTGGTCAGCAGAGGTTGTAGCAGTGGCCATAGGATGTTTCTTGTTACACAATTATTGCTGTAGTTATTCCCTGGAAAGGAAGGACTGGCACAGGAGGCACCAGCTCAGCTGCCTCTCCCTGGGATTCACATGGATCAAATTTTGATTTCTCAGACCCTGAGCCCTTTTATTGTTCCTCACAGTGAAATGGTCAATGTGGGGAAACATTTCACAGGATTAGTAATTTTTTTTTTTACACATTCACTCAGGAAGAGTGTGTCCCCATGTACCAAGGGAGGAGTAGAGGAGAGCATCCTCTTACTGCCGTGTATTGCATAGAAAAAAACATTGCTGTTCCACAGATTATTTCAGCTATAAACATTGAGTTGTAGAATGGTTTGGGTTGGAGGAGATGATAAAAATCCTCTTCTCCCAACCTCTTGCCATGGGCAGGGACACCTGTCACTATCCCAGGTTGCTCCAAGTCCTGTCCAGCCTGGTCCTGGACATTTCCAGGGTTGGGGCAGCCACAGCTGCTCTGGGAAACCTGTGCCAGTGCCTCATCATCCTCACAGTAAAGAATTTCTTACACATATCTAATCTAAATCCATTCTCCCTTGTCCTCTACACACCCTTATAAGAAGTAATATCACAGACCTGTTACTGTACAAGGAAACCTCTTACTCAGCACAGCAACACAGCCCTAAAAGGACAGAGCTAAAAAATAAAATTCAGGTAAAAGAGAAGTTCATTAGAAGTTGTGCAAAGTTACAGAGGAAATGGAGTTTCTCCATGTATGATGTGATTTGGACAATGAGCTTTATGCCCACACTTGCACACAAAAGAAAAGGACTATATGGGAGTTACCATTAATTTGACATTATTAAAGTGTCCTCTGCACCTTTGTAAAGCAAAAATATCCCTTCCTCATGGGTAAACCAGCAGCATTTACACTGCACTGGGGCTCAGCCCCATGTTCAGGAGGACTGATCCATCCTCAGGGTCAACTGTGCCTTCAGCTTCAAGACAAAAAGTGGCTTTTTTGCTGTTTAATTCAGCAGAACTTTGCTCTGTTCCTCATTCTCAGCAGGAGTCATTAAATATCTGCAGACCAGATTTTGCTCTCCATCTTAATTGAAAAGACTCTATTATATACTTGAATACAGACTTTCTCCCTTTCTTTCAAAATAAAACTGAGACGTGGCTTGAAGTATTTGCCTAAAAAAAAAAAAAAAAAAAAAAAAAAAACAAATTCCACAGCACAGTGATACTGATGAGTATGAGAAAGTGGAAGTGACAGGAAACTGATGAAGAAAAGGCTGAGTTAAATTTTTTAAACAACTGGTTTATTAGCTGAAGCATTCTGGTTTAGATCAACAGATACAAATGCCAAACCCAGTAAGCTGGTTTCAGCTGAAAGACTTTTTCCTTCCTCCCTTTACCATCGTTGAAGCAGCCCCTTGCAAGCTTTCAAAGGGAAATGTTTTGACATTCTGAACTGAAATACCGTGTTTTCAAAATTTGCCCATATTAAAAAAAAATGAAATAGCAAGAAAATTAGAAAAAAGAGGCTTTCCCCCAAATATTTGTGTTAGTGCAACTCTCCTTTATTTTTTTTTTTTTCATTTGCAGATAAGTTCTAAACATAATTGGCAGCTGAGGTCAAGGAAAACCCTTCCCCACACCTATTCCTATCAAATGCCCATAAAAGGGTTAACACCTGATTTCCAGCACACCTACAACCATTCCCTTCTGTGCACACCTCTATAAACAGTACATGTGAACATGTGAGCAGGGTGTGGCCAGCAATGACTCTCTGGATTTTTGTCAGTGTTGGGATTGCAATAAGAAAATTCAATGTTCCAGCAGAAGGAACAGGGCTGCTGCCAAATCCCTGCTCCACCAGCTTCCCTTCTGCTGGTTTTGCATCCACCAGCATTAAATGGTGGGGACAAAAGGTGGGGACAGCCTCTGGTTGGGACAGGGGACTCATTCACCCATGAGCCAATACAGGCCACCTAATGGGGAGCTGTCCTGGATGTGAGTCTGGGGATATCCCATCCCTGGAAGTTGTGGGTGTCTCATCCATCCCTGGAAGTGTTCACAGACAGCTGGATGGGGCTCTGAGAAACCTGGTCTAGTGGAAGGAGTCCCTGACAAAGGCAGAGAACTGGAATCAGACAATCTTTAAAGTTTCTTCAAATCCAACCTATTTTATTTGTCCTTTTACCTCTTTTTGCCTTCTTTTCCTTTTCTTCATTCCCTCAGCCTCTCACTTGCTTTTCCCACCCACCACTTTTGAAGTCAGCAGCAGCTGCTGCCATGCAGAGCTCACAAAGCAGCTCAGGGAGACTGAGATGTGTCACATTCCTCCCTGGGAAAAATCCCTTCCCTGCTGCTTCTTAGGAAGAGAAGGTTGAAACAAAGGGATGCCCAAAACTGCCTCCATCTCTGTTGCCAGGATGGGGCATCCCCAGGGCCTGTGTTCATCTACAGCAAATTTCAGCCCATCCATATCACCGGCTGGGGGCTATTTACAGATCACAAACGGGACAGGTCTGCTGTGGAATGTGCCTTGAGCTGTTTTATTTTTCAGCATCACTCTCATTCCATGGTTATGACAATGGGAAGGAGCCATCAGCTCACATCCCAGGCAGCAGACCAATAACTTAATGTTACAACGTACTTTATAAGTTTTTTGACCAATCACACAAAGCAAAAGCACATTGACAGTAGTTCTATTCAACCACTATAAGCACTTGTACCTTTGGTTAAAATAATGCTTGCTTATTTCAAACACAATACCTGCTTGTAAGCCTTAAAGCACCATGCAGAGAGCCCCATTATTAAGCTTTAACCTTCCTAATATCTTGCTAGATAAACTTTTCTGTAGCTTAGTGAGTTATTCAAGACAAGCATTAATACACAGACTATTCTTCTATTTGTCCTTGCTTTTCTACAGTTTTAATAATTTTTCAGCTGACCTATCTCATGGCTGCTGCTTAGCTCTAATCACAGCTCTGCTGTCTCTGAGGCCTGCCTTTTGCAGCTTTCCCAAAACCCTCTGATTTTGTAGATGCCCACACATCCATTCTGGTCAGGCTTGAGCAGAGATCTTGGAATTTATAAACTCCAGAGGTTTTTTCCAACCTTCCCTCATTCTACAGCTCCTCAACAAATCATTCCTCTTCTTCCTTATAATAAACAGTGATGAAGATCCAAGGAGCAGGAGTGCTATGATTTTCTAGTCAAAGGTTGGATTTGATGATCTCAAAGGTCTTGCCCAGCCTTGATGATTCTGTGATTCTTTTGTGGTCATATCCTTCCTTTCTTCTTTCCAAATCCCTGTTCAGGGGGAACTGCACTGGGCAGCAAAACAATCTGCAGGAAATCTGCTACACTGCTGCTGAAATGGGTAAAATTGTGCTTTTTAGAGGCAATTATTGATCCTCAAGTGGTCAGAAATTGCCTCCCACAGGTTTCCCATCATGTTGCAGTTCCCAGGTGTTATCCCCACTGGGCAACCACATGAAAGATCATGTCCACCAGGTGGGACACATGGATCTGCTGGGGAAGGAGATGTTTTGCAGGTCAAATTCTCCACTGCTGGTCTGCACTGGGTGAATGAACTAAAGGAAAGCACCAAGAAAACCACACTGGGTGTGTAAAAGTCACAGTAGCCAATTCCTCCTGAAAACAGAAAATATCTCCCACTGGACACAAAGAAAAGACATCTTGAAGCTCTTGAAGGCTTGTCAGGAAGGGGGGGATCACCCCCTAACACCCATCCAGTTCCAACTTCACAGCCTGGTTGGAAAGTTCAGCATGAGGTGATTTCCCCCAAAACAGGTGGAAACGGGAGTTTGGCAGCCTCACTCATTCTCCTATCCCACTCCCTGTGCTGTGCTAATTCCACACTTGAGATGGTTTAACCTCCCCCAGAGATGTGAGGAGGTCAATCAGCACTTCTCCTCCAGTTCATTGTACCCAGCAGCCTGAGCAGTTAGCAGCAGCTCCTTTGAGTGAGTTGATTTTATCAGAAATTCCTGCTGCAGCCTCTGTGCGTGCACAAACACTGTCAAGGCTTCTATAATTAGAGCACACCGAGAGAGAAAAGCAATTTGTAAGGAGAATTACATCTCTAAAATGTGTCTTTCTCAGAAAGGTGCTGCCTGCATGTCTGGGGGGAAAAGCTTGAATATTCAGGAGGAAATTCTCTCTACTGGTGCCACTAGACATTAACTAAAAAGCTAATTGTTTTGGGTTTTTTCTCACTGCATAACAGTCCCAAGTAATAAAAAAAGCAACAAAACCCCACATAGGCACACACAGGTGCAAACTTGCACACACCTCTCAGTCATCTGTGCTTACTCAAAGACAAGATACACACAAAATAACCAAAATATCAGCCAACATGCTGAGCACTGTGACTGTGGATCTGTTTGCAGTGCAATGGCACAAGACCTACAGGAACAAACCTGGGGTAAATTTATACAGGTTGAGATTTATAACAGCAGAGTACATGGTGCTTTTCACCACGCTGGTATTGGTGTTGCTCCAGAGAAATAGAATTTTGATCTACCAAATCCCACAGCATTTCTGTTCCCAAATATTTAAATGTGTCAAGATGAGCTTGCTGGGCAGTTGTATCTACCAACTGCTGCTGGGTCCTGGGGATGTTCAGTCTGGAGAAAAGTGGGCTCAGGGGAGACCTCACTGCTCTCTATAACTGCCTAGAGGCAGGTGTGGTGCTCAGGTGGGGTTGGACTCCCAGGAAACTCACGAGAGAAAAATTGGAAACCTCAAGGAGGTTCAGATCAGTTATTACAAAACATTTCTTCACTGAAAGTGTGGCTCAGCATTGGAACAGGCTGCCCAGGGCAGTGGTGGAGTCCACCATCACGAAAAGATGAGTCAACATGGCCATGGTGGTATTTGGTCAAAGGTTGGAGTTGATAATCTTTGAGGTCTTTTCCAACTTTATGGATTCCTTGGTTCTATAATTCCAAGAAAATGTTCCCACCCACAGCCAACCCAAGGCTTTTGCTGGTTTGGTGCAGCCAAAATCACCTGTACAGCCCTGACTGGGCTCTCACCTGAGTCATTTTGGCTCCTTTTGTGTCCCCTTCCCTCCCCACAGACCCACAACAGGCACCCACACCACCATGAAGCAGACCCACCCTGGTCTCTGGGCCACCACACAAGAGATTTTGGGTTATTGTGGCAAATAGGAGGAAAACAAAACCTTACCAGGCTCTGGGCCATGGTCTATGCAGGCTGGGGGCAAGAGCAAGGGAATGGTCCCAAGTCCTGGTCCTGACCCTGCAACATGTGAAGCTTTCTCCCTTCTCCCCTGGAACCCTGTCCCTGTTTCTATGGAGAATCTCTGTGATCCTGCCTGCAAAACTGAGGGGAAATGGCAACTCTGGGTCTCAGTAGCAAGGATGATGCAAGGAGTTGAATATACATCAAATAATACTGCAGGAAGTTCTTCACATGCAAATAATTCAAAAGGACTGACAAAAAAATCTCATGATCCCTTCCAGCTTTAAAATTCATGATTGTGAGAGCTGAAAGGCATGCCAGAAAAATATATATCTAATGCTACTTAACTCTTAATGCCAAGGTTAGATGCATTTTCACCCAAGATGGCTAAATAACAGAATTTCAAAACTTTCTGTGAAGTTTTGCACCTACAGGTGCAGAAGTAGGTGGAAAACAACTCTTTTAAAAGGACCGTCTTTGCATCACTAAAAGCACTCTCTGTCTAAATGGGCTGGAACTACGTCTGGGGACTTCCATGCCATTGTCTTGAAATATTGTAACAATAAAAAATTTAAAAAAACAAGCTTCACAGACATGGAAAGTTAAAATTTTTGTGCTGCCATTAAAAAGCTGGAGGCTTCTATCTCTTAAACAATAGTTGGCTTGTTTAAAGAACAGAGCTCAAAGGACATTAGCAAGATTCATCTTGTTAATAATTCATTATCATTCTTTTCCTCTTTCATCAAAATGTAGGTTTTTACTCAGAAGGTTGCAATATACAGAGTTTTTGAGATTATTTTTTCTTACCCTGTTTCCCTATTGAAAGTACACTAAGATGATATTTTGGGGCATTTGTGGTGGATTTGGCAGGGTTGGGCTTATAATTGGACTTGAAGGTCTTTTCCAATCTTGAAAAATCTATAATTCTATTATATTGGTCATTGGGTACAAATAGGTTGCCCAGAAAAGTCATGTCTACCCCATCCTGGAATTGTCCAAGGCCAGGATGGACAGGGCTTGGAGCAACCTGGGATAGTGGAAGATGTCCCTGCTCATGGCAGGGGGTTGGAACTGGATGATATTTAAAATCCCAGGTCATTCTAGGATTTTATAATTAAAAAAAAAAAAAAAATTTGCTCCATGTATGAAGGAGACACAGTCCCACATGCCCTGGGTGCATTTTGGTAGTGCTAGAAAACAACTTCTGGCAGCTGGTGAGCTCTGAGATAGCCAGTGACACAAAATATCTCTGTAACCCCTGCTGGGATCTGAACCCAGGTCAGATCTTAGCTGTGCCAGAGTTGGACAGCCTAAATACAGACCTGGTACAGCCCACAAAAATATGAGCATCAAGTACTGGTTTTCTGAGAGAAAAGCTATAGTGATGCCCTAAAAAGCCTGCAAATATTTCCTGTTCCTTGCTAAACTCTCATCTGACTGCTCCACCTCTAGACCCATCTCATGGAGGGCAATTTTCTTGCAGACACCTCAGACAGGGGATTGAGGATGGGGATGGAGGATGGGGATGGAGGACACTGAGCTGTGGAGGGCAGCACAAGGGAAATCTTCCTGAGTCAGGATGTTCACACCAGATGTGGGTCTGGAAGTGCTCCAGGTTGGTCTGGAAAGCCTTTCCCTTCTCCCAGGGGGTCAAGAGCTGCCCCCATCCCTCCACCCAGCCAGAGCTGGCAGCGCTGCACTGAGCAGCATTCAATTAGGAGAGCTCCCTGCAAGCTGGGAGAGAGCTGAAGCACAGAGGGAGGAAGAAGCCAGCTCAAATAAATGGATAATTGCCATTTAATTCCCACGTATTAGATTTGGCAACACTCGCATTATGGTTAAGTCAATAAAGGAACTTTGACTTGAGCCTGATTTGAGGATGGGACAGAGCAATCAATCTGTCCGAGAGGAGCTGCCAGCCCTGCCAGGAGCCCTCGGGGTGGGGACAGAGGAAAGGCCACTGCCCCACTGCCATGTGAGCAGGGAAATGGTCCTTTGTGTGCCAACATGAGTATTAAGCAATGATCCCATCCATGCTCTCCCTAAATTAGGCAGTTTCCCTTATGGACGTGGTCCTTTGTGTGCCAACAGAATATTAAGCAATGATCCCATCCATACTCTCCCTAAATTAGGCAGCTTCCCTCATGGACAATGCATCCCCCTCTTCCTACATCTCAATTAGGTTGCACAGCACAACTCAGGACCTTGCTGGGAAGGTGTTGCTGTGCCAAGATGTAGGAGGATAGAACACAGGTAAAGGTAGTATAGAAAGTAATCTTACCCCCTAAAGAGTTGCAGCTGAGCCAACTATTAAGGATTAGGAGCAGGCCTTTTGTTAACAGGCTGCAGCTGTAGCCAATAAGAAGAGTGTTATAAAAGAGTGGACTGGTTGGCTGAGGAGGAGCTGGACTTAGTTGGCTGCTGTGAGGATAAGGGAGAATCAGTGCCTACAGGAGATGCCTATGAGAAACATCAAAGACGTATGACACTAGCAATATGGAACCCTTACAATATAATGATAATAGAACCTTTGTAATATAATGGCAACAAATGGTGTGCCCGATGTGATTTGGGAGAAAAAGAACTTAAATACTAAGCTATATGACCCTGTGGATTTGGGGAAACAGGGTTTGACTATATAACCCTGTGGATTTTGGGAAAAAGACTTGAATACTAAACTATTGGTAAAATATATCAATTGCAGTTATTAGTGTTCATTAAATATGAGTATAAAAGATTTTGAAGATAAGTAGTTTGTAAACTGAGAAAAGCTGCAAAAATGAACCAAGACTCAGAAATATATATATACATTTGTACTATATTATGTTGTCTGAACATCTAGATAACTATTGGTTCTGAATGAAATATATGAATGTGTCATAATGTTAATTTATTTGAACATGTCCTTCTAGAAATGCTGTACCTCTTTAATTAAAAGAAAAAGGGGGAATTGTAGGGGGATAGAACATAAGTAAATAAAGGTAGTATAGAAAGTAATCTTATCCCCTAAAGAGTTGCAGGTGCGTTAATTATTCAGGATTAGCAGCAGGCCTGATTTTAACAGGCGACAGCTGTAGCCAATAAGAAGAGTGTTATAAAACAGCAGATTGATTGGTTGGGGGAACTGGAGTCAGTTGGCTGCTGTGAGGACAAGGAAGAGTCAGTGCCTAGAGAAGATGCCTACAAGAAACATCAAGGAGGTATGAAACTCTGGCAACATGGAACCCTTGCAATGTAATGATAATAGAACCTTTGTAATATAATGACAACACCAAGCCACTCTGTCCATCCTGTCCACATGAACATCCTGAACACAGCTCAGGAGAGAAGCCCATGCAGGAAATTCACTGGCACTCAAGGGAATGAGCTAATTACAGCTGCAGCAGAGAGAGGAAAACTTTCCAGTGCTGCCTCTCAGCTTGTCTTTCCCACCTGGCTGCACATCAGTGAGGGGAGGGTGTCCACAGAACCTGCCAGGGGAAACAGCAAAGGGAAAAGCCCTTGTAGATGTGTTTAGTCCAAATCAATACTAATAAATGTTTCCTGGCATCTGACATCAATAGATATAAAATAATTCATTTACAGGTGCAGCTCCCTTTCACTGAGACAAGTGAAGATCTTTTTATTTTGGTGAGCTACAGTTTCCTTTGGGAGGGACAAAACCTGCCTCTAGCACAACACAGAGTTGCTCCTAAGAGATGAGGGAAAGCAAGTGAAACCATGGGAATTTCAGTTCAGCAGAAAATATATCAAGAAATTCCAAAAAAATCCATTATTTATTAATATTATAATTATTATTTCTATTGCAACCACAATGCATCATTTTGCAATACATGGCACCTATAAAATGGAATTCTGCAGTACACCAGTGCTCTAGTGGTGTGCCCTACCCAATATACACAACAGTCTGTGAAAGGCTGAAAAGAAACCTGTGGCAAATTGGTTTGGGTGAGCACACAAGCAGGCGCTGCACAGGCTCCCAGGCTCTATTTTGTGATAAACCTGGAAATCCCTGGAGATATTGCTATTAGTTTCAGTGGATTTAACACATATAGGGTACATTCAACAGCAGGATGCATTATAAGAGTATTCAGCCACGTAGACTGAAACTTCACCAGTATCAAGTGGGGACTTGTTCATCCCTTGCTGTTTAAAAGCAAAAAACAAACAAAAACCCCATTCCACAACAACAACAACAAAAAAACAGATTAAAAAATATCAAATATTAAAATATCAATAACACTTTATGAATATCAAAGCAGGTAAATTAAAAAGAAATCTAAATTCCTCTGTACATTTGTTACCATTGGAATATTAGTGATAGTTCTTCACCTTACAGTATTTAGATAGATGTGATGTGGCTATAGATACACATAAAGCACATTTTATAGCATATTTCTGTTCCAATGTAAATATTTTCCTGAGATGTCCTACAAGGCAAGAACATTAAAAGCACCTGCTATTAAATCTTTACGAAAACCTCCAAATTTCTCATGAAAATTTGAAGTGTGCTGTTAATGAAATTGTTGAGTTTTTAATGTACATGTCATTCTGATGAATGTAGAACATAATTTCCATAATGTCTTACATGTTTCATGCACTTCTAGGTATTACACCATCTTCTGAATAACCCAGGGAAATAGATTATTAGCAGATTATTAGGAAGAAAAACAGAATTATGGAGTCATATATGGTTACAGAGAATTTGATTCAAGGTAAGAATCATTGCACAAAACTTCCCAAGCACTTGCTCACTTTTCCCAACCACTAGATTAATACTTTGCAATCTTTGCAATAATTTAATTAAAGTGATCAGAAGATGAGAAGTAATACTGCATCACTGAATATAATTAAACTTCAAGTTTATCCTCTAGAAATCAAGAAAAATATATATTTCTTCAAGGAAAGACATTCATTTTATTCTGACAGTGGAGAGGATAAAAGTAAGAATCCAGTCAGTTTTGTTGATAACATCTCTCTTGTCTCTCTCTCTCCAAATGACAACTCTTGCCTGGCTAAATAATCAAATAATAAGCATTCTGCAAAGCTAATCTTCCTTTTCTGAGCTGTCTGAGCCGTTTTATCCCATCCCACCCCTGTCATTGTATGGCAAAACCAGCAGTGCCTGTGTAAAAATGGCAACAAATAACCGTGTTGGAGTCTGCCCAGAAGAGAATCATGGAATCACAGAATATCCTGAGTTGAAAGGAACCTACAGGATCATCAAGTCCAACTCCTGGCCTTGCAGCAATCCCACCCTGTGCCTGTCAGGCTTGTCCTGGGGAGCTGTTCCAGTGCCCAACCACCCTCTGGGGGCAGAACCTTTCCCTAAAATCCAACCTAAACCTCACCAACACAACTCCAGGCCATTCCCTCGGGTCCTGTCACTGTCACACAGAGCAGGGATCAGTGCCTGCCCCTCTTCTTCCTCTCACGAGGATGCTGAAGGCCACAATGAGGTCTCCCCTCAGTCTCCCCTTCACAGCCTTCCCTCCAGACCCTTCCCCATCTTTGCAGCTCTCATTTATATTCCTGTCAATAGCTTTACACCCTCCCTATGTTGTGAAATATTGCCTACTTATTAAAACCAACACCTGAGCATGAGCTGGTGCAAATGAGAAGACTTTGGGGGAGGCTCAGACCACTCAGGTCTCTGATGAGAACTTAAATTACACATTCATGGAACCAAAGCCACTTTTCATTATGACATAATGAAGGATAAACACCAGAGCATTACTCAGCTCCCGGCACTCAGAGCTCGAAGGACACTGAGTGGGTGGCAGAGAAAAGCTGAAAGCAAAGGGAAAAATCAAACTCTGCTCCATGGCATTATTTAGAGCTGGTCTTCTGTTCATGCTTTGTCTAGTGGCCTCCTCCTGATAAATCATATTATCGCACCACAATGCCACCCTCAGGGGTCATCAAATGCAGATCATCAGGGCTCAGCTTAGCTCCTCTCAGCTGAGCATCTCTCAGATGTTGCTCTCACCATGGTGAGGCAGCTGTCCTGCTGCAAATCCATGGGGGAGCAGAGATCCACCTGCAGCCCATGGAGAATCCCACACTGGAACAGCAACAGGCCTGAAGGGGGCTGGACTGCATGGGAAGCCCAGGCTGGAGCAGGTTTGCTGGCAGCAATTGTGACCCCATCAGAGATCCTCGCAGGAGCAGCCTCCTCCTGAAGGATTACATCCAATGGGAGGGACCCACCTTGGAGAATTCATGAAATCCGCAGCCCATGGTGTTGGAAATGTTCATGGCGCACTGTCTTGCATGGGAGGAGCAGGGGAAAAGTGCAATGTCACCATCATATTTTCTGAAAAAATCCCTTCGCCAGGATTTCTTCTCCTGGGAAGCTGAGAAGCCTCAGAGAAAAATGAAAACAACAGTTATCTGATCTGCTTCTCCTGTGTTTTGCTGCTTTGGAATGTGGTTTGGACATTGTTTACCAACTGGTCATTGTTTGATTCGTTTCATGTGAATTGTTTTGACTTAATGACCAATCATGGTCCAGCTGTGTCGAGGCTCTGGAGAGTCACTATAGGACACGAAAGAACACAAGCACACACTGTTGTTCTTAAGGTGAAGAAAAAATGGACTCTAACATTTATAGTTTTCTAAAAGTGGCAGTGGATTGGAGGGTGACAGTGACACCTCTCCAATGACACTGGACAAGCCAACAGTCCATCAACTTTCTCCTCCTCCATAAAGGAATGCAAAACAATGAGTTATTTACAGAAAGTGTGTGAGAAAGTTCGCTACAAGAATGTCAACATCAGAAGGCTTAGAAGATCTTAAAAAACTAAGGTAACACTGGAGAGTCACAAATTTTTCATTATTATCTTTTAGTCTTCTGTCTGCATCCTTTCTCTACTCCTTAGTATAGGTTAGTATATAGCATTCTTTAATATAATATAACATAATATCATAAAACAATAAATTAGCCTTCTAAGAACATGGAGTCAGATTCATCATTTACTTCCTGCCATGGGGGACCCCAGAAAATACCACAGTGTAAAAAGCCCAAGCCTTGAGGAGGGAGCAGCAGACATAACCTGTGATGAACTGATCATAAGCCCCATTCCTTGTGCTCCCACACCACTGGAGGGGAGGAGGTGATAAAAACACTGGTAGAATTTGAGCCTGGGAGGAAGGTAGGGGTGGTGGGAAGGTGTTTTAAGATTTGTTTTTATTTCTCATGACCCTAACCTGACTTTTGAACAGCAATGTTAAATTCATTTTCCCTACATTGAGACTGTTCTGCCTATGTCAGAAATTCTCTCCTTGCCCTTATATCAAACCAAAAGCAGTTAATATATTTTTTTTCTCCCCTTTCCAGCTAAAGAGGGGAGTGAGAAGGAGCTTTGGTGGGAGCTTGGCACGCAGCCAGTGTCAACCATCCCAGCCAGGACCACTCCAGTACCTTTATGGGCCGTGCTTAATGCAATGGAAAGGGCTGTGGAACATTGAATTTCCACCTCAAAGACAGACAGCTCTGCAGGACTGAAGGTGCTGGCTGCTGTAAGGCTGGATCCAAAGAAAAAACATTAATATTAAAAAAAGTATTATAAAAAGTAGACAAAGTGAAGTTTTTGCTGCCATAAGAGAATAAACACAGTAACAACAAGGAAAGGTTTATTTTTCTCTATCAATATTAAAGAATTTAAAAGCAATTAAATTGATTAATTAAAGGCTTAAAATCATCAAGGCAGAGAGAATCAACGCCTTGTCTTTATCAATGGGCCTATGTTTTTAGCTATAATTAAAAGCCAGAAACTTAAAAAAAAAAAAAAAAAAAAAAAAAAGAGCAGAGGCTTAGATTAGATTTTAGAATAAAGTGAATTTCCTTTCAGGATGGTGGGCCCCTGGCACAGGTTGCCCAGAGAAGCTGTGGCTGCTCTATCCCTGGAAGTGTCCAAGGCAGGTTGGATGGGGCTTGGAGCAACCTGGGATAGTGGAAGAGGTCTCTGCCCATGGCAAGGGTTTGGAATGAGTTGATATTTAAGGTCATTTACAACCCAAATCATTCTGTGATGCTACCACCATCCCAGGAACATGACAGCAGCCTTTCCCCACCCTGCCCAAAACGTTCCCAGAAATTCCTCCATTTAATGAAGATACTCTTCCCCAAACAACAAAACCCACAGAGACTGCCAGGGTGGCTTTTCAGAAAGTGCAACACTTATAATTGCAGGAGTGATGAGAAAAAAAGTAGGTGGAAGTTTTAATCTTAACACATCCATATCTGAAAAACAAAATATATTTCCAAACCTCACTTTCCTCATATACCTCAGAATTGTGAGGAAGGCAATAATTATCCCTAATTTACAGAGGGAGCCACAGCAGAGAGAATTAAAGGCTCTGACTCACCAGGACTACATCAAACAGTGGCAGGAGCACACACTGGTTTTCCCTCTGGGCTGATGGGTGATGCCAGTCACTGCCAAAAATATTAACACAAACTCTTTTTTATTGGTCCTTTAGGAAAACACAGGTTACAGTGCTCACTTGGGGGAGAGCAACCTCCAGATCTGAGCTGGACTACAGGTATGAAAACAGGGCAGAATTTCTCTGAGGTCAGCCTGAGCCCAAAATTACATAATTTGGGAGTCATTTAATTAATTATGGAGCATGGCGGTGATGAGCACCCCAAATTTCCAGGCTCCTCCAAGGGTTTGCAGGCCTGTCCAAAATGCACTTCCAGCCTATGGAGGTGCTCACCATGAACTCTCCAAGTGGCAGAAAAAAACAAAGTTGGGAATGTCCACAGGTGTGTGAGCAGAGGTGTTTGACACACACAGATCCCCAAATGCGGCTTGAAATATCTAAATGTATTAACCAGGTGCTCAGCCACCACGAAAACTGACCTGATGGGAAAAGGAGAGAAAGAGCTCTGAGGGAAAGCAGATAATAGAAGTTGTAGAGTTTTTTTGTGCTTCATTGATTGAACTCAGATGATTACCTATGAAATAATTATGTAGGCATAACCTAAGCATAAAAACACACTTTGATTTTTTTCAAAGGATTTCACATTACTTTAGAGCTGAAAAGTACATTTTTGATAGGTTTGCCTATCACCTCAGACTTTAAAAATTCCTTTTTTATTTTTTTTTTTTTCTTCTGTAGAGCAGGTTTTTATCTCCCTGAAGCTGCCTGTAAAAATAGGCTGAATTCCATGGTGCTGGTCATAGGCACAGGTTAGGAGGATGACTCAGCCCAATCAAAAGTTCTGCCAGGGTCTGCAGGACTAAAAAGAGGAGCCTTCGTACAGTGTTCCAAGGAATTGTACCTAAACAAATTCACAAAACCAGAAAATGTATGACAAGGAGGAAAATAATCATATATCCATGCCCCTTATATACCCACAGAAATGCTCTGCAATGTCAGTTTTGGGAACAGATTCACTGGGAACACCTTTGTTGAATATTGCAATGCAAGATGTTTTCAATTACCATCTGTATGGCAGATTACCTTTCTCAAGTGGGCAGTTTGCCTTATCTCCCTCTTTGAGTGACCACAATCACTCCTCCCTCAGGAGGGGACATCTGCTGATAACAGACTATTGAATGTCACTGCATGGCTGATAAGAACTAGAACATCCCATTGTGAGATGCTCCACCCAGAGGGAGGAGCCAAGCATTGCTACCCAGATATAATCCAGAGGTTTTGAGAAACCAGCACGGCTTTCTCCACTGGCTTCTCCAGAGGAACAGCAGCTGCCTCTTCTTCCACTGGATCTTTGGAGGAAGAATCCATCCTTTTTTACAGGACCCCCTGCTCCAACAGAACCACTCCTGACACTGCAGGAGGGCTGCAGCCACATTTCCCATTGGACTGGTACCAACAGCCTGACCCACAGGGTGTCAGGCTGGGTTCTGACTCTGTCAGTGTTGTTCTAGTGTACTGCATTGTTTATTTAATACTTTTATTTTTTTTCCTTTCCCTATTAAAGAACTGTTATTTTCTGCTCTCATATTTTTGCCTGAGAGCCTCTTAATTTAAAATTTATAGCAATTTGGAGGGGTGGGGAGGGTTTACATTCTCCATTTCAGGGGAGGCTCCTGCCTTTCTTAGCAGACTCCTATCTTTCCAAACCAAGACAACCTCACACTTATTAAAGGAGATAATGACCAAAAAGAGCTGTTTGTTAATAATTTAAGAACTGCAAGGAGAGGGAGAACAGCAACATCCCACACAGACAGACAGACCCAGCAGCAGAAATGTCCCCAGCATTTCTCAACAATGAGAACATCAACTCCTGTTCCACTTGAGACCAGACCTGCAAAAGGCACCTTCTCTGCTGGGAACACCTTTTGCTGACAGAAACAAGACTGATGTGTATTGTGCTCCTACAAATTACTTACTTTCTCATAAATGGGTCAAATTAACCCTGATTTATAGAACTGAAGTTCCCACTCAAACTCCTGCACAAGTCCAGGAAGACAAATTCATTCTTATTAGAGAGTCTTAAACAACTCACCTTAAGTTTCTCTGTTATGATGAAGAACCTGATATTTTAAACCAGAAGAGACTCTTGATCCTTTCTATTGCAACATTTTTCAGAATTTGTTAAAAAGGATAAATCACTGGCTGGTTTGGGTTGGAAGGGACTTTTAAGATCACCTAATTCCAATGCCCTGCCATGGGCAGGGACACTTTCCACTATCCCAGGTTGCTCCAAGCCCCATCCAACCAGGCCTTGGACAATTCCAGGGAGGGGGCAGCCACAGCTTCTCTGGGAAACCTGTGCTTAGGCCTCACCATCCTCACAGAGAAGAATTTCTTCAAAATATGCAACTTAAACCTGGTTTCTCTCAGTTTCAAGCCACCTCTCTTGTCCTATCAGCACATGTGCTTGTAAAAAGTCCCTCTTCACCTGTCTTGTAGACCCCCTTTAGGACCTGAAACATTGAATTTGGATGACTACCAAAGGTCTGAGAAAAAGAAGCTTGGTCTTCTCAGCTCCCAAAATGAATCTGAGACTTCAGAGGAGCAGCAATAATGCCAGTGGGTTTATTATCAGAAACAAATCTCTTCCCTTACCAGTAGAATTTGTGACATCTTTTCCAGAGGTTTGACTGGACAGGAATATCACAGAATCATTAAGGTTGGAAAAGACCTCCAAGATCCACCCAGAACTGGTCCTAGGGTCCAAAATACCATGCAGAGAACATCCCTGCACACTGACAAGCCTTGCAACCACCTTTGTCTGAGAGAGGAGCTAAATCATGGAATGGTTTGGGTTGGAAGGGACCTTAGAGACCATCAGGTTCCAACCCCCTTCCATGGGCAGGGATGTCATTGGATCAGGTTGCTCAGAGCCCCATCTAATCTTGGCTGGATGTTGTATCAGGACATATGCAAAATTCCACCATTAATCAAATTTCAGCTATTCCTTATATTTAGTCTCCATACACACATTACTGATCTTGCAGAAAACTACCAAGAAGGCAAAACTGTTATTCAAAGAGTACCAAAAATGCTCTCAATGCCTATGTAAAAGTTTTCTTTTCCTTTTTCTAGATAGCTTCCTTAAAATTCAGACAGTCTTTGTCCATAATTAGTAAAAGAAGCTATTGTCTGTTCTTCTTAACACGACACTTATCTTCCCAAGTCTGGCAGAGTATTTCTTAAATACTGACAAAGTTTCTCACTTCATATTCATATTTTTCTACTTAAGCTGTACCCCAAAATAGCAGCCAATTATTTCTTCAAACATTCTTATGACCCTGGCGAGCAAAGTGCTTGTTGATCCAATAATGCCACAAGGATGTTGCTAAATCCAGCCTTATGTTCAAAAGAGATTTCCAAATATTTTGCATCTCAAAAGTAGTTTGCATCAAAAGTGAAGTTCTGAAGGCTGCTGGAATCTCTTGGCTCTTGCAGAAGGATGCACCATCCACATCTGGAACAAGGCTATATCCAAGCATAAAACACAACTGAAATTTAATAATCCCACCATAAACACAAGTCTGAAATTTAATAATCATTGTTGGACAATCAGATTCAGAGAGGATGTTTGCATTTTGCACTTTTAGACTGAATTCTTGGTGAGAAGTGAGAGTGATTGGTGTCACTGTTTCAATGATTGAAATGTACAACCAAATTACAGCACTGAGCCCATGAAACCAATGTGCTCTCAGTCAACAACACACCAACATAAATCTGCCCTGTTTACACCCATATGAAAGATTTAAGTGCATGGGATTTATCTCACATTTGCATCAGGTTCACTGGACAAACCACAGCAACCTGCTATCCTGATGTGGCTTCTCTGTGCCTCAAAGCCTTCAAGGGGATAAAATCCCACACTCTTTGATCTCAGCAAAGAGCACACACATTCCTTATATTCATCCAGGCCTTTCTTCTAAATTAGAAGTCCATCCCCTTGAGAACAGAGGATCTACATTGTGAGAGCTAACTACACCTTTCTCCCCAACTTTTATTCTACCTTTATTCACCATATTTGAGACTCAGCAGAATTAAAAGGCATCTGTGAGTCACATCAGGAGTAACACAAAACTGTTTTATTAACCTTTCCAAATTTTAAAGGAAAGTCACATCTACTGTTTCAACTTTACTATAATACTCAAGATTTACTATAATATTCAAGATACATTACACAGCACACACTGTTGCTTTCTGGCCAGATTTTTTTTTTTTTTAATAGCAAGGAACAAGTTGTCTTCTGAAACACTTGGCATATTCCTGCTTGACAGAGGTAGGGGTTTCCCCAAGTATTTCTTAAACTAACTTGACATTTCATATAATTATATTGGAGTAAGCACTTGAGCTATCACATTATCCAAGTTTTGCATATATGAAAATAATTGCACCATCTCCAGAATCAGGGAGAGGCACCACCAGGCTAGTTAAACCCTAGAATTAGAAGGATAAATGGTTATAATTTTATTAATCACCATTTCTGCACTTCTGCTGGGGGTGAACTGCTCCCTGAAATTCCATCACGAGCACAGCACACACAATTAAACCCTTCCTCCCCACAAGAGTCCACTGTGGATGTTTCTTTGTTCAAGCCCAGGACATGAACTTGCCAGGCACGTTAATTAATTAAATCTGCTCATTAGGGGTGGGCCTGATCCCACAGACATGTGTCTATTAGCAGCCCCTCCAAGAACAACCAGCTTGCTGGGGTGTGAGCAGGGCTGGAGCCCCAAAACAGCGGCTGGGGTGAAAGGCAGGTGCTCAGCACTGTGGTGTTCATTCCTTTCAGGCAGCCAGGCCTGTCTTTTCCATCCAGCCCATGAATCCTGTTCTCTCAAAATGGAAATTATGCTCACACCACAGTGGTGTCCTTGGGCAGGAGACATATACAACTCTCTCCTGGAAAACACAGCTTGGAAGAAGTTTGGAGAACTTCTCCATTCAGAGCACATTTAAGCCCTACCAGTCCTTCTGAGCTAACAAAAAAGCTTGGTAATCATAATACCTACATCTGATAGACACAAATATGTGCATTCAGCATTAAAAGAGGCTTACAGAAAAAAGTGAGAGGAACTTTTTACATGTGCAGATAGTGATAGGGCAAGGAATTAATGTTTTAAACTAAAAGAGGAGAAATTCAGGTTAGATATTAGGCAGGAATTTTTCCCTGTGAGGGTGGTGAAGTCCTGGCATAGGTTGCCCAGAGAAGCTGTGGTTGCTCCATCCCTGGAAATGTCCAAGGCCAGGTTGGATAGAACTCTAAGAAACCTGGTCTGATGGAAGGTGTCCCTGCCCATGCCAGAGGGTTGGAACTGGATGATTTTTTAAGATTCCTTCCAACCCAAGGCACTCAATGATTCTACAACTACATATATTTATTTGCATTTGTCAGCTGTGGGAAAATTGCAAGTAGCAGCAAATTTTCCTCCCCCACTGCTGAAAATAAATAAATAAATAAATAAATAAATAAGCTGTTGTTTTGGCCTCTTGTATTTTTTTTTTTTTTTTTGCAAATTTCTGTGATTAGTGTCTAACCATTTTTCTTGCACTGCTGAAGCATTGGGAAGAACCCTGCCCAGCTCTACAGAATCCTCTGGAGGCTTCACAGGCAATAATTGAATTATCAGCACTGGTACAGACTGCGAGAAAGCTGTCTGGTCACTTTTCTTACCCCCTCCCTTCTTTATTTACAATACACAAAAAAATCACAGAGTTACAGATTGCTTTGAGCTGGAAAGGATCTTCAAGATCATCGCATCCCCACTCCCCCTGGCATGGGCAGGGACACCTTCCACTACACCAGAGAGCCCAAGAGACCAAAGCCTGGCAGGCACAGACTGAAGCCACACCAGGACAGGGTGTCTGAGATAAACAGCCCTGCCAGCATCAGCTTAGGAGCAGCACTAAACTAAATCCAGCCATCCTAAACTGGCAGCTGAGCTGGTGGCTCACAGAGCCTCATGCCCCTTCAGGAGAATGTATTGAATTATCCTCTCCAGTGGCTAAAGACATGAAAAAAGAGCGAGGGCTGTAGGTTCTACCATTTCTTACAGCATCCTTCCAGCAAAGTGCACAAAGTGACTTCAGATTGCTTCTCATAAAGGCACTTTCTCCCCTGTTCCCTTCTCTCCAGAGGGAGAGATGAATTTGGAACACAGTTCCTTGCTTTGGTTGAGTGCTTAAAACCTCTGGTTTTCTTAAGAGTTAAAAAATGCTGCTGAGTATATTTACAGCCCACATAAATAGTGTTTGAAAAGTAAAAAAAAAAAAAAAACAAAAAACCCCTTCCACCCTCTCTTGCTGTGGAGCAGCACTGGAGGAGATAGAAGAGTAAATTCATCCCTAAGCTCTCTTTACTGCAGCTGTACTTGAAAAGGAGAAAAACTTATTTTCAGTACACGAATATCAGTTATACTGGGAGAGAGAAACTGTAATTCCCTCCAGAAGAATTCAGCTAAATCCACTCTATGGTCCAAGAAATACCTGGTGGAACAGATCACACATATTGCATTCCCAGGCTTTGCTTTGCCAACGCCCAGTGTCACAACTGCACACCTTGAGCATCAGCAAGATCTTTTCTGTCCTTGCCTTCCCAAAAGACAGCACCACCTGTCCCACCCTGTTTCCACTGCCTGTCCCTCTGTGGTGGGCAAACACAACTTGGAAATGTAAGTTTTTCTGAGAATATAAAGCAATGTATAAATGCACCAGAACCACAGCTGAAACTGAATGACAGAGACAGATTTAATCCTTATTTTCCAGGGAAAGAATACTGATCCCCCTCCAGTAGCTTTTGGAACCAATATTCACATAAATATTAACAGTTTTCATTTACTATTTTCCCACCTTCTGGCAGATACCCCTCTGAGGAAATTATTTCCCCACTTTTGAACTACACCCGAATTTCCCAGCTGAAGCTTTGATGCAAAAGCAAGAAATTTCCCAGAAAGCAAATAGCTCACAGTTTTCATTTGTGTTTTTGTTTGTTTTAACCCTATAGAACATAGCCACACAAGGTTTCATGTCTGAGAAATTACATCTTTGCCATTCATTTCACTTCATGTGGGACAAAAGACGAGAGAGGGAAGAAATTTACTGTCCATGTTGAATGGAAGCTAAACCATCTCATCCTCCCCTTTGTCCACACAAACAGCAAATCAAAACCAGCAAATTTGCACCTTTTTCTGCACCTTTCCCTGCAATTGGTACCTGTTAGAAAGCCAGCAGCAAGAGGTCTTGATGTCTTTATCTCTTTTTCAGAAATCTGAAGGTTTCCCTGTCTTCCATTAGGAATCCCAGACCAAGTTATCCCTGCACCATGCCATACAATAATCATTGAATCACAGAATGGTTTGGATTGGAAGGAACCTTAAAGATCATCTTTTTCCAACTCCTGCCATGGACAGGGATGTCATACTAGACCAGGTTGCTCCAAGCCCCATCCAGCCTGGTCTTGAACACCTTCAGGGATGGATAGTCCACAACTTCTCTGGGAAACCTGGAAATCCTCTGTGGGCATCCTTCTTACACCTGAACAGTGGACAAAGACATTCTCAACACATCTCATAATTTGTGAACAAAGAAGGAAAATTGGAAATTGCTACAAAATGGCAGGATGCTTAGTAAACACAAGTGAATTCACCAGCATCCACATTCCAGAAAAAAATAAAATAAAACAAAACCCTGATAAAGGCATTTCCCGCCCTGGAGAACAGCTCTTCTCTGTGGCACAGGTGGTGGATGGTCAGTCGTGTCCTCTTCAAAGCACTTCTGGAGAAACAGAAGTTGCAGGAAGGCCTTGGTGCTGTAAATTCAGCTCAGACATTAAATATCCATTAGAAATGGATAATTAAATTAAGAAGGAGACAGCCAATGGGAGGCAGTGCAGGGAGGGAGCCCTGCTGGTGCTCAGCAATAGGGCCACCTGAGCACCGACAAAGAGCAAATTGAGTGTTAGGAGGAGGGAAATAAAGCAAGTGCCAGAGCTCGGCTTGGCAGGAGAAGTGCAATAGATTCTGTCTCGGAGATGTATCAGCATCTGGGGCTTTTAAATCACAGTGGAAGGCAGAGGGGAGCAAAGCTTTTAGCACTCAAAGCAAAATCTGCAATGAGACTTTTACGATGATGAAACACACTCAGGAGTGAGGGAATTAACAAGAGGCAAAATGTCTGGAAGGACACTGGACACCCAAGCTCTTCCTCCATCTTTTACCAGCATTTTGATCCCTAAGAGGAAGATGGTAATATTTTTCATCTTTCCTTGTTGCCCAGTCTGACAGCTTGGAAACACAAAAATTATTCCTTTCTGTAATTTCTGTAATTACAGCAAGATCCTCAAAATGCTCCAAAATTACAAAGGAAAGAGCAACTTGTAACACAAATTGCCAACATCATTACAGAAAGAAGTGGTGTGTCAGATTTTGCCTTGAAATGGTGATGGAATCAGTGTCAGGTCTGAGGTAAGACCATGGGGTATCCAACTCTTCAGTCTTGTCCTGAACACTAGGAAAAACCAAGTTTCCACAATTCCCACATCCCTTCTTCCTATGGAGAAAAGGTGGAGACCTTCTTATTGAAAAATTGGGGGACTTCTGGGCCCTATATATTTTCAGAAAAGCTTCAGATCTAATCTGAACACTTTGGAAATACCTAAAAGCATCTGATTAAGGAATCACCCATTCCAAATAGTTTATTTTCAGTGACACATCACTGCACTGCTCAAACAGAATTTACTGTCCATGTTGTCCACACAAACAGCAAATCAAATAGAACAATTTTGCACCTTTTTCTGCATCAGTATACCCCTAAAGAACAAACACTTGCACATTACTAGGCTGGTTGTGTCAGTGGACAGTACTACTGGAGACAAAAAGAGGGCATATCTATATTATCCACCTTTACAATGGGGGAAAAAAAACTCTTTTGCCCCTTAAAATGACCTTGAATCACTGAGAAAGTGGAATTTGGTTTGTGTACCTACAAATGTACCTCTACACACACTGGCTAAGTGCAGCTGCCCCTGGCATGAGGTGAGGAGGCTGCTAAACCCCAGAGCTAAAAGCCCACATGGAGCTCTCCATCAAAGACTGATCAAGACCTTGAGAGGGAAATAATTGATACAGACCAAAAAGCACAAATGTATGCCTCAACAAGGCCAGGAAAGGTGAAGCAGCATCATTTTCCAGTCTCATGCAAGGTAGCTTGCAAGTGGGGAAAGGTGTTAAGAGCTTACAACATTAATTAAGTTAATAGTTTGGGATTTAAGACAGGACATCAAACATGCCTGCTGTACTACAATCCATTTGTGTGTGCCTGCTCCAAAATCCCAGAGCAAAATTATGTCACTGCAGAAGCAAGACACGGGTTCTGCCTTGCAGATTTCAATCAGGCAGAATTTACCATTCAGCTGGGTCCTTTCTGGAACACAAGAAGTTGACCTTGAAGAATTACCATGAAAGCTTCAAAAGACAGTCAGTATTTGATCCTGCATAAAATGCAATCACCAGGAACGTCAGGAGATCGTGTCCAAATGAGTACTCTGCTCTGTTCCACCATGGTCTTGTTTTCCTATTAACAAAGTCAGTGATACATTCTTGCTCCAGTCTCAAGAGTGGGAAACTCAGCATGCACAAAATATTTCTCCTCTGATCTGACACTAAAACTGGGCAATGTTTGTAAAGTTTGACCAGGAAAGTTACTTTCACCCAAGTGGGGTTGCAACTTTACCTTGATCTGTCCCTAATTACTGTGAAGAAGTTGAAATATGCAGATTGGGAAACTTTCTGTTCTCCGTTTCTTCTGCCCTGAGGATGGTAGTCCCATTTCCTGGGTCTTATCATGGAATCACAGAATGGTTTGGACTGGAAGGAACCTTCAAGATCATCTCCTTCCACCCCTCTGCCATGCGCAGGGACATCTTCCACTATCCCAGGGACACCTTCCACTTCCACAAGCCCTGTCCAACCTGGCCTTGAATACTTCCAGGGATGGGAATTCCACAGTTTATCTGGGTAACCTCTGCCAGGGCCTCATCACCCTCTGAGTAAAGAATTTAGGACTGCTCTGCCATGTGGGATTGCCACACCCATTCTCCCCATTTCTCTCCTCCTTCCCCACTTGATTCCTCCCCCACACATGGCAGTGATGTGAAATCCTTCCAAAACCTCCTTCTAAGGACAGCAATGAGTCTCATCTTGGCCAGGTTGCCCAGAGAAGCTGTGGCTGCCCCATCCTTGGATATGTTCAGGGCCAGGTTGGACAGGGCTTGGAGTAATCTGGGACAGTGGAAGGTGTCCCTGCCCATGGCAGGGGGGTGGAATTGGATGATCTTTAAGGTCCTTTTCAGCCCAAACCATTCCATAAATTCTATGAATCTATTCATTCATTCATAAAGTCCCTACCAGATACTGTAACCACATCTGTAAGAGATGATTATTTTTTTTTGCCTTGTCCCTCACCTCCCTAAATTTATACAGCGCTGTTCCACAGACATCCACCGAATCTTTATCCTCTTTATACTCCCTCCATTCCAAAACTTCTTCCAGCAGAAAATTTAGAAGACTTTTCTCCAAATAATTTTTTCCCAAGGCAAGTACAGGTATTAGACAAGATCTGAGCCAATGGATCAGGACAGAAATTCATGGCCTCCAGGACCTATGGAGAAGGTACAAAATGGAAAGATAACCCACAAGGGAATGGTCTGTCAAAGCTTTCATTTTTTAGGAGGTTTTTATAATTAAAAGGAGAAGGGTTTGATCTCCTTACCCTTTACCACAATCACTAGAGCTGTGTATATGCTTTGGGGTGACAGAAATAATTGGCCCCTCTTTGTGCTCAGATGAATTTTTGGCCATGGTGATGCCTTCCCACAGCAACTTTCATTTGCTGATGGGTAGCAACTTTGGACCAACCAACCAAAAAAAAACCCCTGTTTATGTCAAAGCATAAAAATTAAGTTTAACTTTTAAATTAACCACCTTCTTGAGTGCAAACCATGAAGGAAAATCAAGGTTTTGATTTTCAAAACAAACACACTTAAGCACTTGATCTGTTTCTTGAACCTCCACGTTCCAGCTCAAATGTAGTTTTCAATCCTGAAGCAGCAAGTTTTACAAGTTATCTGTGAGCAGAGCAGTCACAAGTTTGATACCAATGCAGGTACCAATAAGCATTTTACCTTTTCTAACTTTAAACCTGGAAATAGAAACATCCTCTCTAAAAAAAGCAAAGCATTTAGCCTACCAGAACATCCAAATGGAAAATTAGCTTTGGACTTCCTCTGAATCACTGAAGTTTGAAGGCTAGTTATCAAGTATATTTAAAAAAGGAAAATGAAAAGGAGAGGAAAAAAAAAAGGTGCAGAACAGCTCCTGCATTAGAGCACACCAACACAAACTTGTTTATTTTTAAATGATTCATCTTCAAACCTGGCGGCGCTCCTCCCAGAAGGCAAAGCCAATATTCTGATCCATTTTTTTGATCTTCTAAATGCAGGCACAGCCAGAGGAATCCAAGCTAGAGCCCAGGGGGAAGCATTCACACGCTGCAGCCCAGGAACCAGCCCTGCCACAAGGAAACTCCAGTTGGGTCCCAGCCTTGGGTTAATCACGATTTCATTTCCCGGCGCTTGGCCAAGCTCTGTGCACGACTTTTGCTGCAGAGCCTTTCCTCCGTGGGCTTGTGCTTCTGCCAAGCTGCAGATAAAACTGATCTCGGCCACTGGGGGTCATTAAAAGGCCTGTTAGAGCCTCCTCCCAGGAACTGAGCTACTTCTCATGCTGGAATCTGACACCTTCATTCCTTTAAGGATTTCTCAGGACCTCAGCATTAAAATCCTTTAGGACTGGCAGCCACTAAATCATCTTCATTTTCTGACACACTGTAGAGGCTTCCCCTCCTTTCCTGCCTCACTTAGATCTGACACAGTCATTGTTGAAAGGCAAATCAGCTCTCAATACTCATCCTGGGTGAATAAATATGACTTAGAAAGCAACAGGAGAAGAAATTTAACAGAAGACAAATTCTCCTGACTCTTTGAGTTGGTCTCCTGAATGCTGCCCTGCTTGCAGGCTGGGCAGGAACGGAAACCTTCTGAGGAAATGGTGATAACATTCTCCTCCCTCCCATCTTCCTTGTCAAGGAAGCAAGACACACATGGGGATCCTTCAGTAAAGCCTTTGGCATTGTTTCCCACAATATTCTCCTGGAGGAACTGGATGTTCATGGATTGGATAGGTTTTCTGTGGAAAAAACTGGCTGGTGGTGCACAGAGTTAAATCTAGGTGGTGGCTAGTCACAAGTGGCTCAGTACTGGTCACAGCCCTATTTAATATCTTTATTGATGATCTGGATGAGAGGGAAAAGTTTAGCCTGGAGAAAAGGAGGCTCAGGGGGAACCTTCTCACTCTCTACAGCTCCCTGGCAGGAGGGTGGAACCAGGCAGGGTCTGGGCTCTGCTCCCAGGGAACAAGGGACAAGCCAAGAGGAAACAGCCTCATGGTACCCCAGGAGTAGGTTAGATTTGATTTTAGGAAAAATTTCTTCACCAAAATGAAGCGTTGAAACAGAATGCCCAGAAAGTGGTTGAGAGCTGTGCCCATGGTTCCCATGCAGATTCAGATCTGGAGCTCCAGGGGATTTCAGGGTAAGGGTTGATTTTGAGCACAAAGCCATTCTTCAGTCTGCACTGAACAGGATGTGGATTTAAATATGCTCATGCTAAACTAGGGAAAGTATTTATACAGCACAAAAAACAATGCAATAAACAATGGCATTGCCTTCACTTTGGAAAATCTGGAAAGCAGTAGATGCAAGAGAGGGACTGAGAGATGGAGGATTGTTGCAGTGTGTGGGAAAGTGCCTCTGATGAGTGTGGCTGAAGACACCAGACCAAGGCCGCTGCCAAGACCACCTCAGCGTGTCGCTGTTGCCAGCCCTGCACCCATTCCCTCAGCACAGCAGTACCCTGGGCAGCAGCAGAGACCAGCAATGGTTGAGCCCACAAAACCATGCCTGCTTTGTAACAACCTTGGGCACTGGAGTAACCAGTGCCCCCTGAAAAGGGAATTTGATGAATTCAGACATGGCAGGGGAGGAGAACTACAAGCCCTCCCTGGGGGTCAACAACAACAAAAAAACTGAAAGGGGAGCGCCGGCCTGCCAGGCGTGCAGACACAAAAAGAGCAGGCCAAGGGAATAAGGGTAGCAAAACAAATCAAGCGCGCGATAATATTAATATTTGTGTAAGTGAAGCAGTTGCTTCAAAGACCAGGTCTGCTGATCCACTGTTGAAAGTGAAACAAAATAACCTTTGTTATGATTTAGGTGATCCTGTGTTAACCATGTCTTCTGTCAATGAGCCTTACAGGTTACAGCTGACAGAGTCACTCCACCTGAAGGACACTGACTGGCATTTTGTCTCTGTCAATCCTGGACAGAAGGGTACTTGGAACCGAATTCGTTTTAAGTACATCGTCATTGGGGACACCAAACACACACCACAAGAGATCGAAATTGCTCCAGGAGAGGACGAAAACAACTGGGGAAAGACGGAAAGAAAAAGATGGCAGGGAGAATAAAGCTGAATTCCTGTTGTGTCTAAACCATCAGATATGGAGGGGGTGGGATTTTTAGAAATAGGAAATAGAGGGACAGCAAATCAAGAGGAATACCAAGCATTTCTCCCCAAAATCAAGGCTGGGTTTTGTTTTCAGCCAAAAGAGGAATTCACAGGGTGTTCCAGCAGTGAAACCCCTCCTGCCTGACTCACAGCCCCCTGATGCAAATTCCACAGAGAAGAGATGCTAACAGGAGTTTTCCTGAGGTTTTCTACTGCAGGCAGGCACTGCCACTGTCTAGGGTGATGCTGAAATGCTGGCCTTGTCCTCACTGTCTCCCTCAGTTCTGAGGACATCTCAAATATGCCTGGAAGAAGTAAAACACAGCAATAAAAAAAAGAAAAAGAAAAGGCAGAGGGAATGGTCCATTCAGACCAAAAAGTACAGGATGTTCTACCAGAAAAAAAAGAATTGGAGAGCAGCAGCAAGACAAGAAGCCCTCTGCCCACCAACTAGACATCATCAAAATAAAATAAAATAAAATAAAATAAATTTTTAAAATAAATGTCATGGTTTGACCCGGAAACAGGATTTCTGGGATGCTGTAGATAGGGCCAATGAGTGCTCAGATTTGAATATTGCCATCTGGCCCAACCACTGGGCATTGGATCCACCTCTGAGAACACAGGGTGAAAGCAGGGCTCTCCCCCTGGCAGGTCCCTTTGGATTTCCGGCGGGAAGGAGTTGGGTCTCTCCCCCGGCCCAGGTGCTGGCTGGGCGGGGGGAAGGGAAAAGCCATGCGGGCCGGCCCGGGAGAGGTAGGCCTGGCCCCCCCCAAGGGTGGAAGGAAGAAGTAAAGAAATGCCGGGAAGCAATGTGCAGCCTGTTCCCCCCCCTCCCCTTGGAGACAGACAGAGAGAGAGAGTGCAGCCTGTGTTTGTGGCTGTTACCTTGAAACTCAGTAAATATGTGCTCGCAGCAGGCAGCCCGGCTGAGGAGATGGGGGGGGTGCAGCCAGGAGTCCAGCCGCCTGGAGGAGTTTTTAACCCTTCTTGGACAATGAAAACTTCCCAGAACATTAACCCTTCCTAGACGAGTGATGGAGGTCTGGACCAGAGAGAGAGAGTGAGAGATGTTGAAAGAAGGGAGAAGATGGAGTGGCATTTTATGCTGGACTCTTTTGTGTAGCCATGGACAGAGCCATGTTTCCGTGTGATACAGAGACTGAGTCCAGGGGGAGAAATGTCCCAGACCCAAAGAAGATTCAGTGTGGGTACCCCTCGGCCCCAGGGGGTATATAAAATATGGGGGGGACAGATGTCCCAAGGTGAGATGCTGTGCTTTTCTGGAACTGGACGAAGCATCCTTAAAAAGACAACCCTGGAAGCAGCCCTGATTCTTGTTCGGTGGTGAGAGCACCGGAACAAGGACGGAAAAGGCCACCATGACATGCGGAAGGACTCCCTCTCCTCTTGAGGAACTGAAAGTTGAGCATTCTAAAGGGGTGTTGCTGGACCCAGAATTGGTGATTTTGGAAGACGTATTGTATTGGGAATTTAGGGGGGAGGAGGAGGAGAGTGTTTTTGTGAGGTTTTCATTTTCCTTGTGTTTTCTTTTATTTTGTGTGTAGTTTAGTAATTGTTTTTGTAGTTTAGTTAATAAATTTTTCTTTTTTTCAAGTGGGAGCCTGCTTTGTTTATTCCTGGTCAAAATCTCACAGCAGACACCAGAGAAAGTGTATTTTCATGGGGGCATTTGGCCTTGTGCCAGTGTCAAAACTTAGACAATAAAATAAAATAAATAAAAAAATAAAATAAAAAATAAAAAATTTAAAAAATAAATAAAAATAAAATAAAATAAAAATAAAATTAAAAACAAAATAAAATAATAAAAATTAAAAATAAAATAATAAAATAAAAATATAAAAAATAAAATAAAATAAAATAAAATAAAATAAAATAAAATAAAATAAAATAAAATAAAATAAAATAAAATGGATTTTTACCAAGTCAAATCTGAGCGTATGGAGGGAAAAAGAAGAATTGACATTAAGACATACTAACAAGTCAATTAAAATCCCTCATATAGTGGGACCAGAGGGTGCCAGGTATCCCCCAAATAGAAAGTGGCCCAACCTCTCTGATCTCCAGGAATTTCAATCTCCCAAAAGGAAGCTCTTGTTTGCCACAGTGGCTATTTTCTTATTGTACATAAACATGAACTTTTTCTCCCTGTCAGGATGTAAATATGGCCTGGTTTCTTCTTCACTAATGAGCAATAAATGTGAAAACCCCAGGAAGCTGAGAAAAAAAAAAGAAAAATAACTGAAAATACTGAAATTGTGTTAACAGAACCAAAATTTAAAAGTATGAATCAACAGCACTTTGGTTGAGCAGTAAGACTATAACAGGAGAGGTATGAAATGACAGAAACCTCCAAATATGACAGAAACCTCCAAATTACATTTCAAAAAACCCCCACACACACTGCACATCCATTCCCCCCAGGTATACACATCGTGTATATTTTTTTTTTAGTGAATTTATTGTTGTTAGATCCTGGCTTGGAATTATCTGTGTATTGTTCAAAGTCCCAACCATCTGGCTGCAGTCTGGCTGGGAAAGCACTTCAGGAAGATCAGCTGACATCTCCTCCTTCCCCACCTGGTTAACTCCTGCAGTACCTGAAATAAATCTACGAAAAATGACTACTACAGGAGTGCAATAAAAGGGTTTTTTTTGCTGCATTTTGTCATAAACCCAAGTTCTTTGCAAACCTGTATTTTACAGCAAACTCTCTTTCTAAATCTCTGCTTAACACCATCTTGCAGAAGTGAAAATAATAATAATAAAGAACTCAGAGGAACGAGTGGGAGAAAGTGATACAGAAATCTTACTTTGCTCAGCCCATCACTTTGGTTGCCTCCACACAGGTGGAAAAGTATAGGAGGTCTGAAATTTCCAGACTCCCAGGATTGGTTTTTCCCTTCAAAACCTCTTTTTTAGGGGAGAATGGGATGGTTCCCAGTGGTCTTGCTTCCACACAGCTTCATATGCAACAGACCTGTTTTACATGCCAAGTTCAAGTCCAGTGCTATTCCCAGCCCCAGAAGGTGGATTTATGACTTTAAAAATCTTCAGAGGGATTTGTGACTTCAAAAAACGTTCTTTACATAACTTCGTCCCTCTACTTTGCCAGCTGTATCCCTGTTTCCATTTCTGTATCTCTGTTAGGAGAGGAGAAGGAATAGAGAACATTGTATTTTATGCAGCGTGGTTGTGATCAGCTCTTCATTCTTCTGCTCCCCACTAAGGACCTGAGAAGAGCATTTAGAGAAAAAAGAATAAAATAAAATTCCCCAGCTAACCAAATAATGCCCTGTGCATTCACATGTATGGAATATTCTTTGTCTTTCTGAAAATCCACTCCCAAATCTCTTCAGCAAAGATTTCAAAGCAAGGAATGGCAAAACACGCAGAAGTATCCATGGGAAATATTCCACTTTAGCACATTGCTGGGCACCAAGGGATTTAGGAGCAATCAGGTTTGACTGGATGCAAAAAAAAAAAAAATCCAAAAAACCTAAAACCAAAACCTAAACAAAAAAAAACCCAAAAAACCAAAAAAACGCCCCAAACCCCCCAAAAAATTCCCCCAAAAAACCAACAAAACAAACAAAATCCCCAAACCACATTGGTTGAAATTTCAAGAGATCCTTAAAATCCTTCCAGAGCAGAAAGGGGAACCTTGGATGATCCACTACCACTCTCACAGCTGCATCATCAGGTACCTGGAGATCTCTGAGGTCTGACCTTAAAGAGATTCTGAAAATAGGACATAAGCTGTAAAAAAGCCCATTGTAGGTCCCAAGAATCACCTGCCTACCAATTCAAACTTAATTTCCACTAAAAATATTGGCTTTAGAAGGAATTACAGAATTTTTAACGTACTTAGCATGTGTTCATAAAGAAAAAATAATAGTATCATCATCCCATTGCAACCCTCAGCAGCCAGAAAAAAAGGTGAGAAACACAGAGATATCCCCAAAACATTTTTCCAGCTTGGGATTAAGAAATAATGGGAAATTTGTTTTACAAACACCTATACATCCACTTGTACATATCAGAACCTCTTGAAGCTGCTTCTCCACACCAACAGCCACTGAATGCGCTCATAAATCCCAACCATTAATATCCAAGTCTAACAGAGAAATTCTGTGAAGATCTGCAATGCATACATGCTAACATCCAATTTAAAACCCCTCCTTGCTCCTAAATGCTTTCCATCCACACTAATTCACCCTAATCCCCAATCCACCTGCCTACATCTGTCGAGTCCTTCCCCTGCTGATCTTTAATCCCTGCCCACTTCTAGCTGCCAGTGTCAGCCTCCAAGCCAACATCACCTGGAAGAAGAGATATTCACAAATAATATTTCTGGACTGACAGCATGGATAAAACCTTTATTCCTTTTTTTTTTCTTTTTTTTTTTTTCTCTCCACCCAAATTGTGTGTGTGTCATATGTATTTGGGTCAGCTGTGTCTACCCTTCCATTATGTACAGAAGTGAGATTTGTGTGTGTTCTGCAAATAAATACATCCTTAGAGTGGGGCTGCAGAACAGAAATCCACAACTGTGTTGTCCCAGGGTGACTTTATTGTATTCACCCTCATCTGTTCTGTTTATGCTGCCTGCACCTTTAAGACTGATTCTAAAAGCAAAAGGGAAAGGAAAAAGAGCTCTCCTTTGCTTTACACACACAAAAAATACTCTCTCTGCAATCCATAAAAAGACTTTCTGAGTTTACCATCTCTTCAAAACAACAAAAGGTTTTATTGTTTAATAGTATTCATTTTTTAATGCTTATGAATGCTTATTAAACAAACAGGTTTTTCACACTTCTCTCAAAATAAATCTTTTTCTCTCGAACAAGTGAAAGGAAAGGCTACTAAATTTTGCTCTTTAAAAAATTCATCCCTTTAAAAGTTCCCTTCCAAATTTGTCCCAAACTAAAATATGTGGGTTTTTTTCAGTATCTCTATAAATCTCCATCCCCATTTTCTTGGCAGAACATAATGCCGTAAAACTCCACTTGCATTTTCAAAGAGAAAAAGGAAAATTCACTCACACAGAGAGGATGCTAAATTCTTTTATTTCTAATTAGAAAATTATTTCAGTTAAGAAATTCTATGTCCTCAAACATTTAATTAATTGGATAATACTAAGTATAGGAGGGAACAAGAAAACAGGGAAATTAAGACATTTTCACCTGGCCACACCATGGTGTAGTGACAGAGGGACCAAGACATGGATGTGCTCTCCAAAAGATCAGACACTTGGTAGGCTAAAAACTGCATTTATACACAGAGATTTTGTTGGTTTATCTATTATTACTTTAAATATTATTAATAAAAATAATATCTTAACATCTGAAACATGCAGAGTTCCATTTCACCCAGCATGTCCTGCAGCACCCATTGTCCATATCACAACAGCACAGGCAACAGAGATGTTTTTTCCTTCCTAAACTTTATCCCAGGTTTTAGACTTTTTGGATTGGTTCCCTTTCACAGCCAAAACCCTGAGTGGAAATTCTGCAGCTGCAAAAAAAAACCTGAAAAAGTAATTTTGGAGCAATTCAGTTAATATCAAGTTTGGTTTGCAGCCAAAGATCAGGGTGAGGTAGCACAGTCTCACCTGGGCTAAGAATCTGAGCTGTGCCAGTGTCTGATTCACACCTGGGGAATTTTTGGGACAAAGCAAATTCCTGCCAAAAACTATTGCAGTTCTGTCTCCAATGCCCAGGAATCTCCACTCCCAAATTTACTGGGGTTATTACAGCAATTGAGGAGGAGAGAGAGCATCACTGTACATAGATATCCAAACTAGGACAGACCAGGCTGAATTCAATTTCAACCTCATTTGGTTTCCTGATGAGCACATTAATAAAAAATCCAAAAATGCAATAGGAAAAAAAAAAAAGACCTTTTAGCAGCCATAAGGGCAATAAAAAGTGTCAGCATCTTCCCAATAAGGAAATACAACATGGAGTGGATAAAGCTGTGTTAGAAATGGCAGTCTGTTTCTGGACACCACCTTTTCCAGTGAAGTTTGGGACTTCTGCTACTAATATTGCAGGAAAGGAGTTGCAGAACCTCAGGAAAAAATGCTGGCTGGAGTATTTGAGTATTTAGCCTGTCTGGATGCTGATTCTGCTTCCTCCCTGGGGAGACAGCTCAATGAACCAAACCGGGATGCAGCCACCACACCAGACACTGGAAATATTCCAGCAAACCTGGAATAAGCTCTGATTTGCACTACCCCTGATTTCAGAATGAAACCATCCTGGCAGCACATCTGCCTGGCACAGCTGGACCCTGGGGAGCACTGGGATGTGCAGGTAGAGACAGCTCTGATGGAAAATCAAACAGCTGCAGAAGGGCTGCTCCAGCCCCATCCTATTTCCCATGGATCCCCACTCAGCAAACATGGACAGATGTTCATACAAGGTCATGCAGCAATCCCACTGCTCAGTTTCAGCTGTATCTTGTTTCAGGTGGACTTTTTTGCAGGCACAGATCAAGAAAAACAGGCTGCAGATCCTATCCAAGTATTGGGTAGTGCCAGGATGGAAAGAACGGGATGCAAAGCACAGGGTGGAAGCCCAGTGGTGTAGAAAATGTTGAGGAAGACTTGCAGCACTTGCAGGAATTTCATAACAGAGCCAAGCCCTCCCTTATGGCTTGTTGGAGAAGCACTCTGCTCTCCTGACCAGAGAAGTGCTCTTGAGAAACTGAGGAAGTTTCAAAGCCACACAATTGGATTCAATCTACAGAATTAAATAATCTTGGAAGCACTGTTCAGAGAATCACAGAAATACAGAATGGTTTGGATTGGAAGGGACCTGAAAAATCATCCAGTTCCACTCCCTGCCATGGGCAGGAACACTTTCCACTATCCGAGGGTGCTCCAAGCCCCATCCCACCTGCCTTGGACACTTCCAGGGATGGGGCAGCCACAGCTTCTCTGGGCACCCTGTGCCAGGGCCTCCCCACTCTCACAGGGAAGAATTCCTTCCTCATATCTCATCTAAACCTTCCCTCTTTCAGTTTAAAATCACTGATGTCTTGTCCAGGTCTGAACAGCTCAAACAAGAGCTGGTACAAAGTTTGAATGAGCCAGTAGCTGAGTTTTATTTTATAATAAATAATAAAATGTTTTTCCCTCTGCCTCCAAAACCAAGAAAAGCTTTTGAAAGCGCAGCCAGAAGGAAAAAAAATGTTGAGCTAAATTCATTTCAGGAGCTGAAACTGAAGCACAGCGCAGTCCCTTCTCCTTTAGGAAAATACACTCATGTGGAAAGACATCCCAGAAGGGCAGCCCCAGGTCTGGGCACGCATTGGGAAAGTAAAGGGACCACAAGAACATTCATGGAATCACAGAACCACAGAATGGCCTGGGCTGGGAAGGACCTTACAAAACATCTGCTTCCAAACATCTGCAATGGGCAGGGACACTTTGCACTGGACAGTTTTCACCAGCAACATAAATTCTGTTTTGCTTTCCCTACCAAGGCACCTCTAGCACACAAGCCAGCTCTGGGCAGAGGATCTTCTTAAACTACTTCTAATTCCACTGTAATTGAGTGGAAAATGAAGCAAGCTGTTCTGAGCTGTTCTGCTATTTAAATGCATTTCCAGCTGAAATGCCTAAGGAAAGGTAAGTCTCTTTCATTTTTGATTTTCTGTCAAAGACTGGGACAGCCAGTATGAGTCTTATATGTTTGCATTAAAATTGCTTTGGATAACCAAGACCAGCAAATAAAATTGTAAAGAAAAAAAAAGTTTATTTTACTCAAGATGTTTTTGTATTGGTTTGTTGGTTTTGTTGTTTGTTTTTTTTTTTTCCTGCTAGAAGTTGTCACCTCACCCTCACATATTTCATTAAAATACTTATTTATTCCAATGGATTTGCTAGTTATATAAATAAATGCATAATCACTTCCAATTCCTGAAATACTGAAATTATAGCAAAACGTTCATTATAATGTTAAAAGTGCCAAAAGGGATAGGGCAGAGGTTTTCAAAACAAACAGTTTCAAAGTCAATCTGTGTTTGAAAATTAATTCTCCTGGCAATTCCTTTTGCTATAAAATATGCTGTTCATTATTCTTTAATATGTTTTCTTAATTTAAGTCTTATTAATTCATTAAATCATTGCTAATATCTCCAAGAACTGGATGCAAGGCAGAGAAGATCCTCTGAATCTAGTGAAAATGGACTAACAAAATAAACATATAACTTTTGGAAGTTTTTCACAATAGCAGAGAAACAATATGAAATAATTCTGTAGATGCCACAAAAATGTTTTTGGGGTTGCCTAGTGAGAGAGATAATCTTATTATGATTTTTTTTTATTGATTGCACTTAGACTTTAACTTGCACTTCACTAAAGATTTATTAAATATGACACCCAATTCCTCAACTTCTGTGGGACCATAAATTCAAGAAAATACAATGAGACCCAAGACTTAGAAGCCAAGTCAATCATTAATACCCTCAGAAATGTTTTACACAGCATTTGACAAGCCCTATTATTGTTTAGAGCTTTCTAAATTAGAGATAAGTCCAGGAGGAAACCTTGGAGCAATGTTTGTGAACCCATCTAAGCATGACAGAGAAAAGCTGCTACAGGAGGTCACATCTTCAGTCCTTCCTTCTTTGAAGCTTGGACTTGATGATCTTGGAGGTCTTTTTGAACTTTAATGATTCTGTAATACCACACTTGACAGTTTGTTTGAATTACTGAATGTGATCTGGCCCAGCCCTTCAGTTTGAGACTTCAGCCTTTGAATAAACCATTCTTAATATTGCATAATAGCTTTGAACGTCCCCCAAAAAATAAACAATTTTATTCTTGTTTTCTTTCACTGTTTTTAACTCTTTCTAGCACTCTTTCCTGAGGACATTTAAATGCATCATTTTGGACAGTGTTGCCATAACCAGACCTGGACAATGCCTTTCACTGCAATAACCACAGGTTTCAATTCCTTTCAGCAAAGCATTCCAAGTACTGGAATTAATTTAAGAAACCAGTGCAAAACCAAAGCAGTTCTCAGACCCCAAGAGAGCAGGATTAATCACCTGCTCAGTGTAAATTAACCCCAGGGGCACTCCCTGTGTACTCAGGAGTTTGTTCTGTGCTTCAGCTCTTTGCAGCCTCGAGATGTGGGGCTGGCAGTGGATTCCTACCCACGGTTTGGCACCAGACCTGGGGCTGCAGTGAGCCCACATGGTGCTCAGGTGTGTTGGGGTTTTTCACAAAGGGATGGGGCTGTTGGGACACCTTCCTTGAGCTTTATTACAGCATCAGCCTCATAACATGGTTGAGACAATAGAAAGATGGCAGCAGCTCACGTCCTGCCAGCAGCAGCCAAAGATTTCCTTGTTACAGAGCATTTTAAAAACTTTCCAGCCAAAAGCATATTGCTAAAGCTTACAGACAGTTGTTCTAGCCAATCACTAAAAGTACACATGCACCTGAGTCACACAATGCTTGCTTGTATTCTTTCTATTAACAATTCACAATACTTCATTATTAAGCTTAAAACCTTCTACTATCTTGCTAAGTATATTAAGTATATTTTTTTGCAGAATTAAGGTCTATCTTAGCCAAGCCTAAAACTCAAGCTATTGTTTCATGGCCTTGCTTGCTGTACAATTGTAACTTTTTCTACTTTCAGACTTTGCAGCTGCAGCTAGCTCTAAGTTTTCTGTTCTTTCTGTTTCTAAGGCCTGCTTTTACAGCTTTCTGGAAATCTTCTTACCTTTACTATTTCCCACATTTCCCCCTCTGGGTACAAGCACAAAGAAACTCTCTTAACTTTGTTGCTTATTGACTACCTTTCTAGAAATCTTCTTACCTTTGCTATTTCCCACAGTCAGGCCTTGGTGCTGGTTTTTACCTGAGCTTTTGAGTGAGTTTTGCCCCAAAACCAGAGCTTCTGCCAGCCCCACCCCACCAAAGGAGTCACCATCATCTGAACATCCCCTCCCATGGAGCACAGGAGCTCTGTGACTCTGCCAAACTTGGAGACAACCATGAACTCCATGATGTGTTTTTAAAGAAAAACCATTTTTCTGAACTGCTAGAAAAAGAGGGAAATAGGATGGGAATGGACAGAAGGGTGGTTCATCTGTAAGGAGTATTGGATATTTAGGAAAAAAACTCTTCACCTAAAGTGCTGTTAAGCCCTGGAGCAGGGAAGGGGCTGTGTCCCCATCCCTGCAGGGATTTACAAGATGTGTAGATTTTGGGGACTTGGTTTAGTGGTAGACCTGGCAGTGCTGGGTTAATTGCTGGATGTGAGGATCTCAGAGGGCTTTTCCCACCTAAACAATTCCATGACAAGTCAGGGGCACCACTGGCACATGACTTTCCACCCAAGGGCTGGTTGGTGCAGCACAGAGGCAGGTGAGTGGTAGAGATGGGAGGGGAAAGAAAATTATAGACCTGATTCCAGAAAAAAAAAAGTTAGAAAATATAATTTAACAATTGCTAAGTATTAAAATGATAATTAGGTGATTTATACCCAGAGAACACTGCCAAGGACAACTTGCAGGGACCAATCTCATTCTGTTCAGTGCCAAGATAACCAACCTTATCCAACCAGGAGAAAGACTCACGTGTGATATATCTTGAGTACAACCCTGGCCAGAATCCCACACAAAATCTTCAGGAGAAACTGAGGGGGAAATGGTCTAAATGAAGTCACAGCCAAATTAAGCACTTACCCAGCAGTCCCTTGAGCTCACCTGGAAGCAATGCACTGCTGGAATATGAAATTAACCTTACCTTTTCAGAGCTGGCATTTAATGTCCAGGTTACAGTAAGGTTAATAAAAGCAGTGCTAAAAATTTCCTGTCTTGTGGCATTTTATTCCAAGCTATTTAAATTCCCTGACCTATATGCCTCCTCGTGTAAGGCAGGTTTTGTTCATTTTCCCCACAAAAAGATGGTTTTGGGAAGGTAGGTTGAGCATGGTAGAGAGTGCAGGTTGCACATAGGAGGATACAGAGTTCTCTACTGTTGTACAGTGTTTGCTCTCTGTTTATCTTAGACATGTCACATTGCTTAAAAAGTAGTATTTTTAAGTCAATATTTTCCATTTCTCAGGTTTAAACTTAAAGCAAAAAGCAAAAAGAAAAAAAACAACCCTGCTTTCTAATTTGTCCATGCAACACCAATGCCCAGATGAAGCCCAGAGAAACTCCTACAAAGAAACAGGGGAACACATGGATTTACAATGATTTTGGGCATCAGAATGAGGATATGAGAAGCAGATGTTGCTGGAGGAGGTTGTAACTCCCAGCTGCAAAGCAGGGACATGGATTATGCCACCTCCTGCCACTCCTGGCTGTCCCTCAGTGGCTGTGGGACGACCAAACCCCCAAAGTACTTTACTCCAGGTAATGCTGGTGATCCTGCTTGTGACACACCTTAGGGTGCTCTTTGGTTAAGGCCACAGAACATCTGAGCTCTGCTGAGCTTCTCTCTCCCTCCTCCTAAAACCTGCCAATATTAAAATAATAATATTGAAAAAAAAAACCTTGGTTTTGTTTTGCCCAAGAAATCCTGGATATCCACCATCGAAACCAGAGTCTGAACTAGAGTTTTCTGACACCAAGGTGTGCAGGGCAAACCAAATTTCCAAAATCACTGCCTCAGGATCCTCCCCAAACTCTGCAGATGGAGTCTGTGGATCTCCCTAATTAGGCTGGTCAGCAGCATTAACCTCCACATGGCCTGAGGATGGGCTCTGAGTCCATCCATCATCACACCAGCCTAGAGCCAAGGGGATCACCTTCAAATAATTAAACTTTCCCATCCTGGCTGCACATTTGGATTGAGCATGGAAGAAGCAGAGCCAAGGCAAACAGATGCATAAGCACAGAGGAAACCCCCATGGCAGTATCACCCCTCATTAAACAAGACCAAACTAAACCTGAGCCCTCTTTTTTTTGCTCTCTGTATTACAGATGAAGCAATTCCACCCCCAACACCTTTACTGTTGCTGTATCTCAGGGTTTTCTGTTGGATATTGAATATTATCACTGGACCACTGTTGGACATTTACCTGCAGGGACACCTGGTTTGATTTATTTATTATCTACAAAGAGAGGGAGAGGTTTAAAGCACACACAGAACATTCCCATTAAGGTCTGTCCCTGCTGAGAGCAGAGACACAAATGCTGGTGGGAAGGCCATGCTCCTTTGTTCCAGCCACACCATGATCTAATACAAAAGGCAATTTTTCTTAGCAAGCCAGTCATCCATTGTCCAGGAGCAGGAGGCAGATAATTAGTGCTGTATTACCCTCTCCTGGCACTTAATTAATGGAATATTTGGGGATGCTGTGACAAAAGGTATCCAAAGTGTCCATCTTCTGTGGCAAAGGGACACAGGTTCAGATGAGCATGGAACAGAATCACTGGATGCCAAGTTGGAAAGGAACCTCAAGGATCATCTGATCCAACCTCTCCTGGCAAAAGCACAGCCTGGACAAGATGGCCCAGCACTCCATCCAGATGAACTTTAAAATTGTCAAGCATTCAGGAATTGTCACAGACGTCTTTTATGGAAAATCCTTTCCTTAGGATTTTTCTTCCTGAGAAGCTGAGAGTCCTCAGGAACAAAATGTAAACAATGATTATCTGCTGCTGTGGAATGCAACAGGTGCATCTGTGATTGGCCCATGTTGGATGTTTCTAATTAATGGCCAATCACAGCCCAGCTGACTCAGACAGAGAGCCAAGCCACAAACCTTTGTTATCATTCTTGGCTATTCTATTCTTACCTAGCCTTCCGATGAAATCCTTTCTTCTATTCTTTTAGTATAGTTTTAATGTAATATATATCATAAAATAATAAATCAAGCCTTCTGAAACATGGAGTGAGATCCTCGTCTCTTCCCTCACCCTCAGACCCTGTGAACACTGTCACATGGAATCCACCACTTCTCTGGGGAGCTTATTCTAAAGGCTGATTGCTCTCATTGCAAAACATTTTCCTCTTGTCTGAGTCTCTGATAATCTCCCCAGGAGTAACCTGCACCCAATACTCCACATCTTTGCCATGTGAAAAGAGAATCTTCATGTCATTTGTAGCCACCTTTTAAATGCTGGAACAAAATGAAAAGGTCTCCCCTAAACCTTCTTTTCTCAAGGTTGAACAAACTTCTGACTGAGACACAGAGAAAGGAAACTTCTCCAAGGAGCCTTGGCCAATGCAAACAGGTCCCTCCCCTTGCAATCTTTTCCACATGGATGCTTAGCTAAGGGACCAACCAATTTTGGCTGGTTGGGAAAATCCACAATGAAGGATCCTGGAGATGCATCCATGGCAATGCCACCAGACAGGATGTGCACAAGCCTGGAGAGGAAAGCAGCTCTCAAGTCTAAGCCATAACCCAGAGCATCAACAGGCTCTGCTGGGCAGACAACACACTGTGGAAGTTTCAAAATAACTGAATTTTCCACACCAGCTCCTCTTTGAACCCATTAAGGGTGGCTTCAGCATCACAGCTCCAGCTGCCAAGCTGAGGACAAGCTGGGAACAATAAGGGATGTCTTCAAATATTTAAAGATTTCAAGTGTCTTGAGTTATTCTGTGAATTTGCATTAAAAACAGAGGCTCATTCATACAGCACAATAAACATTTTTTTTATGTTTTTTTTTTTAATCGAAGCTACAATGCATTGAGATCTATTACAGTGACCTGTGTGGGCCGCTGCTGGTGAGAGAGAGACGGTGAATCTTGTATCTTGATCAGAAGGCTTATTTATTAATATATGATATATAATACATTATTACTATACTAATAGAATATAGAGAGAGGTTTGCAGAGCTGCTAGCTAAGCTAAGAAGAGATAGAAAAGAACCCACAACAAAGTTGTGGCCAAGGACTCAGTCCCCTGGCTTGAACTGGTGATTGGCTCTTAATTATAAACATAGAAAATGAGCCAATCAAGGTGAATCCTATTGCATTCCACAGCAGCTGATAATAATTGTTTACCTTCTCTTCGGGGGCCTCTGGCCTCCCGAAGACACAGAAATCCAAAAGGAAGGATTTCTGTGGAGAAATGTCTGCGACAGAGATCCATTGTTTGTCTAATCCACATTTCAATTCTGTTTTCTTACGGTTCTTTGATTGTGCCCAAGTATCCCATTCTTCCTTGCTTTTATGCCTTTAATTTTGCCTTGCAGAATAGCCTAAAAAAATCACTATTTACAACTGAACAGACAACTCGTACTTACTTCAATACCTTCTTCCTATTCAAAGAAAGAAAAAATCAAAATTAAACCCAAATTTCTAAGAAGAGAGAAAGCCAAGAGAAACCTCTGTTTTTTAAAAAAATATATATATTTCCATCCAGGGAGAACCACTATTTATGAAACAAAAAAAATGTTCCCAAAGAACATTTGCAACCCTCAAAACATGAACACCAAATCAGGCTGTGTTAGTGAGTATTGAAATCAAAGGCTAGTGGAGAGTGTGGTGATGTCCTTCCCTAGTGAAAAAAGGAAAAGATACCCTTTTCCCTTGTTACCACAGCAAGCCAGATCCAGGAACAAAATGAAGGATAAGTTCCAGATAAAAATACTTGCTCAAAGGCAGACTAGATAAGCCCAGATCAACCCTAGAGCTGGTCTGGCCTCTGCTTAAAAAAACAACACAAAGAGAGAATCCAGGGCCATTTTCAAGCCACTGTTTAAGGTTTCAGCATTTCCTGAGTGAGTTTTTGATCCTGTTTGCCACATCAAAGCATGTTTCCCAAATTCAAGCAGCTTCCACATCAAAGTTATCCTGTGGCAAAGCACAGCCCACTGCATTTTGTACATCCTCTCATCCACTCCCTCCATCTGCCAGCCTGAGAACAACCATTGAGACAAACTTCTTGTAAAGGTGATGGGGAGATGACAAAAGACACAAGCCACTTTAGGGAATATTCTGCATTTCTCCTTCTGGTTCCCCAAAATTCCCTCCAAAACTCTCATTAGTGCTGCTCTCCCATGCCACAGCCTCAAATTCTGAGCGTGGTCAGGCCTCAATCACACAGATCAAAATGCAAATGTTTGGGTTTCACCTTTGAAAATCGGTGTCAGGAATGACCCCTGGTGAGGGTGTGACATTTACACAGCAGCCACAGTGAACCTGAGCAAGTCAAACTTCAGCCCTCAGGTGGAATAAATTACAGCAGGGGATCAATACTTCACCTAGAGGTTGATAGCCTTGTCTGGAAGGGCCTCCAAATGGGTTCCTGCTCCCAAATCCACTCCCATCAATGGATCCATAAGACATTTTCTGGATAGTGATGGATGCTGGATTGCACTTCAAACCTAAAAAACAGAAAAAAAAAAAAAACAAACAGGCACAGCCCTGTTAAAAGTCAGTTAAACCCCAGTAGCCTAAGGAAAAAATAGGACTGAGAAGGAAAATAAAAGACACAGAGCAATCTCCAAACTTCAGGATGCCCACCTGCAAAAAAATTAAAAGCACTAAAATCCAGGTGTTCTGGACTGCAAATGGTTTTGAGAGCAAGCAAGTCATTTGACCTCCCTGCATCTCATTTTCTCCACTGATTCAGGGCAACTTTTAATTCCTTGCTGTTCACAAAATGCTTTGAGATCCTGAGCTGGAAGGTAAAGACTTAAACACTCGATCAAAAAAAAGGTGATGCTGTCTCCTGGATCATTACCAGTACACAGCTGGCTGGAGTTTATCCATCACACTGCAGCCCTGATGAGCTCTCAAAAGAGATAGTTTGCTGTTATAAGCTCTTGGGCCTCCAGCAGAAATATTGGAGCCAGATTTATTTTGCCTTGCTGGTTTAAAAAAAAAATAAAAAAAAATCTGCAAGGCCTGAGGTAGCAGCAGCAGAATGAAATAAATGCAGCAACCAGGGGAAGACAACTTCTTCCTCCTTATCCACAGAAATGCCTCACCAGACATCCTCCAGCATTTCAACAGTGTCCAGGGCTTTTGTATCAAAATAGTTCAGCTCAAAGGCATGGAGATGATGGCAGCAAAGGAGGAGAAGAGATAAAGGTGCTGCATGAGCTGGGAAATTATGCAGGACCAAACCCAGCTGCTGCTTTCTTACACCAAGGCTATGAAAAAACCACCCCAGACTGGTGTTTCTACCACAAAAAAAAGTTACAATCTTGCAAGAATAGCAACACTTTTGGTGAGATGGCAAAATCAAAGTGGTTTGGCTTGGCAGGGACCCTTAAAGGTCATCCAGTCCAACTTTAGTCTGAAATATTTCTAGTGAAGTTCCAGTATTTTACTCACCTCACCATAAACTAAAATTCTTCATTATAACTACTCTGTATCTACCATTTTTCTTACTTAAAAACCACTGTGCTATCACTACAGGTGCTGCTAAAAAGTCTGTCCTTTTCTTTCTTATATTAAACATTGCATCAAGGAATCCCCAGAGCCTTCTCCTCTCCAGGCTGAACAACCCCAGCTGTGCAGCCTTTCCTCACAGCAGAGCTGCTTCATCTCTCTGATCATTTTGTGGCTCCTCTGGTCCTGCTCCAACTGTTCCATGTCTTTCTTGCACTGAGAAAAATGCTGGGGTGTTAGGCTGGATGACATGAGCTGTGATGCTTCATTCTGGGCTTGGATATTCAAATTTCTCATGTTCTGGACCAGACATTTTCCCTCTGACAGAGAGCTGGCAGTGGCCTCCCACTTTCTGTGGTACATGACCAGGTGTTACATGATGTCCTAATTGACAGATATCTGAGGAAAAGTCTATTTTGGGGTGCACTGATACTTATACTTGCTGCTATTCCTTTGGTTTGTCCTCCATGCAAAGCAAAGCACCAGAAAATCCCAGTTCTGCACTGTACTGGGAACAGCCTGATGGCCTCAGGCACCTGTTGTACTTCATTCTCCTTTTTTTTTTTTTTTCTTTCAGACTTTCAAAACCAAGCAAAAAAAAAAAAAAAAAAAAAAAAAAATCAGCGCTGAGATTCACCAGACAGCGGAACTCTGGGACCAAAAGAAATCACTCACCATCTTCCCTTAATTGGGCCAGACACATGAAAAGAGGATGAAAGTGCAATTGCCTTGACAGAGCAATGGTTGGGAGCTAAATCCATTAAAAGTGGAGAAAATCCAGAGTGCAGCTTCCCCTGCCAGCCTCAGTGTGCCATGCACACACATAATTGGCATCCCAGGCTGCAGGTGCCCCCAGGGCAGAAATCCTTCATTTTAGGGAAACAGCCTTCAGCCCAAACTTGTGGAATTTGAGCTGTGAGAGCCTGAGCAGTCAGAGAAAAGGTGAAGGTGTGTGTTGGAGTGTGCTTGAAGGAGACAGGAAATGGAACAAACAGGAGGAAGCAAGGGGCAAACTTGTAAACCAAGACACTCAACAGCAAAACAATCCATCAAAGCTGCACAACCATGAGCTCCATGGAAGTACACCCTACAATTGTACTTAAACCATGAGCTCCATGAAATACACCCTACAATTGTACTTAAACCATGAGCTCCATGAAATACACCCTACAATTGTACTTAAACCACGAGCTCCATGGAAATACACCCTACAATTGTACTTAACCATGAGTTCCATGGAAATACACCCTACAATTGTACTTAACCATGAGTTCCATGGAAATACACCCTACAATTGTACTTAAACCACGAGTTCTATGGAAATACACCCTACAACTGTACTTAAACCATGAGTTCCATGAAATACACCCTACAATTGTACTTTAACCAGGAAACCTTAGAGCAACTTCCAGTAGCTCAGGAGGGTCTGCAAGAGAGGTGGAGAGGGACTTTTTAGTAGGGCATGGAGTGGTAAGACAAAGAGTAATGGCTATGAACTGCGAGTAGGTTTAGATTGGATATTTGGAAGAAATTCTATATTCAGAGGGTGGTGAGGCCCTGGAACAAGTTTTCCAGAGAAGTTGTGGCTCTCCCATCCCTGGAAGCACCCAAGGCAACGTTGGACAGGGCTTGGAGCACCCTGGGATAGTGGAAGGTGTCCCTGCCCATGGCGAGGGGCTGGAAGAAAAGGATCTTTGATGTCTCTCCCTACCCAAACCATTCTGTGATTCTGCGGTGCCTTGGTGGAAATTCTTGATCACAACCACTAAAGCCTGCAAGACTCGTCTGTGATGGACTTGGGAACAAACCCCAGCTTTCCCAGGTCTCAGGTGAGCTCAGAACTACCAGCACAACCTTCATCACAAAATGCAACCCAAGATCCAAAATTTACCCAGGAAAATATGGGCACATGGAAGACAGTTATGAGAAAGTTTTTGGGCAGAAATAAGGAATATTTTCTTTTTCTCCCACAGTTTAAGATCACTGCAGGGATTTGGGACAACTAAAGAGCTTGAAAACAGCCTCTGTACACAGATTTTTCCTGACTCACCCTCTCTCTTTAGAGATAAGCAAGTGGAAACATTTCTTGCCATGACTTCCCCAAGGCCACAGACATCAAACACGGAGGGAAAGTCTCCACCCTGTTGTAAAATGCCTTGATTACAACTGGGCAAGTGTTGTTTTGGCAAACAGTGAATGCATCTATTTTTTCTCCAACAGAGTGGTGTGAAAGGGGGAGAGAAGGGGGGGTTTTAGAGCACTCCAAGTGTTTAATGTTGATTTATCATTTTCAGGACGTGTTTCCATTTTAAAGCTTTTTCTCCTTGTAAGGGAGGAAAAATAGAAAGAATTGAAAATGAAATATTTTGTTGTAGCTTAACCAAACCTTTTTAGCAGCAGCCACCTCCCACCCCATCCTACCAAGCTATTGAAATACCCCTTATTCATACAGCTCTGGAGCCAAATTCTTACCCCACAGTAATATATTTACAAGAAAATTTAAGAGCCGATCTAAACGCCTTTAATTTGATTGGCAATAAAAGCATTTCCCTCCCCATCCCCATGGCACTTCCCAAGTCTTTTGTCTACTGCTCCTCAGGGAAACTTGTCCAATTTACTGTGAAGGCAGTTTGTACAAATTGGAACAAGCATTTCCTAACCTACTAGACACAGAAAAAAAAAAAAAGAATAAGAAAGAAGAAAAAAACCTTTTATCACAGCTTTATCCTCATCAACTGAAATACAAATAAAAAAATAAACACATCCAATCCAGACTAAAAAGGGGCATGAATTTGTAATTTAATGAAATTAGGTACTTGCTTTGTATATCCTGTATACAAGCCAATCATGCCTGACTAGAGTAGCAGGATGTAGGATTTCAAGGAAAGAGTTTGTCCATATCTCTTGGACTGGGAAAGATATTGGCAAGTAAAACCATGCAGGCAAAATTCAATTTTAGAGCTCTACATCCATCAGTTTCCATTTAGAGACACTTGGATGAGCAGCATTAGTGGTGGGAATGAAAGGTGAGATTTCATAATGGAATAAATAATAATAATAATGATAATAATAATGATAATAATAACTATTATTATTTTACTATTACATCTCAATAATTAAACCATTCTTATTTAAACCTACAAGCTTTCTCACTTTTACTCATCCACTTCATTTCCATCAACCTGCTGGGGACTGTGGAGGGAGTGGCTGTGTGGAACTTATTTGCCAGCTGGAATTCAACCACAACAGCACTTTAGACAATTTATTTATATTTAAAGTTGAGATTGGCTGAGAAAGACATGAGCTGGAACATTTATTTCCAGACAATACTGGAAAAAAGTGGGAAAGGAGGAGAGACATGGACATATTGGAGAGAATCCAGTGAGGGACCATAAAGATGGTGAAAGGATGGGATGAGGAAAGGCTGAGGGAGCTGGGGCTCTTCACCCTGGAGAAGAGAAGGATGTGGTGGTATTAAACTGTCTCAATATCTGATGGAAATAAGCAAACATGATGGAGCCAGACTCTTAATGGTCTTAACAGGACAAGAGGTAAGAGGGATTGAAATACAGGAAATTCCACTTCAAAAAAGAAAAAAAAAAACCTGCTTGTTTTGGGGTTGGAGTGGCTTTTTTGCTTATTTTGTGTTTGTTTTTTTTTTTTATAGTAAGAGTCATCAAACACCATAAGGCTGCACAGAGAGGCTGTGGGGTCCCCATCCTTGGGGATATTCAAGCCCTGAGTGACCAGGTGCCAGAGAAACCGGCTCCAGGTGACCCTGCTCTCAGGAGGGAGTGGGACAAGATGACCTTCAGATGTTCTTTCCTGCCTGTGGGATTCTGCAATTCTCCTCCTGTGATGCCTGAAACAGCATCAGAGCCATTCATGGCCCTCCTGGCAGACTGGAGGGTCCTTACTGTGACTATTTACTAAACCGGTGGAGAAAAGGGTAAGAAAATTGCAAATCCAAAATCCACCAGTTTGGTTTTTTTTTTTCTAATTTCCTGTAAAGACAGTGGAATAAAGCCACTGAAAGTAGGGTGAAAACCAGAACTGCCAGCCACTATACAGCTGGCAAGAAGTCATATCAAACCAAGCTTCAAATCTTTATAGAAATTAGCAGACAGTGGGTGCCTGTTATGGTCTCATGTCTGCATGGCCAAAGAAATTGATAGTAGGTATAGCAATTTATTTTTCTTTTTAAGTAGAAAATCATAGAATCACAGAACTGTTTTAAGGGCCCTAAAAATCCTCTACTTCCAACCCCCTGTCATGGGCAGGGACACCTTCCACTGGACCAGGTTGCTCAAAGCCCCATCCAACCTGGCCTTGAACAACTACGGGGATGGGGCAGCCACAGCTCCTCTGGCCAACCTGTGCCAGGGCCTCAGATCCTTCACTGTAAAGAATTTTTTTCTAATACCTAATCTAAAACTACTCTCTTCCACCATTAAACACTCCCAGTGGACTGTTGTCCTACCCAAAGAACAGTCTGGGTGGTGTCTATCAAGCTCTGCTCTCTCCATGAGTATTTTGAGCAGTGAGCTGGGTGGTGGAACCGGCTTTATCCTCATCCAGTGCACACACAGCACCCAACAGGGGAGTGAGGTGACAGCTCCAGCCTCCAGAACAATCTTAACAAACCAGAAGGAATGTTCAACAAAGAAAATGAGGCTCTGCACAATCTAGGTTGACTGCAGGGGCCTGAATGTAGAAAGAACAAAGGAGAGCAGCAACAGGGGATGGGGAGCTGCTGGCCAGTGCTGCATGGAGGGAGGGATGGAGGGATGGATGGATGGATGGATGGATGGATGGATGGATGGATGGATGGATGGATGGATGGATGGATGGATGGATGCCACAGGCTTCCAGCTGAACACAGATCTGCAGGGACATTTCCTGTAACAGCGGCTGTGCAAATAGGATTACAATCTTCTCAACAAGGGAAGCAAACCTTCTGCTTGACCCCACACTGTGGATTCTCAGCTGTAAGCAACAAATTCTGCAGCAAAGATTTTTATTGGCAGAGACTGAAGAGAGTCTGGAGGGAACTGGGAGAATGACAACAGGTCAAGAAAACATAGCCTAGGAAAGATTGAGTAAATGGTGTTGCTTTTCCTACAGAAGTGAAGATTGATGGGAAGACTCAATCCTTCAATTCTGCAAGGCTGCTGCAAAGACACAGGGAGGAAAACATTATTTCCATTCTTTTTGAGCAAGACAAGGGAATAGATCTAAACCAAAGCTGGAGATATGAACGGAGACATTGGGAGAGCCTATGAGTAAGGATAGAGAACCTCTGGGAACAGGCACCATGGAGAAAGATCTTCTTGCACCTGGAGGTGATAAAACCACTCAATAATGGGTCCAGTCCTGTTTAACATCTCCATTGATGACCTGAATGAGGGGGCAGTGTATCCTCAGCAAGTTTGCCTGTCCCACCAAACTCAGAGGAATGGCTCCAAGCCCAATCCAGCCTGACTGTGGGCACTTCCAGGGATGGGGCAGCCACAGATTCTCTGAAAAACCTGTGCCAGGGCCTCACCACCCTCTGAATACAGAATTTCCTTCTAATATTAAATCTAAGACAGCTTTCTTTCAGTTTGAAGCCATTACTCCTTGTCCAAAGTCCCTCTCCAGCTCCTCTGGAGCCCCCTTTGGCTCTGGAAGGGGCTCTGAGCTCTGCCTGGAGCCTTTTCTTCTCCAGGCTGAACAGCCCCAGCTCTCTCAGCCTCTCTCCAGAGCTGCTCCAGCTCTCTGATCCTCTTTGTGCTCTCCTCTGGACTCACTCAGGCAGCTCCACATCCTTCTTATGTTGATGACCCCAGAACTCCAGGTCTCTCACCAGAGCAGACCAGAGGTTCAGAATCCCCTCCCTCACCTGCTGCCCACTCTGCTTTTGACACAGCCCAGGACAGGTTTGCCTTTCTGGGCTGCCAGAGCACCATTGCTGGGTCACACTGAGCTTCTCATCCACCCACAGCCCCATGTCCTTCTCCTCAGGGCTGCTCTCAATCCATTCTCTGCTCAGCCTGTGCTTGTACTTGGGATTGTCCTGACCCAGGTGCAGGACCTTGCACTTGTTGACCTTCACTGGGTTCACACAGTTCCCCCTCTGTGTCCTGTCCAGGTGCTCCATTCCCAGCTCTAACACCACCTTGCTGATGGAGAAGTGCCTTCCCTGGGGGCTTCAGAACTCTTTAATGATGACACCTCAGTTTCTGGATGGCCCACCTGAGACATATTTTTTCTGAGGTTTTTTAACCAGATAAAATCCTTTGACCAGCCTGACCTTCATAAAGAGCTTGCAGATAATTTCACATAAATCACCTTAACACATCAACCCCTTGAGCCTCTGGCCAGCGCAGGTCACTCCTTCCATAAGAGCCTCTCTGAGGCTCCAGTTAAGGAAGGATGATCCCCAGCCACTGTTAGGAGAGCTGTGTCTTCCCAACCCCTGAATTTTGCTGTTTGATCTCTCTTTTGCCTTTTAACCTTCCCTCAGATGAACTAAACAGGTTGATCTCCTTTCATTTCTCACTGGGAGTTTTGTTTACACAGGAGCCACAAGGAAGAATACTCAGAATTTCCTTGCTTTCCATAGAGCTGCCTCCACTTCCCTGCCTGTAAAATGGGCAGAGCTCTCCTGTTGGTAGAGTACTAGAGGCTCACAGAATAATTATAAAAATAAAATTAAAAAGGAACCTTTTAAAGGTCTAGAACAACCCTCATGCAACGAGCTGGGACATCTTCAGCCAGGAATAACTTGGTGAATATGGAAGTTTTTGAAGTAATGAGATCAAAGGGCATCTTTGCAAAGCCTTCTGCTTAGGGTTGACTCTGTCACTTGTGTCATAGATATTCTGCTTTCCAGCTTCTTACCTTAGAGTTTTTTCTCAATTATTAAAACCAGAACTCAATAAACCTGGAATTTACCTGAGAAAATGTCTCTTTCCTCTTTCTCCCAGAGCCTGAACTTATGAACAGGCTCTGCTGTGGAATCACCTTGTTTTGTTTTGTTGGGTTTTCACTCAATGGTTTTAGCTTTGAGTTGGTGTCATTGCACAAATCCCCAAGTGCCTCATAACACAACTGTCAGAAGTCAATCAGAGTGGCTGGAGGGGATGACTTTGAGTTAATTTATTTCCTTCTGGATCTTTTGCGGAGTTTGTAATATTAGTGTCATGTCCCTGGGTGCTTTGGGCAGGCAAGGAGAGGAGAGCAGAGCTCAGGACCTGCAGAAAAGCCTGGCAGGAGGGTGGGTGGTCAGGAGCAATGCTCAGCCTGCAGCAGGGCTGGGAGTGCAGCAGTACAGATATTTCCTCACACTTTGCTTCCCAGATGAATTCTAAAGCTGATGGAAGGTCCTTGGAGGATGAAGTCATCTCTGTCCCCACAGCCTGAGGACCTCACTGTCTAGCCTAGGTTGACAAGACACAAAATACAACAACAAAAATATAACAACAACAAAACCCCCCGGGGGCATCATATCCATAATCTTGCACAAATTAAACAGGCTTCCAGAAGCTTCTAGAGACACTTCTGAGGTGCTTGACTGGCGTGACATCAGCGATGACTGTGAACAGCCTGACTCAATCGCTTGAACTGTGCTCTTGCCTCCCCTCCTCCAGTGAAGCTCACGGCAGAGCAAAGCGAACGCCCACGGAGGCACCGTGGAGTAGCTGCAGAGTAAAACCAGCAGAGATTATCTCAGGAATGAGCTGTTCCTGCTCTTATCCAGAAAGAAAGACGAAAATTTGTCTTGCTCAGAAAGAATGACTAAAATTCTCTTTTTTGCGTTCTTCCTCATCAAAGCCCTTATTTGAGGAAAGCACCCGATTGCTTCCCAATGGATTTGATTTCTCCTCCCTGCTGCCACTGTAGATGTCTCCAGGAGCAGAGCATTCTGTCCCAGGAACAGATAGGATCAGGACAGGCTGCGAGATAAGACACTCATGACATTTTATGGAGATATACACCGAGCCACAAGCAGAGACAGCTGGCTCACTGTGCCTCTAATTGCAATGACACCAAGAGCTCTGGCTGCTCTCAGCACATCTGATTGCAGCCTTTGCTCAAGCTCATTTTTCACCCAGCTCAGCAACACCATGCAAAGCCACCAGGAACAGCTCCTGTCTAACCCCTTCTTTCATCACCCAGTCATCCCCAAGGTTTGCAGCTACAGCAGCACCCATCAGGTAGGACAGACCCTTTCCTGCCCATCAGAAGGCACCTCCAACCCCACCAAGCTCTGGATGCCTTCACCCAGCACCTCCTGTTGATGTCAGAGGGCTTCACATCTGATGGACTGACACGAAACATAAAGCAGAAGGAAACCACAAGCAATAGAGTTTAGAAGGGGTGGGTGCAAGTTGTCTGCACACATTTCACATTGCACCAATGTCTGCACGTCAGACACGAAGAACAGAGGCAAGGAAAGCAATCTGGAGGCTTGCTGTCCTCCTTTCATGTCAGTCCCAGCTGCCACTTCAATGAACAGACTCTCCTTCCACACCTACCTGTCTTCACATCTTCTCACAAGAGAACAGAATACAGGCTTCAAATCCTGCACCAGACACAGGCTGGCCTTAGGCAAATGCCAAGAAGAAGGGCTGGATATGTTTTGTTTACCTTGGGAATTTCAGATTCATAGACCCTAACACTCCCTCCCCTTTAAGGTATGTAAACTTCTGGAGAGCAAAACTACCTGCTAGAAAAAGTCTTCCACCAAAAGGATCACAGATGCCATGGAAAGAAGGATGCATTCCACCCTCAGAACACAAGGCAGCACACCCTGAGACAGTTTGGTTCCCCAAAGCAGCAGCTGAGGGTGATAAATGATAGAGTGATGGCACAGGCAAGGCCAGGCCTCACAACCCAAATATCTTCACTGCTGGAGAAGCAATCAGGCTTCCCTGATACTGAGAAATTCAAGATCAAGAGAAAAGGAGCCTCCTGAGTCTTTGGGAGACCAGAGATCTATTGGGCACTGAGCTGTCTGTAATGTTTTCTGCTGTTCCAGGCCTTACCATGACTTAGTGCCAGGTCACTCTGAGCTCATTTTGATCAAGATGTGATGTCACTCTTCCTATTTTTTAAACTGACATTATTACAACAGTTAAACATTTCTTCTGGCTCCCGAAGAAGATGATCTAGACAACTTCAAACTCTGAACTGCCCAAGTACAAATGCTTCAAAACTCTGTTGCTTCTACCTCAAGGGTTTTATTTCTACTTTTTACCTGTATTGCCTTCTTCTATTTGCTTTTTTGTGCCATGCTGTCTATTTTTTGTGAACCTTGCATGTAGAACAGTCTCAATCTATCCATATGCTAGACAAACACAGAAGTATTACATATTTCAGTGAACAGCAAAATTAAATTTCCAGTCAGTTCAAAATCCAGGTTTCATCCGCCTTTTCACTGGTTACAAAAGATGAATATTAATGTCTATTTGCTGTAATAAAAAACAGGGAGGAGGAACACAGGGAAGAGGGAACTGGTGTCTAGTTTGCTACTCTGACGTTAGAGTAAACTTATTAATTATAAAAGATGTACACGCACGAATGGACAGAGACCAACTGCACCACACTAGGTCAGCTTAACAAAATTAGAAATGGCATTTATAAATTTATATTGGATTTCAACAGAATAATGAAAAATGCATCTGAGGATGGCAACAAATTCCGAGTCCTCGGGAGCATCTTGATAGACAGAGCTGCAATTGCTGAGGGAAGGAAGATGCAGGGCAGAATGGGTGAATTAATAAAGTAATAGATTCCTAAATCCCAGGATCCTACTCCCCCATCAACAAGCATAACTCATTTCCACTGCCCAAAGAAGAAATATTGTTATTCAATACACACAATCAGAATATGCTCTCACTTCCACCAGTGTTTACTACCAGTCACATTATAAATAAACCTTGCAGAAGGGTAAATGAGAAGCAGCATGGTCTGGTGAGGATACAGTGCCCAGTGGGAAATAAAGAATCTACTTCTACCTTTGGCTGTGATTCATCAAGAGACAGAAAACAACTTGGTATCTTCATTTCATGTTTCCTACCAAGATCATGGAAGAAGACCCAAGTTAGTTATGTCCAGTGTAAATCTAATCAGCAGATCACAGAATAATGATGGAAAAGACTTCTAAGATCATTGAGTCCAACCATTAACCCAACACCACCATGTTCACAGCTACCAAATCCCCAAGGGCCACTTCCAGAAGCCTTTTGAACAATTCCCTGGTTGGTGATTACAGCACCTCCCCGAGCAGCCTGTTCCAGTGCCTGACTACTCTATTGGTGAAGAAATTTTCATGAATCATAGCCCAGAGTCAGCAGTGGCTGTGAGCCAATTTTCCTACCAGACTAAAGTGAATTTGCTAAAAAACTTACAGTGAACCTTCCATTGCACATATTTGAGGAAACACAACCATGGTCAATTTTCCAACTCATTCAGTTTTGCCACAACCTCTCACTGAAAGAGAACGTGGTTGTTCCCTTAATTATTTCAAGTGGTTCTTAATATTCCACCAATCTGATGTTCACAGACTTTCTGCCTATGTTTTTAAACCACAACACAGTCTCCCTAAGCCAGGAGGGAAGATGAGCACTGTCATTTTCTTAATTTCAACTTTCCTTCTTTTCAAACAAAAAAACATTTAAAAAACTGTTTGAAAAGTAAAGGAATGTTCCACAGTAGAAACAGTCACAGGGAGGCAAGGAATTGCTGGGGCTGTTTGCAGCAAGGCAACAGGATGAATATTAACATGGACTGAAGAGGAACGAGCAGTAGAGGTGTTTTTCATCACAGACATTCACCAGAGGGACAAAGCAGAAAAACACAGCAACAAATCCTTGGAAAACATGCTAACACCCAACCCTCATTAGGTGGGGATGCTCCACAATGGAGCTGAGCCTCCTGCCACATCTCCTGCTTTCAGCAGAACGTGGTAGGAGAGCACAGGATTAGCACAGCAAGAGAAAAGAGATTTCACCTTCTTTGAAGGCTTTACAGGCCAGGACAAGAAGACAGTGAACACAGAACATCTGGATGTGTAAATATGTGCTGTCAGTGGAGTTCGTGTTCTCCAGACCAGCTGCACTCACCAAGCATTTGTGAGACAGCAGAGACAGTTACCAGCCTGAGGCAGCCTGTGGAGAGCTAAATTCATTCCCCATCATTCTTTCACCCCAATGACAGTGCCTTAGGTTGAAAGATGGAGCTGGGGGTGTTTATTCTATTTGCCATCAGTTAAATGTGGGGCAGTTATCTTCTGTTAATCGGGCAGTTTTCTTTATGTCTTTATCTCTTCTAACCAATCCTCCCTCTGGCGAGATATCTTCTGTTAATGGACCAGTGAGTGTCACTGCACGGCTGATAAAATTCCATCATCCCATTGGGAGATGCTCTGGCCAGGGAGAGGAGCCAAGTATTCCTACCCGGGTATAATCTGAGATGTGGAACAACAGAGCAGCCTTTTCCTACTGCATTCCTCGAGGAGCAGCTTTCTTCTCCACTGGATTCCCAGAGGAAGACCAGGCCCATCTTCACCACCCCTGGACCTTCAGAGGAAAACTCCAGCCTTCTACAGGATCCCTGCTCCAACAGGGCACTGCAGGAGGGCTGAGCCACCATTTAATGGGACTGTGCCACCACCCTGACCCACAGGGTGTCAGGGCATATTGTGACTCTGTCAGTGTTGTTTTGTTTGTACTATTTCATTTGTATTTTTAGTTTTGCTAGTAAAGAACTGTTTTTCCTACTCCCATATCTTCGCCGAGGACCCCCTTAATTTCAAAATTATAATAATTTGGAAGGAGGAGGTTTGCATTTTCCATTTCAAGGGAGGCTCCTGCCTTCCTTAGCAGACACCTGGCTTTTCAAACTGAGACAGACAGATATTTTGGGGTACATTCACCCTCATGTTGAGAAAAGCATTGGTCAGGTCTGCTCTGACACAGCTTCCAATCAGTGATGAACCAGAGACCCTAAAAAGCCCCATTTCAGCCAATTTCACAGTTCACCAGGCACTGGAGGACTCCTCCTTCCTGCTGAGGAGCTCTTGTAGCACATGATGGCACCAAAGGGAACCGAGAGCAAATATCAAGGAGGAGAAGCAGCTCGGCTCCAGCGCGTGACTCATGCGAGAGCAACGCCAAGCCCCGAGCAAGCCGAGGCAAAACAGCTCAGTGGCAAACCCTGCACAGGAGAGAAGAGTTGCCCTTAAAAATGCAGACTGCTGGTTTTTCCACCAAGAAAGAGGGTGTATTTTTCCTCTGTGAACTGTATGTAAGATCCTGGTGAAGACAGGTCACACAGTGTGGGGTGCATTTGTCAAAATGTGGGTGCCAAATACATCTCACATGTCCTGTAAGGCTTGGGTGGGGCTGGGACACCTGGCTGGTGATGCACAGCCCTCTGGGCTGGCAGAAGAGTGGGAAACAGCTGTAAATTAAGGCACCTAAATCACAGAATTTTTTGGGTTGGAAAAGACCTTTAAGATCATTGAGTCCAAGCAGATACTGCCAAGGCTACCACTAAATCACATTCCCAGGTGCCACATTCACATGTCTAATAAATTCCCCCAGGAATGGTGAATCCACCACTACTCTGGGAAACCTGTTTCAATGCTTGGCAAGCCTTTTGGTGAAGAAAATTTCTCTAATAGCCAACCCAAACCTCCTTTACCACAATTTAAGGTTATTTCTTCTTTTCTATCACTTTTTACCTGGGAAAAAAAACCGACCCTTACTTCTCAGTGTGCACCCAAGCTACTGGAAGAGACTTAAATGAAGAGTGGAGACCCAGTCAAAACACATAGGAGGTGCCTACTTTTCAGCAGAGAGAGGGAGAAGTTTGCAGTTCCTGGGAAGCTAAAATATATAACAGATTTTTTAAAATCCCTGAAATTTACTTTTAAATGTATAACTTTCATCAGTCTTTTCAATGTTTTAACCAATTCTACCACTTTCTTCCCAATGCAATAGAAGAACTAAAAAAGCAATGTCTCATCAGACTGGGAAAAGAATGTTGGACTGCAGGGAATTCCCATAAAATAACACCCCATGAATTCCTGAGTCACCTGGAAAAAGCAAACCTCCCTCTCTTTTCTTCCAGTGCAAGAACTGTGGGGTAATGAAGTAAATTCAGGAGAAGACAGGAATGAAAGAAAGGAAATAACCCTCATGTAAAGTCTAATTGAGCAAGAACTTCATGCCACAGGCTGTTGTGCATCCTGAAACCTTACACAGGCTCAAAAATGCAACAGGAATGTGAAAAGAAGGAAGGAAAAAGAGAAGAACAAAAATACATTGTGTGGTATTGAATGCACCACCTCTGACTGAAGAACATGGGAAAACACTGGGAGAAGCCTTGACATTTAAACAAGGTTACACCAAGCCCCAAGGGCCAGGTTTGAAGGTAACCAGATCTTCATAACCCAAGAGAGGAAAGAAAGGAGAAAGGAGAAAGGAAGAGCAGTGACAGAGACCTATCACATACCAAGGGCTCATGGCTGAGCATCCTTCTGTGTCCAGGCAGATAAAATATAATCCATCTGTGAATTTATGAATTTATTTAAACACATTTTGGAGACTAAAGGCAGGAATGGGCACAAGGAAGTAACTGCAGCCAAGTTCACACCTGATGAAGAGCACAAGATCCATCTGTGCTGTGCTTCATTTTGCTGCTCTGCAAAAAAGAACTGCAATTATGTCATATAATTGCATCCCTGTTAGGGATGAATGTGAATTAAGGTGGTTATAAGGTATAGAAATATTTAAGTCCCAATAAGGTGAGGTGAGGTGAGGTGAGAGACAGACTCTGCTCTGCTGTGCCTGCTCTCAGCTGGTGACAGCAATTCCGACAGAACTTCACCACCCAGGAATTCCTGTTCCAACATCATTACACAGAGATGCAATATTGAGTAGAAATGAAGACACCCACACTTGATTTTTTATATCCTCTATCCACACTTGTCAAATCTCAGTGGTCCCTTTTTTTATTTTTGTTTGGTTCTTTTTAGAAACTTGACTCTGCATAAACAATAGGATCCACATTTGAGAATTGTTTCCTCCTGCCCTTTGTAGCCATCAGACAGGTTTTTAACTGATTTTTTTTACTCAAAAGCCATTTTCCAGCCTTAAGAAAGCACCATTCTGAAAATAAATAAAGCACAAAAGGAAGGAGACCTCTGTAATGGAGTTGGGACATGGACCAAAAGAACTTGTATTTCAAATGTTCTATTGCACCATTTACTTGTGCTACATTCAGAGCTTTGGGAAGCCATCCAAACCTGCACAGGCACAAAATAATGCATGGAAATTACAGCTGCAAGGTGCCAGTGGCAGCAAGAAGTGTTTTGATGGGGAAAATGAAACTGAAGATTCAAGGATGAGGTGAAAAGCATGGAATAGCTTATGTAGGAAGAGTCCAAACATATGTCCAAAATAAAATAATAAATAAAAATAATAAAAATAATAATAATTAAAAAAAGAGTCCAAACTTTATGTCCAAAACATAAAGGGTGAATTGAGGAGATTTGTCACCACCAAAAAATAAAGTGACAAAGGCAGCAAAAGAAGTCATGTACAAAAATTAATTGGACAAAAGGGGTCTAGAAGGGATGAGGGGAGGGGATGTGGTGGCTGCTGAGTCCCTGAGCACATAAAGCTCCAAAGAAGAAGAAGAAAAATCATGGGAAGTCCAAGGACACTTCTCTGTTTCCAAAACCACTCACAAGCTCATGGCTCCTCTGCAACGTTTTCACAAGGACATGAGTTGATAGGCAAAGGGGGAATGGCTCCAAACTGAAGGAGCCAGGTTTAGATTGGATATTAAGGAATAAATTCTTCCCTGTGAGGGTGGTGAGGCCCTGGCACAGGTTGCCCAGAAAAGCTGGGGATGCCTCATTCCTGGAAGTGTCCAAGGCCAGGTTGGATGGAGCTCTGAGCAACTTGATCCAGTGGAAAATGTCCCTTTCTGTGGCAAGAGAGTTGGAACTGGATGAGTTTTTAACCCAAATAAACCATTCCATAATTTGTATTCCCCTTGGTAAATAACCTGATTAAGTGACATTTAACTTGAAAAAAAATAATGCTCAAAACACACATCAGCTATGCAAAAATGCAAACTGTCTTTAAATTTAAAGAGGATAGAAAAGCTTATCTGTTGTACCTTTCAAATCAACCACTAATTTCACTATTAAGAGGAAAATAAAAACACTGCAACTGAAGCATAAAGGAAATAATTTAAGGTCAAACAAAATCACAAACAATTCAGGCAATTAAGATCATGAGAGCACTGGGAGGGTGCAGGGAGTTGTGTCTAATGGGTTCCACAACAAGACCAGAAATATTAATTCAAATTGAGCAGTGCCTCCTTCTTTGCGCTGCTTTAATCCAAGGATTAAATATTTTCCATGAAAGAGATGGGAATCTGACCCTTAATGATCACATGCCCATAAAAATCAGAAGGTATTGCTGTTATTTCAAGTAGGTATCATAAACTGCACCAACTAAATTTTGCCAAGCACTGTACACATTGCAGATCTTTCAGAATAAAACATTTCACTGCAAAAACAGAGGGTGTGCAGCCCCAGCAGGGAGGGGGAGTCCCACTTTAAATTGCTCAAAAGAAATACCTGCCTCTACCAGGCCATTATTTTACAGGGAAACATTTTAAAATCCATCTTCAAACACTTCAAACACTCAATTCAAAAAGTTGAGGTAGCTGCTCTCTGCAGATAAAATTAAGACAAATTATAAGAGAACGAAACGCTAAAAAAAGAAATCTGGTCCAGATGGATTCCTGTCTGAATTCTATAAAATATTTACAGATCTTCTGTCACCAAAACTTACGTTTCTTTTTGATGAGGTGGAAACCAAAGGCTCTCCACCTGTCTTATTTTTTATTTTTTGGTCTTAAACTCTCATGGAAGATATAATCAAGTTATTTAGGAAAAAAAAAAAAAAAAAGAAAAATATAGACACACAAAAAAAAAACCAAGACAAACAAACCAATATAAACCACCAAAACCCAACTGACTTTAATCAGTGGGTAATTACTGCAACTCCAATTAATCAATGTTGATTCTACAAATCCTATACAAAAGAGAGATTGTTCCTTTGCTTAATTTAGTCCAAATTTTTTGAACCCTAAATTCCAGGTTCAAGGTTTTGATCATTAAAATTAGCTTGGATAAGCACAGCCCGATACCACCATCATTCACATAATAAATTAACAGCCTAGTCCCCTGACAGTGCTGTCTCTAGATACCAAAAGATACTTCATCATGTGTCATAAGGGTAAAACACCCACTTTTTCATTTCAGGCCAGCCAAATTTTCTGCTCCTAAGTCTGTACATTCCATTTTCCAACAGCCAGGCTGACAGAGCTCAGCTCCCCGAGGAGGAGGGCGCAGTTTATATGTACATGACATGCTGATTGACTTTCTGTTTGCTGTGGTCCCGTGGGTGATGGAGCAGAGGGAAACAGAGCAATCTTTTAAACTGATGCCAATTATCCCATCAGTTCTGGCAGGACTTTTGGAGAAGGATCTGACTTGAACACCAGCAACTCAATTCTTTTGTTTCAGGGTGTGGATCCAAGCATGGATTGATAGCTCTGGATTTGATGTTAAAAATAACAGTGGGCTAAATTCAAGGGATGAAGGTCCAGGTCATGGCTCTAAGATTTCTTGCTCATGGCTCTGCATCTTTATTCTCCCCACCACCAGTAAGGGAGCCAAAGGCCTTAAAACATGAATTTCTACCACAACAATCACAGAACCATGGAATTTTCATTGATTAGAAAAGCCCTCTGAGAACATTGAGTCCAATCTTTCCCCCAGCACTGCCAAGGCCACCACTACCCCCTGTCCCCAAGTGCCACATCTGCACATCTTTTAAATCCCCCCAGGGATGGTGGCACCACCACTGCCCTTGGCAGCCTGTTCCAATGCTTGTCAGCTCTTTCAGTGAAGAAATTTTTCCTGGTGCATGTGCTAGCCCAAAATTTCTGTCTTTGTTGGCTGTTTTCAGCTCTGTGCAGCACAAAGAACTATTTCCACATATCTATTTGCAGATTAAAAGGGAAAAACAAGCAAACAAGCAAAACCAACCCCACTGTGGTCTGCTTCCAAAGCCATTTCACGTATTATGAGATAAGAACTTTAAATGTTTTAGATGTTGGAGGTGTACCCCTTTTTTTCAATCTGACCTTGGATTCATTACTCAGTTATTATGCTTTTTACAAGCAGAATAAGAGACTACATAATGATTTGGTCTCCACTGGATGTTGACTTGATAAACACTACAATTAATTCAAATTACCATGCTGCCCTTCCTTTCCCTTCACACTTTCAGAAATGTCTCTCTAAACCAATCTATGATTACCAGTCATACATAAAAGCTTCAGAAAAACACTCCTCCACAAGCATATGGCAGAGCAAATTCATCCAGCACTGCCTGCTTTCCATGGCCTTTATCTTGAGGAAGGCATTACACAGAGATAGAGATGTCTCTCCGTGCTGGCTTTGCTCAGAAAGGCACAGAGATATCCTTTATCCCATTCTGGAGTGCACCATGTCCTCAGGAGAGCATCCCAGAGATGCTCCAGGCAGATGCAGACTGTAATCAGCCACCCAGGATCTCAGCTGTGACATCCACGCTCAAAGTCAAGCCTGCGCTTTCTAGGAGCTGCACCAGGCTTCAGGCACACGCCATGGCAACCAAATTCAAGTGCACTTGTTGAAAACCATCACTTACACAGAGAGAAAATAAAAAAAAAAAAAAAAACAGTGATGGGGGAGGAAAAATATAGCAGCAAGTTTAACTAAGTATTTTATGAACAACATAATTGACAGAATCACCAAATCATTTAGGTGGAAAAGACCTCTAAGATCATCAGGTCCAACCTTTGACTGATCTCCACCTTGTCAACCAGACTTAGTGCCATATCCAATTGTTTCTTGGACACCTCCAGGGATGGGGATTCCACCACTTTCCTGGGCAGCCCCTTCCAACAGTTAACAACCTTTTCCATGAAGAAATTCCTCCCGCTGTCCAACCTGAGCCTGCTCTAATGCAGCTCACGATCATTTCCTCTCATCCTGTTCCTTGTTCCCTGGGAGGAGAGACCAACACCCACCCGGATGCCCCTCTTGTCAGGGAGTTCTGGAGAGCAAGAAGGTCCCCCCTGAGCCTCCTTTTCTCCAGGCTGAGCCCCTCCAGTTCTCTCAGCTGTTCCTAATAGGATGTATTTTTAGCCCCTTTTCCAGCACCATTCCCTTCTCTGGACATGCTCCAGCTCCTCAGTGTCTCTCTTGAAATGAGGGGCTCAGAACTGGACAGGGATTCCATCACTTTCCTGGGCAACTCCTTCCAGAGACAGGAATTCCATCACTTTCCTGAGCAGCCTCTTCCAACAGTTAACAACATTTTTCCATGAAGAAACTCTTCCTTTTGACAACCTGAACCTGCTCTGATGCAGCTCAAGGTCATTTCCTCTCATCCTGTTCCTTGTTCCCTGGGAGAAGAGACCAACACCCACCTGGAGTTGTGGAGAGAAAGTCCCTCCCAAGCCTCCTTTTCTCCAGGCTGAGCCCCTCCAGTTCCCTCAGCTGTTCCTTATAAGATGTATTTTTAGACCCTTTTCCAGCACCATTCCCTTCTCTGGACACAGCTCCTCAATGTCTTTTTTGAAATGAGGGGCTCAGAACTGGACACAGCACTCGTTGTGTGGCCTCACCAGTGGCCAGCACAGATGGACAATCACTGCCCTTGTCCTGCTGGCCACGCTATTTTTATACAATCCAGGATGCCCTTGGCCTTTGTGCCCACCTGGGCACACACTGGTTCACACCCAGACACAACAGCCAGCGTTTAAACACAGCAATAATCAGAATATCCCCACCACAGACCCACTGCTCCTGGAATTCCCCCATGCAAGGGAAGGACGAGCACAGGGAACAGCACTTCAGCTGTCAAACATAGCAGGTATGAGTTAACCTGAGCCATTACAGCCTCCCTCCTGCATCAGGACATTGTCCCAGAGCACACTGAAGCAATTCAGCCTCCCAGATTTAACAGCATGACACTGGTGCTCAGGGACAGTGAGATGGAAAAGCTCTTAAAATAACAACCTCAAACGGTGTAATTTCATTAAGGCAGGCTGACCCTTGCTGCTTCTGCTCGTGTTCCTCCCTGGTATTGTTACTCTGTGATTTAGTTCACTCCCTGGAAAAAGCTCCTCTTTCTTCCTGTCTTCCCAGTCGTGTATATATTTATAAATATGGAGGAATAAAGAGAACACAGATAAACCCTCAAGGTATTTCTTTCCATATTGGTCTGAGCGAGAGTACAAGAACAAGATATTTTGTGTGTTACAGACAGTGGTTTGCAAGAGTGTGCACAGCCTTCCTTCAGTGCTTATTTAATCACCAAAAACAGCTACAAGAGCTAACAGTGCCTGATGGAGACGTGGAAGACTCTTCAAGCTCAACTGATGGTTCTGCAACTTAAAGGCCCAAAAGGTACTAAAAACTGCAAAATCCACAAACCCCAAAACAAAGGAAAAAACCCAAACAAACAACAAAGCCTCAAAAGCATAGGATAGTTTGAGGTGGAAATCTAGCCCTGCCCTCTCTGCCATGGGGCACTATCATTCCAGGTTGCTCCAAGCCCTGTCCAACCTGGCCTTGGACACTTCCAGGGATGGGGCATCCCCAACCCTTATGGGCAACCTGTACCAGGGCCTCAGTACCCTCACAAGGAAAAAAATTTTTCTAATATCCAATCTAAATCTCCTCAACTTCAGTTTGAAGTCATTTGTCCTTGTCCTGGTACTCCAAGCCCTTGTCCCAATCCCTCTCCAGCTCTCCTGGAGCCCCTTCAGGCACTGGAAGGGGCTCTGAGGTCTCCCTGGAACCTTCCCCTCTCCAGGCTGGACATTCCCAGCTCTCCCAGCCTGGCTCCAGAGCAGAGGGGCTCCAGCCCTCGGAGCATCTCCATGTTCTCTGGATTCACATCAACAAGTCCATGACTTTCATATGTTGGGAATCTTGGACCTGGATAAATTACACAAGGCGGTCTCACAAGAGTGGAACGGAGAGGGGGAGCTGAATTTCCTGCAAGGAGAAGAAAAGGAGAGAAAAGAGAAAGCTGCATTTCCTGCAAGAAGAAGACCGGATGAGTTCTCAGACATTTCATTCTCTAGCTCCTCTCCAGGAGCTCTGCACAAGTTTCTCCATCAGCAAAAAAAACATTTCAATTTTGCGTATATGTCAATCTCTATATTTTAAATTTGTGTCCCATCCCTGGAAGTATCCAAGGCCAGGCTGGACAGGGCTTGGAGCAACCTGGTCTAGTGGAAGGTGTCCCTGTCCATGGAAAGGTGGGATTGGGATTAGATGATCTTTTAGATTCCTTCCAACCCAAACCATTTTGTGATTCCATGAAAATTACAACATACACCCTTACAGTAATTTCAATTCTATATTTTAATTAGCTTTTAAAATAACTCAAAAATTAGACAACTAGAATCTCTTTTAAATACTTTGATTTGTCAAGTGATTCTCAATATGTAATTCCATGTTATTTGATCCTCTCTGAAACAAGTTTGTAATTAACCAAACAGAGGCGTGAGAATCCCGAATAAAGATAAGGACTGTCAACCTCCACCCAAAATCCTCTGGAGAGGGTGAACACCGATCAGTAATTTCAAGCTGTGGTCTCAGGAGAGCTTCTTCCTTTCCCAAATCTGTCAAAACTCTCAACTATCACAGTCCAGCCCAGCCTCTCATGCTGTTTTACCCATGGGAGAACCCAGAAACCACATTCACCAACCTTTGAAGAAACCTGTCAAACTTTTTACTTAATGAAGTAAAATTTAATTGCATTTGAATAATTCTTTGACATATTTCATGACCAAATCAACCCAGACCTTTTCAGACAGTGAGGAAGACAGGGATGTAAACTTCATTACAGCTCCGTACAACCACCAGAAAAGGATATAACTTCATAAAAAGGGTTGGTTCAGTATATCACTGCCAACTTTTCCTACAGAAATTACTTATTTCACCACCAGCTCCTCAAAGAGCATTTGGTGGTCAAAATATTCAAAGTGTATCCATTGGGGGAGCTTTGATAGCCACATAAGGATGGATATCACCAAAAAAGGTGTTCCTGCCACGGTGGGGGTTGGATAAGATGATCATTAAGGTCCTTTCCAACCCAAACCATTCAATAATTGTATGCCTGAAAACCCACAGAGGCCTTGTCATATTTGGGACATGATTTTTCCATGTTTAACCTCTTCAAGAGTGACCAACAAAGCAAGAGAATCCAAACCCACATGTGACAGCACTTCCACACCACTGACAAACACACCAAAGACCAGCACTTATTTATGAAATGTTAAGAAAAATTCTTTCTTGAGGGACTTCAGTCTAAGTGGCATCTGCTTGTAGCCTCATGCTGTCAGTGCTGAAACACCCCTGGAATTATTAAACATCACAGCTGACAAGTCTCCTACCTCAGAAAGGTTGTTCTTTACTCCAGGGAATTTAGTGATAGACTTCATCTTGATACAGAGGAATTGATCAAAGAACTGAAAATTAGTGGCTGCTTGGGTAACCATGACTCATTCACTTAAAAAAAACCAAAAAAACAAAAAAAACAAAAACAAAACCAAAAAACCTCAAAAACTATTAAAGAAAAATTAAGTCTAGAAGGTTGCTGGTTTTAAAAGGCCTGTTTTAAAAAGGTATTTAATTATAAAAATAGAAGGGTGTAAGAGATGATAAAAATAACAACATGTTGAAATTTCAAAGGAATCCACAATTCTCATCTAGGGAAGATGGCAGCCCTTCCTACAGGAGGTAAAGAACTGTATAAAACACTACAAAACCTTATGTTGGCATATGTTTTTGGGAGAAAAAAAAGAAAACAAATCAACTAGAGAAAAAATCCAGAAAAATTTCTCCCATGTCACCACAAAAAAACAAAACAAAACAAACAAAAAAAACCCCAAAAAACAATAAAAATAAATCTATAGCCAAAAAAAAATGCCAAATAACTAAGAAAAAAAAAGTTGGAGGCAAAAATTAATTTTCACAGTGGAGCTGGTAAAGGACAGGAGACTGAACTCAGGAAAAATTCAGATAAATCAGGAATGTTTGTAAATTATTTCCACCTTCGGAAAATATTTGATAAACATCCAAACACAAAATTTCACTAAAAGTAAGTGGAAATTAATGTCCACCCCATCGGTTGCTCAGGAAAGCCCAAAAATAGCAGCTCAGATGTGATTAAATCCAGCAAGCCTGGGTAACACAAGCACCAAACACTGTGAAAGAGCAGGGCAAGCAGCGATTTGGCTCATTAGTGCTGATTTGTGACACCATTTGGAGAGAATCAAGGGGATTCCAGAAAAAAAGCTAACGTGGAATCAAAGTAAAAGGATAAAGCAGGCAATGCTGGGCTCATTAATGGCCCGCCAGCCCAACAACAAATCCAGGAGAAGAAGAGGAAAAAAATAAATGAAAGGAAAGAAGAAAAAGAAGAAGAAACAGCTGATGTTGGTCTCTGTAATTAAAGAAGACTTATTTAATTTTGGGCTGCAATGGGCAATTTAACACTTCCTTTCTCACCAGCAAGGAAGGGACAGCTCAATGCACTGATCCTTCATCTGTTGGAAACTTCATTTGTGAGAGAGTTATTAAATATTCAAATCAGTATGGATTTATGGAAACTGTGGTTTATTGAACCCTAGGAAATGTTTTCATCCACAAGATCACACTGATGACATGAAACCTGTGGGACAGAGCATCACTTTGAGTGACCAAAGAAAATGGATGTGTCCCAGAGTTAACAAACTCATCCGCCACAAGGTATCAGGTTATAATTACATGAAAGCCAATTCCAGAGGTGGGGTGAGTTTCCAAAACAGTCCAACAGGGGTAGATTAAGCATTGGAATAGTCTGTCCTGTCCAACTCTACTGCCAAGCTTGATGAAACATCAACAAAGCATCAAAAGAGAGCCCAGAGGAAAGAGGGCCTACAAGAGAGATGGAGGAGGACTTTGGACAAGTGCCACAGGACAAGGGGGAATGGCTTCAAACTGAAGGACGGAAGGTTTAGATTGGATATTAGGGGGAAATTCTTCCCTGTGAGGGTGGTGAGGCCCTGGCACAGGTTGCCCAGAGAAGCTGTGGTGGCCCCTGGATCCCTGGAAGTGTCCAGGAACAGGCTGGATGGGGCTTGGAGCGACCTGGGAGAGTGGAAGGTGTCCCTGGCCATGGCAGGGAGTTGGAACTGGATGATCTTTGAGGTCCCTTCCAACCCAAACCATTCCATGATTCTTAGAACTTGCTCCCTTGGCATGCAAAAACTTAAGCTCCTGGAAGAAAGCAGCACCAAAGACAATTTAAGTGGAAAACTGATGTTCAGCAGTAAATGATGAATTTAGGTCACATAAATCCAGGAAAAGAACTCTCTCTTGGCACTGAGGTTCTCAGGGTTTCCAAGCCATCCTCCCTGGATCAGTAACCTCTCATCTGGAGGTCTTGAGCCAGTGGTTGGAGTCCACAACAGTGTCACCAACACCCCAGCTTGCTGTCTGAGGTCCTTAAAAAAGAATCATCCTCTTCCCCAGCAGTTATTTACATTCCATTTTTGTTTCTCTCTCTGTAGAAGTGTTTAAATTATACAGATACATCACAGCCTTACTCTTCTCCATTAAATATTAAAAGGATTTTTTTTTGTTTGTTTATGGCCTTTTTTTTTCCTGTTTGATCCTTTTTTTTTTTTTTTAATTTAGAAATAGAATGCAAGGAAACAACTGTGTTCAACTTTGCATTAGTACTGCTCTGCCTAAATGATTGTATTACATTTATTTCTTGTCTTTGCACAAAATTTTGTTTGATAATGGGAGTTTAAAATATTCTTGATATCTCACCTAGGAGGGTATTTCTTCCATGAAGAGAGAACTACAAAGAAATATATTTAAGGCAAGAATACCTAAGACCATTAACATTATGTAGTGAAGTAAGTAGAGCACTTGGAGGGAAAAAAAAAGAAAATAAATTAAAAAAAACCCCACACAGTACCCAAAACAAAATATTAGAATAGGAGATTTACACCTACAGAAACTAAGAAAATTTGGAGAGACAGATTTTATTCTAGGTAATGACTTGAAACAGCTCCTGGGTTTTTCCATTACGGGAAAAAAAATCTGGGGTATGGAATGAAAGTGTGGGTTTAATTTCATCTTTATTTCTCACTACCCAAATGCATTTTAATTTGCAATAAATTAATTCTCCCTGAGGCAAGTCTGTTTTGTCCATGAGGGTGATTAGTCAGTGATCTCCCTGTCTGTATCTTGACCCACCAGCTCCTTTGTCCCATTTTTCCCCCTCTCATGCAGCTGGGAAAGAGGGGAATGAGCAGCTGGGGGGGGTTTGCAGAGGCTGATCCACCCCAGGCAGCAACAGGTGTAAAACACAGCAGCTCAAAGGTGAAATTAAAAAGTTCAGGTCCAACCACATCCAAAGGCTTGGCCCTATCCCTGTAACTCTTCTCCTGACCTGCTCCTGGCCTCACACATTCATGGGATTTTTCCTTTATCCCTGAGATTTGGCACTGCTGTTCTTCCACTTGCTCCACATTCCCTTACAGGACAGTATTTCCCTCTTGCAGAGCTATTTTCCAACCTATCCCTTCCTCTCTTGCTACACCAAAATATTCAACACATGAGCACCCTTTAAAACACTCCTCCAGAATCTGAAATTAATAATTCCACATGGAACCTGTTTCTATTTTTTTTTCCTGTGTTTGTGCAGCACCTGGGATCCCCAAATTGCCTATTAAAAAAAATATGGCAAAATGGAGCTACAAAGAATTAGACACCAAAAAAAAAAAAAAATACTGAAAGACTGTAACAGCAGAAACCAGCAAAAATCTGATAAACAATGAAATTAATTCCACCAATCTGCATTCACCCCAGCTTTGATTTCAGCTATTAATGTGGAAATGATGACTGCTCAGATCTGCTGTGCTGCAAATTGCTCAAGTTCAGATTCACCCACCTTAATATGAAGCTAATAGGAAAAATGTTATTATTCATCTCTGTTACATTTCCTGTAAGCGATGATATGGGCCATGATACAAATGCACACAAAATCACCACTTTGGATTCTTAAGACATGGACATTTAACAAGTTATTCAAGTGCCATTTTAGCTACATGCAGGACAATGTCCTTTGCTCCAGAGAAGTAAGTCCAAGCATTTTAACTTCAGAATTTCATGAATTTAAAACAAAGAATTAAGTTTCTTCTCTTCTAGAACATCAAAAAGTTGTCAAATTCCCATTTGCTGCCTTTTAACTCATTTATGTGATCACAAGATATCACCCATAGAAATGTCCATGTCCACATAAGAGTACCAAGAATTACCCGAATTAATGAATTATTGAATCCATTAATTCCTCCTCCAATTTCTCCTACTGGTTTTCATGTCCATTTGCTGGAGGTACACATACCTTTTCTCTCCTGGCAATTTATTGTCTCCCTGTTGCAAGATGCCACCATCACCTTTTTTTATTTTTCTGAATCCATATTTCTGTGTAATTTTATATTTTGATCGTGTCTCTAGCATGAGGAAGCACATGATTACATGTGTGGGTTGTAACACATTTTCTCTATTAAATGTGGTAGCCTACAGTCTGCAGAAACCACTGAAAATTATTATTGGTTACAAGAAGATTATTTTTTGGGTTGGATTGTTGATTGGTTGGGGAAGGTTTTTTTTTGGTGTTTTGGTTAGTTAGTTTGTTTTTTTTTTCTTGCAGATCATCAAAAAAAAGACTTCATAACCTGTTTTGATTTCCCTGTCCTCAACAATCTCCAGATGGGAAGGAGCATTAGGGGAAGGCTGAAAAACCCAACTCATAGCAAACAAAACCTTGTAATTTTCAGCTCAGACTCCACTAAAAATTCTGACTTCTCTGACACCTGGTACCTTCCACTCACCTTTTATCAGCTCACCCTGTGCTGAGTAAATGAGTGCAGTGGTTTTAACATCCCCATCAAGAGTTTCATCCATTAACACCAGTCCTCCCAAATTCCTTGTCAAAACAGGATTCCTCAATTCCTCCTCTTCCCCACACTGAGCCTCCATAAACCACCACAGCATGACAGACACATCGTGGAGTAATTTACGTTGGAAAAGACCTTTAGGATCATCAAACCAACCATTAACCCAGCATTGCCAGGGCCACCACTAAACCACGTTCCCATGTGCCACATGTCTTTAAAATTCCTCCAGGGATGGTGGCTCCACCACTTCCCTATGGGAGCCTCTTCCAAGGTTTTTTATGAAGATTTTTTTCCCTAGTATCCAATAGAAATGTTTCCTGGCAGAACTTGAGGCTGTTTCCTCTTGTCCTTTTTGCTTGAGGGATGTGCCTCACATGGTTCCATCCTATGTCACTTTAACCAAGAGCCTCTAAGTGCACAGCCTTCTCCATCCACATCTGGCTTCCCATGGAGGAAAAGAAGAAAGAAAGGGAAACAGAAAATAAAAGCAGGATGAAATCCCCCTGGCAATATTTATCTACTCTCCCACTTGGCCTCACAGATATTGTCTCCACCCCAGAGCCACCAACCAGGTCACGGAGCAGAGGAAAGAAAAGGGGATTTAATGATAACTCTGATCAGGAAGATGCCACCAAACAATACCATGTGTACAACAACATTTCAATCAAAATTAATTTAACTGCAGAAGTTCAAATGATTAAGCACATGCATAAAAGTTAGTGGGTTTACCATCCTTTAATGCTCTAAAAAAAAAAAAAAAAAAAACAAGACAGCACTGTGGAAGTTAAATGTTCAGCTAAAGTGATGGTTTAAATCTGTAGAAAGGCTTTCACTTGGATGAAGCACTCCAGAACAGGGGAATAAAAGGAAAAGGAAAAGGAAAAGGAAAAGGAAAAGGAAAAGGAAAAGGAAAAGGGAAAAGGAAAAAGGAAAAGGAAGAAAAAAGAAAAAGAACAACCTTCCAGTCTCCCCAGGCTATCACTGCACCATCCCTCTTTCCTCTCTGTCCTTGAAAAAATCACAAGTTTTAGTCATACTCAATAAATTCATTATTTATAAAACAATCAGCCTTTCTATATATCATACTTAGTTATCCAGGGAAAAAAAATCCAACCAACCCACTGTATTTGGTGGGAATATGCAGTAGCAAAATAACCAAAAAAAAAAGCAAAATCTCGCTATTTCACTTCCATAAGAACCTCTCCAGAACTTCAGATCACCTCTACTACTGCTTTTTACTACTGAACAGCTCCATTTCACAGTTCCTGTCTGTCTGCACGCACCTTGGATTCCCACATGGCCATCCAGGAGCTCAAAAATGTCACGTCTGTTATTAAAAATAACCTGCAAACACTTTTTTCCTTCATTCATTCATTCATAGCAAGAGGTGCTTCTTTCTGGGTGAACTTGCAGCCTGCTTCAGCAAGCAGAACTGACTCACTTCTCCCACAAACTACTGCATGCCTTTTACATTATTCATACTCCAAGTTGTTATTTCTCTGCATTAGCAAACAAGAACAAAATATCCAGGGTTCCATTTTTATGTCTTTCAATGAGGTGAAAATGCTGTCGATGGATTTCTTCCTCAAGCAAAAACTTTGCTGGACCAACAGCCTGCTGTAATTAAGGTTAGACACCTCAATTAAAAAGAAAATCCAATTTTTGGTGTGTTGTTTCTTTCCGTGACAAAATCATCATTTCTGTATGTGATACGTGAGTTGCAGGATGCTGCCAAATAAAATGTAGCACATAAATATAAAATGATAGAGATTATTAAAGGTTATTCTGAGATAAATAATAAACATACTGCAGCAGAATTTTCTCAGAGGTGCTGGACCAATATGCAAAAGATTGGAGATGGAAAAGAAGTAATTAAAGAGGTAACTCCCATCCCTAGCCCAGCTGCTATCTCAATCTTCTGGGTGTTTTTCATGGCCTGAAGCTGTCACCAGTTTTAGTTTGACAAATGGGGAGTGGGGAAAAAGAAAGAAAATAAAAGCCTTATTTAGGACCTTTTCCATATTAATTAAAAACTTGCTGATGAGACAGAAGAAACAATGCAAGCCATGTTACTGCCCAGAGAGGTTGTGGATGCTTCATCCCTTGAAGTGTTCAGGACAGGCTGGATGAGGCTCTGAGCAACCTGATTTAGTGCATGGCACTTCTTCCCATGGAAGGGTGTTGGAATTATATGGTCTTTAGGGTCTTTAAGGTCTTTAAGGTCCCTTCCAATCCAAACCACTCTATGATACCCTATATAGAACAAATAAATATCTGCAAATACAAATACATAATTTGGTAACTTCCAATTGAACATGTTTGGTTTAATGGTTTGAGAACCAGGTTGATCAGATCCTTGCTCCCCACTCCCCCTTATCTTTGGTCACCTGGGATGGTCCCACAGAGCAAGGGAACATCCCAGCTCTCTTCCTACCCCATTCACTGGCTGCATTTAGAGGGCTCTGCTCTGCAGCTAAAATCAGCAATGTTAACTGCAAGATTTTACATCCTTTCTCAAAATATGGGTGGGGATGATGCAAAGAGCAATGGGATTCCCTTCCTGTTTCTATCACTACTTATTTTTCTTTTTTTTTTTTATTTTATTCTGAGTTTCCTTTGCATAAATTAAACCCCGAGGAAGGGTGGAAGGAGCAGAGAGAGAAATGGAAGGGGTGGGGAAGTGTAATGCAATTATAACACCTAAACCAATCTATTACAGAGCTGCAGGGGACAAGGACAGAGAGATCCTGTCGTGAATAATTCCTGCAGCTCCTGAGGGCTTCACCAGCCCAGCTCCAGCCTCCAACACCTCCAGCACCAGGAGCAGGAGCTGCCTGTGCTGAGCATCCATCTGACTGGGCAATGGAAAGACGTCCTGCTCCCCCTGGCTAAGAGGGATGCAGGTGAAGCACAGCCAGGCTTTAATCAGAGAAGAACTGATAAACTGATAAATAAAAATTCACATCAAGGTGAGTTTGTGAGTTTTGCAGGATTTAGGGCCGGCTGGATGCTGGTGTCACTCAAAATATATGACCAGAAGCAAGGCTGTATAAAACATATTTAACAATTGCACTTGCCCCTCCTCTGAGTCAGAGAAATTAACTTTTCCTTTGGAAAAAAAGGCAGGAAAAAGTGAATGCAATGAAAGAGATGGGAAATTCCAGGTGTTTTTCCTGGAAGTTCATGGGAAGAACCACCAAGATCTCAGGGTGGATGTGGAGAACTGACATTGTAGAAAAGAGTGGGGAAATTACAAATCAAATTTGAATTTTCATTGCACAAAAAAAGAAGGGAGAGGGATGAAATCCTTGACTGTGTGCCACCGTGTCACTTTCAGAGAGAGGATTTTCTGACTGCCACTGTACTTCACATGGCAGCTTTAAAGGTTATGGCTGAAGGGGCTCTTCCAGCAAAGCCTTCAATGAACTCCGAGTGAAATAAAAACACACACCAAAAAAATCAACAACAAAAGCAAGGCAAGGACAAAATTTCTGAGCAAGTATCCCCAAGGGCTGCTGCCTTGCTCTGGAAATCTTCCTGCCTCCTGCAACACTCTCCCAAATTAATTTAGTAGCAGGATCATGCATAGCAACACCCAGGTTCAGTAAACAGCAAAGCACATCCTACCAAAGGTCAAGAGCAACCTAGAACTGCAATCCCTGTCTGTCCAGCCAGGCAACACAAGTGTGCAGCATCCCTCTCATTTCCAGGCAAAATGTTTCCATTTTCAGATATCTGCTACCGGCAGTGAAGCGCTCACAAATAATGGATCGTGATATGAGCTCAGAGAAATTTTTAGAGGAAGCAATTGAGGATAACCAAGTTCAAAAAAGGCTTGAAGAAAAATCCTGCCAATTCACACTCAGGAAAACAACAAACAAACCATAAATTAATAAAGTACACCCAGACAATCATACACACCACTTGTCCCTATTTTGAATTGAACAATGAAGTCCTGAGAGCTCATGATGTTGTCCTCCAGCAATCACCATCATCTTGGTCTAAATTGGAAAGAAGGCTCAGGGGGGACTTTATTTCTCTCTAGAACTACCTGAAAGGAGGCTGTGGTGAAGTAGGGATTCAGCCTCTTTGCCCAGGCTCCCAGTGACAGGACAAGGGGTACTGGTGTTGTCATGCCAGAGGAGGTTTGGATTGGATAAAAGGAAAATTTCCTCACTGAAGAGTGGTAAAGAATTGGAACAGAGAAGCAGCGGAGTCACCATACCTGGAAGTATTCAAAAAATGAGCAGATGTGCCACTTTACCATATTATTTAGGGGGTGTGGTGGTGTTTGTTCAAAGGCTGGACTTTGACAATCTTAAAGGTCTTTTCCAACCCTAAAGATTCCACGATTCTACAATTCCATCTCAAGACACTTCTCCCTGGACAAGATTTACCCCAAGGGCCATTCAAGAGCTCCACCAGTTGAGAACAGCAGTGGTACCATCACAGCTGATGGTTACAAAACTGCCCACAGGCAGCAGAAACCAAGCTGGAAGCTCCCTGAGAGAAAAGCTGATGTCCACAAGCTCCACCCAGCTGGAAAGTCATGGCAATCAGAGGACACACACTTGGCCTCAATCCTATTTCCATCAGAAATATTTTGACTTGCAGTGGGTGCCCTGGAGTTGTGATCATCTTCCCACCAAGGTAGCAGTTACACCAGCTAAAAAGCACAAACTGAAAATAGAAAAAGCTTGTTTTCTATTTTTCTTCCTCAAGCTGAATCCCATTTGGATTTTATCCCTGGGGTAACAAGGATACTGATGCAATAGGAACACCCAAAACCAGAATATCAGATTCCATATTCCCTAAAGAGTCAATAAATACCACATTGACTTTTAAGCTGAAAACCATTTGTTGTGGTTGTTCACTGGGGCTCTGAATGTTTGTGTGTGCTGGTGGGGGTGGGATAACCATAAAAACATCCCACATGGAAACAGCATTAGCACATTCCTTTTGTAGACATTTTTCTCCATCTATCAAGGAACTATTTCACAGAATAACCCCTCACGTGCACCACCCAGCACAAAAAACATAAATACATTAATCTACAACTACAAGAGCGGAAGGTGAATAGTATCAGTAGTTTAAATCATGCTTTCCTTGCTTGATTCCACTGGTTGCAACCTTTGATGGAGTCAAGCACCTTATTTAGGGTATCTGCTTTGGAATAAAAGGAATCATTTTCCAGACCATAGAGGGGCTAAGAGCTAGATGCACTTTAATCCCTTCTGCTGTGGAGAACAGCTGGCTATGTTCCAGTAAGCTGTTTTACTTATTTCCCATTTTTATATTTATCTACTCGTAGATATTAAAAAAAAAAAGGGACAAGGCAAAGAGGTGGTGGAATAGCAGGTGAAAGGCTCAAGAACTGCATCTCCCAAAGCCCATCCATTATCAATTTGATTTCCTCAACAGAAATCATCTCATTTCCAAGTGGGAAACAAAATCTTCTCCATAAGCACCTGAACACCCACAGACCCAGGATCACATCTTCAGTACAATTGAAATGTTAGAAATCCACAGATGCTCCAAGGGCTGGAGAGCTGGGGCTGGGAGAGCTGGGGCTGCTCAGCCTGGAGAAAGGAAGGTTCTGGTGAAATCTTATAGACTCTGATAGACTCTTCCAGTGCCCAAAGCAGCTCCAGGAGAGCTGGGGAGGGATTTGGGACAAGGGGTGGAGTGACAGGACAAGGGGGAATGGCTTCAAACTGACAGAGGGGAGATTTAGACTGGATTTTAGAAAGAAATTGTGTATTTCTTTATGAGAGGGTGATAAGACCCTGGCACAGGATTCCCAAAGGAGCCCCATCCCTGGAAGTGTCCAAGGCCAGGCTGGATGGAGCTTTGAACAGCCTGGTCCACTGGAAGGTGTCCCAGCCCATGGCAGGGGGTTGGAACTGGATGGTGTTTAAGATCCCATCCAACCCAAATTGTTCTGTGATTCCATGATTTTTTGCAGGATGAGAATATTCTGGGGAGCTGAGAGCAGCATCTGTTTGCAGTAAAGCCTCACTACCTGCCCTCGAGGTTTATTTGCATTCTGTCACACCAAAACTGCCAAAACCCCACGTGTTTAACTGGAGGAGCAAGCCTTTTGCATTATGAATTTAAAAATAAATATATTATAATTCAAAGATATTATAGTCAGCCACCAAACCCACCTCCCTCCTGACAGACATCCCTGCTCTAAAAAAGAGAAACAACTCAAAGGGACTCTCTCAACCTCCCCCTTTCCCCAAGCACAAAGTGGATGCTATTTAAATCCAGTGACAATCTGCAGCACACAAAGGACAGAGAAATTTAATTTTGTGGAGAAATGACGTAATATGGTGAAAAATAATAATCAAAGGCTGAATTTGTGCTATTTCCAACAGGCAGCTCAGCAGCCATAGCGGTGTTCCTTAGCTGGGCTCTCCTACAAGAGCATCCTGTCAAAAAGTAACATTAACTTTCTACAGCCCATATATAGCAGTGACATTTTTATTCTGCTAATTGATTAAAAAAAAAAGAGGTAAAAATAAAATCAACTTTTGAACTACCTAAGAGCAGTAGCTTTTTTGGCTTGGAATGATGCTATTTGAGATGAGTGCAGAGTCTTTTAAACAGCACATTTGCCATGGACAAAGCTCTCTGCAGGCACTCTCTCTTGCCTGCAAGGATGATAATTATTTTCAGAGGAATAAATCCTAACTTGTAGTTTGCAACATCTCTTTCAGCCCTTCGAAACAGCATGATCTGAATTCTTTTCAGTGCAGCACTGCTGACCTTCACACATATAATATTACATTCATTAAATATCCCTTCTAGCCTTGTTGCTGAGATCTACCACTCTGGACAATTTTTCTTGTCCAAAACTTTAACTCCACACCATGGAAGGAGATGACTGTGGGTAGTACCCACCTCAAAAGAGTCTCATGCTTCTATTTTTTTATTTTCATGCATTTATTTTCAAAACAGGTTAGGAATAACTGGAAACTTCTTAATTTACACTGCTGGCAGCTCCCAGTCCAAAAGCAACTACAACTCTGTGGCAGAGAAAAGCAAACTACTTTAGATTTAATTATTTGCCATTTAATTAATGAACAGAGTTGTAGCTGTTTACAACTCTGTAGCTCTCTGAAGCTTTTTGGTATTGAGGGAAAAGTGAGAAGACCAACTTTAATGCACACATCCAAACAAAGCACATTTTAATGCTTAACAGGGACATTTTGATGCATCAGTAGATGTCACACCTTTGGAAACCACAGTAAATACAAGCTGTGGGAATCAACACATCATCACTGCTTCTAGGAACAGCAGAAATGGACCAGAAATGGATTAGATGTTGATATCTTTTGGCTGGAAAATAAAGCAGATTGCTTCTCAGGAAGGCACTCAGAGCCCAACTTCCCAACCTTGCTGCAAGCAGTGGCACAGAGTTATTTACAGGCACCAGGGGCTTACACCAAAATTTACTGAGAGCACTTGATGCTTTCCCCTTCATTTCCAATTCCTTCTGCTCAGCATTTCCCTGCCTGCGCCCTATGGAGGACTTTGCCTTTTACTGAGGCCATCACAACCCTGATTTCTTTTGCCAAACATGACATTTTAAAGGCATCATGGACTCCAAGGGACTTCCACGCAGCTCCTCTAAATCCCATGCCAAGTTAAATCAGAGAAGATCAATGGTATCCAAAGGTATAAATCCTCTCTGGCTGACAGATATGGAGTCAGACACTTCACAGACAGTGAGAGATGGGTGGGCTGACTGCACAATCCATATTCTAAATTCACCTGAACACCTTCATCTAGCAAAATTTCAGTTATCACAAAACCATGGGACCCTTAGAAATGCTCTTGGCATTCTTTTTCCAGGGTAACTGCGTGGTTTGTAGCATTTAGTGGGTGGAAAAAGGACAGAATGAGAGTAGAGCTACAGAAGTAGATGATATTGTGGATGGGTCTCATAGAAAGCCATCAAATGTCTACAAAATGCCATAAAAGGAGCTTAAAATGGGATAGAATGACCCAAATCTGCTACAAAAATCGGCCTAAAGTGCTACAAATTGCTTGGAAGCCTTTCTGTCTGCCTAGTCAAGGACCACTCAAAACTACTCCTCAAAACACCATGTATTTTTCTTAACCAAACGCCAAATACACCAAAAATGCTGTTTTCCAGTTGCTCATCCCAGAGACCAATGCCAAGTGCACCACAGATCTCATCTTTCAATAAACCGAAGCCCCTCTACACACATCCATTAGGATTAAAAAACATTCAGGGATCACAGAAGCTGCAGGGATCCAAGAGAAATTCAAGAACACCGATCCTTCTGGGATGGTATCTACCACTGGAAAGTTATTTTCCAATATTTCACTGTGATCTGCAAGGAAAGGCAGTCACTGGTTTATTTCATGTATAGAGACAGGGGAACACCTGATTTAAGCTCAGATAACTCAAAGATGACCAGGTTGGAATGACAAGACCTTGAAGGTCTCTTCCAACCCAAACAATTCCATGATTCTGTGACAACAGCACTCCAAGGTGTGAACAGGAGGGAAGCAGAAAGCATCTAGGCAAACCCTCCAAAATTATTTTTGGAACACTTTTTTAAAGGCAATGAATTCAATTTCAATAAATTCAATTAATTCAATAAGAGCATAACAGGGACTGATGTTTTTTGCCTCCCACTCTTGGATCAGCCTCTCCTGGGAAACTCTAAGAACTCAAAAAAATAACTTCCAAACGCTAAACTAATTATAATGGTATTGTAAAATAAAAATAATTGTAAAATGCTAAACTAAAACACAAGAAAAGGTCAAGTTGAATTACTGCATTGGAGATAAATTTTCACATACATCTTTCCACTGTGTGCAGTTCTGAGCTTTCCTGGAGACACAGATGAAGGGATTTTGGAAAGGACAAAAATGAGAGTGGTGAGGCACTGGAAGGGTTGACCAGAGAATTTTTGGCTGCTCAGTGCCTGGATTTGTTCAAGGCCAGGCTGGATGGGGCTCGGAGAAACCTGGTCTAGTGCAAGGTGTCGCTGCCATGGCAGGGGGTTGTAATAAGATGGGAATTAAGGTCTTTTCCAACTCAAACCATTCTATGGGTGGAAGCAAAGCTCAACATGGAATTTTGGGATGAGCAATTCTGGCAAATCTCTCTCATCATCCCAAAAGTGGTTTTGTAGCTGTACAGGGAAAGGAGGGGGAGGCTCAGAACTGCAAAGTGAAGAGGAAAAGTCAGCAACTTCTCCACAGCCAGAACCACTTGCGAGCAACAAAAAAAAATTGGTTACAGAGAAACCCAAAGACTTAGCCTCTATTTTATAAACGAGAATAACACTGACCTACTTTCCAGCACACTTGCAAAGCTGCTGGAGATGCCACAATGAAAGGCACTACAGAAACCTAAACACCGCCTCAGATACACAGCAATAAGGTTATCACTGAAATGCAGCAAGGCACTTGCTACAGTGAAGGTAACAGATAACAGATCAAATAATACAGAGAGCTGGAAAATAATTTTTTTGAAAAAAAGTTTCTAAAAAGTATTCAGGACATACTCTTGCAAATGGTGCCTCACATCTTTTAATAATCACAGAAAGCAAAAGGACCTTCTTTACGTGGCAAGGTTCTTCTCTGGAAGAGCCCCAAGAGATAACCTCCATGGAGCTCAAATTATTAGCTTGAAATACAAGGAAGAGCTTATCCAGCCAGGATTCACATCTATATGGGATAAGGAATTAATCAGGTCTTGGGTGATTCAAAGGAAGCCCTCTGTGGTAAAATGGAGGAATGTAAAAGAACAGAAATTTCCCTGGCGGAGAGAAGAAGAGGTCTTGCACCCTGCACAATATATGCAGCTTTTCTAAGGGAAAAAGCAAAGTTGGGCTGTTGATTTTTTTAGAAATAACTTGGTTTCTTGCTTGCATTCGTACAGCCATGCAAATGAAGCTCAAGCCTCCACCAAGATGTACATTAAAAATATTATTTCTTTCCAAAATGCTGAATTTGCCCTTACCATTTATAGAGACAAGTTTTCAAATTTTCTGCTGCAGCAGTTCCTCCCTACATTCCCACTGCCTATGAAAAGAATTCTTTCCTCCAAAATGGGAAAAGAAAGTCAATCTTTGCAGGATGGGGGCTTTGGTAAGCAGAATGGGAGTGTGTGCAGATTACAAAAAAAAAAGAAAATTAGAAAAAAAAATTGAGATAAAGATAGCAGGTCCATCAAGGAAGCTTTCAAAACGTGAAAAATAACCATCAGCTCTTGATTTCAAGAGCTCTATTGCACCAATCAGCATTTGGTCCTTTCATTTTCATTTCAGCCTTAAGACCACCACCTGCTCAACCCTTTGTATTTCTTCAGGAGTCCTATTCAGACCTAAAAATGAAACCACAGAATCATAGAAAAGGTTGGGCTGGAAAGATCCTTTTAAGGTCACCTAGTTTCAATCCCCTGCATTGAGCAGGGACTTCCTCAACCAGACCAGTTTACTCAGAGCACTGTCCAATCTCACCTTGAGACTTTCCAAAGATAGGAAGGCCACAGCTGGGCAATCTGTGCCATGGCCTCACCATAAAAAAAATTAGAAACTAGAGATTCTTAATCTCTAGTCTAAATCTACCTTCCTTTAATTTAAAACCATTACCCCTTCTCCTAGCAATATGCACCCCACATCCCTTTTTTATAAGCTCCCTTTAGGTACTGAAAGGCCCCAGTAAGGGGAGGGAAATTAAAGCTTTTAAACAAGTGAGAGAATATCTGGAATTAACCATTCAGAAGCCATCAGAATGAAGAAACACAGTCCAGTAAGACACAGAAACTTTGGCTGTTTCATTGGAAATGCATCTCAGAGATGTTTTAAACCCACAGACTCATAGAGTGTGATGGTGTTCACAGGGGTCTTAGGATGAGGGAAGAGATGAGGATCTAACTCCATGTTTCAGAAGGCTTGATTTATTATTTTGTGATATATATTATATTAAAACTATACTAAAATAATAGAAGAAAGGATTTCATCAGAAGGCTAGCTAAGAATAGAAAAAGAATGATAACAAGGGCTTGTGACTGACCAAGACAGTCCGGACAGCTGGGCCGTGATTGGCCGGTAATTAGAAACAACCACATGAGACCAATCACAGATGCACCTGTTGCATTCCACAGCAGCAGATAACCATTGTTTACATTTTGTTCCTGAGGCTTCTCAGATTCTCAGAAGAAAAAATCCTAAGGAAAGGATTTTTCATAAAAGATGTCTGTGACAACAGGGAACAGCCAATTCTGCTCCCAGCAGGACCCACCCACCTGTGGAAAGGTGAGCCCAGCACGGGTTAATCCATCCCAGCCAGGTCACCCAGGCACCATCACCTCCAGGGGGGATTTTCCCATCCTCTGGGCTGCCTGCCTCGCAATAACTCAAGCTGTGGTGCTCCCAGTGGGCCTCCTCAGGGCCCATTTCACACCTTCATAGATCTCACTCTAAAGGCATTTTTCCTCCCAGTCTAATCTTTGGAAAAATTTGACAGCAATAAAAATGTAATAAACCAACCAGTCGGATTATATATATATACACTGCAGTCTGAGAAAAGATGAAAGGCTGCATTGTTCAGAGATATAATTCCAGTGGCTCCCACAGTGTAGCCTGTGCCTACACAGAGGAAGAAAAGGAGCTGAAGCAGCTTATATTTTGTCTTATAAGTCGCCTAAAATAAACCCAGCTTCTGATCCTCGGCTCACATCAGGAGAACAGCGCTGAGAAAGCCAATAAAGAGCTGCCAAATATCTCATGAGGACAAAATACCTGTTTGTTCTACCCAGCCCTTGCCAATGCATCAAGTGAAGTGATATGAGGAAGGGAAAGGAGGATTGTGTGCCTGGGAATCAAATATTCAAGAGCAGAGGGAAACACACCCGGAGTTATCCTGGGTCAGTTTGAAGATAAATCACTGCAGTCAGATTGTGATGAGCAGTAGCTGTGTGCCAACAGTACCTCTGCAAATACTCCTAATTTCATTTATATTGATAGACATTAGAATGCTCTTAATTTAATTTCTATTGGTAGACATTAAAAAAAAAATTAAATCTACCAAGCCTCAAGGAAAACAAAATAAAAATTAAAAAATTTAGCCATGAGGCCTGATCAAAGATAAATTGCAGCTTTTATAACAACAATAATAATTTATGCCACTGTGGCACTGGACAGCAGATGATTAAAGATGAACAAAGGTCTCCATGTGTCTGGATTTATACCAGGCCACTCCATCCACTGGGTTACAGGAGCAGCAATTAATCACTGCTGGAGAAGGGAGGCATCTTAAGAGAATCTTGAGGTTTCAGAAGTGAGTTGTAACACCTTTAGGAGAACAGTTTGTCTCCTCAGGAGCTAAGACATCTTGGAAAAAATGGTAACTTACAAGATTTTAACTTGTCTTTTTAGAGAAACTGCTGTCACCCTTTTGTGTTACGGTAAAACAAAACAAAAACCCAACAAACCATCATAAGAAACTGTTTAGACACATAAATTCAAATCTGTCAAACAGCTTTCACCAAAAAGATCAATGGGACACAGCTGAAGACAGCATTAAATAGAATTTTACTGCTAAACTCTTGGAAGAAAACATTTCCTTTTTTGTTCATAATTTTCTGACTGTTGCCTCATCAACCTAACAGCCAAATTTTCTTCCCAGCTTCCAATCCTACTTAGAGAAATGAAAATTCCCATCTGAGAACAGCTGTTCAAGAAATAAATCTCTTCAGCAGCTTAATGGCAGAACTGCAAGGGTAATTTCACAGTTGCCATCAGAGGTGTTCTGGAAATCTGCAATTTCCTGCTGAACTCAGGGTAAATCTGTGCAGATTTGGGGTAGGAAGGAACTCCCTGACGTTCTCCCCTAAGACAAGACAAACTCACAGTCAAAGAGAATCACATTCAGATTTATATTTACATCCTTCACTAAATTTGAATTTAAAATTTCACCAGTTAGTGTGGATTTTTGGGCAAAGAATGATCTTCCAGTAAATGAACTGGAGGTTGAATCAGCGGCCTCTGTCCTCTCACTGTTGGGTCTCACCTTGGCTCTGAGTCCTCCTGGTCATTATTCTTTGCCAGTCTCAATACTCTCTCAACAAAAATAACTTTCCCCAGTCTTTACAGACCAGTTCCTCAGATCATGGAACTCATAAATCATCTTTATTGTGTGGGAGGGAGGAAAGAGAAAGCTTTGCAAAGTTTTGACTACAAAAAATATTAAAAGTTCATTCAATTCGGATTAGAAGCTCAACTATGTCCATATGGTTTTATTTTCTTTTTTTTTTTTCCCCTCTGAATCCAGAATTCTACACATATAAAGGTTCTAAAAAAAGTCTATTTAAACCAAAAAAAATTATAGTATGAAAGAACTTGTACTGAACTAAAATATTCAGGAAGAAAAATAATTTCACCACTGGAACAGTAGTTTTAAAAATCCATATTTTGGTTCATTTCACTTAAAATCAGGCAGCTGCTTTCACAGTCACCCACAAAAATGAAGGAGAACCTGAAAAAGTGAAGGGCAGCATGATGGGGGAGAAAAGTTGAGAGAATCTGAGCACAAAACAAAAAAAATATTTGGAAGAAACTTCCACAAATGCATTGTTTGAAAAAGAGCATGGAAGCCACATCCCATTCCACAATATAAAATCCTCATTCTTCATTCTTGACTGGCACTCAATTCCTTCCCCTGGTATCCCTTCTGTAACAGAACAGCATGACATGATCACAGAAGGTTAAAAAAAGGCCACACAAATTCACATCTGCACTCAGACCCTCAAAGGGGGGGAGGATCTCAACAATTGTTATCTGATGATGTATTTGAAAACACATTAAAGAATAAAATGCAGCCAAACAAAAAATAATGATCGCTGAGCAAAAGCTGCCAGAAGAGAAATGACGACGCCAACACGGAGATTGATTTTGTGTCATCTTTTACACAGAGAAGAATATTACAAAGAGGAAGTTTGACAGAGCAAATAAATTTGTGTTGGTTTGACTCTTCCACCCTCAATCAAATACTCATGATCTACAGAGGAAAACCAGATAAGGGAAGAACAGAAAGAGAACAGAAAAAAAAACTGCCACAGCACCAGCCCCAAAAATTAAAATCTGTCCTAATAAAGATCTGAAAAATGAAAGTTCTTTATAAAAATAAAAATAAGGAAAAAAATCCTTTACACTAGATAGAGAGATAGCAAGTAATGAAGGAAATTTCATCCTACACCAACTAGGGAACTCTGTTTTCGCAAGCCCTTGGAGGGCATCTCAGCTGGGAAGCAAAGCTCAAAGGTCTCAGCTTAGTCCTTCTTGACAGCACTTCACAGCAAAAGCCCTTGGGGAGCCAGTTTCCTTCTCTATGAATTGGTAACATCAGTACTTGACAGTCCGCCAGGAGCTCCATGAAAAAAAAAAAAAAAAAAAAAAAAAAGGAAAAAAAAGCCGATTTTGGTTGCATCATTCAGCAATACACCAGAAGAAATCCCACAAGTCCATGTGGAGATCCACTCCCACATGAGAATTTTGTTTTGCAGCACACTTAAATACCATCTGCAAGAGAGATAAGGAACTGGAAGACACTCACAAAGCTTCAGAACACGATCATCAGTCATCCTCTGTCTCCAAAACTACCAAGTGCTAAAAAGAGCCACACCAAGAGGGTGCAAGCAAAGATGTGGGGCTGATTAATGCATTAATCAATAAACAATTCCCTTGGGTTGACAGAGGGAGAATGAGCCCATGGGACAGAGGAAAGCTCTGTGTCATGGAAGGAAAAGGGTGAGCAATGCAAGGTTAACACACATTTTTATGTTAACACACATTTAATAACAAGGTTAACACATTTTGCCCACAAACTTGACACCTACATGTTGCTCCTGGGAATGTTCAAGGCCAAGGTTGGATGGGGCTTGAAGCAACCTGGTCCAGTGGAAGGTGATCCTGCCCATGGCAGGGGGGTGGAATTGGATGATTTTTAAAGTCCCTTCCAAAACCCAAACCATTCTGTGATTCTGTGATTATGTACAGGTGTACCTCAGACTTCATCTAAAGGCCTTTACAACATTAGGTAATTTTTGGGTTTTTTTCCCCTTTTATCTTCATGGAATCTGCATTAGATCCTGTGTTTTTTGGGCCAAAAGCTTTGGTGCACAATTTATTTCACAGCTATTACAAGGTACATTACACTAATTAGGACACACATTATGGCCTGCTCTGTGGCCTGTGATAAATCACACAATGCTGTGGTCTGGGGTAAACATTGCCATACATCTCTGGACACTACTGCATGTTTGACCACTTCCATAAATACAACTATTTCTGTGCTACAAGTAGGATTGGCTCCAGGGATTAATTTATCACCATTTTCTTTCAGCACATAAACAGTGTAGTAAATTCTGTAGCTTCCAGGGAAAAAAAAAAAAAAAAAAAAAAAAGAAAAAAAGAGGCAGCAGTGGGATTTCCTCCAGTAAAGTAGCATCAGTTGTATTTTTCCTTCAGTAACACACCAATTGTTCTTCATTTTCCAAAAATATACTCGCTGTGTCATGCCTAGTGTGCAGTCAGAGACAGGTTTCTGGCTTTCAAGCTTGTCACACCTGAGAAATTGAGGTGAAGAGAGGACAGCAGGCTCAGGCTCGTAGCTTTGAAAGACTTTGGTGGTGTTATGAGCTTTCCTTCCATCTATCCCCACACAGGTTTGTTCATACACAAAAGCTCCATTTCAGAGGTAAATCTTATCATTCCATCAAATGTGCTGAATTTCACACACTGCTCAACAAATAAAGGGAGGGGGAGAAATCCTGACAAAATATTTCTGCAGAGGACCAGCAGAGGTTGGATGCTCATTGTCCCACACACACATCAAATGTGCCACCATGAGCCTGGCATGATTTCCATGAGGGGAAAGCTTTATTTCAACATGCTCAGGCTCCATCCAGAGCAACTGAGACAGTTTTATGTGACATCTCTGGGATAGAATAACCAGAGCTGGAGCATCACCTGGGAGTCAGATCATCACCCAACTAGAGCAGCACGAATGGGTCCTGGGACTGCAAGAATTTAATTTCACAATTAGATATCCAAATTTAGCATAGTGTTCTAAGAACACAGTATCCATTGACTCATTGTACTCCAGCCCATCCATCCATAAAGTAAAAAAAAAAGAATGGACAAAAAATAAAGTTCCACCCTGGATGATATTGCAGGTGAAGCCTCTGTTCCCCTCCCTATGGCAGAACTCACCAGAATGGTCCCTCAATTAAACAACCAAAAACATTCCCTGCATTCCCACCTGATACACCAAGAGAAAAACCATCCTGCAAGATGCTGGTTGGGGTTTTGTCCTTCCTGGACATTCCACTCTCACTTCTAGCACAGGAATCTCTGCTGCATTGAGATTTCCTCCTCCAGCAAAGTCCTGCCCTGCGGATCACACAGTGATTCGCAAGCTGCTTTGAACAGATAAATCATTTATCTAGCTAAATTTTCATGGACAATCCCACAGGCAGGACAGCTCTGGTGCTCTCCATGTAGCATGGAGCCAGCAGAATGCCACCATTTACAAACATGTCCTGGATAAAAAGGACAAAAAATTCTGAAAGCAACATCAACTTTGCCTCCAGGTCTGCCTTACCCAGAGTGAATTGGACTTGAGAGAACAGCAGAGTCCAAGCTCCCAGGAAAGCCACCAAAAAACAAGCAGTTTTAATATCATGCAAATGACAAAGGGAGAAGGAAATTAGGTGTTTTGAAAGGGGACCAGAACATCTTGTATCAATGTAGAACCCCAATTCAGCAGGAGACAGCCTGACAGGCAGATGTGACAGCACAGAGAGGAGAGCATACAGAAGGAGAAAGAGGCTTAAAACTTCAAAGGATTGTGATTATGGTTTAGATCCTACACAGGTATGGCCTGGACATAAAGGACATCTCCGTGTTCCAAAGTTTTGAGTGGAATTTCAGAGAGGTTTATGGCTTTTGGCACGGTTAAATATTGGGATGTTGGTTAGCCCAAACTGGAGATGTGGTAGGATATGCACCATTAAAACCCCCCCTGATCCCAGTGGGATCCCTGTTCCATGAACTAAGAAAGAGGAGGATCCCTGAATTTGTCTTGTGCAGGAGGAGACACCACCAAGCAGCTCCCACAGGCTGCAGGGATGGGACTTCACTGCACATGAGCAAACATGACCAGCATCATGTACAGATTTGTTCTTCAGACCTAAACAGATTCCTAAGAAGGCTTCTATGTGTGTTTTCACCTGAAGATGCTTCTTTGCATTGTGGCTGTGGTCAGATTAACATTTCCACTACACTGAATGTGACAGTCAAGAAAGATGAATGTCAGCAGCCCAAGCAAGCAGATCAGTCAATGCACAAAACCCAGATAGCTCAACACAAACAAAAGCCAAGAAATGTTAATCTCTCCTGCCACTCTATTTCCACTCCTTTGCTTCTCCATGGCATTTCAGAGCTCAGACATGCCTTGTATTGCCATTAAATGTGAATATTTCAAAAGGTGCTGCATCAACAACTGACAGTAGAGCTGTGTGGCACAACTATAGCAGCAAAGCTGGACCCTTGGCTGGACCAAAGTCCTTCAGAAAGCACTTTTTTCAAATAGGGCACAAGCAGGATTAAACACCAAAGCTCATCCCATTAATAGCCAGAGAAACACCCAACTCTGAACAACCACCTGATATCTGGAACAATTCTGCTGCAGACACTCCCACGTGTGATGGGTCAGCAAACCCCCATATCCCAAATCAAGGGAGAGAGCAAATTCCACATTAAACCAATGGGAGACAGTGAAAATTAAGGACGGGCAGCCCCACCATCATGCCCAGGTGAGAAGCCTGGACCACACAAGCAGCAGCTATAGCAGCAGAACCACAGAATCACAAAATATCCTAAGCTGGAAAGGACTCACAAGGATCATCAAAATCCATCTCCTTGCCCTCCAAGAATCCAGCGTGTGCCTACAGATGCATTGAAGAACTGTTGAACACACACACCAGTCCTGAAAAACCAGCACTGAAAGTTAGGGCAGCAGCTTCCATCTTCTCTTTCCCAGACACCCCAGAGACTCATATTACTTCCTCAATTACTTTGAGGGAAGAGCCAAGAAAAACAAGGCTGTGGTCCAGACATCTCTGCTGAGCCCACAGGGAAGACTGGACAGTAGTTAGAGGATTGCAAACCAGGAATTTGTTCAGAAAGAGAAAAATCCACAGCCTCAGACCTCCCACAGGAGTTGAGTTCTTTCCTCCTCTGTACAAATTTATGTTGTGTCCAGCTGCGAGGCAGAAGTGGCCAAATTGTGATGTGCAGGAGGAAATTGAGCCAACAAGACACCACTGTGCGCTGTGCCTGTGTCTGAAGGAAAGAATTAGGGCTGGGCAGTCCTTCCTGGCTACAGCAGGCACTCAGAAGATTCCTGGGTGTCCAACTGCATGTCCAGCTTGAAAAATCTCCCTCAGCACCTCCAACCACTCCACTCAACCTGTTCTTGCTCAGGTGGAGGAGATGAAAAACTCCTGACATGGAGCCTACACATGGCAGAGGCTAAGCAAACTTCAATGCCACGAGCCAAAGGCAAAGGAGTTAATAAAATAGATTTTGACAGAGACAACCAGGCAGAATGAGATCAATCTCTAAGGCTCCTTCCAATCCAAACCATTCTGTGATTTAGAGCCTAATTATTTCCCATGAGCTGGGCTAAACCAAAAAGAAAGATATGGAGATCTGGACCTGGAGATGCAGCCCCAACAGCATAACCTGAAAAAGCTCTGTCTCCATCATAACCCCACTACAGGATATCCAAGGTGCTGGCTGAGGACACGAGGGAAATTAAGACTTTGCCAACAACTTAAAAAATTCCCTTACAGCAATTCCAAACAGTGCCAAACTCTTGCCAACTAAAAAATAAGAGTGGGTACTCACTAAACCTCACAAATTTCTTTTCCTGACTCACATGCTCCTTGTTTTCCTTCCGTGGAGGATAAACCCTCCCAATTTTCCATTTGAGCAGTGGGATTGAAAATCTTGTACAACCAAGCTCATGTACAAACAAAGCAGCCCTGTAGCTACACCTCAGCTCAGAAATGAGATTAATTGCCACCAGTAAAACTATGATGTTATCTGAAGATCTGCAGGATATATTGGTATTTAATGTATTAAAACAAAGGTGCAGTTACATTAAGTAAAAAGGGGTAGAGTTTCTAAAACACAGAGTTCTATTTTATACCAAAGCTCAGGATTTCTTCAGAAACATCTGCAGGCAGAAACAGGACCAAAAAAAAAGGCCACAGAAGAACTTAATCACACAAGACAGAAAAGCCAAGGTTAGTTTTATCCAGGTCAGGACTTTTCAAAAGTTGGGATTTTGTTTGTTTTGCCCTCATTAGAGGGAAATGCTACTGCAGAAACCATGAAAAAATTATGGGTGGGTTCACAGCTCGTGTCTGTGGCAGTGCACTTCTCCTTGGATAACATCACATCCTTGCAAACCCTGTCAGAGCATTGCCAAAGCTGATCTAACTGGCAGTGACAGAGTCAGAAATCTCTTCCCCATCAAAATCAGTTAAGACATAATAGAAAGTCTATCAACTTCCAGTCCTGTAAATATTAACTTTCAAAAGCTACTGAAAAACACAGCCTTTTGGGTTTTTTAAGGAGAACATTGTTTATCACTTCAATATCATGAGTCAACTTCTCTCCCACCCAACTTTTTTCCTCCCCTTGTTGTCTAATAAGTAATTATAAACTGAAATTTTTAGAGTACATTGCAAATATCCCATCAGCTTGTAGATTGTCCTCCCCCCACCCATATCCATCTCTCACCATGTTTAAGTATCTGCTAAATTAGACAGAAAAGTTTTCCTTTGAATTATGGCTACCCTACAGCCGCAGCAGAGACTATGTAAGGTATTATAAATACAGAATTTTAATTCTTAAAAGGCAATTTGAGCTGTTTATCAGAAATGCCATTTGTGAGAGAAAAAACCACTTAGTCCAGTCAATGCCAACAGCCTCTGCAGGGCAGGTCTGGGAAAACTTTACCTCAGCCAAGAAACAGCACTTAGAACCACGGAATGGTTGGGGTTGGAAGGGACCTTCAAGACCATCCAGTTCCACCCCCTGCTATGGGCAGGGACACCTTCCACCAGGCCAAGCTGCTCAGAGCTCCACCCAAACTGGCCTTGAACAATCTAAGAACCCTTTTCTTCTAAAAATCCCCCACTTTCCTGAAAATAAATGTGGGGAAAATATTTCAGCAGGATTTGTTTCAATAGGACAAGGGGGGATGGCTTTAAGCTAAAAGAATGTTGATTTAGATAAGATATTAGGACAAAATTATTTACAGTGTTGGTGGTAAACACTGGAAAAGGTGGTGGATACCCCGTCCCTGGAAACATTCCAGGTCAGGTTGGATGGGGCTCTGAGCAATGGGATGTGGTTGAGGATGTCCCTGATCATTGGACTTGGTGACCTTTAACAGCTCCTTCTTACCTGAACTATTTCATGATTTGTGTCTTGTAAAGATTTCCAGCACTGAGATTTTGTTTAGCCTGCTTACATTATAGACACAGTAGGGCAAGGAAAAGGAAGGGAAAAAAAAAGAAAAATGGAAGGGCAGGAAGAAAGGAAAATGGAAAAAAGGCAGATCTCTAGACAGTGAGGGAAAAGAAAAGAAGAGGAAAAGGAAGGAAAAGGACAGGGAAATTGATGGGGAAAGGAAGAGGGAAAGAGAAAAAACCACAAGGTTTTTCTTGTCCAATTTACAGGTCAGAGAAAAATGGAAACACCATCTTTCCTCAACTGGCACTGGGAGGATATGGAGCTATTTAAAAATACAGTGATATGCCAAATTTACTAATTCCTACAAAAATCAATGTCCCCAGCCACTGGCTTTTGTTTCCTAATAGAGGCCTTGCATGTGCTTAAGTTAACTGAGCTCTGGTCGATACATGATGTAATTTTATGTATTTTTATTATAAAAATGCCTCCAGTGTGACAAAAGGCTGGTTCTAAGTGCAGGGGAGGATACAGACTGTTCAATGCCCCTGGCAACAGCTTAATGGGAAAGCACAGATATTTTAAATTGCTTTTAAATCACTTCTAGATATTTCACCCCCAAAACTGTAACTTACTGAACAACTACACCTTATTGGGAATGAGCAATGCCAGCAGGCACAGACAATATTTTTCATTTGGCAAAGGTGCTCTAATCCTTTGGAATAATCACACAGAACAGCATTGAAGTTGAACTTTTTCAATTCTCTGCTTGCAGGTTTCCTTTATTTACTTCTGCATTTATTTATTTTTTATGTTCTGTTTAAAAACCAAAATTGATAGATTTCTTTATCTGCTTCCCAGCTGCTCTTTCAAAACAGACAGAGAACACTTTTTTCTAACTTAAAATACAGTCCTAACTCAAAGATTCCCAGGACAAGATCCTTCCTGGCTGGCCAGCTTGAGCCAGAGCAGATCATCTCAGGCAATTACATTGCTGAGGAGACTGGGATTGATGGCATAAACCAAGCTGCAGAAACAACATTAAAACCACAAACATTGATTTAAAACATCTCGAAATGCTGAAATGCTCTCCCTGTGTGACATGCACTGTGCCATGGCCTCTATCCTTCATTATCCTGACCCTCCTTGACTTTATGATCTCTCCTGCCCTGCTATGGGTTGTAGATATCCTGGAAAATGAGAGTGGGAAGCAGAGCTGAATTGGGAAGTCACGAAGAATTTTGAAATTTCATCAACATTTCAAATTTTATAGAAAACCTGTCATTTCAGAAGAGAGTGATGTCCTTTCCCTTGGAATTCATACAACAGATTTGGATAGTGCCACAGGGTTTCCTCCTCTTACTGTTTGATGCTGGGTGAGTATTTTTTTGGGCTCTGGAGATCATTCCTGTGCAATCACTGCTTGTTTGCCTTCCTCTGCTCTGTAGCTGCCAGCACAATCCTCTTCCAAACCTACACACAGCTCAACATTGTGATCCATCTCTGAGGGATGCTGATCACAATGTTGAGCTGTGTGTAGGTCTGGAAGAGCATTTTGTTGTTGGAACAAGAAGATCTGTAATGTCCCTTCCAACCCAAAGCATTTCATGGATTCTGTGATTCCCAGAGTGGCTGCTCTAACACCACCCCTTACATGGTATCTCCATCTTTACATACTGTGAGAGGACAGGGAAAAAGAGGAAATATCCCAACCATGGCTCCACAAAATAACCTCAATTTTGCAGCAAGCAAGCTGGAGGGCTGCCATTTCATTCAGCTGAAATAGAAATGCATTCAGCCTTTTGGATCTCTAAAGGCAGAAGTAACTCACATCAGCTTCTTCCTTTCTGCTCAGGAAAATAAAGGGACATCTGGATTTACTGCTTTTGCTGGTACCTTGCACACACTGTCATCCCAAACCAGCACAGGAACCTGCCTGTGTGAGGGGGAGATGTTTTTAAAGCACACCAAAAAAATCCAAATCTGGCAATAAGGAGCAAACAGAAAGCCGCAAGGCCCAGGGATGCAGATAATTCAAAATATACTGCAAAATAGAGGCTGCAGCCAAAAGGTCTGGCCTGACACAGGACAGATTCACTGGCAGCTCACTGCAGAAATGAAGGTGGTTTCACAGATGTCTCTGCCCTAAGACAAAGAGGCACCTGCTCTTGATTTTGGAACCTGAGTTTCTGTAAAATCCAGGTCAAAAGAGGAACATTAATCCTCATCCTTTAAAAACTTGATGCATAAATAAATAAAATTAAATCCTCAACTCTATCACAGAATCCCCACCACAAATTGGCAGCCATTAGATAGAGGGAGGGCAAGGGCAGTTTCATCTTTCCCCCACCACACTTAAGAAGAAAAAGAGAACATTTTTAGGCTGGAAAAGAGGTCACTAGAGCTGCTGCCATAGTGTGAGATGTGGGAACAACATTAATTTCTATATCCATGTGTTTTCAGGTGCTGGTGCTTGATCCAAACACCTGCACAGCACAGAAAAGCTTCCATCAATCCCTTAATATGCAGTGGAAATTATTCTCAATTTTTGAATATTACAAACATCCAGGAGCTGCCTTTAGCTACTGCAATAACTGTAATTTTACTTCCCTGTATTGCCCTACATCGCAAAGAAAATAAAAATAATAAAATTATAAAATCACAGAATGGTTTGGGTTGGAAGGGATCTTAAAGATCATCCAGTTCCACCCCCTGCCATGGGCAGGGACATCTTCCACTATCCAGGTTGCTCCAAGTCCCATCCAACCTTGGACACTTTAAGGGATGGAGCAGCCACGGCTTTTCTGGGCAACTTTTGCCAAGGTCTCACCACCCTCACAGGGAAGAATTTCTTCCTAATCTCTAATCTAAATCTCCTTTCTGTCAGTTTAAAGCCATTTCCTCTTGTCCTGTCCCTCCATCCCTTGTCCAAAGTCCCTCTCCAGTCCTTCTGAAGCCCCTTCAGGCACTGGAAGGGGCTCTGAGGTCTCACTGGAGCCTTCCCTTCTCTAGGAAAACAGCCCCAACTCTTCCATCCCATCTTCCAAGGAGAGGTGCTCCAGCCTTCTCATTAGAAATCCTTCCTTAACACCCAGGTTTTCCCCATCTGAGGAGCACTCCCAAATCACAAGAAACCCTCCAAGAAACCCTCTTCCCAAGTGGTGCACAGCAGACACCTCCCCGCAGCCCGACACCAGCGCTGGCATCCAACAATGGAAACTTTCCCTCCATTTGCATGCTCGGCTCTGCCAAAAACAAAGCACCCTGCTCAAGTGGGACAACACCTTCCTACTTGCTCAGGGAAGGCCAGGGAATTTGTGCAGTTCCCTGGTGATTTGGAGGCAGCACTTCTCAAGGAAGACAACCAAGCTCAGAGCAGCAACTCAGCGCTAAGGAGCTTAGGAGGGCAGCCCAGGGAATCAGCAATCCCAGCACATCACAGCCACACGGCCTTGCCCACGGCTGTCACTTTGAGGAGAGTTTGCTACACAACCAGCACAGAGATTATCTTGTCCCCTTGCAGGAATGCAAGGATTGAGATGCAGGGGGGAAAGCAGCAGGACGGGAGCTGCAGGCTTTGTGGAGGCGAAGCCAGCTCCGCTCACTGAGCAGGGACCACCACATGGAGGAATTCCGGCCAGAAACCACCCCAGCGCTGGAATGCTGGCCAAGAAAGCGGTTTGAGAAAACACAAAATGTGCCAGCAGCCTGATGACACTGCCCATTGCTCTGAGGGGGGGTGCACTGAATGCCAGGACATTCCCATCAAGGCAGGCGTGGGTAGTTATCAGATTAACCCACCACCCAGGGAGAAGGGATTTTGAGTCACCACAGGGCTCACACCACATGCTGGATTTTGGGTCACCACAGTGTTCACACCACATGCTGGCAGCTGGGAGAGCCACACGAGGGTGTTGCATAATGGCTCTTTTTCCTTTCCACACACACTCAGTGGCATCCCACAGAGCAGTGCCACAACCAGGGATCTCCTGTGTGGTGAGCACACGGAGCAGCTTGCTGAGAGCCAATTCCACCAGGAGTTCACAAAGAATCATGGAATTGTTTAGGTTGGAAAAGACCTTTAACATCACCAAGTTCCACCATTAACCAAGCACTGACTGCAAAGGCCAACACTATGCCATGTCTCCACATGCCTGTCACTACTGGAATTAAATACACATCGCACTGCAACATGTCACAGACATATTTTATGAAAAATCCTTTTACTGGGATCTTTTCCCCTGAGAAGCTTCAGCTTCCCCATGTTTTGCTGCTTTGGAATGTGATCACGAGAACTGTTTACCCAGCATGTGAATTGTTTTTACCTGATGACCAATGACAGCCACCTGTGTCGAGGCTGTGAGCAGTCACAAGATTTTAGGATCGTTCCATTCCTTCCCTTTCAAGCCTTCTGATGAAAGACTTTCTTCTATATTTTAGTATAGTTTTATTATATCATTTTCTTTTAATATGATATATATAATAAAATAATAAATCATCCTCTTGAAACATGTAGTCAAGATTCTCATCTCTTCCCTCGTCCTGGGACCCCTGTGAGCACCACCACACGTGCCACATCCATACACCTGTTAAATCCCTCCAACACTTCCTTGGGCAGCCTGTTCCAATGCTTGGCAACTCTTTTGGTGAAGAAATTATTCCTAATATCAAATCTAAACCTCCTCTTGTGTCACCATCATATTTTCTGAAAAATCCCTTCACCAGGATTTCTTCTCCTGGGAAGCTGAGAAGTCTCAGAGGAAAAATGAAAACAATAATTATCTGATCTGCTTCTCCCATATTTTGCTGCTTTGGAATGTGGTTGGACATTGTTTCCAACTGGTCACTGTTTGATTGGTTTCATGTGAATTGTTTTGACTTAATGACCAACCACGGTCCAGCTGTGTTGAGGCTCTGGAAAGAGTCACAAAATTTTCATTATTATCTTTTAGCCTTCTGTCTGTATCCTTTCTCTATTCTTTAGTATAGTTTAGTATAGCATTCTTTAATATAATATAAATCATAAAATAATAAATTAGCCTTCTAAGAACATGGGGTCAGATTCTCAATTCCTCCTCCATTTGGGGAACTCAGAAAATATCACACCCTGCCACCACTTGAGGCCATTTCCTCTTGTCCCATCACCAGCTTTGAGCCCTTCTTTGTGCCCTTGGACAAAGCACCCAGGTCCTTCACACCCCCGAAGACAAAATCAGCGTGTGTGCTCATGAAAAGCAGTATTTGTGAGGTTCACCACTGACACCTGAAGAGATCAGAAGGTTGGGACAAGGAGAAAATGCAATGAGATCTAACAAGGACCTGGGCACAATGAGGACATCAACACATGGATGTTTCATCTCCATTTGTTTTAAAGGCTTATTTTATGGATAGTTGTGTGCACACAGATGTACATTTATGACTGATAAAAACACAGCTTTTCCAATTACTGTGCCTATAACTGAAAGCACCAATGACCAGCCAGAGACAAAGACAGAAAACCACTCAGTGACACACAAAAAGTTTGAGCAGTGAGGCTGATGCTGGACACAAATCCAGGCACCAGCTTAGCCCCAGTCAACCTCTCTTACTTGCATCACCTGAATGGCTGAAGCACGGGTCAGCCCAGTTGAACAGAGTCCCCAGGGGGAGCCTGCTGGTCTACTTAGCAAGGAGTGGCCTCTCCAGACCTCAGCAGCCTCTGGCAAACACTTGGTGATGTGGATGAAGGGCTGGGGCCAGGGAGCACCTTGTGCTTGTGCCCTGTACAGCCCTTCCAGCACAAGTGCCTTCACCAGTGCTCACCCAGCACAGAGCATGAAAAAGCTCAAAACAACTCCACTGCCTGGACTTGCAGGGTATCAGGAGGTGAAGAAGAACAAATCTGAGCAGGGAGAGATTTGGACTCTCAGCTGTAATGATGTCCTTCTATAGCTTTGCTCCCAAAGCTAACAACAGTGAGGTTTTCAGGAGCATTCCACACCCAACTTAAGAGTGTGTGGCTCTTCCCTAAGGGTTTCCATCCACTTTTCTCATCATGCAGCAGATAGACAGGGAGAGCAACAGACCCCTGGTACACATGGGGTGAGGAGAGGGTGATCAACAAGTGTGCAAAAGCACAAATTCAACACAGGGACCGTGACAGGACTGACAGGTTAACAAATTGATGGGGACTAAAATGTTGTCAATACAGCAAAGGACCACCGTGAGAGCTGGGGATAGAGATCCTGAGCCCAGCATGGCTGACACCATCAGTGCAGCTCCCAAAACACCACAGGACTTTCACATTCATCACACTTGGTGCTTTTTACAATTCACTCCACCACCACCAATGCCCTGCACTGGGTGACTCCAGGTCCAGCAAGAGCAAGACTGGTCAGAGACACAGAAATGCCACAAGAGTTATTTCCCCCCTCACTGCTGAAACAATCTGCTCCATCACCTGGCTAATTACAGCTTTTTTTTTTTCTTTTTCATTGTCCAGGTTGTTCCCAGAGGCCACACTCCCATGTACCTGCTCCTTTCTGCCACACAGAACAAACTGCACATGAAAGTAAGAAATGGGAAGAGAAAACCATAAAGCTGAGAAAAGATGCCCTCAGTAAAATTTGTTTTAAAGCACAACTAGCTGGTACTGAAAGCCAAATCCTCTAGTTTTCAGCCCAGACCCGTGTGGGAGGATAATTTGTGTTCTCTCTCCCGAGCCAGGTGTGGTGCTTGGGGACTATTCAGGACAGCAGTAACACCACTAAAGCTCTGGGCTCAGTCCTGCTGGGAGCAGATCCAGGGGAATGAGCACTGGGATTTTGGGAAACATCACCTGTATCAAAGGGGACACCCATCACACTGATTCAGCACCAGTGCTGCCACAGGGGACAAGAAGATTACACAAAGCACTGCTCCCTCCCCAAACATGAATCAGTTTCTGTCTCCAGGATCACTGAGAAGGAGTCCTATAAACCTCCCTATGCCTCCAAGGGGAGGTAAACCAGGTGGGAGGGACAGGATAATCCCAAAAAAAAGCCAGTGGAACGTGGCTGTGGCTGTGCTGCCCACAAATGGATCTGCCACAGCTGGATCTGCTGCTGGAGCAAGAAGCAATTTCCCTGGGAGGGGACACATGAACATCCTAACAGTGTGACATGGACCAGCTCTCCCCTGCTTGCTTTTCACACTGCCCAGGAGACCAACAAGGCTTTGCCACCCTGGCAGGAGTTTCCAAGATGAGTAACATGAAGTTTAACCTGAAGACCTAGAACCTGAAGATCTAGAACCTGAAGATCTGCAGAACAATACCATTTTCAGTGATTTCAAGGAATTTGGGGATGGATTATTTGGTAGGGCTTGTAGTTTCAGGGTGATGGTTTCAAACTGAAAGAGGGTAGGGGTTCAGGTGAGATAAAAGATTTTGGAAAGGCACAAAAATGTTGCCCACAGTGATGCCCCATCCCTGGAAAGATTCAAGGTCAGGTGGGATGAGGCTCTGAGCAAGCAGATGAAGTTGGAGATTTCCCATCATTGGACATCTCACTGCTCATTGAAGGGAATTATATTTTATGACCTTCAAAAGTTGTTCCCAACCCAGACTATTCCACGATTCAAATTCTGCCTGGCATCCTTAGGCACCCAAGTTTCAAAGCACTGCATTCTCCATGTTTATTTTATTCCTGTGCATGGTTTGCTCCAGAGATAAAGTCATGAAACCAGCAAAGGATAAAGACAATGAGAACACAGGGAGAACATGAAAATATGGCCAAAGCTCTGAGACAACTCCTGGATAAGGTTGCTTTCCATATGAATGAAGATAAAGCAACTCATTCCAAAAGGGAGTGAAACTCCTATAAAATGAAAGTCATGGGGAAAAAAAAGGTTTCTCAAGGGAAAAATTTTATTTGCATCTGCCTGAGCCCCATGATTCCACGTTCAGGTGACCCTCTCCTGAAGAGATGCTCTTACCAGCTGCTTCCCAAGTCCTGCTCTCCTGGGCACACAAGAATTTCTTCTAATCTGGAAGAAAAAGTAAGACAACTGATAAGTACTGGGAAAAAAAAAATTCACTGTCATGGTCAAGGACATGACAACCAAGAGCTCTGATATCCAGGCACATTCTGAACTGAGCTGCAGGAACAGGTACAAAAACAACTGTTGGTTCCTCAAAACATCACAGCTCAGCATGGGAACAGCACCTCCTTTTCCAAAGAAAGTTGATATGAATCTTTAAAATTCCTAGAAGGTTTCAATATTTCCAGCTTAGCAACAGTACTAAAGTAGGGGGTTGAAATTGTTTGCAGAACACCTGCAAAAATAATAAATTATATTAAAACCTTATAAAAAATTACAAAAAAAAAAAACCAAAAAAACCCCACAAATTAAAATCTTCAATGGAAAAGGATAATCCCTTGTTTAAGTGTCCAGTTTTGCTGTGGGAGGAGCACTCTGGCCACAATCCAGTTGAGCATTTCAGTGTGTCAGATCTGAGAGAAGAGGGAGAACCCTGCTGAATCAAGGTCTTGGCATTTCTCACCGGCTGCTTGTTTCTCTCTCCTGCTGGCCTTCAAACACGTACACACACTCCTACCTTCCAAGAATTTCCCATTTTAGCTTTTATTCTAGAAACAACACCCCCTGGTTACAAAAGCAGCCGATTTTGCTGCCAGGAAAAAGCACTTGTAGAACCCCAAGGGGCAGGTCCTGCATTAGATGAGCACCAGGCAGCTCTCAAGAGCTCACAAAAGGCATTTTAATTAATATTCCTGCTTGCGTTGCTCAATTAACACCAGTGAGGAAGCCCTTCACACACTGCCTTCAGCTCTGGTCACTGTGGGCTGAACACTTTGATAATCCTTTTGCATTTATAAATGCTTCCTATACAAATGGCTTATACTTCCTATATGCATGCTGTCTACAGAAAGCTCAGTTAAGAAAAAAAATCTAAAAAAAAAAAAAAAAAAAAAAAAAAAAAAAAAAAAAAAGTGCAATTTCCCCAGAGAGAGAAATTCAGAGATAAAATTGCAGCAATGATTTATATCTGCCCAGAGGAGCAGAGCAGCAATCCCAGCCCTTGGTGACCTCTGTGCAAACACACCAAGCCAATTACACACTGTGACAGAGGATTTTCTTGTTGCTCGGAGTGAGAAACATCAAAAAGTGGTGCAAGTAGTGAGTGTGTGCTGCTGAGCAGGCTGGGGACAACCAGCCTCGAGGTTTAATCAAGATTTGGATGCAGTTATGTGAGGGGTTTTGTAAACACTGGTCTTATGGAGTTGTTACATCTGGAGGATGTAATTCCCACTGACCTGCCCGGTTAACCTATGGAAATCACCACAGGGCAACTCAGCTCAATCCTCCCACTCCTTCCCTTCTTGTTTCCCTTCAGATGAGTGCTAATCCACCTCATCCTTCAGTGTCCCACACTTGGGACATGCCCAGCAGCACTTCTATGTCCTTTGGCATGATAAAAGGCAAAACACAAACCTTTTACAGGCACCAGTCATAGCCAGCAGCTGACAGAAGAAATGCTCTCAGCTTCCCAGAGTTACAGAATAATTTAGGTTAGAAAAGACCTTTCAGACCCACTAGTTCAACTACTAAGTACTGCCAAGGCCACCCTAACCTATGTCCCCAAGTGCCACATCCACACATCTTTAAATACTTCCAGGAATGGTGACTCAACCATGTCCTTGGGTAGCCTCTTCCAATGCTTGAAAAACCTCTCAGTGAGGAATTTTTTCCTTAGATCAAATCTAAACCCCCTTGGTGCAAGCTGAGACTATTTCCTCTTGTCCTGTCACTTGCTGCTTGGGAAGAGTGGGCAGGACATGGTGATGTGCAGACCCCTGGTTTGGCTCATGAAATCCTGGTTCCAGCTTCTTGTTGAGCCACACCATCACTGCTCAGGTTATAAGGATGCTTTTTCTCCTGGACATCCCAGAGCCCCTTTCCTTCACCCTGTTTCTTTAGGAAAAAAAAACAAAACCAAAAAACCCCAAAAAACCCCAAAAAACCAAAAAAAAAAACAAAAACAAAAACAAAAAAAAAAAAAAAAAAAAAAAAAAAAACCAAACCAAAACAAAAAACCCCTAAAAACAAAAACCAGGGGCTGAGAGCTGGGCATTTGTGACTTGACAGGCCATTCTTTTCTGGTCCAGAAAAAAAAAAAATTTAAAAAAATATTATAAGAGGTGCATTTAAGTCTGGATTTTAACCATCATAGGCTCACTGTCCTTATTTCCTGCAGGGTATCGCTCAGAGTAGCCAAACCCCAGGTGATTCCAGCAGGAGAAAGAAATACAGCAGCAGGTACTTCAGAGGATTCAAAACTCAGCTCATCCTACCAGTGCCCACAAGGACACTGAAATTCCAGATCCCATCTGCTCCCCAAAAGAGGAAGTTATCCCTCCTCCTGAGATGTTTACAAGGGGAAAACTCGGAGATCAGTTTTACAGAAAACCACCTCAACTTCCCAGCTGGTGCTTTGAGTCTTCCCCAGTCTGCTCCATCCATGCTGTGCATTCCATCGTCTGCTTGGAACTGAGATGGGAGCATCCTTTTCTAACACCCCAGCTTAATAATTAGGCACAAGCCTAATTATTATACTTAGTGCATTTTGGGGAGTTTTGCCTGTTTCTGTATTTGTTTGAAGAATTCAACCATGGGGCAAAACAATTTCTGCCTGCACTAAGAGAGGAAACACTCCTGACTGTTTAGGTGAGATTAATTTCAGGATTGTGGCCAGACTGAGGAAATTGGTGGCAGAAATCCTTCATAGCTGGATAATGAGGTTGTGGCTTTATGAGTAATTCTCCTGAGTTATGTGCCTGGCACCTTGGGTGTGGGTGACACATTCCTTCCTCCCCTCCATTTTTTGAATGGGAAATGTCATCCAAGTGCACAAACACAGTATTTATTAAAAAAAAAAGTAAAAATAGCAACAACACAGCTCATGAGGTGGAGGCACAGATTGCATCTCACTTGTACGATGTACAATCAGCTGCTGTCTGGAGGAATTTCCCTGCTGGGTTCTCCAGGAATATCCCCAAACCCCATCACAACTGTGATGTTCCCAATATTCCAAACATCTAAAGAGCCTCTGGGCTGGAAATCAGGACAGCACCAAGCCAAATCAACAAAACCACTCCCCTGAACACCTCTGTTGTACCAATATTTTTGATATGGAGAGATTAATCCAGGCTTCCTCACTTCCTGCTGCTGAGCCACCTCACATCCACACCCATGGTCCTGCAGTATTCCTCCTCCCAGCCCAAAATGGCATCCCTGGATTGCAACCAGCTCCCCCTTTTTGAGCAAGCAAAGGCTTTCACATGGAGGTCACCTTAAGTTTTAATGCTGCCAAAGCTGAGCTGCAAGGAAATTAGAGAGGAGGAAGGGCAGCATTTTTGTGGAGATGCCTCTGCACCAGCTGGAGCCATCATCTTCCATTACTCAGCTCCTTTTTGGGAATTCTCCATGCCCTCCCCTCTAATGACAGTTCCTGCTGTCTTTAGAGGGGAGGGCATGGAGAATTCCCAAAAAGGCACGTCCACCCTGCTTCTCTTGGAGGATGAATGAGCAGATGGGACCAGTGGAAGATGGATGAACTCCACAACTGGAGTCCTTCCAATCCAGTAACTCCCACTCAAAAGATGCAAAGATCCTTCAGGGGTCAGAACCTTTTTTTAGAGGTAGGAACAGGATCAAGGAAGACATGCAGGTGGTTACTGAGAGGCTGTGCAGACTAACTCATGTCTGCATGGTTGGTTTTACCATTCCCAAATTCCTGCTTTGCTTGCTTATTCCCCAGCCAACCCACTGCACTGTAACAGCAAAATAAGCACAATCCTGGAGAGTTTTGAAATTAATATGATGGGCTTGCAAGCATCTTCCATCATGCAGAGCTAAAATTAAAATGTACACCCGCCCTCGCCTCACTCCTTGAAATGCACCAGGCAGAAACTTCCCTGTGTCACATCAAGACTCCAACAGCTGAAGGAGTTAATGGAAAACTGAATTTCCAGCTGCTACCAGGCTTCAGAGCAGGGTTCCAGCCCCACCACCACATCTGCTCCAGCAGACCAACCCCTGCCTGAGACACAGCAAAGATGATTTAGAGCAGCTTCCTCCATCACAGGGCTGACCATCATCCTCCAGTATAAATGGCTATGAGAGAACCAAGGGAATGGTGGTTTCCAGACATTTTGGAGAAGGAAAAGGCAACCATGAGGTTTTCTCATGAAAAATTTGCTGAAGAGTTCATGAGTGTTCTGCCTGCACCATCACACTGAAATCAGAGAAGTGAAAAACAGAAACCAGAAGAGAATTCATTCAATTTCTGCAAAAACCTCAGGGGACAGCTGGGAGCAAACACAAAGTTCAGGGACAACCCCACAATGACACTTCATGAGGCATCCCAAAGGAGAAAAAGCTTCCGAGAATCACAGAATCACAGAATGGTTTGGTTGGAAGGACCTTAAAGAACATCTTGGTCCAAGCCCCTGCCATGGGCAGGGACACCAGACCAGGTTGCTCAAGCCCTGTCCAAACTGGCCTGGAACACTTCCAGTGATGGAAAATCCACAGCATTTTTGGGAAATATGTTCCAGTGCTCCCAACCCTCACATGGAAAAATTTCTTCTAAATATCTAATACAAACATGGCCTTTTTTCAGTCCGAAGCCATTCCCTCTTGCTACTCCATGCCCTTGTCCAAACTCTTTCTCCGGTCTCTTGGAATCCCTTTAGGCACTGGAAGGGGTTCTCAGCTTTCCCTGGAGCTTTCCTGTCCTCAGGCTGAACAACCCCAGCTCTCTCAGCCTGTCTCCGTAGCTCCAGTCCTGTGATCAGATTAGTGTCCCTCCATCTGAACCACCTGGGGAAACATCTCCACCCTCAATGCAACATCAACAGAGAGGTTTGGGGCAAAGACCTAACACTGAGCTACCAGACCAGGGCAAACCCCTGACATCTGAGCTACAGCTGGTCCTACACTGCAGTTCCAGCTCAGATGAGCAGTTCTATCAGAGGGACAGACCCTGACTCACAGCCCTGAAATCACTGTGAAAACCTTGCTCATCAGCAAGGCACCAACATGGCAAGTCAAGACATTCCCAAGGTCTTGCCGCAAACCCAAACTGATTTTTCTTTTCCTCATGCACATGGCTGACATTTCCTTTGTGGCTCATCACACCATCAGGACCACAGGAAGAAAACCAACACCCTCTCACACCTTCTGGGAGAGCAAACACAGCTGCCTGCCCTTGATAGCAATTTTGGGGTTGAAATTCAGATGCAGATTGCTGCCAAAACAACCACTCTGGGGGAGCTGTTGCTTTTTCTCTTGAGACACAGAGACACTTTCCATTTCTTCCCTCCCCTTACTTCTACTGATTTTACTGGATTTCTTAGAGAAGGGAACAGCAATTGCATGACTCAGAGGGAGAATCATCTTCTACCCAGCACAGAAATGCTCACGTGCACTCAAGGAGCTGGGTGAGACACAGACTTTTGTCCCAGGCCATGGTATCAGACTGGCAAAGGTCTGTCGTGTGCCCAGAAGGAAACACAGGCAAGAGAAGAAGCACCAGCACCAAGAGTCAAAGGCTGAAATTGCAGGGATGTGATGAACAGAAAGAGGCTTCCTCCAAGAAACCACCAAGCCAAACATGAAAGTCCTCATCCCATGTGCAGAGGAGGTCACAGGAGGAAAAATCTGCAACTTTCTGCATGGAAGAGGCTGTGTGGGATCAGGACAGGATGATCAATGTGGTCAAGGGATAAAAACCATGCCCAGGAGCAAAGTGAAAGCAACAACCCTTAGTGATGCCCCCAATATCTCATCTACCATGCTGATTTGCCTTCTTCACGTGCTTTAAACTTTTGGAACACACCTCCAGAAAAAGTTGTGATTGACTGGAATATGTTTTCCATATGTTTTCCATCCACTTTTACTGGATTTTTATGGTGGTGCCCAAATATTTAATTGCTGAAAAGGTGGAGTGAGGGTTGACAGGGCACATGATGAAAAATACCAGGAGAAGAGATGGCTCCTCTGACACAGGAAGAGAGGTCTGGAAACAGCTTCTAGAATTAAACAAAAGTCTTGCCATAGGAACAAGAACATGATCCCTTGCAAAACTGCAAAATTCACTTGATGGTGTGCAGATATTTACAGCCCCCAGGGCTGTTTTCACAGTTATGGTTCCTTCTTATCCCTAATACAGCTGGCAGCAACACGTGTAGGATCTGGAGACTCTATGCAGGGGAAGACAACTCATAAAGGCATCAGTGCATTTCAGCAAGGCCTTCAGAGTCAGTTATCTGATGTTTCAGGCTTCGCTGATGGCATTTATGAGCTTAAAAATGTATATAAGGCTTCAACATCCTCTCCCAGCCGCTCTCTTTAGGATGCAAATGCAGCTTAACACAATTAGGCAGGACAGAAAGCCCAGACATTTTACAGGATCAACTGCATTCCAGTTGTCAGGGGAAATAAAGAGACACCAGCTCAACAGACAGGCTGGACAAAAGCCTGTTTTCATCTCTGGATGGTTTTCAGACAGTGCAAGGAGGAAGAGCCTTTTTCCAAAAGGCATCAAGCCCTGCTACAGCTCTGCATGGGGGAAAAATTGCTAAAAATTAATCAAATAATCCAGTATTTGTTAGCAAGAAAATACAAATTAAAAATTATTTTTTTAAAACCTCATCTTTAAAACTGGTGAAAACCAAAACTCAAATAAAGTTGCTTGAGCAGGGAACTTTCCTCCATTTACAGATGTAAATAAAGCAGGAAGTAAATGAAGGAGGGTGGGTTTGGATCAGATATTGAGAAGAAATTCTTTACAGTAAGTGTGGTGAGGCCCTGGCACAGGCTGCACTGAGAGGCTGAGGACTTCCCATCCCTTAAACTGTTCAGGGCCAGGCTGTATGGGACTTGGAGCAACCTGGGGTAGTGGAAGGTGTCCCTGCCCATGGCAGTAAGATTGGAATAAGATGATCTTTAAGGTCCCTGTCCATCCAAACCATTCCACGATTTTGTGATTCTCTGTGTTATCTGAAACTCTCAACATCAGGACAGAAAAGAGAGAGGAGAGAGAGAAAGAGAAAGCTCTCAGTGTGAGGGTTCTGGAAGCTCAAGGTTTTTATTTCCACTGCTCAAGGATCAGAATTGAGAAGCTGCCAAAGTGTCTGGAGGTACCTTGAGACACTTCCCATCACGACTGCTCTTTCAAAGGAGAAGCAATGCGAAAGTGGCAGGAAGTATATATTTCTATATAATTTGTTATCTTTCACAGAAAAATCAATCATCCCTAATTCTAGGTATTTATTTTTTTCTATTAAAAGACCTAAATAAAGCGTTTCTGTTATTGCAGACTGCCATTAAAAATATAAATTAAAAGAAACAGATTTATTAATTAAATCTTCTGAAGCATCTCTACTATGAAGACAGGATGAGAGAGTTGGTGCTGGAGAAGGCTCCAGGCAGAGCTTAGAGCACCCTTTGAGTCCTCTAGGACTCAAGAGAGGAAGAGAGCCGGAGAGGAATTTTGGACAAGGGCATGGAGTGACAGGACAAAGGGCAATGGCGTTAAGCTGAAAGCAGAAAGATTTGGATTAAATTTAGGAAGAAATTCTCTACCATGAGGATGGTGAGGCCCAGCACAAGCTGCCTAGAGAAGGTGTGGATGCTCCATCCCTGGAAGTTCCAGTCAAGTTAGATGGGGCTTGGAGCAACCTGGAATAGTGGAAGGTGTCCCTGCCCATGGCAGGGGGTGGAACTGGATGATCTTTAAGGTCCCTTCCAACCCAAACCATTCTGAGATTCTATTAACGATTTTTGGAACTGGATTATCTTTAAGGTCCCTCCCAAGGTCCAAACCATTCTGTGATTCCGTTAATGATTTTTGGATCTACCCATGAAGTCCCCAGTGATTCTAAAAGACCTTTAGGCGGCAACAGAAACATTGACAAGATTATTTCTAGGAAAAATTCAAAACAACTTCTGCTTCTCTTCCTAAACAACAGGATCAGGAGGCTCTCAGAAATCATCAGTTTTGCAGCTCTATCCCTGCAAGAGGGAGATGGAAAACCACCTGAGCACAGGTACAAGGTGCCAGGTGCTGATTTTGCACACCTGACATGCTGAAGCTGCTTGGACCATCCCTCCACACCTCTGTGCCTCCATCTCCCACCCTAAATCCTGCACCACAGCCCTGACCTTTGGGCAGTGCTTTAAGACCTCTGGGTCTGTTACACAAGCTCAGGTGTTGCCACTTCAAGTCCAGGTAATCCAACACAAATCACTGCAGAGAGATAACAGCATGGCCTATCTGAAAATAGACAGAAATCCCCATCAAAAACATCTAAGTCGTCATGATAGAAAAATAAATCCAGGCAGATTGTTGCTCTCATTGTATGAATCATCATGTTGTTATAGCAACTTCATATCTGCACCCAATCTGAAAACCAAGCACAGCTGAAATAATATAACAGCATTAAGTTAAAATGATATATAACAAGACAAAAATGGATCGGCTCGATCTCTGAGGAGCACCCACACTTCCTTCTCACCCTCTTCCCTGCCTTTGGAAACATTGCTTTGCTGTATTTAAACAATAGATAAAAAAACAGCCCAGACTTGGAGCTCATGGAGAAGAGGAACCCTATAATGAGCTTTTGAATTCAGGAAGAATCTTCAAAATGAAGAATCACAGAATTGTGGAATCAAAGAATCATTTAGGTTGGAAAGGACCTTAAAGATAATTTTGCTCCAGCCCCTCTGGCATAGGCAGTGACATTTTTCACTTGTTTTAAATAAAAACAAGTGCAATTCCCAGTTACAACCACCAGACCCAGCCAACTGCCCCTATTGCTTCCATGCACTCCAAAATTCATGAATTGAATGAATTACATAAATTTTATAAATTTTTTATCTTTATTTTTAATTCATGCAATGCAGGACATATAAAAATATATATGTACATTGTGTCTTGCTCTGTTCAGGAGTCTTGAGCAGAGATTCCAGCTTGAACAGAATATTTAGAAGCAAGAAAGGGGATGCACAAGTTCTAGCTTTAAAACTGCAGGTCTGTGAGGTGATTTTATTGCTGGAGAAAAAGCGAAAAGTGTCACCAAGGTTCTTTCCATCAGAGCAGCAAAGGAAGGAAGGTAAATAACCAGAATTGTTTCAGGGACTTGGCAGGAAAGCACAGCTTCTCTGCAAGGCAAGGGGAGCCCACCAACCTCCAAAACACTGCAGGTGCCTCAAAAAACACTGTTGTGCCCCAATTAGTGCCAAAGATGAGCAGAAAGCACCACAGGGCACTTCACTGCTCCTCTCCCCATGCAATGCTGCCAGCAACAAGGTTTGAAGAAGAAGAGAAAAGAAAGAGGCTTGGGAGATTTGCAAATTTTGCTCTTGATGTTTCAAGCAAATTAAGACCAAATAAACCCCAAAATAGAAAAAGCAACCCACAAACCCGCAGCTCTAGTCCCAACAAAGTCCTATTAGTCTTCACAACAGCACAAAAGTGACTCAATTAATTAAAAGCAAACAAAAAAGAAGCAGCCTAACTTATTATTTCAGAGTTCAAGACAGCAAAAGCACCACTCTGCCCCAGACAGAACTCTATTTTTTCTTTTCTTCTTTTTCTTAAATGCGTTTATTCATTAAGGCTTCCTCGTAGGCTGTGTAATGAGTCACTTCTTGCTTCTCTATGAAGTGCAAAGGGATGGAAAGAAATAGGATTTAAATGGAGGATGGAGACACTCACAAAGCCTGTTAGAAAAGCTTGAAAGGCTTTTGAAGGAGCCACAGATAAAGAGAGGCAACTCCTCACATGGACCCCAAACCCTTTTCTCTATCACCAGAGCTTTCCCAGGGTCTAAGCCTGGCTGTCTCCTCGCTCTCAGCCAGCACAGAAAATCACCCCCTCTCCTCCACTGGGCTTTCTTCCTCCCCAGAACAGAGGAGGGGATGAGAAACCTGAAGCAGGAGTGATGCTGCTCCTCTCATGGACCTGGTGGCTCAAAAGTGTGGATGTGGCTTTCCCTGCACCAGTGAAATATGACCAGGGGGGATTGATACCAGTTTGTATCAACAGCACAAGGCATTTCATGGCTCTCACCCCAGCAGCCTCCAGCTCAGAGTGAGCCACACACCTCCAATTATTCTGCAATTGTTTTTCTGAGAATCACACAAACACAGAAGGGTTTGTGTGGGAAGGGACCTTAAAGAACATCTGGTTCCAAGTCTCCTGTCGTGGGCAGAACACCTTTCCCTAAACCAGGTTGCTCCAAGATCCACCCAATCTGGATTTCCAGTGGAGAGGAAGAGTCTGTCCAATCATCAGATCAGAGATGCCAAGCTCAATGAAAAGCTCAGGGGATAAATCTTCCCATCATCAGTCTTGTCTCAGACTGGACCTGGAAAATCCTGATTTGGTCTATCCCAACTACTGTCAGGAGTTTCCCCTGGCTCTCCAGGTCCTTTGAGTCCTCCCACCGTAAGTTTTGAGGAAGCAGAGCCAGCACAGAGATGTGACACAAGTCTGCAAAGTGGCAGAACAACAGGAAGGGCACAGATGTTACTGCAATAAATACAAATCCCAAAAAAGCACAACCTGATCCCAAATCCACTGCTGCCAGCCTTCCAGCAAGGACTACCATCTTGTCCATGCACAGAAGTAGAAAACTTGAAATAAATACTAGGACAAAATAGATATTGGGGAAGAAATTCCTCTCTGTGGTGGTGGTGAGGCCCTGGCAGAGGTTGCCCAGAGAAGCTGTGGCTGCCCCATCCCTGGAAGTGTCCCAGGACAGGTTGGATGGGGCTTGGAGCACCCTGGGATAGTGGAAGATGTCCCTGCCCATGGCAGAGGTTGGAATGAGTTGATCTTTAAGGTCTCTTCCAACCCAAATTATTCTATAATTCTATTTTTTTTGAAATTGCTCTGGAGACAGCCATGATCATGTGTCATTCCCCATGGCAGAGATCTTCTATCTTCCCTAGAATGGTGTCTCTCACTTTCCTAACATTTATTCCATCTGAGAAAAAGAAAATTTAAACCAGAAAAAAAAAAAAAAAGCAACCAAAAAAACAAAAGCAAAACTGAAAAGTGACAAAATCCCCCACAAAATCTAAAATAAATTAGAAATCCTCCTAAATACAGAATCTAGAGGAACTTTTTTGCTGCCACCGAGACCCCTTCCAAAGGGTTCCCATGCCAATCTAATAATAAAGCTGTCGTATGGGGGGATGTGATTTTAGCTTTCAGCTGAAGGTTGCTATGGGAGGCTGTTCCCAGCAGCAGCACTGTGCTGCATTTGTAAAAGCTCTTTCCAGCATCAGACACTGATTTTTGGGTAGGAAAAAAAAATCACTATTTTTGTTTTTAAAAATTTCCATAAAAAGCAGCAGTGCTGGAGAAAAATGTAGAGAAAAAAAGCAAAATATAGAAGGGGGCTGTAATTCAGATGACTGTAGAAATGCAGATGCACTAAAATCCCCTTCCCAAAGCTAAAGCATCAGGAAAACCTATTTTTTTTTTTTTTTCAAATCAGTTGACATCAGCTGAGTTGCTGCATTTGCCAACACCAGGTTTGCTGGGATGTGGGAGAAGTTAAAGACAATGAGATGATCTCAGGTGCTTTATAAATGAGGTGCAGAAATGGGAACAGGTATTGCAGTGCCTCTGTGGGGTCATCTGCTGTGCACTGAGATCTTGACTTGCATAAAAATAAGGCATCACTTCAAAACAGGTTGAGGAAGTTTATCCAGCTCTTTAGAATTTAAAGAAAAATATAATATATATAGGGATTTGTGCAAGGAATGAAGTATTATGTGTGTATATATATCTATACACACACAGAGTTATGTAAAGCTGGTCAAATACAAATGACCCTCTTAAAACTAACAAACAAGCGAGTACAAAAGATATTTTCTACAGCAATCTGCAAGATTTAGGGGACTGTTACAACCTGCAGGATTTACAGAAGAGACAGAGTAAGAAGGAGAATTTAACACAAGGACAGAGCCCTGAAGCAGCAGCAGAAAGAGACACAGTTACTTTTTACCTTTAAATAGTGAAGACCACCAAACACAGATTTATAAGAGGCTTTCAATTCATGCTGCCAAAGCCTCCAGCCATTAAGTGCCTTAAATCTTTGCAAGTTAAGCAAAGGAGAGTTGGTAGATGAGATGTGGGGATGGGGGTGAGTATCTAGAGAAAAAACACATCCCAGCTGGAGATGGGAGAGCGCAGGAGAGCACACAGCCACACCCAGCATATGGAGAAGGGTGAGGATCAAGATCATCCAGTTCCACCTCTGCCGTGGGCAGGGACACCTTCCATTATCCCAGGTTGTTCCAAGCCCTGTCCAACCTGGCCTTGGACACTTCCAGGGATGGGGCAGCCACAGCTTCTCTGGGATTTCCATTCCAGGGCCTCACCACCCTCACAGAGAATAATTCCTTCCCAATATCCCATCTAACCCTGCCCTATGGCAGTTTAAAGCCATTGTCTCCTGCCCTGTTACTCTGTGCCTTGTCCCAAGTCCCTCTCCAGCTCTCTCAGAGCCCCTTTAGGCTCAGGAAGGGACTCCAAGCTCTCCCTGGAGCTTTCTCTTCTCCAGCCTGAACTCCATGATTTTTTTTGCCTCAAGTCTTCAGTGGGAAGTGTTACAGTGACACCACTGAGACGCTCCTTTTTCATCAAGAGCCAGGAGGCAAGAAACCCTATAGACAGACCCACAACCAGAAACTTCTGTATGTCAGAGATTCCAGACCCAATTTAAACTCTGAAGGAAGTTATGCACAGGTGAAATCTTAAGACAGAGGAAGAAAAACTGATTTGAGTCTGACATTCAGATAAGCAACTGAGATGCTGCAGCAGAAATATTTTCAAAGCACAGATCTAGCCTGGGTCCTTCACCTCACTGATTTCACAGCTTCTGAGACAAAATTTCAATAAAGAATGGAGAATCTTTTGCCATTACAAGCTTTTACCAGAACAGAACACCTGATCAACAAGTCAGAATTTGTTTAAATGCCCAAACTCCAAACCAGCAACAATCAGGAGCCCACGGTACCAGGCAAAACAGGAACCATCACTGAGATGCACTGACTGCACTGGCAGTACCAGGAACACACCATTCCACTAAAATTATTATATTAAATTGCTAAACCAGACCAAATTATTGCAAAAGACTTCACTATCAGCCCAAGGCTTCAGAGCCCAGCCAACCCAGCCTCCACATTCCCAAAACTCCTCCTTCCCCAGCACTCTGCTAATAAACTCAGGGATGTCCTTCCCAGAGGTCTCAACGCCTTGTCAGCAGAAATTCAAATCAATCCAGCCCTGGAAGCAGCTGCAGCAAATAACTCAATCACGTTCATCATTTTAACTTATCCTATTTATGAATCAGGTCAAGCTTGAAATCTCCATTTACATTATCAGCCTTCATGATATTAAGATAATCATGCAGAGGACTGATCAAAGGTTCCTTGTAACTTTGGAGCACAGGAATTACCATACAATAACACTTTATCTCCTCCAGTGTCCTTTGTGACTGTCAAGAATACTTTTCTTCCCTAGAAAAAAGGACAAGGAATAACACACTGAAGAAGAAACTGCTGCCAATACTAAATCTAAGAGTAAGAGGGCAGTGGGTGCTGTACACACATCTCCAAAAAAAGCCATGAAGATCACCAGTTTTTAAAACAGAACAGGTTGTGTTGGGCTGTGACTATCCTGGTCATGGCCCTGCCCATGACAGGGAGTTGGAACTGGATGGTCTTGAAGGTCCCTTCCCACCCAAACCATCCTGGAATCCCAATATCTGCTGAAATTCTCTGAGAAAAACAGAGAGATTCAAGCTGCCTTGAATTACCTTTATTTCATCTCACCTGTATGGAAGGACATTTTGATTTTTCCAGACTTGATACTGAAAATGACCTGAAATGGTTCTCTAAAGGGCTTCAATTTCTCTCAGCCCTGCTTTGATGGGAAGATGAATCCCGAAGCCTCCAGACACCCAGAAATACTCTGCTGATGCTCTCACAGCCCTCTCTGTGTTGTCCCTCCAGCAGCTGCAGCACCTGCCCAGCATCACCAGGTCACTGCTGCAGATCTGAAAACAACCACCAAAACATAAGAAAATAGAAAAAAGCAATTCCCATCTTCTCAAAGAACTTTCACTCTTTTGTTCACCTCCAACTCACTTTTTTTCTTCCTGCAACAAATAAAGTGCAACATCATTCTGCTATTTTTGTAAAGAGATGTTTTATCCAGAGTTTGGGCAAAGGCAAACAATTTCTAACCTGATTTTTAAGATTATTTAAAGAAGGTAAAAAAATAGAAGGACATAAGCTTGTAAAACAGTCTTATGTGGGAAGAAAATATAGGAACACTTTATTGGAAGTGCTTCACTTCTGATACCAGCTATTAAAAATGTAGATATAATCCTTTATTTATCTCATTTGCAGCAAGAAAACTCTCCACACACGGAAAGAAAAATCACATGGGATATAATCCAACAACAATCTCCCCCATTAACTCCAGAATGATGTTCTATTGAATATTTCAAGCGTGATTACACTGTAACAAAATGGCACCATGCCACCAAGCCCTCTAAATTATTTTCTCTCAATACCTCCCTCCCTTGCAAAGATGCCAGGAGGCTGGATAAATAAAAAAAATTGCTCCCACATCAAAGTAAAAGGCAGCAAAGAAACAAGGAGGATCCTTCAAGTGACAATCCCCATGTTTGTCCCTAAGTGGAAAGATGACCTTAGCAGTTGATGTTGCACCTTCTAGGTGGGATCTGGGCTGGGAATTATTGTACCAAGGGGATGTTTCTGCAAAGGAATTTAATACACAGCATTCAAAATTATGGCAACCTGCTCTGAGTCATAACTCTGAATGCAGTTAATGCTTCTGCTTTGATTTTAGGGCTTCCAGTGGTAGAAAAATTTCACTTAAGTTTCTCTAATGTGGAAAAACCACCACGAACAGCAAGAGATGAAAGCTCAAAACAGCTCCCTGGGTGATGCATGAGCTCAGAGGGATCCCAGGTCCAGTGAGCTTTGACTGAGATGCACAGCTGTCTTTTTTCCAGTCATGACTTAGGAGGAAGCAAACACAAGCAGAATCACAAATATTGCCAAGTCTGGGCAGTGAGGCTCTAACACAGGATTGGGATCTGCAAGAAGAGGCTTGTAGGGGTGTGAACAGCAGCCAGAGTGCTGAGTTGAGCACATCTGAAAATGGTAAATACTAACATGGATTCAATTTGAATTCCCTGAATGTGTTAGGGAACAGGGAAGGGAGAAAAAGCCAAGTTCACCCACGTAACTGAGGTGCTGTTTCTATGAATCCAGCTCTGCAGCCAAGGGACCAGAGCCACCAAAAGGTGCTCCACTGACCATGGAAGAAGTCACAGGTCTCCAGGAACTCCTTCAAGTCCTTTGGGACTGCTGTTGTCACTGTCTGACCCCAAAATTAACAAAACCAGGATCAGCAACCTGGTCTGGTGGGAGGTGTCCCTGCCCATGGCAGGGGTTTGGATCTGGATGACCTTTAAGGTCCCTTCCAACCCAAACCATTCTGTGACTCTGTGATTATGGAGGACATCAACTGATGGGCAAAGAAGGGGGATGACACCTTAAGACCCTCACAGCAGCTCATGGTCCTCAAAACTCCAACTTGCTGCCTTCCTGAGCTTACAAGTTGATTTTCCTTTCTTATTCAGAAATTTTACTTCAATAAGGCTTAGAATTATGTACACCAGGCCCAATAAATGTGAAACAAAGATGAAGTTTTGCAGCAGGCACAGTCCTAGCAGAAGCTGAAGCCAATGAGAGGAACTGGGTGTCACCACTGGCATCTCAAAAGGAAACTTTGCCCAAAGCTAATCCTTTCAGGTGAGCAATGGGAGGCATAGGAAAGGAGACAGAATAATATCAAAATTATTTTAAGGAAAAATAGAATTATTATGGATGACTACCACATAAAATTCACCACCATAGAGTGGTGAGGCCCTGGCACAGGTTGCCCAGAGGAGCTGTGGCTGTCCCATCCCTGGAAGTGTCCAAGGCCAGGTTGGATGGGGCTTGGAGCAATCTGGAAGGTGCAGGGGCTTTGGAAATAGGTGATCCTTAGGTCCCTTCCAACCCAAATCACTGTAGAATTCTAGGAAAATTGTAAGGTAAAATTGGTGGTGCCGTTTAATTTGATTCTTAATCTTTTTAATAGAGAAGCAGCCACTCAGAAAATGTTGAGAGGTGAAGACCTGAAATGCTTCTTGCCCCATGGAGACTGGGGAGAAGAAAGGAGACACACCGAAGGAGTGAGTTTGATTTGGAAACTGCACCAAACACAGCAGAAAAAGCTTCAACAAGGAACAGTTTAGAGAAGAATTTCTCAGCTTCCTAAAACATACTAGAAAAAAAAAACCCACCCAGGAAATCTCCCTCAAGAAAAAACAAAAAGAAGTCAGGAAATACTCAAGAGATATGTGGATTTTATGAATAACTGACATGCAGCACAGGTTTTAGAGGGCAAGAACTCCAGGATCCAAAGGCACAGGGAAGCACATAATGAGACCAGCCAAAGCCGTCATAACTAAGTTGCAACATGAAATGCTGAAGCCAAGCCTTAATGATTTAACACCAGGAGAAACCCAGGGAGGATTCATCACCACATTTGCATATAAGGACACTGCTTGCTCTTCTTTTCAGCACGTTTTTCCTGATCACCATCCAAAAGAGAGATTCTTGAGCTAAATGAAGCCTGTGGCTCTCTAGGCAATTCCTAGACTACTTATAATTAAAGGCACCATTAAGCCTTCAGAGAAGCAGATGCCAATCCATGTCAAAAGTTACACAGCTGAGCAGGGTCTAATTACACTGAATTCAAGAGATACATCACATCCCCAACAGATGTCATTTTATAGAAAGCTTTTTCCATATCTCACGGTCTTAAGATCCTTTGAGAGTTTCTTGCCTGTATTATCCCTTTTCTTTAGAAAAGACCATCCAGAGTCATCTGCTTGCAGGCTTAAGATGAGGTAAGTGGGAAACAGAAGAAAAAGACATTGATGTGGTGGGAAGCTAATTAAAAAAAAAAAGTTTACATGGAGAAACAATTCCTTCCTTCCCATTTCACATTTTTTTGATGGTAGGATGATATTTTGGGCTCCCTTTTTTGCATGTTTATTCAGGGTCTGTACAGCCAAGCAACTGCACATTCTTGAGAACTGGTAAATGCTACAGGCCGAGTTCATCCATTCCCAAAAAAAAGAGTTTTATGAACAATGTGAAAAAACAATTCAGAGCCATGAAAAGGGTTCTTGCACAGCCTGGCCCAGGTGGCAGAACAACGCAAAATATCTTTTGGATTAAGACACTGATCAAGTTTTCTCCTCTGCATTTAAATGGTAAAAGAGAGTCCAAATAAACTCAGAAGCAGCTATCATAGAAGATACTAAAAATATTATCATCTAAACACAGAAAGGTCAAAAAATAAATTCTTAACTGCCTTCTCAACATAACGCAGAAAGCACATCTATTCTTAAGCATCCACCAAGGCCAGTGAGTTTGGGAAAAAGACAGATGGGAGAATATGTAGGAGAATATGTTCTCTGAATACTTCCACAAATAGGCTACCAAAAGTCAAGAGAGATGCTGTGTCACAAGGGATGCAGAAGTCACAGGAGATGCATTTCTTCACACTGCCCTCCAGGAAAGAGATCTTCTTGAGCTGAGAGAGAAGTCTTCACTACTTGTTCCCATGGCATTGCCTCCAGACACTCATCCTGTCATTTTCTGATATGTTTAAACAAAATGGCCCCATGGCTGTGCAGTGACAGATGCCACTTTTTCAGCCTTTCCCAGCAACATGGTGATGATCATCACAAAGAATGACAGTGATACAAGAATCACCAAAGGTCTGTGCTGAACTTCCCTTTTACTGGTCCCATTTCCTGCCTTTTCAGCTGCTGCTGTAACTTGAAGCTGTTGGAAAGCTTAAATAAATCAGAGAAAAAAGAAAAACAAATTTTAAAAAATCCTGAATCATAACTATCAGCCTGAAAATCAAGGGAAATTTTAAGCATAGGAACACTTTTCCTATGAAGATAGGCTGAGACAGTTGGGGCTGATCAGTCTGGAGAAGAGAAGGCTCCAGGAGACCTTAGAGCCTTTCCCAACACCTAAAAGGGCCCTACAGAGAAGGTGGAGAGGGACTTTTCACAGGGGCATGAAGTGACAGGACACAGGGGAAATTAATTAAATTGAAGGAGAGTGGGTTTAGATTAGTTATTAGGAATAAATTCCTCCCTGTGAGGGTGGTAAGGCCCTGGCAGATTTCCCAGAGAAGCTGTGGATGCCTCTGGAAGTGTCCAAGGCCAGATTGGATGGGGCTTGAAGCAACATGGGATAGTGGAAGTTGTCCATACCCATGGCAGGAGCTTGATCTTTAAGGCCCCTTCCAACCCAAATTATTCTGAGATCCTATGACTCAAGGAAAGAAAGATAATTAAACACCAGGGTGGAGAAATAGACCAGAGCACAACACTTGCAGCAAATACCCAGTGAGTGGATTATCTATGAGTAAACAAATGGGAAACCAACCAGGTTTACGGTTCCTCCTGAGGTAGAAGGGCAAGTAGACACAGCAAGTGGTAGATGAAGTGCCAGGAGGTGAAAGGCACTTCTGTGGAAAATGAGGGGCCTTCTACTTGCTCTTCAGCAGATGGAGTGTGGAGAGCAGATGGAGATGTTCCTCCTCAGCATTGTGCTTTAGCCATTTCTTTTGTGACATCCTGGCTGGTGTCCCCATCCACAGCAAGGCCAGTCTCGGTGGTGTAACGAAAAGCAATGGAGTCAGCCACTAATGCTCCAGTTCTCCAGTCACTTTCATTTCACAGCACAATGTTAAGGGTTGGACTTGATGATCCATAAGGTCTTTTCCAACCAAAATGATTCTGTAATTCTGAAATGGGCCATGAGGAGGGATGGAACACCTCCCCTGTCAGGAAACAATGAGAGAATCTGGATTGTTCAGCCTGGAAAAGCAAATGCTTCAGGGTGACCAAAACGGGGGTCTTTCAGTAGATGAAGGGGGGTCTGCAAGAGAGCTGGAGAGAACAAAGAGGAATGGCTTCAAACTTAAACAGAGCAGGTTTAGATTAGATATTAGGAAGGACAAATTCTTAACTATGAGGGTGGTAAGGCCCTGGCACAGGCTGCCCAGAGAAGCTGGGGCTGCCCCAACCCTGGGAGTGCTCAAGGCCAGGATAGAGAGGGCATGAAGCAATCTGGTCTAGTGGAGGGTGTCCCTACACATGGCAGGGGGTTGGAACTGGGTGATTTTTAAGGTCCCTTCCAACCCAAGCCATTCTGTGATTCCATAATTTTTATATACATACTCTGACAAGCACCAGAATATCAATGTACTGTATCCCAAAACCCCCATAAGAAGCAGGTGTCTCACAATCAGAGGTTCAAAGACTCAGTTCTTGCTTCCCAAGTATCCTGTGCCCAGCCAGCAAATGCTACAGTTTGCTTCCAACATAAATCTGTTGTGCTCCAACCAATGGATCTGCCACATTACTCTGCCATTGTTGAAGAAATTTGGACCATAATTAACAGAAAAGTGTCCTTCAGTTAAACAGTGGCCTGATTTTAGTCACTTTAATCCAAAAATTAGATCTGTATCATTCATTGCATGAATTTGCCTTTCTATTTTAAGGATTTTTCACCATCTTGACTGCAAACAAAGCATAGGGTCTTGTTTGCAGTCAAGTCAGAGCAAAACTGATGAATGCCAACACAGCTGGATCTAAACAGCCCTTCTGCTAAACTGCCGTGTAAAAATCAGGGGAGTGTCAGAGATTACCAAGGAAAATACAGCAACACACCTGTAGGTGTCCAATCAAAAGTTATTTCATGGAGAGGGAAACAATTCCAGGTGCAGAGGAAGCATGCAAAGGAAGGCACAGATAGCAGAGTTGGCATTAGTGCAGCTGCCTTTACTGCAGTGACCCTCATTGGCATTTCCAGATGTGAGGCAGGAAATCAGCTGACAGGAGCATCTTTGCCTATAACCCTAGAAAACCTAGGGTGAAGAAGATACAGGGCTCCATATAAGTCATAAATGAAGAAAAAAATAAAATTAAAAATCCCTTCTTCATTCTTTTCCACATATCGAGTTGGTTAAAGCAGTCCACATTCTCCCGTTGCTACCAGCAGCATTTATTTATCACCATCCTCAATTCTGAAAGCAAACTCCAAGTGATGAAACACGATCTCCCTGCAAAACCAAACTGAGATGGATGGAGGACAAGGGGTATAATTTAAGACAGTTTATATTGCTCACAGTACCAGGAGCACTGCATTCAGGCTGCAGGAAAGGTCATTAGTAAATTGAAGGCAGCAGAAGATAAGAGAAAAGTTTACAAACAACATTTCAAGAGGAAAAAATGTGCTTATTTGGGCACTCAGGGAAAAGAGCAACCAGAGAGAAAGTCTGGTGTGCAAAGAGCCTCCATCACTCCAGGCAGAGGAGTGAGCTCATCTCCAGTGCTCATGATGGAGCACACAAGATCTGCATCAGTGCCATCAATAGTAGCACCCAGTGTGACAGGAACCTCCTCCTTGGCAAAGTCATCCATACCAGCAGAACAGTCTGGAGTCATCTCCTGCCTCCCAGATGGCTCATTCCTGTTGGTGCAGAAGTCTGGGGAGCCAGGATCTCCCTGCAGCAGAGTGCAGGGGATTGCTGCCCTGAGCTGGCTACACTTCAGCTTTCAGCCTTTTTGTGACTGCTCCAGGAGATAAGCACTGAGATACAGGAGATAAGCAATGTAAAGAGTTCACTTCTTCCCTCCTGAACACTATCACCTGATGAAAACACAGCTTCTCAAGTAAAGGAGAGGCTCTTTAGGTTGTTTTTTTTGGAAGAAATTTATGGAAGTCTGTACTGCCTGTAGCCTGGTTTAGTGGAAGGTTCCCTGTCCATGGCTGTGGGTTGGAATGGGATGCTCTTTGACATCCCTTCCAACCCAAGGTTCTATAGTTCTAGGTTATCAGCAGTCAACTGGATTCAGTAGATTCTCCATGGTTCAAAGTCCACCTGGGAGAAAGGTCTTTCTTGTGAGGAGACACTGTGGGAGCCAGGCCTGGTTAGTCTGGAGAAGACTGAGAGGAGAATCTCATCAATCCACACAAATATCTCAAGGAGTCAAGAGGATGGTGCCAGGCTCTTTTTATAGTGCTCAGCAACAGGACAAGGTCAATGGCCATAAACTAAAACACAGCAAGTTTCACCTCAACCCAAGGAAGAACTTCTTTTCACAGAGGGTGAAACAGCAGCCCACGGAGGGCATGGATTCTCTCTCTCTGGAGACATTCCAAACCCACCTGGATGTGTTCCTGCATCACCTTGCCTTGGCAGGGGATTGGATGGGATGAACTCCAGAGGTCCCTTCCAACCCTGAATATTCTGTGATTCTGTAAATATATGAAGAAGCTCAATGTAGCTTCTTCAACGTAGCTCAACAGGCTGAATCTCACCCTACTTTCCTTTCTAAATTTGGACTATCCACATGAACACACTAGCCTTGAAACACCTGAGGATCTCTAAAACACAGGTAGTCACCCTGACCTCACAGAGGTCCTACTTTTCATAATTGAGTTCCTTGACATACTCATCAGTTCTACGGGAGGAGAGCGCATACACCAAATATATGGAATGCTAAATAATTCAGTTATTTTGCATCAGGAAGATTATGGACAATGTCCTAAATGTTTCAGAACATATTGAAAAAAAAGATATCTCTTCTACTCTTTTTTTTTGTCAACACAAGGCTTAGCAGTGATAAACCCACACATCCCTTTTGTGCATAAACTGAGGACTGCAGAAATCAACAGCGAATCCCCACCTATGTCCCCTACAAAAAACTTCCTGCCATGACAACCCCTGTTCTACTACTCCATATCCTCATGATGCTTCTCTCACAACCTCTCCACACTCTCCCTGCATCCATGGACACTCCTCTCCTCAGCTTCAGGACTCATCCATGCCTCAATTTGTTCTCCAAAGCCCCCAGAGAGGCAGCAAACAACCCACATGGATCATCTAGACCTGGACACATGTTAACTGATTGTGTGATACCAAAAAAATAGATAGTCAATGAATTTGCCTGAGTTTTCCTTGAGGACACTGAGATATTAAGTCCTTACGTGCTTGGTGAATACATACATTGATGGTTGGGTGGAGGAGAAAATCAGTGAACTGTATTTTTTCCCTCTAATGTGATTAACTCAACCAACCTACTTCAGCGGAAGAGGCAGAAAGACACCGACAGAAGAAAGCCTTAAAGGAAGTGAGAAACTTCAAACTATCAAAAAAGTAAAAAAATATTTCTGTAAACAATCCAGTAGTGCTAATCTGCTCTTACTTTTAGACCCAGGCCCCAGATATTCTGTTTGTATTTAATTTTCTGGCTCATCAAGTAGAAAAATCACCCATTCCTGAGGCTTTCAGCTTTATTTACACACTTGGTTAGGACTGAGGTGAACACTCAAACCTGTCATTGAAGGTTTCAGGTGCTCCCAGCTCCCATTTACACTCCATGAAGGCTTTGTTCTCCATATCACAGACAACCAGAAAATCATTAAGGTTGAAAAAGACCTCCAAGATCATTCAGTCCAACCATTAACCCAGCACCACCACCATGTTCACCACTAAAACACATCCTCAAGTGCTATATCCACGTTTTTTGAACACTTCCAGGGATGGTGACTCTACCACTTCCCTGAGCAACCTTTGCTAATGCTTAACAACCCTGGCAGTGAAGAAGCTTTTCCTAAAATCCAATCTAAACCTCCCCTAAACTTTAGGCCATTTACTCTCATCCTGTCACTTGTCACCTGGGAGAAGAGACTGACACCCACCTCACTACAATCTCTTTCCAGGCAGTTGTGGAGAGTGATAAGGTGAGCCTCCATTTCTCCAGGAGAGAATGACAGTGCCCAGAAGAAACAAACCACCCACCATCCTCCCACATCAGCCAAGGTCCCACCATGTGCCAGTAGCTGAAACTCAAACTCTTCAGCTGGGAATGCAGCAAGATTAATTTAACTAAGAGAAAGCACAAGCTGCTTCATAAGAGCTGAAACTGCATCTTGTCTATCCAAAATCTAATCATTTTTTTAAATTATTCTTGGTGGGGTTTTGTTTGTAATGCATCAGACTCTGGTGTTGGCTTAAAGACACCGAGGCCAAAATGTTGGACAGGGCTGAAATCCATGAATTCACCTACAAGACAGTGGAGCCCTGACTTTTACTGGCCTAAAATTATGCAAAAAGTCATCTTTAGGCTGCAGCTCTGTGATGAATTAGCTCTGACAAGAGGGGGAACTCAAGACCTCCCCACAGCACTCCCTCCCTATCCCACACCACGGCTGCCTCTCTGCTCTCTTGCTAACACAGGGACCAGCAGCGAGTGCTGTAAATGAGATCAATGAAACATTCAGTTAAAAATAACAGCCCAAACCTCCTCCATTGCAGGAGAGCCTTTCGGATCACAAATGATGAAAGCACATTTCTAAAAAAAGCGAGCTGAGTTGACAGCGATTTCTGAGAAGGTGGCAAAATAACCAGCCCTGAGCCCGACCAGCAGAACTAGGGCTGGGCTGCTCCAAGCATTGCTGGGGCTCCAGAATAACCCTGGCAGTGGGAAAACAGGTCTCAATACCCCCAGTTAGTGTCCACCTGTGTCAAAGATGGTGCCTGGCTCCCATCCCGGTGATGCTGTAGGAGCAGGACATTCAGAGGACACCACCACCCACTATTGTGAGCTATTCCTTGGGCATCTCCTTGCCCACTGGGCTGTATATTCCTGCCTTGTAGCTGATAGGGAGAAAAAGTCGGGATGCAGCTTCTGGGGTAAAGAAACATCATCCTTGTGGTACCCACAAGCACTTGGCCTGTGGTGCTGGCTGAAACTGTGAGGGAAAAGAGAAGCAACATCCCCAAGGTTTCTTACAACTATTTTTATGATTGACGCTGGGAAAGAGGAGAGGGAGTAGGGAGTAAGCTTTTTCCCCCTTTTTTCATGTCATCTAAGCACCAACTAACAAAAAAACCAGATGTTTTCATCCTGCAATCCAGATGGATGTCCCTCTGCAGCAGGGGGATGCACCCCCGCATCCCGCCTCACATTTCCAATGCTGGGATTCAACACAGCCACTGCAACTTTTAATGCCTTTTACAAACATCTAATTCACTCTGTATTAATCCCTCAGAGCAGCTACTCCTTCATTTTACCCTTGGAGACATCAAGCTAAAATATTAATCGGCTTGAGCACAAAAACCTACAGCTCTAAGCAGTTGTTGAGGACAGAGGACGTGCTGTTACCCAGTTCTCTGATATATACAGCAGTATAACACCATCCTTGCAATAAAAGTACAGAACGAGCCTCTAAAGATGCCTTTTTACTAGATGTTTGTAAGTGGATTTAGGTTTAATGACAAGCTCCTCTTGCTTATTTCCTGCTTTTACTCATCCTTCTTTTTGGGGGGGAGGGTGGCTGACAGGGGCTGTTCTTTCTCAAGCTTAATATTAAATAAAAGAAACCCAAAAATATATTGAAAATGCCCTCTTAAGTCAAGGCACAAGGCATATTTCAAATGAATGCTGCTGAAAACCTCCAAACTATCAAAAAGCTATTTCAATAAGGGATTTTCACTTACTCGAGACATTCAAGGCATTGACACAACTTCTAAAAAGATGAATCTCTTCCAAATATTTTAACTCAATTAAATGGACAAAATCTCCAGCACATGAAGGTGGCAACAAGCCCATGGCCCCCATTTCAGTGTTCCCAGGCTACAGAGGGGTTTCCAAAGCTCACTATTTCAGGGAGAGCTTTCAGGCAGTCTCTCAGCTGACTCTTGTAGGCCATGTCCAGATATCTTTAGCATTGAAGTGTGCAGTACAGAAGTGTGCATTAACTCGTGTGCGCATTCCACATCTCAGCCACAACAAATCACAAACACGGAGCAGAACCTGACACACACTATTTAAATTTGACCTTTGACTACAACAGAGCCAAAGCAAGGTGATTCCAGCCCATAAATATTCCTGATTCCACCGGCACTGAAGATGTTCAACCTTCAAACCTTGAAGGGAAGCAAACAACAGCATCAAATCCCTGCAGTTGTTTCACCTAAAATAGACAGAAGGCAGGTGGTGACACTGAAGTGATGCTTTGCAGTTCAGGCAATCTGTGTTCAAGTGCCAGGATTGACTAAGCTCTGGATGCCGCAGGAGAATTAAAGAGAAGCCACAGTCCTCTCACCTCATCCAAAGCATCCTGGAGCTGCAAAATGCATGGAAGGGACTCCTGGTTGAATGGGATGTTACTGCGCTTCAGTACAGCACAGCAAGGAAAGGACCTGCATCATTTTCATTTTTAACGTTCAAAAAGATTAAATTAAAATAGTCAAGGAAATCACAAATATAGAAAGATGCAACAATTGTAATCAAGGTGGCAATGTGTTCACAACTGGAACAGTTTGGGAGTTACCCAGAACCAGTTCAAACCCTTGATCAAGGCATTTCTTTGCATCAACCTCCTGCAGTAGGCAGATAAAATGTAGCTGTTCCATCTACATAAAACGTGTTTAGATACATAAATCCCTGCAAAGTGGCTTTTTATTTTGAGGCAAAACCAGAAAGAATTATACGCTGCATTAAATATTTTCTTCTTTGTCCTCTTCTTGACTGTCTGAAAGATCAATTAAAGTGCTTTTGCATAAAACAGGCAGAGAGGAGCACGTTCCAAAAAATAAATAAATAACAACGCCACTCTTTGCTTTCAGTATGATGCCTGAAGAAAACAAGCATAACGACTTAAAGATTCCCACAGTGAAAAGGAAGAAAATGATGAAGGTTTAATCATACACTTACAAGGCAGCAAAACACATTTCTCAAGTCGTAATATCTCTTGTGAAATTTAAGCACTCAGACACAAATATTAGCAACAAGCTTGCAGCAAGCTGAGTCGTTTCCCCTGCCCTCGCACAGAAATATGTGCAATGTCCCTCCCTTGCACTCACACACACATGTTTGCTGTTTCCATCACTTTTCTATTCGCAGAAATATCCCAATGAAACTATGGCCATTTAAGATGTTACGATTTAACGCGTTTCTTGACTTATGGAGGTCTCGCTGTCCTGGAGCTCAGCAACCTCTCTGTCCAGCTGCATTGCAACATCTGGAAGCACCAGCAGGATTTCCCCACAGGCTGACCAGCAGTGGGAATCATGGCCTTGGCATGGAGAGACAACACTCAGATCAACTGCTCCCCCAGTTACCAATGGGGAGCAGGGGAACAGGAAGAGAGATCACCCCATCAAAAAAACTCAGTATCTACTTTACCCTCCCTCAAAATGTCCTTTATCATGTCTGCAAAGGACAGGGGCGGAGTTGTTCCTATTAAAACCTCATCATCATAGGTTCTAAGGAAGAAATTTTTCATACTGAGGGTGGAGAAACATTGGCACAGGTTGTCCAGAGAAGCTGTGGATGCCCCATCCCTGGAAGTGTTCAAGGCCAGGATGGGGCTTGGAGCAACCTGGGACAGTGGGAAATGTCCCTGCTTTTTGCACCTGCTCATGGCAGGGGTGTGGAACTGGATGATCTTTAGTATTCCTTCCAACACAAGCTATTCTGTGATTCTGTGACCCTATGTGGCCCCAGAGAACTTGTGGTGGCCCAAGTGGCACAGCAGGTCCCTGACCATTTCCCCTTGGATTATGGTGCCTTCGTTCTGCTCCCTGTCCCTCCAGCTGTGGGACTCATCCCACCATGTTCCCCTCATGGCAACTGTGCCATATTTTTCCTGCTGCACAGGGTCTTCCAGCTCCCTCTGTTTGTTGCCCATGCTGTGGTGCAGGTGCACTTCAGCTGGGCTATTGTTCCCATATCTCTTTTTGGGGAAGGAGCCCTAATTCCTACACGGCCATTCTCATGGTTTCAAACACATCAATAACCCTGGTGCCTTTGCTGCTGCAGGGATCTCCTTCCCCTACCTGCACTGAGACAGCAGAACAAAGGGCCTCACGCACACAGCATGCCATAAGAAAACCCAAATATCTGCAGGTGATACCAGGCTCAGGGCCTGGTATTGATCTGCTGGATCTTCCTGCTTCCTCCTCATCATTCCCTACAACTGGAAGGGTAGAGGAAAACACTATATGTACTTTTGATCCCTTAACCAGTCAACCTCACAACAAAACGTGAAAGAACTGAGAGGAGAGAGAAATCACTGCACTACACGATTGAAACAGGAGGAGAACAACTTGCAATAATAAAATAAATCTAAAAAAAAAGCCCACACAAAAAAAGAAAAATGAATAACCAAGAAATGAAAACAAAAGCTAAGAGGTGAATAATTCATTTAGGCAATGTGCAGTGCACCTATTCTACCTGAATTGTTTACATGAAAAGTTCATGGTTTAATCAGAACTGCCGGAACAAGAAAAAACAGAGTCATAAGTACAACATTTATCTTGAGTAAACGAAATAGGTCTCTGGGTAAGGCATTTTCATTTAAAACAGAAAAAAAAATAGGTTGCAGTTTGTGACGTGACCAGCAAGGGGAGTCGGTGCCCAGAGCTTCGAGGGAACCACGCAGATGCAGTTTTGGGTGGAGAAAACTCAAATAAACAATTCTGAGGTAGTGACATTGATAAAACATTGAAGACTGCCAGAGGATGCTGGAAGATGATGGACAGAGAGCAGAAAACCCACTAACCTGGAAAAGAGAGAGGGCTTGAGGGATACTAGAGTAGAAAAATAAAAATGTTTTGCTTGGAAATTGGACTTTCTGTCCCTGCTAGACTTACTGGAGAGCATGTAATGAAGAGCTCTTAGAGGGAAAAAGGCACAGGACTAATGAAATCAAGCCAGGATGGATCTTAGGATAAGAAAACAAGGGTTAATCTCAAAGTACTTCTGAGTACAATATTCTGACAGTAACATGAAAAGACTTTGGTCAATTCCTCTTGTGGCTTTGAGGAGACATCCAGGAGGGTACCAGATGTCTGGAAGAAGATGTCAGAGAATAAGGGCTAACCAGGCACCTTATTACTGATCCCCAGAACCAGAGCAAACAGGGGGAAAAACAAAACTATTAAACACAACTATTAAAAACAACCCTCACAAGGAGTGGGTTTTAATAACATTATCCAGCATTTAAAGCAGAATGCCAGCAGTAGGAACTCATTAGGCTCTGTTTGGGGAACAGCAGCAAAATCACTGCTGCAGCTCCAGCCATGCTGGGCTTGTCAACAGAAACGGGGCCACCCTGGGCTCCGGGGCCACCGGGAGGGGCACTCAGAGCTTTCCTTCCTCTGCCCCGTTAATCTCATTAACCTCGAATTTACTCTGTTGTTGGTAATTACTCAGAACGCTAATAGGCACAATTTATGCATATTATTTACTGAATGTTACAAAATCTCTTCAGCTCTGTGTATGAGTCGGGGCTGGAACAAGCCAACGCTCCAAGGGCTGTGGAAAACAGGAGTAAAGAAATGAAAAATATTTTTAAAATTTAGAAAACCTTTTTTTAGGATTTGTTTCAAATTTCTTCAGTATCTTCAGTTTCTTCGTGCAAGATAACCAATCAATTCAGATAAATATATCCATTTTAGATATATCAGAATCATTTTAGATATATCATTTTAGATATATCAGAATCCACTCATTTTACTAATTCTGTTATAACATCCTAACAAGGAAAAAACAGACACTAAACCAAAAATACCCAAGAAAATACTTATTTCCTCCTATTAAGCCGGAGCCCATGAAACAACCATTCCAGCCACGATACAAATTACCGTTAACGATATTCCAGGTGGGAAAACCAGATGCAGTTTAAGAAAACTGTTATTGCTGTTAAAGAACTCCATAGGCTTTACAGACACAGTCTGCTGCACCTTGAAAAATGGAACTTTCACTGACCATCTGTTCCTAGCAGAGAACACCCAGCAACTCTGGCTTTGGCCAGAAAGCCCAGCTCAAAGTCAACATTCCATGAGAAGGGGACATCCCAGAGCTTAATGTACAGCCAAGATCAGAGGTCAGAGGGAAAATTTGGATGGAGATCACCCAGTGGTAACCAGTTAAAACAAAGAAACCACTGCAAGAGCAGAAAATGTGATCCAGAGGTGAACATCTGCAGGAGCAAAGCCCAGAGCATTCCTACACCCCTACTCCCCTACAACACACAGCATCACCTCCGGTGAGATGAAAGGATGTGGAGAAAACCAACCAAAATCAAAGAATAAAAAATTAAATGAGAAGGATTATCAAGGAAAGAAAGCAGCAAACATTACCTCACCCACAATTTTATTCCACTGTGCTGCGGAGCCACTTGTTGGGAACTTGGAAGCAATAACCCAATGGACCCAAGGCCCAGCTCAGCAGTATTGTTCCTGTTTAGATAAAAGGGAAAATAAAAAGAAAATCAGATGTGAAAAGCACAAATAGACTTTCATCTGCTCTGTTTCCCTCAGCCTGAAGCTCAGGGATTCCCAAGACTGAGGTTTTAGCTGTATCTTTAGATTCAACTGGGAGTTTTCACACCCTGTGAATTTGTTAAACATATCCATATATTAGGCAAGCTTTGCTTTTGGCCTACACAATGTTGACAATGGAACACACACACCAAAAAAAAAGGAAACAAAAGAACATTTCTTCCTTTTCATTTCAGGGTGCAAACTTTAGGGGATGCCTAGTGAAACACAGTAAGTAATTTTCATTTTCTGCAACTTGTCTGCACATTATTGTCATTTCCCCCTGTTTAGCCATGTCATATTTTATAGTCAGTATTAGCCAGTTAAACTGGTTTTATGATGTTTTTAGTACATTTTTACAGCATTTCCTACAAAAAGAAAGCCCATGCAAATATAGGGATTGCTGAGAGAGAACCACACCACTGAGACAACCAAGTGGACCCAGCACTGGACTTTTGAAGGTGATTCCACCACTTTCCCCAGCACTCTGCCCAATGCTTGACCATGCTTTCAGTGAAGAAATTTTTCTTATATCCAATCCAAACCTCCCCTGGTGCAACTTGAGGCCATTTCCTCTCATCAGGAACAGCAACCATAAGAATCCAGAAATTCAGATAACTCTGGAGACTGTAATGATATCCTAAACTCATTTCCCACACACACTTTCACAACTGTTTGTGGGGCTTTTTTATGCCCAAATTTGGAAACTAATGCTCCAGAAGGAATTTAAGACACTTTTAATGCAGTTTGTTATGTTTTAATAAAAAGTAAAAGAGAAAAGAGGAAAAAGAAGGGCTTAGGCAACTCAGGTAGAGGCACTTATACACTGGGCAAAGTACTGAAATAAAAACATTACAGACTTTTTACACCAATTATTCCTCAAAGAAAGTGTTTTAATGAAAATGCTGATATTTTGGGCTTGTTTTAAGCAGGAGGAGCATCACCACACAGGAGACAGCCTTCCAGACTAACCATGAAAGCCTTCTGATCCCTCCTTATGATGGAATGGTGAAGTAAAATCACATGGGATGACATCAGGGCCAAAGAGAGTAGCAGAGGATGCCAAAGGAGCTCCTGCCTTGAGTTTTTCTACCCTTAGAAAAACCATCCAATTACCCTTTCCTCCTCTTTGATTACACAATCGACTTCAACACCCTCAAAAGCCAACAACTCCAAAACATGGGGAAAAAATAATGATTAAGAGCCTTTAAGTTAAAGTGCAGTACCCAGAACCAGCTTTCAAAGACAGGGTAAATAAGGAAGACCTTTAAATTTTAAGATGTTGCTCAGCAGCACCTTGTCATGCCACATCACACAACACTTCTTCCTTGTTATTTCTCTGGCCAAAGGTCAAAATTCCTCTTCCCAAGAGACAAGCCTTCAGATTAAAAGAGTGGTGAAACTTTTACATCCAAGTAATTCAGGAACAATCCACATCTCCATCCTGGAGACTTTCCTACAAATGATTTATTGCAATTGAAGGTGGGGAGAAATAAATGACAAAATTTGTCTCAAACTGAGGCACTTCTGCTCCAAATGAAAACAGAATTATTTGTGCAGCACACAGAGTCCAGCACTGCAATCTCAGGATGTTCCTGGATGCTAGGTAGGAGTTTTTATCACCTTCACATAGCCTTGGGACAAGCATTTTTAAACTGCCTGTACAAGCAAAAAACCAGTGGTCACTGCAATTTTCCAGAACAAGCTAAGCCATGGCACACCCCATCCTGCCAATTGTGGATTCAGGTCCTTAAGTGTAGAAACTTGGTGGTCCAATTTCCCAGAAATATCATTATGCCCCTCTCCCAAAGCACCCAGGGCAGGCCTAGGAGGATGAAAACCAATACTGGAATGATCAAAACCACCCCGCATTGCACATGAGACTTCTTGCCCATCCATCTTCTCCTTATCTCATCCTCCCACCAGTTCCATCCCCCGAATTGATGTTTTCTTCCCCAATTCAATCTGTTTCTGGTGATTTTTCCTCAGCAGGGCCTCTCCTTTGTGTCCCTTTTGCATTCTCCATACAGGAATGCAAGAGGGATGTGATCCTTGGTTGGCATCCACTGGGACAATTCCATTATAGGGAGGAATTAATGACAACTCTGCCCACCTGCAGGTTTTGGGGTTTTTTTTTTAAGCCATCGTGTATGTAACTCACATGATGTCAGTACAGGAATATCACTCTGAGGCTCTGGAAAGTAAGGGGCGGGTTTTCCTCGTTTCTATGGTTATGAGCAATTTTAATGACCAACCTAAATAAAAAGGCTGGAAGAGAGAGAAAGTAGGAAGGAGTGAGGTGGGCGTTTAATTTTGATTGACAAGACAGAGCAGATCTAGTTAAGATCTGTCAAATGCTTGCTGAGGATCACAAATCCTCAGCACATTCTACGGCAGGCAGAATTAGTCTAAATGCACAGCTTTACAAAAATATTTCCTATCTGCTGAGATCAGAGTTCAGCATTTCAGCTGCCCCACAGAAAGCAGCTGGTGTCGTAACTACCAAAGGAACTAAGGTAGGGCCATAAAAAAATACATGTATATTTTAATTATTTGAATTTGATTTTTAAGTATTAACATCTACAGTGTCTTAATATGTCTTAATTTTTGTCTCTGACCTATATAAATAAATATGTTTATGTAAGATGACAGCATTCTCAAGATTTTTAACTACTAAGACAACAATTTTAAAGGTATTATCAAAGGCACCACTTTGGAATCACATCTGCATCACATGAAATGTTGTATAAATACAGACTACGGAGATAATTCCTGCAATAAAGACCTTAAAATAGGAGACTGAATGCAGAAGGAGTTGAACACAGATTTGATGGGAAATTTCAGGAAACACAATCTGGAAAGACAAAAACACTGGCATGACAGTAAGCTGTGATGTTCCCTGATACACCACCAAAAAACAAGCTTCAGGGAAAATTAAGAACATTCCTGCAAATGAAATAATCAAGATGGAACAATAATGGAGAGGTGGAGACCTGGAGCATTTCAAAGTCAGGAGCAGAGTTTCATCCCCTTGAAGGGAAGAATCAATATCTCATCAAGGCACAAGGCAGCATGAGAAGACTAAACCAGCATCTTGTGTTTAAGGCCAGGGAGAGGCAGGATGCACCAAAGGACAGACACAAACAAGATCCAAGCAAGATGTGCCTGAACCAAACTCCAAAGATGTTGTTCTTGTTCTCACTTGGCTCTGTTGGGATGCAGGCAGGACACAGTGATCTTCACAGGGCTACACACCCATGAGCTTGGCTATTTTATCAAACGATGTTAGAATTTTAAGGAGGAAAAAAACTCAGCAAGAGAGGATGAGGTTACAAAAGAGGGAAGTCAACAGCTCCTGAGATGCCTGCCAACAGGATCTGCACTTAAAGCATGCAGTTTTGGCAGAGAACATTCTCAAAATCTGATATTTAAAAGTCTCATGGTGTTGGAACACGTAATTAAAGTAAAAGGATACAAGTGAACTAAGATCTGATCAACACAAATTTGTATCAAAGTCAGAATGTGTTCCCACAGAGTCTCAGCCACCTGGTTCTTCCATGCTTCATTCAAAGTGAGAAAAAATAGCTACCAACTACTTTTATTCCCACTCAAAATCATCTCTCTCCAACCTCTAAAAGGGATGGATTTGTAACAGTCTTCAAGAATGAAAAAATTCAAAAAACCACCAAAACTCACACGTTGTTTTAATTTACTGCCACTTTTCAATTCTAAAGCAATATATTTGTTGTGACATGAACTTTTTTCCTTTACCTATCAATGCTGGGGCATTGATGGGTGAGGGAAACAAAAAATAATGAAAACACCTACAATTTCATCCTTGTTCCTCAAGAACTGGAATAAATGAAAGAATTCAAATCCTCTGTTGAGAAAAGCCCTGAGAAGAGGAAGGACTTGGGGATATTGGTGGATGGGAAGCTTGACATGACATAAATGTCAATGTGGCTGCTCCATCCCTGGAAGTGTCCAAAGCCAGGCTGGATAGAGCTTGGAGCAACCTGGTCTACTGGAAGGCATCCCTGCACACAGCAGAGGGTCAGAACAAAATGATCTTTCAGATCCCTTCCAACTCAAACTGTTCTAATATACCACAAATTTACTCCTGTTTCCTTCCTAGTAGTGCCAACATGAACTCAAAAGCCAAGAAAATAAACCCAAAAAAACCCAACAAAAATAAGGAATTAATGTGTGATCTGATTTCTTACTGCAAGGTTTCCAACAGCCAAGCCATACGCCACCAAAGTTGAAGAGAAAAGTCCAAGCAGTGTGGAATCAGCTGGCACAAGCTCATTTTTTTCACCAGGTAATGCCTTGAAACCTCCCAAACCAACTCTGCTGCCATCAGAGCCGCCTCTTCCTTGGACAGCGCCCAGGAACTGCTCACAAATGAAATCCAACCGAATTTATTGCTCCTGCAAGCCTGGAAATTTCAGTTACAGAGGTGACGTGACATTTTGTTTCACCAATGCTAATCTAATACCTTTTTAAAGGTGCATACGTTTCACCCTGTTGGCTTCCAACACTGAATTACCAGCTCTGCTAAGCTTCAGAATAAATTAGATGAGCGTGGCCTCCAGGCAAAATCCCTTTGCTGTAATCTTTATTCAAAACACACCGCTCTGGAGCCTTGCATGCATTGCCAAAAATCGCCTTGAGGTTTGCTCTTAAGATGGCAATTTGCATATCAACATTTTGCTGCAGAGCTTACCCAATGTCCCCGCTATTATTTTAATACTCTGCTGTGGGCGGCCCCCTGAGCAGCTCACAGAAGTGCAGGCTAAAAATATTCCTGCCTTCCCCACTGGCTCCACACATGACCACAGCGAGCGCCGGCTCGGATGCAAAGCCGGCAGTGATGGCATCCACCCGCTTCTCCAGGAGGATGCTCAGGCTCCAAAGGTGCTCAAGAAAACATGGCAAAAAGGAGAGAAGTAGCTCTGCATGGATGGAGGAAAAATGCCCAGGCGCTGGAGGAGGAAGAGCGCAGAAAGAACTGGTTTTACAAGGGCAGCGGGAGAGGTTTATCCGCATGCGAGACATTCTTGGGAAAACACATTAAGAGGTAATAAAACAGGTGAGGGAGGCACCGCCTGGGATATGAATTTAAGATGATGCTGAACAGAGGAAGGGGAAGAATTCTCAAGCACAGAAGGGGAGCGATGCCGGGCGGATGCGAGCACAGCCTGATTCATGCCCCAGAAGGGAGATCCCAATCCCACTGGCAGCACCACGTTGACGACAGTGCACGAAAAAACATGGATTGCAGGTTTTTCTCCTTGCCCTCCTCCCCCTCACCCAGCAAACCCCAGGCTCAGAGGTTGTAATTATTTCTGGCAAGGTGTAAACAGGTCTGGGAAATGAAACTGAAAACTGGAGCTATTTATGAGATGCCACACAGGGAATCGGCATCGGAGCCCGGCTACCAAATCAGTGAGTACAAGGTCACCCTGGTCTGCTCAGGAGAACTCTGCAAAGTGGTTTGCAGCCAGCCAGGCAAAATGTCCAGGCTCAGTCTGCCCAGGATGGTGAGTTAATGGAAACAGAGGGTGGAGAACCACCAGAGGACATTGCTCCAGCCAATAATAAGGGATTTATCATGATGCTGGCAGACTTTGAGATGATGTCCATCGAGATGACATCCACTCATGACAACCAGCTGCCTCTCTGGGGTGTGGGAGAGAAGCAAGGAGGATATCAAGTCCACAAGTGTCCCTCGACCAAATTGTTGCAGAGGAAAGCAACCAAGGGACTCACCTGCCTGGAATTGTTCCAGGCCAGATTGGATGGAGCTTGGTCTAGTGGAAGGTGTCCCTGCTCACAGCAGGGGGATGGGAACAAGATGATCTTGAAGGTCCCTTCCAACTCAAACCCTCCTATGACCTGCATGTAAATGAGCAGTGGAAACCACTCATCCCCTTACCCTGCAGGCCACCACTTGCTTCCAAGGACCTGGATTATTGCCCCAACCAAGGAAGAACCAGAAAATTTGAAAAGTAATTTCCTTTCTGCTGGTGGAGGAAAGAAGCAAAAGCCAAACCATCCCAGCAGGAGGATCTCACACCCTGATGGGGCTGAAGGAGCCAGCAGCATCTCAAACCCACAAAACAGCCACAAAGGAAAATTCAAAAATTTTTTTTTTGGTCTCACCAGGAAGGAAAGGAAAAGAGATGGTCAAATTCAGGAAGTACAGGCAGAGAGGCAGTGAGTGCCCCTGGGGACAGCAGGATCTCCAGACTATTTTCTGCACATTCTTTATATTCTGTGCTCAAATGCCTCACAAACAGGACTAGGATGCACAACTCTGTTTCTGAGATTACACTTAAATTATAATTATTTTTTAAATGGAAGGCAAGCACAGTGCAGTAGGAAAAGAAGTGTCCAAAGAGAGAAGAGCAAGCCTGAAGACCTCAGAGCCTGTGGGATATCTTTATATATGAAAGGAAACAAAGGTACACCTGAATAATGTGCAAAGAAATAGAAATAAAATAAATAAAATAAAAAAGCAGACCTTGGCTTCCATGCACAGGGAAGAGGATCTTGACAATTAATTTGCCAGTATTCCCGTAAGAGGAAAAAAATCCCAACCCACCAGAATTCCAGTCTCATGATTGCCCTATGCTTGGGAAAAAGGAGACAAAAACAGATCAGTTGTGGATGTCCCATCCCTGGAAGTGTTCAAGACCAGGTTGGATGGGGTTTGGAGCAACCTGGGATAGTGGGAGGTGTCCCTCTTCATGGCAGGGGGTTGGAAGAAGGTCTTTTCCAACTCAAACCATTATAGGATCCTATGAAACCCACCTGCCTCAGCTCCGAAGATTATCAACAGGAAAATATCTGTAGTGAGAGTCTCAGTTTACTTTTTCAAATTAAAAGGTGTCCTGTTTTACACAAATATTGCAATCCTGTTTTCACCACTTGCTAAGACATCTCTCCAAGGGGCCAGTTTGAGTACTAGGACAGAACCCATTATATTTTTAGAAAACCAACCAATAGCTATGAAACCTCCCCATGGTGCATGATCAAAACTTAGGAGAGCTTTGGAAAGCACACGGTTTTTCTCTAAAAGACAAGTGTCAAAAAGCTTTGGACAGCATTTCTCAGGCTTCCACATCCACATTTTGCCACCTACTACCATCTTTGAGCACTTGCTGTTAATGGAAGCTGAAGGTCTTTGACACTGAGAAATTGAACCTTTAGCATGCAGTAACCTCAACACAATTTGAGCACCACTATTTTAATTATTGTAGAGTTTTACCATATTTATTATTAGTAAAAGTAGATTTGGTAAAATGACTTGATTTTTCAGCATTGCTGCAGCTCTGGATAGCTTTAAAACCTGCATGGGATTTTCAAGCAAGACGATGGGGAGGATCAAGAGGTTGGACAAACTTCCCTGATCACAGCTATGAGTATTCACCATGGCCTCATCCTGCCCACATCAATCCCACAGCACTTTTGGCAGAGAAGAGACTAAAATTTTAAATTCCTTAAAACAAAGGCCAAAAAAACCAGAACAAAAAAGCAAACAAAATCACATCCAGTATTATTATATATATTTGAGTTTTATATATATAGTCTTATGCACTATATTACAGAAATCAGTTGTTAATTCAATAACATATGTATTTTGTAAGGTTAATTTTTCATACTTTTTCCCTGAGCATCCACAACCTGCAGCAGAATATTTGATGGGACTGACATCAGGGTCACCCCAGCAGCAACAGGCCCTCAGGTAAAGAGCAGCTGGAGATTACCAGGCACACAACAGAAGACATTTAGTACACTTGGGGAAGGTAAATCACATCTCTAGCTATGTAACAGTATGTCTAAATTTGTACAAATCAGGTATTTAGAAATTAGGAGGATCTCATGAGAGTCTAGAAAGCGAATTGTGTCACAAGGGATCACAAATCAATTGTTTTTGTGGGGAAAAATATAGTAAAAAACTGTATTAAGGTTTAGCTCTTGATTCAGTTCACACAAAGGGAAATCTTAAGATCTGCAGCTTCCAACAAGAATTTCTGTCACGTACAGGGTTATATGAAACAAGGTGCTACCCAGCACTTCTGCAGTCTCAACCTCCCCATCTCCAGATGCACAGCAGCATTTTTATCTCCAAAATCAGAAGAACTTGGAGCATGGTGAACATCTCCATGCTGGGATACGGGATGCTGCAAAGCATTTGCTAATAATTCAACTCAAACCTAATTGCAATTACCTACAGTGAATTGCAAGCACTGGTCCCTGTGATCCTGAGCATTTCCCATCCCTGGAATGTCCACAGCCAGGTTGGATGGAGCTCTGAGCAGCCTGGTCTGGTGGAAGGTGTCCCTGCCCATGGCTGGAGCTGGAATGAGACGATCCTGAAGGTCTCTTCCAACCCAAACTGTTCTATGATTCAATGAATCTAAAATTGAAGTGACTATTCCACAACCAGTGAGACATCATCCAAATCTTCCCTGAACAGCCCAGGAGGATTTTGTTCCTCTAAGGCACCCCAAAAACTGGAGCACATGAGCTGGGCAGGCAGCACCACTGCATGAGGACTGTGGTGACAGTCATAAGATGTCACATGTCAGTAAATCATAGAATCACAGAATGGTTTGAGTTGGACGAGACCTTAAAAATTATCTCATTCCAAACCTCTGTTACGAGCAGGGACACTTTCCACTAGACTAGTTGCTCAGCTCCTTCAGCTTAAAGCCATCCCCCCTTTTCCTCTCACAAAAAATTAGGGAATTTCAAAGTTGGGGAAGAAGGACGAAGAAAAACAGAACTCCTGGCTTTGTATGGGATTTTGTACAAAGCAGCCATTAATAGCAAGTTTGGGAGTTCCCTCATAGCATATTTGAGTCTCTGGCATCTCACGCAGCCCAGAAATGGGTTAATCCAAAAATCTGGGTTATAACACCTCCAAATCTGCCTGATTTTTCACATGTAGAAAAACAAAGGAGGCACCTCCCTCCTCCACGCAGAAGCATCACAAGAAGATTCATTAAAAATGGGGAAAAAAAAGCAACAGGTTTCAGCAATGAGCATGATCAAAGTCTCTCGTGGAAGAAGAAAATGTTTTATTTTACAGAAATAAGAACTATGGCAACAGCTCTGGAATAAAATCCTACAGCACGGCTGTCTCCTGTACTCGTTTACTCCATGCACGAGATGATGGAGGAGTCCTACAAGGGGAAAAAAAATACATGGCCAAGTTATTCAAGACCAGAATGACAATAAATGTATGCAGAGAGGAGAAGGAGGACTAATAAAGTCCTCAATAACCTCAAAAAAATCTTATTTTTGCAATGTCTGGCTTTGCAGCAGGGGGGACAGCAGAGCAAGAACAAAAACGCTACACAATGAAGAGCATCAAACATTTTGCAGTTATTTTCTGCTTTTATTTGAGAAATAAATGACAGAGAGAGTGAAGAGATCATCACCTAACCCAACATCAGTGTTTACTTCCAAAAAAGGAATTTTACCAAAAACATTAAAATCGTAAGTATAGGTATTGCAGCCAAGTTTGACTTCATTCAAGGAGTAGCTGGAAAATATTTTCCAGATTTTTCTTGCAGCATCCTAGCAGATGAACTGACAAAACACCTAAATGGCCCTTGGGAGAGCTTTTCCCCACAGCTCTGCATCCCAGAAAAAAAAAAAAAAAATAATTCAAAACCACCTGCTGATACACCATTTCTTCTTATTTTTGTACCAATCTTCAGGATATATTTAAAAAGCAACTGATTATCAGTGCAATCCTTGCTTTTCTAATGGACACACAAAATGGACATAAAAAAAAATATAATCCATCCTGCCCCTTTTTTATTTTAGTTAAATGCTATTTTTTCCATCATCAGAAACACTGCAGAGATGTGCCCATGCACTGCAACAAAGAGATGGCACCTGCCTACTGAATTTCCTGACTAGTGACACTTCGAAGAAAAAGAGTTTTAAATAGAAACCTCCCTGCAAGTGTTAAATCAGATTAATTTAACCCTTGCTTTATTTTAATCTTAGACGCCACCATTTGCAAGGCAAGTAGAAAAAAAAAATAGGGAGTAGGATTCTTATCTTGACCATATTCTTTGGGAAATACAGTGTATTATTAAAAACCACAAATAGCCTTTCTGACAGCAAAATACAGACACTTCTGGCTCTTTTGCAGTAGCAAAAAAGCACCAATATTTTATGAAGCTTTCTGTTCAGCATCAAGTGAAAGGCAGAGCCTTCCTCCAGCCTTGTGGTGCCCTGTGCCAAAAACACCAATGCCAGTTTGGGGCCACACTTTGGATTTGCACATGGCAAAAAGTGTTCTGTAAAATACAATGCACCGTGAAAGGTTGGTGATGCTGTTGAGGAAGTTTTGCAGCATTTTCCCCACAAACATCATCATGGACGTACGTTCTGATACTCCAGTTGTGAGTTAGGGTCATGCATAAATAGCTGGATTAAATTTAGACTGAGGGGATCGTGTCATAGGAAAACACACACATTCTAATGGTCAGGAATCATGGAATGGTTTGGGCTGGAAGGGACATTAAACACCATCCAATTCCAACCCCCTTCCATGGAGAGGGACACCTTCCACTATCCCAGGTTGCTCCATGCCCCTTCCAAACTGGCCTGGAACACTTCCAGGGATGGAGCAGCCACAGCTTCTCTGGAAAACTTGTGCCAGAGCCTCCTCACCTTCACAATAAGGGATTTCTTTCTAATATTGAATCTAAACCTGCTCTCTGCCAGTGGGAAGCCATTTTCCCCTGTTGTATCACTCCAGGTCCTTGTCCAAAGTCCCCCTCCAGCTCTCTTGGAGCCCTTTTAGGCACTTTGGGGACTTTACACCCTCCCTGGAGCCTTTTCTTCTCCAGGCTGAACATCCCAGTTCTCGCAGCCTGGCTCCAGAGCAGAGGGGCTCCATCCCTCTGAACCCCTTGGTGGCCTCCTCTGGACTTGCTCCAGCAGCTCCATGTCCTTCCTGTGCTCTGCAGGTGGGGTCTCACCTGAGAGGAGCAGAGGGGCACAAGAACCCCCTCAGCCCCTGCCCACCCAGCTTTGGATGCAGCCCAGGACACGCTCGGATTTTTGGGCTCCAAGTGCAGTGGCTGGGTCATGCCCAGCCTCTCATCCACCTGCACCCCCAAGACCTTCTCCACAGAACTGCCTTCAATCTCTTCATCCCCCAGCCCAGACACCAGAGGTGGAAACAAGACCAACCATGCCCTGGGTGGAAAGATCCATCCATCCATCCATCCATCCATCCATCCATCCATCCATCCATCCATCCTCACTGGGACCAAACCTGTCCTTTCCAGTGCAATCAGCCTTTGCCCTGACAATATCAACTTCAACCCTAAATAAACAAAGGCTCCTCCTGCCCACCTAAAATCCTCAGGTCTCACCAATTTCCAGTCCTCTGAAGCACCAGCAACCCTTGGAAAGTCCATAAAAACCCAAGTGAGAGCCACCCAGCTGACCCCACTGCACAAAGCAGGTGAACTGTAGGAAGGAGGACAATAAAGATGGGATAAGTAAATTTCAAGTTTTTAACACTTCATTCCACTTTCATGGAGCAGAATGTGTTTATGGTACAGGCAGGGAATCAAAAGTGTTATTTTTATCTTGATATTATTTGCCCTTTCACACTTGGTATTTAAATATTCCTGAAATCCTAGAAGAACAAACCAATTCAAAATACCATTTTAAATATATATATATATATATATATATATATATATATATGAAGGGGAAGCACATACTCTCATTCATTTTCAGCTTCCCTCTTTTATTTTTCTTTTCAATCACATTTTAAGTGCTGTAATATCTATGTGCAAATTTATCAAAACACCGAATATTTATTTTTCCTCCACTCCTGGTAAAGATTCTCCAGACCCAGAGCAGGTAGGGAGACCTGGTCACACCAGAGGGTTGTGTGATGAGGAGTAAATGATAAGAGGTTTAAAATATTTTAAATAAATAAATAAATAAATAGAGCTGTGAGAAAATGAATGAGGTTGCTTGCACAAGAGAGGATGGGAATAAAATATTGTAATATTAAAATCTGTGTTCTACCAGTATCTTTGGCCAACTAAACTCGACCAGTCTCAACTAAATAATTTACAGAATCACAAAACACTTTGGGCTGGAAGGGACCTTTAGGTTCATCCAGTTCCAACCTCTGCCATGGGCAGGGACACCTTCCACTATCCCAGGTTGCTCCAAGTCCCATCCAACCCAGCCTTGAGTATTTTCAGAGACTGGGCACCCACAGCTCCTCTGGGCAGCCTGGTTCATTGCCTCACCACCCTGGAACTCTTGCTTTAGACACAATAACAGGAGGAAAGAGGGATGGAATCTGAATCAGAAGCCTGGATCAAGCAGGACACGTGGCTGCACTGATCAGCCTCTCCCACATCCATCAAAGCTGCATTACTGGTCAAGCTAATTTTTGGTATCATTAATAAACAAAAGCAAACCAGGAAGGTGGGAGGCCTTGGAGAGCACAAGAAGGGTAATTTGTTGCATGGATGACCACTGGAAAATGGGAATCAGCACATTTAACACCCTAGAAGAAGTCCAGAAACCAGACTGAGGATGAGAGAGAATAGGATGTTGCAGCTGGCAAAGCAGGAGGGCAACAAGGGGTAGGACAGCAATGCCCTGACACATCAGGGATTTAAAAACCTGAATTTGCTTTAACACAAAGAAGAGGGACTTTCCAGAAGGACATGGGGTGATAGGAGAAGGGGGAATATCACTGAGCTAAATGAGGGTAGATTTAAATTGGATTTTAGGAAGAAATTCTTTACTGACACAGTGGGGAGGCCCTGGCAGAGGCTGCCCAGAGAAGCTGTGGCTGCTCCATCCCTGGAAGTGTCCAAGGCCAGGTTGGATGGGGTTTGGAGCAACCTGGGACAGAGGAAGGTGTCCTTGCCCATTGCAGGGGGATGGAACTGGGTGGTGTTTAAGGTCCCTTCCAACCCAAACCATTCCATGATCAACACTCCAGACAACACCCAGAGCTCAGCCTGGAGATGAGATGGAAAAGGGCATCACAGCTGCAGCAGACAGCAGAGCAGGAGAGCATCAAGGGGTCAGACAGCAGCTGGGCTGAGTCAGTGGTGACTTGAGCAGAAACACCTGGACAGGGACACCTGGACCACAGCAGGGCAGGATTGAGCACTCTATTTTCACAGCCCCACTGCAAAGGGAAAAAACCAGCCTGGAAAAAGGGATAAATGCTTCATAAAGTATAAACCTTTTTGCTAACCAAAAAAAAAAAAAGGGTGGGGGAAAACCCCTCATATTTTAATCAATCCTTCCCACTCCACAGCTAGTAAAAATTAAGGATTCAGTCAGCTGAATCCTAAATCCTCTGTGCAGAATAAAGCACAAAGCAAAACTGGGAGCCGCCACCCCACGCAAGGGTTTGCAAACAAACATCTCCTTGTTCCTGCAGCACTCCCAGACACAAGGATGCACCTCAAGCTGCAAAATGTCACACACAACTTCAAATGCCAACAAGAAGAGGGTTCTGCAGGGCATATTCAGCGTGCTGGTGGCAGAATGAAACGTGCTTTTAGCTCTGCAAACCCTCTGCTTTTTGATATGCACACAAAGACACCGAGCACTTCCATGGGAACACGAGGTTTCCCCAGCAAAGTCCACTCCAGCGCCAGATGCCGAAGGTTAATTGTACCCCACAGCTCAGGGGAGCTTTTATTAAAAGCTTCAAACCACAAACATTTTTCCAACTACAAAAGCAACCAAAAAAAGAAAAAAAGTTTCTGCAGTCAGCCGAGGGCCACCGCAGAAAGCGGCGCTTTGTACTTTTAAAAGTGGTTTTATTTCCTCTCCTTGTACTTCCAAAGCCATCCCACTGCCTCAAGCTCCTGAATTAGCCTGGAAGGAGGAAAAAGTGATAAGTAAACAACATCATGCCCTCTGTGAGGTTAAAATTGAGCAAAAACGGGACACGAGGCAAGCGAGGAGCAGTTCCCAGCATTGTCATTGTGCTGGAAATTGATAAATCAGGGTTTCTTCCTGAGCAGCTGTGGGACAGTGGCAAACTGGGTGCAGGGACATCCCATCCTCAGCCAGTCACTGGTGACATGGGACACAGCACCCTCACACGTGTCCCTCCCTGCTCACAGCCCTGTCCCCAAATCACTCATTACACACAAAAACTGCTGTGCAACAGCAGCCACAGCCCCCAAGTTTTACCCACAGACCCTGTGCTAGCCCCATCCCTGTGTCACACAGCCCTCCAGCTTGTCCCAGCCCAGCTCTGTCCCCATGTTACACATTGCCCCCTGTGCCAGGGCACTCCTGTCCCCATGTCACATCCCTCTGTGCTAGCCCTGTCCCCATGTCACATGCACACCCCAAACTATGCTAGGCCAGCCTGTCCCCATGTCACACACCTCTCCCCCATGCCATGCCCTGTCCCCATGTCACATCCCCCCTGTGCCATGCCCTGTCCCCAAGTCACACACACCTGTGCCCGTGTCGCACACCCCCAGGCCAGCCTGTCCCCATATAACACATCCAAAGTGCCAGCACAGCCCCATCCCCATGTACACACCCTCCCCACCCAACCTGTGCCAGGCCAGCGCTGTCCTTATGTCGCACGCCCACACACAGCGCCAGGCCATGCCTGTCCCCATGTCACACACACACACACACGCGCCTGTCCCCGTGTCACACAGAGCCCCAGTGCCAGCCCAGCCCGGTTCCCGTGTCACACAGCCGCAGTGTCACCGGTGTCCCACGTTCCCAGCCCGTGTCACCCCCCCGTCCCCTCAGCGGCACCGCCGCGCGCCCCTCACCTGCCGCCGCGCGCCCGTCACAGCCGGCACCCAAACATCACGTGACCGCCGCGGCCCCGCCCACCGCGACCACGTGTGCCTCTCTCCCCCCCTATCGTTGTAGTCCACATCCCGCTGATACTCCCGGCCGAACCTCCCCTTTGGAATACAATTCCCAGAGTGCATCGCGACGCGGCGCTCTGACCCATTCACCCGGCAACCAATCGGCGGAGGGGACGGCCCGAGGGGGCCCCGCCCACCTCATAGCACCTCCCTCTTCAGGGCGCGGCCCGGGGCCGCCCCTCAGGAGCCGCGCCCCTCCTGCCACCGCTCCGGGGGATGTTCCTTGTTCCACATCTTCCTCATCTTCCTTATCTTCCTCATCCTCCTCATCCCCACCTTCCCCCTCCTCAGGGACGGCTGAGGGAGCTGGGGGTGTTTAATCTGTAGAAAGGGGTCTCAGGGGGCTCCTCATCACTCCACAGCTCCCTGACAGGAGGGTGTAGCCATGAGGGAAGTCGGTCTCTTCTCCCAAATAACCAGAGGTAGCCTGAAAAGAAGCGACCTCAAGTTGCACCAGGGGAGATTCAAGTTGGATATTAAGAAAAATTATTCACTGGAAGGCTGGCCAAATATTCTAAAGGGCAAGTAGTGGGTTCACCTTTCCCTGGAAATGCTCAGATAAAGTGTAGATGTGGCGCTTGGGGACAGGGTTGAGTGGTGAGTTTGGCAGTACTGGGTGAATGGTTGGACCCAGTGATCCTTCAGGTCTTTTCCAACCTTAATGATTCTGTGATTCCCTGACAGATCCATGCCCTCCTTCGTAGCCTCACAGTGCCCAGGGCACTGCTTACAGAAATAAATGAATAAGCTCCACCAACCTGCTGCTGCTAAAGCCACTAATTCTCTCCAAAACACCACAAATTGCAGCCCGAGACTGGAGGTTCACCCAGCCCAAGTGCTTTGATAGAGCAGTCTGGAGTACAACTGCACCTGCGAGGAGTTCGCTTTTTATTTGCCCAGCGACACCAGCTTTACGTGGTGGCTGGCTTGCAAAAGGAGTTATAAAGAGGATTTTCTTGATAGAGCCTTTAACCAACAATTCATTTTAACAAGGGACTGACAAGCCAGCTGCCTGTTCAGAAATGGAGTTCTGCACCAGTAGCCCTGCTCTGCTTAAAAAAAGCTTTAAAAGGGCTGAGGGGCCACCTGAGCCTCCATAAACTTTGGGGTTTTACAGCACCGAGTTGCTATCGGAGCAGTTGCCTCCATCTTTTACTGCATTGATAATCATTTATTTCTGGACTCTGAGAAAATCCCTTAGGAGAGGGGACATAAAAATATACTGATAACGAAATACAGCTGTCTGCTTGTCGTCTGCAAAATCCTCTGACTACAGCTGCATGTGCAATGTCCTGTGTCTTGCTGGGTGGTTTTTTTTTTTTTTTGAGGGTGGAGGAAGAATGAGTTAATCCTGCAAGAAGCATAGATTACATTTCAAAAACCACTGTGAAAATTTTGCAGTAATTTTCAGTACAAATCATATTTACCTCCAGCATGAGCCTCATGAAAGTAAATAAGAAAAGAAATATATAAACACGTGCCAATATAAAACAGCCTAAGTATTCCAAGGGACAGCAATCATAAAAATTACAGTGGGATAAATCTCACATGACTGCTTTGGTTTGCAGGCTGCATCTTGCTGGTTTTGCATTTTGGAGCTGGAGAAATAGTGCTTAATCAATACATGTGTTATTCATACAATAATAATGCTGCACATTCTCTTGGGACGTTTTTCTTCTGAGGAATTTGAGCTGTTGCAAACCTTCTCATTGTGTGCAGCAGGGCTGGTCCTTGTTATTAACAGCTGCTTATTGATCTGTAACAGCTTTTAGAAAGAGTGAGGGTGGGTTTTTGGCATGGTGTGGAAGTCAGGTCTTTTACATAAGCAGGGCGTTGTGCGTCATTAAGATGTTGCTTTCTTTAAATTCAGGGAAGAAAAAAACCCCATATAATTAACAGCTTTGTTCCATCCCACAGTGATAACATCTATAAATCTGAAAAATATACAGTCAGCTGTATGGGAACCAAAAGCTCCAGGGACCAAAATTTTATTAAAACAGCTTAATCTTCGTGTTCCTCATCTTTGAGTGGGAGGAAGTTGCCAGTTTCCCAGATGCTGTGTGGTGTTTCCCAAGGTGGAAGCAGCCATTTCATTCCACACGAACAAAACTCCTGGAGGTAAGACCCTGAACCTGAAAGGGTTTGGGAAATGTGATTTGGGGATGAAGTTGTCAGTGTGTTTCTGCTTTGGAAAACTGCCCCTATTCCTCCATGAAGATGAAATGGAGGATCTCTAACAACATTTAAATAAACTCAGCTGTGATGCTTTCACCTCATCCCTGCTGGGATGATTACCCTCTTAGGCTGGCTGTGTCTTTAGGGAATTTCTTCCACTCCTTGGAAGGAGTTTCCTTTTGGCTCACAGGTTTCTTTTGTGAATCATCTTAAATCATAACCTCTTAATAGCTGGGCTATTGAAGTATTTATGGAAAGGTAATCCAATTGTCCTCTTGCTTACTTTTTCCCTGAGCTGTGTGGATTTGGCTTCCCTGTAACAATTTGTATTACACCTTATTACATCCTTACAAATAACTCACTGGGGTTTCATTCCTATACCACAGGACTTTTCTACAAAGCAGGAGAACCCAGACAAATAACGTGCATTAAATAAAGTGTGGGGTTTAGGTTATAATTTGGATTATGTTGTTAACACCAGGTATATTGTCTAAGGTGCTATTTACTTCTCTCCTCTATTGGATTGTCTGGAAGTGTTGACAGATTCAGGAAGAGTGAGGTAAATAAAAACTATGTCACAAGAAAGTGTCAGAGAGTGCCTAATTTATCCCATTAGGACACAGATGTAAACATGGCAACAAAACCATTGGGGAAGAAAAAAGAACAATTTATCATTGCAAACAGATGAAGGGGACAGCCTAGATATTTGTCCAGAGCATGTACAAACACATTTCTCCAGATTTTAAAATGTTCCAGGAATTATTTATTTGGGGTACTTTTTCATTTGTGCTTAAGGAGTCTCCACTTAAAGAAAACCAAACAAACAAAAAACCAAGCAAAAAAAGCAAGCAAAACCAACAAGCCCCCCCCCCATCCCAAGCAAACAAACAAAACCCTCCAAAAAAACAGCAAAAGCCAACCAAACAAAACAAACAAACAAAAACCCAAACCAAACCTGACAAAACTTCTTTTCAGACGTTTCTTTCTTTGTTTCATCCATTTTTTTTTCAGATTTAAACAAGAAATTATTCCCCCCTTTCCTTCCCAGTTTCCTACTTTCTTTTACTATTTTTTTCCTACTCTTTTCAGTTATTAGGCTGGGCTTGTGGCTTTCCTGAAGACTGCTGGGAAAAAAAAAAAGATTTTTTTTTATCAGTACGCAACTTTTCAATGCTGAATTAATTGTCTGACCATACAGTAGGAAAAGCACTTTTTTCTTTGATAAAAATGCTGTTTTCCACTCAAATGCTTTAAACACCAAGCCAGTCAACTGCAAGGAGCACGGCAACAAGCACAAGTCGGCCTGAATGCTTCACAAAACCAAGGCTGACTCTTATTTCCTATTTCCAGACATTCATCCAGTGACCTGAGATTCCCTGAAAACAGCACAGCTCAGAGAGCTTATCACAGCACATCCGCATGTTGCTACCTGTGAGCAATTTAATAAAAAAGATATTATAGCAACAATAAAAGGAGTCTGGAAAAAGCCAGCTAATCCCTGAACAACCTTATTTCAGTCTATTTAAAGTCCAAGAGAGACTTGAATTCCAGGACCGAGCAAAATCTGGCATAAAACAGATGTTTCCATCAAGTACTGCAGTGGCAGCAATACATGTCCCAAGCTAGTGACCACCTGGCAGGTCTGGTAAGTCACAAGGAAGAATCCCGAGCCATAAAGAAATGATTTTCAATCATTTGTGTATTCCTGCATCAGTTACATCCGGTTATAGCTGTGGATTAATAGCAATAGCTTTGGATTTTAGTGGCATTTCACTCGGATTTATCTGAGCATTGCTACATCTGACCCTTCCTTTTCTGGAGACATCTGACTGCATCTGAATTAGGAAAATAAAAGCCACGAGCCAATGTAAAAAACTTTGTCTCCAAGGCAGTGATAAGTCAATCACCTCATCAATAAAGCGTGTCCAATACTCTCAGTAATCCTGGTGATCAGTTTTGCTTATGGAAGCTGGAGATATTAAATCGAGCTCAGAGCAGGGATGACAAGTGGCAACTGAAAGTGATGTTGACAGAGCTAAAGGAGCCCATGCTGAGACCAACAGATGTAACACAACGGTGAGGGAACGGGGCTGGTGGCAAGGAAAACTCAGAGGTCGGAACAAATCCCTCACTCCACTTAACTCCATGACAAAACATCAGCGATCTTTCGCTCAGTTCAGCAGTGCTGCATCTGGATAATCAGGAGGAAAAATTGGAAGGAACAGAGGAGCTGTGGCCCAGGAGCTGCAGGTATGGAGAATGCAAGGAAAGCACTGCAAAGAGTGAATGTGTCGGGATCTCCAGCTGGTCAGAGTGACCCCGAGAAAAGTTGGAAAGTCTCTTTTCCCAGCCCAGCGCTTGGAGAAGGAGTCAGGGCTCTTCATTTCTCAGTCTCAAGGTTGTTTATTGTACCTTATCTATAAAATTCTTTCTCCTGTCTTGCCAAGGTCCACTCAGCAAGACAGAAGCATTCTGCCTGCCTCAGAGGCGATGTTATCTCTTTTTATACTAAAAACTACATGTACAATATTTACAATTACTTTCCAATACCTATCACCTATGTTAGACAGTGAGCTTCTACTCTAAACCAATCTAAAAGTGCCAACATCACAGCAGAAGATGGAGGCCAAGAAGAAGAAGGAGAAAGGCTGGACACGCCCAGATCCCTCCATCTTGCCCCCCTGGATCCCCATTCTAAAAACCCCAAAATCTACTTTTTCACCTTGTGATAAATTCACTGTCATTCTACTTAATTTGTCGTGGCTTGCAGATCTTCATTTAAGTTTGGTAACTTGCTCCACGGGTCATAATCGAAACCACAGGCATTTTGGGCTCTGTGCCAGGGTCTCTGAGCCCCCTGTCAAGGGGTCTTGACCATCCTGGACAGCCAAAGGGATGCCCTGGGTCCTGAAATGAATGGAGGGAGATTCGGGTCTGAAAATCTCAGTGCTTCCTCCTTCCCTATGATAATTCTTCACCAAGGCTGGCTTGGATGTGGCTTTGAGCAACCTGGTCTGGTGGAAGGTGTCCCTGCCCATGGCAGAGGGGATGGAATGGGATAATATTAAAGTCCCTTTCAACCCAAACCATTCTTAGGTGTCGCCCTGATTTTTTAAGATTTTCTAAGCCTTCTGATGTTTACATTCTTGTAACAAACTTTCTCACACACTTTCTGTAAATAACTTGTTGTTTTGCATTCTTTTATAAAAGAAGAGAAATTTGATGGACTGTTGGTTCCTCCAGTGTCATTGGAGAAGTGGCAGTTTCACCCTCCAATCCACTGTCACTTTTAGAAATCTATAAATGTTAGAGTCATAAAATAAACTTCCCTTTTTTGCCTTGAGAACAACAGTGTGTGTGCGCCTCGTGTTATTTCATGTCCTATAGTGACACTGGGCCATCTAAAGTATCCAGAGCATGACTGAAAACCTCCTTTTTATGCTGCACTTGTGAAATAATGAAAAAGGAACCCCTGAAATATGAATGGGTCTATAAGAAAATAAGAAAATAGGAAAAAAATAGAAAATAAGAAAAACATCTGGACTTAAAATGTCTAATTCTGGTTTAATTAATCATCTGTTTTTAAGGCTGAATTTCCTCTACCATAATCAAGTCTCTATTTGGTTACTGTTATTAAAGCTGCAGTTACTACCACTCATTAGTCAGGAATTGTTATTCCTGCCTCTGCTGTCATCCAGTAAATAGTTTTTTCCCCCTGAATTACACATTTTCAAAGGTAAAAGGTTTTCTACACATTTGTACTACATAAGGGGGCACTTAAGGACATGGTTTAGTGATGGACTTGGTAATGCTGGCTCCACGCTTGGACTCCATGATATTCAAGATCTTTTCCAACCTTGATGATTCTGTGATTTTATGATTTTATACATCTCTCACAACAGATTATAACTCTGTTCAAACTGCAAATGCCACTGCAGAATCATTTTAAAATAGTAACACTGGTCTGAGACATGTGAGAAAATCTTCCATTTCCTAAAGAAAATTTTAAAAATGCCCAAAGATAAAACCAAAGTTTTGGGGATTCAATGCCAAAAGTAAAAGTGCTTTTTCCAGTGTTTATAAGGACTGAGCAAAATTTATGTTGAAGTTTCTGTCCACACTATAAGGCAGTGAGAGAAAAGAACAAAGAACAACAGCAGGAAAGATCCAAGATGTAGACAATGTAATTACTTACAAACATTGAAAGAGATGAGCTTGGTGAATCTAGAAAATTGAAGATCTGGGGAAATGGGAATAACTTCTCTGATACATGAAGCCTTGCTGCAAAAAGAAACAGAAAAACTGTTGTCCATGCCCACTGAGGATAGGTCAAGAAGCCATTGGCTTAAATTGGCTTGGATTGGTGGGAGAAGATTTAATTTAGATATGAAAACCCACTATCTGGTATTAAGGTTTGTATACCACTTGTACAAACTACCTGGGAAGACCTGAATTTTGGCTGTTGGAAGTTTTCAAAAACAGAATTAATCACAAATCATCGGTAGAAGTGGTTTTTTTTGTGATGGTTGAGATGATTTGGGGATGGACCAAACAGTCTCCCAAAGCCTCTGTATTCTGTAGAACAATCTTTTCTTTTGGACAGTCAATTCCCTCTTCAGTGGGATGGGTTGGATAGATTAAGCCCATAAGAAATTTGAACACCTCCTGTTTTAAAATAAACAATTTTTTAAAAATCAATGTTGTTTTAGACCCAGGTACATTTGACCCATCTTCTCCCCTCACCAAAAGTGGGTGCTGAAGGAGCACAGGATGATTCTGATGAGCACTCTGCAAATCTCCAGCTACTTTCAGTTCTGAGATTTCCTGACCCTGTTGTGATCCTTGCTGACTCCTTCCTCAGATTTTAGCTCATAAAAATGTCCATTTATATTTTTCAGGACTGACATCTGCTCCATGAAGAATGTTCTTTGTTTTATTTTAATTTCTATTACCTTCATTTAAGGACACAAGTCCTTGCACCAAAATAAACAAAATTGTTGCTCCCACCCTTTGCATCCTGACTTTAAAAGATGATTTATATTACTCAAGACCAGATAAGAGGATGATCTTATCCCAAGGCTGCTTATTTCTTTTAAATACCTTTTGTTAAAACTTTTTTTGGACATCCAAAATAATTTTATTTTCTGGACTACTGACAACTTGTTAGTCCATAAAAAAAAAACCAAGAAATCTTTAAGGTGCAATTAACCAGAAGTGAAATCTTTTTACCTTCCTTCATCAAAGTTTCAGATATTTTGTCTGGTTCAGATGTCAGGTTTATAAGTTTGCAGTTCCCTGGATCTGTCCTGGATCCTCTCCAGTCTTCACATACCAGGGACACTTTAAGTGAAACATTGCACATTGTTGTTAATAATTCAGATATTTAATTTTTTATTTGCCCTAAAACTCTTGGGTAAATATATCCAGCCCTGCTGTTTTGTCTGTGGTTATTCTGTCTTTTTAATCCAAACTTTTTTTTTTTCAGGCATCCTCTCAAAGCAGGTCTGGGATTTTTATCAACCCTGTTTCTTCCATATTTCTTTCTTATTTCTAATATCAGTTTTACCCTCCTGTTCAACCACACTCACTCAATGTTTTTGTCCAAGAGCAAACCAGTAGCACACCAGTGACTTGTTTCCTTCTCAACACCCTGATGGTACTGTCAACACCTGTAAGGATTTAATTCCTTTAACTTCCCTTTTTTAACTTTTCTTTAAGAGCTTTTTTTCTACCCAGTCCTGCTGCTGGATTTGAACAGAGCTTTGGTGGATGCTCAGCCTGTTTTCTCCCATTGGGATGTCGATGCAAGGTATGTGGTGGAATTTGCTGCAGGATGCTGACTTCATGATGAGATTTTGAACTAGATTTCTATAGCAGCCCAGGATTTGTGTATCTTCTTGTGGGATCAGTCACCAGCTGCTGCTTCAGACTCAGATGTGGTCTTTGCTCAGTCTCCATGGAGGGACCTGAAATCCCTCAGGATGCTGGTGGGTGAGAGGCCATGTCCTGGGCTGCAGCAGAAGAAGTGTGTCTGGCATGTCAATAGATGGGATTCTGTCCCTCTACCCAACTCTGGTGAGACCCTACCTGGGCTTATATTTCCAGCTTTTGGGACCCTGAGATAAGAAGGTAGTGAACCTGTTGGAATGAGTCCAGAGGAGGAGGTGAAGATGCCCAGAGAACTGGAGCAGCTCTGCTGTTGAGAGAGTTGGGAATGTTCAGCCCAGTTGAGCAGAGAAACCTCTGGTGAGACCTTAGAGCCCTTTCCAGTACCTAAAGCTGCTCATGGGAAAGACTTTTTACCAGGGCCTATTGTGATAGAATCTTTTTAACAAAAAGATGAGACATTTAGACTGGATTTTTGGAAGAAATTCTTCCCATGAAGGTGGGGAGGCCCTGGCACAGGTTTCCCAGAGAAGCTGTGGCTGCCCCATCCCTGAAAGTGGTGAAGGCCAGGTTAGACAAGGCTTGGAGCAACGTGGAATAGTAGAAGATAGTCCCTACCCATGGCAAAATGATTGAGTGAGATGATATTTAATGAGATATCACAACCCAGCCCAACCCATTCTATGATTTTATGATTCCCCTTCCTGCTATTCCTACACTTTTGGATTTTTTACATCAGTCAGTGCCACTGTACAGGTGTGTAGAATTGTCTGTTGGCCCAAAGGTGCATTGTTCCATCTTGGCCTGGAGTTTCAGTTCATAGAGGTTCTTGTTGATCTGTTTTCCTCTCTCCTGACAGCATCTGGCTTACCTGATACAGTGTCCCTTTGATTGTTTTCCCTCCACCAAGTTTTTGATGTATTTCCATTCTCCTCATTCAGGCTCAGAAAGGCCAGTCCCATCACCTGCATTTCTGAGGTTTCCAGCATTTACATAGTAAAACCGCCACGTTAGCTCCTGTCTCCGCAACCTTTTCAAATGTCAAATGTTTTGTTTTCCATTTTCTGTTTGAGTACTTACTTCCCATGACCTATTCTTCATTGAGAGGCACCTACCTTTGTGTCTTCATCTTTAGAAATGTCATCCCAAGCCGTATGCTCTGGTTTGACTTCCCTCACTCCCCACTCTAAAAGCTCCCTCACAGCCTCCCTGATTTTAAATGACCATGCCACGGGTGAACTCTGCCCCTCCTGTGCTGGATTTTGACACTCTACACATGTCATTTGAGCCTGAAGTTGTCTTACATTCATACTCTGCCTCTCCACCAGTCTCTCTGGACCTGCAAGAGATAAGGAAGCACTTCACAGAACATCACCTTCCTTTTGGTTTCTAATTTTTGCTTCCACACACAGGACCTCCCTTACCTGTGTCATTGATGCCAGTTTGGGCTGTGGCCCCAGGCTGCTCCTCATGTGTCTCTTCTAATCTTCCACCTGCCTTTATGTCTTCTAACAATAAATGGCATCATCTTATATTTCTTAATACCTTTAATAAGGGATAACTGCTTTCCTGATTGATCTTCCAAGCATCTTAATTTTGCTGTCCTCTTGCAAATGGTCTTAATATCTTATTGCTAGTGGTTTCTGTATGATTTCTCTGGAGGAAATAGAGAAAAAATATTGTAGTGAAACAAAAACCTTTCAATGTGATTTAAAATTTGTAATGACCTGGAAAGGAGACAAGGTAAGGGAGATTTGAGGATATCCCACTGCAGAGCTCAAGAACATATGCTTTAATTAAATTTAGCAGCCTAAATCAGCTCCTCCCCTCCCATCTGAATGGCTGGCAGATAGTCTGTGATCAGGAAAATATGCTTTCCTTTGCCCTTATTTATGTTGCTAAAATTCCTCCTAAAATTTCTCAGTGTCATGACTACATATAGCAATAGTGGGAGCCAAAAATCAGAAAACAAGATATCACCCAGACCCACACGAGGCACTTTGGCTAACAAGGTGATTGTAGTACAGGTTGCCAATACTGATTGGATCTCTGGTTGCTTTCTAGCACTGGAAATGAGATCCAAATGAAGAAATTTTAGCAATTAGGTCCGGTTTCATAGAGAAGGTTGGGATGGTTACTCTGCAAAACTGTCTGAGAAAAGATTTCTTAGGGATTTTTAGGCACCTGTGTCCATAAATGCCAATGCTTTTCCTGTTAGAATTGCATAATGTTTAATGTTGGAAGGGTGACATCTCATCCTTAAGGGAAAGGGAGCTTTCAGTCCTTGTAGATGCTCCTGGGCAAAAGGAACAACCATAGTCAGACAAAGTTTACAAAGTTTTATAGGTAAATTGCAGACTTAGTGTGGAAAATTATATAAGTTACTCCCTGACCTCCTGTGTAAGCACTGGCACTGGGTTCTGGATAAATGGATAGAATGGAAGAGAAGAGGGTGAAATGGATTCAACAGAGGAGGGAGGGAGGGAAGGAGGGAGGGAGGCAGGAAGGAAGGAAGTGTCGGAAGGAAGTGGCGGAAGGAAGGAAGTGGCGGAAGGAAGGAAGGAAGTGGCGGAAGGAAGGAAGTGGCGGAAGGAAGGAAGGAAGTGGCGGAAGTGGCGGAAGGAAGTGGCGGAAGGAAGTGGCGGAAGGAAGTGGCGGAAGGAAGGAAGGAAGGAAGGAAGGAAGGAAGGAAGGAAGGAAGGAAGGAAGGAAGGAAGTGGCGGAAGGAAGGAAGGAAGTGGCGGAAGTGGCGGAAGGAAGTGGCGGAAGGAAGTGGCGGAAGTGGCGGAAGTGGCGGAAGTGGCGGAAGGAAGGAAGGAAGGAAGGAAGGAAGGAAGGAAGGAAGTGTCGGAAGGAAGTGTCGGAAGGAAGGAAGTGTCGGAAGGAAGTGTCGGAAGGAAGTGTCGGAAGGAAGTGTCGGAAGGAAGTGTCGGAAGGAAGGAAGTGTCGGAAGGAAGTGTCGGAAGGAAGTGTCGGAAGGAAGTGTCGGAAGGAAGGAAGGAAGGAAGGAAGGAAGGAAGGAAGGAAGGAAGGAAGGAAGGAAGGAAGGAAGGAAGGAAATCATCAGTCCTGTCTTGATCCAGCTTATGGGGTGCCCATGTGCCCAGGCTTTGTGAAGGTATATTTTTATAGATAAATTTTCCCCATATTGGAGATAAATTTCTCACTTTTATGCAAATCAGTTGTCATCCACAGCCTGTTCTTCTAGACCTGTCTGGAAATGGGTCAGAGGCTTCTGGGATCTTAGATGGTCTTGGCCCTCCTTACACCAATTCTCAACCTCATTCCTGTGCTTGGGCTTTGCTGAGTTGTCCTGATCTCCAGGACCCAAAACAAGGATATTTGTCCCAAAAGGGCTGCCCTACCTCCATACAGCCCCTTCTTCCAGACATAAAAACCCTTGGCTGGCTCCACTGTTTAATGTTAGAAGGAAGTGTGTTTGAGCTATTGGTGTTTGAGGGATAAACCTCAGCCCCCTTTATCTTCTAGGCCTCTACAGACACCTTAAAGATCATCTCATTTCATGGGCAGGGTCACCTTCCACTAAACCAGATTACTCAGAGCTCCATCCAGCCTGATCTTACAGAGCCCCAGGGATAGGGAGTCCAGGGATGGGAAATATTAAATGTTGGATATCTAAAATTTTCCCTAGTGCATATGCAGAGGTGCTGCTTTCTTGGCAGAGCTGAGCAGTTCCTTCCCAGCACTTCATGAGATTCAGGACTCTGGTTCTCTTCTCCAACACCCCAGGAAAGCTCATCTCAAAATCATGTTCTGGGTGCATGTAATGATCACCAATGACACAGTCCTGACTGTCTGGTAATGCAGAATCTGTCCTTTTTGCAGTGTAATAGAGATTATCTTCCCTGCATTGGAAGTGGGTGGTTTGGACTCAAGTCTCACAGGCTGGGAAGTTTCCAATCCACCATTCCCATGTCCTAGAAAAATGTGCTAATCATGCAGCTGGGTTAAAGTTGCTTTCTATCCTGCTAGGCAAAGCTGTGCTTTTGTGTGGAAAAAGGGCCCTAAAGCTCCATAAACCCAATGAAGGAACAGCCAAAAAAGCAACATGACATTGCCGCTCATGAAAGAGGGGATCCTAGGCAACCTCTTGGGGGAGAGCATCAAAAGGGTGTAAAAAATATACTGCAGAGGACCTTTAAGGTTAAACAAAACACTCATGTCTGACATGATAAAGAAAGGGAATTTGTTTGAATTTCCCTAATCCTCATATGGAAGAGCTTTTTCCTAGAGGGTGTCCAATGAAATAATAGAGGTTACCTCCCTCGGTGGATGGCCTTTGTAATGTTGTTGAGCCTCATCCCTGCTCTCGAATAGATTGCCCAGGGATTGGAAAATTACTTTGCCTTTCTTCTTAAAAATGAGCTTTTACTAACTATTGTAGTGAGCTACAGCTCTATGTTTCAGAGGAGAGGTTTTATCACTGATTCTTTTCAGCCTGAGCATCCTTTTTCTAAAAGGAAATAAACGCTAAGTGCAAATACACGCTGCTCTCATTAGGACAGCTTTGTTCTTTGTGTTATGTGAGTGGGAGAGATGAGCACAGGTCTGTGAAGTGCTTCTGACTGGAGAGGACACAGAGCAGCACTGAGACTGACACTTCACACCTGGGTCTGTGCTGTGGTCTCTGGGCATCCTTAGTGCCTCATCTCCACCTTCAGTACATCTATTTCCTTAAAATATCCTGGTTATTCAGCCATTTCGAAGCTGTCATTGATGGCAGATCTCCAAGGAAGAGGCCGGATGGTGCAAAAGAGGCATGCACAAGGTAAAGCTTTCTCTGCTTCAAAGCTGAACAGATGTTGCAGTTTGTGGCTGGAAGGATGCTGCATTATAGGGAATCCCTGGATCCCAAATTAGTTAAAGTTGCCTCTGTCCAAAGCAGCATGGCCAGCTGGTCGAGGGAGGTGATTCTCCCTCTCTGCTCTGGTGAGACCCCATCTGGAGCACTCTGTTGACCCTGGGTGACACCAGGTGCCCACCAAAGTCCCTGTGTCACTCCCCTTCTTTAACTGGACAGGGGAGAGATAATGCAATGACTCATGCTGTGAGATAAGGCCAGGGAAAAACACTCACCAAAAGCCATCATGGGAAAAACAGACTCAACTTGGCAAAGAATAATTGAATTTATTACCAATTAAATCAGAGTGTGATAATGGGAAAAAACCCCAAATCCTAAAACCACCTTTCCCCCACCCCTCCAGGCTGTGGGGTGACCTTAGAGAACCCTTCAGTATCTAAAGGGGCTGCAAAAGGGCTGAACAAGGCATGGACAAGGGGAAATGGCTTCCCATTGTCAGAGGGCAGGGTAAGGTGGGATATTTAGAAAAAATTCTTCCCTGTGAGGGAGGTAAGGCCCTGGCACAGGGTGCCCAGAGAAGCTGCCCCATCTCTGGAATTGTTCAAGGCCAGTCTGGATGGGAATTTAGTAACCAGATCTAGTGGAAGGTGTCCCTGCCCATGGCAGGGGGTTGGAACTGGAGGATCTTGAAGGTCCTTTCCAACCCAAACTATTCCATAATCACTTGGAGTCAGTAGAATTGATGAGGATAGTTGACAAAGGACATTTTCGTCTTAGTCTTAGGCTGAGTGACAAGCTGAAGAGTTTTATTCTGCCCACTTAAATTTCACCAAGAATTCAAATCATGACATAACTCATTAAGATAACACGCCCCAAAATTTAACAGAGCAATTGTTGTTGTGCTGTTGGGTAGCACCTCCACCCTGGATCAGAACTGTTTCACCTCAGTCCTGGATCAGCTGCATTCCAATCCTGGTCCAGAGTTAATGTGAAGTCAATGGAAGAACTTCTACTGAGTCAGTAATCCCTGGATCAATTTCCTATGTCAGTTCACAAAGTGCTTTTGAATAATGTATCCTGAAGGCTTTATATAAAATCGAAATTAGTGTTTTCATTCACTTGCATATCATCAGAATAAAACTTTTTTTGGAAATTGTTTTACTTGGTTATTTATCTGTTTGGAGATTGGAGCTGAAGTCTATTGATCAGCCTGATTAAAGAATGTGAAATCAGAGTGAGGCCGGCACTCTAATTTTAATGAGTTAGTGTATTCTTTTTATTTTTCTCAGACAGATTTGATAAAATGAGACACAAATCTACACACCTGCAGGCCATTGAGATAATACAGTGCTGGGCTAGAGAAATGGAGAGACGATACCTGCATTCATCAGCATGATAAATGCAAAAAAGGAAAATGATTAACTTTGGAAAATGTTTTTCATAGTCCACTAGCTTAAGATACTAATGAATTGGTGCTCGAATGAGCCAGACCTCTTAATCTTAAAGTGATATAATTTCAAGCACAACAGGATTAAATGTGGGCAACTTGATGCATTTATTGGGAATGTAGAATATCATAGAATCATAGAATATCCTGAGTTGAAAGGGACCCTGAGCTGAAAGGAATATTGAGTCCATCTCCTGGCCCTGCACGGGACACCAAGACTCCCACCATGGGCCTGGGTGTCACATTCATATTTCCTGAAAATTCCCTTTGCCTAGGATTTTTCTCCTAGGAAGCTGAGAAGCCTCAGAGAAAAAGTAAACAATAATTATCTGATTTGCTTCTCCTGTGTTTTGCTCCTTTGGAATGTATTTGGACATTGTTTGCCAACAGGTGGCTGTTTCATTCGTTTCATGTGAATCGTTTTGACTTATTGGCCAATCAGGATAAAGCTGTGTCAGGACTCTGGAAGGAGTCACGAGTTTTCATTATTATCTTTTTAGCTTCCTTTCTGTATTCTTTAGTATAGTTTAGTTTAGTATTCTTTATTATAATATAGTATCATAAAATAATAAATTACCCTTCTGAGAACATAGAGTCAGATTCATCATTCCTTCCTTCCACGCTGCAAATAGAATACCTGGGAGTGTTTTAAATGCCCCTGACTTAGTGTTCTGATCTGTGTCACACTCCGATCTCAGTGTGGGCTGCCACCACAAGTGCAGCTGGTCCTGCTCCTTCCCTTTCCCAGCTGGCCCTGGCTGCTCATTCCTGTGCCTTCCCATGTTTGGCTGGGCAGTTCTGTAGGTGAGGGCAGCAGAAGGGGCAGGAATCACTTCCAGCAGCAGCCTGGAGCTGGACCAAGTGAGAGTGACATGAAACCTGAACTCTGAATGGCAGCATAGCCTCATGTGGCTATGGAAACTTCAGTAATTAGGAAATCCTCTGTGGTGCAGTGGTATTTCAGGAAAAATAAAAAATGATACATTCATAAGTAAAAACAGGGATTACTTTCTTTTTGTCTTCAAGGTGATTCCTGCTTCTGAAAAAATTATTTGGCAATGAAGATGGTGAAGGATCTGGAGGTAAAGCCATGTGAAGAGTGGCTGAGGTCACTTGGCTTGTTCAGCTTAGACCAGGGACAGGGCCCGAAGGAACGGCCTGAAGTTGACTGAGGGGAGGTTTAGGTTGGATATCAGGAAAAATTTCTTCATCCAGAGGGTGTTGAGCCCTGGAACAGATTCCCCAACTAAATGGTCACGGCCCCAAACCCGACAGAGCTTAAGAAGTGTGTGGACAATGCTCTCAGGAGCAGGATGGGATTCTTGTGGTGTCCTGTGCAGGGCCAGGAGTTGGACTTGATGGTCCTTGTGGGTCCCTTCCAACTCAGGATGTTCTGTGATTCCATTTAAAACATTTGAATAAGACTTTCGTGAAATCTAAGGGATAATATAATGGGAGAGGATGGAGGTGTGTCCTTTAGGCAACAATTTCAAGGTTCAGCAAAATCTGTTTCCTGGCAGGTAAAAAAACCCAAAAACCACCACAGGTGTTTTGCAACCTGTGTTTTGCAAAAATGAGATTTATCAGGCTTCTCAAAAGGGAACTGCTTCTACTGAATTCACCTTAATAGAGAAGTGGGATTAAACAATGATCTTACAAAAAGCAAAAAGCTCAGAAGAGGAAACTGGATTTTAGAGCTCAAAGGTGCAGGGATAGCACAAGCATTCCTAAAAGTTTATTCAGATTAATCCTCACAAGGAAAATTAAAACACAGAGCAAGGATTCTTCAGCACTTAAACATGAAACCAGAAAGAAAACATGGAATTAGAAGTACAGGGCAGACATTGAAGATAATGGAAAAATGACCCTGCAGTTTAAGGTCTACTTCAGCTCTGTTTCCTGTAAGGACTCTGCTGTGGAACCTGCTAAGAAAAGACAAGATGATTAATGGGAAGAAGACTGTGGACATGGAAATTTCTATTGCCAAAGTGGAAACAAAACTCTCTAAACTCGTTTCATTTAGCCAGGGAGAAGGGAGGAGATACAGAGCTGGGTAATCAGCATCCTTGATATTTGAAAGAGCTGGCTCAGGAAATCAGTGCTCCATCTCAAAGCTCTTTAATAAATGTATGAATTTGGGGGTGGCTCCATCTGTGTGTCAAATAATAAATATAGCGTCCATATAGGAGTGCAGAAAAGCAACCACCCAGACCCAGAAATGTGCAAGCTTTAGAATAAATCTTCCCGAAAACAAAAATGAATGAATAATTAAAGAAAAGGAACGACCAAAGGAGGTGAAAATAAATCAAGATGGGAGGAAATACAGATTTATCAAAGGCTGTTTGTGTCTGATATCTTTCCTTAAAAAGGATAACCAATTCTTATGGATGAGAAAAATGCTTTAGACATAATCCACTTAGACTTCAATGAATATCAATATTGTGCCACATGGGATATTATTAACTGGAGAAAATATGGATCATTTCCAAAATACTAATGTAGTAAGTAACTACTAAAGAGAAATGACCTGGGATTCTGAAGAAAGGAGAACTTGGAGTTTGCAGGGCAGTTTTTAGTGGAGTTTCACAATGCTCTGTCTTCAGACTAATCTTATTTAACGTTGCCATTGGTGACCCTGCCTTAAAAATAGAGCTTTACTAATGACTTTTGTAGACAGCACAAAGCTGGGAGGTACAGGCAATTCAGGAGAGGATTGGAGTATTAGTGAGGTGAATTGGATGGAGAACTGAAAAATATAATGGGACAAAGAGTAAGGTCGTGTGTGTGGGGATTAATAACAAGAGAATCAGCTGTGAAGCTGGAGCAGTGGAAAATGAGGGAGTAAAAAGGGCACGTTGTGTTTGCTGATCACAGAATGATACAGCCTTGGAAAAGCAAACATCCCAGGGCTGCCTCAGCAGAGGGGTTCCCAGGAGAGGCCTCTGGAGAGACTGAAACGAGTCCTCTTAAAGGGTACAAAATCCTTGGCTCCCACAAACAACAAATGTGACTTCCTGAAGGACTAACCACCAGTGGCATGGAGAGGTCACCAGGTAGGAAAAACCTCAGGGTGTTTGTGTTTTGTACACCTGGGATGGGGGCAGCTCAGATGGAATATGGCTATTCCTTAATAAAAATGAACTCCAGGAACAAAGAAGGATTCTTTAAGCAGAGGGAGAAGTGTGATTTTAAAACCATATAATCATAGAAAGGCTTGGGTGGGAAGTGATGTTGAAGTTCCAAACCCCATCCATGGGCAGGGATGCCACCCGCAGATCAGGATGCTCAGAGCCTTCATGCAAGAATGGTGCAAGAGTGATGCAAGAATAAATTGTTATATATTGGACATGGATTAATTTAGTCTGGCATATCTTAAGAATTAAGATAGAAGGGTCTGGGACAGTGTCCTAATGCCAATAATGGAAACAAAAGACCTTACTTACAGGTAGATTTATAAGGCAGAAAATGGAAGATATCACCAGCTGTTGTAACAGAATGGGTCTTGATTGCCCAGAAAAAAGCCTGGAAGCTCTGAGCTCAGCTGTGTCACCCTCAGTCCCAAAATAGGAAGATGCTGCACTGACAGTTATGAGTCTCTGATAGAATCACAGAATCAAAGAATAGCCTGAGCTGGGAGGGACCCACAAGGATCCCTGAGTGCAGCTCCTGTCCCTGCACAGAACATCCCATGTTCCTGAAAGCTTTGTCCAAATGTTTCCTTCACTCTGGCAGACTTGGGGCCTTTTTGTTGTTCTCTGTTGCATGGTGCAAACCCATCTTAGAAGAGTCTTGAGTGAGGCTTTGAGGTCTGCTACTGGTTCCTGGCGTGAAGGGGTTTTTTTCCCACCTTTAGGTAAAAGAGATAATCCTGAGGGTAAATGAGCTGAGCCACTCTCTCAAGGTGAATCTTTTTCTGTATGGAGAAACTTGGGAGTCCAGAATGCTTCCTGTTTTAGTTTAAACACTACCATGATGAGCAGGGATGAATCAAAGCCACTTGGGAGGAAAACAACTTGGGTGTCTTGGTTGATGAGGATCTCAACCTGACCTGGCAATTGTGCCCAGAAAGTCAACCCTGTCCTGGGCTGCTTCCAAAGCAGTGTGGGCAGCAGATGAGGGGAGAATTCTGTCCCTGTACTGTTCTGTCCTGACACCACACCTGGAGCACGGCATCCAGGCCTGGGCTCCACAGTGAGAAGGATGTGGATCTGCTGGAGCAAGTCCAGAGAGGCCATGAGGGCTGAGCAGCTCTGCTGTGGAGGCTGAGAGAGCTGGAGTTGTTCAGTCTGGAGAAGAGAAGACTCCAGGCAGACTTTGGAACCCCATCTGGTACCTGAAGGGGCTGCAAGAAAGTTTGAGAGGGATTTTTCACAAGGGCATGGAACAACAGGACAAAGGGGAATGTTTTTAAGATAAAGGAGAGTAGATATAGATTTAAGGAATAAATTCTTTCCTGGGAGGGTGGTGAGGGCCTGGCAGAGGTTACCCAGAGAATTTGGGGCTGTCCTTTCCCTGGAAATGTCCAAGGCCAGGTAGGATGAGGCTTGGAGCAACATTGGGTAGTGGAAGGTGTCCCTGCCCATGGCAGGGGGTCAGAGACTGGACCTGGATGACCTTTAATATCCCTCTCCAGCCAAACCATTCCATGATTTTATCATTTTAATGACCAGACCAGGCCTATGTAAGGAAGGAGGAAAAAAAAAATCTCTCATTTGTACTGTGCATTTCTACTGAATTGAGACAAAGCATTACAGGACTGCAGTTACAACTGGGGAACGTTTCTGTGTGGAGAGGGAAGGACGTGTCCTTATCGAGCTGGCCTTTCACAGCTCCTCTGAGTAAATGTTTTAGCAGAACACAAAGTTTCCCAGTACAAGGCCAACCTGCTGTACTTGCACAAAACCATTTACATACTCACTCACACCATGTATCCCGGGGAAATGTTCAGAACCAGGCAGGACACCTTACTCAGCAGTGACATTGCTCTCTGGTTCTTGTAAAGGATAATTTACACAGTTTACTGAGTGAGTGAAATACAATAGAAGGTTAAATGTCTCACCTGCAACCAAATACAACCTCCTCATTGCCCTCCTGAAATTACAAAATCCCTGCAATGATAAAGGGAAAACACATTTCTTTAAGGCTCTGAGAGTTTGCTCAACAATAAAATGTAACAATAACAGAGAATTTTATAAAAGAAGCTCCTTTTTCTCTTTTAGATCATTTAAATGCATGTCTCCTTACACTGCAGTGTCTTAACCACATCAAAGACGTATTCCACAGGTTAGTTGAGAGCAATGTGCTGTTCCTTGCTCTTGACAGTTCATCCCAGTCAAGGAGTCCTCCTTGTGTGGGATCAGCTGTGAGAAAGGAGGAGGCTTTCCCCCGTTGCAGAAATCAAAGTGTCGCTTTTTGACTCATGTTAATGAATGCTCTGCCGTGTTACCTGAGGCTTCTTGAGGGGAATTATCTCTCTTGTAGCTTCTGCAAGCCGGGTGCTGCCAGGTCACTGTGACCTGACAGACACAGCCATGGGGGAGTGAAGTGGGAGAGTGACAGCACGGTTATCCTGGGAATATCTGAGGAGGGTTTATGGAACAGTCAAAAAGAAAAACAAAAAAACAAACCAGGATGTATTTTTAACGTGGAGTGCGAAAAAGGAAAATGCTAAAAGGAAAAATATTAAATTTAACTTCTTATTTAGAAATCATCAATTTATTTTTTTTTCAGAAGCCCACACTCAAGTGACAGTTGGTGATGTTAATACAGGCTGTATTTGGGACATGTCACATGGAAAGAAGTGATCCACTGAGCAGAGGGGCTGGAAACAATGAGGAATATCAGCCCTTGTTTGGAGGAGAGTGTTTGTGGAGGAGAAAACCGTCATAACTGCCTTGTATTCCCATAGTGACAGAGGGAGAGGACAGCCCTTGGTATCCATGGTGTGTGTGAGCAAGGAATGCTCGTGATGCACAAAATGCTGAGAGCCACTATCAGAGAGTTTTAGTAATTTAAAGGGAATGATAGAAATTAAAAAATGATTCAAAAACTGTCCACACATCTATATTTATTCTCATTTTGGTGAGTCAAACTCTGATTTTGGTGAAGGATGCTCTTTGGTGGGAGGACTTGAAGAGCTCAACTCCGTTTTCCCCTGGTTCATCTCCAAGGTGGCACCTGGTTGCAAGCCAAGAATTCTCTGTAGAAGAGAAGAAAAAAGAGCAGAGGATAGAGAGGGGATCAAGACCAACAGAAGACTGAGATTTAGTGAAGAAACAGAGGGATGTGGTAACGAAAGGAGAAATTTTTCCATTCATAGCATCAATATAGCTCCAACATGATGCTGCAGCAGAATTGAGACTGACACAAAACATGCCTGTGCCCTTGGTAACTTTGAGCTGATCATTGGAAGCAGTGATGGATTCTTAAATTTAAATCATTAAAATAAAGCCAAATAAAAGCAGCTTCTGAGAATCCATTCAGAGAAATCTCTCTTATTGTGCCAAGAGTAGCCTGCGTGCCAGAGCTCTAAATAAGCAGTCTAAATATACTGGTTCATAAATCTTGTGTGAGAAATTAAAACAAGGGAAAGGACATTGATTTATTATATTTTTGCTGGAAAGCTTAAGACTTCATCTTTCATTATAATAACAGTGTCCTCCGTGCTCCGTAAGGGGGCAGAACTGCTTGACTTCAATTGTGCTCTTTTTTGTTGTGGGTTTTTTTCTGGTTTTTTTGGGTTTTTTTTTTTGTAATTATAAGGTGAGTAGAAATTTTTCCCAGAACACCAATCTTATCAGTTCCACTTTTAGGTTGTTTCTAGATTCCCATTAAAAGTTTACAGCTCAGTCCGAGTTCCCGAAAAAGAAACCAACCCCCTTGAATTTTCAGTACAGCTCTTGTTTCTGGGAAACGATTTTGTGGGAATTGCCACAAAAATTGGCAGAAGCATTTGAGAGCTCAGGTGACTGATGGACATCAAATAAGTGTTGCTTCTTATTAAGGATTAATCATAGAATCATAGAGTGGTTTGGGGTTGGAAGGAACCTTAAAGATCATCCCGTTCCAATCCCCTGCCATGGATTTCTGCTATCCCAGGTTGCTCCAAACCCCATCCAACCTGTCCTAGAACTCCTCCAGGGATGGGGCAACCACAGCTTCTCTGGGTAACCTGTGCCAGGGCCTCACCACTCCAATATGGAAGAATTTCTTCCTAATATCTGAACTAAACTTGCCCTCTTTCAGTTTAAACACATTGGCAAAGCCATTAATGAATGAACAGGAATTTTATACCAGATGCAGATACACACTGATCTATTAAAAATTTATTTTATGGATAATTCCTAAAAGTGTGGTGGCTTTTAATTTTTTCTCTTTTTTTTCTTCTTTTCCTTTTATTTTTTTGTCCCTCACTTGTAGTGCCTTAATTCCCTCCAGACTTGAGTAGCCCCACTTCCCTGTGCTGTGTGGAGAGAAGGAGGTGAAATGGTTAAATCCCTTCATCTCTGTGAATCACAGCCTTGGGCTGTGACTGGGGCTTGTCATCTCTGAATTTGGGATCTACACTTATTTTCCAACTCTGTCACTTTTCATGATCTTTATCTCCCTAAAACTTTCATGATCCAGATGTTCCCTGCTGGCTTAGGTGGCTGTGCTGCAAACCATCCCCACTTAGTGCTGCCTGATGCCTGTGACACAAATCTGTGTCCAGTCATCAGAGGAAGAAAATGGTATCTGCAGAGCATAGCTGGATTTAATTAGAAGAATAATAAATATCTCAGACTTTGGCACACGACATCCCCATCATGGTTCACTGCCTGTACCAACAGCTCCATGAGCAGCTATTCCCCCTCTCCATACCTCAAGGCTGACTTTACCTGGATAATAGTACTCACTGCTGAGGCACTTAATAAGGAGAAATATTGTGTCAGGTTGGAGGAAATCAAAGAAAAATTATCTGGGCAAGGAATTTTATTAATGTTGCTCAGTGTCAGCATATCAGAGAAGTTTTAGGAAGACTGTCTTCAGTGCTGTAAATAGCATCATGCTAGATTGATACCTTAAAACAGCTGGCACACCTGATTTTTTAATTTTTTTTTTCCAGATGGCTGAAGAAAATCTTCATGCCAGTCATGGTCAGGTTTTTCTGTCAAGTTGTTTTTCTTTTTCTTTTTTTTTTTTCTCTCAAGGTAGGGATGGAATTTGAAAATCTCCCTTCTAAAACTGACCTACTCTTACATAAATTGTTATAACTCAAAAAAGACAGTGAATACAAGGGGTGGGCTTGAGCCAGCAACCAGCAAAAGATGTTCAGGGCTTTAACTGGAGGGTTATATCCTCCTCCATTGTATCTCAAAGGCAGTACCAAACAGGATGATCTAGAAAAGATGCCTGTCTTGGAGAAAAAATTGTCTTCTATTTTTAACCTCAACATTTTCTTTTACTCTCCTAAAATTTCTTCTAAACCTGAATTGCTCAGGAAAAAATCCTCATTTCCTGGCATTCCAGCTTGTCTGAACCCATTGTGAGATGAGGCTTCTGTCGGCACAGGGGCAAGGGGCACAGGCACAGCTGGGTTTAGCAGTGGCAGGATGAGGTTGTAGTTGGCTTTTCCCTTTTAAAGTCCTTCAAATGGGCAAAACATCAACTTTTTCTCCCATGGATTGTAGGCTGCTCCAGGGTCTAGAAGCAGAAGTGGATCTGGGCTGAAGTGCAAAGTAACTCCACTTTCCACCCAGATTTTGCTGCTGCAAAGAAGGAGAATCTTCAAATTTGGGCAGGAGTCACGGAGACTGATATCTCTGCCTCAGTGCAGCTATGGACCTGGTCATCAAAATGCAGAATAATTCCTTGCACTGCCTGACCTGATGGCCCAGATGGCTGTTCCATTTCACATGAGACCCTCCAAAGACCTCAGGTCATTGGTTTAGTAAATCCTGTGAGTCCTTCGGCCTTTCTCAAGGCAAAAAAGTCTTTGCACAAAGACCTTGAAGGGCAGAAGCAGGAGGAGGATCAGAATTTCCATCCCACTCACTGGGCACAGAGGGCACTGGGAGAATTCACGATGGACACTGGGCTGGAGAACTCTGCCCACATTCCCAGCTTTGCTTTGCTTCCTTGCTGGAGAGGGGAAAATAATTTCCCCAAGACTCTTGAGCTAAGCAGATGGGACAGCTTGATTTTTTGGGAGTTTAGGGGTTCTTTTCTCTGTAGTCTCAGCCTAATTTCCATGTTCCTCAGGGAGGTGGTCATGGCATTAACTCTGCCAGAGTTCAAGAAGTGTTTGGACAGCACTCTCAGGCCCATGGTGGGGCTCTTGGGACTGTTCTGTGCAGGGCCAGGTGCTGGATTCAGTGACCCTTGTGTGTCCCTTCCAGCTCAGTTAGGCCAGTGAGATGGAATTACCTTCTCTTTCCTTAGAGGTGATTTCTAGGAATTAAGCTTCAGAATTCCCTGGAGGTCAGTGTGCCTTTTTTTGCTCCTTGCACTGGATAATGGAAAAGCCACAGACTTCAGCAAGCTGATGAATTTCAGCAGTGGCTGAAAAGGCACAGTAAAAATACAGAGTCCACAGGTACTGAGAAACCTCTGGAGAATAACAGCGAAAATGAGAAGAGGATGTGAAAACAACATGTGAAGAGAAAGTGAAACAGTTGGATTTGTTTAGCCTAGAAAAGAGAAACGTAAAGGAAGCCAGGTGTGTGTTCTTCCAACAAAGGAGAGGGAGGCTATGAAGATCAATAGTTCTGTGCCCTTGGTGACTAAAACAACATGAAATCTGTTCCACTTCCAGCAAAGAAAGAAATTAAATGCCATGGAAGAAAATGAAGAGTGAATGTTGTCTGGAGAGGCTGTGAAAACTCCTTGGATGTTTACCAGGAGACCCGAGGCACACAAACTGTGGAGTGGTGTAGGTGTCCTTGATTCTGCCTTGGTGCAGAGGAGGGGGTTAGGACAGAGGTTCGCAATTTGGGGAAAAAGAAGGTACCCGAGAAGGTGAGAAGCCCCACAAAATTACTTTCAGCCTTGTTTTTTGCTGCTTCTATGCCCAAAGCCTCTATTTTTGAAGCTGTAGGACGAAAAACAAACACACACCACCTCCAGCCTCCTTTCTTTTTACCAAAGCAAACAGCCAGACTAGAACAAAATAATTTTCAAGGGAATTTGGGAAGAAGAGTGAAGCAGAGAGGTTACTCGTCTGCTCTAGAAAAGAAGGATAGCTCAGAATTAAAAAGTCCAAAAGCTTCAGAAGCCGATGACCTTTATGTCCATTGCATCCCTTGGAAATCCACTTCTAAATAAATATTGCTGGCTGACGCATGCTCTAATAAAAACAGCATATTACAGTCATTTGCTGGTTGGTTCAGAGCCTTGTCAGCTCATTCACAGCACATTTACTGCCAAATCATTCCTTTAATCACAGAACAAGAAATGTTACACACGCTGAGCAAATCTCCCTCATTAGTTTGGGTGGGTTACCACTGCAGGCTGGGAAATCTCAGCTTCAATTTTTCAGAGAAGGTCGTGTAACCCACTGTGTGTGTCAGTCACAGCTGGCATGTCCAGGGCTCTGCCAGGATGGAAACCACAGCCTTGGACTCTCATAAAGCTGATTGTCAACCTCTGAAGAAGTTTCACTATCACCACCCTGGGTCAGACATACCTGTGCTTTCACTGAATGTTTTTTTTTTATTCCTAGAAGTCTTATGGAAATAATTAAAGTCCTGCTCAATCTCAGGGTAGTGCTGGGATTTGACTCTTTCTAATTGTGATACACCAGGGGAAATATAATAAGTAAAATTAGTAAAATAAGTAAAGCAAGTTAAATAAATAAATAAGTAAAATAAGAGGTGTGGCTGCAAGTGCCCCTTGTGCCCACCATCCTCAGCCTTTGAAGGACGTTGGAGCTGTTGGAGCAACTCTAGAGGAAGCCACCAAGATGATTAAAGATCATCTATTTCCAGCTTCTCCTGTATAAATAGAAATTTCATATTTATACTGTTCTGGCAAACTGAAATCAAGAAAAAAAATTTGTTTTGAATCTGTGTGTGTCAGTCACAGCTGGCACGTCCAGGGCTCTGCCAAGATGGAAACCACAGCCTTGGACTCTCATAAAGCTGATTGTAAACTTCTGAAGATGCTTCACTATCACTGATCTGGGTCAGACAAAGCTGAGCATTATTTTAGCTGCATGCAGCAATCCACTGAATCATGCTTTTTATTCCTAGAAGTCTTGTGGAAATAATTAAAGTCCTGCTCAACCTCAGGGTAGTGTTGGGATTTGGCCCTTTCTAATTGTGGTACACTGGGGGAAATCAAATAAGTAAAATTAGTAAAATAAGTAAAGCAAGTTTAATAAATAAATAAGTAAAATAAGTGAAATAAGTAAAATAAGAGGTGTGGCTGCAAATGTCCCTTGTGCCCACCATCTTCAGCCTTTCAAGGACATGGAGCTGTTGGAGCAGCTCTAGAGGAGGCCACCAAGATGATTAAAGGGATGGGGAAGTTCTCTTATAAGGAAAGACTGAGATAATTGGTTTTTTCAACCTGGGAGAGAAGGCTTTGGAGTACCTCACTGTGTCCTTCCAGGACCTCAAGATAGCCTGCAAGAAAAATGTGGAGGGATTATTTACAGGAGCCTGGAGTGATAGGACAAGGGGGAACAGCTTTGAACTGACAAAGGGTAGGTTTAGGTTGGATATTAGGAAAAAAATTATTCTCTGTTAGGATGGTGAGGCCCTGGCACAGGTTGCCCAGAGAAGCTGTGGATGCTTCATCCCTGGAAGTGTTTAAGCCCAGATAAAAGAGGGCTTGGAACAACCTGGTCTAGTGGAAGTTTTCCATGCCCATGGCTGGGGGTTTGTAAAAAGATGACCTTCAAGTTCCATCCCAACCCAAACCATTACATGATTCTGTGATTCTCACACCTTAAGTTTTACTGTCAGCTCTTGCAGGGGGAAAGATAATTCAGGTTGCCATTAATATGTAGAAAAAGGTTAGGTAATGCCTGAGAGCTTTAACCAGTACAAGCTGTGGGCTGGGGTTTTACACTGCACATAAAGAGAGACTTTCCTGAATTAGGGCCCATTGCAGATATTTGCAACCAGCAAAGCAAGAGCAGAAATTCCCATTGGCTTGCAAAGGCAGAAGCTGAAGATGCAATGTGCTCTTTTTTTTTTCCTGGGAGACTCTGTCTGTGCTCGAAAATTAAATATTCTTGGAAAATTTCCTGTGCAATGAGGGCAACTGGCACCTCCCGAGCTGCCTCTGTGCTGGGAACTTGTTGAGATGCAAAAGTGCCAAGGGTGCCTGAACCCTGGATGCACTGATGCTGGAGTGGGACTGGGAGGGATTTGGAGAGCCCCAAAGGCTCTCCAAGGGCCTCTCCAAACTTTTTCTGAGATAGATGGATCATGTTCTGCTGTCTGAGAACATTCCCAGACAGTTCAATATAGTGTTACACAGCCATCCAAAAATGCTGTCCCAAACTCATCTTCATCTTTACAGTTCCAGCAAAGAGAATTTCATGCCAGCACATGCCATTTTCTGACAATTCAAGCACTGTCATCCTCATTTTCGAGTGTTTTTTTTTTTTTTTTAACACCCCCTCTGTCATCCAAGGTCACCAAATAAAAGTCTGGTCACTTTTTTTACAGAATCACAAAATCCTAGAATGGTTTGGAAGAGGCCTTAAAGATCATCTATTTCCATCACCCCTGACACAGAAATTTCATATTTATACTGTTCAGGCAAACTCAAATCAAGAAAAGAAAAAATATTTTGAAGCTGCAAATGCAATAAAAAGCAAAAGTCTCTTTAGTTTAAGGTTATCCCATGGTGCCACTGGCCTTGGCTCATGTTAATAAGTGTTACCCCACCATTCAGTCACTTTTGACCCTCCAGTCCAGGTTCTCATTTTCCACGTGAGTTAATTAGTTGCCTGGAAATCCAAAGGAAACTAAAGTTATTCTTGAAATTCTTTTTTCCTTTCTTTTTTTACAAGATGTTAATCTCTTAAGGGTGTCTAGAAAATTTTCATTTCAGAGAGCACAGATAGGCATTGATGTATATCAGAATGACTTATTCAATGGTAAGATGATATCAGTTAAGAAAAAAAAATTGTGAAACGCATATTTTCATCTTTCTAGCTCACATTGTCTCTCTGCTCGTGCAGTATATGCTGATCTTAAACATTAACATCAGATTGATTCTCTTCTATAAAAACATGGCTTTTCAGAACCTGACAATATTTTTATTTCTCATCATGATTGTTTCCCACATGGATATCAGCTTTATCTGGGCATGACTGCACATTTCTGCCAGGCTCAATGCCTCACACATTAAACTTTCCATTGCCCTGCTTGGATTCACTCCTGGTCATTTCACTGAGCTGTGGAAATCCTGACCCAGGAAAGACCTGTCCAAATCCAGGTGCTACCACCACAACACCAACCTGTTGGATCTCTTTTATCCAAAGTGAGGAATTTCCACCCAAATTCGAGATCCAGGAGGGTTCAGAATGGCACATTCAGTCCCCAGCTACAAGGGGCATTAAAATGAAAATGGTTAGGTTATTTGAGTGATCTTTTGTCCATGAGAGATGTTGAACACACCCTGATTAAAAGCTATATTATACATGTTCATAGTTTGTGATACCAGTGTATTTGCTTCTATTTTTGTTTGTTAAAGGGAATCATAGTTGGCATATGAGCTGGTTTGTTGACAGAAGGGGGAAAAAAAAACATCAAGCCAAGCCAAACCATTCCACCTACAATATTAATTAGCTCCAGCATGAAGAAGTCATTCAGATTTTATCATTTTTTTCAAATATATATTTATATACTGATTAGAAGAACAAGGGCCCAACTACTGTTTATCAGCTCATTTGAGCCAGTTATATTATTAATATACTTAAAGTTTAGATGCCCTGTAATTTAAATGTTCACATCCTCCATCTTATTTGTGAATCAGATCCAAACCCCATTGAGCACAGGGACTTTTATTATAAAAACATTGCCAATTGTCGAGATAAAATCCTGCCTCTTGTAAGATTCAAAACCAAATTATTACATACTCAGCTTCTATTGAATAAAATAAAAAACAAAACCGGTAATTTTAATTGTGGGTGAAAGAGGCTGGAAGGTGGGACCTGAATTAATCTAAAAGCAAAACCAGAAAGCCCAGAAGCTGAAGAAGGTTTATTTTTGTTGCTTCTTTTATCAGAGGTTTTTAGTCCTGTTGGATGAAAATCAAAATGTTTCTAGTCATGCCAGGGTTCCTCAGCGCCTTCCTCTACAGATCAGTCACTGGAAGAACTTGGCAATGAGTGTGGGTGGTTTGCAAGGCACTCTGGAATATGGCAAAGGCCAGAGATGATCTCATCCCACGCCAGTGGAGCCAGGGGCTCCCAAACAGAGCAGGAACTGCCGAGACAGACACGGCCAGGGCTACATCTGGTGAAGGCTGACCTGGAACAGAGACTGGACAGAGATAAAGAATAAAATAGGGATTTATTAGAAGGGTCTCCTCAATGGATAGACTTTGGGCAGCACAAGAGCCTAGCCAGGGCTACACCCAAGATGAACCAAAATGCACAACCAGTCACGAGGTCTCACATTTTTATAAGTTTTGGTCCATTTACATATTGGAGTTAATTGTCCAATTACAGCTTTAGGTTATGAAGTCCCATCCTTCTTGTTTTTCTCTCTTCAGTCCACATTGTTTGTGCTCTTGGGCCTGAAATTTGGATTGGTTGTCCTTGGTCCCCAGCTAGAGCAGGAATTGTTTTGTCTCCCTATTCTGTGAAGAGAGCTCACCATCCCCTAATATGAAGTTCAGAACTACACATTAAAACAGTAGAGACTCTGAAAAATATAAAAGCTAAAACCTGAGGCATCAGTGAGAATTAGTGCCTTTCTGAGAGGCTCCATGGCTTTCCTGATGCTTCAAGGGATCTGTGGGAAGGTGCTGATAAAGAGGAGGGCTTAAGGAGGTTCTATGTCACAGACACATTTTCTGAAAAATCCTTTCCTTAGGATTTTTTCTCCTGAGAAGCTGAGAGGCCTCAGGAACAAAAGGTAACAATGATTATCTGCTGCTGTGGAATGCAACAGGTGGATCTGTGATTGGCCCACGTTGGTTGTTTCTAATTAATGGCCAATCACACTTAGCTGGCTCGGACTCTCTGTCTGAGACACAAGCCTTTGTTATTCATTCTTTCTTTTTCTATTCTTAGCCGACCTTCTGATGAAATCCTTTCTTCTATTCTTTTAGTATAGTTTTAATATAATATATATCATAGAATAATAAATCAAGCCTTCTGAAACATGATCCTTGTCTCTTCCCTCATCCTAACACCCCTGTGAACACTGCCACAGTTCTACATCCTCAGAGCCCTCCCAAAGAAGCAGTGAACTGTGATGGTCAGGGCCACAAAGATGATGAAAGGGAGCACCTCTCCTGTGAGAAAAGCCTGAGGGGATTTGGATTATTTAAATTGGAGATGAGAAGGCTCCAGTGAGACCTCATTGAAGCCTCTTAGTACCTAAAGGGACTCCTAGAAAGCTGGAAAGGGACTTCTAACAAGGGCACGATAGTTCAAAGGGAAATGGTTTTAAGCTGAAAAGGAGTAGGTTTTCATTGGATATTAGGAATAAATTCTTCCCTGTGAGGGTGGTGAGGCCCTGGCACATGTTGCCCAGAGAATCTGTGGCTGCCCCATCCCTGGGAGTGTCCAAGGCATGGTTGGATGGAGCTGTGAGAAACCTGGGGTAGTGGAAGATGTCACTGCTCATGGCAGGGGATGGAATGAGATGGCCTTCAAGCTCCCTTCCTGTAAGATTTTCAATGTTTCTCTTTTCTGATTTATGACCGGGTGATAGCTCAGGGACGCCACTTGTAAGGTTTTCTGTTTCTGCTGTTTAAGTGGCCTGGAAAGGCCCAGGGATGGCCTTGAAGAGCCCGGCGCTTCAAAGGACAAGGAGAGACTTCTGATCTTGTCTCGATCTTGGTGTTTATTAATTGTTTATCTAAAAGATTTTCTTTCAGCCCGACAGAGGTCTGCACAGCAAGTCAGCCATGGGCACACTGCCGCAAGCCCCTGGGCGGTCACTTATCTTTATACCCGAAGTTACGTGTACAATATTTATCATTTCTCCCCAATACCTTCTACCCTTATTAACCGGTGCACTTTTAGTAATAACCAATCCCAAAGTGCCACCACCACCACAGAAGATGGAGGCCAAGAAGAAGAAGAAGAAGGACAGGACACGCCCCAATTCCTCCATCTTACTTCTTTAGACCCCCCTGTACCAAAATCCTAAACCCTGTGTTTTACACTTTAACTAACTTATCCCTTCACCATTCACCCAGTGAATTCCTCCCAGTCCTCATACAGGTCTCGTCTCCTGTGTAGGATCAAAATCCTGCCACCAGACACTTCTGGCAGCATTCCAGGATTCCCGAGCCCCCCAAGGGTATTCTCGGCCTCTCTGCACCTCCATCCTGAGGTGCTGAGATCCCACACCTTCCAACCCAAACCATTCCATGATTCCGTGGTTCTGTATTTTCAACTATGGAATGCCCCTGAGGTGGGACTCTTGCGAGAAACCTGTGGGTACAACACATCACACAGGCTGTGAGCCTTCTGCTACTCCTCCAAGACAGATGGTATTTGAAAATAAAAGACTTTATTACAGGTTTAGGGAGTCTTTAGTAAGGGAAAAGACATGAACTTGACTAACTATCCTGTGTTTAAATGGTTATCCCTTATTTCTGAAAGATTTAAACATGACAAGCTCTTCCTTTGTTGAAATAGTCATGGAATCACAGAATGGATTGGGTTGGAAGAAAACTTAAAGATCTTCTAGTTCCATGGGCAGGGACACCTTCTATTTCATCCATTTATTCTAGGTAAGTAAAAGATCAGCTAAATCATCAACCACATTTTAGCAGGACAGAACTGAAGCAGAGTGTCTGTATATGGCACTTTTCAGTGCAAAACCTGCCTTGAGAAACCTTTTAACAAAAGTGAGCCCAAGCCTGGAAAAATTAGTCTTAAGAAAAGCCCATTCATGTTGCCCTCTGCAGTCCTGAATTGCACACTTGAAATAAAGATAATGGACATTTCCTGTCAAAATGTGCTATTAACCCATAAAAACTCCTCCTTTTCACTTTTTACTCACATAGAGAAATTGCATGCAAGGAACCAGATCTGTGGAAGGCCCATTAGCAGCTCAGCAGGCAGCAGGTGCTCACCAGAGGTGCAGATCAGTCCCTTTGCAAGGCTGCAGTGAGGTTATCTGTGGGTTAAAGCCTCCAGAGGTGATGGCAAGTGAGATGTTCATGATGGCTGATGTCTCTGGGAACATCCTTCCCTAGCCCAGAAGCTGCTGGGTCTTCACTCCAGTGTGGATGCAACATAGGATGTGTCTTACTCCAGCCTGGATCAGCAGGAACATCTCTGAACCACATCAAGAAGTGATCTTGGTTCAAATAACTGAGAAAGTCTGGACAGAAGGTCTGGCATGAGCTGTTTGAGAATGGCAGCAAAGCTGGGGAAGGCCCTGGAGCACAAGTCTGAGCTGAAGAAGTTGGGAATGGGGCTCAGCCTGGAGAAAAAGGATCTCAGGGGGACTTTATTGCTTTCTACAACTCCCTGACAGGAGGCTGTAGCCAGGTTGGTCTCTTCTCACAGGGAACAAGTGACAGGATGAGAGGAAATGGCCTCAGGTTGTACCAGAAGTGGTTTAGATAAAATATTATGATTTTTTGTTTGTTTGTTTTCTCATGGAAAAGGTTGTAAAGTATTGGAGCAGGCTGTCCAAAGAAGTGGTGGAGTCATCATCCCTGAATGTGTTAAAAAATGTGTGGATGTGGCCCTTGAGGACACAATTCAGTGGTGAACATGGTGGTGGTGCTGGGTTGATGTCTGCACTTGATGATTTAAAAAACAATTTCCAACCTTTAATAGTTCCTTGATCCTGTGGCTGAGAAAATTCTCATGACTTGACCATCATAAATAAGGCAACACGAAAGCAAACCAAGTTATAAACAATTTTCGTACAGGGCTGAAACACTTGAAATGTTTTCCCTAATGAAGATGTGAAGAAAATTACACATTCTCACTTTGACAGGAGCAACTCGTGTGATACAATTGTATCTACCATCATTCCTATGGGTCATTAGATTGAAAGAACAAATTAAAACGAGTTCTTCTGAAAAATTCACCCATTGTTAAATAATATATCTTGGCAGAATAAAAGCATTGCCTGTTTCAAGTGATATGCTAGCTCCATTTACAATCAAAAGAATCATTAAAGGCTTGGTTGAAAAGGGCGTATTTTCCTCTGTGGCCACTGGTGCTTTAAACCATGGAAATGTTAAAACGCTTCTGGCAGATGCTCATTCCTGTACAGGAGAAACAGAAGTGATCTATTGTCTGCTTAATTATTTTTAATAACAGAGTAAAAATTCATTAGAAATGCTTGAAATTGCAAGAAGTGTATTAGAGTTAATTGGCTTCACAACGTGTCATCATTTGTGGATGACAAAGCTCACACTGACTTCCATGGGACAAGTGCTGCTGTTGGTCCTTGGTCATAGGGAAATTTGAAATAAACAAAGTTCTTAGTCAGAGGTAAAATCCCTTCTTAGACAAGCTGATATTTTTTGTGCCCCTCGCTGCAAGAAAGTCTTTGAGGGGCTGGAGCATGTCCAGAAAAGGGAATGGGGCTGGGGAAGGGTCTGGAGAACCAGGAATTGCTGAGGGAGCTGGGAAAAGGGCTCAGCCTGGAGAAAAGGAGGATCAGGAGGGACGTTCTGGCTCTGCACAAGTCCCTGATGGGAGGATGGAGCCAGGTGGGGATCAGGCTCTGCTCCCAGGGAACAAAGGACAGGATGAGAGAAAACAGCCTCGAGTTACTCCAGGGGAGGTTTCGACTGGATATTAAGAAGAATGTTTCATTGGAAAGGTTGTAAAAACAATGGAATGGGTTGTGTTCCCTGGAAGTGTTCAAAATGTGCAATTGAGGTCACGATTTAGTGCTAAACATGGTGCAGCTGAATTGACAGCTGGAATTGATGATTTTAAAGGTCTTTTACTGATTCTGTGATTCTGTGATGTAAATGAGGAAAAAGAAAAAGAAAGAAACAAAAAACATGAGGTTTTTTTTGTGCACCAAGTCTTCAAATAGAGAGTAGAATCAGCAACCTGCCAAGCTCAATAAAAGGAGGGAATTATTATCCAAAGTTAAATTAATTTATTTTTAACCAATTTTTGGATTAAAAGCTTGGAAATGTCAGTGGAGCCAGAGTGATGTGGAAACCAGGACAGATCATAAAGTGGTTGGCATCTCCAGGACATATGGAGAGGGTGTTCATAATTCATGGAAAATAATGAAGGTTGAGTTCTAGAAAATTCCTAAACAGTGAAACTTTTGAGGATAGGGACAGAAAATATGTATTTGTCAAGTGAATATTCAACAACAATACCAACCACACTTGTGAAATTTATCCCTAAGTTATTTTTTTGGGAAAACTTTTATTTTCAAGGCTCTCACCTTCATTTTAGTCTTGGATTGCCAGAGAATTTCACAGAAAATGTTGCTTGGAGGACACTCATGGAAGGCATTTAGTGCAGCCTCCTGCCTGAAACAGGACTGTTGCCAGCGTTAGATCAAGTCACCAATGACTTCCCCAGTCGGGTCTTGACACTTCCATGACCTCTCTAGAGAACAGGTTCAATGCTTTTTTAGTGCAGGTGATGCCTCAGGTTTTAGTTTTTATATTTTTCAGAGTCTCTACTGTTTTAATGTGTAGTTCTGAACTTCATATTAGGGGATGGTGAGCTCTCTTCACAGAGTAGGGAGACAAAACAATTCCTGCTCTAGCTGGGGACCAAGGACAACCAATCCAAATTTCAGGCCCAAGAGCACAAACAATGTGGACTGAAGAGAGAAAAACAAGAAGGATGAGACTTCATAACCTAAAGCTGTAATCGGACAATTAACTCCAATATGTAAATGGACCAAAACTTATAAAAATGTGAGACCCCATGACTGGTTGTGCATTTTGTGACCATTTTGAGTTCATCTTGGGTGTAGCTCTGGCTGGGCTCTTGTGCTGCCCAAGGTGGATCCATTGAGGAGATCCTTCTAATAAATCCCTACTTTATTCTTTATCTCTGTCCAGTCTCTGTTCCAGGTCAGCCTTCACAAGGCATCACAGGGTTTGTTTTGTGGTTTAGTGAGGGCCATGTAGTGATAGGACAAGAGGGAATTGCTTTAAGCTGAAGCAGGGTAGGTTTGGGTGGGATATTAGGAAGAAATTCTTCCCTGTGAGGATGGTGATACCCTGGCACAAGCTGTACAGGAATTCTGTGGCTGCCCCATCCCTGGGAGTGCTCAAGGCCAGGTTGGATGGGGCAGCCTGGGATAGTGAAAGGTGTCCCTGCCCATGGCAGGGGTTGGAACTGGATGATCTTTAAGGTTCCTTTTCCAACACAAACCATTTGATGATTTTCTTAGTTCAGTGACATGCTTAAATTTGCTGGGGGTGCACTGTGCCACCCTGAGGAAAGGGAAGGATGAAATCAGCCCTGGCTGCTCTTGTTGTGAGCTGCCTGACAGACACTCAGCCCTTGATCCCTGTCCTTTGAACAAGGTGATCCAGCCAATTTTCAACCTACTTGACAGCCTGTTCTTCCACCACTGCCTCTGAAGGAGAAAGCAGTGGGAGGTGATATCTAAAGTCACATTAAGCACAAGACATGACATTTACCAATCTTCTTTCACCCACCAGCCATCCAATTCTGTCATAGAAGGCAATTAGGGCCCTCAATCACACTTTGCCCTTCCTGTTGAACTCCTTGATTTTTCCAGAGAGAAGAGTGACTTGGAGTGACTGATACTTTCTAATATTTTCCTCATTATAATATCTATTGTTGTTACTGTGTTTTACTTACTTTTGGTGATTTATTAGATCAGTCTTTTTCAGTTATCAGGGGTGTCCCATATCACTTAATTTTTAATCACAATGACCAGGCCTTGAATATTAAGCAGGATTTCTTAATGACATTTCTGAATTCTTCAAAAGGAGTTTAAAATTTACAGATCATATTTCATCATGTGGTTCATGAAAACAGGAAAACGTTTACACACATCCCCAAAATGTGGTTCTTTTATGATTTGTGATACATTTCAATGTATTTGCCTGCCATAAACCCCTTCTTTTGCATGTTAGGGTAAAGTTTCTTAATTTAATTTTCTAAGTTCTTTAAAGAAGATAAAAGTGAGGAGAGATTTGATCATAGTCACTCTAAATGTGTCTTTTGAAATGTGCTAAAAGTCTATCTGAGTTTTATGGTTCAATATTAAAGCTTAGAATTGCACTGAAGTGTAGACCGAATATGGGAACTAATAGAAAACTTAGGAATTATTCTGAAAAATTGGTCATATATTTGTATCTTACCTGCAATGACTCTGATAACCAAACAGGAAATAAATATATAAATAAAGTTTTATTCAGCAACATAAACTACTTCTGAAATACCCAATGTTTATTTTTCATGGAACACTGTGTTCTTAACCTAATTTATTGATGTTCTTTAAAGAAAAAAAGTTTGCTATTTCAGGATGTCATAAACATTATGAAATAAGTGGGATCAGCAAAAGGATAGAATGAAGTGAAAGATCAAGTGGAGTGTGTTTACATGCCTCAAGAAACATCCACTCAGAAATAATAACTTTTTTTCTTCAAAGAACCTTTTTTTCCCATTTTTTTTAATGTTGTGGAATTTGATTTATTCACAGCAGCTATGAAAAGCATCTTTTCTTTGTGCAAGCAAACAAGTTCCTGAAGCTGATAAATACATATTCTATTAAAGTTAAATCCATCATTTCTGTAAAAAAAAATTGTAATAGATTCTGAAATTAATGTTTTATGAAATATCTTAGAGACCTTTTGTTACTTAGAAAAGTGAACCTTGTAATCAGTCAGTGGTCTATTTCAGGGCAATGTAAGGTTCACTTTAGAGGAAAATACCTGATACTTTAACAGAAGCAGTTTTTTTCCCTAAAATACCTCTTGTAACAAAGTACTGTCCTTTATTCTGAGTGCTTTGCCTAGAGCACTGATTAGAACATGTAATTACAGGCAAGTTTTGCTGAAATCATTATTCTAAACAGGCTCCACAGAGGTTGGGACCAATAGTTCACACACAAATATACAAATGACGAAGGGAGGTGGTACCTGAGGAGCAGCTCTGTAAAATCCTCCAGTTGGGTGCTGTGGGGTTTGTATTTTGCCATACACATCTATCAGGAGATAGGACAGGAGGAAATGGCCTCAGACTGCTCCAGAGGAGGGTTAGATTGGATTTTAAGAAGCATTTCTTCCCTGAAAGTGTTGTCAGATGTTAGAACATGCTGTCCAAACCATCCCTAGAGAGATTTAAAATTTAAAACTCCATGGATGTGGAACCATGGGTTGGTGATGGCCTTGGCAGTGCTGGGTTAATGGTTGGGCTTGGTGATCTTAAAGGACTTTTCCAACCAAAATTATTGGAAAATCATTTCCATTATTCCATTTTAGCACCTTGGCTGCTTCATCAGGAGCACTGGGGCCATTCCTTACCCAGGGTTAACTGGGATGATGCTCTGATACTGAACTGGGAAGGGGCTCTTCGTTCACTGGAGCTTGTGCACCTCAGATTCATAAACTGGTGAGAAGAAGAAGGAGATGAAAACTCTGTTTTTTAATGGGAAAATTCTCCTGGGACAAAAAAGCCCGTGGAGGTGAGATGAGATGATGCAGCACTGCAGACACTTCAGCTCTCTCTCCAAATACCTGATTTCTGGATATAAAAATAAAACAAGGGGACATGAAGGAATAAACGAGTTTGGAGTAGAAAGGAGTTGGTCAGAAATCCTGGAGAAGGAAAACCTGTGGGAAGGGGTTGTTGTGTAACAGGACAGACTCATGACAAGAAACAAGCTGCCAACACATGAAAAGAAAATATTTTTGTTATAGATTGACTTCTGAAGAGTCTTCTGTGTCCTAGGAAATATTAATGAATTGTGCTCCTCATTTCTTCTGCCTGTATCTCATCTTTTGTCCTGAACAAACTCCCTGCTGTCTCCCCTGCCTCTAACTTTGACTTATACTGGGTTGTCCAAGGGATTTTCAATCATTTTAAAAGTGCTGATTTTTTTTTGGAACAGCTCACTTTTTAGGTGACTGATGTGAAGTATCCTAAATTGTTGCTGGTTTAGGAGCATGAGACCTCAAAAGTGATTTACATACTTAGCAATACAATTCCAATTCTTTTCTATACCTAATTTTTTTCATGACTGACTTATCTTAGGAAGCACAAATAAATTATTTTTCTTTTTTAACAAACAAGCTCAGCTATTTTACTGGATGCCAAGTTGTCTGTATAAGGTCACGGAAAATAACAGCTCTTGAACGTCTTTTGGGGTTTTTGATTAATATTTTCCAGACATTTTTCTGGAAACCAGGTGGGTAAGGTAAACAAGTAGTGGCATGCTCAGAAAAACAGAAGAGCCAGGCTGATCCTCAGGAGTGTCTCATCTGGATGCATGAGGACAGATTGTACAGACAATTGTACAATCAAACAGCCCAGTCTAGCAAGGAACAGGGACTGACAATGACAATATTGGAGTATTTAAGCGATGCTCATACTTAGAATCATAGAATGGGTTGGAAAAGGGACCTTAAAAATCATCCAGTTCTAACCCCTGCCATGGGCAGAGATACCTTCCACTGTTCCAGGTTGCTCCAAGCCCTGTCCAATCTGACCTTGGACACTTCCAAGGATGGGGCAGCCACAACTTCTCTGGGCAGCCTGTGCCAGGGCCTCACCACCCACACAGGGAAGAATTTCTTCCCAATATCCCACCTACATCTACATTTCCCCTTGTCCTGTCACTCCAGGTTCTTGTAAAAAGTTCCTCTCCATCTTTCCTGTCAGCTCCCTTTGGGTACATGAAGGCTGCCACTAGGCCATCTCAAAACCCTCTCTTTTCCAGGCTGAACATTCCCAATTCTCTCCCAGCCTTTGCTCACAGCAGAGCTGCTCCATCCCTCTGATCATCCTGGTGCCTCCTTTGGACTCTTTCCAGCAGCTCCACGTCCTTCCTGTGCTGGTATCCCAGAGCTGGAGGCAGCATTGCAGGTGGGGTCTCACCAGAACAGAGGGACAGAATCCTTTCCCTTGACCTCCTGCCCACACTGCTTTGGATGCAGCCTAGGATAACAGAGCTGAAGTTAAGGGAGTTTAATAAAAATTATAATTTTCAAGCCATCTGCAGCATCATATTGTCCCTCATTTCCTCCTCCAAGCTGTGTTATTGTCCTCTGGAGTCAATATCATCTTCTGCTTCCTCCTTCCCTACCTTCCCCCACCTTCCCAAATACCGCGACATAGTTTATGCCAGTATTTTCTGAGGTTTGTTTGTTTGGGTTTTTTAACAATGAAGTAATAACTTCTGAAATCCCATTTTTTCCTACAGTTGCCGTAACTGCCTTCATTAATGATACTTCTCTTTGTTAGGAGGAGCTGATTTATTTAATTGTATTTGCCAGGAATGTATCTGGAAGGAAAATAAACTGTGAGAAATAGACCTTATCATGCCATGCACGCCTGAATTTCAAACTGATTTTACTGGAAGCTACATTATGGGGACAAAGCTGAGGCACTGTCGTTCTCCTGCACCTCAAAGGCACAGCAAACCTTGACAATCCTCCAGGAGAAGCTCTGGAGCTTTAGCAGAGTGTCCATTGAAATTCAAGGAAATGCCTTTCCTCTCCTTTCTGGCTTCAAACTTTGGAGTCCACAGGAATGTTAGGCAAGCCTTTTGCTTTGAAATGATCTTCCCCTCACAGAGCTGGGAGTCACCTTGGGTAGCCAGACTCGGGCATTCAGCTTTAGCACATAGCCACAGGACATTTGTGTGCTCAGGGAGAAGAGCTGAGCAGACCAAAGGTATTAAAGATGGTCCCATTGCCTGCCCATTTCTACTCGTCAAAAACTGCAAATCCCGCTGGAAAACATCTCTCTCTGTGCTTTAAATTTTAAAAAATACAATAAAAAAGAGTGGCTGGTTAGGAATGTAAGGCTGTTTGGAGGAATCCCAGCAAGGGCTGATGCAAAATAAGGCAGAAGCACTGACAGCAGCCTGTCCAGGGGGAATTTCATCTGGGCTAAATAGGATGATCTCCAGAATGAGAGTGGAGTTCAAACTTTCCAGATTGTCTCTGAGCAATGGAGAATGTTGGGTCTTGTGCCTGAGGGATTTCCATTTCTAAAATAGCATTGGGATAACTGGGAATTGGGAAAGGCAATCTGCCAACAAATCTGGTGTCATTTGCCAGCTGTGTCCTGGGCTGCAACTAAAACAGAGTGGCCAGCAGGTCAAAGGATGGGATTCTGTCCTTCTACCCTGGTGAAACCCCACCTGGAGCTGTGCTCAGCTTTTGAGCTTCCAAAAAAAGACTTGGACCAGTCCAGAGATGTCATTAGAATAACAGAGGGATGGAGAACCTCTCTGTTCTGGAGACAGGCTGAGAGAGTTGGGATTGGTCAGCCTGGAGAAGAGAAGGTTCTGGGTGTTGAGTTTTATCTTCTTTTTTTGCCAGGATCAGGATTAAATGTGTGAGACAGCATTTCTTGTTCAAACTCAGATGTTTATTAGCTCTTATCTCTATTACAGTCTCACAGACTGTGAGTTCTACAGCACTTCACTCTAATAAACTAAAAATGGAGACTTATCTCTCTTTCTACAAAGCCTTTTAAGGATGAACTCTCCAATTAAGAAATGACACCTAAATTATTTTTACTTTTAACCCAATTTCCAACCTCCCATGGCCCGAAATGTGAACTTTTTTATCCAATTACACAAAACCACCCAAACCCATGGAGAAAATGGTGAAGAAGAAGGACCAGCCTCTGCCCTGAAACCTCCATCTTGCTTTATATATATTACTATATTCTAAAATCTTAAGCTCTAAGTTTTCTACCATGTGATATTACACACTCCTATTCAAACTCCACACCCATAATCTCAGTCCTATTGTTCAATTTTGGAAGCCTTCTCCACACCCTCAGGTCAAATGCAGTGTTCTCTTGGTGGTCAATGCCTGACAGCACAGAAAGTCTAAAATTCTCTGTAGCTACCAGGGTTCCAGCATCTGGGGAGACCTTAGAGCCCCTACATTGTTTGAAAAGAGGTGAAAAAGGATTTATTTTGCAAGAGTTTGATGTGACAGGACAAGGGGGAGTGGCTTTAAGCTGAAAGAGGGAAGATTTAGATGGAATATTAAGAAGAAATTACTGTGAGGGTGTTGAGGCCCTGGCATAGGGTGCCCAGAGAAGCTGTGGCTGCCCCATCCCTGGAAGTGTCCAAGGCCAGGTTGGATGCAGCTTGGAGCAATCTGGGATAGTGGAAGGCATCCCTGATCATGGCAGGGAATGGAACTGAATGGTCCCTTTAAGGTCCCTTCCAATCCAAACCATTCCAAGATTGGAGTCTCCAAAAACACAATCCAAGCTCTTTGGTTTCCCACTCGTCTTCCCCCAGTCCCCTCTTTGCACAAACATCCACCTTGGCTGAGCTTTTTCTACTAGAAAGGAATTTCTGCACTTTTATGGGCAGAGGGTTTGTGCTTAGGAGGGAGGAATGGGTTGTGTTTTCAGCATTGCATTGCTTTTAATTCTCACAGGATTTTCTACATAGGAAAACTGGATGGGAGTCTCATCCAGAGTGTTGGACAATACATTCCACACTTAGGAAGTGATCTAGAGCCATATTAAATTTTGACCAGTGACTGAGAAATATTTGTTCCTGGTTTATTGGGTCTTCAAAAGGAAGTTTAAGTCCAAAGTTTAAAATCCCCAAAAGGAGAAAGAAAGCTGGATTTGAAATTTTGATTTGAACCCTTTAAGGATAACTTTCTATAATTCAATTCTGATTCCTAAAACATGTTCTGCCAAATTCCTATTATTGAATCAACATTAATTAACGTTGCTTTTACCATGTTCTTTGCATTACCATGACTTTCAGCCATGACTTTTATCACTGATATATTTCAAAATTATCATTCTAAACCTTTAAATATCAAAATTAGTCAGTAAGAGGCTGAAGCAGCGCCACGCAAAAAGTGATTCACCTGTTTCACCATGACTCAAATACAAATAGTTGGAATTTTTTCATGGAAAAATAACTTCCAATAGCAGTGTTATATGGGAGAAGGATTCTTGACTAACCCAAGGTGTGCTGTGCCAGTGATGCAACAATGACTGAATTCAGTTATTATTGCAACTTATAGATTCAATATTTCCTCTATATTCTTTCTAACTGACCACCATGTGGGCTCTATGTTTGAACTTGGGCCATGTCTACATCACCCAGCACAAGAGTTAAAGAAGTTCTGCTGAAATAAATGTCCCCATGGCCAGACCCCCAAGGACTCTCCCTCCCAGCAAGATGCTGAGCAGAAGATTGGCAGTTCCATTATCTTCTAATTTACTTATTTATTTTACTTAAAATTGATCTGGAACCCTGATCGAGATTTGTAAAGCTTGTCAGTGCGGGACCAAAAGTGAGATGGGCAATGTGTAATGGGGATGAAGAATAAGCAAAAAGCCAATCAGTAGGTACAAAAAACTAAAACCAAATTAAATTAAAATAAAAATTGGCTAGTCCCACTTATGGTGTCTGCAGTGTCCTCCACGCCAACACCTCTAAGTTTGAACCTCCAGAGATATTATTATTGTGCTAATAATAGCCAGCTCTGTATCTCTGTGTATTCCACATATGCATAAGATGTTCGTTGCTAATTTGTCTTCAGGAAGGTCTGAAATCCTCTCTGAAGATTTCAAGTGTCTTACAAGTTTTATTTTTACATCGAAGTTGCTGAAGGTGAGCCCAGTTTCACCACCCACTCATGCACTGAAAAAAAAAAAGCTTCTAATTTGCTTGGAGAAGGTCCTCCAATCCCCACCCACAGCAGCATGGTATTTTAAATTTTCTCAGAAGAGTTGATCATGGCGAGACCCTTAAATTACCACCTACGTCCACACACCCACGGGTAGATGCACTTGGGTTCCTGTAACGTGGAGCCCTGGAAAATTGACTTTTTGAGAGATCTGGATGTAGGTTTCTCCGTGTTTGTTGACAGAGAAAAGGTGAGAAATACAAATCTGCTTTCAAGCTCTGCACAGGGGAGTTTTCACCACCAGAAAACAGTGTCTTAACACAAGCTGGAGCTCATCTTCAGATTTGCACAGCTGTAACTGTTTTTTTTTTTCTTTGGATTTAGGCTGGAAATTAAGTTAATTTTCTGTGCTGCTGCTGCCTTGTATCTCGGTGATGTTTCAGTCTGGGTAGAGAATAGAACTTGTCTGTTTGAAAAGGAAAAGAGATCACTCAGATTCATATTGAGGCTGTTGACAGAGCATTCCATCAGGGGAAAAGTGAGCAAGCAGAGGTCCCTGAAAGACCAGCACCATTCCTTTTTGCCAGGCAGAGATGCAGAGGCACAGGAGGGATGAATGCCATGACTGATTGATGCTCACTGCCTCTTGCCAGGAAAGAGTTAGGAGGAGATGCTAAATCTCCCCATTAGCAGTTTCCTGTCTCAAGTACTTCTGCAGATTTTATCCCCTCCTGTCTCTCTGGGACACTCCAGTCACTTTCTCTCCCCTGAGCTCTGATCTGCTCCCAGAATTCGATCCTGTGATGTCTCCACACTCTTTCCCAGCCCGGGATCTTGTTTTGGACCCAGGTCACCTTTTAAGATTCCACATTTCAATAAAAGAAGTCTATAAAGCTTTTATAAAGCATCAGAAGGAGATTATGAAGATGGTGAAGGGTCTGCAGGGGAAGGCATAAGAGAAGTGGCGGAGGATATTTGGTTTTTTGAGCCTGGAGAAGAGGAGACTGAGGAGATCTCGTTGCAGTCTTCAACATCTTCACAGGGGGAAGTAGAGGGACAGGTACAGATCTCTGCTCTCTGCTGAGCAGTGTCAGGCTCTGAGCTGTGTCAGGAAATGTTTAGGTTGGATATTAGGAAAAGGTTCTTCCCCCAGAGGGCTGGCTCTTCTCCCCAGGGAAGTGGTCAGAGCACCAAGTCTGAGCTCAATAAGTGTTTATACAACACTCTCAGGCTCATTGTGGGATTCTTGGGGTTGCCCTGTGCAGCATTTGGACTTTGATGGTCCTCATGGGTCCCTTCCAACTCAGGGGATTCTCTGATCCCGGGAATCACATAACTCTCTGTTCCTAAACAACACAGTTGTTTCCCTGGGCATCCTTGCTGCATTTCTGCAGAGCTGCAGGGATTCTGGCTAAAAAGACCCAATTTCCAAAAGCAAACGAGGTCATTAATATCCCAACTGAGATTCTCAATATACCAAAAGCCAGGACAGTGATGGATGTTCAACATCCTTTAAACACTGATAGATTTTGTGTTGGCATTTCAAAATTCATGGCTGGATCTTATGCTCAGAAATGGAAATAACATGATGATTATTCTTTAAAAAATCAAACATAGGATCACAGATTGTCCTGCTTTGGAAGGGACCCACAAGAATTATCAAAATCCAGCTCCCGGTCCTACTCTCCAAGAGTTACTATGTGCCTGAGAGCATTGTCCAAATGCTTTTTGGGATGTGTATACAATTGAAGAGACTTTGGATCTACCAGGACTCATTGCTTTGCTGTACATGTATTATACACTTTTTTCCCCCATCTGTTTGCAATTAGAATCAAAAAACTGATTGCAAAAGTATAGAAATGACTATTAAAAAGGCAATGAAAATATGTTCTAAGTTCTAGGTCTGAGATTCGTCCTCATGGTGTGGTTCTCCACAGTCAGAGTTGTATAAATGTCAGACACCGAGTCCTTTCCCCATGGGGGGTGTGCAAAAATGCCCAGAGTCACAGAGAACAGCCACAGATGGAGTTCAGCTTCTCCACTCCAAGGAGGTCCAAAAATGCAATCAGAGATGGATGGAGAAAGGAACTTCCATTTTTGGCAGCAGCTACAGAGAGGAATCAGTGATTCAGGAGCTGTCTTTAAGACAGAGATATGCAGCAGCATGAGCCTTAAAACTGGAACATGGCTGGGGGACCTTTCATATGCCAGTTCTGACAGCTTGGGAAGGGGACCTGAACTTCTTGGACTGTCATCTCATCCCAATGGATCCAGAACAGCCTTGAGGTTCATGGCTCCATGGCTTGGTGGAGGTCTGTATGTCCATCTCATTGTATCCCTTGCCTAGGCCTTGGTGGCACTTAAGAGCTTGGCCAAGCTGTGCTGGTGAGGGGCATCATGTCACAGCCCTAGTGACAAGGTGTCTGTGAGAACAGACATCCCCAGGAGTGGCAGCTAATTGGGCTTCTTGCTCTGGGGCTGAATAATGAACCTCCAGGAAGGAGCAAATCTTGTGCTGCAGGACTTGGTGAGCTCAGGGAAAAAAACAGTGAACTTTGAAGCCAAAAAGGCTGATACCTTATGAATGCTGAGCAAAGAAGTATCCATCTGATCTTGAATTCCTCACAGGAGAGGGAGAATTCAGAGGGAAAAGTGGGATGATGAAATTGTCTAGGAGTTAGTGGTTCTGAGTTGTCAGGCTGGGGCTGAGCGACTGCTGGGTAAATGTGACCTTTCCTTTGCTCCCTCTTCCTCCACATCACTCCTACCTCCTCAGAGGTGACAGAATAATATCTAACAGCCAGTTTCTCACCTCTGCAGGCTATGACTGACACTGTAAGGAAATGAGGGAATACATGTTGAGGGTTTTTTTCCTCTTGATTCGAGCCAGGAACAGCAGATCCCCGCCAGCCACATGATTCGGAGTCATGGAAATTTTGCTGTGCTTGTTCCTGCTGTGCTCCCCAGTCATAAGAAATGGCCTCTGGACTAGAAAATGCACAGGATGGTGGGATTTCTCCCATCTCTGGGAGAAAGCGGTAATAGAAGTACCACTTCTCAGTGAAATCAGCCAAATTGATCCAATTTTGACTTTAAGTGGCACAGGCACCTTCTTTGACTTTGTGGACAGATGCACCTTCTCTTATCTCTGGGTTTCACCTTCCATTAATGAAATAAAAAAGGATGCACATAAGCACCCAGCACATGTTTACCTTTCAACTGCTCAATCTGAGCCCACATAATGAGCTAGGAAGGTCCAGCTGGGGCATGAGACCTTTTTTGGGGGATGACCAGGATGCTTGGTGACTCAGAATATTACTACGACCCCTCTGAGCCTGAGCTAATGCCAAAGAGCAGCCAGGAGGGAAATGAAAAGGTGATAACTGCATCCACAATAAGCTTCTCTAAATTAGCACTGACCCCTCAGGAAAGAGATCTTGAAGTCACTGCAGATAATGCTTTTATGTGTCATCTCAGTGGTCAGCACAAGCAAAATATGTGAATAAAATCCTAGAATTTACTAGGAAACGGATGGAAAACAGAGCTTCTGTTTAAAAGTGTGTGTGTACATAAATCCCTGGTGAACCTAAATCTGGGGCACTGTGTGGACTTCCATTCATGCCATATTAAAAAGCATGTGGTAGAGTTAGAAAAGGTAAAAAGAAGGATGATCAGAGAAGTAGAGTAGTTTTAATAGGAGGAATGGCTAAATAGTAATTCTCACTGCAGCTGAGAGTCATTCTGTGCACCAGCAGCCATCTACAAAGTGATGAGGAGCACAAAAAGGCTGAGTAAGGAAAAGCTATTCATTATTTCTCATGCCATGACAACCCAGGGACACTAATGAAGTGACCAGATAGCAGGTTTAATGCAAACAAAAAGAACTTCCTTTACACACATCCTGGAACTTGTCATGAGAGTTAAAAATACAATGTTTTTCAGAAAGGGTTTAGAAAAATTAGGAGTGAAAAGTCTCAGGGATAGCAACTAAAGACCAAACTGTGCAGGTGTTGGCTGAGATACCCTTAATTTTCTTCATAGTGGCATTCATGAGCTCGTGGTTTGGATTTGTGATGCAAACAGTGTTGATAACATAGAGATTTTTAGATATTGCTGAGCAATTCTTACACAGCATTTTCTGTTCCTCACCACACCAGGGACTGGGCTGGGGGTCCACAGGTGTTTGGGAGGGGGCCCAGCCAGGACAGCTGACCCCAAATGGGCCAAGGGAGGTTCCAGACCCTGTGACATCATGCTCAGCATATAAAGCGGTGAAAATAGGGAAAAGGGGGCATTCAGAGTGATGGAGTTTGCCTTCCCAAGTCACTGCTGTGTGTTCCAGAGACCAGATTTCCTGGGGATGGCTGAACACCTGTCTGCCCATGGAAAGCAGGGAATTAATTCCTTGTTTTCCTTTCCTCATGTGCATGGTTTTTGCTTTACCTATTAAACTGTCTTTTTTTTCACAACCCTCTCTTTTTCTCACTTTTACCCTTCTGCTGCCTTCTCCCACCAGGGCAGAGTGAGTGGCTGGGTGGCACCCAAGGAAGGGTTCAAGACAGCACCAGGTTTGATGGGATGTGCTGGATTGAATTTATGGCTGTTATTACTGCCCAGCTGTTAATTGGCAGCCCTTGTGTTTGCCTGAGTATCTGTTTGAGCCCGGTGCTCATCAGTGGCTGCTCTTTTCTCTCTTTTCTTGCACTGCTCTTATCTCCTTATCCCACCCCTGTGCCGTGCCTGGGAATGCTCTGATAACAGCAGCAGGGATGTGCCTGCCCTGGCAGATGGCCAGGGAGTCACTGCTGCTCCTGTGCTGCTTCACTGGACACTCTGGATTTCCAGAGTGAATTCAGGCCAAAGAAAACATGAGAGAGTTGTGAGAGTCTGTCCAAAATATCCCTCATCTGCCTCACGATCATCATTTGGGGACCACTGAAGTGAAGACCCCCCTATCTAGAATCTCTGGCCCTGAAGGAGAAAGTCACATGCCAACAAGGCCTCGAGATCTATGCACAGTGCTAAGTCGTTGTTTTCACAGGTGTTGTTTGCTGTATGCTACACTGAGCCCAATGAGAAGATGAAGGGGACACTGTGCCCTTTTGGCAACAACAGCCTTTGGAGCTGTCCCACCTCTTGGCCTGGCTGGACTTCTCCTGAGTTCTGGGTGGTCTTCCAGAGAAGACCCTCACCTGTTTTACAACCACCATGACAGAGACACTGAGATGTAAGGAGCCTCTCCATCAAGGACTGAGACATGACATCCCCATGTGAAAAGGCCCCTCTCCTCCTTCAAGGACTGGGACTGAAACCCCCAGCCCAGGGGAGGTGTGTAGGGAAGGCAAGCTGACCAAAGTGAGATGTTTTCCTGCAGGTTGTGACCACTGGACCAAGAAAACAATGGCTCTGGTTTACTGCTGAGAACATGGACTACCTGTTGCGTCTATTCCTTATTGTTTCTGTTTCCCCCCCCTCACAATTTTCAATAGAATTATCACAATAAAAACCTCTGAGTTAGCTAGAGATTTTGAGATCTCCCCAATGTAACAAGCAGATCCTCGACTGGACTGGACCAAAGGACTTCGTCTCTACGTTTGGTAGATATATCCCCTCTCTCTCTCTCTCTCTCTCTCTCTTTTCTCTCTCTCCCTCTATCTTTTTCTCTCCCTTAATCCCTCTATCACATTTTGCTGTGGTCATTCAATAAATGTGCATTTGTTTTATGTATCATTGCAAACCCCCTTGTACCGTGTCAGTTTTTTGCACCCTGAGATCAAGTCCATGAACCATCACGAAACCCATTCGTAAGGATGGATCGTGACACCTGTGGATGAGTCCATGAGAGAAAAGGACACTCTGAAACATCTGTGCCTGTGATTGTGCCACACCAGAGCAGGTTGAAGGATCCAAGACAGAGTTTTTTTCTGTGCTACATTTCTGAAAGGATTGTGGCAAAAAAACCCTCAAGGCTGGAGAAGGAACATCCCAAAGCATCAGTGGTTGTGCCACTGAAGCACCTCAAAACTTGTGACCATGGAGAAGCACATGATGGAGCAGAAACATCCCTGGATGGACCTCAGCTTGTGCTGGAACAGGTATCTGTCCAAAAAGACTGTTGCTGTGGATAAATCTATACCATGGAGAGATTATAGCTCATGGATATGGTTCCAGCTTGGAGTGGGTACATTCCAAAATGCTGCAGCCTGTGGATAAATCCAAGCAGGGTTAAGAGCAAAGACAGGAGCTCATTTCAATACTAAACCCTTTAATTTGACTTAAGAGGAGCAGGGGTGGGGATTGTAATGGAAATACCTTAAAATTGTTGTGACCTGTGTTTTGAGGTGCATGTTTTTAGGAATTATTCCCCCAGGAACCACCCAAATCAGTGGACAAGCTTTATGAGCAGCAAGTGCAGCAGTGAACTGGGTTTGGGGCACAAAAACTCCACACCACACATCACCTTTCCTTTCCTGAGTGACCACCATCACAGCTGGAGCCCAAAGTCATGGACTAAGTGCACTCAGTGGACATTTGTGGAAATTTGGATATTTTATGGGCATGTTATGAACATTTTACAGGATTGTTCCATAGATTAGAGGAATTATACCTATGTGTTATATGAAGTGATGGGAAGGGGACTGAAGGGTAACACAATGTGTTGGATAATGCGGGACATGAGCAGGCTGTAAATGCTATGGAATAATGGGTGGAGAAGGTGTTACTTTAGGTCATTAATTTAATTTTCTTCATAGTAGCTGATGTGAGGCTATGGTTTGGATTTGTGCAGAGTCCTGCTCTCCTGGACATGGCTGAACTCTTGTCTGGCCATGGAAAGTGAGGAATGAATTCCTTCTCTTGCTCTCTTTGCATGTGTATGGCTTTTGCTTTAACTTTTAAACTGCCTTTATCCCAACTCACAAGTTTTCTCACTTTTGCCTTTCCAATTCTCTACCCCTTCCCACCAGAGAGGAGTAAATGAGCAGCTCTGTGGGGCTTCTTTGCTGGCTGGGGTTAAACAATGTCACTAATTGAGAATAATCTGGAAAAACCACTGAGAAAAGATCAAATTCCCTTTGTATCCTCTTTCATACTTTCCCCCCAAGTCCCATTATCAGTAGATCCGTGGCTGGTCAAAGAAAATTCAGATCTTGACCATGATGGTAAAATTTATAGCAAGGAAACAAATGTTCCTACACTCACCCTATAGCCTGGTTTCATTCCATCGTGGCCTTAGTCAGGAAGTTTAACTTCAGTAATTTCCTAATTAATTTCAGGGCTGGGAACAACTGATCAGACATCAACTCTCAGAAAAAAATAAAAATAAATACACCCACATCTGGAGGCTGTAATGAATCACAACCTGCCCCTAAATCAACATCTTGGGCTGCCATGAGAAAGATGAACACAGTTCTAGGCTGTGTAACCTGGCAGAGATGCTCTGCTCACCCCTGGGGACCCCTCACTTGGAGGAGATTATGTAAAGTGGGGCACTCCATTTCCAGAATGGAGATTTGTCCTACTTCAGGAATACCTAGTGGGAGCCAAAAGAGTGGCCAACAGGAAAAAATTACCTGTGGGGGAATATTGAAATAATTATCTCCTTCAGAGGGCTGAGTGGAATATGGTACTGCTGTTCAAATCTATAAAGGGATTTTTTAAAGAAATCCAGGGGAAAAGCTTAAGCTGTTTTGGGCTGTGTTGAGTTGTTTGAGCAGATGATGGAAGTGGAAGGGCTCAGCCTGGAAAAAAGGGGGCTCAGGAGGGACCTTCTGGCTCTGCAAAATTCCCTGACAGGAGGGGGTATCAGTCTCTGCTTCCAGGGAACAGAAGCAAACGGCCTCAAATTGTGCCAGGAGAGGCTCAGGTTGGACATCAGGAAGAATTTCTTCATGGAAAAGGTGGTTGAGCATTAGAAGGGGCTGCCCAGGGAGGTGGTGGAGTCCCCATCCCTGGAGGTGTCCAAGGGACAAATAGAGATGGCACTCAGAGCTCTGGGCTGGGTGAAGAGCTGAGGATGGGTCAAAAGTTGGGCTCAGTCTCAGAGATCTTTTCCAATCTAAATAATTGTGTGATTCTGCAATATCAGGAGAGATTTTCCAATGGTCAGGACTGCAGAATACTGAGATTAATTGCCTGAAACATCTCCATCATGGGAAGCCTCAAAAAAAAAAAAAAAAGTTTAAACAAAGATCCATCAACAGTGACCGAGAAATACTGTGTCTTGCTTTGGGACAGGAAAATAAACTATGCAACCTCTTGAGTTCTCTCCCAGACCTATGAATTTATAATGCTGTCACAAACTTCTCCCATAGGCTTGATAATTTCTGTGAAAACACTTTGGGTGTCTTGAATTAATTACAGATCCCTTTACTAGATTGTGGATTGGGACTGGCAATGTCATTCCAGCCAGGTCCATGAAACACAGCTATTTTAGCTTTCTATTCCTATAGAGACATCTTCATTTCTCTTCCCTGCTGTAGAGTTCAAGAAGAATTCAGGCTTTGTTGAGTTTTTAGGGTAGAAATTGGAGGAGCAACACAAATAATTCAATCCTTGTTGCTTTAATCACAGCTGGCAGGAACACAGGGTGCAGTTTCCCTCTCCTGGCTTCTGTCCTTCCAGAACAGGGTGGGCAAAGATTTCATGGTCACCCATGAGGAGCTGTTTTTGGGGGCATTAGAGAGGAGAAGGTTTTGCCACAGAGGTGCTGGCAGAGGCTGCTCAGAGCAGCACAGCATGGGAGGCAGCACAAATGGATGTGTGGATGAACTCAGCCACTAAAGAGCAGGACTGGGCTCTTCCAAACTCTCCAGAGAGGGGATCCAGCCCTGTCCTTCAAGCTTGTGTCCCCATCAAAGCTGAAAGACAAAATCTAATTTTATACCATGGAAAACGCTTGGCACAAAAGTTTGTGGTGCAGGATTGGAGTGAGCTGCCTGTGACAGTGGTCACAGGGGTTTTCCGGTGAAGGGAGAGATGAGAATGTTGACTCCATGTTCAGAAGGCTAGATTTATTATTTTATGAGATATATATATATATATATATATATATATTACATTATAACTATACTAAAAAGAATTAGAAGGAACGGTTTCCTCAGAAGCTAGCTAAGCTAAGAATAGAAAATAGAAAAGAATGATAACAAAGGCAGCTCCCTCGGACTCTGTCCGAGATAGCTTGGTCCTTGATCAGCCATTAATTGTAAACATTCAAGATGGCCCAATCACAGACAAAACCTGATGCATTCCACAGCAGCAGATAACCATTGTTTACATCTTGTTTCTGAGGCCTCAGCTTCGCAGAAGGGAAAATCCTAACGAAAAGGATTTTCACAAAAGGATATCTATGACAGCTGCCCTCTGTCATGCACTGATCACTGCAGCCACCACCAAGTGACACCTGAGACAGATTTTGGCTCACACTGGTGCTCATTCAGCTCACAGCTGCTGGAGGATGGAGGAATGAGCAGAACCTTCACATCTCTCTGTCTTACCACAGGGATGAACATCTCCCACATATCTGGCCTGGCTGTATAAGATGTAAATGTCAGCCCTGTTCATCACTGAAATCAGCAAGGAATGGCTTGGAGATGGCTGTGATCATCCAGATCTGTGTGCTTTATGTAGCTGATATTGCTGGGGCAATGCCTTGTACAGAAAAATTAAGTGAAAAGAATGTAATCTTGTTTATTTATCAGATTATTTCTCAGTGCAGCTGGTAAATATTTGCTACAGCTTGTAAGGAGCAGTCAGTGAAAATTTCTACAGTGTCTGGAAATTCTCCCTTTCTCAAGCAAAACATCTGGTTGGATAAAGTATTTTTTTCCCCTGCTGCTCACAGAGTTTTTGGTGTGGTTGTCTGGGACATTCTCTGTGCATTTTTTGCCAGATGAGCAGATTGTTTACTCTACCCACTGCCTTCAGCTTGTGTTGTCAGGCAGGGCTGCTGCAGGCCCCTCTCCATGAGTCTGCTGGTTCCTCTGTCTTGCATTGGCTTTCTGGCATGACTGAAAGGCAACAGGAAATGTATGGGAAAAGAGTTCCCTGAGAAGATCTGCCAGGAGGAGGCTCAGGATTCGCTTTGTTCTGAACATCCCCAAAAGATTGGAGCATCTCTCTGATGAGTGCAGGCTGAGAGAGTGGGGCCTGTTCAGCCCTGAGAAAAGACAAATGAGAGAAGAACTTATCAATGCCTAAAATATCTACAGGGAGGGGTCAGAGAATAGAGCAGGGTCTGCTCTGTGGGGCCCAGAAATGGGAAAAAGGGAACAGGCAGGAGCTGGTGCCCAGGAACTTCTACCTGGTCATGAGGCAGAACTTCTTCCCTGTGCAGTGACCAAGCCCTGAAGAGAGCCCAGAGAAGGTGTGGAGACATTCCAGAACTGTCTGGAAACACAATCCTGTGCCGTGTGCCTTGGGATGGCCCAGCTTGAGCAGAGGTTGAACCAGACAACCCCACTGTGGTCCCTTCCAGCCTGACCCATTCTGTGATTCTGTGTCTTCTGTGAAAACCCATTTATGAGCTGCTTGTCTTTGCACTGGAATTAATGCCTGCAGCAGTTCCTCTATGTCCTTCTCTATCCCTTTCCTCCAGACTGTGTGAAAACACTCCAAAAATTGAACGAGGACCACCCAGATGCTCTGTGTGGAATGTTTCATGCTGTGACATCGGATGCCATCCAAGGCCTCTCGGTGCTGCAGCACCAGACACGGAAACTTGTGTTTCCACTGCACAGGAATGGGGAAGGAGATCATTTCAGCACAGCTGTTGTTGGCTCTTGGTCCCTGACAGCCTGGGATGGCTTCTCATCCAAAATGTACCCCATACTGTATTTTAATTAAACTGAACAAACAAACCAATCACGAAGCCATCCAGCAGAGCTAACTTTGCTTTGTGGCTGAGCTGGACTCTGCACCATTATGAGGAGAGAAACTGGATTTTTGGCACAGCTCCTGCTGTCTAAATACTTCCAGCCAAGAACTAGGATAGACTTTCTTACAATAAAAAGTTGCTGGGGAAAAAAAAAAAAAAACAGAACAACACAACAATCCACAAAGAAAATGGCTTCAGGACTGGTCTCCTCTCGCCCGTATTTATTCAAGCTGTCTTCCTCTCTCTGCAAATTTGGCAAACAGAGCCTGGCATCCCAGCTCAGGGGACACCTGTTAAATAAATAGGCTCAGTCTCTAACTGCTGCATTCAAGGCAGAGTTTCCTGGTTCCCTTAGGCAGCTAATTTTTTGTCGATTATCATACAGTACAGAGGGATGGTTTGTGCCTCCGCATCCCATCCCGGCTCTGCCGCTCGTGATGAGCATGGCCGCGTGACTCAGGCCCACTGCCTGTGTGGAATAAAGAATGGTTTGATTCTAAGATTCCATGACTTTTTAATGCAGAGAGAAGCAGCCAGGTGGGTTTCTTTTGGAGGTGAACTGACGCCCTGTTGATTTGTTCAGTTTTCCTTTACCAACACTTTTTTTTGAAGAAACCTGAGAGCTGGAGCGAGGCTTCACTGAGAGCAGGAGTTGTTGTTGCCTGAGGTGGAGACAAATAAGCTCCCTAGGAGGCAATAAATGGGCTGGAGGCCTTCAGAAAAGGGCTGAGCAACAGAAGGCATTGAGGGTGATAATTTTAGTGCTGAGGGCTTCAGGATACTCAGAGGAATTTGAAGTTGTGGCCTTCCCCTCACTGGCAGCATTCAGGGCCAGGTTGCATGGGGCTTTGAACAGACTGGTCTAGTGGAAGGTGTCCCTGCCCATGTCAGGGGGATGGAAAGAGATTTTATTTAAGCTCCCTTCCAACCAAACCATTTATTTATTCTGTGATTCTATGAATTGAATTGTCCCAGGAAATGCCTGCACACAGAAAGAGACTTTCATACAACACACAGGCAACACGGACAAGAGGAGCATGGAGACACACCAGCATGATGAATTACATAATCTTGGGTCTTCATCTCCTGAAATGGGCCTCAAAACTTACATACAGTGCTGCCCTAGGATGTTTTCAGAGGAGAATTTTTCCTGCACCAACTACAAATACAGGCAGAAAGATCTCAGGCTCTATTGCCTCCACCACACAATTGGGTTGTGTGGAGGAGCCACCTCCAGCAACCCTCTCTGAACAGAGGTGTTAGGGTTCATGGGCTTATTAGTGGTGTTTTTAATTCATAAAATCATAGGAACATAGAACAGTTTGGGCTGGAAGGGACCTTCAACATCACCTTGTTATGACCCCTGTGCCAAGTTTAGGGACACGTTACACTAGACTAGGTTGCTCCAATCCCAATCCAATTTACCTTGAGCAATTTGTAGGATTGGGGGCCCAGAGCATCACTGGACAACCTGTTCCAGTCTCTCACCACCTTCACAGTGAAAAATATCCTCCTAATATCTAACCTAAATCTACCCTCTTTATGCTTCAAGCCTTAAATTGTAAGGTCTTGAGGATTTAGGAGCACAATGACTTGATGATCTCAGAGTTCTTTTCAGCCTCAATGACTTTAAGCTTCTATTCTCTTTCTTGCTAAATTTGGGAAGCAGATGGCACTGCTCAGTTTGACTTCTTTCTTCTCCATATCTTGTAGTCCCCAAATTTCAAATCCAGCAACTTCCCTGCCCAAATGGGGTATCCCAGTATTGCCATCCTTGTTGTAGGCAAGGCCTAAGTTGCATGTGGAGGTGACACCCTTTGTTAAACCAAGAAATACACTGAAAATGGAAGAAAGTTGTGTTCACACACACATACTTTTTGTCAGCCAGATCTGCTCTGCCCTCCTGGGAAGGCTGGGATCTAGAAAGGGGTGGATTCACTACAAAACTTTTTGGAATAAGGGTGGGATTTCTGCCAAGGATTTAACTGAGAGGAGCAGCCCATCTATTTCTGTGGACTCCTGTATGAAGTCAGAGTCTTGAGGGATTCTCCATACTGGCTAGAGAGATTCACAGTTTATTTCTGATCACAGAGTAAACTGAGTCTATCTATAGATTTGGCTCAAAACTGGAACTCCCTGGGAATTCCACTGAAAAATCCCCTCTGTTTTCTTTTTAGAGATAATTATTCTGAGATAGAATGAAACTCTAATCTCCTGTGGAATGGGAACTCTCACACTCAGTTTAGAGGAAGTTGTGAAGGGCTTCCCTCTAAATCTTTTTCAAGCATGTCTGAAGCTCTCTGAGGAGCCTGAAACCCAAACTTCCAGCTCTGGAAAAGATGGGAACCCAAATGGTCCTGAAAATCCTGAATAAAAGCCAAATATGATATTGCAGAAAACCAGAGGAAATTGCTTATTTTTTCTCAGAGTAAAATAGTTGATATTCTATAAACTTAACTTTCTCAGATAAAAAAAAATTTCTTGTGAAAATATCATTTGCATATATATATATATATATATATATATATATATATGTATATATGTATTCTAAAGCAGTGCATTAAATGGAAATGTTGCTGCTATTCCGTGTATAGAATCAGAGATTGGTTTGGATTGCAAGAAACTTTCAAGATCATCCAGTTCCAACCCCCTTCCATGGACAGGGACACCTTCCACTAGATCAGGTTGTTCCAAGCCCCATCCAATCTGGCCTTGGACACTTCCATGGATGGGGAGTCCACAATCCCTCTAGGTAAAGATATATGTGAAGATTATTCAATCCCGCTCAAGAGGGCATCCAGCTTTTTGAAAGAAACTATTAAAAATTCTTAGCCCTGACATTCATGGTTGCATCAAGCAGACAGAGAAAGCAGAAGAAAACTCACTTTTAATGCCCATGTATGTGTTGAATGAGACACTCATTTATTACTTCCATGGTTCTAACAAACCATCCCTAAAACAGATGCACAACCTGGCAAGAGGTCTTGCATAACCCATTCAGCTGCCTAAAAACAACAATTTTTTCATCACATCCAAAAGAGGAGTGCAGGTTAGCTTGCAACTCCCAAACATGGATGATCCAATCCCTCTTTTCTTCCAAACTCTTTGATTCCTCCAGTTTTTGAGGTCGTGCCTGTGAAGACCTTCAGCCTGAGCCCACTCCTGTTTCTCAGCCTCTTCTGCAGTGGGGAGCAGCAGGAGCAGACACTCTAAAGCAGATGCTTTAAAGCTGGGTGCTTTAATAATTGTCTCCATTCAGGGATTCCCTGCCCAGCCATCCAAGACTGCATTTCCCATTTTAGCAGGGCTCTGCTTGCCTGGCTGAACGTGTTTTGCAAGGCACAATCCCCTTCCCTGTCTATTGTTGTCATTGTTTGCTAAAACCTGACCTTGCAATGAGACAAATCTAAACACATTGTACTGGGATAAACCCAGCTTGTCTGGTTACTCTCCAGCTTCAGCCTCAGCTGAGAGGTGCAGGAGCAATCCCCTATTTTTCTTGTGTTCATGACTGATCAAAAAAGATCAATTCTCAGCTCTAGCTGAAAGAGAGAGTCTTAAAATGCCATTACTCCCTGGGCCTTTGCTTCGCTTGATGTCTATCAGTGGATCAGTTATGGCGTATCTGAGTAGCAGCTGAAATCCCTGTTTTAAAAATATTTGCTGTGCAGCCTTAACAGAAACTCAGGTACCAAGAATTCTTTTCTCCATTGTCTCAAAGCTGCCCAATTCTCATTCACTGTGATTTTGCCTCTTTAATAATTAATTTTCATAGAATCATAGAATGGTTTGGGTTAAAAGGAGCTTAAAAATCATCTCGTTCCAGCCCCCCTGCCATGGCAGGGACACCTTCCACTAGATTTTAATGGGAGTTGATTTTTTAATTCACAACAATTTTAATGTTCATGTCAACAAGTTACACACACTTTTGATTCAACACCTAAAAACAATATATCCTAATCTGCTTATTTTATTGGTGTCATTTGTCTTAATTCTAGCAGGGGCAATATTGCTTACGAGGATTTTGAAATACAATAAACTAATTTTATTTACTGTACACCTGGTAAGTCTGAAATATAACCACACTCTTTTTTTCATCTTATTACAAGAATGACACATCTGGATTACTAGAACTTATTAAGTCATCTCTTCATTTTAATATCTGCCACTCATGCTGCATACGCAGGGTAATTTAAATAGCAGTAATTACCTAGAAAACATCTTTGTGTTGGAATAATTTGCAAGGTGCAGCACTGTTTGGCTGCCTCTCCTGAAAGAATAATTGTGGAGATTTTTGGGTATTAAGTAACTACATAGGAGCAGAAACTTCAGATTGCTAGGCATACCCATTATTCGGTACGGTTGTGTCTTGCTTTTCTTCATCTCAAGTTTACACATATTGAGAAAATTGACTTATTTTGTTCGCTCGAGTGAGATCAGAAGTCTAGCTGTGCTCATGAACACCAGACATTATCTTCTCATGACAAAAAGTAAAGAAAGAGGTAAGAAGTGAAACATAACCAAGCAATATTGACCAGGCCCTGGTTCACATCCAGATTTGGGGTCCATTCCCAGCTGTGCTCAGACACATCACCAGACTGCATAGCTGAGGAAAGTTTTGGAAGCCACTCATTTTAAAATATCTTTATTTAAAGCTCTGTCTCAACTTCTTCTGGACCTATTCAGGTGAGAAAAATTATTCCAGAGCTCACCAGCTCAGGCTTTGGTGTCACTCCAGGTTTTCTTTCAGCGCTGTTGAGTAGGAATGTCCTCCAAAGCCTGCTTGGGGATGTTTTGGGAATCTGTCCATCCAGCCTTTCTTCCACATCACTGAAGGAGTGGATGAAGCACTCCTAGGAGCTGCTTTACTTCTTTTTGATCCCTTTTGAAGCTGGATAGTGAAAGACCCTCCACACATGTGAGCTGTTGTTAGCACTGGGGTCTTTCCACTGCAGTGTTTGCATCACTCCATGTCACTCAGCTGCTGCTGCTGCTTCCACATGGATGACTCAAAAAACTGTAAAATAACTGGATATCTACCCTGAGATTCTCTCCTTTCTACACTTTCACAGTACAGACTAAATTTAGCTGCTGCTTCTGAGCCAAATCATGCAGATTTTAGATGCATTGGCTGCTCTGGATCATTTAAATGTGCCCCAAAATTAGAGGGGGCAGAGGAAACACTTCCAAATAGATAGGAGAGGTATCAGGGGTACTGGAGTGGGGGCTCTGTTCTGAGCATGGAAAAGATGATGCCAAAGGGATGGAAAGATTGATTTTGGGACTGGGGGAACATTGGGGAGTGGGATATTAAATCTAAGCTTTGCTTGTTACTGGTCTAATTGCCATGAGCATAATTTTTTAGCCTTGAAAAGAGGCAATTGAGAGGAGACATCATCCCTGTCTGTCCCTGTCTGCAAGGAGGGATCAGAGAGAGACCAGGCTCTGCTCAGTGAGGCCCAGCAATGGGACAAGAAGGAATGGGCAGGAACTGATGCTCAGGAAATTCTACAAGAACATTGTGACAGTGTTCACAGAGGTTTTCGGTTGAGGGAACAGACGGAGATCTGACTCCATATTTCAGAAGGATTGATTTATTATTTTATGATATATATTACATTAAAATTATACTAAAAGAATAGAAGAAAAGGTTCTCCTCAGAAGGCTAGCTAAGCTAAGAATAGAAAAAGAAAGGATGATAACAAAGGCTCTGTCTCAGACTCTCTGTCCTACTCAGCTGGGCTGTGATTGGCCGTTAATTACAAACATCCAACATGGGCCAATCACAGATGCACCTGTTGCATTCCACAGCAGCAGATAATCAATGTTTACATTTTGTTCCTGAGGCCTCTCAGCTTCTCAGGAGGAAAAAAGTCCTAAGGAAAGGATTTTTAATGAAAACATGTCTGCGATATGACATGAGGAAGAATTTCTTCCCTGTGCCTCCAAGGTGAGCTGAAGGATGTGAGGGTGGTTTGGTTCCACAGAGTCAGATCAAGAGGTCACAGAGTCACAGAATGGTTTGTACTGGAAAGAACCTTAAAGACCATCTCGTTCCAGTCCCCTTCCATGGGCAGGGACACCTTCCACTATCCTGGATTGCTCCCGATCCTGTCCAACTTGGCCTTGAACACTTCTCGGGATGGAGCAGCCACAGCTTCTCTGGGCAAGCTGTGCCAGGGGCTTCACCATCCTCACAGGGAAGAATTTTCATGCTCCCTCTTCAAAATATTTAGATTTCATTGAGGAAACTCCACAATTGCCCATTTCTGGACTTGTTTACATTTTTCCATTTGCCAAAACTGTCAACAACCTTGTGGGGCTCAAGTCTGGCACCTGAAATCTTTCATATTTCATAATGATCTGGCCTGGGGCAACAGAGGTAGCCAAGACAAACTTCCTTGAGCCACCATTTCCTCTGATCATCCCAAGGAGCAGCTCATGTCAGGAGCATTTCCATGGTTTCAGCGCCTGGAACAGACTGTGTGTGGTTCCATCCCATGCGTTACTCATGACAGACACTGATGTTGGGGTGATTCAGGTGGGCTCTGGGAGCTGGGAGTGACTATCTGGAATGAATTTTTGTCCTGTTCCAATGTGCATTTTGAAGCAGAGGGTCACTGGGAGGAGATAAAGCATGAAGGAAACAAAAACGTCGTTCACAAGAGCAGGATGGAAATGATGGGAAAGTTCTGAAGATTTCTGCAATTCCAGTCTTCACCCCACAGCTGTGGGAAGAGCAGGTTGGGGTCAAATACTTGAAACGTGAAGGTTTTCCATACTCAGATAGGAAACTCTGGCTGAAACAAATGGCCAAGGTACAATGATGCATCCAGAACGTGCTCCTCATCCTTCATGTATGTAATGGAATAAATGAAGGACATGGAATTGCAGGACGTACATAGATTTCTAAGATCTGCTGGAAATTGAAAGACTATTTTCCCAGTAAAGCGCTCAAAAATATTCCCTGAACATGCTTTATTTCCCCCAGGTAAGCAATTCTACAGATCTCCTTCTAGCCTTCTAGATTTTGTTTGGTTTGTGTTTTGGGGGGTTTTCATGTGTGTTTCAGGGGGAATTGTTGTATTTTTCCGTGAAACATAAAGAACATTTCAGTGACAAGTTTTTATAGGACCTTATCTGTGTGTTCCAGGCCATGGACTTCTTCCTTCTTTAGAAATCAGCTTAGAAAAGAACTTTGAAAAAATATTTTTGAGGGAAAATTTTTCTAGCTACAGTTCCATTTTTTTTTTCCCAGAAATAACCCAAACAACAATGAGACAAAAATGCTTACCTCAAATCCTACCACCTGCTTAAGAGCTTTTCAACCAAAGGACCACCACTTTTTGAAGAGTTCAATTTTTACTTGTTGTAATAACATCAAGTGGCTTCTTCTTGTCATGGAGAATGAATTCACTTGCCTAGACTTGGATATTATGGCATAAAAAGACCCCAAAAACATTTTTCTCCAAGATATCAAGGGCTCATTGGCAACTTGAATTGCAGCTGGCTCCAAGGCAGGGAGAAAATTCTGTTGTGCCCTGGGTTCCCCTCCTGGATAGGTCCAGTTTTGTATAAACATAGACCAAAGGAGGGTAATAGATGTCCAAGGAAAAAATAATCTTTTGTAATGGTTTGGGGTTTAAAAATAAGCTGCCAAAAGCAAAAATATCAGAATTTGCAGCCATTCTCCAAGTTAACCCATTACTGTGATGGCTTGTTGGCACCTCTGAGACTCACTTCAAGCTCAGATGAAAATATCTGAAAAAATGGAATTGTCTGGGTTGAAAAGGACCTTAAGCATCATCTCATTTCAACGTCCTGCCATGGATAGGAACACCTTCCACTAGACCAGAGTGTTTCAAGACCCATCCAACCTGGCCTTGGACTGCCAGGGATGGGGCAGCCACAGCTTCTCTGTGCGTCCTATGCCAGGGCCTCACCACCCTCACAGGGAAGGATTTCATCCTAATATCTAATTTAAAATAATATAATATTAAATATTATTATATAAAATATAATACTGTAACATAAAATATATGTTAAAATACATATTACATAAAATAGATAAAATATATACAATAAATATATAAATAAAATATACACAATAAAATAACACTAATTAATTATATAACAATAAAATTATCCTAACATGTAATCTAAAATACCTTTATAAGAGATGTCTAATATTAATTTTGAGGATTCTCCCTCACATCTGTTGGCATTAAAATTGGATGTGGCCTTGCTGATGTTGCTGGGAATGGAAGATGCCAGCTTGAGAAACAGCTGCAGGTTGTACCAAATATTGAGATCAAACTATTTGGTGTTCAGCAATCCAGTATTTCTTTTATGTGGTCTGAAAATGCTCCTGTCTTTCACCTTTTACTTAAAAAGGGTAGAAACTTTTTTCTGATTGAGACTGGAGCTTTGTGGCCTGATTTTGGTCCCACACACAAAGCACTGGTGGCTTCATGTGTTTCCTCTCAGGCTGGATGTGACTGAACACTTCAGTAAAGTATAAGCAAGAGGGAAAGAGAGTTTGTTTCTTTCTGCATCGCCTGATCTCAGTGGCACCATGTGATCTTAAATAACCATCTGTTGATTATTTTTCTCCTGAAGATTGATGGATGTGATTCATGGCCCTTTCAAAACAGAGCTGCACCCTGGAAAAAAAATAAAAAGTGAGAGCTCTTGAGAGAGAAAAAGAATCACAAAATCATAGAATGGAAAGGAATCCTGAAGATCATCCTGTTTCAACTCCCTGGTGTGTCTTCAAAAACAGAGAAGGGAAAATATAGCAGATAGACCCAGATCTTCTGTATATTTCACAGAGGAACTTTGGGCAGTCTCACCAAAACCACTGGAGTCTTACTCAGGTTTTCTGGGGGATTTTCCTATTTTTCCTTGAACTATTGATCTGAAAAAGAGTTGGACACAGTTATTGCAGCTGAAGTTGGCAGTGAAATTTCAGGACTTCAAGATCCTTCCAGACAGTTAGATTTAGATTAGATCACAGGAAGAAATTCTTTATTGTGAGGGTGGTGAGGCCCTGGCACAGATTGCCCAGAGAAGCTGTGGATGCCCCATCCTTAGAAATGTCCAAGGCCAGGTTGGATGGCGTTTGGAGCAACCTGGGATAATGGGAGGTGTCCCTGTCCATGGTAGGGGGCTGGAACTGGATGATCTTTAAGATCTCTTCCAACACAAACTGTTCTGTGGTTCTAAAGGAAAAGAAAATCAGATTTCCCAAAGCAATCCCAGCAGATTCCTCTGCCTGAGATCTCAGTAAGGTGTGAAAAAAATCCCCTCTTGCTGGAACCTGGTCAGAACCCATAATTTCAGTCACATTGAGTGCTCTGAGCTGGACCTCCCAAGCAGCAGCTTCCCCTCTGAGACCTCTCAGAGACTTCCCCTGGAATTTTATGCAAAGGATTTCAACTACTCTTTAACAGCATTTCTTGTATTTCTAGAATAGATATAATACTTTCTGAAATCATTGAAATATTACAAAGGTGAAATTGCAAAAGAAAATTGAAAAAGGAAAAACCAACAGGTAAAGCTGAAAGATTTTATTTTCTTTAAAAAAAGCAAGCAACCAACAAACCACAGAACAAACAAACAAACAAAATAAACCAGGAAAAACTCACACAAGTTAATTTCTGCTGAAAGTAACTTTTTTGCAGCTCAAGCACATGCCTCTGTTTACTCCCAGAATGGGTGGAGGATAAGCAACAGCCGGATAATCTGGAAATTAAAGAAAGAGAAGTCAACACGTGGAAATGATGTATTGTAGTCATTAGTAACAGCACTGCAATAACCCAGCTTTCAGCACATTTCCAAATGCCCATCTCCTTGTGCACTTTCCTATGATAAGAACAATTTCCTTACCTGTTCTCCCAAATCCCCTTAAACAGTATTTTAATAGCGCTTTAAACAGTGCTGGGGCAATGTTGTTCTGCTTCCCCTGGGGTGAATCTTGGGTTATTACTAAAGTGGGAACAATATGAGGTTTTTATAGAAGCAAATCTCACTGGCTCTTTTTTTTCCCCATGGAAGAAGCTCTGACCATTATTTGTGCCTCTGTTTGCTAAAGGTGGTCTGGAGTGGTGGAGCTGGTCTGGAATCCCTGCACCAAAGATGAGAGGGCTCCTGTTAACACAGAATCACAGAATGGGTGAGGCTGGAAGGGACCACAGTGGGGTCATCTGGTCCAACATCCCTGCTCAAACAGGGTCATGCCAGAGTAAATGGCACAGGATTTAATCCAGGAACTTCTTGAATATCCCCAGTGAAGGAGACTCCACAATCTCTCTGGGCAGCCTGAGGGAAGTCTTGGTTGTACCTCGTTTTTGGCATCCATACCTACCCTGTGACGGTGTTCACAGGGGTTCTTGGACCAGGGAAGAGACAAGGATCTGACTCCATGTTTCAGAAGGCTTGATTTATTATTTTATGATATATATTACATTAAAACTATACTAAAAGAATAGAAGAAAAGGTTTCATCAGAAGGCTAGCTAAGAATAGAAAAGAAAGAATGATAACAAAGGTTTGTGGCTGGGCTCTCTGAGGAAGCTGGACTGTGATTGGCCATTAATTATAAACATCTAAGATGGGCCAATCACAGATGCACCTGTTGCATTCCACAGCAGCAGATAACCATTGTTTACATTTTGTTCCTGTGGCCTCTCTGCTTCTCAGGAGGAAAAATCTTAAAGAAAGGATTTTTCATAAAAGTTGTCTGTGACACCTACCCCGCCTTCCAGCTTTTCAGATGGATCTGCCTCCAAGTGAAGACTTTATTTGAACTTCTGGCTATGCCATCCAGAAAATGTCATGCCCAGCCCTTCTTTCAAGGATTCCTGAAGTCCAAACTGGAAAAGTCTTAATATAACCTGTCTCAAGCGGCTAAATTTGTAAGGAATAAATTTACACATAACTTTATCTGGCTACATGAGAGGATTTTCTACTTGTCTTGGTTAAAGAGTTGGGAGCATTCAGGTTTTTTTTTCTGTAACACTCTCTGATATGAAAGTATCTCTGAGATACTTAAGGAGAGACACTCTGGGATCTGGTACATCACACACATTGAAAGGAGCTGCAAACTTATGATGTCAAATTATTGCTGTCAGCTGGGTAGGCTGTAAACTGCTCGATTAGACTGCAAGGCTCAAACACCCACCTTTAAAAAAAGCTGCACTAGCAAAGAAAATAAGAACGAATGGTTGAACCAGAATCATACCCCAGCTCTCTCCCCAAGGGAGAAGTGAGGGGGCAGTGTATTCTGTTCAGAAAATCTCACATATAGGGAAAGAGCCTCAATTTGCTCCAGGGAAGGTTTTATTTGAGTAATGGAAATGTCTTCACTGAAAGGATGGTCAAGCATTGGAACAGGCTGCCCTGAGAAGTGGAGGAATCCCCATCCCTAGAAGTTTTCAGGATATGTGTAGATGTGGTGCTTAGGGACATGGTTTAGTGATGGACCATGGTTTAGTGATTGATTAATGATCTTAGAGACCTTTTCCAACCTTAATAATTCTATGATTCTCCAAAACTCCTTCACCCTGCTGAAGAAGTCCCTGCCTTGCCTTGCTGCTGCCTTTGTGTTTCATTCCACCTTCTCCTGTGGATCAGCCCAGACTTGGAGCTTCCTGACACCACCCATGAAGAATTTTTGATTGCTGGGTAATAAAACCTTGGGTGGAATTCAGTGGCATTCAATCCAAGCATTGCACACAAGGAAAACAGCAGTTCCAACTCCGTGCATGGTGATGGGCTCTGAGCTGATTATTGCTGCCCAGGAATGGCATTTGGGTCTTGTAATGAAAGTTGAATGAAATTATGAGCTCGTTGTTCTGTAGCAATCAAAAGAGGAAATTGAATGTTAAGGATTATTAAGGAGGGAATAGAAAACCAAACAGAAATCATCATAATGCCACTGAAGAAATGCATTTTGGACCTGCAGCTTGGATATTGTGTCTGGTGCTTGTCGTCCCCTCTCAACAGGCTTTAGTGGCCCTGGAAAAGGCTCTGAGAAGATGCCAGAAGGATGATAAGGAACAGCTGCAGCAGCACAGAAAAGGATTAAATAGATGTGCACACTTCAGCCGTGGAAAAGAGATTTTAGGGAGGTTCTTTTCAGGCTAAAGTCACAGTGGGTGTGGAGCAGGGATGGGGAAATGGAGCAGGTTCTTCACAGGCAGTGTGGTTGAGCTGTGGCATTCCTTGCCATGGGATGGGGCTGCTTCCAGGGAAAAAATAATGGAGAAAAATCTGTTGAAGTTTATTAACACATTGTTGAGCTGTGGCATTGCTTGCCATGGGATGGGGAAGGGAAAAAATAATAGAAAAAGAACTGTTTAAGTTTATTAACACACTGTGTAGTATCAGAGCCTGGCTGCCTTTCTTTTGCACTCTGTTACCACTCTCAGTCAAAACATGGGCTGAAATTGTGTTTTGATTAGACACAGTATTTTTATTTTAGTGTGCTCATATTTGAGGTTTTCCTGCTGAATTTTTACAGATTCACACAGCCACAGCTGACTTTATTAGGTAGGAAAGGAGAGGAAAGTCTCATTAAAATCACAAAAGTTATTTATTTGGTAAGCAGCAGGAAACAGAAATCCCACAGAAAAGTCCCAACACGAGGACAGAACTGCAGAGATGGCTTCTAAAACTGCAGATATTGCTGTGAGAGGACATCATCCAATCTATGGGTGATAAATAGGGGAGAGAAGAGTCAATGAGAAAGTCAGAGTAAGCTTCTCCCATGAAAAGCTCCAAGGATTTGGTAATGCCTGTAATATGAACTGGTGCCAGGCCTCTGCAGCACAGCCAGCTGCAGGCAGAATAACCTATTTAAATAAAAAATCCTCTCTTTCCCCACTTTGCACTCTGTTAATAATAACAATAATCATTCAGGTTGACTTGGACAGGCTTAGAACCAGTGAAGCAAAGATTTAATAGGGTTCAAACAAGTCTAGATTTTTTTTTCAGAAGTGCTTTTTCTGCATTGTGCTCGAGGCTGTACTGCAGATTCACACTTTTAATAACATCTTACATATATGGAAAGGTGGGGGAAGAGGAATTTCCCGGATCACTGTGTCAGCTTCTCACCTGAACCACCACACATTAAAAACCAGGCAAAGGATCTCGCTTTCCCTTGCTCCCTCTTTTAGATTTTCTCTTCTGTTTCCATTTGGATGCATCTCCCTGAAATGTGAGTTGGCAGAGCTCGAGGACTGGGTGTTTTCTTGAGTCTTTGTGAAAGGGCATCAGCACCTCTTCCCCTCACCTGAAATAAAGGTCAGTGAGTCACAGCTTGTCCAAGGAGGCTGTCAAGGACACAGATATGCACCAGGTTAGTGCATCTCTGTTTTAATGTGCATGCACACAGATAACCTGAAAGGAAGACAGTTCTGAGTGGTTTCTTGCTAAATTATCCCCTCTTTGATTAGATGATGCTTTCCAGCTTGATTTGCAGTTGCAGATCTGGAGTTTGCAAACAATAAGCATCAAGTGTCAGGCAGCAAATTAATCTTCTGCTGAAATATATTGCTAAGTGGAAAATGCATATTTTTCCCTTTATTTTACACTGGTTTTATGTCTCTTGCAATTTGCAGATGGCAGCTCTCGTAGCTTTCCTTGCTCGTGGCTCTAAAAACAAAGAGTTAAAATGATAATCTCCTTTAATTTCATAAGTGAATCAACCAGCAGATAAAGTAAAATTAAAAAAAAAAAAAAGGAAGGAAAACAAGATATGCTTCTGGCAACATAGTTGTGCTGTGTTGGATTTGAGTTAGATGGGAAAGTCTGCTGGCTTCTTTTGAGCAATGACTTTGCAAACCCCCCTCGTGGGGGAAATAATTTCCTTTTTTTTTTGTGTGTGCTTTTATGGAGCTTTTCATCCATCAGTTTATGAAGGAATAAGTACAAAGTATTGTTAATGAGGGTGGCTGGGACCCATTTGTAGACTAGACATTTAACAGAAAAATTAGAGAGCAAGTTCTGTGCTGGGAAGAATTTACAGCGTCAGAAAGCAGCAAAGATGAGGGATGAGAGGTGACAGAATCCAGCAGCAGGAAACAAACAGTGATGGCATAAATCCTCCATCCACCCAGCAACGATCACACTCACTCTGTTCCTTTATTGACATGCCCTCAAGGACTGCAGAGCTTTCCAGCAGGGGCTTCAGAATGAAGGAGCTGGGAGTGTGAGGCTTGGGGAGGAGATCTGCAGTGAGACACAGAGGGGACAAAACCATTTCCACATTTCCACAAAACCATTTCCTGCAGCCCAGGATGATGTCCCCACAGCACATGCTCCAACTGCCCTTCCAGAAGGAAAACTCCTTTATTTTGGTCCATTTGCCTGAGTTATGTCAGGCTTGTTGAGCTCAGTTTATGCTCACTGGGTCCACAGATGAGGGGATTGTACAGATCAAGCTCTCTGCCAGCAGGAGAAGGAGGTGGAATTTTTTGGGTATTTTTCCCATGTTAATGTCTACCAATGTAACCATGCCTTTGCCAGAGCTGAGGGAAGCAAATTGGATGTGTAAGGGCCGATAAGTTCTGTGTGGGTGTGGAAAGAAACTGGGTGAAGTGAGCTGGACTTGCTTAGGGCAGGATTTGGGTGAGTAAAGTGTCTGTTCTGGAAGTGCCAATGTCTGAGGCCATCAGGGCTCCCTTTAAGGTCAAGGAAGAGTGAGTTAGCAGAGCCAGGGGATTTTAGGGCATTGATCATCTCATCTCCATCTTTATTGGATCAAACAAAACCTGCCCCATGTGTCAGGTGGGATGAATCCCACCTCAGGCCAAGCCTTTGCAGCAGATTGTACCAAAAATTCCTGCTCAGGTACAGACACTGCAGTAGTTTTTTTCTGGGAAAACTAAATTGATTTTAGGGGATAAAACCCTCACATGAGCTCCCTGCTGCCATAGACACACTCCTGGCTGTAGCCACAAGAGATAATTTAATGATATTTTGGAAAAATCTTCCTGATCTGCAATAGAAACTGTGTTGGCATGTGTGGCTTGTGGCTAGGAAAAGATTAAATTTTGATTGCACAGGTGGTTTTAACCAAAATTTTCAAGTTGGAAAGGAAGACCTATCAGTTATGTATGGAAAACCTTTAAATTATAGATTCACCTCTGGTTTTTTTTGTATTTTTTTGATTGTGTAGACAAATAATTAAATGAAAATATTCCCTTGCATGACAGGAGGGAAGTGGTGGGGACTGGTTGGGTGACCACAGCAAGGTCATAGGAGTATTTTCTCCATTGGGACAATCCTAAATCTCCAAGCTCCTGTAGCCAGCAGGGCTGGAGGGCTTTGGGGCCATTTCCAGAAGGCTTGTAGAATTTTGGGGAATGTATTATGAAAGCCGTCAGACCCCTCCTAATGGAGCTTTCTTGTTTGTGCTTATCCCTTTCATTATTTTTTCCCCATAATCAACTGTATTTAGAACGTGAACTGTTTTAATCTCACATCTTGCAATTACTGGCACAATTAACACCTGGGATGACCAATTCCAGTGGCTCTACACCCAAAATTTTATCCTCAACCTTATCACCCGCTGCAGAGTCAATTTCAATAACATCTGCCAGCCCAAGAGGGCCCAGAAAAGCTCTGAGCCAGCAGCCACTTGCAAACCTCAGCACTGGTTACCCAAAATAGAAAGAAGTCTAATCACTGTGATTGTGGATCTGATGGTTCCCACCACCTCCTCTGAAGCTTCCCAGATTTACTGCTCTGATGTCAAGGTGTGTGATTGGGCTGATCTAAATATAGATGAATAGTTCATTCTCCATTATCTACCAGACAGTTACTGAGTTATTTCCTTATATTTTTTTAGGTCTGAAACTCCTTGAGTTTACATGAGTCCTGCTACTTGTGCATAACCAAGTGTCACAAACTCCAAACTCAATGCAGGTTAACTTTCCCAAGGTCACTGAGATAATTTTAGGCCAGGAGTGAAATTCAGAATGTCCTATAAACTCAATGGACAATTATCCACTGGCCCAATCATTTTCTATGTTCTAACCTTTTAATACAAGCTTTCAATTTGCAGAAAAAAAAATATCAAACAAAACCAAACATGGCCAAACTTTATCAGTAAAAGAAAAGTGCTGACTCACAATTTTTTTTCAGTGAAAATTCAGTTTAATCATTTTGTTTTGCAGGAATGGGGTGTAATTAGAGAACCAGTGAGCATGTAACTCTGAATTTATTATGCAAGCAGCTATGAAAATGACTGTCTTCAGCACAAAATGATTGAATGTCATTAAGGAGAGTGAATCCAAGGGTGAGCCCCCAGTGGGATGCCCTCGCATGGGGAAGCATAATTGGATAAAGAAGCATGGGGCCATGAAAACCCAATTTGCCTCTCTCTGATGCTTGCATGGACTTCCTCCCCAAAATCTCCATCAGCTGTGGAACTGGGAAGTCAAATGAGGCAGATCAATCACTGGGATGAGCTCTGCCATATGTAGGAAAGCTGTTCTGGGTGCAAAACAAAGCACAAAAATGCAGCTACAGCCACATATTGACGCTAATATGTCCTTCTGCAGCCACCAGCTCTTTTTTGGCTGTTTGGGCCTTGTTGAATGAGGTGAGTGCTGGTGAAGACAATGGAATCTGTGCACTTGGGAATCTCCAATTCCTTTACTGAGTCACTTTCCAGCATCTCCAACATCACTGCAGGAACCTGAGATAGCAGAGGGTCCTGAGCAGGACTGGTCCAAAAGCAGAGAGCCCAAGAGCTCAGCTGCAGGGACTGGTTTGAAGTGTGTTCACCGCCCAGCCCACTGGGATTTTGTGTGATTGAGCCACAGTGAACACAGGAACAATACAGTCTGATAGCTACCACAGCCAGCTGACAGGTGGGACTGTGCTGAAAGAGCCACAGATCTGAGTCTTGTGCTTCTCAAAATAAGCATTTCCTTTAATTATGTGAGTTGGAGGACGTGGCCACTGCTGTCCAGAGATGAGCATCTTATTTGTAGCCTTGCAAGTTTTGGAATTTGCAGACTTCTGAAGGAATAAGCCTGAATAGTTATTAGGATAAATAAATAATAACTTTTCTTGAAAGAAATCATCCCATATTTTAATAAATCCCCTGTTTTGAGGAAGTCATTGGTTGGGTTATTGCTATTACAAAAAAGGTGGCTCTCCACAGCCTGGCAGCTGCATTGCAGTTGTTTGAGATTTTGCATTACTGATTTCCATGTTTATCCAGGGATTTACCCTTAACTGTACACGGCCTTGAGAATGACGGGACAAGAGGTGATGGCTTTAATCCAAAAGAGTTCAGGTTTACATTTACAGACTGGGTATTAGGAGGAAATTCTTGACTTCTGAAATTTAATTCCTGAATTCTGTGAGGGTGGTGAGGCCCTGGCACAGCTTGCCCAAAGAAGCTGTGGCTGCCCCATCCCTGGAAATGTCCCAGGCCAGGCTGGAGAGGGCTTGGAGGAGCCTGGAACAGTGGAAAGTGTCCCTGCCCATGGCAGGGGGTTGGAATGAGATGATCTCGATGGTCTCTCCTTCTACAAATGCATTTCTGGGGGCTTATCTCTGGTGTTATGCAAATATTTCAATATTGACATGACTGCACTCTCACATGCAAGTGTGCATTGATGCTTGTGAGCCAAAGTGTGAGAGCTCTTCGTCTGCAGAGTTGAATTTACTGCTGAAAATAATAAGGTGCTTCTCACCAGCACATAAATTCACTGCCTGCTTGTTGCCTCCCCTGCAGAGTGAGGACACAGACACTTGTTAGTTTGAGCTACTGCTCCAAACTGTCAAATTTCTCCCTGGCCAAGCAGAAGGCAAACAAAGCAGCTCCTGAAACTGCTGCTTTTTTTTCCTGAACCTGGGCAGGATGTTTCGGCTGATTTAGGGCATTGATTATGCAGGGCTGGGGGCACCTTGTACCTTCATTTTATATCACTGCTGTCTTATCTCCCCTGTGCTACCTGCTCCTGCTTCCTTCTCCTGAAAGTCTTTGCCTGCCCAGGAAATATCAGGTGGGAAAAGCTTTGTTGAAAGGGGCTGAGGGAAGGGCAAAGATAGTCTCTCTCCCTGTACAACAAGTTTGGGTGTTATTTCACTCTCCTCTTTAAGCCATATACTTAAAAGTGCAAGGTCAGTGTTTCCCCAGCCCTGTAATAATCTGCAATCAGATCAGTTTTCTAAAGACTTTTTATTTGAGATATGAGAAAGTTGCCTGAGACCCTGCCTGTAAAGAACAGAGTTATTACCTTTGTGGAGGGAGCAGCTGGAGCATAATTGATGTTCAGCAATATGATAAAACTGGTACAGTATTAAGCTCTTTGGGGAAGGGTTTGTCCTTTAGCAGGATGTTGATATAGTGTCTGGATGCTGCTGCTGTCTGAATGCAATGAATTAATATAATAGCAATGAGAGGCAATAGAGATTTTTTCATGCAGAGTACACTGAAAGAACATTTCTGGGTTCCAGTTTGCCCCTGAAATTACTAATTGTAGTTATTCTGGCCTGGATTATTGTCCAGTGGTAGGTTCACTGCCCCATGGCAAGAAGGTTGGAACTGAATGATGCTTGTGCTCCCCTCCAACACAAACCATTGTCTAATTCTATGATTTCATTATTTTATGAAATGTGTAAGTTCAGTATCAAGGTTTAGCTTTATAAAGGCATCAAATGACCCTGGTATCAATATTTTTTTCATTAAATACAGAATTACAAAAAAAAAAAAAACACAAAAAAAAACCAACAACAAAAAACCAAAAAACACTGAACAAAAAACTACATTAAAAGAAAGGTATCAAAGGAGCTGTCCAGGAAGGCATCATTTCCATAGAAGGAAAATTAGTTGCAGTGGTACAATAGAGAAAATAAACAGTGTCCTCTGGAGGGGAAAGCCATATCTCAATAATCAGCAAGAATCCACTGCAAAGGGTTGTGAGATGAAGTCCTGATGGATTTATTTGGATTACCAAAAGAAGGCTAATGCCTTGAGGTAGTGAAATGCATGAGATTATTAAGAATCTGTGTGGACTTGGGAGAAGAGTTGTGGTCCTGTCATGGGATCAAAGATACCTAAGAAACCACATCTGCCATGGACCCAGCCTGGAAAGCTGGGGGAGTCCAACCTGGAGAGGACAAAGCTCCAGAGAGACCTCAGAGCCCCTTCCAGAGCCTAAAGGGGATGCAGGAGAGCTGGAGAGGGATTTTGGACAAGGGATAGAGTGACAAGAGAAGGGGGAATGGCTTTAAAGTGAAGAAGCATGGTTTTGGATCAGATACTGGGAATAAATTCTTCCCTGTGAAGGTGGTGAGGCACTGGCACAGGTTGCCCAGAGAAGCTGTGGCTGCTCCATCCCTGGAAGTGTCCAAGGCCAGGTTGGATGGAGCTTGGAACAAACTGGGACAGTGGAAGGGGTCCCTGCCCATGGAAAGGGGTTGGAATGAGTTGATCTTTCAGATCCCTCCCAACCCAAACCCTTCTGTGATTCTGGCTGTGAGTGTGCCCAGATGTGTTAACGAGGGGTGGGCTTCAAGAAGGTGGATGCAAAAATAGGTGCCAGCAATGTGACAAAATCTGCAGTTGCTCAAGCTGGGCTCGATGAAAAAACCTGCAAAGAACATCAGAGGTTTGAATGCTTTGCTGAATAAACGCCTGTTCAGTAAAAAAAAAGAGGCTCTTCTTCACATATTTTTGGTAAACAAACAAGCAAATGAGCTTTCACACTTAAAACTACTGAATACTTCTGCACTCTGATTTATGAAAGACGATCGTAGCCGGCAAATATCAACAGATAAAAGTTTGGAAGATCTCATATGGGATTGTCTGGAGCAATAATTCTCGTTAAAGTTGCAGTTAATTTGAAAATTTAGCAGCAACAAATGACATTTTAAAAACTATTTTCTGTCACAGGCACTTTCACAGGATGGAGGTAATTTAGAAAACAAATTTTATTGGATATTTTTAGTGGGAAACTCTTTATGGGGAAAAAAAAAGTTAGATCATTTTTAGCAGATAATTATGATATCAGGATATTCAACTGTTGGTATTCAAGGAAACCCATAGACTGGGAGAGATATATCTCCTAGGGAACCCACTAAAAATACCTTTAGGATTATTAATGTTATAGATAAAGAAAATTAAAAGAGCAGTGACAAAATGAGAGCAGGCAGTGAAAAAAGAGACCCATTCTCTGGTGTCTTCTGCAAAAGATTTAGGAAATGACCAGTTTCTGTAGTAGATGAGACTTTGTGGGTCTGTCAGGCCCTCAAATGTTCTCCTCCCTGTGATTACCAGCTTTAATCTCTGCATTGCCCGGGCTCCCACCCCCAGCCAGAGCACAAATTGTGCAAAGCAGCCAAAACGGGTGTGATGACAGCTTTCTCTGCTTTTTTAAGCTCACAGAAACCCCCATTCCCATCCCCTTCCCTCTCACTTCATTCTCCCACCCCCACAAAAGAAGCTCTGGCAGCTACAGGGTCATCTCAGGTTCATCATTTCACACTGTTGGAAGGCCAAGCATCACATGGCCGCCACATCTTGAAGGCAATTTTCTGGCTCCTAATTCTTATTGAATTCCAGAAGGTTTTGGGTTGGAAGGAACATTCAAGATCGTCCCATTCCACCTCCTTGCCATGGGCAGGGACAATTTCCACTAGACCAGGTTGCTCCAAGTTGCATCCAGCCTGGCCTTGAGCATTTCCATGGAGTCCACAATGTCTCTGACCAAGCTGACTTCACCACCCTTATAATAAATAATTTCTCCCTAATATCTATTTTAAATCTCCATTCTTCCAGTTCAAAGCTATCACTCCTTGTGGTATTACATGTTCTTGTGGAAAGTCCCTCTCCATCCTTTAGGTACTGGAAGGTGCTCTCTCTTCTCCCTGCTCTCCCCTATTCTGCCTTTGCCAATGCTCCACATTTTTTTGAGTGACATTCTAAGAACCATGGCTGGTTTAGAGACCTTTCCAGGGGTTCAAAAAGTGGATGGGAGTCTGTGGGCAAAGCTGAGTGGGTGAGTTGTGCAAGATTTGTTCCTGCATGGGTATCTTGGCAAGTTCCTGCAGGTTCCCCTTGGATGCGCACATTCCCTGTGACAGCGTGACAAGCGTCATCCCTTTGTCAGTCCCAGCTGTTCCATGTCCATCTTCAACAGCTTCCTTATCTTCCTGAGGAAAATGTCATGTGAAACACTATCCAGAGCCTTTCTGCTGCCAGCTCATAACCTCTGCTGCTTCTCCTCTGCTCCCAAGACCCATCACCATGTCCTGGGAAAAAAGTCTGACATAATTGGTTCTGATAAACTGAATATTTGGAGCTCGTGCAGGAGCCAGGATAATAACACAGGTCTGGGAAATAAGATGGGGTGAGGGGAAAGAGTGAGGGAATTTGAGTAATAAACAGGCTGAAACAGCAGAAATTCCTGTCCAGGTTCACCTGGAAGGTTACTACACCTGCTCTTTTATAGCAACCACCACCGTATCTCCTAGGGCAGCCTTTTGTACCACTATTTTATTCTAGATGGCTTCTGGGGACTTCTTCTTCTGCTGCTTGTTAGAAAATCTCACCTGAAGAAAGGCTGAACAGAAATGAAGATAAAGCAGGATGCTTTCCTGTGGAAAGGAGACCTTTAAATGATTTCTCTGATCCATCAGCCTTAACAGTTCTCCTTCCTCCCTCCTCAGCTGTTTCAGTGCTCCCCAGCAGCTTTGCCATAGGGGCCATTACTTTCACACAAGAGATGCCCCCAAATTTCCCTCCTGGGCATGCCCCACTTTTATTTAGAGACAGGATTCCTGAGTCAGATAATGCCTCCCTTTGCCAACTCTCCCAACACAGACACCCCCCAGCCATCAATCCTGCAGCTTCCCCCGCCTCCACCCGCCGATCCTCCTGCCAAGAGCAAGAAGAGCTTCCCTGTTCCCGAAATCCTGCCACTCCAATTTAGCAGGTTTCTCACAAAGTCTAGACATCTCCTGAATCGCATGCAAAAAGCTTCAGCTCTGCTTCAGCTCCATTAATCCTGCAGCTCCAGGCCCACCAAGGCTGGTGCTTCTCCAGTGGCTCTGGGTGAATTACACTTGAAATGACAACCGTCCAACTTCTTGGCAGTGGCTCCGTGCCCTTCATTCCTGTGTTTTTCTGGAAGGAAGGAAAGAAATGATAAATCTCTCTGAAGCCTCTGCCTGTCCCATTACAGCAGGAATTAACTGGGCTGGGAGAGCTCAGTGCAAATTGGATGGTTTGTACCACAGTTAGTTGATAGCATCCCTCAGCAAGCCGCTAAAAACCCTGCTCTGAGACTCTCAGGGTGTCTCTGTTGGCTGTGTCATAGATGGAGAAGATGAAAGAAGGCTAATGGAGCAGTTAGAAAGTCTTTTGGTGCCTCATTTACTTTCTACAGAGCCTTCCTTGGCATTAAGTTCACTCTTGTTTCCAGAGTCCTAAATAGAGCTATTTGCAATATTTTCTTTTAAAGTTTTCTTTTAGATAAAAACGACTTTTTTCCTTAAACAAACACAAAACATGACTGTTTGTAATTTTCACATTTTCCTGGTTTTAGTGATATCTGGTGAAACCTTTTGAAAAATCCATCAGCATTCAATATGCATTTTACCATCCTTTCCTCCTTTCTGAATTCCTTTTTTGCCTGTGTCGAAAGATTAAAAAAAATTAAAATAAAGAGAAGCATGAGAGAAACAAGAGACATCAATAAATTTCTATTCATATTCACCACTCTAAAAGCAAAAACTGAATTGAGTCTTTTTGCCACAGTATTGCATTGGGAGTTCATGGTCAGTGTCTTATCCAGACATGGAGGGAACAATCTCCAGGGCTGGGCTGATCTTCTTTATGGAACATTTCACTGAATCATTTTGTTACTATTTATCTGTTGCTTATCCATTTTTACTAACGCCATTGTTGATGGTGTACACGTTGTGTAGATCAGGTGAAGAAATCCCCTCTCTGTATCCCTCTAAAACTCCTCTTTTCCCCACTGAGGATTAATTGTTATTGATTATCAATTTCATCTATTTGCCATGTGTTTTACCAATATCTCCATCTGCTAATTTTGTCATCACTGCTACATCAAATGCTTTAGGAAGGTTTGTTCCTCTGCAGAAGAATGCACAAGGCAGCTTTGCAACCCCAGATCAGTTTAATTTCATGACATCCACACTCCCACTCTTTCTGCATTTTCTCCCACATTTAAAGGTTTCTCAAAAGCTGACCCCGAATGTAAGGCATCCATTTGCCCCTACATTTCAGAATTTCAGGGTGCAGATCACTCTGCCTAAAACATCCAATGCATTTCTGTCAGCAGATATGCATTTCAATGCTCCTGGTTTCTGAACAACTGCAAAGGCTTTGACACCCAAAGGTGATATTAATTTTCCACTGTTATTGTTATTCCAAAGGGATAAAAAAGAAACACTCACTGTACACTTTTTCTTAGACATCATAAGCCATCTCCCTCTATCACTGGGTCACATTCCACTGCTATTTTTCCTTTTCTATCCCAAAGTGCGTGGCCTTTTAATTGATGCCTTCTTTTTTTTCTTGGATGGCTTCTCAGCACTTCAGATATCATTATTCAGCCCAGTTGTTATCACTTTCCTTTTTCATCACAAGTTATTACACTGCTTTTGAGTCTCTAATCAGCATTTTTCAGGTTGCTCACAATGAGGGGTTTATTGTGTTTTACTGAACATTTTGTGCAATAGCAGTGGCTTTTACAATGCTGTGTCATTGGGAGGAAAAAAAAATAGGCTGTTACCTGACTTGTCCTGCAGTTCAGTCTCTCAGTCTCTCCTGGACTGCTACCTCTGTCTTCTCCAAAGAGAGGTTCTAGGGATGTTCTGCAAAGATTTTCAAGGTGGGGTCTTTCCTGCGGATCTTTTTCCACATGAGCAAAACACATCACCTGTAACTCTTGTGCAGAACATCAGGGATTTGGTTTTCTCACTTTTTTTGCACGTCATCAACACAAGAAAGATTTGGATCTCCTGGAATGAGTCCAGGGGAGGCCACTAATTTGATCACAGGGCTGAAGTTGATCACCTTTGCTATGGAGACAAGCTGGAAGAGGGGGCTGGAGAAAAGAAGGTTTCAGGGAGACCTTGGAGCTCCTTCCAATGTCTAAAGGGACACCAAAAAGGGCTGGAGAGGGATTTAACACAAGGGCTTGGAGTGACAGGACAAGGGGGAATGGCCTTAAGCTGAAGGAGGGTGGATTTATATTAGAAATCAGGAATAAATTCTTTCCTGTGAGGGTGGTAGGCCCCTGGCACAGGTTGCCCAGAGCAGATTTGACTGCCTCATCCCTGGAAGTGTTCAAAACCAGCTTGGACAGGGCTTGGAACAACCTGGGATAGTGGAAGGTGTCCCCGCCCATGGCAGGGGATTGGAATTAAATTATCTTTAAGGTTCGTTCCAACCCAAACCACTCTGTGATCCTACAGTTCTATGACCTTCTCTACTAACAGGCTCCTGACAGGACTTTAATTCCTGAGAAATTAAACCCATTTTGTTGTTTCTTCCCTTGTGAGGGATGCCTTGATTTCTGTACCAGTTTCCAACCCACAGCAGCCATCAGGATTCTCCAGCCTCTGTCTTCCATATTGCTAATAAGGCTTTTAAGCAGATTGATCTGACATTGATTCACATTGTGATCCAAGTGACAGCTCCTTGTGACTCACATGTACCTTGTATCCCAAAGCAGGACATGCTCCTATTAAAGCATTGGATTTGGATTTTGGAGGCATGGCACTTGTCCATCTCTCTCTCATTTATCTTCTTGCTGTGTTTGCACAGGGGATCTATTTCCTTTGAACTGTTTCTCCTTTGGTACAGCATGCACAAGGTCACTGCCCTCCCACAGGGAAGAGTTTTTAGGATGTATTAATTAAATTTGCTATGGATGCTGTGTTATCTGTGGCCACATGAAGATATCCACACTGAGGAGTATCTGGTTGGCTGAGCTGGTTGCCAGTCTGGAGTTAATTTTGTTTATCACAAAACCAGAGATTTTGTTATCCTGTGATTTCTCAGGAAATTGTAAATATGAATTTTTGTCATTTCAAGTACTTGTGTGAGGCATCTCTTTCAATCACTAGAGGCAAAGGGACCAGAGCTGAGGGATCTTCATCAATCTTCTTCTGTGATTGTTTCCTCAGTCACTAAGAGAGGGCAAATATTGCAAATGCTATGCTGTGCACAGTGAATTACTTTAAGTTCCCGGTATCTTGATTTTTCTGTCTGGTTAAAAAAAAAAAAAAAGGGCAAAAGAACCCCTTGGATTTTAGCACTTAATTAAAGACACTATTAGTCCTTTTTACCAAAACTGAAGTTTATTGAGACCTCTCTGTGGGTGCACACCAGCCTGGATAAAGGCTATCCTTTGTTTTCTATGCTCCCACCAATTTTAAACTCAGCAGTCCTCTCACAGACAATATCAATTAATATCATGAGCAGTGCTTTGTGTGAGACTGTTTCAAATGTCAACTCATTAACTGGCATATTAAATCTGCAAATTTCCCTTCACCCAATAATTTTATAATTCTGTCAAAGAAAGCAATTTTTCATACTGTAATTCCTTTTACCCTTTTACATCCATCCCCTGCTGCTCACCACTCAAAAGGTGGCACATTTTATGGTGTCATTGTTTTCCTCACCCCACACTTCTGTGCATGAGGCTTTCAACAGAAAGGCTGGACTGGTCCTGGCCACAAAATAATCAGGGTGGCAGGTTTATGAGTGAAATTGTCCTCTTCTCCCTTTCCCAGTCCCACATTCCAAGGAATTTTCTGCTCTGAGCTCGCTCTCCTGCTCTTTTGGCTGTTTGGATGGGGAAGGAAGAAGACCTCTGAAGGATGAGGAGTTGTGACCATTAGAAAATGCACTAAGATCATTCCAATTCTACTTGTGTTCAAGGCCAGGCTGGGTCAGGTTCTGGTCTAGTGGAAGTTGTCCCTGATCATGGAAGGGGATTGGAACAAGATGATTTTGAAGGTCCCTTCCAACCCAAATGATTCCATGAGTCTAGAATTCCATTATTCCACTTTGAACATCAAAGTAAACCTGCAGAGTATCTGAAGGGGAGATTCCCACATGGGATTCTCCCACAGAGTGCAAAACCACATGTTCCTGCTGCCAAAAGGTGGTATCAGAATCTCTAAAGAGAATGGGAAGAAAACTCCCACTAGATTCATCCTAATTACAGTAAAGCCTTCCAGGATACGTGGCCTTGCCTGCCCATGCCCTTGGGAAAAATGAGTTTTCAGATAGTTTAGTCAATGTGTGATCATCCCATCAGGAACCTGGGAATTGGTGGGACTTGATGATCTTTTCCAACCTTGAAGATTCTATGATTCCACAATGATTTTGTGGAATATCTGATGGTATTTGTGAGCCCAGTTTTGGTTTGGATTTGAATTGAGAGAGAGCAATTCTAGAAATGGAAACTGGGACCCTCGCCTCTGCTTCTCCACAGAGAAGGAATTGTCTCTTTATTGGAACAATATCAGATTTCCAGATTCTAAATGTAGATGACTTGGTGGTGAATCTCAAAACCATGGAATGGTTTCGGTTGGAACAAATTTTAGAGATCACCTCATTCCACCCTCCCTACCATAGGCAGGGAACCTTCCCCTCTAGACCTTGTTATTCAGAATTTGAGCTAATTACTCATAAACACGATTTAGAGAGGTTTGTCAGACCTGTTCCAGTGGATCAGCCTGTCCATCAGTCCCACTCCCCTGTCCGTGACCACTGGATCTCATGAACAGTTAGGCTAAGAGCATGAAATTGGAGTCATAAAGAGGTAATTTCTTACATTTCCTGGCTTGGAGTACATCTGATTAAATAAACATATTTGTCAAAACGAATGGAGAATAAATTGAGTCAGTAAATGGACAGCTAGTCAACACAGACAGTGGAATTTAGGACATGATTCATTGGATCATGAAACAGATTTATAAAAAAAAGTCAGGTGACTCACTGCTTAAAAGTGCCTATATCTCTTCATTAATTATAGAGACAACTTGCTTTGACATGTTCAGCCTCAACTCTATAGACATCCACAGCCACATGGCCTGAGCCAAACTCAAGCTCTGTGCTAAAATCCTGCCATGGAGAGTTTATGTGATAAAATCCTGTCCTGGTGAGCATATCCCTGAAGGGATTTTTTTTTTTTTCCCTCCCCATGAAATCTTTAAAAAGTCTGTGCTTGCTCCCCTCTCCCCCTCATTTCTGAAACTGAGAAGCTCGGGTTATCTTTCCATAGACTTTCAAAACGAACGGTGCAAAAGTGTAATTTAATTAACAACTTGCCACCATCAGCAAGAGTTAGTTTGAGCAGAGACCAATTCATTTTGGAATTGGATATTCCTGTTACAAACAAGGCAGCAGCGAGCGTGATCTATGGCACTTGTAAATTTTACCAGTAATAATTTTTTGTATTCTTTGAAAATCAGTTCCAAATTCTATTAGTTTACTCCGCTATTCCCCCTCCTTCACCATTCAGATTTAGATCTGAGTACTTGGAATAGTTTTAATCCATTACCTGAATAATTCCAATTATCATTTCATACTACTTTATGGCCTTTAATTTTACTGTTTTTTTTTTTAACCCCCTCAGTTACAAGACATGGCACATTAAATGCAAAAAAAGTGGATGTTCAGGAAGATTTCAAGTATGGACTAACTCAACTTTTCCAGGTGTATTTTCCAGCTACCTCCATCAATTTTTCCCTCCTGTCCTTCTGTCTGGTCCTGACAATTCCTCTCTGCTGCAGGCGTGAGGGAAGTTTGCAGGTGGAGGAAGGATTTCGGACAAGCACTGCTCCACCTGCTCTGCTTTCCCACAACAGGGGACCAGCCATGTGTGAAGAATGGTAATTACCCACTGTAAATCAACAAGAGTCAGTCTGATGTACTGAATTTTTATCACCCCTCTCTCTGCCTTTCCTCCCCCCCACTTTTTCTTTTGGCAGGATTAATGTTCATGTGTATGGATATGGAGACAAGCAGAAGGAGGAAAGGTCTTCTTAGTAAAATGGCAAGAAATTGTGGTTGTTTGCTATAGTAAGGTGCTTCCAGGACCTCAGAAGAGGTCAGGGTTGTACTTCTGTAAATCCTAAAGTAACCCAGAACATTTATAGTCTGAGCAAGCAGGACAAAGGACAAGTTTTACACCTGTTTAGCAACTGGAAACTGAGGCAGGTGATTTTTGATAAATTTAAGCTGATACTACAGAGGGAATTGGTGCCACAGTCAATGAGTGGATTCACATCATTTTACTCTTGAACAAGGTCTTCAATGACAAGAACACTGATATAAACTGTCTCCCCAAACTATTTTAAATAGAATCATAGAATCACAGGATAGTTTATGCTGGAAGGGAAGGCAGAGATCCTTTTTCTCCTCCTACCATGGGCAGGGACACCTTCCACTAGACCTCGTCAATGTCCCATCCAGCCTGGCCTTGAACACCCCCAGAGATGGGACACAACTGATGACACCCACATTAGGGATCATCTGAACAAAGCTGTTCTGATAAAGTTTGAAAAATCCAGCTTATGTTTGTGGGGGTTTAGTGCCTTGTCCTTGTCCAAGTCCAGCCATTATTCCAGGGTTTGTCCCTCATCTGTGGTATCAGTGATTTTCATAAGGTGAGCTACTGAACAGAAAGATGATGTGTAGCTGACCCCACTTTTATTTATTTACTTATTTCACCATTTGTGATAATGGATTGGAGAGCTTTTATTTTATTCATTTTATTTTATTTATTTATTTTTTAAATTTTTTTTATTTTTTAATTTTATTTATTTTATCAAAAGAAAAAATTACTTCATTTGTCACCACTCATCTTCAACCTCCCTGAGCATTTGCTTTCAAGGTATGGATCTCCGCTCTGCCAATTCCACCTGCTAATCTGTATCCCAGTGCCTGCCCAAGCACTGGAATTGCTTATTCAGAATTCTCCAATGGCTTTTCCCAAGCACTCCATTATTTCCGCACCTGAGTGGGCGCAGCTGGTGAGAGAGAGACGGTGAATCTTGTTTCTTGATCAGAAGGCTTGATTTATTAATATATGATATAATACATTATTACTATACTAAATAGAATATAGAGAGAGGTTTGCAGAGCAGCTAGGCTAGCTAAGAATAGATAGAAAAGAATCCACAACAAAGTTGTGTCCAGGGACTCAGTCCCCTAGCTTGCACTGATGATTGGCCCTTAATTATAAACATAGAAAATGAGGCAATCAAGGTGTTCCTGTTGCATTCCACAGCAGCTGATAATAATTGTTTACCTTCTCTTCGGGGGCCTCTGGCCTCCCGAAGACGCAGAAATCTGAAAGAAAGGATTTCTGTGGAGAAATGTCTGTGACACTCCATTTTTCCTTTACTCACCATGGACTCTGCTTTTTCTCTTTTAATTTCCATGCTTAGTGTCTTCTACCCTTCCTATTGCACTTGTGAGGGATTCTCCTTATCCTCCAGCTGGTTGGGGATTCCTACCAGCTCATGGTGTCATCTGCCCCTTTAATTGCCATTTCTTTGTAGCTGCTTCAGGAGTTTCCCTTTCATCAGATATCTCCTGAGGTGGGATTGATCTTGCCTTGGCTTTATACAGCTACAAGAGACACTTCTGCATCTGAGCCACTGATGAAAATTCTTTTTGTAGTTAATGGGAATTAACAGGTAATTTTGGAGCATGGTTCTTCAGGATCTCCCAAAGGATGTGGTGAGAAGCACTGAGATATATTTGTGTCTCTCCAGTGGCTGTTGGGATTCTCAGTGTTGAACTGAGAGGAAGGAAGTCTGTAGTACAGAAATCTGAAGTTAAATGAGAAGAATGTTGGCCTTTCTGTCCAAAACAGTAACACAGGCAGTCTCCCTCTGGCATCTCCTGGTGGCTGACCTCAGACTGGTCTAATATCCTCCAAAAGTTTAAAATATTCCTCAGCCACAACCCTCCTCACTGCTTGCATTTTAGTGACAGTTCTCAACATCCTGTGAATCCTCCATATCCAAAATATGAGCATCACAACCAGCTGGGACCTTGCAGGTCCTCACATCCCCGCACCTCAGTTCTCCCATGGAACTTCTCTTTTCCATATAAACTGGACAACCCTACAAGTCCCACATGTGTCAGAGGATGTCACATTTGATTCTCTCCTTTTATTCTTCACCTTTGGGATATCCCTGCCTAAAATAGCAAGAAGATGCTAAAACATGGGGAAGAAGAGGTGGTGAGGAGGACAAAACAGCCCAAGAAGGGTCAGGGGGTGTCAGATGAGGTGCAACATTTGTGTTAGACCATGTCTGGATCTGAGCAGGACATCTCTGTAGTGCCTTCTCATTATTGTTGTTTCATTCTAGTGCTCTTACGTAGCTCTGGCAGTTTAATCACACAGAACACCCATAAATTCTCCTGAGCACTCATTCAGCCTTCTGTTGCTCATGAAGCAAAATGATTGACAGCACCTTTTATCTGCCTCAATCTGTAAATACACATCACTCCACTGCAGTTCTGCTTCTCTTTCCTTCCTGAACACTCCACCAAAGCAAAAACAACAAAAAAAATGTAAAGCTAAAAAAAAAATAAAAATATTATAAAAGCTCCCTTTTGATCAACACCATGTATTTTTCTGAAGAGAAAAAAAAATTATATAAAAATAGAAGTGTGCAATGCAATGCAGACCCCGAAGAAAACATTGCCATTCATCTGCTTGAGCAGAGTTTAAGTCTCAGCTGGTTTCTTGTGTGGCTTTCAGCTGATGAAGACAGAGCAGTGTGGAAAACATCTACCTTCAGTTGGCATGTAGGGTGGGCAGAAACCCACCTGATTCCATCAAATAAAATTCCCTTGCCATAGAATCATAAAATCATGGGATGGTTTGGGTTGGGAGGCATCTTGAAGATCATTTATTTCAAATCCCCAGCCACGGGCAGGATGCCACTCCCTAGATCAGATTGCTCAGGGCTCCATCCAACCTGACTCTCCCAGGGATGTGAGGGAGCATCCAAAAATTCTCAGGGAAACCTGTGCCAGGGCCTCACCACCCGCACAGGGAAGAATTTCTTTCTAGTATCTAATCTAAACCTGTCCTCTTTAATTGTTGCCCCCTATCCTGTCACTCCATCACTTGCCCCAAGTCCCTCTCCAGCTCTCCTGGAGACCCTTTAGGCACTGGAAGGGGCTCTGAGGTCTCCCTGGAGCCTCTTCTTCTCCAGTTAAATACCCCCAGCTCCCCCAGCCTGGCTCCACAGCAGAGGAGCTCCAAACCTCTGATCGTCTTCATGGTCTCCTCTGGACCTGCTCCAGCAAGTCCACACCTTTCTTGTGCTGAGGACTCAGACCTTGTTGAAGATTGCAATGCAAGATGTTTTCCATTACCATCTGTATGGCAGATTACCTTTGTCAAGTGGGCAGTTTCCCTTATCTCTCTCTTTGAGTGACCACAATCACACCTCCCTGGGCAGGGGGCATCTGCTGATAACAGACTATTGAATGTCACTGCATGGCTGATAAGAACTAGAACATCCCATTGTGAGATGCTCCGCCCAGAGGGAGGAGCCAAGCATTGCTACCCAGATATAATCCAGAGGTTTTGAGGCACCAGCACGGCTTTCTCCACTGGATTCCCCACAGGAACAGCAGCGGCCTCTTCCACTGGATCTTTGGAGGAAGAATACATCCTTCTCTACAGGAGCCCCTGCTCCAACAGAACCACTCCTGACACTTCAGGAGGACTGCAGCCACATTTCCAATTGGACTGGTACCAACACCCTGACCCACAGGGTCTCAGGTCGGGTTCTGACTCTGTCAGTGTTGTTCTAGTGTACTGCATTGTTTATTTTATTTTGCTTTGTTTTCTTTATTAAAAACTGTTGTTTCCTGCTCCCGTATTTTTGCCTGAGAGCCTCTTAATTTAAAATTTATAGCAATTTGGAGGGGTGGGGAGGGTTTACATTCTCCATTTCAGGGAAGGCTCCTGCCTTCCTCAGCAGACTCCTGTCTTTCTAAACCAAGACAGACCTGGACTCAGTGTAAGGATCTGGAATGGGAGAATCCTTCTTCCACAAAGTATTTGTCCCCAAAAGACACCCAAATGTTCAAATAAACATATATATATATATATTGTATATATATATATATATATATATATATATATATATATATATATATATATACATATTTAAGTACAAAAGCTAAAGGGAGGGAATTCCAGGCCTCATGAGACACAGACCTGTGGCTGCTGTCTTGGTTCATGACACCTACCTGTCTCTCAGGTCTCTCTCCATGCCCTGTTCCATTTTCTTGGATTGTAAAGTCAATCTGTTTCCCCTTCACTCCCTCCTTCAGCTCTGCTGGCCATGCGAAATTGCTTTCAGAGCTTGCTGCAGGGTGAAAGTGCTTTGGAGCTTTGGAAAACAGGCAGGCAGCAAAGCACAGAGAATTTAGCAGAACAAAGGAGGGGAACAAACAAACCCATTTTCATATTTGCTGCTAAATGTCTTGCAGCCTCCAGCCCTGTTATTCTTCCTCTTAGAATTAGAAAAACCCTGTTAGCAGAAAGTGTATTTGCTCTTTGACAGTTACCAGCATATTATTTAGATGGATACAGCAATTCTCTTCTCCCCTTAATAATAACCACTTTGCATTTATATAGTAGTTATGGATGTATTTAGATATATAATACTGCAGTACACAGCTAAACTGGGGTTTGCAGGAAGCTCCTAAAGAAAGGGAATGCTATATTTAATAGCTCTGGTACTCAGTGATCAAGCAGATCTCAGATCTCAGACCTACAGATAAGAGTTCTGGAAAGAAACACCTGCCAAGAGATACTGAAGGAGCACAGAGTCAATCAGATCTACTGCCCAAGGCAGTGATCCACAGTATTAAAAAAAATTCAAACACAAAACACTCAGTTGAAGGATTTAAAAGGGTTTCTATAGGAGTATTTTGTTGAATCACAGAATGGTTGGGGTTGGAAGAGACCTTTAAGACCATCAGATTTCAAATTCTTTGCCATGGGCAGGGACACCTTCCACTAGACCATGCTTCTCCAAGCCCTGTCCTACCTGGCTTTGAACACTTCCAGGAATGGGCAGCCATTGGGTGTAGTAGAAAATGTGATTTCATGATTTTGTAGCTGCAGTAGGAGTTGTGAAAGGTGAAAATGCCTGCTTGACAGGTGGATGAAGTAAAAATCAGTATGGAAGGCCCACTCACTGCTTTAATCCAGCTCATGCCTCACTCAACAGTCTCTAAATCTCCCCCACTGACAGCCCGAGCCACTGCTTGGAAATTATTTTCCCCTTTGAAAAACTAATCCCAAAGAGATTTGATTTGGTTGTGACCAAAATATTACTGCGCTGAATTGTTCAAGAAAAAAAAATGTAGACTATATATTTTAAACATGCATAGAAATTGCCCAACCACACACATACAATGGAAATCAAATTCTTCCCTGTGAGGGTGGTGAGGCCCTGGCACAGAGAAGCTGTGGCTGGAAGTGTTCAAGGCTAGCTTGGATGGGTCTTGAAATAACCTGGTCTGGTGGGAGGTGTCCCTGCCACATTAACCAGGATCCTCCTCACATCAGGAATATTTGTGTGCTCTGGAAACATTTTCAGTGTATTCACCAGAAAATCTTATTTGCTCTGCATTCAGGAGGAGTTCACCTGTCTGGGACCAGATTCTGCAATAAGCTGAGCATCTCTGATTTCCAATAAACTGTGAATAATATCCATGGCCAACTTTGTCTTCTTCTCCTAGAGTTTTTGGGAATTTTACTTGTTCCAAAACCATCAAAATTTGGCAGGATGCTGCTCTGGGAGTTGTCTCTTCTCCCATTGGCTTTTCCCTGACTGCAGCAACGTCCCTTTCCATTTGCTCCTGGTTCCATCCTGAGCATTGTCCAAGGGAAGAGCCTTCAGCTCTCATCTAATCCTTCTTCACACCCAGGAGTTTCATCTCACCTGGCAGATGCTGGGAACCCAGCCAGGTCAGGAGGTGCCAGGGATGGATCCAGGCTCTCCCAGAAGTGCAGTTGTGCAGCTGAAGGAGCCACAGCATTCATGTGTTACCATTAACACTCCATCCTGCCTGGTTGAGACTCTTTCCCCTTGATTACCTCCCTAAATCAATACTAATGTTCTCAGAGTTAATTTTTTTTTTTTATTTCTACTTTCAGTCCTTTCCCACCCCCCATCCCCACCACTCTCCATCTCTGGGAATCATTGCCAGCTCCCCTCCCTTGCATCAAAGCCCTGTGTTCATCACAGGACTGTAATTTATACAATTTCTTCTGCTCGCTTTGCTTAATTGTCTCATTTGTAATATTCCGTCCTTTTTCCTTTTCAGTTCATTCAGAATACCCAGGCTGGCTAAAATAAATATGTATTTTTAATTTTAAGCAGCCTGATATAATTTGGTGAGTGCAGGATGAGTATTAATCGGGGCTGCTTCTGAATCCAAGGCACATCAAGTCTCAGCCATGAAAGCAGCATGTGTGGCTCATTTTCACACCCCTCCTGTCACTTTTCTGTAACATGCAAAGCTCTGAAATTCTCTGCCTGAGGTGCAGGTGTCCAGAGGACTTCCCAAACTCCCCAGGGGTGATCAATAACCAGGTAGAAGTGGAGGCAGACTGGAGGACAGAGGGCTCGGGCAGGGTTTTTTTCTCAAAGTCAAGAAACACCCAGTTTTCACAGGAGGTTGTAGTAGTTCCATTTAGAGTAAATCTTTTTTCCCCAAGTATCTCTCATGGACCATTTGCTATCCCCACCAGTCCTTGTGTCTTGTCTTCATCACAGGCTTTATCCCACCACTTAATATAGGTCCCCAAACTGTTTTCCTGGCAGTACCATTCCCTGTGAATCCCCACTAAAATCTGCCTGTGTTACAATCAGAATCATTTAGGCTGGAAAAGACCTCTAAGGTCACCAAGCCATTTCAAGGCAATTTCAGTTTACAACAGGCTCAAAGTTTTATTCCAGCTTGGAATCAAGATATTTTTTAGGAGTTTCTCCCTATCTTTCATGTGAGACTTCAGAGGATTCAATGAACATCCAAGGGGGGCTCAAACTCTTCTGCCTGTTCTCTTGGTGACTGACACCTCACTCCATTGTGTAAAGGCCCTCCAGGTCTTCAAATCACATCAGTCCTGTGCCAGAAACATCCAAATGTTGGTGTCTGGAGGGTCTTTAGTGGTCAGGCCCCATCTCAAAAACTCCCTTTACAACTGACAGTCATGAAGGAACTCCCCTTTGCAGAAGTCTTGCTGGAAAATTCAGAATGAGAATATGAGGGAATCTCAGGAGACAAAGGATCCCTCCCCAAAATGTCCATTTCTCTGTCCAACAACCCTGAAGGTTATTTCAGCCTTCCCTCATTTCTGCTGATTCAATAAGGGAGGAAAATGCTAAAGCTGATGGGCAGGATCAGGGCTCAGGTACCCAGATTATGATAATTTGGTGTCTGTTACTTCATTAGCAGGACATATTCCACTTTCCCTCCTCCCTGCCTCCATTCTTCCTTTGATGCCTTAACTTTTAGCTTTCATATTTTTCAGATTCTGTGCTGCCAGGTGTAATTCTGAGCTTCACATTAAGTGTTGGTAAGCTCTCTTCACAGAATAGGGAGACAAAACAATTTCTGCTGTAGCTGAGGACCAAGGACAGCCATTATAAGTTTCAGACCAAAAGCGTAAACAATGTGGACCAAAGAGAGGAAACAAGAAGATGGGACTTCATCATCTGGAGCTGTAATTGGACAATTAATCCCAACATGCAAACGGACCAAAATTTATAAAAGTGTGAGACCTCATGACCAGTTGTGCATTTTGTGACCATTTTGGGTTCATCTTGGGTGTAGCCCTGGCTGGGCTCTTGTGCTGCCCAAGGTGCATCCATTGAGGCCTTTTAATAAATCCCTACTTTATTCTTTAACTCTGTCCAGTCTCTGTTCTAACTCAGCCTTCTCAAGACATCACCTTTGCCTTCCCAGTAGTAAACCACAAAACCGTTTTCCCAGCTAACAAATACACCCCTGAGATGTTTCCAATCAGTTTCCCAAGGTGTCCCAAAGCTGTCATTCCTGGTGGCAGTCCACCCTGAGAACCCAAATCTGAGACAGGGTCTGGGCAGTGTCAGATTCACAACAGGAGCTGGAATGATGCATCCAGTGCCTGATCCCTTTAGGAATTTCAGGTAGGCTTTACAGAACTCAGGTAGGGGCTGCTCCAAAAGCTTTTCCTGGACACCTGTGTGCCCATTGCCCAAGGATTCACACACAGCTGCTGAACTGTGGTATTTTGTCTGTTTTTATCCAGCTTTGCCCTAAACTTGTATAATTTCATATCAGTCCATGATCCAGTGAGACGAGCTGTGACCATGTTCACAGGGGTCTTAGGATGAGGGAAGAGACAAGGATCTGACTCCATGTTTCATAAGGCTTGATTTATTATTTTATGATATGTATTATATTAAAACTATACTAAAAGAATAGAAGAAAGGGTTTCATCAGAAGGCTAGCTAAGAGCAGCAAAAGAAGGAATGATAAAAAAGGCTTGTGGCTTGGAGAGTCTGAGGCAGCTGACTGTGGTTGGCCATTAATTAGAAACATCTAAGATGGACCAATCCCAGATGCACCTGTTGCATTCCACAGCAGCAGATAACCATTGTTTACATTTTGTTCCTGAGGTCTCTCAGCTTCTCAGGAGGAAAAATCCTAAGGAAAGGATTTTTCATAAAAGATCTCTGTGACAACAAGCAGAAATTTATTTTAGAAGTCACAGAATTTCTGTTTGCCAGAAAGCGGCAAAAGACTCCAGTACCTCTGGATATATCCCTCTATTCTCCCCACCCTCTGCTCCCTAGGACTCCCCCCAAGCTGCTTTAGCACCATTACCAGCAGGTAATAGGAGTAGCCACCATTAAACAAGGCTGATGTAAAAGCAAACTCAAGGAACCACTTCAGCTCACAATAATAGTGCCCATAACTTTTAGGGCTGCATAAATGATGCCACATATTTTTGGAACAACACTTCTTACTGTGTTATCTCTGTGCATTTTATTTATGCATTTTACTTTCTCTTTTTATTTTATGTTGTTTTACTGTGCTGAACATACCTGTAGCACAAAGGAGTGGAAGTATCTGAATTCTTTGTTACTCCCTCCTGTGAAAATGACCCCTGAAGTGTGTAGTGGATTTGGGAGCAGTGTCAGTTTCCCTGCTGCAATGAATTCACATAAAAAGGCTGCTTTAAAGGCAAATATTTGTCCTTATGCTGTCTCAAGGATGGACTGAGGATGGAACAAGGATAGGGAAGAGGACATGATTCTTGGTAGACTCCCCTCTCTCATTCAAAACCTTTTGAGAAAGGGACACATCCAGCTCTCTTCCAGGATTCAGGAGTGTTTGGGATGTGATAAATCACGTTCAGATAAACTCTGGGGGTCTGAAGTGTTCCTGGTAGGGGCTATTGGGGATTACAGCTATGCAATCCCAGAACATCAGTCTCTAGAGGGATTATTCCCAGTGATGATCTCAGGCGTGTTTCTATTGTGCTCTGGAAGAGAGTCATACCAGAAATAATTCTTGGAGTTTTTTATCCCTGTGCACAGGTGTCCATCCACAGGGAGGCAGCAGGGAAGAGCTGCACTCAGGGTTTGCAATGCTCCCTCTTTATCCCAAGAATCTCTTGCTCCTGAGAAATGGTGGTTCTGACTTTGTTCATCTTTTAGTCACTTCACTTTCAAAGGCAACATCTTTATCTCTTTTATTCACCTCCACTAGCATCTCCATCAGATGAAGTTGTAATCCAGGCTGCATTTGGGAGAAGGACACTTTTCTTCTGCTCTCCATTTGGGAGCAAAAATATTCACAGGATCACAGCTACTGGAGGAGAACACATTAAGGGATGGCTTGGAAAGGTTGAAACCAGCACATGGTTGGAGTTAAACATCAGAAATGAGGCCAATAGTGACAGTTCCTTCTCAGGCTGAGGGATCTTCTTCCCTAGAGTGTTTTGCCACTGTGGGTGGGCTGGCAGGCCCCAGGGGAGAGGATTGTTTGATGATCTCCTCAACCACTCCCTCAGGAAGCATTAGCAGCTTCATGTCCTATTTCCATCCCTGAGGATGAGATGGACAAATCTGTCTGAGGCCAATGCTGAGGGGCAAGGGCAAAGCACTGGGAACAGTTTCTGGATCTCTTATGTCAGGATGAAGGAAATCTGGGGAATCCCCAGCAGGATAAAAAGAGGAGTCAGAAGGAACAGAAATGGGAAATGGGTTAAATAATGTCCAAAGCTTCACACTTTTAGCCCCATTCCTTCTCTTTTTCTCCTCTAGAACATACACACAATGTTTGGAGACACATCAATTACACTTGGAATGGCCTTGACCATCACTGATTGTATGTCTGGGGGGTGAGACAAAGCACAACAAGGCAGGGCAGAGTTCTGGCTGGCCAGAGCTGGTGTGGCCACCATTATATCCATCCAGAGAGAGTGTGCCATGAGGACAACAACCTCACCCAGCCCTAGTGCACACCTGACAAACTCCTGGCCATGCTGAAATGTCTCCAAGACCAGCTCAAGCAGCAGGAGGTCCATTATTATTGAGAATATTTGATGGATCCAGGCTTGATAACAGCCAGGTTTGAAGGATATTCCACAGCTTCTGACCGTGTCCGTGCCCAACCATGGACGTGGGGATCACTGCAGCTCTCTTAGAGATGGTTCCAAAGGGATTTCTGGAACCCCAGATTTGCAGGCCAAGGCCCTGGGGAACACACACAGAGATCACCACTAGACATGGGCCTATAACATCCCACAAAACCTTTTCCATCAGTTCAGGAAATTTCTGAGCTGTGATGGTCAATGTGACAGCTGGGGACAAGGGTTGGCTGATCTAGGCTGGCATGGGTGACATGAGACAGCATTCACATAAAGCAAAAAAGGAGGGAAAAAAACCAAAAAAAAAAAAAAAAAGAGACCTTTTTTTCCCTTCCTCTGAGTATTTTCTGCAGGAAAGTGTGACCTCAGTGCTCTACTTTACAGACTGCAATAATGGACACATTTTATTGAGTCTGTGGGCAACCTGCCATCAGTCTGGTCTGGAGGTCTGGAGTCAAAGGGCAGAGATGGCAAGTATCCCTTATTTTGTTTATTTCCAGGGACACATCTTTGCACTACAGGGACACTATTTATTTCCTCGTGCTCACGGGGAGCTGAACTAGAACCTGGATTTTTTAAATAGCTTTCTCTAAATAAACTTTGTAAAGCCCTAGCCCAGAAAAGGCTATTATGTCCATGTATTTTGACGAGACTCTTACTAATTCCACAGAGCCCTAAGGAGGGAAACCTATTTAAAAACATTCGTTAGGAGGGCTGTGACTAATCTGAGCTGACCTAATTAACCCAAAATGTCCTGTGTGGAAATGGTTGTGGATACTGAATAAAAGGGCCAGGCTGAATGCCCATAAATTTTCTGTCTGCGCTTTCATTCCCAAGGAAGCAGTCAGTTCTTTAAGTGTTATTTCTGGATTGGTATTCAGAGCCTACACCTTGCCAGTGGCTTGTTACTGCAAGGAAACTAAATGCTTTCACCTCACTGTGGAAAATAAAAAAAAATGTGGTGCACTTGACAGCAGCAAATTCTTTTTACACTTGGTAATATAAACAGGTTTCATCTAAGTGTGATGTCTTCACAGGAAACACCTGCCCTCAGCTAACTGGGAGAGATCCACTCAATTCAGGCCGTGGAGCATTGTACAGCTGTGTACAATGCCTTTTGTCATTAGGAATAGTCATCCCAAAATAAACTGAACCCTGGAGTATCTTCTTTTTTTTTTTTTTTTTCCCACTGACTGTACAGGGAACCTCCAGGCAAGGAGCTGGTGTAGATGTTTCTGTGATAGGCTTAGCAGGGGTGGTGAGATGAATCCTGCCCTGAATCCCAGGGCTCTGTGCCTGCTGGGCTCCCAGACTGATGCTCACACCAGAAAAGGGCACAGGTTTACTGGGTAGGGAGGAATCTTGTCCATGAGGAAAGTTTTGCACCTTGGCAGCAGAAAATCAGGGAGGTGAGAAGCAAGACAGTGTTTAACAAACTGCACAGTACCTTTATGTACACAGGGAACTGCTGGAGTCAACTGAGATGTGTAAAAATAGCATGGGGAAGTGACTTTCCCAATGTTACCTGTGAGGGATGCAGAGAAAAAATGCCCAGGAGAGATGTGAAAAACCTTGGCCTTGGCCCACTGGTTTGGCAGAGGGATCAGAAAGGGGAGGTTGTAGAGTTATTTGCCAGGGTGAATCTTCAAAACCCAGGCACGATTTGGATGGGTGGATCAGAGACAAATCTATTCTGGAGCTGATGAGCATTCAGGGCATGTAGGGCAGTCTAGGAAATGCATTGAGGAAGGAGCCAAAAGAAAACGCTGTGGTGGCTTGCTGGTGTTTTGAGTTTTAATCTGGATCATTCAGGAGAGGAAGGAAGGCAGAGAATCATGAAAACATAGAATGGTTTGGGTTGGAGGGGACCCTAAAAATAATCTGGTTCTAACCCCTGAAGCACAGACACTGAAAAGACAACAGGACATTTACGGTCAGGGTCAAGGAGAAAGAATGAGATTTCCATTTGGAATGAGTATTTTTATGGGACCTTTACATAACAATGATGGATAAATATGTGTCTGTGGGTTAATCTTCCTAAAGAAAAGTAGTGAGATGGAGACCCACCATCAGGAAAAAAAAAAAAAAAACACACCAAAAAAACCCCAGAAGTTAAGATCAGATTCTAGAAACTGAGAAGAAACAAAATCTTAAAAAACAGAGAATATCTTAACTTTCCAATTGCAAAGTTTGCACTGTAAATAGTACAAAGCAAGGAGATAGATGATAAAGAACAAGAAATAGGCAATCCCAGACCTATCCATTCCTAAAAGGACATTCCAAGTTTGGAATACGCACATGAACTTGGAACAGTACTTCTTTTTTTTAGGGAGAAATTATTGATCAGGATAAATTGACACCACTGCTTTTGGATTCTCTGGCAGAAGGTGCAGGCTGGAATTACCTTTTTTTAAGAAAATGAATTATATCCCTGTTATTCTAATCACTGGCTGGAGGAAATTGCAGTGCTGGGTGGTCCCTCCCTGTGTAGGACAACGTAATGAATGATGAATTTTGAGCAGGAAACAGTGGAGGAGACACTGCTGGTACTGATGCATCACTGGTGTAGCCCTGCAGCTGCAGTTTCTGGATATTTTGGGACAGATACTCTTGAATCATAAAGTTATCTATGCCTTTACAGGGGCATCACCCACAGATAAGAGGAGTTGATTCCATAGCCAAACTGTCCTATTTATAGATGAGGCTGGGTCCCAGTCTGCAGGCACCACTTCACGTCTGAGCTGGGCATGTGTGAGTCAGGCTCCCTTGAGTTAATTTTTCCCTTCAGGGAGAAAATCACAGAGGATTCCTGAAGAGAAATCCCATTCCTCACTATGGAGTGACAGGGATGGGAAAGGGAACTGTGGGTAAACTCCACTGTCTTGAATTTACATGAGCTTAATTTTTACCCCTCCAAAGCTGACTGGGTAAAAACACCTGTCAAGGAAGGCAGAAGGATGAGATTCTGGGTTAAAAAGTGTCACACACCACTGAGCACAGCACTCCCAGGTGTCATGTATGAGGCAGGATGAGATAAGGGATAAATCTGAGCACAATATAAGGATCAGAAGGGAAGCAGCGCTTTTTCAAAAGGTACCAACCACCCCATCCTTCTCCTGTTTCAGTGTGGAAACAGCACCTGGAGGGGCTGGAGGGATGCCAGGGAGAGCAGGGTAGTCCCATGTTGTGGAACAAAGCAGGGGACAGAGACAGGCTTCCTCTTATTTATATTTTTATAATTTTTGTTTGGCAATAGTCCTTTAATCTGTGCTTGGGACAAAATAGCAATAATGCTTAATTTAATGGTACTAACACAATTATTTTTTAGTAATACCATGAAACAACAGCAATAATAATAACAGTAACAACAGCAACAGGCTTCTTCAATGTTTGTGAGAAAATGGGAAATCCTAACCCAAAAACTCCACTTACAAGCAAAAATAAGATTTTTTTTATTTTATTTTTTTCTTCCTTTTGTTAAATGTCTAGAAAGCCTGCTCTCAGAAAGTTCAGTCCATTTTGTTATTTTGAGAAGATGCAATGGTTGTGTGATTGTCTCACAGTTGTCCAATGCTCACCTCTCCTTCTGGGTGCAACCTGTTACCTTTGCAGGGACATCATCACATAACTGGTGGCATTGCTATATTGAAAATACATTGATTATTTTCTTCAAAATTATTAATAAAGGCACAGAAATGGAGCTGTGCATAACCTGTGTTTCATCTCTCTGCTCCTTGCTGCCCAGGGACTTCAGCCTGTCAGAAAGCTTAAACATATCCCAGCATGGGGAGCTGAATAATGTAACTGCAACCCCCAACAACGCTGTCAGGAAGCCTGGAAATGCCTCTTTCCGGGTTCCTTGTTTGCAAAAACATCTCATCATCCCGTTTTTTCCAGGTGACATGAGGTAAATCTGCTGAAAAATATAAAAGTAAGCAACTGGTGTTTATCAAAGGTAGGACAAACTGGCAAGGTTTTTATACAATCAGATAGCCTTTCCCCTTCCCCTTCCCCTTCCCTTTCCCCTTCCCTTCCCTTCCCTTCCCTTCCCTTCCCTTCCCTTCCCTTCCCTTCCCTTCCCTTCCCTTCCCTTCCCTTCCCTTCCCTTCCCTTCCCTTCCCTTCCCTTCCCTTCCCTTCCCTTCCCTTCCCTTCCCTTCCCTTCCCTTCCCTTCCCTTCCCTTCCCTTCCCTTCCCTTCCCTTCCCTTCCCTTCCCTTCCCTTCCCTTCCCTTCCCTTCCCTTTACATTTTCTCCTTTCTCCTTCTTTCCTTTTTTCCTTCTTTCTTCCTTTTTTCCTTCTTTTTTCCTTTTTTCCTTCTGTTTTCCCTTTTTCCCTTCTCCCTTTTTCCTTGCTTCTCTTCCCTCCCTTTTTCTCCCTTCCCCACTCTTCTCAAAGGCTAGTGTGGGTGAAGCTTGGCTGCTCACTAAGGTCAGTTACCCACTGGTGAGGCCAAAAAGAACAAAACCTTACACTGGGAGCAATTTGGGGCAGGAAGTGTTTATTCAGTGTCTCCCATCCAGGATGTCACACAGCGAGGCCCTGACCTGGTTGAGACTGTCATGAGTAATATATAAATCAGTATTAATCATCGTGAGCAGCAGCCACCTTGGGATGAGAAAATGATTCATTACTCCAATCTGCTGAATTATTCACTCTTCTGGTGCAAAAATGGCATGAAATATGAGCTCTGAGGATGTGGAGGCTTTTATCATGATGGGGATTTCATTCTGGTACCAGAGGTGAGCTACAGCTGGCATTAAAAAAAAAAAAATTCTATCTGAAATTTGTGATGAAAAATGTGGGAGTATTTTTACGGAATAACACATTTTATTAAAAATATCACTTCTTTGTCTACACTTTTTTTTGCATTCTAACACAGAAACAGCTTGTTTAAATCTTCACCATCCAAAATTATATTCATCACCATACAACATAAAAAGAATTAAAAATATTTTAAAGTTGAAATTTCAATTTTATAAAGGATGAGTTGTTTGAGTGTTTTTTTCAGAAAGCGAAGTAAATATTTACTGAAAATAAGAGTTTCTCTCAAAACTAAGGCATTTTTCATTTTTCATTTTCATATGAGCTTCTGGGAATAAGTGTTTCTTTAAAGGTATTGACAAATGATATGAATAGGAAAATTTGGGAGAAATTCAGTAAGGTGAATATCAGGGAGCACATTACTTATATTTAATATCTCCTGCACTGGTCTCCAAACAAAAATTCTGCAGAAAACTGTCATCTGCTCAGAAAATTTAACTGCACCCAATGTTATGATCTAGCCAGGGAGAACATGAAGCACAAAAACATATTTTGAGAGATTTCTTTTTGAATATAAATTTTAACCTAAATTCCCCTTTCAGTTTGCCACCAGGGATCTCCTGGAGCACCACGGCAGCACATAAATTTCTGGAATGATTCTTTTTCCTGATCCTGTTATTCTGGTTGCTGTTGGTGGTGATTGTTACCTTCGTGTGTCCTGCAGAGCAAAAAAAGAGAAGAGAGTTCCACAGAGTGAGAGGTGTAATTTAATGCAAATCAAAGAGACAATCTCGTTCTGAGAGATCAAAACAAACTCAGTGAATACCTTTTCTCTGCCAGTTCCTTTTCAATAGCTGGAGCAGTGGCAGAGATGACAGCTACCAGTGCTATCAGCTCAGCTATCTCATACAGAGAGGTTACTTGAGCTCTGAAGACAGAATTATTTTGAGTAAATTATTGCATTTCCATCATCTGATTCTTGCATCATAATGGTCATAATAATAATTCAGGCCATTTGATATCTATTTCTAATTCTAATATCATTTTTCTTGAGGGCACTTTCGGCTAAACAATATTGGTTTTACTGCCTGTGTAGGAAATAAAACCACAGTACACAAAGAGCGACATAAATTAAATAAACCAAACCAATAAAGTGCTTTAAAACCTTTGCCTCATTGGAAGTATTTAGGGATGTGAATGAATTAGGATATTGGCTTTCCTTTTCCATCCCAGTCTTCCCAAAGACTGCCAGCAGGGGATACACCTTTGAGAATGTTAATGAACGCCAGCCTAATGAGATCCCATTAATATTATTAAATTACCCAGAAAACACTATTCATCACTGTAAACTCATTTAGCAGGGAAGAAACTCACCTGAATTACTGTAGGGTCCTTGGCAGTTCCCCAAACCCTGTGATGAGCAAGGCAAGTTCCTGACAGTTTGCTGACACTGATGCTGTTTTTGGAGCTCCCCAACACCCCATCCTCACACTGGACTTCTGGAGGATCATTTTGTCTGGAGGAAAAGTTGTGTGGAGAGAGGAGATCCACTTCCAGGATGATGGAGAGGAATGGGCATCCTCTCCATCATGCCCTTTCTACTCCACCAAGCAGTTTCTCCTCTCCTTTTCCCAGCAGGTCCAGCCCGACCCACCAGCCTGTTCCTCCAGCCTGCTGGGGCTGTGGGGCGTGGAGTGAGGAGGACAGACACCCAGCTCCATCCATCCATCCATCCACTGGAGCCCAGATGATGGATGAGCCCAGCCCTGGCAGAATGATTAGCATACAACTCATAAAACCCAGTGAACTCACAGAGCAGGGCGGGGAGAGGAGACCACAAGGGAGAAAGAGAAATGTTAAATTAAAATCAGGCTGTGTAAGCACGAAGACAAAGTTCACCTTCCAGCCTGGGTGAGCACCCCACTATCAATCAGCCTGCTATTCAAGCAGAAATTATGGCATGGGAGAGAGGGAAGGATGGGGGGTTTTGTATGTTCTTGTGTCCTATACAGTTGGTGTGATGGTGTTACAGGGGTCTCAGGTTGAGGGAAGAGACGAGGATCTGATTCCATGTTTCAGAAGGCTTGATTTATTATTTTATTATATATATTACATTAAAACTATACTAAAATAATAGAAGAGAAGGTTCTCAGCAGAAGGCAAGCTAAGCTAAGAATAGAAAGGAATGATAACAAAGGTCTGTGGCTCGGACACTCTGTCCAAGCCAGCTGGGCTGTGATTAGCCATTAATTACAAACAACTCTATGAGACAAATTACAGATCCACCTGTTGCATTCCACAGCAGCAGATAATCATTGTTTACATTTTTTTCCTGAGGCCTCTCAGCTTCTCAGGAGGAAAAAATCCTAAGGAAAGGATTTTTCATAAGAGATGTCTGTGACACATTTGGCTTTCTAGGGACTGAGTTCCCCACTGCCCTTCCCAAATGAATTTCCAGATAGTTTTTGCTTGAACTTATTCCCCTCCAAAGTAAAACTCATATAAAACTCCTGTGGCTGGAAAGCTTCCTGGTGGTGAAGGATCTGGAGGTGCTGGTTTGGTTGAACATGAGCCAGCATGTACCCAGGTGGGCAAGAAGGCCAAGGGCACCTGGCCTGGATCAGCACTGGTGTGTCACAGGGCAGTGACTGTCCCTCTCTGATGGGCACACCTCGAGTCCTGGGGTCAGTTTTGGACCCATCACAACAAGAAAGGCATTGACATGTTGAAACATGGCCAGAGAAGGGAGCAGAGCTGGGAAAGCAGCTGGAGCACAAGTCTGATGAGGGACAACAGGAGGTTCAGGGAGACCTCAGCCTCTACAACTCACAGCCAGAAGGGTGTAGCTGCTGCGGGTTGATCTCTTCTCCCAGGAAACAATGGACAGGACAAGAGGAAGCAGCCTTCAGTTGTACCAGGGGTGGTTTAAGTTGGACATTAAGAAAATTTTTTTCATGGAAAATGTGGTCAAGCATAGGAACAGACTGCCCAGGGAGGTGGTAGAGCCCTCATCCCCAAAGGGATTTAAAAGCTCTGTGTGTGGCTCTTGAGGACATGCTTTAGGAGTGGTTTGGAATTGCTGGTGGAAAAGTTGGACTCAATGATCTTAGTTGAGTATTCCAACCTAAACAATTCCATGATTTTTTTGTTGGAGAGAGAAAGCTCCATGGAGAAGCTGACAAAAGCTCACAGCGTATGTATGACTGTCCATCCAAAGTCTTGAATTGTAGGATACTTCCCTGAATGCAAGAGTGAAGGGGTAAAACTTGATCTGAAGTGAATTACAGAACACAAATCTAGAAAAAAAATATTGCAAAAATGTATTGTGATGGAAAGCGGAAGTTCCATCACAAGAGCAAGGATACTCTTCAAGCATAGCAAGGGATGATGTGAATCCACATCTGTATTTAGCACAGGGACAAACCTTTTCCCACTCTTCCTCATCTGACTTGCCATCAATGACATTGTGGTGGCCAACAATCACTGCAGTAATTGCAGTGGCCACTTTTATGCCCACACACAACAATTCTTCTCCCAATCAATCTTTGCTGCAACACTGGGACATAGCAGTGAGAAATACAGGTGCTCATTATCAGCACAGGAGTTCATTAGGCACAATTTGATATCTGGGCATAATTTGATTTAGCTTGGCAAGGGTTTAAGAGCCAGCAAGCTGAAAATGCCTGTCCAAGCTCTCCTCATCTCCAACTTGATAACTAATCATTGCAGACCGGTGGTTTTACACAGAAACACATCTGGTGGCATATAGAAATGGTGTGTATAATTCATAACAAGCCATTTGGTCCGTTTATCTACTTAAAAGTGGCTCACAAAGAGATCACAGTTTTCTGAAGAGCAGCACATTTGCCATACGCTGCCTGCCAATAACTCTTGGTGTGTAGACAGTTCATGAGCAGTTGGCTGTGAGCGTTGAATGTTTTGGCCTATGCCCATTTTGAAACAACTGTGCTGCTTTCATCTCCTCTTGGAAATGAACCCATTCAAAGTCTGGCAGTATTTAGGTGGGAGACTGCTTGGGAATCCTGGATGCTTTACTAACAAGCCAAAGAGAAGCAGGTAAACAACAGAAACTAGATCAGAAAAAGAGGACCCAAGCTGTGTTGATGAATGGGAATAGAAAAAATCTGAATCCTGTTACTCCTAATTAATGTTCCAGCCCCCAGAATCATTCTGTTCCCAGACTGATAGACTTTGCATTATATTTTGTTACAGGGCATTGTTCTGGGGGAAGATTAGCTAGTTAAGGGAATAAAATGGCTTCAAATGCTAATTTTGGCATTTTTTAATAATGTCATAATAATAATAACGCAGTGATGCTATAATTTTGGACTGTGTAATTCTCTCTGAGATCATGTTAACATAAACCAACTCCTGCACAGACATTATATGACAGCCCTTAATATTCGTTCTGTTATCAAATACCAATCTATGACTCTCTTCCTTTAGTCATCTGAATATCCACTACCTTTGGGTGGCCATATGGGACATCTCCTAACTGGTGTTCTTAAGCAGTGTTGAACACCCAGACTGAAGAGAAACTCAGGGATTGCATTCAGCCTCTGCAACAAGCATCAAACTGGGAAGATTGTACATTTTGAGAAAATATCGATTTTTTAGAAAGGTTTGCAAGCAAAATGACAGGACAGAAACACCCAGACCAAAGATGTCCAGGCCAGAACATGAGACAAAATGAGAATAAAGACCAATGGGGCAGAAAAAAAGGGTATTTTCACTCCTCCCATTTTCAATTGATAGTAAATTTTTGTCTGGCAGACTTTTGTGCTTGTTTGGAGGTGTTTTATGCAAATTATCTTGGTTCTGATGTAAGCAGGGTGTTCTCATTATCTCTGTAATTACTAAATATTGCTAATTAGGTATAATTTATAGACTCATAAAATCTTTAGAAGAAGAGATAAAAGAATAAGGGTCATTAAGTCATATTTTTGAATGCTTTCTTAAATTCTATTGGCTCTTCCTGTATCAAGATCAATAACATGTGTTTACTGAAAACATCCTGCCTGAGAAAGCAAATACATTTGCTCTGAAAACATCAGGAGATGAGATTCTGTTCTCCTCCCTGGATAGTTTGTTTCAGTGATTAATCACCGTTAATAATGTGTGTCTTTCCTCTAATTTGGATTTTTCTTCTTTTGGTATTTGCTTTGCCCTTCTCTAGTAGACTGAAAAGTTTCAACAGCCACAATTTCCTCTGGTGCAGGTAGGTCTGTGCCACAACGTGGGCACTGCTTTTCTTTTTTTATTATTTTTTCAATAAACAGCATGACCTCTTTATGTCTCATTTGATAAGGAAACTTTCTCTTCATCTTAACTTCTAGTGCAGTATTTTCCAGAACCTCCAGTGACCTTTTGAAAAAGATCAGCCGCAAATTCAACAATACCAGCTTGACCAACTCTCTCTGTGAATAGAGAATTGCTTTTCACTCCCACTCACTTCTCTCTTGGTCAGCCAGCCAAAGGCTGCTCTTGCCACAATGTTGTGTTGGGAGGTCATGGCTGGTTGCCATTCAGCTCCAAAATTCCTGTTTGCAGCCCCCGTGAGCTGGAATTTCACATTCTGTTCTGTGAGCGCAGCCCGTGCTCCCTGTTCTTGGCTTTTGGCTGGATGAAGCTGCTGGAATGGGCCCAGGTTGTCCTAAAGGACTTCTCCATCCCCATGACCTATTGCTGTGGCCATAACCCCTACTGACTCCTGCCCTTATATCCTCTGGAAATGTCTCTGGGATCCCCAGGTATGTGGAAACTTAACCTTGCCAAGGCTGAAAATTTCAGCAAGTTTTGAGATGTCCTAAAACAGAATAGAAAATGTTTGTTCAAGGCTACAGGAGGAGCTGAGGTCACTTGCGTTGTTCAGTTTGAAGAAGACAAGACTGAAGGGAGACCTCATTGTGGTCTTCAACATCCTCATGAGGGAAGACACTGATCTCTTCTCTGGTGAACAGTGACAGGACTCAAGGGAATGGCCTGAAGTTGTGTCAGGGGAGGTTTAGGCTGGATATCAGGAAAAAGTTTTTGTACCCAGAGAGTGGTCAGGCACTGGAACAGTTCTCCAGGGAAAAGAGAGTTCACAGCTCCAAGACAGAGCTCAAGAAATGTTTGGATGGTGTTAGGTCATGGTGGGACTGTTGGAGGTGCCTTGTGCAGGGTCAGGAGTTGGATTTTGATGGTCCTTGTTGGTCACTTCCAGCTCAGGGTATTCCATAATGGCATTACTTGGAGACAGTTAAATTTTTGGCCTTTCACAGTCTTGGCTTCATTCTTATCTCAACTTTCTGACAATTTGAGATTTTCCTACCTTATTCTTTCTTAAAACTTCATCCTTTTCTGTTTGCCCCCTCATCTGGGATTCCTAAGAAATACCAAGTAAAGAAAAAAATGAAAAAAAGTTCATAAAAAGTCAAATGCAAGGTACTGCACTTGTGTTATCAATAAGGACTGGAGGATGAATGGATTGAGAGCAGCCCAGAGGAGAAGAACATGGTGATACTGGTGGATGAAAATTTGGACAATGCAACATGGTGAGACACTGGACCAGGCTGCCTAGAAAAGTTGGGGGTGCCCCATCATGGAAAGAGTTGAGAGCCAGGTTTGCTCAGACTTTGTGCAAAATGATAAAAATATCCCAGGTGACAAGTGATAGGACAAGAGGAAATGGCCTCAAGTTGCACCAAAGGAAGTTCAGATTGAATATTTGGAAAAATTTCTTCACTGGAAGAGGGGTCAAGCATTGGAACAGGCTGCCCAGGGAAGTGGTGAAATCATAGTCTCTGGAAGTGTTCAAAAAACCTGTGGATGTGGCACCTAGGGACACAGTTTAGTGCTGAAGACAACAATGTTAGGTTAACAGTTGGACTCAATGATCTTAGAGGTTTTTTCCCAACTCAAACCATTGTCTGATTCTATGAAAAAAAAATACATAAATGCATTTTTTTTTATCTGCATGAAAAAAGTCCAGTATATACAGAAGAAGTAAAGAAGCAAATAGCCATAATAAATGCCCACAAAGATAACAGGCCTATATATAGAAACTTCTACTTGAGGCTTTCACTTTATCAGGAAATTCTAATGGCTTTTTAGTCGAAGTTATCCTGTCTTGATTGCGGATGCTTGGCTTTGGGCCAGCTAATAAATTATTCCTAAAAGATTCTCAATTTTCATTCACAATTTCCTCTATACACTAATGTCAATTTCTCTCAAAATTTTTCTCAGCTTTGAAGAATGAGCCCTTTTAGCACACAAAGCACATATTTCATGTGTGAGACTGTCCTTTCCATGCCCATAATAAATGTGATCACCATGGGGAAAGTTACACCACGAAGGGAGATGAAAATGATAAGTCCACAGAATGGATTTTTTTTTCAACTTGAGATGAAATTTTCAAGTTTCTAAATCATCTGAAAGAAATTATCGGAGCTCTATTTCAGGGAAAGGTACAGCACAGTAAAAATACCTAAAATTGTGTGGGCAAGGCTGGTTTCGTGTTTTGTTCTTTGTGTATAACTCATTGATGATAAAATTAGGTTCAAATTTAAGTGGATCTTAAGGAATGCACAACTGAAATGACTTTGTCATTTCTTACAGTCAGGTAACATTTTTTCTGATGTTTAGGGAATTCTGAAGCATACAAGAAATCATGAGGAGATAAAACATGAAAACAGAGTGAAATCAAGCTCTGAACAGTGTGAAAAAAAATTTAAAAATGCTCAAGTCTCATTGTCTCTTGCTGTGATCTGGCATTCAAAAAAATCTCACCAAAAAGTCAAGCCCGTGACCCATATTTTCAGATATCAGCTGAGGGGTTTGATGTAGGGGTTACTCTCAGAGTGACTTGTTCTGTTTCTCTGTTTGCTGACAGAGCTCTGGACAAACCCTTCTGTTTGAATTGACAACATGTTCAGCAGTGTATGCAAATGATCTATTATCATATTATTAATATTTTCCTCAAGGTCACTTGAATGGAATTTATTCATGCAGATTATAAGCAAATTATGGTGAAGATGAGTCTCTGAAGTCGTGTGCGTCTTCCTCATTCCTCAAAATTTGATATCCACGTAACACACACCAGCAACCACTGGAAAAAACAAGCACTGGCTTTCACAGGGAAAATATTGATGGCTTTTTCTTTCCTGCAGCTCCAAACGATTTCCTGTCAATATAAAGAGATTTTATAATTTGTGACAGTGAGCTTTCAGCTGGGGTTGGATAAAGTTGTGCTGTTCCTGCAGGGATGGGGCTCTCTGAATTGGAGGCTGCTTCTGGAATACTGCTGTGATGGAGAAATCCTATCTCATAACCCTAGGAAACTCATGCCCCAGAGGGAGAGAAGCCACAGCAGCGACCAAGACATTCTCTAGGCTGGATTTATACTTTAAGACAACTGAGAATTGTACCATTAAGACAATGAAGTAGATTTCCTCAATATCTATTAGGGCTTGAGTGATACTTCCATAGGGTGATTCATCCCACCATAATCTGGGAGGGGGACCAGGTGTGGGGAGAGAGGAAGATGAGTCACCTCTCAAGGTGCTGATCCTGAGGGAGGAGCCAAGACCAGCAGGTTTAGTGGGTGCCCATTTCCTAGGTAGGTGTGACGGAACCAAGCCTAATCACAGGTTGTCTGCAGGCAGCTGACACCTCTGTTATTAAAGTGATCCCAGTTCTGGGCATAATTGGTTGTGGACAACATGAAAGATTCAGTGTGTTATTGTTAGAGCAGACCACTGGTTACTCCTTTAAAATGGGAAAGACAATTTTAACACCCACAAATTTCCCATGACTTTCTTGTCCCATGGCATAGCAGCCATTCCTCCCAGTTGTGTGTCTTCTTCAAACTTATCTCCTTTTCAGATCTTCCCCTGCACTTCAGACTACTTACACACATATTTCTGCTTTATTTTTTCTTTTACCAAATAGGAGCTCTGTCTCAGTGCATCTTCCTTGGCTTGGCAACCTCCACAGCTCTGGGTGTCATAATTCAGCACTGATGAGTTCTGGACTTTATTAGCTGATGCTGCAATTTGAGCCTGTCAGTTGTTCCTTACCCATGACTTTTGGGTCTGCTGGCTAATATAGGTGAAATCTGACAGAAGGAAAATATTAAATTCTCACAAGCTTGGGTGAAAATGGTTGGATTCCCAGGTAAAGAAATGAAGACTGGTTCTACTGGGAGAATGGTCCTGACTATTGCAGACATCAAAGTGTGATTTCACTCCTGCTCCCTTCTGCTGGGCTTTAGGAAAATCTTTCTCTCTGACATCCAATAGGGTTGAATTCAAACTACAATTTTAGCATAATCCTCTACAGACAGGGTGAGGTGCAGTTTCCCAAGAAACCAGGTTTTAATATTTCCCACATTCATGGGACCAGTGACTTTCTCTTCATACAAAGTTTTGAGTTTGCTCATTTATGAAATACACTTTTTTTCTTCATATAGAAGAATCATAGAAGGTTTTGCATTGGAAGGGACCTTAAAAATCATCTACTTCCACCCCCTGGAACCATAACTCTTCCCTGTGGATCACAGACCACGAGGCTCCACAGCTAAAGCATTGCCTTTTTCTCTCATGCCACTGACAGCCTAATCCCAACACTTATCAGTTTTGTGTTTGAGTCCTTGCTGCTGCTACAAAATTAATTTCATGGTGGCCAACCTAAAGTTCTGGTGGCCATTGATTTGTTCACATGATTCCTTCAGAGTGGACAACTCACTTGTCCATTTTCTTACATGTTTTATAATTTTCTGCTCAACTTCTCACTGTCCCCCTCAACAGACAGATAAGCAGCATTTACTTTCACTGCAGTGTTTAACATTTGGGTTTCATCAGAATTAACTCAATTTTATCACCCTTAATTGCTTCTCTCAGTTCATTCCACCCTGGAAGTAGATCAGTCTGGGCTACAGGAGGACAAACCAGTTTTAAAACCTGTTTTAAAATTCTGTTTTGCTCTCTTGAAGTCTTTTAAGGAAAATCTGCTACTGAGAAGAAATTAACCATACCCTGGCTGAAACCAGAACAGACAGTCAGTGATATATTGTAATGTTTTCAAAGGGAAAATTTACAAGTTGTTCCGTGCAGAGAAGGAAAGAACAAATGATTTTTAGGGGGAAAAAACAGTACCTTAACTTCATGGAATTTATGAATATTCAGGCCATAAATCTCAAAAATCAAGGGATATTTTGAAACAGACACAGCTTCAAGATTCATAGGTTTTAGATTGGAGCTATGTCAACTTCATTCAATGTTTTCAGCTCCTGTGGCTGGGGAATAGTTTAACCCACAAAGGCTAGGCTGAAACAAGAATTCAATTTCCTCAACAGACAGCATAATTGTTAACACCAGCATAATTTGGTCTTTGTAGCTCGTCAGTTGAGTTCAATGGTATGTTCCACTCCTGGATGACTATAGTTAATTAAGGTGCCTTTTGAGCCCCCAAAATTACATTCTGCACTTCTTTTGGAGCCAAAACCACCATATGGTGTCCCTTGAAGAATACAAGTCCTTAAAATTTCCCCTGGTCTTGCCAAAAAAAAAGGGAGTTATTTATAGAGACTGAGGGGTAAAATTTCTCTGCATTCGGAACTCAGAGTAGAGGCACTGCCTGGTGTGAACTTTCTCCATCCTGGAGATGTCTACAATATGTTTTTCTGATACCTTTAAAATAATTTTTCTCCATGGGTATGGACTGTTCAGGTCTTCTGCAGCTTTGTGCTAACAAGTAAAATGCCTGAATGTCCATTTTTTCTAGCTTCTTCCGACAACAGCCTCTTCTGTCAAGTCTGGGACTTCTAAAAGAAAGCTCCCACTTAGCAATACGGAATAATGAGATGTTTCCAGCATCTGTTTTTATTTCCTCACAGGTAAGGACCTGTGTTTAAGGTAAAGTTTCCCATGGTCTTTGTGCCCCAAGCTTTGCTGCTTGAGCCTTCTGCCGGCGACGTCTCTGATCCAAACGCATTAAGATCACTTCTCCCCAGATGCCTACTGGCTTCTGTTTTATTTAGCGCGCCTGGATGGTTTTCTAGGACTGCATCCAAGGTAGTCTCTGACCTTGCTGGTCCTTAAGTCAGCTGTGGTGTACGTGGAGCCCTCCAGAGCGACGTGGTCAGTCCCTCCTGCGGGATGTGTCAGGCGTGCGATTGCCGCCACGCTCGCTCCTTCTGGCAGGGCACACAGAGGGATAAAACGGTGGCACATTTTTCACAGATGCCTGTGCAAGGCCAAGAATAGGTTCTCACATTCATAAAACCGGCACAGCCTGCCCTCAGGGAGGCAAGTAACTAATTTATTTTGCCTTTTCTTATCATTATTTCATCTGATCTCTCCTTTTTTTGTCCCTGAGACAGTAATGTGCATTTCAGCTGTGTCTTCCATTCTGGGAATCTCAAAGTACTACACAACACAAGTGATTTCAGCGTCCTGCCACTTCAGCAAGGGATGTTGTTTTCAAATTTCTCTTTATGTATTGCTAGGTTTGCTTGGAGAGAATACTTTTCTTCATATTGAGACACAATCTACTCATTTTTAAGGAGAAATAGATGTGAGCTTGAAAAGAACTCAGTCACAGTGGAGGCAGGAGATATCTCAGCCAATATTAAAAGTCTCCAACCCAGTTACTGACATCAGGGCAGCACCACAAATTCTGCCTGAGGTCATTGCAAAGCCTCAGAAATTCATGGGGCAGTTTAATCTGCATTTTTGCTGTGTGAGCCATTGCCCAAGAGCCAGGAAGAGTCTTTGGGAAGGATTAGTGAAAGTTTCCCTGGCAGGTGGCTACTTTCCAGTAGTCTCAGAACTTTGGGGAAGCAGAAAAAAGATTGTACCTTAACCAGTGTATTTTGTGGATGCCACATGGATTCATACCTCATGCTAGGTGCTGATTATCACTGCGGAGCTGTAATGCATGGCATGACAGGATCTGCCTTCATTTCTGGACACTAAGAGAGAATTCTACCAAAAAAAACAGGAGAAAATGAGCAATATTATAAATCCTAGAGTTTCAGTTGTCTTATGTGCCAGGCTGTACCTTGCTTGTTGGGAATAAGAAGTACTTAAAATTTTTTTTCTAAATTTGTCAGTCAGTGTCTGCACTGGAAATTTAGGGGCCAGGTAGAAAATAAAAATAAAAATAAGTAAAACTTGAGATAACTCCATACTGGGGCCAGAATTAGGTTGGTTAGAGCACTGTGCTGACAATGCCAAGGTTGTAGGTTTGACCCCCCTATAGGCCATTCACTTAAGAGTAGGACTCAATGATCCTTGTGGGTCCCGTCCACCTCAGAATATTTCTGTGATCCTGTGGTATTTTCTTACTCTGAAGCCAAATTAAGGTTAACAATGTGTTGATTATTTTGTATGTGAAACGAGTGAATTTAGAAGCTCTATCAGGAGCCATCTGCATAAACAAGTTCACTCCCGAAGTGACACCTCTGATTTTCTCCTGATGATTTTCACCCGTGGCCTTTCATCATCTTGACTGTAACGGGCATGACACAATCTGAGCCTCACCTGCTGCTTCCATCCCTTCAGATCAGGAAAGGCTTTGTGATGGCAGCCAGAGCAACAAGGGCTGAAACGAGATCACTGTGGTGACTGAAGGGCGTTTGCAGCTGGAGACCCGGCAAAATCTTTTCCCACTGCCAGAAGAGGAGGTGCCCTCCATGCAAGGCATTTCTCTGCTTGTGTCTCTTCCCTGCCTGTAAGTCACTGTGTAATCACATCATGGCTGGAAGTATTCATTAAAAAGCTGGAGCCATTAGCAGAGGCAAGGCAGCCTCCTTTGTTTTGTGCAAAATTAGATACCAGCGCGAGCCCCAGTCCTAGCTGCATTCATGTTCGTAAATCAAAGTCAAGTATTTCATTAGAGTGTCTGCAGTGTATGTATATAACTCAGCAGCAGAGAGTCTGCTAAGCCTAATGTGTTGCATTTAATTAACATTTAATTAGAGAGTTTTTGTGGGAGGTGCGTGAGTATTTGCCAGGCGGCTCATAAACATGAATCCACATCTCGCTGGCTGGACATCAGTGCTCAGTTCTAAATAAAGGCTGCAAGTTGAAATCATCCTCTCCATCCATGCAGATCTAGTCCCAGGATACCTCAAGATTCATATGTGACTTCAAATTTCGGAGTTTAGTTTGCTATTGGATCTCTCCTTCGGTTTTCTTTTACTGATCTACATAAAGTTGCATTTGAATGATTACATTTACTCCTCTCTTACTCATTTGTGTGGTGAGCAGTTGGGTCATACTGGAATAAATTGCATGTCTTGTTAAAGAAAAAAGAAAAAACTTAATTTCAGGAGGGAAAGTCTTCCCTTTCAGATTTATGAGTCTGGAAGCTTTTAAGGTGCTGTGGCAGATGCCTCACAATTTAGGCAGCACAGTTATTTCCATTTGCAAAGAGAGATCTGTGATATTTTTTCCCAGTAAAATCATTATTGGCAGGTTTTTGATGGCTTGTGCTAGACCAGATGTGACAAGAGCTCTGATTTTTGACTGATGTCTGCATGACAGTCCTGTAATCAAAACAGGAAGCCAAGTGATCACATGAGGTCTTCTTTGGAGTCATTGGAGTGAACTCCAATAAAGTACATACAAGCCAGAAATCTTCTCCAAACACTCCCTTATAGGTGAAATCTATCTGACCTGCATGGATACCTTCAATACAGGTGTCTCCATCTGAACAAGTCACACCAGGTTCTCTTCACTGAGACAAGTTCAGGGCATTATTTGTCTGACAAAATTTAGGAATTTGTTTGAGTATGAGCAGACCTGTGACATTACTGACTCTGGTGACTTGGCACCTACTTTTACAGGATGCCAGAAATCCCATGCAGACATGGACACCTGAAGACAGGCAGGACAAATCCCACCTACACTTTCTCACTGTCAGGTGTAGAAGGAGACTCTGAAAATCTGTTGATTCAGGTCAATAAAGGGTGGTGGGAAACTGACACGGGTTCCCCAAAGAATTTGTGGATGTTCTATCCCTGGAAGAGTTCAAACCCAGGATGGACAGGGCTTGGAGCAACCTGATCTAGTGGAAGGATTGGAATAAGAGGATTTTGTCCAACCCAACCCTTCTATGGTTCTATGATAGAAGTGAAAATCTAAAACTGGTGTTTGTGGGTACTCCTCCCTCAGCTGTGACATGGCTGAAACAATCTCCAGTGTAGTGGCTTTTGCAGGGACACACTGAGGACTCTCAGTTCAGGTGACACTTTTCTACCCTAACACCTGCCACCCTCACAGGCAGACTGAACTCAGCTCTGAGCCTCAGCCTGGACTATCTTAGGGCACAGATATGCCCAGCTTTGCAGCAGAGCAAAAACAACCCAGAGCTGTGAACTCCAGGGCTCATTGCTGCAGCTGTGGCTGCAGCTCCTGGAAGATTACAACCTAACCCCCCTCATTTCTCCCACAGCTCTGTTTCAGAGCAAGGTTTCACCTCATCCTTGTCCTACATGGCTTTTTCCCCATGCTGTTAATCAGCCACTGCTGTGCTCACCCCGTGGCTGATAGCAGAAGTGACCCATTTGGAGTAGCTGTCCTCTTCAGAGTGGAGCTGTGGTAGGGACAATCTCACCAACATGACAGATTTTTTCACCCCAGACTAAACACATCTTCTGGCTAAAAATAAAAGGAAAGGGGAAAAAGAAGGAAGAAAGAGGGTTGGTTGGTTATTTCTTTTTCTCCACCTGACCAGCTGCCCAATGCTTTGCATTCTGAAAATCTGTTTGGGAGGTGTCAGCTCATTACTTCTCATTTCTGTGGATGCTTCTGAGAGAAATGATCTCTTTGATACTCTGCAGGTTTGCTGTCTTTTCCTCATGTGCCCTACACCTGAACTGGTTTTTATCATCCCCAATTCAGAATGCCAGGATAGCACTGGGCCTTCGAGGGATAGAAAAGCAGGAGAGAAAACAAGTAGAGGGAGAGAAAAGGGATAGAAAAGGAGAGAAAAAAAGTAGAGGGATGGATTTTTTTTTTCCTCTGGCACTACAGTGTAAATACATCATGGTGGAGGTGGTGTTACGTAAAAGAAGGGCAGATGAGGAGTGAGGTGGCAGTGGGTCTGATACAGGAATATTTTCCTACCTGGGTTAGGGGGCTAATGGACTATTGAGGGCTGAGATCTCTCAGCTGGCACAATTAGTGTAGCTCCCTGGAATTTAATGGAAGTCAATGCTAACTTTCATCCCTTATGGACTAAAAATCCACTGAGCTTGAGGGTTTTTAAATTATGCTGTTCAGTGAGGTGGAGCCATAGATGTGTGTGGCAGGAGTCTATAGAAAGCTACAGGTTGTAATAAGCTCTCCATATCCTTCACCAAGGCTTTTCCCTCCTCTCAGGATGTAAATTCATGAGCTCAGAATTCTGAGCCTTCCCCTCTGGTTGGAGATTTTGCAACCCAATCTCACAACTCAGGTCATGTTCCCTCCCAGGGAACATGGTGGGCTTCTGGTGGGCTTCTCCTGGGAATCAGAAATGGGAGGAGGTGGAAGAGAAGGAAGTCAAAATCACAAAAATAGAAGGGATTTGATTCAGTTTGGTGATCTCTAAGTTGCCACTGATCAAATCCAAGTGCTTTCCTTGTGTTAAAAAAGATTGCTTTCATCAATCTCCAGGAAGGCTTCAAGATGAATGTCCTTGTTTTTGGTGTCTTCATCCTTTTGGATCTGGGACAAAAACATATTTAAAGTTACTTTTGCACATCTTTCTTCTCCTTTCAGCTTCCTCCTTTGCCACAATCTGCAGGAGAAGGCCCAAACACAGATGCTGAGTTAATTTTCAAAGGACTGCAGCAAGGTTTTTTGTTCTCTCCACTTTGTGTCTCCCGCTTTATTTTCCAGATCAATAAGAAGTTACCTCTGTCTTTACTGTTTCATAATAATACTTGACCTGCAGATAAGAAGGAAAACATGACAAGAATACGAGGGAGGGAAGTGTGAAGCCATAGGTGGCATTTGAAAAATGTTCACCTTCCACAGCATCTGCTTTCCCTTGGTTTGGGCATCATCTCATCCACAAGTGTTAAATATTTCAGCTGAGCACATTTTATGGTTGTTGTGGGATCAAGAAAGGGCAGAGTATCACTATTTTGTTGCATGATCACTTTTTAGAGCTGCAGGTCTCTACCATGCACTAATAATTCTCTACCAGCATGACTTTGATCAGAGTTTGTTTTCACTCTACACCTCAATGGTGACTACATTTTCATATTTCTGACTATGAATTTGTGGATCACAAGTTCCCAGTCAGAAATCATGGGGTCAAAATCACAGAATGGGGATCATCATATCAAAATCCTTGACACAGCTGTGCCCAGGGGTGGAGCCATCATTGGACACCAAGAGGGGACTGTGAATGCTCAGCCACACTCATGACCATGTTCAGATTTGACCCTTTCATCCTCTATCTCTAAATCTAATTTTTAAATCTAAATCTAAATCAAATCTCAATCCTGCAGCTGCCTCTGCCCAGAGGACAAATCATTCCCTGTGATCCACACAATAGGGGAAAAACTCACCTGGGATGAATTTTCTAATGAAAATAATATTTTGTATTTTTAACATCAAAATTTTCATGTGATCATTTTTTACTACTATTTTTGCAACAAAAACATTGTTTGCCTGTCAGCAAATATTGAAGTGATGGTTCTTGCTTGCCAACCTCCACAATTTTGTCATTTACACTTTTGCCTTCCGGCAGGGAGCTGGGCAGCAGGAGTCAAGAGTGGGAGGAGAAATCAGGTAAGCAGGTATTCAGCCATGTGGGCAGTTATTCCATTTTAGAAAGAGGTCTATGTTAGCTGATGAGCTAACACAGATCACTTTCTAAAATAGAATAACTTTGTAAATGCTTAAAACAGAAAAGGAAAATGGAACCAAAAAAAAAGGGGGGGGAAAGAGGGGGAAAACTGAAAAATAAAAGAAAAAAAGAAAAAGAAAAAGAAAAAGAAAAAGAAAAAGAAAAAGAAAAAGAAAAAGAAAAAGGAGACAAAATAAAGAAAATGAGAAAGGGAAAAAGTGAAAAGCAAAAGAGAAAGAAAATGAAAAAGAAATAGGAAAAAGAAAAAGAAAATTCAAAAGGAATAGAAAGAAAAATTAAAAGAAAGGGGAAAAGAGGAAAAGCCAGTTTGGTTCTAGGGAACCTTTACTTGTTAATCTGCCAGATGAAGCATCTTACTGGAGAAGGGATTTCCCATTTTCAGTGATTTCTTCTGCATTTTTTAGCAGACACCTCTGGCCCATTCAACCCTCCTTGTGTCCTCTGCATCCTCCTGGGTTATTCATGGCCCCACTTTCACTTCAGCCTGGAATTTAAACCTCCTGATTGATTTTTGGCATCAATCCTGGCCCCACAACCCTTTGGTGATGCTTTGGGACAGACAGAAGTTGTTTTCCAACTTCTCACCTGGTTCAGAAAATCCTATATGTGGTTTTCACACTGGCTTTTCAGTTATATTTTCCTTTGAAGTGTGGTCATCCATTCAAAGAAACTGATTTTGTTCCAGTTTTGCAGAAATGCTACAGAACAATTCAGTCACCTCAAAGAAAGGAGCTGTGCACAGGGATTATTTTTTCCCAGTTTGGGCCTGTGATTTACCTGCAAAAGGCTCGACTTCAATTTCTTTTGCATCATTCTTTTGAGAAACAGCAAGGTGAAATCTACCCCAGGCTTTTGCTTCACTTCAGCCCCTAATCAATCTTAGCAGCCATTTATTGCTCCATATTTTACCAAGCAAAAAAAGATTATGCCTTAATTATTCCCTCCCATGCCTCTGAGAGTTGCAGGAATAAGGTAAACAGAGGGCCAGTACAAATAATCAGTAAAATGAAAATTAAGACATCAATTTTCTCTTCTGTGATCTAGTAATTTAAATCCTGTGTGTCCTTTTCCAGCCTCATGATGGTCACACATCTTTGTTTCCCTGTGTGATGGGTGAACAAGGCTCCCAAAAGAAGGTGAAGTGTGAAGTGATGTGCAGAGGAGGCTGTTTCTCCTGATTGTTGTAGAATCCCGTTGTAGAATCCTATAGTTGATACCTAATGACTGGAATTAGCTACAGGAAATCTGCCCTTAAAACTGAATTTCACTCTTTTTTTCCCCAGTGTAACTCACAGATGAAAAGATGCTTTGAATCCCCTACACTGATATTTCTTTACAGGGCAACTGGGAAGTCACGGCCCTAAAAATTTGGAAATATTGCAGTGAATTTATCCCAGTGTTCAGCTGTTCCAGATTTACTGCCATATGTTGGCCTTTAGTGCAGCTCCCCCCCGTCCCCCATGTTGTTAGCAGCCTCAGGTGTGCAGAATGGCTCCATGAATCCGTGAATGTGATAAATGTTATCCATTACTGGCAGGGCTGTTCCTCCTCTCACTGCAGTTGGTTTCACTACAGAAACACTTCCAGTAAAGCAGAGCTTTTATTTATTTATTTATTTATTTATTTATTTATTCCAGGGGTTTCTGTGGTTTCACAATTTTTCTGGCCAGTGCACTTTTCATTAGTTATTGGTTATTAAAAAAGTTATCCAGTGCTGTTTTCAAATTAAATCCATTGTCTGCTCTCCTCGGGAATCTCACCAGGGAGATGAGATGTGAGATGTGTTTGAAACCCGTCAGCTTGGCCAGGTGGATGCAGAGCAGGAGAGCAGAGGGAGCTCCTGATCCTTCAAATTCTTCTCCCTCACGGTCTCCTAGAGAGAGCATCATGTGCAAGAAATGACCTTCAATGTTGCAGACATCTTTTCATGAAAAATCCTCTCCTTAGGATTTTTCCTCCTGAGAAGCTGAGAGGCCTCAGGAACAAAATGGAAACATTGATTATATGCTGCTGTGGAATGCAACAGGTGCATCTGTGATTGGCTCATGTTGGTTTGTTTGTAATTAATGGCCAATCACAGTCAGCTGGCTCAAACTCTCTGTCCTAGACAGAAGCTTTGTTATCATTCTTTCTGTGCTATTCTTAGCCTAGCCTTCTGATGAGATCCTTTTCTTCTATTCTTTTAGTATAGATTTAATGTAATGTATATCATAAAATAATAAATCAAACCTTCTGAAACATAGAGTCAGATCCTCATCTCTTCCCTCATCCAACAACCCCTGTGAACACCGTCACACTTCAAGGGGTTGAGGTAGTTCCTAGAGTTCCTAGAGTTTCTAGAGAGGGAATAAGTCATTCCAAGGGCCATAATTATTATTTTATTTTTATATATAATTATTCAGTGTCCTCCAGCCTTCCCTGCACTGGTTGATGTATCAGTGTATCAACTCTCCCATCCTCATGTGAGGTGCTGTGGAGCTACTTTAAAATCCACCAGACGCTGTTTCCCTTTGAAAGTCACTCTGTTATAAAAGTGAGAGCATCTTTCTGATTTCAAAAGCTGCTCTGAAACTCTCAGAGCCCCTTATGCCAAAAGCAATCATGTTTTAAATGCAGGTAAGTACAGCTCTGGCTGAAATTCCAATGATCAGGCTGTGGAGGCAGGAGGGAGAGAAGAGAAGAGAAGAGAAAGAAGAGAAGAGAAGAGAAGAGAAGAGAAGAGAAGAGAAGAGAAGAGAAGAGAAGAGAAGAGAAGAGAAGAGAAGAGAAGAGAAGAGAAGAGAAGAGAAGAGAAGAGAAGAGAAGAGAAGAGAAGAGAAGAGAAGAGAAGAGAAGAGAAGAGAAGAGAAGAGAAGAGAAGAGAAGAGAAGAGAGAGAAGAGTCAATCATAGAATACCCCTGTGACTTTTCCTTACCCTAATCATAGTTACTCTGAGTTTACACCCACCTGAAGCAATAAGGAAGCCCAAAGCTCTTGTGGGAGAGTTATGAAGATGTTGTTCTGTAAAGGAAAAGACCAAAGAATTTTTAGGAAGGAAATTGCTGATGAACCCATGAATCATAGAATCATAAAATCTTAGAATGGTTTGGGTTGGAAAGACCATAAAGATCATCTTGTTCCAAAGCCCAGCTTTTAAATGTTAATGATCCTTCTGCAGGTTCATTCATGGCTGTTCTAGGACTTAATGTTAGCACATCTTGTCCCTTTTCTAGTGATTTGGTTAGGCCATGTTCATTTAATTTTATTTTCAAGGCTGAGAAAGCTGTAAGATCCCTGCTATGGGTTGGAAGAATTTATCTCACATGGATTTCCATATTGCAGAATCTCACCCATGTGTGATGAACTCTGCAGAGAAAAACCCAAAGTTTGGAGGAGTGTGCTCTAGGACCTGTCTGGGGCTGCAGCAGGTTCAGGTTATTTCCACTCCAAGGTCCCAGTGTGATGCTGAGGGTGCTCTTGAGCTCAGCAAAGCAGGTGCTGCTTTAAATTGGATTAGTGCTGTTCCAGGAGGTGCTGTGATCACACACTGCCGAGAAATCACATCCTACCTGCTTCACTTTTCCCAGGCATTTCATGTCTCTGCAGAATTTCTGCCTGGCACTGATTCTGGGTGCTGCTCTGTGTTGCTAAACAGCTGCTCTGTCCCACATCTAAGTGGGCCTCCCTCCATCCCAGAAAAAAAAATCAAAAAAACAACAAAACCCCCTGAATCAGAAGAGGGTGTTTTATTCACCCAGTGTGAAACACTGCTCTCCTCGTTTGAGACTGCAGGGGTCACTTAGAGAGGTCTCTCTAGCTCCTTTTCCTCCTCTGTTCCTGCAGCAGCAAGGATTCACACCCATTCCCATCACATTTTCTGCCATTCAGTGGGCACTGTGGCTCTGCCTGCATGAGTCCTTTCTGCAGAGCCACGGAGAGGAGGGGAGGGAAGCTGCTGTGTGTTCTGTCAGATGGAGTTTGGTAAATAAGTGTAAATAAGGCTTACAGAGCCATCCACAAGTTTAAAAAGGATCCAGCCAGAAATAGCAGGCTGGCAGGGCGGGCTCTGCTCAACAGCATCACCCTTGGCCACCGAGTTTCTGTTTGTTTTTTTCCTTTTCTTCTCAGTGACTGAAGCAAAAGCTGATGGAAGAAAATGTGCATAAAGGTCCAGGAAGTGACCTGGAAGTGAAAAAGCAAGAAGAAAGGCTCTGAAATTGTTGTATCTCAAGCAGGGGTTGGGCAGCTTTCTTCACCCCTATATTTCCTTTTATCTGTGTATGAGATGTCATTATTTTTGTTTGCAGGAGAGCAGGGAAGCTCATCTAACACTCAGATCCATTGTGTGACATCTTTTTCATAAGTGAATGACTGAGGATTTTTTTTTTTTTCTGTCACAGAGAGGACTCCCAAAATGGGTTGGTATAAACTCCATTCCAAAGCTTTCCATGGAGATTTCTGGGAGTATGAGGGATCACTCTGGACACTTGCTGGATCAAGGGAGCTTTGATCCATGATCTCAGCTAATCCAATACCTGGGTCCATCCCCATGGGCACAGTGTTATCCAGCAAGCAACAGACAAAGACACCTTTATATGGTGCTTAAAGAATAATGAAGAACATTTTACAGCCTTCCTAGACCTCTCAAAAGGCAGAGATTTCTTTGAAGAGGCCAAATAGTTGTCAGAGTGAATTTGCATTGAATTACAGAGTGTTTGAAATAGCTGGGACTGGAAAGGTTAACAGATACTCTCATTAAAATTCAGTCCTTTAAATTGAAATATCCTGAAATCTGCTGCACTTCACACCACATGAAAGTGGGTGTAACAGCAATGAAATAAGTTGGAGTTCTTCTCTGCTTTAAGTGTCAGGCAATTTGCAATGCAATGTGCAATATTTTGGTGTGAAGACATCAACTGGCCTTTCCCAATGCAAACTGGGCATGGATTTAAATTTACACTGGCAAAACACCTGGTCCCAGGAGTTCAACAGTTATGGGAAAATTCCCAAAAACTACAGTGCTATTGAAGAGTGACAGAAACCATCAGATGGGGTAAAAACCAGCTCAGAGCATCCCCTTGCAACTCAGTTTCTTGGTTCCTGCCAGCCCTATGTATGTCTATTTATAACTGCAACTTTGCTCAGTTAATCATGTCAAAAAATGGCATTTTCACCTCTGGGAACTGTATCTGATGTAACAATCTTTGCAAAATTGTTAATCCCCGACGTGAATCCCCAAGTAAACTGATTATGGCGCCGGCAGCACGAAATAAGCTCAGACCTTTCCATTAATCGCTGCACAAACCATGGCAAATCTTGAGCTGAATTTAGATGTATGAGAACATTCCTGGTACTTCAGGGAATAATATACACACAGCTTCAGACATCATGTGAGTGGGTAGCTGCTGAGCACAGGAGCCATCCTCTAGTCGGTGGTAATTCGTGAGCTAGAATTTTGTCATTTACTCATGTGGAAGCAGTTCATGCAGAAGCAGTAGGGCCAGGAAACTGGAAGGTGTTAAAAAGAAATGGCTCTCAAGGAATATTTTGCTGATGGGTGTCTTGTCTTTCTCACCAAAGGCTGCCTGGAGAGGTCCTGCTCTCATGGTGCTGCAGATCAGCACCCATCGGATACAGGGCTCTGCATTTCCACTTCTTCAAGAAATAGAAGTGACTGGAGATGTCAACTGAAATAGCAACTCGACCGCAGAAAGCCCAGCAGTGCAAAGGATCATGTGGAGAAGCTGAAATGACTGTTAGATACCTGGAGATTTCAATTTGTTCCAGCCTTGGCCTTCTCCAGTCCACTTTGGCAGGGAGAGAGTATTTTGTGAGGAAAAAAAAATAATATGAGTAGTTTCATGTTACATCTCAGAGGGAAAAAAAATTAAAAAGATAGGCGAAGATGTTAGAGGTTTACAATGTCCTTGTTCTCAAGGTCAAACCTTTCTCCTGTGAGATCAAGGGCAGGAGGAACCTCTTCAGTTCATACATGAGCCCATGTTTGCCTACCTGCAGATCCTCTTTCTGAAAAGTCAATCTGAGTCCTGCCCCTGACTCATCTGTGCTGGTGCTGGCACACATTTGGAGGACTTGGGAGTAAATTGGAGAGCTCAATAGTTTGATAGGGGACAAGGAATCCCATGATCCCAGGTGATTTACACCTCCAGACCTTGCTGTATTCCTAGAGGATGCTGAGGCCCTGGCACAGAGAATCTGTGGCTGATCCACCCCTGGAAGTGTCCAAGGCCAGGCTGGATGGGGCTTGGAGCAACCTGGGATAGCAGAAGGTGTCCCATGGCAGGAAGTTGGGACTCCATGATCTTTAAGGTCTCTTCCAACCCATTTTATGATTCCATGACTTTCCTCTCAGGAGTCAACTCACCTGCTGCCTCCCAAATGTAGTTCAGGCAATACCTCCCTCCAAGAACTTCTCCCAGGTGATGGAATGGGGCTACAGGATCAGTCCTTCCCTGGAAATGGTGAATTTGGAAGTGGAACCACTGAAGCAGCACAAAGGCATCTGGGTGGAGTCATCAGCAACACACAGGAGTTGCTTTCCATCTGTTCATGTTTCAGGAAACAGTGCTACATCCTTGAATATCTGTCCCTGCTGGTCCTCATTACACGCTGCTCAATTACTTTGGAGACAAAATACCAGTTTCTTAATGCTCCATCTCCCCTCCTCCCCTTTTTTTTTTTTTTTTTTTGTGTCTGAAATTAAATTCAGATTTTAAATCACAGGATGATTTATCACCTTTTTCTAACGGGCAGCCTCTCCCTGGTTAAACAGATTATTTACCTGTAGTTTCACTCCTTCAGGAATGAAACTTTTCTGCACAGAATGGAGGATGTGAGGGTCTTTTTAAGAAGCTGGTGAGCAGTGGAAAAGTCCCCAACTCATATGATTTAAGACTCAGTATGCACACCACATCAGGGAATTTTTACTTTTTCCAAAGGTATTATGGACTGTCCCTGCTGTGTGGTGGGTTTGAACCTCATCGTGGTCACTGTGATCCAGGAAAGTGGCTTAAATCCCTGGAGATATTTAGAATCTGTAGATGTGGCACTTGGGGACATGGCTTAGTGGTGGACTGGGCAGTGCTGGGGTCGGACTCAATGAATTTAAGGGTCTTTTCCAACCCAAATGATTCTTTGATTTTGCCTTGTTATCAAATCCATTTCCTTTGGAGAAGACTGCATCCAAATTGCACCTCAAGGACCAGGACTGCAAAGTAACCTGAGAGCTCAGGATTGCTGAGAGATTGATTGGCTGTGTCCCTGATCCAAATACTCTGAAAGGTGAGGGAAACCAAAGCAAAAGACGAGGTAAGAACCAGCAAGAGAGTTTTTATAAACTCAGTGCAATGGAAACACCTAAAGAATCATAGAATCATTAAGGCAGGAAAAGACCTCCAAGATCTCCACCTACCAAATCCACGAAATCCATGAAATTACCACTGTGGTAAATTCAAAAGCAGGCTCAGTCTTCCTATGAAAACTAGATTAATGTGATTCAAAGGCATTCCCACCATCCTGGGGCAAATAGAAAGGCATCTCTATTAGGTGAGGGGGATGTAAATCAGTGTTAATTGTTCTAGTCTTTTATAGTCCAGGGCACCAGCCTGGTCCATCTTGGGACCAAAGGGAGCAGTCCCACAAATTAAAGCGCAGTTGAGTGCCTTTTGTGAGGATTCCTCCTGGATTACCTTGGGCAGGTGACTCCAGTTTGCCCTGGGGAAATATTGCCAGTGGAGCAAAGAGCAGCTGGTGGGAAAAGCTTGGCTTTGAGAAATAGAAATGTGTCAAACATGTTTGGGGCTTCACTCCCCAGGCTGCAAAGTGAGATCGAAAGAGGAGACATAAATAAACCTTTGCATTAAGCAGTCCTTGCTGCTGCTGGAATCTCCTGCTGCTTCTCTCAGACAGCCTCTGACGAGCCTTGGAGCTCTGCAAAGGTGTTTCTGCAGTGGGCACATCTGGTTCTTACAATTTCACTCCTGCCTCGAGGGACTGGTGCTTGTTTTTTATGATTTTTGCTGTCTTTTCCCATTTCCTCTCTGTCTAATATAGAAGAGACTCCCTTCTAAATATCTTTAAGAAGAAATCAAGCAGAATATGGACATTTTTAATTGGACATTTTAATTGGATTTGGCTACTTCAGAGGCAGCTTTTTGGCTACTTCAGAGGCAGCTTTGTGTTATAAGTTATACCCTACATGGAAGTGGGCTTTGCTGGAAAAACTGAAAAGTTGTGTCCGGTTATGCCCTGAGATTTACTGTGGGTGTATCAGAGCCTCCTTCTACCCTCTCATCCAACCCATGCTCATCCTCTGAGCCACATAAAGTCCCTTTCGCCATGATGTGGGTGCAGGAGCTGAGATAAATAACGAACAGCTCTGGATGCTGCTGCTGGTCCAGGCTCAATAAAAAAAGCTGTGCAATTCCAGTGTGAAGTCCTACAAAATGTCTCTGGTGGTTGTCTGTGCTTCTCTGCCTGTCTGAGATCCTCACTGGAGGACTGACTGGGTGCTGCTCTACTCAGCAGTTTCAGGAATAATGAATTTCATTGGAAGGAAGAAAATAAACAGAGGATTTATTAGTGCATACAGAAAAAGGAGTGAGACCAGGAGAGCCCTTGTCAGGTGGAAGTGGCTTTCCTGGACATCTTTCTGCATCAGCTCTTCTCAGTATTCGACTTTATTGGCCTCTCAATATCTGCATAAAGTTTAGTGTTACATGAAACAACGTTCAATATCCATAAAATGAAAGCAAAAATCAACCCAAAGCAACCCCAAAACAATCCCTCAGCACTGAGGAACATAATGAAATGATACGGTTTTTTTCTTTTGTCTCATAGAATATTTTTACAATACAAACCCACTTGTATAAATACAACCAAACTTCCTAAATCTCTAATGGGAGGGAAACTGATATCAATTATGTGTTCAGTAATCCTCTCAAAAGATAACAACAACAGCCTTAATGACGTCAGGCCTATCTGCTGTAGCGAAAAGACATTAAAAAGCAATCACAAACAACAGCAGATCTCTACCTAATGCTCTGCTCACTGCGAGAGGGGAAGGCAGGTTATTGTGATTCAGGGCTTTGCTGTGAGCAGGGTGAGGAAAGACAAACTGGAGATGGGTTCACCACACATATTTTGGTTAAAACCAACCGGTCATGTGTGAGTCCTGGCTGATGAAAAATGCATTTGTCAGCTGAAAACTTGCTGAAGAATTACAGGCAGAGGGAAATCTCACATAATTTTCAGGACTTGGTCCTTCTCAGGTTTTTATTTCTCCGTCTGAATTTGCAGTGTAGGGATAATTAGCAAGATCTGCAGTGTTCTGCTTCTTGTCCCTCACTGTGAAAATCAATGTTTCCAGCCTGAGGATAAGGAATAGCACATGCCACATATGCTTAGGCAGGATCTGTGTGCTCTTTAGCTCTTCTAATGAGAAGCAGGATGTATCTAGAGTCAGGTTGAAGAGGATCCAAACCCAGTGAGTGTAAACAAGCAACGTCAAATATGCAGGAATAATAATGATGTAATTAAAAAAAAAAAAAAGGAAAAAAAATCACAGCAAGTGGAGTATTTATTCAGAAAAGCGAAAATATTTGTAAATCAATTTTTAATGACACGAGCAATGTCAGTATTAGGAAAAGAGTATTTTATATTTGCATGATTGAATAAATACATCAGCATGTATAGTGAGCCAGGAGAGTTATGGAGACTCAGCTTTATGAGAAATTCAATAGTTCTGATATTTTTTTTTCATTGCAGTCTGTGATATAATGCTATATTTTGATTTTTGCCTCTTGTGCATTTAAAAAAGCAACACATTTTTTGGTCAATGAGAATATATCACTGAAACTATTCCAACATTTATTTTTGTTTGACTTCTACTATTTCATTTTTACTAGATAAAGCTGTGGAATATGGAATTATAATAAGAAAGTGAATATAAAATTAAACGTGAAGATAAATGCTGAATAAAAGAGAACATAATAAATAAGCTTCTAACATAAAATAAATCAGAATAAACAATGCATCCTAAATATATATTTCAAATGGAATAACTCCACCAACTAAATGCTGAAATATATTATGTAAAAGCTGGTTTTAAGCAACGTCAAAACAAAATCAGCACACTCCTCAGGAAGGCTGAGATTTTGATGACTTTGCAAACCATGATGGGAAATGTTTTGCCAAAACCCTGCAGAACCAAGCTAATGTATTTTGAAAAGCATATGCTGAGCAGGGGTTTGGGATGACATGCTTGGGCCGAGTGGATAACAAGACTATTTGCAGCTTATTTCAGATGGGAAAGCAGATGGGGCTGTTCCTTGCTGTTAGACTTCTGTGGTCACAGTCTCTCGAGGGCTGAACTTAAACATCTGAGTCCTTGTGATTATTATTATTATTATCACAACTAAAAATACTGTGGCCAGGTCTGCATTCCCAACTTAAATCCCACAGTGCAAAGTGCAGGGAGGTTTTATCTTTGCCTAAAACATCTGTAACCCATCAGAACTTTGGGTGCCACATGTGAGGTGAGTCGCACCTACATCCAGAGCTGGGCTTGGCTTGCAAATGGGTGGAAGTTTTGTACTCTGGGAGCTCCCAGGGTGTCCAAAGGGTTCTGAACAGGGGTGACAGGGGTGACAGAAACTACAGAAGATCTGTTCTCTTCTGGATTATCATCAGTGTTTGAAGAGTGAACGTCCATGCAGAGGTGATAAAATCCCACATTTTGTGTTTGGGATGTGGGTCTGTCTATGAGTGAGAGGTCAAGGCTCCACATGCAGGCAACAGGGATTTTGTGAGATTCATCAGTGACCTGAGCTGTTACAGGCAGCTCTAGGAACAATTTATACCCACACTCCAAGTCCTTCATGGGGAATATGAGGTGACTCTCTCACATTGAAATGTTGAGTGGTTTGGGTTGGAAGGGACCTTCAAAGATCATCTTGTCCAACTTCCACGACATAATCAGGGACATCTCCCACTATGCCAGGTTGTTCCTAATCCCATCCAACCTGGCCTTGAACACTTCCAGGGATGGGGCAGCCACAGCTTCTCTGGGCAATCTGTACCAGGGCCTCATCACCCTCACAGTCAAGAGTTTATTCCTAATAATTGAGAATTTATTCCTAATAATTCGTAATCTAAATCTATGCTTCTTCAGTAGAAAGCCATTCCCTTTTGTCATATCCCGGCATACTCATGTCCCCTCTCCAGCTCTCTTGTACCCCCTTTAGGCACTTGAAAAGGTCTAAATTCTCCCTGCCACCTTCTCTTCTCCAGGCTAAACAATCTCAACTCTCTCAGCCTGTCTCCATATAAGAGATGCTCCATCCCTCTGATCACATTCGTGGCTTCATCTAGACTCATTCCAACAGCTCCATGTCTCTTTTATTTTGGAATGCAGCACTCCTGGGCGGGTAGAAGGGCAGAATTTGCTCCCTCAACCTCCTGCCCATGTTGCTTTTGATGCAGCCCAGGTTACAATTTTCTTTCTGGACTGAAATATCATATTGCTAGCTCATGTCCAGGGTTTCATCCACCAGTGTCGCCAAATCCCTTTTTTTCCAGGGCTGCTCTCAAGCAATTTATTTTTAGTCTGTGTTGATACTGAGGTTTGCCCTCAGTACAGAACTTTGCATTTGCCCTTGTTGTATTTCCTGAGGTGTTCCTGACACCTCTATTCAGGAGGACAGCTTTCACTCACAGGTTTTCTGGAATGCTGATCAGATGTTTATCTGGATCTGGGACCTCAGATAGCTCAGCCAGGAATGACTCCAGAGCAGAGAGCATGTGATATCTTGGGCTGGCTTTTATCATATGGCACCATGAAAAAATGCTACCATTGGGTGATCAGAACCAATGGCCACCTGAGAGATTTCCAGCTTTGAAATGCTGCTTTTGTTTTAATCCCTCCTTTTCCCTGAGATGTCCTTCTGTGGGAGTGGGCTGCACATTTCTCTGCCTGCAGCTGGAGGGATCACACCAACCAATCCCACTGGAGATTTGTCTGATTCAAAACCATTTAGCTGCACTTCAGGATGGAGTGACAGGTAGCTAAACCTCTGGATACATTTCAGAAATGGGTTTTTACCTTGATTTTCATTTTTAACATGATCACACTGCAACTGTTCGTCTGTCTTAGCCGACTGCCAGTCTTGCTTCCCCCTCCTAGAACCGTTTCTGTCTGCTTGCCAGTTTCAATGAGACTGAAAGAATTACTCAAATCCCCAATAATTTGTCCCTAGAAATGAACAGAAGACTTCATCTGTTAGCCTTAGCAAGGCAGGGTTTCAACATGACAACCAGAATGACCCATTCCTCCTGCCCTGGTGGCACATCAGTCTCTATGTGTCTGTTGCTGCTTCTTCTGCTTTCTGATAAACTCATCATGAGGGTACCTGAGAGGCACTGGAGACGGTGTGGATGGGAGTTCAGGGGCTCTGAGGATGAGCTGGAGGGATTTGGGGAGTCTGAGGATTGTGGAGGCCTGGAGATGTAGGGATCTGCAAGGCTGATGCGTTGCCAGACTCGGGACTTGGAAGGTCCTTCTTGTATCTCAGTAGGAGGAGATGGTTCTGTACATGAGAGGAAAGCTGGGGATGTGGTGGCAGGATTGTTTACAAAACATCGTGCTCACAATTCTGTAGAAAATCTGTCCTCTTTTAATTCTGCTGCTATGAATATTTGGGTGGCTGATTAGCAAGAACATTCATTGTTCCCTTCTCAGAACTGAGCCCTGTGTTGGCTGTGGCATCCTCTCCACAGGGATGTCCCTGCTGATTTTCCTTTGGTGTTCATTTGTGCAGCTAATGGGAGCATTTTCCTAATCAATGCTGGTAGATTCCTGTTTAATTAATATTGATGAGTTGGAGAAAGAATAGAATGGGCCACTGGTAACATTCCCCCATGGCTGAGTGTTTGAGGGGGAAAAGGCAGAACTGCCAACCAGAAATCACCATCAAGGGCATACAATGAAAACCTTCAGCTGGACCCTGTTTCCATCCAGAAAAGAGGAAAAAACAACCCAAGGTCATAATGTGAAAATGCTAAAGGTGCATTACTAAACCAGGAATACTGAGGAAATATAAGAATTATAAGGTTGAGTGAATCTCCATGACTCAGATGATGCTTCACTTTATTCCTGACTGTCCCCTGACCTGCACTGGTACCAGTGAAAGCTCTGCTGGGTAACTGCTGCTGGGATAGATCCCTGGCACTGGAACACCCCTGGACACCAAGATACAGGTGGCTTCAGCAGACTTTGGTGGCTGCCCATGCACAAAATGCTTTAAAGCAGAAATAAATCTTGCCCACAGTGCAGGAAAACTTCATGTCAGTACATCCCAGTCTCTTCATAGTACAGGGCTGGCAAAATAACACTGATTTTCCCTGTTGGCTTCACAAAGAGAAGATCTGGCAATGTGTCATGGACAGAATAGATCTGTTTAAATAAAACCACCCTGACAAACAGCATCCTTCTTAAAATTTAAATTAACTGTTTTTCCCCGCCTAATAATACCAGTCACTGAGCCAAATTCTTATCTGTGCTTTCCCTTTGCTTCTTTTGTTTATTTAATCTGATTTAATTTAATCAACCATTTGTTTTTGGAGCTGTGTGTATGAATCCATTAAATCACTGAGTGCTATTTTGGAAATAGAGATATGCTGTCCTTTTTTTTTTTGTCTCTTTTTCCTTCTGATTCACACTGCTCCTAATGAGGTGCAAAGTTGACAGTTGAGAAGATTCATTTTCATGTGTCTTTAAAGGAAAGAGTCCAGTCTACAGGATAAAAAAACTGTAAAAATTAATTGAAGGCTTCAGGATTTGCCTTGATGCAAAGTGAGGCTCATTCAGTGACCTAAGGCAGGGGGAAAAAAGATTATAAGAAGGAAGGGTTCATGTCCTGTGCCCAGAGTTGAGCTACCTTTCCTGGGAATCAGAATTTCTCTCTAGATTTTCATGGCTACCACACCACTGAAAATATTCATGATAGAGACAGATCTGCTTGAGCACTGTGAGCAAAATCACAAAAACATCAAATATAGAATGGTTTGGCTTGGGAAGGACCTTAAAGGTCATCTTGCTCCAACCCCCTGCCATGAGCAGGGATGTCTTCCAGCTTACTCAGAGCCCCATCCAGACTAGCCTTGAACACTTCCAGGGATAAGGAGTTCACAGCATCTCTGGGAAGCTGTGCCAGAGCCTCACCAGAATCAAAGGTTGTTATTCTGTTATTCTGACTGATAATGAGTGGTCTGGGAAGACCTGAAGAGGAGATTCCAGGAAACAAGGTGGAAAGGAGAACAGAGGGCAGAGGGCTGAAGGGACAGCCCTGCATTATCAGCTCTTTGGAGGGGTGGGAGATGCAGGGATAGCAAACATTGCTGCACAGAGGGGCTGAAAGGGAGGGGTTTTGGCCAAGCTGTTGGGTTCTCCCTCAGCAGTGCTCACTGGGGCTTTTCATAGCTCTGGCACAGAGGAAAAAAACCGTGTGTTCAGGGATGTCTGATCATCCCTGCTGTCCATCCCACTCTCCTGCTGCAGGCAGGGCAGGACGGCGCAGCTGGGCATGCCGAGAGGGGTCGCAGACATCTTCTCATTAAAAATCCTTTCTTAGGATTTTTCTTCCTGAGAAGCTGAGAGGCTTCAGGAACAAAATGTAAACAATGGTTATCTGCTGCTGTGGAATGCAACAGGTGCATCTGTGATTGGCCCATCTTGGATGTTTATAATTAATGGCCAATCACAGCCCAGTTAGCTTGGACTCTCTGTCTGAGACACAAACCTTTATTATTCATTCCTTTCTATTCTTAGCTTAGCTAGCCTTCAGAGATGAAACTTTTCCTTCTATTCTTTTTAGTATAGTTTTAATGTAATGTATATCATAAAATAATAAATCAGCCTTCTGAACATGGAGTCAGATCCGCATCTCTTCCCTCATCCAAGAACCCTGTGAGCACCATCACAGAGAGGATCTCAGCAGCAGCAGGGAAGGGAAGAATATTTAGAAAAGCTCTGCTGAGCACCTTGCCCTGCCAGATGCTGCCCCCCTGCTCTGCACCATCATTTGGGGGCTCAGGATGGCTGCAGGGCAGAGCAGGACAGTGCTGGGGGAGAGTTTTGCACAAGGAGGAGTCTCTTATTCCATACAGGGCTTGACGGGTCTGAGAACTCCCCAGCCACAGCCTAACCCAGGTCCTGTCAGCTGGCCCAAAGTGAAAAATTGGGTAGGTTTGGCTGGGTATCAGCAAAGCAAATGGGGATTATCAGAAACTCAAAGGTCAGAGCTTGTCACTTAAAAGATTAGGTGAGCGCCACAACAGAAGCTGCGTGATGAGACACAAAAGAAATAATTTGCAGTGTTGCCTGCAGAGTTTTCCTTGTCTAAGCTTGGGACAATCATCTTCATCACCCTTTTAAATTTGGGGGAAGCATCTAAACACAATACCCTAAGGGGCTGGGCAATGTGGTGACTTTATTATAACCATTAATTAACATTTTAATCTCTTTTTAACAATTCTAAAACATAACTGGTTCAAACCACCTACAAACATCTTTTTTCACAGTGGTATTTATTGCAATTTAATCATCCCAGGGTTTCTCAGACCTGCATCATGTTTCTGCAAAGTGCACTGAGTGACACAGCAGAATCTCAGCAGGAATTTGCTCTGTGTGCATTATGCTTCACCTTCTGCAGAAGTTATCAGGCTGCGGTGTAATAATTCCAATACTGTGGGGCTGGACACAGTGCCCCTACAGCGACCCCATTACCCTTCCCCATTATGTCTGGTAGAGAAAGAAGTAGAGAAACCTTAGGGATGAGAGGGAAAAGGTGTAAGGGGGCAAAGGATCTTTGTGAGAGAAGCTTCTTTCTGCTCTTTCACTTCCCCACTCCCTGCCTGATTCCCCTGTGGGGCAACCTCAAAAGAGATGAGCTGTCCCTGCTCTGTTTCCAAAGCTTTTCACTTCAAGGTGTCTCAAGCTGCAGCAGCTGTTGGTCACCCCCAGGCTTTTAGTCAGGACAAGGACACAGGGAATAGGGATAAATAGGGATGGAGATTGCAAGGACCACCTGGGGAACTTAGAGAAGAACAATTCAGGAGAGGAGTGTGACCTGGAAAGACAGACCATCAGTTTTAAGGTGAAGCAGACAGGGAGGGCAGAGAGGAATTACTTAAAGGTCCAAGAGAACCAAATGGGGTGGGGTAAATGGATGGGAAAGAGGAGAAAATATGTTGGGCAAATGGGAGACCTCTGTAACCTCTGTACCCCCAGGGGACTCCACCCTCATATACTTTGTTTTTTCCCTTGAAAATCCTCTAGCTCATCCTGGAAGGTTATTCCTCGAGGAAAGGGTGCTTGCAGTACGTCATTTTCGAGTGCTTTGGTGTTTTGTCTAAGCTTAATCTACGTGGATACTGTCCTTGGAAAGAAGACAAGGGAAACAGGAGCTCTAAGCAAAATAAATTTGGGACCACAAATGAGACACAAAGGAAGGTGGAGTCCACACCTCCTCTGGATTCTCCAATGCAGTCTGCCCCTCTACCTGTTTGTAAATTGTAGAAATCCCCGGAAAATTCTTGAAAATTCCAACTCCTGGAAGCAAGGCCAGGCTGGATGGGGCTTGGAGCAACCTGGGATAGTGGAAGGTGTCCCTGCCCATGGCAGGGGGTGAGACTGGATGGTCTTTAAGGTGCCTTCCAACCCAAACCATCCTTTGTATCTATGATTCTCTTCCAAATTAGACCAAACCCAGCTTTTAGCAGAAAGCCAAATTCACCTTTAAAGGTATGTTAGGTGCAACAACATTTCAATTTTGATATTATTAATTACAGCATAAATGTGTTCAGGTGGCCCTGGTGACCAGTCAAAAAGGCACTTGACAAAAATCACTTATAATATGTGTTCATTTTAGTTAATGAGGCCCAGCTCTGATTAAATGCATAGAGAGGAAAGCTCTGTTAATAATGAATTCATTCCTTATCATATGAGAAAAGTAAGAATTTATAAAACTCGCTCACTATTTTTGGAGGATTTAAAAAAAGTCACAACACTTGAAATGGTCCCAAGTCCTGTTTCAGGAATGTGAATGAAGTATTTCATTTTCCTAAAGCAGGAACATGCAGTACTTAGCATTTCCAATTGGAGTTTATTTTAGTCTAATTTATTTTCAACAGCTTTCCCGTCATCTTGAGTGCTCTGAGAAGAGTTAAAGATAATATATTCCCATTAGAGACAAGGGATGAAACAACATCAGCAAAAAAAAAAAAAAAAAAAAAAAAAAGAAAGAAAGAAAGAAAGAAAAAAAGAGATATGTACATTGAATCAATCCTCTCAGTGAGCTGAGATTTCAGCCAGAGAAAGAAGAGCAGGAGGGCTGGAGACTCCAGGTGTCTGAGGTGTGTTCTCCTTGGCACAGGAGTGTGATGGGCACGTGCTGGAAGCTAAATTTATATTTCGGTGTCACCATGCAGAAGTTGAAGCTCCTTTCACAAGTTAAGGGTTCAACATCTCCAGTCAAAAGTTTGGTATTTAGGGCAGCACCTTTTTTATTCATGTCTGATTAAAAGGCTGACAAAATAGAGAAAGAAAATAAGATGTTTTATATGGTTTTTGTTTTGTGGGGTTATTGTGTAAATTTTCACATAATAATTATCTGTATGGAACAGATCAGATCCAGACAAACTTTGGCTAAAAACGATGTTGGTCACAGTCACATTTGAGACTTTGGTAGCCTCCCTGCTTTCAGGAGTCTCTTTTTCAGTGAGAGAGCTGGAGCTGACATTCAAATCCAGTCTCGGTGTTTCTCTGTGTTCTGTCTCTGTCTGGCCCTGTCTGTTAGGTTTTTTTCTTAGGAGCTGTTTTTCTGGAAATACTTAAAAAAATTCGACAGCATTCTTCTTTGGTTATTTGCTGTTCCTCCTGGAGGACTGCTCACACTGCAGGGTTGATTATGATAAATGTTCCTGGTGTAACTAATTTACCTGTTATGTCTGCAAATTGTCAGCTTCTATCAGCTTGAAATCCAGCAGTTTGGCCTACTCCTTGTAAATGTTTTGTACTCCCATGTCTTGCTTTTATAAACTCTTCCAGGATTGCCTGGGAGAGCCTGGCAGATGTTGGCAGTGAGAATCACAGAACGGTTTGGGTTGGAAAGGGCATTAAAGGTCACCCAGCTCCAAGCCCCGCCAAAAGCAGAGACACATTCCCTGCCCAGGAAGAAATCTCATATTGTGCTTCCTCAAACATTCTAAGATTTTGCTTCTGACACAAAAATTTACAGGCAAACACTTTGACCACTCAGTGGTCCCCTAAGTTGGCTGATATTATTTCTCCTTTATTTCTTCATTTTTATGGAATAATTATTTTTCTACTTGTGCTTCCTCCTTTCCCATTTGACTGAGCTCAGCAGCAATGACTGTTCTAGCACAAAACCCCTCTCCATAAATTGCATTTTTAAAGACTGGCTCTCCAAAACTCCTCGGCAAGGACCAAAGGCTGCTTACTCACAGTTCTTGTTGGAGGTGTTTGAATAGATGCAGCATCTTCCTGCTCCTTCAAGACTCTGCAAGCAAAGCAAAGAACAAGCAGTCCAGGGTTAGTGGTGGGATAACAACTTCTGGGTTGCCTTAATATGATTAATAGTCAGAGACAAGGATTTGTCAAGGCAGCAAGAATACATCAAGGGCTGTGAAGCAGCTTTTTAGAATGAGTTATTTGAGCTAATTTCTGCTTCTTCTGTCCTGTCCTGGGTGTTACATCTGTGTAGCACACAGAGGTCAGTGCAAACATAATCCAATGAGCTGGTCTTGATTTAGGTAATTTCAGATTGGTACCTGTGCTGAAAACAGAGATAATTGGACATCCTGATATGGACTGGATGCTTCCCACCTACCCAAATTTCTGCTTAAACAAGACCAGGTCCCTGCATGCCTCTCTCTTCCATGGACTGCAGGGGGAGATAAGGACAACCAGGCTCCAAACCTCAAATTGAAATTAAGGTTTTCAGATTTTGCCAGAGTTTTCTCTGCAAAGTGACTCATGGCAGAGAATAGAAGTTCTTAAATCATCTCTATCTAAAAGGCATGGTATGGAAATGCATTTTGAGACTGAAAACTCCAGCAAACATTTCCATCTTGCAGAAATGGGTGATATTCTAGGCAGGAATTCATGGTGTTTGCTAGTGAGCTGTCCATGGAATCCTTGAATCATAGTCACATAGTCATGGAATCATGGAATCATTGAGGTTGGAAAAGATCTTTAATGCATTGAGTCCAACCATTAACCCAGCACTGCCAAGCCATCACTAAACCACATCCCCATCTACATTTCTTTTGAATGCCCCCAAAAATGGTGACTCCACCATTTCTTTGGGCAGTTCCAGAGCTTTGCCTGGAAAAGTCTGGTTTTTACCTAGGTTAGCTACATCCAGTGCAACTTCCTTGGAAGAAATGTTTAACAAGAAGTAATTCCAAGGTGGTCAGGAATGTCCATCCAAGTATAAATTTGTTTTTGCAATCAGGCACTGCTGCTCCTTGTTGGCCGGGCAAATTTTGGTGTGCTGGAGTAAAATAGAATTGTAGTTCTGTAGCAAAACATGGAAGAGACATGGGATAGAAACTAAACTCAGCACAGACACCTTTTTCCACACTGCTGGATTCCCTGGGGACAAAATACCTCGCCAAGGACCATCATGCTAAGAGGGTAACCTCTTCTAGCAGTGCTTTTAGGAACCTTCCAGCCTTTTCTTTGGGATTGGATCTGGGGGTTTATGGGCATCTTGGAAAATGGGACTGCTGGATGTGTCAGAAGCCTGGTTCAACCCAACCAATCTAACCCTTGTGCTTCAGTTCCTTTGCTGTTACATCCACCACTGCTTTTTGAAAGATTAGGATGAGGTGAACCCTGGTTGAGTAGACCCTGATTGCAGCAGAACTCCTGAATTTAAAAAAACTCGTGTACCCCACATCTCTCAGGCTGGTCTGTGCTGACTTTAAATCCAGGAAGGATCCCAGTGCTCTCTTTCCAGGCTCTTTGGAGGATTTGGAGGAGCCCTCTCCTCCTTTGGAGGATTCCTGCCCTACTGCACAGCAAAGCTGGGGTGGTGCTGAGCCATGCCAAGGGCTCCTGTCTGCTTTGTCCATCACAAGGACCACCCCGGTGCTGCGTTAACAAGGCCTCTCTTTTCCTGCCATACTGAATCTCCCTCAAAGCCCTGCGCAGAAAATGCCTCATTCCTACCCCACCTCCCTCTCTCCACCCCCATGGTAACCATCAAAATGCTGTTTTGGTCACCAATCAGCAATTCTTCTTTTGGGCGAGAATAAACAGTCCAACAAGAGGCTTAATTGCTTAAGTGGTCCAAACCCCTCTGCTTTGCACAAGATGTTTGTGTGTCCTTTATTATTCCTGACTCCTTTTTCCCTCCCTTTGGTCCTTCCCCATCGCTTTTCCACCCAGGCAGCTTGGTCCCTTTTGTACACAACATCCTTTCCCTTTCACAAATCCAGAAAGACCCAGTGGGAAGGCGGACACAGGAAATGCTGCAAGCAAGGAAAATGCCTCCCTACCCTGTGATATTGAGCTGCCAGGGAGGGAAGGTATTTATTTTACTTTTTTTTAAGTGTGTGGGGGGTGTTTTCTGTTTCTTTCCCTTTCTTTTTAAAGCCCTCTTTTCCACATTTCCTTTCTTGTTGGTTTGAAAACAACTGACAACAAAACCTGCAAGCAGAGCTTTGTCTTCCCTCACTTCCCAGTGTTTCCTTTACTTTCACAAGCATCACACACAAATGCTCCAAGAGGAAGGGGAAGGATTTCATCCTGCTTAGTATCCTGCATTCCCACTGAGCTCCATGCAGAGGGAACCTCAACAGTCTTGCTGTGGCTGAAATGGCAATCACAGAATGTCCTGGGCTGGAAGGGACCTTAAAGCTCACCCAGTTCCAACCTCCTAACACCTTCCACTATCCCAGGTTGCTCAAAACCTTGTCCAGCCTGGCCTGGAACACTTCCAGGGATGGGGCAGCCACAGCTTCTCTGGACAACCTGTGCCAGGGCCTCCCCACCCTCACAGGGAACAATTTGTTCTTAAACACATCATAAAACAGTTCAGATGTTGCCTCTGAAAGGCTTTGAGGCTTCCCAAATGAGCTCATTAGCAGTGCAGTTGCACTCCTGTGTTATCCCTGTATGATCCATGCATTGATTGGATCCACTTTTCTAACAAGGATTTCCCTTTAGGGAGGGTTGTGCCATAAACTCATTGCTGCTCTTTTTGGGGCTGGTTTAAAAAGACAGAGTCTGGGGTGAAGTCCAGCACGAGAAAAGCCATTATTGCTATGGGGAAACCTGAAAAAAAAAATAAAATTCAGGCAACATCTCCTGATGAATTTTCCTCAGGCCCAGCTGTATCAAGGACAAGCCTTGGTGCAAAATCTTGACCAGCTATGAGACCACGGGGGGGTGTGACCAGCAAAGGTTGGATCCGAAACCTGCAGGCTGGCAGCTGGTAAGAAATCAGAGTCAAAGCATTTCTGTCCATCTCAGAACTGTATTTCAAATTAAAAATAAAGCCAAAAAAAACCCAAAAAAAACCCCAAACCCCAAAATCAAACCAAACAAAACAAAACAAAAGCAACAAAAAACAACAACCAAAAAAAACCACCAAAAAACAAACAAAAACCCCAAAAGCAAAACAAAAACAAAAAAAAAAAAAAAACCCAAAAATATTCTAAAACCCAGTCTCCCACTCCCAGCTGCTGCCCCTATCACAGTATTTCAGCCCTTATATCTCAGTTTTGATCTCTTTTGTCGCTTTTATTTTCTCCCTCCCGAGTCCTGTGTTGTCCTGCACCTCTCCCCTGACTCCTTTCCCAGAGCCTTGTGATAAGCATTGCCTTGGTAACAGCATCCTGCCTGGAGTGTCTGCCTGCCTGCAGTGGATGTGGGGGCAGGTGCTGTGCCTGCATTCCCAGTGGGATAAGAAGTGGAGAGTCGAGTGCTGTGTGTGGGAGAGGAACTCCTTGCTCTGATTCTGACACCAGCAGGGGAGAGAAGGTCAGCTCCTTGCATCCCTCTCTGGGGTTTGGGAGCTGCTGCTGTGGTGGCTAAAAAGGATTTATTGACCTCTTGGTGAGAGGGATGGCAAAGGAGAGACTTGGAGGAGTTTTTGTCGTCATGTTCATCCAGGACATCCTTATAAAATGTTATTTATGCATGGTTAAAGCTTTGATTATTCACAGGCCAGCTGGTGGGGAATCTGACTGACACTTCATTCCTACCCTGGTCTTCCTCTGGAAGCAGCTGAAAATCCAGCAGAAAAAAAAAAAAAAAATAAAACCACCACAAGATCCACCTAACAACAAAGACCAAGAGAAGGAGGATCAGCAATCCAGCAAATTATTCTAAGGAAGATATTTCTCCTTCATTACAGGTTAATCAAGACCCAGAAAATGTCAAAAAGCCTTTGTGTCTTCACCAAACTTACTCAAAGCATTAATTTAGGGAAGTTTGGATTTATTTCCATTAATGTGTGGACTGGAAACCAGGTAAAAAAAAAAACTGCAAGTAGAAGGTCAGGCACAGCACAGAGGATGGAATAGAATCAGGACCTGTAGAGGTTTTAATTATCTTAGTTACAAAGTCAGTTCTGAACATATTCATGACTTTTTTTAAAAGGTGCCTAAAGCACTAAGGGTTGAACCAATGAGCAAAGGAAGAAAAGTAGATGGGATGGCTCATAATTGAGAACTGGTGGCAGAAAAGACTGAAATGATGCTGGATATGAGGAGATACAGAGGAATAAATTCAAATGTGTCAGTGAAAAAGAGTCTAAGAAGCAATTCATGCTGAAAGAGGTCTGTAAAAAAGGATGGGAATAAGGTCCCACAACTCAGAACCTGGGTGAGAGAAAGGGAGAAGGGAAAGGCATTCCTGCTTCCCTGCCACCTTTCATAAACCTGCTGCTTGCAGGGCTCCTTGCAAAGCTCTCAGTCAGTGGATTCACACTGCCAGACTCACCAGATTATTGGAGAATGTCAGAAAATGATAGAATGGTTTGGGTTGGAAGGGACTTGAAAGATCATCTCATTCCACTCCCTGCCATGGGCAGGGACACCTTCTACTATCCCAGTTTGCTCCAAACCTTGTCCAGCCTGGCCTTGGACACTTCCAGGGATGGGGAAGCCACAGATTCTCTGGGTAACCTGTGCCAGGGTCTCACCACCCTCACAGGCAAGAATTTCTTCCTTAATATCCAAAGTAAACCTACTCTTTTTTCAGCTTGAAGCCATTCCCCCCTTTCCTTGGCACTCCATATCTTTGTAAAATGCCTTCCCAGAAATTTTTGTAGGCTCCCTTCATGTTATGCAAGGCCACTGATGCCTTCTCTTCTCTGGTCTGAGCAACCCAAATCCTCTCAGCCTTCTCTCACAGCAGAGCTTCTCCATCCCTCTGGTCATCTTGGTGCCTCCTCTGGATTCCAACATCTCCATTTCTTCCTGTGCTGTGTCCCAGGACTGGGGCAGCTCTGCAGGTGGGGTCTCACCTGAGTGGAGCAGAGGGGCAGAATCCTCTCCCTTGAACTGCTGGGAAGTCAATTCCCAGAATTTGTGAGGGAATGCAGAATGGATCCCCACAATCCCACACTGGACAGTGTCACTATAGGACACAAAAAACCCACAAGCACACACCGCTGTTCTCAAGATGAAAAAAAAAGGGAAGTTTATTTTCTGACTCCAACATATATAGTTTTCCAAAAGTGACAGTGGATTGGAGGTTGACAGTGCCACCTCTCCAATGACACTGGACAAACCAACAGTCTCCTCCTCCATAAAGGAATGCAAAACAATGAGTTATTTACAAGAAGTGTGTGAGAAAGCTCACTACAAGAATGTCAACATCAGAAGGCTTAGAAAATCTTAAAAAAACAGGGTGACAGGACAGCTGATAGCAGAAGAGCCAGGAGATTGTTCTGCTGGAGTAAGGATGTGGGAAAAGCACTCAGCCAGGCAGTGAAGACAAATCCATGACTCCCAAATCCACCCCACTTCCATCTGTGTCTCTGCTCCTTTCTGACCAGCTTGTACCATGCCAGGAAAACTCCTGACCTGTGACTCCCTGAAGAAGGGTACAGCCCTGCTGATCAAATTTGGCTGTTGACATGAAGAGCTGAGCAAAGGGAGCTGTTCCTCTGCTAGCCAGAGTCTACTCTCCACTAAAAATAAATTTTCATAGATGAGAAAGGATTTACAATATCAACATGGGGGTATTGGCCTCTGGTAAAAACCCTGGAGTTGGCACAGGAGAGCATGGACAGCCCCCATCTTCTCAGTTTGGGAAGATGAAAACAGAGCCTGTAAAGGAACATGTTCAAACCATCATCCAGCAAGCCAAAGACACCAACAACTGTAGAAAACAGCCAGAAAATAAGACCCAAGTGAAAACCAGCTGAGTTCTGGACCCTAAACCACACCTCCCAGCACAAAACCAACTTTTTCCTCTCCCCTTGCCATGTGGCTGCTAATCTTCCCCTATTCCCTCTTTTTGAAGGGTTTCTCTCTACTTTGACTTTTTGCCAATGTTTCTAATTTCATTTTCTCCCCTGTGCAGAACTTCTCAAACCCAGTGCGTCAGAGGTGGAAGGAACAGCACCAGTCAACAGGAAACACCACTGAAATGGTTTTCCAGTACAAGCTGAAATAAAATAACTCAGTGCAGTGTGCACATCCATCCTGGGGAGTTTCTCCCAGCCCAGCATTGATTGGATATGAAAAGAGCAACTCTTGGAAATGAAGATAGAGCTACCAACATTTCCCCAAACTTTTAAACTCCTTTGTGGTGTTCCCTACCTTCTTTCCTCAGGGTTGAGGGTTTTTTTCCCTCTATTTTTTTCCTTTTTGTTTCTTTTTGTTTTGCCAGGAGTGAACCAACTGCGAGCTTTCCCAATCACACTTGTGCCAGTCAAGTCTGATTCAGGAGCCAGGCAGCAAACAAAGCCTCAGGCTAGAAATCAAACACTGGAGTGCTCTGTGCTGGGAGAAAGAAAAAAGCTTCACCCATGTGCTTACAGTATTGGAAGGAGGAACAAAATTCCCTGGAATTAGTGGTTTCTTTCCTTCCCTCTCTCACTGAGTTTTTGTTTGCATTGGATGGAAGTCCTGTGCTTTGCTGTTAGATTTCTCCTTTGAGGGTATAATGTCCTGAATAATAATGTTCTGGGGATTCTGGTGCTTTCTGGCTTGTAGGAGGACTGGAAATGAGAGGAAGTTTATTACAGTGTACAGTTACCAATTATCATTCAGAATTCTTATTAATCTGGAATAATTTGGGAGCTGCAAGCACACATGGACACCTCATTGCGAGGCTGGGCTCTGCATTCCAAGGTGCTTTAACCAGTCAGGTGATGGAATCCAAGAGACCATCCTGGTTATCAATCCCAATTTTACTGCTAATTACCTCCTAGCCACCACCCCTCTGCACCATTGATGTTCCTTTCCCCGGCCCCAGACCTGGAGGCATTTTTTCCTCGTCCTCCCTTACTGATTTCTTGATAACGCCATATCAAAGCTCTCCCTTTCCACTCAGGGATGCACTCACACACCTTCAGAGCAGAGACTGAATCCTTTGAGGATGCCATTAGTGGTGAGGTGAGTGGATTTGGCTCTGAGCAATCCACTCACCAGTGATAAAGTTTTAATGCAGAAGGCACCTGCTCATGAATTAAATTGATGAAAAAAACATAGGAGAACTCCCCATTTTCCCATTTATTTTCTGATAATTTGTCAATGCAAAGGCAGATACTATGGTGTCTTTTTTTCATACAGGGGACTTGCAAAATCAGGAGGAAGTAGCAAGGATTGAGGGATTAATAAATGGAAATGGGCTGGGGCAGCCTGATATGGCATGAAAATTATTAAGGGGAAAAACAAAAGAGGTGTAGGATGGCAGAAAGCAGGAAAAAAGTAGGAAAAAGTAGGATGACAGAAAGTAGGAAAAAGAAAAGAGGAAGTAGGATGGAGCAGCACCCGAGTTAGGAAGAGGAATTCACCCCATGGTTCTAAAACACTGAGGAAATTCCCAAAGAGAAAAGGTAGTTAGTATTAAAAACAACACTGATATTATCCATAGAGTGTTGGAATCACTTATGAATATTGGAAAGGGAGTGTCTTGGTTTGGAAATACAGGAGTCTGCTGAGGAAGGCAGGGACCTCTCTTGAAATGGAGAATGTAAACCCTCCCCACCCCTCCAAATTGCTATAAATTTTAAATTAAGGGGTCTCTCAGGCAAAAATATGGGAGCAGGAAATAACAGTTCTTTAATAGTGAAGGAAAAAAATAAAGGATAAAATAAACAATGCAGTACACTAGAACAACACTGACAGAGTCAGAACCCAACCTCACACCCTGTGGGTCAGGCTGTTGGTGCCAGTCCAATGGGAAATGTGGCTGCAGCCCTCCTGCAGTGTCAGGAGTGGTTCTGTTGGAGCAGGGGCTCCTGTAGAGAAGGATGTATTCTTCCTCTGAAGATCCAGTGGAAGAAGAGGCAGCTGCTGTTCCTCTGGAGAATCCAGCGGAGAAAACCGCGCTGGTGTCTCAAAACCTCTGGATTATATCTGGGTAGCAATGCTTGGCTCCTCCCTCTGGGTGGAGCATCTCACAATGGGATGTTCTAGTTCTTATCAGCCATGAAGTGACATTCAATAGTCTCTTATCAGCAGATGTCCCCTCCCAGGGAGGAGTGAATGTGGTCACTCAAAGAGAGAGATAAGGCAAACTGCCCGCTTGACAAAGGTAATCTGCCATACAGATGGTAATGGAATACATCTTGCATTGTAATCTTCAATGGGGAGTTTGTCCTGCAGAAACTCAGAATTTGTCTCCTGAGTCTGTATGCAGGGCAAAGGGCTGCACTGACTCATCAGGGATGGTCATGGTCAGTCCCTGGTGAGGGGAAATTGCTCCTTTCCCAAGGCTGGGTCCAGCACCCAGAAAAAACCTGTTCTGTGGGCTCCTGTATAGAAAAGGGAAAAAGAAGTGACATTTTGGTGAAGTGAGGCAGCAGGTGAGACAGAACAATTGCCTTTCTCACCTTTGAACTTCCTCAACGCTGCATTATTCTGTGACAAACATGGATGGGATGCTGAGGGGGGCTGAAAAGCCACACAAATTTCTGTCCTGCTTCCAAACGGAGGAGAGAGACACTTCAGAGGCACATGTGCTTGTCTGGGGTGGAACTGGGAGGGGAGGGAGCAGAGACCCCTCCTTCTGCAAGTCTGTGGCCGTGTGCATCTTCCTCCCTGCCCTGCCTCTGCCTCTCCCACTCCTGCCAAGGAGCCTTTGAGAGCTGCTGCTGCTGTGGCAGGTGAGTCAGCGAGACAGCTCAGGCACGGGGCAGCCCCCTCAGCTGCTGAAATGCCAGCCAATCTCCCAGCAGCAGGCTCAGAGCCCACTATTATAAATGCATTATTTTCCTCCCTCCCCTCTCTCCTTCAGCTGGCGTGGTGAGTCAGTAATCAAGGTTCCTTTGTCATTTTGTGGGGTGTGGGGGAAGCTGCTGGTGGGCACAAGGTGTGCGGGGCAGGTTGAGCTGCATCCTCACATGGATCCTCCTTCTGCCCCTTCCTGGGCTGAGAAAGCCCCACCAGCTGCAGGAAAATGGACAAAAATGAGGTAAAAAAGGAGGGGGGAGACAGCCCCACTCTGAATTTCAACACTCTTCATTCTGATTCACAGCACTCTGAATTTCAACATTCTCCACTCTGATTCTCTTAAATAGAGACAAAGATTCTTCCCTGTTAATGGCAATTGTTCAGCAAATTCCAGGCGGGGTTTTAAAAGGGAATTTCAGAATCCCAGCAGCTCTAATTCCAAAGTTCTGGCAGAACTTGGAGGAGCTGGTGGGCAAGGAGCATCACGTCAGCCCCTTTGTTTGGCATCTCTCTGGTGGTGTGGGATGCCTGCTGTGGAAAACAGGACAGCAGCAGGGAAAGTTGGGAGGGAAGGGGAGGATAAGGCAGGGGGTGCAGGAGGGGCTGAATTTTCACATCTGGCTCAGTAAAGAGAGCCCTGAGGAGAGGGGAGAGAGAGGGGGTGTCGCAGACATCTTTTCATGAAAATCCTTTCCTTGGGATCTTTTTCCTCCTGAGAAGCTGTGAGGCCTCAGGGATAAAATGTAAATAATGCTTATCTGCTGCTGTGGAATGCAACAGGTGCATCTGTGATTGGTCTCATGTGCTTGTTTGTAATTAATGGCCAATCACGGCACAGCTGGCTCTTTCTCTGTCCGAGCCACAAACCTTTGTTATTCATTCCTTTCTATTCTTAGCTTAGCCAGCCTTCTGAGAACCTTTTCTTCTATTCTTTTAGCATAGTTTTAATGTAATATATATAATAAAATAATAAATCAAACCTTCTGAAATATGGAGTCAAATCCTCGTCTCTTCCCTCATCCAAAGACCCCTGTGAACACCGTCACAAGGGAGATGCTGCCCAAAATGAGGTGGGGGCAGAAAATCAGCCAGTTCCCACTGTTGGATCCCTCAGACATCTGGACAGGAGCTTTTCCCTAGGATGCACAACTGCAGCGATGGATTGGAGCAAAGGACCGGGCAGCCCTGAGCAGCCAAAGCAGAAGTCAAGGGGAGGGCAAGAGCTGAGTAAATGCACTGAAAATGCATCCCCAGGCCACCCCAAGCTGAGCAGGGCTCAGAGGCCTCCTGAACAAGAGCTGGGGTGATGGTACCAGGCAGCACCATGCAGATTTTCCCCTGTGAGTTTATCCAAACTCTTCTTAAATCCATGCAAGCACCAGCAGCAGCATCCAGCAAAGAGCTTCCACATCTCAGCATGAAAGGGTCTCTCCTGGTGTTTGTGGTGGGCTCCTTGTTTTAGAAGGGAGTTCAAATTATTATTACCTTATTTAGCATCTTTTAGCCCCTCCTGTTTCCCCTCAGAAATCATTCATTTTTCCAAGCCATCCCTTAACACATCATGAGGGCCTTCCTTACACTGCAGGACACTTCACAACTGAAGCATCAGTGATGTTTGCTGTGGTCTTGAGGTTTTTGTGGTGCCCATGGGGTGGGAAAGCTGGCAGAGACCTTCCTTTGGTGCTGAATCCTGCACAAAGGTAATTTCTCCACAGGAATCAGCATGGGAAAACTGCAGAGAGGAAATTGAGTAGATGGGATGCAGTCAGAGAAGGTATGGAATGAAACACCACTGGTCCCAAGATCATATTAATGCTCCTTCTGTACCAGCTGCACCTTCAAGCATTAATTCCCACAGTTTTCCCAGTGTGTATATATGTGGCTTTTTGTAAAAATCCATGGTTTTAGGAAAAAATGGACCAATGGTTGTCCAGGGCTCTCATGAAACTGCCAGCTTGTGACTTTACATTTGGCTTAAATTGCTGCCTGGTGAGCCAAAGGCACAGCATTCCCTCCATGGATGTGAGCACAGATGGGACCACCTTTCCCTCTAACTCTTCTTTTGGAGAATTTGTGTTTTTCTGTTGGATCAGGGAGTGGAGCAGTCGTTGTGTGTGACCACAATGCCAGAGCAGACTCGTGGGGGGCTGTGTGAGCACATCGCCAGGGATGCCAGAGGAAGGGGCACTGTCCCCTTTGGTGGCAGCACAAACCAGTCTTTGATTTTCTTAATCTGGCAGCAGCTGCACCTTTTGAAAGGGTAGAGGATGATGTTGCAAGCCCAAACCTGTTTGATCAGTGAAATCCCCTGGATTTGTCTCTCTTGATTGACCCAGGGTATGATCAAAGCTTTCCTTTCAGTTGTGAGCGTTCAAAATACCTTTCTGATTGTACCTCTCAGACGTGGGCTCCTTATTATCTAATAAAAGCTGACATGCAACAGCCACTTCTCTGCATGAGGCTCTCCTCCAGCTTCCTGTGTTTGTCAAGAGTTACCTGAAATTAGCCCAAGAATTCAGCAGCTGTTGGGGAGAAGAATGGGGTGAAACAATCTCAGTTTTCCAAGTCTCAGATTAATTTCTTGGGAAGCTGAGTTTGAAAATGTTGATTAAATGTTCAAGGCTGGTGGATGGGGCTTTAAGAAACTTGGTCTGGTAGAAGGTGTCCCTGCTCATGGCAGGGGTGAAACTGGATGGTTTTAAAGGTTCCTTCCAACCCAAACCATTGTCTGATTTCGTGATGTTGACAGCAAGAAGAAAAATAAGGCTGGAGAAGAGACAAGTGGACCTGCTGTACCAGCACAGACTACCCACAACAGTGACCACAGGAGCAGCTCAGAAAGAAGAAGGGGACCATAAAATCATGTTGCTTTTGCTGGAAGTTAAGAGGTCTTTGACTCTTTTCCAGAAGGAAAATTGCACTTCAATATTTCTCAGCACTGAAAAGAGTATTTTTTATTACAGCATATTTTTTGTTAATTGTGCATTGATTCGCTATTTATTCCAGAGAAAAGAAATTAAGACACAATTGATAGTCTGCTTGCTTTACTAACTTCTGTAACTGCTAAATTGCCCGGAGCAGGAGGAAGGTGCTGATGAAACATTCTCTTTTTATATACCTGGAGAACAGGTGGGGTTTTTTCATCCTCTATAAAGTAATTCTAACATCTAACCTCACTTGTTGATGGCAACAGGCTGGTTGAATTATGCTGAATACATCCCTGGGGCACCTGCTGGTTACCAGTGACACCATGACAAAGGCAGAATCAGAGTGTGAGTGACACATCTCAGGGGTGGACCTGCATGGATTTCTCTACAGTTTGTTCCCTCAATTAATTGTCTCTTTTCAGACCTACTGTGAGTATTTTTCCTCCACTCTTTCATCTCAGATGCGCCCACCTGAATTGCTTCCTTTGTTATTTTGCTGCAAGTTTCTGTGTGTTACTAAAATGTGGCCATAAATGTGCAGTGGAATTGGGTGGTTTTGTTTGGATGTAGGATTGGGTGAACGCACCTTGCACCAAAGCTTCTCCAAGGGTCACAGGCAGGTTTTCAGGCCAACTCTTCCAGGACACAAAAACTGTTAAACTTCCAGGATGTTTGTTGCTGTTTTCCTAATTTATATCATTGAACAAAATGTGATTAATTGCATTATGCTTTGTGCCACTTGAAAATACTCAGAGATAATTCCTTCCCGAGAGAGCTGCCATCTGAGACGAGATGAACACACACAGAGGCAAGGGTGGGGAGCTTATTATCCTTTTAGTGATGAGGATTTGAGGGATTTTTTTGTGGTAAAAAAACTCAGCATCTTTCAGGAGTGACTCAGCCCAGCTTAAATCTGAGTCATTTCTCATGTCCATGCCTCTCTATGGAACACAGAAGAAAGAACAATGTGGTTCCTCACATGGATGTCTCCAGATGGATCTTTAAAGGTTTTATCCTTAATATTTGTGTGCAATATTTCAGGTGAAAACAGGTCTGAAGTCTTCTCCAAGCATCTCCCCGTGTCTTTGGGCATTTGAACACCATCAAATCTCTCTCCTGAGCCACCAACCCACTCTTAAGAGGAGCATGGAGACGCCTCAAAACCTGGTAACAAGAATATGAGGGTTGGAAGCCAATGTGTAGCTCTGATTTTACCCCACTGAACAGTTAAAATTTTAAACATTATTCCTTTCATTTTTTTCCCTCCCTCTGGCTGGAATCATCATTTGTGTGCGTTCATCCACGTAACGCCCTTAACAGAGCAGCTGAGCTTTTTATAGAGATCAATAAAACTTAAAAGGTGGAACAACTCTGAGTTTTTCAAGCCCTTTATAAAAGGTTTGCCCAGAGCTGGGGCTGCTGACCCCTTTGGGGTGATGGTTAAGAGAACAAAAATTCAGGCAAAGATAAAGGGCAAGTGAGTATGGCACAGGAAAGGGGATTGTGGAATTTCTAATGCAAGGAAATGCTAAAAATGGTCAAGTCACTGGAAAGGTCAGAGCTACAAGCTGCATAAACACAGGGGTAAGTCAGGCTGGTAATGGGCAAGGGCATAAATTGATGTATTTTTGTCCAGGGAGGAGAATGAAAGGACTGGGAGAATACTTGGCAAAGCAGCTGAGGGGTGGATCCAGAATTGTATAATCAAGAGTGTGCATGTGTTGATAGTGAGGCTTCATTTCCTGATGTGCAGGGATCCACTTCCTCCAGGCACTGATTTCATGAGGGGAGAAATCTTCCTGGGAGCCTTGATGTATTCAGCAAAATCAGGAGCCAGCCTGGTTTCCAACCAGAGAATCCCAGAATGGTTTTTGTTGGACAGGGCCTTCACGATCATCCAGTTCCACCTCCCTGCCATGGGCAGGGATATCTTCCACCAGACCAGGTTGCTCCAAGCCCCATCCAACATCAAACCCCAGCCCAATGAGGACTGTGGCTGCCCCTTTGCTCACCAGCTTTCTGCTGATCTATTTCCAGCTGTATTTTGGGAGCCTTTTCCCTTTCATTCATTTCCCTTGGTGGCAGATGCATGGTTGGATAAGTCTTGTTCCTATTTCCATGGAGTAGCTCTGAAATTCCACATCTGCCTGTGGCCAGAAGGTGCTGTGTGAAAATTAGAGCTGTGATTAGCTAAATGACATTTGATACCATAACAGTGAAATCAGGTTTGAGTCAGGCCCCATAAGCCTGCCCAGAAAATCACATTGACCTCAGCACAAAAGTCACATCCATCCATGCACTCCGTATTTTTATGCAGAGGAACTTGGAAGTGCACACCCAGAGCTCCTGGAGCTGAGGAGAAACACAGGTCCTGCCTCCAGACACCCAGACCATGAGTCCTTCCACTTTATTACAGGGAAGGTAGTGAAGATAATAGACTTTCCAGAGGGGCAGATGGCAGCCAGAGCAGGCAGCTTGATGTTGTGCAGGAAAGCAAGTTTGATTAGACGAGTTCAACTCATCATTCAGTCCCAGTTCTCAGCAGCACAGGCACTGTTCCTCGCCAGATTAAAAATTCATATGTGTATGGGAAGGAAATGAGAATGAGCTTCAGGACCTCCAGCAAAGGTGAGATGAATCACAGGTGGTGGTTCAGGCTCTTATTTTTGGCTGAAGTCTTTTTGCTTCCACAGCGCAGAGCAGAGCTCTTTGGAATGGAGCTCAGCCTGCTTGGGGCATGGTTTGAGAAGGAAATTCAGATCACACTTTTGTGAGAAGTGTAGGCCTGGGTCAGAATTGCAAATGCCAGATCTAGAGTTCATTTTTTCTCAAATCTCAGAGCGCCCGAATTTGAGATTCTTGCCTTCATGTCTTTTAGAGAAAACATGTAAAGCTGAAGTTTCTGGCTCCCTTCTGAATTGATGCATATTTAGAAATCTTTCATTTTTTAGGGTTTTGTAAAAAATTTTGTCCTACCAAAATATTTGATCATAATTTTTACACAGTTGACAATATCCAATAATTTTAAAGCTTCAGTTTTATTTTTTATTAGTTTTGCTCATGTTGGCAAAAGTAATAGTTCCAAATCTGCTTTGAAACAAGTTCATTTGAAAATGATAAACATGGTGGATTTTGAAAGTATATGAAGCAAATCTATGTTCTCATAATCCCCCAAGAGATTTCTCTGTCTGTAACACATCTGAGACCACTTTTCATGCATTTATTGCTCTTCCATTCTTCCTTCCAAACAGTGAACTGTTTAAGGTTGGTCAACAAAAATGCATCCTCCAAAGAGCTGATGACCAGGACATGTTCTTATTTTAATTCTGGACGGATTTTTTGGTTGTTGTTTGATTGTTTTTAAGTTGACCTAGATAACACATCATCTTCTTAGATACCAAATGTCACAGTTACCTGGACACTCACAGAGAAATATAATTACATATTCATATGCCAGATGTAGCCTGCCCACAGAGACTTGCACCAGCATTTGGTCTAATGAAGGAGCAGCTGGATTGAAGGAAGATGTACTATGGAACAGAAGAAATACATAAATTATGAAGCTTTTTCATCAGCTGAAGTCCTGCTGACATCCCACATTTCACTTGGAACCTTGGAGCTGGTTCTTCTTCTCCAACTTCATTGAAGGCAGTATCTGATTTTCTCCCAGCTCTGCCATTCATTTCTTGCCTACCTGTAGCCAGTCCCCAAAAGGTATTTTTAGAGAATAACACCTCATTCTGACTCATAGCCCCCCAAAGTCACAAGGCAAGAGGGAAAAAAAAAATTAATACTACTCTTCAACTTCTTTCCTCTGACACTAATTCTTTGCAATTGTACTTCAAAATACTTCTATTTGTTCTGCTTACCATTTTCAGGACTATCCTGAAGCTCTCCAGACTCTGATCTGTGTTCAGAATTCCAGATGAAATGCTCTTTGTAGCATTTCTTGGGTAGTGATTTGCCCAGGGATGGTTCAGATCATTGTTTGCTTACGTTGTGTGCTACAGGTAACAAAATAAAACACTCAGCAGCTTCCCTCAGATCCTACTGTCAGTGCAGTGTCCCTCAGGGCAAATTGTGTTTTCCCAAAATCTTTCAAGCCTTCTCCTGAATATTTTGATGAGGAAAAAAAAGGCCAAAGGTGAGCAGGCTGCCTGTTGCACAAACTAGGGGGATGCTTGTGTCCCTCTGGCTAAGGCAAATTTTCAAATACGAGTAGCCTTGAGTTGTCCTGTTGCGTTGAGCATTCCCCATGAGCAGAGGGGAATGGGTTGAGCTGGGTCTCTCTGTAGTTTTTACACTCCCATCATTATGGGACCTGAGTAACCATCCCATAAATCCCATAAATCCCATAAATCCCATAAATCAATAGCAAAAGTCTGGTCCTCATGTTCCAGACATGTCCTGCATGGTTGGAGACACTTCCCTGAAACAATTCCCTGACGATGCCAGGAAATCCTGCAGGCAATGGAGCAACAGAGCTGTCCTGCATCCCTAACAGATATTATTTCTTGAGTGTGTTGGAACCTCTGGGTTACTGAAGCAGAAGACCAGATTCCTTGTTTCCTGTTTAGTTTGTTTGGGCTTTTTGTTTTAATTCTGGTTTTTGGTGGGGTTTTTTTAGGCTTCTATAGTATGCTGCAGAAAAAAAATTAAAATATTTGAATATTAACCTTATCGTCACTAAAAAAAACTCCAAAATTCCTTGGCTTAATTGGCATCTAGCACAATTTCTGGTAAACCATGATGTGCCCTTTCCCTCAAAAAGGGAAAAAAATCTATCAGAGTTGTTAGTGCTGTTTTATAGAGCCCTAAGGATCAGCTGGGAAGGGTTGCCACAGACTCAAGTGCTAATAACTGGATCATCTGCTGCTCTGAAGGAAAAGTGGGATTTTTTTAAGAAAGAACAACCCTCTAGGCTGCCAGACATTGAATTGATCTGTTCTGGTCTGGGAAATAGTCTGTTTTCCCTCCTGATGATGAAACCCTCACAGCAGTTCTTCCATTTCAATTAATTCTGATATAAAATGCTGACTCTCTGAATGGATAAAGTTGACATTCCAATGGCCAGGATAGCAAAGGTGGAAGTTTTCCACTTTTTTTTTAGCATGCGGGAACAGTTTTGATCCTGGTGTGTTTCTCCATGGGAGTGTTTGCACAAGTCTCTTCTTCATATTCACATACAGATAAAAAAGTGTTGCTAATCTGAGGATGAAAAGACCTAATTTTGTGCATATATCAAGCTCCAGCTTGACTAGTAAAAAATGAAAAAAAAAGATATTTCTAGTCTTTAATACTATGTTATGTGTTAATATCTGTCTCTCTTCAGTGAGGTCAAGTCCTGAAGAATAGACACCTAAATTATTAATGGATACATGTTTTTAGGTAAGAATAAAATGTCTTTTAGCTTCTCCCAGCATCACTTTTCATGATTTCTGCTGGAAGTTTCTGATCTACATGGAAGCACTTAACCCCCTTTAGTGTCTCTTCAAGTTTTTAGATTACTTTCGCTTTGCAGTTTTACTATTCACTCAGTCTTCAGTGAATGCTTTTACACCCTTTGAACTAAAGAAATTAAACTTGTGTTGCTGTTTTGACTGGAAAAGGAGTGGTTACTGATGGCAAAAATTGAGTTCAGCCTGTGGAAAATTTAGCAGTGCTTCCTCTCAAATAAGCACCTCTGCAAGGCTTCAGGAAGTGTTTCAATTTAATCTCAACACCCTCTGGGGTTTTGCACCTGTCAGAAAGGTGTGAGGTTATGAAAGCAGGAAAAGATCCAGTACAGAAAGTTCATTTGTGCTTGCCCTTCCCAGCAGCATCTCTGAGAGGGAGTGGGCCAAGCAGGAGAAACTTGCATTTTGTACAGGAATTAAATGGGTCATCAACTTGTCATTATGAATATGCCTAAGAAAACTTCAGAAGTGAGTGTTTGGGGGCACCAGGGAAAATGAAGCCACTCTGTTTTCCAAGTGGAGTAAGTATTGTTCACTTTTAAAAATGTACTTTGATGGAGCATTAATTGATTATTGAATTGCAGCTCCTCTAATCCAACCTGGACACAGGATCAGCTCAGAGATGGGTGCAGACAGATAAATCTCCCATGGATGTTTGTGAAGAAACAGCTCCTGATGATGGGTTGATCTCTCTCATCATTTTGTCATCAACATCAACCATCTGAAATAGCTCACCCACCTGCAGGTCCCTGGTCTGGCATCGTTCCCACTGACTGGAAAAGGACCCCAAATAACCTACATGTTTTAAAAGGGAAAAAAAGGAAGATCCAGGCAATTACAGCCTTGTCAGTCTCACTTCTTTTTCTGGCAAGATCATGGACCAAATCCTCCTGGAAACTATGCTTTAAGAAACAAGGAGGTGATTGGTGACAACAAAAGTGGCTTCACATGGCTTTGAGATGAAGGGGGGAAGGTTTAGGTTGTATAGTAGGAGAAAATTGTTTACTCAGAGGGTGGGGAGGCCCTGGAATGGGGTTCCCAAAAAAGCTGTGGCTTTCCCATCCCTCAAAGTGTCCAAGGCCAGGTTGGATGGGGCTTGGAGCAACCTGGGATAGTGGAAGGTGTCCCTGCCCATGGTAGATTGTCTTGAAGGTCCTTTCCACCCCAAAAAATTCTGTGATTTGCTATTAATCCTCTTGACAGTATATTAGTTTTTTACAAAACATAAAAAAAAACCCACACTGAAAACCACAAAAAACAAACAAAAAATTTTAAAAAACCAAACCCATAAATACAAAATACAAAAAACAAAAATACAAAAACCAAAAAGAAACCCAACAAAAACAAAAACAAAACAAAAACAGAAACAAAAATAAAACTAACCAAAACCAAACCAAACCAAACCAAACAAAACCAAAGCACACAAACAATGAAAACCAAAATGAAAACCAAAACCACAAAACAAACAAACAGAAAAACCCACAACAAACCCCAAACCACCAACAATCAGAATGCACACAGAACAGGATAATAGCAAAAACTTCATTCTTTAGTCTGAAGAAGAATCAAGAATTCATCCCCACCATCTCACATGATCTCAGAACGTGCCCACAGATGTAAAGGGAAGGCTGGTGCCAATTAATGGCAACCTCAAGCAAAGCAGCTGAATTGCCTGGAGGTGGAGGAACTCCATCTTTTCCAATATTTTCTTGCCTGGATCCTGCCCCTCACTGTTCCCCTGGTGCTGGTGGCCCCATGGAGGATCTCCAAGCTCTTTTTTCATCCCAAGCAGCAGAATCAAGCAATGTTTAGTACAGAGGTGATTGTCTTGGAGCTCATGGGACATGTCCAGCTGTCCTTTCTCATAGCACTGATGTTACTGCACACTTTACAATTGTCACCATGGCACAAGGAGGGAAGGATCCATGGTTTCTGATGGAACCTCCCTCTCTCAGCAGATTACTAAGAAACCTCCTAGATTGACAATTGCCCTGCTGAAAAAAAAAAAAAAAAAGTTTTTCATATCTAGTGATTTTTTTTTTTTAATTGCAGCTTGAGTTTCTTTTCTCTTTAAGACCTCCTGGGAGGTTCCTGCTGCCCTCAACCATTTCTGGTGGAAATGCTGACTTCCAAGGAGCCTTGTCAGTGCTGGGGATGGACAGAAACAGAGGGAGACTGCAGGTGGGATTAGAAAAACATCTCAGCAGAGATGTACTCTGTGTAGGATGTAGGACTTTACTGAGTTCTGGAACATAAGGAGGAAAAAATATCCTCTTTCCTCTAGCCCAGAGATTCCCAAGCTGTGGGAGTTACGGCACACCTACCTCTGAGAACCTTCCCCAAGCATCTGTCTGCAGAAATTAGTGCCTGCAGAAAACTGCAAGGAGGAATATCTTGAGCATGGTGGCACCAGATTGTCTCATGACTTCCCTGCGCTCTGCCGTTGGTTTTTATCCATCTGTTGTTTCTTCTCCCATCTTTCATCTAAAGAAAAGGACGTCTCAATGTGTCCAAGGGATTTAGACCTTCGTGTAGGGAAGAGATAAAAGCAAAGTGTAATGAGAGGCAAGAAACAGAAGTTGAATGTTGTCAGTCTGAAATGTTGTTGGAAAAAGAACCAGGTGAATTCATCCTCTCCTCCATTGCTGCTATCAGGGCTTTGGCTCTTTCTCCATCAGCTGTTGGATCACACTGGTGATTTTCTCTGATTTTCTCTAATTTTACTAAAATATTGAAAAGAAACCCCTACCTTTAAAACTTGAATTTCTTGAGCTGCCTGATCACTCCATGCTCTGTCCTCTGCTTTGGAATGTGTTAATGTGTCGCAGACGTCTTTTTATTAAAAATCCTTTCCTTAGGATTTTTCCTCCTGAGAAGCTGAGAGGCCTCAAGAACAAAATGTAAACAATGGTTATCTGCTGCTGTGGAGTGCAACAGGTGCATCTGTGATTGGTCTCATGTAGATGTTTTAATAAATGGCCAATCACAGCCCAGCTGGCTCAGACTCTCTGTCTGAGCCACAAAACTTTGTTATCATTTCTTTCTATTCTTAGCTTAGCTAGCCTTCTGATGAAACCTTTTCTTCTACTCTTTTAGTATAGTTTTAATGTAATATATATCATAAAATAATAAATCAAGCCTTCTGAAACATGGAGTCATATCCTAGTCTCTTCCTTCAACATAAGACCCCGTGAACACCGTCACATTAATATGAGTGAGCAGCAGAGTGGGAAATTCCTGTATCAGGGTTTTTCTAATGTGTTCAGTCACTCTTGGTGTCGTGTTCCTAACACAACAAAGCATTCCTGTCTTTGGGAACACAAGCATTTGTGCATCTCAGCATTAGGTGAAGATTGACTGATGATATTAATAATGTCAAATTATGCTCCTCTCTTCTGTAATACTCTCAGGTTATTTTACAGATAATAAGGATGAGACAGACAGGTGCAATGAGTCTTAGGATGTTTTAATTTCATCTGATTCCTTGCTTCTACCGTATTTTATTGCTTCCAGGAGTAGAAACTTGGGAAATGTAGACTTATGACACTAAATTAACCTTGGTGGCAATTCCACAGAGAGTTCAGGAAATTGTTTTGACACGTCGAGAAGGAAAAAAGGTGACCTCCACACTTGTGCCTCCTGAGAAATTAAAAAAATAATCTGGTTATCATTTCAAGGCAATCAGCCCTCTGTGGTGTTGTCCTATATATTTTTTTTGTTTCTTGTTCAATCCCAGTCTTTGATCAACCACAACCCTGGATAATTTCCAGCTCAGGGTTGACAAGGGATGACATGGTGTTGGATCAGAGACTACAAAGCCCTCATGGGACTTTGGGCTATGGATTCTATGGACGTGTCAGGGTCATGTCTGTACAGTCCATTAATCAGCTCCTGCTTTTGGTTCTTCTCTGGAGGAGCATGACACCTGAATTCCTGTTTGGCAGCCATAGGAGAAAAAACAAGAACTGATAAGGTCTTAGAAACTTGACTTCTGCTCACCCAAATGATCAGCAATAGGACTGTATAAGGAAAAAAATTGTCTTTCTCTTGCTGTCCCTACCATAAATATGGAAAAGTATGAAATTTGTAGCTTTTAAAGCTGTCCTGGAAAGAATTTTCTGTAGTAGAATCACAAAGTCACAAAATATTTTTGTTTGGAAGGTATCTTAAAGCTCATCTAGTACCAAGCCACTGCCATGGGCAGGGACACCTTCCACCATCCCAGCTTGCTCCAAGCCCCATCCAACCTTCAAGGGATGGGAAAACCACAGCATCTCTGGACAATCTGTTCCAGGGCCTCCTCAGCCTCAGAGTAAAGAATTTTTTCCTAATATCTCATGTTCCAGCTCTGTAGACCTGGTGGAAGTACAGGCTGTATCCAACATGCTGTGGCTCCATGGGAAAACACTTTGCCACCAGAAATGGCAAGGAGTTGATGTTCAGCCTCTTCAGCAGCCTCTGATTCTCATATCAGCTAAAAAGGACTGGCTTTGAAATTCTTTCCATTTGTAACATGAAAGACACAGGAAATAAGGGTTGGGATTTTGTAAGCGTTTAAAAATATCTTTGCAGGTTTTTGAATGAGCAAAACAAGTTTGTTTTCTTTAAGTGTAGTGAAGGGAATGGGAGCTAAACAATAACCTGATTTTCTGTGTTCCTACTTATATCCTGAAGCCTTGGTTTCCAAAGGCACTCAGGTCCAGGAATAGCAGGGGGAACTAAGGCACTGGGACATTGCAGTGAGAGCACTGGCTGTTCCTGCAGGAAATGTTGTTCATTTTCATACAGAAATCAGAAGTGAACAAAGACAAGAAATTCAGCAGAGAAACATCCAAGCAATCTCCATCTTTCTTTCCTCTAGCTCAATAAGAAAGCTAAGAAAAAAAAATCAAATTAGTTTAATATTTAAATGTGAATTGCCCCCTCCTACTCCACCCCGGAATTTCCAGAGTACGTAGCTGTGGAGGTTTTACTTTTGCTACCTGTCCAGCTAATTAATACCTGCCAGTTTACTTTTCCCACTCTTGCTATTTTTGGACTGCTATTTTATTGAGAAAAAATAAAAAAAGAGAGAGAGAAAAGAGAAAGAGAGAGAGGAGGCTAAAAGAAAAAAAAAATTGGATTTCATCTCCTCTGATGAAAGGAATATATGTCTGAAGTTAATTCACATATTGAATCTCTTTCAAACTTCCCCACATTTTTTCTTCTCATTTAAAGATTTTTATGCTTTTTAAGCCATGTAATGTGCAATGAGGATTCCATTCATTTTCTCCATAGCAACATGTTTGCATTGGTTCCTTTTCCTTCCCTTTTCCTCCTAGGTGCTCTTGTCACTGAAGGAAGCCTGTCAGTGACCAGATTGATGAAACGCCTTTGTAGGCACTGTTAAACCCAGGGATGCAGCTATTAACTAATGTTTACGGTAAATTGCAGACGCAAACAGGTCCTTGGGACAAAGTGACAAAGCAAATTCCTAAAAAAAAATTAGTGACAAGGGGAGTTTCTCAAGTTCTTTTTTCAAAGTCAGGATGTGCTCTGTCTTGCTAGGCTGAGTGGGAGCCAGATGCTTTTCCTTGTAGGCATCCTGACAGATTACAAGGAGGGTGGAAGCATCACTGCCAGGCACTGGAGCTCATCAACATATTGCTGACAGCAGTGCTTGGGTCCCTCTCCATCTTCCCAACTGATCATCTGTAAACAAACAATAATAATCCAGGGTTGAGTTCACAGTCTTGATTTATAGGCGTGAACTAAGAATTCATCACTAGTGGAGTTTATATTTTTTCCTGCTAAAGGGGGAGTAGCCAAAGCTGTGAAAGAACAATTAATATTGATATATCTTGATGTGCTGACAGAAATAAACCCCAGCACCCAGCCAAGCCATATGTGACCCTGGAGTAAATCACAGGAACAAGAAAACAAGCAGCTCAGATGAGAGGGTTGCTGGTGTGCCAGCCCATGTCAGGCTGGTGAGCTTGGTGGCACTCCTGACAGGTCCACAGATGCAAGATAATCCAGGCCATTCAAATGCTGTGCACAGGAGGGAATCTCTGACCCCTGCCCTCTTCCCTCTTCCTGTCAGATGAGTCTTCAACTCATGTTCACCTCCCTGTTGTGATGGTGGACACACAGGAATGACACTTAATGTTTTAATGACCTTGTAGGTCAAGTCAGACCTATGGATCCTCTTCAGAAGCCAAGGTGGAGTCAAGACAGGTCTGGGACATGCTTCAATTTAATTTCTATGCTTATAACTTGGCTTTCAAAAGTCCAAGAGATCTGTGGAATATAGACCACTCTAGAGCTTTCCCAAAATCTTTTCCACAGCTGTGGGATGGAGTTCTCATTGTAAGGGGATTTATTGTCTTTGTAACAGGAATGCCTTGGAAACAAGGCATTGTCTTTGTAACAGGAGGGCCAGGAAGCAAGGATTTCAGAACATCTGGTTACCAGACTGGTAGCATCATGGCCAGGCAGTGAAGATTGTCTTGTTCTCAGACATTCAGGATGGTATTTACCTGATTTATCTTCAGTGATGGAATTTGTCCTAATATTTGTGCATTTCCAGGGGGGAAGAGCCTACTGAACAATTAAACCCAGGCTCTCTTTCTTCTCACAGGAGAGCAAGTCAGTGCCACTGAAGAAGTTCAGGACAAGGTTTGGTTTATCCTGAAGGAGATGCTTCTCTGAGGTTTGATGAATCACATCCCTGCTCTCACTGAATGTGTTGACTTATTTGCCATTACTACAGTGGGCAGTGGATTGAAATACTAAATATTGGCAGCTCAAACTGGAAGGGTGGGTCCCACAAAAGTCAAAAAGTGGAAATACTTGTAAACAACTCCTCCATATCTTTAGCTCAGAGTGTGATCAAGCCCATCCCATGATAAATGTGCAAATAAGATTATCAGCCACCTAATGGAAGCATCCACCTGGTTTTGGATTTAGATGGCCTCAGTATTATACAACCAGACCAACTGGCCATGAAAAATGTATCCTCACGTCTCTGTGTGGAAAAATATCTCTTAACACTGGCAGTGCTAAATCCACATTGTCCAGTCTGGGAATAATTTTTATTCCAAAATTTCCTCAGTAAGAAAAGGATCCAGCTCAGTTTTTCCAGCATTAAAACTCAACCAGATTAGGTAGGATACATGCTTTGGACTCCACAGACATTTTTAATCACTGGGACTTGCAAAGATGAAGGACAGCATCCAGGGACCACTGTCCCATGGCTCTGGGCTCAGTACCAAAGCCATGCCTTCATGATGGAGTTGTCCTCTCCTTTATTTTCCATAAACTGCTTTGGAGAAAACAGTGCTGTTTGCAATCATTCATACATTTCCCTGTCCAGGACAAAAAATGAAAGGAAAAAAAAAACAAACCCCTCCATTCTTATTGTTGGAGAGTTTATTTTTAAAATGTTCCTATTCCCACAGCAGGAGCTGAAACCCAAACTTATTGACTTCCTGTTGGCCTGAAAACTCCTTGTGGTTATTACCACTTTGCACCAGATTCCTGCCACTGACCTTGATGGGAAAACTCCTTAACCCACTTACTGAATCCCCCAAGTCATCCTGGAGCCAGAGAGCAGCAGTTAATAAAGTGCTTGCCAGGTTTCACAGTGTTTTTAGCTGACCTGTATTCTGACTTGTTACAGGATTTGCCGTGTGAGAAAAACCCAGGGGTGACAGTCCCAATGCTGAGCACATCAAGGTGGCTCTGGGGAATGAGACTGAGTGTGGCCCTGCCCCTGATCTACACCTGTAAACATGGACAGAATTCACAGGGTGAGTGGGGAAAGAAAGGGTAAAGACAGAGAAAAAAGGTAGATGGGATGTGGGGGGAGGATTCAGCCTTCTCAGGACTAAATGCACTGAATTTCAGACTTTCCATCTGCAATAAGACTCCTGAAGGTAAATAAACAACAATACCGATTACCACCTCAACAATACACGGCCAACAATATCAAACAAATCAAAATACCATAATCCCCATCCACAAAATAATCTGTAAGCTAGAAAGCCAAACAGATAGTCAACAAAACCCACTCACCCTTCAATAATCCCATTTAACCTGTACATAAATCTGAAAAAAAAAAACTCTCCAAAATTTGCCCTGAACCAGGACACTCTCTTACTTTGAGAAGGGGCTGAGTTATGCTGAGTTTTGTTGTCATGTGTAGCACAGGGTGTTGCAGTGTGTTGTAATATCCTGTTTTAAACTTCCGGGTCCCTTCCCCAGGTGTGCCAATACCTCTCTCCCTTCCCCCTCACCCCCTTGCTGAGTGAGTCCTGTCAATCAGGCTTAACATTCCAGGAAGGTCGTCCTGTGGTTGGTCAAGTTCAAAAGATGCCCCTATGCCCAGAGGTCATTGGCCTGTCTAGGTGTCCCTCGTCCCTTGAGACCCTCCCCCTCCCACCTGGTTGGTGGCTCACCTGTCCCTTCCCTCCCCCTCCCCTGGAGCTTAAAAGGTCAATCAGACCGTGTGCTCGGTATTCTCTTGGAGCTGGTACACCTCTGTGACCATGGAATAAAGCTCTGGATATTAACTCTGCGGCAGAATATGTCTCCTTTCTCCTCACCATTGCCTGAAGCCTTCACTCCTGAGGTAAATGGAGTTTCTACCAAGCCTGGACTTGTTCAGTGCCCAGCTGCAACCTCCAGCAAGCTAAAGGTGTCTCTGGGGTGATACACCACAGTTGCCGCCTTTGGCCCAGCAGCAAGGGTCAGACTGGCCCAGGCACAATCTACCTGGTAATATTGGGATTCATATTCCAATAACAGGGAACACTGAGCTCATTCAGTTTAGGGAGCAAGTGACGCATGGAATCACAGAATCACAGAATGGTTGAAGTTGGAAGTGACCTATGAAGGTCATCTGGTCCAACCTCCCTGCTAGAACATGGTCACCTACAGCCAACAGTCCAGGATGATGTCAGACATCTCTTTAAAATCTCTGAAAATGGAAACTTCACAAACTTTCAGGGCAACTTATGCCAGTTCTCAGTCACCCTTAATACAATAAAAAGTGTTTCCTGCTGTTTAGAGTCAAATTCTTGTGTTTCAGTTTATGTTCCCTTTTTCAAAAGAGCCTCTTCTCACTCTCCCTTCAAGTATTTATAGACATTAATAAAATCATCCCAAGTGTGCTCTTCTCTGGGCTGAACAATCTCAGATCTCAGCCTTTTCTCATAGGAGAGGTTCTCCAGTCCCTTCATCATCCTCATGGCCTCTGATGGACTCTCTCCAGTGCTCTTGTCTCTCTTTTACTGGGAAGCCTGGAATGGGACAGAGATTCCAGGTATGGCTGCTCAGTGCTGGCTTGAGGGCACAGATTCAGGGAATTACAGAATCACAGAATGGTCTGGCTTGGAAGAGACCTTGAACATGCCTTCCTTCCAAATCCCTGCCATGGGCAGGGATCCCTTCTACCATCCCAGGTGTCTCCAAGCCCCATCCAACCTGGCCTTGGACACTTAAAGGGATGGGCCAGCCACAGCTTCTCTGGACAACCTGTGCCAGTGATTCACCACCCTATGAGTAAAGAACTTATTCCCAATATCTCATCCATCCCTGCCCTCTGGCAGTGGAAAGCCTTTCCCTGTGTCCTATCACTCCCCAGCCTTGTCCAAAGTCCCTCTCCAGCTCCCTTGGAAACCCTTTTGGCACTAGAAGTGGCTCAAAGATCTACCCAGTGTCTTCTCTTCTGCAGGCTGAACAACCCCAACTCTCTCAGACCGTCCTCATAGCGTAATTTTTAAATTTCTTTAAGCATTTTGCCCAAGCTGACATTTTCTGTGAGTGTCACAGCCAGCTCCTCATTCCTGGTGCAGCAATGAGAGCACCACCAGCTTTGCACTTGCAGTTTGTGACTGCCACTGCTGCTACCTGGCATTTCCATGCTGCCAGGCTCAGCTGAAGTGACAGTGTTGGAAAGGCAGTGTAAAAGAGAAAGAAGAAAGCTGACAGCTCCTTAAAAGCCTCTGTACAAATAGGACAGTGCTTGACATAATGATGTTCCAAAATCAGTCACTTGGACTTGATCTGCAAGGCCTGCAAAAAGCTGCTTGTTGCCTGGGTTTTGCTGGGAAAGGTGGTTTGATTTGGGTCCTCTGGGTTTAACATCCTGAGTGAAGACAGGCAGATGCCATCAGTAAAAAAACAGCTTCAGCTGGGAGGAAATAGAGCTGAAGAACAGAGATTTGTCTGAGAGGGCCTGGCTGCAGAATTTTCAACTGCAAATGGACATAAATAGTGATTGAAAAAAACTCACTTTGTTAGACTAAACAGATCATCAGTGAAGCATGTACCAATGTCCTTCATTTGTATATTAAGAAAAAAATATATAATTTTTTTTATTTTTCTAAATGCTCTGTTTGCCTGACCTTGTTCTTTAAATGGCTCCAGTTAAATATACAGGAATTTGAGATCTTTCTTCTCAGCACCACTTTGTGACAGAGTACAGGACAGCTGTCCCATCACTGCACCACCTGAGCATGAAGACTTATGTGACAAGAAAGTCAAATGAATCATCCACTGGGAGTTTCAGCCTTCCTCTGCCCACTGGGATGTGATACTCAGGGAATAACCACAAGTCAGGTGAATCCCACACTAAAATGACACCATCACCTGAATTTTGAGACCCTAGACCTCTGCAATGCATTTGGCGCACACTCTGAGCACTGATGTTCCCCAAAAATCAGTAAAGGAGGTGATGACATCTCCCTGACCTGTGCAGAAGAGCAGCCAGTTGGAGCCACCACATAACACAAGGGATGGTGGAGAATCATGGAATCATTTGGGTCATAAAGACCTCTGGGATCGGAGTCCAACCCTTCCCCCCGCACTGCCAAGGCCGCCACTAACCCACTTCCCCACACATCTGCACATCTTTTAAATCCCTCCAGGTATGGGGACTCCATCACTTCCTTGAGCAGCCTGATGACTTTTCTGGTGAAGAAATTTTCCCAAATATCCAATCTAAACCTCTCCTGGTGCAACTCGAGGCTGTTCCCTCTCATTCCCTGTGAGGTGTTCTCACTGTGAGTTGCTCTTTGCTGAACATGTTGATTTTGCTCTGATATAAACCAAGGCTTCTCCCACACCCTGCAGGGATGCTTCCCTCTAGGAAGACTGAAACTCTCCATCTGTTTTCTCAATCTTCCCTTCCCTAGACTGCAGAAATGTCTAAACCAGTTGTAGACAGCTAAGAAAGAGTTTCTAGTGATTAACATGAAGAGGCACTTGGAGCTGGACTTTTGCAATGGTTTGGGAAACCCTTTTCATTGCTATTTTCCAAAACAACTCTTCAAGATTTCTAGCTCCAGGGATGCTTTGGGATCAGTCCAGGCCTGGGTGATAGATAGACCAAAATGAGCTGAGGATTGTAGATACCAGAACTATAAAAAAATGATAAAAACATTTGAGTTAAAAACCCTCAGACCAGGCACACTTCCAATTAGGAGATAAGACAGCAGCAGACAGTCAGGGTAATTTCCTACTCTTGAGGATCTGGCACAGGTTTCCCTGAGGAGCTGTGGCTGCCCCAAATCCCTGGAAATATTCCAAGCCAGGTTGGACAGGGCTTGGAGCAAGCTGGGACAATGGAAGCTGTCCCTGCCCACGGCAGGGGGTTGGAACTGAATGGCCTTAATAGTCACTTCCAACCCAAACCAGTCTATTTTTTCATCAAAAAGGGATGTTGTAATGTTGACTTGGATCAATTCCTCTGGTCACGTCATGAGAAAGGAAATAGATTCCCAGGGTGCAGCAGGGGAAGCACCAAACCAAGGGTGGCTATTGGAATATTCTCAAAAAATGGAGGAAATTTCATAAATAATCAGTGCCAAGTAAGGCAGAGCTGCCTTCTGACCTCACAGGAGGACAAAGAGAGGGCCCTGGTTTTGCTTAGGCAGACATTGGTGGTCTCCTTGGGCTTTGAGTAGCCCTGGATGGAAGAACCTGAATTTACCTGAATCCCCTGTGTCAGCAAGGAGCAACAGGCACCCTCTGCAGGACTCATCTCCCTCCAGGGTCCCTTCCAGAGGGCAGATGAGATCACCCCCTCATTTCTCAGAGTAGCAACTTAATTAAAAATTCAACTCTTTTGTGGCCTCCCATCCTCTGCCTGTCAGTGTACAAACAGGCCAGGCCCCAGCAGCACTAAATCATCTGCGTGGGAGAGGGCTGCGAGGGAAAACCAAACCTTGTGGGGCACAAGCACATGTGGGCAAGGAGGGAAAAATAAAAATAGTCCCAGTCTTGCTGACACCTTCCCCATCTTGCAGAAACCTCTTCTCCCTCAGGGCTTCAGCCTCCCCACCTGGGAAATACTGAAGTCAATGATTCCTGTACCTTGCTGTGCTAAATAAGCGCTTCCAAACCCACTCTCGCTTCTCTGGCATCAGGAGCTGGGAATGGGAGGCAGGAAAAATGCTGGGAGCTTCAGGCAACTGTCTTCTTCATAGTTGAGGAGCGATTAAACTGCACATTTAATTGCTTTGATATGTATTTGTTTTACATGAATGCAAGACCCAAGCTAATCGAATCGGCTTATTCGCTAACAATGGACCCTAAACTGTACATAAATGACCATTAAATTATTAGCTATCAGAGAGATCTGCAATTGCATTTGGAATGGGAAAGAAAATGAGGGCTTGGAGAGGCAATTATTATTTTTTATTTTTGTATTTTTTTTCTTTTTTTTTTTTTTTAAAGCAGCAGCCTTATTATCTATACAGGAGCCTTGCTTGGGAAACAAGTGTTGCTGTTGGAAAATCAATAACAGAGCTGCTGTGATAGCAGCAGAAACCTGTTGAGTTTCAATTAGTGCTTGGGAGAGGTTGATCCTCTTCCCTGAGCTTGCCACTTGCTAACACCAGGGAAATTTTGGGGCTAATATATTGTTTGGAGAAATTTGAGCTCTCAGCAGTAAGAGTTTGAGGCAGCAATAATTGCTATCATGATCTGCAGTTAACCCCATCTTTCTTTTTGTCCCTTTTTCTTGAACTCCTGAAGATGCCTGAGACCATGAAAGATTTTACAGTGTTTTGTGAGAAATGCATCATTAAGGAGATGAGGGCTGTAGTCTGCTCCTCTCACAATTCCAGCTCTTTCCCTACTGCACCTCAACAGCAGACTGGATGATATTTTTGGTTTGTGTTCATATTTTGAAATTAAATATTTATACAGCACCTGAAACACTGAGAACTTCATATGTGATGGAAAGCTGGTTTCTACAGTCAAAAGTGTCCTGAGATGTCTCCTTGAGTTTTGTTCACCTTTTATTTGGCCATGTCCACCTAACCTGCTTTCCCAGGCTCAGCTGAAGCTGGAAAGCTCCAGCAGGAAAATCAAAGTGGGAATCCACATTTGTGGGCTATTTGATGAGACCACACAGCAAACAGAAAAGGAGGAAGGAAGGTAACACCCCTCAGAAGGACACAAGTTCAGGCAGGTGTATTTCAGAATTATTTTGTAGGACATTAATGTGAATTCTTCTTTTTTTCTTGCCTCCTTGACAAGCTCTGCCAGTTTTCCAAGGATGAAGGCCCTTCAGGATACCAGATTATCTCACATCCTTTGTGTTCTCTCACAGATGACCCCTGATCCTAATGCCCACTGGTGAAACCCTCACCTGATCCATCTTACAGCTCTTCTCTCTCCACAGTTTTATACTCAGCTTGCTTTTTGTTTCTGTCCCTGAAGATTTCTTCTCACAGGTCAACCTTTCAGGTGTGAGCAGCTTCTCCTGCCCCTCCTATGCTGTGGACAATGTCCCCAGTTGTCCCTTTGACCAACTTTGCTTTGCAAAATTTGTGGGCAGTCAGGGCAGCCCTTATGAAGAGATGGAAACTCTGCCCTCCTGTGCTTTACTCGGTAGAAAATAGGGGGATTTTACACTTGTAGCAGGAATATACCTTTGCTTTAATCAGCAAAGTCACACACAGGTAGGAACAGACTCACTGCAAGAGTTGCTGTGGTTTCGGGTGTCTTCAGGCAGAAATGAACCCAAAGCAGAAGTGTGGAGAAACAAGAGACACTCAATAAGGGGAAACGGCTCATTTGAGATCACCACAGAGCTCAGCTCTTCTTGTTGGTGATCCCAGCCAGACCATCAGGGTGTGTGGAACACTTATGTTTCAGAAGAGATCAATTTCTTCATCTCTTCTCAGCTTGGAGAAGAGAAGCATCTGGGGACAGCTCCTTGTGACCTTTCAGTACTTAATATGGGCTTATAAAAAAGGGGGGAGAGTGATATTTTACACAGTCAGATAGTGAAAGAAAAATGGGAAATGGTTTTAAACTAAAGGAGGAGAGTTTTAGATCATATATTAGGAAGAAACTCTTTACTCAGAGGGTGGTGAGGCCTGGCACAGGGTGCCCAGAAAAGCTGCGGATGAACCATCCCTGGAAGTGTCCCAGGCCAGCCTGGATGGGGCTTGGAGCAGTTTGGGACAGTGGAAGGTGTCCCTGCCCATGGCAGGGGGTTGGAACTCAGTGATCCTTAAGGTCCCTTCCAACCCAAACCATTCCATGATTCTTTCCATTGATTTACAAGGCTTCCTGCTGAGCAACTTTCAGGAGATTTTCAGACACTCAAAGTTCAGTAAAGAATTCCAAGGTTGGCAGCTCATTCAAAACTTTGTATCTGTGCTTCTTTATAGAGAAGAAAAAAATCAAAGCTTCCTCTCCCTGTCATGTGTCAGCACTTGGTGGATTGACATGAAAGTTCCCGATCCTCCAGTGCCCCTCATGGAACAGATGTTTGGGAGAAGGGAGTATCAATATCATTTCACAGGAAGTTTATCAGTGGAGTTCTGACAAGATTAATTTCCTACTTCAGACAGTGATTAATCTATTAGGAGGTTCTTGAATACTTAATTATTAATATAAATTATTAAAGAACACTGCGGGATTCGTGGATACATGCTGGAGTAAGGCACACCCCTAAAGTTGCAGTTTGTCTGACAGAAATATTCAAAATATTCAGGCTATTCATAAATATTGCAGAAATATTTAATATTTTTTAAAATAGCCCTGAATTTATGAATGAGTGAATTTTGCGGTTCACTACCTGAATTTAGACAATTTCAGAGCAAGTGATTCCTTTATTCCATGCCAGTGACTTAAAACTTGGAATCATGACTAGGATAAGGGGACTGCTGCTATTCTGAAGTACAGGTTTGCACTTCCAGCTCCCCAGACACAGATTTGCTTATTTTGTGACTTGCTCTAACGCAGTCCAAAGATTTCCATCTGAAAGAATTTTGGTGGAAAAGGTAGATTCTAAACTGATAAAAACTCCATGTGAATTTTTGACAGAGGGGTTGATTATTTTTTAATCTTTAGAATAACAAACAAAATCAAAATATTTCATATTCTTCTTCTTCTAAAAGAAAAAGATACTCGCTTTTATTTTTATTTCTTTTAATTTGAAAAGATATTCCATTTAGATATGTTTTTCTGCTGTGCTGAGGAAACAAATTATAAAGCTTGAAAGCAACATGAAAAAATTCACTGTGGGTGGAAGGCAACATTCACTTAAACTCGGATGTGCCAAGCTTGTTTGCCTGTTTGTTTTCCATTTTCAGTCAGCTGATTTTCTTTTATTTTTCTTAGTTCTATTTAAGATCTGCCTCCAACTTATTCATTTATTTGCTTACTTTGAGGAATTGGAAGCAAAAATGGAAAACCTGTAATTCCTATATTTCAGTTTATGAAATAGCACATCATGATCAGTGCCTCAAGGAGTCCAGAAATTGCTCTAGATCTCCAGATAACATTTAAATATAAATGAGAATAAGCAGCAGACTAGAAATAACTCTAGACTAACAGACAGAAATAACTCTAGAGGAAGAAAGAAGAGAAGGAGAAGGAGAAGGAGAAGGAGAAGGAGAAGGAGAAGGAGAAGGAGAAGGAGAAGGAGAAGGAGAAGGAGAAGGAGAAGGAGAAGGAGAAGGAGAAGGAGAAGGAGAAGGAGAAGGAGAAGGAGAAGGAGAAGGAGAAGGAGGAGTTTGTTCAGAGAAGCTGTGGCTACCCCATCCCTGGAAGTGTTCCAGGCCAGGTTGGATGGGTTTTGAACAACCTGGTCTCATGGAAGGAGCACGATGTGAGGCAAACATCCTTCATGGGCATGAGGAAATAGCTTTAGAATCAAAGAATAATCATAGAATGGCGTGGGCTGGAAGACACCTTAAAGATCATCCAATTCCAACCTCCCTCCTATGGGCAGGGACACCTTCCACTATCCCAGCTTGCTCCAAGCCCTTTCCAACCTGGCCTTGGACATTTCTTGGAATGGGGCAGCCACAGCTTCTCTGTGCCAGGGCCTCACTACCCTCAAAGGGAAGAGTTTCTTCCCAATACCCCATCTAAACCTATCTCTCTCAGTTTGAGGCCATTTCCCCTTTTCCTGTCATTCCAGGCTCTCCTGAATGCTCTCTCTCCATCTTTCTTGTTGGCTCCCTTCAGGCACTGGAAGTCCACAATTGGACCATCCCAGAATCTCCTCTTTTCCAGGCTGAGCAATCCCAATTCTCTCAGCCTTTCCTCACAGCAGAGCTGCTCTAAATCTCTGATCTCCTTGATGCCGCCTCTGGACTCATTCCAACAGCTCCGGGTCCTTCCTGTGCTGGGGACCCAGAGATGGATGCAGCTGTGCAGTTGGGATCTCACCAGAGAGGAGCAAAGGAGCAGAATCCCCACTTCCCCTGCTGCCCACCCTGATTAGGATTGCCTTTCTGGGCAGCAAATGCACATTTAGAAAATACCTTTCCACTCTGGCTTTTGGGAAGAGGAATATTCACCACTGACTTGGTTAAAATCTCTGTTGCAAATACATCAACCTGGCTTAGGGCTGGATTCTGGGGCTGGATTTGGAGCCAGGCACTTTGTTAGGCTGAACACGCTCCCTCTGTGAGGGTGCCCACAGGGGGATGGCAGCACCTTCTGCAGATCCATCTCTCTGTGCTGCTGTGCCTGACAAACAGCACCTTAAATGAAAAACAGGCTCCATCCTACCATCTCCCCCAGGTGAGGATAACCAGGGAGCTAAGGGATGGAACAATCTCTTTTTCCTCCTTCCCTGTGGGTAGGGGATGGAACTGGCTTGGCCTTTCTTTCTTTCTTTCTTTCTTTCTTTCTTTCTTTCTTTCTTTCTTTCTTTCTTTCTTTCTTTCTTTCTTTCTTTCTTTCTTTCTTTCTTTCTTTCTTTCTTTCTTTCTTTCTTTCTTTCTTTCTTTCTTTCTTTCTTTCTTTCTTTCTTTCTTTCTTTCTTTCTTTCTTTCTTTCTTTCTTTCTTTCTTTCTTTCTTTCTTTCTTTCTTTCTTTCTTTCTTTCTCTCTTTCTCTCTTTCTCTCTTTCTCTCTTTCTTTCTCCCTTTCTCTCTCTCTCTCTTTTTCTTTCTTTTTTTGTCTTTTCTTTGAGCAAGCAGAGGTTATTAGACCCAAAAGACTGACTAGTATGAGTCCTGGTCCATTTTACTTCAGCTAATTGTGCACTTTTCACCTTCTCCACAACATTTTTTGGTACAGGGACATGTTTTTGCAGGATTCTTCCAACCATTTATCCCCATCCTGAGTGTTGATGGCTCTCTCAGCCTGGGACAGGGACTCAGCTGTAGCCCAGCCAGGGTCTGTATCCAAACCAGCTTTTCACCACCTACTTTGGCATTTTTCCTGTTGTTTTTTTTTCTGCACTGGAGACATTTCCACCAGGCACCCAGTACTCTCCATGTGTTTCACAGTTATATTTAGCCCAAAAGTATCTGACTCAACAAGTAAGAAAGATTGCTCTTTGCAGGTATGTGTTATTCTGATGGAGATAGACACTGAAAATTAGTATAAAATCTATTGTTCCATAATTCCTTTGGAAATTGCTGAAAAGCCTAACCCAAACCCAAACTATTTTTGTGGCCTAGTGTTGTGCTTAGAATATTTTATGAGCTCAGGCTGATTTGGGTTCTCATCTCGTTTAGTGATCAGCCTTCCCTTTTAAATGTCAGTCCCATGCAAACAAATCCTAGAACCATTTCTCCTTTCTGTGCTGGAATTCACATCCAAACACTGTTCTAAATATGCTCTGGTGAACTTTTTCTTCATAGATTTGTCTAAATCCGTGTCAGTGGAGCGACATCCACTCTGGAAAATGGGGAAGGTGCATCACCAGCTCCTACCAAACACCTGTGTAGAGCTTTTATGTCAATTTGACCAAAGCAAAGGTCATGCTTGTGTTCCAATGTGGGACCATTGCTACTACAGGGCCATTTGTTTGCAGGTAAAAGATTGTATTCTTCCTCCATTTGTGCATCACTATCAGGTTTTTATCCGTGAAATGTATCTGTGAAGACACAGATATCTGGGAAACCCAGGAGAGGAGTTGTGCATTTTAAAATAATGGTATAAACTATAAATTCCTGTCCTGTCTACGCCCTTCCTCCTCACAACCTCAAGGAAGGCAAAGCAGAAAAGGGTCTCTGCCCCAGAACCTTTACAATGTGCAGGGTTTGACACCATCAACTGGCTTCAACACCATCACACATGTAAAAATGTTACAATTCTGCTATTTGACTCAGTATTTTAGTGACATGAGGAAAGAAATGGTGTCTGCCAAGTTTTCCATGCAGCTTGAAGCAAACCAGCTTACTGAGCAAAAAGAAAGTGGATTCAGGGAAGGAAAATGCAGCTGTATTGAGTAGCATGTTCTGTGTCTCTTCCAATTATTTCAAGCCATTCCTACACTCCTGTAGATTTGCTGATTTTGTGAGTTTGAGCATCCCTGGAGATCTTTATTCCCATTTCACTAAGCCTTTATAAGCTCCTGGGCTTTTCCCAGCAGGGTTGCACTGGAGTTGGGGGTAAAGTCATAGAATTTTAGAATTATCAAGGTTGAAGAAGACCCATGAGATCATCAAGTTTGTAGAAGTTGAAAGAAAATCAAGATGGTGCTTGGGACAAAATATCCAGACATAACTGTTCCCATGTCCCTGCACACCTGCAGAGCAGAAGAACAAGGCTGTGCCTCCCTTGTATTAAAGATTTCTGTGTCCCTTGATATGGGACATATTTCTCACGCCCTGCTCCAAATAAACAAATTTAAAATGAAGTCTCCTCTGCTTTCTCCTGTCTCCAGCACCAATGGATGCCTCAGCTTGGATTTTAGCCTTTTCTGCTGATCCCAGACTTACTCAGTGGATCTGGCACTCTGCAGTTCTGAGAGGCTTGTGAGGAGAGAAATGGAAAGACAAGGCTTGAAATTAGCATTATCTGGCTCTAAATGCAGATTTTGATGTAAAAACACTACTATTAGAAAGGAAAAAAGAAAAGGAAAAAAACAAACCCAAGCAAACAAACATGGTTCATTATGTTCTAAATGAGCCTCTGGATAGAGAAGCCTTCTTTGAGGGAAATGTAGAAAGAAAATGTCATTTATGAAGAGGGAAAGGACAATCCAATCAGCATGGAGGCTTTTAGGCTGTGTTGTCAGGATTGATCAAAGTTTTAGAGTTAGGGGTCTGGAATTGGCCCTGGAGTCATCTGCTCCATTGATACATTTCTGGATCATGACTGTTCTTTCTGCCTCAATCTCTTCAGGTCCATGTTTCCCAAGCAGATAAACAGCTTTTCCCTTCATGAAAGGTACATTATTGGTTCTAATGTGGCTCTTGGATTTCCTTCCAGGTTTTCCAGCACCCTCCAAAGGCTGTGCCTAAACCCCAAACCTCTCAAACCAGAGGGGGACATGGTTTCTAGAGTTTATGTTCTCCCTGGGTTGGATGAAAAATATCTTTGAGTAAAATTGGTCTTGCTTTCCACTGAAGTACCTATGAAGATAATGAGTCAGGTTTTATTCAAACCCCACCAATTTCTAGCACTAAAGTGGGCTATAAAACTTGAATGTCATTCAAAATAAGAACTAAAAAAAAAAAAAAAGCAAACAGAAGAGAAAACCCATACGAAAGTCACACTGGTTGCATATTTTGAGGTTAACATGACATGACTGTCTCTTAAGCTCATTTAAACATTTAATTTTGTTCTCTTGTTCCGTCCCTAAGTACATATGGATTTCACAGAGGTTTAACAGGACAGAAGAAAGTTACCCATAATTGAAACAGGTTTTATGCACAAGTCACGATGTTGTGTTCAACACTCAGAGGGAGAAAAACCTGTTCTTTCTGTCTGAAGTGACTTATTTTCAGATTAAGGAAAACAGCTGTGAGAAGAGCACCATCAACAAACGATTTGCTGAAATTTGTTCAGAGAGATTAATCTTAGATTTAATAATGCAGAGTAAGTAGAGAAGGACTCGTGTAGCATAAAATCATGGAATGGTTTGGACTGGAAGGGACCTTAGAGATTGTCCAGTTCCAAGCCCCTGCCTTGGGCAGAGACACCTTCCACTAAACCAGGATGCTCAGGGACTCATCCAGCCTGGCCTTGAACATCTCCTGGGATGGAGACCCCATGACCTCTCTGGGTAACCTGTTTTGGTGTGTCTTGAACCTTGAAGTAAAGAGTTTGTTCTTTCTGAATAAAATCTACTTGTTTCCATTTAGGACTATCTCCCCTTGTCCTGTCACTCCTTGCCCTTGTCTAAAGTCCCTCTGCAACTCTCTTGGAGCTCCTTTGGGTACTGGAAGAATCATAGAATCTCTGGGTTGGAAGAGACCTTCAAGATCATCGAGTCCAACCCATGCCCAACACCTCAAATAAACCATGGCACTGAGTGCCACATCCAGTCTGTTTCTAAACACATCCAGGGATGGTGACTCCGCCACCTCCCTCCATTCCAGTACTTTATCACTCTTTCCATTAAAAACCTTTTTCCTAATATCCAACCTATATTTCCCTTGGTGCAGCTTGAGACTGTGTCCTCTCATTCTGTCAGTGCTGCCTGGTGAAAGAGACCAACCCCACCTGGCTACAACCACTTTTCAGGAAGTTGTAGAGTGATGAGGTCACCCCTGAGTCTCCTTTTCTCCAGGCTGAGCACCCCCAGCTCCCTCAGTGGTTCCTCACAGAGTTTGTGTTCCCAACCCCTCTCCAGCCTCATTGCCTCCTCTGGATGTGCTCGAGCATCCCAAGATCCTTCCCAAACTGAGGGACCAGAGCTGGACACAGCACTCCAGGTGTGCCCTCACCTGTGCCCAGTACAGGGGCAGAATGACCTCCCTGCTCCTGTGGCCACACCATTCCTGACCCAGGCCAGGAGCCATTGGCCTTCTTGGCCACCAGGGCACTCTGCTGGCTCATGTCCAGCCGGCTGTCAACCAGAGCCCCCAGGTCCCTTTCTGCCCAGGCACTGCCCAGCCACTCCATCCCCAGCCTGTGCAGGGGGTTATTGTGGCCAAAATGCAGAACTCAGCACTTGGATTTAATAAACTTCATCCTGTTAGACTCAACCCATCCATTCAACCATTCCAGGTCTCTCTGCAGAGCCCTCCCTACCCTCCAACAGATGGACACACACTCCCAGCTTAATGTTGTCTGAAGATTTACTAATGAAAGACTCAATCCCCTCATATTTTGTCATCAATAAAAATATTGAACAGAACTGGTCCCAGTACAGAGCCCTGAGGGACACCACTGGTGACTGGAAGTGACTGGAATGGGATCTGAGACCTCCCTGGAGCCTTTTCCAGACTGAGCAGCCCCAACTCCCCCAGCCTGTGTCCAGAGCTGAGATACCCCAGCCCTGTGATCAGTTCAGTGGCCTCCTCTGGAATTGTCCCAAGGAGTTGTTCTCCTTCCTGTGCTGGGAACCCCAGGGGCTGGATGCAGCACTCCAGGTGGGATCTCACCAGAGCAGAGTAGCAGTGGAGAATCCCCTCCCTCCCCTCCTGGTTTTTCTGCTTTAGATGCAGCCCTGCATCCAGGTCATGGCTTTTTGAAACCATCCCTGCACCTGCAGGACTTCTGAGCTTTGCTGGAAGCCTTTGCAGAGCCTTTCTGAACACTGAAGGATGAGGTGTGTGCTGGGGCCACCTGGCTCCAGAGCCAGGCTCATCCCAGCTACTCTGGGGATTTATGGCAGGAGGCAGAGATAAGTTCTCTGATAAATGATGCCTCCATTATCATAAACAGATGTGTCCCCAGCATAGATTATAATTACATCTGAGGGAAAATAGAACAAACACAAAGGTTACAAGGCTGAGATTGGGTGAATGGCTTATTTATTCTTAATTGTTTTTACTTCCCTTATTAGGTGTTAATCCCAACTTCCACTGAGGGACTTCCAATTTCAATAGGCTATAAATTATGGGATCAAACTTGTTTTACATATGCTTATGTCAAATGATTTACACAGCTACAGGATCAGCCTTTGATTTCAGGATGCTCAGGTCAAATACAGATATTGGAAAACCACAGATTTCCATTCAAGAGAGCATCAAAGGAACAGACCCTTAAAGGTGCTGAGCACTCCCCAGCTCCATTGGTTTCTGGGGGAGCCTGGAAGCCCTTGGCCTCACAAGAATTAGATTTGGGAGGTGATTCAAAATGTCTAAATATTAAAAACAAGGTTGGAAACCATCAGTGTGTGAACTTTTGGAGATCCTTTTTTTTTGTTTTTCTTTCTTCTGACATCTATAAAAAATTACTTGGATACTTGGATGTAAAGAAACCAGCTGAGATTAAGTGCCTGGGTGTTGGGAACATGGGACAAGAAGGTGACTGTGATGGGTTGACACCGGCTGGATGTCAGGCATCCTCCTAAACTGCTTTGTCAGCTGGACAGGGGAAAGAAAAATTAATGAAAGGCTCCTGGGTTGAGAAAAGGACAGGGGGAGATCAGTCACCAGTTACCTTCAAGGTCCAAACAAGCTGGATTTGGGGAAATTAATTAATTTTAATGCAAAACAAATCAGGAAGTGCAACAAGTTGCATATTACTTCAATACAATACTTCAGGTTAGAAATGTCAGTTCATTGAAATTAGACTTCAGTGTGTGGAAAAGAATTGTTTTACTATAACGAGGAGAAAAGGAGGGGGAAAAATCCCAAACATTGTTACTTTAAAATTACATTGGATTTTTGAAACTAACCTAGTGATATTAAAGCAATAAAAAAGTGGAAATGTAAGTTGAAGTCAAAGTAACATATTTTATCTGGCCTGAATTAAATTCACATTCACACGCTCAACTGCTGGTTTGTGAAAGTGAACCCAGAATTTTGAGCTTATTTCAGGCTTTTGTAACAGTCACTTGAGAGGTCTTCAACTTTTTTCCAGTATGGAAAATTGTTTTCTTGTTCAACTCCTCAGGTATCATCCCTGTGAAAGGGGATAGAGAATCCTGTAGAGCACAGAGGGATTTTGCATTTCAAGCTCTGTCTGCTGGTGCTCCGGCAAGGAGGCTTTTCTTGCTTTCCCCATTGATTTAGGAGTTCTCATTCTGAGCGCATTGTAACTACAAGGAAATGAAATTCTCTCGCTTTCTGCTAAAATAAGAAGATTTACTCGTGGAAATAACTCTGTAAATACCACGTACTGCCATCTATGGCTCTGCTTGGGAAGCACATTGAGAGCTCTGCAGAGGAATCTGCTTTTCCACCGTCAAAGAAACCTTTTGTGCTAACCAGGGGTTTTAAACGAGCGGGCTCGCAGCTCCCAGCAGCTGGTGTGGGAAAAGAGAGTTCCCAGGGGAAGGGGAACCTCAATCCATCCCTCTCCTGCCAGTGTGGTGCCAGGGTCAGCAGCAGATGCCGAGAGCTTGGAGAGGGATTTGCAGGTCAGCAGGAAAGCACCTGGAGAGCAGCACAAAGGAATTCCAGGCACTCCACACAGGAAAATGGCTTGGTCACTGATCCAGCTTAAATTCCTCTATTCTGACACCTGAGCATGTGGAATGAAACAGGGGATTGGGGATGTGTGTTCTGCAGGGCTGTGATCTTGTTGGCACAGTAGAGATGTGGTGGGATGGCTCCTTTGGCTGGGTTGGGATGACTCCTGGGGCTGGAGGGGTGGAATGGAAGGATACAGGAAGAACAGCAATAGGAATTCTCTTTAGGAAGGACAAGCACAGGGAGATGAGGAGGGGCTGTGTCCCTCTGTCTTGAGGAGCAGATGGAATACATGGAGCTTTGCCTGAGGGTGGATGAGGAGCTAAGGGAGAATTTATGGGTCAGGATTAAGGGAGGGCAGAGACAGGTGACATTGGAGTGGGGTCTGCTACAGGCTGCCCAGCCAGGAGGATCAGGGGAGCTTGGAGCAACCTGGGATAATGGGAGGTATCCCTACCCATGGCAGGAGGTGGAACTGGATCATCTTCAAGGTCCCTTCCATCACAAACCATCCTGTGACTCTGTAAACATGCTGTAATTATTATTAACATTGCTATTTTTAGAAGGTGTTCAGCACTTTCCCTCCTGAAGAAAGTTTCTGAACAAGGATAAGGAAGAGCTGAGCACTTGTTAGAGAAATTCTCTTTGTTGTGACCATTTGGGATGCTCCTGGTTTGTCTTCAATGGCAATAACATCAAGGTGCATTTTGCCTTTGCTCTTACTCTTGGTTCTCAGCCTCTGGTCCCAGGATCTTCACCAGCAGAAGAACTTCATTAATATCTCCTCCTCGCTCCTTCCCTTCCTGGGCAGGGAGAGGGGAAAGAGGAAAGTTCAGGATCAGTTCAAAGCTCTGGAAAAAGAGAGCTTTTTCCAGCTCTCTGGAAAAAGAGAGGAGCTGTGAACATCTGAGCTTGGGGCTCCATCATTCCTTCCTGCTGCCAGAGCCAGCATCACAAATGCCATCAGAGGGGGGTTCCATCCTCTTCCCTGGTCATCCAAGAGCTTTGGAACTCTGGGAATAGCTTGGCTTCTTCAACAAAGCAAGAGTCACTCATCCAAGCTCCCTCCACCATCACTGGCTGTGGCCATACCTGTGCTGGCACTTGTTCCCCTCACTAATTCCATTTTTGGGGCTCCATGGAATTGTCCCTTGGCCCTGGCATGCAAAGCAGACTGGTCAGGGAAGAGGGATGAAGTTAGGATTTCCCATGCTTGGGAAAGCTGGAACATCTGCTTTGCCTCACTTTACAAGTCTATAAAATGGGCTTGATGCTAAATTCCTATTTAGGATAATTCTCTCAGAGCCTTGTCCAAAAATGCAGGAGTTTGAGCAAAGACATTCCTTGAACACAGACAATTGCTACACTTTAATAAATTCAGCCCATAGGAAGAGGAGCAGGAGTTTTCTCCTTGCCCTTAAGAGAGGCTGGGACTGCTGGGTTTGACCCGTGACACCTGAGCATTAACACCCCTGAGCAGCCACTGCCAGCAGAAACCACAGCTGGCAACAGCAATGAAAAGTCATTAAAATATATAAAAATGAACAACAACAAAAGCAAGGTGGAAAGCACAGCAGTCCTCTGAGAGGCAGGCATGGGAAAATCCCATTCAAGAGCTGAGTTATCCCATGTCTCCCTTCAGCAGAGGGATGTGGCTGCCTCAAAATTTGAATTGTTCAAGGAGATTTTTAACCAGACAAAATGGAAAGTGTCATAGATGTAAACACAGTGGTATCTGTTGCTGGAGGGGAAGTAAACTGATTACTTACAAGCTGTCCTGCTTTGCAGTTATCCTTCTCAAACAGATCCCCTGGGAATCCCTGGTATTCCCTATTTTTTTTCCCCTTGCCATCCTCTTCCACACCTATGATATCTGGGGGTACCACTGGCAGGAGGAGACTCTTCCAAAAAAACCTAATTCAGTTTCTCTACATTGCAATTATGCTCCCAGCAGATTTTTGGGGCAAATCTATTATTCCAACAGCACAACCAGCCTACCTTTGCAATGTGGGAGGTGGGAGGACAGAGTTAACAAACCCAAACCAGCTCTGAGCAGCTCCCAGCCCAAACAGCCTTTTTCCGCCCGTGCTCCGTGCTTCAAAAGAAGGTGGAAAAATTGGGCAGATAGAAAATGTTTTTTTTCTGGCTCTTTCATGTCTCTCTCATGTACTTTGTAGTTTGAGACCAGCTTAGGCTCCTGAAGTGTGCAGCTTAATTCTTCTCCCAAAATCTCTTTGCATATTTCCAGAGGTGCTACATTTAAGCATTTAACCATGGATATTCCCATGCTTTTTTTGGGTTTGTTTTTTTCCTTCTGCCAACAAGTGGGGTTTTCTGTGCAACCAACATGTTCTAAATTCAAAATGTGGGTAAAGGTTTTGTTTATCACTCTTGAGTTTGCTGTTTTCCTTTGACAGGGGGAAGAGGAGAATTACAGCTACATCCAGCTCAGCCTTTCCACCTCCAAAATCGAGACAGAAAAGAGAGAGAAGAGAGAAGAGAAGAGAAGAGAAGAGAAGAGAAGAGAAGAGAAGAGAAGAGAAGAGAAGAGAAGAGAAGAGAAGAGAAGAGAAGAGAAGAGAAGAGAAGAGAAGAGAAGAGAAGAGAAGAGAGAAGAGAAGAGAAGAGAAGAGAAGAGAAGAGAAGAGAAGAGAAGAGAAGAGAAGAGAAGAGAAGAGAAGAGAAGAGAAGAGAAGAGAAGAGAAGAGAAGAGATACTTCACTCCTGTTTGTGTTTTTGTACAGCAGAGTTGGTGTTTGTCACAAAACTCACCCAGCACCTCACCAAGGGGAATTAGGGGTGGGTTTGCCTTTTCAGAACCACCATGATGTTGCTCTTGGGACTTTTGACCTCTGGTTTTGCTGTTCTTGTCTGCTTCTTTTCCTCTGGGAATGACACTGGAAGGTGCTGATGGTGCCCATATCTGCCCTGAGGAACTTCAGGAGTCCTCACACCACATTGTGATGGGACAGAGGTTGCCAGTTTGAACTGAGGTCTTTTGGTTATTTCTGCACATTTTCAAGCAAAACAGGGCAGAGATCTCTGTTTCAGGGCTTTCTGTGTCATAAAGAAATTGTGCTGACCTAGGACTGGTCCCTGCAAGGGGAGCAGAAGGGAGAACCACAAACACAAAGGTGCCTTTAAATCTGTTATGCTACCAGGATAGATCATTCTCCCCACAGATCCCATGCTTGGGTTATGTTGGCAGGATGGAAGGAAGGGTTTGTGTCCCCCCAGACTTAGATTTCTGGGGAGATCTGATGTTTTGAGAGTATCTCCTGCTCTTCCAGTGGCCTTCTTTGCCCTCAGAGTTATCCTGCTGCAGGGAATTTCACAGATCCATTTTATGCTAAAGTTATTTTGCCTTCACAGATGAAGAGAGCAGGTGAATTATTGCACTTGGGTACCTCAGACACCTGCAGACCCCAAATCCTCACATCCTGTTTGCTGTCCCAGCTCACCCTGAGTTCTCCCTGGAGGGCACACAGTGAGAAATGGGCGCATCTGTGATATTGAGGGGCAAGCCATGTTTAACCTCTTGTTGAATGAGGGTGTGGGAATTCACAAATCTCTCTACTTAGAACTGGAAAAACATGGTCTGCAGTGACATTTGTCAGTATCTTTGAACACTGCTCTCTGTCCCAGGGTAGGATTCCTGGTCCTGGGCCAGGATCTGGACTTTGATGATCCTCATGGGTCCTTTCCAGCTCAGGATATTCTGCAATTCTCAGATTCATGGAGCCCAACTCCCCATTCCCACAAAGATGAGTTTTCCATCAGGCCCCACTGTAACAGAAAACGGGTTTGGTTTGGTCAGCAGCACGTTTTGGTGCTGTGTCCTTCTGCTTGGGTTTCTTTACCCTGCAACACAGGAGAGGCCAAGTGTACCTCGCTCTTCCTGACCTCTCCAAACACAGGACAGGCAAGGTGAGTGCTCCCCTCTTCCCCCAGCACTGCAAAAGAAAGGCAGAGCTGCTCCACGGGGCTCAGAGGGGCAGGGACAGAGTTAAGGGCAGGATTAGGATCAGAGTTAGTATTAGAGTTGGGGTTAGGATAAGGATTAGGGGTAGATTTACAGTTAGGGTTAAGGTTAGGATTAGAGTTAGGACTAGGGTTAAATTTAGGATAAGGTTTAGGGTTAGGATTAGGGTTGGGGTTCAGATTAGAGTTAGGATTAGGTTTTGGGTTGGGATAAGGGTTAGAATAAGGTTTGAGGTTAAGATTAGGGCTGTGGTTAGGGTTGGGGTTTGGATAAGGATTAGGGTTAGGTTTACAGTTAGGGTTAAAGTTAGGATTAGAGTTAGGACTAGGATTAAGGTTAGGGTAAAGTTTAGGGTTAGGATTAGGGTTGGGTTCAGATTAGAGTTAGGATTAGTGTTGGGGTTAGGATTAGGATTAGGATTAGGGTTGTGGTTAGAAGAAGGGTTAGAGTTAGGATTAGTGTTGGGGTTAGGATTAGAGTTAGGATAAGGTTTGAGGTTAGGATTAGTTTTGGGGTTAGAGTGTGGGTTAGGATAAGGATTAGGTTTACAGTTAAATTTAAGGTTAGGATTAGAGTTAGGATTAGGGTTAAATTTAGGATAAATTTTAGGGTTAGGATTAGGGTTGGGGTTAGGGTTAGGATTAGCGTTAGTGTTACGTTTAGGTTTAGGCTGAGGTTTAGGGCTGGACTTCTTTTGCCAAACTCTCCCTGGCTCCCTCCAAAGCTTTCCCCTCTCCTGCTGACACCTGAGGTGGTTGGAGATTGAGGACGTGCAGAAACAGAGCAGAAATCTCTGTTTGACTCCGAGGAACAGGGAAGCCTTCCTGAAGGAAAACAAACTCCCAAAATGCTGCCGAGGGGAAGGGAGAGATTTCCATTCGGAGCATGCACGGTGCTAATCCAGCATAGCCGCCTGTCGGCTGAAACGCTGCATTTCAGGCCCCAGCTGCCCCTTTGCTCCCGTCCCCGCTTAACTGGAGATGTCACAGATGCCTTTGGCCAGCGATGCTGCAGTGCTGGCTGGGGATGAGAGGCTGCTCTGCTGCGTTCCTCCACTGCCAGGCTTTGCAGCTCAGCTCGGCTAAACGGAGAATTTTCTTTCTTTTCTCCTTCTCCCAGGAGTTTTTTAAGGATGCAAAAGGTTTGAAGGTGTGGAAAAGGAGCTGAAGCGCTGGATGATGTGAAGGGAAGGGGAAGAAGGCCAGGAGGAGGGGGTGGAGATGCCCTGGAGAGTCCCTGGGGGGAGAGATGGGGTGCTCCTCTCCCTCCCTGAGGCAGAGGGACAGAGGGTGGTGACAGATGGGATCTTTACCTCTTCCCCTTGGACAGCTCTGTGCCCCTTCCCTGGTGGGGGAGCAGCAGCCCCGGGCAGGGAGGGAGGGAGGTGATTTTGTCAGGGAAAGAGGGTTGGTTTCCCCCTTTTGGAGTAGGAAGGGTTAACAACAAGGGGCAGGTCCCGAAGTCTGACAGGATGCTGAAGTCCCCCGGCTCTCCACACACCTCCAACCTCATTCCTCTCCCTTCCATCCCCTTCCCACCCCCCTTCTCTGCTCGGCAAGCTCCTCATTGCCGGAGGAGCTTCCTCAGGCTGCAAACCTGGAGGCAGCACCTTTACCCCAAACCTGCCGGGATGTAGCCCGTACCTTTCACCCCAGCCCATTTCCTCCTCCTCTGTCTGCTCAAACTTTCCCTTCCCCCCTCCCCAGCCTCCCGCTACCCTGGATGCGAGACCCCCCAACTGCTGCCCGAATTTCGGGTTAATGGAGTACGGAGTTGAGGGGGATGCTAGGAAAGAGGTACAATTTAAACAATTAGGAAAGGGTTAATGGCTGTCGCCGTCTTCTGCCTGGGCAAACCCCGGTGCAAAGGCACGGCCGAGCCTGGGGGGTGCTGGGGGAGGTCCCCCCATCCCCGTCCTCCCTCCCCGCGGCTGAGGGGCTGAGATCCACTGCTCCACTGGTCCCCGCCGCCCTGACCAGTGTCCCGTTCCCCTTCCCGGGCTGCCAGCTCCGGGGAGAGCGATGAGAGAGCCCCAGCACCCCCCTCTCCCTGCCGGTACCCAGGCAGCGGCACCAGCGTCTCTGCGCATCCCTCTGCGGGCGAGCGGCACCGCTCCGCGCTGAGCCTCCGCAGGTTTTTGGGGGAGCGGGGGGGGAGAGAGGAGGGGAGGGAAGCAGAAGCCTCGCCATCCTCACCACCACCACCATCCCGGCTCCCTCTTCACCTCCTGGCTCTCCCCGCTTAGGGCTAAGCTGTCCCGAGGAGGCTGCGCTGCTGCTGAGCCGGCAGAGCGCTCCGGCTTGTGGCTGGCTCCTCTGTTCCATCCATCCATCCATCCATCCATCCATCCATCCATCCATCCATCCATCCATCCATCCATCCATCCATCCATCCAGCCAGCCAGCCATCCAGCCAGCCATCCAGCCATCCAGCCATCCAGCCATCCTCTCCTGCTGGAGGCTAGCGGAGCATGCCCGATGCGATACCGTGTCAGTTCGGGTCCTCGCCTATAGCTGCCTGTTTTACAAAGCTCCGATCCGTGCGTGTGCGTGTGTATGTGTGTGTGTGCATTTCATCCCTCCCTCCTATCCCTCCCTCCCTCTCTCTCTCTCTCTCTCTCTCTCTCTCTCACTCTAATGTGTGATCTGGAAAGCTTATAAAAGCCTGATGTAATCCTTAATGCAGCCCCTGGCTACAAAGACTGGATCTAGTTTCAGAGAGAGAGAGATTCAGAAGCAGAATTTTAAAAAAATAAATAAATAAATTTAAGAGGAAAAAAAAAGTGTGGGGGGAGAAGAGAGAGAAAGAAGGAAAAGCAGACGAGTGGATTTTAAACAAACATATCTTCCTGAAGAAGACCATTCTTGCTCCTCGCTGCTGGGAAAGCTACTCTGAACCCTGCTGTATATTTTTTTTTTCCAAAGGAGAAGACTTGATTGTCTGTTTGGATCTAATGATTTACTGGCTTTTAACTGCGTTTTTCCCCTCTCCTAAGGATTCCTCAAAAAACGGCTTAATTATTTTCAGCTTTTCTCTTCTACCTGCCTGTCTGCAGAGACACCAAAGGTTCTCCCTTCCTCTCCTTCCCCACCCCCATTTCTTTTAGGATTTTTCCCCCTTTTCTATTTAATATATACACACATCTATATATATATATATATAAAAATGTGTATGTATATATATATGTAGAGGCAAGAGTGGAGGAAGCAGTGGGGGAGAGAGAGCTCTGCCATCCTTTTGGACTTCACGCGCTGCCCAATGTTGGGCTGGTTACCCCTGGATATGTTGCTGGTTTCCATTTGGAATTTGACGAAGGGAAGGAGGAGGATATAAAACCTGGGGAGCTCGGCAAGGTAAGGGGCTCCCGGCCACAATTCCTTCTTCCACGGAGGGGAGGGAAAAGGGGGAACGCGACTTCTCCGGCTTTGCCTGGAGCGCAGGGGGGTCTGACTCCATCCCCGGGGGAGACGGCGATGGGGGCAGCGCTGGGCACCCACTCCTCTCCTTTGGCCCCTGGAAACAGCACCCGGAGGATGCTCCCGTCCCCTTCCACTCAGCAATTTGGACTGATAAGAGCGTAATCATTCCCTGACACGGGAAGTTTTAACTTTTGTGCATGCGGGTCCTGTGGGCAAACATCAAGCACCGGCGGAAAATATTGAATGTCTGCAGGATGCGGAGGGGGGAATGCAGACGTGTCCCGGGGAAGGGAGATGGGGACTGGGTTTTCTGGGGGGATAGAAGGCAGCCAGGCGAGGAAAGAGGAGCGGGGGATCGCGACAGGAGAGCTGCAGAGCCAGCCGGGGCTGAACTGCAAAGTGCAGCGGAGCCGCGGTGCCTCCGCGGGCAGCCCCGGGGTCCGGGACTCCACAGCCCGCAATGTTGGCAAACAAAGTGCCGGAAGGACAGACAGCTGCCTGCCCCGGGCATGAATTTACCCTCATGGCAGCTTCCTGCCTTCCTCCTTTTCCTCGGGGTGTGGGGGGGTCCCTTCTTGCATCGCTGCTTGTGTGGCACCTACCCAGGGCTGGAGGAGGCGATGAGCTCCCCATGTGCCCCCCCAAATTGCCATTTCTCAGCACTTGGCTTCACAGCGGGAGTGAAAATTAACCTTTAGCCTCCGTAGAGCTCCGAGTGTGGCACAGACACACAGACACACAGACACACACACGCTGCTCCCGGGGATGCTGGCACCCAGGCACGGCTTTGCCTTTCTTTGGGGAGCGCCGGGGGAGAGAGCGGATGGAGAGAGAGAAGGAGTCTCCATCAGGGATGCGTAATTACAAAGCATCTTGTTCTGAATCACCCTGTGTGGGAATGAACCGCAAAATTTGTCTCTCCCTCTTCCCCCACCGCCCCCTTGCCTTTCACGGCCTGACATTCGCTGATGGAGGGCGGCTGTTGATGCATCCTCAGACTTTCACCGAGAGGTGTTTCAGCCATGGCTCTGCCGAGGGGAAGAGAGGGATCCAGGGGGATCAGGTGGAGGTTTCAAAGGGACTTCTCAGTCCTGGCTGAGAGCAGGCACCGAATGGAAGGCACGGGGGTTGCAGATGAACTCTGCCAGGTACCTTCGGCTGTGACTCACACTCGTGTCCCTGATCCTGACCTGGCCAAGCAAACAGCCCCTGTGAATCAGCGGCACGGAGAGCAGCGGGGAGGGAGGGGAGCATCAAGGCAAGGTCAAAGGGATGGAGGGCACAAAGACACCCCCTGCCATCCCTGACCGCCCCATCCCTTCAGAGCCAGGGCTTTCCGATCAACGCAGCTCCAGCACTGGGTCTGCCGAGTTGCCAGGGCCAGCTGACAGCTGATGGCTGAGGGAGGAGGAAGAGGAGGAGGAGGGGAGGAAGGGGGCTGAGGAAGAGCGGAGCTACTTTGACAGATGCCCAAAGCTGCGTGCGCGGCAGAGCGAAAATCGCAGCGCCTCGAAAGCCTCGCTGGGAGGGAGCCAGGGATGCTCGGGGTGCAGGGGGCACCTCCCCAGCCCCGTGACCTGTTGATCGCTTCAGGTTTCCTCTCACCTGGCCAGGCAGAGCCTGAGGAAAGCCAGGAGGGCTGAGCCCCCCGGAGTTGCCTGGTGACCTCCGTGGTGTAGCAGGGAGGGCTCTGTATTAATGATGATGACTCTGCTTTGGCTGGTGCTGAAATATCTGTATTATCTATTATCAGCTGGGAGACCAGGCTGGAGGCTTCGCAGGGCTGGGATCTCATCCAAAGTCCGGGCTTGCTAAAGGAAACAAACAACTCCCCGTGCATATTAAGTAGGTCCCTAATTAATTAATGACTCATTAACCTGGGTCCCACAGTCCCTCCTGTGCCCAAGACCTTGCTGAGGAAGAGGAAGGAGGTGGGAGGGCAGTGCTGGGGAGGTTTTTACCCTTGGAGGGTGCTGAGGAATTGCACCAGCTCAGCCAAGCCGCACTGCCAGGGGACGGGGCAGAGCCAGGCAGGGGACACAGGAGAGGGCTGAGCACGCAGGACATCCTGCCTGAGGGGTCTCGGAGGGGCACAGGGGTTTGGAAAACCCAGGGGACCTCCATAAACGGCTCTGAGTGTTACAGAGGGGTCAGGGTGCAGCATCGCTCCTGCTGTGGAGGATGAAGGGGAAAACCAGAAAGGAGCTGGCACAAGGCACAGCAAGGGCAGGAGCAGGGCTCTTGGTGCTTTTCATAGCAATTGGGATGGTGTTGCAGAGCCCTGGGTGCAGGGAGAGGGCTTGGAATCCCCAGAATCGACCAGTGAAGGTGTTCAGGCTCAGGGAAGGGCTGGCTGCAAAGCTGAGGGGATTTCTATTAATGACTGTAGCCCCTTCTCCTTAGGTGAGGGAAAATGAGGCAGGGACCATGTGCCAGACCCCATACCCGGGATGGGAACTGTGTGTGTGTGTGTGGGGGAGTCGGGGGGACATCCTGAACCCCCATCACACCCCAAGGAGCAGCCAAAGGCAACCACCACGGCTGGGGGAGCATCCCACATCCCATCCTCTGCCACCCCAGCAAGACCTGCATCACGCTGTGCCCCGCAGGCACCCAGAGGTGCTCTGGGACACCCCCACAACCCTTCCCTACCTTACATCACCCCACAAACCCCCTTTACAACCACGCCAAACTTAGCAAAACCCCTTAACCCACACATCCCACTCCATCCCTCTCACAGCATCAGGACCATCCCCGCTGCAACCCCGCGGAGGGAGAGGTTGGGAAAAGGCTTCGGGCATCGGGCATCTCCACCTAGTGCCAGGGTTCCCCCTCAGCCTCCCCCATCCCCAGGGCGGCAGCGGGAGCGGGGGGAGCTGCCGGGGGCGGCCGGGGCTTGCGGAGAGCGGCGGGGAGGTGGCGCTCGCCGCCCGGCTATCGCCGCTCGCCACCCCCGGAGCGCTCGGATGCTCGGCACAGCCCGCGGAGCGATGCTCTCCGCTATTCCCCCCCGCTAAAAAAAATATAAATAAATTTAAAAAAAAACAACCCACAGCATATCTGGGGCTCACAAGAAGCGCTGGCTCCCACCCCTCGCCCGAAACGCGAAACCCATGGGGTTGATTTCCCACTCTCCAGCGTTGCCTTCGCGTTGAGTTTTTGCTCCCCCCTCCCATGTTTTTTTGGGGTTTTTTTTTGGTTTTTTGTTTTGTTTTGTTTTTGTTTTTTTACCATGCTCTCCCGCACGTTTTATCCCCCCTCGTCCCCTCTTCTCCCCAATTTCAGCATCCTTGTGAAAGCAGAGGCTCCCACCACCTCTCCACGGGAGTGGAAGTGATGCCAAGTGCAGCTCTGTTACTCCCATGCCCAGAATTGGGAAGGGGCTCGGAGGCAGCCCCCAGCTCCAAGGGGTTTCCACACCATCCCTCACTCCCTGCAAGTGGCAGAAAGGGATGCCTGAGCACTTTGGTCCTGGGAATCCACCCGTGGTATCATCCAGCAGGGATGGTGCCCCATGCTCCAGGGGGAGATGGCAGAGGGGCTTCCTGCAGTGTGGGTGGCTTTCCTTTCCCAGTTTTTTTTGATGAAAAGGAGAAGGGGAAGCTTTGTGCACACAGATTCAGCCTCACCCCCTCCCTTGCTTAAGTGCAGCAGGCAGGAAATCCTCTGTCATCGATACCTGTTGCAGGGTGTATCAGCTTGGCTCATTAATTAGCTCCAGGAAAACCTGTGCTGGTAAACAAATGGCTCCAAGCTTTTCTCCGGGCCTTGTGGAATGCTGGTCCCCACCTTTCCAGGAGAGGTGCAAAGAGAGAGGAGTGCTTTCCTCAAGATGGATGACAGACTGGCTCTGGAACCAGCTCACCTCCTCCCCTCAGAGAAAATTCACATCCCCAGGCGAGACTCCAAAGGGAAGGGAGCTGGCACCTGGCCTGGAGGTTTGCAGGAGGGTCCTGCTCAGTGTCACAACATGCTGGAATGGCTAAAATGTGGCTGCAGACAAAGCCAAGGGGTCCCCATCAAATCCCAGTGTTCACCATTCACAAGATGCTCCTGAGTTCTTCTCATGGCTCTTTCCCCAAATTCTCTGCTTGCCTGGGGTTTGCTGGGATTAAAAAGGGGCAGGAGGGTAATGCTTGCGTTTGAGGCAAACTTGACTTAGAGTTAAATGCTGATGGAGGTTGATGTCCATCCATAAATTTGGGTGGGGATTTGGGAGTCTGAAGCAGAGGAAGAAAAGGACTGATGCACAGTTCCCAAGGTGGGGACAGGGGTCTCCTTCTTGGCATCTCAGCTGCCTTGAACCAATCTCCGCCAGAGAAAAAAACAGCATTTGAATGACCCATCTGTGCTGGAGAGGCAGGGGTTCTTTTTGACTTGAAATTCACTGCTTTCTTTTAGATTTAATATTAGGAAGAAATCCTTTATTGTGAAGAGTTGAGGCCCTGGCACAGGTTGCCCAGAGAAGCTGTGGCTGCCCCGTCCCTGGGAATGTGCAAGGCCAGGTTGAACAGGGCTTGGAGCAACCTGGGACAGTGGAAGGTGTCCCTGCCTATGGCGGGGGGGTGGAATGAGATGAATGAGATGATCTTTAAGGTATCTTCCAATCCAAACCATTCTGTGATTTTATGAGTTATACATGGCCCCATCAGATGCCAAATCCACAGGAGATCAGCCCTCTAAGTCTGAAACGACCATGGCAGGGAGCTGTGGAAATCCTCATTTCCCCAAGTCAGGACCACCATAGATGCCACCCCAGTCTCCAGCATCCCAGTGTTTGGAGGTCCCACCTGCCCTGTACCCTTCCCTAATGCTCCTGCTGCCAAAAAGGAAATTCTCCCACTCCATCCCTGGCCCATGACTGGGGGCATTTTATTCAGACCTAAAAAACCATCAGCTGGAAGCCAAACTTCTCTCTTGGAGAGCAATCTGGAAGGGCAGCCCACAGGGGGAGCATAATTCCCTTTCCCTTCCATGCACTCCGTGTGATATTTGGCTCTCTAATGTGGTTTGCAGAGTGCTGAGGCTACAAAGCACAACAATAAAATAATAAATAAAAAAAAAATAAATAAAGAAAAGGAAAATGAGCAGTAAATGAAGTCCCTTCAGAACATCCATTTGTCGTCACATCTCGAGTTCAGAATTTCCTCGCGGTGCCTCTCGGAGCGAGGGTTTTGTATTAGTCTGATTATGCTGAGATAATCTGTCATGTTGCTCCAGGAAGCTCTGAGGGAAGAGGACAAAAAAAAAAAAGGAAAGGAAAGATAATATTTTAAATCAGAGGGCTGCTAGATTGGTGACTCTCTCTGGCAGACACACATCACTGCCCCCTTTATGAAAATTTTAATTGGTTACCTCTGTCAGAGAAAATGAGAGATTTGCTGATTTTAATTTGTTGGAGAGAATCACTCCCTGCCAATGTTATCAAAATTAAACCGGAGATGGTTTCTTACTTTCCTTCTCCCACTCCCTCTGCATTTTCTCCTGAAATATCCCTCCCTAAAAGATTGATTAAGGAGTGACCAGCTGATGACAAATAAGCTGTTGAAGTGGCAAACTCTGCCCTGCTTGGTGTCCTGCCTTATCCCTGGGACAGGGAGGATCAGGGAGAGCAAACAGCATGTGGAGGAAGAATGGACAGAGACATAGTAAGGAAATACAGATATTTTTGGGGAGGGGTAAAACCTGGAACAGATGGGTGTCACCTCTTGTGGTGCACTGCATGTTGGCTGAAGTGAGTGTATGAAACAAGATATATAAAATATAAATTCCTCCTTCCAGTGTTTCAAGTACCATTGTGGTTTTAGCTTGGTGATTTGCTCCAGGTAGAGCTGCTGTTTGCTGGCTTGATGTGGCCTGGGAGCAGGGCAGAGGAATCCTGCATGTGTTTGGGGGCACCATTTCGTGCATGCCACGTGCATGTCCCGGTATTTATTGTTGCCAGCTCTTTTCCTGAACCCTGAGTTTTGGTCAGAGGCAGGTCCTGTGACACCTCCTGCCATGATTTCAGCACTCCCACCTGCAGGCTCACCTTGTCAGCTGCCTGTTCCCAGGCTGGCTTTGCTAGATGGAGATGTTCCCTCAGTTTTTTGAGCTCAGCTGGCCTATAACAAAGTCCTTGCTGTTTGCAAAATGGCTCTTTTCTTCCTCCCTTCTGTCAGCTATTAGGAATATCCCATTCCTGGCAGACGTGCCCTATTCCATATTCATTGAGAATTAGCACGGCTCTCTGTCTCAATGTTTTTGGGATAGGGGTCATCATGATATCCTGCTAGAATAGATTTGGAGCTGAAATGCTTTGTCTCTGTCCCATCTGTGCTCCTGTCTCCCTGGGGATGATCCTGCAAGCCAACAGCTCCACAAACTGATGAAGTTTGGGTTGCCCAGCACCAAACCACTGTGGCCGATTTTAAAAACTCCTGTAGTTCAATTCTCTCTGTGGGCCAAGGACAGGGGTCAGGGCACACTTAATTAAGACTTTGGTCTTTCTGCAGGTTGGTGTTTTCTCATTTGTGAAATCGGGAAGCCTAGCTCCCTCCTCCCCTGTGTGGCTCCGTGCCAGCTCTGTGTCCAGCTGGATGTGGTCAAATCACATTTCCTCTGGGATCCCGAGGTAAAGGGCACCAGCTGAGCCCCAGGGATGGTTTATTCTTCTTGTGTCTTGACTGTGAGCACGTGTCCACCCTCAAACATTCCTCCAGAGCCGTCTTTTCCTGCCCTTTCTCAGTCCTTAATTTCTTGAGGTCCTTCTATAATGAAGCAGGTAATTTCTACACCGGCCTTGGATTTCCTCTGGATTAAACACCTCCTTTTCCAGGAGAACCTCGTGGAGCACTGCAAAATGCTCCTTTGTATAGTCCAGCCCAGTTGGATACTCCAATCAATCAAGGAGTCAGGCTTTATGCTGGATGTTGTTGAGCAGCAATGTAACAATGGAGATCTACTCCAAACAAATATCTGCTGGTTCCTGCAAATGAAAGTCGATACACCCTCACAAGGAAATCTGTCCCAGTGGGGTCTTTTTTATCGAAAGCCCTGTTGGTAGATTTATTCATTGTGCAGGGCCCTTCCCTTAACAAGTCAGTTATTCATTGGCCATTGCTCCAGGGCGTGGGGAATTTATTGTCATAGTCCTGTAATCAGATATTTTGTTATAGAGGGCTTTGCCACCATGAAAGGGCTGAATAAATCAGTATGTAGCAGAAATTGATCCTCTCACAGGCTATTTCTGGATTCAGCTCCTGCTCTAAGAGTGTTTTCTCCCTTCTGGAACTGAAGCCTTTGCATGTTTGCCCTGTGGTCAGGTCTATCAAAGCTCTGCTTTAGTGCCTGTGTACAGACAGACACACACTTAGTTCTGTTTTCTGGACCTGATTTTTGTTCTGAGATACTTCAGGTCCATGCTGCTGCCATTTCCCAGCCAGAAAAAAAAAAAAATTCTCTATCACCTGACTTAAACATCTGCAGGTTGGAAAGAATTGCTTGAAAAGGCTTTAATCAACTGCTGGGGAAGAAAGGGAAATCTGATTTTGAGTAGCTGCATTGGTGCCTTAAGTACTAAAGAGCTTGGCCTGCTAATCTCCTCTTCTCAGATGTTGTTCCACAATCTGATCAGCTCTATTGAGCTGAAACAAGGGTTAATTGCTAACAAAATGCTCCACACCTTCCTGCATACAAGGAAAGGGGCAAGGGTGAGCCCCTTGCCTTTTGGAGCTTAGTGCAATCTCACCAAGTGCAGCTGATGGTGGGGGAATTTGACTCTTGCATGTGCACCAGGAATATCTGTATGTGGAGGTAAAATTACAGCAGAGCCTCTGATTTTTATGGCAGAAATCAGGGATGGGAGGAGAGGAAAAATCTCTGTAACCTAGCAGCCTGCACAGCTGCTGCCTCCCAGGTCGTGGGTGATGTTAAATGTTTAAATGTCAATGAACCTCCCCCCTGAGCAGGGCTGAGCTGTCTTGGCTCTTACACCGGGGATGGAGCTTGGCAGTGCTGAGGTTCCTCAGTGGTCAGACACTGCCTTGCATGCGTTCCCCAAGGCACAGCATCTTTCTAGGGAAGCTCTGATGGCTGCAGGGGTGGGTTTTGGCTTAAGGAGAGTCTGTGACAAAAGACATTCCTGTGCTTGATCTGCTCTGGTGAGTGCAGCCCAAAGGAGGGTCAAACTGTGATAAGGAGCATCTGAATTATGTCCACCTGTGGGAAGACAAATGCTGAGAAGGCCTGGGGGACTCTGAGCTGCCCACATTTCAGTAGAATCACAGAATGCCCTGTGCTGGAAGGAAACCACAAGGACCATCGAGCTCCTAGACCTGCACAGGACAACACCAAGAATCCCCCATGTTCCTGAGAGTGTTGTCCAAACTGGAACGCTGAGGAACCTGTTCTGGTTCCTGACCACCCTCTGGATGAAAAACCTCTTCCCTGTTCCAATATAAACCTGTCCTGACACAGCCCCAAGCTTTTCCTTCATATCCCATCACTGGATACAGCACTGCCCTCCCAATCACTCATTCTAGCACCTCCAGGTCAGCCATGAGGGCAAGTGAAGAAATAACCAGACAGTGAATTAATGTTCACTGCATATTCTGAATACTTTAAAAAAATGACATGAACAATGTTAAATATTTCCTGTCCTGTGTCATTTGCTGGCTCCTGCCAGCTTGGGGTTTTCAGATATGTTACCAGGGATAGCAATGCTGTCAGGACTTTCAGAGTCTCCAGATGGAGATGATGCTACAACCAGCAGGAGAGATGGTGACAGGCAGAAGAGCAGCAGAGCTGGGAGGGCAGGGGGGAAGCTGGGAGAGATCTCAGAAAAATGCCAGTTGGCTGGGGATCCACTTAAGTGGGATGAGTGGAAATACCAGGAGGGGCATCCTTTGCTGTGAGAGCTGACATGATTGTGGATGTACCCAAGGCATCCCTCGGGGAGCAGAAGCTGTGGGAAGTGCCTGCAGGCACGGAAATGCCACTGGAAGTGACATTCTCCAGATGGGGAATCCTCAGTCTGGATATCCTCTACCAAGATCAAGGGAGATGGTGAAGCAGCTTGCAGGAGGGGAATTCCAGAGGCCTCTTCCACCTTCGAGCATCTGTGATTCTTGGATGTGAATATGTGGAGATGGGACGCAAGTACTGCAGGTTTTGATGCCCTCACTGGACACAGATGCCCCCAGGAGCTGCCTCCTGGTGGGCAGGAGGCCTGCAGGATATTCAAAGATGTCCTGGTGAATGAACTGAAAGCTGTTTTGCAGGACAAACTCCAGTGTGGGGCTGTGTGGCAGCAATCTTTGTGTCGTCCTCCTCAAAAGGGAGGAAATCTGATAGGGATGGAGATCTGGGGTCTTAAATCCGAGGTCTTGAGTGGAAGAAAAACCTTTTGTAACGGTGTGAGACAGGCTTACAACCCCTCAAGTAGAGACTGTCCTTCCTGTGTTTGGACAAAGGCCTGGTTTGATGTCCTGTTGACTTGATCTCAGTTTTCTAGACAAGGCCCTTCTTGCCAATTCCACACCCCTGCATCTCTCTGGAGTCTTACACTGATTCTTTGGCTGGGCTGTGACCAGAGGCAATGCCACAGCATCTTTGGTCAGAAATGTGCACTCACCCTGCCCTAAAATGTGATGCTTACATTCTTTTATTCCCATATCACAAAATACTCATATTTTTGTGGATATCTTCTTCTGTTGTCCTGGGAAAAGCCTTGGCTTGTTCTGCAGTTGAGTTTTCCAGGATGTGGAAAGGGGGGATACTCCACCAAAAGCTGCAACTTCTCCTTCCTTGTTCTGTGGTGCTGATGTCTGGTGGGTCCTTCCCTTGCCTGGTTTGGCTTTTGACTTGTGATTACAAGTAATGGTTTTCCCAAAAGTACCTCTAGGACCATCCTGGAATGCTCCTGAGAATATCACCTGGCTGCCAACAGCATCAGGCACAATATGGGACAAACTGCTGGGGATGGGGAAGATGGTTGGTAAAGCCAGCTGTGATCCCTATCAGCCCTTTCTATCTTTGTTGGATTGGAGCTCAATTTAAAAGGCTGAGAGAACTGATCCACCTTCCTCTTCCCTGCCTTGAGCAGGCCTTAAACGCGTTTGTAGAAGATCCCACCACAATTTTCTCCATTTTGCCTGGTGAGGGGAATGTGGGACAAACAAAGCACTGATATTTTTTTTCTCAACTCCTTTCCCTTGCTCAGAAGAGTGGTTGGATGTAAATGGGACATGGCTCTTCCCAATCCTGGAGCTGGGTCAGCAGTGCTCTGCTCTGACAGCGCTCAGCGCAATGGGAGCGCCGCGATGCGCCACGCCGGGCACGGCGCCTTCCACGTGGGCTCAAAATCCTCCCTGCAACCTCCTGCTCTCAAAAATGCAATTTATGAGCCTCAAGGTGCCCAGCAGGCCGTGGAGAGGTGGTTATTAAAACCCCAGCTTCCCACCTCAAATTACAACCCAAATGCTGTGTTTGTTTCCCACTTCACACCGTCCCTCGGGGGTTTTCCTTCAGCGCTGAGCCCTTTTGAAGTTGCTGCTGATTACAGAGCAGGCAGTGTAATAATCTCCCTGTGGAAAGCATTTGGAGCTGGGGGGAAGGAAATCAATCACCCCAGAGCAGGGATCACAACTAGGGTGGGGGATTAATGGTGCTGCCCAGCCAACCTTTCCACTCAGGGGCTCATCCTGCTCTGGAGGCTGCAGCTCCTTAGACAGTCAAAGAAGGAGCATTTCAAAGAGGGTTTAAGCCCTGCAGATTGGCTCCCAGTCTGGAAGGTGACTTCAGTGGTGTAATTATTCTGTCCAGTCACCCTCATCAAGCACTGGCAGCTGGAGCTCTTCTTGAACCCTGATTTTCTCAGTTTTTGTGGTGACTTGATTGGTTGTTCCCTGGCTCATCAAAGGACTGAATCATTTAAAGTTATTATGCTTTATTTCTTCCCAAATTATTGACCAACACTATCTTGTGCCTCTGCACTTTTCCTGATGAGCCTTTTTGGATATACATCACTTGATCACTGTGTGTTGCACAACACTGAATATGAGCATGGCCAATGCAGAACTCCCGAGCACAGAGGCAGCTGCTTGGTCTGTGGCTTGAATTTGATGGAAAGTGAACCTCTGGCAGAGCTAAGGTCAACATCTGGAGGTCTTGAGATTGTGCTTCATCTCCAGCTCAGCCCTTTTCCTCTGTGAAGTTCCTGGAGAGCTGTTACTATCTGTGAACTGGTATTTTGCACCCTTTCCCTCAGGAGAATTTATTTATTTATCTGGATATCAGGACTCCTGCTGGTGAGTCTTGTCCTCCAGATGTTCTTGACTTAATCCACAGCAGGTCCTGGATGTCTGCAGTATTTGAATTTTGCCAAATATTAACCATAAATAGCTTTTAAATGTGCAACAGCACAAAGCCTGGTATTTTTGCATTGGTGTGACAGGCAGATTTGGGAGGTGGAGGGCACCATCTGCTGATTAATGGCTATTTCCTTTTATCTCATAAATCAGTAGTGAGCTATTAGTTGTAGTAACTATTCTTCCCCTTTAACAATGAAATCTCTAACATTTGTAAATATTCAAGGTGAGAGGATGGCAAGGAGACCTGGGTAAATGCAATGCTATTGTTGGCACCATGGTGGCTGGTAGAGGCTCTGGCTGGTGTGGAGCATGGTTATGGTCTGTAAAATCAGATTTTTTGAGACACCTTTCCTTCTTAGTTCAGGAGTGGAGGTGGGTTTCAGAGTTTGTCAGAGTTTCTTTCCTTTCTGATTAATCCTCTTCCAGCATCTCTCGTGTGTGCAGGGGTATGAACCCTTGCAGATCTTCAATCAATGAAATATCACATCAAATGTTAATTAACAATACAGGCCAGGGCTTGTTCTTTGACTTGGTGACCTTGTGCAACTCACTACCACAGAACAAAACTCTCACTGTGTCTCATTCCTGTGATTTATTCCTGATCCTAAGGTTTATTAGCAATAATCCCTGCCCCATGCCATCCCCTGGGTAGTGCTTGGTATTTCCTGGGTAGAAAATCCATGGTGGGGATGGATTCCACACAGAATCATGGAATATCCTGAGTTGAAAGGGACCCACAAGGATTATTGAGTCCAGCTCCTGGGACAGTTCATCAGGTGATCCCTGAGATTGGGTTCTGTCCCTGAGCAGCCCAACAGTTCAATTGCAGGCAAAAATGCCATTTCTGAGTGAAATAATGTTAATAAATAATGAGTGACCAGGAGAAAAAGAAAGGTTAAAATGAGAAGGAAGCCACTGGCATCGCAGTCCAGCACAGTGGAGTGTGGCAGCTCAGATGAGTCTCCAACACAACCTTGACCATCTGGGCTGCTTTCCTGAATCCAATCTTGCTGTTTCATAGAATAAACAGAATTGTTAAAATTCAAAAATACCTTCAAGTTCATTGAGTCCAAATATCAGCCCAGCATTGCCACTACCAAATTCCCACTCATCCATGTCAACAGCACCACCATCACCACATTCACCATCATCCATGGTAGCTCAGATGAGTCTCCAACATAACCTTGACCATCTGGGCTGCTTTCCTGAATCCAATCTTGCTGTTCCATGGAATCACAGAATTGTTAAAATTCAAAAAGACCATCAAGATCATCAAGGCAAAAATATCAGCCCAGCATCACCACCACCAAATTCCCAATCATCCATGTCATAGCACCACCATCACCACATTCACCATCATCCATGTCTACACATTTCTGAGCACTTCCAGGGATGATGACCCCACCACCTGCCTGCACAGTACATTTCAATATTTTACAGCCTTTATAATGAAAAACAAAAATCCCAATATCCAAACTAAACCTAATCTAATTCTTTGATGAATGCTCATGGCTTGCAGAGCAGCACCAGTCCAGTGCACACAGAAAGAGATAGCCAGGCTTGGCAGCACTATTCTTTTGTCCAAGTTTCAGTGACTTTCAGTGTCTGGGCAGGCTCTTGGCTCCTCCTTTGCACCACTTCTCAGCAGTAATGAGGTAACCCACCAGTGACTTCCCTGAGCATCTGTTTCATGGGGGAAGTGATTTTCCTCACTGCTGTACTGATTGGAAGTGGAACAGCCTTCAGTCCTGTGTTATGTTCAGGGGGCACCAAGTCTCCCACAGGCTCAGAGAGCTTTTATCCACAAATATCAACCTGTAACTCAGCAGTGGCTTCAAAACCACATTTGCTTGTGAGACAAAACCTGATAATTTCTGGCCATTCAAAAGCATCTGGAACATCCTAAATTGTGTCCTCTGGGCTGGGTTACAATGTCAAGTCTTTTGTATTTCAGATTTTTCTGTATGATTATTGGAGCAGGGGGATGGAGTCACTACATGAGCAATCAAGGACTTCCCATCCCCGTTTTTTCACCACCACTGGGGCATTTAGATGAACCCCAGGACACTTTCTAATCCTCCCCCTCTCTTGTGCCATATTTAGGGCTTGGTAAACCAAACAGGGATAGGACACAGATCCAAAACCTGGCCTGGTTTTGTGCAGACTGTTTAATTTTTAGAAATGTTTCAGAACATCTTCTCAGGCAGCATTGTCTCATCCCAACACTGATCCCAGTTCAGAGGAAAACGTGGCCAGGGACTGTTCCCAGCAGGGACATGAGTCACCTTCTGGCAGGGAGAGGGGTGAAATCCTCAGCTCTTGTTGCCCTGTGCTCATTTTGAGTCAAGCAGCAGCTCATGGGCTGAGATGCCTGTCTGGGGGCTCCTCTCTGTGCTGGAATATCCCCCTGCCACAATGCACTTTTACAGCTCCATAGATCACTGGGTAAAACCCACATTTAATTCTATGGTAAGGTCACTTTTTTACTTAAAAGGGACAGAATGGATTTAATTTATAATCCTCTCCAACTTTATGGCTTGCATTTAGAGTTATATCTATTATGTGGTGCCAAACACGTATTATAAAAATTGATTCCCCCCTTTTCTCCTCCCTAGATTTGCTGTGTCAGGCAGATTCTGATTGCCCTCCCCTTTGCTTTAAGCCAGAAGATTGACTGAGGTGGTGGATCTAAACGTCAGGGATGACATCTGAGCCTGCAAAGTGCAAGTTTATAGCGAATGGAACTGGCCCAGATCTATTCCTGGGTGTTTGGGAAGGAACACCATCTCTGCCAGCCTGTCACAATGCAGGACAGGAGGACAGAGCTGCAGGCTGCAGGGGAAAATGCAGCTCAGAGTCACGGTGAGGTGCAAAGGGGTTAGTAGGTGACCTGGTGTTGGTGTCTGGGTGTGGGTCCTGCCATGGCCACGTGATGTGGGCACATCCCTTAAATTCAACAGCAAATTTTAGGCAAGGGACATAATGTTCAGAGGAGGTCATAGTGAAGAATTGTTACTTTTTTTTTTATTCCAGGAAAGTCTTCAGACAGTTTTTAAGGGAGTTTCAAGGAGGGAAGAGAGGGAATGGGGTGACACCAAGAGGAATTAGCCTAAATTTACCACCTGATTTTTACCTGCAGCACTTGTGTTCTGTGTACCCACACTTTAGCATCTTTAATAAGTTCAGAGGTGTCTTTGCAGAGCAGAGGACATCAGAGAGGGGCAGAGAAGGAAAGGCAGCAGCAGGAATTGTTGTGGTTTTTGGGAATTGTTGTGAACTCCTTTGTCCAGGAGTGTCCATCCCACAACAGCTCTGTGGATGCTGTGGCTTGTGGCAGGAGTTGGGTAAAGCTTCAGAGAAGTGCCTTCCCTTGATTTAGAGGCTTCCAAGAGGTGATGATGGAGCACTTAGAGGGAGATTTGAGGCTCAGTCAGGGCTCTGGCAGGAATGGGAGCATCCCCAGATCACAGTCCATTCTCTGGGAGAGCAGCAAGGTGGGATCTGCCTCCCTCTCTTGCAGCTGCATTCCTGTGGCAACATTTTTCTATCTCTGTGATTAAGTTGTGCTCATAAAATCTTTACCAAACCCCCTAGACAAGCTGTTAACTGCCCTTTAAAGCTGAGCTGGGGAGAAATGAGCCACATTTGCCTACACACAGCCCTGGCCATGCTTGACTGAGAGACTGCAGTAAAACTTGAGCTATAAATAAAACACATGTGCCTGTGTCCACAACAGTGTTCTCCTGAGAAGATGCCATTTGCTTCAAGACTTCAGTGAAATATCCATATTTTCAGCCTCCATCTATATTAATGAGTGAATTTTTTTAAATTGTGGGACTTTTTTGGATGTTGTTTTTTGTTTGATTACATATATTTTAATTTCTTTCCTTTGTTGCAATGAGAATAAGGCAACAAAGGAGATTTGGGGACATGAGCAAGGTGGCAAGGGACAAAAGGGACCAAAATACCTGCTAGTGGCGAGGGACAAGCACCATTTAGTTGGGATGTTAGGGGTGAAGAAAGATCCCTCATTCCTTGAGCAGGTTCACACTGCTGCTCCTCCTGAGCCTTTTTCCTGAAAGCCAGGCTCAGTTTAACTTGCAATAGAACAATCTTCTCTGAGTGGAGAGATCTTGGGGCTCATCTTTGCTCACTGAGTAATGAAACAAAGCCAAAAGAAAAAAAAAAATTGGAAATTATAAAACAGGAGCTTGTCAAATGTTGGGTTGCTTAATTTTGTTTTGTTTATTTTTTAGTCTTGACTATGGACCATGACAAGGCTCTCTAGTGACTCAAAAATCACACCCAGGTTTTATTTTAAGTATTGCTTGTACTTGTCTTTTAGTATCATCTGTCTTTCATAATCGCAGAACTTAAGAAATTTTGATCTGAATGCCAGGTACTACGAGAGTGGTGGAATGAGAATCTGAGGGCAGAGATATGTCAGAAAGGAGCAGGAGATTACCCAACAGTAATAAGGACTGAATAGAGTCTCCATGGGGAGTGAAGGATTTGCCTCTGCATCTTTTCTTTCGGTCTCCAAGGAGCTCTGTCTCTGGAACAGCAGCATCTCAGGAACTGAAAGCAGCAGTTCACAGGGAATGAAGATCTCTCTGGCACTGGAGCCACATTTATCAGCATCCTGGCTGAAAAAGTCATGTAATTTAGGTTCATTGTGCATGTGAAGATTGAAAACCTGATTTTTTTACTTAAATTTGCTCAAAATTAGACAACTTAAATGGACCAGCTTTGGACTTGGAGGCGAGATTTAACCATGGGATGGAGGTTCAGTCACACCTGTGGGGAGAAAAGTCCTAAAGAACCTTGTGCCTCTGCTGTAAATAAGTGGGTTAATGCCTGGGCTTGATGATCTTTTCTAACCTAAATGATTCTGTGATTCCAAATATGCTCATGGTACCTGTGATGGGGAAAGTAATGAATACAGGAGGAATGTGAGGGTGGGATTGAGAGGGATAATAAAAACAGGAAAAGGTCAGGGGCCACTGTGCTCAGAGTGATCACTTCACCGTTTGGTTCAGATTTGCCCATTTGCAAAGGTTTCTGCCTGTTAAAAGGGGAAGGAGATGGTTCATCATTGGTTTCTTTCATCTCTCCTAGAATGTTCAGCTTGACAGAGAGAGGAAAGTCAGGCAGGAGGGGAAGAGTTTTCTGTCCCGATTTCTGTGGTGTTCAACATCCCCCAGAGGTTTCACCAGGAGATTGTGGCTCAAAGCTCAGACAGGGAAGAGGAGAATCACAGAATGGATCATTCTTCAATGAGAAGTTCTGCTGGGCTTGGACAGAGCAGTTTAGAAGTGTTCCAGCTTTAAACATCATTCTGTATCTTATCAGGAGGAGGCTGCTCCTTGGAATTTTCCCTGGACTCCTAAAATCTCTGTACCCTTGAGGACAAGGCATTAGAGGTGGAGGACCTTAAATTAAAAATGAGCAGAGAAATGCAAGGAGTCTCTGCTGCCTGCAGAAGGTCATCAGTCACGCTGCAGGCTGTCACCTGAGTCCTTGAGCCATGGGAGGCTTTGATGTAAGGTTGGAGCAGAAAACTTTCACTGGGTTGCTGATGAGTCACCAAACACCTGAGAGGAAACAGAGGAGGCATCTCAGGGGTGGAGAACCACAGAAAAGCAAAGCCCTGTCCTGTCCAGCTCTATAGGTGGGAGCTGCAGAGGGGTGAAGTTTCCACCTTTCTGCATTAAATACAGAAGGACAGCACTGGAAAATCACTTTCCAAAGGCTTTCCTAATGAAATCCACCTCAATATTAGCAGGGAGATTTCCTTCTTAATCATACAAGATTGACTGTCCTGGACAATAATTGTTCTGGTGGCTAAAATCTCAACCTAGGTGTATTTTTTTTTTGCCAAATCAAGCTTGTCTATTCTCACAGCATCACTGCCCTTTAATTTGAAGGTTTTCTAAAATTCCTCTGGTGCTTCCTTTTTAGAGCTTTAATTATAGCATTTTAATTTTCTCTTCATTTTCCTTTTGCAAAGCCAAGTGCACCAGTATCTTGTAACAAGTCTGGTCACCTAAGTGATCATTCTTTGCAACCCTGTCTCACTGTGAATTCATGTTACTTGAAGCTGAGAACAAAAATGGATCTAATATTTTAGACATGGTCAAAGATAGTGTCTTCCTAATATCTGGAAACCTGGCAATATTCCCCCTCACTGTGTCCTAGATTGATACATTGTCTTTTTCACAGCGTGTTATTTGTTTTTACCCAACCTCTGTCTTTATCTTCTGCCGGTTTTTTTTCTGCTCTGCTGAAATCACTTTACTCCTTTTCAGCTTTTAGCTTAGGAATGTCCTCATTACCCAAATGTGACAGTGTTATTTTCAAGTCACACCTGGGGGAAACTAAGGCAGAGGCAAAAAAAAAAAAAAAAAAAAAAAAAAAAAAAAAAAGACTTGACCTTCAGGGTGGAGGTGGCAAATCTTTGCCAAAAGCCAGTGATTCCTTGGACACCAGGCTGCTGTTGGCATGAGGGCTTTGTCCTGCCCCGATGAAGCCGAGGTTCCAATGCCTCCCCGTGGGCACAGCCTGCCTCTTCCAGGCAGGAATTCTCATGAGGAGCCCGGTTGTTTTCCCTGCATCCCCCCTCCCTCCTTCGCCGGGACAGGGATGAATGGGAAGAGAGAGGCTCTGAGTGGACTCTGTTCTCCAAGCCCAGTCGCTGCTGAATTTCAAATAACTCCCCAAACAAAACCCACACAAGCAGCCCCTTGTGCTCCTCTATCTCCTCTCTCTTTGGCCTTTAGTCCCCAGGCTTGGCAGCAGCGCTGCTCTTCTGTGGCTCGTCACATGCGAGGCGGGGAGGATGGGCGGCTTTGTCACCCTTCTCTTTGCTCAGGGGTCTGGAACAACAGAGCCCTTTGCCTTGTTTGCTTTGCTGGCCCACGAGGGAGCAGGAGGAAGGAGGTTGGTGTAACCCCCTGGCAGGTTTTTTGGTGAATTTTGTATGTTTAGAGGAGTGACTGTCTCTGCTCGTCCTTGTTCCCTACCTCCCTTGTGCTGGTGGGGACAGCTCTCCTCCTTGTAGGGGACAGTGGGCGCTTGGGGACAGGAAAAGATGCTGTCCCACACCTCAGGACAGGGCATTACTCCTGTCCCAGAAGGATTTGCCAGCTGCAGAGATCATGGCTCAGCTTTTGCCTTCAATGCAGGTAGCAGTGAAAAGGGACAGAGGGACAAATCCAGCTGGGAGCTGTGGTTTGCCCACAGTGCTGACATCCTGAGATATGTGGGATGGATGCCATTCTCCTGGCAGGGTTGAGAGTGTGGTGGAGTGGGAAGGAGAAAAACACAGCTCCTCTGGTCACCTCTGCAGCACTGCTCCCCAGAGCTGCTGGGACAGTTGTGGAGAGAGGGCCAGGTCAATCCATGGGATCTGAGCAAGAGGATTTTTAGGGTTCTCAAGATGCTGAAACTCATTTTACTCATTATGCAAGTTGGGCTTGAACTCCTTCACCCTGCAGGGAGAGAATCTCCCCACACAGCATGGTGGGGCCAGACTTACTGCAGATTAGGGTAGCTCCTTCTGACCTCTCAGTTTTCAGCAAGTCAAGCCTAATAGACTGGGACAGTGTAGCATTTTCTGCCAAAAAAAGGGAAAAAAAAGGAAAAAAAAAAAAGAAGAGGGGGGATTTAGCACAATTTCTTTATCTCTTGTGTCTTAGACCAGAAAAGGCCTCTGTGCAAAGCTCACTCAAGATGCACTGTGAGTATTTGGCAGCATATTGTGGTATTGTTCGCTCTGCTGTGCTCAGGCACAGGTCTCCTTTCAGCCCAGCTTTCCCTGCATGAGGGGGGCAGCTCATCCTGCCAGCCCTCGTGGAGTGGGCTGACTTTGAACAGCAGGACATGACCCCTTCCTTGTGATAGGGAATATTAACTCCTGACCTAAATAGGGAAAAAGAGCCTCAAGTTTATGGAAAGCCTGTTCCACTGGTCCGAGGAAAAGCCAGATGGCTTCTGCCTGTGATCTATGGAGCAGAAAGGGAAGATCATTAACAGCCATGCATTGCCCATGAGGACGGGGTTAAGGGGTGGTTGATGCCTTTGCAAACTCATGGGGTGGGTCAGGAGACTCTGCCTTGTGGATAAATACAAGTTTTCCTTCTGCACAGCTCATCACTTCTGCTTTTTAAAGGGAAAAAATGGCATCCAAGCCGCTGTGGTATTGGTCACCACTGCTGAAAGGCTCATGGGGAAAAGACACAAGCCAGGTATAACTGGAGGGGGTTTGCTGAATTTTCGGTTAATTATAAAAGGAATTCTCAGATGAGAGTCAATGGCCTCGTTCTGCCTGAGGACAAACTAAATGAACATGAATATCTCCTCTGTCATTATATATATATTCTTAAAAAAACCAAAACATATTCAGGATGTTTTATGAGGAATTATGTAGACTTATTAGCATTCCAGGGTTTCTCTCAAGCTGAAGGAATAATCCTGAAAAATTCCTTGAGAAAAGTGCTTAATGGTAGCTGATTTTGCATCTGTTGCTCTGCAAATCCAACACTGATTTCCCATGCTGAGCCACTGCCTGTGTGTGATGCTCCACTGCTTTTGCAAGGATTTGGCTTTTTCCCGTTCTACTCAATACTCTGATTTTGACAGGGAGCTCCTATTAATAAATCTTGTATATCTCCCTAAATATGGCCTCTATAGCTAAGTATATATATGGAATAGGGAACACCTCCAACTGGGAGTGGTGTGGAAGGAGTCTTTTACTGCTAGGCAACCACTTGGAATCCAAGGCTGCAAATTGTTACTCAGGCTGTGACAGCTCCTTAACCCCTGAGCTCTTCTGCTGCTGAAACTGGGAAACAAGAGGCATTTTGAAATGAAAGTGAATTTGTTTCAGAGAGAAAATTCAAATCCTTTCTATGTGATTGTTTTCTAAATTGATTGAGAAAAATGAGCTGACAAAGGTAGTTGTAACAATTAATAATATACATACACACAATTCAATAGTATTAGCAATACATTTTAATTTTTGTTAACAAAAAAACCCCCAATTAATCTCCTTCCTTCCTTCCTTCCTTCCTTCCTTCCTTCCTTCCTTCCTTCCTTCCTTCCTTCCTTCCTTCCTTCCTTCCTTCCTTCCTTCCTTCCTTCCTTCCTTCCTTCCGCCACTTCCTTCCTTCCGCCACTTCCTTCCTTCCGCCACTTCCTTCCTTCCTTCCGCCACTTCCTTCCTTCCTTCCTTCCTTCCTTCCTTCCTTCCTTCCTTCCTTCCTTCCTTCCTTCCTTCCTTCCTTCCTTCCTTCCTTCCTTCCTTCCGCCACTTCCTTCCGCCACTTCCTTCCGCCACTTCCTTCCGCCACTTCCTTCCGCCACTTCCTTCCGCCACTTCCTTCCGCCACTTCCTTCCGCCACTTCCTTCCGCCACTTCCTTCCTTCCTTCCGACACTTCCTTCCTTCCTTCCTTCCTTCCTTCCTTCCTTCCTTCCTTCCGACACTTCCTTCCGACACTTCCTTCCGACACTTCCTTCCGACACTTCCTTCCGACACTTCCTTCCTTCCGACACTTCCTTCCTTCCTTCCGACACTTCCTTCCTTCCTTCCTTCCTTCCTTCCTTCCTTCCTTCCTTCCTTCCTTCCTTCCTTCCTTCCTTCCTTCCTTCCTTCCTTCCTTCCTTCCGACACTTCCTTCCGACACTTCCTTCCGACACTTCCTTCCGACACTTCCTTCCTTCCTTCCGACACTTCCTTCCTTCCTTCCTTCCTTCCTTCCTTCCTTCCTTCCTTCCTTCCTTCCTTCCTTCCTTCCTTCCGACACTTCCTTCCTTCCTTCCTTCCTTCCTTCCTTCCTTCCTTCCTTCCTTCCTTCCTTCCTTCCTTCCTTCCTTCCTTCCTTCCTTCCTTCCTTCCTTCCGCCACTTCCTTCCTTCCTTCCTTCCTTCCTTCCTTCCTTCCTTCCTTCCTTCCTTCCTTCCTTCCTTCCTTCCTTCCTTCCGACACTTCCTTCCGACACTTCCTTCCGACACTTCCTTCCGACACTTCCTTCCGACACTTCCTTCCGACACTTCCTTCCTTCCTTCCGACACTTCCTTCCTTCCTTCCGACACTTCCTTCCGCCACTTCCTTCCTTCCTTCCTTCCTTCCTTCCTTCCTTCCTTCCTTCCGCCACTTCCTTCCTTCCTTCCGCCACTTCCTTCCTTCCTTCCGCCACTTCCTTCCGCCACTTCCTTCCGCCACTTCCTTCCGCCACTTCCTTCCGACACTTCCTTCCGACACTTCCTTCCTTCCTTCCTTCCTTCCTTCCTTCCTTCCTTCCTTCCTTCCTTCCTTCCTTCCTTCCTTCCTTCCTTCCTTCCTTCCTTCCTTCCGACACTTCCTTCCTTCCTTCCGACACTTCCTTCCTTCCTTCCTTCCTTCCTTCCTTCCTTCCTTCCTTCCTTCCTTCCTTCCTTCCTTCCTTCCTTCCTTCCTTCCTTCCTTCCTTCCGACACTTCCTTCCTTCCGACACTTCCTTCCTTCCTTCCTTCCGACACTTCCTTCCTTCCGACACTTCCTTCCTTCCGACACTTCCTTCCTTCCGACACTTCCTTCCTTCCGACACTTCCTTCCAACACTTCCTTCCTTCCTTCCTTCCTCCTTCCCTCCCTCCCTTCTTTTCCCTAAATCCATTACTAAAAGATTTTTAAATTTTTGTGAACCATTTTTTCAGTCAGAACACATTATCTCAGAACTAATTTTTAGCCAGTGATTTTTGCCAAACTCCTTTTGCCTGTCAGATATTAATGATCCCTTCACTTGAATTCTATACCAAATTATATTTGATAAAATATAGATTGTGAATCACGATCATTTCAATCATAAAGTGGTTCAAGCAAGTCCACATATAACAAGTACAGGAAGTTTTCCAAGATTTTTTAAAAATGAGATATGTTAGTTATATAATAACCCTTCCAGATACAGATTTTGGGATTTTTTGAAGTCTTGTTTCAGATTGGGCTTTATTATTGGGGCTTATTTATTAGGGCTTATTTCAGATTGCACATATTTCTTCACCTATTTCAATATACATACATTTAATTCTGTTCCTTTTTTGAGTAGGTGACCAGAACAAAGAGTGCTTAAAAGTTGATAATAAATAAGGCATTTTTTATAATATCTCAGGGCCTGGGGAAGCTCTCTAAGAAGAAGGAAAATAAGAGGCAGTAAAATATTCTTACAGCTTCTGTTGCCTGTTCCTCCTTCTCCCTCCAGCCCAGGTCCACCAGATTTATGAAATCTGAAGATTTTCCATCTGTAGAAGGAGTTTGCTAAGAAAAAATTATCAGATGGTGGTAAGAGGAGTCTTGGATAATAAGGAATTGGACGATTTACAAAGCATGGTAAAGGTTGCATGAGAATCCAATTCTGAAAATGGGATACTCAAAGAAAAATACAGGGTTTTTTTTAAATATTAAAATACAGGATGCAGAGCTGCTGAATTGCAACAGCATTTGCAGATTACTACACTTTTGATCTTTTCCTTACCTGGAAAAAGAGATTCTCTTTCCCTATAGTGGCTTTTCTATTACCTAAATCACAGAGATTAAAAACCTGCTGATTTCAACCTAAACAGCCTTAGTGCCATCCCAAACATCCTGAATGTGTGAGGATTAAAAGCTCTGATGAAAGGTTACTTACACTGCTAATGACTATTTGTCATTAATGGCCAATCAGCGTGTGAAGAATGACTTTGTGTCTTTTCCTCCCATGACCTGTGTGAGTGAGTCCCACTGGCTCTTTACTCCCATGAAAGATTTTCTTTCTATCCATCTTAAGTAACTGCCCTGCTAATTTTTTTTTTGGAGTATCAGCCAGGAATGTTGAAGCTCTGTGGGTTTCTTTTCTTCTTAGTTGCGTATTTGTGACACTTAGAATTTGTCTGTTGGGTTAAAAATAAATAACATTAAAAATAAATATTAAAAATTTTGATAGATTTTGGTCTTGTCCACTTTGGTGGCAAGGAAGCATCTCTTCCCTGCTCCTCTAAATAGAGGTTTCCATTCTCCATATAAATAAAATCACAAGATTTACACATAAAACCTGTGGTCAGGAAAAAGAGTCCAAATGGAGATTAATTACCTCATCTTTCATCAGAGGATAATGTGCTCCTGATCCAAGACTTCCAACTCCCACAATTGCAAAAGGTGTTTTGTAGCATCAAAGCTGAGCCAGGGAACTGAAAAACCAAATTTTGATCCACTAACTCTTTCCAAGGCAAGACTTGTCATGAACCCAAGCTGCCTGGAAGGGTAACTCAAGGTCAACTCTAATTTAATCTCTTTGTCTTTATGGAGAGTGTTGGTGTCTGGCTGAAAGCCTGATGAGAAAAGGTGACTGGGGAATTTATGACAACTTATTATTGTCCATTTGCACTTCTGCTTTCACCTACTGGTGGCCAAAAAAGAGCAAAAACCCACAGCTGCAGTCCCAACACCCCTGAGCTGCTGCTAATGTTGGTTTAAGTGTCCAGGTAATTCTGGAGGAGAAGCATAGACCAAGTTTTGCCCACCTGGTATGTGAATGTGAACTAATAAACCTCCCCAGGGAGGGTGTAACTCCATGGAGAATCACAGGATCAATTTAGGTTGGGGAAAAACCCTTTTGAGATCACTGAGTCCAACCCATGACCCAAACCCAGCACACCCAGACCATGGCACTGAGTGCCACATCCAGGCTTTCCTTGAACGCCTCCAGGGATGGTGACTCTCCCACCTCCCAGACAGCCTCTTTCAAAGGACAATGATTAAAAACTGATTGATTGTCTCCTGCCCAGGTTTGGCTGGATGTGGCTCCCACAGACACCCCAGTAAAGCACAGGCAAATGTTTGGTCACAGGTCCTGCCCAAAACTCTCCTAAACCCATGGATGCCTTGAAAACCCTCCAGCCAAAATAAATAAAGCCCAAGGACTTTCCCAGTACAGACACCATGAAGTTTGTGTCACTAATTTCGTCTAACCAGCAGGCACTCCTTTTTTTCTTGAGGACATCCCACATCTCCTCATTCTCTCTGCAGAGGAGGGGCCCATTTTATGCTGATTTATTTCTTGGTCTCTGAAAGCAGCTCCAAATCCCTTGTGCCACAGTATGGGAATTGGAAAAACAGAAACTTTCACAGATACTGGAAGAGTTTGATCTGCAACCTTGGATTGATGTAAAAATACAATGCACAGACATTGAGCAGAAAAATCATAAACTTATGTTTCTATAACTGTAAGTAAGAATGTGCATTAAGTAAGTGAAAAACTATTAATAAGATGGTGAAGGGTTTATAATGTAAGGGTGTGGTTGCATAGATTAGCTAAAAGTTTAGAAGTTATAATGGAAATGTATATGTACAGAAACCTATTAGACAAAAGTATCCGCAATGCAACAGAAGTAAGTAAAAACAATAGGTTCAAAAACCAAAATAAAACCTGTGACAGATGTCTATTAAGTTAGAAAGTTAATATTTTACCTTGTGACTACTCTTAAACTATAGCTCACAGCTTACTCCTTTAGAATCTCACAGCCTCAGAAACTGATGTTTATCTAAACAATAAATCCTTCTTAGCCCAAAAATAGTCCCATCCCTTCATTACTAGTGACAACAGTGATACCACAGCATTTTCAGTGCTTTTGAAGGGTGCTGAGGATCATTCAAAACCTCAAAATCAGTATTTTTGGTGTTGAATACTTGCAACAAAGAGATGTCCTGGGTGAAAAATGGAAAAAGATGCCAGACTGGATGGAGAAAAATAGGTGACACAAACAAGAGGTTTGATAATTCCCTTTTTGCCATAACTTTTTTAAGATTTGAGCCCCTCTCCTAAATTCCAAACAAGGATTGAGGGGAAGAGATTTTTTTAGGTGCCAAGGGGAACAGACCTTCTTGAAGGTTGGCAGAGCGCTGATATTTGATCAGCTGCAGGAATGGAAAATTACAGATCTTGACCTGCTCGGGCACATCAGAGGACGTGACCATCCCAGGGGAGCTGTGACTGCACCTGCCTGCAAAGGGCAGCAGGAGGACAAACGCCACAGAGGGCTGGAGTTCCTGATGCTGCCAGGACAGGCAGTGCCCTCTGGTCCTTGGCTGGGGTCACTGGGATGCTCTGCACTCAAATCGGGAGAGTTTTTCTCTCCTGAGATAAATTCCCCTTCTGTGATGACTTTTTGTTGTGGCCCTTCCTGCCCAACATGTGAATGATAAATTATTTAAGTTATTTTTATTAATTTATTTAATCCTCCTCAGTTGCTATATCATAAATTTGGTGTTGACCTGGCTTAGGTTACACTTCATGCTCAGTTTGTGGAACCCAAACTGTCTTTCCTTTTTCAAATATCAGTGGTAGGACTGTTCCAATGCTTTCAGCAATTTTTGTGGAGAGAAAAACTTTCTTGTTATATTTAGGAGAGTTCCATTCCTGAAAAACCATCAGAAAAAAACCTCTCAGTGTAGCATCTCTATCCATATTCATCACTGATAATCTTTATTTTTGCCTCTGAAATCACACCACATATCCCCAGCTTGGTATAGCTTTAGATTTATGCAACTACTGTGTGTGGCCATTGATTTAAATGACCCTCTGGCCTGTTCCTTCTTGCTTCTGCTCTGATCTGGGCTTTTCCCTGTGATTCCCCTTTCCTGATGGTGAAAACAAAAGATCTGTGATAACAATACCAGGAAGACAGAAACCAGCTGCTCTCTTCCTCCTAATCCTCCTCCCCATGGCTGAGCTGAAGGAACAACCAGTGGACTGCCTTCAGTTTGAGGAGGATGAAAGAGAACATCAGTGGGATTAGAAGGGTTAAGGGGTACTGGGATAATTTGTGCTGCAAATTTCCTTTTCTCCAGAGGGAAATACATTTTTGACTACAGGACAAGCACCTGGGTGATGCTCAGGAAGAGTGAAACGAATCAGGAGTCAGAGTAGGAATATAAAAGGATCCCAGTGCAGCAAGATCTGTAGCTTTGGTGAAAAATTATCCTAGAAAATGCCATGGATAAAGTTGGTGGAAAGCAGCAACCCAAGGTGGAGGAGAAGAAGGGAAAGAGGAGCAAGGACTGGAAGCTCCATTTGTAACTTGAACTGGGGAGGGAAAGAGAAGTTACCATTGACTGTTCTTGTTACTTGAGGAAAAAACAACAAACCTCTGCCCTGCCATGTCTGTGAGGAAGCAGTGATATCTGATCAGATTTTCTGATATCCCACGTGCACCTTGATCTCAGCCACAGCCTGAGAACTGGGCACACCAGCACCTGCCCATCTCTATAGTGGGGCACCAGAGACACCAAAACATAAACAAAGTTCCCACAGGAACCCTTAAAAAAGAGGTTTCCTTAGAAGAAAACCCCTACGAGCTGCTAAACCCCAATGCACCACATTAAAGCGGCAAGAGAAGGGTTCCTGTGGTGCATGGAGCAAACTCTCAGTGGATCCTCCAGAGCTGCATAATGCCAACTATGGGGAAGTCTGTGAGTTTTAACCTTTGAATGTATTTTCCCTTTTAAAACTAAGGAAAGTAGAAAATTCCTTGGTAAGTCTCTGTCACTTGATCCCAAAAACGCCCCTTTGAGCTCCTCACATTTCCTGCCTGGAGTGTTCAGCAAGAAGTTGGTTAAATCCTGAAAAGGAACAAAAATTTGCCTCAAACAAGAGCCACAGATTCTGAAACTTTGTGAGCATAACTTCCCTGCTTCCCATCTCAGGGCAAGTGAGAAGGGAAAGTATATGATTAACTTATGAAGCGCTTGCAGAGGCAACATCATTAGTTCCAACAGGCCCTTGTGAAAATGGGAACTGCCAGAACATGAATTTTTAACGTCTGGGCTGCATTAAGATCTTGAACGTGACAGAGACTAAACTTGGAGCCTGAACTCGGAGAGCACTGCTGCTATTTGTGGCAGAAGCCAAGAGATGGGTTTAGAGGGAAAGGAGTGGAGTATTTTTTTTTTCAGGGGCTCTTGTGGCTGGGGAAGTTCCAGTCAGTCCAAATTAGATCAGTTTCTAGGTGTCTGCCTGTCTCCACCAAGAAAATGCTGTTTCTGCCTTTAAACTCTTCCCTTCCATCCATCACTGCACTCACCTTCACTCCTGGTGGTCTCTCCTCACCACTCTTTTGTGATTCTTCCTTCTCCCCTCTTCCCAAGATTTCTGATCCCTTCTCTGCACTGCTTTGCTCACCCCTCCCTCCCTGCCTCCCCCAGGAGGAAAACTCCTCTGATGTGGAACCAGGAGCTGGCACTGGAGGAAAACAGCACGGAGCAACCCCAGGGATGTGGGAGATGGCCAGCTAGAGGCTGCCATGGCAACAGCTGGATCTCCTTCATCCCTCTCACCCTGCTTCCCTGCTGATTACATTAAAACAACAGAAAAAATAACAGTTGCTGGGAATCAAAGAACCCTCTTCCTCCACAAAATCACCTGGCCTGTTTCCATGTTTCCCAGTGCAAATCCCTGCCATCCTGGTTGCTGGTGTAACAATCTCGTGACTCTTGCTTGTGGATGATGAGGAAAAAAGGAGTTGGTTTGCTTGCCCTTGATGGGAAGACCTTTTTCTGCACTTCTCTTGTGGTCTTTGAGCTCAGTGACAGAGCTGTGGTCAAAAAATATCTTTGGACGTGAATATGACTTTTTGGGGGCTGTTGCTGTTGTTCCATGAGAGGATTTGGGGTTTGGAGCCAGAAGAGGTTTTGGTGGTGCTGCTTCCCCTGTGACAGCTCAGAGGAGGAGCAAGCCCAGCTCTTGGGGTTATTGCATCAACTCTCAACAACCCTCAACATGTCCTGTGCCCACGGACATGTTCAAGTCTACCTGGCATCACCCAGCACAGGTGAGATGTTGGCTGACTGTGTGACTCAAACACAGGAGGAATTTGATTGTTGTGCATATTTCAGGGGGCTGAGCCTTCATTTCTCCTCTTTTGGGTTTTTTTAATTAAAGAGATGACTGATGTGCTTTTTCCTCCTTCCCTCCTTTTGGCTCTTTGCATTGGGAAACACCAACATTGCATGGAACATGGGGTGGAGAAGAAATTCCCCTGAATGAACAGGAAATTCACTGCAGTTGCAAATTGATATTTAATGTTGCATCACAGAAGAGTGACTGTCTGGGGATGCTTGGGCTGCCATATCACAAACCCTTTTATTCCCAGCATTCCCTGCCTGACACTCTTCTTTCAGTGCTGGAAAATGCTTCCAGGTCCTGTTCACACCAAAACCAGTGAGCTGGGAGCACCATAGTCCTTGGGGTCTCCAGTCCCAAGTCCCACCTCTGACAGTGGCCACAATTGGTCCCTTTGTGGACAAACAGCACATCCCATCCCAATCTCCAAAGGTTCTATGCTGAATTTAAGCCCTGAAGGATGGATATCCCTTCCCTGAGCCCATCAGCATTGAGAGCAAACAAATTTTTTCACTCTTTCTTATGTCTCCAAGAACACTCCACACTTAAAATATCCCCAGGGACTTCTCTTCAGGCTGGAGGCCTTGAGTTGTCAGAGTAGGTCAGGTTTGGGAAGACATGAAGCTTGATTTCTGAATGAAGCAGCATCTGAGGGATAACTCAGCAGCTGTAGCAGCAGAATGGCTCTGTCCTAGTCAATGAACTTCCAGCCATGGATGTCATCTGGGAATATAACCACGGACAGCCAGGCTTGTGATACAGACAAAAAATAAAGCCCTCCTAGTACCAAGATGCCCTGGTTCTCCTTGAGTCCCAGCCTGAACAAGTTTTCAAGTGAATTCTGCAGAGCTGTTTGGTGCTTTAATTGCTAATAGAGCTGATCCTTTCTTGGGGAGAGAGGGAGGTTTGGCACTCGCTGGTGTTCATTGAGGGAAGCAAGGAGTGGTAGACACACACAGAGGAGGATGCAGTGAATGTGGGGCAAGGAAGCTGAATTCCAGCACTGTCTTGAGGGTATCAGACTGCTGAGCTCTGATATCCTCACTTAGCTTCACGCTGTTTGTTTTTCTGCCCCCCACCCCCCTTCTCCTCAACAATTAACTTTGCAATTAGACTTAATTATATTCAGCAGCTACTGAATGTGTCCTGTGCCCCAGTTGCTGCCGGTGGGGAGAGGCAGCAGCGGGGGTGAAAGCTGCACAGTCAGCTCAGCAGTGATTCACACATCCTCTGCACAGCTCAGAACAGGGAGCTCTCCTAAAGACGCCGTCCTGTGACTTCCTCACCCTCCTTCTCCCACTGAATTTCACCTTTTTGTCTCATCTCAAGCTTCAAGGCACAGCTTTTAGATGTCAGGGGAACCTGGAAGAGTCCCTTGAGGGGTGGTTTTTATCCCATCATAGGGAGCAAGTCTCACAACCAGGAGGGTGCTTTTGAAATGCATCATAAACCCAAGGCAGAGTCTTTGTTGGTGGAACATGGTGTCTGTCCTCTCTTGGACTCCAGGGCACACAGAGATCACCCTGGAGCTGGCAGGCCTCAAAGCCAAGTTTTCTAAAAGCTCTTTCAGTGCCAAATATATCTTGGGGTGTTATTTGACTTTAAATGGTCCAGAAATCCAACACCCAGTGATGCCCTTGGGGTGTCAGAGATGGAACTGGGGTGATGGAGATGGAAGGCTGAACATGAAGCAGCCAAAAATAACCCAAAGGTATCCTGGGGTGTTCCCACAGTGTGGGCAGCAGGTGAGGGGGAATTCTGCCCCTCTGCCCTGCTCAGGTGAGACCCCACCTGCAGAGCTGTATCCAGCCTTGGGGTTGGCACAGGGAGGACATGGAGCTGTTGGAGGAGTCCAGAGGAGGCACCAGGATGAGCAGAGGGATGGAGCAGCTCTGCTGTGAGGAAAGGCTGAGAAAATTTGGATTGTTTATCCTGGAGAAGAGAAGGTGTGGGGTGAACTAATTGTGGCTTTCCAGTACCTGAACAGAGCTGAGAGGAAAGATGGAGAGAGGCCACTGAGAGGGGCTTTTAGTCACAGGGCAAGGGGGATGGCTTCAAAAGAGAGTGGGTTTAGACTGGATATTAGGACAAAATTCTTGACTGTGAGGGTGGAGAGGGCCTGGCACAGGTTGCCCAGAGAAGCTATGGCTGCTCCATCCCTGGAAGTGTCCAAAGCCAGACTGGATGGAGATTGGAGCAGCCTGGGACAGTGGAAGGTGTCCCTGCCCATGGCAGGGGGTTGGAACAAGATGATTTCAAAGGAACCTTCTAGCCCAAACCATTCTTTGACTCTTTGATCAGTGTTACCAGTGCCCTTCCTCTGCTCTGGGAAAATAATAATTAGTAAAAAGTGTGCACAGTGACCTTTTTTACAACACAGAGCTTCATGCCATGTATCAGGACCTGAGATAACAGCTCCTCCATCAGTCTCTTAACAAGTTATCTATTAATTAATTCATTCATATGACTGTTAGATTACTCTCATTCCCTTTTGGGAGATATGTAGCAGTTTTTCTTCAGGGAGGTTGTGGTGAGAAGTAGTATTTCCAACCTGATGATGCAAAGTGGGAATTGCTTCATATCTTGGGAAGAAACATTTCAGTTCAGAACAGCCCTGTGTGGAAGCTGCTGTAAAGGGTCAGTGGTCTGTAAAATCTGGGTGCAGAAAAACTCTGAAACAGATGTTTTAGGTTTTGGTGAAAATTGAATTTTGTTGATAGGAAGTTTTCATTGCTGGAGGATTATCTGGTGAATTAAATATCAGTAATTCTTGATCTTAGATCCTTCCAAATCCCCAAAATTTGGGCGTTGAACTAAAGCACATTTTGAGGTTCCTACAGAATCCTGGAATGGTTTGGGTAGGAAGGGACGTTGAAGCTCATCCTGTTCCAGCCCCCTGCCATGGGTTGAACACCTTCCACCATCCCAGGCTGCTCCAAGCCCTGTCCAACCTGGCCTTGGACACTTCCAGGGCTGAAATAATTCCAAGATAATGTCTGCCATTGAATAGGAGGAAGGAGATTTGCTATGAACATCAATCTGCTTCAGATCAGGTTTGCAATCTGCTTTCCTTTCCTTATTACCTCCTGACTTTACAGGAAAGTGAAGTTATTTCTCTGATTTTCTGGTTCAGAGCCTTCATTCCTGGAGGACTGATCCTTTTATGACCAGAAGACAAGTAGAACTCCCTGCAGAAAGGCAGAGACCTCCTCTTCTCCCAGAAAATTTTCTCCTAAGGAAATTTTCTCCTAAGGACAAGGATGGGAGGTGGAGCAACAAGAAACTGAAGCAGCAGCCCTTAAGTGCCTGGTCTGTGAATAGAGAGCTTCATTATCTCGGGCTGCCAATGTAAATTAATTTTTAATGCATAATACCTCCCTCATCTCTTTTTTCTAGCTGGAACTTAACTAAACAATGCATCTCTCAAGATAAAGAGAGAGAAATCCCGGCCGTTGGGTCAATTTGCTGGGAGCAGAGACATCAGTCAGACACAGAACATTGACCAAGCTCTTCCTCAGGTGCTTCAGTGGGGGAACCTTGGGGGAAAGCTGAATCCCTCCATCTGCTCGGTGAGAAATTGTGCTGAGAAAGCTGAGGAGCCTGTCTCTTCCCAAAGAAACAGTCCCTCCTTGCTTCCAATTAGGCATTCCATATCCTGCTTTGTCAGAAAGGTATGGGATTGATGAAGAACACAGAAACTCACAGCCTGTTGCTCCCACCTCATCCTCTACAGAGAATGAAAACTTTCTTGCTGAAATTTTTTTTTTTTCCTGATCTTATTTATTTATTTATTCCCATGCTTAGGAATTAAAACATAGTGTCTGGCAAAAAACAAAAAAAAGAGAGAGAGAGAAATACCCAAAACATAACCACCCCACATTACCAGAGGAAGAGAAAGGCTGCAATTGCCATAAATAATGCAGTGGGTCATGAATAATTCAAACCAGAATATGGTTGTTATTGTAAGGAGTTATCACAGCTAATTATAGTCCATTGCCATCTTTCCCTCCAAAGCTCTGGCATTGATCGCTGCAGGACATGCCAAATATTTCACTAAAACAAAATATTGTGCTCCATGCTTCCCTGTTGATCAGCAGGTCTTTCACTAAGAGAGTTTGTTGTTCTTCAGCGGCTTTTGCCCTTGGGTCATGGTTGGAAAGAAATAAGGAAAACTTTTCGCTTAACAAAATCGTTCATCTCCATCAGTCAATTGGTCCCTGCAGACCCTTCCCAAAGTTGTTCCAACTCCCTGGGCACAGGAAGAGCCCAAGCTTCCACCATTCTGAGAAAACACAGACTAAATTTCTACAATTTTTCTTTTTTTTTTTTTTTAATTCTGATGACTTTTTAATATTCTAATTACTTTTTTTAAAGAATCTGTTCCTATTCTCTTCAGAAAAGACTTGCATCCTGCAATGGGATGAGGATTTATGCACATTGTAAAATAATATCTGTAAGGACATGTGGCTTCCCAGTTGGGTTCCCTTTGAGATATCCCAGTGATCTGCAAAATTTCTGGGTTTGTACAAGACTTGACTGGTTTTAGACTATTGGCAAACAGCAGATGCTGACTAGACACGAGCTTGGAACTGGAGATGTTTAAGGATTGAGCTCCAGAAAATCAGAATATGCCAGAGAGCTGCCTGTAAAAGAGATTTTAATGAGAATATTAATCATGAAATGCAACAAAGGAAGTACAATAATGTAATAGAAATAGTTCAGCAGAGAAATGCAAAGGCAGTATCATTTCTATAAAATTGACAGACAGGGAGGAAAATTACTGATATCTTTAGAAGTCTGAAGAGACTAAGGAAGGATAACAGATGGCCAGCCTGGTAGGAGGAAATCTTTCCCAAGCTTCAGATATTAAGTTGCAAGGAAATGAGGGTCTTATTTTACCTGCAAGTGGGAACTTCAGCACCAGCAGGAGTCCAGTGCCAGCAAAACGCTGCTCCAGGGGAGAAATCGCCCCTTGTCCAGCCTCTGACACAAGATTTACAGCCTGTTGTATCACTGCAAATAGTTGTTGTCCTTGGCCAGGCTAAATCTAACTCCCAGCCCATTCTGAAATATGAATCAATCTGATGTTGCTGTGTGGTAGAGGTGGTAGTGTTTTTTTTTCCTTCCACACTAACCCATATCTTTAATTCCTATTCTCCTGCCATCTCTCTTTTGGCTTAACTTTGGCTAAAGGCCTGAATCTGTAAGGCATAAAATTTACATTCCTAAAATCTGCTGACAAGTCTTTAAAAAATCCATTGTAATTATTGTTGTTACTAAGCAACAATTTTATTAATGCATTTCCTATGAGATCCAAAGGTAAAGTGAAGAGCTTTCCATGCCTGCACAGCACAGGTTATGAGTTTGGTCCATCATTTTGACTCTTAGATCCCCCTGTGGGGTCTAACAAGTGGCAGAGAGTTGGGGATCTGTTCCAAACTCCTCAGAGCTACAGAAAAGCCCTTGGTGTGCCTGCACTGCTCCTCAGAGGTGGCACTGCACCATAAATGTGGTGTGCTCCACTTTTCACCTTCTTCCACCCTTCTGGGCATTCATTTGAGTGCTGGAAGGAGACCTCCAGGTGATTTCCTGATGTTTGTGCTGCACTTGGGGCACCACAGGTACCTGAAATTGCCTGAATTGGTTGATCTTCCAAGGTGACAGGCAGGGAAAGTGCATTATTGAAGGCAAGCAGGAGCCATCCTTATCTGCAGGAGCAGAAGCGGCCTCTTTCCATCCCCGACAACTCGTCCAGCCTTCACTTGCATTATTTGGGAGGCGGGGGGCATATGAGATAAATGAATCCCATTAGATTCCTTCCAGATTTTTAAGACCAATTATTTCACACCATGAACTCTGTTTATTTCATAGTTATACTCCTGGTTTTGGAATAATAAGGAAATAACCTCCAAAATGTTTTACAGAAAAGATAATCAGAACAGTGCAACAGTGCCTGGCTTTTTTTTTTTTTCCTTGCCTTTTCTTTTTTTTTTTTCTTTTTTTTTTTTTTCTTTTTTTTTTTTTTTTTTTTCTTTTTTTGGGGGGGATAGAGAGAAATCTTTGTATTTCAGGGAGAAGGAGAAACCTGTGCATGCATTTTGCATGAACAGGTTATTTGAGAGCACGACAGCTATAATGAGAGAGAGATCGTCTTGCTTGTGGCTGTGCAGAGTGTAGGTCAGACAGCTCTGAATTAGCAGAGTCATTAATATTCTACTAAAACATAAAGCTGGAAGGGACCTTCTAGGTCACCAAGCCAACCATGTCATATAATCCCATTTGAGAAGAGAGGGTGACATTGGAGGCTAAGTAGTGGAGAAAATGCTTGTGGAGACAAAAAAGTGCCAGTCACTGACTGAGTGAGGGGTTAACATGGAATAGGGACGAGGGATTTGTAAAGGGATGAGGGATTTGTAAAGGGGCTTGAGGGAATTCCAACCCTGAGTGAGATATCTTGGAAATTGCCAGTATTTTTGCAGTAATTTCTGTATTCTTTGCTGGCTTTGGGGAGGAGAAGCTGGACTCTCCATTAAGTATCTCCTGTTATCAAACTTCACAACAAAAAGAGATCCTGTGTGGATCAGTGCAAGATTCCAGGAACAGAGAAAAGGGAGATCTAATCTGGCTGCTCCTGGTGGCCTCAGATCTTCCTGGAGCAGTCACCCTCCAGAAATTCCCCTCTTTAGGGTTTTCTTTGAGTTATGAAGGACACATAACTGTGACTGTGCCTCAAGCATGGATGCAGGAGACAGTCCCATGGAGCAGGGAATGGAGGTCGCAGCTTTTATTCCTGGGAATCCCACCTGATTCACCTCTCAGCTTTGCCTGAGCAGAATTTCAATTCCCCTCTCCCTTTGTTCTCATCCATGGAACGTGCTAAGGTAATTACATTTCCGTGTCTCACAGGGATGTTCTGAGGTTTCTCTAATATTTACCAAGTGTTTGAAGATCTTATGGAGGTGGAGTGCAAGTACCACGAGCTCCTAACAGTCTTGATGAAATCCTTCATTGGAGCAACGTAGACAAATTCAAATTGGAGCCACGGCAAACATTTTTAACAGGAAAAAATTAATTAACTGCTACAGCAGCTTCCCAAGGGAAGTGGTTGATTTTCCATTGCTCAAAATGTGTGACTCTGAGCTGCCTGTGGTTTTGAAAAACAGGTCCTAGCTCAGCTTCAAGCTCTTTAGCTCCATGCAGGAACCACTGGATGATGCAGACAATAGATGTGATGGTCGTGTGGACTTACAAAAGTTTTATCGCTGTTTTTATTTGCCTTCACTCTTTTTCCCCTTATTCTACCTGCTGTTATACCAACAGTGCACAATCCTGTTTCTATTTGTACATAGACCTCAGACATGAAATAGAGAAGTGTTTAGGAAAACCAGGCTCCTTCACATGTTTATGAAGTTGGAAAGAACACATCAAAACTGGTTTGATTCCATCTTCCACTTCTGCCTCCCTGATATCTGTGTGGGATTTTGTACAGATTTCCATCCCAGGGTCACCACTTTGTGACCAGGGGGCTAGATCTAGAAAATATGGGTTTGGCCATGGAGGGCACCCAAGGATCAGCAGTTCGAGGTGTTTGGGAATGTTTGTCTGTGATGTCCTTGTGCAGGAAGTCAATAGACCTGGTGACAAGAGTGTCTTGGTCCAATAAATCACATCTGCCACCACTGCATACACAAGACATTGCCAAAATCCACATGGGATTCTCTCTTCATCTCTGTTAAAGAGCTTAGACTGCCTTGTGGTGCCTCAAAACCAAAGAATATTCATTCATAATTAAAACCAAATTTTTTCCCTAAAAAATCAAAATGGTCCTCAAAGATCAAGCGTGATTTGCTGCTTATGTCAAATTTGCAAAGATAAGTTGCACCTGCAAAACTTTGCTTTCTAGAGAGGCATTCAAATAACCAAATGGTGGTCAGTGCCTTCCAGTAGCATGGGTGAAGTTTTAGTGGAGAAAAGACATTATGGAAACAACAGATGAGTTGTCCTTATAAATATTTTAAAGATGGTTATAAATGAACTATGATGAAACAGAGTTCATAGGTGACCTTTGTGCCAGAAAGTGAGGGAAGAAAAGCAGTTCATCAAAAATATCACGTCTGAAAAATTAATTTGACGGTGCTGATGGAGTGGCTGCTCTTGTAAATACGATTTTGTCGATTTTCAAAGAACCATTTGGTTTCCAGACACACAATTCAAGCCTGCGCCAACTGGCAGCTTTGGTGTTTAAAAATGGATTGTGTCGAGACAAGGTAATACCCAGAGGCAAATGTGCTGTTATGAAAGAGCTGTACAGGTTTATATTGGAGTCAAAAAAGGGTTTTGTGACTCTCAGGAGGCAGGAAAAGGGCAATCTCAGATCTCATCAACACCCTGAGAGGCTGCAGAAGTCAACTTCTGTCTTATGGCTGCATGGGCTGGCTTTCAAAATGCATGAGCTTGGAGGATGGGACCTCACATCCTTATTTCCATCATGTTCAGGCTGGATGGAGCTTGGAGCAACCTGTTCTAGAGGAAAGTGTCCCTGCTCATGGCAGGGGGTTTGGAACTGGATGAACTTTAAGGACCTTTCCAACCCAAACCATTCTGTGATTCTGTGATCTATATTTTGGGGGTGTTCAAACAATTTTGCTGAATTTAACCTGGGATCATTTCTAGCTGAAGAGATTTCCCAACCAAACATGTACCAAATAAAGATGTTTTAAAGACGTTTTGTGCTCCTTGCTGCTGGGCAGCACAGACAACAGAGGACCCCCGAGGCCTCACTCCATTTCAAAGCCAGGAGGGAGCAGGATGATCTGCCATCTGTGTGGAGAAAAGCAGGGAGCTGCACTCAGCAGTTTTTGAAAGTCCCCAACTCAGACTAGGCAGGAGAATTAGATCCAGTCCAATTCAACATTTTCCAATGACAGAGAAGCATCTGCCCCTTCTGTGGTTCGTTATCACAGTTTAGAACACACACCACACACAAAAACATTTTATTTCCAATCATTCCTGTGTGTATTCCATATAATGAGCTAATGCCAGGCTTTGTCCATGTAATGTTGATGGGAATGGTGGGTGAAGGGGTTGGTTGGTCAATGTGCCAGCCAGGCTGATAGAGGGGATGGATGTAACTTGGTTCCTGGTAGCATGTTCAAATCTCACCTATTTTTGGGAACTTCCAGCATGGATACTGGGATTATCCATGTTTTCTCTTTCCTTTTGTGTAGGCTTTTCTATTAGAGCCAAAGCCATCTTCATCCCTTCTCTCCTTGGCCTCCTTCCAGCTATCTCCCAGTTCCTCCTTGCACCAAAGATTTCTTGTCTTGAGCAGCAAAAAAAGTTGGTTTGTTAATTTTTGGTGCCATTTTAACCTCCATCAATGTCAGGGAAGAAAAAGGGGAGATGCTTCATGCTTCACCTGTGTGACAAACAGAACACAGGGGTTGGTCAGCCTGGTCCATGGCTTGGGAGGATGTGAAGAAAGACTTCAGAAATATTTCTTGTTGTGATTTAGAGTAATTTACAATCCCATGATCTTTTCCAGATTTTTGTGATAGGTTTTGTGCCCAGTTCCATCTCTTTAAATTTCCCAGCCACTCACTTGTTTCCAGGTTTGTACATTCTTTGTGACTCATGTGGACTGGCTGCCCTCACCCTGCTCTCTGCAACTCCTTCCTCTGGATTTTATGCTCCTAAAATGGGGAATATCATAATTTTCCATGTATGGCTCTTCCTGAGATGAGTCCCCAGAGCCCAGGACACATCATTCCACAGGGAATCATTGTAGCAAAAGACACCTGATTTCCATCCCTTCCAGCAAGGACAAGCTGTGCAGGCTGCAGACTTGATGCTGGGAGATGGGAACCTTGTTAATTAAAATGTCAGTGACTCAAATTCCCCTTAAGGTGAGAGAGAGCTGCATTTTTTATTACCATTGCTGTTAATGATACAGTTGGCTGGCACCTTGTAGAGGCATAATGCATTTCACTTACCTTGACAAGGTCTGCCCACTGTTTCCTCTGTGCCTCATATGTGACTTCAAGAGAATCATGAAATCATTCTGGAAATGGAGAGAAAAGGGGGAAAAAAACACAATGTTTTTATTTTTTCTCTCCTCTTAGACTAAAGCCATTTGTCAGGACAGGAGGATGTATCCTCAAGCTGTGCCACGAGAGGTTCAGTTGTACATCAGGAAGAAATTCCTCCTGGAAGGGGTGGTCAGGCATTGGAAGGGGCTGCCCAGGGAGGTGGTGGAGTCACCAACCCTGGAAATGTTCAAGGGACATCTGGATGTGGCACTCAGTGCTCTGGGCTGGTTGAAAAGGTGGGGATCAGTCTAATACTGGACTCAATGATCTCAGAGGTCTTTTCCTAAGTAATGATTCTGTGATTCTGTGATTCTGTGATTCCTCTCCAAATACTGAACACAATATTTTAAATTCATATCAAGCTCATAGGAAAGTAGGATTAGCCTAGAGGGAAATGGATCTGGAGCCAAGCAGGGAGAGAGGTAAAGCTGGGAAAATAGAAGGTAACTGCTCCAGGATGGGTTCCAAAAGGGTGATAAGTGTCTTATGACTTTAATGTTCTGCTTAAAAACCTTAATTGGCTCCTGCACAATTGGAAGTATCAACTCTCCTGCCCTATTTCACCCTGTTAACTGTGATGGATGTTGTAAACCTGCCCTTCTCTTTATAGAGGATGGAGAAAAGGACTGTAAAAGGAAGGACTTTTAAAGTGTAATGGAAGGGCTTAAAAGCTGTGGCTAAAACTCTTCCCCATTCCATCCTGTACTTAAACACACAGGGCCACATCCATGGTTCATTTAGAGCAACAAGCTCTAAAATCGTTGAGCTGATGAGGCCTGAACCCTGGTTTGCCCCTGCTGTGCCAAAGACAAGCAATGAACAAAGCGATCAAGGCTTTTTTTAGGGCAGAGCAGGCTCAGAGTTTCCCATTCCAGCTTGGTGGCACAATCAGGAGGTGTCACTTCTTCCACAGCTGCTTAAGCACCTGCAGGATCTGGCTGTAGCAGAGCTGCAGGGACTGCAAACTCAGCTCCAAGGTAATGGGCCTTTTCTGGGCTCGAGGTACAAAATATTTCTGTCAGGACAGCGTGGATGAGTCAGGCTCCAGTGGCTCTGATTCCACCTGGGAGCAGTTCCCACAAAGGCCAGCCAAGTCATTAACAGTCCATGGCTAATTGCCTGCTGTAAGAATGGCATGAAGCACCTTTGCTTTCAGACGAGCTCAGCTTGAGTCCTGCTCCTGGTTTTGGTGGATTTAGCTGGGATTTATCTCCTCTCTTGGTGCTGTCACTCATGGCAATCCTGGTCAGAGGACGGACCAGGGAATGCTCTGCTTAAAAACCTGGTTTTTGCTGTGGTGAGGAAGGTGTAGCATGAGAGGCATGAAAAGTGCCCTGACAGCCTTTGCACGTGCTTGCTGTCACAGATTCACACGTGCAAGGATCCCGTGAGCATCTTCTGGGGGATGACACTGCCTTGGGCTGTGCCAAATCGTGACTCAGCAGGTTGTAGTAGCACATTTAATTATTGTGAGAGGAGCCTGAGGAGCAGAGAGATGCTGGAAGCAAAAGGTCGAGCAGGAGAAGGACCCCAGGATTGTGTCAGGGAGAAAGAGGGAGTTTCTTCCAGGAGTGAAAACAATTTCAGAATTATCTAAGAGGATTTCTGCACTGGCACAGCACAGAGCTGTAAGGAAACCTGGGTAAGTCCTTTCTATATCATGTCACACTTTGGAAGTATCTTAGAACCGTGAGCATGGCCTAGCTAAGCAGAAATAAACTGATTAAATATTCCTGGACTCCAACAATTCCCTGCTAGGACTGTGTGCATGGATGCATCAGGTGTTCAAGGCCAGGTTGGATGGGGCTTGGAGCAACCTGGGCTGGTGGAAGGTATCCCTGCCCATGGGACCCACACTGGGTGATCTTGAAGGTCCCTTCCAACCCAAACCATTCTATGGCACCTTATGCTGAATTTTAGTGGGGTTATTATCAACTCTGGTAATTAGGGAGAAAAGCATGCAGCTGATATTTAGGGCATTTGCCAGTGAAAAGCTCTACAAAATTGTAACTTTTTACCCAAAGGGAGAGAAAGAGGTAATTTTGTCAAAATCCTAAATATCTCTGGTCTTGTGTAAATATTTGATCACATTTTTTAAAAAACCTCCATCAGATATTGAATTATTCTGGTTTCTTAATCTCTTATTAACCTCTTCCATGCTAGACATGTGCATGAGAGATTAATATTTTCAGTTGAGTGGCCCACACTTGTGCAAACTGCTGCAGTGTGAATAAATAATAACAAACACAGTGAATATTTCATTGGCAGGGAAAACAGATTCTGGGAGGGAGAAGAGCTGATGTGCACTGGTTTTTACCCTCCCACAGGAGTGTTTCTGACAGCAGGACTGTTACACACTGCCCAAGAAGGAGCAGGAGCAGCAACCTGTGGATGCTCTGGCTGATATCAAGAACCAGCGTGCCATCCAAATGGCTCTTCTTGCCTTTGTGGCATTGAAAAAAATAATTATGTTCACCAAGGAAAAAAAAATAAGTGAATGAGTGAAAATAACTTATAAATATATTGAAATCCCAATCTCTCAGTAGGGAAAAAAACAAATTTTATTGGATCATTACCTGAGATGAGCTAGTCACTAAGGACACACATTTCAGTGTGAACAGTCAAAACACTGAAAAAAGAATATTAAGCAGTTTTCTCTGACCTGGAATGAGTAGTGGAACTAAGTTGTTGCTACAGATCTTGTCCTTTCAGTGTTCTCTGATTTATAAGCATGATATAGTCTGACATGTACAGCATCAACATGAGTCTCTTGACTAAAAGTTTGTCCAAAAATGTCTTGAGACACCCTGAGAGGAGGGAGAGGCAGCCTGCAGTGGATGCAATGCTACTGGGCTCAGTGACAGAATAGCAGAGCCTGTTTGCCTGCCCCTGAATCACAGCTTGCTTTGGGAGAGATGCTCATGCCCTGCAGCAGCAGCAGAGGAACTTCTGTAGAAAACCACTGCTGTTTTTGGACTGCAGCCTCATCTTCCTGCTGGACAGTTCCTCTCCTGGCCTTTCAAATCCCTGTCTGTCCCCTCTGTCCCTGTGGGGTGGTTTTTGATGGATGCCACTGACACATCCACGGATGTGGCCTTCCCTCTGAGCTGATGGGTGACAGTTTTTAGGGTCTGGGTTGCACCCAGAGTACTTTGCTCAGGAGGCTGTCAGGTTGGTGTGGGCTGTCAGACAAATAACAGAGCTCTCTGTGTGATGATCCTGACAGCGTTTCCCCGGCTGTCACCGCTGAGATGAGCCCAGGACACACAAAGCAATCGAATCCCTTGTCTGCACCGTGTAAGTAAACACCCTCAGCTGTTTCCCCCTGCACCACAAGAACTGAATTAGACCTTTGCACTCCCTGAATTGAAAAGAGAAGTGAAGAAGAGCGAGGTCCAAGATCAACCATCTGGAAAGAGGAACAAGAGGCCAGAGCATCACAATAGCTCTGACTTGTACAAATTGCTGCTTTATACCTGATACTTTCCTTTTCTGCCCAAGACGTCCTTAAGGGGTGAAATGCCTTATGTGTCTATTGCAGGGCTTTGTTGGAGAAGAATCCTGCTCGATCCCTAGCCTCCTGAATGACTCAATAATTACTTTAACTGATTCAAGGCTCCCCCTCAACCTCCAACCGCCCCCCTCTCCACCATTCAACTTTAACACAAGACCACACTGTTTCTCAGTTTCCAGTGTGCCCAAAGCTATTCAGGCCACTTGTTCCTCTCTGAATGGAGCTGACAGAGCTGCTTTTGTGCAGAGGCAATTTTGGATTTAATTGGAGACCTGCGGGGGGCAGGGCTGGGGGGTGGGGGAGGGAATGGGGTCACTGGGTCAGTGTTTTGGAAAGATCAACTCAAAGGAGAGTCCAAGAGGGAAAAGAAATGAGCGTGGGTTGAATGTTTGGGAAGAGGTTTTGCGTGGGTTGTGTGTGCAAGGGCAGTGCTCCCTGCTTCCAGAAATGACCATGGTACCTATTTGGGATCAGAAAGCAAACAGGGTCAGGCCTGGGGCAGATGGCCTTAAAAGGCATTTTGAATCTAGAATGACAGATCCCAGGGTCCTTTCTGCAAGGATCACAGGCTAATTCAGGCTGTGGTGAAGGAGCCTTGATGTCGGAAAGGTCACTTGCTGCAGTCAGTCCCCTTAGGTCAGGCATTCATCATCCACATTAAAGGAGCTTCGCTAAATTCCCTTCTCCAGTTCTGCTCCCTCCCTGGAGATAAGTTCAGCTTCTGCCCTGTCTTTACCACTTATGGGGCACTTATGGGTTCGTGCCAGAGCTGTGAATGCACCACAATAAGAAAAGAAGCTTTTTTCTAGTCAGGCACATGTAAGTCACACCATGCTTTGAACCAGCACAGTCCTGCTGTGTAAGGGGACCACAGGTCATAATGCACAGGAAAAATGGAGCTTAGTGAGCCAGCACAAAAGCACTGTGACTCTTCTACTTCACTGCTCAGCTTCTTTTTGGATGTCTCCTCTTTCTCACCTGATCAAAAAAATATATATAAATTAAACTGGAAAGAATTGTATTGATTGTGCTGCAGAAAAGCCAATATAATCCTGGCAGAGCTAGACCCAACAGAGACTCAGTAAAGCTACTTATGCAAAAATAAATCCTTTTTTTTTGGTCTCAAAAAGCAGGTGGATATGATGATATAAAATAGGTGAGACTGCTCTGATTGGCTTTAAAAGTTCTGACCATCACCTGTTCACAGCACACTGAGGTAGGTCGCTGTTCCTCAGTTGTTAACCAGTTCTGGTCCCTACTTCTCCACCAGTGATGGCTCTCAATTTGCTGACCTAACTTTATGTTTAAAATTGCCTGGGAGCACGCAGGAGATGTGGGACCACCTCCTCTTCATGTTTAAAATGCCTGGGAGCACCCAGGAGATGTGGGACCATCTCCTCTTGAGCTGCTCCAGGTTGGTGACAAGCGTGGAGCTGACAGTGGCCTTGTACAGCTGGGAGACAGACACCTGCTGGGAGCGTGTGCTGGGGGGGTGATGCATAATTTAGGAGTAAAAACAGCAATCCTGCTATTATCCTGATGATGCTCCTCAAACCCTGACATCTCCTGCTCCCAAGAGAAGCAGGCTGGCACTGCTGACTGGGGGATGACCAAGAGGAGCTCCTGGTTTTTGTGTGTGGCAGGGTGACCTCAATGCAGTGAACAGGGAGTGAAAAGCTGTTTAGTCGAACTTCCCACACCCCTGGGAATTATCTTTCCCGACAGCATCACAACTTTCCTCTGCTTCTTTCCCTTGCAAGCCTCTGGCTGCACATCCCTGTGGGATGCCTCTGCTGCCGTTTCACATCATCCCCACGGACCTCAGATCCAGGTTTCCTCTAGGGAAGCAGGGAGAGGTGTTTAAAGGTGTCAGAGACCTGTTGAGTTACATTTTCATCAGCAGCTCACCAGCCTGGCTCTGGCAGCATTAGTCAGACTGGAGTAACACAGAGCAGCCTTTGCTCTATTCCCACCACCCACTTGAAAACAAACAAGGCTGACATTTATAAGGCTTTAGAAAGCCTGGGTTTAGCATCAGATCTGCTCCCAGATTCCTACTGTTCTCCTCTCCTTGACAGCTACTTCCTCTCAAACTGCTTGTTTCTAGGATGGCAGCAGATAGGGATTGGTGACCTTCCCACACAGGAGATTGTTTGGAAGAGATAAAAAACATCTTATCTTCCCAGAGATTGCCCAGAGAAGCTGTGGATGCTCCATTCCTGGATGTCTTCAAGGCCAGATGGATGGATGGAACTCTGAGCCACCTGGTGTAGTGGAAGGTGTCCCTGCCCATGGCAGGGGGGTTGAATGAGATGATCTTTGAGGTCCCTTTCCAACCCAAATCACCAACTCTGTGATTCTGCTCCCTCTCAGCTAGAGGCAAAACACCAGGCTGCCTCTTAGTGCATTTCTGTCCCCAGGGAGTTTAAGGTTTCTGCCCAAACCCAGGATGCTGCAGTATTTTAAGCAGCACTCTGTGATGTTGGTTGCAGGAAAATAGGAGTGACCTGTGTCAGGCCAGTGTCTGTCAGAATCTTTACTGGATATCCCTTTTGCAGCACTATTCTGGGCTGTAATTTAAAATGCAATGACAGAATCCTGGAATTGTTTGGGTTGGAAGGGACCTTCAAGATCATCCTGTTCATCCCCTGCCATGTGCAGGGACACCTTCCATGAGACCAGGTTGCTCAGAGCTCCATCCAACCTGGCCTTGAATAGCTCCAGGGATTGGGAGGATGTTGTGGAACATCTCTGGGCAACCTGCACACAAGGATGGCAGTAGGAAGGACTTTCTGGACCAAGGATGGATGTTTGAAAATTCCTGCTAGTCCAGGAATTAGCAGGTAGCTGTGAGACCTCATGCTGCTTGAGGCTGATGGTGCTGATAATTTGTAGCCAGGTACAGCCACATCACAAGTAATGAATGAATAATTCAAAGTTCTTGGTCAAGGTGGGCAGAGGAGAACAAGGAAATCTGCTCACCTCCATCCCCAGACCCAGACAACAGAGCAATCCCAGGGAAAAATTATCCTGGCCTCTCTGCAGGGCACACCATGACCAGATCAGCACCTCAGAGGAGGGTCAGCATCCAGCATAACTCACTCTGGAAAATGTCCTGCCGTGCCATGGCTCCTGCTGACTTCAGCTTGGCATCACAAGGGGATGATGCTGCTTCCCGTCAGCCTGGGATCACACAGCACTGGTCCCAGTTCCTGGGGTGAGAGGGTGTGGGGACACTCAGGGAGCAGATGCTGCCAGCTGGGCTTTCTGTGCTCCACAAAAATCTGTGTTTGAACAATGCTGCCCATACTTGAAAAGGTCCTGCATCCAGTGGCCTTGGATGAGGAGCAAGGGAAGAAGGATGGGATAGCATTCCTTTCTCCAGAACCTTCTCACCTAGGACTCTCAAACAAATCAGGCTTTGCTAAGTGTCTTCAGGAGAATGAGAAACAGCCATGCTGATCCAGATTCTATATTACAGGATCAATTATATATTGAACCTCCTAAAATGGTTTTGTTTAAAGGGAAACAATTCTGCTGTTAATAAATCCAAGGAGCACCTGGATTTTCAAGGCTAGGATGCATCACCAGTGTATCTATCTCTACCAAGACTACAGAGTGTCACAGAAAGTATAATTAATGCCCCTTTAGCCCTGTGAAGGTGTTTGCTGCTCTATTTATACCTCCTCAATATGAGTCTGGGTACACCAAAGCACGACCCCATCATCTCCAGTAATATTCTCTCACTCAGTTGCAGAGCTCTAATGTCCAGGCATAAGTATGAACAATCACCACAGCTACAATTGCTGTTTCCCAGCACTGCTCCATCAGTATTTAATCTGCTGCTTTATAGAGCACTGTAGGAGATCCCCAGAAAGGAAAACAGCTGCAGCCAAGTTCTGCTCCAAAAAGTATTTTCAATTGAGAGGCCTATTAATCCAGGCAATAGGCATTAAATGACGTAACAGTGGAGCTGCAGGGCTGATATGCCCTTCTACCCAGGGCAGCAAAGTTTTCTTTTTATGCCTGGGAGAGCTGCTGTAAAAGAGAGCCCTACAGGAGTCTGAGAAATTTGTTCCAGGGTTTTTATTTTCCCTTTTTTGAAGCAGCAGCTGTTGCCTTTATCTTTTTCCCTAAACCAATATAATGTATTTATATGCGTGTACAAATGTATTTTTATAAATATATATGTATATATTTGCATATAATACATATTCATTCATGCATTTATATATGTAGCTACATTTATAGATGCATTTATATGTACATATATTTATATTACAATGTATTTAAGCTCTCTGGTTGTTGCAGTAATTAGCTAAGTAGCTACAGATGCATGGTGAGATTCTTGGGGCTGTTTAGAGCCAGAAGTCACATGGTGAGATTCTTGGGGCTGTTTAGAGCCAGAAGTCAGACTTGAATGATTCTTGTGGGTCCCTTTCAGCTCAGGATGTTCTGCAATTCTGTGATTCCATGAGATGCCAGTGAAGTGAATATTTCCAGCTCAAAAGGAGCCTGGAGATGTATTCCCTGTTTCCCCTGTATTCCCAGACATTTCCATTCAGACTCTTTCTTTTTTTGAGCTTGCAAAGAGAGACAAATCCTCCAAAGAAGGGTTGATTTAATCAGCAGGAAACTACAACTTACTTTTAGGAAAAAGTTATTCCATGTTTCTGCCTGAAGTCCAAGTCTGCAACATGGACAAAACATCTCTGAGTCCTTTCATGAAGAGGTGATGGACACTCATTTATGACTTGCAAGGGCTCCTTCAGAGCTGAGATTGCCAGCTAGGAGATCTTCACTCTTCTCCCAAAGAACAGCAGCCCGTGATGTTTAAACACCAGGGAAAGGCAGGTCCTGCTTGATCCTGAGTCCATCCTGCAGGAATTGTCCTGTTATGAGAACAGCCAAGTGCCAGGTTAGTGTGAGAACAGCCAGAACTGTGAAAATCATTCTAATTCTAGAATTATTCTGGAATCTAATTCTGGTTTATTCTAATTCTACTATATCTTAATTATTCTAGAAGCTAATTCTAGAATCTAATTCTTCTCTGACCAATTCCCCGTCATTTTCTAAGCTACATCATCATAAATCCCTCTATGCTGGGTTTTTCTTTTCACACCTCTTACTTCCCAGCAAGAGAAACCTGAGATAAGATGTTTGGTATCCTCCACAATGATTAAATTTAGAACCCCACTGAGTATGTCATGTCCTATTTTTTTTCTGCTTTTTTTTCTTCTTCTGCCATGTTTGAAGAGGCTGAGTAGGTGAGCTGGGAGGATATCAGTGTTTAGGGGTAATATCAGGAAGCCAACCAAGACATTTTTCCACCTTGGTGTGTTGGCAGGGGGTTCATGGTGATAAAATAAACCTGTTCACTCAACCATGCTATCAAAGAATAGCTTTGATTGGACCAAATGTCCTTTAAAGGTCATGAAAAATTACATCCTCAGGTAGACCAGGTTGTTCAGAGCCCCATCCAACCTTGTCTTGAATGTTTCCAGGGTTGTGGAATTTACCACAATCTCAGAACAACCTAGCCCAGTGTTTTACCATCCTTGTGGTAAAAAATTGCTCCCTCATATTTGGCCCAAATCTTCCCTCTTTTAGTTTAAAATCTTTATTGCTTGTCTTATCACAACATGGCAGGATCTTTAGCTTGTCAGAGTGACCCTGAGAAAAGTTGAAAAGTCCTTTTCCCAGCCCAGTGCTTGAAGAAGGAGTCAGGGCTCTTCAGTTCTCAGTCTCAAGGTTGTTTGTTGTTTCTTATCTATAAAATTGTTTCTCCTGTCCTGCTGAGATCCATCCAGCAGGACAGTCCAGGCATTCTGCCTGCCCCTGGGGCAGTGTTATGTCTTTATACTAAAAACTACATGTACAATATTTACAATTACTTTCCAATACCTACCACCTATGGTAGACAGTGAGTTTCTACTCTAAACCAACCCGAAAGTGCCAACATCACAGCAGAAGATGGAGGCCAAGAAGAAGGAGGAGAAAGGCTGGACATGCCCAGTTCCCTCCATCTTGCCTCCTGAACCCCCATACCAAAAACCCCAAAATCTACTTTTACACCCCATGATAATTTCACTATTATTCTATCTAAACTGTTGTGGCTTGCTGGTCTTCATCTAGGGTTGGTAATTTGCTCCACGGGTCATAATCAAACCCACAGGTGTTTTGGGCTCCGTGCCAGGGTCTCTGAGCCCCCTGGCAGCAGTCTTGGCCGTCCTGGACAGCCAGAGGGATGCCCTGGGTTCCCACAACTACAGGCCCTACTAAAAGGCCTCTCCCCATCTTTCTTACAAACCCCTTTTAGGTACTGGAAGGCTGCAGTAGGGTCCCTTTGGGGCCTTCTCCTCTCACCAGAGTGCTGCTGAGGAGGATAATCCCAGAAACTCAGCGTGTAGTGAACATTCTGGGCTGTGAGCACATGGTGCTGGATCATGTCCCACTTTTCAGCCAGCAGAATCCCTGTTTTCTTCCCAATCCCTTCATTCCCCAGCCTGTACTGATACCAAGGGTTGCTCCAACCCACAGCAGGACCTTCCACTTGGCCTTGTAAAATATAATTTTAGGCCTCAGTTTTTAGAAAGCCTGTGTTTGTGACCCCATTTCCTTCCAGGATCCCAATCACTGCTCTGATCCTATTAAGCCCCTCTTAGCACATCCATGTGATTGGTTTTTGGAAATAGAAGCAGCAGATGAGAAATAGCTCTCTTTTTGACTCATTGGTCCTGCTGTAATCTGTATCACAGGAGGCTTAAAAAGTTATTTTTAACTCTGTATAATGGACACTTCACAAAAGAGATGGATTCAGTACTTTAATAAAATAAGATAAATAGACAGCAACAAATAGCAGAATGCTGAAGTAATAAACTATTTCACTGGGTTGTCATGTCTAAAATTTGGTTTTTCTCTGGTAGTACAATTTTGTCTCCTCTCCTTAATCTCCACACTCCCTTCCCTCTCCTTTTAGACACTTGATTCTTCTGCCTTCAAAAAGAAATCCCTACTTCCTGAATTTGTTTTTATTTGTTTGCCTTTCATGCTTGCATCACCTGACAAATTCCTTTCATCATCTGCCAGCTTCTTTTATAAACCTGTCCTTTAATCACTGCTCAGAATCCTGATCAGCTTTTGTCTAAACCACTGCCTGGCTCCCAGTCCCTCCAAAACCCACAGGCTTTAACAGCAGCACAGCATGACAAGGATATTATTTGTAAAGGTGTTTCTGATTCTGTGTTGTGAATGAACGTAATTCAGAGAGTCAAGTTCACTCCCCACCCTCTTGAAGGAATTAAAATTGCATTTTTTCAGGGCAAACACTGTCCTTGATCATGTCTTCCTGCGCACTCTGAGTCTGGCCAATAAAGGACAGGGTTTCTTTCTCCTACCAGGCACCTATCCATGGATGCTCTTTTTTCAACTTTTAGCTGTATTTGAAGACTCTCTCTATAATCTCCCCATGTGAACTCCTCAAGTTTCTCGCTACTTAGTTCTTGGAGTTTTTGGTCATAGCAGAAGAAATTCTGATGAATATTTCTGTCTAACATGCTGGCCAATCTTCTGCATTGCTCAAACACCAGTGAGCATACACTTCTTGTTTTCCAGTAAAATGCCAGTTGGAATTGCAGCACCAATTCTTTCTGGAGTTCTTGTACCTCTCAAATGTCCAGAAATCACACAATTTGACAGTGACAGAGTAGTCACTGCTGTGGCCCATCTGGAGAGTCAGTCACATGTGGTGACTCTTCACTGATTCCATTTTCTATATTACGACTGCCTCCTTGAGGAGCATTAAAACTTATTTTTGTGGAAGTATCCGCTGTGAAAACAGATAAAACTAGGAGATAAGGTGTCTACTGTCTATATCCATTGGTTTCAGGTCCTGTATTTGGACATAAACTATGTTTGAGGGACTTAAATGAATATCTGCTGTAGAAGTTTGGTCCATCCTGGTTCAATTTACTAAGAAAACCAAAAAGGGCCTGGAATTCCTCTTCAAATTTTGTGGAGGCTGGGCTAAGGAACCTTCTTCAAGTAGGTTGGAGGGATCACTGTAGGTGGAGGAATTGAAAACATGGTTAAACACACACACACACACACACACACACACATATTTTAAGGGTTGGCTCGTAATGTGCCAACGAACTCTGCTCCACGCCTCTAATGTTCTCACACCTGAGTATTTTGGTGGTGTGGGACTCAACGTGTTTCATGCAATGCCATGAAAGCCATGGATTTATGGGAATCACTTGGAAGTGTTCAAGGGCAGGTTGGATGGGGCTTGGAGCAACCTGATCTAGTGGGAGGTGTCCCTGCCCATGGCAAGGGGTTGGAATAAAATTATCTTAAGGTGACTTCTAACCCAAACCACTCAATGATTTGTGAACTTTTCCAAGGCCAGTCCTGCAGCAGTTCAGTGCCATGAGTGCCATTGAGGTTCCTGGCACATTTTCCAGCTCTTTCCTCCCACAGTCAGTATTGTCCCTTCCAAGGCCGTGCACAGATTGCTGCAGGTCGCGGCTCCTGTGCTGGATGAAATCTTTGTGGTTGTGACCTTTGGCCTATGAGGTGAGGCAGGACAGCAGCATTTAGAGAGCCCCACTGCTTCCCTGGAATTTCTTGGATCATGTTTTGTTCCCAGGTTGTCTCCCAGGACACAGCTTTCAGCTGCCAGTCATGTGAAAGAGTGTCAGTCCAAACTCCTGTGCTCTGGACCAAAGCTGAACATGCAAATTTTATATTTTCCTTGGCTCAGGATGTGAGTCATCTTTTCTGAGCTTTGTCCTTCCTATTGCTTGGATTAAAGTGGGTACTTCTGACTGGTCAGTTAGATAAAATTAAGATGAAATTTTGACTACCGCTGCATCTTTTCTTAGCAAGAGATGCATGGGTGCCATTGCAGATTCACAACTTGTCTCTTACATTTTTTGCTGTTTCAAAAGGATCCTCTGATTTTACAAGCAGATTTCAATTTCCAGCTTGATACATGAGGGGTGAGGCTAAGAAGGAACCCAAGAAGTCACCCAATGCAGTCCCATCACTAAGGAAAGATAAGCAGAAATAGAAATAAATCATAACACGTTTTGGGGTGGTGATTGGATGTGGTCTAATGACTGAGCAATAAAACTGAGAATCTGCACCCAGTAATTTTCCTTCTGCCTCTGCTGCTAACTAAGAAATACAGCCATAAAAAGTCCCCTTGTTCCCCATGAGTTCCTTAATGTGAGATAAGGATAATATTACTGTCTCATGGATGTGTTGTGATAGAAGAAGCTTCTCTGTATGAAATGACTCTTAGTTAAACCAGGTAGATGCAACAAGAAAACACGGGCCAATTTTTCAATTGTAGATGTTCATGGGGACAACTTCACAAGAAATCTCTAAACAGCATGTCCTATGTAGAATTTCATATTCCCTTGTCTCTTGACCTGTTTCATCTTTACTTAAAAATACTCACAAACCCCCAAATTTCTGGCTAAGGAAGCTGAGGTAAAATTTGAAAAAGAAAAAAAAAAGGAAAAAGAAATCTGAAATTTTAATTCATTCACACATTTTGCTGGTGCTTAGTGCCCTGACAAGCTTTGTACCTTTTGATTCAGTTTGTATTAGTTTTGTACCTTTTGATTTAGTTTGCGTTAGTTTTGAAAGACCCACTATGACAGACAGGAAGTTCAGGAACAATGTAATGTCTAAGGCCATCACCTTTCAGGAGGTTAAGAAAGAGAAGGGCCCAGCCATCCTTAAAATCCAGGACTCTGTGAATGGCTGATCCTTGTGAGTCATTTAGGAGAAATGTGTCCTGCAGGAATAGCTCGGGTAGAAAGGAATACACCAGCAAACCAGAGAAGCACCTTATGGATGATAAAGTACAATAATTCAAGGCTCATTATGAATGAAAGGAACCTGTATGGAAATAATCTCAGTTAAAAGCAGAATAAAAGAACAAAGGAATCAGCAAGTATCCATAAGGGTCATGTAGGGCACTCTTCCTTGATATGATTAAATAGACGAATAAGTGAATAAGTAATAATCTAATCATAAAAGAGGCCAGGCAAACTCAGCACTAAACTATGAGACTAGGCAAGTTTTTCATTTGTGACCAAATGACCTCATATTTTTTCTATCTGCTTCTATTAAGCAGAGTCGTTTCTTCCATCAGTGCAGTGGTGAAAAATTTCTCCAACTGTTTCAGGGGAGAGAAGAGTAAATGGTTCCTTCTGGGGAGGAAGAGAAAGAAATTAATGCCCTGACATGTTCTTTCCAAGAATCAGTGAGAATTTTGCTGTTAATTTCAGGGGCTTGTTGGGGGAAGACTGAGCCAGAACAGGGCTGATCTTCTGTGATGGAAAGGATAAATCTCTTTTCTGGGGGAGTCACAGGGAAGAGTATCCAAAACTGAGACTGCGGAGTACCTCAGCCATAGGTACAAGAAGATGAGCCAAGTCTCAGTGAAGAAAACCAAACATTGGCTCATCTGGAGCCCATATCAACAATGTAAACCTCAAAAATTTTGCTATGCCCATGGTCTCATCTGTAAAGTTGCCCTGCTCCCTTCTTGTATGGATTGTAACAGGTCTGGTCTTGGTGGCATTGGGAACCTCTGGGTTTAACAGAATTCACAGAATTCACAGAATGAGTGGGCTGGAAGAGACCTTCAACATCATCAAGTCCAACCCAGCCCCAACACATCAAATAAACCATGGCACTGAGTGCCACATCCAGTCTGTTTCTAAACACATCCAGGTATGGTGACTCCACCACCTCCCCAGGCAGACCATTGCAGTACTTTAACACTCTTTCTAAAAAGACTTGTTTCCTAATATCCAACCTAAATTTTCCTTGGTGCAGCTTGAGACTGTGTCCTCTGGTTCTTCAAGAACCTGGAGAAAAAGACCAACCCCACCTGACCACAGCCACCTTTCAGGGGGTTGTAGAGAGTGATAAGGTCACCCCTGAGTCTCCTTTTCTCCAGGCTGAGCACCCTCAGCTCCCTGTTTATGTGACAGAACAGAAGGGCACTGCAATGTTGTTATGGAGAGGGCAATAACAGAAAACGTTGGGACTTTCTGAGAGATTTGGGCCAATTCTGAGGTGGTTGGGCCTCTTCAGCCTTGAGGAGATGACTGGGAGGGGACTTTATAAATGACTAGCAGTGTCTGCAGGGAGGGCTCAGAGCAGGGCCCCGGCTCTGCTCCATGGTGCAAGAGAAACAGGCAGAAATTGATGCCCAGAAAGTTCCACCTGAACACGAGGAAAAACTTCTTTATTGTGCAAGGTACAACTGAGTGGAACAGATTGTCCAGAGAGGGTGTGGAGTCTCCCTCTCTGCAGATATTCCAGAACTGTCTGGACACAATCCTGTGCCTGTGCTCTGGAGCAGGGAGGCGGCACCAGATGACCCCACCATGCTCCCTTCCCGCCTGACCCATTCTGTGATTTGTGATTTTGCAGATCCCCTCAGCACTCACATCTGCATGAATCTTCTGTGATCCTGCTGGTAGCAGCTGCAGTGCCTTTCATGGGAGACCCCAAAGCATTTCTTGAGATGTTCCAAGGAAGGCTTAGAACCCCACAGTGCATTTTTAGTAGAGCAGCCAAGGCACAGAACCAAGTGACTTAACCTGAGAGCACTCAGGAAGTCACAAACCTGGGAATCAATTCAACACAGTTTCCAGTCCGTTATCTTGTTTTGAAGAGAAATATCAGTCCCATTCACATTTCTTTGGCCTCCCTGTTTCTTCTGGTAGAACTAAGACCAGTTTTTGACCCTCTGGGTTTGCATGGGTCCAAAATAGAAAAACTGATGGCCCCTATCCCAAATTTAGTGGCCTGGCATGGATGGCTGCATTTCCTAAGGCCTCCTCCAAAAGCTGAGGTGTTAGAAAGGTGCCTGTGGAAGTGAGGAGCTCTGTTGCGATTTTTTAACTTTCCTGAAGCTCAGAAGACTGATGGCAGTCCTAACACTGCTCTCTAGTACTCAAAGCATTTGAAATGTTCTGTTCTTGGGCAACAGCAAAAAGTCTGTCCCAGGGTACAAATTTTGTTCTATTAAAATTGCTGCTGCAAAGACTATGAATTGGAGAATTTGGTACCATGCAGCTCAGAAGGAGGAAAGCACTGCACAGAGGCTGCTCAGCCACTCGTTTATTTATAGAATAATTGATGGTTATTAACTAGTTAATTAATAAAGATTAGATGAAGTGGAGGGGGAGAAGAACTTGAAATTAAAAAAAAAAAAAAAGGTTTGGCAGCTGTAGTAGGTGCTGTATTATAAAGAACTTGTAAATGTGTGGAAAAAGAAGAATGAATTAGATCAAATTGATCACCAGGGAACAAAGGAGCGAGACAAGACTTAGCAGGACAGCTCAGTGTTTAAAAAGGGAAACAAGACAATACCCTCTAACCAGTTCCAGCTGGCAGAAAAGATCAGGGCCCCACCTTGCAGGTTGCAAGTGGAATGTGAATCGGGTTTCCCATCCCTGGGGCTAATTCTGGGTGAGCAGATGCTCAGCTGAGTTCAGAGATTAAATCAGCATGAGCCAATTGACAGAGTGGAGGAGAGACTTTTAAAACTATTCAGAATAACTGGACTTTTCTCTCCTAGAGTTCTCTCTGCCACAGGATCACAGAGCATTACATAAACCACAGCTGGCTAAGTTTTTTGATAAGGTTTTCCTTTCTTATTTGAAGGAGTGGGTAAGGGTTATTAGCTTTGTTCCACCAACGGGGGAACCAAGGCACAGAGAAGTCAATATCCCTCTACCCACAAATCCCATTGAAAGCATCCCCTGGCTGCTGAGAGCCATGCAACAGATTCTGGGAGACCTGCCAAGACAGCCAAGTGCCAGGATCAGTGACTCACATTATCGTGGGGGGATGAGAGATGATTTACACCAGTGCAGCTCAAGCAACCAGAGCAGGGCTGGGCTGCTGCCATCAATGCAGACTGCACCAGTGCTCTGTTCCCACTGCTCCCCGCAAAGCCACAGCCTGGTGGCAGAACCAGGCGTGAAATCACACCCAGACCTTGAAACCACCACCATCATCTGCTCCTAGAAGTGATTCAGCTCTTTGGTGGGATAAATCACTTGGAGGAGGATGCTGCCATTCTTGACTGCTTGAAGGCTCCCATGCTTGTACCACTCTTCCTTCCTCTGAGCCTCCAGCACTATTAAAACCAGCAGTAAATCTTGTGTAAGTGCTGATTGTTGGAGTTAAAGCTCCTCATACTTCTACCACAGAAGACTTAGGAGAATGCAGATGTCTTATCCTGGGACAGTATCCAGCTCTGGGGTCCCCAGCCCTTGGCTCCAAGAATTCCCAAATCTCCTGAGTGATATTTTGACTCCCTTTTGAGCAGAGTCTGTCACTGCCCACTGCTGCCATATGATGTCCTCAAAAGAAGTTATCTGGTGATGAAATTGGGTGGATACTGAAAGGAAGAGTCTCCTCCAATGCCTCTGAATCAGCAGTTCTAGATCCTAAGTAGGAGAGATGTGTTCATCCCAAATAATGTTTTTTATTGATGCTGCTGGAAACGAAGTATTAAGATTTTATGGTAGAATATCTTTTCAAACAGCTTTCAATGACCTGATGAGTTCAAAGTTTAGATGAGGATACAACTAATGCAGAAGAATAAATAAATAAATATTTTAATTTTTTTTTCTGTCTACATAAAGGCATAATAGAGATATGAGTCCACTTTTTCTGCTGTATGGGTGCAGGAGGAATTGTGGCAAAGAAAGGAAATAGGATGTTTTTCTGAATTTACAGGACAAAAGAACCCAGCCATTAGCTTTGAGTGCAGTGCTGGAAATACAAATGAGACATGGCAGAGCTTTTCCTAGATTTTTTTCATCCCCTTTGTCCTATTGCTGCATGCCCTTGTCAGAACTCCCTCTCCAGATGGGCTTGGTCTGGAGATGGAGCAGATCTCTTCATGTCTTATCTATGATTCAATGTTTTCCCAACCACCCAGGGTTGTTTAAGGACCTGGGAAGTTTGTTGTGAGCTCTCCAGTTCCTAAAATAACATCCCTACATTATGGATGCCCCTTTTGGACAAACCTGCTTCCCTGAATATCACAGCAAAGGAGCTCATTCTGGTCACTCAGTCAGAATCATAACTTAGAAAATGGTTTTCCTCTTCCATGTGCTTTTCCCCTACATTGTAAATTTTTAGCAAGGGATTTAAACAAAGAAAAAACAGTCCCTTGAACAAGCTGTTGGACAGCTGAGTCTAAGGCAAATCACATTATATCTTGGGTTCATTAATTTTCTAGGTAAAATGTTTCTTGCAGGGTTTGTTTCCTGGCATATGCATTTCTTCAGCACAAGCTCCAGGTGTTGATTGGTTATTGATTTCCAGGGAGCCAGTAATTTCCTGAAATAGCCCCTGGCTTGTCCAAGACCCTCTTCAGAGGGGAGAAAACACTAATAAAAGGGGATTCTTTGTTGGGGGGGTGAGGATACGGATCATAATTGGCCTTCATTACCAGTTCATCGACTAGTTTGTTAGATCATTAATCGCCCTTGGCTCTGATCTGGGCCATTAACTAACAAACTTGTCATTAGCTTCTGGAAAATGACCAGCTCTTTTTTTAGGATTATTGCACTGAGCAATCACTGCTCTTCAGTCCCAGAGGGTGTGAGACAGGACCCTCCAGAGCACTGTTTGCCTGGCTCATTGGCGGTGTGAGAACGTCAAGCCACGCTGTTTCTTTTTCAGGGATCAAAAGCTATCTAGGATGCTGGAGCATGGTGGTTTTTTTAATTCCTTCAGTGGAACAAAAGGCATTTTAGGTTGTAAAACACCTTTAGAATCGTGGAGTCTGACCATTAACCCAGCACAGCCATGGCCAGCACTAAACAATGTCCCTAAACCCCACATCTACACAGTCTTTTCAATCCCTCCAGGGATGGTGACTCAACAGCTTGCCCTGAAAACCTCTTCCAGTGCTTGACAACCCCTTCTGTGAAGAAATTTGTCCTAATAGCCAATCTAAACCTTCCCTGGAGCAACTTGAAGCCATTTCTTCTCATTCTGTCACTTGTTACCTGGGAGAATGGACTGACCCCCACTTGGCTTCACCCTCCTGTCAGGTGGAGAACAAGAAGCCTGACCTTCCTTTTCTCCAAAATAAACAATCCCAGCTCCCTCAGACAGTCCTGATAAAACTTGTGTTCCAGACACTTCCCCAGCCTCACTCCCTTGAATTGCTAAGGAGAGGCATCATTTGACTGTAAGAAAGGAAACTTTCTCTGGTCCCTTGTTAAAAAATAATGAATCACTTTGAAATGACATTTCTTGGTTGATAGGGTTGAGTTTTTCTGGTTTATACCAGCAGAAGATATTTGCTTGGAAGCTTATTTTCATGCCTGTAAAAGGTGTGGGACTGAAGAGATTAAAATAAACAGTGAAAGCAAAAAGATACTGGACTCCATCCATCCTTCCCTAGCAGTGTCTCTCAGACCAAATCTCAAGTGGCAGAGGAGAAATATCTCAGTTTCACTGAAAAATATCATCAGTAGGGTTGTTAGTATTTGTTTGCTTTGCATTTTCATAGGTGCAAACACCAACCTGGTTAAAAATTCAGGAACGACCACAAAATTCAACAGGGAGCCATTAAAAGGAGACTTTTTTTCCATGATTGATCCAAACAGAAACTTACATTTTTTTTCCTCAGTGGTCCAAACAGGAATCAAGCCAGTCCTCTAGAAATGAAATTCACCATTCTTCATTCCAAGTTGCCCAAAGCCAACTTCCCATGGTGGCATTTCTCCAGGACACGGGGAAGTTGAGCTGTTCCATCTCAGCTTTCCCAAGAAAACAGATCTTGCTGTAAATAGGTTCTCCTGGAAGGAAAACCTGGATTCTTCCAGCACTGCAAAAGCAACTGCCTTTATTTTTGGTAAATCTGGGTTCTTGGGAAGAAACCAGTCAACAAGCAAAATTAAATAAAATTCATACAAGCTCCATTATTTCATGTGTCAGCACTGTTTCATTTTACAAATGCTACTGATGGAAAATTCTGTTCCCAGCTCAAGATCTGGGAATTCAATTGTCAAAGTCTCTCTCCAGATGGGCTTGGCCTGGAGATGGAGTAGATCTCTGCCACACTGGACCATCTACCTGCTCCCCTTTCTGCTGCCACCCTAGGAACTCAATCTGGCAAGGGACACATGGTGTAAGAGCCTGAATGAGGGATGCAGGACTCCAGGCAGCTCTTCAAAATGCAGTTTATTCCATCCAAGAGGTTACAGCACTCCAGGGTCATGGACAACAGAACCTGTGCCTACAGCTCTCACCTCCAGACCCTTTGGTTTTGCTTACATTGCATTATATATTTTTCTTTGCTCAGCATCTTAATACAGTAGAACCAATCTGTACCTTAACTTTTATCTACAGCCTATCATAACTACTATAATTACCATATTCATGTTACTATCCTCCAATCACTAAAAGTTAGTACATGACAATTTAAGCTAGAAGTTGTTTTTCAGTTTTCTTGCAGTGGAAAATTCTGAGACCTTTCTTCTACTTGCAACATTTGCTGACTTGTTTGCCTGTGCTATTTTTCTGCTTGGTAAAAACATCTTCTTGTTTGGGGTGGGTTTATCCTTTGCTCTAAGTCATAAAAACCCCTTCTAACTAATACACCCTTTGCCTCCTTGGTTATCCAGTAAGACTGGCTCAGCAATTCTTTTCTTCTATATCAAAACTTGCTTCCATCTCTATTCCTTCTTCAGATCCTACATTCAAAAACCTTTCTGCTAAGCTCACATATTTGTGAGACTTTCTTGTCAAACTTTCATCCTTCCCAACAACATGGCAAGGAATAAAAGATCATTTTAGGGGGGTTGTGTCTAGAGGACGAATTGGAAATGCTTCAGAGTCATCTTGTTATGAACTGCAGAACAATAATAGCAACATCAGCTGGGGAGGGAAGGAGGACTTACAGACGCTGCAACACAATTCCTCTCTGCAGAGTGTCATCTGTGTTAATTTCTCCCAAAAAAGCTTCATATCTGATTACAGGCTGCAAAGAGAAATGCAAGGAAACTCCCTGGAAGAGAACTGCTTGCGGCTGCAGTCTTTCAGAGTTCATCAGCCAGGCAATGAGGGGAGGCTGTAGTTCAGCTGGGCCCCCACTGAGGGAGGGAGAGAACTTGGGCTGATGTTTGGGCAGGGAACTTTTTGGTTTTTTTCTTTGACTTAAAATTCAGTCCATGGTTCGTAGCTGCTCTCCCCCTTCCTCATTCCCTGCTTTGTTTGAGTATTTTTGTTATGTAACAGTAAAATACGTGGGCCTTTGGGTCACTAAAGATATGCTGGATGTTTCAAAAGGGAAGATTGGGTGAACACAGTGGATGCTCCAGCCAGTTTCAGTCTCTTGAGGTCTTACAGGAAGTTCTTAATCGATTTTTTGCCCCAATTTTGAGGAGAAAGCTGGATCCCTGTAGATTAGTAGGAAATTGCTTCATAGATTCCACCTGACCACTTTTAATGCTGCCAGAGGCTCAGGGATGTCTCCAAAACAGAAACTCTGCTCATGAGAAGACACAACTCAGGACACCTGGAAGGGTGTGGCCCTCAGGAAGAGATGAGGTGGCTTCTTTCAGGAGCAGCCTTGCTATGATATATGAAACAAACCATCCAAACTCTTGGGAAAAGCTCTCTCCATGTCGAGGGACTCCTCAAGACCTCCAGGAATGGCACTGAGTCCTCAGCATTAACCATGTGCTGGGGGGACAGAATTCACTGGGTTATTTCTCAGTGGACTTATTCTCCATCCATTCCTCCAGTCCTTCTTCAACTGAATGGCTTTTCCCCCACAAAGAGGAAATTTTCCCCAGTTTTTTCCATAGATTTTGTTCGTGGTCCTCCAAAATCTCCTCTCTCTCACCAGCCAGTCTTTGATTTCCTCTTCTGGAGATTGTTTTCAGTGTTTTACCACGACCTGACAGCATAAATGAGTCCCAGGGATCCACTGGGACCATCCTTAACAGACCTTTCTCTACACAGAAACTGTAATTTGGGGGCTGACATGCAGGATTTCCCCTTCTTTAGCTACTGTGTACCTAAAATATGGACTTTTTTTCATCTCTGAAGATGGGCCAGCCCGTCCCAATTTTAACCTAGGGTTTTAAACGTGTCATTCCTTGTTACTCAGAGAATCCTCAGCCAATAGTATCCAGTGAATCTGCTAAACTGCATTTATCTGTATCCATACACAGGTTTGCGCAGTCACAAATCTCTGGAGTGTTAAAGGATCCAGACTTTTCCTAGCTGATAATTTATTGAAGCAGCATCTTAGCATAACACCATGGCTTGTACAGTTATTGGTTCTGGCAGGGTTTGCTCTGTTACAGCCTGATCTGCTTTCTATTGAACACGAATGGAATTGACTGTAGGACAGTGGTGTATTTTTTAAGAGCACAGGCTCACACTCCCAAGTATCCCAGAGCACTCAATAAAGTAATGAGTTAGGCTGTGGAAGGAAGCAGAAGTGCCAGCTCAGCTAGGCTTATGCTTTACACATTTGGGAGTTTGGGTTTTATTTTAATTTCTTTTTATTTTTTTCACCTGTCAGTGCTAGGTTTCCCTCTGTGCATTTCTGTGAGGAAGTGCCATGGGAGCACAGCCCCGCTGGACACAGGATTCCCACCAGAGATGGGGAGGATGATCCCACCTCTGCTGTTTCCCCTGCAGGGTGTGCATCAGTTTTTCCTCCCTCCCCACTTTTCCTAGTGCTGCAATGCAGTGTCAGTGTTGGTTGCAAGCCCAAGCCCTAGCACAGAGCCTGACTCTGCCACAGCCTCCAGGCTCTGGGGAGCAGCATGAGAACACTTGGCCCCTCTCAGAGCTGCTGCAGTCTGCCTGCCTGCTCCAGGAGAGATGGAAGGGCTGGAGCTGCAACGAGGGGTAAAGGTTCCTCTGCTCTGTGTGCCCGTGGTGCTATTCCTGGGCAAGGTGAGAAAGAGCAAAAGTCAAAGCCTGGCTCCAGTCGGTGTAAAAAATTCCACCATAAAACAACCGCAAACAAAAAACTTCCAGTTCTTTTCCTAGTAGTCAAGAAGAGCCCTGTTTTTTCAGAGGATCTGGATGAATCTGGTGTCAGTGGGGTATGGCCCTCACCACCCTGAACTTCTGCTTGGAACCTTGGCCTGCAATCAGCTCATTTTAAAAAAAGAAACCCACACAAAAAACCAGGCAGGCACTGGGCCACGGCTCTGAGCTCATCTCCTGTGCCACTGTGCTTGTTTCAGGTTTTCCTGGAATGCCATGAAAATTCACAAACCCTTCCCAGTCCTGGAGACACAGCTCAGATGAGCAGCCCAATCCATGGTTTCCTGCATCCTTTGGCATTTGCCAGACAGGGAATCTCACCTGAGATCCTTCCTGAGCTTGGGGACCACGCCAGAGCCTTTGTCAAATGCTGATCCAAGGATCACTGGCTCAGATCCTCTCTTGGGATCACCCCTCACTTCCAACATCCCTCTGCTCTCCAGGACAGGTGGGAAGTTTGAAGGCTGGGTGTGACTTTGAACATAAAATCTGTAACAGCCACTCTGGGTGAGACCAATGATTAATGGAACTTGTAAAAATAGTGGAGAATCGTGGAATTATTCTGGTTGGAAAAGGCCACTAAGATCATGGATTCTGACCATTAACCCAATACTGCCAGGTCACCACTTAACCATCCCTAAGCACCACGTTTGCACATTTTTTAAACCCTTCCAGGGATGGGAAGGATTTAAAACTCTGGGGATGATGACTCCACCTCTTTCCAGACAGATGCCAATGAGCAGAAAAGCAGAAAGGAGTGAGTATAAAGTAATCCCATCTGTGGTGCTCACTGCTTACATCCAGCAGTTACTGACTGAGGGATGATTATTTTTCTCTGATTTAGAGCTGTGTCTGAAAAAAACCCTGTTCTATAACCATGGATCGATTGTGCCTCCGTGAATCTGTTTAATCCCTCCTGGGACCCTCCAGAACCTTTGGTCTCTGGGGTTTGCTGTGGGAATGAGTCAGTGTTGAACTGTTGTGCTGTTCAGGATGTCTCCAGCTCACCTCCCACCTTCCTTTCCTGTTGTTTTTGGGGTTTTTTGGAAGGAGGTTTAATAACAAGGGATGAAAACTTCATAGACAAACTGATTTCAGATGGAGCTTGGTCATGTCCACATGTAAGTGATGAAAAAGAGGGAGAACCTCATGAGAAACTGTGCAAAGTGTTTTGCTCGGCCTATGCAGGAGGTGAACTGGGAACAAAAATTCAATTCTTTTCTTGTAAACATTGAGACAAAAAAGGAAAAATCAAAGGTAAAGGAGTTCTGTTGTACTGCTTGTTGCCATGGCTACTGTATCATCCAGAGTATCCAGGAGGCACACAGGATTTCATTCCCTCTCCAACTTTTTCATTCAGTTTGATTTTTTATTATTTTTTTAATGAATAGAAAATAAGAGGGGGAATGCAGGCAGGGAGGACACTAATTGTTCTTGCCAATGCTTTGAGCACAAAAATGTTCCGAGGCTGATGATGAGATAATTGTCTCTTGTAACTTGTGAGGTCTCCCAGACCTTTCTGGTTTCTGAGACAAGTAACAAAATTCTCTTTAGAGTTTCTCTGGAACAACATCTTCCATCATCAATTACTTTGGAGGGAGCCAGGGGTTGTTCATGGCATTGCATCTTGAGAAAAGTGGAATCAGCATCCATAACCTTCTTTCTCATATTTCCTGGGTATTCTTGAATCGAGTGATACTTTGGGGAGAGAATGTAGAATTGGATAGAATAATCTTCCTTTTCCACTCCAAAGTCTTTGGCTTTTTCAAACAGACTCCTGAAAAACTGACAGAGGATTCTAAACTGAGGGTAAGGACCCACTTCTGGCATCTCATCTTTCCATGTAATTTTTTTTTTCAGATTTTTTGAGTGCTGGTGATTCATGGCAATGCCAGAGCCATGAAGGGTTCAGGAAGGCTACTCAGCAGTGTTGCTCTTTATTGTTAATTTTCCAACACTAATCCAGGCTTATGTTGAAATAATTGATCAGTGATGAAACCTCTTCTCTTGGGATGCTGTACAATATCACACAATAATACAATCTTTTAAAATTATGAGAACAATGTCTCACTAACCTGATTGTTATTGGCCAAGCCAAATAACAGAAAAAGTGTAATTACAGCAGAATTATATTGCAATTAAAACGTAATTATACTGTGGTTTGGTTTTTTCCTCAATCAATAATTATTTCTGTTGATATAATAAGAACATTAACTGCATGAGTGAGTGGTTTGTGTTGGCTCTCTGGTGTCCCTGTGCTACCTGAATTGAATGTACAGCACTGCAGTGACATTTACAGTATTTATTCTCAGCCACACCAGGAACCACTCAATTCTTCCCTGAGACACGAGGGGGTGTGTGCACAAATGTGAAGCACTGATACATGCAATGCATCCCATAATTACCAATTATGTCATTGCATTGTTGCAAAATCCAATTGCAATATTAATATATATCGTAATGGAGTATAATTATGTTACATTTGTATTTGTGGTGTTAAAGCGTGTCAGAGAACACACTTATCATAATTACACTGCAATTGCTCTTTAACAGGAGTGGAATTGCAGTCACCATATTATGAAATATGACAGAGTTACCTTTATGTATTATTTGTGTTAAAGTAAAATTTAGAGGGCCTTGTAATCAGTATCTGCTGAAGAAGATAAGGATCTTCCATGGATATCAGGAAAAAGATCCAGAGTGAGCTCTAGAAAAGGACCCTGACTCGACAACATTTTTGGCGTTAGTCCTGAAGTGTCATCTGGATCCCTATTTTGAGGTCCAGTTTCTGTCTCCCCGTGAATAGTCTTCACTGATCAGTGCTGCTGAGGAATTTGTCCATGGATAAATTTGTCCATGGGAACTTACGCCCTTCCCAAAGACATGGGGACAGCAGTGATCCCAAAATGTGTTCCTGGAAGCTTCTCTGTCAATGAGGGACTGCCCAAGACTTTGCACCACAGAAGCTTTGTCCAAAATCACTCCCTGCTGCAGATTCCCATTTCTTCCCACAGAAAGACCAAGGAATCTTGAGGGGACAGCTCAGATTTATATCTCTGTCTTTTAGGCATCCAAGGATGGATTAAATCACTCATTCTGAGTATTTAATGGAAGATGTTCCTGTCCATGGCAGGAGGTTGGAGTGAGATGATCTTGAAGGTCCTTTTCAATTCAAACAATCCATGACTCTGTCATCTTTCAGGTGGACCTGCCTATGTCTTAAACATCAAAACCCAGTGGTTAAAGTGGGAGTGAAAAAAAATCCCTGTTTTGTCAAGTCTTGGGCAACTTGTGTCCTTTTCCTTGAAAAAGCTTCAGATAAAATGCACAGTGACTCTCTCCAATGTGGTTCAACCCACAAGTTACACTGGCACAATCTACTTGATCTTCTCTTTCTGGTCTACTTGATCTTCTCTTTCTGGCCCTGGGATCTTCCTGGGTCATTCACCCTTAGCCTGGAGAGGGTGGTTTGCAGGCAAGGTGAGGATGCTGAGCAGAGAGGTGAGGATGTACGCACATCTTTACTTCCGTACTTCTGCTGCTGTTTTGGTGATTCTTAGCAGGGAGAAGTTCATGATTTTCTGCAGATTCACCTCCCAGAGTCAAATGTAGGACTCTCCTGATGAATATCCATTGTCATCATTGTTTATTTGCTGAACTAAAATCTCAATTTCCTGAGGAATGTGGGTACCCTTAGAGCTTGGTCTGCCAAGGGTGGAAACAAACAACCTGAACCAACATTTACTTTCTGCAGTATTTATGATTCACCAAAACAATTGCTCTTGGCAATCTTGCAAGGCAGGAACTTTATTTCAGTAAAAATTATTTGGACAAGTACACTGTGATGTAGGCTCGGGCAAGAATGTGTCTGAGTGTGTGGGCTTCTTGCAGGATATTCAAGGAGCTCTGAGCAGAGGAGGATGAATCAGGATGAATGAGCCAGAGAAAAATCAAGAAGACGCATAAAAGAGGTCTTTACAGCTGCATGAAAACAATATGTAGGCATTCAGCTCAGGAATAAAGAGATGGATTCCTGGCCCTGCTGACGTCACTGAGGCTCCTTGGAGTCAGTGAATAACTTTGGATCTATATCAAAGACGGAGGGTCCTTATTTCCCGAGAAAATGGCTACAAACTCTACAAGTTCCCACACCACTTGAGTTCCATGTCCAACTTCACTGGTTCTCAGTGAAGAATCCTGAGGCTTCAAGATTTTAACTCTGGGGTTGCTGAGTTCCTTCCCTCTATTCTCTCCCTCTATTCTCATCCTGCACCTATTGTTTTGCCAGTGACAGATCTTTAAAATTCAAGTCTTATTTTTTCCCTCTTTGTCTAGCCTGCTTTTTAACCAGCTTTTGGGGATTTTTGGATTCATACTGAGAATCATCATTATTTGAGCCACTTGAAAAGCGCATAAAATGCCACAAATCAGACATCAGGGGGTCAGCAGTTCCCACGGGCACAGAGCAATGGAGAAGTAAAGGAGCCTTATGCTCCTTTAGGAGCAGACTGAGTGGGTGAGATCTCTATCCTATCCTAAATATTCTGAGGAATTCATAGGTGTGGGGTATGTTCAGGGTGATGTGCTCAACTCAACTCAACTTGGCTCAGACTGAGAATATAAAATAGAGGGTTTGTGTTGGGTGGGAGAGTTGATGTCTGCAGTTATATTTAAAGCACAGCTGATCTTCACCTTCTAAAAGTCCCATTTCCATTCATCCATCTCCCCCCACTGATGCTAAATGCCTTCAAGTCCCATTTGTTTTTCTGGGATCTTATTTAATTCAGCTCCTTCCTGAGCCTGTGAAGTGAGGCAGCATTTCTGCCTGGTTGGTTTTTAATTTGAATTAGTTTCCAATCGATCAGATCTCCTAAATCATAATCTCAAGAGGTGCTGATGCTGTTTAATGTCAGTTTGTGTGTCTTTAGCCTTACTGGGAACTCATGAAGGAGGATAAAACTTACATTGCAGAGGAGCTGGCCACTCAGGGCCACTCATTCCAGTTTTCACTAGAGAGAGACTGGATTTGTAACATTTTGGTGGGAATGAAACAATAGAATGGACTCCCCATCCCTGGAAGTGTTCAAGGCCAGGTTGGACAGGACTGAGCAATATGGTCTAGTGAAAAGTGTCCCTGCCCATGGCAAGGAGTGGAATGAGATTATCTTGAAGGTCCCTTCTAACCCAAACCGTTCTGTGATGGCATGAAAATAAAGAAATTAGAACATGGATCCTGCAATGACACAGTGATTGTGTCATGTTGTGCATGGGAGAAATTGTTGCTGAGCTTTTTTTACAAGGTCAGCCCTCCAAGTTCATTGGTCTTTCTCTCAAGCAGGATGTGCTGGCAAATCTTCTGGTAGAGCTGGATCAAATCAAAGTTTGCAAGCCCAAGGACAATCCCAATAAAGTACACAGGGGTCACAAACTGTGTTTTCTCACTGGAACTGTGCTCTGCTGTAAAATTTGCTGCTGACTTGTACCTTCATTACCTGGCTTATACAATCTCCTCCAGGCTCCAGGAACGGCAGGGGCTGTGGAACAGCAGTGTAGCAGTAGGAGCTGTTTGCCACAGCCCCTGCACAGGATTGCTGCGCTTTCCATGCGGCAGGTGGAACGCAGGAAACAAATAAGAATTTCACTCAGTCCTCTTAAGAGTGAGTGGGCAGACAGGACCATTTTCACCAGGGTCCTTCTGACTGGCGTGGACCTGAAACAGCACCGTTTCTGCCTGAAATAGCACGCCACAGGCAGAGACATTTTGTTTTTGCTAAAAGCAAACAGAGTTGCTAAGAAACGAATATTGCAGAGATGGAAATCCACAAAAGGTTTGACAGTTGCCGAATGGTGCACGGCTTGGCAAACGTGGCCAAGCAGCCAGCCAGGAGGAGACAGACAATTCCATGGTGCTTCCAGCAGGAAACCCATTGTTTGTTCTTCTCATCTTGTCTCCATCAAGCATGTTGATGATGAGGACTAAAAAAAAGAGGAGGATAAGAGGGAAAGGGCCCTGTGAACAGGGAATCATGGAATGGTTTGGGTTGGAAGGGAACTTCAAAATTATTCAGTCCTGACTCCCTGCCATGGGCAGGGGCACCTTCCACTATCCCAGGTTGCTCCAAGTCCCATCCAACCTGCCTTTGGAAACTTTCAAGGATGGGGCAGCCACAGCTTCTCTGAGCAACTTGTGCCAGGGTCTCACCATCCTCACAGGTAGGAATTTCCTCCTAATCTTTAATCTAAATCTGTCCTTTATCAGTTTGAAATCACAGACCCTTATCCTGTCCCTATCTGCTCATGTAAAAAGTCCCTCTCCTTCCTTTTTATAAGCTCCTTTAAGGCACTGGGAAGCTGTATTGAGGTGTCTCTATAGTCTTTTCTTTTCTCTTCTCTTCTCTTCTCTTCTCTTCTCTTCTCTTCTCTTCTCTTCTCTTCTCTTCTCTTCTCTTCTCTTCTCTTCTCTGACTGGTCTGAAGAGGAAATGTGCTGCAGCACTCTGACCATCTTTGTGGCACTTCATAAAATCTTTTGTGCATCTCCACCAGTGATGGCTCTTCTCTAGACTCTGGTCCTGGATTCCCATCATGATGGGTATCAGTGACCACGTTGGTGCCACCTTTCCCAGAGTGTGGGGACATCTCCTTTTGTTTAAGCCACTGTGGAGCCTTTGGAGACAATGATCCCTTGCAGGAATCAGGTTTTTACCAGCACCATGTCCCACATTAGGCAGTCAGATTTCAGCTGCCTCAATTCCCTGTGCTGGAGAGGAGATCTTACATAATTTCCCTCTCAGATGACAAATGGCAAACACTCTGTACCCTAAAGGTGACGTTCATCATGTTCGTGACTCTGTGCATGGCACTTCTCCCTCAACGATGCTTTGAGAGCAGTTTGGGTGAAAAAAAATCCCAGAAATATGAAACATTTGAGGGATTGCTGTCCCCTACTGGGGCACAGTGCATGGTTTAAAGCCTGAGAAACCAGAAATCAATACCACCTGTAAGAGTTGAAGGGCTCCCAGTGCATTGCTGTTATTGTTAGGTGCGCTCTCCAGGAAGGTGGGGCTGGGGTGGAAAGATGTGAAATATTAAAATAGAAGATAGAAGCAAATCAAACCCAGGCTGAGCCAATCCTGGCTAATAAAGGATGCCAGGAGTTGGTGTTAATTTGTGTCTGATTTAAAGTGCTTGGTGGGTGGAGAGAGAACAGCCCACAAGAGGCAGCTGGGCTCCTTTTCCATCCCCCAGCCCTGCTGTTGGAGCGGCGTGGTGGGGGAAAGAGGAGCGCACAATCAGGCGATTCATCCCCACGCTGTCGCACTCTGCAAAGGCAAAGGAGAAGGAGGGAAGGAGGGAGAGGGAAAAAGCACTGATCCAGTTCTCATGAACAGCACTGGCAGCAAACTTTATGCTCCTGCTCCCCTAACCGGGATCTACCAGCTCTACCCACGTTTTTCGGCTTTTTGTGAGTTACCAAAGGGCAGCATTGACAAAAAGAAATTGGATTAATGCTTTTCCTCACCTTGCTCTTTGGGTCAGGATTGCTGAGGGTTGAGGGGAGTGCTCTGATCTGCTGCTGGTACTGGCAGGGGTCACAGGCTACTCAAAAAATTGATGATTTATGTGCAGGGAATGGTAAGACAGGGAAAAAGCCCCCCACTGATGTGGGTCCAATGCAAAATCAGGTAGATCAGGCTCTACCTGATCCCACAGAGGTGATATCTGGATTTGCTCCCTAGAGAGAAATCAGAGAGCTGGGGCAGCCCAGAGGGTCTGTGGACTCCCATTCCTGTAGGGATTCCAGCCCAGCTGAACAGGGATCTGATTAACCTGGTCTAGTGGAAGGCTGGACCCAAGGCAGGGGGTGGGAACTGGATGGCCTTTAAGGCTCCTTCCAACCCAAACCATCCCATGATTTTATGATTCTCTGATCTTCCCCACCCCTCAGTTCCTGCAGGGACACCTGAGGGAACACCCCCTTGTGCTGTCCATGTCCATGCACCTCCTCTGAGGCTCCACCTCTCCTCATAAATAACTGAGGGATTACGGGCAGGCACCAGAGCGGTCCCATGATCATCCAGACCAATTAATTATTTCCACGCTCCCCGGTGAAGCTTTGGCCCAAGGCAGTGCCAGGACACATGGTGGCAGATGGCTGAGCCAAGGGACTCTCTCCAGCCCCTCTCAGAGGGAAGGAGGGCTGGGGATGTGTCCACAAGCTATGCCATGCCTGGTCCCAGAGCCAAAACACAGCCCCTGCTCCTTATCCTTCAGCAGCAGAGCCCGTAGCCTGTGGAGACAGACAGCAAAAGGGCAAATTAGCATTGATTTGGCATGTGGATTCCTGTTCTTCAGGAACTAAAGGAGGGCCATCTGCTCATTGTGTCTGGCACGAGGTGGGGGCTTGCATTCCCAACCATGCTGAGCTGGATTCCAGCCTGGAGCTACATGTGGAGATGCCCCAGCCCCTCCAGGGGTTGTCCTGGGAGATTGGAGACTTCCATAATATCTCTGCCCAGTCCATCCTCTAGGCAAAAAAGGCACTAATCCTCACCCCCTGGCACCTTCCTCATCATTCCTACATTTCCTGGCTCACTAAAGCAGGATCCTGTGCTGCACAAGTGGGTTTGTCACAGCAGGGCTGCTTGGGAACACCTGGGGCTGAGGTTTCCCTAAACACTGCTGACTTGGAAACAGAAGGAAGAGCCTCAGAATATTTCTCTGGAGGAAATGGGGCAAGAAGAATTGCCAGCACATGGCTTTGTAGCTGAATTCCCCTCCCAGGTCTTGGGTTTTGTGTAGTAACCTAAATTTAAGCCCTCTTGCCTGCAGACCTCCAGCTGCCCTCCAGCTCTTCAGTCCTGTTTTCCTCTCCTCTGATCCACAAGTAAATACTCACACAAATAAAGAAGCGTGTAAAAATCCCAGATTCTGCTGTCATCCCTGTGATGAAGCATCACCCAAGCCCTCCTCAGAATAAACATAAACCATTCTCCTTCAGCCCTTCATCTTCATCAAGGCTGCACACAGACAGCTCACTAACCCCAGCCCCGAACCAGCACATCCTCAGTGCTGCACAAATCACTCTGTAATGTCCTCCATCATCTCCTGTGATTGAACAAAGCCGGGGAAAGGGAGAACAGAGGAAGAATTTTGCCTCCCAATAACCCCTCACCAATAATCTCCTTTCCCACGTCACATTGCTCAAGGGTTCCTGGAGAGAGGACTGGAAAGGGGAACAGAGTACATCTGTCTCCTTTATGCAAATCCTGAACTGCTTGTCATGAGACTGATGGATGAGATGCGAGGAATAATCCAGCTTGTTAACGCCTGTGCTGTGATTGCATCCCTCTGCCAGCCTCCCTGCATTCCAGCATCCCAGGGCTTCTTACAGGGGAGCCTGGAAGGCAGGTTCTGCCCTGAGGAGCCTGTGAGGAAAAGGAGAGGCTCCAGGGAGCACAGCAGGCAGGATGCTTTGCTGTCCAGCAGGGTTAGAGCAGGCACAGCCCTGCGTGGGGATGAACACGACAATCCAGGGGAATTTAGGTCAGGGGAGATCACCATCCATCCCAAGGGCAGCTTTCCCACAGAGTGGAGTGGGAGGATGGATCAGGCCAACCCACTTTGGGAGGGGGTTTAATCTGTGGCACTCTTTAGTTTCAGGCTCTGTAGATGGTTTGGCAGTTTGAACATAATTTTTGTGGTTTGATATAATATCCCTGCACTTTTTTATGGTAGATGAAAGAATGGTTATTTAGGGAAGGAGTAAGAGACAGAGAATCATGGAATCATGGAATCATGGAATCATGGAAGGAGTAAGAGATATAGAATCATGGAATCATGGAAGGAATAAGAGATATAGAATCATGGAATCATGGAATCATAGGGTGGAATCACTGGCTTTGGAAGGGATTTTTAAAGATCATCTACTCCACTCCCCTGCTTCCATGGGCAGCAGCATTGTGGGGCTTGGTTTGAAAGGGACCCTGGAGGGATCTGGCTGCATAACCTCTGCCATGGGCAGGGACACCTTCCACAAGACCAGGTTGTTCAAGTCCCACTCAACCTGGCCTGAAACATTTCCAGGTTTGGGGCAGCCCTGAACAACCTCTTCCAGGGCCTCACCAGCCTTATTATAAAAAATTCTTTCCTCATATCCAACCTGCACCTAGCTTAAAGCCACTGTCTCTTGCCCTGTTGCCACAGGCCTTGGTAGGAAGCATCTCAGCCTCTTTCTTACAAGCTTTCTGAATAATTTTGAAAGGCTGCAATGAGATTTGCCTAGAGCCATCTCTCCTGCAGGCTGAACAGCCCCAGCTCTCCCAGCCTGTCTGCACAGCAGAGGGGCTCCAGCCCTCGGATCATCTTTTGGATGCTCTCCTCTGCATCCACCAGCTCCACGCCTTCCTTGTGCTGAGTGATCCAGCACTGAGGTCTCACCAGAGGGGCAGAATCACCTTCCTCACCCTGCTGGCCTCTCTTCTTTTGAAGAATCCAAGGATCTGGTTGGTTTTTGGCTGCCGTCTCACACTGCCAGCTTGTGTCCAGTCTCTCATCCACCAGTATCCTCAAACCCTCCTCCTCCTCAGGGCTACTCTTCATCCATCATCCCCCAGTCTGAAACTGAGGATTGCCCTGGGTTGGGGCAATCCACCCTAGTCCAACCAAATCCATCTGGATAACCCATGAAAGGCTGAAGGAAAAGCACAGAAAGAGCCACACTGAGACTGTCACTTGCACCCAGACCATCCTGCTCAAGAGCAATGGTTTGACCTCTCCTCCACACATTCCCTAATCCATTTTGTCACCCTTTTATGCCTTTGGCCGCCACATCATCCTGTGGCAATGAGGTCCCTCGTTGAATTATGAGCTGTGTGAAAAACTACTTCCTTTAGTTTGGGGTCAGTGAGGATGGCTCCTGCCTCACCAGCCTTGATTCACTGCTGCTCCCCATGTGGACCTCGGGGAGAAGGTGCTGCAGGAACACACATATTTATTGTTCTCCTGCTTTGTAAGTGCAGGGTGCAGACTTCTGCTGCTTCAAGGTCATGGCTGGATCCAAAACCATGGAAACTTGGGGCTTCAAAAGGGATTTGCTTTGTCTCTGTTTCTCTCCACCTTTAGGGGCTGTGCTCAGCTTGGTAGAAATGTTCCACACCTGCTCAAGCTCAGGTATTTCTGCCACCTCCATGACTCTGGGAAGTTCTCATTTGCCTACTTTAGTGTGGTATCAGAGATTCCAAAGCTGGATTATGCTTTGCATCTCATCCATCTGTCTCATGACAAGCAGTTCAGAGCCTGTGGAAGCAGATGGAATCTCTCCCATCACTAAAGTGATCCTGGAATTGAAGTTCTTTCGTAGTCCTCACTCTATGGACAGTGAAAGTAAGGCCAGGGTTGGTCACAGCTCTGGTTTTACTAAAAGGTCCTGTGTTCTAAGTGTCTTTTGTAGGCACAGTCTGAATCTCCATCCTGCCATTGCTGGAAAATTGCAAATCTGAGCCATAGGATCTCACGGTACTTCTGTGTGTGATTTAATGATGTCCTCACTGGGCATTGGAAACTGAATGCCTAAAAATTACAAGCTGAATTCCTGTTGTCAGAAGGGGAAATGTTCCCAATCCAGTTTTAACTTTGCTGAGGCAGCAGCATTCAAAAACAGCATGGTGCACCTTCAGGGTTGATGTAAAATTGGACTCTGATGCAGTCTTTCCATCTTTTCCCAGCTGCCTCCCAGGAAATTCATCCCCATCACTGGGGGAGTGGAAACATTGCTTGTCTGGTGGGGGGAAACTGAGGCAGGGTCATTCAAAGCCATGGAAGGAGCCAGAAGAAGAGCCCACATTACATTTTCCATGCACTGGGGCTGGTCAGAGGCCACTGGTCACTCCTGCTGCTCTTTATCCTCAGCCAGGTACGAGCTGGAGAGCAGCAAAGGGGAAATCTGGGAAATCTCTTTTCCTGGTGCTGGGAGAAGCACTAAAACTTGGGTTTGTGCAGATCCTAGCCCCAAACTGTTTGCAAAATCAGTTGTTTGGGTCTTGGTCTCCTTTGGTTTCCCTTGGGCAGCTCTGAGGTGCCATGGGGCAGGAAAAGGTTGGGTTGGAAGGGACCATAAAGATCACCCAGTTGCAACTCTGTCATGGGCAGAGACACCTTCCTCTATCCCAGGTTGCTCCAAGTCCCATCCAACCTGGCCTTGGAAAATTCCAGGGCTGGGGCAGCCACAGCTTCTTTGGGCAGCCTCTGCCAGGGCCTCACCACCTTGCCAGGGAAGAATTTCTTCCTAAATTTTGGCCTGAAACACTGAAACATCACTGCCTACACATCTCAGGACACTTCCTGGTGAGGTTTTTGCCCCAGCCAATAATCCCCACCCTAGACCAGGCCAGGGCACAGCTCAGGAGAGAGCATTGGACCCTGTGGAATAGGGAATTCAGCCACAGGAACAGGAGCTATGTCAAGGCTTTTCTCCCCAGGGGCCAGAAAAGGAGCCTGAGGATGGGACTGATGCAGGATGCAGGAGTCAGCAGGGTCAGGATGTGCACCCCAGGAATCCCAAAGCCCAGTTTTAGCTGTGTCAAACATCCCTGTGCACATGTCCCTGTGCAAGCCTAAGCCTCATGCACACACAGCCCCTCCCTAAACACCCCCTATCCCTGGGGGGGTTCCCACTTAGCTCCCCAGCTAATGCCAGTGCTTTTAACCTCCAGCTGCATTCCCAATCAATCCCATCCCGGTTCCCAGCTCCAATGAGCAGCGATGGAAGCATTTCTGTTCCCTCCTTGGGGTGACCTTGCCCTCAGAGGCCCTCTTGTGTAACACTCACACTCTGGAGCAGGGTGGTGATGGAGGGAAAAAGACCCCAAAGGGTTGGCTGTGAGCACTGGCAGGCAGGAATAAGGGAAAATGGGATTTTCTAGGATTTTCTGGTGCAGAATCCATGGTATTTTTTTGGTATCACTGATGGGGATGGGTGGAAGTTGGGCCCGGCAGGGAGAATGGGTGATGCTGGCATGGAGCAAAAGCTGATTTTACCAGGATCAGAGGGGTTGTGGATTCCTCTGGGAGTGAGGAAATGCCTGGGAACTCACAGCAGGCTTGCTGTAAACCCACTCCCAATGGGGATTTTGTGACGGTGTTCACAGGGGTCTGAGGATGAGGGAAGAGACGAGCATGTGACTCCATGTTTCAGAAGGCTTGATTTGTTATTTTATGATATATATTACATTAAAACTATACTAAAATAATTGAAGAAAGGATTTCTTTAGAAGGCTAGCTAAGAATACAATAGGAAGGAATGATAACAAAGGCTTGTGGCTCGGCTCTCTGTCTGAGCCAGCTGACTGTGATTGGCCATTAATTATAAGCATCCAACATGGGCCAATCACAGATGCACCTGTTGCATTCCACAGCAGCAGATAACCATTGCTTACATTTTGTTCCTGAGGCCTCTCAGCTTCTCAGGAGGAAAAATCCTAAGGAAAGGATTGGAGGTAGGTCATCATGTGACATCCCACCCTGTCTAAGGACGGGATTTTTCATAAGAGATGTCTGCGACAGGATTTTGGTCTGCTTTCCTTAAACTGAGGTAAACTGAGGCAGGGTGAGATATCACATGATGACCTCCATCAACAACCTTCTGCCAAGAGCCCCCTCATGCTCCTTGACTTTGCTGTGCCAGGACATCAAAGCCACCCCTAGGAAATCCTTGAGAAGCTCCAAGTCCTGCCAGGGCTCCCAAGAGGCAAGGCCAAGGGATTTGCACCCATACAGAGAAAAGCTGAGGAGAAAAATAGATGTGGATTGGGATGTGATGATGGTTGAATGGCACAGAGATCACAGAAAACACCTGGGTGAGGCTGTGCTGGAGCCAACAGAGTCCTGAGCCCCCTTTCCTGAGGCAGTCACATCTGGAGCACAGCTGGCCCTCCTGTTTGGCCAGGATTTTCCCCACAGAATTTTGACTGGATCCTGGATTTTGAGCTCCGGTCTTTGTGCTCAGCTGTCCCCTGATCCCACCCACTGGAAAAAAAAATCATCCAGAGCAAGGAACTGAGCCTGACCTTGCAAACCCTGAGAGTTTTTAGCACATCTATAGTCAACATCATCAGGAACAGACACCTGAGTCTTTAAATTAATCTCCTTTTGGGATGAAATCCAGGTTGGTTGGAAATGAATCACCATCTCCAGCACTCTGCTGGAATTCTTCAGACCATGGAGCCCCCAAAGGAAAGCAGAGGATGCTTCTCACATCCGTCTTTGCAGGCGGGGAAGGATTGGCAGAGATGCTTCACTGACAGAGTGCACAAATCCTGGAGCAGGATTCAAATCTGGCTCCCCCTGATTGTGTTTCCCCCTCTGGCCACTGCTGAAGGACATCACAGGTGGGAGGGTTCAACCAAAGCTCAGGGGCTTTGGAGTTTCCTAATTGTGGTTGAAAGCCCCAGAATGATCCATTTTGAGATATTTCCCATTCCCAGCCCTCCCTTCTCCCTTTCCCCAAATCCCTTCTTCCAGCCTTTGAAAGTTGAAATAGGATCAGGATCCTGACCCACAAGCCAATTTCCATCAGAATAAAACATTTCCCACCCTGTTCATGCTGTTCAGGCTGTTCCATATCTGCTGGGGTCTGCAGGTGCCTTTTCCTGCTTGAAGCTGGGAGAAATTTGAGATAAAGGATGCTGGTGTGTGTATATATAGCATTTATTAACACAACAGGCAGGTGAGATTTTGGCTTTCTCTGCACTCAGGAGACTCAGAGAGAGGCAGGGGGAAGCACATCAGTCCTCAGTGATGGAGCAAATATTCCAGGATGTGAGGGGACCATGCAGAAATCTGTGGTTGGAAAATCATGGAGTTGTTTGGGTTGGAAAAGACCTTCAATATAATCTAATTCCATCCCCTCTGACACCAGCAGGGACACCTTTCCCTTGCTCAAAGCCCTCAGACCTGGCCTTGAGCACTTCCAGGGATGGAGAATGGACCATAAAAAACAGTACTAAGGAAAAACCCTGATTTTGGAGCACGGATTTTATGAAAGAGGTGCTGCTCCAGGACCTGTCCAAGCTCTGTGGGTGCCTTCCAGGGTTAACTCCTGTCCCTGCAGCCCAGCAGAGCCACTGCAGCCAAACAACACTCAGGTCTGAGCCCTTCTTGACTCCTCTCTGTGCTGTCAGCTCACAGATGCCACTGTGTTTTTCCAGGCATTTCCACTCTGCTTTGCTCCCTCACAAAAAAACCCTCAAAATTTCCAAGATGTTGCAGCTTTTTTTTTTTTCTCTCTCTGCTCACAGTTCCTTGTGAATAAGGACAGAACAAATTCCTTTACTGTGTTTTCTCAGAGTGGCAAGGGACTTTTCAGGGCCAGGCATTTTTCTGCCTCAGGCAAAAAGGGTATTGAATGTGATATCTGGGGACTTTCTTTCAGGGAAATGGGAAGCCCCAGGAAAGGGAGGATTATCTCGGTGAGAGTGGCTTTCACCCTGCTGGGATGTCAGTCCTGCACCAAGGTCAGGAGGAGGAAAAGCAGAGGGAAGAAAATCCTGGCCAGTGGCACATCTGGAGCCAGTGGGCAGAGAAAGAGGAGCTGGAAGTGCTGAACCAGAGGGAGCAGATCAGGAGAGAGAGTTGGGAATGCTCCTACAGGCAGCAGTGGGGAAGGATGCCCTTCCTGCAGCCATCTTGATTTTTTTTTTCTCCCCTTTTTTTTTTTCCCTTTTTCTTTTTTTTTTTTTTCTTTTCCATGGAGTGTTTGTCTGCCTGTGGGTTTGTGTGCATGGCTAAGAGTGCCCTCCATTGGCCACATCCCGGCTGCTGCTCCAGGAGCATCACCAGCACAGGCAGGGAAGGTGGTGGGTGCTCCAGCAGGGATGTCACCCTTCCCTCGTGGGAGGACTGTGCCATGCAGGGATTTTGGAAAGCAGGACATGGAAACATCCTGCAGGCTCCTCCTGCCCAGGCAGAGCTGAAATCCATGGGCTGGGCACAGCTCAGGGCTGGACATGCCAGTTTGGAGGTGTCCACCTTGGTGGGATGGGGTGGATTGGGCTGGTCAGGCAGAGGGTGGAGGCTGCTGTGGGTAAAATCAGGATGATTTTACTCCCCACAGGATGGATGTGAGGGTGCAGAACCTGTGCAGGAATCAAGCAGGAACACGAGGGTGGTGGCAAAATCCAGCCTCAGACCTGGATCATTCCTGCAGGAAGACAGGGCCCACCATGGTGGTCAAAGCTTGGACTTGGTGACCATGGAGATCTCTTCCAGCCTTAATAATTTGATGATTCTATGGCTTGCAGGCTCCAGAATTCACTGGGACCAGCACAAACTGGATGCCTAAATCCCTACAGCTCCAAAATTCACTGAGACCAGTACAAACTGGATATGCCCAAACCCACAGGGCTCCAGAATTCACTGGGAACAGCACAAATTGGATGCCCAAACCCCTTGGGCTCCAATATTCACTGGGACCAGTATAAACTGGATGCTCAAACCTCTTGGGCTCCAAAATTCACTGGGACCAACACAAACTGGATGCCCAAACCCCTTGGGCTCCAAAATTCACTGGGACCAGCACAAACTGGATGCTCAAACCTCTTGGGCTCCAAAATTCACTGGGACCAGCACAAACTGGATGCTCAAACCTCTTGGGCTCCAAAATTCACTGGGACCAGCACAAACTGGATGCCTAAACCCCCTGGGCAGCCCAGGTATAACCTGTGGGTAAATTCTTGCCTGGTTTTGATTTGAGCTGTGAAGGTCTGTCCCAGAGGATTTCTGATCCAGTGGATGCCAGAGTGGGATGGGAAATGCTCAGCAAGGAGGTAGAAAAAGTTACCAGGGCTGTGCCCAGTAATTGTGTGAGGGTGCAGGAGCCTCACTGGTGGCTCCCAGCTCTTCAGAATCCCCTTCCTTGTCACCCCTGACACCTGCACAAGGTAGCCAGGGCAGAAGGACCATTCAGACCAAGCTTTTCAGCCTCTTTCTGTGGGTTTCTTGGGATGAAAAAAACATTTTTGCCGGGGACACACACACACAATATTTTGGTTTGTCCTTGAGAAATGCAGGCAAAGGACAGCCCAAGGTGCTCCAATGTCACCTGCTGTCCCCAGGCTTTGCTCTGCCAGACCCATCTCCCAGGCACAGATGGAAGGAAAGGACTGGGGAGGTTTTGTGTGCTCCAAGTTGGAGCCAAAGGATAGAATCAGGCAGGGATGTTTTCCATCACTCAAAATTCCAGAAAGAGCCTAGGCTAACTAGACACTGACTGTGACAAAAACCATGGGAATGTGGGTAAATTTAACTGTGTGCCATAGAAATGTGACCTCCACCATTGCAATAATCTGATTTTCACTCATTTAACATCCCTTCCCCAGCTGCAGGCTGTAGCCTGTGGTTATATGCCCCCCTTGAGGTTTTTTTGGGATGGAAATGTAGGAGATGGATCTCTGCTGACACACATCAGCCACTCAGGTGCCTGTTGCATCTTTCTGCCAAATTCAACACCTGTTGACCCAAAAATCCAGGTCTGGAGGGGGCTTTGCCCACCTATTCCTGCTCTAAGTAAAGATTCCCACTTCAGCAGGGATTAGTTAAAATAGGAAAAAAAAATGTTTATGCTCCTTATGGTGAAACCTTCCAGATGGGACTGCACTGAGGGGAAATCAATTGTGAGACTTAACAACCATAACAGGTCTGGTTTAAGTTTGTTGGTTTTCATGGTGCCTTTCTCAGACAGGGGCAGTGAGGGGGGAATTTGCTTTGTGCTCTCCACATCCTCAGACAGAAGCAGGTCTGTGGTCAGCGTGAGAAAAAATTGAGTTTGTGGCGAGCAGGAGGCCTGGGCTGAATCCCAGGAGCTGAAGTCACCATTAGGGACTGGATTTCAAAAACAAACCCTGTCTCCTCATCATCTGGTTGCTATGGAGGCACTGCTGGCTCCTGCTTCCAACCAGGAAAGGCAGGTTTCTGCTCTGGACCAGAGGTTAAGATGATGAGAAAGATGGAGGAACTATTTACAAGAGCATGGTGTGACAGAACAAGGGGGATTGCCTTCCCACTGCCAGAGGGCATGTTTGGATTGGATTTTGGGAAGAAGTTCTTTACTCAGAGGGTGCTGAGGCCCTGCACAGAGAGATTCTGGATTCCCCATCCCTGGAAGTGTCCAAGGCCAGGTTGGACAGGGCTTGGAGCAACCTGGGGTAGTGGAAGGTGAGAGAGAGTTGGACAAAATTATCTTTATGGTCCCTTCCCACCCAACCTGCTCTGTGGTTCTGTGATCCTTGTGGGTCCCTTCTAACTCAATATATTCCATAACTCTCTGATCCCTGGCTGGCTCAGCAGGGTGAAGGTCGGGTAGAGTTTGGATTTGCAAACAGAATGAGCTTTTCCAGCACTGTCCTGAGAGAGCCAGTGGCCCCCTCAGATTCTCAGATAAAGCAAGAGCCTTTCAGCTCTGGAATCTGATATTTAAAATATTCACAGCAACCCCTCCTGCTAATCAGGAAATTTATAAGGTGTTTGGTAGATGCCTGTGTCTTTTTGCAAGCAAGACCAGGTTTTCATCCCTTTTTCACTCCTGAATCCTGGCCCCAGAGGCAGGCAGGAGCCTGGCAAGGGGAGATTTGCACTGTCGAGCTTTGTAGACTGCAAACCAGCCAGGAGTGGGGATCTGACTTGTAAAAAATTTAAGTCCAAATGCATTTGGACTCCGTGCTGATTAGTGTCAGGTCTAGCACACACTCAGGAATGTGGTGGCAGGGGCTGCAGAGATTTGAAGCCAGGGATGAAACACAGTTTGCAAACAGCAGGTCTGACTTTGGAGCTCCCTAACCCTTTCCTGCCCAAAAGAAAAGGTTTTGGCAGAAAAAGGGAGATGCAGAGAGAAGTCTTTGATACAGAGAAGGGGGAGAAACTGAGTGAATGTGGAGATGCATTTAGCTTCTCATCTCACCTCAGATTCACAGGATGGTCTGTGGGCTTCTCATCTCTTGTTTCTCAGTCTCTCCTGGGGCTGGGATTAGCTGCCTGAGCTGTGGATTTGCTGGGAATTTGTAAAGCTCCCTCTGTTTGCAGTCTGGGAAGGCAGAGCCTGGCATGGGGTGGGAGATGGCAGCACTGGAGCTGGAGCAGTGGCTGCAATGAAAACGACTTTTCCCTCCTCCCTGGATGCAGATGCCCCTCTCCACAGTCTCTCACCATAATTCCTTCCCGGCAGTGCCCCCCTGACCACGGGAAACACATCCCAGACCATCTGAATTATTTGGAAGTTGCAACCCAGGGTGATGTTTGCCCCTCTGGCATTGGGCTGTTTGCATTTCAGTGCAAAGGTCCTGAGCAGTTCCTTTCACTATGAACAGCTAAGTCTCCCCAAATAATGGCAGTTGTCTGACTTGATAGGGGGAAATCTTCCTCCCAGGTTCCCCTGTGTCCTTTGGAAATGGGGAAGCAGATCTGTTGTAGAGGCAGCAATTGCTGCAGGGTCAGGATGAGCCTCACCCAAAAGGAAATGTCTGATTTTCTCTACCTGGGGTGAACTCAGAGGGAAAAAGCTGTAAAGGTGGGAGGGAAAATGTGCCATGGCTGTGTGATCAACAGTCCTGCCCCACACTCTGAGGGTCTGCCCGTCCTGTCCTGTTAACTGAACCCCTCCCCAAATCTGGGGGTGGACAACTGTGGGAGGGGGTACGAGATAAGGAAAGTCCTGCTACTCATTTATTTCCTCTTCTCTCTTCTCTCCTGGAAAGAGGAGATGGAGGGAAGGGACCACAGGAGAGTCATTTGTTGGGGTAAGAGAGGGAGATGTACACGAGTGCCCCTTTGGCATGGGGGGAGCAGGGCTCTGGGCAGCTGGGCTGAAGGAGGAATCTGTGCCACAGGAGGCTGCAGGGAATGCATCCTTAGGGCATTGCAGGGTGGATTCTACTTTGGAGGAAGGGTTTTGGGGGCTGAAGGAGGTCCTGGCACCGGCACAGAGGGCTCTCAGTCTCTGCAGATGCTCTAAGCCTGGCACCACAGGGTTTGGGGTGTCCAGTACTCAGGGGTGAAAGGAGAGGTGGGTGCCTGATGTGGGAAGAGATAAAATCTGTCTCTATTGTCCTTTTTTGCTCCTGTACTGGGTGTTCAGCTCCATCCATTATCCTGTCTGGCCTCAGGGTTCCACCGGAGCTGGGTTCCTGAGCAACAGCTCCCTTCCCTGCACGGTTTTGGTGGAAGGGAGAGTGAAAAGGAAGGGCATTAAGTGGCTAAAAACAAAGTGCTGGCAGAAGGGAGAGGGGAGGCAGAGCCCAGCTGGCCATGCTGACCTCCAGCCCACCCTCCCCAGGTGCAGCCTGCAGTCTGTGTTGAACCAGCTCCCTGGGGATGGAGAGAGCTGGAGCCTCCCTAACCCAGATACCAACCCTGTTTTCTTTGGGGAGACGGTTCAGTTTCACAGTCCAGGCTCTGCTGGGCTCAGCAGAGGGATCTGCATGGGCAGAGGGCACTGGGAAGGAGAGCAGAATCACAGCTGTGCTCACCCCCGGGTCAGGCACAGTTTGGTCCCTTCTGGGGTTTGGGACATCCCAAACCAAACCTGGGAATGGGGACACCCCCAAACCAAGCCTGGGCATGGGGATACCCCAAACCAAACCTGGGAATGGGGACATCCCCAAACCAAGCCTGGGGATGGGGACATCCCCAAACCAAGCCTGGGGATGGGAAAATTCCCAAACCAAACCCCGGGAAGGGGATACCCCAAACCAAACCCGGGGATGGCGATATCCCAAACCAAGCCTGGGGACGAGGACATCCCCAAACCAAGCCTGGGGATGGGGACAGCCCCAAACCAAGTCTAGGGATGGGGACTGCCCCAAACCAAGTCTAGGGATGGTGATGTGGGGCTGCATCTTCTCCTCGTGAGAAGTGCCGGTTCTGGGGCTGCTATGTGGGTTCTCAGCCGTGTGAAGGGTTAATAAAAACAGCATCAACAACAAAGTACCGCCAAAACGACCAAATCCCAAATCTCTTCTCTTTCTCTCCCCTCCTCCTTCCCTTCCCTGTGTTTTTCCAGGTGTTGTTTATGGCCACAGGAGGGAGCTCAAATCCAGACATGGGAGGATCGGCTTGATTTCGGATCCAGAGCCTCTTAAACTCTGCTTTTCCTCTAAGCTGGTCCCTGTTATGTCCAGGATCTGGCACCTGCTTGACATTTACTTTGAGTTCCAGAGGACCCGAGACCTAGGATGAGGAGCATTGGATCCGCCCTGAACCTGCTTTTGGTATCTCCACTCTACTTTGTGTGGACCGTGGTCGCTCTGGACCTGGCACAAACTCCCTGCACCACTTTGGTCCAAGGGAAATTCTTTGGGTATTTCTCCTCCTTCGCCGTCTTCCCGTTGAACTCCTCCCTGTGCTCTTGGATTATCCAGAACCCCGACCCTCGCAGGTACACTTTGTACATGAAGATCCTCAAGCCCTCCGGCGTATGTGACCACCAGCACATCCGCACCTACCAGTTCGACTCCTTCCTGGAGTCCACCCGCACCTACCTGGGCATGGAGAGCTTCGACGATGTCCTGAAGCTCTGCGACGGCTCCACCCGCTTTGCCTTCCTCCAGTCCAACAAACAATTCCTGCAGATGAAGCAGACGGCCCCACCGGGCGTGGACACCTGGCCCATGAGGTGGAAGCCCACCAAGGCTCAGGAGAGGGACTTCTCTGTGGAGTACCTGGTGGTGGGCAACAGGAACCCCAGCAAAGCCGCCTGCCAGATGCTCTGCAAGTGGCTGGACACCTGCCTGGCCATCAGCAGCAGCTCCCACCCGTGTGGCATCATGCAGACCCCGTGCTCCTGCTCGGGAGGGGAGGTCCTGGATCAGGCCAGCGAGATCCTGGGCTTCACCAGGAAGAAGGAGGATTGCTACAAGGATGGGATTTACCTGGAGAACTGCGTGAGCAGCCCCAAGGACAGCAACGGAGCCGAGTTCCTGGGTGAGTGGAGGGTGGTCGAGGGGGTGTTGGGGAGGGAGGGCTGCTTGGGCTCTGCTCTCACACCGTCCCTGTAACCTCCGTGTCTGTATCTGTGGATGCCTGGCATGAAAATCCTCATTTCCCAATCGACAGGCAGGTCAGGTAACCCACAGGGCTCTTTATGAGCCTTTTGCGACTGGAATTGCAAATCAGCTGCCCCTAAATATTCCCCGGGTTTCTGCAATTCGTTCTTGGGGCTTGTTCATTGCTTGTTTTACTCCTGCAGCCTCTGAGCTGCTGAGAGGGAGCTGCTTACCTAAGGGTGAGCAGTTTTCCAAAGTAATTACAGATGTCCTAGAAAAAACAGGATCCAAGCTACCTCCCGAGGCAGGCAGCCCTATCAACCACTTCTAATTCCTAGGGAAAACTTAATTCTTGGGTCTGGTTCAAAATGGGATGGCAACAGAAGGCACTCTGGTTTTGTTCTCAGCTTTGTTTTCCTTCTGGAGGCTTTCAGAAAGAAAATTCACCATGCTGCTTACATGGGGTTACTTGGGCTCATTCCTCAGATATTTCACTGGGTTTTGATTGTGGTCTTTCGTATGGAAAGGGACTGGGGAGGTGGGAGAACCATGAGAAAAAGGGCTGTGAGTAAGGTGGGATGATCCTGAAGTCCGATCATGTTCTGGAGAGGGAAATGCTCCTTCCAGAGACCTGACACGGTCTTGCCAAGCAGAAGGGACTCAGAGGGATGTCTGGAAGTGGAGCCTTTTCTTACTGCCTGTGTCAGGTCTGCTCCAGGGTGTTTATTCTCAGCTCCCACCCCAGCATGCAGGTTATGTAAAGCAGCGGTGTGATGCTGAACAGCAACACAGGTGTCAGGGAATGCAGCCTCCAGTTCAGAGAGTCTCAGACCCCTACCTGAGCCTCCCCAAAAGGTCTCATCTTCTTCAGGTGCTGGACTGAAATGTCCTCTGCTTCCAGCAGAAAGCTGACATCTGTCTGGGTCAGGAATCTGGGGATCCTTCCTGACTTCTCCACTCCTGTTGAGGATGGGATTTCTCAGGGTTGAGGGGAAGAGGCCAGATTTGCTGTTGCAGTAGGCAGGAGGTGACCAGGCACAGATTTGGGCTGTGCAGAGTGATTTTCCTGCAGACTGCAGCCTGGCCTTAGCTGGGAGATCAGGCTATGATCAGGTACTCGTGCTTCTGTCAGTGTATTTTGGGGGAGATTTTGCTTCTCACTGGTCTGTGAATCAATACATGAAGGCACAGCCGAGCCATAAATCCTGCAAATTAGTTCTTCAGTCGTGCCTCCCTCCCTGGCCACGAGCATAAGACTCTCCAGATTTGGGTTGGGCTTTTATTTTTTTTCTTGCAATGCCCTTTTCTCCTGTGTGAACAGCTCTGAGGAGCCTCTCGGAGTTCAGTCATGTGTCATGCCTGGAATTTGCTGATTGGGTGATTTATGCTTTCCACCCAAGCAGTGTGACCTTTCTCACTGCAACCAAAGGTGAAATTTGAAATAAGATTTTCAGCAAATCCTGAAGCATTCAAGCTTAATATTGGCTTTTGTAGGGATCTCTCCTAGTCCAGCTCGAGTGCCTGAATGTTCCCTCCAAGTAAATATGAAAGAGGCTGGAGGGTGGCTGAATCAAAATCCTTTTTGGGTGTCAAATATTTGTAGAGTGCAGATAATTTTTCTGCTGGCTGCTCACATCTGCTCCACACTGGAGACAGGAAATTATCATCTTGGCTGGTGGGATGCCATCCATACAGCAACGATGCTTGCAGGGTGCCCGGGCTCTCCATGTGCTGCTCTGTCTGTCACTGTGTCTGTTTTGATTTATGCAAAGGCTTGATCAGGAAGATGGAGGCGAGATCCAATTTGGACAGGGAGTCAGCAATCCCTTAACAACATCTTGTGGGTGGAATATTTTGATAGGGTTCCTGATTTCCAAGTGCTGATGCTGGTTATTGCAATCATTGCTGTTCCAATTGTATCTGTAGTGGGGCTTTTTTCCCCAACAAGCTTTTTTTTTTCTTTTTTTTTTTTTCTTTTTTTTTTTATTATTATCATTGCTATTTTTCCTTCCCTGCTGCTTTCTGAGTCATTTGTTGTTTCTGGGCCTGTGTTAACACTTTCATCCTGGAACAAGTGGAGATGTGTGAGTTGTGCTGATCTACTGTGATGACTTTAAAGGCACAAGAAGGAACGTGGAAGGTTCCCTGCCCATGGCAGGGGGTTGGAATGAGATGATCTTTGTGGTCCCTTCCAACTCAAACCATCCTATGAATTGCCAGATACCATCCTGAAATATGAAACCTGACTTTCCCTGATGTGTCTTTTTATTCCAAAACAAATGGATGGGTGCAAATCTACAATGAGAAGTTGCAGTGGACACAGCTGTGCTTTGGCTCATGGATGGCCTGTGGGTGAGATCCCTGTGAAAAGCTTCACTCCAAGAGGATCCCATTGCTCCAGAACCAAAGGGACTCTCAAGAAAACATAACTGACAGCCAGTTTTCACTCATGGCCAGTGATTTTACACCTGGCTCAGGTGCACAGGGAAGTTTATGATCATTTACTGGGGAACTTCACAAAGAAACTCTGCCAAAGTCACCCTGTCTTATCTAGAGCATCTGTTCTTCAGTGTCTGGAGGAAGGAGAAACTGCTCCACATTTCCTTCCCAGGTTTAGTGAGACTCTCTTTTCACTCACTGCCCCACACAGACATTGCAGAGGGTACAGCAGGCACTGGTGGGTTGCAGAAAATCCGTCAGGTTATCCCTCAGGTATTTTGGTCTTGCTGTACGTGGAGCTTGTCCTGGTGATCAGCAAGACATGCTTTGAGATCTTGGACAGCTGGAACTGGAAATGTTTTCCAGGAGAAGACTATTCAACATGGAAACCATTTTTGGCCATTATCAGATATCCCCTGGCTAATTCAAGAAATGTGGGAAGAAGGCAGAGGTTTGTTTGTAGGTCCTGATGTTTAGATGTAAACTCACTTTTTTGGGATGCAAATTGGCATTTTTGGAATAGGTCTGGGGGCAAGGACAGGAGGGTGAAGAACGGAAAACCTCCTGAAATGCTGGGCATTGGTTCTTCACAGTCTGAAAGTGCTGGTGGCCCTCTCAAATGTGAGCTGGATTCTGTAATTGGAGCTGGAGCTTTAACAGGGATGCTGATGTGACCCTGTAATGAGAGAAGGTTAAATGTGTGCTTAAGTGCTGTGCTGAGTTAGGCACTTAATGAATGTCTAATTAGTCCTGTCTCCATGTGAGCGTTCCTGGAAGGCCATTGCAGTGCTGTCACATTTTGGTGGCCCAAAAAGATAAACATCATTCTCTGCTCCTTCTGCTCTTCATGTCCCCACCTTGGACGGATCCAGGATGCTGACTGCAAAACAAGGTTAAAAATGCCCCTCAAAATATAGTATTTGCTTCTTGATAAATTAGGTGGCTCCAGGGCTGGAGGGGTTTTTATAATGAATAGATAACTGGAACACAGTAATGCTAGACTGAAGTGCTGGGGATTTTCCTGCCTTTCCTGCTAAAATTTTCCGTTCTTTTGCTGTCCCCATTGCTCTGAACAAAATCAAATCCCCCTTCCTCACCTGTGTTCATCACTTCTGTTTTGTTAGTCGTGTTTCATCTTCCACTTTTAGGTGCTTTTCCACTTCTGCCACATTGATTAATGTGTCTCAGAGTGTCTGATCTCTGTTTGGAGAGGCCCATGAACAAGTTCCTTCTCAACCTCTGCTGCATTAAGCAGGCTGGGCTCCATAAATCTCTCACTGCAGGACACACTCTCCAAACATCTCTTGTTGGAAGTTTTACTTCATTCTCAGTGTGTTTTTTGGTCAAAACATGCTTTGGTCTCCTCAGCAGGGCTGAGCTTCTGCCTGGATTTGTGGCTCAGTAGCTCCTGAGTGGGGTCCATGATGTGGAGGAGGAGCCAGAGCCGCAGAAATGAGTCAATTCCCACCCTGCTTGCTGCAGGAATTACCTTGTGTGGCTCAGCTCCCTTCCCCTCAAATCTCCAACCTCACCAAGGGCAGGAATAACTCAATAAGACATTTCCTGTATTTGAGATGAGCTTTAGTGGCCATGAAAGCTCCAGAGATTGATAAAGAGCTGTGAGTAATTGCCATGGGGCAGATCTCAAATCTGTCTTTGACATCTTCAGCTCCTTATGACACATGCTCTGTTCCTCCAGCAAGAATCCCCCTGGCTGGAGCAGCTGAGCTTGCAGACAAAGGTGTTTGGCTTTGGTTTTGCCTTGGTGCTGGGTTTGCCAACCAGATGGCAAAGGGATTTGGGTGAGTGCCTCTCAGGAAGGTGTGCTGCATTCCAGTTCCTCGTTTCTCCACCTCTGTCTGTCCCTGGACATCCCTGAGAGCAGAGGTTGGATGTGGTGAGAGGTGGACAGCAAAACACAGGGCAAGGAAGCTCTGATTTCTCCTCGTGTGTAAAATTTTCCTGTGTTAACTGCTGGAATCATTGGGGATTTTACTTGGTGTCCCCCCAGTTTAACTCCAAATCTCAGCAGCTGACAGCAAGACCTGATATTCCTTCCCAGCTCCTGCAGGAGAAGGTTGGTTAGAGTCTGAAATGTGGCAAAGGGGTCACCTTGTCACCTGCGGGGAATCCCCTCTGCACCCATATGGGCAGGTCCCACTGGGAATGTCCCTCTTGCCCGTGGTCAGGATGTTTTATGGATGAGGCAAATGTGGAGAACTCCTCAACTCCTCCCTGAGGGCTGGAAAGGGGGATTTTGGCTCAGTTTAAACACTGAGGTCTCTACAGACCTGTACAAGCCCTGCCTGCCCCACTGTTCTCCTCTGGGATCATCAAAGACCTTACACTTGGAATGGAATGGAATGGAATAGAATAGAATAGAATAGAATAGAATAGAATAGAATAGAACACAATAACAGTTTTCAGTTGGAAAGGACCTGCAATGATTATCTGGTCCCACTGCCTGACCAAAAGTTTAATTAAAAGCATTGTCCAAATACTTCTCCTCTGGGATTGTCAAAGACCTTACACATGGAATGGAATGGATGGAATGGAATAGGATAGAATGGAATAGGATAGGATAGGATAGGATAGGATAGGATAGGATAGGATAGGATAGGATAGGATAGGATAGGATAGGATAGGATAGGATGGGATAGGATAGGATAGGATGGGATAGAAAAGAATAGAATAGAATAGAATAGAATAGAATAGAATAGAATAGAATAGAATAGAATAGAATAGAATAGAATAGACAGTTTTCAGTTGGAAAGGACCTGCAACGATTACCTAATCCCACTGCCTGACCAAAAGTTTAATTAAAGCCATTGTCTTAAGCACTGGCAGGGATGGGACACCAACCACCTCTCTAAAAGGCTTGTTCTGATTTTTCACCGCTCTCTCGGCAAACAAACCCTTCCTAATGCCCAGCTCACCCCTCTCCTGGTGTTTCACGGGATCCCAGGGAGAATGAAGCGTGAGTGAAGCACGGCTGTGGAGTGACAGGGCAGAAATTCCGTGTCCCGGCTGCTCTCAGCACTGAACCCATCCCTGCAGATCCATCCCTACAGGGACGGGGTGGAGAAAAACGAGCAGAGTGAAGCGATCAGTTCCGTTGTGAACCCAACAGCTTGTGGACATGATCACAATGCAGAAACATCAGCAATTACCGGCTCAATGCGCCCGTCGCTGTCGCAGGGAGAGTAAAGGTGGAATTTACACCCAGTTGCCGAGGGAGTTTCACAGGCAACTACTCCCGTTATTGCGAAGGGGACTTTTACGGGTAATTTAATGAGTGGCAGCCTGGTGAAAGGCTCGGCTTTTCAGTTTCCCTTTTTTCTCTCTTTCTTTTTTTTTTTTTTTTTTTTTTTTTTTTTTTTTTTTTTTTTTTTTATTTTCCATTTTTTTTACATCCTCTCGTATTCAGGTTGCATAGCAGTCACTGCAAAATGTTTCGTTTGGCAGTACAAGGTGAAATTAAGGTGCAGGGAAACAGTGACACCAGAGTCAAAATCACCATGTCTCCGGAGTAGTTTTCCATTCTATGACTGCAGAAAATGAGGGTGATGGTGCTGACACTTCAAAGGGAGAGGGCACAGAGGCATTCCTGTCCATTTTCACCACTTAGCCTAAATATTTGGCCCTTTTTACCACCCACCTTGATTATCTGATGTATTTAGGTAATGGGAGCAAGGCTGAAAAATTGATTTTTTTTTTTTTTTTTTTTATGAAAGGAACTGAGTCTGTACAGATTTTCAGGTGTTTGATTCACCTGCTTGGTGCTTGAACTCCCTAGACCCCAAATACTCAGAACTGCCCTGCTTGGGACAAATGAACATTGAACCAATGAATTTCTCGGTGTTTTGACTGTATACAATACGTGAAAACTCTAGTAAAGATCATGTTTGATGGAATTATTTTCTCTGCACAACCTGGGCAATGTGTGGATGAAATTATTTCCATTGCACATCCTGGCCAGAATAAAGCAATGCCTTGATTCTCCGACACTGAAAATGTTGTTGGAGAGTTTCTGTTTCTCCTGCAGGTTCGGTGACACTTCCAGAGCATCACCAACACCTCTGCGACTCATCTCTCTTCCCACATCTTCCCATTCTTACAATCAGTGAAATTTTGACAACATCTACGGGTGTTGATTCTATCTCCTACAATCCCACATTCCCCAGGATGGTATTGGAGCAAGCTTGGGATAATTAGGTTAGAAACCTGGTTTGGGATTCTCAGCAAGCATCCTGGGGAGGACTCAGCCGCTCTGTGTCTCCGGGGTGGCTCTGCCAATGTCACCTCCAGCCGCTGAATTCCCTTTTGGCACAGTCCCTTCTTGCAGACAACAATTTGATACTGAAATCCCATATTTTATCCTCCAGCACGGTGAGACAGCCAGGCTGGGAAAGGACGTCCTTTAGCGCATCAGAATTGCAGATCTGTTGAGTTTAAATGTATTTCTTTGTGTTCCCTGGCTCGAGTTTCAATAGAGCGATAATTGCCACACACCTCATTAAGCTGAATGCTCTCAATAGGTCTGGAGTGGTCCATGTCATTAAACAAACAGTTACTGGCTTGGGAGCTGCACGGTGTTTAGGAGCTGTAAAGAAGGGACCTGGAGGCTGTGAAAGTTGCAGCTCCAGCTTCCCGAAGTAAATGGGCTGCCCTGGCAACTTTGCCCCGCTGTTTCCAGGGCGCTTTGAGGAGTCTGATCCTTCCCTGCGCCCTGAGGCAGGAACTGGCGCAAGTTCCTGGCTTTTTTGCCTTTTTCCGCCTTGCTTGGATGTGAAGGAGGATGCCCTGGTCTCTGCCAGTTTGGATTTTGGGATTTGGAAGCTGGCACTTCCCTGCTCTTTAGTTTTGGGTCAGGAGTTCATTTGTATTTGAGTTGAAGGGGCCCAAACCACAGAGATATGATGAAATTCAGTGTATGGCACTGAAAATAGGAGGAGCAGTTGGGAGCAGAGGTGCTGCCACTCTTTTTTTTGGTTCACATCCTGAATCTGAAGTCTGAAGGACCAAGATGCAGGGTTTTGGCCCCTCAGCTTTTGTTGAGACTCCTAGACTGATCAAATTGGACCTACACAGAGATTCTGCTTCAGGATCTCCTGAAGGCTGGGATAGGACAAAGAGAACAGCGATTCCCTCACATTTCCCTGTTTAATAAAGGGAATTCCCTCTCCCAGACTAAACCCATCCACATGGAAGGCTTTATTCAATCATGTCTGCACTTCCTATGCATGTCTGTATCCCAAGTGCCTGTTGGATCAAATTGAAGGTTACTTTTGGTATCTCCTTCCCATAACTTGACTAAACTTGTAACCAAGTCTGTCACCAGAATCCCATTCCTACCAGCTCTGGTCAGAAGTAGAGGTATGGAAGAAAGGCACTTCAGGGCATGTGCTTGTGGGGATGATGGGGATATGTTCCTGTTGGCCATTAGACCTCCAAAAGTGCCCAGCCCAGAGCTCAGCTGGGCAAGGAAGCAGCTCAGGTGGGCAAGGAAGAAGTTAAGGTGTGCTCTGAACTTCAGGGCTTTAAAGTTTGTGCCCTGTGAGGCAACAACAAAAGTCTTTGTCCAATGAGGCCAAAAGTCAAGGGTGATGTGCGTGTGAATTTACCCACAGGCAAGATTGCCCTGTTGATGGGAGATGCCACTCTAGCCTCCACGAACAGTTCCAGTCCATGAAGATCACAGAGTGACAGAGTGGGTTGGGTTGGAGAGGACTTTCAACACATCTCCCTCCAACCCTCTGCCATGGGCAGGGACTTTCCATATCCCACTGTCCCATCCAACCTGGCTTTGAACACTCCCAGGGATGGGGCATCCACCAATTGTCTGGGCAGTTGTGCTTGGTGGAAGTAGTGCTGGGTGGCACCAGTTTGCTCTTGATGGCAATTAATCTGGAACTGGGACTAAATAATCTCTACAGGCTTGGATTAGAAGGGTTTTTGCACCAGAATTCCAGTTTTGGATGTGCTTAGAAAGATGCTACTGGCCATTCTCAGGAGAAGAACACTCAGGAAGATGTGCAAGGACTGCTGTTCACAGCTGGGTTTATTCAACTCTTGTTTTCTTCCCTGTTAGCAGGGGTCAGTTAAAGAATTATCAGTAAATTGACTGATGACAATTTATGTCCACAAAATCCTCTCCTTTTCATGCCCTTTCTTTCTCCTTTGTTTAGTTTGCTGGGTTTAGTTGTTTGTTTTTCATTTTAATGTCCTGCTTGGCAGGAATTCATAGAATCATACAATGCTTTGGTTTGGAAGGGACCATAAACATCATCATTACATTTCAGCCCCCTGCCAAAGGCAGGGACACTTTCCACTAAACCAGATTTCTCAGGTTCCATCCAGCCTGACTTTGGAGATTCCCAAGGGATGGGGCATCCACCAGTTCTTTGGGCAACCTGTGCCAGGTCTCACTGGAGCTCTAGGCTGGGAAACCCCAACTATCCCAGCCTGTTTTCATAGGAGAGGTGCTCCAACCTTCTGAGCATCCTCTTTAGGGTCAGCCAAGATCAAGGAGTGATGCCATGACTTGAGATTAGCGATGTTTCTAAGAGCCTGTAAGAGCCAAAATGAGGGATACAGGACTCCAGGTGGCTCTTCAAAATGCAGTTTATTCCATCCAAGGTGTTACAGCACTCCAGGGTCATGGACAGCAGAGCCTGTGCCTACAGCTCTCAGCTCCAGCTGCAGACAGGCCTGGAGACCCTTTGGTTTTGGTTACAATGAATGATAGACTTTTCTTTGTTGAGCATCTTAATACAGTAGAACCAATCTATACCTTAAATATTATCTATAGCCTATCAGAACTACCATAACTACCATATTCATGTTACTATTCTCCAATCACTGATAGTTAGTACATTACAGTTTAAGCTAGAATTGTTTTTCAGTTTTCTTGCAGTGGAAAATTCTGAGATCTTTTTTCTACTTGCAACATTTTCTGACTTGTTTGCCTGTGCTACTTTTCTGCTTGGTAAAAACATCTTCTTGTTTGAGGTGGGTTTATCCTTTGCTCTAAGTCATAGAAACCCCTTCTAACTAACACACCCTTTACCTCCTTGGTTATCCAGTAAGACTGGCTCAGCAATTCTTTTCTTCTATATCAAAACTTGCTTCCATCTCTATTCCTTCTTTGGATTCTTCATTCAAATATCTTTCTGCTAAGCTCACATATCTGTGAGACTTTCTTGTCCAACTTTAATCCTTCCCAGCAAAGGCCGACAGAAGGCAGCAAAGGAGCTGCTCAGGAGGATGACTGGGGTGCTGGGGGGCATCATCATCTTCTTGATGAAGAAGATAAGGGACCAGGAGAGTCCCCAGGTAGCCATAGGGAAGTCATTAAGGAGATTGCTTGTCGTGCTTCTGTGCTTTTGGGCCACCGAGGAGCTCAGGAAGCCTTTTTGGGGAGTTCAGCCTGCTTCCTCCATGGACCCAATGCAGCTGAGGGCTCATCAAGGAGAAAACAGAGCTTGTGGGAGAGCCACAATGAATCCCACCCACTGCCAGGGCAGGTTTGGCTCTCCTGGCTCAGCAGATCCCCCTGCAGTGTCCCCTGTGCGCCATCCCTTTCCTCCACCAGCCCTGGTGTCCTGTCCCAGCTCAGCAGTGTTGTGTTTGAGCCTGTTCCCACTGAAGCTGGTGGAGTGTTCCATGTGGGTTTGGTCTTGGCACAATCTGTTGAAATTTTTTTGCTTCAGGGCAGAGGAAGAGAAAAGTTGAAGCTTTTAACACCATGCCCAACCATCCCCACTCCTGAGCCTGCTGGATTGGCACTCTACTGTCCCTTCTGAAAAACAGAGCTCTGTGATTACGGGGAAGGATGAAATTTCCTACCATATGAAGTCTCCTGTGATAATCTCAACTCCTCCCATTGCTGCTCATATCCAAATCCCTCATGACCCTCATTTTCCAGCAATGCTTTTGGGATTGTCCTGCTACCAGCACCTCCTGGGGCTTTTTCTGGACTTAGCTTAAAATATCTGGAGCATTTCTGGCCTGGATGGGATGGAGGGTCAGATAAACCAGTTAACTGCTCTATTAGTTATTGTTTTGGTAAGATCACTCAGGCTGAGCTTAAACTCAACAGAAACTTCATAGACTAAGCCTCCTTGGGGTGAGACTGACCTCCAATAGTGGTTGAAGGAATATGAATCAGACAGATAAACCCAGAAATATCCTTTCCTTGGGGTTCTACCTGCAAAGAAAACCTGGGACAGAATTTTATGAGGTGTTCTGGGACTTCTCCCTCATGGTCCCACATGCTTATTGTGGCTTTGGGGTTTCACTTCCACTCCTGGGGTGGGGATGCTCCTGTGCTGGGTGCAGGAGGCAAAGGGACCTATGAAAAAGTAACCAAAAAATGCCAGGAGCAGAACAAGAGGAGATCTGGGGTGTGCTGGGTATCACCTAGCAGGAGTGGGTCCTGCTCTCTGGAGAGGGGCTGGATGAGCAAAAGGCTCTGGAGAAATGCCAGAAATAGGTCTGGAGGCTTCAAAGCTTTGTGGAGGAGTGTTTGTCTTGCATCTTCTCTCTCTGCATCAGAATTCCTCTCAGTGAGCCAGGGCAGGCACTGGGCACTCAAAGAAATGCTTTTAATACCACAGAAGGAAAATAAAATTAATGAAGAGGTGGTGGAGGGAGGAATGGGTGAAGCACAGAGCTGCCCTGGGGCACATCTCCATTTGTGCATGTCCAGAGAGGCACAGGCACACGGCTGGGTCTGGAGCGGGGATGTGCACACAGGGGAATGTGGAGCAAGTCTGGAGAGCTGGGAATGTCCAGCCTGGAGAAAAGAAGGCTCCAGGGAGACCTCAGAGCCCTTTCCAGTGCTTAAAGATACTCTAGGAGAGCTGGAAAGGGACTTTTTGCAAGAAAATGTAGTGACAGGACAAGGAGGAATGGCTCTAAGTTTAAGCAGAGCACGTTTAGATTGGATATTAGGAAGGAATTCTTCCCTGTGAAGGTGCTGAGGCCCTGGCTCACATTTTCCAGAGAAGCTGTGGCTGCCCCACCCTGGAAGATTTCAAGGTCAGGCTGGACAGGGCTTGGAGCAACCTGGGATAGGGGAAGGTGTCCCTTCCCCTTAAAATGAATATAAAGATAAGGGATAAAATGTCCTAAATTAAAGTATATAATACTTTTATATATAAAAGAATAAAATACTTTTATCCCCAAATCATCTATTCTATTTATACTAAATAATTTTTACACCTTTAAAACTTATTCCAAAAATAGAAAGAAAAAAACCCACACAATTTATTTTCAAACACTACACTCACTCCTCCACATTCCTACTCCTAGACTGTTATTATCTAGAAATAAACAAACAACAAAACAAAACTCTCCTTTATTTTTAATTAATTTTAGCTAAATAAAACAAAAAAGTTCCCTAAACGATAGTTTTTTAAATTTTAATTTTCTTTAAACCTATTTAAACCCTCTTTGAACTTATTTAAACGTACTCTAAACTAAACACCCAAAAAAGCACCAACTCACACCTGTAATCCACCAAGCCAAGCCTAAACCACAACATTTCCAACACCAAAAATACTAATAAAAAACAAAATAAACCAAACTACAACCCCCAAAAAAACTTTTCTAAGCTTGTCATCTCTTGTAAAACAAGAACATAATTATTGTTTAATATTAAGTTTTATTATTTAATAAATATTTTTCCACTTTTATCCAAAAAGAAATATTTTTCCCAAACCAATTTAATAAAACCAAAAAATTAAATCTAGTTTTCTAAAAAAAACCAAAAAAAACCCAAACCTTTAAAAATTCTCTCCCAAACTGACTCTAAACCAAAACAAATACATCCAACAAATAAAATAAGTCAGGGGGTTGGGACTTAATTATTTTTAAGGTCTCTTCAAATTATTTTTATGGTCTCTTCCAATTATTTTTAAGGTCTCTTCCAGCGCAGCCATGAGCAGATCCCAGTGCTGAGGCTCATGGATGGAGAGCATCCATGGAGACCTGCACTGTGCAAACTCACTGCAGGCACAAGAGGCTGACTCATCCTTCAACCTTTCCCTGCTTCTCCCAAAATGTGCCATGAGGCCTCTCTGTGCCTCCTGGTGCATTTCAGGAGGAGACGGCTTTGTTTGTACAGGTGGGAAAAGCAAAGTTTGTTGTTCCCTCCAGAGCCAAAACACACTGTGGGGTTCCTCAGGGTGCCTTGAGAGCTCAGTGGGAAAGGACAACTTGAATGGTTTGGGGTTGTGGTTGGGCAAAGAAAGACTTTCTTTGAGGTTGCATCAGCCAAAACTGTCCCCAAATCCCAAAAAAATGTGGGACGTGAATCCCTCTGCCCACCCTCCACACCACAGATTTCTCTTCCTCCATTCAATGCTCTTGATCTGCTTTAAGTTCAGTTTGTGCTTGACTGGTGGTTTGAACCCTTCTAGGGACCCCCAGCTCTTCCTCAAAGCTCTCTCCACTCCCTGATATGAGGTTTATCATGCAGCATCTTCCCCTGCAGCACCCACACTGGTTTTTGGTGCTTTCATTGGGGAGTTGTGGTTTTGGAGACTTTTGGCTGCTCCTCAACTCCTTCCTTCTCCACATCCCACCTTGGGATGTGGTACCCACAGGGTGTGTACCTGTGCACAAGCCCAGGGCAGGAGTTGAAATACACTCCTGGCTCCCACATTTCCCATTCCTGTCTCCATTTTCCACCCTGGGGGCTGTTTCCCATTACTCCAAGACCCTCAGGTGTGTTTTTGAGGAGCAGGATCCCTCCAAGGTGGGTGCTGTGATGCTGAGCTGCCTCTCCCTGTCCAATCCTCAGTGCAGTGGATGAATTGTGGCTGTTCTGCTTTCGAGGACCATTCCACGGAGGAAGTCCTCTCTTGGAAAGGCAGCACTCACAGAAATGACAACTTTGTCTACCTCACATTTTAATTAAAATCCAAGTGTTCGCCATCGCCCCCGCTCCTTCCCTCCCCACCTTTTCCCATCCAGATCCTCCCTCTGCAAATGAACATCCAGTGTCACCTGGGGACAAAGCATTAATTCAGCAATTAAATAATTGAATGCTCCTCTGGCAAAATGAACTATCTTCTGCCTTTCTTGTGTTTTACCACTTTTTTTTCACCCCTTTTTTTTTTCCCCCTCTTCTTTCTTCTTCCCTCTGGTGAGATAAGGCTGCCATTCTTGAAAGCAGTTTTAAATATTCATGTTTTAATTAATGGACTTTATTGCATGAACTCTATATAAGGTAATAAAAAAGACTGCCTGAGGCACAACACATTTTTTTTCCCTGTTGTTTGTTCTTGAAGGCAACTAAGAAATAAAAAGCTTATTATGTTTCTTCAACAAACATTAGAAAGATACATAGAAATGGCAGCCATGGGTCATTTAGCCAGTGGGGCCTCCCCAGCCCATGGGCTCCTTAGGATTGTGGAGCAGGATGTGAATAAATGGGAATCTTGGAGGGATTGATCCCTTCAGGTTCTGCCATGGGCACAGGTCAGTGGGCTGCATCTAGAGATGCACAGGAGGAGGTGGAGGCAGATCTGGAATTATCCAGATGTCAGGAAAGCTGGAGAGGGACTTTTCACGAGGGCTTGTAGTGATAGGACAAGGAGGAATGGCCTTCAGTTGGAGGAGAGTGGATTTAGATATTTAGATTAGATATTGGGAAGAAATTCTTTGCTTTAAGGGTGGTGAGGCCCTGGAATGGAATTCCCAGAAAAGCTGTGGCTGCCCCATCGCTGGAAGTGTCCAAGGCTAGGTTGGACAGGGCTTTGAGCAACCTGGGATAGTGGAAGGTGAAACTGAGTGATTTTTAAGGTCCCTCCCAGCTCAAACCATTCTGTGATCCCATGCTCAAGGTCCCTTCAGGGCTGTGAGTCTTTGGGGCTGAAGAAAATCTTCGGCTGCACCTGGAAAGTGAATTTGTTGTTTTTGTTTTAGATGACATTTTTGTAAAAATAAAACACAGGGAAAACCTGGACCAGCCACCTTGCCCAATACTTCTGGGCTGAAAAACCCAAATATTGATTGCACATTTCTGCTCTGGATTTTTGCTTTTATTGAAGGCAAACAAGCCGATAAGAATGCATGAATTCATGAAACATCTGGTCTTGCCACTTATGTATTCTTGCCAAAAAAAGAAGAAAAATAATGTTAGTTTAAACTTCATTCCATGTGGGTGTTTTCTTATGGTGCAGCATGCTGAAATTAGTTTTATATTGGGAGTGTGTCATCTGTAGTGCGTGACATGGGCTCAGCACCCAATTTAGCTTAGTCTTGTGATGGGAGGGGTCTAAAGATGCTGGTCCAGAACCTTGTAGGAGAGCTTAAGCTCTGATCCTTCATCTGCCCATGACCTTGAAGAAGTTGAGGCATTTTTGCACATGATTTTCCCTCTCCTATTCTTTTCTTCCTTTATTCTGACTCAGATCTTACGAGCAATTGGCATCTTTTAGCAAACAGATGCACAGTGCTGAGCACCAGCACTCCCTGAGCTGTGATGATGGCTCTTAGCAAGTCTGGATGGGAAGAGTTGTAAGTCAATAAATACTCCAGTGGTTGGTATGATTAAAGTCTGGTCATGGAGTTGCTTCTCTTTTAGGAAAAGAATCATCTGAGAAATGATGACATCCTGGCATTTACTCCAAAAAGAGAGGCAATGTCCAGCATTGAAGGAGGCAGGTGGGTGGCACAGAGAAAACATCTCTGGTGGCCCAGTGTAGGTTTTCAGTGCTTCAGTGATGAAATATGTTGTGCCCTGAGGATGCCTCTATCCATCACACTGATTACTCTATTTGCTGCCTGCCTAATACTGAATCTTTTCAACCTAAATCAAGAAAGAACCAGAGTTCAGTGCAAAGGTGGGGTCACTCCTCAGCTCACCTGAAGGGCTCTGATTTTACACCAGGGTGAGCAAGAACAAAAGTGGATTGGTCTTTAATAATAATTTGTCTAATGGAAAAAATCTCCATTCCATCTTCTGAAGGTGCTGTCACCTCTGTGATGCTTCATTTGTGGAGGTGAGAACGCTGGGCTTTTCTTGTTTGTGCTCTGGTCATGGCTGGGGCATCTGCTGCTGCTCTGGGTGAGAGCCAAGGGTGGGCAAGCCAAGGTTATTCTCTGATAATGGATCCACACTCCTCGCTTGTGCATCAGCACAGCTGGAGGTGGCTCAGCAAAAGAGCTGCAGAGACCATTAAGAGGAGTGAGTCCAGACTGAAAATTCTTGCTCACTACTCAAAAATCTTTACTGACAGCACTATGAGAGGCAGGGAAGCTCAGCTTTGGGCAGATCAGGTAATGACAGGGATTCATTTGCCAGCACATGTGTCCTAGGACGTGCCATTCTCCAAGCTCAGTTTGATCATAACCCTCATTACTGTATCTGGGACATCCAGTGCAGTAAATGGTGTGCTGATCTCTTTGTGCCACAAGCTCCTGTCTCTCAGCTCTGATTTGAGCTGACTGACTGAGCAGCAGAGGAACTCGGCTCTCAGGGCCCGTGTGAGGCAGTCAGTAACTCCAGCTGGCCCCAGTGGAGAATTACACTCCTCAGCAAGTCACCCCGAACTCCCCTCTGAGCCAGCAAAGAGCTGCTCCACGAGGTGGATGGTGGGTCTGAGGGCAGGCCCTGACCTATCCCAAAATAAGCCTCAGAGAGAAGGAGTCAGGATCTTTAGCAAGGAAACTGGATATGGAGGAAGATGATGAGGAGTGGTTAGGGTGACATCTCAGTCTGAGCACAGCTTTGCACTGGTTCTGACTGAAATTATCTTTGGGATGAAATGAGGTACCACCTGACCTCACTGGCTCCTCTCCATTCCCTTTCCAAGAGAGGTTTCCCTGTGGGATCAATCTCTAAGGGCTGAGAGCACTGCAGGCAGAATGCTACTAAAGCCTATGCATGCCACGGTATTCCTCCGCTGCTGAGGCTCTGTCCTTCCACAGCACTAAAGCAAACAAAGATATCAATAATTAAAATTGAAAAGAGGCTCTCAGTAAGCCTAAACCTTCAGGAGGTTTCCCCTTTCATAGTTGCTGAGATTTGCTCTCACATCACCCTCAGCAAACCAGGTTTTTCTCCTGCCTGCCCCTTCTTCATGATCATCCTCAGGCCCTGCCTGGGGGTTGTGTTCCCCACCCTCTGGGTGCTCCCTTCCTTTCAAGCCTGACCTCTTATTGCAAGGATTCCATCTGGAATCTTCCTCACCCACGCCTTTCCATGCCTGTTTTAATGTGGAGCCGGGCTCAGCAATAAGCTCTGGCTGACAGCAGGACAGAGATGTTTCTTCATCTGGGATAAATGAGCTCCAGCCCTGTGAGAAGGGTGGAGCTTGTGCTGACACACCTGGTTCTGTTCACTCAGTTTGGACCAGCACTGGCAGCATTTTCAGCCTCATTGCACCTGATTTTCACACTGCAGCAAGGGCTGGGACCAGCTCACACAGCCCAGTGCACCAAGCCTCTCCTTCCTTCCTCAGCAGCCACCACCTGCAGCATTGGATGGAGAGCTGGTGTAGCTTAAAAAACAAAAAAAAAAAATAAGCTTTTTTTAAAGCTTATTTTTCACTTACTTGGTCTGATTGGCTGTGAGGACCCACAGGCAGCCATGCTATCACAGGAGGGGTGGTCCAGGATAAATTCCAGGGGTGCAAGTTAAAGCCTCCACAGCAGCTGTGCACAGGGAGTTGTGTTCTTTGGGGAATTTATGAGACTCTAGTGAGCCAAAATCATCCTGAGTGGGTGCTTTGGCCTCCTCTCCTTTCTCTGAGCAAGGTCTTGGCCTCCCCCCACATCAGCAATATTACAATATGTGGTGAGTGGCTCTGCTTATTATCTAGATGAAAACCAACTTTGCAAGGGAGAAAAACAGGGATGAGTTTGAATTTAGATCCATGAGGGGGACCAGAGCGTGGAGCAACCTCTGAGCTGTCAGAAAGGAGGCACAAGGACCAGAGGTCTGGTTAAGCTGCCTGCAAAGCCCCAGCTCTTGGCTCTGCCCCTGCAGCTGAGTCACCAGCCATCCCTTTTGTTTGCATTCAGTGTAGATCTTGTTAATTGGCTCTTTCATTCCTCTAATTAAATGTAAATGCAGAGTGGATCATTAAACAGGGATACAGGAGCCCTCTGAACAAAGCAGGTTTCAGCTGGAGGAGGAAGCACAGGAATCAGGTTTTCCTCTGCCCTGTTTACTCCAGGTCTCTCTGGTAGAGGTGGTTTCCATCCCAAAGGAGCTTCCCTGCTCTTTTGCTGCTGAAGGCCTCCTCCTGTGGGTGTGAAAGGGATTTCCTGGCTACACCAGAGTGCTCCAAGGCCAGAAGCAATGAGCCAAACCTGGCTGTCTTCCCTCTGCTTTGCAATCTTATGTGTTCCCTAGTCCTCCCTCCTGAGTTTTCCAGATTTCCCTGCTTGGATAAGGCATCACCAGGGACATTTGGAGCAACTTCTCAGGGCACATTTTGGGCACTGCCAGCTTGAGTGTGATGGTGTTCATGGCCTGGTTTTGTCCTGGCAGCATCCTGCTGGCCAGGATGGAGGAGGGTTAAGCATTCCTTGCTGCTGGAGCCTGTCTCTGATGCCTTGTGCTCCGCGGAGCGCTGACGCAGCCACGCAGCGTGGCCGGATCTGTGGGCGATGGGAACAGATGGCATTTGCTCTTCTGAAAGCAAAGCTCTCCCTTCTCTCAGGGGGTAAAGCGATGTTTTCTTCCCTGCAGGGCTCAAATCTGTCCCTGGTGTGGTGCTCTTGGCTACCTTGGGGCATTAAAGGAAAGGGTTTTGCTCCTGTTGCTAATCAGTGTTGATGCCCTGGATCCTGCTGGAAGTAGGGGGTGGGTGGAGCGGGGTGTTTGTCCAGGATGTTTTACCATTCAGATATTCTGAATGAGCAAGAGTGACCTGGCCTCAAACCTGAGTGGACTTCAAGGAGCTGAGCTTGGCAGCTGGATGCTTGGTCTGTTACCAGCTGGATCAGGTTTCTGGAAGAAGTTGGGATTTGGAGACATTTAGAGATGAACACCTGGCTTTCTATCTTTGTAAGTGCTCCAGAGAATGAATTTCTTCACTGTGAAGGTCAGGAGGCCCTGGCACAGGGTGCCCAGAGAAACTGTGGCTGCCCCATCCTTACAATTATCCAAGGCCACGTTGGACAGGGCTTGGAGCAACCTGGTCGAGCAGAAAGTGGGTAAAATGAGATGATCTTTAAGGTCTTTTCCAACCCAAGTTTTTGGAAATTCTATATTTCTGTGGGCACAGCTCCCCAAAACATGGAGACTCAGGGTGATGCATGCACAGCCGACTTCTGCAGATCGAAATTATTTCCAGCAGGTGCAAGGAGGCAGGGGGGGATAAAAAGGGTCTGGGATGCTGGGTTAGAGGACTAAAGCCACGTCTGAAGCTGTGTGTTCATCTTTGGGGTCGCCCCATAAAGTTTGGGGACAGCAGGAAGGGACAGAACATTTACCACGAATGACTTAGCTCAGTGTGGTTGTGGGGCCTCACTGGGAGAGACAACTGTGCCCTCCAAAATGCCACAGCTCTGCCCTCCCAAATGCCACATCTCAGCCCAGGACAGAAGTTGCCATTTGGTTAAACGCAGCCACGCTGCAGAAGAAATGAGTTTGTCACATTGAATCAAGGCAGCAGGAAGAACTCCCAGACCCCCACGACGACTCCGAACCTACGCCGTGTCCCCTTCAGCCACAATCCCCTCCTGCAAGCCTGCTCCTGTGTCACAGCCCATAAGGTTCCCTGCACCCAGGGGTGAGCTCAGGTCATGGGGAAGGGACTGGTTGGTTTTGTTTCTTTCTCTCTGAGAGCCAGGGCGGTTGCAAGCACGCGGCTTTTCCTCCGCTTTGCTTCCCCCGCGACGCGCTGGCCCCAGGGGTGCTTTGCTGCTCTCGCATGGCCTGGTGGGATGATTTTCAGGGGGGTGAGGAGCCCAGGGAACATCCACGGTGCTGTGGAGATCTCTCCCTGCTTCCAACCTGGAGGGGAGTGTGGGGAGGAAGCAGTTGACCTTTTTTTCTGCTTGGCTGTGCCCGGCTCCACTGAGCAGATGCTGCTCTCACTCTGGGAGACACAACCATCAGGAGCTGAGCTCTGGAGCCAGGGCTCTGCAAATGCAGCCTCTCTAAGGCTGCTGATGATGGGATGTGGTGTCCAACCCCTCCCGTGTGGTGTCCAACCCCTTCCATTCACCCCTTCCTGAATGAATTTTTTGCCTGTCAAGTGACTCTCCCTGGTCTCACATAACAGAGGAAAGGGGGTTCTGATCTCTGCTCATGGGTGGCCAGCATGTCTTTGGGCAAAAAATTTAATGTCTTTGTGCTTCAGTTTCCCCATGCGAATAAAGGATTTAAATATCTTTAAGGCTTTCAGAGAGAAGTTAGTAGAAAAAAGTAATTTATCCCTTCCCTTCCCTTCCCTTCCCTTCCCTTCCCTTCCCTTCCCTTCCCTTCCCTTCCCTTCCCTTCCCTTCCCTTCCCTTCCCTTCCCTTCCCTTCCCTTCCCTTCCCTTCCCTTCCCTTCCCTTCCCTTCCCTTCCCTTCCCTTCCCTTCCCTTCCCTTCCCTTCCCTCCTCTGTCATTAAGATTCCAAGATCATCAAATCCAACTTTCAACCAAACACCTTGTCCATTAAACCTTTTGGCAAAGTTTTAGGTCTGTTCAGTTTTTAAACACTCCCAGGGATGGTGACTCCACCACTCCCCTGGGCAGCCTGTTCCAATGTTCAACCACTGCTCAGTCAAGAAATTTTTCCTGTTATCCAACCTGAACCTGCCCTGGTTCAACTGGAGGCCATTTTGCTTTGTCCTATCACTTGTTGTCAGGGCTGCTTTCCTCCATTTCTTCTTTCTCTTCTTTTCCTCGCAATTCCCACCTATCCAGAAATACCTACTCCCATCCAGGACTAATGGAACTGTCCCCTAAACCTGCAGAGGGCAAGAGGACCAGGGAAGAATTCTGCTGCCACTCTGCCTTGGGCTGTACCACAAGGTGGACTTTTTACTGACCCATTCCCAGGAGTTCAAGTACAAGAACAGAAATGTTTCTTTTCTTTCTAGAGCCTCATATGGGTATTTATGAGAAATTCTTCCCTGTGAGGATGGTGAGGTCCTGGCACATGTTGCCCAGAGAAGCTGTGACTGACCCTGTAAGTGTCCAAAACCAGGTTGGACAGGGATTGGAGCAACCTGGGATAGTGGAAGTTGTCCCTGCCCATGGCAGTAGGTTTGGAATTAGGTGACAATCAAAGTCTCTTCCAACCCAAATGAGATGATCTTTAAGGTCCCTTCCAGCCCAAGCCATTCCATGATTCTGTGATTCACATCACAGAACTTTCATTCTATGATTCACATCACAGATCTTTCATTTCCTTTTGAACCTTCTTCTAATTCCTAATTAGACATGGGAGAATATTTTCACCCACTTGAAGTGTTTTGTCTTAAATTTCATGCCCTTTTATTTCTCCAAACCCTTTAAAAATCTCCTCCTAACTCCCCCAGAAGTGACACACTTCCAGTTCTTGTCTTCCTGCTCCCCCTCAAAATGGGTCTAGCAGGAATGTCCTACACGGAACATTGAGTTCTGTTAAAAGAGTTTCCCTCTTTTATTTAAAAACACAGAAAGACCCAGATGCTTCCATGAAAAATTTGTCTTTAGGTCACGAAAAAACTTGGATATTCTAAGAAAAAGAGTTTTAGGGAACTTTTATCATCTAATGCCCTGGTGAATTCTCTTTGCTCTGCTCTGTGCTGAGGTCTTGGATCTGCTGCTCTGCTGTCGCTGGATTTTGTGAGGGGTTTTTTTGTGCTTGTTTTGTTTCATTTTTCCTGCTTCTGAGCGAGATCTTATCACAGAGGTGCTAGAAAAGTATCTTCAGCCTGGAGATCCTGCTTGCCTGGGGTGTGAAAGTTCTGGAACGACTGCTGGAGTGTGGTTTTCCCAAAATCACTGTCAATTGGAAACTGCGGTGTTCCACATCAGAATCAGCTGCACTTTGGTGCTGGGTAAAATAACCTTTTTATTCCTTCTTCCACCACAACTGTGTTGTGTGGCTGCTCTGTGAGCCATGGGAAAATGAGTTCAGGAAAAATAATTCATATTATCCATTACTTATGAAACTCTTGTTCATCTTCTGAGGTCTTGGTAGCTCTTCCATTTGTAGATTTTTAACCCCACCAATGGTGTTGTTTCAGGATATTTATTTGTTTTTTTAAGGGCATATAGTTACAGGACAAGGGGGAATGGCCTTAAGATGAAGGAGGGAAGGTTTAAATTGGATATTGTGAAGAAATTCTTCCCTGTGAGGGTGGTGAGGCCCTGGCACAGGTTTCCCAGAGAAGCTGTGGCTGCCCCATCCCTGGAAGTGTCCAAGGCCTGGTTGGACAGGTTTGGAGCACCCTGGGATAGTGGAAGGTGGGTTGGAATGAGATTACCCTCTCTTCCAACACAAACCATGATTCTCTGCAGGCTGGGGATTTGGGAAGTGGTTTAGAGCTTCTACCTGAAAAGCACAGTGCAGATGGAGCCCAGGGTAGCCTGGGGAGGGCCTGTGGGTGTTCCAGGCTGGGTGAGTTGGAGGGCTCGCCAGACAGGGAATGACTTATCCTTCCCACATATCCCCAGCCTGAATGATGTTCCTGTAAACTGATGCAAGAAACAGCTGAAAATGTGCATCATTCCCACAGATTCCTGTCATGACAACTGCAGGTCTGCTTTCCACATTCCCTCTCTGCCCTCCAAAATTAGCTCCTGCTGTTGCCCAGACAGGGTGGGGAGGCAAAAATCTGGCTAAATAAATCTGTCCCCAGACCAGTCTGAAATTTCTGTAACAATGATGACCATCCTTTTTAATTTACCGTATCAAGACTCAAGAACCACAACCACCTTGGGACTGGCTCATCCATCCCTAGGCAGGAGCTACTCAACCCACCCTTGATCCTTAGCCAGTTCATCCCTAAAAATCTGTTCTGGAAAAGCAATGAAGGAGCTACCACACCCAGGTTTATTCCTGTCTCTTGTGGGTGTTTGGGATTACAAAACAATTCCCCAGGTTGGATGGGGCTCTGAGCAACTCAGGCTGGTGGAAGGTGCCCCTGTCCATTAATTACATGATCTTTAAGTGGAATTAGATGGTCTTTAAGGTCCCTTCCAACCAGGTGCTCACTGTGGGTTGACCATATCTCGAGTGCTTTTTCCACAGCCTCCTTCATGCAGAGAACATCTCAAAGCTCACAAGGGAGGAGCCTCCCTCATCTCCCATGAAATCCTTGTGGGAGACTGTCACTGCCTCGGAGTTTGAGCTGCTGAGCTGAAAAAGGAACAAAGGAGTTATTTGCAGGATACGTGTTGGGAAGAGATTCAACCTGACAACTCAGCCACAGAGCCTTCCCCAGGAGAGGAGAATGTACAGAACTGAATTCTATTTTCCCCCTTCCCCAGCTGCTGGAGGAAGGATCATCCCCTGAGTTCCTGGATTTTAACCCTGTTCTTCAGACACTTACTAAACAACTTCTCTCCAGTTAGTGAGGTCCCTCAGCACTCATTCTTTGTGGTCATGCCTTGATCATCAGGTGGGATCACTGGACGGGAATGTTGGAAGGAGTCTTTCCCAGTCCCAGCTGGGATGATGCTGGGTCAGAACTTGAAGTGATTGGTCAGGAACAGTCAGAGCAGCACTGGTCTGTCCAAAGGGGTTTATTATCCTTCATAATCCTTGTTTTTAGAGATGTGTCTCTTTTGACTTCTGAAGCAATGCACCTTTCCTTCTGCACTTGTAAACTCCACCTGAATTTGGGGAAGTGTCAGGGCAGGGTGACAACCCCTTGGTTTGGGAGGGTAAGGAAAAAGGATGGCCAGGACAATGGCAGGAGGTGCCAAACTTTTCTGCCCCACTCTAAAAAATTAGCCCTGATCTAAGCAGAATGATTCAAACCTCAATTCCAGCTCTTCACAACTGAAGGAGCTTTAAGTGATCTTTATTTTCCCATCATTGAGATGTAGGGTGATGTTAGACAAAGACACCATTTCTCATCTCCAGTGTCCCAGCTGAACAGTCTAACTGGTGCTAAGGACAGGCTTTAAGGACAGACTGACTGATCTCATTCGAAATGGTATTTTGGGCATCCTCTAGGCTGCAGCCTGCCTGGGATACCTCACAGGCACCAGGACAATTGCTTCCCTGCTCCTGAGCTCTGGGCTTGGGGCCATCCTCAAGCCCTGAGTGATCTGCATCGATTCTCCTCCCCCGGATGCCACAAAGGTTCCCCTTTGCAGATCGTTGTTGTCTCCTTGGTAACTGAACTACATCAAATCGCACAGGCTGGAGCTCATCAGCCTGCAGAGCCCGAGCTGTGAGGGGGGAAGGAGGGGGAAGGATGAGGATGAGGAAGGATGTGGGAAGCCTTGGTCTGGCTCATGAGGAGCATCTCACAGGCAGACCCACTAAATCCCACTGGGATTTTTCCCAGCTTCCAGCTCCTGCTGCAGCTCCTGTGTCTGACAGGTCTAACAGCTCACCCACCCCTTCCCAACATTCTCTGTTTGAGGAAGACTTTGGTATCTCCAGGCACTGCTCCATCCGCTCCTGATGGATCCCATAAATCTGTCTCCCATTGTTTTGAGCCCTTCCTGCTCCTACACAAAACTTTATTATGGGGAGCAGGGGGCATGGCCCAAATTTAAACCCACAGTATGTGTTTAATTCCCTCTCCGTCTGAAGGTGCTTCTGTGGGGTTGTTGGTTGGGTATTTTGTGTTTTTTTCCCTTCCCCTGTTTGGTGTAACTTTGGTCTTCTTTCAGCATCCCCGGGCTGTTTGATTTGCAAGCAAGTCTGGAAGGTCTGGCTAATTTTGTCTTTAAATCAGAATCAGCAGAGGAAAATGGTGCAAAACAGTGAAGGCTGGTTTATCCCTGCCAAAATTAATCACCCTGCTCCAGGCATTTTTTCCATTTCTTCTTCCCTCCAGGTCTTCTTTCCCTCTCATTAACCTTTGGAGTCTAAATCTCCTCTTTCCCATCCAAGTGGGCCCCAGCCCAAAAGTCACCTTGCAGACCCTGTCACCCTGATATTCAATGTCTGAAAACTCAGACCCAAGCCAGAGGAGAAAAGAAAACAAAACCCAAACATCCCAAACTTGAGTGAGCATGCAGTGATCCCAATTCCTCCATCTTCAGAGGAAGAGGAAATCTCATCAAAAGACTGCTTTGCTTTTAGTATATTTTTTTATAAAATATATATTTCATATATTTGAATTATTTTAATTTTTTTCTTTCTGGCAATGACTTCAAGAGGTAGAAGTCAGTGTGGGCAGAGGCGTTTAGAAGTGCAAGGAACCAAAGTCCCAACTCCTCCTGATGCAATTCCTTTACAAACAGCACCAGTTGTACTTTTGGAAGGACATCATTAGACAAGTATTTTCCCTCCAGCCCCTGGCAAAAAGTCAACATTTGCATTTAAATAGTTCTTTTGCTACCAAACAGAGGCATGTTGCAGAATAGCTGCACTGAGATAAAGATTCCTTTAAGACAGAGAGAGAGGAGGGGGACCTCAGTGAAAGCCCAGCCCATTTCCCATGTGCTGTCAGCAGAGGAGAGGTTATTTATGCATCCCAGAGTGTGCCCACTGAGATATAATCTACTGCTCTCAGGAGCCTCTGCTTGCTGGAGGTGGAATTATAAGAATTAAAAATTACAAGCGTAAAACAAGGCCAGTCTAAAATGAAGTATTACCCAGTGGGTGTAAATAATTCATGGGCAAAATAACCCTCCTGGGTCCCCCATTGATTCATCTCACTCCACGGATGCAGAGAGAAATAATCTGCTGGAGGGGCGTTGGAAAACCTCCACGGTGCTTTCAAGGGGCCAGGGTGGTTTCTGAGGGGCTCCATGGGGAATGATCAGTGGCAGCACAAAATGGATTTTCCTCTGATAATAAAACCTTTCTCAAAGCTGACCAAGGGAAAAGAAAACACCATTTGGTGAAGGGAAAAAAAAATTTAAAAAAATAATCATGTTTTACTACTGTGCTCCAAGCAGCGAGCACCAATAATTTGCCCTTCATGTGCAGAGATCCCTGCAGGACCCACCAGAACTTTCCCTGGCAAATATTTGCCTTTCAGCTCAACCAAATCCCTTTCCAAAGGTGCAGCCTGGCTTTTAGGAAAGGTTTTTCCAAGCCTGCTGAGTGCAGGCTGGCTCTGTTTGAGGTTAGAGGTCGAATGTTAGAGAGGTTAGAGAGAGGATGAGGAGTGAGAAGGATGGGAGAACTCCACACTTGGCATCATAAGGGAAAAGTTGGGATGGGAGCTGGCTGCTTCTTCTTTTCTGAGTGCCTGGCACTGGGTTAATGGTTGTGTCACTGAAACCGAAGGAAAAACAGAAATTCTCCAATTTTTTTTTTTTTCTTTTTATTGTTGGAGAATCAAGGCATTACTTAATTCTGGCCAGGAGGTGCAACAGAAATAATTTCGTCCACACATTGCATGGGTTGTGTGGAGAAAATCCTTCAATCACACATGAATTTTACTAGATTTTTCACATACTTACATAGTTAAAACCCAGACAAATTCACTGGTTCCATGTTCATTGGTCCCAAGTTACACAGTTCTTAGTACCTGTGTTCCTACTGTAATCAATATGATCACCCTTCCAGTGAAGAAATCCTAAAATCCACTCTAAACCTCTCCTGGTTGATTTAATAATATCTGATTATTTGTTTTGCTCATCATCTCCCCAGGGTGTGTCCCTAGCAGGGTTTTTGTCTGTGCTGGAGTTTAAGTGCTAGACCAGAGTGTTTCCATCTGGGAGGGTTTCATTTTGTGTGATATTTTTTATTAGTCCATGCAGTTGTGTGGTTACAGCAGTTTCAGTATAGATGTGTGGGAATGGTGAGGAATTAATGAATTTTGGGATGAGTTATGGAAAAAAAATCCTGTCTCGTGCACATCTCCCAACAGCTGTAGCACTCTCAGTCACCACTCGCCAGACCAAAGGACCTGGTGCATTGTCCTGCATGAGTTTATCACTTGCTCGACTTTTCCTGGTGCACATTTGGTGTCTTCCAATAATTCTTGTTATTTTTTGAGCTGGTTGAAGGCATTTCCCCACTTTGTTTTCCAGAGAGAAATGCTGGAGTGAGGTTGTTTGTACCCGCAGTTTGTAGTAGCAGACCCTCCCCTGTTTTTCATAGCTCTGCAAAGCTGGTGAACCAGTAAGGGAAAAAAAGTTTCCTGCTATTCAGAACCTGATTCTCAAGACAAGAGAAGGTTAATAACCTTAGGAGAAGGAGAAGAGCCAGAGAAAATACTGCTTGGACACCTAAGGATGCTTAAAGAACTTTGAAAAAGGAAATCAGGAAGAAAAGCAGGCAGTGTTTGAAAGGAGGGGACGCAGCTCTGGCTACTGGGATTATTCATTCTCAAAGGAAACATAAACAAGCTAAACAAGGAAAATGCCACGCAGAGATCACACATTGTTTTTTAAGGACAGGCCCCTAGACAAGATCCCTGCTGCTGAGCTGTGACCCAGCTCCCAATCAATCTCTTCTTCCTGAAATGTCACTAACCTGCACTTAAGTGCAATAAGCCTTCCCAGCCTAATTGAAATTCTGAGGCAGAGTCAGGAGACATTTGCTTCAAGTAGTGTTTTAATTGTCTGCTCCCCAGGCTGGTAACAGGATATTTTGTGCCTTGTATTATTCAGGGAGACACCAGAGCTCAACCTTTCCCTTCAGGCTTGTGCCCCTCCTGTCTTGGGTTGCTGTTCTGTTCTTTATTTGGCCTCTGCTCACGCATTACCTGTGTGGATCCTCGTGTGCCTGCTCAGCCAGGGATCAGAACCAGCCCATCTGCTTGGATGCAGCTTTTTGATTCCACTTTTTATCTAGAAATAGATAATTTCCAGGAGGCATCAGGCTGAAACCAGACCCCTGGGCTTCTGTAGCCTGGAGTTATCTTTTTTCTTAGCTTTAAGACAACTCCTTTTTCCCAAGCACGTGTCATTACAACTTTCCATGCACATGTTGCTGTAACCAGGAGATTATTCTGGCAGAGAGTGGAAGAAGACTCAAACTCCCCCTGGCCTTTCCCTTTCCTCCCACAAGTGCTGCACTGAACCATGTCCAGAAATGTGCATGAAACCAAGTGGAAGTTGTGGGAAATCACCACAAAACATTGGATAAGGTCAGGCATCCTCAAGAAGAGGTAAAATGAGCCTTAATGACCATCTTAATTCTGGTTTTGTTGGGATTGGGTCAAACCCCAGTCTGTGCTGCATTTTGGAGGAGCTGGGTGATTCATTTTCCTGCAATAACCTTCCTGTCCTCCCCATGAAGGGGATCCTACATAGATTCAGCCCTTCCAGCATCTATGGACCAGAATCAAGTAGAACAAAAACCTTCCTTACCTGTCTTGACTGTTTTATGTGGGCAGGTACCACAGCTGTCCAAAGAAGTGGGTTTGGTTGCAATCCCTTTCTGGATGAGATTGTGACTGTGGGATCTTGTGGGGTTTTGGGGCTACAACAGGCTTAGTAAAAACCACAGGGTTTTTTCCAGCTGGGATCTACATCCATAGATCATGGCCACAAAGAGCAAAATTTGTCTTTCCTCTCCCAGTTTCAGCATCTTCCTCCATCATCTTGTTTCCCATCATCATCTGTCCCACCTTGGAAACCAGGCAGAGAGAAGATGACTCTTTTGGGGTCATGCATGAGATTTCTAACAAGCCTGAGCAGACATCCAGAGTGCTAGTCCTGCCCCTTCAGAGGGCACAGCTCCCTGCACACCTCAGGTGCCCTGGTTCCAGTTTGTTCTGCCCAGAACACCTGCAGGTGCTCTCCTGAGAGGGGACTGCCAAAGGGACAGCTGGATGTGTCTGTGAGTCAGCAGGAGCAGGAGAGGCACCTGCATAGAGCGAGTTCACCACCTGCCTGCAGCAGGCAGGGTTGTTCCTTCTCCTTTCATACAGCTTTGGCTTGAGGTTCCTGCTCATTTTAACCACTTGTGGTTCTCTGCCATCTCTCCTCCCTGATGAGAGAAGGATTTCTCTGACCAAAAAAAATCCTTGATGTCTAAGAAGGTCATTTAGTCTCCTTCTGTAATCAGCAGAGAGGAATGAGTGTTTCTAGCAACATGGCCAAATATAAAGTCTGCTTTTTCAGAGTTCTTATTTTCCTGCTTTATTTATGAAGTGCCCAAGTGGCCAGATCTGCACCACAGAGCTCTAAAACCACCTGAGCTGTTTGCTGCTCACCTGGCAATGCTCTAGAGGGGGGTCTGGGATCTTGCAGTGAGCTCAGAATACAGATCAGGCTGCTTTTGTGTTACTCCCCTCTAAATCCTGCTCTGCTGGTAGAAATGGCCCTCGTGAGGGGGGGAAATTGTGTTTTATGTGTAATTGATTTGGAGTCCCTCAGAGCTCTGTTCTCCTGTCAGTGCCTGAACAGCTGAGTGCTCCAGGCTGCAGAGGTGGAGACATGAGCTATGCCTGTTTTTTATGGGTTTCTTCTCACTCTTCCTAATAAGATGAACTCACAGTCTTTCCATTTCCTTTTTTTTTCTTGCTAACATTTCTTGGATGTAGCTTTACTGATATCTTCCTCTCATTCCCACACATTCCCATGCTGCCTTTTGAGACAGATTGTGAAAAAACCCCAAGAGCTGATAACACTGAATTTGACTCATTTGGACAGTTTTGGGAGGTGAAGCCCCTTCCCATAACCTTTACTCATAACCCAGTTTGCCAGCACCATTTCTTATGCTGAGCTCCTGTTTTGAAGTCCACACATTCTCTTAGCTCCCACCAGGAGAGACCAGAAAAGGCTCAGCCTCCAAATTTGAACCCTTTATTTTTAATCTATAATGTTAGGCCACTTGAATCCTCTCATGGAAAGTTTCTTGCAGTTTTGGTGGCATTAAATGGGCTGCTACTCCCCTTTAGCCTGTTTTATCTCAGAAGACCTCAAAGAGAAATGCAAGGAACATTTTGCTAAGAAGAAATGGAGATACACAGATACTTCCATCTACTGAGATGTGCTACCTAGGACACAATGAGCTTAAAAAGCAATTTTCACATTAGGGATGGGTAAAAGCCAAGACCAGGTGTGCAGGGCTGAGATATTTGTTTTGGTGGCAACAGCTGGGAAGTGCTGGTGCTAATCCTGATTTTAGAGTAATACCTAAAAATATCTCACAGATGTGTAAAACCTGTGGGTTGTACCAGATCTACACTTGGTCTTGCTAAACAGCTCGGCCAGTAGATGTTGCTCTTGGCTCATACTGATGTGCTCAAAAAAAAAAAAAGAAAATATAGATGTATCCAACCTGAGACATTTGGGAAGCCTCTGAAGCCAGACAGTGCAGATCCATTCCTCAGCAGCTTCCCGCTCTTGGCTTTCATGGGCCGTCCTAGAGAAAAATAAAATGTGACACAACTTCTCAGACAGCAGTCACTGGTAATTAGTAGATACAATTATTAGAGGTTGTTTGCCTTGTGTGAAGTGAGAATTGCTGGCCAAGCAGTTGGTATCTCTAGGGGAGGTGGCATTCATAGAATCACAGAATGGTTTGGGTTGGGAGGGACCTTAAAGATCACCCAGTTCCACCCCCTGCCATGGGACAGAACCTTCCCCTATCCCAGGTTGCTCCAAACCCCATCCAAACCTGGCCTTGGACGCTCCCAGGATGGGGCAGCCATAGCTTCTCTGTGCAACATTTGCCAATGTCTCACCACACTCTGAGTGAGGAATTTCTTCTTTATATCTCATCTAAATCTCTCCTTCATTACTTTAAAACCACTCCTGCTTGTCTTATCATTATCTGTCCATGAAAGAATTCACTCTCCCTCCTTTTTAAACCCTCTCTAACTACTGGAAGGCTGCAATGAGGTTATCCAAAAGGGATTTTTCCTCTTTTCATGGAGTGTTATAGGAGAGACAGTCACCTGGTGCCCTGGCTCTTCATCCTGAACAGTCCTGGCAATCCAGGATAACCCAACCACTCCTGACTCTTCTGAGCACCAAGGGTGCAAAAAGGGAAAAAGGATGCAGGGAAATCTTCCACCATCTGTCTCCATCCTCTATTCTCATATAGACTAATTTCCAGTCAATCTGGGGAATGTGCTGGGAGGAAAACACCACCTTTGGTCTGCCCAGGACCTGCCTATTTGTTCATACAATCTTGTAGCACAGGGATATTTGTCTGCCTTCCCTCCTAGGAAAAAAAATAGCTAATGCACATGATGATTAGCAATTAAGTAGGGTCAATAATTTGTAAAGTGGTCTGAGTCCCTGTGTATCTGTTACTAAACCCACTCCTCTCTGCCCTCTCCACACACACTCACCTCTCTCACTCTGCAGCTCCAATCAGAGCAGTGATTGGGCACTGCCTAATGCAGGCTCTCAGGATCAAGGACTGTCTGTGACTGTTTTGCCTATGGAGTGCCAATCCCAGAGCAAGTCTCATTTTACTCAAGGCCTCTTAACACTGCTGGAATATAAATGGCAAATGGGAACAACAGGGAAAGTCGTTTACAAATTCCTGGGTAAATGCTGAGCCTTGGTGGCATCTCCTCATCTGTGATGATTTAATCACTCGATTCTCTGCCCTTCTTTTCTTAAGCAGCACCTCAGACCAAGGGAATTTCACATCAGATTTGCCTCTAGGAACAAAGGGGTTTAAGCCTTTAAGACCTTGATCTCTCAGGGTTGAAGATTATCAGTATGAGGGACTGGATCAGCAGACTCAGGGTTAAGAAATTCTCATGGAGATGCTTTCATTGGGGAAAAGGTTTTCTTTTAGTGGTGACTACAGGAGAAATCAGAGGGAGACCTCACCTGTAGCAAGGTAATATGTGTCCTACATCAAGACATTGTAAAGAACAAGAGCTTAACTCCTATTTAGTTTTCAGACTAAAAACACAGGCTGAGACCACAACCTGCAGGACCACACAAATTCCATTGGCATTTCCTTGTGCCACTCTGGGACTTTGAAGGGACAGACACGTGTGAATAATCCCCTCTCTCCAGTGATAGAAAATGCGACGACTTTGGGAGCAGTCAATTACAAATCAGGCTGAGAATTGCTTTATTCATTCTAATCCAGGGTCTCTGAGGGATCTGTCAGCAAATTGCTGTGCCTGCAGTCTGGTTTATAGTGCCCCAGCTTCAGATTCCCAGCAATGATTCTAAGGATTCTCATGCCACACCTTAATGTCAAAAGATCAATATTAATCTCGTCATTATAGTGCTGGTAAAGGTTGATGATATTGATTTCTTGTCCTTGGTGCCAAGGCATGTTGGGTTAGATACCACGTGGTGATTATCCCAGATGCAGAACTGCAGCTGCTGCCTCCTAAAAGTCTCATTAAGCAGCCTGAAAGGAGCTTCTCATTTGGGTGCCTCCAATGGTTTGAATATATCCCTGCCTTCTCCTGGGACTGAAGAAATTGGGGAATTCAGGTTGATATTCTCTGTTCAGAGAGTGGTGAGGCCCTGGCATAGAATGCCCAGAGAATTTGTGGCTGTGTCATCTCTGGAAGTATTCAAATCCATGTTGGATGAGGCTCTGAGCCATGTGGGATAGTGGGAAGTGTCCCTGGCCGTGGCAGGAGGGTTGGAACTCAATGATCTTTAAGCTTCCTTCAAACCAAACATTCTGTTATTCTATGACTTAACTTCCCCCAAACTCTCCCTTTCTTCACCCAAGTGTTACACGAGCCAGCCATTCTGGCTGCCCCCTCTTAATGAGGGCACTTGGAAGGAGGCAGAGGCACAGAGAGAAGCCTGAAACCTTCTCCTTTCTGCAGTGGAAAACACAAACAAGGTGTCAAGGGCAGAGCTGGGAATGACAGAGGCAGCCTGGGTTAGCATCTTCCTGTACGGGGTGGGTGTGTCCAACAGCTCGGAGAAGGAGAGGACCATGGCAGGAGAAATGCCTGCTGACAACCTGCTTGTTCCCCAGCCTGCCTCAGAGGTGACCACACAAAAAACACTTCCATGTGGTTTTTAGCCACCTCTGCTCCCCTTCCAGGCAAAATCCACATCTCTGTGTGAAGAGGGATTGGCTGTGCCTAACAAAACCTATGGAGTTTTCGCATTAAATATTTGGTTTAATAGTGAAAAGGTGCTGCCTCAGGTGGAGTTTGCCTTTCTGGCTCTGTTTTCGGAGCTGTTTGTGGAGCCAGGAGTGCTGGGTGACACAAATTGTGTGGTGTCCTCATCAAAACTGCTCTGGGAGGGGACACTTGGCGCCTGAGTTGTCCTCCCAGGTGATTTTCTCTTTGTCCTCCTGGAAGAAATTCAGCTGAAGACAATTTGACTTCTCTTAGTGTTGTAAAGATGGGCATGTTTTTTGCTTTACAAAACCTCCTCAGTTCATCCTGCAGAAACAATACTGGCACAGCCCTGCCTTGCAGTGATCTTGCAACAAGAAATATGTCACAGCTCTTGGAGGAGTGAGAAACTGCAGTGTTGGGGACCGCAGGAATCCTTCAGCTGGAACAAGATGGAATTGCATGGGCTTGCAGAGCTCTGGGTGTTGCATTTCATGGTGCTTATGGGTTTATGCAGTGTTCTGCAAAGGTTTTATAGATGAAAATCATGGCTCTTCAAGCCAGGAAAGATGGAACAGAGAATTACTGAATTGTTTAAGTTGGAAAAGCCAACTCAGTCTAAGATCAGTGATTCTTAAGTTTCTGTGGTTGAAATGGCTCCCGAGGTTTTTCTCCAGCCCCACGACTGAAGAGGAAGTCGAGATTTGTCAGTTCTGCTTTTCAAGGTTGTGTATTTTTTCTCATCTATTACATTCTTTCTGTGACCTGCTGAGGTCTGTCCAGCAGGTTGGCTTGTGGCACATACTGACCATCCTTGGGGTGGTGTTAGCTTTTTATACTAAAAACTACATGTACTTTATTTACAATAATTTTCCAATACCTATCACCTATGTTAGACAGTCTGTCTCTACTCTAAACCAACCCAAAAGTGTCACCATCCCAGCAGAAGATGGAGCACAAGAAGAAGAAGAAGGACAGGACACGCCCAGATTCCTCCATCTTGCCTCTTGAACCCCCATTCTAAATGCCCAAAGTTCAACTTTTTCACCCTGTGACAAATTAACTATCATTCTACTTAAACTCTTGTGGCTTGTAAATCTTCACACAAAGTTGGTAATTTTTTTCCATGGGCTAAAATCGAAGGCACAGATGTTTTTGACTCTGTGCCAAGGTCTCTGAGCCCCTTGCCAGGGTCTCAAGTCATCCTGGGCAGCCAGAGGAATGTCCTGGGTTCTGACAAGTGAGTCCAGCCATTAACCCAGACTGCCAAGCCCACCACTAAACAACGTCCCCAAGAGATCATGTAAAGACATGAAAGGAAATTTCACAAATGCTCTCCTTTGACTGTCTTTTATGAAAATAGATAGTGATGCTGGTATCAGGGAAGGTTCCACTCAGCTTAGGCTGCACAGTTAGATTTGAATAGGATCATATATTCCTCACCATAGGGAGACACATGTGGATGAGCAAATCTGTCCCCCCTGTGCTTTGGGGTCTGCAGCAATGTGAAGAAACAAACAGTGCATGAACCCAGCTCTGGTGTGATTTATACAAATTCAGAAAGGTTGAGGGCGGAGAAGAATTTCATTCCTCCCTGGTGGTGCAGGCTGGATTTCTCCTCACAAGTCTGTTCTCTGATATTTTGCCTGCTCTGCTTTGAAATGAGTTAAGTGATTAGGCCTCTATGGCTTTCTTATGGGAATATTCTTCCATGGTTTTATTTGATCTCCAGTTCCAGACTAAACATTCCCTTTCTCATTTCCCTGCCCACCTCCCCCACCATTTCCACATAAATAATCTCTCTTTATCCCTAGTGTTTCATTTGCAGGGATTCACGTAATAAGCACAGCTTTATGCTGGGTTTCCTTGAAAGCTGCACACTGGCCTCATTTCCATCTTCCTTAAGTGATTTGTAGAGCAGAGGGAGATTGAAGCTGCTAAATGATTGTCCAGATTTGACCTCGTTACCTTCATTTGCAGGGACTGGGGAATGCTGTGGGAATCTGTGGCAGCTTTGGCCACTCAGCAGCTTTGAAAAAATCACATCATTTATTTGGGTGCCCAGAAAGGGGTGACCTGAGCAGATTTTGGCAATTTTGGTGGTGGGAAATACTGACCTGACCTGTAGCTGGCTGTGCCCTGACCACATCTCCATGAGGGAGAATCACAGAGTAAAGTCAAGGTAGGAAGAGTCCAAGCAACTGGGAAAGTACCAGTGCCATCTTGTTGTCCAAATCAGGGGGTTTTTGGCCCAATATCCTCTCATTAGCAGTGGCTAACAAGGGAAAATAGCAGAACAAGACAAACACACTGCTTGAAAGGAGGTTGTGGCCAAGTGGGGCTCGACATCTTCTCCCAGGCAACCAGCAACAGGAAAAGAGAGAATGTGCCAAGAGAGATTCATGCTGGATATCAGGAAGAATTTACTCACTGAAAGGCTTGTCAGGCATTGGAATGGGCTGCCAAGGGAGGTGATGGAATCACCATCCCTGGAAGTGTTCAAGCAATTATTGGAGGTGGCACTGAGTGCTGTGATTTGGTCAGCAAGGTCAGGGGTTGGACTCAATGATCCTGAAGGTCCTTTCGAACTTTGCACAACTCAGCAGCTTGAAGCCCAGGGAACTTCTGGACAAGAGCTGCTGGCTTTGTATCTACTACCAATTATGGGTTTGTCTTTCATGCATCTCCCCAGTTATGTTTTATATTCATGGAAACCTTGGTGCTTTTTCCTGCTGTGAAAGCATTGCACCATTTGACACTGCTCTGTGTCTGTAAATTATATCCTTGACTGGTTTTGCACCTGCCTCCCGCCCATTTCATTTGACACCCCTCAATTCCAGTGCTGGAAAACTCAAGGAGCAGTCAGTCCCTGGTTACCTTGCCCTGCAGCTCATGAACTTTTAATGCACATTTATAATTTTTCTCCCCTCACCCATCTCCTTTCCATGGAGAAAAGTCAAACAATCATGGAATGGTTTTGTTTGCAAGGGGTCTTGAAGATCGCCTCATTCCAAGCCTCCTTTCTTGTTCAGGGACATCTTCCACCATCCCAGGTTGCTCCAAGCTCTGTCCAACCTGTACTTGAAAACTTCCAGGGATGGGGCAGCTACAGCTTCCCTGAAAAATCTGTGCCAGGGCCTTACTGTCCTCATAGTAGAGATTCCTTCCTGTTATCTAATCTAAATCTACCCTCTTTCAGCTTAAACCCATTCCCCTTCGTCCTATCACTGCATGTCCTTGCAATGAATTATTATGCTTTTTAGGGAGCTTGGGGCGTTGGTTTTTATATTAATGTGCACAATCTGCAAAATAGCAAAATGTTTCATGGGATTTATATTGGAAAGGGCAGACAAGGAACCCACTGGAGCAACTCCCTTGTGCTGTTGTGGGTTTCATCTCATGGGGCACAAGGAGGGGACATCTCCCTGAAAGATTTCTCTCCTTTTTTTCCCTCAGAAGGGACAAACTGAATGTATGACTTTCCAGGGAATGATCACTGATAGGTGTAATAGAAGGATGTCTTCAGAATAACCCCTTCTGGACTTGCTCTTTTCCAGCACATTAGAAAGGAGAGTGATAAAGGAGCAGCTCCCTGACTTGTCCCATTGTGTAAAAAATTCAGGATTCAGATGGTGTAAGACACTCTCATTCTTGATCTCCCTTCAGTATCCTTCCCCACTATTTACATAAGAAATGACATTTTTCCCCTTCATTTGCTAATTGAGATGATTCAGAAACTGTGATATAAATTCCACTACAAATATTCCCAGTGGTAGCATACAGAGCTGTGGTGGGATTTTTGCAGTCTGGACATGTTTTTCAGACACAAAATGCCCTGACCTACTGAGTTGGAGACAGCTGCCAACAAGACGTGTCTTCAGCTGGGGTCAGTGAGAGGCTAAAACCAAAAAAGCAAAATCAGAGGTGGATGTGGAGTATCAGCAAAACCCCTTTTGCTCTATTGATTGTCTTGTGCAGATTCTTTAGTTTTTACTGTTGTCACTGCCATCTAATTTAAGGGATTGCTGTTAAATTAAGAGGCATGATTGACTGACTGTCATCTGAGACACATTGCAGCTGTCAGCTGTGAAGATAAACTCCGGATTGGGATGCTCATCTTCCTGAAGATCAAGGGTGTTTGGACGAGGTGTCTAAGTGGAGCCCTCTCAGTTAATTTGCAGTAGGAAAGACTCATTCGTTTTGCAATCTCTACTTAAGATTCAGAATGAGAAAAGCCAAATATGAGCTTGCTGGTTGATGTAAACCACCTCAGAATTTTCTCCATTTAACCGGAGAATTAAAATGCATTGGGTCAGCCTTGCATGAAAAGTAATTTTTTTAGTCCATGGTCATGATAAGAACTGACTGAGGAGGATCAAAACCTCTTTAGAAACTGGATTAAAGGCCTCCCTGAATGACAGGCACTCAGACCAACCACAAGCCTCAGATGCAAGAGCCACCTTCCTTAAAACACATTCTAGGAGCTTGGGCTGCTCTCCAAAAATAAAAAACACAAGTTAAACCTGGCTTTGTGATCAAGGTGACAGCTGCTGGTTGTGGTGGGAACCTCTGGAACCAGAGGCATGAGCCACAACTCCTCCATTTTAGGGAGATAAAGGGCAAAATGAGAGAATTTCATGGTTCTACAGGGCCATAGCTGAGAAAAACTTCACAAAGTGGGAACGGGTTGGGTGTGTGACCTTCAGAGGGTTCTGTGCCTTTGAAAAGCAAAATCCTGCACAGAGCAGTTGCAGCAGCCTCATTATTTGTGGATTAAGGACAGATGGCAACTCAACCCGCATCGATCAGCAGGAGCAGCAGTTTGCTGAGAGCTCATGGAACAGGACTCCAGGGGTAGCAAGGACTGCCTGCAAAGGGTCCCATTAACTTCAGAGCAAGCTTGCACTGCATTTCATGTGGATTCCTCACTTCCCAGTGTCAAAAAAAACCATCCAACCTCATGCTCAAAATGGAAGAAAGGGCAGAGCAAGAGATTGTGTGGTGGGCAAGTGGAGATGGATGTTTTATAGGGGGTAGGGAGTCCATGGGAGCTGTGAGGGATGGACTGAGGGATGTGCAGCCTCTGCAGGGATCACATCACACTTGCATCCCTTCTGCAGATTCTGCATTGTGCTGAAAGCATCTGTGTGACACCACAGCCATTGCAGATCATTCCACAGCCATTTTAGGTCATTCTTTTCACAGAACCATGGAATCATTAAGGTTGGAAAAGATCACCAAGCCCAACCACCATGTTCACCACCACCATGTCCTCAAGTGCCACATCCACACCTTGTCTGAGCACTCACAGGGTTGGTGACCCCACCTCTTCCCTGGGCAGCATGTTGCAGTGCTTAACAACTCTTTCTGTGAAGAAATTTTTCCAAATAAATAATCTAAAACTCCCCCTGACACATCTGAGGCTGTTTCATCCTGTCACTTGCTACTTGGCTGACACCTACCTCACTACAAGCTCCTGTCAGGGAGTTGTAGGGAGAGATGAGGTCTCCCTTCAGCCTTTTTCTCCAGGCTGAGCCCCCCTTAGCTCCCTCATCCACTCCTTCCCAGAAACCAGATGCAGCAGTGGGCACAAGAACCCTGTGTTTTCCTCATGGCACAGCATTTTCCCCCTGAAATGTGGGATAGGAATAACTTCATATAATAGACCCTTAACCACTTGTTTACAGCTCCACTAAAAAAGACAAATCACTTGAAGCAGTGAAGGACTAGACCCAGGAAAAGAAGGAGGATTTCAAAAGGTTTATCTGACAGCCAATAAACAAGATAAATAACATGCAGCATTTAATTTGTCAGGACCATGGTACTACCTGATGATAAAAAAGGACCGCTCCATAAAGTGGGGAATACCTTTGTCTTGGCTGTAAATGCCTGGCTTGATTTACTAAGTGCCCTGGTAGTTCTCTAGCTCCTCTTTAGCACTCACAAATGGGATGGAAACTGAGGACTGAGGAGAGGAAGGAACTTATCTGAGCTCAACCTCATAAACTGATCTCATTCCAGTTAAGGATTTGAGATCATGAAGGTTTTTATCTTATTTTGCCTGGTTCTCCCATTGCTGAGGATAAGCAGAGTAAGAGTTACCCCCTCTGTTCTGGTCTGCTCTGCTCAGGTGAGACCCCCACCTGCAGAGCTGCCCCAGCCCTGGGGCCCAGCACAGGAAGGATTTGGAGCTGCTGGAGGAGTCCAGAGGAGGCACCAAGGGGATCAGAGGGATGGAGCAGCTCTGCTCTGAGGAAAGGCTGAGAGAATTGAGATTGTTCAACCTGGAGAAAAGAAGCTTTAGGGTTACCTAATTGTGGCCTTCCAGTACCTGAAGGAAGCCCACAAGGAACATGGAGAGAGAATATTTACAAAGCCCTGGAGTGACAGGACAAGGGGGAATGGCTTTAAACTAAAAGAAAAGAGGTTTGGCTTGGATATGAGGAAGCAATTTTTGCTTATGAGAGTGGTGAGGTCCTAGCAGAGGTTTTTCAGAGAAGCTGTGGCTGTCCCATCCCTGGAAGTGTCCAAGGCCAGGTTGGATGGGGCTTGGAGCAAACTGGGCTGGTGTAAGGTGTCCCTGCCCATGGCAGGAGGGTGGAACTCGATGTCCTCTGAGGTCCCTTCCAGCTCAAACCATTCCATGATTCTGTGATTCTGTGATTTAAGAAATCAGAGACTGGCACTTTCATTATCCTCCCTCTTTCATGTAATGAGACCAGACAACATTAATTTCTCTGTGTATTTAGGGGATCATTGCCATAATGGGTCATATCCCAACATGCAGAACTGTTTGAATAATCCATTATCAAACTGGGAACACCGTGACAGCCAGTGAGTCTGGGCCCATATTCTGCTTACAAACACAATATAAAATAACTTCTAAAGACACTGGAGCAATTATGTATTTTGTCTCAACAAAAATCATCCCAAATAAATCACAATTCGAGCCAAGGCTGGCGTGAAACTGCTCTCTCCCTTCCCCAGCCTCACTCCTAATCTGCAAGAGAGTGAGATGGAAGACACACATCCTGAAAAGGGCAAGCCAGGAGCTGATTAACTCCTAAAGGTGTCTGGTTACAGATATCCTATTGATCAGCCCGAGGCTGTCATCAGGATACCTCCCATTACACTGATGGTTTCCCTTACAAAGGAAACACAATCTGTCTTCCATAAGGAAATGGAAGACAAGCCTGTGTTCCTGTGCTGTTTAGAAAAGTGACCAGCACAGAAAGTGACCTATGAGGGAAAGACAGTCTTCTTCAAGGTCAAGTATTTGTTTTGTGCCAGTAACAACTCCATCCTCCACTGTGTTGCCAGGATCTCTGGGCACTTTGCTGGCAAGTTCACTGCCCTCCATTTCCTTCCTGCTCCATTTTTCCATGTTATTCTCATGATTAAGAGTCTGAGTAGCTTCCATGGCCTTCCGCAGTGGAAATGTTGCTGAGCCTCTGTTTATTTTCACTTTGTCTTGGAGGGAGAAATTGAACAACAACCAGGCTGGAGGTAGCAGAGTATGAACTTGAGGGTTTTTGCTGTGGAGGTGGACAAGTGTTTGACCATCTCTGTGCAAGAGGGTGCTGATAATGTCCCTAAATTCTGACCTAACACCTAGTTGGGCTCTTTTTTCCAGACAAGGCTGGTGTCCTGTGTAGGAACCAGCAGAGCCCAGAGCTCATAGTACAGCCACAGTCTCATAAACAGCAATTCAGGAAGGCTGAGTCAGCTGAAGTTCATCATCTGCATCTCTCAATTCTCTGGCTGTTGGCAAGGGGGAAAAAAAAAATAGGGGAGTGTGGGTTATTTCATTTTTATTTTAAATACAAAAATTTTCCCAGTGTTTCCTGTCTTCAAAAAACCCCGCATCTTTAGCTCATTATCCTTATCTGTGCCTGAGCACAGCACAGAGCTGAATTCCCTGGACCTGAAACATCTCCAAGGGTAGCTGTGGGTAATGAGAGAATTCACAGCAGGAAAAGCAGCCATGTGAAAGTGGCCACCTCTGGGCTGAAGGGCCACCTCTGCTCCTCCCCATGAGGTGGACAAACGATGGAGCAGAACAGTGAAGCCAGGGCTTATTTCAGCAGATTTTAGATTGCTGCATGCGGCCGATGGGGAGCAAACTGACCACTGAGGGATATGACAGCTTATCCATCACCTGGAAGGACTGGATAACCCCCTGCTGACTTTTACAACCCAAAACTCAGCCTTTCTGTGCTCCCTGCAGGTGTTTGGACTGTGGGAGGCCAGCCAGATTCAGATGGTCTTCACAGTCCATCCTGCCATCAGTATTTATGGACGTTCCACCTGGGCCAGTTGCTCTTGGCAGGAAGCTGGAAAGACACAGGGTGGAGAAGGATGCAGAGGCTCAGAATTTCCCTTAAGCAGCAGGATCATCCTTGCAGCCAGGTGGTTTGGTGGATCCATCAGTTTTCAGAGCTATAGATTGATGTGGGGAAAGCTGAGCGTTGCTAACACCAGCACTGAGCATGGCCTGGGAGAGGAGCCAAAAATGCACCCTCATCTTGTTCCCTGTGGGTTCTACAAAGGGTGCTGGAGGAGAATGTCATTCCCATGTTATTCCTCCACCAAAGCTGTCCTTGAGAGCTGTGCCTTTCTGTGGCTGGTGGGGTCTGCAGTGTGGGGAAAGGAAATGTCTTTTTGGGGAGAACATGAGTGGTAGAACCTTATCCCCTCTCACCTTCCTTGTCTTCACATTGTGTGTTTGTGTGCTGGCAGAGGAGGAGGCACAACCTCACTGATGGTGGATTTGTACCTTGAAGTGGTTTTTGCTTGTGTCTTCTGGGGTTGGAAGCTAACAGAACACAAAATGGACAGCACAACAAAAATGGACATAGGGTCTTGTCAGGGGGGAGCTCTTTGCCACAGTAAGCACAGGAAGGGCAGGATTGGTTGGAATCAGAATATCCTGAGGTGGAAGGGATCCCGAAGGATCACTGAAGTCCAACTCCTGGCTCTGCACAGGGCAGCCCCAAGAACCCCACCCTGTGCCTGAAGGCATTGTCCAAACATCTCTTAAACTCTAGAAATAGGAATAACTGGAGAGAAGTCAGTGTGAAGTCAGGCAATGCTTCCGCCTTCCTCTTCTTGACTTTCTGGGTGTCCTGGTTCAGGGCAAATTTTGGAGAGAACCTCCCATAGGGGCTCCTCTTGGAAAGCAGCTTCAGTCAGCCCCTACCTCCAGCTGGTCCAGGAAAAAAACCTCCTTGGAGAAAAGTGGAAAAAAACCTGTTTATTAAACAATAAAACCTAAACAATATTAAACAATAAAACCCCTTGCTGCTCCAAAAGAAATGACCAACTCATAAAGTCTCCCCTCCAGCGCTGGAAATGCCACGGCCCAGGCTCGGCCTAGTGGGCCACAGGTGGAGCTGCCGGTGCTCTACTGGGTGTTCAGTCAGAGCAGGTTTAAACAGCTCCAAAGAAAAGGGAAAAAAAGACCCACAGTGCAGGGAACTTCTTTGCCTCAGCTAGCTAAACTAACTAAAACAAAGGAGAACTCTGTCCTGATGTCTGTCCAGCCGCAGACAACACGATCCAGGAGGAGGAATGTGGAGGGGCGAGTGCAGTCTCTGAAAACAAACTGCTGCTTCTTCTCTCCCCCTTAACTCTTGGAACAAGACTTAAAGGTGGAAAACTTATTATTCAGCATACACAGAACAAGATTATTGGGGATAAAAGCATCATATAGTGTCACAATCCATCCTTACGAACAGAGTTTGTGATGGTTTGTGGATTTGATCTCAGGATGCACAAAGAACCGACACGGTACAAGGGCGTTTGCAATGATAATCAAAACAAATGTACCTTTATTGAATGACCACAGCAAAATGAGATAGAGAGATTAAGGAAGAGAAAAAGATAGAGAAAAAGAGAGAGAGAGAGAGAGAGAGAGAGAGGGATATAGCTACCCAATGTAGAGACGAAGTCCTTTGGTCCAGTCCAGTCGAGGTTCCGCCTGTTACGTCAGGGAGATCTCAAAATCTCTAGCTAACTCAGAGGTTTTTATTATGATAATTCTATTGAAAATTGTGAGGGGGGAAACAGATACAATAACGAATAGATGTAACAGGTAGTCCATGTTCTCAGCAGTAAACCAGAGCCATTGTTTTCTTAGTCCAGTGGTCACAATATCTCATGCAAACATCTCGCTTTGGTCAGCTTGCCTCCCCCACACACCTCCCCCAGCCTGTGGGTTTCAGTCCCAGTCCTTGGAAGGAGCAGAGGGACCTTTTCACATGGGGGTTCCATGTCTCAGTCCTCGAAGGAGAGTTTTCTTGCATTTCAGTCTGTCTGTCACAGTGGTTGTAAAACAGGTGAGGGTCTTCTGTGGGAAACCACCCAGAACTCAGGAGAAGTCCAGCCAGGCCGAGAGGTGGGACAGCTCTAAGGCTGTTGTTGCAAAAAGAGCATGGTGCCCCCTTCTTTGGGCTCAGTGTGGCATACAGCAAACAATGCCTGTGAAAACAAATAACTTAGCACTGTGCTCTCAGGTCTCGGGGCCTTTGGCATGTGACTTTCTCCTACAGGGCTAGATGGGAGGGGGGTCTTCTCTTCAGTGGTCCCCAAATGACAATCGTGAGGCAGATCAGGGAAAATTCAGACAGACTCTCACAATAGTCAACCCGGGACACTGGGCTAACCTGCAGTTTCCAGTCCCACCATTTTTAGAGACACCCCATGTGAAAAATGCCAATCACTTGTTTTTTTAAAATTTTAAAAGTTTAATAGTAATAAAATGGTTATAAAAATAGTAATACAGTTAGAGTAATAATAATTTGGACAACTTGAATTAGGACAATAGGAGACAATAGAACCAAAGAGTTACAGAGTTACAGAGGATTAACCCTTAAAAACAATAGCCTGTTGCATATTCATACACCTCTTATATGTTGCATAAATTCCATTCAAACAAAAGATTCGTTCTGGTCAGTGTCAACTTCTTCCTCCTAATCCTAAGGCGCCTTCGATCTTTAGCTAGGCAGGAAAAATTCAGTTTCTTCTGATAAGACAACAATAAATTCCTTTTCTCTGAAAGATTTAGGTGTCTTGTGGCTGCTATCTGGTGTGAGTGCCTCATTCCTTTCATAAAAAAATATCCCACTTACATAGTGTGACAGCGTTCACGGGGGTCTTAGGATGAGGGAAGAGATGAGAATGTTGACTTCATGTTTCAGAAGGCTTGATTTATTATTTTCTGATATATATTATATTGAAACTATGTTAAAAGAATGGAAGAAAGGATTTCATCAGAAGGCTAGCTAAGAATAGAAAAGGAATGAATAACAAAGGCTTGTGACTGACCAAGACAGTCCGGACAGCTGGACTGCGATTGGCCAGTAATTAGAAACAACCACATGAGACCAATCACAGATCCACCTGTTGCATTCCACAGCAGCAGATAACCATTGTTTACATTTTGGTCCTGAGGCCTCTCAGCTTCTCAGGAGAAAAAATCCTAAGGAAAGGATGTCTGTGATCACATAGTTCTTATTTTAACTACAGAAGTTACCTTTTAAATACAAGACTACATTTACCATATTATTAAAATGTTAATACAGCACTACTAATCAACACATCAAAATACATACAGTAAATATCTGCGTAGGGCCATATTTTCACACTTTTCACACCCCAGTTTTGAGTCTTGGCAGCTGGAACACGGCAGGCTCTGGGCTCTCACGGAGGCTGATGGGGCTTTTCTGGATCTTGCCCAGGTGGTTGGAACTCCTGGTCGGCTTGGGGCGACTGCACCAAGGACTGCGGGGGCGGCCTGCAGACCCGCATGCGCTCCTGCAAGCCCCTTCCCAACGAGGGCCTGGCCTGCGAGGGAGTGCTGGAGGAAGGACGGCTGTGCAATAGGAAGGCTTGCAATAGTAAGTGGAGGCATGTTCCCTTGCACGCGCGGCTCCCGGGAGGAGGAGGAGGATGGCTTCATCCCCATGGAGGATGGAGGGTGCTGCTGAGGCTCGGGGAAGCTGCCCCAGGGCTGTGTTGGAGCAGGGAGCCCAGGGGAATGTGTGGATTTGGCTGTGCATGGCCCTGCCCGTTGTCCCTGCCTGTCTCGCATGCACACGCACACGTGCTGGCACGGTCTTCCTGCACCTTCCAGGCCTTCAGCCCAAAGAATTTATAGGAATCTGTAAGCAGGCTTACATCAGGCTTTCTTATCCTGGCGCCACGTCCTTACAAGCATTTTTTTTTTCAGTTCTCCCAAATAATTAAAGCTGAGAGAGATGTTAATCTTGCTTCTTAGTTTAGTTCAAAAGCAATGCCCCTTTCTTTCTTTCACAAATGGAAGCCCCTGGTGATAAGATGAAGAGAAAGATCTGGCTGTTAGACAGGGATTGAATGATGCAAAGACTTCGGTGTGTGCTCCGCTCTCCCCCTGTAATGCATCCTCCTTCCAGGTCCTCTTCTCCAGAGAACAGGCCACAGAGTGCCCACACCATCAGATAATGATGGGTTGAGCTGGTGAACCTCCAGCACTTTCATCCCCAGTTCTTCTACTGCTTTAAGCTGTGTTGGGAGGGGGATGAAGAGGCAAAGCCAACTGCAGACACAGCTCAGCCCAATAAATGCAAGCAAATGGCTGGTTATAATTATTCCCTTCTTTTTATTTCAAATTCAGAGTAGAGAATGTTTGAATAACTCCTCTGACTAGTCAAATAACTAAGGAAAGTTCAACTGTCTTCAAAGGCTGGGAAGTATCTCCTGATAAGGAGGAAGTTCAAATAAAGGGACATAAACATATTCCTCTAATAAGGGCTAAAATGATTTCATGCATTTTTTAACATTTCCATAAATTTAAAATATGTTGTAATTAGGCTTAGACATTTTTTTTTCTTTAATGAAACCTGGTATATTGAATTCCATCTCCTTGACTAACAATTGCTAAATTCCCTCTGAGGTTTGCCCACCCCAGGGATATTTAATCCGTGTCCCCCATGCTTGGTGGTGACTTTGCAGTCATGACTCAGCTGTGGCTTGTGGCAGGAAGAGTAGGAATGCAAGGACCTGGAAGCTGGTCCTGAAAAAAGTCCAGCTGTGGGATTATGGTGTGCCCGAGTGGAGTTGGAGGAAGGGCCACACCAGTCTTGGTGTGTGAAGGAAGAGATGGCACTGGGAGTGGGACAGGGGGATCTTCAGGGCTGGTCACTCTTTGACCATGGGAGCACATGGGACAGCAGGCAAAAAACCTCCTTATTGTGTCCCTCCTATGCTGGATAAACTAGGGGAGACCCAGTTCCCCAGATTCTCTTTGCAGGACATCCTTCCTCATCCCTAACCATCTCCCAAGCTGTCCATGGGACCTGTTTGATTCTTTTGCAGCCCTCTTGATGTGGTGGAGGGGGAATATTCTGTTTTCCAGGGCCAGCCTCATCAGCACTGAGCAGGGGGTGTAACATCTTGCCTTGATTTTCCCCAGAAGCATGTTAGATCATTCATGTTAGATCTCCTGAGGTTGTGGTGGCAAGGAAAACCATCGAGGCTGGGTTGGATTTCCATGGCATGGAGTGCAGCAGTGAAGAATTAATCAGTTTTTACTCATTATTTACTTAACTTTTTCCAGACCACAACAATCAGTAAGGCAAATCCTAAGTGCAAAAAAACCTGAAGGGGCTATGATTCAATAGATTACTTCACTTGTCTTCCTGTCCTTTTTCCATTGCATTCCCAGCCAATTCCTCCTCCAAACTGCAATGAGATTAGTTCATCTCAGATTATTTGGAAAGAAGGAATTTTAAGCTAAGTGGAAAGTCCTAGTTTGGAAGGAGAACACACACACGGAGTTGGGCATCAGAAACTGATTTATTCCATTGAAATAAATTAATTCTGATTAATTGTCCCAAGACCCTCTTTGCAGACAAGCTGCTGAGCCCCATTTTGATGTTTTCATGCTGGAAAGGGTTTGAGGGGATATGTGAGCAATAAATCTTGCCAGAAGACTTCTCCATGCACATCTTGAGGTCTGTGTCCTACTTCAAGATAAATCTGTTCAAAACTGTTAACTTGGCTCTGAACTTGCCTCTAAGTGAGTCTGTCCCCGGCTGCCTTTGCCCAAAGAGATGCACTTTTGACCCAAGAAGGGTTTTTCATTTTCTTGCACGTATCTTTTCCTTCTCTTTACTTTGATCTGCACCAAAACCTAAGAGGATTTAAAAGTAGAATAGAAATCCTGTTTTAAATGTGTCACTGTTATTTTCATATTGACTTTTGCTCATAGATTTGTTAGGGATGAGTAGAATGTTCGTTCTTTCCCTGGAACTGTTATTATTATAAGTGTTCATTATAAGCTCCAGTTAAATAGATTCTAATTATTTCTCTTTTTAATTAAAAGAATAAAATGAAGAAAAAGTAAAAAAAAAAAAAAAAAAAAAAAGGAACTGGCCAGGAGAACAACTTTATCTTCAATTGTTCAGCATTTAAGCAGCTTGTATAACACCTGACTAGCTCTTCAGGTATTGTGGAATAGCTGAGATCTTAATTTTCTAGTAGGAAAAAAAAAGCAGGAAAACATATTTTCCTTGAAGAAAGGGCCATCTCTAATCCTGATAAAACAGCAGAACAAAACAGGGATGAGTGCCCTGATATTTTCCTCTTTGCTGTGGAGGTAAATTGAAACTTGTCCACTGAGAAACTGCTGGCCAAGCAAGTTGGGTTAGAAAAACAAAGACCTTCAAAACCATCACCTTCAAAACAAGGATAAACCCATCTTTTTCCTTTCACTTCTCCTCTCCCACTTCTGCCAAAGTGGCTCAGAAGCTGATGAGTGATTAACAAGGGTGTTTTAGCTGTTTAATTGGATCTCCTGCCTCTGGGGCAGGTTCTCAGAGTCATGACAGCTCCCTGGAGCTGCTGAGAAGAACTTTTGTGGAACATCTTCGAGGGTTTCATTGGTTGTTTTATTTTGCCAGGCCATGGCAAACATTCCAGAGCTATCTTGTCACAGAGCTCTTCCTCCAGGTGGACCTTGCCCAGGTCCTGCCATTTTCCTCTTCCAGAGCAGCCCCCAGGTGGGCTTTCAGCAGGTCTCAGCATGAAGGAGTGGGAATGGTAGGAGAAACCTCTCAGTTTTTCCAAGAGCTGTGATTTGTGCCAGCCAGGTCACCAAAATGTGAGTGCAGACACCTGGGCCCCAGAGCTGAGTCTGAACACGTTGCCTGGAAGACACAGAGGTTAAAATCAGTGCATAGGGGTGGCTGAATGACTCCACAGGTACCATTTTTATGTGGTCTTTGTGTTTTCCCACTCGTTTGGGCCACCATCTCAGCTGTTTCATGTGCTAGAGTCTCTTGCTTGATGATCTTCTGGCTAAATTTCCCCAGGGATACACACCCAAGCCCAACAGGAAGTGAGCCAGGTAAGTTTTCCATGGGCAAAAACAAAAGCTGTAAAAACTGTATTGAAGACTCATCCCAGACTGGGAAGGAAACTTTGTCTGGTAACAGCAGCTTGGCTTAGGCAGAGCCTTTATTTGTGGCAGCTCAAGGAAAACATGAAGATTTTTTTGTGGCTGAAGAAAAACACAAAGTTTTTGTTGTGATTCTGATTTTGCCTTGATAAAGGACTTGGTGATATCCCCCTCTCCAACACAGACAGAGGAGATTTCCTCCTTCTGTTGGATTTGGCTGCTGTTTTATAGAGAGAGGGGAAAAAATGCCAACCCATGTGTGGTGGGGGCTTGCAGAGGAACTTCCCAGGTCCACCCACTGTGGATGGAGGGGGATGTGCTCCAGTGGCTCTTTTTGGCTGCAGGGTTCTGGGTTTGCTCACAACCTGGCAGGCAGAGGGTCCTCACAAGGATGGACAACATCCAAACCAGAGGGGGAACGTCACAGCCCCGACCCCAGGGTCGGAATTTAGCAGTGCTGGAGAGATGTAAGAACAATCAGAGATGTGGGCAGTCTGCATTTATTCCTGGGGAAGGAGAACCAGCAGAGGAGCCAGCTGAAGTCCTGCCATCCCATCTGGCAGAGGCTGCACAGAACCATCCCTGACATTTATGGATATGCAGATTGGGAAGCCACAACTCCCCACGGCTGGGAAAGGGGTGACCACATCCTGATGTCAGGTGCAGGAGGGTGACCCTGGCACAGTCCTGGTGTTCCAGTCTGGATTTTCAGCTTCCAGCAGGTTCAGGATGCAGCACTTCAGCTGTTAGTGTTGTGAAGGAATGCTTGTTCCACATGACATTCCCAAAGCTGAGCCTCAGTCTCAGTCTCTGCCGCCCCTGATTCTCATTAATTTTATTTTTTTTTGCTGCAGCCACAGAGCAGAAATATCCTGGGCATGTGTGGGAGCATCATTCCCTGCAGGCCAGGCTAGAATTCACTGCAAGCTGGAGGAGCTCCTCTCTGCTGCTGCTGCAGAGACTTTGGCCTGTCCCCCTTTTTACTAGTGATTCAGGCATTTCATATCTGAGAGTCACAGATCTCCTCCAGTTTCCACAAATTTCAGATATTCAAATTGAAATGATTTGGGTGCAATTGCAATACATCCAGTGGCCTCCAAAATGTCCCTCTTCTCCATCCACTGAGACTTTGGGGTTTAGGGGTTGTCGGTAATTTTGTACTTTTCAGTTTTACTCTTTAGCAGCTGGTAGATGCTCCAAAAACTCCATAACCACCACATTTCCTTTCAGTTTTACTGCAGTGAAATTCACTTGAATGTTTTGGGTATTTTTTAAATAACCTCTTTCCACTTTTTGCTCTGGTTCCTACCCTCATTTCCACCATCCCACCTTGCCTGAATAATTTTCATGATCCTGCTATTTGCTTTGCCTCTCCTGTTTGGGGGATGAGTACAGGTTGTGTAGCTGTGGTGACACGTTTGGATGTTAAAACCTTGGCCCACAGCACTTCAAAGTCTCTGCCTTTATTTTATTTTCCCCTGGGTTGTGTTGCAGGGTGGTGTCTGACACATGGCATGTTCTCATTAGAAGTGTTGGTAACCTGCTTCCTATTCCCACTCCTGCCAGCACTGATCATCCTCCACATCCACACTTGAGCTGTGTTTTTCTTCAAAATCTCATCTACTTGCCTCTGCCTGCAGTTGAAACATCCCTGTTTGGTTCCAAGACCATTATCCCTCTATTCCTCCTGTTGGCATTGGAAAGGTGCTTGGGTTTTTTGTGCCATTTTCACTGCATTTTTCCAGCTGGGATGTAAATTTTGTCTAGGTCTTCTGTTAATCCTGGGATTACTCCTCTCCACTGACCCTGCTGTGGGAAAAAGTCTGCTGAAATCCAACCAGGTCCCCACTGCCTTTAGGTTTTGACCTCCACCCCATAAAGTTCAGGTGCCTACAGCAAAGTAGGACTTGCACCAAAACTTCCCCATGTTCTGAAGGGACCTGGTGTCTCCCTGCTCTGTTTGGAACCAGGATTGGTTTGTGCATCTCTCCAGGGAAACTGTTCAGGTTAGATCTCAGCTGTGCTCTGTGTTAAATGGAGACAAACTGTCTTCTCTGCTTTTCCAAAGGGGAGGAAGGCTCCCTGCAGCAGTGGAGCTTCCCTGGCAGGGGGGAAGCTTGGGGGGAGCTAGAAGAGTTGCTCATTTAGCCTCTAGGCCTGATTGGCTTTAATTAGCATGAGAAATAACAGTGCAGACTTGACATACCTGTCAAGGAGCAAAGGAAATCATTCAGTCCTTCAAGACTGGGGTAAGTCATTAGGAGATGTCAGTGACACAGTCCCAAATAATTGCTGAGATGAGGTTCAGGGTGTTAGACTTGCAATTAAAACTTCTATTTTGCTCTTTTATCTTCCCTCCCCTCTGTGCTGCTTCCTATGTCTCTGTCCATCTGTGAACACTGCTTCTGGGATATTCAATCCCAGGTTTTCCCTGTCACCTTCCTTGCTCTGGGAAGGTGACAAAGCCATCCAAGCTCCACACATTTACTCCTTGATTCCCAGCCCCACTTTCTCCTCCCAGCCTAAATAAGTCTGTGTGAAGCCCATGGGATGTGATGCAGATGAAGATTTTGTGTGTTCTTGTGGTTTGTGAGATTTCATGGAGAGAACTTAAATTGGAGCAGATGAAAGTGTGTGGGCATAACCAGGAATGGGTGGTGGGGATGTGAGAAGTCCCAAATATGGGAATAAGTTGTCTCCTAACAAATTCAAAAAAATCAGTATTGGAAAACTACTTAGAGTTTGTCTTTTTTGAACTGAATCTCCCACAGGAAAGTCCCATGATTTTTAGCTATTAAAAGCAAAGGGTTTGAAACCTCTCTATTCCAGGAAGGAGCCAGGCAAAAACACGGTGTTTGCAGATTTCAGGATGTTTGTGGTCCTGATTTCAGGCTGTGGGTATCTTTCCCTAGAGGATGGCAGAGGGGTGACTGCCCCATCCCATCCCCTCCAGCCAGCAGCCAGCTGGTGCTGGGAACGTTTGGAGGAGTCCATGTGACAATTCCTAGACTCCTCAAGTTCTGCTTTACGGCAACTGTGATGGTAAATAATGCAATTTCACAAACTCTCCCAGGATCCAAACTGCTGAATATAAAGCCTGGCTCCTGGCAGGGACTCTGAATCATTCCTCTGCCTCCTCTGCTTTCCCTTTTTGGATGGCAATAAAGACTCCTGCCACCACACTGAAGCTTCATTAACCTTTATTAATTTTCTCAGGGTTCCGGGATCAAATTTGTCACCATTTCAACCCTTGGCAGTTCATACTTCTTGAAAAGATGTCTGACTGTTTTGCCTCCTTGGGGGAAAAGATCTGCTGTCTGGTACTTGCTGTTTGGAAACAAATTGTCTGCCAGATCACAGATTACTCGGGCTCAGCTCTGCTCTCTGCTATTCTGTATGACTCCTGTGGAGTCAGCTGAGCTCTCCTAATTTACAGCAGGCACTCCTGGTAGATGGAATTTGGTTGTTATTGCTGAGTTGTTTCTCTCTTTGCTAGGAAGGGAATATGTCAGGGTTACAGCATGTCCAGTAGTACAGACAACAGAAATTTTAGTTTTCCCTCCAGCCAGTTCAGGGCTGATCCACGCAGGATGAAAATGAAAAGCTGGCAGAGCATGGGCTTGGAAGGAATAGTTAAATGCCTTTGGTTTACTGTGGATGCTTTATTTACTTTCTGAACCTCACACCATGGGCTCCACTGGGAGATTTTCAGTAGGACACAAGGGTCAGGAGCTTGTGTCTCACTGAGAAGGAAAAGTTCCCAGCTATAGCACTGTTGGTACTCTGCTGAGACCAGACTTTCATCTATCCTTGTTGCTGGTGGCAGGGTAAAATCTGTGAAGGAGACATTCTATTGAGATATCCCTTTCCTTTCCACCTGCTCTCACCTGCCTGCTCCACTCAGTGTTTCCTGGCTCCTCTACAGGGCATTTTGAAGCAGGTGCTGGTTGCAAGGCAGAATTTCCCACCAAATCCACCCTGCCAGTTGCCACCATAAATCTCAAAACACCACTAGGGATGGTGGGATTCAGTGCCAGCACGTCTGAAGAGGATGAATCCTCCACAAGTGCAGCAAGGAGTGCAGACACCCTAGAAAACCACTGAAATTGATTAAAGACCAGACATAAGGGATCATAATCTTCATGGTCCCAAATCTTAGTCAAAATAAAGGGGTTGAACGACCAACCAGCTTGAGTCTTTCAGGCTGGTTTGGTGCTGAAACCTCAGGGAAAAGTGGTGGCCAGGGGTGCTGGGGTTGGAAAGCAGGTGGTCACATCAGGGGAATGTGGCAGGTGGCTGTTGTTAACGCGTGTAACCTTTGTAGTGAAAGATCTTGCAGAGTGAACTGAGGTGTATTTACATGACCCATTACCTTGCCATAGCCAATGGACGCTATAATTCCAGAAGCCAATCGCTGAGGTCCACAGATAACAGAAAGCGAGAGGACCCTGACGAACTGCAGCACTACGGGTACCCTGCACCTCAAATAGGTAAGCTCTGACCTCCCACAGCGGCCTCTGGAGCTGGGACACTGCTCTGCTCACTGCACTGCCCAGCTGGGCTGGGCTCTCTGCACTGTTTCAATGATTCCCTCCTTCCCCAAACCATCTCCTTCCCCCCAGGTCAGTGTGGGGGATGCTCCCCCTGTGTTGTCACACGCTGAGCCAATGGTCATCGTCCCCTGTGTTCCCATTCCATCACCCCGCGGGGTTTTGTGTCGTCACCATCGGCCAGAGAAGGCAAAAAGGGACAGACACAAAGCCCTGGCAAGAACATCCATCCCACAGAATGTTTTCCCATCACCCTGCCTACTTCTGAGTCACTGCTTTGTCTGAATTTTCCAAGCACACGTGGTTCTTGAAGCCAAAGCTGACCTTGGTGCAATGCAGCCCCTTTGCGGACGTCCATGTCATGCCTTCCCATTGGCTGTGAGAGAGGGTGAGCAGGGCTTGGTGGGGACAGGGCAGGATTGGTTTCCTCTGTCCCTGGGTCTTTAGTGATGTGCAAGGACTTGTCTCCAGTAGGTTCTGCAGCAGGACCTTCCACCCTTCTGCCACAGAGGGGAATAATGTGTAGTAATATCAGACAGCATGATCTGGGAAGATGGGGATGAATTTGACCTAGATGTCTGCCAGATCTGATCTGCCCCATCCTTGGAAGTGTTCAAGGCCAGACTGGAAAGGGGTTTGGGCAACCCTGGTCTAGTGGAAGTGTTCAAGGCCAGACTGGAAAGGGGTTTGGGCAACCCTGGTCTAGTGGAAGCTGTCCCTGCCCATGGCAGGGGTGTTGGAAGTAGATGATCTTTAAGGTTCCTTCCAACCCAAATCATCTTGTGATTCTGTGATTCAGTCTGCAAAGGTTTTGTGCTCTCCCTTCATGCCTGTGTGTCGTGGCAGGATCTCAACACATCAGGGGTCTCAGGCGAAGCACAGTGTGCTGAACCTGGCCACAGGTTAAAAATCACTGCCCAGTGACCTTGCCAGCATTTTGTGCTCTAGAAAGGCTTCAGAGAGGTGATTTGATTAGAAGTGAGAGAGGGTCCTATTCTGGTGTGGGTTACCTGTGCTCCACCCAGCCCAGGAGGACTTGGCCACTGTGCAGCATCCAGAGTCTGTGTGGTGTGGAGTACCTGGGGGTGACTTGTTGGGGTTGTGGTTTTCAACACAGAGCAGGGGTCAGCCTCAATTCCCTCTCTACCCTGCACACACTGCTCCCTCCACTGAGAGCAGCCCCACTGCCTGCAGGATGGATCCCTGGAGTTTGGTAAAACCTGCAGGAGAGGGAGGACTTTTGCACTGCTACAACATGGAGAAGCTGAGCTTAATCTCTGTCCAAATGAAGGGAAGGCACTTCAAGGCAGGCCTCTGTTGCTCCTACTCTGCCTGATCCCAGGTGCTTCCCCAGAGCTCCTGTTCCAGCCTGTAACTCAGCCAGCAGGTTTATAGTTTGGCCTTTCTTCCTGCCGTGCAGCTGGGTGCTGGAGCTGGGTTCAGTGACATCTCTGTCACCTCTCTGCCATTGTGGCCACCGCTGTAGCATGGCTGGCTTGGGCTCTGTCATCCCTGAGGGCAGCATGGGCTGGGAGATGTGCATTGTCCTGCTGCAAGCTTCCCACATCCCTGTGGCTGTCCCAGGCTGGAAGGAAACCAGGATGGAGGAGATGTGGACACAGGGGGTGCAGTCCACAAAGGGATTAGAGGGAGTTTTTTTAGCTGAGGATAAAGAAGCAAAGCCCACAACTTCCCTTTGGGCACAGATTGTAGGGAATGAGACATTTCACAACTGCTCAAGACCTGGGAAAAGATGAAATACAGAAATCAGCTGATGCCATCTCATAAGGATGAGAGGATGGCCTTGGCCAGCTGGAGAGCAGCATTTTCTCCTGCCAGCCCTTCACATTCCTGGTTCCCAGGTCCTGTTGGCCCCCAGGCTGTGGCAGGGCTGTGCTCTCAGCCAGGGTGCTGCTGGCTGCCCATGTGCCTCCCCCAGCAACAGCACAGGAGCCAGATCCAGCCCAGCAGGTCCCTGGCATGGGCTCTCCTGGCTCAGGAGGACTCTGCCAGCAGCAGGATGTGAGCAGAGAGAGGCACATGGGGAGATGTCAGACTGACCGACCCCCAAACTGGAAGGGCTCCTGGCAGAGGGATGGCAGGGATGTGCTGCTCCATTAGTGCTGAGGGAAGAGTAGTCATGGAGCAGCTGCAGGCACTGATGGGGACGCTGCAGCCAGGAGCTGGAATGATCCTGGATTGCAGTGCCAAATCCTTGTGGATTAACACCCAGCCTGTCTCATTCTGCAGCACCTGCTGGACCCTCTCCATCTGCTGCACCTGGATCTGTAGGAGCAGCAAGGGCTATTTTTCCACTTAAGTGGGGTAGAGACCCCTGAAAAATCATTTGGGACATTCCTGTTAGTCCCCAAGCTACTCTGGGGCATCACAGGACTAATCAAAAGTCAGCCCTGCTGAGATAGCTGCCTGCAGGCTCTGGTGGTGATGCTGGGCATGGCTTGGCCCCTTCTCCTCTGGGGATAAAGAAAATATGGCTGAAGCCACTCTGCTATGAACACAGCCTGAAAAAGTTTGGGCTGTTCAGCCTGGAGAAGCAAAGACTCTGGGGAGAATTTAGAGCCCCTTCCAGTGCCTAAAAATTCTCCAAGAGAACTGGAGAGGGACTTTGGACAAGGGCATGGAGTGACAGGACAAGAGGCAATGGATTTAAGCTGAAGGAGGGTAGATTTAAATTCAATATTAGAACAAAAATCTTTATTATGGGGATGGTGAGACCCTGGCAGAGGTTGTTCAAAGAAGCCCAATCCCTGGAAGTGTTCAAGGCCAGGTTGGATGGGGTTTGGAGAAACCTGGGATAATGGGTGGTGTCCTTGACCATGACAGGGGGTTGAAATAAGTTACCTCTAAGGTTCCTTGCAGCTCAAACCATTCCATGCCTCTATAATCTCTGGCAGGTTGAATTACAAAACAGCACTGAGCTGGACTAGGCAGCTTTCAAATGGCAGACATCTTGCCATTCTATCAAAAACCAGAGTCAAAATCCACTTCTGGGATGAATAATTGCAATATGCTTCACTCAGTAATTTGCATTTGCTGCCATTTGACCCAGAGGAGTGCAGAAATTCTTCTCACTCGCAGTTTTGATGATGGGTACTATTGTGTTTCTCTCAAGTAGAGAATGAATTTGTCTCATGCCTGAGAGTGTCTCAGAACTGGGTCTTGCTTGGTTTGAAAATTAGTTAAATTTGTGCAAGGTTTGAGACTAGGCTGGATGTAATGTCCCAGTGGACTGAGATGAATTGCTTGGTTCAGAATGACACCAAGCCCAAGGGAGTCACCAGCACTTAGAAAATAAACTGTATTATGGGTTTAAAAGCCAGGGATTCATGCAATGTGAGGGACCATAATTGAGGAGATTTACCTCTAAGCACAGCTATTTCTGCTGTGAAAGGGCAAAAGCCATAAATAATGAAGAGGAAAGAGGCAGGAGAGGTGGGACTTGGTTCAGAGATGCCATTCATTCCTCCAGTGACACAAGAACTCTTCTGAATATGGAGATTGCAAAACCTCAGCCAGGTCTGAGAGGGAGGTTGGTGGCATGGTGGGCTCTTCACACCATGAGCTGCTGATGGAGGAGGTTCCTGTGTCTCTGCAGGCTTCTCCTGTCCCACCTCTGGCCTCCCAGAAAGATTTTGGGACCCAAACTTGGAGTGTTTAACCAAAATCCCTCAGCTGCCTGCCCCCGACGGACTGAGTGCTGCTGGGTGCAGAACTGAGGGTGTTGCTCAGGGTGGATGGGGAAATGCAAAGGCACCAGGGGTTCATGGAGCATCCAAGCCAGCAAGGGAGAAGGAACGGTTGGGATCTGTGTGCCTGAAAGGGATCTACTGGAGTCTGGGATACTCTGGATGGCAAATGATGAAGTGGTGGTACCATAAATGTAATTTACTGGAAGTGAGCTTGGAGCATGGCAGGACTCTGGCTCTGGAAAATTGCCATGGAAATGCAAATCTGTCTCTACCAGGAGATCTGATACTTGTGAAACAGGATATGGGACTGATGTTTTCCTGGAGCCTCGAAGCCTAGAAACACACAATGTCTCCTACACATCCCAGGGAAGGACCAGTGGCCCATAACTTTCATCTAACTGGAGCCACCTGGGCAGAATAATGAAATAAAACACAAAAGGAAACATTTTTGAGCAACTTTGGCTTAATGAACAACAGCAGTTGCATCTCATGATAATCATTGCAATGGCGCAGATGAGGCAGGGAAAAGAAAGATTGATCCTCACCTCCACCTCTTTCTGTGTCCAGACAACAAATGTTAATTTTACAGCAAAGACAGGTTTTCCTCTGTACTTTTCCCCCTCAACACATATTAATTCAACAGACTTCAATCAGTGGGTGTATTTTTAAATCCCAGCTGCCAGAATGACAGGAGACATTCAAAGCAGATGTGCTAAAAAGCATGACACAAAGCAAACAACATGGATAAATACCCAAAAAATCCCAAAGAGCAGATTGATGAGAGCCACAAATGCTTGAAATTTCATTGCACGTGGAAAACAGTAGTAAATAAATATAAATATAAAAATAAATAAATTTTAAATTAAATATACTACCCCAAGGAAAAACCCAGATGTGAACAGTTTTAGGCAATATTAGGAAATTTGGTGGTCACCAACCTTTACAGCCCCCACCACAGTTCCTGCTCTGACATTTTCATGCAGCTGGTTTATAACTCTCACTGAGATCTCCAGCTGCAGAGTTTCTTTCCTTCTCCATGTTGCAGACCCAGAATTTAATGCAACATCTTCTGACCAGCTTTTTAGGGAAAGGGGTGGTGGTGTGGGGTAGCACATCCAAGCTCCCTGGATGACCCTTGGAGTCATATTTACCAGTGCTGTGATCCTTCATATCACCCACGGTTTGTCAAATGCATCCTTTTGGGATGAGACACAGGGCAGTCTGAGGTTCTGAAGAATTTGTCACAAGAAGGGGTTGTCCCTCTGTTATGCTGGTTTATTTTTTGCCATATGACTGTGTTCTATACATACCAAATGTTACATTCCAGGTTTATTATGTGTAATTATTAGCAATCCATGAAAAATCCAAAAACCCAAACAATGCATGGCTTGGTTAAATAGAACAGAGCTAGCTTCTGTTTCCATATGGGGAAGAAAAGAATTTTTCTTCAAGGGATAGAATATTGACTGTGAAAACTAATGGAAAATTATCCTTTCCTTGCTCATTTCACACTTAGGGTGACTTATTTGGAGGTTGTGGCTGCTGAAACAGCCCCAGCAGGAATATTAGTGACAAAGGGAATACATCTCAGTGCTCTTCACTCCCATCAGTGGGATATTTTTAGCTGCTTTTCCAATGCTGCCCCATCAGATAAGCAGTTGATAGGGACTGTGTGATGCCCTGGAAGAGTCATCCTTGTTCTGTATCACATGCTCACAGCAGATCTCCACAGGTAGAGGATATGCCAAGAAAACTTTCTGGGATTTCATCAGCTGACACTTCTTGGGCACCATCACCTTCTACTTTGTCAACTGCTCCTCTGCCAGTTTGTGCAAAGGCAGGAAAAGGGGTTGAACACTTAAAAGTGGACAGTTTATGGATACATATACTCTGTCTAATCTCTGTTGGTACAATCTCTAAATGGAAGTTCCCTATCCCAGCTCACAAGGTTCTGGAGTGGCTCCACCACCTTCAGTGGTGGAGTTTGCCCTTCCCAATGAACTGATGCTTCCATAGCATCCTTTTTCCTTTTATTTTTTTCATAATTTGTGTGTCCCACAGCTCTACACAGTACCCAAACAACCCCCTTTAGCCCATTCTCAATCTCACATTTTCTCTCCAATGCCCTCACACCCTCCCACCCATCTTTCACCCCATCTGCAGGACAAATTGCAGTCTCACAGATCCCACAGCCGGCCGAGCATCACTTGGAAACCTCTTCCCTGGAGATGCAAGGATGCCAAAGATCCTCACCTTGTGTTCCAACCTCTCCAGGTGACCCTGCAGCAGAGGAGTGGTCCCCATGGAGCGTGTGCTCAACCACCTGCGGGGAGGGCTGGCAGACCAGGACCAGGTTCTGCGTTTCGTCTTCCTACAGCACCCAGTGCAGCGGCCCTCTCCGGGAGCAGAGACAGTGCAACAACTCTGCTGTGTGCCCAGGTATTGGTGGCCAGCAGGGGAGGGACATTGGCTACCTGTGGTGTCTCCACTGTGATATTTCAGGGAGGCCCTGGTACAGGTTACCAAGAGAAGCTGTGGTTTATCCATCCCTAGAAGTGTCCAAGGTCAGGTTGGATGGGGCTTGAAGCAACCTGGGATAGTGGGAAGTAGGTGGAACTTGATGATCCTTTGTGGCATTCACATTCTCTAAACATGTTTTTTTTTTTTTTTTGCTTAGGGTTTTTCTCCTGAGAAGCTGAAAGGCAGCAAAAAGCCTTAGAGAAAGGAAAACCACTTTTTATTTTATTTGCTTCTCCTGTGTTTTGCTCATGTAGAATGTGTTTGGAGATTGTTTACTTAAAGTGATTACTTGATTCGACTCTAGTGTGAGTTGTTTTGACTCATTGGCCAATTAGGGCCAAGCTGTGTCAAGATTCTGAAAAGAGTCACAATTTTTGGTTATATTTTAGTATTTAGTAATTTTTTTATAATTATTTTTTAGCATAATATAGTATAACATAATACAGTATAATAAAGTAATAAATTAACCTTCTGATAAGATGGAGCCCTCCTCATCATTCCTCCCAGACATCAAGCAAGAATATTACAATAATCTTTCAGTTCCTTTCCATTCCAAACCATTCTATGATTCTGCAATTCTTGGAGGGAGATGGTTTTTATTCCCTGATCCTTCTCTTCATGCCTTAAGGCCTCATACAGAGACTCTTGATAGACCAAGCACCACAAGATGGGCACCTGCTTTACATGGTGTGGACAATACCATGCTGTCTGAAGTCCAACTCAGTACACCTGCAGGCAGGTGCCTTTTGGGGCATTTCCAGGTCAGGAACAATTTTGGTGAAAAAAAAAAATGGTGAAAAAATAAAAGTCCCTCTCCATCTTTCTTGTAGGCTCTTCTGAGGAGACTGGAGCCTACAAGAAAGATGGAGGGACTTTTTAAAAGAGCATTTAGTGACAGGACAAGGGGGAATGGCTTCAAATTGAAAGAGAGTAGGTTTAGATTGAATATTAGGGAAAAAATCCTCCCCTGTGAGGGTGGTGAGGACCTGGCACAGGGTGCCCAGAGAAGCTGTGGCTGCCCCATCCCTGGAATTGTCCAGGGCCAGGTTGGACAGGGCTTGGAGCAGCCTGGGATTGTGGAAACTGTTTCTGCTCATGCCAGGGATTTGGAAGGAGATGAATTTTGAAGTCACCTCCAACCCAAACCATTCTAGGTTTCTATGATTATTTTGAAGAATTTTGCTGTTAAGAATGTTATTCATTTCTCCTGACCAGTAATATCTTTGTTCAGAAACAATTCTATGATGGTGAAACCACCATCCATGGTGAAATGATCATCCATGTTCCTTCCTGTGTTTCCTCCTCTGGTTATCTCTTATCATGCAAGATGCCTGGTGAGAATTAGTTTTTAACCCCCTTTCCTGAAACTGGGGCACCAATCACTATTAACAACTGATGAAGGACCAGAAAAGTCCCTGTTTATTTGTTTTTCTTCTTTTTCTGAAGGATTATTGATTTGGCATTAGCTTCTCTGGTAAAGCTGGAAGGGATGAAGTCTCTTTAGAGAGATCAGTGCATTCTTATAACATTTGGCCTCTCGAGATTATAGTGACTAAAATTCCATAAATAACTTGGCCAGATTAGATTAGATTAGATTGGAGAAGATTAGATTAATATAGATTAGAAGGCTAATTAGATTAGATTAAAATCAATTAGATGTCTAATTCCAGGACCTACCAGTGATGTCCTGAGCACTGTTGGAGGATGTTGCCCCTTCCATTTTACCGTTCCAGGTCTCCCTAACTTTGCCTCTGAGGTGTTACTGACCTATGATAATAATCAGTAGACAGACTGCAGCTTTTCTGAAAGCCTTAAAATGTTGTAGTCTTTGAGGATTCGATGAGAAAATGTTGGGAGGGAGGAAAAAAAAGAAGGAACAAAATTATGGTGATGATGCTTCCCTAAGGGTAGTGGGGTTTTATTCCTTTCTAGCTAAATCCATCTTTTGCTTAAAAAATGCCCCATTGACTCAAAGTTCTGAAAAATTAAGATCAGCTAAAAGTGCATTTTGGTTTATTTCAAAGACTGGAAAGCAGCAGACACTTGGTGTTGATAGCAAAGCATAAGAAATTACTTGATGTTCCTCTTGCACATTTTGGGTTGGTTTGTTCTCCAGCTTCCCACACGCTGCTCATTCCGGGTGGGAAGAAGCTGTGCCCTGTGGGCTCCCTCACTTCCTCAGGCCTCCTGTGGGAAAGAAAAGTCACTTCTTCTGCTTCCCTTGCAGTGCATGGCACCTGGGACGAGTGGTCTCCATGGAGCCTGTGCTCTTCCACCTGTGGGAGAGGCTACAGGGATCGGACCCGCACCTGCAAACCCCCCCAGTTTGGTGGGAACCCCTGCGAGGGCCCAGAGAAGCAAACCAAGTTCTGCAACATCGCTCTCTGCCCAGGTAGGGACAGTGACAGATCTGAAAGCTCCCCTCCAGCAGGTGTCCCCAGCTCGGTGTCTCCCTCATGGCTCATCAAGGTCTGTAGCTGACTCCAGAGAAATTCTGAACTACCCCAAGGAAGATCCTGAGGAAAGGATTCATGGAAGAAGCAACCTAGAGATGTTTTCTGGGGTTGTTCAGCTCAGAGATGTCTCAGGTTCAGGTTTGCCCTGTGAGATCTCTTGCAGAGGACACCTTACATAGGTTGGATGTGGCTGCCACTCCTATTTCCAAGAACATCTTAAGCCTCTCACCTGTTCCCCCCACTGAATTGTTTAAAGTTATTTTGCCTGACTGGGTCTGTTGTACTGGAATTAATTAATAGTTTTACTTGTCTGTACATTAATTCTGTATAAATGCAAGTTTTCTCTGTGGCTGATCCTGCTCTCGGTGGTGAGATAAAGTAAGAGACTCCTAGTGGCTTCCAATGCCAAATTTAATCTTTTAATCTTTTCCCTGCCCCTGAATTTCACTTCCAAATGCCTCTCCTCGAGTTTTACTTTGAAACATCAGAAAGAACCTCAAGGTGAAATTACTTTTACCACCTGGATGTCCACTTATGTTCCGGAGGCTTCTTTCCTCTGACAGGCCCTGGGTTTACCACAGAGTCCCCCTTAATTTAACTCTGGGTATCCTGGTGAACACAATCTGAACACGAGCGAGCTCCCCAAAACTCCCTCCCTATCCCTGGATAATGTCAACTGACATTTTTCCAGTTTAATGAGAATCATTATGAGACATTATTATGTCCCCAGAGGAGGAGAGGGATTGTGGGAGGGATGAGAACTTTGTGAAAACAGTGAGAAGCCTCCTGGCATTTCCCATCGAGTTTTCACTCCAAGTAACTATCCTTGGATATTTGGCTGCTGTCCAGAAGACTCTACTTGGAATAAGAACCTCCCAGACACCAAATTGACTCTGTCATAAAAAGACAAATTTAAGAAGTCAGAGCTGGCATTGCTTGGGCAATAAAGCATACCCTGAGTTAACATTGATCCATAATTAATTTAAATACAAATAAATACGGGACCAAAACAGCAGTGGAAAAGACAAGCAGCCCAACTGCAAGGCTTCAGCTCTAATTAGTGCCACAAAGGCAATCAGCGAATTGGCAGCGCCAAATGAGAGCGGCATTGGGGGAATTATTGAAGCACAACAATGGGTGTTTGACACCCCAGACACTCTCAGTGTTTATTACCACCCTGCTCTGAGGATTTGTGGCTACAGTTGATAAAAATGCTCTGCTGCAGGAACAACAGAGCCTTTGTTCCTCCTGAGACGTGGAGGAGCAGGGTAAGCCCCACATCCTAGGCCACAGGCTAGGCCCCAAGTCCTTGGAAAAGGGAAAAAGAAGGAAAACAATGCCTTCACCACAAAATGAACATTTTTGAGAGACTCCCACTGTGGTGTGACCATGGCACCAAGCAGTCCTTGGCAGTTTCTGTGATGGGAACCCCTCAGCATCCTGACCAAGAAGCATCTTTGCATCAGTGCAAGGTGCCTGGAGGGGCAGCACAGCCACCCTTGTTTCCTCTTTTTTAAAAACGTTTCTGAAATTACAGCTTGTGAATAACTACAAGGAAATTGTAGTTCCCAATCCCCTGCTGAACGACCAAATTATGAATTTGACTCCTTTATTTTGCCATCTCCAAATGCTTGCTCTCCTGATAAGCTGCCAATCACCAGCAGCAGGGATGGTGTTGGAAAAATGCAAATCTTTTTTTTGATAAATGCAGTTTTTTGGTAAATGTCATTGAATGTGGTGAACGCAGTCTCGCTTTGCCAACACAGGGAAATGTTTATGAGGGGCAGGCAGCATCATTATTAGGAAGAAATTCTTCCCTGTGAAGGTGATGAGGCCAGAGAAGCTGTGCCTGCCCCATCCCTGGAAGTGTTCAAGGCCAGGTTGGACAGGGCTTGGAGAAACCTGGGATAGTGCAAGGGGAGTAGAATTAAATGATCTTTACCTTTCCAACCCATGCCATCCCATGATTCCATGATTTTATGATCAGTCCATGGAAACTTAGCAGCACAGCCTTCAGTCAGAAATGCCACGCTAATTTATACCTGGTGGGACCTACTTGGTGGAGTTTTGGATCATTTCCAAAGAATAATCACCTGTCAAACACTGTGTTTCACATTTTCCCTCATTGGGATTGATAGGCACTGGCACGAAGCCTTGAATTTATGCACAATAAAAGCATAAATGGTTGGATTGTTAAAAACAAGCACCTTTTGGAGATGCATTTATGCCTGCCTGATTTTGCACACCTTGTGATCCCCCTTGAGTCAACAGTTGCTCATTTGGATGCTTTTAACATTTTTTTTTAACTGAGTTTGCAAACAAAAACTTCTCAATTGCAATGGGGATTACACAGGGCAGATCAATTCCTTGCAGATTACATGGGGGACCAGTTGGAATTTATTTTTCTTGGACAGACAAGCAAAGCAAAAAAAAAACAAACAAAAAAACAAACAAAAAAACAACAAAAAATGAGCTGCAATGTTATTTAAGCCAGAATTCAGACTTTTCAGAGATTCAGGTTGTTTTTCCCAAGTGAGATCTAGCAGCTAATTAGATCTAAACAGGGCATGATGACCACTGTTAATGAGAAAAATGCTTCAGGAAGAGCAGACTGGGTGATGGATCTGTTGATCAGGGACCAATTAGGGTGTAACCACCACACTGGAGAATGCTTCAGTCCACACCATGATAATAAGATGTATTCCTGTTTCTCTCCAACCCCGTCCCTATCATCTTCCTTGTCCCTCCCTCCTCTATTTAATTATCAAAGACACTGCTGGGTGAAACATCTCCAGCCTGTCAGAGTTAATTCAGCTGTAAGAGAAGTACATTGACCACACACACTCACCCTGTTCCCTGTCCTCTGTTGGAACACACCTTTGCTTCCACATTTCCCAGCCATGGAATGGTGGATTCCTGTCAATAACTGTGATTCAAGTTTCTGGCTGTGCTTTAATGAAAAACAGAGAATTTGCATGCTTGAGAAAGTTCACTCTCCACAGATTCATGCACTGCTCTGCTGAAAAATGGGCCCCTTAAAAATGTCCTGATGGCTCCAAATAGGAAATGTCACAGTAATGTAGTGTTCCCTTCAAAGTGTTTAGTGAAAACATGAGCCACACTCTCTGGTGTGATGTTGTGTTGTGATTGGCAATGTTATTAGTTTGGACTTTCATGTCGGAATATCAACAATTTCAACTTCTATGGTATTACGTGGAGTGCGGAACATTAAAATGTTACCGCACATTAAAATGTTACTTGCATCCTGTGGGACTCTTGGAGGCTTCAGAGGATCCCAAGAATCCCTGTTGCCACAGTCACCCGAACATTTTTTTTATAATCTCTGCCCTCTTTGAAGTTCTGTGGCTCTGGTTTGATCTCCCCTCCTCGCTCCCGGCTCAGCAAAGGCCAGTGGCTCTGACCACGCAGCTCTTCCCAGAGGGAAAGGTCTTCACATTCCTCTCGTTTTCTTTCTTTGGGCCACTCAGTGGACGGCAACTGGAACGAATGGTCGAGCTGGAGCTCGTGCTCCGCTTCCTGCTCCAACGGGACCCAGCAGCGGACGCGGGAGTGCAATGGGCCCTCCTACGGCGGAGCCGAGTGCCAGGGACACTGGGTGGAGACCCGTGACTGCTTCCTGCGCCAGTGCCCAGGTGGGTGACAATGCCTTCTTCTTCCTCTTGGCCCATCTTCCTCTGCAATCCCAGTAAAATGTTTGTTTGGGGAAGACTTGCACCCGTTCCGGCGCATCTGGATCATTACAACAGACTGTGCCTGTTGGTTTTTGGTTTCTTTTTTTGTTTTTGTTAAGGTTGGGATTGAAAGTGCTCAAGACGGTATTTTGTGTCCAGATTTAAATGCTTATTATTTCTTATAATCTATATTACATTTTAGATTTCTTATAATCTATATTATAGCTTATAATTATATAATATATATATTTAATAATAGCTTATATTACAGTCTTACAAGTTGTGAGTTTTACAGCATTCCACTAACTAGCTATAAAATGGTTAACTATCTTTTTTTATAAGGTTTGTTAAGGTTAAACTATCTAATTAAGAAATTATATTTAAAGTATTTTCGCTTTTAACCAATAATTACCTGAAGTCTGCAATGTGGACTTTTCTAATTATAAAATACCACCCAAACCCATGAAGAAAAAGGTGAAGAAGAAGGATTAGCTACTGTTCTAAAGCAGGGACCTGCGCTCCTCAAGACAAAAATCTCAAAACTCTTAGTATCCAAAGTTCCAACATATGCCAGCCAAAATCCATTGCTGGCAAATGTTTCAGGAGACCCCAGAGAGGTGAGTGATTGCCCACAGGGAATGTGTCTTTCTAACCTTAGATATCAGCTTTTCAGCATGATCTTAAAAAACTCCAATGAAAATATCAATGAAACCCTTCCCTTGCCTCCACAGGACTTCAGCTTTCCTCCTCTTTTTGTTTTGGTCCTCTCCTCCCACCATTTCAATGTTCCCAGTCATATTTCAAGCAAATGGGGGATCCTCCACTGTCTCTCAGCTTTAAACTTTATCAGTGAGAAAGGTCTGTCACAATAAAGCCTTTGTTCATGTCTGTGTAAGATTTGTCACTTCACTTACCTGTGACTTAATAATAATGACAGCAATAACAGTAATAATAATAACAACAGTAATAATAATAAAAATTCCTACTGGAATTCATCCTGATCTACCTATTTCTTCAGAGGATCCCTTTACACTCTGGTAGCACCATTATTTGCAGTATTTAACAGAGGTGTTGGATTTTTCTACATGGTCTCAAGTAGGTTTTGATGTTTAGGAATCTCACTCTTTCTTTGCAATTTAGGGAGACCTTTAAAGACAAAAAGGGGCTCCAGAACCCCTTTTAAGACAACCTTGTCTCACTGATTTCAGAGTTATCTGTCAAAGCAACTCAGGTCATACTTTGCACTACATAAAATACAACTAAATAAAGCAATAAAGGACCAGGATTTGGTGCTGCCCCTCTTATTTAGTAAGTTTTGTCTACTTCTTGGAGCAGGCATGGATCTCCTGCCTTCCCAAAAGGAATTATGCAACCCAAGATGATGTGGTAACTCAAAATTAAAAGCCCAAATAGTAAAGAGCACACTTAGGCCCTGTTCTAGTTCTGTCACTGAGTTGTTGTGGCACAGCAGGGGAGAATGTTTCCCTACCTTGCAGGCTTGTTGTGAGGGCTAATTAACATTTTTATGGTGCTTTGATAAATGCCATTGTTAATGTAAAAGAAGCAGAATTTTGATAAATGTCATTTTTAACATAAAAGAAGTCACATTTCCACTGGATCTGGAAAGATGCTGGGAGAAGATACAATGGAATGAGACAACATCCCAAACCTTTCTCCAAGGAACATGAAGCATCGGTGTAATGGAAACAGCTGGAGGGAGGTTTATTTGAGGTCTCTTCATGTTTTTTTGCCCAAGGGCTCTGCTGGTCTCTCCAAATCCCTGAGCCAGATCTTCTCCATGAAGGTCTATTTTCACCCATGAATTGCACATTCCCAGTGAACTCCAGATGTGGAACTGGCCTGGCAGATGTGGCTGCCAGGTTAAATCCCTGCCCATGGGAAGAGTGTTCAGGAGCACAGACCCAAATCTCAGCCTGAGGAAAGAGATAGGGCTGCTTTTGCAGAGCATGGAAGTGCTGAGAAGAACACAAAACCACCCTGGGACTGATGGGATGGGAATGGGAGCAATGATTTATGTCTGTTAGGGATCAAACCAAGATCCAAAGCAGGAGATCTTCCTTCCTACCAAACCCTGCCCTACACACCCTGTGTTCCTCTGCTCACCTTTGGATCTTGATTCCTTCTGTTGCAGATGATGTTTGGGACATAACAGGCTGTTTCTCCTCTTTTTCCTCCTTTTTTTTTTTGTTTTCAGTGGATGGGAAGTGGCAGGCCTGGGGAGTGTGGGGCAGCTGCACTGCCACATGTGGAGGTGGCACTCAGAGACGTGACCGGGTGTGCTATGGCCCCTTCTTCGGTGGAGAGACTTGCCAGGGTCCCAAGGAAGAGTACAAGCAGTGCAATGACAGAAAATGTCCTGGTATGTACCCCAGACCTCTCCTGCTTTCCTTTGAATGAGGCAGAATTTTGGAATTTTGGATTTTAGGAATGGCTTCCATGTCATTTGTCAGAGATCTGAACGCTACAAAGGGTTGTAATCTAATAAAATCCTACCCATGTCCCACGTACAAGACACAAGGTCTAGATTTAACTGTTGCATAACCCAGTGCAACTGTGATGGTTTTAGTGAATATTTGGTCAATCCCACCAGCCCTGCCTTGGTGGTTTCATCTTTTCATTGCCATAGAGTTACAAGAGGAAAAGAGAAACTGTTTGGTAGCAAAAACTGGTATCAGAGTCTCAAATCTATGAAGTTGTTGAGTGCTAAGGATGCTGCACAGGTTTCCCACCCTTTACGTCTGGGAAGCCTTCACACCAGTAGAAATTTTTAAGAAAAGGATGTGTCTGCATCTGCCAGAGCTTTACCCAAATCTTATCCTCCTGCAGAGTGTAAAAGCTGAATAGAGGGTGAGTGAGCTGTAGGCAGTTGAAAACCTGGGTTTGGATGTGAAAAATAAGCTGGAGTGAACACTTCCAAGTAGGAATGTTCTGTCTACCTCTCAGACTATACAGAGACCAAAAAAAAGTCCTGCCCACCATTTCTGCTTTCTTCCTCAATCTGAGTTGAAGGGCCCGGTGAAATTGCTGGTGGGGAATCAATGGCCTTTGTGATGTTTGCAGTCAGATTGCATCGATTGTAACAGCCATGAGCTTTGACTGAAAGGGTAATTAATTGTCAGAGCAGCTCAGTGAGAGACAGGAGAGATTCTCATGGCAGTATCCCAGCATTCCTACTGGAAAGGGGCATCTCCCTAAAGGACAGGGGGCAGCAGTTTTGATGCAGGAGTACCTGGGGGCAGATCTTCCATGTGGAGGCCAAGCCAACCCCTCAGACTCCCTCACAAAGTGCTGAAGACAAAGAGATGAAAGCCAAAGGACTTCAGCATGGAAGTTCCAGCACGTTCAGCTCAGAGATGACAGAGAAAGAAGCTGTGTGACAGCCTTGTCAGTCTTCCCAGCTACGCTCTTAATGAAAGGCATCACCTCTCCTTACAAGCTGTGCCTCTCAATTAGCAGTGGCGTGTGAGAATCTCTTCTAACTCTGCCACAAAGCTCTCCCTCGCCACAGAAAATCTTAGCACCGGGTTGTCTGGTGGTGTCTACAGAGTGAGGCAGATTTAGTTCAGCTTCAGTGTGTGCCAGCTGGGGCCCTGGCAGAACAAGCCCGATCTTTTCTTCTTTTTCTGCAGGGGTTGATGCCTGTGCAGTGCTCAAAAGGAAAAAGGCAAGTCTCAGGCACTGGGGCCTGCCAGGGTTCAAAGCTAGAAGGGTCTCGCTGCAGTTGTTAATTTGCAAGGGAAGGAAAAGGTGGGGAAAACATCAGAGGCTAAAAATAAACCCGCTCAATTTGTTCTCCAGAAAGTATCACATGCTGGTGTGATTCGATTTGAGCAGAAGAATTGAACTTAATTGGGTTAGTTATTAAAATCTCCCAGTGCAAATAGGTTACTCTGGTAAAAGGGATTTTGTTGTGAAACAACATCAAAAAGAAAAAAAAAGAAGAAGAAAGGGAAGGATTCTCTCCTGGCCTGGGAATTGCTCCTGTGCTCACTGGCAAGATAACTCCAATCAGTGTATTTTTAAAGAGCATCTCTGATCCACAGCATCCCTCAGTGGTCCCCAGGGACACTGCAGGGGTGACGAGACCAGGAAGTTTTGACAGGCCAGCAGGGGAGAAAAGGGGAGAAGGCATGTGAACATTCTCCCTATCTGCTTTTTAATGTGCTCTGCTGCTTTGTAGCTGAGGGTGCTGGAAGCTTCCATACCCCAGAACCCTCCTGTGAACCATGGGACAATCTGTGACTATGATCAAAGCACAGAGACAAGAGTTTGGAAATCATCTCCCTGCTCTGGGATAGGCTCTGTGGGTGACCAAGTGCTGTCACAACTGGGTTATTCAATCTCTCTGCCCCACAGCTCCATGTCAGCAGGCTGGAAATGAAACTGCCTCTTTTCCACCCCTGTTCTGGCTTATCTGCAGAAGCCACGAGCTGTTGGCTCAGGGATGAGCCCTGCTTGTGTGCAGAGCACAGCTGGGGTCCCGCTGCCCTCCGGAGCTCCATCACAATAGTGATTACTCACAAGGGAACTTTAAACCAGGGGAAGGAGCATCTGTTTCCAGGTAGAGAATTCAGCTTATTCATTCCCAGTGTCTACTGGGGAGGAATTCATCTTTGAACTGCAGCTGGGGTTTGGGGCAGTCTTGGAGCCTGCCTGCAGGAGCAGTGATGTGCAGGCAGCTTGCTGGTCCTGTAGGAGTTCTTCAAAGAAGCAGGACTTGCCATGCCCATAATTTAGCTTTGAGCTCTCCCCACAGCCAGGTTGGTCCCTGGGTAGTCCCAGAGCAGCAGTGGGACATGTCCTGACCAGCTGCAGGCACAAACTCATCTTCCTTCGTGTTGGAAATTTTACATTGAATAATGTAAAATGCACAATGAATAAAAACTGTAATCAGAAACTATTAAATCAAGTTTTTTTCTCCTTCCCTCCCTCAGGAGTGACAAATAGCTTTAACACCATCCTCATGGCTCCCTCTGCTTTACATGTTGTAAATAATGAGTTTCTCAGCACAAAGACCTCCTGTAGTGAATGTTTTTCTCCCAGATCCCACCAACTCCAGGACCGACTCAGCTCCACCCACAGACAGAAGCTTCCAAAACCATCCTTCCAGTGATTTTTTTTTTTTCTGTGATGTCTCAAAAAACATTTCTGCAGGCTCCTGAGCTCTGCAGCAGTGCTTGGAAATGAACTTCTGATGCAGTTCCAAGTTGTGGGGCTCAGATCAGCTCTCTTTTGTGCACAAGATGGAAGTAGTCAGAATGAAGACCACCCAGGGGATGTGTCCATCTTGTCTTTTCATTGCTTGTTCTTTCCTTCATTCTTAATCCACTGATTCATGCCAAGCCTCATTTTAGATACATCCAACACTGAAGGTGATGACCCTGAGGGATGGCAGAGGTGGAGTGTGGAGTCATGGAGATCATTCACAAAAGATCTGCCCATTAAAAATTAAGGAATAAAACTCTTTAGTAGAGGGTAGCAACAGCAGTTTTCTTGCAAAGAACTGCCCAAGGCAAGGCAAGGATGTGAGTGGACTTTCCCATGGATTCTAGTGAGCTAATCCTTGGTGTGGATGAATGCCCAATTTTGAGACAGGCAGAACAAATTCCAGAGAGGTGAACTGATTTTGTGAGGGACTAAGCACCGGCAGAGCTGGGAGTGCAGCTCCAACCTCCTGGCTCACAGACCACGCTCCCATACTTCCCTTTCCCATGTCCTTGATGAGGAGGAAGCTTTACCAACAGAGTTTTTCTCTCCTGGCAGAGCCCCATGAAATCTGTGACGAGGAGAGTCTTGGCCCTGTGGTTTGGAAGGAGACGCCAGCTGGGGATGCTGCCGCCGTCCGGTGTCCCCGCAATGCCACTGGTAAGGGTGACTGCATGGTGGGCAGGTGGCCTCTCATCAGGGGATCCTTCATCCTTTGTGCCCTAGACAGGACAGGCATGTGGACTTCCCTCCCTTTGTCCAGGGCTAAATTAACTCCGTCTGGGTTTCTGTTTTTGCTGTGAAAGCACAAACATCTCAGTTGCTACTGGATAATCTGAAGTGGTTTCCATCCATCCTGTGGAAAGTTTGAAATTAAGGAACACTGGGATACGTTCCTTCCATTATCTACAAAAAGCTTTCAGAGCAGGTAGAACTTTAGGCTCCTCTGGATTTGGGTGTTGCAGTTCTCTCCAGCCCCCATAAAAGCAGCTGCTGTATGAGACATATTTTGTCCATTATTTTGTTCTTTTCATTCAGAACTCAAAGACATTCAGTTTTCTATATGTGGCAATATGTAATAAAACTTTAAGGGCTTGTCAAGAAAAAATTAAATCTGTGTTTCTTTGAAATTAATATACCTGAGCAGCCCCAATAATGTATTCTTTTGTAAATGTAATAATTAATAGTTTATAAATGTGAGATTCAAAACTAAACTTTAGAATCATGGTCTTCTCATGTGCAAATGATTGGCATCAGTTATGTTCACAAACAATTTTAACGTCTTTGTGGTATCCTTCCTGACTCTCAACTGCCACACTAAAAATTCAGGAAATCTGAATTCTGTTGTCCACTTACACTTGGAAACCTCAGCACCTCTCTAAAAATTTCTTTGAGCACTCAAGTTGAAGGTCTGATTGTTTTGGTGTAAAGTAAAAGGATATGGGCATCCAGGTGTTACCTGTGACCACAGGAGTGGAAGGTAATGAAGAGAAGGCTCCAGGAGCAATGCTGGTGGTGGGATTTGTCCTCAGCTGGATGTTCCTCACTGCCAGGAAGGAACAGAAATAGTGGCAGCAGTGTCAATAATGTGTAAAGGTTTTATTTTGTTTGAGGGAGAGGGTTGGATGCAGACAGCTCTCTTTGACTCAGCTGGGACAGTCAGTGTCATCCCCAGTGCTATCCTAGAAGGGCTGTACCCAAAGAAAGGTCACTGAATCATTTGGCAGCAGCAAAAGGACTGCAGACCCAGCAAACCTGATCCTCAGAGACTTTCCAAAAGGCATCAGGGTGATCCCTCTCCCATTCCTCCTCTCTGATATGTCTGTTCCTCCACATCACAAGGCATGTGATTACCACTGCAAAGCCCTCTGTGGATTGGAGCTGAGGGGAGGCCTGGGGGAGGACTGGAAGCAGCTTTCAGAGAGTTTCAGCTGATTTAAAACTGGTGCTTTTGGGTGTTTATTCCCCTCCAGGCTGCGTGGGCAGCACAAGCCCTGCTTTAGTTGCAAGTACCAGACCAAACCACCTGGGGAGGCTCGTGGGGCTTCCCAAACCAGGAAAAATGCTGCCACCAGGGCAGAAGAAAGCTTCTCTTCACCCTGACTAGCCACGTTCAATTTGTTAATTTTTGTTTTCCTGCCCAGTTCCTTCTGCTGTTCTACAGTAGTAAAAGGCAGGAGAAGGAAATAAAGATAATCCTCCCTAAAGGCTTGTTCAGACATCTGCAGGTGCCTCTGATGCCCTTTGTGCTGGTAGCTGAGTCTGAATTGGTGCACTGACCAGTTCTGGGTGATCTCCATCAAATCTTGAAGGTTGGAAAAGACCTCTGAGATCATCAGGTCCAACCATTAACTCAGCACTTCCAGATCCACCACTAAACCACACCCTCAAATGCCACATCTACACCTGTTTTGAACACTTCCATGGATGGTGATTCCACCACTTCTCTGGTCAATTTGTTCTGGTGCTTGGCCACCCTTTCAGTGAAGAATTTTTCCTTAATATCCATCCCAAATCTTGCCTGGCACAACTTGAAGGTGTGTCCTCTTGTCCCATGACTTCCTACTCATGACAAATGTTTGAATGTTTGACCTTTCATCCTGTCCTCACTCCTATGTTTGTTTCTTTCATTCTTCCAGGGCTGATCCTTCGAAGATGCATCTTAGATGAAGAAGGTATCGCTTACTGGGAGCCTCCAACGTACATCAAGTGTGTTTCTATTGATTACAGGAACATACAGATGATGGTAAGGCAGCCCCTGCTCAGCTCTGCAGGTTTAGGATCCTCCCCAATGATTGTTGCATGGCTACAGTTACAAAAAAAGAGGGAAAAAAAGAGTTTCCAGTTCTACCTTGATTTTATCTTGTTTTTTCTGCCTACCTTGTGATGCATGGGCACTCCATGGACAAGAGATGGTTCATTTCAGGATATTTTAATATTCAGCTTCGCAGAATCTGGGTTTTTCCAGACCTTTCATATCACATTGTCATTAACTATAACTGTGGCTGCATCACTTTTAAATAAGCATCTTAATTTTTGTTAATCATAAATTCTTTGTTATGAGAAATTTCTGCTGGTCTCCTGCCACCTTTAGGAGAACTGATCTCTCCTGTTCACAGTAAGGTATAATCTGTCCTAAAATAATTCCAAATTGATTGTAAGAAAACAAGATTTTTGGGGCATAAATATTCTGTTAGGCTATGAACAGAAGAAACTTTGTAGTGGGACAATTTCTTCTTTGTGGGCAAAATAGAAAAATTCAGTTCTCAGTCATTTTAGAGGCACTTGGAAGATAATTTAGAAGATATCACTCTTTTCTATAATTTTAAAAATACCAGAGGCTCTCAGGCCAGCAAAGATTGTCAGATTCATCTGATCTGCACTCTGAATTGTGAGGGAGGTCAAAAACCTTCCCCTGGCAATTCCTTCACCGAGCTCATTAACTCGACTTTGACTGTCCCTAAAAGTGTTCCTAGCATTTCTTTTCTGTTTCTCAGACCAGGGAACACCTTGCCAAAGCTCAGCGTGGGCTGATGGGAGATGGGCTGTCAGATGTGCTCCAGAACCTTGTGGAAATCTCCCAGGATGGGACCAGCTACAGTGGGGACCTGCTGTCCACCATGGATGTACTCAGGAACATGACAGAGATCTTCCGTAGGGCTTACCACAGCCCAACTTCTGGGGATGTGCAGGTGAGCCCAGCTGCATTTCCTGGAGCCCAAGGCTGGCTTAGAGAGGTGTCCATGCTCAGGGTTCCAGGTTTGATTACAGACACTGATCATAGCTGATACAGTGCTGAGGAAAATCAGATTAATATTTTTCCCAATGTAAATGTCGTTCTGTATTAACAAACTCTTATTTCAAGGCGGTTCTTCCTTGGTTTATAAACTGAGAACTTAAAAGCCAAGGTCACTCTGAACAATTTCAACATGATAGCACTTCACTGCAGAGCCTAATGGATATGAGAACATTATTTGGTAGGGATTTCAGGCTAATGACTTGAGGTAAAATGATCCTGTGGCATTGGGTACTGGGGTGTTAATGTAGGGAAATATCATCGTGGTTTCTTTCTTTATATCCAACAGCTACCAGATACACCCTTGGGATGGGTCATCACCTCATGACTTGAAACATTAAACTGATCCTGCAGGAACTGCAGAGAGTAGTAAAACTGGAGAAAAAAAATCAATAGTTTTAAATTTCCTGTCTCCTTCCTTCTCATTGTGTGCTGCAAAGGTTCCACCATGGACAGCTCCCTCTTAATCCATCTCTGTATCTCCTGCCTGGTCACAAGCTAAAGGGGATCCTGAGGTTTCCATATATTGTAAACAGTAGAAATAATAGAAAAAAAAAGATATGGAAGGATTTATGCAATGGAAGATCATCTGGTTTTAACCAGTTTCTGTCAAATATTTACCATATCTGTCCTTAAAAATCATCAGTTATGGATGCAAGACCTATTCCCAATCCAATGCCTTAGAAGATACAGTAGTTAAAGTGAAATTGTTGGGAAAAAAGTCTTATTAAAACTTGTTTTGCCATTTACATCCTTGGGGACCTGTGAAATGCTCTGGAACCTTTTAGGAATGGGATCATGAGAACACTTTTGGAGCATCTTTAAATCTCATGTGACCTTCCCAGCCTGGGCTATGTTTGCATAACAATCTCTCCTGTCCTCTCTTGTCTCCCTTTTCCAGAACTTCGTCCAGATAATCAGCAACATTTTGTCAGAGGAAAACCGGGAAAAATGGGAGGAAGCTCAGCTGGTATGAACCTTCAGCACCTTCCCTGGGAATAAAGAGGCTTTCAGCACAGGGTTAAGACATGAGGAGGGGAATTTCCAAGCATCTACATGACCTCCTCAGAAGAGCTTAGTTCCAGGCTGAGTCACATTAAAGGAGTAACTCAGGGAGCCACAGGATCTCAGCTCTGAGCCAGACTCTCTGCATGAAGAACAGTGAAATGCTGGTGGTGCAAACCGAATTTGGCATGAATTTCAATGGTCAGACTTAGCTGGGAGTTGGAAATCCTGATGTCTTTCTGTAATTCCACTCTTTCCTCTTGCTAAGATAAAGAAGTGGGATCATGTAGCTTTGATTACCTAGCTGAAAAGATGTAGGACTGGAGGGATTTTCAGAGCTGGGGTCTGCTTGGCTGAGCTTCTGGGTTCAGTTGTGTTTTATTTCTCTCCTGTCAAGGTTAGGGATCCTGCTGAGTCCTGAGCTCCTCATTCCTGGAAGTGTTCAAAGCCAGGTTGGATGGGGCTTTGAGCAAGATGTAAGAAGTGTCCTTGCCTATGGCAAGAGCTTGGAATTAGATGAACATTCAGTCCCTTCCAAACCAGGCAATTCTAAGATTCTATGAACAATTCTGTAGCTGAATTCTCAAGTATTAGGGGCTGGTGGTGTTGTTTTTTCTTTCTGTGTCTTATTTGGCTCTAGATTTGTGTGCCCCACTTGAGCTCTCTGTTGTGGAGTTATGTCACAACATTCCTGTGTCCCTTTAACATTCCTTTTGTGAGCTGTTGCTCCTGCAAAATTCCTCGAAAAGATCTGGAAACAGCAAATAATCCAGAAAAAAAAAATCACCCAACACACAAAGCAACACCAGAGTCCAGTTATCTTCACACCAAACAGGAATGTCCTCTGGGAAAAACTTTTTAACAAGTGCTGGCAATTGTGAAAAAGACAATTGTTGAAAGTCTGGAAGATGAGACAGGGACTCAAAAACATTTCCATCATACAACAGCAACTCTGCCAGGAGCTCAGCAACCTTCCCTTCCCTTCCCTTCCCTTCCCTTCCCTTCCCTTCCCTTCCCTTCCCTTCCCTTCCCTTCCCTTCCCTTCCCTTCCCTTCCCTTCCCTTCCCTTCCCTTCCCTTCCCTTCCCTTCCCTTCCCTTCCCTTCCCTTCCCTTCCCTTCCCTTCCCTTCCCTTCCCTTCCCTTCCCTTCCCTTCCCTTCCCTTCCCTTCCCTTCCCTTCCCTTCCCTTCCCTTCCCTTCCCTTCCCTTCCCGATATTTTGTGTTTTCCGGTTGAATTTAGATGAGGGTGTCATGGTCTGGCTCTGGGTGTGATGGAGAATCTGGACATGGTCCTGGGCAAGGTGGCCCTGCTTGAGCAAGTGGGTTGGGCCAGACCTTGGAGGCCAGGCCTTGGAGGCCCCTTCCAAACAAAACCATATCCTGAATCTGTGATTCTTTGCCCAAATACTCCAGGTGCCTGTAGGTATTTCAGCACTGAGCAGAGGAGACTGTCAAGTTGTCATGACAACAGGGAAACCCTGTTGAACCCCTTAAAAAGAGCTCACTCTGTGTGGCACTTTGTTCCCAGTGGCTCTCCCTGTGCAATCTGCTCTCTGCACCTCCAGGCAGGCACTGCCCACACCACCATGACCTACACATGGATTGGGAACATCACGGGGAGAATGTTTTCCTGGTCTGTATTTTAGTGGGAATTGAGCTGACAGCCCAACACCATGACTTTAGGACACAGAAATCTCCGTGAACAGGATGCCAGCAGAGGTTTTAGCAGTGTCTGCGCTTCTCCCTTAAAACTGCTGGACCAAAATCACATTCTGCATTTTATAAGATCAACCAATTCTTTTAAAACAAAGCCTTTGGCTCGCAATTCACTCATTAAAAATAAACCCTATTTCATTGCAGTCACACATTCCAATGCCCTGTGATCCCCCAGGCAGAAAGATACTGTTCCAGGAAAATAAAAACTAAAATATCCCATAAAAGTATTCAGAGAAGGGCTACAATGATTTTTAAAGAGGCTTTGTCAACCATTCTATGGTAAAACCTAAAATGCAGCATCCAGTGCAGCCTGGATTTGGTTTGACCTTGTGATTTCAATCTGTAATGGAATATAAAAGTGTGCAGCTAAAAATAGCATCCTCACTCAGTTCTCCTCCTTCTGTGCACACCTGCTGTACTGGCAGGACTTTTTATTCTCATCCTGAGACAGTTTGAGTCTTACCAAGGTTCCTTGGATAGACAGAGAGGCAGAGACACGCATGGCCACCCCTGTGCTCCTTGCCCACACTCTCCATGGCCCAGCCTTCCTCCTGCCTCCTCCCCATCCTGCTTGTCCCCAGCTGTCCCTCCAGCTCACTCAGCCACCTCAGAATGTCTGGATTATGGTGAGGAACTGAAAACACCCTGAAAGTGGTAGAAAAGGAAAAGAAGAGGAGCTGAACTGCTTTTATTCAGCCTCTTGTGGCATTTGCTGCACCCCTGTGGGCAAACGTGCTTTGAGGAGAGGGCAGGTAGTCAGCAGAGCTTGTTTCAAGTGGAGTATAGTTTATGGAATCTGTCACTGGAAAACTGGTTATTGTTTAACAGTTCTGTCTTAAGTTGGCAAAGTACAGGTAAAGAAGAGTCACTGCCAATGTCTCTATCAAGGGGAAAAATAGGAAAGAAATGAGGCAGAGAAACTCCAGGACAGCCCAGGACCAAGAACTTGATTCAGAGACTGAGATCCTGGTAACAAAACAGGAAAGGAGAAAACCAGGCTGCCTGAGATTCAACATTAGACCACAATTGTTCTTTGGTTTGGTTGCTTTCAATAGAGGGAGCTGGAAAGAGATGATCTTTAAGACCCCTTCCAACCTACACCATTCTGCATTTCTATGATTTTATCAAAGGAGATGGGTAGGTTATTCTCTTCTCCAGAGGGTCTCCAATATTTCCTTTTGTTTAAAATCGTGCTCTCCACCCTAAGTTCTATCAATCTGAGTGTCACTATATAATTTTTCTTCCTTTTTCTTTTTTTTTTCTTTTTCTTTTTCTTTTTCTTTTTCTTTTTCTTTTTCTTTTTCTTTTTCTTTTTCTTTTTCTTTTTCTTTTTCTTTTTCTTTTTCTTTTTCTTTTTCTTTTTCTTTTTCTTTTTCTTTTTCTTTTTCTTTTTCTTTTTCTTTTCCTTTTTTCTTTTTGTTTTTCTTGGCTTCCTCTTGTGATTTCCCAGTCCTCCTTCTCCACAGCTCCATAACAGTCCATTATACCCAGCATATGCTCCCAGTTCACTTGTGAGGGCAGAAACCTTTGCCTGCAGAGAAGCTCCTGCTGCTCTCATTAGGATCTGATCCACTCCAAATTCTGCCTCTCTTTGCAGATAGGGCCAAATGCCAAGGAGCTGTTCAGGCTCGTGGAGGATTTCATTGATGTCATCGGCTTCCGCATGAAAGATTTCCGGGATTCCTACCAAGTCACGGACAATCTGGGTGAGGACACTGGCACTCCCCACGCTGGGAAGAGACCCCCAAAAGCTGTTAATTACTGTGCAATATGGATAACCTTGGCTGTGGGTAGAGAAGGAAGGAGGGGAGGCAGCAGGTGGTGGAATATTAAAAGGTCTGGGGGAAGACATGGATGGGCATAAATACAGGGTGGCTTTTCTCCAAAGAAGTTGGGATTTCATGAGGAAGAAGAGAGATCCACAGAGAGATCTGAGAGATATCTACCAAATGGAGAACAGATGACGAACTGGGCAGAATTAGACTCTTTCTTTTATTTTTTTGAACACAAGAACAGCCCAGCAGCCAATGGAGGCAGCGAGCAAACAGCAGGCAGTGTTTGATTGATGCTGAGCGCACAATCACAGCGTGGAACTCGTTGCCAGAGGAAGTTGCAGAAGCCAAAAAGTACAGATGGGTTCATGATGGGATTAGGAAAGTGCACAAAAGAGAGGTCCATTGGTGGCTGTAAAGTTGATGATCTGGATGCAGCCAGGAGCTGAGCAAGTCCTGCTGATTGCTGGGAGGGCAAACCAAGAGATGTCTTGTTCTTCCTCCCACTTCTTATCAGCTGCTGCTGACCACTTCTGGAGATAAGGTGCTGGAGCAGACTCTCCTCTGCCAGATTTAATGCAGGCAGAACCCTTTCAGCAAAGCACAAGCCCTGCTTTTATCTTCTTTCATGTACAGACATCTCCTCAAGACAGCATCACTCCTATGGCTCCCAAGACCCAATCTCTCTGATTTCCCACTAATGCTTCCCATGTTTTCTTGAGCACACATGGAACTTATTGAAGCTGGTTTCACTCACTGGTTTCATTTCTTGCTTCTCCCCAGTCCTTGGTATCCACAAACTGCCTGCAAACGCAGCAACCGACATCACCTTCCCCATGAAAGGCTGGAGGGGAATGGTGGACTGGGCCAAGAACTCGGAGGACAAGGTCACTGTCTCCAAGAGCATCCTGTCTTCAGGGCTCTCAGGTAGGCAGCACAGCCAACACATTTTTTTCCTTAATTTTCTAAGAATGGTTCCTTCTGTTTGCTTGGTCTTCAGATCCTCTTCCAGATCAGCTGGATTTGGTCACAAATGTTTGGGCATCGAAGCACTGTTGAGTGCAAATAAGGCTTTCAAACATGGCCTGACTTAGATTTTGAACTAAACTCCTCACAAAAGTTCAGGGGCAGGTTTAGTGCCTGGGTGTGGATGTTCATCTTTCCCTAAAGAAGCAGGAAAAATTGGCAAACACTTCTTTAGCTGCCCTCCAAGCCTGGATCCAAACCTGATGGAGCCATCTGAGGGTGAGTAGCTGGGAGTCAACAGGTCAGGCTGAGCAGCTGAGTCTGCTGCTTGGACAAGCTTTGATACATCTGGGAATTTATGGCCCTTGTGTGAAATTTCCTGCCCCCAGAATTGAAATTCAGAGGCATTTATCACTGAGGCTCCACATCAGGGCATGGATAGGAGCCCCAGCATGGAGGTGATGCCCCAACAAAGCTGGCCTCACTGATAGATCTGGAAATCTCTCATTGCATGCTAGGATAACCCAAAATTATTTATTAAAAAAACCAAAACAACTGGAGGTTTCTGAGATGGTCTGATGAATGAGGGTCCCAGAAACTAGCACACTCAAGGTGCTCATCTTTAGGCAGAGACAACATTTGGCAGGATTGAGCTCCGAGTTCTCAAAAGCAGGACCCTAAATTGGGCTGGTTGATGATGGGATTTGCTTTTGGCACTCATGGCTTTGAGAGCTGCTGGCTCCCCCTTCCTTGGGACAGAGGCTGGAGCCTGAGTTGTTGCTACAGAAGACCTTTGGCCTCGAGTTGTCACACCAGGACCTTTTGTCATGGGGCTCCCTGCTGGGGATGGCATCAGCCATCACTTCAGCTTGGGAAATCTGAGGCCAAGAACAGTTAAGTGGCACCCCCAAGGGTAAACAGTGAGTCACTGGCAGAGCAAGGACCTTGTCAAGCACTCCTTGTGTTTTGTTGTGCCTTGCAGACAGTGTGAGCTCCCTGGGAGAAGCTGGAGCACATTGGGAGCATTATCCCAGTTTGTGGAAGCCGTGGTGGCTTCACCTTTTGAAATCTTTAATCACCTGTTGGACAAATTGCTGGACCAGACCTCGACAGAGCTGATCCTGCTCTGATGTTGAGGACTGTCCCAAAAGTGTCCAGCTCCCCATGGAGCTGTTTTCTAGATTTCTGTTGGAAGTATCCTCACACAGACCTGCCCCAGGGACCCTGAGCTGTAGTGACTGAGCAAACAAAACGTGACATCCACCCTGAAGAAACAATTTCCAATCACTGCTCCCTCTCCATGGTTTCCTGAGTACCACCCAGGCCTCTTTTGCCTTTCTTTTATTCAATATATGGTGCTGGTGGTGTACCTTTGGAGGGGTTACTCAGTGATTCCAGCAGAAATCCACCTCTATCAGTTTTGATCTCACTTTTCTCTGGGAACAGGAGCAGCTATCCTGAGCAAAGTGATGAAGACAGGCAGCTTCATGAGACCAAATCCAAACCCCCTCACTGCTGGGAGCTGACTTTGAACAGTTGATTTAGATGGGCCAACTCTGATTTATGCAGTTGGGTGACAAAGTTGCTCTGCAAGCCTGTCTGTCAGTCCCTCCCAGTTATGTGCTCAGCAGATATCCCAATTTGATGACAAGAAAGATGGACATGCAGAGCTGTGCCTGTCCTGCAGTGATGGAGCAGACACAAAGCTCAGCCTCAGTACAAGATATCAGAGAAACCCCACCTGGTGCTTTCCCAGGCTTCTTCAGCATTGCTTTCCACACAGCAAATTCCTTTTTCTCCCCCAAAAATCCAGCCCCAGGGCTGCCTCTGTTGCCCGTGATTTATCAGGGAAGTTCTGGCTTTTTGCAGCTGGGGCACCGTGAGGTAGTGGAGGAGGAGGAGGATAAATAAGAGGAGAAGGAGGAGGTCAAGTGACGTGCCCAGAGGTCACACAGATGATTCAGAGGCTCATCTGGATCTGCTGCAGCCCCCAGAGGCAGCACATGAGTTTTGGGGTCAGAGCAGGCTCAGTGGGACCTCTCCCCTTCCCTCTGGCCTTGTCAGCCCCAGCTCAGCTCTGCTCTCTGATGGCTGATAGCTGTGGACGGCTCCAAAGGCCTCGAGGTGGCTGCAAGAGACCTTTTCACCCTGCAGATTTGGCTGCTGTGGTGCTGTCAGAGGAATTTGGGGGTTTCTGTATGGGGGAGCACCATTTGGGAAGGGTGAGCCTTGGTGAAGGCAGAAATCTGGGATGCTAGGTCACCCCAAAGGTGACAACATCCTGTTGCAGTGATGTTGGCATTAGCCATGGCCCTCACCACTGGCCATGCTCCTCCAGAGGCCAAATCCTGCCCTGGGGTGTCCTGTGGGGACAGCTGCCACCCTGATTGTCTCAGTGCTGTTGTCTTCTTCCCTCTCCTCTGGTGTCCTGCAGTGTCGGATGACTCCTCTGTCTTCGTGGTTGGGACCGTGCTCTACCGGAACGTGGGCAACATCCTCTCCCTGCAGAGGTAAGAGGGACTGCCTGGGCATGGGGAGCAGCTGGGGAATCACCAGGATGAGCCCTCTGCCTGCAGAGCACTTGTTATCCAGGGAAAAGCAGCGATCACTGGCTGCAATGAGACAGATTTTGACCTGCAGTGGGAATATTTTGACCCCGTGTTCAGGTGGCGCCAGGCTCATGCATTACATGCTGGAGGTGCAGGAATGTTTTGTGCAGCACCCCAGACACGAGGGGAGGAAGCTCAGTGCTGCCTTTCCCTGCCACCCTTCACCCTCCAGGAGTGAAACCTCACCCTGCCCTCCTGGTCAGGGGGGATTTTGGCAGCCCTGACAGATGGGGGATGCTCAGCTGCCCTGATCTTCCCAAGCTGCCGGGGAGCTGCCAGCCACACTGAGCCCTGGAGAGCAGCACAGCACAGCAGCACAGAGAAATCAGGCAGGGGAGGAGAGAGGGGAGCAGAGCATGCCTGGCTGCACATGTCTGCCTCAGGCACCAAAGCTTTTGTGCTCAGCACTCCCTTCCCTTTTCTTCGCTCCTCTTCCTTTTCCTCTCACTCTTTTTCTGTTTTTTTTTTTTATTTTTTTTTTCTCCCCAATGACTGGTACTGAGGCAGTAAATTAAGCATCCTAAGGCACCTTCTAAATCTGTTCTGCACTGATTAGTGTGAGCCCATTTACCATAAACACCAGTGCATCTCTCCTCACCGATAATCATTTAAATACCTCCAGATTTAGCACTGGCAATGGCAAAAGAGCTCCGATTGAGTGCAGAGAGGAATTAGCAAGTCAGCCAACTGTATTCTGTAATATCTTCCATTACAGCAGTGGGAATTAGATCAGAAGGGCAATAAACATCATTGGCTCAAATGATCCAGTGGTATTTCAGCTTTTTCTGGCCAAGCAGGGAATGAGCTCTGATAACCAGCAGCTGCGGCAGCCACAGCCTCCGAACAGCGTTCCCAGGGGAGAGCTGATTTAAGATGTTCCTTAATTAAAGGACAGTCCCTCTTTAAAAAAATCTCGAGTCTTGAATCACCTGTGGAGAGTCAAAGGAAAAGAAAAAAAGATAAATGGAAGCAGCAGCAGCAGTAAAACACCTCTTACTTCAGCGCTGTGCAAATGGACACAGCATTAAAAAGGAGAATGTTGTTAAATAACCACATAGCTGTCCACGGGTAAAAAATATTTCTGACCACTGAGGAGAGCAGCTATTCCTGGGTACGCATAAGAAATACAGACCCTGGATTTGAATCCACTCTGATTCAATGAAGAGTGATTCTTCCAAGGGAAAAAAAAGAAAAACAAAAGTAGATTTAACTCAACAAACAGCACCAGCTGAGCTGTTCCTAATTGTCCCAATTTACCTCCCCCCAAGCAGCAATTCCATCTCTGAGTCACACACTACTCTGTCCCCTTGGATCCAGAGAGCCCAGCAGATCTTGGCAGCTGTGACAATTGAGATGGGCTGCACACAAAACCTGATTTTCCAAACCAGGGAGGTGAGAGAGGCGCTTGGTCCCAGCTGGACTCTGCTGCAGAAGACAGGGACAGCAGAGAGCCACCAGCCTGTGTAGCTAGCACTGTGCTCACAGCCTTTTGCACACCCTTGGTAGCCACTCAGGAGCCCTCTGAGCTCCTCTGAATTCCTGCTCAAGCCGATCTCCGTGTTTGCTTCCTTCCCAGAAGCTGGGCTGCAACGTGCTTGTAGGAAAAGCGACTCATCTTCCTCCTGAAAGATTCCCCGTGACACTGAGTCCTCCTCCACCCCCAACAAGCTGCTCAGCTGCGTAATTACCTTCTCTGCCTGGAGCCTGCCTCTCTTTTTAAGGCTGAATTTGTCTGGTTTTCACTTCCAGGCACTTGGCCTTCGGGTGGGTGACTGAAAAGCCCTCCCATGTGCAAGGAACTATCAGACAAGCATTCCAAGAGAGAAATTTCGTTTTTTTTCTGGCACCTGGATTGATTTTATGTCTCTGTTTTGAACTCCCTTTGCTGTTTCCTCCTCTCAAAGTGAAATTGAACCCAACAGCACAGTGGAATCCAGACAAGGAGGGTACAGACAGAAGCTCTTTGCTTCATCTCAGTGGAAAGGATTTTCAAGATTATCTCATTCCAAACCCTTGCCATGGGCAGGGACACCTTCCACTATCCCAGGCTGCTCCAAGCCCCATTCAACCTGGCCTTGGACACTTCCAGGGATGGGGCAGCCACAGCTTCTCTGGGAATCTGTGCCAGGGCCTCACCACCCTCTGAGCAAAGAATTTCTTCCCAACATTTAATCCTAACCTCATCTCTTGCAGTTTAAAACCATTCCCCCTTGTGCTTTTTTATCCATGTAAAAAATTGCTCTCCATTTTTTTTTATAAACCTCCTTCAACTTCTTGTTCAGCTGCAGCTTCTTGGCCCCTGATCACCCTTCACGGTCTGCACACCAGTGACTCCTGTGTCCCAACAACGTGCCACGCTGAAAAATCAAATTATCTTTCTGTCTGTGTTGGCTGCATCGATTCTCACCCGCTCCTTAGCCTCCACAAGGAGGTTTTGGTGTCATCCCTACTGCTCATGCAAATATTCAGCAGCACTGACCCGAGGACTGACCCTTGCAGACACAGCCTGTAATGAAGACATGCACTGGTGGTTACCTTTCAGCAGATCCCATTTTGAGCTTCTTACAGCTGCCTGCTCCCATTGATTTACTCCTTTACTTTTCCTCTGCAGGGTGATAGTTGGGCTTTGTCACTTCATTATTTTATTTCTTCTTTTTCTTGTTTAGTTTTTCCTTTTTTTTGTTAAAGAAAAGATATATTTTTGATTTTTTTCCTTCCCTGTTAAATCAATGTTATTGTTCCCTCTAGTGTTGGTGGAACAGTATCCACTTACACATCCATGGACAATTCCAAATATTTTTTTTTCTTTAAACACTATTTTTTTCAGCTGCTGTAAAGAAGTGCAAATCTTTCCCACTTGATTATATTTTAAAATAAAAATAAAATCCAGAGAGAAAAGTGAAAGATTTTCAGTACCTGCAGATTTAGTGAAGATTTGGATAAGAAAGAGTTTTCTTTGTCCATGGATATCAAGGGGCTGGATCTGGATCTACCACTTCCACTAACAATTCCTTCATGGCAGCACTTCCAGCTGCTGCTTGTGGGGACCTTTTTCTTATTTAAACACCAATAAACTGCAGAAAAATATGAGGAATTTCTGTATTTTTATATGTTCAGCATCCGGGGAAGTGCCTACAAAGAATTTGGCTTTCCAGGAAGGGGGAGGTACCTCCTCACATGTTGCCCCTCCCAAGAGCCAAATCTCCCAGGGCTGCCAGATGTATTACAATATTTGTCTGGGCACAGACATTTAGACATCTACATGATAGGTTTGGCCTTCTTCCATTTGCTTTTGGTCCTCAGGGAATGAAGATACACACCAGTGCCTCCAGCCCCATGGATAAGCAATCATGCCTCAGCCTCACTGCAGTGCAGGCTAAGCCAGCCTTGGAAAGGCAAAACAGGATTTATTTTTGTGGAAAACAGGTGAAATCATGGAATATTCTGAGTCAGAAGGGACCTACAAGGCTCATTGTAGTCCAAATGAGCTCTGCTTCCTCATGGCAGGGACAGAAAATGAGCCCGGGAATATTTTATTTCTGGGATAGATACAGACTCTAAGGCCAGTAGATAAGGTTCATAAAATGGTTTGATTTTGGAAGGACACATGTGGATTGGCTGTGAGGGGAGCCCAGAGGGCAGAGGATGGGGTCCATCAGCAGCAAATGCATTTGGGCTTATTTTATAATAATGGGGTGAACCCCTTCTGCACTGTGAACTCTAAACCTTGCACCACCAGTGATGGTTGCCACAAAAATCCCTCTATAATCTCTCTTTTCACTCTCCTCCCCAGGAACAGCACTGTTCTGAACTCCAAAGTCATCTCTGTGACTGTGAAGCCATTCCCTCGGTCTCTCCTCACCCCTCTGGAAATCGAATTCTCCCACCTGTACAACGTAAGTGGTTCCTGGGAACCTGCCCCATCCCATGGCTGTGTTTGCACCTGCAGGGCAGGAATGTGTTGCTGCAAGGATGAGGTGGTTTTGATGGGCTCCTGACATCTTTTTGTTGGTGCAGGACCCTTCAATCTTCCAAAAAAAAAAAAAAATAAAACAAACTTTATTTCCAGAGCAGCAGGAGGGTGACACTGCTTGCACAGGGAACATGGCCATGCTTGTCCCCAGCTCACACCATTTCATTGTGGGCATCATCACACAGGAATAATTGTGCACTCATTAAAATAAGTTCATGTAACAATGGTCTTCCTTGAGGAGGGAAAGGCAGGGGGAAATGTTGTTCCCATTGATTCTGGAAGATTACTGTAGTCTTCAATCCTTTCCAAGACAGGCAAAAATTCCCTCCAGGTTCCTCTGCTCAATCCTAAGTAGATTTATGGGATGGACATTTACATACCCCAAGGTCCATCCTTGTAGAGGTTAGATGCCCTCCTGAGGCTCTACAACATGAATATTAAGATCTGTTGTGTCTTTGGACTGTCCTGGAGGGATTTTCCAAAGCTGTCTCAGACAGCTGGAGTCAGAGGCAAAGCTCTTCCAGAGGGCTTTAAACACACCTGACCCCCTCCTGCAGGGCTGTGCTTTTGTCCCATGAAAGCAGAGGCTGTATTTGATCCACTTTCCAGAAGGGAGCAGCAAAAGGATTCTATGTGAGAGGAGGGATAAGGAGGAATATCCGTGGGTTGAGTCAGGAGAGAGGCAGAGTCAAATCCCTCTGCAGTGCTCGTGATGCAGAACAAACCAAGGCAGGTTTTATTCTACCTTTTCAATCCCAGGCTGGCAAAAGCCATTCCAAGGGTTTGAGATCCATGACAGCTCCTCTGGTGTATCCCAGACACCCCATCCTCAGGGCAGTGGAAGGAGATTTACAGGCCCCACATTCTCCATTCCAGTGCAGACACTCCACAAGCAGTGTGACACTGATTTGTTCCTATTTTCCCTTTCTTGTCTCCTGGCAGGGAACCACCAACCAGACCTGCATCCTGTGGGATGAAAATGATGGGTGAGTTCTGTGGGTTTTGCTTTATTCTCACAGGTCTGTTTGCTTTTTTTGGGTGAAATCATCACAATTTTAGCAGTGATGTGTCAGTTCTTGCTCTCTCTGTTCAGTATTTTCTTCGCCCTGGTGGGGAGTGTATCTTCCTTCACACATGCACTGCTTCTCTCTGAGCTGTTGTTTAGTGCTCTTTTGGATTTTTCCACATAAAGGATGCATGAACTGGGACCCAGGACTGTGGAAGTTTTCAGATTGAGCTCAGCACAGCTGTGCTTGGCTCTCTGCAGGGCTTGGTTCACCCCAAATCATGCACCATAAGGGGAGTAACAAAAAATCAGTTGCAAATATGGCCTGTGGAGGTGAAGTTCAGGTGATGTGAAGTTTACATTGTGCTGCTGTGATATAGAAAATTATTTTTGCCAGAATTCCAGCGATGACTGGTGCTGTTCAGGAGGGTTTGAGTAATGTGCTTGTGGCCAGCAGGGAAAAATAAAAACAATCCCAAGTTACCACAAAGAGTTGGGACCATAAATCCCATTTGGGGAGCAGTTGTCAAAGAATGTGCATCTTAGGAAAAAAACCCAAAAACACCTTACTCTGAAAGTGAGGTCTTAAATCCTGAGTGAACTTGACAAGGATACAAAGTGTTTGATTTAATGGAGGTTTTACTTCACTGACTTTTGCATCTCAGTTTGAGCAGCTACCTGGCTCCTCTTCTGCTTGCAGTCAGTTCCTCTCCTTGAGATCTCAGACATTTGGCACATGCCTCTGCATTTATTATTATTATTTATTATTATTACCAGCAGCATTTGAAAAATTATTCCATTCTTGTCCTTTTATGCTCCATTAAGTAGCATATGCACACAGAGGCAGGCAACATATTTACACTCAGCTCAGCTCCCGTTGGTCTGGGATTAATTTGGCTTCTCTGAGTGGATCCAAAGCAAAGCTGAAGAACCCAGAGGTTCTTCCTGCTTGTGGAATCACACCTGTGTTGTAGCCCAGGGCAGAACTGGTCCCTCTGGCTTCTAGTGAAAATTGCTCCAGTGTCAGAAGATGGTTGAGATGCAGGTGGACTTTTAAGAAATTAATAAAAGGGGAGTTTATAATATTTTCTGTGTGTCAGAGAGTGTGTGGGTCAGCACAGAAGGTTGGACTGGGGGACAGGTTCAGGAGCTGGCCTGCTCTGCTAGATTTGATGTTTCTCCATGCTGGAATGGAATTAAAGCATTTGTACAACAACACAATTTTTGGCAAGTAAACGCAGGAGCTGGAACCATTGCCCCTTTTGCTCTGCACTCCATCCTATTACTTTTGGCTTTCCAAAAGGAGAGAGAGGGTTGTGTCCAGGAACATGGAGATGTTTCCCTGCAGTGCTCAGACCTGGATTTAATTAGCTGCAGTCTGAGCATGAAAAGAGCAAAATCCAGTTTGGGAGTGGCTGAGGGACAGGGATGCCATTCAGAGTGGGTACAGGAATCTGTCAGAGCTGGCACTGGCAAGTGCCTGATGGGACAGAGATGAAAGTTTGCCCAGCGCTGAGCATGGACTGAGAGGTTTGGATGGATTTTCTGAGCTGGAGGCAAAGCAGTGCCAAGTTCAGCATCATCAGCTCTGCCTCATCCTAGAGAATGGTTTGGGTTGGAAGGGATCCTGAAGATCATCTCATTCCAACCCCCTAGACCAGGAATCCCTGCCCTGGGAGCTCTGGCTTCTCCACACTCTTCCTCCCAAGGCTCAGCAGCTTCTTGGGCTGCCTGTTGTCCCTCTGGGAGTGCAGGATGCTGGGACTCCTTTCAGCCTTCCATCCCTGCATCCTCATGGCACCAAAGAATGGGAGCTAAGAGCTGAGCAGGAAATTTCTTGGCACCAAGGCCATGGTTCAGTTTTCAAGCATGGATTCCAACCCCCCAACAGATTGACTGTGCAAATGCTGCTGCTAAGCCTCCATTTCCCCCATGTTTTGGGATTTTAGGGGGTGCGTGTGCACGCCTGCAAGTGTTTGCAACCAACATTTACAATCTTGAGCAGCTGAAAAGCTCCAGATCCTGATGTCAGCAGATTTTTGCTTGGACAATGTTCCAAAACTTAGAGCTGATCCGGCGAGCTCTGGCGAGGGGAGCTGCCAAGCTATTTGTGCAATAATTTAAAAGCTGATTTGCACAACATTTTAAAGCTGATTTGGTACCTCTGCTGCCTCCTGGGAAAGTCTAATGAAAGGCAAATTATGCAAACCCAGTCCTGACTGCTCACCTCAAACTAGAACAGCGCTCTGGAACTGTCAAGGGGTTGGAATCACAATTTTGGGTGATTGTTTTCTGCTTGGAGCAAGAACTTTTGCACCCTGGACTTGTTGCCTGGTATGTGGTAGAGGTCCTGATTGGTGGCTCTGTGCCAGGAAACCCCATGGTTCAGCCACTGTTTTGTGGTTCCCATCTTTGCTCCCATCGTCTCCTTCCTACCACCTCTCCCTGTGGCCTGGAGGTTTTCCCACTGATCAGTCTCATAAGGTGGTTGTGCAAATGGGTGAAATCAAGGATGTCTCATCCCTAGAAGTGTTCAGGATCAGGTTGGGTGGGGCTTTGGTTAACCTGGTCTAGGGGAAAGTGTCCCTGTCCATGGCAGAGGGGTTGGAATTAAATGTTCTTGAAGGTTCTTTCCAAGCCAAACCATTCTGTGAAATCCCATTTCCCAGTTGTGACCAATTTAATGGATTTACAGCTTCATTTCCCTGCCTGTTCTCCCTGCTGCTGCATTCCCTGCAGCCCAAGCCAGCCTGCTGATGGCAAATCCCCATTTGCTGTGTCTTGAATTATCATCTTCACAGTGTGTTCTTTGGGGGTCCATGCTTCAATGCATCTAGTGGCCAGTGTCACCCACTCATTCCACTTCAGCTGTGAAACCACACATCCTATTCCTTCCTAAATACTCCAGGTAAGACTTATCACAAAGAGCAAAAACCCAACGAGGGCCATTCTCTGTCGGAACACACATGGCCTCTCCTCCACATTATTAATTCCACTGAGCTGGTCCACCTTCCAGTAATCAAACCTTTAAGCCATACCTTAATATTTTTGCAAACATTTGACTGTTTAGAATTCAAGGAAGAAAAATTATAGGATACAGGCGACAATTGTGAATCAGGTTGCTTTCTCAGAAGATGCTGAGACCCCTCAAGATTCCTCTTTTGCTACTCTCCATGTTCCTGCTCCAAGGATGGGTCCTCACACTCACAGTCACCCACCTGAGGCTGCAGAATTTGGTGACCCAAATTCCACCTGATTCCAGTGACCCAGCCTCTGGATTTAACACCTTGTCTCCTGTGACTGAACAGGTACAGAGGCTGGAAACCTGGAGCAATCCTCCCATGAGATCTCCAGCCTGTTCCTGCAGACACCTGAGCTTCCAATCCCATCCAGAGCAAGCCAAAATCCTTTAAAGGCCACTTAAAATCCGTGGGCCGTGAAGGGTTGGACTGTAAAATTACAATTAGAATCAGACAATCATTTGGTGACCATGTGCTTCCTCTAAAGATGGAGCTGTCGAACAGAGCACTTGGAAATAAGAAAAAGAGGAAGAACCCTTGAGTGTTCATTCATTTGCATTTAGATGGATATTTAAGCTTGTACTATTAACAATGGATTTTTGATTTATTAATCCCAGCCCCTTTGAGTGACTCTGAGATTCGTGGGTGGCACCTCTGCCTCTCTTTTCTCTTTCCCTTGCCCCCAACTCCTCATGGCATGAAATAAGAGGGGAGAAGGTCAGGGACTAATTTCTGTTGTGTTGGGTGCTGCGAGTGTGATTAATGAGCTTAGCATGGGCTGGGTAAATTGAAAGTTGAAATCAGAGAATGATTTGGGATTCTCTGGCTCTCCTCCAAGGGTATTCATCTGGAGTAATTATTGGCTGCTTAGCCCTGATGAAGTGAAAACCCAGACAGGATCTGGTCTCCTGCTCCCTCTTTCTCCTCCTGGGACGGGACGAGTTGATAAATACATCCATGGTTGTGTGGTCATGTTCTTGTGCTTCACCAGAGTTTCATTTCTCACCTGCCTTGCTCAGGGATTTCATTTGGCAATGGGAACAAGGAGACAGAGCCAAGCTTTGTTACTGGTGGTGACAGCATCACTTCTTGTGTCTTTACAACTCCCTGACAGGACATTTTAATGAGGTTGGAGTCAGTCTCTTCTCCCAGGTAACAAGTGACAGGACGAGAGGAAAGGGCCTCAAGATGCACCAGTGGAGGTTTGGATTGGATAGTAGGAAAAAATTCTTCACTGGGAAAGTGAAGAATTTTTGGAACAGGCTGCCCAGGGAAGTGGTGGAGTCACCACTCCTGGGAGTGTCCAAAAAGCCATGTGGGTGTGGCACAGATGAGGTATAGTGGTGAACATGGCAATGGTGGGTCAAGAGTTGGGCTCCATAATCTATTCAAGCCTTACAATTCCATGATTCTGTGGCTGCAGGGGAAGGTGTGGGGCTATTCAGTGTTGCAAGGCAGTCCTGCTGCCCCATGGGGCTGATGAATCTGGGTTCAGGCCATCAGAGCTGTGTTTGGATGTTCTTTGAGAATGGAATGAGGTAAATGAGAACTGGTGTGAGATGGGAAAGGGACAGTCGCAAACCAAAAAGTTTGGGATGTCTGACAGGGACATGGAGTGATGGGACAAGGGGAAATGGCTTTAAAGCGAAATAAAGTAGATTAGATATTAGGATGAAATTATTTAGTGTGAGGGTTGTGTTGGAACCCTGGAAACTGGAATGCCCAGGAAAGTCCCATCCCTGGAAGTGTCCAAGGCCAGGCTGGACAGGGCTTGGAGCAACTTGGGATAGTGGGAAATGTCCCTGCCCATGGCAGGGGGTTGGAATGAGAAGATATTTATCCATCTCAAAATCCTGTGAAGGGTCTGGAGAGGCAACATGGGATCAGGCTGCAACAGGTGAGCACTACTCATGCCCTCCTTGGTGACAGCAGGGTCCAATCTAGCTGAGTGCTTGTATTTCAGCCCCTGGTGTAGGAGAGAAAATCAGACCATGCAGTTGTGAAATCCAACCCCAGACACACAAAGAGTGGCATCCAGCATTGCCAGGGGAACCCTCATCCCTCAGGGAACACCTGGCTCCACCGAGCAGCTCCTCTGTCTCATTTTAATAACTAAGCATTATAATAACCAGGCATTACAATAACTGATCTAAAGAGGCCTTTCCAAGCCTTCCAAAATATTTGCATAAAAGCTTTTCTGCTCTTGGAAGAGAAAGCACCTCGGGAATCTGTGGTTTTAATTCAAGGACACCCTCGGCTTCCCTTGGGAAAGATTGTTCCAGTAATTAAAGCCGTTCACCTACCTGATTTGCAAATCAGTGAGGAAATGCAAACCTCACTGTTTAGGAAGGTGACCTGTGTGAGCAAGGTTAGGCTTGGAGAACAGAACAAACACTGCCTCAGCTCTGGGGTGAGGTGAAATCACCTGGAAACTCGTGGTATCCTAAAATACAGCTCCAGAGGCTGAGGACTGTCCTGTTTATGGGATTTTTTAAAACAGGAGCTGCTTGAGGGGTAGGGTGTGGGTTGGTCCTGGAGGTGCCAGAGACACAAACCACTGGGAGAGTTTTGAAGTGTCAAAGCAAAATTTTTTGGGGTGTTTTTGTTCATTTCCTTTGTCTGGAACAACTCAGAGGAGCCCCCAAAGTATCCTAGAAGGAGGAACTGTTAGTATAATTTTTTCATAGGGTAATTGTATTCTTTAGTGTTTATGGTCTGGATACTCCACGAATCTTGAAGTGCAGCTGCTTGGCTTGAAATTCCCATTTTTTTTGGTGGAATATCCAGTGTCAAATCTGCAGAATCCCAAGCTGTCTGAATTCCTGACTGCACAGGATAAAAGGGATCGATAAAAGAAAAGTCCTTGCAAGGAAGCACAAGGAGCAGGACACGGTGTGAATTCCATGGGCTCCACACCACTTGTTGAAAGAGAAAAGCATTAACTCTTCTTTCCTTTTTGGTGCTTTTTGGTGCTTTTGGGTGCTTTTTGGGGCTTTTTTGTGATTCCAGCCTTGCCGGTCTGATTCCCTTTGGAATATACAGCTCCCTTGGTTCCTCTACTCCCCACCACCAGAAACGTGTCACGCAGGAATTGTCTTATCTCTAACATCCTACAGAAATCATGTTGCTCATCACATCAGTTAATCCATCTCCCAGCGCCTGTCTTTTGAAGCAAAGCTTTCCAAAGTCAAGAAGCAGCTTCTCTTTCCCCGTCTGTCACCCAGAGCATCAATGACCCTGCCAGAGCTGTAGATGAGGCACTCACAGCCTGTCTGCGCTGACAGGGATGAATGATTCCCCCAGATACAGACACTTCACAGAGTCACAGAATGGTTTGGGTTGGAAGGACCTCAGAGATCCTCGAGTTCCACTCCCCTGCCATGGCCAGGGACACCTTCCACTATCCCAGGTTGCTCCAAGCCCCATCCAGCCTGGCCTTGGACACTTCCAGGGATGGGGCAGCCGCAGCTTCTCTGGGCAGCCTATGCCAGGGTCTCACCACCCTCACAGGGAAAAATTTCTCCCTAATATCTCACCTAAATCCACTCTTTTTCAGCTTAAAGCCATTCCCCCTTGTCCTGGCTCTCCATCCCTTGTCCAAAGTCCTTCTCCTGCTCTCTTGGAGCCCCTTTAGGCACTGGAAGGGACTCCAGGGTGTCCTTGACACTTTCTTTTTTCCACACTGAACACCCTCAGCTCTCCCAGCTGGGCTCCAGAGAAGAAGGGCACCACCCCTGATAATTTTTTTGGTCTCCTCTGGAATCTCTCCAGCATTTCCACGTCCATCTGAAGTTGGAGCCCTCAGAGTTGGGCACAGTCCAGGAAGGGTCTCACAGGAGCAGAGCAGACGTCACCTCCCTTAACCTGGTGGTCTGTTAAAACCCTAAAACCTTGTGAAAAATCAATGCACTGCTCTCCCCTTTGGATCTATTAATGATCTATTACATAATAATTTTATACAAATTATAAATTATATATATTTTTTACTGCAACAATCCAGCTCTGAAGGAACAACACTGCCCTTCATGTGACCCCAAACATGTTCTGGTGTTTGCCAGTCCCCCTGTTCCAGCTCCATTGCCCTTAATCAGTTCAATTCCCCACATCTTCAGCTGCAAATCCTGCCTTTCCCAACTGCTCCTGGGGATGTTGTGAGGGGATGTCAGTGAGGGAAGAAAGCCTTGTGCTGGCTACACAGGGGCATGCAGGGAGGTTAATCTGAATATTCCCATTAGTTCCCCTGTGTTAAACCCAGTTAGAAAGATCCCTTAATTCAGTTTGTCTGACTGCACTCACAGTGTGCAACCAGGCAGATGGAATTATGGTCCCAGGAGGCTTTTCCTAGCCCTGGGTGAGAGCAGACAAAACAGGGCAATGCAGTGAGACTCAGTCACACCTCCCGAGCCTGAGGATTTATCCCTGGGCTCTGGGGCTGCTGGGAGCACAAAGAAGGGCAGATTTCAGGGGGGCAGTTTTGCCAGACACCTCCTGATTTTGATTTGTTAATCCCAGCCCCTTTGAGTGACTCTGAGATTCGTGGGTGGCATCTCTGCCTCTCTTTTCTCTTTCCCTTGCCCCCAGCTCCTCATGGCATGAAATAAGAGGGGAGAAAATCAGGGACTAGTTGGTGTCTTGTGATGGTGTTCACAGAGGTCTTCTGTTGAAGAAAGAGACGGAGATCTGACTCCATGTTTCAGAAGGCTTGATTTATTATTTTATTATATACATTACATTAAAACTATACTAAAAGAATAGAAGAAAAGGTTTCAGCTCAGAAGGCTAGCTAAGTTAAGAATAGAAAGGAAAGAATGATAATAAAGGCAGCTGTCTCGACTCTGTCTGAGCCAGATGGGCTGTGATTGGCCATTAATTAGAAACATCCAACATGGGCCAATCACAGATCCACCTGTTGCATTCCACAGCAACAGATAACCATTGTTTACATTTTGTTCCTGAGGCCTCTCAGGTTGTCAGGAGGAAAAAATCCTAAGGAAAGGATTTTCATGAAAAGATGTCTGCAACAGTGTCCCCTAAGATCAGGGACTGGGAGTTGTTACCTGGATTCCAGGTGTTTCAGGAAAGAGGTGGCCAATTCTGTCAGCACAAAGCAGCAGAGCATGGGGCTGTGTCCATCCCTGCTTGGGACAGGAGTTGAACTCCTTTGACCTTCCCAGTGGTCAGAATTGTCCATGGAACTGGGAAAGCAGGTGCTGGGTTGTTCTCCAGTGCCTTTCACTGCACAGGATGCAGGAGAAGCTGAGCAGGAGAACTCAGGGCCTTTGCTGCCTGCCAGCAGAGCAGGGTTTAACGGCTTTTGACAGAAGGGAGAAAGGGAGAGGGCAGAGGATTCAGAGACACTGAATCAAATGCTCCCTTGCTTCCCTAGCCAATTTGGGAATATGGGTGGAATTAATGAATTCTCTCTACAGACCTGGCAGAAGCCAGACCCTGACACCTGGAGGATGCTCCCACTGGGAAGGGGCTTTGGGTTCAGTGATTCCCAACCTCAGCTCAGTGCTGAGGGTGAGAGCTGGAGCCTCGTGAGGTTTGGGATGGTTTCTGTGTTCACATGTGTTTGTGCTGTGTATTCTGAAAAAAAAAACCAAACAACAAACCAAACAAACAAGCACCAGGAGCAGCTGAGGGGGCTCAGCCTGGAGAAAAGGAGGCTCGGGGGGACCTTCTGGCTCTCCACAACTCCCTGACAGGAGGGGCAGCCAGGTGAGGGTCAATCTCTTCTCTCAGTGGTGGCTGAGTCACCATCCCCAGAGGGATTTAAAGGATGCACAGAAGTGGCACTTGGGGTTGAGAGGTTTAGTGGTGAACGTGGCAGTGCTGGGTCAAGAGTTTGGTTTGAGGATCTTTTCCAACCAACAATTCCATGGTTCTGTGCCTTCATCTCTGTCTTGCCTGCATCCCTGGATATTAGGGAAAATTACTTCATAGAAAGAGTAGTCAAGCCCAGGCTGGTGGCTGAGTCACCATCCCCAGAGGGATTTAAAGGATGCACAGATGTGGCACTTGGGGTTGAGGTTTAGTGGTGAACATGGCACTGCTGGGTCAAGAGTTGGAAAAGTGAAGATCTTTTCCAACCAACCATTCCATTGTTCTGTGGCTGCATCCCTGTCTTGCCTGCATCCCTGCCAGCTCTCCTGGACGTGCCAGGCTGTTGAGGGTTGCTTGTGGTGGAAATCCAACTTGACTTCCCAGGTTGCATGAGGAGACTCCAGACTGTAACAGCACAGCCCAGGCACTGTGTGTGCTGGTGGAGAGCTTTGGATCACAGCTCCAGGCTTTGAAATGTGGGGAAAAAAGGCAGATTGGGGAAACCTGATGCCTGATTTTGGTGTGCTCTAACTCCAGTGACACAACAGGGTGCATCTTTGAACCAGCTTCAAGGCAGGCTCAGGTGCAGGGAGGAAATTCAGAGTGGAGTCGCTTTATCTCCTTGTGCTTCTTTTCTGGATTGATTTAGTCTGCCTTTATGGGCGCAAGAAATTCTGTCTGGGTGCAGAGCACCACTTCCCTCTAAACCTGCAGATCTTTCCAGGTCTGTATCCTCTGGAATGTTGGATTTGCTGGGAGCTGAGGGCTCCAGAGCAGCCTGTGCATGATTTCAGGAAGGTGTATTATGACCACAAGTGCCTCAGGACCAGGGCTGGACAAAGCCCAGACCATCAGTACTAGGTAGATGTTTGAGCAGGTGATGTTTTATGTTTTATGTTTTATCTTTGCTAAGGATACACGAAGAAGTTTCCCCATCAGGCTTCTTTGTTAAACTTTCTTGCAAGACTGAGGCAAGTTCAGATGAACTTCTTAAAATGCCTAATTTTTTTAATGAATCTTTGAACAGCAAGTGAGAAACAGTAGTATCCACCACAACCAAAATAAATTTTGTTTTTATAAAGCTTCATCATAGAATCAGAAAATTGTTTGAGTAGAGAGGGACCTTCAAGATCATCCCATTCCAACCCTGTTCCATGGGCACAGACACTTTCCACTCTCCCAGGTTGCTCCAAACCCCATCCAACCTGGCCTTGGACACTTCCAGGGATGGGAAAGCCACAGCTCCTCTGGACAACCTGTGCCAGGACCTCACCACCCTCCAGAAAATAATTTCTCCCTAATATCTAATTTTATCTATTTTGTCCATTCCAGTCCCAGACACCTCATTCTCATAATGGGATTCCATGAGAAATGGTCAGGGTGCAGGTTCTTGAGTCCATGGTGATGGACTGGCAGGATGGAGAAGGTAGGGCTGATGGATATGCTGGAAAATGTTCCAGAACTGGCACACTGGGAATAAGGATGGGCAAAGTTTGCCCCTGTTTTAAAGAGGAGAAAAGGACTTGTGTTCATTTTCACCTGACTGCTTGTGCACCATGCTAGAAGATGAAATGCTAGAAGATGAAATGTTCTGCTAAAACAGCAGCAAAAAGAGGCCACAGTGCCCAGGATGCAGCCCTTTGTCTAATGATGAACTTTCTGTGTGTCTGGGCAAATCAGTGTAAGCTTCATGCCTCAGTTTTCCCTGAGCCTGCTGTGCTAAATAACATCAGACAGCTCCTGGAAATGTCAGGGAATCTGGGAGCAAGGAGCTCCTGTTGGTGAGCAAAAATAAGTATTCCTATTTATCACTGAACTGGTTATCTGAAGGTGACTTTGATGGTCAGACTGGTCACCCAGAAGAGCTCCCATTGTGTTTTTTGTTTTGTGTGGGCATCAGGGAATGTCACCACGTGAATTTTGGTGTTCATGAGGTGGAATGAGGAGACTCAAGGCCATCACTGGGAGATTGCTCACATGAGGGCACGAGACACCAACCTGTGCATCCACCTGAGCTCTCCATGTCCTCTCAGCCCCATGGCAGAGAGGATTAGCAAAAAACATGGAATATTCAGCCTACTCTGACAGCCAAATCAATGTGGAGCTCGACAGATTTTCCTAGTGGCCATCCTGAAAGGCAATGAGCAAAACTCCTGGAGAGGACAAATCCTCTGTGTCCTGCCCATCAGATTTATTTGGATGCACTTTAACCCCTCAGTCAGGAAAATAACTGATGCAGTGAGGTCAGAAAGCCCAATTTCACGGAACAGAATGATTTTCAGACTTGTCAAGGCTCTTTCCAGGGCTTTGCAAATCCTTTAATTCAATTACAGCGCTGACCAGTTGGAAGATGAGTGTTCATCTCCCAGAGCTACCTTCTGCTTCAGGCCAGAGCTGCATCTCCAGGAGGTTTAATGGACATGTGGAATGTTGGTGGGATGTCAGGAGGGAGTTTGCTGGCTCTCTCTGAGGGAATAAATTCACCCTGTGCCAGAGCCTGGTGCATGGCAGGGTGAGGGTGGTGAGGCCCTGGCATAGGGTGCCCAGAGAAGCTGTGGCTGCCCCATCCCTGGAAATGTCCAAGGCCAGCTTGGGCAGGGCTTGGGAAGGTGGGATAGTGGAAGGTGTCCCTGCCTGTGGAAAGGGGTTGGAATGGGATGATCTTTCAGGTCCCTTCCAACCCAAACCACTCTGTGATTTTATGGTGGTGGCCTGAAGTCTGACCCAGCAAAAGCCTTGATCTTCCCGGGTTTGAGGAGAGCCTTTCCTGCTTTTCTTGCTGCTGAGGATGGAAGTGCAGGTGATGCCTTGTGAAGGCTGACCTAGAACAGAGGCTGGACAGAGCTAAAGAATAAAGTAGGGATTTATTAGAAGGCCTCAATGGATCCACCATGGGCAGTGCAAGAGCCCAGCCAGGGCTACATCCAGGATGAACCCAAAATGGTCATAAAATGGACGACTGGTCACAGGGTCTCACACTTGTATAAGTTCTGGTCCATTTGCATATTGGAGTTAATTGTCCAATTACAGCTTTAGGTTATGAAGTCCCATCCTGTTTTTTCTCTCTTCAGTCCACATTGTTTATACTCTTGGGCCTGAGATTTGGATCAGTTGTGATGGTGTTCACAGGGGTTCTTGGATGAGGGAAGAGATGAAGGATCTGACTCTATGTTTCAGAAGACTTGATTTATTATTTTATAATATATATTGCATTAAAACTATACTAAAAGAATAGAAGAAAAGGTTTCATTAGAAGGCTAGCTAAGAATAGAAAGGAATGATAACAAAAGCTTCTGTCTCAGACAGAAAGTCCAAGCCAGCTGACTGTGATTGGCCATTAATTACAAACAACTCTATGAGACCAATCACAGATCCACCTGTTGCATTCCACAGCAGCAGATAATAAATGTTTACGTTTTGTTCCTGAAGCTTCTCAGCTTCTCAGGAGGAAAACTCCTAAAGAAAGGATTTTTCACGAAAAGGTGTTGGTGACAATCATTTGTCCTTGGTCCCCAGCTAGAGAAGGAATTGTTTTGTCTCCCTACTGAAAGAGCTCACCATCCCCTAATATGAAGCTCAGACTTACACACTAAAGCAGTACAGAATCTGAAAAATATAAAAGATAAAACCTGAGGTATCACAGACAGCAAAATGGGTGGGAAGGACATCAGTCCCCTTCATTTTTGGGTGATGGATCCAATCCACCACCAGCCACCCTAGAAGACAAAAATGGAAAGGGTCATAATTGCACTGATGAGTGACGGGCTGTCCCCAGAACCAGAGCTGTGTCATTTTCAGGTGGGGAAGGAGAAACCCAGGGAGTGATTTCTCCTCTGTCACCCAGGAGGAGCAGAGCAGAGCCAGAGCTCAGCTCTCCTGCCCTCTCTCACAGCTCTGCTGGTGGCTTGAATAAAAGTCAACTGTGGCCTGTATTGGGAGAGAAGGAGCCCAGATGAGCTGGGATCCAAGAGAATGCTATTCCTTTTTAGCTGTGGTTATTATTTATTTAATGGTGCATAGAACTCATATGTCAAATCTTAAGGAAGCAATCTTCAAACCTCAGCAAGGTTCCTGACAGCTTCAAGGGCACTGCACAGGATTATCCCAGGGATTATCAATATGCATGTGATTTTTTTTCACCCATAATCCTAGGCTGGGGCCTGGGCAAAGGGCTGTTGCAGATTTTTTGGTGTCAGCTGGAATTTCTTTACCTTTAATCTTACATGCCGGCTCAAATTGGAGCTGCAGTAATGTATCACTGCTGCTGGGAATTGTGTTTAGACAGATCTTTTCCAGTCCTGGTATCCCAAATATTGGTCAAAACAGCGCTGGAGAGTTTTCTGACATTTAAAATCTGTTCCAAGGGACTGTTTAGTTACTGGTAGTGATGAGGGAGGCAGAAGTCTGTGATACAAATCCCTAAAATCCAAGAAAAATGTGTCTCCAGAGCTGCTGCACACAAGGAGAGTGGAAGGAGCTCCCTATGTCCAATATTACTGCAGGATCTGGGTTCTGGCTGGGAAAATCATCTTTCAGCTACAAAGGTACTGGAGGGAAGGGATTTTTGATGCCTAAAGTGTAAGCCCAAGACATGGAGATCCAGTGTGAATGCAGGGATGGGGAAAGCACACACATGGCTGTGGCTGTGTTACAGCCCAAGGATTTTTTCAGGCATTAAAGTTGAGTCCCTGGAGAGAATCTGCTGCTCATTCCCAAGAGAAACAACTCAGGGTGAGGGGGGGGACTGAAAATGTTTTGCATGAGACACATGGAGCAGGGCAGGGGAAGAATCCCAGAATTGCCATTGGAATGGAATGGAATGGAATGGAATGGAATGGAATGGAATAGAATAGAATAGAATAGAATAGAATAGAATAGAATAGAATTTTCAGTTAAAAGGGACTTAAAACAATCATCAACTCCAACTGCCCAACCAAGTTGGGATAGTTCAGGTCTATCCAAAAGTTATTAGGAGGGTTTTCCAAATCCCTCTCAAACACTGACAGGTTTAAGACATTTACCACCTCTCTGGGAAGCCTGTTCCAGTGTTAGAAAACCCTCTGTGTGAAGAAATGCTTCCTAAAATTCAGTTTGAAGTGATAGTGAGGTGCATTCCACCACGGTGTTCCCAGGAATATCCTGTTTGTGGGACAAAATGTTTTGATTTTATTTTCCAGGTAGCTATAAAAGGAATTCTCCTCTCCACCCCCGCTTCTGGAGGGCTGCTGTGTATGTCTCAGGCATCAGCACCTCCCAAGTGTTGTTAGAAACAGTATCGCACCACCGGGCGTTTCCCGGCTTCCCTGCTCATTTCTGCCCAACTCGCTCAGTTTACGAGTGCAAAAGATGCTTTTGCTAATTGCCAGCTCTGCCAGCTCCTCCTGGGATCTGGGAGGCAGCTGAGGTTGTCCTGCCTGCTCTGTCTCCAGCAAAGAGCTGCTGCTGCAGCCTGTGAACCAGGACTTACATGACTCCTATTACTGTCATGCCCCAGCATTTCGCAGCTTTCAGCATGCTGTTATTGCAACTGGAGCTGAAAAAAACCCCCAAACAACTCCTTTTCTAGGTCACTTACAGCTCTGACTTTTCTTTCACATTTGCCTTTACCCAGATTAGTGTTTTTGGAGGGTTTAGCAGTGTTGGTCCAATGACAAGTGTCACTTTGCTTTGGAGGCTTGCAGGGGAGAGACGGCTTCAAAATGCAGCAGAACTGACAGGAACTCTCAGAACATTTTCTGCTGCTCTGAAGCAGGAGCGACACGGGGACCTGCTCTCAGCTCCCCTGAACAAGGAGCATTTTTTTTTGTCCTCCTGGCCTCCCTCCCTCCCAAGAAAATGTTTCAGAAGAGGTGGCCTGGGAGCCCCCAGCTTGTGAGCGGTGCTCCTTCACTCTGACACCTCCTGTCATCTCAGGAAAGAAAGGAAGATCAAACAGGAGGATGGAGTGGGAGCTGTCACATCCACTGTACTTTTCCTGCTCAGTTCTGTTACCCTTGGGCAGGTGAAGGCTGGGACCAGCAGCTTTATCCCTTTGGTCCTAACCTACCTGTCTGCTCTCTGCTCACTCTGTGTGGATGACCTTGATTCACAAGCCAGCAGTGTTGGCAGGGACATTTTGGAGGGAATGGGGAGAAAACAGCCAGATTTACACCTTAGCACTGTGGTTTCCACCTTTTTTTTCATTTCAGGACTCCTGAGTGTCAGATTAAATGTTCTGATCAATTTTCTTCATGCACTCAGACCCCCCTTGATTTCTAGACTCTCAGTCTCTCTCTCCGACTTGTTCTGCTTCCTTGGTGGCTCCAGAAAGTTTCTTCTCTGTAAAATCTTCACTGTTTATTCCTTTATTCCTTATTCTGATGTTTATCTGCTTCCCTCCTCTGGACATTCCCCTCTGCCCACCTTCCTGACTGGGATGGAAGGAGCTGCAGCAGCAGGAATCTCCCTTTTCCCACCCTCTGCAATCTGATCTCCTCCTTTGGAGATCCCTGGCTCCAGGTGCCAGCTTGGATTTCGGAGGAAGCAACCTGGCACCGAGCACTCCTGAGCCAGAGGATAAAAGTTTCCTGCTGGGATTTCATCTGCATTTCATCTGTGATGGTGATACTGCCTGGCTTTATCCCCATGCTCCCTGCCTCCCCTGGGCCCTGGCAAAGAGAGTGCCAGGAGGGTTGAGTGCATTCAGCTGTTATTGGCTTCATCCATGAGAGATCAGTGAGGCTCATGGGGACTTCTGAATTTCCCAGCTTGGGAGCTACAGACCCAGCCCTGCTCCCTGCACCACAAGCCTTGGAGCAGCAGGAGCTGGTTTTCCCTCTGGAAGGGTGTTCCAGTGTGGAAGCAGAGTCCAGGGAATCTGTTCAGGTCTGCAGGAGGTGCAGAGGAAGGGCTGAAATGATCGCCCTGCCAAGGGAGGAGGCAGAGATAGATGTGTTTGGCACTGGTTTATGTGCGTTTTAGTGCTGGGCAGGTTGTGGGGGGAGAAAATAAAGGACATTTCACCCCTAGGACTGTGCCTGCTGCTGCACCATCAGCAATTCCTGCAATAAAGGCCACTCCCGGTGCTGCAAAGCCCAGACAGGACAGCAGAGACATTTTTCAGTAAAAATTGCCTTAGCCAGCACAGTCATCATTGGTGCTGCCTTATAATTGGCAAGTATTTAATTAGCTGAGGAATATTCTACATCTCCTCACTAAGTGGGAAGTCAGAAATTCCCTTTGGGATGAATGCTCTCCCAAACCTGTCAGTGCACCTCAGCTGAACCTCAGCACAAAAAGCAAAGCAGACAGTTGAGTGTGAGCTTGCACAGATGCTGCAACATCTGTCCAGTTTGGGAAAGGTGGGTGGCTGAACGTAGGGGTGTCACTGAAAGTGGGAGTGGAGTGGAGTGGAGTGGAGTGGAGTGGAGTGGAATAGAATAGAATAGAATAGAATAGAATAGAATAGAATAGAATAGAATAGAATAGAATAGAATAGAATAGAACAAAAGCCAAGTCCACTGCCTGGGATTTTTGGGGAACTCTCTGTCCTTTCTGATTCCAGATGTACAGAGATACAGCAGGATGGGGAGGAGAGAGGAGAAAGCCTAATGAAGAAATATTACTGGGAGTAGAAAGGCTTCCACCAGCTTGTATCTCTGCAAGCCACTTTTCCTTAGCAGAAAGTGGCTTTAAAAGGTTTTGATGGCAATCCCTCTTTGCATGAGCTCCAGAGGGGCCAGCAGAGTGTTTGGGCACCAGCATGGCTTTGGTTAAATACATTTGCAGTAGCAAAGCTGGGAAAGGACTCCCCCTCCTCCCCCGTGACCTGTTTTCCTGAGAAAAGCACAAGCAGAGCCGTGTGGCTCTGCTCAGCACCTGCTCCTTATTCCTTGCAAAATTGCTGGGCTGCTGTGGCTCCATGCCTTTCCTCCCAGACATCCATGGCAGAAAAGCAAGAATTAGAGCAGACCCAGTCATGCAGTCTACTTAAAACCACTGGGATTGTGTGGCAGGAGAAACCTTCCTGCAGGAAAACCTCTGCCAGCTTTGCAGGTCTGGAGCTTGATTTGTGTTTGCAGCTCCTGCCCGTGCGGGCTGGAGAAGGGAAGTTTGCTGTGCTGTTTTCCAGCTTCACGACAATCCTCTGCTTTGCTGAATCCCTGCAGCCCTGCATCCCTGAATCCCTGAATCCCTGAATCTCTGCATCCCTGAATCCCTGCATTCCTGCATCCCTCCATCCCTGCATCCTCACAGCTGCCAAGCTGTGACAGGGTACCGTTCCCAGCAGCCTGAATCCAGCTTCCTCACTGTGTTCCCGCTCCTCCCCAGGGATCTCACCCTCTTCCCTCTGATCCACCCGGGCCCTGCCCACCAGGGAAATGTTTACATCGACCCCCCTGGTGAGACAACATCAGATCAGCCCCCAGGAGGGCTGGGACGGCGTGTTCAAGGAGAGGGGGCAGCGCAATCCTAAACATCGGCATTTATTTATTTATTAGCGTTTATTTAGCCATGGCTGCGCCAGCCCCCTCACTGCATTAGCATCATCTCGATTTCCCACAGGTTTTCTCCCCTTGTACAAGTGGAAATCTAAAGCAAAACCTCTGGATTCTTTTCTACACCCAGGAATCACACTGGTCCCATCAGAGTGTTTTTTTTTGCTGTTTGCTTTGCATTTTATTTGTCCCCTCCCTCCCAAAACTTGTAATGAAGCAGCATTTCATGTGACAGGACATTTATGGCTGTTCCAGGCACAGCATAGCAATGAGGAGGTGGTGCAGCATCCCCGATCCAGGATCCAAATGACCTTCAGGAGCAGGCAGATGTTGCTTTCCGAAATTCGAGCTGGGAACGAGGGAGGCATTCCATGCATTCAAGGAGCTGCCAGCTCAGCTTCACTTGGCTGCTCTGCTCCCATGAAATGCTCATTTCGTGGAGCGCAGAGGAAAAGGAGGCCAAAGGGAAAGGAAGGACCAAAGGAAAGCCGTGGCAGGGAAAAAAGCGCAGCGAGCTGAGCTCACACTGACTAAACCTTCTCATCTTCAGAGCAGCATCCCCATGTCCGTGTGTGGGTGTGTACCTGTGTTGTCCTACTCTCACCTGGCTCAGAGCTCTCTGATGTCCTGCTGGAGGCTTGAAGTACATGTTGAGTTTGATTTTGATGTTTCCCTGAGGTTCTGCTCATGGGAATCCTGCCAGGAACAGGGAGGCTCAAGGCTGTGTTTGTGCCAGGAGAAGGGTTGCACCATAAGGGACAGGTTCACGCAGGCAGGTCATGGCTGCCCCATCCCTGGAAGTGTCCAAGGTCAGGTTGGATGCAGCTTTGAGCAGCCTGGTCTAATTTGGTCATTGCTCATTACAATGAGCTTGAAATGCCCCTTCCAACCCAAAGCATTCCATGCTTCTTTTGTGGGTGCTCCTAAATCTGTATCACCCAGGAAACTCTCATCATTTGAAAAAAGCACCTCAGGGTTTTAAAAACTGAACATCACCACCTCATCCAGTTCTTCCACCCCCTTCACTCTCCCAGGAACAGGGTCTTAGATGCTGCAGTGGAAAATGTGAGTTGCTGGTGCTAAAAGGAGGTGGCAATGCATGAGAGACCTTTCTCCCGGCGATCCCGGAACGGGAATGTGCAGCAGTGCAAAAACCTGATGTGCTGTGATGGGATGAGGATCCTCTGCTCCCAGGGCTGGAGCCCAGGGCTGAACCTGCTCCACCTGCTCCACTTTGATGGGGATGTTGGCTGAGTTGTCTCTTCCTTTGGGCTGTGAAGGAGCAGGTGTGAAAGGTGCACTCCCACGTGGACCTCACCCACCGTTCCCTTGGAGGTAGCTGGCAGGAATCAATTAGGAAATGCTTGGTGAGCAGACAGCCCCAAAGGGCTCAGCAGCTCCCCTGGATTCAGAGTGACTTGAAAACACCCCCAGAATTTATCTTCACAGTGCCAAACCCTTTCTAACAACTGCTTGCATCCCCTCTCCTTTACTTCAGTGCAGGGCTTTCAGTATTTTAGGGTGATTGCCTTCCCTTTGCTTTTAACTTGATGGTGTGAAGCCATCCAGAGTTCTTAGGTCCAGATATCTCTGTCACTGTGATCCAGCTGCATCTGTGAAAACTTTATTCTTAGGAGATTTGAGTGGGTTTTGTGAAATGCATTGAAGCAATTTGTACTTTTAAAGGGCCACATTTCCATTTTGGTTACGGTTAATCTTTAATCCACCATCTTCATCTTTGCCTGCAGCACCTTAATTTTGCTTCTTGATTTAATTTCTTTTACCGTCTGCTACCTCCTCTCTTTCCCAGCCCCTCTGTCATCCGCCTGATTTATTTTTCTTTGTCTCTCTATCCTCTAGCCCTGTGCTCAGCCATTAAAATGTTCTGATTTAGGTTTCTGAGAAGCAGCATCCCCTGGAGCTGGGGTTTTGGTAGCAGGAGAGCCATCCTTCTTCCCAACCTGGCCCTGGGGCCTCCTGTGCTCTTGGAGACAGGGCTGGGATGTTAGCAGCACTGTTTGTTTGCTCTTTTGGGAAGTGCTGTTTCGAGGTAGACAGGAGGCAATCTGCCTGCCTCCATCCCTGGCTTTGCCATGGAAAGCTGGGAAGAGCATCAGGATGGATATTTCAGAGAGGGGGAAGCTGAAAAACAGAGGGTACAAGGGACAGGAGATCTGGACCAGAGCTGGGACTTGCAGGCTCTCTGTTCAGAGCTAGCAACAAACTTTCATCTCCCTCTCTCCTTTCAGCCCCATGCACCAGAGATTTTGGGTTCAAAATCCCCAAGTGGACAATACCAAAATCCCCAAACCATTGCCAGGGTTTGGTGTGAGCACCCATGGGGTGATGGTGGGGGTCACGTCAATCCTTCTGCTCCCCAGAGCTCTGGCTGAGGGCTGGTCTGGGGGCTCTGAGGGATTTTAGGCTCAGTTGGGGCCATCCATGGAGTTGGAAGTGCTGAGCAGTGAACAGGACATGTGAGAACAGAGGGTGTGAGTGAGACATCTCCTCCCAGGTGTTTGCATTGCTCTCCCAGCCTTTAATCCAAGTGCATTTGTACATCCTTGAGCAGCCAAAGGGAGCGTTTCCAGCTTGTTCACTGCTGGCTGCAATGTCCTACATTTCTATTGGCACCTGCTATGCTCAGCAAAATCATTCCCTACCTTGTTTTCCCATTCTTCCCATCTTTCCCACGAGGCTTGAGCATGGTACAACAATGTCCAGGTGCAGGAGATGGTGGGTCCTGCTAATGCACTCAGTTCCTTGGAGGATTTTCCCTGGAATATTTTCAGTACATGTGACAAAGCTGCTGCTCATCCCTTGGGTGCATTGGTTGTTGTTTTCTGTGAAAACAGGAAAATTTCCCAGTTTCTCAGAAGTGATTACAAGATGACTGGCTGTTATTCAGGGCAGAGAAAGAGGATTGCCTGGACCAGCTGCAGGTTAATTCCTGATGTGAAGCCGCATCCTTTTCTAAACAGAAAAGCAGAGTCCCATCTTTTGGACCATGATCCAGTTTGATCCTTCCTAGCTGGAAAGGGAATAACTGCAAAACCATCCCCAGGGCTCTGGCATCTTGTGGTAATTGGGAAATTATAGCAGGAAAGCTGACATGGAAGCTGAGGGAGGGAGCAGAACAACTTTGTGTCCAGCGGCAACATGCACACAACACCTTTGCTCAAACAGGCAATTTCAGGAGGGTCCTGCAGGACAGTACAACAAGGGGACAACAGCCCAGCCCTGGCTCCTGTTCTTGCCATGCAGGACCTGCCAAAACATTTCCATGCAAGCTCAAGGACACCAGAGGAGCTGCCCCTGGAGGGAAGTATCCTGCAATACCTGGATAAGCAGCTGTGAATGTCACACAGGGGTGGGAGGGAGGCAGATCCATCACTCGCTGCTCTCACCTTGTCCTCTGCTGGAAGGCAGCCCTGTATGATAATGAGAGCAGCCGTCCTCCTGCTCATCTTTCCATCCCCCTTTTGTCCCACTGATACACTTCCCTCCACTTGGAAAAGTCGGCTTCAGAAGGTCCCAACCTCTGCTTACAATATTTTCACAGTAGCTTCTGGTTTTGCCTTTTTCCCAAGGTGATCTTGAAACCCAACGAGTTCATGCAAGACAGGGAATTGGTTGAATCACCAACACTGAGGAGAATTAAAAGATGTGTAGATGTGGCACACAGTTTAGTGGTAGGTTTTTGTAGTTCTGTGTTATCAGTGTGACTTAAACATTTTTTTCAACCCAACTATTTGATGATTCTCTATTTTTTATTGTTCTGATACTCTGGTAGCAGAAAAGATCCAATGGGGCATCTTTACCTCAAAATATATCTTATTTATAAAATTTATTTAGAATGTTGCACAATTTTTATTTTATTTATAAATCTTATTTGCAATCTTACTCACAGCTCCTAATCTAGGAGTTATGGCTCAGATTTCTTACACTGAAGGGATTCCAAAAATACTGTAAAGGTGTTTTTGGCTCTGGATGACAATAAGAAATTTAAGTGCAGAGGATAAAGACCTGGATGAATAAATTGTTGATCTGTTGTGGAAACAGACTGAAAGGAATTTGTAGTGATGTGGCTGTCAGATATTTCTCCCAGGTAACAAATGACAGGATGAGAGGAAACAGCTTCAAGTTGCACCAGTGGAGATTTTGGATATTTGAAAAAATTTCTTCATGGAAAGGGTGGTCAAGCATTAGAAAAGGCTGCCCAGGGAAGTGGTGGAGACACCATCCATGGGAGAGATAAAAAAATGTGTGAATGTGGCACTTGAGGATGTGGTTTAGTAGTGTACATGGTGCTGGTTCATGGTCGGATTTGATAATTTTAAGGATCTTTTCCAAAATTAACAATTCCATGATTTGATGATTCCATGGAAGCAGTCCAAGGTCATCTTCTGCAGCCACTGCCATGAGCTGACCTGATGATGGCAAGTTTTGCAGTGTGACTAAATATGAGAATTATTTTCCTTTTTTCTTCTTAAAGCCACAAAGCTAAGGGATTATAGGGAGCTGTTGGCTTTTCTGTTTCACAGGGTTCTGTAGAGGAGCTGGAAAATGTCATTCTTTTAAAGGAAAAGAAATACACAGGACAAAAAGACTTTGAATATGCCTTACAGAAAAAAAAATCTCCAAAAAAGAAAAACAAAACAAAACCAGAAAACAAAACAAAACAAAAACCTCAAAACCAAAACAAACAAAAAAACCCTCCCACATGATACTTCAAGTTCTGATTTTAACTAGGTGCTGTGGGAGCCACCAGATTTGTAATTATTAAACAACCACTAGAACTGAGGTAATTCAATCACAGAATGGTTTGGGTTGGAAGGGTTCTTAAAGATCACCCAGTTCCAATCCTGCCATGGGACAGAACCTTCCACTATCCCAGGTTGCTCCAAACCCCATCCAGCCTGGCCTTGGACACTTCTAGGGATGGGTCAGGAAGGAATTCCCCCGAATTTTGTGATCAGGGGCTTTTGAGCTGGTTTGGAACATTGTGACACCTCACAGGGACTTCCATGCTCATTTCTGATTTAGAGACACAAGGCTGAGTGCCTTTGGTTTCTCCATTCCTCCTCTGCCTGGGCTGTGGTGTCACATTTTCCGTACGAAAATTCTGACCCATTTTCAGGATTGTTCAGTGGAATATTGGGTGGGACAGAGGAGCCCTTCTGGGGGCTCATCCCAATGAAATATCTGTCCTGTGGGAAAGAACTTTGGCATGGGAACACAAGAAAATTGGCTGTGGGCCCAGTGGCAAATTTCTCCCCTATCCCACCCTTCCATAAAACCATGGTTTAGGTTGGGAGGGACCTTAAAGATCACCCAGTTCCAACCCCCTACCATGGGCAGGGACACCTTCCACCAAACCAAGCTGCTCCAATCCCCACCTAACACAACCCTGACTGAAGCAGCTGCTTGGAGACCAAGCCATGGCACAAATTTCTCCTTCAAGAGATGATTCCTGCATTTCAGACCTTCTTCTGGAGCAGTGGGCAGGGCTGTAAAGAGGGAAAATGCTCATTAATTCTCCACCACAAGCTCTGGATTTGAAAGGCAGGATGCAAGCCCAGGAGGATGATGATGGTGGGAAGTGCTGAGCTCCCTCTCTGGTGGGATTGGCCTGGCCTTGTGATGAGAATCATTAGAGCTCAGCATCAGCTGCACTTGTGGTGCCTGAAAAGATTATCTCCAGATAATCTTCGGGGTATTTAGCCAGCCATATGCTTTATTTCAATGGTAATATCTATTTCTTTGTGTGTTTGAACATTGTTTATGTTAATTAAGGCTTCAGACTAGAGGCTGCATATGGGCTGTTTCTTATTTTTCTTTTTTTTTTTTTTTATGGGCCTAATTTGCAGATAGAAAATAACCTTTTCCCCTGAAAATGCTGCAATTCAGTGTGCTGTGCTCATGAATTCACAGCTGGGCAAAGGGCTTGCTTGTCACCTCCTTATATCTTTTCCCATTCCTCTCTCCCACACATATATAAAGAGGAAATCTGAAGTATTCCTAATTTCCCACAGATCACAAATCTTTTCTTAAATCACTGTTATCTTAATTCTGCCTCTGTGATTCCTGAAGGAAATCACTCCAAACACCTTGAATTAGGGGTCTCTGAAAAATAAAATCAAGTTAATATTTCTGCTCTGGTTTCATTTTCCTTGCACCAGCTAACTGGCTCAAGATTATGCTTTTTCTTCCTTTTCCACATTTTCCATTTTCATTGTTTTATATACATATATATTTTTTTTTTTAAGAGCTAATTTAATAATAGCTACTACTCTGATTATTGATCTTTTTAGACTGACAGAATATTGTTCTGTTCAGTGCCAGGCCTGGGGTAGAGGTAGTGCCAGTGCTCCTGGGGTAGAGGTGAGTAAAGGCCACCAGTGCCAAGCAAAACTTGTAAGGAAACTGAGTAATCTGAGTAGTTTAGCAGGAAGTTTTATAGTGGTTTTGGTTGTTGAGGTTTTATTTATTTATTTATTTATTTATTTATTTATTTCTGTAAAGAAACCAGGAAACTCAGCTAAGGGATGTGTGAAAGTATTGACTGCTAATTCCAAATATCCGAGCTCTGTGAGTGCCCTCTTATAGGTCTGCATCCATTCATATCTCCTTTGTGTGCCTCAGTTTCCTTCTCATAGAATGGGTTGGGTTGGAGGGGACCTTCAAAATCATCTCATTCCATGGGCAGGGACACCTTCCACTGTCCCAGGTTGCTCCAAGCCCCATCCAACCTGGCCTTGGACAATTCCAGGGATGGAGCAGCCACAGCTTCTCTGGTCACCCCTGTGCCAGGGCCTCACCACTCTCTCAGGGAAGAATTTCTTCCTTCTATTTAGTCTGAATCTCTCCTCTTTCAGTTTTAAATAATTTCTTTTGCCCTGTCACTCCATTCCCTTGTCCAAATTCTCTCTCCAGCTCTGCTGGAGCCCCTGGAAGGAGCTCTAAGGTCTCCCTGGAGCTGGACATTCCCAGCTCTCCCAGCCTGGCTCCAGAGCAGAGGGGCTCCAGCCCCTGGAGCATCTCCATGGCCTCGTCTGAACTTATTCCAACAGGACCACATTTTTCCTGTGCTGAGGATCCCAGAACTGAATTCAGCACTCCAGGTTGTGTCTCACCAGAGTAGAGGGACAATGCTGTCCCTTGACCTGCCCACACCATGGGGATCCAGCGCAGGAGCCCAGGACACATTTGGCTTTCTTGGTTTTGAGCTAAATAAGGTTGATGACTTTTGATTTCCTTAAATGAATGTAGGGATATTGGTGGGCCATCCTTTATTTCATTGGAACTTCAGATTTCATTTTGAGCCACACGGATTTACCAAACTTGTGGTACATTTCAAATTCAGAGGCTCAGAAGTGCAGGATTTTTCCAGGAGGGTTGGTTTTGCTCCAATAAGCCTACACTGCCTTGCTGGATGTGTGAGATGTCTCTCAGGATTTTCAGCAGCATAACTGAGAGCTCAGCCTGTCTTTGAACCAGGGGATTGATCACAGAAAGGGAAAATTATCTCTTGGATAACAGAATGACCCCTGTGAAAGAGTTTTGCTGGTTTTATTTAGTCCTTAGGAAGGTCTCAACTAAGCAAAGAGTGATCACTGCTCTGGTACTGAGGGTGTTCAAAACATTCCAAGCAGCTGCAGTGTTAAAGATTGATTTAAACCCACATTTAGCTTAGTGTTTAATGAATTTCAGCATTTACCTCTCTGGCATGAGATCCTTTGTTACTGCTTTAGCAGCCAATCAAAGATTTATTTTATTTTATTTTTAATCAGCCTATTTTTTTCCAAAGCTGTAAGCCTTTTCATGTCCCCTTCTCTTAGGAACCATCTACTCTTTAATTCAGCCCTGAGGTCCTGCACAAACAGTGACTCTGACACACTTTTTGCAGAAATATGATTGCAGGGGTTTTTTTTGCATCTCGGGCTATTGTGCAGAGCCAAAGTGTCTGAAAGGTGCTTTGGGGCAGCCTTTGGCTGGAAATGAAAATTGCTTTTGGGAATCCCACAAAAAGGATTAACTTTGACTTCATCTCTGGTTTGTTCTCCAAATTAATAATCAATCTGCCAGCTGGACCCGTGCCAAGCACTCGCCTGGTTGGAGAAGGGGGAATGGCCCACGTGAAACAAGAACAGTCAGAGAACCACAGAGCTGGTTGGGTTGGGGAAAACTTCTGAAGATTCCTTGTATTTTTCAGATCTCAAACATCTCCCCCAATTTTAAAAACTCTCTGCTCCGTGGCTCTTCCCACAACAAAAAAAGCTTTCCATTTGTGCAAATTCCCTTTCAGAGCAGCATTTCTGTTTGAAAAAGTCCTTGAGCGTGTGCTTAGCTCCTGTTTAAATCTACAAGACAGTGCTTAATTGCTTTTCCCCATCAAGTGCTCAAATGATGTTCAGAGTCATGTTGTAACATATGGTGAGACATTTTCCTGTGCAGCATCATTGGAATTACACCGGAGATAAATCTGACCACGGACGTTGGAGACAGAACCAACTTGTCAGGTTCCCTGCTCACCCTCCCCATACAACGTTTTTCACGCCAGTCTGGTTTGGGGATTTCTACAATTCCTTTGACTGGGTTGTAATCACTCTGACTACACTCTCCTCTAATATTCTGCCCACGTTTTCCCTTTAGTGGAGTTTCCTCTTTCTTGCCTCCACTCTGGAGACCGCCTGGAAATAATTCCGCTCCCTTATTAGCGTACCTGGATTCAATATTTGTGAAGAACTCAAATTCTGCTCCTTTTCTTTGCCTCTGAGCTTTGAGCACGGATTTCCCAGCACAAATCCAGTGTATTTTTTGGCAGAATCAAAGGCTTTTCTACTGCTTTACAAATGAAACCTGAACCTACAGGCAGGCACACATGAACACACAAATGTTCCTCCCCTTATGGACCTGTTCATTAATAGCCCATTGTCTTCCAGAGCTTTTCATCAGGCCCAAAGTGAATGAATTTTGCATTCAAATGTGAAACATGCCCTTTTTCAATCTATCTGCTTTGTAATTTGAATTGCTGCCAGTGAAATAATCTTTAGATGGCAAAATCCAGTGATTGAATTCTGAAATTTGAGTTTAAGGATTTCAAGTCTGCACTGAACTATAAGGTCTTTGGTAATACTTGATGGTTGAACCAAACACTATCTGGACATTCCCAGCTCTCCCAGCTTGGCACCTGGGCAGGTATCTGCAACCAGCAAGACCAAAACTCACTCAGATGTGTTTCCCTGGACCTTGGAGAAATCCCTTTAGATCTTTTTTAGTGGTACTGAGTCTGGGATCTGCAGCAGGTGATGCTGGACAGGCTCAAACAGTCACAAACCATGAATGAGACAACCCAAAATCACAAGGAATTATTGTGAGACCTCACCTGGAACAACGAATCCAGCTCTGGGACTTCCAATAGCAGAAGGACATGAAGGTGCTGGATGAGTCCAGAGGACACCATGGAAATGCTCCAAGGGCTGGAGCCCCAGTTCCTGAAGGGGCTCCAGGAGAGCTGGAGAGGGACTTGGGACAAGAGAATGGAGTGACAGGACAAGGGGGAGTGATTTAAACTGAAAGAGGGGAGATTCAGACCAGATACAAGGAATAAATTCACCAGGCCCTGGCATAGGATGTTCAGAGAAGCTGCCCCATTCCTGGAATTATCCATGGCCAAGTTGGACAGGGCTTGGAGCACCCTGGGATAGTGGAAGGTGTCCCTGCCCATGTCAGGGCTGGGACAAGATGATCTTTAAGATTCCTTCCAACACAAACCATTCCAGGATTCTACATCCACACTGGGAATCAGTGAGAGGAGGCTCTTGGCTCTTCTCCCACATCCTCCTACCTCCAAATTGGTTTTCCCAACCCATCTCCAAGCTCCATCCCCACAGGGTGCAGAGGTGTTCGCATCCAAAGGGTTGCAGGGCAATGAGAAGAGGTAATTAGGGAGATTTGGAATGAGGAAGGAAAGGATGAAAGAAAAGTTATTCTTCTGAGGATATTAAAACCAGAGGAATGAACATGGTCTTTGGAGCATTTGAGTGGTTTAATGACTGGTAATGACTAATTAATTAATAATCAGTGGTAGTAATGAAGGCCAGATTTTCGTTTCCCATTAAAAGATGTAGCTGGACTTATTCTGAGGTGATTTACACCAAGTTCCTGACTCAGCACATCCACATCACCCATCCTTTATGTGATTTATAGCAGCTTTTAAAGCAAGAACTGGATGGCTTTGATCCAGTTGCTTTCTTTGAGTCCAACAGAATAAATAAGCAGGAACCAGACCAGGTCTTTGAAGAGCAAAAGGTGGTTATTTTAATTTTTAATTTTTTTCTTGCCTCAATATCACTGTGCACTTTCTGTGTGCATCTAGAAATGGATTTCAGGCTGTGCCAAGTGTGACTTTGGCCCTGGATAGATTTTATCCTGATATTGCATTCAGTGCTGTTCTGTCAGCTTTTCTGCCATGGGAGTGTGAGACCAGGCACAGCATCTGGAGAGTGTTATTTGTTTTCTGATACTTTCCCTGGGGTTTCCTGTTCTTGTTGGTTTTCTGATTTATTTTCCTTCTTTTTTTTTTTTCTTCTTTTTGGATGAGGTTACTTCTGTTGATGTATGGCTCAGATCTGTCCTAGTCTACTTTGAAAGCTGGTAAATGAGTAAAGCTGGGCTTTGGGATTGGAAGTGATGTGAGGGCAAATGTATTCCCACATTTGAAGAGAGTTCGGGTTCCTTGGGGCAGGGGGTGTCTGTGTGTGGCAATGTACACAAATTTGATGCCCTAAAAATGGGAGATTTAAGCATTTCTATTTGTTGAGAAAGGCAGAAAAAAAGACAGAAAAAAAAGCTGAGGGTAGAGTTAAGGATGAAAGGACAGGCTGGATGACCTGGGGTTGTTTAGTCTGGAGAAGAGAAGGCTCCAGGGAGATCTCAGAGCCCTTTCCAGTGCCCAAAGGGGCTCCAAGAGAGCTGGAAAGGGACTTTGGACAAGGGCTGGAGTGACAGGACACAGGGAATGGCTTTAAACTGCCAGAGAGCAGGGTAAGATGGGATATTGGGAAGAAATTCTTCCCTGTGAGAGCAGAGAGGTGCTGACACCAGTTTTCCAGAGAAACTGTGGGTGTCCCATCCATGGAAGTGTCCAAGGTTGAGTGGGACACTGAGGAGTCTGGTTTAATGGGAGGTGTCTCTGCCCATGGCAGGAGGTTGGATAAAGGTGATCTTTAAAGTCCCTTCCAAAACCATTCTAGGATTCCAAAATTCTATCATTAGGAGCCTTTTAAAAGCAGTTTTCTAGATATCCTCAAAACCATAAATGACAAAGAGCACTAAAAAACCCTCAGCTAACAAAAAAACCCCACCACAAGCCAAATGCACCAACATCTACAAAAAAAACCCAAACAACACAACAGTCTGTTATAGAGGGAAAGTCAAAGCTGCTGTGGAAATCTGGACAAAGGATAAATTGACAGCAAGCAATGCAAATTAAAAGCTTGAAAAATATAAGAAAAAAAAAAAAGGAAAAGTATAGGAATTTTATTCTCCAGACCAGCAAAACTGAATAAAAAGCAAAATTCAGAGTCTACTAAGCCCATAATAAATCCTGATGGTATTGGTTTGTTACTAGCTGGAAATGACAGATTTATTTATAATAATGCAGGAATTTCAATAAACGCCTGTATTCTGTAATTGGAAGAGAGCCTGGTTCCTTAATCCACATCCCAGCCTAATGAAATACTTTTCATTACACCAGCAGCTGGAAAACCTGCTATACATCATCCAGCAAAGTGAGATGTATGCAAGAGTAACAAGACAGAGCAATTTGGAACTTGAGGGTTTTAAAAGAGCAGGTTAAGACTAATTTGGCATCATTGCTCTTTAGGAAAAGACAGGTGGAAGAGTTCCCCAAATCTGGAGAGAGAAGCATGTGTGTGTAAGCACAGCAGCCTCACATCTGTCTTAGGCACAATATCCATCTCAAATTGGATCCAAAAGTTTAGGGATTGTGGGTAATATTATGATTATAATTGAATAATAGCATGCTCATTAAAACAGAGGCATTAATAGCAATCAACTTATGGAAAATAGATTTTTGTCAAGCTAAATTAATACTTTCTAGGAGAATACAGAACTGGTTGTTGGAGTTTGGAAATTTATCATTATTTGTACACATCATAAATAAGGCGTTTTTCTCAGTGACAGTGGATAAACAGAACAACTCAATAATGCAGATCTTGGAAATACGAGCAGCACATAGAGGGGGAGAATACAGAATTCAGATTTCCCATGAGACTGGCCTTGGATCTCCTGGTCCCTTCCAAAAAGGGTGTTGGGGGATGTCAGAAGGTTCATGAAAGAGAGCAAAGAACAGTGCCAGGGTCTGAAATGATGTGACAGCTCAGAGAAAATCATGTGAGGAGCTGCTGATCCAGAGAAGACAGATTTATGCCCCATGAGATGGATGGGTGGAGAAGCATGGGAGCACAGAATGGTTTGGGTTGGAAGGGACCTTAAAGATTATTTAGTTCCTACCCTCTGCCACAGGCAGGGACACCTTCCACTAGACCAGGATGCTCCAAACCCCATCCAACCTGGCCTTGGGCACTCCCAGGGATAGGACATTCAGACATTTAGTAGGGTCCATATATTTAAAAATGTGGCTGAGCACCAGAAAAAAAAAAAAATTCTGTGTATTGCGTACAACTTCTGCAGTAAAATTAATTTTTTTTATTTTATAAAAATAAAATAAAATATTTTATAAAATAAAATAAAAATATAAAAATATAAAATATAAATTTATTTATATTATATAAAATAAAAATATAAAAATATAAAAATGAATTTATTTATATTTTATAAAATAAAATTATAAAAATATAAAATAAAATTTTATTTATATTTTATAAAATAAAATTATTATTTTTTTTAAACTATGAACAGTGCTCTAACCCAAACCAGAAATAATTCAGGGAGGCTCAGTGTCACATGTTGAACAGGATGTGAGGGGACACTGAGAGCAGGACGTGCTGGTGCTCTGTCACCCAGGCCATGGTGGCACAGGGAGGCTCAGAATCGTTGTGTGAGGAGCAGCTCAGAGCCTGCACCAGGTCAAGACCTGCAAAGAACTTGTCAGAGGCTCAGGGCAGGTCTCTGGAGCCAGCAGCACGGAGCTGTCCAGGCCATCTGTGGTGCACCCAAGGCTGCTGAGCAGCTTTGGCTCCATCTGGATCTGCCCTGGGCTCGCTGCTGGCATTGCTGCCCAGGTCCCCTCCTCTGAGGATGGTCAGCTGGGGAGATGGGACATCTTTCCCCATGTCCCTTCAGTGGAAGCAGATGGCCCTTTTTACTCTGCCTCCTCATCCTGTCTCAGGCTTCTGTGAAGCCCAGGTTATGCACAGGGGTGTTGAGCTTCTCCCCATCTACTGAATTTCTGCACTTGATCTCTGCATCTGCACTCCCTGAGTGACCATATCCCAGGAGATAGGATGGACAAGACACAGAAGCAATGGGTGGAAAATGACAGCATGTTTTGGGTCCCCACTGTCCCAGCACATGAGGCAGAGCAGCAGATCCCCCTTTTCCCTGGCTTAGCCCTTTGTGCTCGCACAGAGATGGGGCTGCAATCATTTTCCCTGATGAAACCACCCCACTGTGGGATGAAGACTGTGGAGACTTCCCCATCTATGGCCCCTTCCCCATTCTGCTGCTTTTCCCCAGGCTGCAAGGATGCCAGGAGAAAGCAGGGATCTGTCCCTTTGATGCCTTCAGGTCCCTCTGACCATGAGGGAGGAACATCCCTGCCATGCCCAGAGCTCTGGGAATGTTGGGAAGGGCTCAGGAGGGTCCTGGCCTGGTCTTTGGAGAAGGAACATGGGAGGGGTGAAGCTGTGAATTGGGCTGGGAGAGGTCTATACCCATCTGTATGGGGTGTGGAGCAGGGGATTGGGGGTGTATGGGGCTGTGGGGGCAGTGAGGTGTATTTGAGGTCCATAGTGTTACATCCATAAATGTGGGACAGGACTGCAGGGATGGGGAGGTGTGTTCAGGTTGTGTAGGATTTTTTATCCATGTGTCTCACGTGCGGATCAACATGCTGGGTGTCACAGGGGTTTAGGGTTGTGCATGCATGTATTGGTGGCAAGTTGTGCACAGGTATTTGGGATAAATGAGGCAGAGCTGTGGGGTTTAGGGTGTGTACATGGAACAAGTGGGACAGGGCTATAGGCTTAAGGAAATGCATATGGCACATGTGGGACTGGGAATAGGGCTAAGAAAGTGTGTATGGGATAAGTGGGAAAGGGATATAGGGTTAAGAAGGTGTATATGGGGTATGTGGGGCAGGGTTGTAGGGTTAAGGTGTGTGTGGGATTAGTAGGACAGGGTTATAGGGGAAAAAGGGCGTATATAGGGCATATGGGACAGGGCTATAGGGTTAGAGGGGTGTATATGGGATATGTGGGAAAGAGCTATACAGTCAGGAAAGTTTATAGGGGATATGAGGGACAGGGCTACAGGGTTAAGGAGGTGTATATGGGATATGGGATATGTAGGACAAAGCTGTAGGGTTAGGAAGGTTTATATGAGACATGGGAGAGGGCTACAGGGTTAGGAAGGTTTATATGAGATGTGGGACAGGGCTGTAGGGTTAGGAAGGTTTATATGAGATATATGGGGCAGGGATATAGGGTTAGGCAGGTGTATATGGGGCATATGGGACAAGGCTATAGAGTTAGGGAGGTGTATATGGGATATGTGGGACAGAGCTATAGGGTTAGGAAGGCTTATATGAGACATGTAGGATAGGGTTATAGGGTTAAGCAGGTGTATATGGGATATGTGGGACAGAGTTATAGGGTCAGGAAAGTGTAGATGGGATATGTGGGGCAGGGATATAGGGTCAGGAAGGTGTAGATGGGATATGTGCGATTATAGGGTTATAGGGTTAGGAAGGTGTATATGGGATATGTGGGGCAGGGCTATAGGGTTGGGGGGTGTATATGGGATATGTGGGGCAGGGCTATAGGGTTAGGAAGGTGTATATGGGATATGTGGGGCAGGGCTATAGGGTTGGGGGGTGTATATGGGATATGTGGGGCAGGGCTATAGGGTTAGGAAGGTGTATATGGGATATGTGGGGCAGGGCTATAGGGTTGGGGGGTGTATATGGGATATGTGGGGCAGGCTGTAGGGTTAGAGGGATGTATATGGGATATGTGGGGCAGGGCTATAGGGTCAGGGAGGTGTATATGGGATATGTGGGAAATAGCTATATAGTTAGGCAGGTGTATGTGGGATATGTGGGGCAGGGCTATAGGCTTAGGGCGATCGTGACACCGGTTAGCCCGGGGGCTGCAGGGGACCGCTCACATGTGTGGGGATGATGGAGAGGTCACAGCGAGGCGGGGGAGCCGCGGACCGGACCAGCACCAGCACCAGCACCATCACCAGGATGGAGCCGCAGGTCCGCCGGGGCTTGGTGGGATGGGGGCGGCGGGGGGCGCCGTGCCCGCTCCCCGCCCGCCCTGACGGCCGCTCTCTCTCCCTCTCTCCCCGCTCCGCCGCCCCGTCCCTCCCTCCGTGCTTTCCTCCCTCCCTCCAGCAGAGCCTCCGCCTCCGCCTCTCCGCCCGGCGCCTGGTCCTGGCGCGGCTGCCGAACGGTCCCGCTCGACGCCTCCCGGACCAAGTGCCTGTGTGACCGGCTCTCCGCCTTCGCCATCTTAGCCCAGCTCAGCCCCGACATGGTGAGTCCCGCCGAGCGAGCAGCGCAGGGGCCGGGGTAGGCGTGGGGGACACGCGGGGGACAGGGCGGAATGGAGCGGGAGGGAAAGGGACGCGCCCGGGATGCAGCGGAGCATCCCCGGTACCGCGGCGGGGACAGCTCCGAGCGCCGCCGCTGCTGCCGCCGCTGCTGCTGCTGCAGTCCGGTGTCACCGGGACCGTGGCGACACAGCGTGAGGCTTTGCATAACCCTCCCCCTTCCTTCCTTCCCCGCCGTCCTTCCTCTCCCCTTCCCCCCGACCCTGACCGCAGCTTTTGGGGACACACACACGCGGGGACATCGCCGCGCTGCTCCCTCTCATCCTCCCCATCCATCCTTCCATCCCTGCGCTGTGCTTTGGGACGTGGATCCCGCTCAGCGTGCGGAGCCGCCGGCCCCCGCAGGCGTGTTCGCTGCCGTGGGCTCCCCACGCACGGAATCTTCCGCACGTGGCTTTTTTTGGGGGGGCGGAATCGCCCCGCTCCGCCTCCCTCCCTCCATCCCTCCCCGCCGTCTCCATCCCCGCCTCGGCGTCCTTCCCGCTACCCCGCGCAGTTTTGGGGTGTGTGGGGGTGTGTGTATGGAGGGGTTCCCACTCTGGAATCGCGGGGAGAGTGGAAGGGAAGAGTTGTGAAGTTTTGGCCGCTTGTCGGGGGACACTAAGTCGGTGCCGCGTCTTCGGACGGAGCCTCCGGAAAAGAAAAAAAAAAAGTGCGAGATTCCTAGAAATTATCGCTGGTCGGCTGCACCCTGAGTCAGAGCACGGGGAGGGTGCCAGGGCATTAAAGACGGCGCTGGGGTGGTCAAAAGACGCTTCCTCTCTTCCACCTTGTGCTTTTGAATTTGTTTTATTTCCTTCTTTCTTTTATTTTTTTCTTTTTTTTTTTTTAAGTAGTTCATCCCTTTTTGGACAGTTCCCAGGTTCCCAGAGAGAAGCCACCCCCTCCTCCACCTAAAGCTTCTCCATCTGCCTGGGCACTGGGAGTTACTGGGCCCTTGCAATTATTTACTAATTATGGCTTGCTTGTTAAATGCTGGCTTAATTCGGCAAAAGGGGAGGGTAAAGGAAGAAAGGAAGGGTGAGGAGTGGTAAAGGGAGAGGGGGGATCACATTTTCCAAGATGAAGGTTTGGTTTATTATTAGAAACACTAATGTATTTGGTCCACTAGTTACCATGGAAACAACATCTGCACTGAAGTGGTTTTAAAGACACAGTGTTGGTTGTGTTTGCCTGGGCCCCGAGCAGGCCCAGCCACCACAGGGCTGGGAAATGGGCTCTGGGCTCCTCAGCAGAGCAGCTTTTGGGCTCCTCTGGACAGAGGCACCAACTCTGTGGTCTCAGGTAGAGATATTCCGGCTGAAGGATGCTCAGAGGTAGGGCTGGGAGCGTGTTCCTGCTTGGAAGGGCTCTGGAAGCAGCTGGTTGCATCAATCCTGGCATCCCTGCACTCCATGGGCTGTTGTTTCCTTGTCCTGTCACCATAAACCAAGCGGGCAGGGGAGCAGCTGCTGGACTGGTGCTCTCCAGGAGAATTCCCAGCCTTCTCGAGGTGCACAGGGTGATCTCAGGTGGGATTTGTCACCTGTGTCCTTCCAGCAGCAGGGCTACACCCTTCACCCCAAGCTCCAGCAGCTTTAGGGTCTGGCTCCAGAGGTTGTGGTTGACGAGTGAGCCTTGCCCTGCATGGGAAGGACTCAGAGATATCCTGACAAAGTTTTGGGAGATTGCATGTCTGGGGAAAATAAATTGGGATTTCTGCTGCAGGGAGGCTTCTAAGGCAAAGCCTGGAATGAGGCGAGCCCAGATGTGCAGCTGAGCTGCTGGTGAAGGTCCTCTGCTGATCCAGCTTCTGGAACTGGGCAGAGGATCAGGCAGTGTGGGGAAAGCAAAGGGAATCTTTGCCTTGGCTAAAGCAGAAGTTTCTCTTATGTAGATTTTATGTTCACACACTACTTGGTATTATTTAATTAATCAATCTGGGGAAAAAATGGTTAATTTGATGTGGCCAGATGCTGCTGCTCCATCAGCTCCAGGTGTTTCAGTGTTATCTGGATAAGACAGGGTGGATATCAGCCCTTTATCATCCCTGCAAGTACTTTTGCATTTGAGAGTGGGCTTGGCTGCAGGAGGATACAGCTCCTTCCCCCAGGCATGTTTTATTATATCTGCAACTAAACTCACAGCTACTCCTTTGGGGTTTAGGCCTAAAATTGCTTCTTTTGCCCTCTTTCCAACTCCTCTGGCTGCTGCTTGGGTTATGTTTTCCCAGCTCATTTTTTCCCAGCCTTGAGTCCACTCATTTTTCCCTGGATGAGTCTTTTGGCTGTGCTGGGGGGAGAACTGGGGCTTGGATATCTCCTGAATCCCCCACGCCAGTCCAAGGGTTTGATGATGATGATGGGGAGCATCACCCTGGCTGAACGAGCTGGGACCCATCTCCTGCCTGTGCCTGCCCTGTGAGCCTGCATGTCTGTGTCTCACCCAGCTCCTCATTCCCTCACTTTCCTCCCCAAATCTCATTTTGAACAAGCCCACGTTGCCTCCCGTCCCCAGAGGTGGCATCTCGTCATCGTTGGTGTCTGCGGTGGTGACATTTATGGTGCAGTTTTTCATGTGCCTTTGGAGCTCTCAGGACAAGAAGCTCCGTCCGCCTGTGTCATTAATATTATTTATTGCTATAAATCTCCCTTCTGGAGCCTTTGGCCCTGGCAGCTTGAAATATTTGTAACCCTGCTATGGGCACAGCTCCTTTGCAATGAAAAAAGGCTTTTGGGACGAGTGTTGCTGCTGATTTGGGACTGGCTAAGGACAGTTTGCCTGGGCTGGGACCTAAGAGTTGCTGGTGTAGTGGGGAAAGGAAGCAGTTTTCCTTGATTTCAGTGGAGCTGGAGGCTGAAAGTGCTGTGTTTTGAGTCAGTTTGGGAGACAGACATCCCTAAACCGTGATGGATCCAGCTCAAAAGCTGGAGTTCAGATTTGTGTTTGATTTCCCCTGCTGCTTCCACTTGACAGAGTGCCCTTCTTTGGCACAACTGCTGTTTGACCATAGTGAAAGATTAAAACCTCTTAAATTAAGGAACACAGACAAGCATTTTGGGACTGTCTTTTTGTTTTAGCTTTATAACCTGACTGTCTTGGAAGGGCAATGCCTGTGGTGCTACACCTGCACAGTAGCTGTGCTAACAGAGAATGAGGGCAAAAGGAAACCACAGAGCTGCATGTTAGGCTTGTGGTGGTCGTTTTTTCAATATATTTTGGCAATTTTTGGAGATGAGGAGGAAATAGAGCAGGAGCCTGAGGATGAGCAGCAAAGCCTTTCGCTCTTTGGTTGTCTCATCTGAGTTTGGCTCGTGTTGTCTTTGCTGCCTTCCACCTTGTGCTTGGCCTTTGTAGAGTCAATCAAGCTTTAAAGCTTGGTTAAGCACAGCTTGGATGGGGTTTTGGGAAAGCTGGTCTGGTGGAAGGTGTCTCTGTCCAACCAAGGGGTTGGAATTGGATGATCTTTAAAGCCCAAACTGATGCTTTTGTGATTTGTGCAGCCCTTAGGGCTGGAGTAAAACTTGACAAATACATCTCTGTTGTCTCCCCCCTCCTTACTGGTCCTGTCTGCAGAAAACTGATCAGAGAGAGGCATCTGAGCTCTCCTCTCATTCCTAGGCTTGATGAAGATTCAGAGCTGGTGGCAGGAACTTGTAGGGGTGCTGAGTTTGTTATGTCTGCACTGAATTTTTGTGACATCTCACCTCTGTGTTGGTGTTTTCTGACAGGCAAAACCAGCAGCTGTTGAGTTTGGTGGGGTTTTTTGTAGCAGATCTGGCCCTGAGTGAGTGCTGGCCAGGAAGTGAGCTGACCTGTGAGATGAGAGGAAAGAGCCTCAAGTTGTGCCAGTGTGGCAAATCTAAAAGATTGGATATTAGGAAAAAATTTCTTCAAGGAAAGGGGGTTGTCAACCATTAGAACAGGCTGCCCAAGAAGTGGTAGAGTCACCATCCTTGGAAGTGTTCAAGAAATAAATGGATGTGGTACTTGGGTGCTGGGTCGATGGTTGGACTTGATGATCTCAGAGATATTTTCCAACCTTGATGATTCCAGGATTTATATCCCAGGATTGTTCAGTGTTCTCTCCAGTTTGCAAGAATGGGAAGCACCTTTCCTGGTGTGCATCTTACCCATGAAGCTAAAGTTCCTCTCTAAACTCACAAGATTTCTTTTTTTTGTCCCTCAAAACCTCCCATTTTGGGATGTAAGGGACCTTCAAAGATCTTATTTTGTCCCAAGGATCTTCCCCCTGAAAAGATTGTCCTGTGCTGCAGGAGCTCTCTGTACTTCATGGACAGTGCACACACACAAGGTGGGTTATTTTAAGCTCCTAAAATTCTGTAGGGCCTCTCTTCCACAGGGAGGAGATCCAGGTTCCCAGGAGAAAAAAAGAAAAAAAAAAGAAAAAAAAAAAAAGAGCTAATGTTATGAATCAAATATTTTGTAAGAGTGTAGCAATTCTGACAACATTTTGATGGAAAATTATATTGGTTTTATTTAGATAAGACTGGAGAACTTCATTTGGGGGTGAACATTTTAACATTTACATTCTTCCATCATTTATCACCTGAAGTTGGAGTCTGGATGAGAACAAAGCCTTTTGCATACCTTGAGAACTGACAGTTCTCATGTTCACAACAGTTCCCAGGCTTAGTTAATATTGGTTCTGCTTTTTCTGCAGCTTTAACTCTTTAATTCAAAAATTGGATTTTTCTGAGGAAGAGAAATTTTCAGTTTTGCCAGACTTTGAGACATCAAACTTTGGTCAGGTTGTGCAGGGGTTTAAGGAAGAGTTTGGTGTATTTGGGTGTGTTGTTGAGGCTACAGCCAGATCTTTTCTGTGCCTGTCAGTGAAATTGTGACCTTGAGCTGAACACTTTTTTGCTTTCTGCTTCCCTTTCTCCAGCTGCAGCACCCTTGCAGGTGACATCCCAGGCTCTGTGCATCCACATTTGCACCCCAGCCTGAAGGGTGCTCCAGGAAGCACCAAGTGCTGTCATTTCCCTGACAGAACATTAGGAGCCTCCTCTTGCCCATTTGGCAGGAGCTGTGCCAGGGTGAACATTGCTGAGCCACGAACATTTGGGCTTTTTGAGGTCCAAATCCTCTGCGAGCTCCCACGCTCGCAATGCTGGCACCTCTTCCTGCAATCACCCCGTCCTCTCCAGGATGCTGCTGTGTGTAGAGTGTCTCTTAGGGAGCTGATTGTGCCTCTTGAGCTGGAAATGTTGCCTAAGATTTCCTGGGGATTAGTTCTGTTGCCACTGAACTCTCCCTGGGTGCAGAGATGCCAAAGTGGGAGTGGCAAAGGGCCACTCCAGCTGGACTCCTGCTCATCCCAGGAGAGCTCCGTGCTGGGGTTGGGGAAGGATGTGGTCTAAGTGCTGCTGGGGATTTCTGGGCTTTGCCCTTCTCCTGCTCCACAGCAGGAGCAGCTGCTGTGTTTTCTCTGGGGGGCTTTTCCCCCGAGGTCCGTGGCAGCCTGTAGGAGCAAGCTGGTGATTCTGTAAATCACGGGCTGCTCTTTGCTGCGCTCAGCAGGGAGGCTCTTGTCACTAAATCCAGTTTAGCCCTCCTGAGTTTCAGCAGGCGTGGATAGAATGGAGAAGACAGGGTAGGAACCAGCTGGGCAGACAGTTTTCCCCTCCTACTCTCTCTGTTAATGTGATTAAGGAGGAGAGAGGATGTGTGATGCTCTTAGGGGGCCAAACTTGCCAACCCACGGTCTAACCCCCTCTTGAGAGAAGTCCATTATTTTTCTAAAGTCCCCTCTTAACAGAAAGTACTGGATTGTGTCCCTACATCTTTGCTTTGCTGGAATTACCTGGTTTTAAAGTGTTGCTCTGTCACTCATGTGGGATCTGTCAGTTTGTGTTGCAGAGTAAATTCAGGTTAAATCTAGTTTGATTTTGAAGAGGACCCAGAGTTGATGTACAGGTGATTTATGTTGGGTTTTAAGAGGAGGGGGATCAGTGACAGAGCTTGTGGTGTGCTCCAGGTGCCAGAGGCAGCCTGGGTTTGTTGTTCTGCTGGAAGAATTGACTGGAGATTGCCACTGCTGTGTGCCATACACAGATACCTAATAAAAGATCCCATTAGCAAATAAGTGATTGATATTGGAACATACACAGGCAAGGCATGAGAGACGAGTGGGATAGGAATTCCCTCTCAGAGCTGTGCTGTGCTTCTAGCAGAGACAACACTTGAATATATTAGAAGAAGACAGGTAGCACAGGAGGTAATAATAGGAGGATTTGGCTCAGCATAATAAGCAGTCATCCAGCATCCCACCTCCTTGGCGGCTGTCTGCGGATTTCGCTGTCTGTCGATCCATTGGGTACTTTGGGGAGATATTCCCAGCTGACAGCTTCCCTCCTCCCCGAGTTCCTGCTCAGCAGCGCTGGTGGATTCACCCAGGTCTCTTTAACTCCTGACAAAACTCCAGCTGGTGGGATTGCAGCAGCGTGGGGCTGCGGCTCGGCCCCCGCCAGCCGGAGCCGCCGAGCTCAGCGCAGCCCTGGCAGGGACTCTTCTGCAGGCAAATGCTGCATCACCCTCCTGTATCTATCTCTCTCTCCATCTGAAGGGGACGTGGGAGAGGAGCAGGATCAAGTGGCTGGGAGCTAAAAGCCGTTGTGGGATTCAGTGCTGGAGCGTGAGTAATGCCGAGCCAAATTCACCCTTTGGTGGAAAGGCGAGAGCAACGCCGGCGCTAACCAAGTGACCCCAGGAACGGAGCAGGGCTGGGTTTGGTCCCCTGTCTCCAGCTCAGATTAGAGCCTCACCGAGAATGCCTGGGATGCTGCATGTCCAGGCATTCCTGAGGGGTTTGGTGCTTATTCTGAGCTGCAGTTCTTAATGGCTCGTTGCCACGAAGGCAGCTTAGTGAGTGTGACAGCTGCCCTATTACCCTGCCACAGTTTACTGCTCTGCTAAGGAGCTGTGGATTTAAGCCAGGACACCAGGGGCTTCCCAGTTCCCACTTTCCCCTTTCCTAGAGCTCAGAAAGCAGCGCTCAGCCTCGCTTGTGAGCAGATTTGAGGGCCAGAAATGTGAACCAAGTGTGTGTTACCTGCCTGGGATTGCTCTGCTCTGGGTCCAGGCAGGATGACTGGCACAGCCCAGAGTGTGGGAGGGCGTGTGGGAGGGGACGATGTGTCAGAGATGTTTGGTGTGGTGCCTCCACACTGATGGCTGAGCTCTGTGAGACATTTTGGCTCTTTCCTCAAATTAAAAAAGGCTGAGGGGAAAGAGGATGATAATCTTCAAACGAGTTGAAAGGTGGCTGTGGAAAGGGAATAATCTGCTTTCTGTGTCTGCTGGGGATTGGGCTGAAATTGCAGAGTGAGAGATTTAATTCAGGCACGAGGGAAAACCTTCTGACTGCAGGGATAGACAAGAGCCCAGACTCCATCAGCACAGGTTTTCTTGAAGAGGCTGGGGGTGGTTTTGATGGTTTTGTATCAGGCTGAGGCGTAAGCTGAGCTTGTCAGGTCTTTTCCACTCTCTCACCTGAAATTCTGTGATGTAGATCCCTTGGTGTCTGTGCCTTGCTGTGTAAAAAGAGAGGAACACAGCAGAGGGGCAGCACATTGGTGGGAGTGGGAGGAGTGGGCTGAAGGCAGGTGGAAAAGCCAAAAATGACCGAGTCTGTCCACAACTTCCCACTTCCACCTGTAGCTGTCGATCCGCTGTCATCTCATATTTACAACCTGCAGTTTGTACCAGCCAGGAGCTTCAGCACCACTCCAGCCTGCTCAGCTCTGAGCCACAAAGCTACCCTGACCCAGCAGTGTGGGAAATTCAGCTGAATTTTCCATCTGGAACCCCAGGATGCTGGGATGGGGGCGGGCGTGGGGGCCCGTGTAAACAGCACAAGGTTCTTAGTCATGGCCAAGTGGTCACATCTGCCAGGGCTGGGCTGTGGGCACTGCACCAGGCAGGGCTTCACAGGGGAGGTTTGGAGCTCTGGGTGCTCGGGGAGCTTCTCCCGAGGCAGGAGGACGGCGTGGGAGCATCACAAAGGGGCTTGTTTGAAAATGGTAACGAGTGGGTGCTGGAGGCTGGGTTTCATGGGCTCATGGGGTGGGAGTCAGAATTAGTGCTAAATGAGATTATCTTCCTTTTCAAAGCACTTCAGGGACTGAGCATGGTGTGTTCAAAGAGTCAGGCAAACTGTTGAGTGTTGCTTCTATTATTCTGCACCCGTCTCCATTGTACTTTGGCCTGGAAAAGCAATTCTTTAGATAAATTTGACAATCTGCTTCACCTCTGAGCCCTTTATGCCCTGCAGAAAGGCTGAGGTTGCCCTTAAATTGCCATGCAGCGGGAAATGGATAAGTCATTATTATTATGTTCATTTAAGCCCAAATTGAAGCAGTTTATGAAAGGTTTGTGCCCTTCATACTTTTGCTGTCAGGTAATAGCTGGGTAGATAAACCTGCTGGTAAGATTTTGGTAATCTTTAAGCAAAAATGGGCATTATGTGTGGAAAAGTAATGTCAGAGTTGTAATTGGGTGTATTTGAGCTCAAAATGTCCCTCTGAATGTGAGGAGTGTCTAATGAAGAAACTGATATTGTGCTGGGTGTGATTACAGCCCGCCAAAACTCAGCTGCAGCTCCATTACTGGCTGCCTACCTGCCCTGCTCAACTCAAGAACATACAGAATATATTCAATAAATCTGTGAAAGCAAAATGACTCCCTCTTTTCCCACAACTGAGACAATGCTTTCATTTTCCATGAAGAATGGTTCTTTTTCCTCTTTTTAAACATGGCAATCATGCCAGCATCTCCCCAGGTGGGGAATATCTGACTGCTGGGGCCACTTTTGATTTTGTTTATATCAGCTCAGCACAGCTGTAAATCCAGGGGCTGTTACAGCTTTGCTTTCCAATCACTCAGCTGTGAATGAGTTGGGGGTTGGAGGCTGATTCCTCGAGGGCTGCTTTGCTCCACACAGAGGGAATTTGCACCAGTGATTCCCCACTGACCAGCTGGGGATGGAAACACGCTGGGGCTCCTCAGATTGCAATGGGAATAAAGCTGTCATTATCCTCATAAGAGCAGAATCACCCAAATGGCTGAAATCCCTTCATCTTCTTTTCTTAGCCAAGAAAGCCCTGAAAGCCTCTGAGGGCTGTCAATAAATTGAGGGTGTTTTGCTCCAAGGTTGTTGGTTCAGCCTTAGTTTGGGTCAGGAGCCATTGTCAGGGCAGGGATCTTCAGTGATGGAATAGTGAGGGATGGGAGCATCTGCAAGAAGTAATTAATATTTGTTCAGCCTGGAGAAGAAACTGAGGGGAAACCTCATCAGGGTCTGCAGCTTCCTCATGAGGGGAAGCAGAGGGGCAGCACCAATTTCTTCTCTCTGTGACAGTGGTAGGACCTGAGGGAATGGCTGGAGCTGTGTCAGGGGAGGGTTAGGCTGGATATCAGAAAAAGATTCTTCATCCAGGGGGTCGTTGGGCACTGGAAGAGGCTCCCCAGGGAATGGTCACAGCCTTGAGACTGACAGAGCTCAAGGAGAGTTTGGACAACATTCTCAGCCACAGGATGGGAATGTTGGGGTGTCCTGTGCAGGGCCAGGAGTTGGACTTGATGATCCCACTGGGTTCCTTCCAAATCAGGATATTCTATGATCCTCTGAATTAAAGGGTCTTGGATAAAGTCAGGTTTTAAGAGATGCTTCAGTCTTTGCCCAGATGTTCATTTCTTGTGCTTTGGAGGAAGGTTTTTCTTTTGGATTGCTCTTCAGCAGCCAGGGGGAAAGAGAAAGTGGGTATTTGCTCTCTGTGATGGTCGGCAGGTGGGATCTGAATATTTGGGGCAGGAGCCATCCTGCCGACACTGAGACCTCAGGTGTTCCCCACTCCTCAGGCGGGTCTCTCCAAAGGGCAGGATGCAGGGGAATGGGGAAGGAACGTTTTGCCCATGCTGTGGGGAGAGCTGCTGCTCTGGCACCGCTCTTCAGCGTGCCACTGATAGTGTAAAACAAACAGCGGGGCTGGTTTGGAGTAATTTGGTGAAACGCTGTCGCCTGGCATGGAACCAAAATACTGCTTAAATCAGGATAAACACAGTCTGGATTCTACTCTCATTTTCCATTCCCAGTCTGCTATGGACTTATTTTATTTTAGCTATGTGTAAATCTTAGCACATTTCCCTGCAAGGTGCTCAGCTGGGAAGCCGCAAGGGATAAGGGCAATGAGGTTCCACGTCTGTTATGGAATTTGAACTGGTTGTTCTCTATGTAGCACAAGGAAAGGGCAATTCCAAGCAGGAGGGTGCAGGAAAGAAGATTCATTTTTAAAGCAGTTACAAAGCATATGTCCCTATGGTAAAATAATGCCAGTAATGGTAACAGTGGTAGTAGTAACAATGATTATTATGATAATGATAATAATTGTAAGTTTCATGGCAGAGGCATGGAGAACAGCTCCTGTAATTGTCCCTAATTCTTAATTTTTATTGTGCTCCTTGGATGTGTCTTAGCTTGTGGCAGCCAGCAGTGTTCAGGACATTGAATCATAGAAGTGTTCAGATTAGAAAAGACCTCCAAGATCATCAAATCCCACCACACCCCCTAAAAATATCTGAGACTGTCACATCTACTCCTGGATTTTTTTGACATTTCCAGGGATGGTGACTCCATCACTTCCCTGGGAAGCCTGTCCCAATGCTTAACCACCCTTTCAACAGAGACATTTTTCCTAATATCCAAACTGAACCTCTCCTGGTGCATTTTGAGAGCATTTCCCCTTGTCTTACCTGGGAGAAGCAGCCGACCCTCACCTCAGCACAACCTCATTTCAAGGAGTTTTAGAGAATTAATGTTGCACTGAGCAGGATGGACAAGTCCCCTCTGGTTTGAATATTGAATATTTGTATGAATACCTGCATTGTACCACTTCATCTCAGGCAGTGGATTGGATCCTGGAGCATTTGGTTTTCCAGGACTGACACGGGGAGATTGAGGTTTGCTGTTTCGAGCAGTGCCTGTGTCAGTGCTGCTGCACAACGTGATTAAAGTTCACTTCTGCCCCTGTTTTCTCAGAAGCAAAAGCTGCTGCCCGTGGAGGAATTGGCCATTTTGATTATTGCCAGCTTCATTGTAGATAATGGTTTTATTTTCTCTTCTTTAAAGGGAAAGGCTGGAACAGAATAATTTTTCCATATGCATGGAAAGCAAAGGTTTAAAAACCAGCCATGCCATCTGACCAGCTCACAAACACTTAAGCCAAAAGCTCTCTTCTATCTCTCCTCCGTCCTTCTCAAAGGTCTTGCACAGCAGAGAATAAGGTGCTGGTGCTTGGTTGTTGTGACACAGCCCTAGGAACCCCCCAAGGCATTTGCACACAGCAGGAATCTAAGCTGAATTAAGCTTTGGAAGAGAGATGGAGGGGCAGTATTATTCCCTTCCATGTCCAGGGGATCAAAATAGGCCCCCAAGAAGATAAAGCCAGTGTTTGCCACTTAAATCAGATCAGCTGAGAGGCCTTTGGAAAGATTGGCTTAAGTGATGGAGCTGTGAGTCCACAGCTGACCTGAGGGTGAGCTGGGGGTAGACTCTGCTCTCCTCCTTGGTGTCCCCAGCTCCTCATTCTGCTTCCCAAGCCACAGCTGGCAGAGGGATGGATGCAGGGTGACTCAAGGATCTTCATCAGAGCTCCATAAAACCAGGATTTCAGTTGCTTGGATGAGCAAGGTACAGTGGTAGAGACAAATAAAGCGAATAAAACTTTGTTTTAAAGAGTGGTGGTGAAAACATTTGGGAGCAGCTGTCTGGTGAGGAGGAGAGGGTTCCTCAGCATTAATATGGAGCTGATCCATCCATCCTTGACATCAGGACTGGACATTGAGGCTCTGGGAGTTCCATCCTGGCAGTGAGCATTGCTGACTGGCAGGTACATAATGCCCACTGTTAACTCCTGTAATCCCCTGCCAGCCTGGAGGAAATTATCCTGACAATTCCCATTAAGGAGAGGCTGAGTGACCACTCCTCTGCCCTGAAAACTTCTTCAAAGCTGTTTACTAAAAGCAAATTGTCAATGTTGTATCTTGTGAGAGGACTCAATACCCACTGAAGAGTTAGTGATTGTTAATAAATAGTAGCGTGTTAAGACATCTCTCCGGGTGATTTTTGTGTGCTGTAATTACACAGAATTGCCTCTTAGACTGGCCAAATAACATAAAAGGAGCCCTGAGCTCTACAAATGTGTTCCTGATAATGGGTGACTATTAACTTTGACATGGGAAATCTGTGATTTTGATAGGAGGGAAGCAAAGCAAGGTGGAAATCCTCTGGACCTGGCTCTCAGTGGCAGGGGCTGAGCTGAGAAGGTGTCACATCTGCCAGAAAGAAGATGTGAAAAGATGATTTATTAATGATGCCTCTAAGTGACCTTCATGCCGAGACCTCAAAGCCCTTCTCAGAGGTTAAATGATGGAGAAGAGAAGGCTCTGGGGACACCTTATTTTGATTTTTCAATATGTGAAGTGTTATAGGAAAGGTGGAGAAAGACTTTTTTACAGGTTTAATTCAGGATAAATTTAATTTTAGTAGCCAGTATGGGCCTGTATTTTGTGTTGTTGGGCACTGCCATTGCTGCCATGGAGTGAGAGGATGAGGGGGAATTGCTTAAACTGAAAGAGGGTGGAATTATATGAAATATTGGAAAGAAACTTTTTCCTGTAAGGGTGGTGAGACCCTGGCACATGCTGTACAGGAATTATGTGACTGCCCCATCCCAAGGCCAGGCTGGATGGGGCTTGGAACAGCCTGAGATAGTGGAAAGCATCCCTGTCCATGCAGGTGGTTGGAATTAGATGATTTCAAAGGTGCCCTCCAACCCAAACTATTCTGTGATTCTGTGGAAAAAAAGGAATTTTTTGGTCCTTTCTCACTGCTTGTCTGCTTTGAGTTGAGTGAACCCTGTAGACCTCTGACAAAGCTGACCCACCAAAAAATCTCGTTTCACCCCTGCCCAATCCTGACATCCACCAGGAATGAGAGCTCGTGTCCTGCTCTCCCTCTCTCCCTGTCTTTCTGCAGGAAATTGCTGGTCCAGGGAGAGAAAACTGAGCCTTCCCTTGAGCAGGCCCAGGGCACATGGAAATTTCCCATCCCAACAAAGTATAAATGCAATATCCACAGGGCCTGAGCCTGGATGAGAAATCCTGAATCTGACTGAATTGATGATTAAAAAAAAATCGGTGTGTTTTTGGCAGCTGACAAGAGCACATTCACCTCTTGGTCCTTCAACCCTTTTGTTCTGGAAGCTGTTTGCTTCTGTAAGCCCTGCTAAAAGCATTATTTTCCAGCAATTTTGACACCTCTCTCCCTGCTTTGACAAGAGTTGTCCAACCAGCAGTGAAATCAATACAGTGTGACTCAAAAAAAATTTCACAGGAGTCATAAAAAGCCTTTGGGCCAGTGGCACAGCAAAACCATTCCTGTGCAATTCTTGGAGTAAATCCCACCCAGCTGGTCCAGGTCTGTGTCAGGAGAGTGGAATGAGCCCTGATTGCTTTGAGCTTGTGACCTGTGAGGGGACAGAGAGGGACTTGCTCGGTCTTGCAAAGATGTAAAGGGCACTCTGGTCACAGCCTGTGGGACAGTTACAAAAATTATAAAACCAAATTCCTCTGGCTTGTGCCTGGTGGTTTAACAAGGGGGAAAAGACAAACTGTAGCTCGGGAGGTGCGTGGAATAATTTAGGTTGAGAAAAAATCTGTGAGACAGTCGAGTCCAACCTGGTAACACCACGTTCACAGCTAAACCACATCTCTTAAGTGCAATATCCAGACATTTCCTCAACACTTCCTGGGATGCAGGTTCCGCCACTTCCCTGAGCAGCCTATTCCAATGCTTTTCAGTGAAAAAAATGTTTCCTGATAGCCAATCTAAACCTCCTCTTGTGCGACCTCATGAAAAACTCTGTTGCCAATAGAGAGTTGTGGCTCTGGAATGGGCACCTATGGGACGGGAGCTCTCCATCTTGGAGAATTCCCAAATCCAGACAAAGCCATCACCAGCCTCACCTGATGTTAGTGCTGGTCTTGCTCCAAGCAGCAAATTGGGTTGTAAAGCTGGATATGTCCCTTGCAACCGGAGCTCCTGCAATTCTCTGACTTCATGAATCTTTAATTTCAAATGTGCAGGAAGTTAGGCTCAAGGCAACTATTATGAGTAGCAAACACGTTTCTAAAACCAAACAAAGCCCAGTCCCCCCAAATTCCAAACTTGTGTGCCTGTGTTTAATTTCAGAGCAGAATAAATGGTTTAATTTTTCAGTTATTTTATTGGTGTGATGTTGTGCCTATAAAGACTTTGTTCAAGGCTTTCTTGGAATAAAGGATGGGAAAAGCAGAAAGAACAGCTTGGTTGTAAGGTCTGGGGCAAACTGCAGAGCATTAAGAAATACTTTGTTCTAATTGGAGCCTGTTTGACCCTGGAGCCAGAGCAGGGTAATGGAAAAAGCACAACTCAAATCGAGTCGCTTTTCACAGCGTTCTGCAGAAAGGCAGAGAAGGAAAGGGGAGAAATGCAGAGAATTGGAAAGGGGGGAGAGCCGGAAAAATGCATTAGGAGCAAGAAGAAAAGGCAGAATACGCCGTGGGAAATAGCCGAAGGAAAGGAGACAGAGAAGACAAAGGAGAGCAAAAATTAGGGAGAAGGGAAGAGAAGGAAAAAGAAGGAAGCAAGGTGAAATTGTAAAGGGAAGGAGGAGTGTCCTTCTGCCCTGCCAGGCAGAGCAGTGAGGTGGCAGGACAGAGAGTGGCCCCAGGCAGCAGCGCTCGTTATTTCCATCCTGGCTGATGTCATTGATTGCCTCCCTCCTCCCCTGTCATGCCTGGTGACAGAACCGCAGCCCTTGCGACTCGGAATGACCTGCTCTGTTCCCAACTGGCCCAGGGAAAAGTTTTATTTCCAGCTCCAAACAGGAACATCTTTTTCTGTGTTTCGGGGGTTTTTGGATGGCCCCTCTCAGCAGTTCCTCTCTGGGACCACCTCCAGTCCAGGCAGGTAGGGACCCTATTCCTGGCCTGCAAATATCAGTTTTTTCTTCTGCAAATAACCAGTTTTTTCCTCAGCTCTGATGCTGTGAAAATCCCATAGGGCTGTTCCTTCTCTTACCTTCACATTTTTCTGTTGGCAGCATCTTTATTTTTTCAACCAACCTTGATTTTCCAATTTTTCCTTCTTTAAGGAAATTTCCCTTGCAAGGCTCAGATCCTGCAGCATCTGACCACCTTCTGTCAGGGGGTTTAATTAGTCAGAAAAAAACCAAACAAATGATGATTTGTTTGCTGAACGGAAGATTGGTGGATAGAGAAGGAAGGTGGGGAAGACAAAGAAACCTTAATAATGACGGAAGAAAGCCGAATCCTAAGATATTGGGGCTGAAGTCTTTAGGACTTGCTTAAGATAACAGTAAATGGCCTCAAGTTTCACCAGGGGAGGTTTAGATTGGATATTAGGAAAAATTTCTTCATTGAAAAGGTGGTAAAGAATTGAAACAAGGAAATAGTAGAGTTACCATCCCTGGAAGTGATCAATGTGGATGTGGCACTTGAGGGAGAACGTGGTTTAGTGGAGAACGTGGTGGTGGTGTTGGGTTGATGGTTGGACTTGCTGATCTTAAAGGTCTTTTCCAATCTTAATTATTTGAATATTCCCAAAGGAGCAAGTTCCTCTTCTTCCTGCAGCCAGCGATTTTTATGGTTATCCCCCTTCCAACAAAAATCCCATCAGGGCTGGGCCCATCCTTCTTTCCTGTAGAGTGAAGGGATGAGCTTCATGGCATCTCTTCAGCAAAAGCCTTTCTTCTAAACATGAAGTTTGTGAAAATTTGTAGGACAAAGAAGGAGGTGCAGATCAGAGCCTTTCCTGTGGGACAGGCTGCAGATGGAGATCAGTTATTACCCTAAAGCCTGGCTTAAGCTTGGCCAGTCATCATTTGTGTAATGCCTTGTGTAGAAGCAAACATCTGATCTAGGAACAATCCAGTACATGTGGAAGATCCTTAATTAGCTTCAGGATCTCTGAGAGGGTTATGGATGATGTGGGACAGTGGATGGAGAAGGCAGTGAGAGAATCTGAGGTCTTTTGAGGTGGAGAGATCTCAGGGAGGATGTGGAAGGGAGAGCAGCTGGGGTTGCAGTGTTGGGATTTAGGAATGCAGCCTGCTCATCTCTTAAAAACCAAACTCCATTCCCTTGATGGTTTAGGAATGAGTTACATGTCGGGCTTTCTTTGCTTTAATGGAGCTCCTCCCCCACTTTTATCCAGTTACCCATGAAAAGTCAGTGAAATGAGACCTACTTAAATCAAATGTCACAATCGATGCTCATCCCAGGCCACCGTTTGTGCGATGTGAACTCAGATTGCCGTAAGGGGGGAGCAGGGAGAGGGAAAGGCTTGGGAAAGAGCTTGGAGGGAGTGAGCAAGGAGCCATCCATGGCTGAGTGTCTTGTGTTCCACAGTGCTTTTGCCACAGCCATGCACCTCTGGGTTGGGACAGGGCTGTTGTCCACCAGGATTCTGCAGGGGGGACAAACAAAGCTGTGGCTTCCTACACATCCATCTCTGCCACACCCCACCTGACTAAATCAGAGTCCTTTCCACATTTCAATTTATAAGGAGCAAAATATGCGATATCAGCACTCACCCTTCCTGGACGATGTCCAAATTCAATTTTGTTTGATGGGAAGACAAAATCAACGCATTGATATTTTCATTGAAATTCATGTTTGCCTCGTTCCCAAAAACATGCTTCTAACCTTGCATGAAGATTTGGCAGGAGTAAATTCTCAGGGTGGGAGCGCAGTCAGAGGAGTTGATGTAAAAAATCACAGTGACCCAAGTGTCTGTAAAGGCTTAGGGAAAGAATCCACAGGAGAGCTGAAACATCTCTTTCATGAGCATTTTGGGAATCTCAAAGCAGAGGGAGATGCAGGAGGGATTGGTGAAGCTCAGGTTTCTTGTCTGTAGCTGGTCTGCACCCAGTGAAGATCCCTCAGACCACCTGTACTCCTTTTGGTGCCAGCTGGGTACTCAAGCCATTGACTGTGTGGGACATCCCACCCTTAAGGGGAAGGAAGCACCCAAAATTTTTGATCAAAAGGAATGGCAGAAGACAGAGGGATCCCAAGATTTATAAGTGAATTACAAACAGAAATTGTTATTAGTCCCTGATCTGGTGCCAGCACGTGGTAGTGAGTTTTGGATAAAGGGGCAGAGTGAAAGGGAAAAAGGAGATGGATTAGGGAGAGACAAACAAAGGAGAAGCAAGGAAAGGGAAAAAGAGAAATCACCAATGCTGGCTCCAGGTTGATCCAGCTGATGGGGTGTCCAGGGTCCTGGGGTGCCCATGAGCCCAGGGAGTACCTTTTTATAGATCAGTTTTCTCTGGAGATAAGTCTCTCTTTCCATGCAAATCAGTTGTCATGGACAGCCTGTTCTTGTAGACCTTTCTAGAACTGGGTAGGAGCCTTCAGGGATCTTATGTGGTCTTGATCCATCCTATCATCCATGCCCATTTCTCAATCTCATTCCTGTGCCTGCACTTTGCTGAATTGTGCTAATCTCCAGGTGCCAAAACAAGGATTTTTCTTCCCAGAAAAGTGCTGCCCTACCTGTGCATGGCCCCTTCTGCAGCCACACCTTTTTCTTCAGTGTATTATTGCCAACAATTCTTGGTTGGCTCCACGACCATCCATGTTTGAGACATTCACGTTAGTCCCCTTATTTTCTAGGCTTCTACAGTGTGGCACTAAATTTTGGAAGTTCTTGTTCCATCCTTCCTGACACTTCCTTTGAGTGGTGAAAATTCTGTTCCTCATTAATTCCCCTCAGCTGTGAGAGGTGTCCTTGTTCAAAATAAACAAATAAGGAGGGTTTTCCCAAGCCCTCAAAAATTCAGGGACAATTCAGCTCTGACCTCTGTGTACCAGGATTGTTCACACAACCCTGTTGTGACTGTGGGCCTTGAGTAAGTGGACACAGGTTTGGTTTGTCCATGTTCTGAACTGGCCAGGCTCCATTAAACCCAGCACTGAGCCCTGCCTGATGTATTTTGCTTCACAGAAGGCTCAGTAGCCTGGAACAGAGCTGCTGTAGCCTCAGCTCCATGGCACCCCTCTGACTGGAGGTTCAGGCTGAGCAGCCTCATGCCTGCCAAAAAAAACGGTGTAGTCAAGTCCTTAGAGAACTGCCTGTTTCATTCCCAAATTCATGCATAATTTACTTTTCTTTTTTTATTTTATCTCCTGTGCTAAGCCCTTGCTGTGTCAGAAGCCATCTCATCTCCATGAGTGAAGTGCAAGGCGCTGGTGCTGTGCCAATCTAATGACAAACCTTGACTGGGCTCCCTGTCCTCTGCAAACGGTGTGACCCCAAACAGAGGGTTCTTGGGTGTCTGTTCTGTGCCTCTCTCTGCCTTCCTGCCAGCAGGGATCACTGATGTGGAAATAAGAAACGTGCCAGGGGGGAAAAAAAAAATGCCTGCAGCAGAGAAAGCCAAGTGGGACTGAGCTCCTCGCTCTGAGCTGAGGACAGGGCGAGTTCAGTGATATCAGTGTGGCAGATGTTGGGTAGTTACAGTCACAGGATGCTCAGAGAGCTCCATTAGAGAGGTTACAGCGTGTGTTTGCTCTTTATATTGCAAGAGCTGATGTTCTTTTGTATTCAGTCAGAAAAAAAGAGCCATTCCACACCAGGTTTTCCAGCCTGTGTGATCCCCTTTTCTATGAAAAAATGCCTGTGGTGTAAGAGCACTGAATTGATGGATAGTGGATCCCTGGGGAGGATGCACATCTTGTTTTTCCTCCCCTTGCTTCATTTCATCCTTTTCCAGATGAATGTTTGTGGTTGGTGGAAAATTTTCACGTTCTCTTCATCCTCCACCCTTCATCACCGCCGTCCCAGAAGAGCTTGTTTGTAATTGTTCTGTTATTGCTTCATTAATTATCTTCCCACTTTCACACTGGATGTGAAGAGCCTGATCCTCCTCTCATAACACCTTTCACATGCCTGCCTTCCATGGATATCAGAATTGTTACCCAGGTTTGACACTGGTTTGTGGGAGCAGAATCAGGTCCAAATAAAAAGCAAAAAGGCTGGGTCAGGCTGAAACAGATCCTGGTCTCCTTCCCTGTTTGTTTGTGATGTGAAAGTCAGCTGAGTGGACCCCCCAACAAACAGGAAAATTCCTGCCATTGAATTTTCATGGTAGAACTGGCTGAACTTACTTTTTAATGTCTCACTTTCTCTCTTTCAGAACATGGAAAAGGTGCTGGTCCCTTCTGTCACGTTAATTGTAGGCTGTGGAGTATCCTCGCTGACACTTTTGCTGTTGATTATCATTTATGTCTCTGTTTGGAGGTATGGCTTTCATTCCTTTCTCTTCTTTTTGGGGAAAATAATTGTCTTTTTGACCTACACGGATCCTGGAATATTTGCTCTGTGGTTTTGGGTGCCTGGTGCTTGAGGAGGAACTGTTTGGGAATGAGCGGGCCCTGCAGAAAGTCCTCCTGGTGGCTTAGCTGGCATTATTCTCTCCTTTCAGTGCCAGAGAAATTAGCAGAGTGAAATTAGTGCCATGCCCTCATGTAGGGACATTGTTCCATCTCCAAAAGCCTCGTGCTGGTTTCGATGCCTTTGTGTACCCCAGGAAACCTTGTCAGAGGCGAGGTGGACACACACAGCCTCTCTTGGCAGGCAGATGCTGCTGCAAGGGAATTCTTTGGGAACATCCAAATCTCTGTGACCTGCCATGAAAAACATCTGGCCTGAAGAACTGGCAGAACTTTTCAGGAGCTTAACCTTAAATCACCTAAATAACTCCCCAAACTTTTAGCTACTTTTTGCCTTCAGGTGCATATGGGATCCCTCAGTACATCCCATTGCTGACAGCTCCTGTACGCAGGTCAGGTGGAACCTAAAATTGGGTAATTTATGGAGGCTGAAGGGATTTTGAAGCAATGCTTTAATGAACAATTGGCCCATGCCCCTGTTAGATACATTCTGGTGACTCTTAAGCTGGAAGACCCGAGGTGCGCAAGTGATTTTCTCCCTGTATTGCCTTGAACAAGGTCTGAGTTTATCCTGTGAGATCCATGTCTCTCCTAAATCCATGGCAAACAGGCTGAGACCTTCGAGGCCAAGCAAAGACAAATCAGAACCAGGTGAATCTCTGTGAAATCCAAATGGAGTGGCTGCAGGGAGTACAGTTGGGTATTACTGGAGATCCTTTTGGGAGAAGGGATCAGCGTGAGGCTCTTATTTTGTGCAGTGCTTCTTCTCAGCAGGAAGGAAAGGGTAAATTCCATTTAGAGGTTGAACTGAGATAACTTTTTCCTGCGCTTTGATAGAGGAAAGAAACAAGCGAGTAAAAACTGAGCAAAAAAATGCATCTTTTTTTTTTTTGTTGATACTGTGACAGTGCATAGTGGCTGGTTAATTTTGGCAGCTGAAGACTGATCATGATAACGTTTATCTAGAACTCAGGTTTTTCCGTGCCTGGGGTATCATTGGATGTGCTCAAGTCCTTGTCCTCTCCTGCTTTTCCTCAGGCTGGGCGGCACTGAGCAGCGCCGGTAGGTGACTTGCTGGGGTCACTGGTGTCAGGATCAAGTGGAAAGTCAGGCTAGAAGATTAAAGAGCAAGCGTTCGAGCCTCACCCTCTCTTTCCTATCAGAAACAGGGTCAGGATCTGAAGCCCAAGCTCAGACATGAGGCTGAATCAGTTTGGAGCATGCCAGAGCCATTTTGGAATAACATGATGTATTTTTTTCCAGGACTGTGCTCCCCTCCCTACCCTTCCAATATTTACTGTTATTGAGGACAGTAAATTGCCTGACCTGTTTCAAATGTGTTCTGTTTAATTTCTCATTCCACTCTTTGCCTTATGCCTATGGCCAAAACGATCAGCAGGAATGGGAGTACACGTTTAAGGGAGGCTTGAATGGGTATTTCTGAGCTAGCCAAGGATGGACATGCATTTCCAAGTGATCCTGAGACCAGCTATATCTTGATTGGAGGGCTCTCTATCCTGAGTCTCTCTGTGTAAATATCTGTAAAGCATGAATGAATGATCTCTAGAATTTCTCTTTGGTGCGCTGAGTTTGTTCCATTTCTTCTCTGTAGATCATGTTTTCATGTTTTCCAAACTTCACAGCATTCCCGTGGCTGAGCCCTGAGCGCTCTGTGTGTCCTTTTTATTTTAGGCATAGCTGCTGGACGTGAATGTGCTTTCCTATTAATGGCCTCAGGAACTTTGTATCCAACATTATCTCCTGGCTCCCACTTTGTTTTGCCCTAAATGTTGTATATTCTGATAGACAGCAGCTGGAGGAGTGCTTAGAAATGGAATCAGCAGTATTATTGTCTCCAAAACACAGGAGCAGCATCAAAGTGGTTCTTTTCCACCGTGCTGGAGAGAAACTCCTCATGTCCTGGCTGCCTGATCTTGTGTGGAGAGCACTCACCAGAGCTCAGCTGTTTTGTGGAGCTTTGGCCGGAAAATTTCCCATTCAGAGCTCTGGACAAAGGCATCTGGATCATGCATCCATAGACCCAGCTTGAGTATGAAACACTTCTGATGAATAAGCTCGCTCAGGCTGACAATCTGGAAGCTTTCCCAGAATTTTGCCCGGCTAGGGTTTGTTTGTGCAAATGGGAACCAGAAAAGGAGGGAGGGAGAGAAAGAGGGAGAGGAACACGGCGAAGAAGAGAGGTGCAAGAGCAACAGGGAGGTGATCCCAGCTACATATCAGGGAGGAAATGAATTTCCCCTCCACTCCCCATTCAAAACCCTCAAATAAAGGCTGCTCCTTGGTGGCACCTGCTCAGCCACTGGCATGAATGGCACGAGCATTTTTTGAGGCAAGTGATCCCTTCAGACACGGCCAACTTGGCACGGCCCCATTGGAAATTGGAAGTTGTTTCTGTTCGAGGGCTGTTGGTGGCCTGTTGGTGGCCTCACTCCAGTTCCCAGCAGACAGATGGCTGCAAAAAATCCCTGCTGCAGATGGTGCATCTCTGGTCTTATCAGGCTCGACAGAGGGGTCAGTGACACAGTGGGCCACAGAAGTGGAGTGACCTTGTTCTATCCCTGCACTGCCTGTCCTGGGTCACAGCTGGAGGCACAATCTGTGTGTGGGCCACGTGCTCCAGCACACGTGTGGGGAAAAATTGAGAGAAAAAATTGAAAACTGGTGTAGAAATGAAAAACTGGGGGAAAACCCAACCACTCAGGGGTGAAATGACGCCTCTTTTCAAGCAGCTCCTTGACACACTGGCATTTCAGGAGTGCCCCGATGTGTTTTCCATCCCTGAACTCATTGCAGCTCTACAGCCTCTGGAGTCAGTGACCTTTCCATAGCACGGGATCGATCCCTGCTATTGAGCAGCTCGTCCACCAGCCCATCAGCATGTGGGGCAGGGCAGAGCTCTGTCCCTGGCAGCAGCTGGGTGAGTGCTGCATCACTGCAAGAGAGCAGCCCCAGCTTCCCTCACTCCTGAGGATTGATTGAGTGCCTGTCAATGAGCTCTCGAGGGGCTGTTTAGGCTTGCTTTGCTTTAAACCCAGGAGCTCTGCCTGTGCTGGGGATGCTGAGGCACTCCTGGCCCTGGTGGGAGGTGGCAGGGATGAGTAAGTGGCTGTGTGGAGAGGGATGTGTGTACACACGGTGAGAAGGCAGCGGTGACTCAGTGTTTGTGGAGAGGAGTCTAATGGGGGCAGAGAAACAGACTGTGGGCCTTTCCCACCTTTTCCATCTGTCTCAGCTGGTGCAGGGCTTCACACAGCGTGTGGGGATCCCCGCTGGTGACCAGTGACAGGACCTGAGGGAATGGCTGGAGCTGTGTCAGGAGGGTTGGGTTGTGTATCAGGAAATAATTCTTAGTTCAGAAGGTGGTTTAGCACTGCCATGGGCTCCCCTGGGAATGGTCACAGCACCAAATATGCCAGAGCTCAAGGACTGTTCGGACACTCTCTCAGGCACAGAGTGGGATTGTTGGGATGTCCTGTGCAGGGCCAGGAGTTGGGTTTGCTGATCCTTTTGGGTCCCTTCCAACTCAGGATATTCTGTGATTGTAGGACACAGGCTAGAGCAGAAGTTCCCTAAATTAGCAGTGATTTTCCCCCAGTTTTGTGGCTGAGTACAGCATATTTTGATAAGTAGACAGAATCCATGTATCAGTAGAGGTGTAGCAAGGCAACACCCTGCAGTAGCTCTGTCTTTGCTGCAGATGTAGTTTTGGGCAAAACCCATCAAGTTCTATGGTTTTCTTCCCCCTCTGATACAAATGCCCGATTTCTTTGGCCAGAGGGTCTGGAGGTAAATGGTGATTTCTTTCTTTGGAGCATCCTGTGCTGGAGAAGAGGAAATGGAAGGAAAAAAAGCAAGCGTGGCAGGAGGTCTTCTTAGCATTCTGACTGGGCAGAAACTTAACAAGGAAATGTTTGGAATCCAGGTCAGGCTACCAAGGAGGACTCTGGAAGAATTGCCCAGGAATGCAGGATTGAATTAGAGTGGTCAGAGCTCAGTTGAGTTTGAAAGTGGTCAGGGATGTGAAAGGCATCAGGAGTGGGTTTTGGAGGTACATCAGCATCAGAGGATTTCCCAGGAAATGGTGTTTAGTGGGACAAGCAACCTAGTGGATAAGGAAGTTGAAAAGGTGAAGGTACCCAGTGCCTTTTTGTCATGTTCTGCTGGCTAGGCTGGCTTCCAGACACCCAAATTCCTCCACAGAGGCAGAATCCAGGGGAGAAAATGCTCCCCAGTGCCAAGAAAAAGAGAGACAAGGACTGTTTAAGGTATCTGGGAGTTTGCAAATCCATGGGATGCACTAAGGGAGATGTTCGGTGTGACTGTGGAGCCACTCTCTGTCACCTGGGGAGCTTCCTGAAGGCTGGAAGAAGGCAAATGTTCCCCCCACCTTTAGAAAGGGCAAGGAGGAGCATCCAGAGAACAACTGACCAGTCAGCCCACATGGCCCCTGGGATGATGAAAGAGCAAGTAGCTCTAAAGGTTATTTCCAGGCAAAATGATGGACAGGGAAGCGATTGGGAACAGACAGTGAGGATTTGTGGAGGACAGGTTGTGCCTGACTGCCCTGTTTTCCTTTTGGGATGGGATGACTGCTGATACGGACAGTGGGGAAAAGCAGCTGGTGTGGATTTTGACATTACCAAGGCCTTTAACACAGTCTCCAAATGCATTTTTGTATCCATATCATGGAATTATGCACTGGATTGGTGGCTTTATATCTGGATGAAATTCCTGCAGGATTTGAGGGTAATGGTCAAAGGTTTGAGGCTAATCAAGAGCTGGTCAGGGTTGGTAGAGTGGCCAACATTGTTTAATGTCTTCTTTAACAACCTGGACACTGCTGGAAAAGGTGGCCAGTGTTGGATCCTCCCAATAGCAGAGGTACCAGCACATCCCAAGTTGATGCTGAGGGAGTTGCACAATGTCAAAGGAGGCAAAGGGAACAAACTTGGATGAGAGGAGGCTGTTAAAGAACAGTCATGGAGAAGCCAAGCGACTTGCAGAGGTAGGCAGGGAAAGGTCTATAGGCACCAGCTGCAGCAGGAAAAGACCCAGCTGGATATAAAGCAAAATAATCCTTCACCAGGACAGCAGTTAAGTTAAGCAGTTTAGTGCTGTAATAAGTCAGACAAGAGAGGTGGTAGCATTCCTGTTCCTGGTGATTTTCAAATCTCAGTCAGATGAGACCCTGAGAAACCTGATCTGACTTTGAAATCAGTCCTTTTTTTGGGCATAGCATTGGACTGGGAACTTGAGATTTATTTTTTTTTCCTCCAACCTAAATTATTCTGATTCTTTTCATTGCCAACCCACATCTTGTTCTTTGGAGGTTCAGGGATCTGGAGAACAAGATAAATTTGCAGGGTGTGAAGGGAAGCAGGGAAAAGGAGAGTTGATTTATGGGGGCTTAAGGGGGAAAAAGTCTTTAAACAGCTGGATTATCTCCCCTTACATTAAAGTGCAGATTAATAGTCAAGTCATTTCTTACCTTTTTCTGACCAGTGGAGACTTCAAAAGTTCATGCTAATAGCAGTGGGATCATAGTGCTGCTACACAGATTTATTACATCCCCTTCCCACCAGGACAGAGTCCAAATCTCTGTTTCTGCCCCATAGAAGCTCCTGACTGGAGATTTGAGGTTTTACTTCACACAATGAAAGCCTGAAAAAGTTGAGGTCTCCAGTCACAAATGGAGCAGGGTCCAGGTGGTGCCCAGCACTGTATGGAGCCCAGTAAAGTCAGGAAATTTGGGCTCATCTTGGCTGTGGAAGGAACCAGAAGCTCATTTTGCAGCCTGTCAATCCAGTTTCTTGCTGAGGAGGGATCCTACATTTTGCAGCCTGTTCTGGGGCTGGGAGTGTTTCAGGGAGAACTTCCTGTAAACCAGATTTCCAGTAGATTAAGTAGGAGTTAATGCTACCTTTGCTTTTTTTCTTTTTTTTTTTTTTTTGCATCCAGGAAAGCATATCTTCCCCATACATGTTTGTCTGAAGGTACAGCTCAAGAGGAAGTTGAAAAATCAAAGTTTTACAGCCTTCATTACGTCTAAAGCGCAGATTTACCCTTGGCAGAATACACACATGTGCAGCAAACCCATCCTGCCCTCCTCCTCAGAAACTCAAAACTCTGCAGCCAAGGCACGACCAACTCACTCTGGCTAAAATTAATTAATGAAATTAAATTCCCAACATAAGTAGTTGATGTGCTGGAATATAGGAAATAATCCTGCATTAGCCTCCAGGGATGAGCTGGTTGATTAATACATCTGTTTCTAATTTATATAAGCATCAGCATCTCCTCTTCACTCATCTGGCATTCAGGCAGGGCACTTGCAGCATCTTTGAGATAATTTACGTGTGTGAATGTTGATGTGGTCACAGATCTTGAGTCAGTCCTTGAGGACTTGCACCTTTGCAGTTCCCTTTTCATTTTATCAGGTACATAAAAGTGCCTTCAAAGAAATTTCCCTCCCTGGCCAGTGGTTTGAATTAATTGTGGTGCACTTACCTCGGCAGTGAGCCTGGTGCTGTGCTGCAAATCAGAAATGACAAATATCTGGCTCCTGCAAGGTGCTGAAGGCAGCAACAGCTCCCAAACTGCTGTCCCTGATGTCCCAAACCCACAGCTGCAGTTACGTATTTGGCCTAGTTTGGAGAAGTGGTACAAAAAAAAAAAAAGAAAAAAAATTAAATAAATAAATAAAAATATAAAAGCCAGAAATGCTTCTCAATGCTTCTCACCCCAGGAGGGGTTGTTAGGCTGAAGGAAGTGGAATGCTGAATCACACACACTTTGTTGTCAAGGTGCATGTGTTTGTACTCTGCTTCCATCGCCAGCATGCCTGTGGCTCTTGGTTGGGAATCTTTTCCGTGTGTTTGGCTGTTTGTTTTCTTTCAAGCTCCTTTTCAAGCCCCCGTTTCAAGTAGGCAGAGCTGAAGAAGATTTGCAGCACTCTACTGTTTTTAGGAGGGGCTCAGGCTAGGCTGGCCCCTCGTTTGTTGGCTCCTAACTCCAGCATTGATGGGGATGATGGAAACATCTGCTCCCCCTCCCTTTCCCGCCTCGTTCTTGTCTGTCCAGCGCATAAAATCTTCAGGAAATTGGCAATTCTGTAGAGCCTGGCCTGGATTGCTGCTTTCCAGAGGTCACCCAGGGCAGGCTGTGACAGGGTGGGTCTCCCTCCCCTCTTCTCTCGCTGCAGGTACATCCGCTCGGAGCGCTCCGTCATCCTCATCAACTTCTGCCTCTCCATCATCTCCTCCAACGCCCTCATCCTCATCGGGCAGACCCAGACCCGGAACAAGGTAAGGGATCCACTGGGGCTTTGTTTATTTGTTTGCTTTCCCCCTGATTTAGCACTGAAATGATCCATTCAGGCAGCGCTTCCTCATTTTTCCTCCATCTGTTAATTAGCGACATGTCAAAGACACGGCTAAATGGCAGATTTCAATTTTCTCTCTCGCGCTCTCTTTGATAATTTGTCAGCATCCTCAGGGCTTTGATTAAAACCAATGTGATATTTTTGAATATCTGCCTAGAGTAGCTGGCACATGGCATGGTGAAGAAGCGTGGTGATTTGCAAGGCTTTAACCATTTTATTTTCAAAAAAATTACAAAGACAGATTGAGAAAAGGCTTTAAAAAAAAACCCCAAACAAACAACCTCTCAGCTTTACATTTATTTCTCCGGCAGTTTTTATACTCTGAGCTGAAAGTACTTGGCAGATGTTAATGAACACAGGCACAAAACTGTCCAACCTTTTTTTTGAGGATGGGAAGCGTTGCCAGATGCACCGTGAGCACTGCAGGGCCTCAAGGGACTCGGAGCAGATCCCAGAGTGACTCCAGCAGCCCAGGCAAGACCCAGTGTGGTTTTCCAAGCCACGAGCACTGGTTGCTCTCTTCCCACAGACCCAGCTGGAGAGGCATGTGTTGCCTCTATGATTTTTTCCTAGCTCAAGCACTTTCAGGTTCCGTGCTGATGTCTGGCATGACAAATCACAGCTCACCATTAATATTTTCCTCTTGGTAAATTTTCCCCTCTTCCCAAATGCTCTGACCATCATAGCTCTGTTGAGCCAAAAAACGTGAATCAAGACGCCTCCTCCACTCTTTCGGCTGCCAAAATCACAATCAGAAGTGAAAAATTAGTTGTTGCTTAACAGGAACCAGTGACCAGCTGGGTTTTTTGAGCCCCTGCTTTGGCAGCATGAGCGTGGTGTCACTTTTAGAAGCATATCAGGAATAAAATCTTCCCTGTGAGGGTGGTGAGGCACTGGAACAGGTTGCCCAGAGAAACTGTGGGTGCCCCAACACTGAAAGTGTTCAAGGCAAGGTTGGACAGATCTTTGAGCGCAGAGAAAATCTTCCTACCCATGGCAGGGGGTTGGAATGAGGTGGTTTTTAAAGTGCCTCCCAAAACTCAAGCCGTTCCATGATTTTATGATTCCTGCAGAGAGTCTGAAGGATTAAGTGAATCAGGGACTCATTTCTATGGAAGGCTCTTTGGGTTAGGTTGTTTTAGGAAAAACTTTCCAGCTGCTGGAGCCCTGTGTGTGCAGAGAAGTGTGGAAACAAGCGGCCAGCTCTGCTCCTGCCACAAAGTGCCCTTCAGAATCTCCTTCCCAAAGCAGAGTTATCTTCCATGGTTGGCAGGAGGTGGAGAGAGGAAGACCCAAACTCCTGCTTTCCTTGGTTGTGTTTTCTGCCGCACCAAACGTGTGCTGGGAGCTTCTTTCTGTGGGATGAAGCGCTGAGGGATGCTCAACAGGACCAACCACAGCTGGACCTCCTCTTTGGTGGTTCTTCTTCACCTCAGGACAGGAGCTGGATGTGTTCCTCCTCTCCCACCTCCTCCAGAGCACGGTTATGAACCCAGGTTCTCCCTGGTGGATTTTTTGTCCCGTGACTCTGGGAGTTCACTGTTGGGAGCTGTTGGTGGGGATTCAAAGCTCCCGGCAGCAATAGCAGGAGGCAGATTAGCTCTTTGCACATCCATATGCATGAAACCCCAGAAATAGAAAGGTTATTCTTGGATTTCCTCTCAGCCATCTAGTAAACAGTCTCTGGCAGGCAACAGAGAGAGAAAACTATACAGAGGAGAGACGAAGGAGTGTAAATTAAGATTTTATTCACATTCAATTATCGATAATAGAGCGCCTTAAAATGTTGGTGATTTATAATTGCGGCTTTCCCGGGAGGTTTCTGCGGTATCGGCTTCCCTGGAAATGTCAAATTCTCCCTGGATTTCCATCCGTGTAACCTCAAAGGCGAGATTCCATGCCTGGATTTGCTAAGCTTTTTGAAGATGAAAGGCCTGGGAAAAGGCTAAAAAAAAAAAAATTACAGTCAGCAATCTGGGGATACAAAGGGAAGGGATGCTGCAGGAAGTGGCCATGTCTCCAAGGCTTGTGCTGGAAGGGAGCAGATTTCTCCTCTTAAAGGAAAACAAGGGCTAATGGCCTTGACAGACTGACAGGCTCTGCTGGATCTTGGGACATAATATCCCTGTGCTTAGCCCTTCATGGGGATGTTTGGTTTTCCCTACAAGCAAGGGAAAACCTGCAGCAGAGCTTGCAGAAGCAAATATTTGCCTGCCTATCAGTTGGCCAAGTTCATTTGAGGCGATGAGTTCATCCTGATCCAGCTGAGATGTGCATATTTCTTTTGTCTTCCCCTCCTCTCTTCTTCACTTTTTGTCAAAGCTACTCATTTGAGAAAAAAACAAAAAACAAAAAACAAAAAAAAAAAACCAAACCCAAATGTATCTCTGTGTAAAATTGTATAAAATTGTATAGCAATGCTTTTCTCTTCCCTTTACAAGGAAAAGCTGTGTTGATTTGAAACAAAATCAAAAAGGCAATGTGAGCAGTGTTGTAGTACCTGATATCAGTCAAAAGAAAAAAAAGGGTTATAAAATAGCAATCTCTTGAAATCCATTCCAGAAAGCATCCTCTGTTTGTTGCTGTTTCATATAGGGTTTGTGAGCTTATGGATAGGAACCACCTTTTTTTAGGATTCTTGTAAAATGTGAAAATTACTGGACATTATCATATTGAGCTGTGTTATTTGTGCTGAACTGACATCCTGAATGCACTTTTAAACAGAATATGGAGGGATTTGGTGTCAAATGCAAATCTAGAACAAAAAAACCACAGTTCCTATCTCAGAGAACACACGGTCTTGCTTTTGTTCACAGCCTCTGATAACGTCGGGTGGTGCCAGTGGATGAATCGAGAGCAATCCGATAAAATCATGATAAAAGCCACTCTGTGCATGAGAGCTGTGGCTTGAAAGATGCTGGTGGTTGAAAAAAGAGGAAAAAGAGAAAGGTTCATTGACCATAAAACCAAGTCCATGTTTCCCCATTTAACTCAAAGCAAAGAAATTCTTGATTATAAACCTCCCCCAAATGCCTGAAGCCATATATTTTTTCCATCCATAGTCGCTTTTAAAATCTATTTGCTCTCCCTTCTCCTCAGGAGCCACTGGAGTTTCTTCCCATCACTTTCTTCTCGAGTACATTGATTCACAGTTTTCAGCTCCCAGATGGGGGGAAAACTGGCTGAGTGAAACAGAGCGGCACCAATTTGCACCATTGAAAGATTTGGCCTTGCTGAGTTAAAACAAAGACGAGCTTGTCAGCTTTCCAGTCCATCTCCCTGGCACTCTGGGATTGTTCTTCATAATGCATTTGCCAGTTCTTTCCCCAGTTTAATTTTAAATGGCTTAAGCTGCCTGCATTTCCCCTGTGAGATTTCCCCACCAAGTAGTAGAGCTCACCATTATGAAATTCTTTCTAATCTAGGGGGGAGTTGCTTTCTTTTTTTTTTTTTTTTTGTCTTTTTTTTTTTTTTTTTTGTCTCCTGTCTGCTGGTAGTTATGTGCTCTTGGACAACTCTGCCCTCATGTTTGCAGTGCTTTCCCAGCCCCTGGCAGCTGTGGTTTCACCCAGCTCTCACAGCTTAACTCTTTCACTCAGCCCTGTTGTTCTGGCAGGGGCACCATCCAAATTACCTTCCTCAGATTTCATTTCCATGGCTGGGCTGCCAGGGATGGGGTGCTTTGCAAACCTTTTGAGCTGAGATTAGTGCACTGTTTACTAACTACTCTGTCCCCCCTGCCTTGTACAGATAATGGCAATAGTTTGGATGTTTTGGAAATTAAATATATCCTGCTGAAGCCAAGAAAGCACCAGGATGGGATGTGTGCTCAGACTTCTAGTGGAAGATGTCCCTGCCTGTTTTGGGGAGGTTGTAATTAAATGATCTTTAAGGTCCCTCCCCACTCTAACAATTCTGTAATTCCACAATTCTTCTAAAGTGTTAACTGTGGCTTTACCCTAAAGCTCATGCATAAGAGCAAATGATTTCCATGTAGTATTTAAATTTAAGGCTTTGATCTTTGCTAAGTCAAAGCTTTTGGAGAAGCCTGCCCCCTCTAAAACAGTATTTCCATGTCCTGATCTCCATGACTTTTCCTTCCAGAGCCCGGTTTGGAATCATCTCCCCTCTCCTTCCTCTCTGCTCCCTGCTGCTCTCTCTGCCTGCCTCTCCTCTCACGTGTCCTCCTTTCCTCCTCTCTGCAGGTGATCTGCACGCTGGTGGCGGCTTTCTTGCACTTCTTCTTCCTCTCCTCTTTCTGCTGGGTGCTGACCGAGGCCTGGCAGTCCTACATGGCCGTGACGGGCCGGTTACGGAACCGCATCATCCGCAAGCGCTTCTTGTGTCTCGGATGGGGTGAGGATCTGGGGGCTGTGGAGCAGAGAAGGGCCAGGCTGCAGGAGGAGCTGGTGCTCCTCAGGAGGCTTGAAAGAGAGTGCTTGGAACCCTTGCAGAGGTTTCAAGAAGGGCTGAAATGCTTAAAAGTATATATCCATAAGTTGAGCCTCCTGCCCCGCGCACCCAAAAATAGAGGAGTTGAGTTCAGGTTTAGAGGGTGCTCCAAGAGTGGTTTCTTCTGGGGTTGGGTCTGTTTCTTGATTTCTACTTTTCTCTCTCTGTCTCCCTCCGTGTTGGGTGTGTTCTGTTGGTACATGATACCAGCCCTGTGAATCCTGGCCCAGGGCAGGGATTGTCCCTCTGTGCTGGGCACTGCTGAGGACAAACCTCCAATTTTGGTCTCCTCTCTACAAGAAAGTCATTGAGGTGCTAGAAAATGTCCAGAGATGGCAGTGGAGCTGGGGAAGGGTCTGGAGCACCAGAAGTGGTTGAGAGAGCTGTGGAGGCTCAGCCTGGAGAAAAGGAGGATCGGAAGGGACCTTCTCACTCTCCACAGCTCCCTCACAGGAGGGTGCTGCCAGAGAGGCCAGGCTCTGTTCCTAGGTAAAACTATAGAGCAAGAGGTAGCAGCTCCAATTGCACCAGGTGATGTTTAAATGGGATATTAGGGAAAATTTCATCACTGAAAGGATGGCCAAGCATTGGAACAGGCTGCCCAAGGAAGTGGTGGAATCACCATCCCTGGAAGCGCTCAAAAACCCATGAAGTAGTGACATTTAGGGTCATAGTTTAGTGTTAGACCTGGTTGGACTTGATGATCCTCGAGGCCTTTTCAACCTCAGTGATTTTATGGTTCTAAGATTCTGCAGAGCAACCTGGAGGGAAGCAAACTCTGAAATCCTGTCTCCATGGCAGCAGCGCCTTTCGGAGACAAATAAACTGCGAGACTGCTGCAGATGCTTGTAACTAATTTTTCTTCCTCTGCCTCTGCCGTATGTTTAATTTATTAGCCTTAAATGATGCATTCTGTAGTAGAAAATAAATACAAACCCATAAACCTGGGCTTTCAAAATGATAACAAGGCTGTGTTTGAAAGGAGCAGCAGCACAAAAAGTTGCTGAGAAGTGAGGAGGCAAAGGAAAGAAAGGAGTGTGGCTGAGCTCTATTAATGCCTCATTTTACTACTGAAGTCTCACAATTCACCCCAGGCAAGAGATTTCTGGTGCTTACTGAGCACCCTGATGTGATTTATTCTGGCACATCAAGAGCCGTCCTCGTTGCCGTGCCTTCATCCCTTTACGTTTTCCCTCCTAAGCTTTTGCTTACAATAGAGAATAAATTGTGTTATTAAAATCCAGGGTTTGCATGTTAGCAGGAGCAGAACCACAATACCTGCAGAGGACAGGCTGCAGGAGCCTGGGTGTGCTCATGCATATGTTTATACCTCCTTGGTGACTCCAGCAACATCAGGGATATCATATGTAACAGACTAATAGCTTTCCTAGGTAATAAAAAGGGATTTTTCACCCCCCTGATTTGTAAAAGCTGGGACAGATGGGCATGTTAGCCAAGGCAATTTTGGATGAGCAGCATTCACATTTGTAGTCTGTACAGATTAAAAAAAAATAAAAATCTCCCTACATGTGTAGAAGCATAATTTCCATGGCTAGTAAAATGTAGTCAGCTCTGAGCTAGGATGCACTGCTGATAAATGATGCATAATAACCATTTGGAGTAGGTTAGGACAAGAAATGAAGAACACTCTTGCCTATTAAGGCGGCAAGGGAATTTTGGATATTTAGCATCCTGCTAGACTTCAGCTGTAGAGCTGGGATTAATGGCACTTGTAAGAGGAAAGAAGCCGAAAATATGTTTTAAAGAGCATAATCTGAAATAATTAGCACAATTCACTTTGTCATGGGCTGGTTCTCCCCCCTTTCCCCTCTTTGCACATTTGCATTTCTCTAAGCCGTTGTTGGAGACGTCTTTGCCAAGTTCTCAGCTGCTCTCAGCTGTAGCTCATTGAAGCTGCAGAGAATTTCAGCAGCAGGGAGGATTGTTTTATATTTCTTTGGTCTCCTCTTGGATGTGCAACTTTGCAATTCAATGTTTAAGTTATTATTAGTAATAATTATTATTAATGATTTTTGTCCATGCTTGGACAATGCTCTCAAGTTCATGATGTGACTCTTTGGGTGATCCTGTGCAGGGTCAGGAGCTGGACTTGATGATCCTTGTGGATTCTTCCAATTCAGGATATTCTCTGCTTTAGAATAGACAGATAAATTGTTCCCTGGGAACAGCTCAGTCATCATATTTAGCCCCAATAAAGAAGAAATATTTTTTGTCAGGATTTTTATGACCCTGGTATAGTTTCCACAGCTGGATTTTTAATGCTGCCATAGCTCAGCCTCTGAGTGGGTCTTCAGCTGTTTATAACAAGAATGGCTCTTGGGAATTATTAGCAAACATCTTCTCTAGTGGAACATGATTAACACATGGCCTGATTCTCCTGTGACCTGGAAGTACAAAATTCTTTGAAAGAGGTTTTGAATGGGTTTACTTGGAATTGTGAATGTTAAATTCCCTTTGTGCAGAAAGCCCCCAAAGCCTTGCTGGTGCTGCCTGCACCACACCAGGTATATGGAACAGACCAGTTAGGAATAAATGTCTTTCTAAAAATCTAAATCTAATCTAATTTAATAAAATCTAAAAAAATAGATTAAAATCTGATTTTTTTGGTGGGGATTTTTTTTAATCTAATCCCATCTAACTTTGCATAGACAGCTCTCCCAGGGCTGCACCTCTCATTATGATTCTCTTTGGCTAAACTACCACGACATAGCTGCCACCTATAGCAGCTGCTCCTTGTCCAGACCCATTCCCAGCCCAAACTGAGGCTTTCACCCAGCCTTGGAATGAGCCAGTCCCTGGAGCTGCCAAGTTCACAGCCCCACTCTGGATTTCTTCATAATTACCACGTTGGAGAGAAGCACTTTGTGAAGAACAAGTTGCTATTTTTGGCGGAGTCTTTGCCAAATTTCCTCTTTCCCGGGGTCTCTTGCACCAAGCTGTACTCCTGAAAATGTCCCCTCCCATGTGGTTTCTTCCCATGGGATGCTGTATGGATGGCACCCTAGGGAATGCAGCAGCCAGGATTGATCCAGATGAGGTGTGAAGGAAGCTGAGCAAGAGTCAATGAGGGATGAAATGAGAAAAAGAAAGGAAAGGAAAGGAAAGGAAAGGAAAGGAAAGGAAAGGAAAGGAAAGGAAAGGAAAGGAAAGGAAAGGAAAGGAAAGGAAAGGAAAGGAAAGGAAAGGAAAGGAAAGGAAAGGAAAGGAAAGGAAAGGAAAGGAAAGGAAAGGAAAGGAAAGGAAAGGAAAGGAAAGGAAAGGAAAGGAAAGGAAAAAGGAAAGAAAAAAGGAAAGATAAGAAAGGGAAAAGGGAGGGGAAAGGGACGGGGAAGGGGAAAGGGAAGGAGGAGGAAAAAATGAAAAAGAAAAAAAGGAAAAGGAAAAGAATAAAAAAGGAAAAGGAAAAGGAAAAGGAAAAGGAAAAGGAAAAGGAAAAGGAAAAGGAAAAGGAAAAAGGAAAAGGAAAAGGAAAAGGAAAAGGAAAAGGAGGGAAGGGAAGGGAAAGGAAGGGAAGGGAAGGGAAGGGAAGGGAAGGGAAGGGAAGGGAAAGAGGAAAGAGGAAAGAGGAAAGAGGAAAGAGGAAAGAGGAAAGAGGAAAGAGGAAAGAGGAAAGAGGAAAGAGGAAAGAGGAAAGGAAAGAGGAAAGGAATGAATATTAAAAGAGATGCTTTTTAAACCCACTGCATGTTGAGTTTGGGTTGATGAAATGTGACCCATGCTTGGAAATCTCACATGGGCAGAGAAGCCCTTCCCTGCAGGATAACCCTCAAATGCTCCATATTCCAGCCAGCTTGGCCCTGTGGCTCCCAGCTGCTGCAGAGCTTCACTATTAATCAGCCTTGGGATGATTTGTGTTGCTGAGGGACCCCCCTTCCCAGAGCAATGATGTCTGGGAGCTGTGCCTGCACATTCCTTGGATCTCCTGCAGTCACCTGCCGTGCCCTCTGCAGCTCACGAATTAGGGCCTTGTCAAGGGGCACTAATCCCAGCTGGCCACAGATCCTGCTGATTCCTAATGGGATTTTCCCATCTTTAGTGTTGAGACAGTTTAAATCCTCCTGCCACAAAGTGGAGGGCTATAAAAAGCCACATGGAGACCTCCAGAGCTGAAGAACCTGATGTTACGAGCTGATCTCCAGACATTTCTTTAGGGAAAGGGGAGAGCTGAGCTTTAAACCTTATAGAACCTGGAAGAACCTGAAACCCTTTCTCATTGTTGTTCAGAGGAGTCTGCTTCATTACAGATCTTGGGGAACCTGTTTGGGATAGGGAAACTCAGGTTTAGTTTCCTTTTCTGTCACATTTGGGGCAGGTTTGAACCTGGGTTGTTCATCCTACACTGAGTGCAAACAAAACTCTTAATCTTTGGGTTCTTAGAGCTGGGTTGTGGCTGAATATTCCAACTTCAGAGACACCATAAAGAACCTAAGAATAAATTTTATGCATCTGAATCTGCTAAAAGACCCCCCACAACTTTTGAGACCACAGCAGGGCAGGAGCTGACTGCACCTCATGGTATTTATTTAAATAACAGGAGTAATTAAAGTTCTTGCTTTTAGTTCTGAGAGTCCTGACCTCAGTCTCTGTCCCAGGCTGAAATGGATGATGCTGGAATAATTCTGGGAAAAATGGTGAATCTTGAGTGGGAGAAGGGCTGCATATGTGATGAAATGACCAATTTCCTCCTGTTTCATTTCCATAGGGCTCCCTGCCTTGGTGGTTGCCATTTCTGTGGGATTTACTAAAGCCAAGGGATACGGCACTGTGAACTAGTGAGTAAAGGATTCCTATTTTCCCCTTGTTTTATCCTCCATCCTTTTTGTCAAAACCCAGTCACTTCAGGAGGCAGGCTGGGAGCTAAATTTCCATGTGCAGGACAATTCCTCCATCCCTGCCTCCTCAATCCATCGTCTGACCAAGCTGGATTGTGAGTTCCTTTAAAAACAAGTTCATAGGGACTAATTAGGTTTAACTGTTGTATTTGTGACATCACTTTGATCTAAATACCTTTTACTTAGAGCTTTTTATTGTATTTTTTAAGGGGATGAATGTGGAATATTTAAAGTTTAGGACGTTTAAAAATTAAAACCAGTTTGGTTTTTTTTTAATATGTTTTTGTGCTTGATTATCTCCACATTTTCAAAATTGCTCAGCTAAGTTAAAAGCAGCAGAATAAGCCTGACTTAAGCAAACCAAGGTTTCGACAGCATTCTGTGTTTGCCTCTTTTCCAAATTCCACAGATTTTGTCTTTAGGAAGCTTTTATGTGCTCATAATGGGGGAAGGTAAACAGAAAAGAAATAATGGAAGAGGTAAAAAATGCATCACTCAGAGCTGAGTGTTAATACGACTTTAAATGAAAAAGGAAAAAAGAGAAAATATTTTTTCCCTCTGTTGTGTAAAACCTCAGAAATTTCACCCATAGTGACAGTTCAAGGATAATATTTTATGTAGCAATAAGTCAAGCTCTTCCCTACTACATCCCATAATTTTCCAGAGCCTTCCTGGGCAGGGGTTTGCAGCCCACATGGGCAATGTTTGGGACTGGAGCTGTTGATGTGGCCGGCAGCAGATGCAGCTCCGCTCGTCCCACTGAGGAAATGTCATGTGGAACCTCCTGCTCTCCCTCAATTCCCACCACATCCTGCACACCCACGGCCAAATGGTCCAGGGTTTGCATTTTTAATTGCAGGGGAGAATTAAAGCAGCACAGCAGCGTTTTCTGTTTGCTTTGCAAGCTGAATTCTTGTATGGCAGAGTGTGACAGTGTTCGCAGGGGTCTCAGGCTGAGGGAAGAGACGAGGATCTGACTCCATGTTTCAGAAGGCTTGATTTATTATTTTATGATATATATTACATTAAAACTATACTAAAAGAATAGAAGAAAAGGTTTCATCAGAAGGCTAGCTAAGAATAGAATAGGAAAGAATGATAACAAAGGTTTGTGGCTCGGCTCTCTGTCTGAGCCAGCTGACTGTGATTGGCCATTAATTACAAACATCCAACATGGGCCAATCACAGATGCACCTGTTGCATTCCACAGCAGCAAATAATCATTGTTTACATTTTGTTCCTGAGCCTCTCAGCTTCTCAGGAGGAAAAATCCTAAGGAAAGGATTTTTCATAAAAGATGTCTACGACAGCAGAGGGCTCAGGATTGTGGATTTCTCGAGTGTAAATCCACAGACAGAATTCCTGAAGTCTGTGCCAGCATCAGGATGCATTGGCTGTCCCACCTTCAGTGTGTCCTGGTGGAGAGGGACCCAGTGGTTGTTGTCTGGCTCAGGAGAGGACAAAACACAGCCTGGTTTGCAGAAACATCACCAAGATCTCAAATTAATTCCCTTTGGATTTTCCGTGGGTCAGCCCTCTGGCACTTTGCTCCAGGGCACATCCATGAGAATAATTCATAATGAACAAGCCTCAGGGAGATGGGAGGGAGGTCCTGGATATTTCTGCTTCTCTTTTTCTGTTGATGGGCTGGTGGGAATTGGTGCAGCAAGCTTTGTGGCTCTGTCAAAAATGTTAAAGAGTTTTTTGGCCAACGTTGACCACACAAAAGTGCCTGGGCAGGAAAGGAGGAACATGCAGGAAAGCTCTCCCTGTTTTCTGCCCTGGACCACTGTGCCAGCATCTCCACCCCACAGACTGCAGCCAGGAGGGTGTCAACATGTGACAAAACCTGCTGAGCTCCTGCATTGCTCTCCATTTGGCACAGGGTGAGGTGGCCAAGAGGCTGGGCTGACTCTCCAGAGTTCCCAGGGGCTGCCTGGTCACTCCAGCTCTCCTCCTTTGGCTGCCAATGCTTTGGCTCCTTTCAGCCCTAAAGGCTCTGTTACTCCTTGCATTCAAGGGGTGGATATCCAGCCAGGGATGGAAGGGGATCCTGTGCTCCCAGCACTGCTATCAGGATGTTTTTCACCAGAAACATCTGGTTTTGGTGGGGCCTTCACAGACCAGAAAATCCAGTTTGATGAGTTTGGTTTCAGTGATCCTTGTGTGCCTTTTCTGGGATATTCCATGGTTCTGTGGTCCCTTCTTTTGCCTCCTTTCCATATTTCCCAATGTGGGGTAGAGCTGGTGAGTCCCACCAAAGTCATGAGAAGAGCAACAGTTCCTCTCAAGCTCAATGATCCCATCAGACATCCCCAGTGCTGCCATCCTGTTGCAATTTCACACTTTGGTACCTTCCAGTTCCTAAAAGACATACAAGGAGGCTGGAGAGGGACTTTGTCCAAGGGTTTGTAGTGATAGGACAAGGAATAAAGGCTTTTAGTTGAAGGAGGATAGATTTAGATTGGATATTGGGAAGAAATTCTTCCTGTGAGGGTGGTGAGGCCCTGGCACAGGTTGCCCAGAGAAGCTGTGGCTGCTCCATCCCTGGAAGTGTGCAAAGCCATCTTGGATAGGGCTTGGATCAACCTGAGATAGTGGAAGGTGTCCCTGCCCATGACAGGGGCATTGGACAAGATGATTTTTGAGGTCTCTTCCAACAGAAACCATTCCATAGTTCTCTGAATTCCTGCTGGAATTGGCTTTCCCAAGAGCCAGAGTTAAACAGAGCTCACTTGCACTGAGTGGTGGCTTCATGAGCCCTGATGCTGAATAATATGGAGCATCTCTGTAATGAGAGATTTACATTTACACTTTTGTGCATTTTAAAACATGGAACAAATATTGCTGTGGGCCCTGCTGGGCAGGGTGTCCAGACAGACTGGAGTGCATTCACACTTAGGCCTCTTTTCCTGCTCAGAAAGGTTTAAAAGCTCTGTGTGGGGAGGCCCTTGGTTTTACCTCTCGTCCAGAGCAAAGGCAGCACTGCACAGCAGCAATTTCAGAGCTGAACTCCAAAACTTGAGGTTTAGCTTGGATATTGGGAAGGAATTCTTCCCTGTGAGGGTGATGAGGCCCTGGCACAGAGTGCCCAGAGAAGCTGTGGCTGTTCCATCCCTGGAAGTGTCCTAGACCAGGTTGGATGGGGTTTGGAGCATCCTGGGACAGTGGAAGGTGTCCCTGCCCATGGCAGGGGGTTGGAATGAGATGATCTTGTCCTTTCAGCCCAGTTTTGCCTTCACTGGGCACTCATGGGTCATTTCAGGTGGGCACTGCAGACTTTCAAGGCCCAATATTTCCATCTTGCAGAAGGAAGCAAAAGTTTTAATCACAGCACATTCCCCCTGGAAGGAGGGGACAAGAGCTGACAAGATAAACCACAAGGGACTTTTAAAAACCACACAGAGCCTTTTAAAGCATCTTCAACCCTACAATTTTTGATCCCAAGAGCAGTGCATGAGCTCCTGTGGTGGAGGTGGACACGAAGTCAAAGCAGGGCTCTGATATTTAAGTGAACATAGAATTTAACACTCAACAGCAGCTTTTTTTTTCTCATCCCATTCACAGTGGTAAAAAATCCCTGACATTCAGCTACAGGACATGGTCATGAGGGCATTTTGGGGACAGCTGCAAGTGTTGAAGGCCTTGCAGAATTAATCTTGGTATTAAAGATTCTCAGGGCAAAGGTGGTGGAAGGGGCATGGTGTGAAATGTGTGATGTGTCTTGAGGCTGGATCTTCAGGATGTGCCAAAGGTGGCCCAACCACACTGGAACAAACTCCATCAGAGTCTTCAGCAGGATTTCACCCTGTTTAGTCCTTATTTTTAATTGTACATGGGATGAAGCTTTTCTCTAACAATGAAAACACAACTGAGCTTCACGACAGGGGTCTGTCCCACCAAGAATTGCCCCATCAAAGGCTTGGCTGTGTCTCCAAACTTAATGCAGAGAGATCAGAGCCTCAGTGGTAAATTTAGGGAGTTTATATGTTTAATATTTACCATATAGCTGGCCAGCCTGCCCTGAGTCATGAGCTGAGGAGGGACAGAGAGGTTCAGATTAAAAATTGAATATGTGCTGCAGAATTTGGATTTGCTGTTGTTCTGTGAGCGGTGATTCCCAGCAGCCATTCACTCAGCCTTTATTACTCAGGACACTCCAACAAGGGGATTTTTCCTTTCTCTTGTCTGAACTGCATTTGAAAGGATATTTTGCTGTTGTTTGGAGCATGCTGGGGCAGGGTGGAGGCTGCACTTCCAGTCTCAGACAAAGTCTGAGGGGTACCAGAGGTCTAAAGGACTGCCACTGATCACCTCCTTAGATTAGGCTGAGTGTCTGAATAATAACTCTGCTTTTAGCTGGTGCTCCAGGGACTGCCTCTGGACCTCTAAATCTTCACAAACAACCTCCTAAAGCTTGAAGTGAATAATTGAGGTTGTGCCACTGGTGCTGGGAGCTCGCATCCTTCCCCACCAGAGAGCTCATCAGAAGTTTGCTGAGAGCACAGCAAATGTCTCAGAGTCCTGGAGTGTCACTGCATCAGGGCTTTTGTGACCCACAGGTATCTCAGCAGCTCCTGGGTTAAGCTCTGGATAAGCACTGGTGGGCCAGCCCTGATTCCTGACTGCAATCTCAGTTTTACAAAATGTTCTGTTGGTGCTGGCTCATTTTACACAGGATTGAGGTGAGAGCTGTGCCTGGACAGTGTAAAAAAGGGCTCAGTGGAAGCCAGCCCTTCCCAGGACCAGGACAAAAGCCACCACCTCCATCTGTGCTGTGACAGAGTCACAAAAAGATCAGATGGTTTCCAAAAAAAAGGGTTTTGTTTTTTTTTGTGCTGAACACAAGAGCTGCTGTCAGTCAAGGAAACACTGCTTAGGAATTGTTAAACCACTCACTTCCTCCCTTCCAGTGATAATTTTATTTTAAAAATCACTGAAGAGATCCCTTGGAAAGTACAAGGGAACCTCTTAGCAAAATGCAAATATTTCTGTGCCTCGTGGGCACAGGGCTGAAAGCATCTCCACCAGGCTGGGCTTTGCTGTCAGTTCTGTCTCTCAGATATCCCCTCACCCTTTCCTCTCCCTTGCTGGCAGCCAGCACCTCTGACAGCCTCAGAAATGCTTTGGAGAAGTGCTGCGGCAGGGAGGGCAGGAGGGATCAGGGCTGGTGCTTGGTGATGTGTGAGCTCACCTAGACAATTCCTGGTGCTCCTGGGGGTGCAGGGGCTGCCAGGGACCCTGCAGGGATGAGAACCCTCTGTGCACCAAGTCCTCATCACTAATTGCAGTGCAGGGCTGTCAGATTTCTTCATCTGAGCCACCAGTTGGAAGAGACACTGAGAAAAAATATCAAAAATCAGGATAGAGCATTGGATGAAAAGGTTTGGACAAGGACTGGGATTTGGGAGCCCTCCTCTTGCATTTTGGGAGACCTTCAGTCATTACAGAGCTCCAGAGCTTCATTTTTACTCCCTCCCTCCTCAGCTGATTATTCATTTTATTATTAAAGTTGCTCAGACAGCTTGTGACAGAGCAACTTGCTATCAGGAAGGAATCAGAATTGATTAAATTAGCACATTACTGGTTTAATTTAGACATAAACAAAATTCAGACCTTGGAGAAAACCAGAATATCCTACTTTTAATTCTCAGCTTGAAATACTTCCATTTTTTTGGGGCTGCCTTTTCAGAAACGTTCCTTGTTTTGGGGTGAAAAAAATTTAACATTTTTTTTGCAACTGAGATTTAATTAAAAAAAAAAAAAAAAGAGGCTGATCAACAAAGCTGAAATGTTTCCAGGAAGACTTTTTGTTTTTTTTCCCCCTGGGAGCATCAGTTTGCTCCTGATGCAGGATGAAAGCATCTTGCTGAGGGCAGGGCAAGTGAATTACTGCAGGATGAGCTGAGTTAAGAGCTTGGAGAAAGTTCCCTCTCCATTGTGGTTTCCTGCTCTTCTCCTGTGCTGAGTGCACGCTCGTTTCCTGCTGAAACAGGATTACTCCATCACACATTTTCTCCAGGGTTCTGCCCTGTTAAAGCATGCAGACTTTCCCAGGGGCTGCTGACACACTCTAAATTCCCATCCTCTCCTGTCCTGGAGCACTTAATTTGTGTGTCCATGCCCTGAATTGCTGGATTCCCTGAAAAAAAAAAAAAAAAGGAATTTCAGCTCCAGTGCTGCTGTGGATGTTCATGACTGTCACAGAGCCTAAGGGGTTTTTTTTGTCCAAGCACCTGCTCAAACAGGGTCACTTGGATGTCACCCAGGGCTGTGCCCAGGTGGCTTTTTTGAATGTCTCCAAGGATGGAGATGTCACAAGTGAAAGGGGGAAAAGCTTTTCCTTCCTGACTTCACAGTCAAACATGAAAAACAGGAACTCAGAGAGTGGTTTGGGTTGGAAGGGACCTTCAAGATCATCTCATTCCAACTCCCTGCCCTGGCAGGGACACCTTCCACTATCCCAGGTTGCTCCAAGCCCCATCCAACCTGGCCTTGGACACGTCCACGACCTCAACCAGGAGGTCTCAAATGAAAGCTCCCTCAGTTTGAGAGGGCACCAGGAAGTTCTGGAGCCCAAATTCCACATCTGCTCGGTGCAGAAGGGAGATGTCCTTCTCAGGTTATGTGGTGTGAGAGAGAAGGAACGAGCTGGTTTCCAGAAGAGGCACCACACACCCCAAATTCAGCTTATTCCATAAGAAATTCCACTCAGGGAATGCTGTGAATTCCCACCTTGCTGCTATGTTGTTGAATTTCCCCATGGAGGCAATCTCAAAGGGAGGGAAGAAATGTCCTGCACCCCTGGAAGACACAGGGATCAGCAAATGAGCAGAGGAAAATTTCCACTCTTTCCACTCTTTCTCCCATGTAAGTAGGACAAGAGCAGCATCATCTTGCCAGCCAAATGCTGCAGCTGCTTCCAGGACCTGGTCTGAAACAGAGCACTCTCCTTCATTTTGCATGAATTCCCCTGCCAAATGTCATCCTGCAGGCAGCTCCCCAGGCAGAGGAGCCTTTATGCAAGTTCAGGAGAGATGGGAAGCAAAATTTGTTTGATTTAAAGTCTGAGAATTTTTATTTTTTTTATTTTTTTGCTGTGGGGTGTCACCTCCTAGGCTGAACTCTGGCAGGCAGAGGGAAGAAGCCAACATGTGCCTGTTGGGGACATTTGCCACTGGGTCACTTTCTCTTCTCTCTTCATTTTCCAGCTGCTGGCTGTCATTAGAGGGAGGACTCCTCTATGCCTTCGTGGGACCGGCGGCTGCTGTCGTTTTGGTATTTAAGCTTGTCTGAAAGATTTCTTTTTTTCTCCTCTCCATCTTATAGCAATTTCCTTGTTCTTTCAACCCAAGAATGCCCCTCTTTATTTCCACTTGTATTTCAAAGAACTTCTCCTTCAGGAATAACAAACAAAGCCAACAATTTGGGACGGGGTTGATTCTGACATGTAATGTGTCTCAGCTCTCAGCCCCTAACATCTGATTAATGCTTTACCTTGGTTTTGTGTGTCTGGATGGAAATGCAGGATGATGGTGGAAAACTCTGACATTGTCTCCTTCAGAAAATGCTGTTCCTGATGGTTTTCACACCAGGCTGTGCCCTCACACCCAGCTTTTATTCCTGGTCCATCCCAAGCCAGTGCATGTCAGCAGATTTCCTTGTTTGAAATTGAAGTTAAAATCTTCAAATCAGTGCTGTGGGGATCCCTTCTGACCCTAAAAATGTCATGTTTGCTTTGAATTCAAAGAGATGGCAGGGTTAAAATGGGAATTCCTAAACTCCAGCTCCTGCATGGGGAGTTCATTCTTCTGTCCAGCACAGCCCCAACACCAACCTTGGCCAGTTATAATTTGAGTTTAAGGTGTCACTGAAGGTGATGTTCCTTCCCTGCTGCTGAGGCCTCACTGCCCATGAGAAACCTCAGGGCTGAAAGAATCTGAGAACTGCTGCAGCTCCAGGAAACCCTTCCTGCAGCAATTCCTGATGGGTTTAAAGCCACGTTTGAGCCCCCACATCTTTCTGCAGTTTCTCTCCAGCCCATGTTTTATCCAGTGGAGGAGCTTTATGCCCTCTGAGGCTCTGGAAGAGCCCCACAGGAATGGGATTGTTGACACTCCCAATTCCTTTTTCAGTTCAGGCTTTTGTTCCGTGCAGTGTCTGGGGGATGAAATGCCCCGCAGCAGCAGCAGCAGGAGCTTACAGGAGAATAACTCCACAAAAGCTTGGGCTGCCTCTGTTCTCAGCGCTGTCACTGCACATCAAACCACCTCGGTGCCATTGTTTCATCGGGGTGACAAAGAGAACAGCCAGCAGTGGCCCCTCCTCTGCGAGAAATCAAAACTGGTATGAGCTGAGGTCTTTCATGTGGGGTTGTGACCCAGAGATTCAGAGGGAGGAAGCTTTGGTAGTGCCCAGAGTCGCTCTGCTGCCTCAAAGCACGTTGCTTTTGTTGTGCCAACAACAAGGGAGGTGATCTTTCCCTTTTTCCTCTTTTAAAGTGAGAGGAAAACACAGGAGCCTGCTTCCATTTGGCAGCTCAGATTTGCCTCACCACCAAGCAGAGGAAATGAGATGTCCTCACAGAGGGATCAGCACATGCAAATGGTGGTTCCTGCAGCTGATATTTGGTGGTGAATCATCTCTGGGGGTGTCTGGCCCTGATCAGCACCAAGAGAGAGGCCACACGCCTCCATTTAGAGTCCCTGACTCATTCCTGGCCAAAGTGACAAATGGATATTGCCCTGGTAGAGCCACCAAAGAGCTTGGGGAAGGAGAAGGAGAAGCATGGAAAGCCTTTTTATAAATGGGAACCTGCAAACAGATGAGCTCAAAGAGTTGATAAAGCTCTGAAGGTGGCTGGCCTGCAGCTTCAGCAATGTTCATAACTCACAGTCAGGCCACTGACACTGAACAGCTGCAGCTTTGAAGGATAAAGATTTGACCTTTATTCTTAAAAATCCTGATCTGCCTTAAACACAGAGCTGTTGTAAACAGTTTTGCCTGCCCAGCTGATGTGGAGCAGCCTGGTGGGTTGTGTGCAGGCTGAAGGCAGGGGGAGGCTCATGGAATGAAGTGAGGACAGGGTCAGCAGTGGTCAGGTCATGGTTATCTCCAGCAATTTCAGACTTGAGGCTTTGCTTTTGGAAGTTGTCTCAAAGATAAAGAAGTAAAGCTACTCTGCATGTTATTGGAAGAATATCCATGTGGTATCCCTGACTTAGGAAAGAAGTGGAGCCAGGATCAGAGCAGGGATTGATCGTGGTGATCAATGTACTGGATTGATTAATTGATTGATTAATTAAAACCAGTGCAGAACTGCTCTTTGTTGTCTCCCCTGCTCCTTAGGAGTGAGGATGCAGACTTTGGCCACCCCTAGGATAGATCCAGCCACATTTCCACCCCACCTTTCCTCCTGCCTGGCTGCACCTCAAGGAAAAACCTTTTTGGATCCTCCACAGTGAAGGATCAGTGATTTCAAAGTGTTCACCCTCTCTTTTCATGCTCATAACCAGGCTTTGATTTCCTGCTGATCCTTGGCTGTGGCCCTGTGCCTGACTTGCCAGTGTTGTTTCTCTGAATCGATACCATGGTGAACTCTAGAAATGGTCTCAGCTGTCCACTGACCCAGCAGCTGATGCACACAAAAAATTAACTGCAATTTCTGAGATTTTCTGTGAATTCGTAGCTGTGGGCTCCATATCAGTCATCTGGTGAAACCAGCAGAAAGATTGATCATTGTTTTGAGGGTGATTTAGGAAATTAGGCAGAGGTTTGGTTCCTGCTTTTGGGTCAGGTGACTCTTTGGATTTCTTAAAATCACAAACACGCAAAGTCACATGAATTTATCTCTGAATTTGGCCTTAAAACATTTCCCTGCAAGCTCCACATGCAAAACAGCACTGACCACATGTTTCTGCCACCAGCAGCCGTTCCACTGACAGCAAAGGCAGGAGAATGTCTCCTTTTCCACCATCATGACCTCCTCCATGCAGGGGTGGGGCAGGTGTGTCACTAACGTGTTGGGGATGGGGTTTGTACAGCAGATGCAGCTGGCAGCAGTGGATGCAGCTGGAAAGGCACAGGGAGGAGTTTGGGGTCACTCTGCAGGATCTCAGCTCTGACCAGCCTGTGTTCCACTGTGGATTTTTGTTTCTGGTGGATGCTGATACACCCTGCTCTCACCCTGAGGAAAATGGACTGCATGGAATTGTATCACTGATTTTTTGGGGAATTCTCTGTGCTGTGCCATCTGCAGTATCTCCCAAGACACCCCACCAGAGCAGATAATGTCTCTACTTGCCCCAGCAGCCCTCCACCTCTTAATTTGAGAACAGCAGTGGTGTTTCACTGAAAAGATCTGTGACACATTGTCTGCATTCTCTTAATGCTGCTTCTGACTCCAGAAGGTGGTTTGGGAAGCAGCCAGTGTCAGCCCACTGCTCTTCTCTGTACTGGCCATTCTCTATTTGGATTAGCCCAAAAAATTGTTGTTGTGCTTGGAGTTTGGCTTGCTGGACCTCAGGCAGTGTTGGGGTTCAAGCAGCCCTGCATCAATCTGAGAAATTCCCAATTTCTCCTGCTTCATGGAGACCTGGTTGAGGGTTGGACTTGATGATCTAGGGGTTTTTTTCCAATTTTAATGATTCTCCAGCCTCCCTGACCTGCTGCCAGCTGCATTCTGCTGTCCTGAGCTCACTGATGCACGGCCAGGGGAGGTGGGACGGGGGGACAACAGGGGACACGAGGCGTGGTGGCCTGCAGAGGTGTGACCTGGCTTTGGGAGAAACCCTTCTGTGTTACCGAGCTTGACCTGACCCGCTTGAGAACAAAACTTGTGTGTTGTTTCTCTTTTGACAGGTGAACATGGTTATTGGCATTCTGGTTTTTAACAAACTTGTATCCAAAGATGGAATAACAGATAAGAAACTGAAGGAACGGGCAGGGTATGCCTTATCAATACATCTAAGTAAAGAGTGAAAATAAAAACCAAAAATACCCAAGGTTGTGATCAATAACCAGACAAGGGGTGAAAAAAGAGATTGGGGATGCAAACAAAAAAAAAAAAGGCAAAACCAGATTTAAACAAAATGAAAGAAAAAAACATACTTGATTTAATATCTTTGCACTGTCATTCAGTGCAGCAGGACACAAAAAAGAAGCAGCCTTGTGTCGCTGTGGAGGAAGGATAAAAGTTCATCTCTTTGTTGAAATGGCTTCAGCCAAGGCTGGCACATCCTCCCAGAAATGAGGTAGAGCAAAGTGGCTCTTGTCAGTAACTCCTGGAGACAGCAGAGAGAGACCCAGCACTGCTGGGTGGGCACATGGCAAGAGCTGGGGGACCGAGGGGTTGTGTCTGAGGGCTGGTAGGTGTCTGAGGTACAGCAGTGGTGTGTGGTGGAAGGAAATGGGTTCTGGAGGTTTGGCAGAAAGCAGAGCAGCAGATGGAGAGGTAAGTTAGGAACCTCTGCTGCCTCTTGAGGTTCTTTATCTTCTCCACAGCCTCCATTCCTGAATCCAGAGGGTTTGTGCTACCTGTTTTCCTTTGGAGTATAAATCCAAGAGTTGACTCCACATTTCTCCCTATGTGGAGTCTCCCTCCCTGGTGTCTCCCAGGGCTTTGCCCAGGGCAGCAGTTCCCGGGCAGGGCTCTCTCTTGGGTTACTCCCAAACTTTTGGCAGTGGCTATTTTGCCACTGCCAACACCCCCAGCAGGATGAGAGCCCCTCTCCTCTCCATTTCCAGGAGCAAACCTGCAGTCTGCTCTGATTTAATCCCTGAGCAAGGTTCAGAAATGGCAGGCTGACACTCTGAGTCTCCTCAGATGCCCAGCTCGGATGTGTGTTCCTTTCCCCTGCCCTTTTGGCTTTTTGTGGCAGTCAGAGAAGCTCTGCTGGGAAAGTCAAGGATGTCTGCTCCCAATTGTCCATTGCAGGAATTTGATTTGTCACTGTGGGTAACAGCTGTGTTCTGGAAGGAAGAAATTGTTCACAAAGGAATGAGGAGAGCAAAAGCTGTTGTGGTTCCTCTGCGTGGAGGCAGAGTTTGAAACCTTTGGAGGCTGGTGGAGAAAGTGCAGGATCCATGGATATATCCTGTCTGTCAAAGTGGAGGGAGAAAGGAGCTCCACTGAGCCTCAGAGGGCAGGGGTAGATAATATGGATGAAGTTCAATATTCCTGACACTGCTCTATGGAGTAGTTGAGGTAAAAGTGTTTTTTAATTGAGCGGTGGAGGCAAAACCAAGGGTAGAGGCAAATTCTTATCCAGCACCTCAAATCCTGTGTTCAGTTTTGAGCCCCTCACTCCAGGAAAGACCCTGAGGGGCTGGAGCATGTCCAGGGAAGGGAACAGAGCTGGGGAAGGGTCTGGAGCACCAGGAGCAGCTGAGGAGGCTCAGCCTGGAGAAAAGGAAGCTCAGGTGAGACCTCATCACAGCTCCCTGAAATAGGGAATGTTGTGGTGAGGTGAGGGCTGGAATCTACTCCCAGGTAACAAGTGACAGGACAAGAGAAATGGCCTCAAGCTGCACCAGGGAAGGTCCAGGTTGGATATTTGGAAAAATTTAATCCCTGAAAGGATGACCAGGCTTCGGAACAGGCTCCCTGGGGAAGTGGTGGAGTCACTATCCCTGGAAATCCTCCTGAAACAAGTGGACCTGGAACTTTGTGATAGAATTTAGTGACCATGGAGGAGTTTAGTCAAAGGTTGGACTCGATCTTGGAGGTCTTTTCCAACCTTAAGGATTTTGGGAAAACCACAGGGACCTGTTTAGGCTCATGGTTTATCAGCAGTGTTGACACAACCAAGCCTCGGGATTCCTGGGTGCAGCAAAGGGGAATTTCAGTGCCTGAGCAGTGCCATGGCCGTAAAACAAGAGGAGATTTGGGTGATCAGAGGTACCAGCTGCTACTGGGTGGAAAAATAAGTGAAGAAGTGACCTTGGTGCATTGCTTGGAGCAGCTGCTAGCAAGCAAGTGCTTCATTCTGGATGATGCCTTCTTGACAAAGAGAGAACTCAAAAACACCAAACACCCAGGCTGCAAGGCAGGGTCTGGAGCAGGGTAATTGCACTTGAAAGTCAGCACTGCAATAAATGGTTTATTGGATTAGCAAAGCAGCAAGTTGCGGCCTCTCAGTCCCTCCCTCTCTAATCCAAACTGCACAGAGTGACCTTATTTAATACACAGCAGCTGGTTATTGATCACACTCAGAGTTGGGCTTTAAAAACAAAACCTGCGAGGCAACAAAACAAACAAAAAAAAACAAAACCAAAAAAGTCATTTTTTCTGATGTTCTTTGTTTTTTTCTTTCTTTTCTCTTTTTCCCCCTCTTCTTTTGTGTCCGTGTGTGTGTGTGCAGCACTTTTAAGCCTTATCTGTGCTCAATGGTTTTGTTCTCCCTCCCCAAGTGCCCCTGCTGAGAGTGTGGGAGCACTTTTGTGAGCCCTGGTGCCCCTTTCCCTTTAGTTCTCTGCTTCTGGCCTGGGCTTGGGAACCGTGTTGGAAGGTAGATCTGAAGAAAATCAGAATTGAGTAATGGCCTTGGAGATGTTTGGACCTGAGGAGATGGTCTAAAGAAACGTTGTGTTTCCTTTAGCAGAGGCAAGAAGTATGGTTCAGTGTTGCAAAAACAAATTTTAAAAAGGGTGGGAAAATAAACCAAACCTAAAAATAGGGAAAAAAAGATCTGTTGGGTGTTAAGAGGAGCCCAGCATGCCCAGCACAGATTGGTTGTCACAAATTCATCAGCACCAACAGTTCTCATGAAATAACACCTGAGACACAAGAATTCTGTCCTGTACTTAGCAGTGGAAATAGCTGTGATTATTGTTGTCACATCTGTCAGAAAATGCAGATTTTCTAGTGGCAGTGATTTTATAGGTGGATCACAAAACCAGGCTGTAGAGAAAGGGGGTGTGAATACCTGGAGAGATGGAGAAAAGCCAAAACCTGTCTGGAAATGGAGAAAACCATCCCAGAGAACAGTCTACTGTTGGCCAACTCCACCACCAGTGTTTGAGCTCTCTTGAAGGGATTACTACCAAAAAAATGAATGTTTTAATGTCAGGAGCCTTTAAAATGAGTTTCAAATGTATTCAGCCATCATTTATTCCACATTTGTGTGCTCACACAGGCAGGGAGGAGGATTGAGACCATCAGGGATATTCACCAGGGCTAATTTTAGCTGGGTTTAATCTCTCTGGGCTTCCTCTGCCACTCCTGAGGAGAGACAGGAGCCTTGTCCCCCCCCTTAGAGGACCTTTTCTTTTGCCTCTGTTGATCACAGAAACCGCCCAAGAAGAGTTTGCCCCAAAACCTTGTGTGAAATAATCTCTGTGCAGGTGTCCTGATGGGGTGGAACAGAGCTCAGTTGTCAGAAACACAGAGGGGAAAGGTGATAAATCCACTGAGACAGGAAGGGATTGGGATTGCCCTTCCTCTGGGAATGGTTCCTGTTGGAGCTCCTGCTCTTTGGGCTATGGATGGTGGAAAGCACTGCTCAATAAAAAGGTAGCAAAGTCCAGGCTCCAGTGAACACACCAGATGAGCCCATGAGCTGTTTGTGGATGTTTAGGAAGCAGAAAAAGCTAAATTAAATGAAGGCATTATTCACTGTGATTATTTAATTAGCTTCCCTTTCACATGCACAGGCGCCAATCTAAACCTGCTACGGAAATTCAATATATTAGCAACCTCATGCCCCCAACCAGAAGGAATTTGGAGATAAATGTGCCCACATCAGTGCCCACTGCTTGCAACTTTCTGCATAAACACACCCAACAGCAGCTACAATTGTGTGTTTACAGTGGTCTTCTGGCCAGTTCTCTGTGATTCAATGTCATTCATGTTTTTTCTGGTACAGTTTCCCATCAAATTCCTCAAGTCAATCTACTTTTTTTTTCTTTTTGCTGCCTATCTCTGCCTCTCTCTGTCTCTCTGCTTATCTGTTCTTTGTGGCTTATAGATTTGGGGATAAGCTGTTGTATTTTCTTTTTATTTTTTAAGGGTCTTGCACCTAATGCCTCTCCAGACCCACTTTATCTTTGGTTCAGCCATTTTCCTCACAGGATTTACACCATCCTTCCTGGAAGATATTTATCTGTGGACACAGGAGCTAATTTCCTCTGTGTCTGAAAGCTTCTGTGGGATGCCTTAGTCATTATTCTGGATGGGAATGATGATTTATGTCAGTGTAATTAATGAAAAGACCAATCAATAGCCACTTGAAAGGGGGCCACTGGGCCCACTGCTGCTGCTGTGTTGGTGCTCATCAGGATGTCTTTTTTGCAGTGAGACTGAACAGAGAGCCACCAAAGCTAAGAAATGCTCTGTGGAGCCCCCTGATCTCTCTCCCAGGCAGGGCAGGGCTGTAAAACCCCTCCTGGTTGGGGCAAACCTCCCTCAGCAGCGTCCTCATCACACACCCGGGGATGACAGACCCTGTGCTGTCCTCTGGCAGTGATTTCGTGTCTTCTCTGATGCCAGACACAGCAGGAAGGGCTGGGGGATGTTTTGCAGACTCCTTCCCGTTTTCCAAGCCAGATCTGACGTGGATGTGGATCTGTGCAGGCCAGGGAGAGCACACAACCAGTAAATTCTGGGAAGAAGCGGGGCCAGTGCCAAGTTAATGTGGCTTCTGGGCTCCTCAAGAGGAGCTGAATGGGGGGTGGTTCCCACACATCAGCTGCTAAAAAACCCAAAGGTTTTTGTGCTGTAGCAGATCCCCTCATACCAGCAGCCCTCAGTGGTTGGTCCCATCCAAAAAAAAAAAAAAAAAAAAAGTGGGAGCAGCAGGTGGGAATAATTCTCAGGGTTCATCCCAAAGATGTTTTTGGCTCCAGAACAGGGGATGTCTCAGAAGCAATCAGCCAGTTGGATTCCTTTCAGGGCAGGTTAGGGGGCTAAGGAAACATCCAAGCTCAGGATTAACTTCAGGGCATAAAAGAGTTCCATCCTGCCTCAGGAAGGGAACCAAAAAACCAAAAAGTGGCCTCTGACCAAAAATCAAAGAGTGGCCTCTGTCCTGGTCTCACCAACTCCCAGTCAGAGAAAAGAAGTGATTTATCCCTTGCATTGCTTTAGGACAGCAGATAAGCAGGCACAGCCCCCACAGCCCTACTTCTTGCCTTCTACTGCACAACCCTGCCACCTTTTTTGTTTTGGAGCAAAAAGGCCAGGAGGGAAAAGAGTAATTTCTCCAAAAAAAAACCCCAAAAAAACAAACAAAAAGAAGGAGATGGAGACTGGGAGAGCAGTACTGGTTTCTCTTCCCTGGGTGCCAAAGAGACACCCTGAATCTGGCAAGACTTTCACCAACACAGTTCCACCCTCTCCAGCAGCACCAACAAATCTGAGTTGTCCATTTCCCCCCGTTCCCCGTATCTGGAGTGGTACAGATGAGAGAGTTTTAATTTCTGCCTGTCTTTCATTTCTCTTCCTGAACTGGGTATGGTTGGTTGGCTCCCTTCTCTCCTTCCTTTCTTTTTTGGCTTCTCTTTCCCTTTCCTTTCGACGTTTGTGCTCATGAGCGAAGTGTTTTGTTTTGTTTCAGTCTTTTGGTTTTAATTGCAGTCAGATGGCAGTGCCCCTTTACGGCATGACGCTCAAATGTTCCAAGTGTGGAGTAGTTTCTTCTGCTGAAGTTTCGGCCACAGCCACCAGTAACGCCATGTTAGTTCCTCTAATTTCAACTTCTTTTCTTTCTTTCTTTCTTTCTTACCACTTTCTTTTTTTTTTTCCTTGTTTTTTTTTTTACTTTTCATTTTGATTTTCGCTTTTCAGTTCCTTTTTTTATTTCCCTCTTCCATTTCCCTGCACTCACCAGCCCATGTTTGTTTTCTCTCCCCATGTCCCTGCCCACCTCCCTGACATCCCCCAGCTCTCCCCAGCCTCATTCTGTGGGCCATGAGTAGAGCAGGGCTCCTGCTACACCCCTGGAGCTGATGGGCTGGATCCTGAAAAGTGCTTTTTTTGACATGCCTAGATTTAAGATTTAAGCATGTGACCAGCCCATGGAAGACAAAGGGACTCTGCATTTGTTGCAAGCCATGTTTAATTTGTTTAATGCTGCATTCTTGGAGTTCCAGACTTCAAACTGTACTGATTCCCAGTAATTCTGGTGGTAGACAGGGACTCCAAAATCCAGCTTTGTCAGCCACTTGAGCACCTGCTTGAGTGTTTTCCTCCAGAGGCTGCAGAGCACTGAGTGTGGTTTAAGTGTGAGTTGGTGAATCACTTCTAAGTGGGTTTTTTTCTCCTCTTATGAAATGCTGAAGTTAAGTTTAATACCTCGTAGGCCTGCAGGTCTGATTTGATAAGTGTTGACTGCCTCTTTTGGACCCCTGAAAGCACTTGGAATTAATTCTCAAAATCTTAAAGTGTTTCATAGCTCTGAGTTACAAAAGTCAAATGCTGTTAAATCTCTTCTTAGATGACGCTGGAGTTAACTTAAAAAAAAAGAAAAAAATAATTCCAGAGCTTTGTTCTGCCGGAGAAATTGCTATTTATGTGGTTGGCTTTTTTCACAAAGGTTAAGGTTGGAGGAAGAGTGATGAGGGAAGGTTTGTCTTTCTTCCTTCCCTTTTGGAAATTTTATTATCTGTATCACATCCAAGTGATGCTACACTTTGGTTTTGATGTCTAAATTAGTACATGCAAAACGTGTGAGGGAAACAGTCTCAGATCATTTGCAGTTTGAAAATTCCTACCTTTAATTAATCTAAACTAAAAGAGGCAGCCTATTGTCAGATATCAAAATGTAAAAAGATAAAAGAAAATCAGATCAAGAGCACCTGGAAGGTGTCCCTGCTCATGGCAGGGGGTTGGAATGAGATGTTCTTTAAGGCCTCTTCTAACCCAAACCGTTTTATGGTTCTGTGGTTTTCTTGGTGAAACGAAGAACTGAACAAAATTTGATTTATTTTTCACTGCTAAGGTTGTTTACTCACCTTTTGCAGCAGTGCCCAGCTGAGATGGTGAGATGGAATCAGTCCAGACATGTGTATCACAAGTCTGGAATGAGCAGCTCGCTCTGCTTTTTGGATTCCTGTAACTGCAGAGCAATGTTAAACCAGCAGTAGGTTTACTATTAATAAATTAGACTCTTAAATAAGAGAGGCTTTCTGTTCATAGTAAATTAATTTTAAAAGTTAAACAGTCTCAAGTCCTTCTCCAATAGTGTCTGACACTGGTCTGCGATAAATCACAAATTCTGATTCATCTCCAAATCAGGAGAAAAAAGGGATGTGAAAGCCAGATCTCCTATTCATTCCTGCTTCTCTAATTTAAGTGGATTGACAGAAATTGGAGGGCTCTTGTAAGAGGATTTTTTTTTCTGTTTTGTTTCCCAACAGATTGGGTACCTCAGATGACAATGTCCAGTATCAATTTTGTTATTTGTCCTCAAGTGTCCCATGCTCTTATCCTTGCAAAGAGAGCACTGAGGAATACACAAACAAGTTCACTAATTTCCCCTTGTGACCCACTTCCCCCTTCAGCTGAACTGTTCCTGGTTTTCCTCCTCCAAATTTCTTGTAAATGAGGTTGCCAAAAAGGCAAAACTCTGATTATTCTTCATGCCACTGCCACCCTTCTGCTAGGCTCTCTCCTCCCAGACCTTGCAGCAGCTTTGTCATTCAGTTTTGGAGTCTTTAAATGTGGATTTAATGCCATGAGGATTCCTGGCTCCTCCCTGACCTGCAATGAGCCATAATTTTTTAGTTCAGAGCACATCAAGGGTGTTCCTGCCTTGTTCCTGCTGGGGTTGCTCATGCCCTCCTCAGCTTCCTTCCCACAGATTCCAGAGGTTTATTTCTGAGATAGCATGGAGTGAGAAATAGATCCTTTAGACTGTTTTTCTTGGATTTTGGAAATATCTGTGGAGAGATCTGTGGTCGGAGAAGGGGATGTGTAAAAGAGGGAAAACAGAGGGAACTGATGGCACAGAAGAGTGGCAGAAGTGGAAAAATAAGTACTGGAAATTGTGTGATTTCTTGACCTGGGGAATGATAAATGGAAATCTTTGGATGTCTGTGACTTGTTAGGGGTTAGCTGGACTTGACAGGTGTGGGTTAAATAAATCCTTCCCTTTAGGCTGTGCTGAAGAAGATTTTGGGCAGGTTTTGCCATTGGAAGATCTCGGTTCCCACATTTCCTCCCATTTATTGCTGCCTGTATGGCATCCTCAGCCAGTGAAATGTTGCCTTGTAATTAATTTGTCTTTCCTACCTGTGAAAATTATTTTATCTGAGATGGAAAACGTGTCTCAGGGGCTTGGCTTTTTTTGGTGCTGGCTGTGAACGAGGGAATCCACTGCAGATAGCAGGGAGTGCTGAGGGAGGGATGGATGGATGGATGGATGGATGGATGGATGGATGGATGGATGGATGGATGGATGAATGGATGGATGCATGGATGGATGGAAGTTGATGCCCATCCCTGAAAGTGTCAAGGCCAGGCTGGTAGAGCTCTGAGCATCTGGTCTAGTGAAGGTATTCTGCCCATAGCAAGGGGTTGAAACTAAATGATCTTAGGTCTCTTCCTCATCCTATGAATGGTATGTCCTGCCCATAGCAAGGGTTGAACTCTATGATCTTAGGACCTCTCTCTCAGGATCTGACCAGTGGGGAGAGACTGGCCCAAGACTATAACCCTGGCACAGTGGGGTTTTTCCAGGCACCCACACCAAGAGCCAAGGTCAGGGGGTTCCTCATGACCCTTATCATCATCATTCCTCCTAAATGCTTAGGATTCACATGTCAAATCTCCCATGTAAGGGTTTTGCCCTTTTTCTTGGCTCAATATCCTTTTAGGAAGTCTTGGATGTCAAATTTTCTGCCTGTATTGTAATTCCAGGATTAATGTGAGTCAGTGCTTCCATGCATGGCTGGTCTAGGAACGAGTCTGTTCCTCAGGAGAGTGTTGTCCTCATGGTTCAAGGAATTTGAAATCCTATTCTTACTTGGGGATAATACCTGGGTCCTGCAAGTCCTTATTGGACTCTCAGAGAACACCTTCCTTAATTAAAGGTGAATAATGAAGCAGTCTGGTCACAGCTGCCTCATCACCTGCCTGTCTCATGTGTCATAAAATCATCACAGAATAATTTGGTTTGGGAGGGACCCTAAAGTTCATCTCATTCCAGACCCCCACGATGAACACTTTCCACTAGACCAGGCTGCTCAGGGCAGTTTAGAGGCATTTGATTTCCTGTTCCCCTAATTTTATTATTTATATTGTGGCTACTGGGAATCATCTTTTAGGGGAGAATAGAAATCACAGCAGGTGTTTCCTTTTTTGCCTGTGATGGGAAGAGCGAGCAGAGTTTCCTCTCTTTTTTGGTTACAGGTTTCCTATCTTGGTTATATGGGCATTGAGTTCCAGGGATTGCTCTGAAAGTGTCCCTAAAGTCAGGACAACACTCTTGCTTTTGGGAGAAACAGTTTTAAAGTGTTTAAAAAGTGTTTAAAGCCAGGTTGGATGGAGCTGTGAGCAGCCTGGTCTAGTGGAAAATGTGCCTGCTCATGGCAGTGGGGTGGAGTTAGATGATTTTTAAGGTCCCTTCCAGCCCAAACCATTCCATGATTCTGTAATTCTGTGAATACAAGTCAGAGGAGCAGAGAAGCACGAGAGAATAAATAAAGCACATCCCTGTACTGTGATTTTCCTGCAGCAGAACTGCTGGTGCGTAAGGAGCCATCCATTATTTGTTGAGTCCACCAACCAATTCCCTTTTCAGAGCTCCTCTCCAGGAGCTGCTTTTGAATTATAAAGTGATTTTTTTCCTTCTGCTGCTTCTTTAAGTTGCTGCTGCTCTGTCAAGGTTGAGTAATGAAAATAATTGATCACTTTGCCCTTTGTAATGGCCCTTTACATCTTTATTGGCATGTCCTGTGTGTCCCCCTGCACTTGCCTTTTCTCAGGGTGCAGGACTCTTCATCTTTCTTCATGTAGATCTTTATCTCCAAACCCATTCTTTTTGCTCTTTCCATTGCTTTCCTCTAAGTGCAATCCATTTATTCTGCTTCTTTTGCAAAGACAACAACTCTCCATGCTTCCAGCTACAAAAAGGACAAAGCCACAGATAGATTTTGTCATTTTGGCCAAATCCTTGCTGCCAAGGCAGGGTCTGGTGTGTGCTTTCATAAAGCATGTGTTTCCCATGGTAGATCCTATGTTTTAGAGCACATTAGGAGTGGTTGAGGGAGCTGGGATGGGAAGACCTTATCACTCCTTGAAGGGAGATTGGAGCGAGGTTGGGGTTGGTCTCTTCTCCTATCAAGAGACAGAATTAAAGGAAATGGCCTCAGGTTGCACTAGGAGAGATTCAGGTTGGATATTGGGGAAAATTTCTCTGAAAGGATGATCAAGCATTGTCACAGGCTGTCCAGGAGATGGTGGAGTACTCATCCCAGAAGGATTTAAAAGCTGTGTAAATGTGGCACTTGGGGACATGGTTTAGTGCTGGGTTTTGCAGTGCTGGGAAAAGATTTGGACTTGATCTTAGAGGTCTTTTCCAACCTCAGATGGGATGCTGCTGTCACTTGTCCTGAGGGCTGTCATAAAATGGGATAAATAAGAGGATCTGCCAGCTAATTCCTTTGTCCCAAGCAATAAAAGTAATGGATTTATTGATCATGGCTAATCCATGAAAAGCCGTTAGGTGGCCACAATGTCTTTGTATAACAATTGATCATTTCATATCACATCTCGTGATAAGCACCCTAATGTGATATTTCTTAAATCCTATAAATAATTCTGGGGTCTTTTAAGGATTCACCGTGCCTCCTGAAAAAAGGGACAGGTGGGAAGGTGGTTGAAGTGTGAGTCCTGCTATGAATTCAGCTCACAGCAAGTAGAATTAAGGGCAGTCTCACAGAAAACCCACTTGTCTTCCTGTGAGTTTTCACCTGAAATTTCAGCCTGTACCAGATTTCTTTAATGGAGCTTTTAATTTGGAGTTTAATATTTCAAAAATCTAACTAGAGCCCTGCAAGTGAAATTAGAGTGAGATCCATTTCCTGTGACCTGTTGCCACCTGCTGCCTGAGAATAAAGGTGATGCATTTAAGTAGCAAGCAGAATTTCCATCAATTTTGTCAGGGATGAATGCTGCTGAGAAGGCACCAGGAAGGTGAATCACAAAGAGAGCAGAACTCTGAGCTGATGTAAGTCAGCACAACTTGGGAAAATCCTGATTTGATCCAGCTGATTATGTGGCCATCAACCGAGCTGGAAGGGCAGATGTTGTTTTCATCGTCTGGTAGGAAGGGCAGAGCAAATTGACTCAAACAATTCATTCTTAAAGCAAATTTTGAAACTGGTGGATTCCAGTCTGACCATTTGCTGAAGAGAAACATAATTTACATATAATTTACTTTCTCAGCAGCATCCCTTGCAGCCCCAGATCCACATCTAAGTCTTGGATCCAGATCCAGATCATTATTTTTATGAGCCTGCAGTTCTTTTCAGGAATGGCAAACCCACCCAGATTCAGTGATTTGGTTGAGACCTGGCTCAGATCCATTGCCAGGTTGGACATTAGAGGCAGTAACATCCACAGAATGGGGGTACCAGGAGTGTTCTGGGACTCCAGATAATTCCAGGAGGCAGAGTTGTCTCTTAAAGACCTTTCCCAGCAGCTTTTAGTGAACTTTATGGTTTCCGCTTTCTGCTGGAATTATTTCATCTGTTCAGCCATGTTGTGTTGGCTGACACTTACATGGAAGACACATCTAGAAAGGTTCCTTATCAGCCAAGTCTTATCTTTTCGTTCAGCATTTCTGCCTCTGATATTTTCTTTCATGCAGTTGCTGCTTAGCCAGATTTATGAAGGTACTACCACAACTGACAGCAAAGAGAGATTTCAGCGTAATGAGGCAGATTTTGGAGAATTGGAATAAGTTATTTCTCTTTAGGAGTTGTTTGGTTGCAGGCTGGTTTTTTGTGTATTTTTTTAATAATACTTTGGAATTATAGTTTGTCTTGTGCATTAAAGAACAGCATTTGCCATCCAAGATAAAATTACACGGGTATTGGATTATATCATGGCCTTTACCTTACAAAGAGGTCTCATAATGCTTGTTCTAATTAAAAAGAAAAATAATTCCTTTTCCCTGCTCCTTTAGGTCAATTAAATTCCTTTATAATACCATGAAGGAACAGATCTGAGTGTGGACAGGCTGTAGGAATATTTGCAAACAGGGTCTAATTCTGACTATAAAAATAAACTGTCACTTTAGTGTGTAGTCATTGCAGAACTGATGTTAACAATCCTTGAAAAACCCTTAATGAAGCCAGGGTGTTCTATCCTGATGTCCAAACCTGTATCCAAGCTCCAGCTTTGTTCAGGTAAAACTCTCACTGAGGTCTGTGAGCTAACCAGCAAGTAAACATTAAACCTTTGATCGTAGATCAGGAAATGGTGAGCAAGTCCCATGTAAGTACTGCTGAACGTGTTTCATGGTATCTGTCCTGTAATTTCTTGTCTTGCCTGTATTTGTTTGTATTTGGAGGTTTTCTTATAGCTCCTCTTGTTATTCAAGGCCTTCTCTGGTTTGTTAGGTAAAAACCCACAGAGAAATTCTCCTCATATTCTTGGTGCCAAATAGATGGGATGAGTGACAACTTAAAATCTCCCTAGTCAGCTGTTAAAATTGTTTGGGATCTTTTCTTTTTGGTTGGAGAGATGGATGCCTGAAGAGTCCTTGGGAAAAGAGCTGCTTTCCCATTTACAGGGCCATCATTCACAGCTGAAGTGGAGTTTCCTGGGGCAGCATCACAGAAAACTTGTTTTGTCCAGTTTTCTGTCTTGTGAATGGAGATGTGGCTTGAATCTCAGGTTAATGTCCACACAGGAATAAATTTACAAGAATGGTCAAACATGGAGCAAAAAGTTTTTTTTTTTTTCCCCAAAGCATCAGCTGGGGAGATCTCACAAGAAAGCTGAAAATTTTCTGACCATGGGGAAATGAAAGGTTTTAGGTCAGGTCAGGTTTTAGTCCCCAGTGTCATGAGGACCATAGTCTGTAGATTAAAAGGAGAAATGCAGATATTTCAGTCTGCACATCAGCTCTCTGCCTGTCCATTTTGAGTCACTCGAAAGCGTGACACGTCCCAGTGTTGGTGTCTTCCATGTGCTGTGGAAGTCCAAGTGTCTGTGACCCGAGTACTGACAGCCATCGTGACAGACCAGTCTCTGCTGCAACTGTTCCCCTTCCCCTTGGCAACCTGCAGTGATTGTATGTTGTCTCCTTCCCTTGGGAAAAGCCGTGGTGGTGGATTAGGGGGAAGGGTGTGGAAGGAGGAGGGAGGGATCCGCATCCTTCCTCCCCACCTCCCGTTTTATGCATGACTACACTGTTGGGAAGCTGTCCCCTCTGTTTGGGTGGCATGAGTGTGCAGAGCCTCCTCCTGCTTCCCTGGGAGAGGGGCTCAGGAAAGGCCTCCCTCATGGAGATGTTGGCTGGAGAACCCTCTGCATCCCGGTGGGATCGGGAGGCTGAATTAGAGGCCCACCTGGGAGTGGGTGAGGTGGAGCTGAGCTCTCTTTGCCTCTCCCTTGACAGGGCATCCCTCTGGAGCTCCTGCGTGGTGCTGCCCCTGCTGGCTCTCACCTGGATGTCTGCAGTCCTGGCCATCACCGACCGGCGCTCGGCGCTTTTCCAGATCCTTTTCGCGGTCTTCGACTCCTTGGAGGGATTTGTCATCGTCATGGTCCACTGCATCCTCAGGCGGGAGGTGAGAGGGAGGAGTCATTATCTGTTACATAATTAACGTTATTTCCCTTAAAAACCACATGGAAAAGTGCCCAGCCAGTTGATCACTTCTCTAACCCTACAAATTTCGCTTTGGGGGAGATCGTGACCACAAAAATGACTGTGACATTTTCAGTCAGAGGGAAGGAGGGATGAATCAGGGTGGAGTTTGGTGAGATGGGATAACATGTCAGGCTTTGCTTGTTTACCAGCAAAATTCTCATTTCCAGAATGTTCATACCCCACCTCCAAAAATTGCCACATTAAAGAAGTGATTTGTGTGATTTCAGGAGAGGCGAGATGCACTGAGATTTGCAGGATGAAATCTGTGCTGGCATTAACACCTTGATATTCCAGCTAGGAAGTGCAGCCAGCAATAATCAGGCAAGGAAATTGAGGAAATTCTCTTCAGCCTCCCTGTGGAGATTTAAAATGGTGAATTATATCAGGGAAGAAAAGGACAAATCTTTTATGTTTCTTTTATTCTTTTCATCCTACGGAGTGGAGAGACTATTAATAACAGAGACAGGAAGGGGCTTTTTTTTCACTATTAATTTTATCTTCTTACAGTTCCTTTAAATTCAGAAAAACAGATTAATTTCTTATGTCAGGCCAATGAAATCAATGGAATTACACCACTGGCTTGGCTGAGACTCCTTCCACTAATTGCATTATGAATATGAGTCTGCATATAACTCCCATTGCAGTCACCAGGATTTTTTTTTTCCAATTATTTCAGTGAGTTTGGGATCAGATTTATATTACAGGATCCTGAACAGACTTTGGAGACATCAATACAATGATTAATGCAGGAGCATCCATTTAAAACATATTGCAAGCTGCAAAATAAAGGACATTTTTATTCCTGACTGTATAAATCAAGCAAATGGAAGTGACCTAGGCAGTGACCCAGGGTTGCTTGAAAAACTCAGAGTTGCTCTTCAGTGTGTGAAATATGTAACGCATAAACCTTGTGAAAGAAATGCTGCTAAAGCAGGGTCCATGTCCTTTTGATCTAACAAGGGCTGTTTTTGTTTTGGATTTCAGCAGAATTTAAGGTGGTTTGGTCAGCCTGACTCTGACCTTTGCCAATCTGTCCCTGCAGGTCCAGGATGCTGTGAAGTGCCGGGTTGTGGATCGTCAGGAGGAAGGGAATGGAGACTCAGGGGGGTCCTTCCAGAACGGACACGCTCAGCTCATGGTAGGGAAATCTCCCACTTCCCCTTTAGTAGGGTTTTTTGGGGGATTTTTAACTCATAACTGATAATCAGAGGACTCTGTCCATCCCAGATCCTGAATTCACCATTCTTATTTTCTTTAAACTTTTGCTTGAGCAAACACAGCCCTTAAAATGGAGTTTTTCACACAAATCTAAGGCGTTGCATTGTAATTTTAAGGTTCTTAAGCTCGCACACCAGGTTTTGCAGACATCTTGGTGAGATCCTTTCTTTCCCAGAAAAATAAAGAACCAAAATACACCTCCCATGTCTTCCAGACCTTTTAGTCCCCATCAAGCTGCCTTGTTCTGGCTGGAGCTAGGAAGTCGTAGTTTAATACTGTTTTAATTACAGTCTGTTGGGTTACTACCATAAAAAATGCTGTCTCTGAGGGATTTTTTTCTCTCAAAAGCTCACTTTGCTTCACTGGGAATAGTTAAAGCTCTGTAAATTGTCGTCCTCTTGTGTAAGTCCTTTGGAAACAGTAAAGGAATAGGCTGTGGGGCTTTGCCCTGCATCTGCTCCACTGTTATGATGTAGTTGATGCAAGAAACATTTAATTTCTGAGGTTAAGATACAGGTATCAGGAGAATCGGAGGATTTGAGCAACTTCCAAGAGCTCCTGGTTAATATTAGAGCTACAGCACAACCCAGTGATGTTTTTTTCCAGTCCCTCCTGTGCTGAGCAGTTTCTGCCTGGACACGAGGCCTCATTTCAAACAGCACAATCTTGGAGTCAAGACATCAGCGGAGCTTTAATTCCACCACACCTTGGTGGTGTTTGCTAAAAACAGGTGCCTCATTTCTCATTTAAATGCAGAGTCTTCTTATTTTCAGACAGGTTCTTGCTCTGCCTAATTGTGAGTAATTGGAGAGCCCCTTGCATGCCTGGTGCTTTGGCTTGTTTAGTAATAGATACCACAGTCAACCTCAGTCTCTTATTTCCCATAAGTTAACCCCCAGAGCTTTCTTATTCTCCCTCTGTAAATCACGTGCCCTCAAATTATTTATATAACCCCCTCCAGATTCTCAGCAACCTGAAAAACAGGTGGATCCTGTGATTGTCAGTCTGCTGTCGCCATCCCAAGTTCCAGAGCTTTGCATCTCTGTACAACTCCACATTTCCATCCATTATCAGCCACCTTGGGAAATTCTGTGTCAGCTATGAGTTTTTTAGCAATGTTGCATTTCCTTGAGTATGTGGAGGAGCAGGGAGCTTACAATCACTTTCCTCACATTCCAGCACAAAAAGCTGCTGAATCTGGCTGTGAGTGATGACTTCTCACTGGTATTTTTAGAGGGGTACAATGTTATTTTGTTGTAAAATTACCGAAGGAATCAAAAGCTTTTGCAGGATGACATTTTTGCTGTTACCTTTTCTGTTTATCTCCAAATCTGCCCAGCTAGGGAAAAGGAGCTTAGCTGAGTAGAACTGTTTTTTCCCCACAAAATCTTGTTGACTGGTATTAAATATAAACCTGTCTTTCATTTATTTATCAGCAGAACTAGTGCAGGCTGTTGAGCTGCATTTTTTTCTGGAACTCCTATCATGGAAATGAGATTATGTTTTTCTGTGTCATCCCATTTGCCCATTCGAATGTTAGTTCAGTTGTATTTCTCTTCCATTCTTTTCAGATTTGTTTGATATCCCAAAGAATTTACTGGGAAATTAATATCAGGAAAGCTGAGACAGTTAAAAAACCTCTTGGCTCTAAACTTGCTAATATTTCAGTGTTTATCCCAGGGGGATGGGGATTTTTCCCACATTCTTCTCAGTATTCAAATGGATTTCATTTTGTCACATGAATACAATTATGTGAAATGTCTTTCTGAAATGATACCAGAAATAATCAGTGAACTCTTCTACCTTTTGCCAGTCTGCAGCTTCCCCATTACTCCATGAAAGCTCACGGCCTGCTGTGACTCAGTTTATCCAGTTCTTTGAAATGTTATCTGCTCAAAGGTTCAGAAACAGGATTAACTCCTCCTGGGAGAAGAAAGGAGTTCCCTTTGGCTGCACAGACCACTTGAAAAAGTTATTCAGCCTTTGTGCCTGTGGGAGCCATTGATTTTATGTGTTAAGAGTTTCAGAAGCAGAGACTTGTTCCCACTTCTTGTGGCTTGGTGACAGATCACAAAAAAGCCCAGTGGGGGTGGAGCATTCCCAGCAGGATCCCCAGATCTCTTTAATAAAGGGTGGGAAATCCATTTAAATTTATGTGTGGAGTGATACATCCAAAACACTTTGGGCCAGGAACCTGTTCCCTGTTTTTTTAGGGGTGTGCATAAATGTTTTCCAGCAAGATATTTTAATCTGTAGCCCAGGAATAAGTGAATGGATGAGGAGATGAACCCCAGTTGAAAAGCAATGTTCTGGCTTTATCAGTGATAAAATTCAAAAGCCAACAGGTGGGAAAACATTTTCCATGTTTGAAAATCCAAGCCAATCTTCTCCCCTCCATTCTCCTGGCAAAGGCTGTGCCCACCTCACTAACAAAGTGAGGGTTTTTCATTTTCCAAATTTTCCTGTCCCTCACTACCCCCTTTTGACCCCATCTTCTCTGTTCTCTGTCTTTCAGACCGATTTCGAGAAGGACGTGGACATGGCTTGTAGATCAGGTGAGCACATCACAGGTGAGAATCAGCAAGTGACCTGGTTTGGGGATTGAACTAGGCCATTTTTTTCCTTCCCTATCTGTTTCCTTTGTGTGTGTCCTGGTTCCTTGCATGTGCTCACATGGGTTGCCCTTCCTTTCAACCCAAGCCAAAATAAAGCAACACCCTGAATTTTCCCTTTGCTTTTCCTATTTTCCTGTAGCTCTTTTGGCCTTTTAACTGAGATCAAGCCTTGCCTCTGAGGAGTTGTTTTTTGCCATGTAACACAATGGCAGAGAAGAGCATCAAGGAAGAAGAGATGGGATCCATCTCTTCCTACTGTGATCCTTCTTTGTTCCAGCAACCCCTGCTGGGGTCATGCCAACCCCAGGCAGCTCTGTGCTCATGAAGGGTGTCTCTGTAGAAAGTCTGGAATCTGGAGAGCCTTCCCACCACTCCACCTGGCTCCAGGCTCTTCTGTGCACCTGGAAGTGGTTGGATCTCTCCTCCTCTGCCTGCTCCTTTCTGCTGTGTGTTCATCACACAGCTTCCTCTGGATCCTGAGGATGTGCATGAGTTGACAGCCCCTTTTCCCAATAATCCCAGGGGTGTCTGTGCTGCCTGGATTCTCCCTGGCTGCCTGTTCCTCTCTGCAGGTCTCGTCCTCTCCTGGTCCTGGCATGTCTGACCTTTGGCTGAGGTTATTTTTCTTACCCTTTGTAGAGACTGAGGCTTTCATTTGCCCTCCCAGACTTCTCCCCTCTGCCAAGCAAGAGAAATACCAGCTTGCTTGGGAGTTGCATAATTCATATCTTCCAAACCAGGGTCTTCCCAAGCCAGGGACAGCACAGTCTGTGTTCACTTACCACTATGACAAAGCTTCTCTCTCTGTCTTTTTATAAATCTTTCTTTCTTGCCTTCCTTCTTTCCTTTATTCTTGTCTTCTTTCCTTTTTTCTTGTCTTCTTTCTTTCGGTCTTTCCTTCTTTCTTTCTTTCTTTCTTTCTTTCTTTCTTTCTTTCTTTCTTTCTTTCTTTCTTTCTTTCTTTCTTTCTTTCTTTCTTTCTTTTTCTTTCTTTCTTTCTTTCTTTCTTTCTTTCTTTCTTTCTTTCTTTCTTTCTTTCTTTCTTTCTTTCTTTCTTTCTTTCTTTCTTTCTCTCTTTCTCTTTCTCTCTTTCTCTCTATCTCTCTTTCTCTCTTTCTTTCTTTCTTTCTTTCTTTCTTTCTTTCTTTCTTTTCTTTCTCTCTCTCTTTCTTTCTCTCTTTCTTTCTTTCTTTCTTTCTTTCTTTCTTTCTTTCTTTCTTTCTTTCTTTCTTTCTTCCTCTTCTTTCTTCCTTTCTTTCTTCCTTTCTTTCTTTCCTTTCTTTCTTTCTTTCTTTCTTTCTTTCTTTCTTTCTTTCTTTCTTTCTTTCTTTCTTTCTTTCTTTCTTTTCTTCTTTCTTTCTTTCTTTCTTTCTTTTCTTTCTTTCTTTCTTCTTTCTTTCTTTCTTTCTTTCTTTCTTTCTTTCTTTCTTTCTTCCTTCCTTCCTTCCTTCCTTCCTTCCTTCCTTCCTTCCTTCCTTCCTTCCTTCCTTCCTTCCTTCCTTCCTTCCTTCCTTCCTTCTTCCTTCCTTCCTTCCCTTCCTTCCTTCCGACACTTCCTTCCTTCTTCCGACACTTCCTTCCGACACTTCCTTCCGACACTTCCTTCCGACACTTCCTTCCTTCCTTCCTTCCGACACTTCCTTCCTTCCTTCCTTCCGACACTTCCTTCCGACACTTCCTTCCGACACTTCCTTCCTTCCTTCCCTTCCGACACTTCCTTCCTTCCTTCCTTCCTTCCGACACTTCCTTCCGACACTTCCTTCCTTCCTTCCTTCCTTCCTTCCTTCCTTCCTTCCTTCCTTCCTTCCTTCCTTCCTTCCCTTCCTTCCTTCCTTCCTTCCTTCCTTCCTTCCTTCCTTCGACACTTCCTTCCTTCCTTCTTCCGACACTTCCTTCCTTCCTTCTTCCGACACTTCCTTCCGACACTTCTTCCGACACTTCCTTCCTTCCTTCCTTACGACACTTCCTTCCGACACTTCCTTCCGACACTTCCTTCCTTCCTTCCTTCCGACACTTCCTTCCTTCCTTCCTTCCTTCCGACACTTCCTTCCGACACTTCCTTCCGACACTTCCTTCCTTCCTTCTTCCTTCCTTCCTTCCTTCCTTCCTTCCTTCCTTCCTTCCTTCCTTCCTTCCTTCCTTCCTTCCTTCTTCCGACACTTCCTTCCGACACTTCCTTCCGACACTTCCTTCCCTTCCTTCCTTCCTTCCTTCCTTCCTTCCTTCCTTCCTTCCTTCCTTCCTTCCTTCCTTCCTTCCTTCCTTCCTTCTTCCTTCCTTCCTTCCTTCCTTCCTTCCTTCCTTCCTTTCTTCCTTCCTTCCTTCCTTCCTTCCTTCCTTCCTTCCTTCCTTCCTTCCTTCCTTCCTTCCTTCCTTCCTTCCTTCCTTCCTTCTTCCTTCCTTCCTTCCTTCCTTCCTTCCTTCCTTCCTTCCTTCCTTCCTTCCTTCCTTCCTTCCTTCCTTCCTTCCTTCCTTCCTACTTCCTTCCTTCCTTCCTTCCTTTCCTTCCTTCCTTCCTTCCTTCCTTCCTTCCTTCCTTCCTTCCTTCCTTCCTTCCTTCCTTCTTCCTTCCTTCCTTCCTTCCTTCCTTCCTTCCTTCCTTCCTTCCTTCCTTCCTTCCTTCCTTCCTTCCTTTCTTCCTTCCTTCCTTCCTTCCTTCCTTTCTTCCTTTCTTCCTTTCTTCCTTTCTTTCCTCCTTTCCCTGCCCTGCCTTTTTTTCTTTCTCCCCTCCTCTCTCCCTTTCTATAAACATCTACCTGTCCTTTTCATTTATCCTTTTCTTCATCTCATCTATAATTTATTTATCTGCTTCTAATGTATTTATCTATAATTCATCTATTTCGTTCTGTCTCACAATCACTTATTTATCTCTGTCCTCAGCTGTCTGTCTTGCTGTACCTGTATTTATGTATTTCTATCTGTCACACTTTGTCCCTGTCACTGTGTTTCTGTGCATTGTCTATCACTGTCACTATCATTTATCTGTCTAATATCTATCTATATCTTATTTATCTTTTCCTGTCCATCTCTCTGCCTCACTCCCTCTCCCTGTGCTTATCACAGTCACAGTATATTTATCTCACTTACCCCTGTGATATCTTATTTCACGGTCTCTTTTATCCATTTATCTCTTTTCAGGGTCTCTCCATTTTTTTTCCCCTTCTGTTTTTCTGTCTCACACTCTCTAATTTAATTTCTAGCTGTCAGCCTCTTCTCATTTGTCTCCCTCCTTCTCTTTTGACACCAAATATCTCAGTCCCAAGAAATCACATACGAAAAACGCGTGTGTGGGACCATGTCTGAATTGAGGGGATGCTCAGGGGGCCTTCACCAGACACAGAGTCAGGTGTAAACCCCAGCAGACCCCAGATTCCTCCTCTAGAGGAGCCATCCTGGATCTGCCACTACACCTCTTCATCCCAAATTGAATTTCCCAAAGGAAGGGAAGGAGCTGATTTGTTTCACATGATTTCATGGTAGGAGCCCCTGGATCAGCAGCTTGCCAATAGCCTAAGCTTCCCCTCTTTTGCCAGCATCCAACTCTAGAATTTGTATTTGTCTGCCTGGAGATTCTACTCCTCTCATAAAGTGCTATTAGATTGTGCCAAGATAAGTAGTTAATAATAAACCTAATTTCAGAGACCTTTTGGAGTGGTGCATCATCCCATGCACTCTCCTTATTGAATAATAAAATCCAGGAACCTGTCCAATGGTTTCTGGCCATCGTTTCTCCTGGAGGCACCATCTTCCCTCTTGTGATGGATTGGAGATGTGGCTGAGACCACTCAGAACCCCCTCACATTGATCCCCTGGTAGGATTTGCTCCAGGGCTCAGTGTTGAAGGCTTATTCCACTCCTTGCTTGGAGATTGCCAAGTGGAAACCTCTCCAAACCTATTTTCTGTAACTGATGTGAGCATGGAGAAGAGCCTGGATCAATAAACCTTGCTGGGACTCCCAAGGGAAGGGCTTGACTTGTTCTGATTTATGCCAGCAATGCCAAGATGTTCATGGCTGCCAGAGTTCTCAGCTTTAAAAGCTCTTTACAAGCTCTTTTTATTCTCCTTGGTGCCCTGCTCATCCTGCCTTGCGTGCTCTGTGGTCCTGGGGCAGGGAGTTTGATCTCCCTCACTCCCACTCAGAGCTGGTAGAAAAGTCAGTGTGTCCTCAGTGCCATGGGATGCCCATCCCTCCTCTGAATAATGTCAGCTCACCCCAAAAATCCTTTTTCCTGGTCCTAAAAATAGGTCCATTTACCTATTTTTATTTCCTCCTTGCAATGGGTAAAAGGGGAACATACGTTTCTTTCTCTTTTGCTGTGCTGAAGTCCTGGGTAAGTAGCCCACAACACCTTGTCCCTGCCCCACAGTCTGATTTCCATGGTTTTCTGCTTTTCCACCCAGCAGAGACATCAAGGTTGGCATCATTATTTTCTCTAGATCTTTGCTGCGGCCTGAAAACAACTGAGTAATAGATTGTTATGCCTGGAAAATGGGCAATTTTTTCTTTTTTTGTGGACAGAGTTCTGCAGGAATGAATGTCCAAATGACGTGTTCACTTCCTCCTCAGTTTAAAGTTTTCCTCTCTTTTTAAGGAATATTCCCATCACCAATTGCTCTCCTGAAGGGAAATTGAAAATCGCTAAATAATGAGCTCTCACAAAGGCTTACCATGATTATTGGAATGTAAGATTTTATGGAGAGCAGTTTGAAATTCATAACAAAACATGCTGTGTTTCAAAATACCTATTTATTAACACTGAAACTGTTAAGGGAAAAGAGCAAGTGTTTTAGTGAGTTAATACAAAAAATTAAATTTGAAGAGGGCTGGAACTCAATGATCTTTTAAGTTCTCTTCCAGCCCAGGCCATTTGATGATTTTATGGTTGTAGGAATCATTAATAATGTTGTATTTCAGCTATTTCCTGAATCAAAATAATCTTTTTACATGAAAGTAACCTTTTATTTTTAAGAATTCTACTCCACAGGCTAATAATGTATAAATTTCATATATACATGCATATAGTAGATGTACTAATTATCTAAAAATCTCTTTGGTTTTCAGGGTATTGTTATCAACATGTTGGCCTAGATGGGAGTTTTGGCCATGGTTGTGCTGGAAAACTCACACCACAGAGAACTCTCCCAAAATAACAAAGTTGTTTTCCTCCCTAGCTTTAATTTTGCCTTCGGTATCCTGGATTTTAACAATACAAATAACATTAAATACTGTTGTGCCTCTTTGGGAGAGGTGCTGGTGGGGAGTGACTGTGGGAGGTGTCTTGATGTGCCAACAAAACCCCAGGTGAGGTGCTGAGGACACTTCTCTGTCTCCCCAGTGCTCAACAAAGACATCACCACGTGCAGAACCTCGACCATCACGGGGACCCTGAAGCGCCCGTCGCTGCCCGACGAGGACAAACTGAAACTCAACCACCAGAAAGGCTCATCCAACTTCAACAGTCTTCCAGCCAACGTGTCCAAGATGCACCTTCAGGGCTCCCCGCACTACCTGGGGGCCATCAACCTGAACGAGTTCAGCAACCACTCCCTCACCCTGAAGAAGGACAAGAACCAGCCGCCGAAATCCATCTACATCTGCGACGGGGACATCTTCAAGAAGTTGGACTCGGAGCTCTCGCGGGCGCAGGAGCAGACCCTGGACACCAGCTACGTGATCCTGCCCACCAACACATCCACCTTGAGGGCCAAACCCAAAGATGAGAGCAAATACAGCATCAACATCGACCAGATGCCTCAGACACGGCTCATCCACCTCAGCATGGCCACCGACCCCGGCTTTGTGGTCAAGAGTCCCCCGCGGGAGCCGGTGGCCATGGCGTGCAGCGAGGTGCAGGGTTCCTCCATGATCCAGCAGCAGCAGCAGCTGGCTCCACAGAACATCTCCAACGAGTCACAGATTCCCAACAGTCTGTGTGACACAGGTGACTCAGGGAACTCGGGTGTGGTGTCCAAGAGCGAGACCGTCTCCCCACCACCCTCTCCATGAGCTCCTTGGAGGTGAGCGTGGAAATCACAGTGTTGTTCTCAGCCCAGGGTGGTGCTCTGCCCTCAATCCCGCCACTCCAGGGGGTTGGAAAGAAGAACTTTAGGGAAATTGTAGCCCAGGATGCAATGCCAGTGTCATATTACCCAGAGGGACCGCTCGCATGTGGTCATATTTTGGAATGCGATGTCACAACTTCCAGAGCACATTCCATTTAGCCCTACAGGTGCTACAAAGTAAAAAAAAAAAAAAAATATATAATTTGTCAAAGCTGTTCATTTTAATGCTAGGCACATGGCCTGCCTTATCTTTTCCCCTGTATATCTTTACCCCTATTTCCCATTTTGATGGTTTCAGTCATGATGAGAAGACCCCGGTGATCCAGGCTGGAGGGGGCTTGGAGCAGCCTGGGATAGTGGAAAGTGTTCATGCCTATGACAGGAGGTTGGAACTGGTTGGTTTTAAGATCCCTTCCAACATAAATGATTCAATAACCCAAAATATTTGGTACTTCCCATCATGAGAGCCAGAAAAAACACATTAAAGGTGTAGAAAAAGGGAAAGGAGAAGGACTTTTCCTGTTTTATCCTCTTACTAACCTTTACCCATCTCTTTGTCTCCTGAATGCCCAGAGGCGGAAATCCCGGTATGCAGAGTTAGATTTTGAGGTGAGTGCATCCCTTTCTACATGTTTGTCCCAAATTTTTTGAGCCACCCTCTCCAATTATCTCACTCTTGCCAGAGCACAGGAAATCCATATTCAGCCTGCTTATACATGGAAAGGGAAATCCTTCTAGAAATTGTCCTGCCTCTCCTTCTGGGCAGCAGAAGATAGAGGTGAAATGCAGACTGGTCAAATGAAAAAGAAAATGAGATTGTGGAGCATTTTCTAATGAAATTACCCAAATTCTACCTGTTTGGGTGAGCTCTGAACACTTTTGCAGAGGTGACAAACTGAGGAAAGGCTGGGCATGGGGACAAGTATCAGTTAAAGAGGGCAGCAAACCTTCCTTATGACGCTGAGTGTCAAGCTCAAATTCTGCAGCATAAAAATTTGATTGTTGCAAGTTTAAGGTTTTTTTTTTACGTCAAAAATTAGTATTTCCCACTTTCTCCCACCATCTCACCTTGAAAATAAAGGCAGTGCTGCAGTGGGTCCTCAGTAAATACTGAAGTTATTTTAAGCACCTGCAGGGAGACAGAGCTGGGGTTAAATGATGTAACTCTGAGGGGAGAACGTGTTCCTGATGGGGTTTGCTGACCTGTGGCCCTTTGTGTCTGCTCCAGAAAATCATGCACACAAGGAAACGTCACCAAGACATGTTCCAGGACCTGAACAGAAAGCTCCAGCATGCAGAGAAGGAGAAGGAGTCTCCAACAACGGACAGCAAGGTTAGTCAGACATTTCCAGAAGCCCCCTGGTGCCAGCAGGAGCATGGGAACCAACAGGAATTTGGTTTTTGACCATGCATGTTGCAAAAAACATACATGAACCACACACAGCCCAGGAGGAGGATGTCTGTCCCCTATATCTGTCCATGGTGTTGTTTTCCCTTTGTCTGTCCTTGTCATTCCCCTCCAGGTCATCCCTTTGTGCCCTATTCATCCACTCTTGGGTAGGAACTGGACATTGGGATGACCATGAGGAAATTAGGGTGGAAAGTGGAGAGGGCAGAAAGAGGGGAAGCATTTTCCCCTCCCTTGTGGGGCTGAGGCAGTGGCCAAGGTGGCAGTGATGGGATATTTAGGATGGCCACAGCAGTGGGATTTAAGGTGTGGTGTTGGGAGCACATTTTGGGGAGACTTTTAAATGTAGGTTATTTGTGACAGCTGATCACCTGAGCATGTGGAAATGAGCAGGTCCAGAGAAGTCATAAAGGTTCTCCAAGAGCTGGAGCATCTTTCCTATGAGGAAAGGCTGAGAAAATTGGGATTGTTCAGCCTGGAGAAGACTCCTAGATGAGCTTATTGTGGCCTTTCAGTCCCTACAGGAGCTGGGGAGGGACTTTGACAAGGTCATGTAGTGACAAGGGTGTGTCAGCCAACAAGGGGCGAAGGCTTCAACCTGAAAGAGAGTAGGGTTAGATGGAATATTTGGAAGAAATTCTTCCCTCTGGGGGTGCTGAGGCCCTGGCACAGGTTGCCCTGTGGCTGTCCCATCCCTGGAGGTATCCAAGCCCAGCTTGGACAGGGTTTGGAGCCGCCTGGGATGGTGGAAGATGTCCCTGCTCATGGCAGGGGGTTGGATTGAGATTGTTTTTATAGTCTTTTATGACCCAAAGCATTCTGTGGTCCTGTGATATCCAGGAGCAAAGTTCTAGGGAAAAGGGGACTCCTTTCAAGGAGTCCTTCCCTGAGACAGACTCAGGGAAGGACCTTTCAGCCTTTCATAGGGGCAGAGATCTGGGAGTGGAAAAAATTATCAGCAGCCTTTGTAATAATTGATGTTGTAATTAATAAAATAAGGAAGAGCAGGCAGATGGCACCTTCCAACCAGCTGGACAAGGACTGAAGGGCTGCAAGGAATTCTTACAGCTCCAGCTGAAGAGAAAAACAAGCAGCAGAGCCAGGCTGACAGTAAGAAATTAAATTTCCTGCACTCAGAAAAGAGGCAAGGTGAGCTAATTATAACAATTTTTGGTGATTTGTAATCAAAGCCCCTCATGACAAGAAAGACATTGAGGGGCTGGGGAGAGGAGGGCAACAAAGATGGAGAAGGGTCTGGAGTATGAGTCTGGCGAGGAGCACTTGAGGGAGCTGGGGGAACTCAGCCTGGAGAAAAGGAGGTTCAGGGGGCACCTTCTGCTCTTTAGAACTCCCTGACAGGAGGTTGAAGCCAGGTGGGAGTCAGTGTTCTCTCCCAGGTAAAAAGTGATAGAACAAGATGAACCAGCTCCACTTGCACCAGGGGAAGTTCAGGTTGGATATTTGGAAAAATTTGTGCTGTGAAAGGGTCGCCAAGAATTGGAGGAGGCTGCCCCAGAGAAGTGGTGGAATCACCATCCCTGGAAGTGTTCAGAAACCGTGTAGATGTGGCACCTGGGGACACGGTTTAGTGGTGGCCTTGGCAGTGCTGGGTTAACAGTTGGATTGGTGATCCTGGAGGTCGTTTCCAACCTCAGGAATTCCATGATCCTAAAACAGATCCAGGATGTAGCACCCCCCTGCAATGTGGCAGATGTGGCACTGGTGGGGTTTATTTTGATGAGACTCCCTTGGAGGCAAGAGCAGAGCTCAGAGGGTGATGGAACAAGAAGTTTGGGGATTTTTGGATGGAAGCAGAGCACTACAGAGCCTTTGGTCTGTGTTTGATATAAGGGTCTCTTTGAGCTAGGTCTTATAAGCTCTTGGAGTTTTATATCACACCCAAGGTAGCTCAGTCACTTCAGATGGCATAAAATCAGCAGGATGGCTTCTGTGGCAGTGTTGGAAACAGAAAAGTTTTAATAAAAGGCAAAATAACAAAACTCTTTACAGAGAAAAACTGAGCCAAGGCAAGAGGTTCTTGTTCTTAGTAAAACACCTCACAAAAGTAATTAGTTTCTTTGTTCTCTTCTTTTTCTAGTAAATTGCTTTGGTGAGACTTTTTGGCTTCTGTCCAATTGGCTATTCTTAAGTTTGAGGTGGAGTCCCCAAGGTCCTCTGAGATGTCTTTTCACCTAATTGAGGAGAGAAACCTCTGGGCTTTTTTCCTTTTTTTAGGAGACAAAAGATAATTTTGTCACTCTGTCAACAGGGGTACATTCTTACATGTGTTCTGACCCCACATTGCTGTGCTGAAGTCCAGAGATGTTACCTCAGCAAATCCTATTTATATTGCATGTGGCAAGGTGTCATTATGGGCTGCCCATTGTAACAGAGGGAGAGGCAGTGGGTCTACAGGTTCAGACCAAAGAATCCTGCATGGCCCAGAATCCCAATGTGTCTCACTCAGTGTCACCTCTTGTTTTTTTTTTTTTTTTTTTTTTTTCAGTTATTTTAGTATGATGCAGCTGTAAACTCAAAAAATACTTAAATGCGGTGTAAAAGCTAATCTGTGGTCTATTTGCAGGAGGGGTTTATAGATTGGGAAGGTTTTAGCATTTCAGAGATGCATCTATGTAGAATTAAAGTTGCCACTATCAGCATGAAAGAGCTTTGAGCTGCTGAAGGAGGTTCTGAAGGTGGCTTTTGCATATTGACTGAATCTTTTTCAAGTTGGGAATTTTCTCTTGCATGTAACAGGAGAGGGGGAGCTTGTGAAGAGCAGGAGTGGCAAGTCAGGAGTGGGTATTGGTTTAAAAAATATCCAAAGCAATAAAAAGTCAAATAAACGGGGTTTTTTTCAGCCTTTTTTCTACCATTTGTTGCTGAGAACCCTATCAGAACTCAGACCCCATCTTCAGCTTGCTCTGAGAAGGCAAAGAGCAGATAACAGGGATTAAAGGAACAACAAAAGGATGTTTTCCCTTTCATGTGTGTTTAGGTTATAAAACAATGGAGTGCTTCTCCTGGTGACAGTGATAAAACAAACCTCAGTGTGAGTCTGGCTTTCATTTGCACTGCAGAGCATCCTGGACCTATCTCAACCCCTTCCATGAGATTGTCTTGGTTTGAAAAGATAGGTGTCTGCTAAGGAAGGCAGGAGCCTCCCTTGAAATGGAAAATGCAAACCCCCTCCCTCCAAATCATTATAATTTTGAAATTAAGGGGCTCTCAGGCAAAGATATGGGAGTAGGAAATAACAGTTCTTTACTAGGAAAATTAAAAATACAAATGCAATAGTACAAAAAAAGAAAACAAACCACTGACAGAGTCAGAACAGGAGCTGACACCCTGTGGGTCAGGGTGGTGGCACAGACCCATTTCATGGAGGCTCAGACCTCCTGCAGTGCCAGCTGTGGTTCTGCTGGAGCAGGGATCCTGGAGAAGGGTGGAGTTTTCCTCTGAAGGTCCAGGGTGGTGTAGATGGGCCTGGTCTTCCTTGAGGAATCCAGTGGAGAAGAAAGCTGCTCCTCTGGGAATGCAGTGGGTCAAGGATGTTCCAAACCTCAGATTATATCCAGGAAGGAATGTTTGGCTCCTCCCCCTGGGCTGAGCCAATAGGATGATGGAATTTTATCAGCCATGCAGTGACACTCACTGGCCCATTATCAGCAGAGATCTCCTGGAGGGAGGATTGGTTGTGGAGAAGATAAAGAAAACTGTCCAATTAACAGAAGATAACTGCTCCAACTCTAACAGATGGGAATAGAATCCACACCCCCAGCTAAATCTTTCAACCTAAGATGGACATGAATCCAAACATTCCTTAACCAGCAGAAAGCTTTGTGGCTTTGCATGAGCAAGGTCATGACAGAATCCTGGAGTACCCTGGAACCCTTCCTCATCCCAGAGCAGAAGGGATATTTCCTGGGTCTGCTCCATCTGCCTGCATTGCTGTTCTCTCTGATTTCCCTTTTAAATAAACAACCACAAAGTCAAGCGCCCAAGTCTCTCTCCAAGGCCTGGCATTTTCCCAACCTCTCCTGGCAGCACGTCCCATTGTCCTCAGTCCTTTCCAGGATACAGTGCTGTCCTGCCCTTGCTGTTCCTCTCTCCTCCCTCAGCTCCAAGGTCAGAAAAGTGCAGATGAAGCTGGAATTAAATGTCTGCACAGTACAGGCATCATGTGTATTCCTAGGAATGCTGCTGGCCATTTTTAGGGATCAGGTTTTTAGGGATTTTATTGTAAATTGCCATCCACACAGTACTCCAGAGCACTTGCCATGTCACACTAAACACAAGCTCCTTTCACATGCACTACTAAATTGTCAGATTTTAAGGAAACACCAAGAGAAGAATGGGGTGAAGGAACAGATTTTCAGTCTCTTTAGGAAAAAGGGTGGAAAATTCAACCATCACATTTTATTTCTTGTTGAGAATTTCTCCAGCTTTGAGGGTAGAACCCCTTTTTTGAGGGGTTTTCAGCCATGACACAAAGGTTTATACAAGCACATGTGTTCCTCTTTTTAGGTATCCTGACAGATGGCAACTTAGGATAAATGTTAGTATTATGTACACTTGATAAAGAAAAATGTCCTTTGCTCACTGTCCCGGAGAAGTAACTGGCAGAGCTGGAAACATAATCAGGGACTCAGAATCATAAAGGTCGAAAAAGACCTTTAAATCATCAAGTCCAACCACTAAACTGTGTCCCAAAGTGCCACAACTAAAAATTCCTCCCAGGATGTGACTCCACCACTTCCCTGGGCACCTGTTCCAATATTCAATATCCCAGCTCTCTTGACCACCCTTTCAGTGAAGAAATTTTTCCTATTATCCAGCCTAAACGTCCCCTGGCACAACTTGAGCACATTTCCTCTTGTCCAATCCTTTTGGGAAGAGAGACTTGAGTTGTAGGGAATTTTAAATGGCGACAGGTTTGGGGATGAATTCTGCTTTTCCATCAACCTGTGGTTGAGGAGTCCTAATCCACATCCCACTGGGATTGGGGTGTTCCCACTCCCATCAGCTTCCTAATGAGTGGGGCTGGTATGTCAGTGAATTATGGGAGGCAGGATAATTCCTGCAATGCCAGTCAGGTCTGAATCTTGCTCATATTCCAGGCATTCCCAGGGATGTGGCTCTGGCCACAGTTATCGTTTCACTGCAGTTATTTTGCTGGAAATCAAAGCAAATTCCTAATGGTGAACTAAGTTGAGCCTCAGAGTACAATAATAAAGAATTTCCCTCCTTTGAGGAATGAACGTGAATTTTTCCATGTTTTCTTTTCCAGTTTATTACATAAAATTTATTCCATGTGACATGGAGAATCTTTTGTCTGTACCTCAACTCTAAAATGCCCCCACTGGAATCACCCTTAATTATTCCTGATTAAAATCACATTTTCCAGCAGGATCCACGTTCAAAGCACACAGGACCACACATCCTGGTGATGCTCAAGCCTTGGCCACCTCTTCCCTGCAGCATAAAAACATGGTCACACTCAAAATGGCTTTGAGTGTGACCACGTGTGCTCCTCCTAAAAAGGAGCATGTGCTTGTAGAAACCTTTATGTGATGGCTGAAAACCCCTCTAAAAGGGGTTCTAAAAACCATATTTTACCCTCAAAACTGGACAAATTCTCAACAATTAATAAAACGTGATGGTTGAATTTTCCACCCTTTTTCCTAAAGAGATAGAAAATCTGTTCTTTCATCCCATTCTTTTCTTGGTGTTTCCTTAAAATCTGACAATTTGAGATCTGAAGGAGGGACATTTAGATGGGATATTGGGGAAAAGTTCTTCCCTGTGAGGCCCTGGCAGATTGCCCAGAGGAGCTTTGGATGTTTCATCTCTGGAAGTGTCCAAGGTCAGGTTGGGCAGGGCTTGGAGTAACCTGGGATAGTGGAAGGTGTCCCTGCCCATTGCAGAGGGTGGAATGAGGCAATATTTAAGATCCCTTCCCACCCAAACCATTCAGGGATTCTGTGATTTGTGGCTGTATGGACTGCTCAGGGGTGTAGACATTATTTCCCAAAGTTAATTTTTCCATACTAGGGAATTAAGATTGGAGTAGGAGGACATCCAGCAAGATCTGATGACAGCCAAGCTGAAAACTCAGGTTTTTAATGCACTGATGGATCTCTGTATGACCTTACCATGATCCTGGCAGGACCCTTCCCACTCTGGATATTCTGTGGTCAATTTTTTCTCCCTTGCAGTCTTCAATTTCAGGTGAAGCAAGGAAGGTGGAGGTGATTCTTTTCCTAATTCAGAAGGAAATGTTGGGGTTGTAGGCAGGAATTTTTTGCTCATGTTTTGCTGGAATTTGGGACAGATGTTCTCTGACCACCTGAAGAGACGGAAGAATCTAAAAATAGCACCTCAGGAACAGCTGGTTTGCTGTGCTCACCCTCCTCCCAAACCTGTGGAAGTTTCACACTGTTGCCCTTCCATTTAATCCCAGACCAAACTGGAAGCTGGTGCAGCCCCTGAGACGAAAACTGAATGAGCTCTGTGTGTGTGGAATATTTATCCCCCTGACAGCTTATTTGCAACCAGGAAGCATCAAAGGAACCAAAGACTTGGAGACAAGCACAGCAGGATTTGCATCAAAATACCCAGCCACCCCCACCAGGCATCCTGATGGAAATTTAAAGCTCTTTTGGCATCTGGGATGCCCCAAACCCTCATTTTTAAGGCTGCAATAAGCAGTGAGTGGCTTCCACGTGGATTATAAATCTCACTTTCTATAAGGGAGGTTTTGGATGTATATTGGAATGTTAGCTTGGGACTGACTCAGACAGCAGTGTTCTTCCTTCCTAATCACTCCCATCACTTTGACTCCTTCTTTACCTCCCCAATTGCTACCAAAAAAAAAAAAGAAAAAACCCCATTGTTGGAAAACCGTGCTGCAAGTTTGTTTCTCCCTTTCAAAGCCTGACCTTTGCCTGGCAGACTGCAGGCTCCACCACACAATTTC